>NC_073628.1:12677500-15177500 GCF_029407905.1 Bubalus kerabau
GAGATAGGCAAAGAGTAAATACATGTCAAATGAAAGGGTCACTTGTGTCGTGTTGATTGGATATGGTCTGAGTTTAGAGGGAGTGGCTGAGGTTGATCAAGAAGGACCTCCTGGAGAAGTGGGTGCTAAGGCTGGGTTTCAAGAGACTACAGTGTTTCTCAAATGAAGGCAGCAGGACTTCCCTGGGTGTCCAAGGGTCCTGGAGGTCCAGTGGTTATGCCTCTGTGCTTCCAATGCAGGAGGTACCATTTCAATGCCTGGTTATAGAATCAATATCCTGCATACAATGTAGCACAGGAAAAAAAAAATCAAATGCAATCACCTCTGTGATGAAAGGCTGTGAGCTTCACAGTGGTTGAAAAGTGATCTCAAGAGATATATGACACCAGAGGGAGACATCAGTGTGGGAATAGAGGGTAGCCAGTTCTGCACTAACCCACTCCCTCCTTCTCCCTGTAGATGCTCTATGGCGGTAACATCACAACTGGAACACCCCCTCAGGAATTCCAGGTTATCTTTGACACAGGTTCATTTGACTTGTGGGTGCCCTCCCTCTTTTGCCCCAGTCCAGCCTATTGTGAGTACAGACACCCCTTACCCGGACCATCCTTCACTTGCCCTGCTGCCCTGTTTCCACCCTTGGCACATAATGACACTCATCTCTTGTGTCTTCAGCTACACAAGTTAGGTTCAGACATTTCAAGTCTTCCACCTTCTGGCCTACACAAAAAAACCTTCAGGATCACCTATGGATCTGGGAGCATGAAGTGATTTCTTGCTTATAACACCATTCGGGTAATGTGTAAAGAGAAGCTGAGTCAGTACTGGCTATGGAGTGACCCCTGCTTGCAAAACAGATGCAGGACCATCTGGCAGGACCCTTCCTAGCCTAACTCCATCTTATCCACAGGATCCTGTCCCTGGGGAGGCGGTGCCTGTGGTGACACATGAGCAAACAAATTAGCTAACCCAGAGAGTGGCTTGAGGTGTGGACTTGCAGCTCCTCTGCCCATGAGCAGTTCAAGGTTCATTTTGCTAGGAGTGAGAAGAGGGGAAACAAACACCCATTTTTTATATTCACAGACTGTTCCAGGCACTTTCAGTTAATAATTTATTTAAACCTGCAACAACCACACACAGCAGATGGTCTGATTAGTTTATGAGGCATATGAGGAAATTGAGTTACAGACAGCAAGGGCCTTGCTGAGGTCACACATGTGGTAAACGGTGGAGCTGGGTTGGCTTTTCAGGACTGAAATTGCTGTAGGGTGTTTAGGGACAGGATGAAAGTGATCTGCGCACCCTGGGGGCAGTCAAGGGCTTCAGGTATCCAGAGTGGGAAACTGGAGGCCAGAGATGTCAAGGGGCCTGATAAATGAGTTCTCACTCTAGGGTGCCTTTGAGAGTCTCATAAAACGTATGGCCTGCCTCCCCAAAGTACTTGAGTAGTTCCTCTCTCTCTCTTTCTCTCTCATATACACTCGCACAAATACACACATATCCCCAAAAGTAATTTTCCCAGGCAGCAGTTTCATTGCTCCCTGCAAGCAAGACTGTGTTTTTGGCTTCTGTCTTCCTGGACAGATGCATAATCCACAGTACCTTACAGAGAATTAACTCCTTTCCTGTAATTAGGTCATAGTGATGACAGCAAAGGCTACCTTGCTCTCGACTCATATTGTCTACAAGGGGGCACCAAAGGGTCCTGGCCTGACTCTTGGTTGCCCCACCTGGACAGAAGCCACAAGGCCAATTTGACTCACTCAGGTGGTGTTTTTCAGAGAGGCAGATGTTTTAAAATTCACAGCCTCTCACAAACGAAACACAAATTTTCCTCCCAGCATGGTCTAACCATCTGAGGTCCACCAAAGACACAGCCCAGCCCCAATTCTTCTCTAAGTATTTAATGGCAATGCACCCCAGCCCAGTTCTAGCCCCACTTCATGTATCTATAAGTGGGAACACTCTTCTTTCCCACATATTGGGGACCTTATAAGCACTGAACAGCTGTTCAGTCTAACCTTTGTGGAATACGGGTGTGAGGGTGCACCTTTTGATGACAACTTGGGCTTGAACTACCCCAAGATATCCGTTTTTCGAGCTATCCCCATCTTGGACCTTCTGAAGAATCAAGGTGCCAATTCTGAGCCTGTTTTTGCCTTCTACTTGAGCAAGTAAGTCTGAGATGGACAATCCCTTTCTCCAAAGTAGCTATAAGATGCTTTCAGTTGCACAAAAATTATAGAACACTTGATAAAGAAGAATCCTGAGAGATAATCTAACCCAGGGTAAATATAGCCCCAGGGCTGTACCTGGCTTCACCACTGGCTTTTATGAATGATGTTTTCTTGGAACACAACCCTGCTCCTGGGCTCAAGACCAGTAACTTGGTCTAGTGGGCTGAGTGAGGAGGAAGACTAATGGAAGGCAACAGGAAACAAGTTGGAGGAAAAAGCAATACAATTTGCTTATGAATTTGATCAGGAAGGAAGGAGAAGGATGGTGGATATCTTTCCTTCCTCATTAGCATTCTACTGGGAACCCTGGACCAGCTACCAAATTTGCAAGAGCCAGTGAAAAAAAATGAAAGTGTGGGACACAAAACAAACATGTGAGATCCCTTGTTCAAGAAATATTAGGCATTTCAAGACAGGGAGAGCAGAGGTGGGGTCCCTTCTGAGAGTGGGGCCCTTTGAATAGTAGAGGTCACAGGCCAGCGGAGCCAAATCTGGGTGACCTGAACACACACCCTTAGAGCTCCCAGGCTTTGATTTTCCTGAAAAATGACAAGCTTGACAAGGAGAAAGCCAATATGGTTCAGCACCATGTCCTCTGAGTGTTTCTCATCACTCAGGTCACAGGAGGTAGGGCATCCTCAGAAGATAGAGTGGGTGGAGCCCAGCTAGGTGACTGAGCTTCTAAGCTCTTCTGTGCCACTCATTATCCAGTAACCGACCTCGGTCTTGATCTCAATTGCTCCTAGACTCGATTTCAGCATCTGTACATGGATACCTTATTAGGGCCTTGATGGGTGGACCACCACAGCTCTCAGACAGTGCTGTTGATACTGTCCTCCAAGGATCCCCCCCTCTCTTCTCTCTACACATGCAGGGTGAAAGGAAGTGTGATATTTGGTGGGGTGGATAAATCCCACTGCCAGGGAGCACTCAACTGGGTACCATTGATCCACGCCAGAGACTGGAGTTACACATGGCCAGGTAAGCCTCTCCCTCTGAGGGTCAGCCCAAATAATGCCCAAGCTACTGTACATGGACACAGGCAGACACACACAAATACATTCTCAAACACACAGTCACACAGATATATACACCATCCACAATGACACTGACACACAGACACATTGAAGCACACAAGCAGACACATATAAACATACCCAGAGACACATATAAACATGCATAGCTAGTCAGAGACACACAAGCAGTCACAGAGACACATACAAAAACACATACAAAAACATATACAAACAAACACACAAGCAGATAATTATGCAAACAACCCACGGGTTCATAATCCACAGGCCCTCTGACCGGGTCCTAAAAGGGTCTGGAGAGGGCTGTGCAGCTGGGAGAGGGCTGTACCCATTGTGTCGTGAGGTGTGGAGCATGGTTAGAGGACTCTACAGTGTGATGAATAGAGAATCAGGGAGAATTTCTCCAGCCTGAACAGAGGTATAAGATGACCAACTGTCTGGGGCTCTCTGGGACCAAGGAAGTTGTCAGTACAGATAAATCTCAGGTAAAAAACAGTGAAAGTCCTGAGCAAATCGGGAGAACTTGTCTCCTAAGGGAGCAACTACTGAGCAGTGTAGAGAGATTTGCTGGAGTCTTAGCATGTGAAAGCAACTAATAAAAAAGACATCCCTAGTTCATGGGCACATAGTGGGGCAGGGGCTATAACAGAATCAGGAAGGTGGGATCCAGGAGTGACCTGAGAACAAGAGGCATAATTGATAGGATTCAGTGTGATACACTCAGAAAAAAGCTGACCTGTCCTTTGGAGTTTCTGTGGGCTAGTCATGTATTTCCTGGCCAGGGTCTCAGCATCTGAGCTGGTTGCAGGAACAGTGCTGGTAGACACCCTCTCCAAGAGGAGCCCCTATCTCCCACCACTATGAGAATCTGCTGCCCTCGTGCATATCCATCCTCACTCTGCGATTGACCCGTTATTTGTTCCCAATAAGATACAGCTCTCTGGATGTTTCTCATTCATTATTCTCAAAGTCTTCATTCACTCACTAAACAGACAAGCATTGGGCATCCGCTGTGTGCCAGGCACTTTAAGGAGGCAATGAGGATAAAACTTGCTCTCACATTAAGAAGGTAGATGCACAGGAAACGAGATACACACATTGTGAATTGTGACTTTGGTACATGCTAGACATGAAGAAGTGTCTGCAGAGACTGTCAAGAAAGGAGATTGATAAACACCTGGGAAAAGACTTCCCTGAAACCATGACAATTAAGCTGGAATCTGGGAGATGAGAAGAAATTTGTTAGTCAAAGGGGAGGGGGCTCCTCTGGGAAGGAAGACCAGCTTGTGTCAAGGGGCAAAAGAGCCTGGTGTATTCAAGTACTGCATTCAAGAATGTCAAGGAAGGTGCCGTGTGGGAGCAAAGAAAAAGAGGGCAAGAGACAAAGGGCTGTTTAGAAGATGGTAAGGAAGGGGGCAGCTCTGGGGAGGTTGAGAGTGACCTTGATGCCTGCTTTGTCACACTGTTTCTCAGCATCTACATGAAAAGAAAGGTTATTGCTTGTTCTGGCAGCTGCAAGGCCTTTGTGGATATCAGGACATCACTGATCCTTGGCCCAAGAAGACTGGTCAATAATATCCAGAAGCTCATCGGTGCCACACGAAGGGGTTCCAAGGTCATGCCCCAGGGTCACTCCCAGTCTGCACACACAAGGAGGATCTCCAGGGCCAACCTCTCTCCCTCTTTCTCTAATAGCACTACGTTTCATGCTTTGTGGTTAGTACCCTGTCCTCTATTATGTTCACCATCAGTGGTATCAATTACCCAGTCCCAGCTCAAGCCTACATCCTCAATTGAGGGGAGGACCCTGAGGGGTGGTTCTCAAATAGGAACTTGCAGGAACCCCCGGGCTGCTACTGGGAAGAGGGTGCCCTCTGCAGGCCATCTCACACTATTGCAGATGCTGCTGAGCCCTGGGGCTGGCCAGAGTCTCCCACAAGACGAACCACTTGAGAGTAAAGGGCCATCTGGGACACTGATCACCCTGAAATAAATGTGGAAACACCATGCTGTGCTGGCATGGTGGGAGTCACAAGGAGAGGGGGTCACTCAGGTCCTCAGTGTTCAAAGAGTTTCAGTTAAATCTGATCCCTCAGATGGATGATATGGAAAGTCAGCTCTAGCAGTCCTTGAAATAAGTCATGTGACAAGGAGAATGGCTGGGGACAGTCCCAGTGTGCTGTCCCACCGTAGGGATTAACAGTCTCCCTTCCCTTCTCGCAGTTTTCCTGGTTTGGATGATAAATTACATGGTCACCCTAGTTCTCAGATGCATCTTCCCCTAGGTCTGGCTGGGTGCCCCCTTTGTGAGTCAGGATACCCAGCCCCTCTGTGGGGAGTCTTGATGCTAATGTGAATAAAGAGTGCACAGTGACTGCTCAGCCTCAGCACATGGTGGCTTCATGTCAGCTCGCTGAGGGAATTCAGAGCTGGCTGATGGGCTCAATGAAGACTTTGAGGAAGGGAGGGAATTTCAGGAATTCTAAAACTGTAAACTCATCGAGCCATATGGAGGGTTGCTTGGTTCTAGGCAAAACTGCACTGGATTCCATGCAAATGGCCTCACAGGGTTCTATGCATTGGGGCACTGGGGACTTACTCGGGGTGATGAGGGCTACAGACTGACCAGTGGGGTTGGGGAACCAGAGTACGTTACCCAACCAAGCTTGGAGTGGCCAAAGAGGGTGAGTGCGGGCCAAAGGAGGCTTCCCAGAGTTCCTAAGTTAAGTCTTCAAGAATGTGTTGTGTGCACTGCTCTAGTTAAGATGGCTAACCAACAATGGTTTACTGTGTAGAACGGGGTACTTCCATCCAGGTTATATGACAACCTGGATGGGAGGGGTATATTTGCGACCAGGATACATGGATATATATGGTTGAGTCTGTTTACTGTCCACCTGAAACTCAAAATATTGTTAATCAGCTATACTCCAATACAAAATAAAGTTTTGTTTTTTTTTTTAATAAAGTACAGATTGTGGGGATGCAGGAGGAGAACCAGCATTCTCTGCAGAGAAAACAAGGAGCAGGAGTCAGAAGGAAAGAAACAGGGAGAGAGGAGAAATATGGACACACTTTTTCTTTTCTAAAAATTTTACTGAAGTGTGGCTAATCTTCAGCGTTGCATTAAGTTCTGCTGCACAGCAATGTGACACCATTATACACATACAGAAATATATATTCTTTTTCTTATTATTTTTCATGTGGTTTACCACTGGATATTTAATGTATTTCCTTAAGCTCTACAGTAGGACTTGTTGTTTATCATTCCTCTGTACCCCCAACTCCCAGTCCTCCCCTCCCCCACACCCTTCCTTATGGCAACCTCATGTTTTGGCCCTTTTTGGTTGTGGATGAACTCTCATATCCCTTGCTAAGGAGAAAATCCCTTGATACTTACCAAAAGAGGGAAATAAAACAAAGAATTTTGCTGGGTCTGGATATTTGTGGGAGTCGCAGGTAAGGGCTCAGGCTGAATGGTGTGTGTCTCTGACTCCCCCAGGATTCTGGAGGCCACTGCCATACCACCTTTAAAGAGAACACGGGGAGGACATCTAGAAAGACCTGGATGCTGGGTGACGCCTTCCTGAGGCTGTATTTTTTAGTCTTTGATCAAGGAAATTACAGGAATCACCTGGCACAGGCAATATAAATGCTTGGAGTGGTTCAGGAATCAGTAAGGCCACTCTGAGCAAACACTAAATCACACTTAGGGTACTCCTGCCCAGGATGCTGGTGAACTGTGTTTGGTGGTCTGCACACCCTATTCTTAATAAAGAATAAAGGGTTTTACTCATAATGGTGCTGAAACAAACGGGTGCCTCTGTTTGTTTCTGGGAGGTGTACAATGATCGGGAAGGATCAAGAACCAAGTCTGAATCACAGTTGAGAGGAGCCCACCTCCAACAGGCTTCAGGGAAAGGGAAGACTCATTGAAATGATTCTGGGAATCCAGGACACAAGACTCAGAGCAAATACAAAGATCTCAATGACTGGACCCAAGAAATCAAAAGTCATCAGTTCTCTATTTCATACACTCAGTCTTTCATTCCCTCTTCTTTGATGGTCTTAGCCTGGCAACGTTCTTCATTAAGGCTTCTGCACCTAGTGCAGGAGTCCAAGCTACCTACTCTAGGGTTTTATATCCTGAAGCCATCTCCAGTAAGGAAAGAAAATATTGAAGACATCAGAGTCTGAGGGTGTTCTCTGAATGACCCATGTCAGATCACATGTACAGTCCTAGATCAGCCATCCTGGCAGGGCCATGGGGCCCTATGATTGGCTTTACACGGTCGTGTGGCCATGACCCAGCAGCACACATGCTTGTCAATTTCCTCCAGAACTACATGACCAAAGCTGGGGAGAGGCAGCCCCAAACAAAGTGACTGGGAGATAGTCTAGACCATGGAAGGGTTTGTGATGACCCACCAACTCCACCACCTCCTCATTCAGAGGAATTATTAGGGGTAATGAAATAGACTCTCTTCATCCCATCTCAAATGATCTTATCTCTGGGCATGTCGTTCAGGGTAGTTTGGGTGAAGTTCTTCATGCAGAGCTGGTTCCCTTTTGTTCCCACACCCCAGTCACCAGCTCTCTGCCACATATGCCAGTTCTGTCCTTTCCAGTCCTACTTGGTAAGTGGTGGCCCCAGTGGATACCTGAGCCATCCCCCTACTTCAGGGCCCAAAATGCCCCTTCCTTGGCCTCCAATGCTGCTGGGGAGAATGCAGCACATATACCGGGAGACCCAGGGTACACAGAGCCTTCAGGCTTTCTGAGCTTCTCCATGGGTGGGGCTACAAACTGTTTGCTTGGAGCTGCCATGGTCAGGCACTTTTGCAGTGGAACCATCCATTCTTTCCACCTGGAGGCCCTCAGTAGGTGCCTCAGCTGAGACAGCACGGATCAGAGTTTGATTTCCTTTCACATTGACTGGTTTGATCTCCTTGTTTTATAAGGGACTCTCAAGAATCTTCTCAAGCACCACAGTTCAAAAGCTCAATTCTTTGGCATTCACCATTTCTTATGGTCCAGATATCACATCTCTATCAGATTTCTGGAAAAACCATAGCTTTGATACTACAGACCTCTGTAGCAGAGTGAGTCTCTGCTTTTTAATACACTGTGCAGGTTTTTCATAGCCTTTCTTCCTTCCAAGGAGCAAGTGTCTTTTAATTTTGTGGCTGCAGTCAAGGTCCATAGTGATTTTGAGACCAAGAAAATAAAATCTGCCACTGTGTCCACTTTTTCCTCATCTATATGCCATGAAGTGGTGGGACTGGATGCCCAAAATGTTGAGTATCTGTTTGTGAATAGTTTTTTGAATGTTGAGTTTAAGACAGTTTTTTCATCTCCTCTCCTCATCTAGAGGCTCTTTAGCTCTTTTTTACTTTCTGCTATTAGGGTAGTGTCATCTTCATATCTGTGGATATTGATAATTCTCCCAGCAATCTTGATTCCAGCTTGGGATTTATCCAGACCAGCATATTGAAAAATGTATCCTACATATAAGTTAAATAATCAGAGTGACAATGTATACCTTGTCATGCTCCTTTCCCAGTTTTAAATCTTTCAGTTGTTCCTTGTCTGATTCTAACTGCTGCTTTTTGACCTACACACAGACTTGTTAGGAGAAAGGTAAGGTGATCTGGTACCCCCATTCCCTTAAGAATTTTCCACAGTTTGGTGTGGTCCACATGGTGAAAGGTTTTAGCATAGTCAGTGAAGCAGATGGAAATGTTTTTCTGGGATTCTCTTGCTTTCTCTATCATCCAATGGATGTTGGCAATTTGATCTCTGCTTCCTCAAACCAGTTTGTATATCTGGAAATTCACAGTTCATGTACTGTTGGAACATAGCTTGAAGGATTTTGAGCATGACCTTGCTAGCAAGTGAGATGAGCACAATGGCATGATAGGAATTGCCTTTCGTTTGGTTTGGAATGAAAACTGACCTTTTCCAGCACTGTGGCCAGTGCTGAGCTTTCCAAATTTGCTGACATATTGAATGCAGCACTTTGACAACCTCATTCATTAGGATTTTTAAACAGCTCAGCTGGAATTCCATTACCTTCCCTAGCTTTTCTTGTAGTGTTGCTTCCTAAAGCCCACTTGACTTCATACTCCAGCATATCTGGCTTTATGTGAGTGACCCCAGCATCATCCCTATCCCGGTCATTATGAACATTTTTGTATACTTCTTATATGCATTCTTGCCACCTCTTCTTAATCTCATCTGCTTCTGTTAGGTCCTTGACTTTTCTCTCCTTTATTGTGCCCATCTTTGCATAAAGTGTTCCTCTGGTGTCTCCACTTTTCTTGAAGAGATCTATACTCTTTACAATTCTGTTCTTTTCCTCTAAGTCTTGCACTATTCACTTATGAAGACTTTCTTATCCCCCCTTTCTATTCTCTGGAAGACTGCATTCAATTGGGTATATCTTTCCCTTTCTCCTTTGCCTTTCACTTCTCCTATTTTCTCAGCTATTTTTAAGGCCTCCTCAGGCAACCACTTTGGCTTCTCACATTTGTTTTTCTTGAGGATGGTTTTGATGACCACCTCCCATACAATGCTGCAACCCTCCATCCATAGTTCTTCAGGCTACCAGACCGAATCCCTTGAATTTATTTTTCATCTCCGCTATATAATCATAAGGGATTTGACTTCAGTCATAGCTGAATGTTCTAGTGGTTTTCCTTACTTTCTTCAATTTAAACGTGAATATTGTTTGCTTCTGCCTAAGCATTGCTTCCAGATCACCACCCACCACTCCCAGTGGGTGTGGAGCAAAAACACACAATTCGAGGACTGTTACGTGGGGTTTGTGCTTGGTTTTTCACATGCTTAGTTGTGTGAGCTTGATCAAGTCTCTTAACTTCAGTTACCTCATCTAGAAAATAGGCACCATCATGGTAATTCCACCTTCTAGATTGCATGTGTGCCTGCAAAGAGCAAGCGGCCCTGAGAGGGCTTTCTGGGTTCCTGAGTCTGGAGCAAATATGAATTATTCTGCCACCTGGGGAGAAGGAAATCTGTTTAGAGGTTATGGCTACCATCCCCAAGGGTAAATATTGATTCAAGCCAAATGGCATCTATTTCTGAACCATGACACAGAACTCTGACTGAGCCGATGCTTCTGTTTTCTGGGCTCCCACAATAGCGGATGATTACTGGCTCAGATTACTCACTTCCTGAGCCTTACCAGTCCGTCTTTCCTTTTCAACTACTTCTCCCCTGAAATCACACTGCAAGGAAAGTCGTAAAGGCTCTTGGCCTCTTGTCAGTTTCCCACATCTCCAGCGTAGCAACAAGTAGCTGTTATGACTACTTGTCTGGAAAATGGGCACCATGACAACTATGGCAACCTGTACGGTCCAATCTCAGCCTGTTAAATGTATCTTTCCCCATTTGGCCCCTCATGTTTAAATTACCTATAGTTGCCCTAGTAACCTTCCTATGCTTGCTGTTAAATGTCAAACTATGTGTGGACCTCATCTAGTTTCCTTTCCCAAGCATAACTCCAACCATGCAGTTAAGTAACCAAACATTTAGTCATCAAACTGCCCACAGGAATTGACAAAAGCAAGCCACCCATCATACATTTCTTGCTTGCCCCAAAACACCATTGGAGTGATCTGCTGAAACAATGTGATACATTGGCATGTACACTCCAGACAGGACACTTTTTCTCTGGATTTGTTTTCCATCTAGTGCAGAATGGCTACCATAAGCCTAGCCCTCCAGCAGCTGGTCACTTAATTTTTGCAGACTCAGTCCACTCCAGATCCCTTCCACATCCCTCAGTAAAATCTAGAGAACAGACTCAGTCAAAGTTTTCACTCCTGAAGAAAACAGTTTTTTTGTTTTTTTAGAAAACAATATTTGGTAACACATTCAAAATCTTGTGCTCCTTTGCCTTGGATTGAAGGACCTGCACCAGAGGATGGGAAGCCTCCCCTTCCACCTAAATCTTTCACCACTCCCACCAGGGCCACAGGCTTGACTGGACCCCAAAGACTTCTGCCTGTTCTCTGATGTCCTCTGTTCATTAGTTCAGTTCAGTGTCTCAGTCGTGTCCAACTCTTTTCTATATCATGGAGTGCAGTATGCCAGGTTTCCCTGTCCATCAACAACTCCCATAGCTTGCTCAAACTCATGTTCATCAGGTCGGTGATGCCACCCAACAATTTCATCTTCTGTCTTCCCCTTTGCCTTCTGCCTTTAATCTTTCCTTGCATAAGGATCTTTTCTAATGAGTCAGTTCTTCCCATCAATTGGCCAAAGTATTGGAGGTTCAGCTTCAGCATCGGTCCTTCCAGTTGATATTTAGGACTTATTTCCTTTAGCATGGACTGGTTGGATATCCTTTCAGTCCAAGAGACTCTCAGGAGTCTTGTCCAACACCACAGTTTAAAAGCATCAATTCTTTTGTATTCAGATTTCTGTATGGTCCAATTCTCACATCCATCACAACTTCAGGCAAAACCATAGCTTTGACTATACAGACTTTTGCTGTAAAGTAATGTCTCTGCTTTTTAGTATTTTGTCTAGGTTTTTCATAGCTTTATCTTCCAGGAATGGGCGTCTCTTTTTTCACAGCTGCAGTCACTATCTCCAGTGATTTTGGAGCCCAGGATAATAAAGCCTATCACTGTTTTCATTGTTTATCCATGTATTTGCCATGAAGTAATGGAATGGGATGCCATGATCTTCGTTTTTTTGGTCTGTACGTACCATATCAAGACCATCCTTAAGAAAAAGAAATACAAAAAGGTTGTTTGAGAAGGCCTTACAAAGAACTTAGAAAAGAAGAGAAGCAAAAGCCAAAGGATAATAGAGACATACCCATTGGAATGCAGAGTTCCAAAGAATAGCAAGAAGAGATTGTAAAAAAGCCTTCCTAGTGATCAGTGCAAAGAAAAGGAGGAAAACATTAGAGTGGTAAAGACCAGAGATCGCTTCAAGAAAATTAGAGATAGGGAAGGAATGTTTCAGGCAAAGATGGGCACAATAAAAGAGAGACATGGGATGGACCTAACAGAAGCAGAATATATTAAGAAGAGGGTGAAAGAATACATAGAACAACTGCACAAAAAAGATATCAATGATCCAGATAACCATGATGGTGTGATCACTCACCTAGAGCTAGACAATCCTGAAATGCGAAGTCAAATGGGTCTTCAGAAGCATCACTAAGAGCAAAGCTAGTGGAGGTGATGGCATTGCAGTAGAGCTATGCTGCTGCTAAGTCGCTTCAGTCGTGTCCGACTCTGTGTGACCCCATAGACGGCAGCCCACCAGGCTTCCCTGTCCCTGGGATTCTCCAGGCAAGAACACTGGAGTGGGTTGCCATTTCCTTCTCCAATGCATGAAAGTGAAAATTGAAAGTGAAGTCGCTCAGTCGTGTCCTACTCTTTGTGACCCCATGGACTGCAGCCTACCAGGCTCCTCCGTCCATGGGGTTTTCCAGGCAAGGGTACTGGAGTGGGTTGCCATTACCTCCTCTGGCAGTAGAGCTATAGCAGATCCTAAAAGATGATGCTGTTAAAGTGCTCCACTCAATATGCCAGCACACGTGGAAAACTCAGCAGTGGCCACAAGACTGGAAAGGTCGTTTTCCTTACATTCCTCAAGAAAGGTGATTTAAAAGAATGTTCAACTACCACACAGTTGCACTTGTAATACATGCTACCAAAGTAATTTCTCCAAACAAGTCTTCAACAGTACATAAACTGTGAAATTCCATATGTTCAAGCTGGATTTAGAAAAGGCAGAGGAACCAGAGATCAAATTGTCAACATTCATTGGATCATAGAAAAAGCAAGAGAATTCTAGAAAAACACCTACTTCTGCTTTATTGACCATACAAAAGCCTTTGACTGTGTGGATCACAACAAACTGTGGAAAACTTACAGAGATGGGAATACCAGACCATCTTATCTGCCTTCAGAGAAGTCTGTATGCAGGTCAAGTAGCACCAGGTAGAGCTGAATGTGGAAGAGTAGACTGCTTCCAGATTGGGAAAAGAGTATATAAAGGCTGTATATTGTCACCTTGCTTATTTAACTTATATGCAGAGTACATAATGTGAAATGTCCAACTGGATGAAGCACAAGCTGGAATTAAGATTGCTGGGAGAAATATCAATATCCTCAGATATGCCAAAGAAACCACTTTCATGGCAGAAATTGAAGAGGAACTAAAGAGCCTCTTGATAAATGTGAAATAGGAGAGTGAAACATCTGGTTTAAACTTCACATTCAGTGAATGAAGATCATGGCATTTGGTCCCATAACTTCATGGCAAATAGATGGGGAAACAAAGGAAACAGTGAGAGACTTTATTTTGGGGGGCTCCTAAACCACTGAAAATGATGACTACAGCCATGAAATTAAAAGGTGCTTGCTCATTTGAAGAAAATCTATGACAAACCTATACACATTTTTTAAAAGTAGAGACATTACTTTGCTGAAAATTTCAGTATAACCAAAGCCATGATTTTTCCAATTGTCATATATGGATGTGACAGTTGTACCATAATGAATGGTGAGCAATGAACAATTGATGGTTTTGAACTGTGGTGTTGGACAAGATTCTTGAGAGTCCCTGGGACTGCAAGGAGATCCACCCAGTCATCCTAAAGGAAATCAAACCTGAATATTCATTGGAAGGACCGATGCTGAAATTGAACCTCCAACACTTTGGCCAACTGATGTGAAGAACTGACTCATTAGAAAAGACCCTGTTTCTGAGAAAGATTGAAGGCAGCAGGAGAAGAGGAGGACAGAGGATGAGATGGTTTGATGGAATCACCAACTTGATGGACGTGAGTTTGCCCAAGCTCCAGGATTTGGTGAAGAACAGTGAGCCCTGGCGTGCTGCAGTCCATGGGGTTGCAATGAGTCCGACATGAGTGAGCGACTGAACTGAACACACCACATAGCAAATACTATTTGTAATTGGCATGTTTTTCCAGCAAGACTGGGGCTCCCTAGGCCCCAACACATATCCCCAATCAAGTTTGCACCCATGCACAGAAGTCAGTGCCTAGCATTCACAAGGCATTCAGTGAGTTCTGATTGCAGGGGGACTTCCATTTTAGTCGACATAAAGGAGTAAAGGACACATTTATCCTCCTGTCTCAAATAACTCCAAAGTAGAAAAGACAAATGAAAGAGCATTGTTTTACATCAAACATCTGGCAGCAGAGAATGGATTCCTGAGGCAGGGAGCAAGCAAGGAGAATTCTACAATGCCCCAACTCTAGAAATAGTTTCCAACACATACATGGAAGGTGTACCTAGGCGGAGACAAACAGACTCCTCAAGAAGAGAGATTTATGATTCTATATAGTTAGAGTTCACAGGAGAGAGCTGCATACAGAGAACTGTGGGAAGATACAGGTGATACCCTTACAGGTTTTAGCAGAGAGTTGATAGCACTGGTCTGAATTATAGGGAACAATCCTTGAGTCTCAAATTGGACCAAATCTAATTGTGTCCCCACCCACTGGAAATTACACATTTTTAAATATAAACTTATTTATTTTAATTGGTGGCTAATTACTGTAGTATATTGTATTGGTTTCACCATACATTGACATGAATCTGCCACGGGTGTACACGTGTTCCCCATCCTGAATCCCCCTCCCACCTCCCTCCCCATACCATCCCTCTGGGTCATCCCAGTGCACCAGCCCCGAGCCTCCTGTATCATGCATCAAACCTGGACTGGAGATTCGTTTCACATATGATAATATACATGTTTCAATGCCATTCCTCCAAATCATCCCACTGTTGCCCTCTCCCACAGAGTCCAGAAGACTGTTTAATACATCTGTGTCTCCTTTCCTGTCTCTCATACAAATTTATTGTTACCATATTTCTAAATTCCATATATATGCATTAGTATACTATATTGGTGGTTTTCTTTGTGGCTTACTTCACTCTGCATAATAGGTTCCAGCTTCATCCACGTCATTAGAACTGATTCAAATATGTTCTTTTAAATGGCTGAGTAATACTGCATTTTGTATATGCACCAAAGCTTTTTTATCCATTCGTCTGCTGATGGACATCTAGGTTGTTACCATGTCCTGGCTATTATAAACAGTGCTGCGATGAACTTTGGGGTACACGTGTCGCTTTCAGTTCTGGTTTCTTTGGTGTGAATGCCCAGCAGTGGGATTGCTGGGTCATATGGCAGTTCAATTTCCAGTTTTTTTAATGAATCTCCACACTGTTCTCCATAGTGGCTGTACTAGTTTGCATTCCCACCAACAATGTTAGAGGGTTCCCTTTTCTCCACACCCTCCTCAGCATTTACTGATTTTGTAGACTTTTGGATAGCAGCCATTCTGACTGGCGTGAAATGGTACCTCATTGTGGTTTTGATTTGCATTTCTCTGATAATGAGTGATGTTGAACAACTTTTCATATGTTTGTTAGCCATCTGTATGTCTTCTTTGGAGAAATGTCTGTTTAGTTCTTTGGCCCATTTTTTTGATTGGGCCGCTTATTTTTCTGGAATTAAGCTGCAGGAGTTGCTTGTATATTTTTGAGATTAATTCTTTGTCACTTGCTTCATTTGTAATTATTTTCTCCCATTCTGAAGGCTGTCTTTTCACCTTGCTTATAGTTTCCTTTGTTTTAAAGAAGCTTTTAATTTTAATTAGGTCCCATTTGTTTCCTTTTTGCTTTTATTTCCAATATTCTGGGAGGTGGGTCATAGAGGATACTGCTGTGATTTATGTCGCAGAGTTTTTTGTCTAAGTTCTCCACTAAGAGTTTTATAGTTTCTGATTGTATGTTTAGATCTTTAATCCATTTTGAGTTTATTTTTGTGTATGATGTTAGAAAGTGTTCTAGTTTCATTCTTTTACAAGTGGTTAACCAGTTTTCCCAGGAATACTCGTTAAAGAGATTGTCTTTTCTCCACTGTATATTATTGCCTCCTTTGTCAAAATAAGGTGTCCATAGTTGTGTGGAATTTACTCTGGGTTTAATATTTTGTTCTATTTATCTATATTCCTGTCTTTGTGCCATTACCATACTGTCTTGATGACTGAGGCTTTGTAGTAGAGCCTGAAGTCAGGCAGGTTGATTCCTCTGGTTCCATTCTTCTTTCTCAAGATTACTTTGGCTATTCGAGGTTTTTTGAATTTCCATACAAATTGTGAAATTATTTGTTCTAGCTTTGTGAAAAATATCGTTGGTATCTTGATAGGGATTGCATGCAATCTATAGATTGTTTTGGTTAATATACTTATTTTCACTATATTGATTTTTTTGATCCACAAACACGGTATATTTCTCCATCTATTAGTGTCCTCTTCGATTTCTTTCACCAGTGTTTTATAGTTTTCTATACATAAGTCTTTTGTTTCTTTACGTAGATATATTCCTAAGTATTTTATTCTTTCTGTTGCAATGGTGAATGGAATTGTTTCCTTAATTTCTCTTTCAATTTTCTCATTATTAGTCTATAGAAATGCAAAGGATTTCTGTATGTTCATTTTATATTCTGCAACTTTACTATATTCATTAATTAGCTCTAGTAATTTTCTGGTGGTGTCTTTAGGGTTTTCTGTGTAGAGGATCCAGAGAAGGCAATGGCACCCCACTCCAGTACTCTTTCCTGGAGAATCCCATGGATGGAGGAGCCTGGTGGGCTGCAGTCCATGGGGTCGCTAATAGTTGGACACGACTGAGTGACTTCACTTTCACTTCTCACTTTCATGCATTGGAGAAGGAAATGGCAACCCACTCCAGTGTTCTTGCCTGGAGGATCCCAGGGACAGGGGAGCCTGGTGGGCTACCGTCTATGGGGTCACACAGAGTCGGACATGACTGAAGCAACTTAGCAGCAGCAGCAGCCCCATGTAGAGGATCATGCCATCTGCAAACAGTGAGAGTTTTACATCTTCTTTTCCAATTTGGTTTCCTTTTATTTCTTTTTCTGTTCTGATTTCTGTGGCCAAAACTTCCAAAACCATGTTGAATAGTAGCGGTGAGAGTGAGTACCCTTGTCTTGTTCCTGACCTTAGGGGAAATGCTTTCAATTTTTCACCATTGAGGATAATGTTTGCTGTGGGTTTGTCATATATAGCTTTGATTATGATGAGGTATGTTCCTTCTATTCCTGCATTCTGGAAGGTTTTAACATAAATGGATGCTGAATTTTGTCAAAGGTTTTCTCTGCATCTATTGAGATAATTATATAGCTTTTATTTTTAAATTTTTTAATGTGGTGTATTACATTGATTGGTTTGCCCATATTGAAGAATCCTTGCATCCCTTGGGTAAAGCCCACTTGGTCATGATGTATGATCTTTTTAATGTGTTGTTGGATTCTGATTGCTAGAATTTTGTTAAGGATTTTTGCATCTATGTTCATCAGTGATATTGGCCTGTTGTTTTCTTTTTTTGTGGCATCTTTGTCAGGGTGATGGTGGCCTCATAGAATGAGTTTGAAAGTTTACCTTCCTCTGCAGTTTTCTGGAAGAGTTTGAGTGGGATAGGTGTTAGCTCTTCTCTAAATTTTTGGTAGAATTCACTTGTGAAGCCGTCTGGTTCTGGGCTTTTGTTTGTCTTACATATTGCTTTTGTATATTGCATTTGTCTTACATATTGCAGTGCTCCTATCTTGGGTGCCCTTATATTTATAATTGTTATATCTTCTTGGATTGATATATTGATCATTATGTAGTGTCCTTCTTTGTCTCTTTTCACAGCCTTTGTTTTAAAGTCTATTTTATCTGATATGAGTATTGCTACTCCTGCTTTCTTTTGGTATTTATCTTCATGAGATAACTTTTTCCAGCCCTTCACTTTCAGTCTGAATGTCTCCCTTGTTTCGAGGTGGGTCTCTTGTAGACAATATATATAGGAGTCTTGTTTTTGTATCCATTCAGCCAGTCTTTGTCTTTTGTTTGGGACATTCAACCCATCTACATTTAAGGTAATTATTGATAAGTATGATCCCCTTGACATTTACTTCATTGTTTTGGGTTTGAGATTATACACCTTTTCTCTGTTTCCTGTCTAGAGAAGATCCTTTAGTATTTGTTGGAGAGCTGGTTTGGTGGTGCTGAATTCTCTCAGCTTTTGCTTCTCTGTAAACCTTTTGATTTCTCCTACATATTTAAATGAGATCCTTGTTGGGTACAGTAATCTGGGCTGTAGGTTTTTTTTTTTTTTTTTTTTTCCATCACTTTAATTATGCCCTGCCATTCCCTCCTGGCCTGAAGAATTTCTATTGAAAGATCAGCTGTTATCTTTATGGGAATCCCCCTGTGTGCTATTTGTTGTTTTCCTCTTGCTGCTTTTAATATTTGTTCTTTGTGTTGGATATTTGTTAATTTGATTAATATGTGTTTTGGGTGTTTCACCCTGGGTTTATCCTGTTTGGGACTCTCTGGGTTTCTTGGACTTGCATGATTATTTCCTTCCCCAATTTAGGGAAGTTTTCAACTATTATCTCAAGTATTTTCTCATGGTCTTTCTTTTGGTCTTCTTCTTCTGGGACTCCTATGATTCGAATGTTGGGACATTTAACATTGTCCCAGAGGTCGGTGATTGTCCTCATTTCTTTTAATTCTTTTTTGTTTGTTTGTTTGTTTATTTGTTTTCCTTCTCTGTTTCATTGATTTCTACCATTGAATCATCTACCTCACATATCATAAATTCTGCCTCTGTTATTCTACTCTTGGTTCCCTCCAGTGTGTTTTTTATCTTATTTATTGCATTATTCGTTATATAGTGACTTTTTTTAAATTTCTTCTAGGTCTTTGTTAAACCTTTCTTGCATCTTCTCGATCCTTGTCTCCAGGCTATTCATCCGTAATTCCTTTTTGTTTTCAAGATTTTGGATCATTTTCACTATCATTATTCAGAATCCTTTTTTAGGTAGATTACATATCTCTTCCTGTTTTGTTTTGTTTGGTGGACATTTATCCTGTTCCTTTACCTGCTGGGTTTTCTCTGCCTCTTCATCTTGTTTATACTGCTGCGTTTGGGGTCACCTTTCCATATTCTGGCAGTTTATAGAGTTCTCTTTATTTTGGAGTTCCCTTGCTGTGGGTGGCGTTGGACGGGTGGCTTGTCAAGATTTCCTGGTTAGGGAAGCTTGTGTCGGTGTTTTGAGGGGTGGAGCTGGATTTTTTCTCTCTGGAGTGCAATGAAATGTCCAGTGATGAGTTATGAGATGTCAATGGGTTTAGAGTGACTTTGGGCAGCCTGTATATTGAAGCTCAGGGCTATGTTCCTGTGTTGCTGGAGAATTTGTGTGGTATGTCTTGCTGTGGAACTTGTTGGCCCTTGGGTGGTACTTGATTTCAGTGTAGGTACGGAGGCATTTGATGAGCTCCTATCGATTAATGTTCCCTGGAGTCAGGAGTTCTCTGGTGTTCTCAGGATTTGGACTTAAGCTTCCTGCATCTGGTTTTCAGTGTAATTCTTACCATAGCCTCAAGACTTCTCCATCTATACAGCACCAATGATAAAACATATAGGTAAAAGATGAAAAATTTCTCCACAATGAGGGACACCCAGAGAGGTTCACAGAATTACATGGAGAAGAGAAGAGGGAGGAGGGAGACAGAGGTGACCAGGAATAGAAGAGGGAGAATCAAAAGAGGAGAGAGCAAGCTAGCCAGTACTCACTTCCTTATGTGCTCTCCACAGTCTGGATCCCACAGAGATGTTCATGGAGTTACACAGAGAAGAGAAGAGGGAGGATGGAGATAGAGGTGACCAGGAGGAGAAGAGGGGAATCAAAAGGGGAGAGAGCAAGCTAGCCAGTAATCACTTCCCTAAAAAAGGAGCATGTCAAGGCTATATATTGTCACCCTGCTTATTTAATTTATATGCAGAGTACATCATGATAAACTCTGACTGGAGGAAGCACAAGCTGGAATCAAGATTTCCAGGACAAATATCAATAACCTCAGATATGCAGATGACACCACCCTTATGACAGACAGTGAAGAGGAACTAAAAACCTCTTGATGAAAGTAATAGAGGACAGTGAAAAAGTTGGCTTAAACCTCAACATTCAGAAACTATGATCTTGGTATCTGGTCCCATCACTTCATAGGAAATAGATGGTGAAAGAGCAGAAACAGTGTCAGACTTTATTTTTTCAGGCTCCAAAATCACTGCAGATGGTGAATGCAACCATGAAATTAAAAGATGCTTACTCCTTGGAAGGAAAGTTATGACCAATCTAGACAGCATATTGAAAAGCAGAGACATTACTTTGCCAACAAAGGTTCGTCTAGTCAAGGCTATGGTTTTTCCAGCAGTCATGTACGGATGAGATAGTTGGACTGTGAAGAAATCTGAGTGCCAAAGAATTGATGCTTTTGAACTGTGATGTTGGAGAAGACTCTTGAGAGTCCCTTGGACTGCAAGGAGATCTAACCAGTCCATGGTAAAGGAGATCAGTCCTGGGTCTTCTTTGGAAGGAATGATGCTAAAGCTGAATCTCCAGTACTTTGGCCACCTCATGCGAAAAGTTGACTCACTGGAAAAGACTCTGATGCTGGGAGGGATTGGGGGCAGGAGGAGAAGGGGATGACAGAGGATGAGATGCCTGTATAGCATCACTGACTCGATGGAGGTGAGTTTGAGTGAACTCTGGCAGTTGGTGATGGACAGGGAGCCCTGGCATGCTGCAATTCATGAGGTCTCAAAGAGTTGGACACTGCTGAGCAACTGAACTGAACTGAACTGATGTGCTCTCCACAGTCTGGATCCCTCGGAGATGTTCACAGTGTTACACAGAGAAGAGAAGAGGAAGGAAGGAGACAGAGGTGGCCAGGCAGATAAAGGGGGGAATCAAAAGGAGCAAGACAGATCCAGCCAGTAATCAGTTCCCTAAGTATTCTCCACAGTTTGGAACACAGAAAGAGATTCACAGAGTTGGGTAGAGAAGAGCAGTGGGGAGGGAGGAGATAGAGGTGACCTGGTGGAGAAAAAGGAGATTCAAAATGGGAGAGAGCAATCAGGCCAGTTATCTCTCTCCCAAGTAAAAATAGTTACTGAAGATTCAGTTCTTAAAGGTACAAAATTGATAACAAATATCAAAAAGAAAAAAATGAAAATCTAGAGCAGAGGTTGGATTCTCAAAAATACAATATTTATGGAAATAACAAAGTCACAAAAATTTTATATATATATATATATATATATATATATATATATATATATATATATATAATGATTGCTTTAAGAAATAGGGTCTTTTTTCCCCAAAGTAATAGTAGGTTATAAAAATAAAAATTAAAGGTGTAGTAGAGGATGTAAAAATTAAAAAAAAATTAAAGAATGAAAATAGTAAAAATATATGTAGGACTTTCTCTGGTGTCGTTGTGAACAGTGTGGGGTCAGTTCGCTTTCAGAACTGACCTTCATCCAGCTTATACTTCTCAAGACTTATAGTCTCCTCCCTATGTAGTTGGTGCTAACTGCAGGGTTTTAATCTACTGCACCTGTCACTTCCAGGGCGGTTCCCTCTGTTTTAGCTTCTTCTGTTTTCTGGTCTCTTCAGTGTCTAATTTCTGCCCTGAGCCAAGGGGGTGGTGGTGGACAATTTTTTAGGCTTACTTGTTCAGTCGTGCTGTGGGGAGGGAGAAACGCTGCCAACAGATAACACTGGCATGTGTGGGGAGTGCTCCCAGTGTCTTGGGCACACTGGGTTTGCCCCCGCTCACGGCATGTGTGCTTTGCCAGTCCACACTGCTCAGGCTCTAGGTTGCTCTGCCAGGAATGGTCTGAGGTGGGCCCCGGGTTGCATGCGCTTTCCAGGTCTAAGCCGCTCAGGTTCAGGTACTCAGGTACTCCTCAAAGGTGCAGACTTGGTTGGGCCTGTGTTTTGTGCCCTTCCCTGGTCCGAGCCACTCAGTTGACCAGGTGTTTGGAGAGCGCAGTCGCTGCGACTTATTGCCTCTCTCGTCCCTGCTGCTCATTTTTCTGGGTGTACAACCAGTGCACCTTCTCACACGGATGTTGACTGTCCAGAATCCCAAGAAGTCTTGGTGAGCAATGAAGCCTGCCTGCAGTTTGGTAGATGATTCCTCTCTGGGGCTGCAATTGCCCTCTTCCATCTCTGGCTGCCCTCACCTCCCTGTCTCTGGCAGGGGATGGGCCGGTCTGCAGCTGGCTACCTCTGCTCAGTC
Source organism: Bubalus kerabau (assembly GCF_029407905.1). Taxonomy (NCBI): domain Eukaryota; kingdom Metazoa; phylum Chordata; class Mammalia; order Artiodactyla; family Bovidae; genus Bubalus; species Bubalus kerabau. The sequence continues at coordinate 12,699,952 of NC_073628.1, forward strand.
CTTTGTTCTGTGAGAAGGCCTGGCAGTGTCTTCATTTATGGCTTTTCGCCGGGGTAGCTATCCCAGGTTCTGGTTTGCTATTTCAAGTTAGTTCCCTTAGATTGCCCTTGGGGCATTCAGGCCAGGTCCTTACTTTAAGCAATGCAGCCTGCACCTCCCTGCCCAGCCCCTGCTTGCTAGTGGCGGCTGCAGGTTTCTGCACTGTTTCTCCACCGGGAGTTACTGTTGGGCATGTAATCTGTGGGTTTAAATTATTTATTTATTTTTCCTCCCACTTATGTTGCCCTCTGAGATTCCAAGGCTCTCCACAGACACGCCAGTGAGAGTGTTTCCTGGTGTGTGGACACTTCTCTCTTTTGTAAGACTCCCTTCCCAGGATGGATCTCTGTCTCTTTTTATCTTTTACATTTTTCCTACCTCCTTTCGAAGACAATGGGCTGCTTTTCTGGGTGCCTGATGTCCTCTGCCTGCATTCAGAAGTTGTTTTGTGGCATTTACTCAGCATTCAAATGTTTTTTGATGAAATTTTGGGGGAGAAAGTGGTCTCCCTTTCCTATTCCTCCACCATCTTAGGACTGCCCTCGAAATTACTCATAATTCCCATGAGATTAAAAGGGCCCTGTAGACAATATTGCTTTCCTAGTGGGGAATAGTAAACATGGTCTAAAGGCTGGTTACATCTCTTAAAAAACTTTACAGAAAGCCTTCAAAAAATGCAATTGTTTCCAAGAACTTAACAGTGTTTGTATACAGTGAAATGAGTAGTTCATAAAACTTTAAAAATATCTAGCATCCAAAAGTAAAGTGACCGCATCCACAATCCAATTTAACATTTCCATATAAATTGTGAAAGTATTTGTCCTAGTTTCATCTCAATATTGTAAGGTAATTATCCTCTGATTAAGAAAAAATACATAAATTTAAAACGAAAAAAATTCTAGATGTGTAAAGAAGAAAGTAAATATCCATAACGAGGGAAAAATCAATTAGTAGAAATACAAGTAAAATATATATGACATAATTAGCAGGGAAGGACATTAAAATGCTTACTACATCAATAATCCTTATATACATGAAGCTGAAGAATATTGAGTATGTTAAATAGAGACATGTAAAATAGAAAGGCAAAGACTGTGGGAAAAATATAATTGTGCATCAGAGACATTTGAAGTAAGTTTAAGAGTGCTAAAATATATGTGAATGGAATCCCACAGGAAGTGAACGGCAGGAGAATAGAGCAAAGAACTTCATAATTACCAGCTGAAAAATTCCCAGGTATAATGAAAACTTTAAATCAGTTAACACAGAAGCTCAATTAATTCAAGGACAAAAATATGACAACTATACAAAGGCACATCATAATTCATGGTTTAAGACAATCAATGAAAGAAATGTAACCAGAAGGGAAAACAGACACAGTAGAACAAAAAATGTGAATGATGGCAGATTAGGCAAATGAAACAATGTTAGCCAGAGGACACTGGCACCAGATTTTAAATGCTGAGAGAAATATAAGTGACTCAGAATTCTATACCCAAAAAAATACATATCAAAAACAAGATAAAATACTTTATCAGACATACAACAACAACAAGACTGCATCACTATCAACAGACCAATGTAATAAATGATTTTAAAAGGTCTCAAGTCAGAAGGAATTTAAAACGAAGTGAAAATTTGGATCTACAGGGAGAATGAAGAGTACTCAAAATGATAAGCGTGTAATATGTATTAAAAGGTAAATATGTGGACTTCCTTGGTGGTCCAGTGGTTAAGGATCTACTTTGGAATGCAAAGCATTTGCAAATGGCAAAGGTTTGCTCCTGTGCCATAGAACTAAGATCCCACATGCTACTGAGCAACTAAGCCTGCATGTCTCAAATAGAGTTTACATGCTGCAAGTACTGAGCTTTCCCTCCTCAAATAGAGAGTCCCTATGACAAGGAAGATCCTGCATGCCACACTAAGACCCAGTGCAGACAAATAAATGATAAATAAATAATTTAATAATGATCATAATTAATGATAGACTGGCCAGTTAAAAACGCATACCATGGATCTTAAAACTACTTAAAAAGCAGTTACAGTTAATAAAGTGACAAAGGATATAAAAGGGAATCAGAAAAACTACTCAGTCACAGAGAAGTCAGGGATTAAAAGAGACATGGAAAGAAAGAACGTGGGACAAACTGGAGATAAAGAGCAAGATGATCAAATTAAACCCAACTAGAGTTAACACCTCAGATGTGAACCCAGATTGAAGATATAACCCAGGGCCCAGATGACATCAGATCCCCATACACTGCACTGTGCAGCTGAAACAGAGCCTACCAGGCTCCAGGGCCCCATGTGCCTGGGCACAGAACATCACCAAAAGTTTATATGGAACAGTAAATTAGAAAACTTCAATCAAATAAATAACATCTTCTGTTTATAAGAAATGGCTTTAGAAATCAATGTTCACTGGACAGAAGAAGAATATGGTGCTAGCATAATTCAGACCTTCCCTCATTTACAACTCTAATTCTTCTCAGGAGGGAGCAGATAAATTGACAGGACTTACATCTCTTCAATACTAGACATACTTGACATACATAGACAATATTAGACATTCATGTTTGATTTTCAAGGTTCAGTCCCCTGTATCTTCTCCTCTCTTGCTCATCCTGGGCAACAGGAACTGCTCCTCTAAACCACAGCTCAATCATTACACACAAATCCGGATGATATTTGCTGAGTCTTTCACATAAACCAGTGAAAACTTGTTTCCTCCTATTTCGCACTGTTGGCTCTTTTCAACCAACCACGGCTCTTGTCCAACCTCCTGGGATTCTGTTCCTCTGTCACTTGCAGCCATGTTCCCATACACTGGGCCTCAATTACATCCAATGAAATTCCTACGCAGAGTGGCCATAATACATGCAAAAGGGAAAGAACAGGCAGCTCCTTACTCTCCTCTCTTGTTCCTTCACTACATACATTCACTGAAAACGTGTGTAGCAAGTTTATTACATACATTCAAGTTGAAAACTTTCAAACCTGTAAAAGTGCATTTGTATGTACAATCACATCAGTTAGTTCACAGATCTGACACACATTGTTGTGGACACATGCAAGAAAAGTTGGTGTACATTTGTGTACTTTACTGTACAGAACTGTATCAAGTACAATAGCACAGGACTTTTATTTCAAGCCTACGCTGTCTGAAAGGAAGCTTATATGCAGTGGTAACATAGATGGTACTACTATTCTATTTTTAAAGGTGTGCTTAATTGCTCAGCTGTGTCTGAATTTTCAACATATGGACTGCAGTATGCCAGGCTCCTCTTGCCATGGGGATTCTCCAGACAAGAATACTGGAGTGGGTTGCCATGCCATATCCAGGTACTGCAAGATTAAAAATGTTTATTTTATTGTGTTTGTTTTTTATGTATTATTTGTGTGAAAAGTATCATAAAGCTATTAAACTATGCTAATACATAGCCGATTGTCTTAGTTGACTACCTAAGTAACTTTGATGGATTTATGAAGAAATTGGGATTTTTAAACACCCTTTTCATTTTTTTTTAATTTTATTTTATTTTTAAACTTTACATAACTGTATTAGTTTTGCCAAATATCAAAATGAATCCACCACAGGTATACATGTGTTCCCCATCCTGAACCCTCCTCCCTCCTCCCTCCCCATTCCATCCCTCTGGGTCATCCCAGTGCACCAGCCCCAAACATCCAGTATCGTGCATCAAACCTGGACTGGCAACTCGTTTCATACATGATATTTTACATGTTTCAATGCCATGCTCCCCAAATCTTCCCACCCTCTTCCTCTCTCACAGAGTCCATAAGACTGTTCTATACATCAGTGTCTCTTTTGCTGTCTCGTACACAGGGTTATTGTTACCATCTTTCTAAATTCCATATATATGCGTTAGTATACTGTATTGGTGTTTTTCTTTCTGGCTTACTTCACTCTGTATAATAGGCTCCAGTTTCATCCACCTCATTAGAACTGATTCAAATGTATTCTTTTTAATGGCTGAATAATACTCCATTGTGTATATGTACCACAGCTTTCTTAGCCATTCATCTGCTGATGGACATCTAGGTTGCTTCCATGTCCTGGCTATTATAAACAGTGCTGCGATGAACATTGGGGTACATGTGTCTCTTTCCCTTCTGGTTTCCTCAGTGTGTATGCCCAGCAGTGGGATTGCCGGATCATAAGGCAGGTCTATTTCCAGTTTTTTAAGGAATCTCCACACTGTTCTCCATAGTGGCTGTACTAGTTTGCATTACCACCAACAGTAAACACCATTTTCAAATGCAACTTGTTCATATACAGGGGACTTACTGTTCTGCTAAGACCTGTGGATCCAAAAGTGAACACATCCCCTCCAGGTCCAAGGAAGTCACATTCTTGGTTGGGATTTTAGAGGAAACATGAGATCTCCATAATTATAGCCATTTCAGTCTTTTCAAAAGACCTTGATCAGGACAAACAAATACTAAAGTAGAAATTATCATGGTGTTTCTACCCCCTTCTAGAAACTGTTACTAAGTTCTCAATACTGGATCTTGTAATGCTGGTGGATTAGATGGAGAAGTGATGTGGACAGAAATAAGGAAAGTGAGACAGGTAGTTCAGAATGTGAGGTAACAAAGACAAGGTATTTAGAAGCTTAAGAATTAATAGAGATTAGGGACCTGAGTTGGAAAAGCAGTTTTCAAACTAAATTGGATCATGCGGTATGTGTAATCCTCACTTCAGTTCTTAGAAGATCTCTATTGACCAGTCTGCCTCTATTTTCTGGAGCACAGTTCAGATCCATCTAAGCTGTTTCTCATTGATGCTCCTTTCTCCTGGTTTCCACACTCTGTCCAGCTGTTGAGCCTATTCCATTGTTTTTTTGTTGCTGTTCTTTAAGGCAGCCGCTGCGGGCTACCTACAAAATGATCTATTCTCTGCTTCTCTTTCAAAACTGAAAATAGTTTGTTATATAGCCCTGAGCCCTGTAGCTACCAGACTGCATTTCCTGCCCACCCATACTCTTAGTCATGAGAGGTGACTTAGAGATGGAAGCAGATCTGTAAGAGGGATTTCTTGGAAGACTGCTTCAAGGAGCTAATTTAGCTGAGAGATGGGACTCTTCCCTTCCCCACCTACTTCCTAACTGTTGTGTGGATTTTAGTTGTGATGGCTGGCACTCCTGCAGTTGTATTGGACAATCATGTAACTTTGGAGATAGATAGCACCCAAGCTCTGGCTGGCCCACCTTCAGCTTTGTTTCAGTGGGAGAGAAAAATCAAGTTTATCTTGCTAAAGATATAGTTGTTTTAGTTTTTTGCAATGTGCATCCAAACAATCCTGGTACTACTATGTGCTTAATACTATATAGCCTTATTATTTTGTTGGGTTTAGTAAATAGATTTATATTTTACATTTCTCTAATTTTTATTTTATAAATTGATTCATCAACCATTATACCTAAATTGTATAAATGCAAAATTATGGTTTTAACCATGCCTTCCTTTAGATTTTGCATTTTAATACTTTCTTTTCTTCTTTCCTTTATTGTTTTTTCCATATTTGTACAGCCTGGGACATGTACTCTCTTATAACCTCATCCATATCCATATCTGCAGGCCAAAACAGACTGAGAGCTGTGTGGGGAGAAACAAAGAAGAATGGATTACAGGGACATGAATGAATGGTGGTGGCCCTTGCTAATCATCATGAATGTTCTTAAGTGGGACCACATTCCCCTGCCCTTCTGTGTACCCACTACCCCCAGGTTTGCCATGACCATGGAAGATTCTTTGGCCAGTGGATTTTGAGTAGAGGTGATATGTCACTTCCAAATGGAGTATTACTATCCGTCCCACTAGCTGGAATGCACATGTAATGACAGGAACCTGGAGCAGCCATGTTAGACCAAAGGTAAGTAGCACAGGCGGAAGATGTGACAAGAAGTGGGCCCTCATCTTTGTCGAGAGACCTGCATTAACATTATATGAATGATAATTGAAATTGTGTTGTATTTAAGACAATGTTATTTAGGGTTTGATTACAGTCATTGAACCTGTAACCTAACACTCAGAATAGCTGATCTTTGTGTTAGCCTTTTCTTGACATTAGGGCCTGAATGAGACAATATCTACTGACGCATACTTAGAAGTGAGTCAAGAGACAGCCCTGCCCTCTGGAAACTGTGGTCTAGTGTGGGATTCAGAAACTCAAGCAAGAACAAAGCCACATGGCAGGGGAGCTTCAAGATCCTGTAGGAACCACTGGGAGGGGAATGTCAACCAGTCCTGATCTCAGGAGGTTGATTGAAGCAGGGACAATCCTCAGTCAGTTTCCTCATAAACAGGCCATGGTGGCAAGTTTAATGTAAAAGTGATTTATTTAAAATTCATTCCAGAGTGTTTTCCCTTTTGATCCAGTGCTTAAGATATGCATTTGAGACCTGGTTTAGGAAGACTGAAAGTGCCCCAGGACGACTAAGCCCATGGGCCACAACTACTCAGCCTGGGTGCCCTAGTGCCTGTGATCTACATCAAGAGAAGCACAGGACTGAAAAGCCAGTGCACTGCAATTACATAATAGCCCCTGCTCCCTGCAAGTAGAGAAGTCCTTAGCAGCAATGTAGACTTGCTGCTGCTGCTAAGTACTTCAGTCGTGTCTGACTATAAGAGACCCCACAGATGGCAGCCCACTAGGCTTCCCCATCTCTGGGATTCTCTTGGCAAGAACAGTGGGGTGGGTTGCCATTTCCTTCTCCAATGAATAAAAGTGAAAAGTGAAAGTGAAGTAGCTCAGTCCTGTCTGACCCTCAGCGACCCCATGGACTGCAACCTTCCAGGCTCCTCTGTTCATGGAATTTTCCAGGCAAGAGTACTGGAGTGGGTGCCATTGCCTTCTCCACAATGAAGATCTAGTGCTGTCAAAATTAAGAAAAAAAAAATCTCCCAGAGAAACCAGTGAGGTCTCAGGGGAAGTCAGACATTAAAAAGGATGAAACCTGTCTGGGTTGGAAATCATGCAAGTCATGGAGAGGGAAGCTACAGCATGTTTTCACAGGGAAGTTGGGATATAACTTGTGCCTCAAACGTGCCCTAACTCAAGGCTAAGGAGCTTGGATTTCGCTCTCCCACTAGTGCCTGCCTCTCATCCTTCAACTAACACCCGGCTAGAGTCTCCAAGCCCTTGTGTTAAATCCTCCAAAGACAAATCAAAGGTGACATTAGAAGCAAAAAACACCAAAGCTAAGGAAAATGCAACCTCATATAATGTCTAGATTTCTTCACCCAGTATGCCATCTCCAACATCATATCTGAAATCCTGTGAGTCTAAAGAACTCCATGGGTCTGTATATGTAAGCATTAAAAAAAAAGGTTTTAATTTATATAGGAGTGTAGTTGATTTACAGCATTGTATTAATATTAGTTGTATGGGAAATTAATTCCCTTATACATACACAGAGTCCTTGGACTGCAAAGAGATCCAACCAATCTATTCTGAAGGAGATCAGCCCTGGGATCTCTTTGGAAGGAATGATGCTAAAGCTGAAACTCCAGTACTTTGGCCACCTCATGCGAAGAGTTGACTCATTGGAAAAGACTCTGATGCTGGGAGGGATTGGGGGCAGGAGGAGAAGGGGACGACAGAGGATGAGATGGCTGGATGGCATCACTGACTCGATGGACGTGAGTCTCAGTGAACTCCGGGAGTTGATGATGGACAGGAAGGCCTGGCATGCTGCGATTCATGGGGTCGCAAAGAGTTGGACACGACTGAGCGACTGATCTGATCTGATCTGATACATACACATGTACCCATCGTTTCTTAGATTCTTTTCCCATACAGGATATTACAGACTATTGAGCAGAACTCCTGCGCTGTACAGTAGGTCTTTGTTGTTTATCTATTAAAGTAGTATACATATATTAATCTCAAACTCTCAATTTATTCCTCTCCCAGCTTTCCACTTTGGTAACTATAATTATTGTTTGATGGAGGGAAGTGTCAGGGCACTTTTTGGATGAGGGTCTGTGCTTGTGAGAGTGCAGTGGACAGGGAAAGCAAGCCTGAGAGGGACTCATTTGAGATGATGCTAAATGTTGAGAAAGACCCTGCAATGTAAAAAGCTGGGAGAAAAACATTGTAGATGTGGAAAGTAGCACCTGCTAAGGACCAAGGTAACCAAGCTTAATAAATGGCTACCCTTCCTTTGCCAATCTTGCTTCCATGATTGGAACTTGGCCTACAGGTCAACCACCATGACCTCATCCCATGCTTCAGTTGTGAGTTAGCAGCAATGAGCCACGGCTGCCTTCCCAAGAAGGGAGAACGTGGGGCTATCACTAGGCTGAACATGCTCTGGACTCAGGGACGTGTCCACACACTGGTTATCACCAGGAGCATCAGGTGCCAGGGGCACCACCAATGCCTCTGACTATCTCCATGTACTTGTTCTCAGGAATAGAAATGCCAAGGAACTAATAGATCAAAGAAACAAGTCATGACTCTTGTTTCATCTTGCCCCATGTGATTCACACGGGCCTTTGACCACACTGCTGTCTGACCAAAAACTTTTTCCTCTTTTCCTTCATCAAAGGTGGCATGTGAATAACATCAGCACCTGACTGTGAAGCCTGGTGGCTGGAACTCATCTCACAGTCAGCTGGGACCCAGAGATGTCCAGCCTTGTCCTGTGTTTCTGTCCTTTTTCTCCAACCAGATTCATAAAGCAAAGTCCCTACAAAATATAAGGGTGATTGTAATTCTCTCAAGGCCTTTGAATCTCCAAAGTCTATTTGAAGCATCAAAGAGGGAACACATCCCCTGCATCCAGGCTAGTCTCAGACCCTGACCTCGCTCAGCCAGTGGTTCCCTGAGGAAACATAAGGCACATATCTAAGCTGCCAGAAGGCTGAGAAGAGAATGCTTCTCGCTGTGAATGGAGGTTCATGATACCCAGTCACCCAAGGGTCTGTCTTGTGTGAATGAGGAGCAGGAGCTCTGGGGATCTGAGTTGAGGGTGAGTCAGTCACCACCTGCACGACTGCCTCCTTGGGTCACTACAGCTGGGGCTCTCCCACTGTGTCTGGAACCCAGAAGAAACGGCCCTGAATATTGCTTTCCTGCTGCCACATGGATGCAGGTCTGCTGATAAAATTGGAACCAGACTTGAGGGGCAATGGGAAAGAAACTTCCACTCTGGTGCTTGCAGGCATCTGAGCATTACCCAGCAGTGGATGCAATTGAGCTTTCTCTCATCATTCCCTTCCTTGAAGTCTCCTAGCCTGGGAACCAGAGTTCCTGGGTCCCAAGTCTTTTCTAACTTACCTGCAGCTAAGGTGAGCTATACACGCCAGGGTTCAGTTTCCCACCTCTTGGATGAGGGAGACTGGACTTGTTCCAGAACACTTGTTCTAGACTGAGGCTCACTGACAATCAGTGGACAAGTGGATCAGAGATGCATGTTTCTGAGGATGCTTAGGCTGCCTCTGGTGGGCAGTGGGCTGTAACTGTCTGGTGATGTTCATGGATCCTGGGGTCAAGACTCGGAGTGGTAGACCACTTGGCACACAGCTGCTGTGACATCGAGGACCTTAGAGGCCTTGCCCCCTCTAACTTACCATCATTTGGGTTCTGTGGATGAGATCAGGTAGTTATAAGTCAGAAGTTACCAATGGATAAGCTTGTAGATTCCTCAGCAGAAACCTAAATTAGGTTGATGAATCATCTCTCCAGAAAAACTCTGGGAACTAGATATGCTGGGACTCAGACAAGTTTTCTATATTTTAAATACCATTTAAAATAGGTCATCTTTTGGATGACCTGCCATTTGCTCTCTGGCTTGGGATGATACCCAGACAGTGGAATCAAAGGGCCTCTGGGGGAGGCTGTCCCTCCCCCTGTGACTCATTAGCAATGAGTACAGCTCTCTCCCCTCCACATCTGGAGCTGGAATTCCAGCAGAAGGACGTGACCTCCAAGTTTAACCAGAAGAATCAAGAAGGTCTGTCCATCAGGTAGGCACTATTCTTTTCACAGTGCTTCTTCCTTCCCTCCTGGGTCCTGTGCAAGTTGCCCACCTCCTCGTTACTGGGTTCTGAATTCCTCCTCCCTTCACTTGTAGCTATTTAGGCAGTCCCACTTGTGGCTCCATCCCTATCCAGGCCCAATCCCTCTCCTGCAAATGGCACGAAAGAAGGGAAATCAAAGACGGGTCTTCCCAGTTCATTCTTTCTAAAACTGTCTGCGTTCCTTCTGCTTCCAGACCCTGTTCTGAATCATCAATATCTCTAGCTAGATGACTTAGCTTATCAGAGGAATAGAGATGCAGATGGGGGACGGGGGCAGTAAGTATGTCAGGTGTGGGGGACAGACTTCAGATGACAAGAGATGAGTTGGAGAAAGGAGTATGTTGTCTTCCAACCACTCATTTATTGGGGACCTGCCTGAATCTGTTATCTTGGGATTCTCAGGGTATCACTAAGACAGAGTCTTCAAAATGGACTTTCTATAAACTGCTTACTGCAAAACAATTTCAAACATAACAAATATAAGAAAGAAGAGTGTCATGAACCCTATATGTCATCATTTGGCATCAATAACTACAACGATAACCTCATAGTCCCACTGGTTGTCATAAACTGGAGACTATGCAACATCAAGGTGATGACCAATTGAGTTCCCAGCGGAGACATTCAAGACTTGCATCAGTCTTTCTCTTCTTGCTATGTTCTCACATGTGGTGTTGAAAGGAAGGAAGAAGAAGGAGAATAGGAGAGAAAAAGAGGGAGAGGCTAATCCCATCATGAGGGACCACCATAAAAACCCCATGTCAATCTGGGTACCTCCCAAAGGTCCTACTTCCTAATACCATCACCTTGGGTGTCAAGGGTGGACACAATTCAATCCATAGCAGCTATGCATAGCATAGCAGTTATCTGTTTTTAAATCAAGACAAGGTCTTTTCATTCCCTCTTTTACTCCTTATTCATTTTCTCTGAAGTATTTTAGGGACAAGACAAACATTTCGCAAAATGTACATAATGAGTATTTGTGGTAGAATGATAGGATATGAAAAAAAATGCATTTTTGTCCCAATAAAATGAAAGTTTAATATCCAGTCCATGTACAAATTTCCCTGATTCTCAAAAAGCAGATGTCTTTTCACAGTTTATTGAAAGAATGTACTCCCATGTTGCCCTTGGTTGTTCTCCTTTAGGACTAAATAAGTGTTCCTGTCCCAAATTTAATGCCATTTATTTGTTCAGAAATGGGGAGGAAGCAGGGTGGTTTGTCTTACAGAATGTCCCACTATTTGTTTTAGAGCAGGAGTCCACAATACCAGCACAGTGGGTCAGGACCAGTACCAGTTCTTGGTCTATTAGGAACCAGACCTCCAGAGCAGGAGGTGAGCTGCAGGCCAGTGAGCGAGGCTTCACCTGTATTATAGCTGCTCCCCATCACTCTCTCGTCACCCCTAGAAGGGACAGTCTAGATTCTTTTCCTGGAACTGTTTGTAGTAACATAACATATGGTTAATAGAAACAAAAAGAGCTTAAATATTGATGATTATTTTCCTTTCTCAGTGCTCAGAATGGTGAGTTGGTGCCCTAGCAATCTATCATAGTGACAAAATAGATGTTGCCTATTAACATTTGAACACATTCGGCCAGCTTAAAATTAAATATTAAAAAACTAAGATCTTGGGATCCAGCCCCATCCTTCATGGCAAATAGAAGGAGAAAAGGTGGAAGCAGTGACAGATTTTTTCATCTTAGCCTCTAAAACCACTGTGGATGGTGCCTGCAGCCATGAAATCAGAAGACATTTGCTTCTTGGCAGGAAAGCTATGAGAAACATAAACAGTGTGTTGGCAAGCAGAAACATCATTCTACCCAAAAAACTGGTAGGTGTTTGGCCTTTTCATTTGTATTCAAAAACTTTCTGTCCAGTCCCCATTGGTCTTTGAAGTTCCTCAGCTTTCTGGTACTTCATGATTCCCTAGGTTATTTTGAGCATTTCCTTACCCATTCCTGAAATCAGCCATCTCTTTAAGATTGTCTGATGGGATATCTATTTAGAAGTTGGATATCAGACCTCAGAATAGTCACTGTTATCAAGTTGTCACTGCTTCTAGGCTTTACAGTGGTCAGAGGAGGAAGTACACATTTCCTTAAAAATTAAAATAAAAAGGAATATAATTAGTTGGTACAAACTTATGCTTTCAGTTCAAGATTTAAGACAGCAGGGTTTGAATTAAACTTCTATATATTACATGTGAACCTCTTTCTCTAGCCACTGAAAGGCTTACTTCGGAACATTAGTTTTAATCATTGTCTTGTTTTACCTGTTGATATACTTATGATTCTGTCACAATAACAGAAACGATATGAGGAACAATAAGTTGTTGAATTATTGCTTGCCTCAGCTGCGATGGAGGTGCAGATGCGTGGAGGATGCAACGGCAGTGCAGAAGTGTGGTGGAGAAACTACCCCACGTCCAAATCTGAGGCAGTAGCCGAGAGTAGCTACCCTACTTTCAAGGTAAGGAGCAGCGCCTGCACTTTGCTGGAGCAGCTGTGAAGAGATACCCCATGTCCAAAGTAAGCAAAACCCAAGTAGATTGTAGGCACTGAGAGAGGGCATCAGAGGGCAGACAGACTGAAACCACAATCACAGACAACTAGCCAATCTGTCACACGGATCACAGCCTTGTCTAACTCCATGAACCTAAGGCATGCCATGTGGGGTCACCCAAGACGGACGGGTCCTGGTGGAGAGGTCTGACAAAATGTGGTCCACTGGAGAAGGGAAAGGCAAACCACTTCAGTATTCTTGCCTTGAGAACCCCATGAACAGTATGATAAGGCAAAAAGATAGGACATTGAATGATGAACTCCCCAGGTCAGTAGGTGCCCAATATGCTATTGGAGATCAGTGGAGAAATAACTCCAGAAAGAATGAAGGGATGGGGCCAAAGCAAAGACAACACCCAGTTGTGGGTGGGATTCATGATAGAAGCAAGATTCGTGCTGTAGAGACTGCATAGGATTCCGACTGCATAGGAACCTGGATTGTTAGGTCCATGAATCAAGGAAAATTGCAAGTGGTCAAACAGGAGATGACAGGAGTGAACATAGACATTCTAGGAATCAGTGAACTAAGATGGACTGGAATGGGTGAATTTAACTCAGATGACCATTATATCTACATATGTGGGCAGGAATCCCTTAGAAGAAATGGAGTAGACATCGTAGTCAACAAAAGAGTCTGAAATGCAGTACTTGGATGCAATCTCAAAAATGACAGTAGAGTCTCTGTTTGTTTCCAAGGCAAACCATTCAATATCACGGTAATCCAAGCTATGCCCTAATCAGTAACACTGAAGAAGCTGAAGTTGAACAGTTCTATGAAGACCTAAAAGACCTTCTAGAAAACACCCCCAAAAAATGTCACTTTCATTATAGGAGACTGGAATGCCAAAGTAGGAGTCAAGAAACACCAGGAGTAACACATAAATTTGGCCTTGGAATACAGAATGAAGCAGGACAAAGGCTAATAGTGTTCTGCCAAAAGAACACACTGGTCATAGCAAACACCCTCTTCCAACAACACAAGAGAAGACTCTACACATGGACATCACTAGATGGTTGACACCTAAATCAGATTGATTATATTCTTTGCATCCAAAATGGAGAAGCTCTATACAGTCAGCAAAAACAAACAAAAAACAAAACAAACAAACAAACAAAAAAACAGGGAGCTGACGGTGGCTCAGATCATAAACATCTTATTGCCAAATTCAGACTGAAAATTGAAGAAAGTGGAGAGAAGCACTAGATCATTCAGTTATGGCCTAAATCAAATCCCTTATGACTATACAGTGGAAGTGAGAAATAGATTTAAGAGACTAGATCTAATAGACAGAGTGCCTGATGAACTATGGATGGAGATTCATGACATTGTAGAGGAGACAGGAATCAAGACCATCCCCAAGAAAAACAAATACAAAAAAGCAAAATGGCTGTCTGAGCAGGCCGTACAGAGAGCTGTGAAAAGATGGGAAGCAAAAAACAAAGGAGAAAAACAAAGATATACCCATTTGAATGCAGAGTTTCAAAGAATAGCAGGGGGAGATAAGAAAGTCTTCCTCAGAGATTCATGCAAAGAGATCAAGAAAAACAATAGAATGAGAAAGACTAGAGATCTCTTCAAGAAAATTAAAGATACCAAAGGGATATAGTTGTTGAATATAGTGTCAGATTTCTTTCCTTTTTTTTTTTTCTTTTGGTTTTCTTTTCTTTTCTTTTTTTTGATGGGCAGTATTTTTGTTTTTCCTTAGAAGATATTCCACTCTGAATGTAGAGTCATATGTCTGAATTTTAAAGCCACATAAGTAATGTGTTGTTTTAGATATATTTATTAGTTATTTATTGTTAAAATTAGATTTATTAGTCTTTGCTCTTAATTTGTTCAGTTCAGTTCATTCCTTCAGTTGTGTCCGTCTCTTTGTAACGCCATAGACTGCAGCATGCCAGTCTTCCCTATCCATCGCCAACTCCCACAGCTTGCTCAAGCTCATGTCCATCAACTTGGTGATGCCATCCAACCATCTCATCCTCTGTCTTCTGCTTCTCTTCGTGTCTTCAATCTTTCCTAATATCAGGGTCTTTTCCAATGAGTCAGCATGTTTACTATGTATTCAGTCTTTTTTAAAATCAACCAACATGAAATAAATTTATCTCTGTCCCTACTGCACTCCAAACTCTAGGCCAGAAACAAAAACCTGCAGAGACTGAAAGCTGATTCCAGCACATCGCTGTGGAGATTTTGTTCCCACGTTTTTTTCTGGGAAAAAAAAAAAATTGGTTGCTAACATTAAAATCAGTGGATTGTACATAAATATCCAAACTTCTGATTCTCCTGAAAACATGGCCAACTGGCCTGCTTCCCAGCATGGGTGAAGTGGAGGAAAGGCTGCTCCCAATGGTAAGGCCTGTGCTGCCCAGATTTCAACATGGCCATTGGTATCATATTTCCTGCCTCCTGGGGCCATGAGTTTGTGAGAACTAGACTTCTAGCTTTCTTAAGATAAAGACTACTTTTGACTTGATCAACTTTGACTTTGAAGCCTTTAACCCAGAACCTATCACACAGTTCTTCCTTGTACAGTTGTTGGATGATATAAAATATCTTGTGAATGCATATGAAATTTCTTCCAATATGGAAGAATTGAATTCAGTGCAATTGAAGTACTGCTCTGCCCTAAATCTTTGATGCAGCCTGGCATCATAGGTGCCCCTGATATCTGCCATTAGACTGACTACCTAAAGCCAGTTGTATGTCCCTGGGCTGTCCCTGAAGTCTTCACTTTGCCATTTGACAACTTATCCTCCTAGCAATCTCATCTCCAATGAAAAAACAGGAATGCATACCTCATGAAGTGGCTAGGAAGATGACATTAAACCACGAGTGTTGAGCATTGCCCCTAGTATCCATTTTCATGATGTTACTAGCCATTTTTTTTCTCCAAGTAGGCAAGGTTCTCCGTCTTCTTAGATGTCCATGCAGATCAGTTTGATTTTCCAGCCAAGCTTCAAGGAAGAGATTACAGTTCAATTCTCTGTATTCTGAAAGCTTCAAAGGACACTGACCAAGGACACTGATGAAAGTAAAGATTTTATCAAGACCTTTGTGTTTTTTTCAGATCTTTTAGTGGCCTAAAGGGGAAAACTAGGGTAGGTCAGAGCATATATAACTAGGGGCTCCTGGTCACCACTACATGCTAAGAACCAAATCTTCCCTGAGTACTTGGATCCAGGAAATAAACATGAAGTGGCTTGTGCTCCTCGGGCTGGTGGCCTTCTCAGAGTGCATAGTCAAGTAAGTATGGGGACTGTAAGCCACATCATATTCCTTTCTCGGATTTTTCTTTTCATCTGATTATTCTTCCACCCTTCAGGTTTAGAATATAATGGAATATTTCCCTAAGAGTCTTAAAGCTCAACTCTTACTTATTTATAAGTAACTTGCTATAGGAACTGTGGATCCAAAGGTCTTCGTGTAGATTTGGGTTGCACAAATCTTGAGGTCCAGTCATGTCATGACCTATTGAAAAAGCAACTCCTTGCAACTGTTCAATGCACAGTCGATGCAGATGTTGATGTGGTCCTGTGGAATAGTACTTTTCTACATTTTTTTCAACGTGTCCTCTTTTTCCCCTGTCTACTTCAGTGTGTTATGTCTATATCTGCATCTCGGTATCACTGTCATTTATCTCTCCATCTCTTTGGAAGTCACTGCGAGTGTATTTCTTTGTGTTGTTTTCTTTTATTTTTTCATTTGACTCTTACTTCCTTCCCAAGCCTCTGAATTTCCCTTACTTGTTCCCTATATCTTGCATTCTTCTTTCAACTCTCCTCTTTCAACTTGGAGAAAGATACACTGTTTTACAATGTTTTGTATCTGACAAGCAGTGTGACCACAGCCAACTCAGAAACCTCTGGAATTTCAAATTGCTCACTTGTAAAAGAGGATAAGAGTTCCCCTCTACCTCCTTCCTTGAGGTTCTATGAGAAGGAAAGAGTGGGATGGCAACAGCAATGCTAATGGATGTCATTGTTGAGACTTCCTATTTATCAGGTACCTTATATCCATCACTTCACTTATCCCCAAGATATCCTATTTGGAGGGTTTGTATTGTTACATTCCACCATTATACTGAAGGAAAGACTGAGACACTCATGGTCATATGTCTTACCCAAGATTGCAGAACAGAACCTGTATTGAAATCTATGTCTTTGCCATGGTATATGCATAAAATTCTGATAATAATGTGCCTCATGAAAATGATTAGAAAATACACAAGGCCATAACAATGACATTTATACCTTAACACTGACAGCTAATTGTAGCATCTTCTTTGTTTTCTTTTTCGAATGCTCGGTGAAAGAATACCTCTAAGGAGAGTGAAGACCATGAGAAATGTCATCAGTGGAAAAAACATGCTGAACAATTTCCTGAAGGAGCATGCTTACAGACTGTCCCAGATTTCTTTTCGTGGCTCAAATCTAACTCACCCGCTGAGAAACATCAGGGATGTGAGTATTTTGGGAGGATGGTGCTCCACAGTGCCCCCTGGTGCTCTAGCCTAGCACTGGGGCTCATCTGGAGGTCCCAGGTGGGATGTTGGGGTTGGGTTCCTGTAGAAGGCAGGGACACTGGAAAAGAGGGACCCCATCCAGAGGAGAAGGCACTCTCATCCTCAACTGTTGGTCTTTGTGACTGGGCCCGGCAATTACCAAGTGGCAGGCAAACATCCATTTCTGTGTCAAAGATGTGTCATTAGTTTGAGGGTGATTGTTCCTTCTGAACTAAATGAGCCACTCAGTTATAAATGAAGAGTGAACCATCACTGATCAAAAGGTAGAACCAACTGCAAAGCAATTGTGAATCCCCAGGTAGAGGAATTCAGTTTCCATAGATGTAAGAATGATAGTAGTAAAAAGTTACTGAACCTGTATTCTGAGTATGGCCATAAGAATCGCTGTGGTTTCTGTTTTTAGATTAGAAAAAGGGCTTATTTTGTCTTAAAGATGTCTTCAAAAATTCCCATGCCAGCCTGAGAGGTAGGCAAAGAGTAAATACATGTCAAATGAAAGGGTCAACTGTGTGCTGTTGATTGGATGTGGTCTGAGTTTAGAGGGAGTGGCTGGGGTTGACCAAGAAGGACCTCCTGGAGAAGCGGGTGCTAAGGCTGGGTTTGAAGAGACTACAGAGCTTATCAAATGAAGGCACCAGGATTCCCTGGGTGTCCAGCAGTCCTGGAGGCACAGTGGTTATGCCTCTGGGCTTCCCAAGAAGGAGGTACCACTTCAACGTCTGGTCATTGAGTCAATATCCTGCATACAATGTAGCACAGGAAAAATACATCAAATGAAGATATGTCTGTGATCAAAGCCTGTGAGCTTCACAATGGTTAGAAAGTGATCTCAAGAGATATGTGACACCCAGAGGGAGGCATCAGTGTGGGAACAGAGGACAGCCAGTTCTGGACTAACCCAGTCCTTCCTTCTCCCTGTAGATGCTGTACATGGGTAACATCACCATTGGAACACCCCCTCAGGAATTCCAGGTTGTCTTTGACACAGCCTCATCTGACTTGTGGGTGCTCTCCGACTTTTGCACTAGTCCAGCCTGTTGTGAGTACAGACACCCTGTACCCGGACCATCCTTCACTTGCCCTGCCACCATGTTTCCACCCTTGACACCTGATGACACTCATCTCTTGTGTCTGCAGCTACACACGTTAGGTTCAGACATCTTCAGTCTTCCACCTTCCGGCTTACCAATAAGACCTTCAGGATCACCTATGGATCTGGGAGAATGAAAGGAGTTGTTGTTCATGACACAGTTCGGGTAACAGTGTAACAAATGCTGAGTCAGGACTGTCTATGGAGTGACCACTGCTTGAAAACAGATGCAGCACCATCTGTCAGAACCCTTCCTAGCCTAACTCCCATAGATATTGGCCATCTTATCCACAGGATCATGTCTCTGGGGAGGCACTGCCCATGGTGACACACGAGCAAACAAATCAGCTAACCCAGAGAGTGGCTTGAGGTGTGGACTTGCAGCTCCTCTGCCCATGAGTAGTTCAAGGTTCATTTTGCTGGGAGTGAGAAGAAGGGAAAAAAGCACCCACTTTTATATTCACAGACTGTTCCAAGCACTTTCAGGTGATAACTGGTTTAATCCTGCAACAATCCCACACAGCAGGTGGTCTAATTAGCTCATGAGACATATGAGAAAACTGAGGTGCAGACAGCAAGGACCTTGCTGAGGGCACACATGTGATAAAAGGTGGAGTTAGGTTGGCTTTTCAGGACTGAAGTTGCTGTGGGGTGTTTGGGGACAGGATAAAACTGATCTGGGGACCCTGGGGGCAGTCAAGGGCTTCAGGTATCCAGAGTGGGAAACTGGGGGCCTGAGAAGTCAAGGGGTCTGATAAATGAGTTCTCACTCTAGAGGACCCTTGAGAGTCTAATTAACCTATGGCTTGCCTCCCCCCAAATACTTGAGTAGTTCCCCTCTCTCACTTTCTCTCTCATACACACTCACAGAAATATACACATATCCCCAAAAGTGAATTCCCCAGGCAGTAATTTCATAGAACCTTGCAAGCAAGATTGTGTTTTTGGCTTCTGTCTTCCTGGACAGATGCAGAATCCACAGTACATTACAGAGAATGCAGTCCATTCCTGTCATTAGGTCACAGTGATGACAAAGAGAAGGCTATCTTGCTCTCGATGGTTTTGTCCATAAGGTGGCACCAATGGGACCTGGCCTGACTCTTGGTTGCCCCACCTGTACAGAAGCCACGAGGCCAATTTGACTCACTCAGGTGGTGATTTTCAGAGAGGCAAATGTTATAAAATTCACAGCCTATCTCAAATCGAACCCAAATTCCCCTCCCAGCTTGGTCTAACCATTTGTGGGCCACTGAAGACAGAGCCCAGCCTCAATTTTTCTCTGAGGATCTAATGACAATGCACCCCAGCCCAGTCTGAGCCCGACTTCACGTATCTGTAAGTGGGAACACTCTTCTCTCTCACAGATTGGGAACCTTGTAAGTACTGACCAGCCATTTGGTCTAAGCATCGAGGAATACTGGTTTGAGGGCAGAATGTATGATGGTGTCTTGGGCTTGAACTACCCCAACCTATCCTTCTCTGGAGCCATCCCCTTCTTTGACAAGCTGAAGAATGAAGGTGCCATTTCTGAGCCTGTTTTTGCCTTCTACTTGAGCAAGTAAGTCTGAGATGGATAATCCCTTTCTCCAAATTAGCTGAAGGTGCTTTCAGTTGCACGAAAATTATAGAACACTTGATAAAAAAGTATCGTGAGAGATAATCTAACTCAGGATAACTCTGGCCCAAGGGCCCAACTGGATTCACCCCTGGCTTTTATAAATAAAATTTTATTGGAACCCAACGCTACTCCTGGGCTCAAGATCAGTAACATGGTCTAGTGGGGTGAGAGAGGAGGACGGCTAATGGAGGGCAATAGAAATAAGTGGAAGGAAAAGGCATTAGGATTTGCTTATGAATTTGATAAAGAAGAAATGAGAAGGATGGTGGATATCTTTCCTTCCTCATTAGCATTTCACTGGGAGCCCAGGACCAGCTACCCAATTTGTAGGAGCCAGTGAGAAATGAAAGTGTGGGACACAAAAGTGTGGGACCCCTTGTTCAAGAAATATTATGCATTTCAAGACAGGGAGAGCAGAGGCGGGGTCCCTTCTCAGTGTGTGGCCCTTTGGACAGTAGAGGTCACAGGCCAGTGAAGCCAACTAGGGTGACCTGAACCCACACCCTTAGAACTCACCTTAGGCCTTGATTTTCCTGAAAAAATGACAAGGTAGACAAGGGGAAACCAAAACACTTCAGCACCGGGTCCTCTGAGGGTGTCTGAGCACTCAAGTCACTGGAGGTCCAGGGTGTCTTCAGAAGACATAGTGGGTGGAGCCCAGCCAAGTGATTCAGCTTCTAACCTCCTCTGTGCCACTCACTAGCCAGTAGCAGACCTCAGTCTGGATCTCAATCTCTCCCAGATGCTATTTCTGCATCTGTACATGGGGCCCTTATTAGGGCCTTGATGGGTGGACAAGCACAGCTCTCAGACAGTGTTGCTGTTACTGTCCTCCAAGGATTGCCCCCTCTCTTCTCTCTACAGAGATGAGCGGGAGGGCAGTGTGGTGATGTTTGGTGGGGTGGACCACCGCTACTATGAGGGAGAGCTCAGCTGGGTACCCTTGATCCAAGCGGGTGACTGGAGCGTACACATGGACCGGTAAGCCTCTCCCTCTGAGGGTCAGCCCAAGTGATGCTCCCACTACTGTACATGGACACAGGCAGACACACACAAATGCATTCTCAGACACACAGTCACACAGACATATACACCACCTTCAACAACACAGACAGACACACTGTCACATGGAAACACACAAGCAGACACATATAAACCTACACTGCTGCTACTGCTGCTAAGTCACTTCAGTCGTGTCTGACTCTGTGCGACCCCATAGATGGCAGCCCACCAGACTCCCCCTTCCCTGGGATTCTCCAGGCAAAAACACCATTTCTTTCTCCAATGCATGAAAGTTAAAAGTGCAAGTGAAGTTGCTCAGTTGTGTCCGACTCTTCGTGACCCCATGGACTGCAGCCCATCAGGCTCCCCCATCCATGGGATTTTCCAGGCAAGAGTACTGGAGTGGGGTGCCATTGCCTTCTCCTTTAAACCTACACAGAGACACATAAAAACATGCATAGCTAGTCAGACACACACAAGCACACACAGAGACACATGGAAACACACATACAAACAAACACACAAGCACTTAGATACACAAACAACCCATGGGTTCATAATCCTCAGGACTTCTGAGCAAGGCTCTGACAAGGGTACTAAAAGGGTCCAGAGAGGTCTGTGCAGCTGGTGTAGGGTTGCACCCACTGCCCTTTGAGGTGGGGACCATGGTTAGAGGACTCTACAGTGTGGTGAACAGAGAATCATGGAGAATTTCACCAGCCTGAACAGAGTTATGATAATATGACAGACTGTCCAGGGCTACCTAGGACATAGGAAGTTCTCAGCACAGATGAATGTCATTTTAAAAACAGGGACAGTCCTGAGAAAATGGGGAGAACTGGTCTTATTAGGGAGCAGCTACCCAGCAGTAGAGAGAGGTTGGCTGCATTCTTAAGATGTGAAAGCAACTAATAAAAAGGACACACCATGTTCTTGGGCACACAGTGGGACAGGGTCTATAACAGAGAATCAGGGACTCAGGAAGGTGGGATCCAGGAGTGACCTGAGAACAAGAGGCATAATTGATAGGATTCTGTGTGATACCCTCAGACAAAAGCTGACCTGTCCTTTGAAGTTTCTGTGGGCTAGTCATGTATTTCCTGGCCAGGGTCTCAGGGTCTGAGCTGGTTGTAGGAGCAGTGCTGGCAGACACCCTCTCCCAGAGGAGCCCCTTTCTCCCCCTACTATGAGAATCTGCCGCCCCTGTGAATCTCCATCTTCACTCTGTGTGTGACCTGTTGTTTGTTCCCCATCAGATACAGCTCTCTGGATGTTTCTTATTATTTTCTCAGTCTTCATTCACTCCTTGAAAAGACAAGCATTGCGTGTCCACTGTGTCTCAGGCACTTTAGGGAGACAATGAGAATAAAACTCGCCCTCACATCTAAGAATGCAGATGTACGTGAATTGACTCACCTACATAGTGAATTGTGACTTGTTACATGCTAGACATTAGGAGGAGAAGGCAATGGCAACCCACTTCAGTACTCTTGCCTGGAAAATCCTGGTGGGCTGCCCTACATGAAGTCCCACAGAGTTGGACATGACTGAAGTGAGTTAGCAGCAGCAGCAGAAGCAGACATGAGGGTCTACAGAGAGTGACCAAGATAGGAGACTGATAAACACTGGGGCAAAGAATTCCCAAAAACCATACAATTAAGGCAGAATCTGGAAGATGAGAAGAAATTTGCTAGTCAAAGGGGAGTGGTGTCTTCTAGGAAGGAAGACCAGCTTGTGTCAAGGTACAAAAGATCCTGGTATATTCAAGTACTGCATCAGAGAATGTCAAGAAAGGTGTTGTGTTGAGAATAAAGGAAAAGAGGGCAAGAGATGAAGGGCTGTTTATGAGACAGTTGGGAAGAGGACAACTCTGGGGAGACTCAGAGTGACCTTGATGCCTGCTTTCTTCCATTGTCTCTCAGCATCTCCATTGAAAGAAAGGTTATTGCTTGTTCTGATGGCTGCAAGGCCCTTGTGGACACCGGGACATCAGATATCGTAGGCCCAAGAAGACTGGTCAATAACATCCATAGGCTCATCGGTGCCATACCACGGGGTTCCGAGGTGAAGCATCATGCCCCAGGGTCACTCCCAGTCTCCATGCACAAGAAGCATCTCCAGGGCCAACCTCTCTCCCTCTCTCTCTAACAGCACTACGTTCCATGTTCTGAGGTCAATACCCTGCCTTCTATTATCTTCACCATTAACGGCATCAACTACCCAGTGCCAGGTCGAGCCTACATCCTCAAGGTGAGAGGACAATACTGAAGGTTGGTTCTCAAACTGGAGCTTGCAGGAACCCTTGGGATGCTTCTGGGAGAAGGGAGCCCTCTGGAGGCCATGTCACCTCATTGCAGATGCTGCTGGCCCTGTAGCTGGGCCAGTGCCTCCCACAAAACCAATCATTTGAGAAGTAAGGGCTGTGTGGGACACTGATCTTCCTGAAATAAATGTGGAGATGCCACACCATAGGGCATTGTGGGAGTCAGGGAGAGGGGAACACTAAAGTCCTCAGTCCTCAAAGAGCTTCAATTCAATCTGAACCCGTAGGTGCATGAACATGAAATTCAGCTCTAGCAGTCCCTGAAATAGCCCATGTTACAAGGAGAATGGCTGGGGACAGTCCCAGTGTGATGTCCAGGATAAGTTAACAATCTCTGTTCCCTTCTCAAACTTTGCCTGGTTTGGATGATAAATTACATGGTCAGCCTAGTTCTCGGCTGCATGTTCCCATTGCTCCGGCCAGGTGCCTCCTCTGTGAGTTGATGTACCTGAACCCTCTGTGGGGAGGTTGGATCCTAAGGTGAATAAAGGGTGCACAGTGACTACTCAGCCCTGTCACAGGGTTCAGGCTTCATGTCAGCTCCCTTCGAGAGTTCAGAGCAGGCTGATGGGCTCAAGAAGGCTTTGAGGAAGAGAGAGAATTTCAGGAATTCTAAAACCACAAACTCATTGAGCCATATGGAGGGTTACTTATTTCTAGGCAAAACTGCACTGGATTCCATGCAAATGTCATCTCAAGGTGGTCTGCACTGGGGCACTGGGGACTTACGAAGGATGATGAGGGCTACGGACTGACCAGTGGGTATGGGGAAACAGAGTACATTACCCAACTAAGCCTGGAGTGGCCAAAGAGGGTGAGTGTGGTCCTAGGGAGGCTTCTCTGAGTTCCTGAGTTAAGTCTTCAAGAACTGGTTGTGGGCACTGTTCTATTTAAGATAGATAACCAACAATGAGTTACTTTGTAGCACAGGGATCTCCGCTCAGTTATATGACAGCCTGGATGGAAGAGGTGTCTTTGGACCAGGATACCTGGATACATAAAGTTGAGTCCCTTTACCGTCCACCTGAAAATCAGAATATTGTTAATCAGCTATACTGCAATACAAAAAAAGTTTTTTTTTTTTTAATAAAGTTTGGATTGTGGGGACACAGGTGGAGAAACAGCATTCTCTGCAGAGAAAACAAGGAGCAGGTGTGAGAAGAAAAGTAACAGGGAGTGAAGAGAATTATGGACACACTTGCTCTTTTCTAAAAAAAAAATATATTGAAGATTGGCTAATCTTCAGTGTGCATTAAGTTCTGCTGCACAACAATGTGACTCAGTCATACACAGAAAAAATATTTTTTCTTAATCTTTTTCATGTGGTTTATCACTGCATATTGAATATAGTTCCTTACACTCTACAGTAGGACTTTGTTGTTTTTCATTCCTCTGTTTCCCCAACTCCCAGTCCTCCACTCACCACACCCTTCCTCATGGAACCCTCATGACTTGGCCCTCTTTGGTTTTGGATGAACTCTGACATCCTCTGATGCTGAGAAAACCCCTTGATACTTACCAAGAGAGGGAAATAAAACAAAGAATTGTGCTGGGTCTGGATATTGGCGGAAGTCACCGGTAAGGGCTCATGCTGACTGGTGTGTGTCTCTGACTCCCCCAGGATGATAGAGGCCGCTGCTATACCACCTTTCAAGAGAACCGAGTGAGTTCATCTACAGAGACCTGGTACCTGGGTGACGCCTTCCTGAGGCTATATTTCTCAGTCTTTGATCGAGGAAATGACAGAATTGGCCTGGCACGGGCAGTATAAATGCTTAGAGTGGTTCAGGAATCAGTAAGGCCGCTCCTAACACACACTCACTCACACTTGGGGCACTCCTGCCCAGAATGCTGGTGAATTGTATTTGGTGGTCTTCACACCCTATTCTCAGTAAAGAATAAAGGGTTTCACTCTTAATGGTGCTGAAACAAATGGTTGCCTCTGTTTGTGTCTGGGAGTGAAGGATCTAGAACCAAGTCTGAATCAAAATTGAGAGAAGCCATGCTCAAACTGGCTTCAAGGAAAATAGAGACTCATTTAAATGATTCTGGGAATCCAGGATACAAGAATCAGAGCAAATACAAAGATCTCAGTGACTAGACCCAAGAAATCAGAAGTCATGAATTCTCTCTCACCTTCTCTTTTCCCCTTCAGTCTACTTTGATGGTCTTAGCCTGGCAACTTTTTTCCTTAAGGCTTCTACACCTAGTGAGGGATTTCAAGCTACCTGCCCTAGAGTTTTAAATCCTGAAGGCATCACCTAGTAAGGAAAGAAGATTGCAGACATCAGAGTTCAAGGGTGTTCTCTGAATGACCCACCTCAGATCACATGTACAGCACTAGATCAGCCATCCTGGCAGGGACATGGGGTCTTATGACTAGCTTTACATGGTCTTTGGCCCCAACTCAGCAGCACACATGATTGTCAATTTCCTCCAGAGCTACATGACTGAAGCTGGGGAGAGGCAGCCCCAAGGTTAGCGACTGACAGATGGTCTAGGCCATGGAAGAGTTTGTGATGACCCACCAACTCTACCACCTCCTCATTCAGAGGAATTATAAGGGATAAGAAATAGACTCTCTTTGTCCTATCTCAGATGATCTTATCACTGGGCTTCTCCTCCAGGGGATTTTGAGTGAGGTACTTCATGCAGAGCTGGTTCCCTCTTGTTCCCACACCCCAGTCACCAGCTCTCTGCCACATATGCCTGCTCTGTCCTTTCCAGTCCTACTTGGTAAGTGGTGTCCCCAGTGGATCCCTGAGCTACCCCCCTTCTCCAGGGCCCAGAATTCCCCTTGCTTGCCTCCAATGCTGTTGGGAAGTGCAGCACAAAATAGCCTTGAAGGAGAAGGTCCTTGGGAAAATGGTGGAGGGCCAGAAGTACCCAGGCTTTGCTATAGCTGAAAAACATCTCCTGCTTTTAGCTATGCTCGGAGCCAAGATTTAATAATATTAAAGATGTTGCTTGAGAAAATGGGTCATGGGATAAACACCTGGGTCATTTAGAACTTGCTGTCCTTGAAATATATTTTACTTATTGTGTCTTAACCCTGTACATGCTCTTCTGGCCGTATACTCTAAGCTCTTTGTTCCTGCTTCTATAAAAAGGCTCGACTGCAGAAATAAATTTGTCAGTCCTTGCAAGAGACTGTCCGAGTGTTGTTCTTTCAGGTTTGTCGTTTCCAAGTCCCGGGGAGAAAATCCCCACAAGTGGTGCCATGAACAGGGACTTAAATGGAAGGCTGAACAAAGCAACAAGCCCTGCAGAAAGAGGTAAGCAGGATGGGACAACATAGCAGTAAGATTCCTTTCATTTCTATAATGCATCATTTTCTGAAACAAAATGGTATTAATATTTCAAGAGATCATTTGAATGACTGCTATCATATTTTACTGGAACAATTCATGGTTCCCAGAAGAGGGGACACTCTATCTAGACATATAGAAAAGGGTTAAAAGTAATGTTTTGCTAGCATATCGGCAAGGGTTACATGGTCACTCATACAGGCTATCATAGAACAAATTAAAGGGCATAACGTTGATTTGGAAGTAAAGACTATTCAGTCTTTACGTGAATATGAGCTTAAGTAACAAGATATGCAAGGTGCCTTGAAATATAAGAATGTTATGCTCAATCAGACACAATCCTTAGAAAAACAACTTAGAGACATATATATATACAGGATGTGTCAAAACTGAAGCCACTTAGAATGGAGGCCATTTCATTCAACGGACAGCCCAAGTCTGAGGTTTTTCCTTCTGCTCCGCCTGTAACAGCAGTTGCTAACTTTGTCCGTACTAATCATTTCACTCCTCCATGGGAGATGCCTGCTTGTGCTTTTGCTTTCCCAATACAGTTTAATCAGCCTGCCCAAGGCCAAAATACTTGGGCTAATCTAGATTTTGTCATGTTGTCTAGCTTTAAGAAAGCATGCACTCTGTATGGACCTACTTCTCCTTACTGTGTAGAATTCCTCAGAGGATGGGCTGATCATTGGATGCCATATGATTTTTTTCAAATAGCAAAGATGGTTCAAAATCTTCAACAATTACTTAAATGGCAAATATGGGTTAATGATGAGGCCCAACAAATGATGATTGACCAGCAATCTCATGGTAACCCTGCCAATTTAACCTATGATATACTCACTGGAACAAGAGCCATGGCCAATATGATTGCGCAATTAGCTAATATTACCCCTCAGATGTTGCATTTCATTAAAGAAACTGCCCACAGAGTGTGGGCAAAGGTTGATAGCCCGAACTCTGATGGTTCATTTGTTAAGATTATTCAAGGACATGAGGAGGAATATTCTCAATTTATAGGGAAATTAAAGGATGCAATCAAAAAATCTATTAAGGATGTGACTTTACAAAATATTATTTTAAAACAACTTGCTTTTGAAAACACTAATAAGCAATTTCAATCTGTGCTTAGACCAGTTTGAGAGACTGGCTCTCTTATGGAGTATTTGAAAGCTTGTAAGGATATCGGATCTATGTCCCATAGAGCAAAATTGGTGGTATTAGAAACCTTTAATGTACAGAAAGCTGCTAATGCCAAATATTTTAACTGCAGGAAGGCCAGCCATATGAAAAAACAATGCCACCTGCCAACACAGGCCAGAAAAAATAATACTACTTCTAATAAGAAGAGACCCCCCAGGAGTATGTCCAAGATGTAAAAAGGGGTTCCATTGGCTGAATGAATGTCATTCTAAATTTGATAAGGATGGAAACACATTGACCCCCTGTGCACAACAAAAACAACAGGGAAGCTAATAAAGGGGCCATCTTCTAGCCCCGTTACAAAAGGAGGACCCAGCGTTATGATGCTACTAGCAGCTACATCTAGGAGTGCTTGCATTGATATACCTAGCCCTTATGACATGGAATTAATGGAACTATATAACCTCCACAAAATTCCCACTGGATATTATGGCCCGATTCCATCCAGGGCAGTGGGACTAATTTTGGGACAGAATAGCTGCACAATGAAAGGTTTAATGGTATTGACAGATGTTATGGACAAAGATTATAAAAGGGAAATACGTGTTATGGTAAATGTTGTGAAAATGGGGAATGTACAAAAAGGGGAACATTTTGCACAATTATTACTTTTACCATATGTCAAACCAATGAAAGCATCTGATAAAATTCAGCAGGGAGGCTTTGGTAGTACCAACCTTACTGCTGAACTGTCCACCTTGTTAAAGGAACATCAGAAACCCATGCTCACTTTACGCATACGGGGAAAAAATTTCACAGGCATGCTAGATACCGGAGCTGACATTTCAGTCATTAGAGCAGAAGAATGGCCCCTTGATTGGGGTAACATTGTGGCTCCTTCTAGACTACTAGGAGTGGGTGAAACTGATGTAATAAAAAAGAAATCAAGAAAATGGCAAATGTTGATAGAACTAAGAAATGTTAATAATATTATCATTCCTATGGGGCCATTACTACCTGGATTACCCTCCCCTTCCATGGTACCAAAAGGCTAATCTATAATTATTATTTTACAAGATTGCTTTTTAACTATACTTTTGCATCCTAAAGATAGAAAACATTTTGCTTTTTCAGTTCCTTCTATAAACCACATGGCTCCTGTTAAAAGATTTCAATGGAAGGTTCTACCTCAGGGAATGAAGAACTCTCCTACCATTTGCCAATATCTCATCTCTGTTTTGTTACAACCCATTAGAGATAAATATCCTACTGCTTTCATAATTCATTACATGGATGATATACTTCTCTCCATGGAATCTGAACTCTGTTTACAACAGTTATATAATGAAGTTACTACTCCTCTTCAAAATCATGGCCTGCTTGTTGTGCCAGATAAAATTCAATTGAAAGCACCCTTTAATTATTTAGGACATGTTATGGAAGAATCTAAAATCAAACCTCAAAAAACTCAAATTTCTGTGTAGTCTCTATGCACGCTGAATGATTTTCAAAAGTTGCTAGCAGATATTAATTGGCTATGGCCATCTGTTGGCATCCCCACCCATGCCTTACAAAATCTATTTAAAATTTTAGAGGGATCCCTTAACCCTAATACCCCTAGGCAGCTAACAAAAGAGTCCAGAGAAGAGCTAGCCTTAGTGGAGGAACACATTTAACAATCTTTTTCAACTCGGCTAGATCATGATCAACTGGTTTCTTTATATATATTCCCCACTGAACATTCGCCCACTGCAATTACATCTCAACACAGCCCAATAGAATGGGTATATTTACACACTAAACAGTCTAAAAAAATCGTATTGTATATTGAGAAAATAGGACAATTAATCGTGTCAGGGAGAAGCCATGCCATGTACAAACTTTGGCTGAATTTGATCCATATACAATACACATCCCCTTGACAAAAAAGGAATTGCAAATTGTCTTACAGTATAACCTGACCATGCAAATAGCATTAAATGATTTTCAAAATGTTATCTTATTTCATTTGCCAAAAGGAAAATTATGGGACTTTCGACAATGTACTAAATTCATTATAACTAATATCATTGCATCCCAGCCTATTTCCAATGCACCCACCTATTTCATTGATGGCAACAAGAAAGGTGTAGCAGGGATTGTCGGCCCTGATATCAAAGAGAAATTACCCACTACCTATTCTTCAGTGCAAAGAATTGAATTGTATGTTTTATATGTGCTTTTGTCTCTTCAATCATTATCCTTCAACGTATATACTGATTCCAAATACCTTGCTTCCATTTTTCCCAACTTTGTTACCACTTTTTTATACAATCTAGATGAAGAATTATATACTCTTTTTTCACAGACTCAAGCCTTAATTCGCTCATGTACAGAACCTTTCTTCATTGCACATATACGTGCTCATTCAGGTTTACCTGGCCCTCTGGTTGCAAGAAATGGTGCCATTGACAGGCTCATAGCTCCCGTCTTTACATCTGCCAGTGACGAACATGCTAATCTTTATACCAATGCTAACAGATTGCACTCTAAATACCATATTCCCCTCACTGAAGCAAGGCGTATTATTACAACCTGTGACGTCTGTGCTCCTTTGCACTTACAAACTACGATTTCAGGAGTTTACCCCCGGGGGCAACAACCTAATTCCCTTTGGCAATCTGACTTCACTCACTGCTCTCTAGGAAAGTTTTTTTTTTGTTTTTGTTTTTTTTTTGCTTTTTATCTCAGGAGATACATTTTCTGGCTTTATCTGGGCAATACCTGTCTATTCAGAATCCAGCAAACATGCCATTTCCACACTCTTACTCACCTTCCCCATTATGGGGATTCCTTCAGTCCTGAAAACAGACAATGGACCTGCATTTACCTCGCACTCATTTCATTCATTTTTATTGGAATGGAACTTCACACACATTACAGGAATACCCTATAATCCCCAGGGTCAAGCCATTATTGAAAGAGCCCACTGCACACTAAACACTCATTTATTAAAACAGAAAGGGGGAATTTGGAAGAGGAGATACACTTCTTATCTTATGAACCCTCAATTATTATTATCTTTAACTCTTTATTTCCTAAAATTTTTAAACTTAACAAAAAATAATTCTGACACTAGTGCAGATAGACATTTTGCAGAAGACAAAAACAGCAAATTAGAAATCAATACACCAATATGGTATAAGCAATTTAATCAGTGGCTGCCAGGAATCTTACAACTCCTAGGCAAGGGTTATGGTCTTGTCGTTGCAGATGGAGAGGAAATCTGGGTTCTCCTTTGCCATGTCCATTACCGAGAAGGACCCCAAGACTGGACTCCCTCAGCAGGTGATGAAGCTGATGCGAAGGGTCTTGTCAATGACCTTGGAGGAGCCAATGAGGAAAAACCACCGTCTGAATCCTTACCCGACATGGGCTCAAGTGAAAAACATGACTCGTCAGGCTGAGCAAACACTAAAGAACACTGGAACTCCTATGACTCCAGATAAGCTGTTTCTGGCAGTGTTAGCTGTTTTTTCATGTTCCTCTGGGGTAAGTGAGTAATATGTTTATTGGGCATATATACCTAATCCACCTTTGTTATCCATAGTGGATTGGGTTGACAAGGCCCCTATGGTATTCACCAATGATAGTCTGCACTTCCCTGCCCCGTGGTCAATGCAGAGGCCAATTCATGAAGAAGATGAAGGAAAAAGATAAATGTTTCAATTGGATTCAAGACACTACCTATATGCTTCAGAGCTCACTCTTTGTGCATCACTATATTTCCACAATGATGGGCTTACTCTGTACACAATGTTTCCGCCTACAGTATAGGAATGTTTGCAACTGCATCCTTCCTCTTAAATGGTTCTGAAAGACATTATCCTGGATAAATAGCTAACTATACTGACTCACTTTTCCAGCCTAAAGAACTAGTATGTGATACTGTATCTTGGAGAAAGAAACGATCAATTAAACCACTATATTTTTCTGACTGTCGGGGACAGTTCGGGAAGGTTTCTATCAAACAACAAGATCAATCCATATTCAAATTCATGGATTGGGGTCCTCATGGGTTATTTGTGAATTGCTCTGAGGAGCAAGAAAAAAATCATAGCTGTTCCTGGTATCATAGAGTCAACACGTGGGGATTCCATAAGACCAATATTGGCTTTTTGGACTGATAAGGATGTATTGTTAAACTGGTATAATGGAGGGTTGTCTCCACCTCGGCCCAGAACTATAGTTCCTCTTATGAGACCTGAATAGTGGCATATTTGGAAGACTCCTGCTGCACTGGAACTCTTTGCCAGCGTACATGGGACTGCGAAGGCTTTAAAATCCCAAAACTATACCTTTATGTATAATAGTACAGGTTATAACCAATCCTGTGTGCACCTCCCGTACATGTTTATTGTAGGTAACTTTGATATAGATCTTTCTGCTAAAATTGTTAACTGTACAGCTTGTGCTTTATATACATGTTTAAACCATACTATTTCTTACCACAATGCCGGTGTCGCTATAGTCAAGCAGAGGTCTGAACTGTGGCTTCCTGTCAATTTACCAGAGCCATGGGCCGACTCTGTATTCCTTTCAGTTCTGCCCAGAAATGGTCTGAAAAGGTCAAAGCGCATAATAGGGTGGATTATTGCTGGCATTCTTAGTCTAATATCCATTGTTACAGTAGGAACCCTGTCTGGTATGGCATTACACAATTCTATACAAAATCATGATTTTATCACGGCATGGCACAAAGACTCTCATGATCTTTGGACTGGACAAGCCCAAATAGATCAGCAATTACAAACACAAATTAATGAGTTACAAACTGTGATGATCCACTTAGGAGATCAAGTGCAACAACTGACTTTCCAAACACATATACATTGTGACTGGAATTTTACGTCTTTTTGTCTGACTAACATGCCTTATAATAGCACTGAGTATCCTTGGGATAAAGTTAAAGCACATTTGCAGGATCTTACAGACAACTCAAGTTTAGACATCAATCTGTTGAAACAACAAAATGCTAATTTTCAAGTTGAGGTACCTAGGAAATTGTACAGCACTCAATTTTATGATACTTTAACCAAAACCTTATCGTCCCTAGACCCTAGAACTTGGTTTTCAGGAAGCAACATTTTTATATATGTATTAATCACCCTACTTTTTCTGTCATTGATTATAGGATACAGATGTCTCTACTCAAGCCTCTGTGCCTCTCACAACGGAGTCCAACTAGCAGCTGCCGTGCTTAAACTAAAAACGAAAGGACAATATGTTGGGAAATGCAGTGCAAAATAGCCTTGAAGGAGAAGGTCCTTGGGAAAATGGCAGAGGGCCAGAAGTACCCAGGCTTTGCAATAGCTTAAAAACATCTCCTGCTTTTAGCTATGCTCGGCGCCAAGATTTAATAATATTAAAGATGTTGCTTGAGAAAATGGGTCATGGGATAAACACCTGGGTCATTTAGAATGTGCTGTCCTTGAAATATCTTTTACTGATTATGTCTTAACCCCGTACGTGCTCTGCTGGCCATATACTCTAAGCTCTTTGTTCCTGCTTCTATAAAAATGCTCAACAGCAGATACAAATTTGTCAGTCCTTGCAAGAGACTGTCCGAGTGTTGTTCTTTCAGCTTCATCATTTCCAAGTCCTGGGGAGAAAATCCCCACAAATGCTGCTGGGGAGAATGCAATGCATGTATTGGGGGACCCAGGTTCCACAGAACCTTCAGCCTTTCTGAGCTTCCTCCAGGGGTGGAGCTACAAACTATTTGCTTGGAGCTGCCATGGTTAGGCACTTTTGAAGTGGAAGCATCCGTTCTTTCCACCTGGAGGCCCTCAGTAGATGCCTCAGTTGAGTCAGCAGGGGTCACAGGTTGATTTCCTTTCAGATTGACTGGTTTGATCTCATTGTATAAGGGACTCTCAAGAATCTCCTCAAGGACCACAGTTCAAAAGCTCAATTCTTTGGCATTCACCCTTTCTTATGGTCCATATTGCACATCTGTACATGATTACTGGAAAAATCATAGCATTGACCCTAGAGACCTATGTAGCAAAGTGAGTCTCTGCTTTTTAATACACTGTGCAGGTTTTTCATAGCCTTTCTTCTTTCCAAGGAGCAAGTGTCTTTTAATTGTGTGGCTGCAGTCAAGGTCCATAGTGGTTTTGGAGCCCATGGAAATACAATCTGCCACTGTTTCCACTTTTCCCTCATCTATATGCCATGATGTGATGGGATCAGATGCCATGAATGTTGAGTATATTTTTGTGAATAGTTGTTTGAATGTTGAGTTTTAAGCCAGCTTTTGCATCTCATCTCCTCACCAAGAGGCTCGTTAGTTCTTCTTTGCTTTCTGCTATTAGGGCAATGTCATCTTCATATCTGTGGATGTTGATATTTTCCCCAACAATCTTTATTCCAGATTGGGATTTATGCAGTTCAGCATATCAAATGATGTATCCTATATAGAAATTAAATAACCAGAGTGAGAATGTACACCTTGTCATGCTTCTTTCCCCCTTTCAAATATTTCACTTGTTTTGTGTCTGATATGCCACTTTTTGAGCTACATACAGACTTTTTTGCAATGTGCATCCAAACTAATCCTGATAATACTATGTGTTTAATATGATATAGCCTTATTAATTTGTTTGGTTTAGTGAATATATTTATATTTTACATTTCTCTTATTTTTATTTTATAAATTGATTCATCAACCACAGGTATATCTAAATTTTATAACTGCAAAATTATGATTATAAGCATATTTTCCTATAGATTTTTCATTTTTACACTTTCCTATCCTCTTTTGTTTCTTGTTTTCTCCATATTTGTACAGCCGGGGCCATTTCCTCTCTTATAACCACATCCATATCTATATCTGCAGACCAAAACAGGCTGAAAGCTGTGTGGGGAGAACCAAAGAAGAATGAATTACAGGCACATTAATGAATTATGGTGGCCCTTGTTACTCATCATGAATGTTCTGTAGTAGGATCACATTCCCCTGCCTTTCTGTGGACCCACCACTCCCAGGTTTGCCATGACCATGGAAGATACTTTGGCCAGTGGAATTTTAGTAGAGGTGATATGTCACTTCCAAATGGAAGTATTATTTTCTGCCCCATTAGCTGGAATGCAGATGTAATGACAGGAGCTGGAGCAGCCATGTTAGACCAGAGGTAAGTAGCATAGGTGGAAAATGTAACAAGAAAGAAGTGGGTCCCCATTTCTGTGGAGAGACCTGCACTAATATTATATGAAAGAGAATTGAAATTGTATTGTATTTAAGAGAATGCTATTTAAGGTTTGATTACAGTAGTTGAACCTGTAACCTAACACTCATAATAGAATAATTGATCTTTGTGTTAGCCTTGTCTTGACATTAGAGCCTGATATAAAGAGATAAGATCTACTGATGTATACTTACAAGTGAGTCAAGTGACAGCCCTGCCCTCTGGAAGCTGTGGTCTAGTGTGGGTTTCAGAAACTCAAGCAAGAACAAAGTGACTTGGTGAGGACAGCTTCAAGATGCTGTAGGAACACTTGGAAGGGGAACCTAAATAAGTCCTGGTCTCAGGAGATTACCTGAAGTAGCGGAAAATCCTCTATTGGTCTCCTTAAAAATAGGCCATGGTGCCAGTTTCATGTAAAAGTGATGTATTTCAAATTCCTTCCAGAGTGATTTCCCTTTTGATCCAGTGCTTAAGATATGTGTTTGAGACCTGGCTAGGGAAGATTTCAAATGCCCCAGGGCAACTAAACCAGCAGGCCACAACTATGGAGACTGAGTGCCCTAGAGCCTGGGATATGCATCAAGAGAAACACAGGATTGAACATCCAGTGTACTGCAATTACAGAGTAGCCCCAGCTCGCTGGAAATAGAGAAGTCCTGAGCAGAAATGAATACCTAGTTCGGCCAAATATATATATATATATATATACACACACAATAACACAAAAATTGTGGGAGACTTTAATATCCCTCTCACACCTATGGATAGATCAATTAAACAGGGAAATAGCAAGGAAACAAACTTTAAATGATATAATAGACCATTTAGATCTAATTGATATCTATAGGACATTTCACCCCAAAACAATGAATTTCACCTTTTTCGCAGGTGCACGTGGAAACTTCTCCAGGATAGACCACATCCTGCGGCATAAATCTGGCCTTGGTAAATTCAAAATACCTGAAATAATTCCAAATATCTTTTCTGGCCACAATGCAGTAAGACTAGATGTCAATTACAGGAGAAAAACTATGAAAAATTCCAACACATGGAGGCTGAACACCATGCTGCTGAATAACCAACAATCCACAGAAAAAATAAAAAAGGAAATCAAAATATGCATAGAAAAGAATAAAAATGGAAACACAACAACCCCAAAACTATGGAACACTGTAAAACCAGTGTTAAGGGGAAGGTTCATAGCAATACAGGCTTATCTCAAGAAACAAGAAAAAAAGTCAAATAAATAACCTAACACTACATCTAAAACAACTAGAAAAGAAAGAAATGAAGAACCCCAGGGTTAGTAGAAGGAAAGAAAACTTAAAAATTAGGGCATAAATAAATAAAAAAGAAACAAAGGAGACCATAAGAAAAATCAACAAAGCCCAAAGCTGGGTCTTTGATAGGATAAATAAAATTGACAAACCATTAGACAAACTCATCAAGAAACAAAGGGAGAAGAATCAAATCAACAAAATTAGAAATGAAAATGGAGAGATCACAACAAACAACACAGAAATACAAAGGATCATAAGAGACTACTCTCAGCAACTATATGTCAATAAAATGGACAACTTGGAAAAAATGGACGAATTCTTAGAAAAGTAAAACTTTCCAAAACTGAACCAGGAGAAATAGAAAATCTTAACAGACCCATCACAAGCACAGAAATTGAAACTGTAATCAGAAATGTTTCAGCAAACAAAAGCCCAGGACCAGATGGTTTACATCTAATTCTACCAAAAATTTAGAGAAGAACTAAAACCTATTCTACTCAAACTCTTCCAGAAAATTCCAGACGAAGACAAACTGCCAAACTCATTCTATGAGGCCACGATCACCCTAATACCAAAACCAGACAAAGATGCCACATATAGGCCAATATCACTGATGAACATAGATGCAAAAATCCTTAACAAAATTCTAGCAAACAGAATCCATCAACATATTAAAAAGATCATACATCATGACCAAGTGGGCTTTATCTCAGGGATGCAAGGATTCTTCAATATCCACAAATCAATCAACATAATACACTACATTAACAAACTGAAAGATAAGAACCATATGATTATCTCCATAGATGCCGAGAAAGCCTTTTTAAAAATTCAACATCCATTTAGGATAAAACCCTCCAGAAAGCAGGAATATAAGGAACATACCTCAACATAATAAAAGCTATATATGACAAACCCACAGCAAACATTATCCTCAATGGTGAAACACTGAAAGCATTTCCCCTAAAGTCAGGAATAAGACAAGGATGTCCACTCTCATTGTTACTATTCAACATAGTTTTGGAAGTTTTGGACACATCAATCATTACAGGAAAATAAATAAAAGGAATCCAGACTCGAAAAGAAGAATTAAAACTCTCAGTGTTTGCAGATGTCATGATCCTCTACATAGAAAACCCTAAAGACACCAACAGAAAATTACTAGAGCTAATCAATGCATATAGTAAAGTTTCAGGATATAAATCAACACACAGAAATCCCTTTCATTCCTATACACTAATAATGAGAAAATAGAGAAGAAATTAAGGAAACAATTACCTTCACCATTGCAAAGAAAAGAATAAAAAAACATAGGAATATATATACCTAAAGAAACAAAAGACATATATATATATATATATATATATATATATATAACTATAAAACACTGGTGAAAGAAATCAAAGAGGACACTAATAGATGGAGAAATATAGCGTGTTCATGGATCAGAAGAATCAATATATTGAAAATGAGTATAACTACCCAAAGCAATCTAATAGATTCAATGCAATCCCTATCAAGCTACCAACGGTATTTTGCACAGAACTGGAACAAATAATTTCACAATTTATATGGAAATACAAAAAACCTAGAATTGCCAAAGCAATCTTGAGAAATAAGAATGAACCGGAGGAATCAACCTGCCTGACTTCAGGCTCTAATACAAAGCTACAGTCATCAAGACAGTATGGTACTGGCACAAAGACAGAAATGTAGATCAGTAAAACAAAATAGAAAGCCCAGAGATAAATCCATGCACCTATAGACACCTTATCTTTGACAAAGGAGGCAAAAATACACAGTGGAGAAAAGACAATGTCTTTAACAAGTGTGGCTGGGAAAACTGGTCAACCATTTGTAAAAGAATGAGACTAAAACACTTTCTAACACCATACACAAAAATAAACTCAAAATAGATTAAATATCTAAACATAAGATGAGAAACTCTAAAACTTCTAGAGGAAAACATAGGGAAAACACTCTCCGACATAAATCACAGCAGGATCCTCTAGGACCCAACCCCCAGAGTATTGGAAATAAAAGGAAAAAGAAACATGTGGAACCTAATTAAACTTAAAAACTTTTGCACAATAAAGGAAACTACAAGCAAGATGAAAAGACAGCCTTCAGAATGGGGGGAAATAATAGCAAATGAAGCAATGGACAAAGAATTAATCTCAAAAATATGCAAGCAGCACATGCAGCTCAATTCCAGAAACATAAACGACCCAATCAAAAAATGGGCCAAAGAACTAAACAGACATTTCTCCAAAGAAGACATACAGATGGCTAACAAATGCATGAAAATTTGTTCAACATCGCTCATTATCAGAGAAATGCAAATCAGAACCACCATGATGTACCATTTCACGCCAGTCAGAATGGCTGCTATCCAAAAGTCTACAAACAGTAAATGCTGGAGAGGGTGTGGAGAAAAGGGAACCCTCTTACACTGTTGGTGGGAATGCACACTAGTACAGCCACTCTGGAGAACAGTGTGGAGATTCCTTAAAAATTTGGCACTAAAACTGCCATATGACCCAGCAATCTCACTGCTGGGCATACACACTGAGGAAACCAGAATTGAAAAAGACACGTGTACCCCAATGTTCATCGCAGCACTGTTTATAATAGCCAGGGCATGGAAGCAAACTACAGGTCCGTCAGCAGACGAATGGATAAGAAAGATGTGGTACGTATACACAATGGAGTATTACTCAGCCATTAAAATAATATATTTGAATCAGTTCTAATGAGGTGGGTGAAACTGCAGCCTATTATACAGAGTGAATTAAGCCAGAAAGGAAAACACCAATACAGTATACTAATGCATATACATGGAATTTAGAAAGATGGTAACGATAACTCTGTATATGAGACAGCAAAAGAGACATAGATGTATAGAACAGTCTTTTGGACTCTGTGGGAGAGAGCGATGATTTTTCAGAATAGCATTGAAACATGTATATTATCATATGTGTAATGGATCACCAGTCCAGGTTTGATTAATGAGACAGGGTGCTTGGGGATGGTGTACTGGGATGACCCAGAGGGATGTGATTGGGAGGGGGGTGGGAGCAGGTTTAAGGATGGGAAACACATGTATACCTGGGCCAGATTCATGTCAATGTATGGCAAAACCACTACCATATTGTAAAGTAACTAGCCTCCAATTAAAGTAAATCAATTTATATTAAAAATATTCTCATAGAGAAATCAGTGAGGTCTCAGGGCAAGCAGGATATGAAAAAGGATGAACCAGTCTGGGTCTGATATCATGCAAGCAGTGGAGAGGGAAACTACAGCCTGTCTTCATAGGGAACTTGGGACATAAGTTGTGCCTCAAACGTGCCCCAACCCAAGACTAGGGAGTTGGGATTTCATTCTCCCACTAGCACCTCTCTCTCATCCTTCAAATAACACTGAACTGGTGTCTCAGAGACCTTGTATTAGATCCTCCAAAGACAAATCAAAGGTGACACTAGAAGCAAAAAGACACCAAAGCTCAGGAAAATGCAACCTCAGATAATGTCTCGATTTCTGCACCCACTCTGCCATCTCCAGCATCATATCTGGAATCATGTGAATCTAAAGAACTCCATAAGTCTCTAGACATAAAACACTTTTCAAAATTCAGCTTTTAATTTATATAGGAGTATAGTTAATTTAGAGTATTGTATTAATATTAGTTGTATGGGAAATTAATTCCCTTATACATAGACATGTACCCATTCTTTCTTAGATTCTTTTCCCATACACGTTATTACAGACTATTGAGTGTAATTCCTGTGTTGTAAAGTAGGTCTTTGTTGATTATCTATTAAATAAAGTAGTATACATATATTAATCTCAAACTCTCAATTTATCCCTCTCCCACCTTTCCACTTTGGTAACTGTAATTGTTGTATTGATGGAGGTAAGTGTCTATAGGCACTTTTTGGATCAGGGTCTGTGCTTGTGAGAGTGCAGTGGCCAGGGAAAGCAAGCCTGAGAGAGACTCATTTGAGATGATGGTAAATGTTGAGAAGTACCTGGCCAAGCAAATGCTGGGAGAAA
Organism: Bubalus kerabau; assembly: GCF_029407905.1. Lineage (NCBI taxonomy): Eukaryota > Metazoa > Chordata > Mammalia > Artiodactyla > Bovidae > Bubalus > Bubalus kerabau. Next base: position 12,740,184 of record NC_073628.1, read on the forward strand.
ATCATTGTAGATGTGGGAAGTAGCCCCTGCTAAGGATCAAGGTAACAAAGCTTAATAAATGGCTACCCTTCCACTGCCAATCTTCCTTTCATGCTTGGAACTTGGCCTACAGGTCAACCACCATGACCTCATCCCATGCTTCAGTTGTGAGTTAGCAGCAATGAAGCATGCCAGCCTTCCCAAGAAGTGAGAACCTGGGGCTAATACGAGGCTGAATATGCTCTGGACTCAGGGACATGAACACAAACTGGTTATCCCCAGGAGCATCAGGTGCCAGAGGCACCACCAATGCCTCTATTTCCATGTACTTGTTCTCAGGAGTAGAAATGCCAAGGAACTGATAGAGCAAAGAAGCAAGTAATGACTCTTGTTTCATCTTGCCCTGTGTGATTCCCATCGCCCTTTGACCACACTACTGCCTGCCCAAAAACTTTTTCCTCTATTCCTTCTTCAAAGGTGGCTTGTGAATAACATCAGCACCTGACTTTTAAGCCTGGTGGATGGAACTCAACTCACAATCAGCTGGGACCCAGAGATGTCCAGCCTTGTCCTGTGTTTCTGTCCTTTTACTCCAACCAGATTCATCAAGCGAAGTTCCAAAAAAACGTAAGTGTGATTGTAACCCTCTCAAGGCCTTTGAATCTCCAAGGTCTATTTTGAGCATCAAAGAGGGAACACATCTGCTTCATTCAGGCTAGTCTTAGACCCTAGCCTCGGTCAGCCAGGGGTTCTCTGAAGAAACATAAGACACATATCTAAGTTTCCAGAAGGCTGAGAAAGGAATGCTTTTTGCTTGACTGCAGGTACATGTTATCCAGTCACCCAAGGTCTGTGTTGTGTGAATGAGGAGCAGGAGCTCTTTGGATTCTGAGTTGGGAGTGAGTCAGTCACCACCTGCATGACTGCCTCCTTGGGTCACTACAGCTGGGGCTTCCCCACTGTGCCTGGAACCCAAAAGAAACAGCCCTGAATATTGCTTTCCTGCTGCTACATGGAGGCAGGTCTGCTGATAAAATTGGAACCAGACTTGAGCGGCAAAGGGAATGGAACTTCCACTCTGGTGCTTGCAGACATCTGAGAGCTACCCAGTAGTGGATGCAATCGAGCTTTCTCTCATCTTTGCCTTCCTGGAAGTCTCCTAGCCTGGGAACCAGGATTCCTGGGTCCCAAGTCTTCACTAACTTACCTGCAGCCTTAAGGTGAGTCATACACCCCATGGTTCAGTTTCCCACCTCTTGGATGAGGGAGACTGGACTTGCTCCAGAATATTTGTTCCAGACTGAGGCTCAGTGCCCATCAGTGGACAAGTGGCTCCGAGGTGGGTATTGCTGATGATGCTGAGGCTGCTTCTGGTGGGCAGGGGGCTGTAACTGTCTGGTGATGTTCATGGGTCCTGGGCTCAGGATTGCGAGTTGTAGACCAGTTGGCACACAGCCAACTGTGTGGAGTTGGAGGACTCCAACTTTAGAGGATTTTAGAGGCCTTGCCCACTGGAACTTACCATCATTTGGGTTATGAGGGATGAGATCGGGTAGTTATAAGTCAGAAGTTATCAATGAGGAAGCCTGTAGAATCCTCAGCAGAACCCAAATTAGGATAACTATTTATCTCTCCTAAAAAACACTGGGAACAAGATATGCCAGGACTCTTAGACAAATTTTGTAGCATTTTAAATACTATTTAAAGTAGGTCATCTTTTGGATGACCTGCCATTTGCTCTCTGGCTTGGGATGATACTCACAGTTAGAGTGGAACCCAAGGCTCCTGGGGGAGGCTGTCCCTCTCCCTGTGACTCATTAACAGTGAGTACAGATCTATCCCCTCCACATCTGGAGCAGAAATTAAAGCAGGAAGGATACAACCTCCAAGTTTAACAGGAAGACTCAGATAGGTCTGGCCCTCAGGTAGGCACTATTCTTTCCCTAGTGGTTCTTCCTTCCCTCCTGGGTTCTGTGCAAGCCGCCCACCTCCTGGTTATTGGGTTGTGAATTCCTCCTCCCTTCTCTTGCAAATATCCATGCAGTCTCACTTGTGGATTCCTCTCTACCCAGGCCTTATCCCTCACCTGCAGATGGCAATAAAGAAGGGAAAACCAAGTAGGGGTCTGCCCAGATCATTCTTTCTAAACATGCATTCCTTCCCCTCACAGGCCCTGTCCTGAATCATCTAGATCTCCAATTAGATGACTCAGTAGCTTAGCAGGGGAGTTGAGATGCAGTTAGGGTTGGAGGTAATGTTGTCAGGTATGGAGGGGGGGGGTGGTTTTCAGATGGCAGGAGAAGAGTTGGAGTAAGGAGCGTGTGGTCCTCCAAACACTCACTCATCAGGGACATGCCTGAATCTGCTATCCTGGTCCCATCTGGGTATCACTAAGAGAATCTTCATTCTATAAACTTCTTACTACAAAACGATTTCGAACATAACAAATATAAGAAAGAAGAGGGTCATGAACCCTATATTTCATCATTCAGCATCAATAACTACAAAACTAACCTCTTAGTCCCACAGGTTGTCATAGACCGCAGACTATGCAACATCAAGGTGGTGGACAATTGAGTTCCCGGTTAAGACATTCTTGACTTGCCTCAGGTCTTTCTCTTCTTGCTATGTTCTCATTTTTTGTGGGGGAAGGGAAGGAGGAAGAGGGAAAATAAGAGAGAAAAAGAGGGAGAGGCTAATCCCATCATGAGGGGCCACTATCAAAACCCCATGTCAACTTGCGTACCTCTCAAAGGCCCTACTTCCTAACACCATCACATTGGGAGTCAAGGGTGGACACAATTTAATCCATAGCAGCTATGCAGTTTTGCTTTTAAATCAAGACAGACCATCATTTTCTTCTGTCTTTTACTCCTTATTCATTTTTCCTGAAGTGTTTTAGGGACAAGATGAACACCACAAAATATACATAATGAGTGGGGTAAAATGATAGGATGTGAAAAAAATGCTCATGTGTTCCCAATAAAATTAACATCTAATATCCAGTCCATGTACAAATTTCCCTGATTCTCAAAAAGCAGTTTTCAGAGTTTATTGAAAGAATGTAGTCATATGTTGCATTTGGTTGTTCTCCTTTAAGACTAAATAGCTGTCCCTCTCCCAATTTTAATGTAATTTATTTGTTCTGAAACTGGGCAGAAGCAGGGTGGTTTGTCTAACAGAATGTCCCACTATTGGGTTTAGAGCAGGAGTCCACAATACCAGCACAGTGAGTGGTTTAGTGCAGGAGTCCACAGTACCAGCACAGTGGGTCAGGACAAGTACCAGTCCAGTCCTTGGTCTATTAGGAACCAGACCTCCACAGCAGTAGGTGAGCTGCAGGCCAGTGAGTGAGGCTTCATCTGTATTATAGCTGCTCTCCATCATTCTTTCATCACCCCCAGAAGGGACAGTCTAGCTTGTTTTCCTGGAACTGTTTGTAGTTACATAACCTATGCTTAATAGAAACAAAAATAGCATAAATATTGATGACTTTTTTCCTTTCTCAGTGCTCAGAATAATGAGTTGGTGCCCTAGCAATCTATCACAGTGACAAATCAGATGTTGCCTATTAACATTTGGACACATTCGGCCAGCTTAAAATTGAATATTAAAAGACTAAGATCATGGGATCCAGCCCCATCCTTCATGGAAAATAGAAGGAAAAAAGTTGGAAGTAGTGACAGATTTCTTCATCTTAACCTCTAAAACCACTGTGGATGGTGCCTGCAGCCATGAAATCAGAGGACATTTGCTTCTTGGCAGGAAAGCTATGACAAACATAAACAGTGTGTTGAAAAGCAGAAACATCATTCTGTCCAACAAACTGGTAGATCCTTTTCATTTGGATTCCAAACTTTCTGTCCAGTCCCCATTGGGCTTTGAAGTGCCCTGGCTTTCTGGTCCTTCACGATTCTCAAGATTATTTTGTGCATTTCTTTACTCAGTCCTGAAATCAGCCATCTCTTTAAGAATCCATGCATCATCTAATGGGAAACATATTTAGAAGCTACTTGTTCGACCTCAGAATTGCCACTGTTATCAAGCTGTCATTGCTTGTAGGCTTTCCATTGATCAGAGTAGGAAGTACAGATTTTCCTTAAAAAATAAAATAAAAATAAATATAATTAGTTGGTACAAACTTATGCTTTCAGTTCAAGATGTAAGACAGCAGGGTTTTAATTAAACTTCTTTATGTTATGTGTGAACCTCTTTTTCTAGCCACTGAAAGGCTTACTTCAGAACATTAGTATTAATTATTGTTTTGCTTTTACCTGTTAACATGCATATGATTCTGTCATAATAACAGAAGTTATGAGGAACAATAAGTTGTTGAATATAGTTTCAGATTTCTTTCCTGTTTTCCTTTTGATTTTCTTTGGTTTTGTTTTGGATGGGCAGCATTTTTGTTTTTCCTTAGAAGATATTCCATTCTGAATGCAGTCATAATTTTGAATTTTAAAGCCACTTAAGTAATGTGTTGTTATGGGCAGCTAGTCACCAACTTGATGCAATTAGAATTATCAGTCTCTTTCTTCTCAATTTGTTCAGTTCAGTTCAGTTCAGTCCTTTCAGTTATGTCCGTCTCTGTGCAATGCCATGGACTGCAGCATGCCAGGCTTCCCTAAGCATCACCGACTCCTGAATCTTACTCAACCTCATGTCCATCGACTTGGTGATGCCATCAAACCATCTCATCCTGTCTTCCCCTTCTCTTCCTGCCTTCAATGTTTCCTACATCGGGGTCTTTTCCAATAAGTCAGTTCTTCCCATCAGGTGGGGAAATAATTTGAGCTTCAGCTTCAGCATAGTCCTCCCAGTGAATACTCAAAACTGATTTTTTTTTAGGATGGACTGGTTTGATCTCCTGCAGTCCAAGGGACTCTCAAGAGTCTTCTTTAACACCATAGTTCAAAAGGCATATATGTGTATCCTTTGTCAGTGACGTCATATTCCCCCTGTTGGGATTTAACCATGAGAACTGAATTTAAACAACATGCAAAAATGAGGATTAAGTCACAGTGCCCCATCTAAACACACCTGGCAACAGGAGAGGCTCCTGTTGTATTCAAGGGACAGGCATGGATAGACCTCATGCAGGAATAGGCCCTGGGAGTCCTGGATGACTTATTAAACACGACTGTCTTTACTTTGGCTGCCACAGTTGTTTTGTCTTCTTTGATTGGGAAGACATTTCAAAATTATTTTTTTGTATGTTTGATTTGGCAGACAAAATTTTTCATGACATAGACCCTATGGGGAAATTATATCAGAAATATATCCATTTGTCTTCAGCAGTTAAATTTCGTTGGTTTGTATGTCCCTGATGATCTTTCTTTATAAATAGAAAGGAAACACACATGTTCAGTATGCATTCAGTCTCTTTTTATATCAACTGACATGAATTAAATTCCTCTCTGCCCCCACTGCACTCCCAATTCTAGGCGAGAAATAAAAACCTGCAGAGACTGAAGGCTGATTCTAGCACATTGCTGAGGAGATTTCATTCGCACTGTTTTTTGTGAAAAAAATTAGTTGCTAACATTAAAATCAGTAGATTGTACATAAATATCCAAACTTCCGATTCTCTTGAAAACATGGCCAACTGGCCTGCTTTCCAGCATGGGTGAAGTGGAGGAAAGGCTGCTCCCAGTGGTAAGGCCTGTGTGGCCCAGGGTTCAACATGGCCACCTAGTCCTAGTATCATATCCTCTGCCTCCTGGGGCCATGATTTTGTTATAACTAGACTGCTAGCTCTCTTAAGATAAAGACTTCTTTTGTCTTGATCAACTTTGACTTTGAAGCCTGTAACCCAGAGCCTAGCACACAGTTCTTCCTTGTACAGTTGTTGGATGCTATATAATACCATTTGGACGCATATGACATTTCTTCCAATACTGAAACCATGCAATTGAAGTACTTCTTTGCCCTAAATCTTTGTTGCAGACTGGCATCATAGATGTCCCTGATGTCTGCCATTAGACCCACTACCTAAAGCCCATTGTATGTCCCTGGGCTGTCCCTGAAGACTTCACTTTATCATTTGACAACTTATCCTCCTAGCAATCTCCTCTCCAATGAAGACAGCAATGCATATCTCATGAAGTGGCTAGGAAGATGAAAACACGAATGTTGAGCCTGGCCCTTAGTGTCCATTTTTATGATGCTCTTAGCAGGTTTTTTCTCCAAGTAAGCAAGGTTCTCCATCTTCTTAGATGTCCATGCACATCAGTTTGACTTTCCAGCCAAGCTTCCAGGAAGAGATTACAGTTCAATTATCTGCATTGTGTGAAGGTTCAAAGTCCACTTGCCAAGGACACTAATGAAGGTAAAGATTTTATCGAGACATTTTTTATTTTTTCAGACCTATTAGCGGCCAAAAGGGATAAACTAGGGCATGTCAGAACATATATAACTAGCAGCTCCTGGTCACCACTACATGCTAAGAACCAGGAGTTCCCTGAATACTTGGATCCAGGAAAGAAGCATGAAGTGGCTTTTGCTCCTCAACCTGGTGGCCTTCTCAGATTGCAGAGTCATGTAAGTATGGAGACTGTAAGCCACATCATCTTCCTTTCTGTGATTTTTCTTTTCATCCGATTATTCTTCTACTTATCAGGTTTAGAACAGAATGGAATATTTCCCTGACAATCTTAAAGTTCAACCCTTATTTATTGATAAGTACCTTGTTATAGGAACTGTGGGACCTAAGGTTCTTGGTGTAGATTTTCATAGTTGCACAACTCTGGGGTCCAGTCATGTCATGATCTATTGAAATTGGAAATCCTTGCAATTGTTCAGTGCACAGTCAATGCAGATGTAGGTGTGGTCCTGTGGAATAGCACTTTTCTACCTTTTATTTAGCATGTCCTCTTTGTTCCCTCTCTACTTCAGTGTGTATATGTCTATGTCTGCATCTCAGTATCACTATCATTTATCTCTCCAACCCTTTGGAAGTCTCTGTGAGTGTGTTTCTCTCTGTGGTACTTTCTTTTAACTTTTCTCTTAATTTTCTACATTTCCTGAACTGGCTCCCTATCTCCTGGATTCTTCTTTCAACTCTCTCTTCTCTTTCAACTTGGACAAAGATTGGGAGAACTACTTATACAGTGTTTTATATCTGACAAGCAGTGTGACCACAGCCAACTCAGAAACTTCTTGCATTTCAAATTCTCCCTTGTAAAATAGGATAGGAATTCCCCTTCTACCTCCATCCCTGAGCTTCTATGAGAAGGATACAGTGGGGTGGCAACAGCAATGCTAATGGCTGTCATTGTTGAGACTTCCTATTTATCAGGTACCTTATACCCATCACTTCACTTATCCCCAAGATATCCTTTTTGGAGGGTTTGTATCATTACATTCCACCATTTTACTGAAGGGAAGACTGAGACCCCGCATTGTCATATGGCTTACCTAACATTACAGAATAGAAGCTTTATTCAAACCTATGTCTTTGCCATGGAATATGCATAAAATTCTTACTATAAGATGACTCATAAAAATGATTAGAAAATACACAGTGCCGTTACAATGACAGTTATACCTTAACACTGACAGCTAAATGGAGCATCTTCTTTGTTTTCTTTGTCAAATGTTCAGTGAAAGAATACCTCTAAGGCAAGTGAAGATCATGAGAAATACCTTCAGTGAAAAAAACATTTTCACTGAACAATTTCCTCAGGGAACATGCTTACAGACTATCTCAGATTTCTTCTCGTGGCTCAAATATAACTATTCACCCCCTGAGGAACATCATGGATGTGAGTGTTTTGGGAGGATGGTGCTCCACAGCTTCCCTGGTGCTCTAGCCTAACACTGGGGCCCATTTGGAAATGCCACGTGGGATGTTGGGGCTGGGGCTCCTGCAAGAGGCAGAAACACTGGGCCAAAGGAACCCCACTCAGAGGAGAAGGCACTATCATCTTCAACTCTTGTCTTGGTGACTCGGCCAAGAAATTACCAGGTGGAAGGTAAACATCCATTTCTGTGTCAAAGATGTGTCATTAGTTTGAGGTAGATTGTTCCTTCTGAGAAGAAGGCAATGACAACCCGCTACAGTAGTCTTACCTGGAAATACCCCAAAACAGAGAGGCCTGGTAGGCTGCAGTCCATGAGGTGGCTAAGAGTTGGACATGACTACGCGACTTCACTTTCACTTTTCACTTTCCTGAATTGGAGAAGGAAATGGCAACCCACTCTAGTGTTCTTGCCTGGTGAATTCCAGGGACGGTGGAGCCTGGTGGGCTGCTGTCTATAGGGTTGCACAGAATCAGACATGACTGAAGCAACTTAGCAGCAGCAGCAGCAGCAGCTCCTTCTGAACTAAGGGAGTCAACTAGTTATAGATGAAGAGTGATCTCTGATCAGGCTGTAGAACCAACTGCAAAGCAATTGTGAATAACCAGGCAGAAGATTTCCGTTCCCACAGATGCAAGCACCACAGCAGTAAAAAGTTACTAAACCCGTAATCCATGTAAGGCCATCAGAATCTAACACAGTGCTTACTGTTTTTAGATTAGAAAAAGGGCTTATTTTGTTTCAAGAATGCTCATGTCAGCCTGAGAGATAGGCAAAGTGTAAATACATGTCAAATGAAAGGGTCACTAGTGTGGTGTTCATTGGATGTGGTCTGAGTTTAGAGGGAGTGGCTGAGGTTGATCAAGAAAGGCCTCCTGGAGAAGGGGGTGCTAAGGCTGGGTTTGACGAGACTACAGTGTTTCTCAAATGAAGGCACCAGGACTTCCCTGGGTGTCCAATGTTCCTGGAGGCCCAGTGATTATGCCTCTGCACTTCCAATGCAGGAGGTACCACTTCAACGCCTGGTCATAGAATCAATATCCTGCATACAATGTAGCACAGGAAAAAAAAAAAAATCAAATGCAAGCACCTCTGTGATCAAAGGCTGTGAGCCTCACAGTGGTTGGAAAGTGATCTCAAGAGATACATGACACCCATAGGGAGCTATTAGTGTGGGAAGAGAGGGTAGCCAGTTCTGCACCAACCCACTCCCTCTTTCTCCCTGCAGATGCTCTATGTAGGTAACATCACCACTGGAACACCCCCTCAGGATTCCAGGTTACCTTTGACACAGGTTCATCTGACTTGTGGGTGCCCACCCTCTTTTGCCCCAGTCCAGCCTGTTATGAGAATAGACACCCTCTACCCAGACCATCCTTCACTTGCCCTGCTGCCCTGTTTCCACCCTTGGCACATGATGACACTCTTGTGTCTGCAGCTAGACAAGTTAGGTTCAGTCATTACAAGTCTTCCACCTTCCAGCCTACCCAAAAGACCTTCAGGATTGCCTATGGATCTGGGACCATGAAGGGATTTCTTGTTTATGACACCGTTCCGGTAACATGTAAAGAGAAGCTGAGTCAGGACTGGCGTTGGGGTGACCCCTTCTTGTAAAATGGATGCAGGACCATCTGGAAGGACTCTTCCTAGGCTAACTCCCATAGACATTGCCCATCTTACCCACAGTATACTGTTCCTGGGGAAGCAATGCCGTGGTGACACATGAGCAAACGGATTAGCTAACCCAGATAGTGGCTTGAGGTGTGAACTTGCAGCTACTCTGCCCATGAGCAGATCAAGGTTCATTTTGCTGGGAGTGAGAAGAGGGGAAAAAATCACCCACTTTTATATTCACAGACTATTCCAGGCACTTTCAGGTAATAATTGGTTTAATCCTGCAACTACCCCACACAGCAGGTGGGGGTTAGCTCATGAGACATATGAAGAAACTGAGGTGCAGACAGCAAGGGTTGCTGGGGTCACACATGTGGTAAACGGTGGAACTGGTTGACTGAAGTTGCTATAGGGTGTTTAGGGACAGGATAAAACTGATCTGGGGACCCTGGGGGCAGTCAAAGTCTTCAGGTACCCATAGTGGGAAACTGGAGGCCAGAGAAATTAAAGGGCCTGATAAATGAGTTCTCACTCTACGGTGACTTTGAGAGTCTAATAAAATGTATGGCCTGCCTCCCCAAAGTGCTTGTGTAGTTCCCCTCTCTCTCTTTCTCTCTCATACACACTCACACAAATACACACATATCCCCAAAAGTGAATTTCCCAGACTGTATTTTCATAGATACCTGCAAGCAAGATTGTGTTTTTGGCTTCTGTCTTCCTGGACAGAGGCAGAATCCACAGTACCTTACAGAGAATTCAGTCCATTCTTGTCATTAGGTAATAGTGATTCCAGAGAAGACGACCTTGCTCTCGACTCATTTTGTCCACAAGGGGGCACCCACAACGGGTCGTGGCCTGACTCTTGGTTGCCCCACCTGGACAGAAGCCACAAGGCCAGTTTGATGCACTCAGGTGGTGTTTTTCAGAGGGGGAGATGTTTTAAAATTCACAGCTTCTCACAAATGGAACCCAAATTCCCCTCCCACGTTGGTCTAACCATCTGAGGTCCACCAAAGACACAGCCCAGCCTCATTTCTTCTCTGCGGATTTAATGGCAATAAAACTCCACTTCACTTATCTGTTAAGTGGGATCATTCTTCTCTCCCACAGATTGGGGACATTGTAAGTACTGACCAGCTGTTCAGTCTAAGCGTTGTGGAATATGGGTGTGAGAGTGCACCTTTTGATGGCATCTTGGGCTTGAACTACCCCAACATATCCATCTTTGGAGCTACCTCCATCTTTGCCAACCTGAAGAATCCAGGTGCCATTTCTGAGACTGTTTTTGCCTTCTCCTTGAGCAAGTAAGTCTGAGATGGACGATCCCTTTCTCCAAATTAGCTGTAAGATGCTTTCAGTTGCACGAAAATTATAGAACACTTGATAAAGAAGAATCCTGAGAGATAATCTAAGCCAGGATAAATATACCCCAGGACTGTACCTGCCTTCACCCCTGGCTTGTATAAATAACCTTTTATTGGAACACAACCCTGCTTCTGGGCTCAAAACCAGTAATTTGTTCCGGGGGGGGGGGCGGTGAGTGAGGAGGAAGACTAATTGAAGGCAACAGGAAACAAATTGGAGGAAAAAGCAATATGATTTACTTATGAATTTGATCAGGAAGGAAGGAGAAGGATGGTGGATATCTTTCCTTCCTCATTAGCATTCCACTGGGAGCCCAGGACCAGCTACCCAATTTGCAGAAGCCAGTGAAACATGAATGTGTGGAACACAAAATAAACATGTGGGACCCCTTGTTCAATAAATATTAGGTATTTCAAGACAGGGAGAACAGAGGTGGGGTCCCTTCTGAGTTGAGGTCCTTTGGACAGTAGAGGTCACAGGCCAATGGTGCCAACTCTGGGTGACCTGCACCCATACCCTTACAACTCCCATGCTTTGATTTTCCTGAAAAATGACAAGCTAGACAAGGAGAAAGCCATTATGCTTCAGCATGGTGTCCTCTGAGTGTGTCTGAGCACTCAGGTCGCAGAAGGTAGGGCATCTTCAGAAGATAGAGTGGGTGGCGCCCAGCCAGGTGACTCAGCTTCTAACCTCCTCTGTGCCACTCATTAGCCAGTAACTGACCTCAGTCTGGATCTCAATCGCTCCGAGACTCAATTTCTGCATCTGTATGTGGGGACCTTATTAGGGCCTTGATGGGTGGACTAGCACAGCTCTCAGACAGTGCTGTTGTTACTGTCCTCCAAGGATCCCCCACTCTCTTCTCCCTACACATGCAGGGTGAAAGGTAGTGTGGTGATGTTTGGTGGGGTGGATAAATCCTACTGCCAGGGAGCGCTCAACTGGGTACCATTGATCCACGCCAGAGACTGGAGTTACACATGGCCAGGTAAGCCTCTCCCTCTGAGGGTCAGCCCAAATAATGCTCCAGCTACTGTACATGGACACAGGCAGACACACACAAATACATTCTCAAACACACAGTCAAACAGACATATACACCACCCACAATGACACAGACAGACACACAGACACTTGGAAACACACAAGCAGATACATATAAACCTACTCAGAGATACATAAAAGCATGCATATTTAGTCAGAGACACACAAGCACTCACAGAGACACATATAAACACACATATAAACACATATACAAACAAACACATAAGCAGATAGATATACAAACAACCAATGGGTTCATAATCCCCAGGCCTTCTGACCAGGGCTCTGACCAGGGTCCTAAAGGGTCCAGAGAGGTCTGTACAACTGGAAGAGGATTGCACCCACTGCCCAGTAAAGCGTGGAGCATGGTTAGAGGACTCTACAATGTGGTGAACAGAGGATCAGGGAGAATTTCTCCAGCCTGAACAGAGGTATAAGATGACCAACTGTCCGGGGCTACCTGAGACATAGGAAGTTCTCAGTACAGATAAATGTCAGTTTAAAAACAGGGAAAATCCTGAGCAAATGGGGAGAACTGGTCTCCTAAGGGAGCAATTACTGAGCAGTGTAGAGAGATTTGCTGAAGTCATAAGATGTGAAAGTAACTAATAAAAAAGACACCCCTAGTTCATGGGCACACAGTGGGGCAGGGGCTATAACAGAGAATCAGGAAGCTGGGATCCAGGAATGACCCGAGGACAAGAGGCATAATTGATAGGATTCTGTGTGATACCCTCAGACAAAAGCTGACCTGTCCTTTGGAGTTTCTGTGGGCTAGTCATGTATTTCCTGGCCAGGGTCTCAGGGTCTGAGCTGGTTGTAGGAGCAGTGCTGGCAGATACCCTCTCCCAGAGGAGCCTGTCTATCCCACCACTATAAGAATCTGCTCCCCTCGCAAACCTCCATCTTTAGTCTGCGACTGACCTGTTATCTGTTCCCCACACAATACAGCTCTCTGGATGTTTCTCATTCATTATTCACACTGTCTTCATTCACTCACTGAACAGAGAAGCCTTGGGCATACACGGTGTGCCAAGCACTTTAGGGAGGTAATGAGAATAAAACTCGCCCTCCCATCTAAGAAGGCAGATGCACAGGAAATGAGACACACATATAGTGAATTGTGACTTTGGTACATGCTAGACATGAGGAAGTGTCTACAAAGAGACTGTCAAGAAAGGAGACTGATAAACACCTGGGGAAAGACTTCCCTGAAACCATGACAATTAAGCTGGAATCTAGAAGATGAGAAGAAATTTGCTAGTCAAAGGGGAGGGGGCTCCTGTAGGAAGGAAGAGCAGCTTGTGTCAAGGTGCAAAAGAGCCTGGTGTAATCAAGTACCACATTCAAGAATGTGAAGGAAGGTGCCATCAGGAGCAAAGGAAAAGGCAGCAAGAGACAGAGGGCTGTTTAGAAGATAGTCAGGAAGGAGGCAGCTCTGGGGCAACTCAGAGTGGCCTTGATGCCCACTTTGTCACACTGTCTCTCAGCATCTCCATGAAAAGAAAGATTATTGCTTGTTCTGGCATCCGGGAGGCACTTGTGGATACTGGGACATCACTGGTCCTTGGCCCAAGAAGACTGGTCAATAACATCCAGAAGCTCATCAGCGCCATGCCACTGGGTTCCGAGGTGAAGTGTCATGCCCCAGGGTCACTCCCAGTCTCCACACACAAGAAGGATCTCCAGGGCCAACTTCTCTCCCTCTCTGTATAACAGCACTACGTTTCATGTTTTGTGGTCAGTACCCTGCCCTCTATTATCTTCACCATCAATGGCATCAACTACCCAGTCCCAGCTCAAGCCTACATCCTCAATTTGAGGGGAGAACCCTGAAGGGTGGTTCTCAAATAGGATCTTGCAGGAACCCTTGGGCTGCTGCTGGGAGGAGGGTGCCCTGTGCAGGTCATCTCACACTATTACAGATGCTGCTGAGCCCAGGAGCTGGCCAGAGCCTCCCACAAGATGAACTGTTTAAGAGTAAAGGGCAGTGTGGGACACTGATCATCCTGAAATAAATGTGGAGACACCACGTCATACTCGCATGGTGGGAGTCACAAGGAGAGGGGAACACTCAGGTTCTCAATGTTCAAAAGGCTTCAGTTCAATCTGAATTCTCAGACAGATGAACACAGAAAGTCAGCTCCAGCGGTCCTTGAAATAAGTCATGTGACAAGGAGAATGAATGGGGACACTCCCAGTGTGGCCTTCCACCATAGGGATTAACAGTCTCCCTTTCCTTCTCACAGTTTTCCTGGTTTGGATGATAAATTACATGGTCACCTTAGTTGTCGGATGCATCTTCCCCTTACTCTGGTGGGGTGCCCCCTTTGTGAGTTGGGATACCCGACCCCTCTGTGGGGAGGCTGGATGTTAATGTGAATAAAGGGTGCAAGGTGACTGCTCAGCCCCGGCACAGGGTGGAGGTTTCATGTCAGCTCCCTGTGGGAGATCAGACCTGGCTGATGGGCTGAAAGAAGGCTTTGAGGAAGAGAGGGAATTTCAGGAATTCTAAAACTGTAAACTCATGGAGCCATGTGGGGTTGCTCAGTTCTAGGAAAAACTGCACTGGATTCCATGCAAATGGCATCCCAAGGTGCTCTGCATTGGGGCAATGGGTAATTACTCGGGGTGATGAGGGCTATGGACAGATGGTGGGGATGGGGAACCAGAGTACATTACCCACCCAAGCCTGGAGTGGCCAAAGAGGGTGAGTGCAGGCCGAAGGAGGCTTCCCAGAGTTCCCGAGTTAAGTTTTCAAGAACGTGTTGCGGGCACACTGTTCTATTTAAGATGGATAACCAACAACGAGTTACTGTGTAGCACTGGGAATTCCACTTAATTATATGACAACCTGGATGGGAGGGGTATTTTTGGGACCAGGATACATGGATATATATGGTTGAGTCCATTTACTGTCCACCTGAAACTAAGAATTTTGTTAATCAGCTATGCTCCAATACAAAATAAAGTTTTTAAATAAAGTATGGATTGTGGGGATGCAGGAGGAGAACCAGCATTCTCTGCAGAGAAAACAAAGAGCAGGAGTCAGAAGGAAAGAAACAGGGAGAGAGGAGAACTATGGACACTGTTTTTCTTTTGTAAAAATTTTATTCAGTTCATTTCAGTTCAGTCACTCAGTCGTGTCCGACTCTTGTGACCCCATGAATTGCAGCATGCCAGGCCTCCTTGTCCATCAGTATCTCCTGGAGTTGACTTAAACCCATATCCATCGAGTTGGTGATGCCATCCAGCCATCTCATTCTCTGTCATCCCCTCTTCCTCCTGCCCCCAATCCCTCCCAGCATCAGAGTCTTTTCCAATGAGTCAACTCTTCGCATGAGGTGGCCAAAGTACTGGAGTTTCAGCTTTAGCATCAGTCCTTCCAGAGAACACCCAGGGCTGATCTCCTTTGGAATGGACTGGTTGGATCTCCTTGCAGTCCAAGGGACTCTCAAGAGTCTTCTCCAACACCACAGTTCAACAGCATCTATACTTCGGTGCTCAGCTTTCTTCACAGTCTAACTCTTACATCCGTACATGGCCAGTGGAAAAACCATAGCCTTGACTAGATTGACCTTTGTTGGCAAAATAATGTCTCTGCTTTTGAATATGCTATCTAGGTTGGTCATAACTTTCCTTCCTAGGAGTAAGCATCCTTTAGTTTCAAGCCTGAAGTCACCATCTGCAGTGATTTTGGAGCCCCCAAAAATAAAGTCTGACACTGTTTCCACTGTTTCCCCATCTATTTCCCATGAGGTGATGGGACCAGATGCCATGATCTTCGTTTTTTGAATGTTGAGCTTTAAGCCAACATTTTCACTTTCCTCTTTCACTTTCATCAAGAGGCTTTTGAGTTCCTCTTCACTTTCTGCCATTGAAGTGTGGCTAATCTTTAGTGTTGCATTAAGTTCTGCTGCACAGCAATGTGACTCAGTTATACACATACAGAAATACATATTATTTTTCTTATTATTTTTCATGTGGTTTATGACTGGATATTTAATATATTTCCTTATTCTCAACAGTAGGACTTTGTTCTTTATCATTCCTTTGTATTCCCAACTTCCAGTCCTCCCCTCCGACACACCCTTCCTCATGGGAACCTCATGTCTTGGCCCTTTTTGGTTGTGGATGAACTCTCATATCCCCTGCTAATGTGAAAATCCCTTGATACTTATCAAAAGAGGGACATAAAACCAAGAATTGTGCTGGGTCTGGATATTTGTGGAAGTCGCAAGTAAGGGCTCAGGCTGACTGGTGTGTGTCTCTGACTCTTCCAGGATTCTAGAGGCCACTGCTATACCACCATTAAAGAGAACACAGAGAGGACATCTAGAGACACCTGGATCCTGGGTGACATCTTCCTGAAGTTGTATTTCTCAGGCTTTGTTCGAGGAAATGACAGGATTGACCTGGCACAGGCAGTATAAATGCTTGGAGTCGTTCAGGAATCAGTAAGGCCACTCCGAGCAAACACTAAATCACACTTAGGGTACTCCTGCCCAGGATGCTGGTGAACTGTATTTGGTGGTCTGCACACCCTATTCTCATTAAAGAATAAAAAGGGTTTCACTCATAATGGTGCTGAAACAAACAGGTGCCTCTGTTTGTGTCTGGGAGGTGTATAATGATTGGGAAGGATAGAGAACAAAATCTGAATGACAGTTGAGAGGAACCCACCTGCAACTGGGTTCAATAAAAGGGGAGACTCATTGAAATGATTCTGGGAATCCAGGACACAAGACTCAGAGCAAATGCAAAGGTCTATGTGACTGGATCCAAGAAATCAGAAGTCATCAGTTCTCTATTTCACACCCTCACTCTTTCCCTTCCTTCTTCTCTGATGGTCTTAGCCTGACAACTTTCTTCCTTAAGGCTTCTACACCTACTGAGGGAGTCCAAGCTACCTGCCCTAGGGTTTTATATCCTGAAGGCATCTCCAATAAGGAAAGAAAAGATTGAAGACATCAGAGTTTGAGGGTGTTCTCTGAATGACCCACCTCAGATCACATGTACAGTCCTAGATTAGCCATCCTGGCAGGGCCATGGGGTCCTGTGATTGACTTTACATGGTCTTGTGGCCCTGACCCAGCAGCACACATGATTGTCAATTTCCTCCAGAACTAAATGACTGAACCTGGGGAGAGGCAGCCACAAAGAAAGCAACTGGGAGATAGTCTAGGCCATGGAAGGGTTTGTGATTACCCACCAACTCCACCACCTCCTCATTCAGAGAAATTATAAGGGGTAATGAAATAGACTCTCTTCATCCCATCTCAGATGGACTTATCCCTGGGCTTCTCCTCCAGGGGAGTTTGGGTTAGGTACTTCATGGAGAGCTGGTTCCCTTTTGTGCCACACCCATTCACCAGGTCTCTGCCACATATGCCTGCTCTGTCATTACCAGTTCTACTTGGTAAGCGGTGGCCCCAGTGGATCCCTGAGCCATCCCCCTCCTCCAGGGCCCAGAATGCCCCTTCCTTGGCCTCCAGTGCTGCTGGGGAGAATGCAACCATGTTATCGGGAGACCCAGGGTACACAGAGCCTTCAGCCTTTCTGAGCTTCTCCATGGGTGAGGCTACAAACTGTTTGCTTGGAGCTGCCATGGTTAGGTACTTTTGCAGTGGAAGCATCCTTTCTGTCCACCTGGAGGCCCTCAGTTGATGCCTCAGCTGAGACAGCAGGGGTCAGAGGTTGATTTCCTTTCAGATTGACTGGTTTGATCTCCTTGCTGTATAAGGGACTCTCAAGAATCTTCTCAAGTACCACAGTTCAAAAGCTCAATTCTTTGGCATTCACCATTCCTTATGGTCTAGATCACACATCTGTACCTGATTACTGGAAACACCATAGGTTTCACACTACAGACCTCTGTAGCAAAGTGTGTCTCTGCTTTTTGATACACTGTGCCAGTTTTTCAGAGCCTTTCTTCCTTCCAAGGAGCAAATGTTTTAATTTTATGGCTGCAGTTGAGGTCCATGGTGATTTTGAAGCTCAAGAAAATAAAGTCTGCCACTGTTTCCACTTTTCCCTCATCTATATGCCACGAAGTGTTGGGACTGGATGCCATGAATGTTGAGTGTCTTTTTGTGAATAGTTTTTTTGAATGTTGAGTTTAAGCTAGTTTCTTCATCTCCTCTCCTCATCAAGAGGCTCTTTAGCTCTTTTTCTGCTTCCTGCTGTTAGGGCAGTGTCATCTTTATATATATGGATGTTGATACTTCTCCCAGCAATCTTGATTACAGCTTGGGATTTATCCAGTCCAGCATATTGAATGGTGTAGCTTACATTTAAGTTAAATAACCAAAGTGACAATGTATACCTTGTCATTCTCCTTTCCCAGTTTCAAATCTCTCAGTTGTTCCGTGTCTGATTCTAAATGCTGCTTTTTGACCTACATAGAGACTTGCTAGGAGAAAGGTAAGGTGATCTGGTACTCCCATTTCCTTAAGAATTTTCCACAGTTTGTTGTGGTCCACACAGTGAAAGGCTTTAGCATAATCAGTGAAGCAGATGGAAATGTTTCTCTGGAATTCCCTTGCTTTCTCTATGATCCAATGGATGTTGGCAATTTGATCTCTATTTCCTCAAACGAGTTTGTTTATCTGGAAGTTCTCAGTTCATGTACTGTTGAAACTTAGCTTGAAGGATTTTGAGCATTACCTTGCTAGCGAGTGAGATGAGCACAATGGTGGGATAGGTTGAACATTCTTTGGAATTGCCTTTCGTTTGGATTGGAATGAAAACTGACCTTTTCCAGCACTGTGGCCACTGCTGAGTTTTCCAAATTTGCTGACATATTGAATGCAGCACATTTACAGGCTCATTCTTTAGGAATTTTAAACAGCTCAGCTGGAATTTCATCATCTTCCCTAGCTTTAGTTGTAGTGATGCTTCCTAAAGCCCACTTGACTTCATACTCCAGTATATCTGGCTTTATGTGAGTGACCCCAACATCATCCTTATCCCGGGCATTATGACCATTTTTATACAGTTCTTCTGTGCATTCTTGCCACCTTTTCTTAATCTCATCTTCTTCTGTTAGGTCTTTGACTTTTATGTCCTTTATTGTGCCCATTTTTGCATGAGTTGTTCCTCTGATATCTCCACTTTTCTTGAAGATTTTCATAGTCTTTACAGTTGTATTGTTTTCATCTAATTCTTGCACTATTCACTTATGAAACCTTTCTTATCTCTCTTTGCTATTCTCTGGAAGACTGCATTCCATTTGTTATATCTTACCCTTTCTCCTTTGCTTTTCACTTCTCTTATTTTCTTAGCTATTTTTAAGGCCTACTTAGGCAGCCACTTTGCCTCCTCACATATGTTTTTCTTGAGTACAGTTTTGATGACCACCTCCCGTACAGTGTTACAAACCTCCATCCATAGTTCTTCAGGCTAACAGAGCTAATCCCTTGAATCTATTTTTCATCTCCACTATATAATCATAAGGGATTTGATTTAGGTCATAGCCAAATGTTCTAGTGGTTTTCCTTACTTTCTTCAATTTAAACGTGAATATTGTTTGCTTCTGCCTAAGCATTGCTTCCAGATCACCACCTACCACTCCCAGTGGGTGTGGAACAAAAACACACAATTTGAGGGCTGTTACCTTGGGTTTGTGCTTGGCTTTTTACATGCTTAGCTGTGCGAGCTTGATCAAGTCTCTTAACCTCAGTTTTCTCATCTGGAAAATGGGCCCCATGATGGTAATTCCACCTTCTAGATTGCATGTGTGCCTGCAAAGAGCAAATGACCCTGACAGGGCTTTCTGGGTTCCTGAGTCTGGCACAAATATGAATTATTCTGCCACCTGGGAGAAGAAAGTCTTCTGTGTAGACACTATGGCTGCCATCCCCAAGGCTAAATATTGATTCAAGCCAAATGACATCTATTTCTGAACCCTGACCCAGAACTCTGACTGAGCCAATGCTTCTTTTTTCTGGGCTCCCACAAGAGCTAATGATTACTGGCTCAGATTACTCCCTTCCTCAGCTTTAGCAGTCAGCCTTTCCTTGTCATCTACTTATCCCCTGAAATCACACTGCAAGGAAAGCCATAAAGGCTCTTGGTCTCTTGTCAGTTTCCCACATCTCCAGCGTAGCAACAAGTAGCTGTTATGGCTACTTGTCATAGCAACGACTATGGCAACCTGAACATCCAATCTCAGCCTGTTAAATTAATCTTTCCTCATTTGGCCCTTCATGTTTAAATTACCTATAGTTGTCTTAGTAACCTCTTATGCTTGCTGTTTAATGACGAAATATATGTGGACTTCATCTAGTTTTCTTTCCCAAGCATAATTCCAACCATGCAATTAAGTAACCAAACATTTAGTCATCTAACTACTCACAGGAATTGACAAAAGCAAACCACCCATCATGCATTTTTGCTTGCCCCAAAACACCATTGAAGTGATCTGCTGAAAGAATGTGATACATTGGCATGTACACTCCAGAAGGGACACTTTTCCCCTGGATTTGTTTTCCATCTAGTGCAGAATGTCTACCATAAGCCTGGCCCTCCAGCAGCTGGTCACCTAATTTTTGCAGACTCAGCCCACTCCAGAAACCTTCCTCATCCCTCAGTAAAATCTAGAGAACAGACTCAGTCAAAGTTCTCACTCCTGTAGAAAAGTTTTTTTTTTTTTCTTTTTTTAGAAAACAATATTTGGTAGTACATTCAAAATCTTGTGCTCCTTGCCTTGGATTCAAGGACCTGCACCAGAGGATGGGAAGCCTCCCCTTCCACCTATATCTTTCACCACTCCCACCAGGGCCACAGGCTTGACTGGACCCCAAAGACTTCTGCCTGCTCACTGATGACCTCTGTACATCAGTTCAGTTCAGTCTCTCAGTTCAGTTCATTTCAGTCACTCAGTCGTGTCTGACTCTTTGCGACCCCATGAATCTCAGCACCCGGAATCCCTGTTCATCACCAACTCCCGGAGTTCACTCAGACTCATGTCTATCGAGTCAGTGATGCCATCCAGCCATCTCATCCTCTGTCGTCTCCTTCTCCTCCTGCCCCCAATCCTTCCCAGCATCAGACGCTTTTCCAATGAGTCAACACTTCTCATGAGATGGCCAAAGTACTGGAGTTTCAGCTTCAGCATCATTCCCTCCAAAGATATCCCAGGGCTGATTTCTTTCAGAATGGACTGGTTGGATCTCCTTGCAGTCCAAGGGACTCTCAAGAGTCTTCTCCAACACCACAGTTCAAAAGCATCAATTCTTCAGCGTTCAGCCTTCTTCACAGTCCAACTCTCACATCCATACATGACCACAGGAAAAATCATAACCTTGACTAGACGAACCTGTGTTGGCAAAGTAATGTCTCTGCTTTTGAATATGCTATCTAGGTTGGTCATAACTTTCCTTCCAAGGAGTAAGCGTCTTTTAATTTCATGGCTGCAGTCACCATCTGCAGTGATTTTGGAGCCCCCTAAAAATAAAGTCTGACCCTGTTTCCACCGTTTCTCCATCTATTTCCCATGAAGTGATGGGACCGGATGCAATGATCTTCATTTTCTGAATGTTGAGGTTTAAGCCAACTTTTTCACTCTCCATTTTCCCTTTCATCAAGAGGCTTTTTAGTTCCTCTTCACTTTCTGCCATAAGGGTGGTGTCATCTGCATATCTGAGGTTATTGATATTTCTCTCGGCAATCAGATTCCAGCTTGTGTCTCTCAGTCATGTCCAACTCTTTGCTATATTATGGGGTGCAGCATGCCAGGTTTCCCTGTCCATCACCAACTCCAGGAGCTTGCTCAAACTCATGTTCATCAAGTCAGTGATGCCACCCAATAATTTCATCTTCTGTCTTCCCCTTTGCCTTCTGCCTTTAATCTTTCCCTGCATCAGGGTCTTTCCTAATGTGCCAGTTCTTCCCATTAGGTGGCCAAATTATTGGAGATTCAGCTTCAACATTGGTCCTTTCAATGAACAGTCAGGACTTATTTTCTTTAGCATGGACTGGTTTTATCTCTTTGCCATCCAAGGGACTCCCAAGAGCCGTCCTACACTACAGTTTAAAAGCATCGATTCTTTGTTACTCAGCTTTCTTTATGGTCCAACTCTCACATGCACTCACGATTTCTGGTAAAACTATAGCTTCGACTATACAGACCTTTACTGGTAAATAATGTCTCTGATTTTTAGTATGCTGTCAGGTTTTTCATGGCTTTTCTTCCAAGGAGCTAGCATCTTTTTTTTTTTTTTTTCTTCACAACTGCAGTCACTACAGTGATTTTGGAGACCAGAAAAATAAAGTCTGTCATTGTTTTCATTGTTTTTCTAGGTATTGCCATGATGTGATGGGACTGGATGCCATGATCTTCATTTTTTGATCTGTACATACCACATCAATATCATTTGAAAGAAAAACTAAGGGAAAAAGGCAAAATGGTTGCCTGAGGAGGCCTTACAAATAACCTAGAAAAGAAGAGAAGCAAAAGGCAAAGGAGAAAAGAAAGACATACCCATCTGAATGCAAAGTTCCAAAGAACAGCGAGAAGAGATTAAAAAAAAAAAAAAAAGGCCTTACTAAGTGATCAGTGCAATGAAATAGAGGAAAACATTAGAAAGGTAAAGACCAGAGATCTCTTCAAGAAAATCAGAGATAGGGAGGGAATGTTTCAGGCAAAGATGGGCACAATAAAAGAGAGACATGGGATGGACCTAACAGAAGCAGAATATATTAAGAAGAGGCTGAAAGAATATATAGAAGAACTGCACAAAAAAGGTATTAATGACCCAGATAAAAACGATGGTGTGATCACTCACCTAGAGCTAGACAATCCTGAAATGCAAAGTGAAATGGATCATCGGAAGCATCACTAAGAGCAAAGCTAGTGCAGGTGATGACATTGCAGTACAGCTATATCAGATGTTAAAGTGCTGCACTCAATATGCCAGCAAATGTGGAAAACTCAGCAGTGGCCACATGACTGGAAAGGTCGTTTTCCTTGCAATCCCAAAAAAAGGTGATTTCAAAGAATTTTCAAATACCACACAGTTGCACTCATTTCACATTCTACCAAAGTAATTTCTCCAAGCAAATCTTCAACAGTACATGAACTGTGAAATTCTATATGTTCAAGCTGGATTTAGAAAAGGCAGAGGAACCAGAGATCAAATTGCCAACATTTGTTGGATGATAGAAAAAGCAAGAAGATTCTAGAAAAATACCTACTTCTGCTTTATTGACCATGCAAAAGCCTTTGACTATGTTGATCACAACAATCTGTGGAAAACTTACAGAGATGGGAATACCAGATCATCTTACCTGCCTTCTGAGAAATCTGTATGCAGGTCAAGAAGCAACAGTTAGAACTGAACATGGAACAGCAGACTGGTTCCAATTCGGGAAAGGAGTACGTAAAGGCTCTGTATTGTCACCTTGCTAATTTAACTTATATGCAGAGTACATCATGTGAAATGCACAATTGGATGAAGCACAAGTTGGAATCAAGATTTCTGGGAGAAATATCAATAGCCTCAGGTATGCAGAAGATACCACCCTCATGGCCGAAATTGAAGAGGAACTAAAGAGCCTCTTGATGAAAGTGAAAGAGGAGAGTGAAACATCTGGTGTAAACTTCACATTCAGAAAATGAAGATCATGGCATTTGGTCCCATCACTTCATGGCAAATAGATGGGGAAACAATGGAAACAGTGAGAGACTTTATTTTGGGGGGGCTCCAAACTCACTGCAGATGATGACTGCAGCCATGAAACTAAAAGATGCTTGCTCGTTTGAAGAAAAACTATGACAAACCTATACATTTTTTTTTAAAGTAGAGACATTACTTTGCTGAAAAAGTTCAGTATAATCAAAGCTATGATTTTTCAAGTTGTCATGTATGGATGTGACAGTTGCACCATAAAGAATGGTGAGTGATTAACAATTGATGGTTTTGAACTGTGGTGTTGGACAAGACTCTTTTAAGTGTCCCTTGGACTGCAAGGAGATCCACTCAATCACCCTAAAGGAAATCAATCCTGAATATTCATTGGAAGGACCAATCCTGAAATTGAACCTCCAATACTTTGGCCAACTAATGTGAAGAACTGACTCATTAGAAAAGACCCTGTTACTGGGAAAGATTGAAGGCAGGAGAAAAAGAGGATGACAGAGGATGAGACGGTTGGATGGGATCACCAACTCGATGGACATGAGTTTGCCCAAGCTCCAGGAGTTGGTGAAGAACAGAGACCCCTGGCGTGCTGCAGTCCATGGGGTTTCAAAGAGTCGGACATGACTGAGCGACTGAACTGAACTGAACATATCACATAGCAAATAATATTTGTAATGGGCATGTTTCTCCAGAAATACTTGGAGCTCCTTAAGGCCCCAACACATATCCCCTATCAATCAAGTTTGCACCCATGCACAGAAGTCACTGCCTAGCATTCACAAGGCATTCAGTGAGTTCTGATTGCAGAGGGACCTCCATTTTAGTCGACATAAAGGAGTAAAGGGCATATTTATCCTCCTGTCTCAAATAACTCCAAAGTAGAAAAGACAAATGAAAGTGTATTGTTTTACATCAAACATCTGGCAGCAGAGAATGGATTCCTGAGGTTGGGAGCAAACAAGGAGAGTTCTACAATTGCCCCAACTCTAGAAATAGTTTCCAGCACATACATGGAAGGTGTACATAGGCGGAGACAAACAGTCTACCTGAGAGGAGAGATTTATGACTCTATATAGTTAGAGTTCACAGGAGAGAGCTACATACAAATAACTGTAGGAAGGTACAGGTGATACCCTTCCAATTTTCTGCAGAGAGTTGATAGTACTGGTCTAAATTATAGGGAACAATCCTTGAGTCTCAAATTGTACAAATCTAATTGTGTCCCCATCCACCAGCGTGGAAATTACTCATTTTTAAAATATAAATTTATTTATTTTAATTGGAGGCTAATTACTTTACAATATTGTATTGGTTTTGCCATACAATGGCATGAATCCACCACGGGTGTACACGTGTTTCTCATCCTGAACCCCCCTCCCACCTCCCTCCCTACACCATCCCTTGGGTCATTCCAGTGTACCAGCCCCAAGCATCCTGTATCATGCGTTGAACTTGGACTGCTGATTCGTTTCACATATGATAATATGCATGTTTCAATGCCATTCTCCCAAATCATCCCACCTTCTCCCTCTCCCACAGAGTCCAAAAGACTGTTCTATACATCTGTGTCTTTTCTGCTGTCTCGCATACAGGGTTATCATTACCATCTTTCTAAATTCCATATATATGCATTAGTATACTTTATTGGTGTTTTTCTTTCTGGCTTGCTTCACTCTTTATAATAGGCTCCAGTTTTGTCCACCTCTTTAGAACGGATTCAAATGTATTCTTTTTAATGGCTGAGTAATACTCCATTGTGTATATGTACCACAGCTTTCTTATCCATTCATCTGCTGATGGACATCTAGGTTGCTTCCATGTCCTGGTATAAACAGTTCTGTGATGAATATTGGGGTACACATGTCTCTTTCAATTCTAATTTCCTCAGTGTTTATGCCCAGCAGTGGGATTGCTGGGTCATAAGGCAGTTCTATTTTTAGTTTTTTAAAGAATCTCCACACTGTTCTCCATAGCGGGTGTATTAGTTTGCATTACCAACAGTGTAAGAGGGTTCCCTTTTCTCCAAACCCTCTCCAACATTTACTGCTTGTAGACTTTTGGATAGCAGCCATTCTGACTGGAGTGAAATGGTACCTCATTGTGGTTTTGATTTGCATTTTTCTGATAATGAGTGATGTTGAGCATCTTTTCATGTGTTTGTTAGATTCAATTCAACCCCTATCAAGCTACCAATGGTATTTTTCACAGAACTAGACCAAATAATTTCACAATTTGTATGGAAATAAAATAAACCTTGAATAGCTAAAGCAATCTTGAGAAAGAAGAATGGAACTGGAAGAATCAACCTGCCTGACTTCAGGCTCTACTACAAAGCCACAGTCATCAAGACAGTATGGTACTGGTGCAAAGAAGAAATATAGATCAATGGAACAAAATAGAAATGCAAGAGATAAATCCACACACCTATGGACAGCTTATCTTTGACAAAGGAGGCAAGAATATACAATGGAGAATAGACAATCTCCTTAACAAGTGGTGCTGGAAAAACTGGTCAACCACTTGTAAAAGAATGAAACTAGAACACTTTCTAACACCATACACAGAAATAAACTCAAAATGGATTAAAGACCCAAATGTACAACCAGAAACTATAAAACACCTAGAGAAGAACATAGGCGAAACACTCTCCGACATAAATCACAGCAGGATCCTTTATGACCCACCTCCAAGAATATTGGAAATAAAAGCAAAAATAAGCAAATGGGACAAAATTAAAAGCTTCTTCACAACAAAGGAAACTATAAGCAAGGTGAAAATACAGCCTTCAGAATTGGAGAAAATAATAACAACTGATTCAACTGAAAAGAACTATTCTCAAAAATATACAAGCAACTCGTGCAGCTCAATTACAGAAAAATAAACGACCCAATTAAAAAAAAAAAGGGCCAAAGAACTAAGCAGACATTTCTCCAATGAAGATATACAGATGACTAACAAACACGTGTCTCTTTCAATTCTGGTTTCTTCAGTGTGTATGCCCAGCAGTGGGATTGCTGGGTCATATGGCAGTTCAATTTCGCGTTTTTTTAAGGGATCTCCACACTGTTCTACATAGTGGGTGTACTAGTTTGCATTCCCACCAACAGTGTAAGAGGATTCTTTTTTCTCAACACCCTCTCCAGCATTTACTGCTTGTAGACTTTTGGATAGCAGCCATTCTGACTGGTGTGAAATGGCACCTCATTGTGGTTTTGATTTGCATTTCTCTGATAATGAGTGATGTTGAGCATCTTTTCATGTGTTTGTTAGCCATCTGTATGTCTTCTTTGGAGAAATGTCTATTTAGTTCTTTGGCCCATTTTTTGACTGGGTCATTTATTTTCCTGGAATTGAGCTGCAGGAGTTTCTTGTATATTTTTTAGATTAATTGTGAGATGCTTCATTTGCTATTATTTTCTCCCATTCTGAAGGCTGTATTTTCACCTGCTTATAGTTTACTTTGTTGTGAAGAAGCTTTTAATTTTGATTAGGTACCATTTGTTTTCTTTTTGCCTTTATTTCCAATATTCTGGGAGGTGGGTCATAGAGGATCCTGCTGTGATTTATGTCGGAGAGTGTTTCGCCTATGTTCTCCTCTAGGTGCTTTATAGTTTATGGTTGTACGTTTTGGTCTTTAATCCATTTTGAGTTTATTTCTGTGTATGGTGTTAGAAAGTGTTCTAGTTTCATTCTTTTACAAGTGGTTGACCAGTTTTCCCAGCACCACTTGTTAAAGAGATTGTGTTTTCTCCATTGTATATCCTTGCCTCATTTGTCAAAGATAAGGTGTCCATAGAGGCATGGATTTCTCTTGGATTTCCATTTTGTTCCATTGATTTTTATTTCTGTCTTTGCACCAGTACCATACTGTCTTGATGACTGTGGCTTTGTAGTAGAGCCTGAAGTCAGGCAGGTTGATTCCTCCAGTTCCATTCTTCTTTCTCAAGATTGTTTTGGCTATTCAAGATTTATTTTGTTTCCATACAAATTGTGAAATTATTTGTTCTACCTCTGTGAAAAGTACCGCTGGTAGCTTGATAGGGATTGCATTGAATCTATAAATTGTTTTGAGTAGTATACTCATTTTCACTATATTGATATTTCCAATCCATGAACACAGTATATTTCTCCATCTATTAGTGTCCTCTTTGATTTCTTTCACCAGTGTTTTATATATATATATATATGTCTTTAGGTTCTTTTGGTAGATATAGTCCTAAGTATTTTATTCTTTCGTTGCAATGGTGAATGGAATTGTTTCATTAATTTCTCTTTCTGTTTTCTCATTATTAGTGTATAGGAATGCAAGGGATTTCTGTGTGTTGATTTTATATCCTGCAACTTTACTATAGTCATTGATTGGCTCTAGTAATTTTATGGTGGAGTCCTTAGGGTTTTCCATGTAGAGGATCATGTCATCTGCAAACAGTGAGAGTTTTACTTCTTTTCCAATTTGGATTCCTTTTATTTCTTTTTCTGTTCTGGTTGCTGTGGCTAATACATCCCAAACTATGCTGAATAGTAGTGGTGAGAATGAGCACCCTTGTCTTGTTCCTGACTTTAGGGGAAATGCTTTCAATTTTTCACCATTGAGGATAATGTTTGCTGTGGGTTTGTCATCTATAGCTTTGATTATGTTGAGGTATGTTCCTTCTATTCCCGCTTTCTGGATAGTTTTTTATCATAAATGGATGTTGAATTTTGTCCAAGGCTTTCTCTGCATCTATTGAGATAATCATATGGCTTTTATTTTTCAATTTTTAAATGTGGTGTATTACATTGATTGATTTGCAGATATTGAAGAATCCTTGCATCCCTGGAATAAAGCCCACTTGGTCATGATGTATGATCTTTTTAATGTGTTGTTGGATTCTGATTGCTAGAATTTTGTTAAGGATTTTTGCACCTATGTTCATCCGTGATATTGGCCTGTTGTTTTCTTTTTTGTGTGTGGCATCTTTGTCAGGTGTTGGTATTAAGGTGATGGTGGCTTCATAGAATGAGTTTGACAGTTTACCTTCCTGTGCAATTTTCTGGAAGACTTTGAGTAGGATAGGTATTAGCTCTTCTCTAAATTTTTTTTAATTTTTATTTTATTTTTTAGCTTTACAATATTGTATTGGTTTTGCCATATATCAAAATGAATCCACCACAGGTATACATGTGTTTCCCATCCTGAACCCTCGTCCCTCCTCCCTCCCCATACCATCCCTCTGGGTCATCCCAGTGTGGTAGAATTCAGCTATGAAACTGTCTAGTCCTGAGCTTTTGTTTGCTGGAATATTTGAGATTACAGTTTCAATTTCTGTGCTTGTGATGGGTCTGTTAAGATTTTCTATTTCTTCCTGGTTCAGTTTTGGAAAGTTGTACTTTTCTAAGAATTTGCCCATTTCTTCCAAGTTGTCCATTTTATTGGCATAAAATTGCTGATAGTAGTCTCTTATGATCCTTTGTATTTCTGTGTTGTCTGTTGTGATCTCTCCATTTTCATTTCTAATTTTATTGATTTGATTTTTCTCCCTTTGTTTCTTGATGAGTCTGGCTAATGGTTTGTCAATTTTATTTATCCTCTCAAAGAACCAGCTTTTGGCTTTGTTGATTTTTGCTATGGTCTCCTTTGTTTCTTTTGCATTTATTTCTGCCCGAATTTTGAGATTTCTTTCCTTCTACTAACACTGGGGTTCTTCATTTCTTCCTTTTCTAGTTACTTTAGGTGTAGAGTTAGGTTATTTATTTGACTTTTTTCTTGTTTCTTGAGGTGTGCCTGTATTGCTATGAACCTTCCCATTAGCACTGCTTTTACAGTGTCCCACAGGGTTTGGGTTGTTTTGTTTTCATTTTTATTCGTTTCTATGCATATTTTGATTTTTTTTTAAATTTCTTCTGTGATTTGTTGATTATGCATCAGCGTGTTGTTTAGCCTCCATATGTTGGAATTTTTAATAGTTTTCTTCCTGTGATTGAGGTCTAATTTTACTGCATTGTGGACAGAAAAGATGCTGGGAATGATTTCATTTTTTTTTTTTCTTTCATTTACCAAGGCTAGATTTGTGGTCCAGATGTGATCTATCTTGGAGAAGGTTCCATGTGCACTTGAGAAAAAGGTGAAATTCATTGTTTTGAGGTGAAATGTCCTATAGATATCAATTAGGTCTAACTGGTCTATTGTATCATTTAAAGTTTGTGTTTCCTTGTTAATTTTCTGTTTAGTTCATCTAGCCATAGATGTGAGTAGGGTATTAAAGTCTCCCATTATTATTGTGTTAGTGTTAATTTCCCCTTTCATACTTGTTAGCATTTGTCTTACATATTGTGGTGCTCTTATGTTGGGTGCATTTATATTTATAATTGTTATATCATCTTCTTGGATTGATATTTAGATTATTATGTAGTGTCCTTCTTTATCTCTATTCACAGCCTTTGTTTTAAAGTTTATTTTATCTGATATGAGGATTTCTACTCCTGCTGTCTTTTGGTTTCTATTTGTATGGAATATCTTTTTCCAGCCCTTGACTTTCAGTCTGTATGTGTCCCTTGTTTTGAGGTGGGTCTCTTATAGACAACATATATAGGGGTCTTGTTTTTTTTTATCCATTCAGCCAGTTTTTGTCTTTTGTTTGGGGCATTCAACCCATTTACATTTAAGGTAATTATTGTTAAGTATGATCCCATTGCCATTTACGTTGTTGTTTTGGGTTCGAGTTTATACACCATTTAAAGTTTATACACCGTTTAAGCTTCTGTGTTTCTTGTCTAGAGAAAATCCTTTGGCATTTGTTGGAAAGCTGGTTTGGTGGTACTGAATTCTCTCAGCTTTTGCTTGTCCATAAAGCTTTTGATTTCTCCTTCATATTTGAATGAGATTCTTGCTGGGTACAGTAATCTGGGCTGTAGGTTTTTTTTCTTTCATCATTTTCAGTATGCCCTGCCATTCCCTCCTGGCATGAAGAGTTTCTATTCGAAGATCAGCTGTTATCCTTATGGGAATCCCCTTGTGTTCTGTTTGTTGTTTTTCCCTTGCTGCTTTTAATATTTGTTCTTTGTGTTTGATCTTTGTTAATTTGATTAATATGTGCCTTGGGGTGTTTCACCTTGGTTTTATCCTGTTTTGGACTCTCTGGGTTTCTTGGACTTGTGTGATTATTTCCTTCCCCAATTTAGGGACGTTTTCAACTATTATCTCAAGTATTTTCTCAAGGTCTTTTTTTTTTTTTTTTCCGTCTTTTTCTTCTGGGGCTCATATGATTCAAATGTTGGGGCATTTAACATTGTCCCAGAGGTCTCTAATATTGTCCTCATTTATTTTAATTCATTTTTCTTTTTCCTCTCTGTTTCATTGACTTCTACCATTCTATCTTCTACCTCACTTATCCTATCTTCTGTGTCCATTATCTACTGTTGGTTCCCTCCAGATTGTTCTTTATCTCATTTATTGCATTATTCATTGTATATTGACTCTATTTTATTTCTTCCAAGTCCTTGTTAAACCTTTCTTGCATCTTCTCAATCCTTGTCTTCAGGCTATTTATCTGTAATTCCTTTTTTTTTTCCAAGACTTTGGATCATTTTCACTATCATTGTTCGGAATATTTTTTTAGGTAGGTTCCCTATCTCTTCCTCTTTTGTTTGGTTTGGTGGACATTTATTCTGCTCCTTTACCTGCTGGGTGTTTCTCTGCCTTTTCATCTTCTTTATATTGCTGTATTTTGGGTCGCCTTTCCATATTCTGGGAGTTTGTGGAGTTCTCTTTATTGTGGAGTTTCCTCATGGTGGGTGGGGTTGGATGGGTGACTTGTGAAGGTTTCCTGGTTAGGGAAGCTTGTGTCGGTGTTCTGGGGGGTGGAGCTGGATTTCTTCTTTCTGAAGTGCAATGAAGTGTCCAGTAATGAGTTGTGAGATGTCCGTGGATTTGGAGTGACTTTGGGCAGCCTGCATATTGAAGCTCAGGGCTATGTTCCTGTGTTGCTGAAGAATTTGTGTGGTATGTCTTGCTCTGGAACTTGTTGGTCCTTGGGTGGTGCTTGGTTTCAGTGTAGGTATGGAGGCGTTTAATGAGCTCCTATCAATTAATGTTCCCTGGAGTCAGGAGTTCTCTGGTGTTCTCAGGATTTGGACTTAAGCCTCCTGCCTCTGATTTTCAGTCTTATTCTTACAGTAGACTCAAGACTTCTCCATCTATACAGCACCAATGACAAAACATCTAGGTTAAAGATGAAAAGTTTCTCTACAGTGAGGAACACCCAGAGATGTTCACAGAGTTATATGGAGAAGAAAAGAGGGACGAAGGAGATAGAGGTGACCAGGAGTAGAAGAGGGGGAATCAAAAGGGGAGAGTGCAAGCTAGCCAGTAATCACTTCCTTATGTGCTCTGCACAGTCTGGATCCTTCAGAGATGTTCACAGAGTTACACAGAGAAGAGAAGAGAAGAGAGAGGAAGGAGACAGAGGTGGCCCGGGGGATAAAGGGGGGAATCAAATGGAGAGAAACAGTTCCAGCCAGTAATCAGTTCCCTAAGTGCTCTCCACAGTCCGGAATACACAAAGAGAGTCACAGAATTGGGTAGAGAAGAGAAGGGGGAGTGAGGAGATAGAGGCCACCTGGTGGAGAAAAAGGAGATCCAAAGGGGGAGAGAGAAATCAGGTCAGTGATCTCGCTCCCAAGTAAAAATGGCTACTGAAGATTGGGTTCTTAAAGGTACAAAATTGCTAACAAATACCAAAAAGCAAAGATTAAAAATCTAGAGTAGAGGTTGGAGTTTCAAAAATACAATATTAAAGAAAAAAGAAAGAAAAAATAAAGTCACAAAAATATAATATATATATATTTATATAAATATATATCAAAAATATTATATATATATATGAAATTTGCTTTAAGAAATAGGGTCTTTTTTTGCCAAAGTAATAGTAGCTTATAAAAATGAAATTTAAAGGAGTAGTAGAGGACTTAAAAATTAAAAAAAAAATTAAAGAATGAAAATAGTAAAAATATATAGAGGTCTTTCTCTGATGTTGTTGTGGACTATGTGGGGTCAGTTCACTTTCAGATAGTTCCTTGATCCAGCTTATAATTCTCAAGATCTATAGGCCCCTTCCTATGTAGTCAGTGCTAACCGGAGGGTTTTAATCTATTTCACCTGTCACTTCCGGGTCAGTTCCCTCTGTTTTAGCTTCTTATGCTTGCTGGTCTCTTCAGTTTCTAATTTCTGCCCTGACTGAAGTTGGTGGTGATGGACAATTTTTTTAGGCTCACTTGTTCAGTCATGCTGTGGGGAGGGAGGAAGGCTGGAAACAAATATCACTGGTGTGTGTGGGGAATGCTCCCAGTGTCTTGGGAACACTGGGTTTGCCCTGCTCATGGAGTGTGTGCTTTCCCTGTCTACACTGCTCAGGTTTTTAGGTTGCTCTGCCAGGAACTGTCTGAGGTGGGCCCTGGGTTGCATGCACTTCCCAGGTCTAAGCCCTCAGGTTCAGGTATTCGGGTACTCCTCAAAGGCTCAGACTTGGCTGGGCCGGCGTTTTGTGCCCTTCCCAGGTCTGAGCCGCTTAGGTGACCAGGTGTTCAGCAAGCACAGTACTCCTACCTATCGCCTCTCCCATCCCTGCCGCTTGGTTTTCTGGGTTTAAAACTGGGGCACCTTCTCATGTGGATGTTGACCGTCCAGAGTCCCAAGATGTCTTGGTTAGCAAAGAAGCCTGCTTGCATTTTGGTAGATGATGCCTCTCTGGGGCTGTGATAGCCCCCTTCTGGCTCTGGCTGCCCTAGCTCTCCCGTCTCTGGCAGGGGATGGGCTGGTCTGCAGCCAGCTACCTCTGCTCACTCCTGTGTTCTGTGAGCACACCTAGCGGTGTCTTCTTTTAGGGCTTTTTCACCAGGGTAGCTACCCTGGGTCTGGTTTGTTATTTCAAGTTACTTCCCTCAGATTGCCCTCGGGGCATTCAGGCCCGATCCTTACTCTAAGCAATGAAGCCTGCACCTCCCTGCCCAGCCCCCTCTTGCTAGTGGTGGATGCAGGCGTCTGCACGGCTTCTCCGCTGGGAGTTACTTTTGGGCACGTAATCTGTGGGTTTAAATTATTTATTTATTTTTCCTCCCACTTATGTTGCCCTCTGAGCTTCCAAGGCTCACCACAGACTCACCAGTGAGATTGTTTCCTGGTGTTTGGAAACCTCTCTTTTTTAATACTCCCTTCCTGGGACGGATCTTCGTCCCTACCTCTTTTGTCTCTCTTTTTATCTTTTATACTTTTCCTACCTCCTTTTGAAGACACTGGGCTGTTTTTCTGAGTGCCTGATATCTTCTGCCTACATTCAGAAGTTGTTTTGTGGCATTTACTCAGCGTTCAAATGTTCTTTTGATGAATTTGTTGGGGAGAAAGTGGTCTCCTTGTCCTATTCCTCCACCATCTTGCAACTGCCCCTGAAATTACTCATAATTACCATGAGATCAATAGGGCCCTGAAGACAACATTGCCTTGCTAGTGGGTAATAGTAAACCTGGTCTCAAAGCTGGTTTCATCTCAGCTTAAAAAATGTTACAGCAAGCCTTCAAAAAGGGCAATGGTTTCCAAGAAATTAACTGTGTTTGCAAACAGTGAAAGGAATAAATTATAAAAATTAAAAAAATATCCATCATCCTCAGGTAAAGTGACCACATCCACAATCCAATTTAAAATTTCCATATAAATTGTGAAAGTATTTGTCCTAGTTTCATCTCAATATTGTAAGGTAATTATCCTCTGATTAAGATAAATAAATAAATTTAAAAAGAAAAAAAATCCAGATGTGTAAAGAAGCACGAAAATATCCATAATGAGGGGAAAATCAATTAGTAAAAACACAAGTAAAATACATATTACACAGTTAGCAGGGAAGGACATTAAAATGCTTACTACATCAATAATGTTTTTATTCATGAAGCTGAAGAATACTGAGTATATTAAATATGTAAAATAGAAATGCAAAGGCTGTGGGAAAAATCTTAATTGTGCATCAGAGAGCTTTGAAGTAAATTTAAGGGTGCTAAAATACATGTAAATGGAATCCCACAGGAAGTGAAAGACAAGAGAATAGAGAAAAGAACTTCATAATTACTGGCTGAAAATTTTCCAGGTATGATGAAAGCTTGAAACCTGTTAACACAGAAGCTCAATTAATTCAAGGACAAGAAATATGACAACTATACAAAGGCACATCATAATGCATGGTTTAAGACAATCAACCAAAGAAATGTAACCAGAAGGAAAAACGGACACAGTAGAACAAAAAAATGGGAATGACAGCAGATTAGGCAAATGAAACAATGTTAGCCAGGGGACGCTGGCACCACATCTTAAATGCTAAGAGAACTATAAATGACTCAGAATTCTATACCCAAGAAAAATACATATCAAAAACAAGATAGAATACTTTCTCAGACATACAACAACTATAAGACTGCATCACCACCAACAGACCAATGTAATAAATGATTTTTAAAAGGTCTCAAGTCAGAAGGAATTTAAAACGGAGTGGAAATCTGTATCTACAGGGGGAATGAACAGTACTATAATGATAAACATGTAATATGTATTAAAATGTTAATATAGGGACTTCCTTGGTGGTCCAGTGGGTAAGGATCTGCTTTGCAGTGCAAAGCATTTGCAAATGGCAAAGGTTTGTTCCTTTGCCAGAGAACTAAGTTCCCACATGCCACTGAGCAGCTAAGCCTGTATGTCTCAAATAGAGTTTACACGCTGCAAATACTGAGCTTTCCCTCCTCAAAGAAAGTCCCTACCAATAGGAAGATCCTACATGCCACACTAAGACCCAGTACAGACAAAGAAATGGTAAATGAATAAATAATTTAATAATTATCATAATTAATAATGATAGACTGGCAAGTTAAAGATGCATCTCATGGATCTTAAAACTACTTAAAAAACAGTTAGAGTTAATAAGGTGACAAAGGATATAAAAGGGAATCAGAACAATTACTCAATCACAAAGAAGTCAGGGATATAAAGAGACATGAAAAGAAAGAACATGGGACAAACTGAAGACAAAGAACAAGATGATAGAATTAAACCCAACTAGAGTTAACCCTTCAGATGTGAACCCAGAGTTAAGATGTAACTCAGGGTGCAGACAATAGCAGATCCCCATACACTGCACTCTGCAGCTGAAACAGAGCCTACCAGGCCCCAGGGCACAGAACAACACCAAAAGTTTATACCAAACAGTAAATTAGAAGACTTCAATCATGCAAAGAACATTCTCTGTTTATAAAGAAATGGCATTAGAAATCAATGTTCACTGGACAGAAGAAGAATAAGGTGCTAGCATAGTGTGGACCTTCCCTCTTTTACAACTCTAATTAAGCCCAGGAAGGAGCAGATAAATTGACAGGACTTACATCTCTTCAATACTAGACATACTTGACATACATAGACAATACTAGACATACATGTTTGATTTTCATGGTTCAGTATCCTCTCTCTTCTCCTCTCTTGCTCATCCTTGGCAACAGGGACTGCTCCTCTAAACCACAGCTCAATCACTACACACAAATCCGGATGATATTTGCTGAGTCTTTCACATAAACCAGTGAAAACTTGTTTCCTCCTATTTCACACTCTTGGCTCTTTTCAACCAACCACAACTCTTGTCCTAACTCCTGGGATCCTGGTCCTCTGTCACTTGCAGCCATGTTCCCATACACCGGGCCTCAATTACACCCAATGTAATTCCTATTCAGAGTGGCCATAATAGAGGTAAAAAGGGAAAGAACAGGCAGCTCCTTATTCTCCTCTCTTGTTCCTTCACCACATACATTCACTGAAAACCTGTGTAGCAAGTTTGTTACATAGAAACGTTCAAGTAGAAAACTTTCAAACATGTAAAAGTGCATTTGCATGTGCCATCACATCAGTTAGTTCACAGATCTGACACACATTGTCGTGGGCACATCAAGACAAATTGGTGCACATTTGTGTACTTTACTGTACAGAATGGTATGGAGTACAATAGTGCAGGACTTTTTTTTCAAGCCTAAGCTGTCTGAAAGGAAGCATAAATGCAGTGGTAATGTAGATGGTACTACTATTCTATTTTTAGCTGTGCTTTGTTGCTCAGCTGTGTCTGAAATTTCAACATATTGATGGCAGTCCTCCAGGCTCCTCTTGCCATGGGGATTCTCCAGACGAGAATACTGGAGTGGGTTGCCATGCCCTATCCAGGTACTGCAAGATTAAAAATATTTATTTTATTGTTTGTGTTTGTTTTCTATGTATTAATTGTGTGGAAAGTATCATAAAGCTATTAAACTAGAGTAATACGTAGCCAATTGTCTTAGTTTGCTACCTAAGTAACTTTGCTGGATTTATGAAGAAACTGGAATTTTTGAACACCCTTTTCAAATGTAACTTGTTCATATACAGGGGACTTACTGTTCTGCTAAACCTGTGGATCCAAAAGTGAATGCATCCCCTCCAGGTCCAAGGAAGTCACATTCTTGGTTGGGATTTTAGAGGAAACGTGAGATCTCCATAATTCTAGCCATTTCAGTCTTTTCAAAAGATCTTGATCAGGACAAACAAATAGTAAAGTAGAAATAGTCATTGTGTTTCTACCCACTTCTACAAAGTGTTGCTAATTTCTCAATACTGGATCTTGTAATGCTGGTGGACTAGATGGAGAAGTGATGTGAACAGAAATAAGGAAGGTGAGACAGGTAGGTCAGAATGTGAGGTAACACAGACAGGTATTTAGAAGCTGAAGAATTGAGAGAGATTTTGGACCTGGGTTGGAAAAGCAGTTTTCAAAACAAAGTGGATGATGTGGTATGTGTAATCCTCACTTCATTCGTTAGAAGATCTCTACTGACCAGTCTGCTTCTATTTTCTGGAGCACAGTTCAGATCCATCTAGCTGTTTCTCATTGCTGCTCCTTTCTCCTGGCTCCCACACTATGCCCAGCTGTTCAGCCTATTCCATTCTTTTTTTTATTTTGTTGTTGTTGTTTTTCTTTAAGGCAGACACTGCAGGCTACCTACAAAATGATCTATTCTCTGCTTCTCTTTCAAAACTGAAAATAGTTTGTTATATAGCCATGAGCCCAGTAGCTACAGGACTGCATTTCCTGCCCACCTGTGCTCTTAGTCATGAGTGGAGACTTAGAGATGCATACATATCTGTAAGAGGGATTTCTTGGAAGATTGCTTTCAAGAAGCTGATTTAGCTGAGAGGTGTGACTCTTCCCTTCCATACTTTCTTCTTAACTGCTCCTTGGATTTTGGTTGTGATGGCTGAAACTCCTGAAGTTTTATTGGACAATTATGTATCCTTGGAGATGGATACCACCCAAGTTCTGGCTGGCCCACCTCCAGCTTTGTTTCAGTGGGAGAGAAAAATCAAGTTTATCTTGCTAAATTATAGTTGTTTTAGTTTTTTGCAATGTGCATCCAAACTAATCCTGATACTACTATGTGTTTAGTATGATATAGCCTTATTATTTTGTTGGGTTTAGTGAATATATTTATGTTTTATATTTCTCTAGTTTTTATTTCATAAATTGATTCATCAATTTATTTTGAAGTTTTATACTTTCTTATCTTCTTTCCATTCTTGTTTACTCCATATTTGTACAGCCTGGGCCATGTCCTTTCTTATAACTTCATCCATATCTATATATGCAGGCCAAAACAGACCCAGAGCTGTGTGGAGGGGACCAAAGAAGAATGAATACAGGGATATGAAAAAAGAGTAGTGGTCCTTGTTACTCATCGTGAATGTTCTTCAGTAGGATCACATTCTCCTGCCCTTCCGTGTGCCCACCACCGCCAGGTTTTCCATGACCATGGAAGATACTTTGGCCAGTGGAATTTGAGTAGAGGTGATATGTCACTTCCAAATGGAAGTATTATTTTCTGTCTGATTAGCTGGAATGAAGATATAATGACAGGTGCTGGAGCAGCCATGTTAGACCAGAGGTATAAGAAGTGGAAGCACAAGTGGAAGATGTGACAAGAAAGAGGTGGGTCCTCATCTCTATGGAGAGACCTGCACTAACATTATATGACAGAGAATTGAAATTCTATTGCATCTAAGACAATGTTATTTAGGTTTTGATTACAGTCTTTGAACGTGTAACTTAACACTCAGAAAAACTGATCTTTGTGTTAGCCTTGTCTTGACATTAGGGTCTGAATGAGACAATATCTACTGACGTATACTTACAAGTGAGTCAAGCGACAGCCCTGCCCTCTGGAAGCTGTGGTCTAGTGTGGGATTCAGAAACTCAAGCAAGAACAAAGCCACATGGCAGGACGTCTTCAAGATCCTATAGGAACCCTTGGGAGGGGAACCTCAATCAGTCCTGATCTCAGGATGTTGCTTGAAGCAGGGACAATCCTCTTTCAGTCTCCTCATAAATAGGCCATGGTGCCAAGTTTCATGTAAAAGTAATTTATTTAAAATTCCTTCCAGAGTGTTTTCCCTTTTGATCTAGTGCTTAAGATATGCGTTTGAGACCTGGTTTGGGAAGATTGCAAATGCCCCAGGGCAACTAAGCCGGTGAGCCACAACTACTGAGCCTGAGTGCCCTAGAGCCTATGATCTACATCAAGAGAAGCACAGGATTGAAAAGCCAGTGCACTGAAATTACAGAGTAGCCCCTGCTCGCTGCAAATAGAGAAGTCCTGAGCAGCAATGAAGACTTGCTGCTGCCGCGAAGTCACTTCAGTCATGTCCAACTCTGTGTGTCTCCATAGACGGCAGCCCACCAGGCTCCCGTGTCCCTGGGATTCTGCAGTTAAGAACAGTGGAGTGGGTTGCCATTTCCTTCTCCAATGCGTAAAAGTGAAAAGTAGAAGTGAAGTTGCTCAGTCGTGTCTGACCCTCAGTGACCCCATGCACTGCAGCCATCCAGGCTCCTCCATTAATGGGATTTTCCAGGCAAGATTAATGGAATGGGGTGCCATTGCTTTCTCTGCAATGAAGACCTAGTGCTGACAAAAAAAAAAAAAAAATCTCCCAGAGAAACCAGTGAGGTCTCAGGGGAAGCAGGATATGAAAAAGGATGAAACCAGTCTGGGTCTTATATCATGCAAGTCATGGAGAGGGAAGCTACAGCCTGTTTTCATAGGGAACTTGGAATATAAGTTGTGCCTCAAACATGCCCCAACCCAAGGCTGGGAGGTGGGATTTCACTCTCCCACTAGCTCCTCCCTCTCATCCTTCAACTAACACCCAGCTAGAGTCTCCAAGCCTTTGTATTAGATCCTCCA
The DNA here is from genome assembly GCF_029407905.1 of Bubalus kerabau. Lineage (NCBI taxonomy): Eukaryota > Metazoa > Chordata > Mammalia > Artiodactyla > Bovidae > Bubalus > Bubalus kerabau. Next base: position 12,779,894 of record NC_073628.1, read on the forward strand.
AGGACAAATCAAAGGTGACACTAGAAGCAAAGCACACCAAAGCTCAGGAAAATGCAACCTCAGATAATGTCTAGATTTCTGCACCCAGTCTGCCATCTTCAACATCATATCTGAAATCCTGCGAGTCTAAAGAACTCCATGGATCTATACATGTAAGCTTTTTTTTTTTTAATTCAGGTTTAATTTATATAGGAGTGTAGTTGATTTACAGCATTGTATTAATATTAGTTTTATGAGAAATTAATTTCCATGTACATGCACATGTATCCATTGTTTCTTAGATTCTTTTCCAATACAGGATATTATAGACTATTGAGCAGAATTCCTGTGCTGTACAGTAGGTCTTTGTTGATTATCTACTAAATAAAGCAGTATACATATATAAACTCAAACTCTCAGTTTATCCCATTCCCCCTTTCCACTTTGGTAACTATAATTTTTTTGATACAGGGAAGGGTCTAGGCACTTTTTAGATGAGGGTCTGTGCTTGTGAGTGTGCAGTGGCCAGGGAAATCAAGCCTGAGAGAGACTCATTTGAGATGATGGTAAATGTTGAGAAAGACCTGGCCATGAAAAAAGCTGGGAGAAAAACATTCTAGGTGTGGAACCTAGACCCTGCTAAGGACCAAGGTAAACAAGTTTAATGAATGGCTACCCTTCCACTGTTAAACCTTCCTTCCATGCTTGGAACTTGGCTTATAGGTCAACCACCATGACCTCATCCCATGCTTCAGTTGTGAGTTAGCAGCAATGAGGCATTTCAGCCTTCCCAAGAAGGGAGAACCTGGAGCTATCACGAGGCTGAATATGCTCTGGACTCAGGGACATGTCCACAAACTGGTTATCACCTGGAGCATCAGGTGCTAGGGGCACCACCAATGCCTCTGACTATCTCCATATACTTGTTCTCAGGAGGAGAAATGCCAAGGAACAGATAGAGCAAGAAACAAGTAATGACTCTTTTTCATCTTGCCCTGTGTGATTTCCACGGCCCTTTGACCACACTGCTTTCTGCTCCAAACTCTTTCCTCTTTTGTTTCTTCAAAGGTGGCTTGTGAATAATAGCACCTTACTGTGAAGCCTGGTGGCTGGAAATGAAGTTACAGTTATCTGGGACCCAGAGATGTCCAACCTTGTCCTGTGTTTCTGTCCTTTTCTCCAACCAGATTCATAAAACAAAGTCCTTACAAAATATAAAGGTGATTGTAATTCTCTCATGGCCTTTGAATCTCCAAGGTCTATTTGGAGCATCAAAGAGGGAACAGATCCTGGCATCCAGGCTAGTCTCAGACCCTGACCTTACTCAGCCAATGGTTCCCTGATGAAACATAAGGCACATATCTAAGTTGCCAGAAGGCTGAGAAGAGAAAACTTCTCGCTGTGAATGCAGGTTCATGTTACCCAGTCAGCCAAGGGTCTGTCCTGTGTGAATGAGGAGCAGGAGCTCTGGGGATCTGAGTTGGGAGTGAGTCAGTCACCACCTCTGCGAGGGCATCCTAGGGTCACTATAGCTGAGCCGATCCCACTGTGCCTGGAACCCAGAAGAAACAGCCCTGAATATTGCTTTCCTGCTGCTACATGGAGGTAGGTTTGCTGATATAATCAGAACCAGACTTGAGGGGCAACGGGAAACAAACTTACGCTCTGGTGCTTGCAGACATCTGAGAGCTACCCAGCAGTGGATGCAATTGATCTTTCTCTCATCTTTCCTTCCTGGAAGTATCCTAGCCTGGGAACCAGAGTTCCTGCATCCCAAGTCTTCACTAACTTACCTGCAGCCAAGGTGAGTCATACCCCCCAGGGTTTAGTTTCCAGCACTTGTTCCAGACTGAGGCTCAAAGCCAATTAGTGGACAAGTGGTTCAGAGGCGGGTGTTGATGAGGAAGCTGAAGCTGCCTCTGGTGGGCAGGGGGCTGTAACTGTCTGGTGATGTTCATGGGTCCTGGGCTCAGGACTGGGAGTGGTATACAACTTGGCACACAGTTGCTGTGACACCGAGGACCTTAGAGGCCTTGCCCACTGGAACTTACCATCATTTGGGTTCTGTGGGATGAGATCAGGTAGTTATAAGTCAGAAGTTACCAATGGGGAAGCTTGTAGATTCCTCAGCAGAAACCCAAATTAGGCTGATGAATCATCTCTCCAAAAAAATCTGGGACCTAGATATGCCAGGACTCTTAGACAAATTTTGTACTATTATAAATACCATTTAAAGTAGGTCATCTTTTGGATGACCTGCCATTTGCTCTCTGGCTTGGGATAATACCCACAGTTAGAGTGGAATCAAAGGGCCTCTGGGGGATGCTGTCCCTCTCCCTGTGACTCATTAGGAGTGAGTACATCTCTCTCAACTCCACATCTGGAGCAGAGATTCCAGCAGGAAGGATGTTACCTCCAATTTAACCAGAAGACTCAAGAAGGTCTGGCCCTCAGGTGGGCCCTATTCTTTTCCCAGTGCTTCTTCCTTCCCTCCTGGGTTCTGTGCTAGCTGCCCACCTCCTGGCTACTGGGTTCTGCGTTCCTTCTCCCTTCACTTGTAGATTTCTAGGCAGTCCCACCTGTGGCTCCCTCCTTACCTAGGCCCAATCCCTCACCTGCAGATGGCACTAAAGAAGGCAGAACCGAGACTGGTTTTCCAAATTCATTCTTTCTAAAAATGTCTGCATTCCTCCTGCTTCCGGACCCTGTCCTGAATCATCCACATCTCCAGCTAGATGACTCAGCTTAGCAGAGGAATGAAGATACAGATGGGGGAGGGGGGCGGTAAGGGTGTCAGGTATGGGGGACAGTTTTCAGATGACAATAGATGAGTTGGAATAAGGAGCATGTGGTCCTCCAACCATTCATATATTGGGGACCTGCCAGAATCTATTATCTTGGGCTGCTCAACATATCAGTAAGACAGAAACTTCAAAATGGACTTTCTATAAACTTACTGCAAAACAATTTCAAACATAACAAATACAAGAAAGAATAGTGTCATGAACCCTATATTTCACCATTCAGTATCAATAACTACAAAACTAACCTCTTAGTCCCACAGGCTGTCATAGACTGGAGACTATGCAACATCAAGGTGAAGGACAATTGAGTTCCCAGGGAAGACATTCTTGACTTGCGCATCAGTCTTTCTCTTCTTGCTATGTTCTCACATGTGGTGGCTGATGGGAAGGAAGAAGAGGGAGAATAAGACGGAAAAATAAGGAGAGGCTAATCTCATCATGAGGGACCACCATCAACACCCCTTGTCAACCTAGGTACCTCCCAAGGCCCTACTTCCTAATACTATCACATTGGGAGTCAAGGGTAGACACAATTCAATCCAAAGCAGCTATGCAGATCTGTTTTTAAATCAAGACAGACACTCATTTCACCAAATGTACATAATGAGTATTTGTGGTAGAATAATTGGATATGAAAAAAAAAATGCTCTTTTGTTCCCAAGAAAATGAACATTTTATATCCAGTCCACGTGCAAATTTCCCTGATTCTCAAAAAGCAGATGTCTTTTCACAGTTTATTGAAGAATGTAGTCATATGATGCACTTGGTTGTTCTCCTTTAAGACAAAATAGCTGTTCCTCTCCCAATTTTAATGCCATTTATTTGTTCAGAAACAAGGAGGAAGCAGGGTGGTTTGTCTTACAGAATGTCCCACTATTGGGTTTAGAGCAGGAGTCTACAATACCAGCACAGTGGGCCAGGACCAGTACCAGTCCTTAGTCTATTAGGAACCAGACCTCCACAACAGGGTCTGAGCTGCAGGCCAGTGAGTGAGGCTTCATCTGTATTACAGCTGCTCCCCATCACTCTCTTATCACCCCCAGAAGGGATAGTCTAGCTTGTTTTCCTGGAACTCTTTGTAGTTACATAACATATGCTTAATAGAAACAAAAACAGCTTAAATATGGTTGACTGTTTTCCTTTCTCAGTGCTCAGAATGGTAAGTTGGTGCCTTAGCAGTCTATCACAGTGACAAATTAGATGATGCCTATTAACATTTGGACACATTCCGCCAGCTTAAAATTCAATATTAAAAAAAAAAACTAATGTCATGGGATCCAGCCACATCCTTCATGGCAAATAGAAGGAGAAAAAGTGGACGCAGTGAAAGATTTCTTCATCTTAGCCTCTAAAACCACTGTGGATGGTGCCTGCAGCCATGAAATCAGAAGACATTTGCTTCTTGGCAGGAAAGCTATGATAAACATAAACAGTTTATTGAGAAGCAGAAACATCATTCTGCCCTACAAGCTGGTAGATATTTGCCCTTATCATTTGGATTCCTAAACTTTCTGTCCAGTCCCCACTGGTCTTTTAAGTCCCTCAGTTTTCTTTCCCTTCCTGATTTCCAAGATTATTTTGTGCATTTCTTTACCCAGTCTTCAAATCAGCCATCTCTTTAGATTGTCAGATGGGAAATGTATTTAGAAGCTACATGTTAGACTTCAGAATAGTCACTGTTATCAAGTTGTCACTGTTTCTAGGCTTTACAGTGGTTGGAGGAGGAAGTACACATTTTCATTAGAAATTAAAATAAAAAGGAATATAATTATTTGGTACAAACTTATGCTTTCAGTTCAAGATTTAAGACAGCAGAGTTTGAGTTAAATCTCTTTATGTTATGTGTGAACCTCTTTTTCTAGCCACTGAAAGGCTTACTTCAAAATATTAGTTTTAATTATTTTCTTACTTTTACCTGTTAACAAACATACGATTCTGTCACAATAACAGAAACAATATGAAGAACAATAAGTTGTTGAATTATTGTTCGCCACAGCTGCGATGGCAGTGCAGATGCCTGGTGGCTGCAATGGCAGTGCAGAAGCGTGGCAGAGAGGAACTACCCCACGCCAAATAAGGGGCAGCAGCCGAGTGGAGCTACCCTACTTCCAAGGTAAGGAGCAGCGGCTGCACTTTGCTGGAGCAGCTGTGAAGAGATACCCACGTCCAAGTTAAGACAAATCCAAGTAAGATGATAGGCGTTGAGAGAGGGCATCAGAGGGCAGACAGACTGAAACCACACTCACAGACAACTAGCCAATCTGTCACATGGACCACAGCCTTGTCTAACTCAATGAAATTAAGCCATGTCATGTAGGGACACCCAAGATGGATCAGTCATGGTGGAGAGGTCTGACAGAATATGGTCCCCTGGAGAAAGGAATGGCAAACCACTTCAGTATTCTTGCCTTAAGAACCTCGTGAACAGTATGATAAGGCAAAAAGATAGGACACTGAAAGATGAACTCCCCAGGTCAGTAGGTGACCAATATGCTACTGGAGATCAGCAGACAAATAACTCCAGAAAGAATGAAGGGATGGAGCCAAAGTAAAGACAACACCCAGTTGAGGATGGGACTGGTGATAGAAGCCATATTCAATGCTGTAGAGAGCAATATTGCATGTTAACTTGGATTGTTAGGTCCATGAATGAAGGCAAACTGGAAGTGGTCAAACAGGAGATGACAAGAGTGAACATAGACATTTGAGGATTCAGAGAACTAAGATAGACTGGAATGGGTGAATTTAATTCAAATCACCATTATATCTACTACTGTGGGCAGGAATCCCTTAGAAGAAATGGAGTAGACATCATAGTCAACAAAAGAGTCTGAAATGCAGTACTTGGATGCAATCTCAAAAATGATAGTATGACCTCTGTTCATTTCCAAGGCAAACCATTCAATACCATGGTAATACACGTCTATGCCCCGATCAGTAATGCTGAAGAAGCTGAAGTTGAACAGTTCTATGAAGACCTACAAGACCTTCTAGAACTAACACGCAAAAAAGATGTAATTTTCATTATAATGGACTGGAATGCAAAAGTAGGAATCAAGAAACAGCAGGAGTAACATGCAAATTTGGAATGGAATACAGAATGAAGCAGGGCAAAGGCTAATAGAGTTCTGCCAAGAGAATGCACTGGTCATAGCAAACACCCAATTCCAACAACACAAGAGAAGACTCTACATATGAACATCACCAGATGGTTGGTACCAAAATGAGATTGATTATATACTTTGCAGCCAAAGATGGAGAAGCTCTATACAATCACCAAAAACAAGACTGGGAGCTGACAGTGGCTCAGATCATGAACTCCTTGTTTCCAAATTCAGACTGAAATTGAAGAAAGTGGAGAAAAGCACTAGACCATTCAGGTATGACCTAAATCAAATCCCTTTGGACTATACAGAGGAAGTGAAAAATAGATTTAAGGGACAAGATATAATAGACAGAGTGCCTATGAATGGAGGTTCATGACATTGTACAGAAGACAGGAATCAAGACCATCCCCAAGTAAAAGAAATGCAAAAAAGCAAAATGGCTGTCTGAGGAGGCCTTACAGATTGCTGTGAAAAGAAGGGAAGCAAAAAGCAAAGGAGAAAAGCAAAGATATACCCATTTGAATGCAGAGTTCCAAAGAATAGCAAGAAGAGATAAGAAAGTCTTCCTCAGTGATCAATGCAAAGAGGAAAACAATAGAATGGGAAAGACTAGAGATTTCTTCAAGAAAATTAGAGATACCAAGGGAATATTTCATGCAAAGATGAGTTCAATAAAGGACAGAAATAGTACGGACCTAACAGAAGAAGAAGATATTAAGAAGAGGTGCCAAGCATATACAGAGGAACTATGCCAAAAAGATCTTCACGACTCAGATAATCACGATGGTGTGATCACTCACCTAGAGCCAGACATCCTGGAATGTGAAGTCAAATGGGCCTTAGGAAGCATCACTATGAACAAAGCTAGTGGAGGTGATGGGATTCAGGTGAGGTATTTCAACTCCTGATAGATAATGCTGTGAAAGTTCTGCACTCAATATGCCAGCAAATTTGGAAAACTCAGCAGTGGCCACAGGACTGGAAAAGTCCATTTTCATTCCAGTCCCAAAGAAAGGCATTTCCAAATAATGCACAATTTACAGCACAATTGCACTCATCTCACACGTTAGTAAAGTAATGCTCAAAATTCTCCAAGCCAGGCTTCAGCAATATGTGACCTGTGAACATCCAGATGTTCAAGCTGGTTTTAGAAAAGGCAAAGAAACCAGAGATCAAATTGCCAACATCAGCTGGATCATCAAAAAGGCAAGAAAGTGCCAGAAAAACACCTATCTCTTCTTTATTGACTATGCCAAAGCCTTAGACTGTGTGAATCACAATAAACTGGAAAATTCTGAGAGATGGGAATACCAGACCACCTGACCTGCCTCTTGAGAAACCTGTATGCAGGTCTGGAGGCAACAGTTAGAACTGGACATAGAACAACAGACTGGTTCCAAACAGGAAAGGAGTATGTCAAGGCTGTATATTGTCACCCTGCTTATTTAACTTATATGCAGAGTACATCATGAAAATGCTGAGCTGGAGGAAGCACAGGTAGGAATCAAGATTGCCAGGAGAAATATCAATAACCTCAGATATGCAAATGACACCACCCTATTGCAGAAATTGAAGAAGAGTAAAGAACTTCTTGATTAAGGTCAAAGTGCAGAGTTAAAAGTTGGCTTAAAGCTCAACATTTAGAAAACTAAGATCATGGCATCCAGTCCCATCACTTCATGGCCAACAGATGGGGAAACAGTGGAGACAGTGGTTGACTTCATTTTTCTGGGCTGCAAAATCACTGCATATGGTGATTGCAGACATGAAATTAAATGATGCTTACACCTTGGAAGGAAAGTTGAGACTAATCTAGACAGTATATTGAAAAGCAGAGACATTACTATGTCAAAAAAGGTCCGTGTAGTCAAGGCTATTGTTTTTCCAGTGGTCATGTATGGAAGTGAGAGTTGTACTATAGAGAAAGCTGAGGCCCGAAGAATTGATGCTTTTGACCTGTGGTGTTGGAGAAAACTCTTGAGTGTCTCTTGGACTACAAGGAGATCCAACCAACCCATCCTAAAGGAAATCAGTCCTGAATTTTCACTAGAAGGATGGATGCTGAAGCTGAAACTCCAATAGTTTGGCCACCTGATGCGAAGACCTGACCCATATGATACAGGGAAGGAAGTGGGAAGGGGGTAAAGGATGGGGAACACGTGTATACCTGTGGTGGATACATGTTGATGTATGGCAAAACCAATACAATATTGTAAAGTAATTAACCTCCAATTAAAATAAATAAGTTTATATAAAAAAGAAAAAAAAAAAAGAAAATTCCCTAATGTTGGGAAAGATTGAGGGCAGGAGGAGAAGGGGATGACAGAAGATGAGATGGTTGGATGGCATCACCAACTCAATGGACATGAGTATGTGTGGACTCCGGGAGTTGGTGATGGACAAGGAGGCCTTGCATGCTGCCATTCATGGGCTCACAAAGAGTTGAACATGACTGAGCAAATGAACTGAACTGAACTGAAGTTGTTGAATATAGTGTCACATTTCTTTCCTTTTTTTCTTTTGGTTTTCTTTGATTTTGTTTTTGATGGGCAGTCTTTTTGTTTTTCTTCAGAAGATATTCCCTTCTGAATGTAGAGTCATAACTCTGAATTTTAAAGCCACTTAGTGTGTTGTTACAGGTAACTAGTCAACAACTTGATGCAATTAGATTTATTAGTCTTTGTTCTCAATTTGTTCAGTTCAGTTCAGTCCTTTAGCTGTGTCTGTCTCTTTGCAGCGCCATAGACTGCAGCATGCTAGGCTTCCCTATCCATCACCAACTCCCACAGCTTGCTCAAACTCATGTCCTTCGACTTGGTGATGGTATCGAACCATCTCATCTGCTGCCTTCTGCTTCTCCTCTTGCCTGCAATCTTTCCTAATATCAGCGTCTTTTCCAATGAGTCAGCATGTTTAGTATACATTCAGTCTCTTTTAAAATCAACCAATATGAATTAAATTTCTCTCTGTCTCCACTGCACTCCCAACTCTAGGCCAGAAACAAAAAACTGCAGACTGAAGGCTGAAACTAGCACATCACTGTGGAGATTTGTTCCCACTTTCTTTTCAGGAAAAAAAGAATTAGTTTCTAACATTAAAATCAGTAGATTGTACACAAATATCCAAACTTCTGATTCTCTTGAAAACATGGCCAACTGGCCTGCTTTCCAGCATGGCTGAAGTGGAGGAAAGGCTGCTCCCAGTGGTAAGGCCTGTGCTGCCCAGATTCCAACATGGCCACCTAGTCTTAGTATCATATCTCCTGCCTCCTGGGGCCATGAGTTTGTGAGAACTAGATTTCTAGCTCTCTTAAGATAAAGACTACTTTTGTCTTGATCAACTTTGACTTTGAAGACTTTAGCTCAGAACCTAGCACACATGTCTTCATTGTACAGTTGTTGGATGATATAAAATATCTTGTGGATGCATATGACATTTCTTCCAATACTGAAACCATGCAATTGAAGTATTGCTCTGCCCTAAATTTTTGATGCAGACTGGCATCATAGGGGTCCCTGATGTCTGCCATTAGACCCACTACCTAAGGCAAGGTGTATTTCCCTGGGCTGTCCCTGAAGTCTTCACTTTGCCATTTGACAACTTATCCTCCTAGGAATCTCCTCTCCAACGAACACAGCAATGAATATCTCATGAAGTGGCTAGGAAGATGACATGAAACCCCAAGTGTCGAGCATGGCCCCTAGTATCCATTTTCATGATGTTCTTAGCCATTTTTTCTCCAAGTAGGCAAGATTCTCCATCTTCTTAGATGTCCATGAAGATCAGTTTGACTTTCCAACCAAGCTTCAGGGAAGAGATTATGGTTCAATTCTCTGTATTCTGAAAAGCTTCAAAGTCCACTCACCAAGGCCACTGATGAAGGTAAAGATTTTATCAAGAGCTTTTTTTTTTTTTTCAAATCTTTTAGTGGTCTAAAGGGGAAAACTAGGGTAGCTTAGAGCATATATAATTAGGGGCTCCTGGTCACCACTACATGCTAAGAACCCAAACTTCCCTGAGTACTTGGAGCCAGGAAAGAAGCATGAAGTGGCTTGCACTCCTCGGGCTGGTGGCCTTCTCAGAGTGCATAGTCAAGTAAGTATGGGGACTGTATGTTGCATCATATTCTTTTCTTAGACTTTTCTTTTCATCTGATTATTCTTCCACCCATCAGGTTTAGAAGGGAATGGAATATTTCCCTAACAGTCTTAAAGTTCAACTCTTACTTACTGATAAGTAACTTACTATAGGAACTGTGGATCCCAAGGTCTTGGTGTAGATTTGCATGGTTGCACAAATCTTGGGGTCCAGTCATGTCATGACCTATTGAAAATGCAACTCCTTGCAACTGTTCAGTGCACAGTCTAAGCAGATATCAATGTGGTCCTGTGGAATAGCACTTTTCTACATTTTATTCAACATGTCCTCTTTTTTCCCTGTGTACTTCAGTGTGTATATGCCTATGTCTGCATCTATGTATCACTGTTATTTATCTCTCCAACTCTTTGGAAGTCACTGGGAGTGTATTTCTCTTTCTGTTGTTTCTTTTGATTTTTCACTTGACTTGTCCTTCTTTCTCAAGCCTCTGGATTTCCCTTACTTGTTTCCTATATCTTGGATTCTTCTTTCAACTCTCTCTTCTCTGAAAACTTGGAGAAAGATACACTGTTTTTTATTTGACAAGCAGTGTGACCACAGCCAACTCAGAAACCTCTTGCATTTCAAATTGCTCCCTTGTCAAAGAGAATAAGAGTTCCCCTTCTTCCTTCTTCCTTGAGGTTCTATGAGAAGGATAGTGTGGGATGGCAATAGCAATGTTAATGGCTGTCATTGTTGAGACTTCCTATTTTTTTTTTTGTTGTTGTTGTTTAGTTGCTAAGTTGTGTCTTACTCTTCTTTTTTTTTTATTTTGTAAATTTTATTTTTAAACTTTACATAATTGTATTAGTTTTGCCAAACATCAAAATGAATCCGCCACAGGTATACATGTGTTCCCCATCCTGAACCCTCCTCCCTCCTCCCTCCCCATACCTTCACTCTGGGTCGTCCCAGTGCACCAGCCCCAAGCATCCAGTATCGTGCATCGAACCTGGACTGGCAACTAGTTTCATACATGATATTACACATGTTTCAATGCCATTCTCCCAAATCTTCCCACCCTCTCCCTCTGCCACAGAGTCCATAAGACTGTTCTATACATGAATGTCTCTTTTGCTGTCTCGTGAACAGGGTTATTGTTACCATCTTTCTAAATTCCATATATATGCGTTAGTATACTGTATTGGTGTTTTTCTTTCGGGTTTACTTCACTCTGTATAATAGGCTTCAGTTTCATCCACCTCATTAGAACTGATTCAAATGTATTCTTTTTAATGGCTGAGTAATACTCCATTGGGTATATGTACCACAGCTTTCTTATCCATTCATCTGCTGATGGACATCTAGGTTGCTTCCATGCCTGGCTATTATAAACAGTGCTGCGATGAACATTGGGGTACTCGTGTCTCTTTCCCTTCTGGTTTCCTCAGTGTGTATGCCCAGCAGTGGGATTGCTGGATCATAAGGCAGTTCTATTTCCCATTTTTTAAGGAATCTCCACACTGATCTCCATAGTGGCTGTACTAGTTTGCATTCCCACCAACAGTGTAAGGGGGTTCCCTTTTCTCCACACCCTCTCCAGCATTTATTACTTGTAGACTTTTGGATCACAGCCATTCTGACTGGTGTGAAATGGTACCTCATAGTGGTTTTGAATTGCATTTCTCTGATAATGAGAGATGTTGAGCATCTTTTCATGTGTTTGTTAGCCATCTGTATGTCTTCTTTGGAGAAATGTCTATTTAGTTCTTTGGCCCATTTTTTTGATTGGGTCGTTTATTTTTCTGGAGTTGAGCTGTAGAAGTTGCTTGTATATTCTCGAGATTAGTTGTTTGTCAGTTGCTTCATTTGCTATTATCTTCTCCCATTTTGAAGGCTGTCTTTTCACCTTGCTAATAGTTTCCTTTGATGTGCAGAAGCTTTTAAGGTTAATTAGGTCCCATTTATTTATTTTTGCTTTTATTTCCAATATTCTTGGAGGTGGGTCATAGAGGATCCTGCTATGATTTATGTCGGAGAGTGTTTTGCCTATGTTCTCCTCTAGGAGTTTTATAGTTTCTGGTCTTACGTTTAGATCTTTAATCCATTTTGAGTTTATTTTTGTGTATGGTGTTAGAAAGTGTTCTAGTTTCATTCTTTTACAAGTGGTTGACCAGATTTCCCAGCACCACTTGTTAAAGAGATTGTCTTTAATCCATTGTATATTCTTGCCTCCTTTGTCAAAAATAAGGTGTCCATATGTGCATGGATTTATCTCTGGGCTTTCTATTTTGTTCCATTGATCTATATTTCTGTCTTTGTGCCAGTACCATACTGTCTTGATAACTGTGGCTTTGTAGTAGAGCCTGAAGTCAGGTAGGTTGATTCCTCCAGTTCCATTCTTCTTTCTCAAGATCGCTTTGGCTATTCGAGGTTTTTTCTATTTCCATACAAATTGTGAAATTATTTGTTCTAGCTCTGTGAAGAATACCGTTGGTAGCTTGATAGGGATTGCATTGAATCTATAAATTGCTTTGGGTAGTATACTCATTTTCACTATGTTGATTCTTCCAATCCATGAACATGGTATATTTTTCCATCTGTTAGTGTCCTCTTTGATTTCTTTCACCAGTGTTTTATAGTTTTCTATATATAGGTCTTTAGTTTCTTTAGGTAGATATATTCCTAAGTATTTTATTCTTTCCGTTGCAATGGTGAATGGAATTGCTTCCTTAATTTCTCTTTCTGTTTTCTCATTATTAGTGTATAGGAATGCAAGTGATTTCTGTGTGTTGATTTTATATCCTGCAACTTTACTATAGTCATTGATTAGTTCTAGCAATTTACTGGTGGAGTCTTTAGGGTTTTCTATGTAGAGGATCATGTCATATGCAAATAGTGAGAGATTTACTTCTTCTTTTCAAATTTGGATTCTTTTTACTTCTTTTTCTGCTCTGATTGCTGTGGCCAAAACTATGTTGAATAGTGATGGTGAAAGTGGGCACCCTTGTCTTGTTCCTGACTTTAGAGGAAATGCTTTCAATTTTTCACCATTGAGGATAATGTTTGCTGTGGGTTTGTCATATATAGCTTTGATTATGTTGAGGTATGTTCCTTCTATTCCTGCTTTCTGGAGAGTTTTTATCATAAATGGATGTTGAATTTTGTCAAAGGCTTTCTCTGTATCTATTGAGTTAATCATATGGTTTTTATTTTTCAGTTTGTTAATGTGGTGTATTACATTGATTGATTAGCGGATATTGAAGAATCCTTGCATCCCTGGGATAAAGCCCACTTGGTCATGGTGTATGATCTTTTTAATGTGTTGTTGGATTCTGATGGCTAGAATCTTGTTAAGGATTTTTGCATCTATGTTCATCAGTGATATTGGCCTGTAGTTTTCTTTTTTTGTGGGATCTTTGTCAGGTTTTGGTATTAGGGTGATGGTGGCCTCATAGAATGAGTTTGGAAGTTTACCATCCTCTGCAATTTTCTGGAAGAGTTTGAGCAGGATAGGTGTTAGCTCTTCTCTAAATTTTTGGTAGAATTCAGCTGTGAAGCCGTCTGGACCTAGGCTTTTGTTTGCTGGAAGATTTTTGATTACAGTTTCAATTTCCGTGCTTGCAATGGGTCTGTTAAGATTTTCTATTTCTTCCTGGTCGAGTTTTGGAAAGTTGTACTTTCCTAAGAATTTGTCCATTTCTTCCACTTTGTCCATTTTATTGGCATATAATTGTTGATAGTACTCTCTTATGATCCTTTGTATTTCTGTGTTGTCTGTTGTGATCTCTCCATTTTCATTTCTGATTTTATTGATTTGATTTTTCTCCCTTTGTTTCTTGATGAGTCTGGCTAATGGTTTGTCAATTTTATTTATCCTTTCAAAAAACCAGCTTTTGGTTTTGTTGATTTTTGCTATGATCTCTTTTGTTTCTTTTGCATTTATTTCTGCTCAAAGTTTTAAGATTTCTTTCCTTCTACTAACCCTGGGGTTCTTCATTTCTTCCTTTTCTAGTTGCTTTAGGTGTAGAGTTAGGTTATTTATTTGACTTTTTTCTTGTTTCTTGAGGTGTGCCTGTATTGCTATGAACTTTCCCCTTAAGACTGCTTTTACCATGTCCTACAGGTTTTGGGTTGTTGTGTTTTCATTTTCATTCGTTTCTATGCACATTTTGATTTCTTTTTTTTTTTTTTTTTAAATGTATTTCTTTTTTTATTTCTTCTGTGATTTGTTGGTTATTCAGCAGCGTGTTGTTCAGCCTCCATATGTTGGAATTTTTAATAGTTTTTCTCCTGTAATTGAGATCTAATCTTACTGCATTGTGGTCAGAAAAGATGCTTGGAATGATTTCTATTTTTTTGAATTTACCAAGGCTAGCTTTATGGCCCAGGATGTGATCTATCCTGGAGAAGGTTCTATGTGCGCTTGAGAAAAAGGTGAAATTCATTGTTTTGGGATGAAATGTCCTATAGTTATCAATTAGGTCTAACTGGTCTATTGTATCATTTAAAGTTTGTGTTTCCTTGTTAATTTTCTGTTTAGTTGATCTATCCATAGGTGTGAGTGGGGTATTAAAGTCTCCCACTATTATTGTGTTATTGTTAATTTCTCCTTTCATACTTGTTAGCATTTGTCTTACATACTGCGGTGTTCCCGTGTTGGGTGCATATATATTTATAATTGTTATATCTTCTTCTTGGATTGATCCTTTGATCATTATGTAGTGACCTTCTTTGTCTCTTTTCACAGCCTTTGTTTTAAAGTCTATTTTATCTGATATGAGTATTGCTACTCCTGCTTTCTTTTGGTCCCTATTTGCATGGAAAATCTTTTTCCAGCCCTTCACTTTCAGTCTGTATGTGTCCCCTGTTTTGAGGTGGGTCTCTTGTAGACAACATATGTAGGGGTCTTGTTTTTGTATCCATTCAGCCAGTCTTTGTCTTTTGGTTGGGGCATTCAACCCATTTACGTTTAAGGTAATTACTGATAAGTATGATCCCATTGCCATTTACTTTATTGTTTTGGGTTCAACTTTATACACCGTTTTTGTGTTTCCTGTCTAGAGAATATCCTTTAGTATTTGTTGGAGAGCTGGTTTGGTGGTGCAGAATTCTCTCAGCTTTTGCTTGTCTGAAAAGCTTTTGATTTCTCTTTCATACTTGAATGAGATCCTTGCTGGGTACAATAATCTGGGCTGTAGGTTATTTTCTTTCATCATTTTAAGTATGTCTTGCCATTCCCTCCTGGCTTGAAGAGTTTCTGTTGAAAGATCAGCTGTTATCCTTATGGGTATTCCCTTGTGTGTTATTTGTTGTTTTTCCCTTGCTGCTTTTAATATTAGTTCTTTGTGTTTGATCTTTGTTAATTTGATTAATATGTGTCTTGGGGTGTTTCGCCTTGGGTTTATCCTGTTTGGGACTCTCTGGGTTTCTTGGACTTGGGTGACTATTTCCTTCCCCATTTTAGGGAAGTTTTCAACTATTATCTCCTCAAGTATTTTCTCATGGTCTTTCTTTTTGTCTTCTTCTTCTGGGACCCCTATGATTCGAATGTTGTAGCATTTAATATTGTCCTGGAGGTCTCTGAGATTGTCCTCATTTCTTTTAATTCGTTTTTCTTTTATCCTCTCTGATTCATTTATTTCTACCATTCTATCTTCTAATTCACTAATCCTATCTTCTGCCTCTGTTATTCTACTATTTGTTGCCTCCAGAGTGTTTTTAATTTCACTTATTGCATTATTCATTATTTATTGACTCTTTTTTATTTCTTCTAAGTCCTTGTTAAACCTTTCTTGTATCTTCTCAATCCTTGCCTCCAGGCTATTTATCTGTGATTCCATTTTAATTTCAAGATTTTGGATCCATTTCACTATCATTATTCGGAATTCTTTATCAGGTAGATTTCCTATCTCTTCCTCTTTGGTTTGGTTTGGTGGGCATTTATCCTGTTCCTTTATCTGCTGGCTATTCCTCTGTCTCTTCATCTTGTTTAAATTGCTGAGTTTGGGGTGTCCTTTCTGTATTCTGGCAGTTTGTGAAGTTCTCTTTATTGTGGCGTTTCCTCACTGTGTGTGGGTTTGTACAGGTGGCTTGTCACGGTTTCCTGGTTAGGGAAGCTTGTGTCGATGTTCTGGTGGATGGAGCTGTATTTCTTCCCTCTGGAGTATAATGAAATGTCCAGTAATGAGTTATGAGATGTCTGTGGTTTTGGGGTGACTTTGTGCCTGTACCTTGAAGCTCAGGGCTGTGTTCCTTTGTTGCTGGAGAATTTGCTTGGTATGTCTTACCCTGGAACTTGTTGGCGCTTGTGTGATGCTTGGTTTCAGTGTCTGTATAGAGGTGTTTGATGAGCTCCTGTCAATTAATGTTCCTTGGAGTCAGGAGTTCCCTGGAGTCAGGGTTTGGACTTAAGCCTCCTACTTCCAGTTATCGGTCTTATTTTTACAGTAGTTTCAAAACTTCTCCTTCTATACAGCACCATTGATAAAACATCTACGTTAAAGATGAAAAGTTTCTCTACTGTGAGGGTCACTCGGAGAGGTTCACAGCGTTACATGGAGAAGAGAAGAGGGAGGAGGGAGTTAGAGGTGACCCAAATGAGATGAGGTAGAATCAATAGTGGAGAGAGTGGGCTAGCCAGTAGTCACTTCCTTATGTGCACTCCACAAATGGACCGCTCAGAGATGTTCACGGAGTAATACAGAGAAGAGAAGAAGGAGGAAGGAGACAGAGGTGGCCAGAAGGATAAAAGGGGGAAATGAAAAGGAAGAAGACAGATCCAGCCAGTAATCAGTTCCCTAAGTGTTCTCCACCGTCTGGAACACACAGAAATTCACAGAGTTGGGTAGAGTAGGGAGGGGTTAGGGAGGAGATACAGGCGACCTGGTGGAGAAAATGGATAGTCCAAAGGGAGAGAGAGCAGTCAAGCCAGTAATCTCGCTCCCTAGTGAAAAATGGGTCCTGAAGATTGGGTTCTTAAAGGTATAAAATTGGTAACAAATACATAAAAGCAAAAATTTAAAGTCTAGAGTAGAGTTTGGAATTTCAAAAATACGATGTTAATGAAAAGAAGAAGGAAAAGAAAGAGAGAAAAAACGAACAAAGAAAAACAAACAAGGTTGCAAAAATTATAAAGAAACTACAGGTACAAAATTGTTAACTAATACCAAAAAGCAAAAGTTAAAAATCTAGAGTAGAGTTTGGAATTTCAAAAATACAATGTTAAAAAAAAGAAGAAGAAAAATAAAGAGAGAAAACAAACAAACCAACAAAAACAATGTCGCAAAAATTATAAAGAAAATACAGGTACAAAATTGATATAAAATACCAAAAAGCATAAATTAAAAATCTTGAGTGGAGTTTGGAATTGCAGATATATGATGTTATATAAAAGAAGAAGAGAAAGAAACAGAGGGGGGAAAAAAGGGAAAAAAAAGTTACAGAAATTATAAAAAAAACTATAGGTACAAAATTGATAACATATACCAAAAGGCTAAAATTAAAAATCTAGGGTAGAGTTTGGAATTTCAAAAATACAATGTTAAAGAAAAGAAAAAAAATAAAAACACGGTTAAAAATTATAAAATATATATATGAAGTTTGCTGAAGAAGAAAAAAATAGGGTCTTTTTTTTTTTTTTTTTGCAAAGTAATAGGTTATAAAAGTGAAAATTAAAGGACAATAGAGGACTTAAAATTTTTTTAAAAAAATTAAAAAAAGAATAAAGAAAGAAAGATTGATCATAAAAATAGTAAAAATATATCTAGGTCTTTCTCTGGTTTTGTTGTGAGTATTGTGGGTTCAGTTCATTTTTGGCTAGTTCCTTGGTCTGACTTATATTTCTCAAGATCTATAGGCCCCTTCCTATGTAGTCCGTAGTAACCACAGGGTTTTAATCTATGGCCTGTAGCTTCCAAGGCATTTCCCTCTGTTATAGCTTCTTCTGTTTGCTGGTCTCTTCAGTGTCTGGTTTCTGCCCTGACACAACAGGGACGGTGGAGGACACTTTTTTTTTTTTTTTTTTTTTAGGCTCACTTGTTCAGTCGCGCTGTGGGGAGGGAGGGAGGGATGCTGCAAACAGATAACACTGGCGTGCGCTCGCAGTGCCTCAGCCACACTGGGTCTGCCCCCACTCACGGCGCGTGTAGCCTCCCTGCCCACACTGCTCAGGCTCTAGGTTGTTCCGCCAGGAACAATCAGAGGCTGGCCCTGGGCTGACCGCCCAGGTCCAAGCCGCTTAGGTTCAGGCACTCGGGTTGTCCTCAGAGGTGCAGACTCAGTTGGGCCTGCATTTTGTGCTCTTCCCAGGTCCGAGCAGCTCAGGTGATGAGGTGTTTGGCAAGCGCCAATGCTGCGTCTTATCGCCTCCCTGCCACTCGGTTATCTGGGTGTAAAACCAGCGCACCTTCTCAGGCAGATGTTGAACGTCCAGACCCCCAAGAAGTTTTAGTTAGCAAAGAAGCCTGCTTACAGTTTTATAGATAGTGTCTCTCTGGGGCTGCGATTGCCTCCTTCCAGCTCTGGCTGCCTGTCACTGGAGGGGGAAGGTCTGCAGCCAGCTATCTCTGTTCAGTCCTTTGTTCTGTGCGCGGGCCTGGTGGTGTCTTAGGTTAGGGCTGGCTTTTCGCGTGGTAGATATCCCACAGTCTGGTTTGCTAGCCCAAATTATTTCGCTCAGATAGCGCTCAGGACACTCGGGCCAGATTCTTACTCTAAGCGACGCAGCCCGCGCCGCGCTTCCCTGCCCAGCCCCCGCTTGCTAATGGCGTGTGCAGGCCTCTGTGCTGCTTCTCCGCTGGGGGAGTTACCGTAGGGCTCACAATCTGTGATTTTTAATTGTTTATTTATTTTTTTCTCCCTGTTATGTTGCCCTCTGTGCTTCCAAAGCTTGGCACAGATTCGGCAGTGAGAAGGTTTCCTGATGTTTGGAAACTTCTCTCTTTTTAAGACTCCCTTCCTGGGACGGAACTCCATTCCTCCCTCTTTTGTCTATTTTTTTGTCTTTTATATTTTTTCCTACCTCCTTTCAAAGAGTTGGGTTGCTTTTCTGGGTGCCTGATGTCCTCTGCCGGCATTCAGAAGTTGTTTTGTGGAATTTACTCAATGTTTAAATGCTCTTTTAATGAATTTGTGGGGGAGAAAGAGTTCTCCCTGTCCTAATCCTCCGCCATCTTGGCTCCTCCCTCCGAGACTTCCTATTTATCAGGTACCTTATATCCATCACTTCTCTTATCCCCAAGATATTCTATTTGGAGGGTTTGTATTGTTACATTCCACCATTTTACCGAAGGGGGAACTGAGACACCACATGGTCATATGGCTTATCCAAGATTGCAGAAAAGAACATGTATTCAAATCTATGTCTTTGCCATGGTATAGGCATAAAATTCTGATAATAATGTGCCTCATAAAAATGATTAGAAAATACACAGGGCCATTACAATGACAGTTATACCTTAACACTGACAGCTAATTGTAGCATCCTCTTTGTTTTCTTTGTCAAATGCTCAGTGAAAGAATACCTCTAAGGAGAGCGAAGACCATGAGGAAAACCCTCAGTGGAAAAAACATGCTGAAGGAGGATTTCTTGAAGGAGCATCCTTACAGATGGTCCCAGATCTTTTCATGGCTGAAAACTAACTATTCACCCGCTGAGAAACATCATGGATGTGAGTATTTTGGGAGGACGGTGCTCCACAGTACCCCCTTGTTCTCTAGCCAGGCATGGGGCTTATTTGGAGGTGCCAGGTGGGATGTTGAGGTTGGGGTTCCTGAAGGAGGCAGAGATACTGGAAAACAGGGACCCCAACCAGAGGAGAAGGCACTCTCATCCTCAACTGTTGGTCTTGGTGACTGGGCCTGGAAATTAACAGGTGGCAGGTAAATATTCATTTCTCTGTCAAACATGTGTCATTAGTTTGATGGTGATTGTTCCTTCTGAACTACGTGAGCCACTCAGCTACAGATGAAGAGTGAGCCATCACTGATCAAAAGGTAGAACCAACTGCAAAGCAATTGTGAATCCCCAGGCAGAGGAATTCAGTTTCCACAGATGCAAGAATGACAGCAGTAAAAAGTTACTGAATCTGTATTCCATGTATGGCCATAACGATCACTGTGGTCACTGTTTTGAGATTAGACAAAGGGCTTATTTTGTTTTCAAGAATATCCATGCCAGCCTGAGAGATAGGCAAAGGGCAAATACATGTCAAAAGAAAGGGTCACCTGTGTGGTGTTGATTGGATGTGGTCTGAGTTTAGAGGGAGTGGCTGGGGTTGATCAAGAAGGAGCACCTGGAGAAGGGGCTGCTAAGGCTGGGTTTGAAGAGATTACAGAGCTTCTCAAATGAAGGCACCAGGACCTCCTTGGGTGTCCAGCGGTCCTAGAGGCCCAGTGGTTATGCCTCTGGGCTTCCCATGTAGGAGGTACCACTTCAACGCTTGGTCATAGAGTCAATATCCTGCATACAATGTAGCACAGGAAAAATATATCAAATGCAGATATGTCTGTGACCAAAGTCTGTGAGGTGCATAGTGGTTAGAAAGTGATCTCAAGAGATATGTGACACCCAGAGGGAGGCATCAGTGTGGGAATAGAGGGTAGCCAGTTCTGCACTAACCCACTCCCTCCTTCTCCCTGTAGTTGGTCTACGTGGGTAACCTCACCATTGGAACACCCCCTCAGGAATTCCAGGTTGTCTTTGACACAGCCTTATCTGACCTGTGGGTGCCCCCCGTCTTTTGCACCAGTCCAGCCTGTTGTGAGTACAGACACCCTGTACCCGGACCATCCTTCACTTGCCCTGCTGCCCTGTTTTCCACCCTTGACACCTGATGACACTCATCTCTTGTGTCTGCAGCTACACACATTAGGTTCAGACATCTTCAGTCTTCCACCTTCCGGCCTACCCATAAGACCTTCACCATCAATTATGGATCTGGGAGAATGAACGGAGTTGTTGCTTATGACACAGTTTGGGTAACAGTGTAACAAATGCTGAGTCAGGACTGGCTATGGAGTGACCACTGCTTGAAAAACAGATGCAGGACCATCTGGCAGGACCCATCCTAGCCTAATTCCCATATATATTGGCCATCATATCCATAGGATATGTTTCTGGGAAGGCAGTGCCTGTGGTGACACAGGAATAAACAAATTAGCTGACCCAGAGATTTGCTTGAGGTGTGGACTTGCAGCTCCTCTGCCCATGAGAAGTTCAAGGTTCATTTTGCTGGGAGAGAGGAGAAGGGATAAAAGCACCCTGGCACTTTCAGGTGGTAACTGGTTTAATCCTGAACAACCCCACACAGCAGTTACTCTGATTAGCTCATGAGACATATGAGGAAACTGAAGTACAGACGTCAAGGGCCTTGCTGAGGGCACACATGTGGTAAAATGTGGAGTTAGGCTGGCTTTTCAGAGCTGAAGTTGCTGTGGGATGTTTGGGGACAGGATAAAACTGATCTGGGGACCCTGGGGGCAGTCAAGGGCTTCAGGTATCCAGAGTGGGAAACTGGGTACCTGAAAAGTCAAGGGGCCTGATAAATGAGTTCTCACTCTAGAGGGCCCTTGAGAGTCTAATAAACCTATGGCCTGCCTGCCCCAAAATGCCTGAGTAGTTCCCCTCTCTCTCTTTCTCTCTTGTACACATTCACAGAAATATACATTTATCCCCAAAAGTGAATTCCTCAGGCAGTAATTTCATAGAACCCAGAAGCAAGATTGTGTTTTCAGCTTCTGTCTTCCTGGACAGATGCAGAATCCACAGTACATTACAGAGAATGCAGCCCATTCCTGTTATTAGGTCACAGTGATGCCAAAGAGAAGGCTATCTTACTCTCATTCCTTTTGTCCATAAGGTGGCACCAATGGGACCTGGCCTGACTCTTGGTTGCCCCACCTGTACAGAAGCCATGAGGCCAATTTGACTGACTCAGGTGGTGTTTTTCAGAGGGTCAGATGTTTTAAAATTCACAGCCTGTCTCAAGTGGAACCCAGATTCCCCTCCCAGCTTCGTCTAACCATCTGTTGGCCACCAAAGATAGAGCCCAGCCTCAATTCTTCTCTGATGATCTAATGGCAATGCACCCAGCCCAGTCCTAGCCCCACTTCACATATCTGTATGTGGGATCACTCTTGTCTCCCACAGATTGGGGACCTTGTAAGTACTGACCAGCCATTCGGTCTAAGCGTGGCAGAATACGGGTTTGAAGGCTGAACTTATGATGGCGTCTTCGGCTTGAATTACCCCAACATATTCTTCTCTGGAGCATCCCCATCTTTGACAAGCTGAAGAATCAAGGTGCCATTTCTGAGCCTGTTTTTGCCTTCTACTTGATCAAGTAAGTCTGAGATGGACAATCACTTTCTCCAAATAAGCTGTAAGTTGCTTTCAGTTGCATGAAAATTATAGAACACTTGGTAAAGAAGTATCCTGAGATATAATCTAACCCAGGATAACTATGGCCCCCGGGCCCTACCTGGCATCACTACTGGCTTTTATAAATAAAATTTTATTGGAACACAACCCTACTCCTGGGCTCAAGATCAGTAAATTGGTCTCCGGGGGTGTGTGAGGAGGAGGCTAATGGAACGCAACAGGAAACAAGTTGAAGGAAAAGGCATTAGGATTTCCTTATGAATTTGATAAGGAAAGAAAGAGAAGGATGGTGGATATCTTTCCCTCCTCATTAGCATTTCACTGGGAGCCCAGGACCAGCTGCACAATTTGTGGAGCCAGTGAGAAATGAAAGTGTGGGACACAAAAGTGTGGGACCCCTTGTTCAAGAAATATTAGGCATTTTAAGACAGCGAGAGCAGAGTTGGGGTCCCTTCTGAGTGTGGGACCCTCTGGACAGTAGAGCTCACAGGCCATTGGAGCCAACTCTGGGTGACCTGAACCCACACCCTCAGAACTCCCAGGCCTTGATTTTCCTGAAAAATTACAAGGTGGACAAGGGGAAAGCCAAAACACTTCAGCACCCTGTCCTCTGAGGGTGTCTGAGCACTCAGGTCACAGGAGATCCAGGGCATCTTCAGAAGACATAGTGAGTGGAGCCCAGACAAGTGATTTAACTTCTAACCTCCTCTGTGCCACTCATTAGCCAGTAACAGACCTCAGTCTGGATCTCAATGGCTCCTAGACTCGATATCTGCATCTGTACATGGGGACCTTATTAGGGCCTTGATAGGTGGACAAGCACAGCTCTCAGACAGTGCTGTTGTTACTGTCCTCCAAGGATCCCAGCCTCTCTTCTCTACAGAGACAAGCGGGAGGGCAGTGTGGTGATGTTTGGTGGGGTGGACCACTGCTACTACAAGGGAGAGCTCAACTGGGTACCATTGATCGAAGCAG
This sequence comes from Bubalus kerabau, assembly GCF_029407905.1. Classification (NCBI taxonomy): domain Eukaryota; kingdom Metazoa; phylum Chordata; class Mammalia; order Artiodactyla; family Bovidae; genus Bubalus; species Bubalus kerabau. The sequence goes on from NC_073628.1 coordinate 12,803,218, forward strand.
GTTACTGGAGTGTACACATGGACCAGTGAGCCTCTCTGAGGGTCAGCCTAAGTGGTGTTCCCACTACTGTACATGGACACAGGCAGACACACACAAATACATTCTTAAACCTACGGTCACACAGACATATACACCACCCACAACGACACAGACAGACACACAGACACATGGAAACACACAAGCAGACACATATAAACCTTCACAGAGACACATAAGAACATGCATAGCTAGTCAGAGACACACAAGCACTCACAGAGACACATACAAACACACATACAAACAAACAGACAAGCACATAAATACACAAACAACCCATGGGTTCATAATACTCAGGCCTTCTGAGAAAGGCTCTGACCATGGTCCTAAAAGGTCCAAGAGGTCTGTGCAGCTGGGAGAGGGCTGCACCCACTGCCCTGTGAGGCGTGGAGCATGGTTAGAGGACTCTACAGTGTGGTGAACAGAGGATCAGGGAGAATTTCTCCAGCCTGAACAGAGTTATGATAAGATGACCAACTGTCCAGGACTACCTAGGACATAGGAAGTTCTCAGTACAGATAAATGTCATTTTAAAAACAGGGACAGTGAGAAAATGGGGAAAACTAGTCTTCTTAGGGAGCAACTACCCAGCAGTGGAGAGAGGTTGGCTGCAGTCTTAAGACATGAAAGCAACTAATAAAAAAGACATTCCATGTTCTTGGGCACACAGTGGGATAGGGGCTATAACAGAGAATCAGGAAGGTGGGATCCAGAAGTGACCTGAGGACAAGAGGCATAACTGATAGGATTCTGTGTGATATCCTCAGACAAAAGCTGACCTGTCCTTTGGCATTTCTGTGGGCTAGTCATGTATTTCCTGGCCAGGGTCTCAGGGTCTGAGCTGGTTGTAGAAGCAGTGCTGGGAGACACCCCCTCCCAGAGGAGCCCCTCTCTCCTACCATGAGAATCTGCTGCCCCTGTGAATCTCCATCTTCGCTCTGTGAGCAACCCGTTATTTGTTCCCCATCACATACAGCTCTCTGGATGTTTCTTATTGATTTCTCAGCCTTTGTTCACTCATTGAACAGACAAGCATTGAGCATTCACTGTGTGCCAGGCACTTTAGGGATGCAAGGAGATTAAAACTCGCCCTCACATTTAAGAAGGCAGATGTACATGAAGTGACTTGCCCACATAGTGAATTGTAACTTTGGTACATGCTAGACATGAGGAGAAGGCAATGGCGACCCACTCCAGTACACTTGCCTGTAAAATCCCAGTGATGGCGGAGCCTGGTGGGCTGCCCTCTATGAGGTCTCTAAGAGTCAGACACGACTGAAGTGAGTCAGCAGCAGCAACAGCAGCAGACATGAGGAAGGGTCTACAGAGAGAGACCAAGACAGGAAACTAATAAACACCAGGGGAAAGACTTTCTGAAAACAATACAATTAAGGTGGAATCTGGTAGATGAGAAGAAGTTTGCTAGTCAAAGTGCAGTGGAGTCTTCTAGGAAGGAAGACCAGCTTGTATCAAGGTACAAAATATCCTGGTGCATTCAAGTACTTCATTCGAGGATGTCAAGAAAGGTGCTGTGTCGTGAACAAAGGAAAAAAGGGCAAGAGATGAAGGGCTGTTTAGGAGACAGTCAGGAAGGGGGTAATTCTGGGGAGAATCTGAGTGACCTTGATGCCCTCTTTCTTCCATTATCTCTCAGCATCTCCATGAAAAGAAAGGTTATTGCTTTTTCTGACGGCTGTGAGGCCCTTGTGGACACTGGGGCATCACATATCAAAACCCCAGGAAGACTGGTCAATAACATACAGAAGCTCATCAGTGCCAGGCTACGGGGTTCCAAGGTGAAGGGTCATGCCCCAGGGTTACTTCCAGTCTCCAAACACAACAAGGAACTCCAGGGCCAACCTCTCACCCTCTCTCTCTAACTGCACTACGTTTATTGTTCTGTGGTCAATACCCTTCCCTCTATTATCTTCACCATCAATGGTGTCAACTACCCAGTGCCAGCTCGAGCCTACATCCTCAAGGTGAGGGGACAATATTGAGGGTTGGTTCTCAAACTGGAGCTTGTAGGAACTCTTGGGCTGCTGCTGGGAGGAGGGAGCCCTCTGGAGGCCATGTCACCCCATTGCAGATGCTGCTGAGCCCTGTGGCTGGGCCAGTGCCTCCCACAAAACCAATCATTTGAAAGTAAAGGGCTGTGTGGGACACTGATCTTCCTGAAATAAATGTGGAGATATCACACCATATGGCATACTGGGAGTCAGGCAGAGGGGAACACTAAGGTCCTCAGTGCTCAAAGAGCTTCAATTCAATCTGAACCCGTAGGTGCATGAACATGGAAGTCAGCACTAGCAGTCCCTGAAATAGGCCATATTACAAGGAGAATGGCTGGGGACAGTCCCAGTGTGATGTTCCAGCATAAGTTCACAGTCTCCCTTCCCTTCTCAAAGCTTTCCTGGTTTGAATGATAAATTACATGGTCAGCCTAGTTCTCGGCTGCATCTTCCCCTTGCTCTGGCCAGGTGCTTCCTTTGTGAGTTGGGGTACCTGTCCCCTCTGTGGGAAGGTTGGATGCTAATGTGAATAAAGGGTGAACAGTGACTGCTCAGCTCCAGCACAGGGTGGAGGCTTCATGTCAGCTCCCTGAGAGAGTTCAGAGCAGGCTGATGGGCTTAAAGAAGGCTTTGAGGAAGAGAGGGAATTTCAGGAATTCTAAAACCACAAACTCATTGAGCCATATGGAGGGTTGCTTGGTTCTAGGCAAAACTGCACTAGATTCCATGCAAATGGAATCTCAAGGTGGTCTGCTCTGGGGCACTGGGTACTTACTAGGGGTGATGAGGGCTACAGACTGACCAGTGGGGCTGGGGAACCACAGTACTTTACCCACCCAAGCCTGGAGTGGCCAAAGAGGGTGAGAGTGGGCCGAAGGAGGCTTCTCAGATTTCCTGAGTTAAGTCTTCAAGAACGTGTTGTGGGCACTGCTCTATTTAAGATGGATAACCAACAACGAGTTTCTTTGTAGCACAGGGAACTCCCCTCTGTTATATGACAGCCTGGATGGGAGGGGTGTCTTTGGGACCAGGATACCCGGATACATATGGTTGAGCCCCTTTACTATCCACCTGAAACTCAGAATATTGTTAATTAGCTATACTCCAATACAAAATAGAGTTTGATAATAAAGTACGGATTGTGGGGATGCAGGACGAGAACCAGCATTCTCTGCAGAGAAAACAAAGAGCAGGAGTCAGAAGGAAAGAAACAGGGAGTGAGGAGAGCTATGGACACACTTGTTCTTTTCTAAATAATTATATTGAAGTGTGGCTAATCTGCTGCTGCTGCTGCTAAGTCGCTTCAGTCGTGTCCAAAGTCTCACAGTGGTCGACTCTGTGTTTCCCCATAGACGGCAGCCCACCAGGCTCCCCCTTCCCGGGATTCTCCAGGCAAGAACACTGGAGTGGGTTGCCATTTCCTTCTCCAATGCATGAAAGTAAAAAAGTGATAGTGAAAAGTGAAAGTGAAGTCTCTCAGTCGTGTCCGACTCTTAGCAACCCCATGGATTGCAGCCTACCAGGCTCCTCCCTCCAAGGGATTTTCCAGGCAGGAGTACTGGAGTGGGGTGCCATTGCCTTCAGTGTTGCATTAAGTTCTGCTGCAGAGCAATGTGACTCAGTTATACACATAAAATTATATTTTTTTCTTATTCTTTTTCATGTGGTTTATCACTGAATATTGAATATATTTCCTTACGCTCTACAGTAGGACTTTGTTGTTTATCATTCCTCTATTTCCCAACTCCCAGTCCTCCCCTCCCCCACACCCTTCCTTATGGCAACCTCATGTCTTTGCCCTCTTTGGTTTTAGATAAACTCTCATATCCCCTGCTGCTGAGAAAACCCCTTGATGCCTATCAAAAGAGGGAAATAAAACAAAGAATTGAGCTGGGTCTGGATACTGGGGGGAGTCACCTGTAAGGTCTCATGCTGACTGGTGTGTGTCTCTGACTCCCCCAGAATTCTAGAGGCCACTGCTATACCACCTTTAAAGAGAGCAAATTGAGTCTATCTACAGAGACCTGGATCCTGGGTGACGTCTTCCTGAGGCAGTACTTCTCAGTTTATGATCGAGGAAATGAAAGGATTGGCCTGGCACAGGCAGTGTAAATGCATGGAGTGCTTCAGGAATCCGTAAGGCTGCTCCTAACACACACTCACTCACACTTTGGGCACTCCTGCCCAGGATGCTGATGAACTGTATTTGGTGGTCTGTACACCCTATTCTCAGTAAAGAATAAAGGGTTTCACTCTTAATGGTGCTGAAATAAATGTTGCCTCTGTGTCAGGGAGTGAAGGATCTAGAACGAAGTCTGAATCAAAATTGAGAGGAGCCCTACTCCAATTGGCTTCAAGGAAAATAGAGACTCATTGAAATGATTCTGAGAATCCAGGATACAACAATCAGAGCAAATACAAAGATCTCAGTGACTGGACCCAAGAAACCAGAAGTCATCAATTCTCTCTCACTCTCACTCTTTCCCTTCACTCTTCTTTGATGGTCTTAGCCTGGCAACTTTCTTCCTTAAGGCTTCTACACCTAGTGAGGGAGTTCAAGCTACCTGACCTAGGGTTTTAAATCCTGAAGGCATCACCTAGTAAGGAAAGAAAATTGCAGACATTAGAGTTCAAGGGTGTTCTATGAATGACCCACCTCAGATCACATGTACAGCCTTAGATCAGCCATCCTGGCAGGGAAATGTGGTATTATGACTGGTTTTACATGGTCTTTGGCCCTGACCCCTCAGGATGTGATTGTCAATTTCCTCAAAAACTACATGACTGAAGCTGGGGAGAGGCAGACCCAAGGATAGTGACTAGCAGATGGTCTAGGCCATGGAAGAACTTGTGATGACCCACCAACTCAACCACCTCCTCATTCAGAGGAATTATAAGGGATAATTAAATAGACCCTCTTTGTCCCATCTCAGATATTCTTATCACTGGGCATGTCCTCCAGGGGATTTTGGGTGAGGTACTTCATGGAGAGCTGGTTCCCTTTTGTCCCACACCCAGTCACCAGCTCTCTGCCACATATGCCTGCTCTGTCCTTTCCAGGCCTACTTGGTAAGTGGTGGCCCCAGTGGATTCCAGAGCCATCCAGATCCTCCAGGGCCCAGAATGCCCCTTCCTTGCCTCCAGTGCTGCTGGGGAGAATGCAATTCATGCATCAGGGGACCCAGGGTACACAGAGCCTTCAGCATTTCTGAGCTTCTTTCAGGGGTGGAGCTATAAACTATTTGCTTGGAACTGCCATGGTTAGGCACTTTTTCAGTGGAAGCATCTGTTCTTTCCACCTGGAGGCTCTTAGTAGATGCCTCAGCTGAGCCAGCAGGGGTCACAGGTTGATTTCTTTTCAGATTGACTGGTTTGATGTCTTTGTTGTATAAGGGACTCTCAAGAATCTTCTCAAGCACCACAGTTCAAAAGCTCAATTCATTGGCATTCACCCTTTCTTATGGTCCAGATCACACATCTGTACATGATTACTGGAAAATCATGGCTTTGACACTACAGACCTCTGTAGCAAAGTGAGTCTCTGCTTTTTAATACACAGTGCAGGTTTTTCATAGCCTTTCTTCCTTCCAAGGAGCAAGTGTGTTTTTATTTTGTGGCTGCAGTCAAGGTCCACGGTTGTTTTGAAGCCCAAGAAAATAAAATCTGCCACTGTTTCCACTTTTCCCTCATCTATATGCCATGATGTGGTGGGACCAGATGCCCTGAATGTTGAGTATATTTTTGTGAATAGTTTTTTTGAATGTTGAGTTTTAACCAGTTTTTGCATCTCCTCTCCTCATGAAGAGGCTCTTTAGTTCTTTGCTCTCTGCCACTAGGGCAGTGTCATCTTCAGATCTGTGAATGTTGATACTTCTTCCAGCAATCTTCATTCCAGCTTGGGATTTATGCAGTCCTGCATATCGAATGGTGTATCCTATATAGAAGTTAAGTAAGCAGAGTGACAATGTACACGTTGTCACGCTTCTTTCCCACTTTTAAATCTTTCAGTTTTTCTGTGTATGATTCTAACTGCCACATTTTGACCTACATACAGACTTTTCAGGAGACAGGTAAGGTGATCTGTACTCCCATTTCCTTAAGAATTTTCCACAGTTTGTTGTGGTCCACACAGTGAAAGGCTTTAGCATAGTCAGTGAAGCAGATGGAAATGTTTTCTGGGATTCCCTTGCTTTCTCTATGATCCAATGGATGTTGAAATTTTACCTCTGGCTCCTAAAACTAGTTTGTACATCTCAAAGTTCTCAGTTCATGTAGCATTGAAGCTTAACTTGAAGGGTTTTGAGCATTACCTGGTTAGCAAGTGAGATGGGTGCAATTGCATGATAGGTTGAACATTCTTTGGAATTGCCTTTCTTTTTTTTAATTTAATTTAATTTTTTAACTTTACAATATTTTATTGGTTTTGCCGTATATCAACATGAATCCGCCACAGGTATACACGTGTTCCCCATCCTCAACCCTCCTCCCACCTCCCTCCCAGTACCATCCCTCTGGGTCGTCCCAGTGCAGCAGCCCCAAGCATCCAGTATTGTGCATCGAACCTGGACTGGTGACTCATTTCATATATGATATTATACATGTTACTGTGGCCACTGCTGAGTTTTCCAAATTTGTTGACATATTGAATGCAGCACTTTTACAGCCTCATTCTTTAGGATTTTTAAATAGCTCAGCTGGAATCCCATCAGCTCTCCTAACATTGTAGTGATTCTTCCTAAGGCCCACTGACTTCATACTCCAGGATATCTGGCTTTACATGAGTGACCCAAGCATCATTCCTATCCCAGTCATTATGACCTTTTTTGTACAGTTCTTCTGTGCATTCTTGCTACCTCTTCTTTATCTCATCTGCTTCTGTTAGGTCTTTGACTTTTCTGTCCTTTATTGTGCCCATCTTTGCATGAAATGTTCCTTTGGTAGCTCCAATTTTCCTGAAGTGATCTATAATCTTTACACTTCTATTATTTTCCTCTAATTCTTGCAGTGTGCACTTACGAAGACTTTCTTCTCTCTCCTTGCTATTCTCTGGAAGTCTGCATGCCACTGAGTATACCTTTCCCTTTCTCCTTTGCATTTCACTTCTCTTATTTTCTCAGTGTTTTTAAGCCTCCTCAGGCAACCCCTTTTCCTTCTCATATTGTTTTCCTGGGGATGGTTTTGGTGACCACATCCCGTGCAATGTAACAAACCTCCATCCTAGTTCTTCAGGCTACCAGACCTAATCCCTTGAATCTATTTTTAATTTCCATAAAATCATAAGGGATTTGATTTAGGTCATAGCTTAATGGTCTAGTGGTTTTCCTTAGTTACTTCAATTTAAGTCTGATTATTGCTTGCTTCTGCCTAAGCATTGGTGCCAGATGACCACCCACCACTCCCAGTGGGTGTGGAGCAAAAACACACAATTTGAGGACTGTTACCCTGGGTTTGTGCTTGGCCTTTCACGTACTTAGCTGTGTGAGCTTGATCAAGTCACTTAACCTCAGTTTTCTCATCTGGAAAATGGGCACCATGATGCTAGTTCCACCTTCTAGATTGCATGTGTGCCTGCAGAGAGCAAGTGGCCTCAAGAGGGCTTTCTGGGTTCCTGAGTCTGGAACAAATATGAATTATTCTGCCACCTGGGGAGAAGGAAATCTGTTTAGAGGTTATGGCTGCCATCCCCAAGGCTAACTATTGATTCAAGCCAAATGACATCTCTCTCTGAACCATGACACAGAACTCTGACTGAGCTGATGCTCCCAAAGAGCTAATGATTACTGGCTCAGATTACTCCTATCCTCAGCCTTACCAGTCAGCCTTTCTTTGTTAACTACTTCTAGTCTGAAATCACTCTGCAAGGAGAGTTGTAAGGCTTTTGGTCTCTTTTAAATTTCCCACAACTCCACCATAGCAACAAGTAGCTGTGATGGCTTCTTTTCATAGCAACAACTATGGCAACTGGTACAATCCAGTCTCAGCCTGTTAAATGAATCTGCCCCCATGAAAGGTTGTTGTTGAATCACGACGCCACTATTCTTGGCCCCGAAGGAGAAGAATTACATCCAGGGCCAGAGACGAGGCTTGATCACTCACAGCTTTTGTGTAATAAAGTTTTATTAATGTATAAAGGAGATAGAGAAAGCTTCTGGAATAGGCATCAGAAGGGGGCAGAAAGAGTGCCCCCCTGCTAGTCTTCAGCTGGATGTTATATAGTCACTAGCAGTCTGTTAATGACAGAAAGGAATGTCTTAAAACTCTGAATGGCACCAGGCCCCTCACCCATAAGGTGCATTCTGTGATAACTTGCCACCAAATGGTTCATCTTGGGCCATACAATGATTAACATGAATCTTGAAGAAGGGCAGATCACCATACAAATAGTTTCATTTACATAGATTGGGGGAACACTATCTGAGTGTAACATACTGGTTTGTCAAGTAGGTTCTGAGCCAAAAGGCAGAACCGACTTGAAGACAAAGCTTGGTGTAAATGTATAGTATATTAGCATAGCTTAAGACAAACATTTCCATAAGAAAAAGGCATTGGTTATCTCTAGGTTTGAGGATAGTTAACTTCAGGTGATACCAGGTGTCATTATGGCAACACAGTATTTTAAGAGAAACCTCCTTTTAAATTTGTATAGAGAAGGAAAAAATATCGCTAGTTTGTTTCCTCCTGCTGCTTAAGAGAGATAAAAATGTCTGACACTTGCAGGCTATTTCCTCCCTTTGGAGACCTCTGGCCTTCTTGCCTGTTACCCTCTCACCCATTTATCCCCTCATGTTTAAAGTACCTACCATTGCTTTAGAAACCTTCCTATGATTGCTGTTTAAGGACAAAATATGTGTGGAGTTGATCTAGTTTTCTTTCCCAAACATGATTCCAACTATGCAATGAAGTAACCAGACATTTAGTCATCTAAATACCAACAGGAATGGAGAAAAGCAAACCACCCGTCCTACATTTCTAGCTTGCCCCAAAACAACATTAAAGTGATCTGCTGAAATAATGTGATACATTGGCATGTACATGCCAGAAGGGACAATTTTTCTGAATTCATTTTCCACCTAGTGCAAAATATTACCACAAGCCTCGCCCTCCAGCAGCTGGTCACCTGGTTTTTGCAGTCTCAGCCCGACCCCAATCCCTTTTAAATCCCTCAGTAAAATCTAGAGAACAAACTCAGTCAAAGCTCTCTCTCCCGCAGAAAACAGGTTTTTGTTTTTTTTTTTAGAAAACAATGTTTGGTAACACATTCAAAATCTTGTGCTCCTTGCCTTGGATTCAAGGACCTGCACCAGAGGATGGGACGTCTCCCCTTCCACCTAAATCTTTCTCCACTCCAACCAGGACCAGAGCCTTCAGTGGTCTCTGTGTCTTCATTGGTATTGTTCAGTTGCTAAGTCATGTCTGACTCTTTGTGATTACATGTTCGGCAACAAAGCAGGCTTCCCTGTCTTTCACTATTTCGCTGACTTTCTTCAAAGTCATGTCCTTTAAGTCAGTGATGCCATCTCACAGTCTCATTCTTTTATTCCCTCTCCTTCTGACCACAATTTTTACCAGCATCAGGGTCTCTTCCAATGAGCTGGGTCTTCACATCAGATGGCCTAAGTGTTGGAGCTTCATCTTCAGCATCAGTCCTTCCATTGAATATTGCTCTACCACTTCCAAAACAAAACTCTTTTTTCCAAACACCTAACAATATTGAGCACTGATAAAGTTTAGTAGAACAAGGATCTTGTCCTCTGGGAAATCCCAGCACTGCTGCCCTGCCTTTCTCTTACCATTCTTTCCACCTGGCATAGAATTGCTTCTGTAGAGCTTCTCCAGCTTTCAATGGCCTGCTGACCCAAAATTGTCAGCTATCCAGGGATAGTTCCTTCCTCCTTCCTTAAAGACTTCTTCCTGCTCCTTGATTGTCCTCTATACATTAGTTCAGTTCAGTCTCTCAGTCATGTCCAACTCTTTGCTATATCATGGGGTGCAGCATGCCAGGTTTCCCTGTCCATCACCAACTCCCGGAGCTTGCTCAAACTCATGTTCATCAAGTTGATGATGCCACCCAACAGTTTTGTCTTCTGTTTTCCCCATTTGCCTCATGCCTTTAATCTTTCCCAGCATTGGGGTCTTTTATAATGAGTTAGTTCTACCCATCAATTGGCCAAAGTAATGGAGGTTAAGCTTCAGCATCAGTCCTTCCAATGAATATTCAGGACTGATTTCCTTTAGGATGGACTGATTGGATCTCCATTGCAGTCCAAGGGACTCTCTAGAATCTTGTCCAACACCATAGTTCAAAAGCATCAATTCTTTGGTGCTCAACTTTCTTTATGGTCCAACTTTAATATCCACTCATGACTTCTGGAAAAACCATAGGTCTGATGATACAGATCTTTGTTGGTAAAGTAATGTCTCTGATTTTTAGTATGCTGTCAAGGTTTTTCATAGCTTTTCTTCCAAGGACCAAGTGTCTTTTTTTTTTTTTCCCCCACAGCAGCAGTCACCATCTGCAGTGATTTTGGAGTCCAGGGAAATAAAGTCTGTCACTGCTTTCATTGTTTATCCATGTATTTTCCATGAAATAATGGATCTGGATGCAGTGATCTTTGTTTTTTGATCTGTATGTACTTCATTAAGACCATCCTCAAGAGAATGAAATGGAAAAAGGCAAAATGGTTGTCTGAGGATGCCTTAGAAATAACTTAGAAAAGAAGAGAAGCAAAAGACAAAAGAGAAAAGAAACACATACCAATCTGAATGCAGAGTTCCAAAGATAGCAACAACAGATTTTTAAAAAAGCCTTTCTAAGCGATCAGTGCAAAGATATAGAGGAAAACAATAGAATGGGAAAGACCAGAGATCTGCTCAAGAAAATTAGAGGTAGGGAAGGATATTTTCATGCAAAGATGGGCCAAATAAAAGACAGAAATGGCATGGAAATAAAAGAAGCATAATATATTAAGAAGTTGAAAGAATATATAGAAGAACAATACAAAAAGGATATTAATGACCCAGATAACCAAAATGGTGTGATCACTCACCTAGAGCTAGACATCCTGAAATGTGAAGTCAAGAGGGCCTTAAGAAGCATCACTATGAGTCAAGCTAGTGGAGCTGATGGAATTGTAATTGAGCTATTTCAAACCCTAAAAGATGATGCTGTAAAGGTGCTGCACTTAATATGCTAGCCAATTTGGAAAATTCAGCAGTGGCAATCCCAAAGAAAGGCTATTTTAAAGAATGTTCAATTACTACACAGTTGCACTCATCTCACATACTACCAAAGTAATTTCTCCAAGCAAGTTTTCAACAGTACATGAACTGTGAATTTCCATATGTTCAGGCTGGAATTAGAAAAGGCAGAGGAACCAGAGATCAAATTGCCATCATTCGTTGGATCATAGAAAAAGCAAGAGAATTCCAGAAATATACCTACTTCTGCTTTATTGACCATGCAAAAGCCTTTGACAGTATGGATCACAACAAACTGTGAAAAACTTACTGAGATTGGAATACCAGACCATCTTACCTGCCTTCTGAGAAATCTGTATGCAGGTCAAGAAGCAACAGTTATAGTTGAACATGGAACAGCAGACTGGTTCCAAATCAGGAAAGGAGTAATTAAAGGCTGTATACTGTCACCCTGCTTATTTAAATTATATGCTGATCACATCCTGCGAAATGTCCAACTGGATGAAGCACAAACTGGAATCATTGTTTCTGGGAGAAATATCAATAACCTCAGATATGCAGATGACACCACCCTCATGGCAGAACATGAAGAGATACTAAAGAGCCACTTGATGAAAGTGAAAGAGGAGAGTGAAACATCTGGCTTAAACTCCACATTCACAAAATGAAGATCATGGCATTTGGTCCCATCACTTCATGGCAAATAGATGGGGAAACAATGGAAACAGTGAGAGACTTTATTTTTGGGAGCTCCAAAACTACTGGAAATGATGACTGCAGCCATGAAATTAAAAGATGCTTGCTTGTTTGAAGAAAAGTTATGACAAGCCTAGCAGCATTTTTAAAAGCAGAGATATTACTTTGTTGAAAAAGTTCAGTACAAACAAAGCTATGATTTTTTCCAGTTGTTATATATGGATGTGAGAGTTGGAGCATAAAGAATGGTGAGAAATGAAGAACAGAAGGTTTTGAACTGTGGTGTTGGACAAGAATCTTGAATGTCCCTTAGACTACAAGGAGATCCACCCAGTTATGCTAAAGGAAATCAATCCTGAATATTAATTGGAAGGACTGATGCTGAAGCTGAAATTCCAATACTGTAGCCAACTGATGTGAAGAACTTACACATTAGAAAAGACCCTATTAAGGGGAAAGATTGAAGGCAGGAGTAGAAGAGGATGACAGAGGGTGAGATGGTTGGATGGCATCACTAACTCGATGACATGAGTTTGAGCAAGATCCAGGAGTTGGTGAAGGACAGAGAAGCCTGGTGTGCTGCAGTCCATGGGGTTGCAAAGAGTCGGACATGACTGAGTGACTGAACTGAACTGAACATACCCCATAGCAAATGCTAGTTGCAATTGTCAAGTTTCTCCAGAAAGACAGGGCTCCCCAAAGCCCCAACACATATCCCTAGTTAGTCTGCATCCATGCACAGAAGTCACTGCCTAGCATTCACAAGGCATTCAGTGACTTCTGATTTCAGGGGGACCTCCATTTTTTTAGACATAGAGGAGCAAAGGATACATTTATCCTCCTGTCTTAAACAACTTGAAAGTAGAAGACATAAATGAAAGAGCAGTTTTTTACATCAAATGTCAGGCAGCAGAAAATGGATTCCTGAGGCGGGGAGCAAGCAAGGTGAGTTCTACAATTGCCCCAACTCTAGAAATAGTTTCCAACACATACATGGATGGGCTATCTAAGCAGAGACAAACGGTCTCCCCAAGAAGAAAGATTTAAAACTCTAGATAGTTATAGGTCATAGGAGAGAGCTACACACAGAGAACTGTGCTAGTGTACAGGTGATACCCTTCCAGTTTTCAGCAGAGAGTTGATAGTACTGGTCAGGATTACAGGGAACAATACTTGAGTCTCAAATTGTGCCAAGTCTAATGGTGTCCCCACCCACCAGCATGGAAATTACTCATAATTCCCATGACATCAGTATAGTCCTGAAGACAATATTGCCTTATTAGTGGGGAATACTAAACATGGTCTAAAGGCTGGTATTATAACAGCTAAAAAACCTGAACAGCAAGCCTTCAAAAAATACAATTGTTCCCAAGAAATTCCCAGGGTTTGCAAACAGTGCCAGGAATAGTTTATAAAAATTAAGAATATCCAGCATCCAAAGGGAAAAAATTGCCATATCTAATATCCATTTAAAATTTCCGTATGAATTGTGAAAATATATGTCCTAGGTAAATCAAAATATTGTAAAGTAATTATCCTCTAATTAAGGTAAATAAATAAATTTCAAAAGAAAAAAAAAATTCCAGTGTGTAAAGAAGCAACAACCTCGAGTGTGGGAGGGAGGTTCTAGAGGGAGGGGACATATGTATTCTTATGAATGGTTTATGTTGTTGTATGGCAGAAACCAGCACAATTATCCCCCAAACAAAAATAAAAAAAAAAAAAAAAAGAAAAGGGAAAAAAAAAAAAGAAGCAAGAAAATATCCATAATGAGGGAAAAATCAATTAGTAAAAACACAGTTAAAATATACATCACATAATTAGCAGGAAGGGCATTAAAATGCTTCCTAGAATAATAATCTTTACATTCATGAAGCTGAAGAATATTGAGTATGTTAAATAGAGACATGGAAAATAGGAATGAAAAGACTGTGGGAAAAATTAATTGTGCATCACAGAAATTTGAAACAACTTTAAGAATACTGAAATATATGTAAATGGAATCCCACAGGAAGTGAAAGAAGGAGAATAGAGAAAAGAACTTCATAATTACTGGCTGAAAAATTTCCAGATATGATGAAAGCTTTAAACCCATTAACACAGAAGTTCAATAAATTCAAAGACAAGAAATAGGACAACTATTCAAAGGTGCATGATAATTCATTGTTTAAAATAATCAACCAAAGAAATGTAACCAGAATGAAAAACAGACACAGTAGAAGAAAAAATGAGAAAGACAGCAGATTAGGCATATGAAACAATGTTAGTCAGAGGACACTGGCACCACATCTTAAAATGCTGAGAAATATAATTGACTCAGAATTCTATACCCAAGAAAAATACATATTAAAAACAAGATAAAATACTTTCTCAGACTTGAACAACTATGAGACTGCATCACCACCAACAGACCAATGTAAAAAGAAATGTTTTTTAAAAGGTCTCAAATGTGAGATCTCCATAATTCTAGCCATATCAGTCTTTCAAAAGACCTTGATCAGGAGAAACTAATATTAAAGTAGAAATAGTCATTGTGTTTGTACCCACTTCTAGAAATTATTGCTAACTCCTTCAGTACTGGATCTTGCAATGCTGGTGGAGTAGATGGAGAAGTGATGTGAACAGAAATAAGGAAGGTGAGACAGGTAGGTCAGAATGTGAGGTAACAAAGACAAGATATTTAGAAGCTGAAGAATTGAGAGAAATTTGGGACCTGAGTTGGAAAAGCAGTTTTCAAAGCAAATTGCATCATGTGGTGTGTATAATCCTCACTTCAGTCCTTAGAAGATCTCTACTGACCAGTCTGCCTCTTTTTTCTGGAGCACAGTTCAGGTCCATATAGTGGTTTCTCATTGCTGTTCCTTCCACACTGTGCCCAGCCTAATCCGTTCAGAAAATTCAGCATGGTCCATTCAGAAAAGGTTTGTTCTTTAAGGCAGATGCTGCAGGCTACCTACAAAATGATGTATTCTCTGCTTCTCTTTCAAAACTGAAAATAGTTTGTTATATAGCCATGAGCCCAGTAGCTGTTGCTGCTGCTGCTAAGTCACTTCAGTCGTGTCTGACTCTGTGCAACTCCATAGAAGGCAGCCCACCAGGCTCCCCCATCCCTGGGATTCTCCAGGCAAGAACACTGGAGTGGCTTGCCATTTCCTTCTCCAGTGGGTGAAAGTGAAGTCACTCAGTCGTGTCCGAGTCTTAGCGACCCCATGGACTACAGTTCTCCAGGCTCCTCCATCCATGGGATTTTCCAGGCAAGAGTGCTGGAATGGGGTGCCATTGCCACAGGACTGCATTTCCTGTACACCTGTGGTCTTAGTCATGACTGGTGACCGAGATGTAAGCAGATCTGTAAGAGGGATTTCTTGGAAGACTGCTTTCAAGGAGCTGATTTAGCTGAGAGATGGGACTCTTCCCTTACCTACTTTCTTCCTAACTGTTGTCTGGATTTTAGTTGTGATGGTGGAACTCTTGCAGTTGTATTGGACAATCATGTAACTTTGGAGATGGATACCACCCAAGCTCTGGCTGAGTGGGAGAGAAAAATCAATTTATCTTGCTAAAGTTATAGTTGTATTAGATTTTTGCAATGTGCATCCAAACTTAATACTGATACTGCTGTGTGTTTAATATAATATAGTCTTATTATTTTGTTGGGTTTGGTGAATATATTTATGTTTTACATTTCTTTAATTTTTTTTTATTTTATAAATTGATTCATCAACCATTATACCTAAATTGTATAAATGCAAAATTATGATTATAAGCATGCTTTCCTTTAGATTTTGTATTTTTATACTTTCTTATCTCTTTCCTTTCTTCTTTTCTCCATACTTTACAGCCTGGACCATGTCCTCTCTTATAACCTCATCCATATCCATATCTGCAGGCCAAAACAGACCAAGAGCTGTGTGCAGAGAACCAAAGAAGAATGAATACAGGGGATATGAATGAAGGGTGGTGGCCCTTGTTACTTATCATGAATGTTCTGAAATGGGATCACATTCTTCTGCCCTTCTGTGTGCCCACCACCCGCAGTTTTGCCATGAACATGGAAGATACTTCCGCCAGTGGAATTTGAATAGAGGTGATATGTCACTTCCAAATGGAACTATTATTTTTGTCACAGTAGCTGGAATGCAGATGTAATGACAGGAGCTGGAGCAGCCATGTTAGACCAGAGGTAAGTAGCACAGGCGGAAGATGTGACAAGAAAGAAGTAGGCCCTCATCTCTGTGGAGAGACCTGCACTAACATTATATGAAAGAGAATTGAAATTGTTTTGTATTTAAGATAATGTTATTTAGGGTTTGATTACAGTCATTGAACCTATAATCTAACACTCTTAATAGAATAACTGATCTTTGTGTTAGATTTGTCTTGACATCAGGGTCTGAATGAGACAATATCTACTGACATATACTTAGAAGTGAGTCAAGTGACAGCCCTGCCCTCTGGAAGCTGTGGTCTAGTGTGGGATTCAGAAACTGAAGCAAGAACAAAGCCACATGGCAGGACAGCTTCAAGATCATGTAGGGGGACCTCAATCAGCCCTGATCTCAGGAGGTTGCTTCAAGTAGGGACAATCCTCTATCTTTCTCCTCATAAATAAGACATGGTGCCAAGTTTCATATAAAAGTGATTTATTTCAAATTCCTTCCAAAATGCTTTCCCTTTTGATCCAGTGCTTAAGATATGTGCTTGAGACCTGGTTTGGGAAGACTGCAAATGCCGCAGGGGAACTAAGCCGGTGGGCCACAACTACTGAGCCTGAGTGCCCTAGAGCCTGTGATCTACATCAAGAGAAGCAAAGGACTGAAAAGTCAAGGCACTGCCATAACAGAGTAGCCCCTGCTTGCTGCAAAAATTAAAAAAAGAAAAATTTTCCCAGGGAAAACAGTGAGGGCTAAGTGGAAGCAGGACATGAAAAAGAATGAAACCTGTCTGGGTATGATATCATGCAAGGCATGGAGAGGGAAGCTACAGCCTGTTTTCACAGGAAAGTTGGGATATAAGTTGTACCTCAAACCAAGGCTAGGGAGCTGGGATTTCACTCTCCTGGGATTTCACTCTCCCACTAGCGCCTCCCTCTCATCCTTCAACTAACACCCAGCTGGTGTCTCCAAGCCCTTGTATTAGATTCTCCAAAGACAAATCAAAGGTGACACTAGAAGCAAAAGACACCAAAGCTTAGGAAAATGCAACCCCAGATAATGTCCAGATTTCTTCACCCAGTCTGCCATCTCCAGCATCATATCTGAAATCCTGCGAGTCTAAAAAACTCCGTGGTTCTCTACATGTAAGTATTTTTTTTTTAAAAATTCAGGTTTTAATTTATATAGGAATGTAGTTGATTTACAGCATTGTATTAATATTAGTTTTATGTGAAATTAATTCCCTTATACATACACATGTACCCATTGTTTCTTAGATTCTTTTCCCATACAGGATATTATAGACTACTGATCAGAAATCCTGTGCTGTACAGTAGGTCATTGTTGGTTATCTATTAAATAAAGTAGTATACATATATTAATCAAAAACTCTCAATTTATCCCTCTCCCACCTTTCCACTTTGGTAACTATAATTATTGTTTTGATGGAGGAATGTGTCTAAGCATTTTTTGGATCAGGGTTTGTGCTCGTGAGAGTGCAGTGGCCAGGGAAAACAAGCCTGAGAGACTCATTTGAAATTATGGTAAATGTTGAGAAGGACACGGCCATGCAAAAAGCTGGGAGAAAAACATTCTAGATGTGGGAATTACCCCTGCTAAGGACCAAGGTAACCAAGCTTAATAAATGGCTACTCTTCCACTGACAACCTTCCTTCCATGTTTGGAACTTAGCTACAGGACAACCACCATACCTCATCCCATGCTTCAGTTGTGAGTTAGAAACAATGAGGCATGTCAGCCTTCCCAAGAAGGGAGAACCTGGGGCTATCATGAGGCTGAATATGCTCTGGTTCAGGGACATTTACACAAAATGGTTATCACCAGGAGCATCAGGTGCCGGGGCAGCACCAATGCCTCTGACTATCTCCATGCACTTGTTCTCAGGAGTAGAAACGCCAAGAAATGGACAGAGTGAAGAAATAAGTAATCATTCTTGTTTCGTCTTACCCCATGTGATTCCCATGGCTCTTTGACCACACTGCTCTCTGCCCAAAAACTCTTTCCTTTATTCTGTCTTCAAAGGTGGCTTGTGAATTACATCAGCACCTAACTGTGAAGCCTGGTGGCTGAAACTCAACTCACAGTCAGCTGGGACCCAGAGATGTCTGGCCTTGTCCTGTGTTTCTGTCCTTTTTCTCCAACCAGATTCATAAAGCAAAGTCCCTATAAAATATAAGGGTGATTGTAATTCTCTCAAGGCCATTGAATGTCCAAGGTCTATTTGAAGCATCAAAGAGGGAACGCATCCTCTGCATTCAGGCTAGTCTCAGACCCCAACCTCGCTCAGGCAGGTGTTCCCTGAGGAAACATAAAGCACTTATCTAAGTTTCCAGAATGCTAAGAAGAGAATGCTTCTTGCTCTGAATGCAGGTTTGCCGGGGACCAGCCCCGGCTGATCCAGGGTATTCGAAGGAGAGACGGCTAGGCGAGGGTCAGGGAATAACTGCTTAATTACACTTTAATTAAGGATACAAAGAGTAATAGAATAAGGATAGCTCAGTGAGGAAATTCAGTGGAGAAAAGCGGCTGAAATAAGGATAGCTCAGTAGGAAAATTCAGTGGAGAAAAGCGGCTGAAATAAGGATAGCTCAGTAGGAAAATTCAGTGGAGAAAAGAAGCTGAGTGGCTTGGTTTACGCGGAAAATCAATATAACCCGTGACACCAGGTTAGCTCTGACCACGGAGGCCGCAGGCGCCCTCTCGAATAGCGGAAGGTGCCCCACCTTAGACATCTTCTCGAGTGGGTCTTAGAAGCCCAGGCAAATAAATGGTCGCAGAGGACATCCACGCTCCAGATGGACGCTCAGCCGGAAGTTAAAGGGAAGAATGACATGGGGAGACCAAGTTTCAGTGAACAAGGCCCGCACTTTATTTTCCAAAGTAGTTTTTATACCTTAAGGTATGCATAGAGGATAATGGGGGAAGGGGTAGAGTCATGCAGCAAGCCAGGCTTTCTTCCTGCAAACTTATCATATGCAAAAGTTCAGGTGATTGACATCATCTTCTGGCCCGGAGGCCTGTTAACATTTTAAGAAACTTATCTTTCTCTAAAGGTGATTATTCCAAAGTCAGGCGCCAGCCTTCCAAAAAGCATTGGACAAAGCGGCATTTTACATTTCTATACACCCATTATATCAATCAATACACTGCCAAGGACACAGTAGGTAAGGAGTATGGAGACTTAGCAGCAAACATTGGCCCAACAAGTGAAAAACCCTTCACCAATACATTTTCTAATCAATCTTTTAACTACTCAAAGGAATCTGTGTTTAGGCAGTTTAGAACATCTCCTGCCTCTCACAGTTGGGAGGCTCTGAACAATCACATGTGGCCGGAAAAACCTATTCAGGCAGGCTAGAGGATTTCCAAAGGAGTTTGTAGGTTAAACACTGTCACACCCAAGAATTATTAACTGGAGCCGTAAGCTAACTCTTTTTCCAGAGAGAGGTAGTGGGAGACAGCCCCCCGTAAAGTCAGAGGTGTAGGTGAAAGCACAAAGCAAAAAGTAGGCAGACTCTGGTTTTGGGGGTAGATGCTCGAGAATTTCCAGGGGGACTCCTGAGGCTCGATCCCGCCTTTGCGTGTGTCGAGCCTCCTTCCTCATGACCTTTGTCATGGGCGGAGTGCCTCACGCTGGCTCCAGGCAGTGATAGAATTCCAGTTGAGCTATTACAGATCCTCACTCAATATGCAATATGCCGGCTCCCAGCACAGGTTCATGTTATCCAGTCAGCCAAGGGTCTGTCTTGTGTGAAGGTCGAGTGGGAGCTCTGGGGATCTGAATTGATAGTGAGTCAGTCACCACCTTCACGACTACCTCCTAGGGTCACTACAGATGGCCTTCCCACTGTCCCTGGAACCAAGAAGAAACAGCCCTGAATATTGCTTTCCTGCTGCTACATGGAGGCAGGTCTGCTAATAAAATCAGAAACAGACTTGAGGGGCAACGGGAAAGAAACTTCCACTCTGGTGCTTGCAGACATCTGAGAGCTACCCAGCAGTGAATGCAATTGATCTTTCTCTCATCTTTCCCTTCTTGGAAGTTTCCTAGCCTGGGAACCAGAGTTCCTGGGTCCAAGTCTTCACTAACTTACCTGCAGCTTTAAGGTGAGTCATAAACCCCAGGGTTCAGTTTCCCATCTCTTGGATGAGGGAGACTGGACTTGCTCTAGAACACTTCTTCCAGTCTGAGGCTCAATGCCAATCAGTGGGCAAGTGGATCAGAGGTGCATGTTTCTGAGAATGCTGAGGCTGCCTCTGGTGGGCAAGGGGCTGTAACTGTCTATTGATGTTCATGGGTTCTGGGCTCAGGACTAGGAGTGGCAGACCATGTGGCACACAACTGCTGTGACACCGAGGACCTTAGAGGCCTTGCCCACTGGAACTTACCATCATTTGGGTTCTGTGGGATGAGATCAGGTATTTATGTCAGAGTTACCAATGGGGAAGCTTGTATATTCCTCAGCAGAAACCCAAATTAGGCTAATGAATCATCTCTCCTAAAAAACTCTGGGAACTAGATATGCCAGGACTCTTAAACAAAATTTGTAGTATTTTAAATACTATTTAAAGTAGGTCATTTTTTGGATGATCTGCCATTTGCTCTCTGGCTTGGGATGATACCCACAGTTAGAGTTGAATCAAAGGGTTTCTGGGGGAGGCCCTCTCCCTGTGAGTCATTAGGAGTGAGTACAGCTCTCTCCCCTCCACCTCTGGAGCAGGAATTCCAGCAGGAAGGATGTGACCTCCAAGTTTAACTGAAAGACTCAAGAAGGTCTGGCCCTCAAGTAGGCACTATTCTTTCCCCAGTGCTTCTTCTTTCCCTCCTGGGTCCTGTGCAAGCTGCCCACCTCCTGGTTACTGGGTTCTGAATTCCTACTCCCTGCACTTGTAGATAACTATGCAGTCCCACTTGTGGCTCCCTCCTTACCCAGCCCCAATCCCTCACCTGCAGATTGCACTAAAGAAGGGAAAACCAAGATGGGCCTGCCCAGTTTTTCTTTCTAAAAATATCTGCATTCCTCCTGCTTCCAGACCCTGTCCTGAATCATCAACATCTCCAGCTAGATGACTCAGCTTAGCAGAGTAATGGCGATGCAGATGGTTGGGGGGGGGGGTAGAGGGCGGGCGTTAAGGGTGTCAGGTGTGGGGGACAGTTTTCAGACGACAAGAGATGAGTTGGGGTAAGGAGCATGTGGTCCTCCAACCACTCATTCATTAGGGACCTGCCTGAATCTGCTATCTTGGGCTCCTAAGGGTATCTCTAAAACAGAAACTTCAAAATGGACTCTTTATAAACTTCTTACTGCAAAATATTTTCAAACATAACAAATATAAGAAAGACGGGTGTCATGAACCCTATATTCCATCATTTGGCATCAATAACTACAAAACTAACCTCTTAGTCCCACAGGTTGTCATAGACTGCAGAATATGCAACATCAAGGTGGTGGCCAATTGAGTTCCCAGGGAAGACATTCTTGACTTGCACATCCGTCTTTCTCTTCTTGCTATGTTCTCACATGTGGTGGCTGAAGGGAAGGAAGAAGAGGGAGAATAAGAGAGAAAAAGAGGGAGAGGCTAATCCCATCATTAGGGACTGCCATCAAAACACCAGGTCAACCTTGGTACCTCCCAGAGGCCCTAATTTCTAATACCATCACATTGGGAGTCAGGGATGGACACAATTCATCCATAGCAGCTACGCATAGTGTAGGAGGTATCTCTTTTTAATTCAAGATAGACCATCATTTCATTCTCTCTTTTACACCTTATTCATTTTTCCTGAAGTATTTTGGGAAAAGATGAACATTTCACAAAATATATATAATGAGTATTTTTGGTAGAATGATAGGATATGAAAAAAATGCTCTTTTGTTCCCAATAAAATGAACATTTTATATCCAGTCTATGTGCAAATTTCCCTATTCTCAAAAAGCAGATGTCTTTTCACAGTTTATTGAAGAATGTAGTCATATGTTGCACTTGGTTGTTCTCTTTTAAGATGAAATAAGCAGGGCAAAGACTAATAGAATTTTGCCAAGAAAATGCACTGGTCATTGCAAACACCCTCTTCCAATAACACAAGAGAAGACTCTACAGATGGACATCACCAGATGGTCAACACCGAAATGAGATTGATTATGTTTTTTGCAGCTAAAGATGGAGAAGCTCTATACAGTCAACAAAAACAAGACCAGGAGCTGACTGTGGCTCAGATCATGAACTTCTTATTACCAAATTCAGAGTTAAATTGAAGAAAGTAGGAAAAACCAC
Source organism: Bubalus kerabau (assembly GCF_029407905.1). NCBI lineage: Eukaryota > Metazoa > Chordata > Mammalia > Artiodactyla > Bovidae > Bubalus > Bubalus kerabau. Next base: position 12,825,611 of record NC_073628.1, read on the forward strand.
TAGTCCATTAAGGTATGACCTAAATAAAATCCCTTATGATTATACAGTGGAAGTGAGTGAGAAATAGATTTAAGGACCTAAATCTGATAGATAGAGTGCCTGATGAACTATGGAATGAGGTTCGTGACATTGTACAGGAGACAGGAATCAAGACCATCCCCATGGAAAAAAAAGGCAAAAAAGCAATGGCTGTCCGGGGAGGCTTTACAAATAGCTGTGAAAAGAAGAGAAGCAAAAAGCAAAGGAGAAAAGGAAAGATATAAGCATCTGAATGCAGAGTTCCAAAGAATAGCAAGAAGAGATAAGAAAGCTTTCCTCAGCAATCAATGCAAAGAAATAGAGGAAAACAACAGAATGGTAAAGACTAGAGATCTCTTCAAGAAAATTAGAGATACCAAGGGATCATTTCATGCAAAGATGAGCTTGATAAAGGACAGAAATGGTATGGACCTAACAGAAGGAGAAGATATTAAGAAGAGGTGGCAAGAATACACAGAAGAACTGTACAAAAAAGGTCTTCATGACCCAGATAAGCACGATGATGTGATAACTGACCTAGAGCCAGACATCCTGGAATGTGAAGTCAAGTGGGCCTTAGAAAGCATCACTATGAACAAAGCTAGTGGAGATGATGGAATTCCAGTTGAGCTATTTCAAATCCTAAAAGATGATGCTGTGAAAGTGCTGTACTCACTATGCCAGCAAATTTGGAAACTCAGCAATGGCCACAGGACTGGAAAATGTCAGTTTTCATTCTGATCCCAAAAAATGCAGTACCAAAGAATGCTCAAACTACAGCACAATTGCACTCATCTCACACGCTAGTAAAGTAATGCTTAAAATTCTCCAAGCCAGGCTTCAGCAGTATGTGAACCATGAACTTCCAGATGATCAAGCTGGTTTTAGAAAAGTCAGAGGAACCAGACATCATGTTGACAACATCTGATGGATTATCAAAACAGCAAGATAATTCCCGAAAATCATCTTCTTCTGTTTACTGACTATGCCAAAGACTTTGACTGTGTGGATCACAATAAAATGTGGAAAATTCTGAAGGAGATGGGAATACCAGACCACCTGATCTGCCTCTTGAGAAATCTGTATGCAGGTCAGGAAGCAACGGTTAGAACTGGACATGGAACAACAGACTGGTTCCAAATAGGAAAAGGAGTTTGTCAAGGCTGTATATTATCACCCTGCTTATATAACTTATATGCAGAGTACATCATGAGAAACGCTGGACTGGAGGAAGCATAAGCTGGAATCAAGATTGCTGGGAGAAATTTCAATAACCTCAGATATGCAGATGACACCGCCTTTATGGCAGAAAATGAAGAAGAACTAAAGAACCTCTTGATAAAGGTGAAAGAGGAGAGTGAAAAAGTTGACTTAAAGCTTAACAATCAGAAAACGAAGATCATGGCATCCAATCACATCACTTTATGGCCAATAGATGGGGAAATAGTGGAGACAGTGGTTGACTTCATTTTTCTGAGCTCAAAAATCACTGCAGATGTTGATTGCAGCCATGAAATTAAAGCACATTTACACCTTGGAAGGAAAGTTGTAACCAACCTAGAAAGCATATTGAAAAGCAGAGACATTACTATGTCAAAAAACGTCCATGTAGTCAAGGCTATGGTTTTTCCAGTGGTCATGTATGGATGTGAGAGTTAGGTTATAAAGAAAGCTGAGCCCCAAAGAACTGATGCTTTTGAACTGTGGTGTTGGAGAAGACTCTTGAGCATCCCTTGTACTGCAAGGAGATCCAACCAGTCCATCATAAAGGAAATCAGTCCTGAATGTTCATTGGAAGGACTGATGCTTAAGCTGAAACTGCAATACTTTGGCCACCTGATGTGAAGAGCTGACTCATTTGAAAAGACCCTGATGTTGGGAAAGATTGAGGGCAGGAGGAGAAGAGGATGATAGAGGATGAGATGGTTAGATGGCATCACCAACTCAATGGACATGAGTATGTGTGGACTCCGGTAGTTCGTAACAGACAGGGAGGCCTTGCGTGCTGCCATTTATGGGCTCACAAAGAGTTGGACACGACTGAGCAACTGAACTGAACTGAAGTTATTGAATATAGTGTCACGTTTCTTTCCTTTTTTTCTTTTGGTTTTCTTTGGTTTTGTTTTTGATGGGATGTATTTTTTGTTTTTCCTTAGAAGATATTCCACTCTGAATGTAGAGTCATAAGTCTGAATTATAAAGCCAATTAAGTAATGTGTTGTTATAGATAGCTAGTCAACAACAAGCTGATGAAAATAGATTTATTAGTCTTGTTCTCAATTTGTTCAGTTCACTTCAGTCCTTCAGTTGTGTCCATCTCTTTGCAATGCCATAGACTGCAGCATGCCAGGCTTCCCTATCCATCACCAACTCCCGTAGCTTGCTGAAGCTCATGTCCATTGACTTGGTGATGCCATCCAACCATCTCATTCTCTGTCTTCCACTTCTCCTCCTGCCTTCAATCTTTCTGAATATCAGGGTTTTTTCCAATGAGTCAGCATGTTTAGTATGCATTCAGTCTCTTTTTAAATCAACCAACATGAATTAAATTCCTCTCTGTCCCTACTGCACTCCCAACTCTAGGCCAGAAACAAAAACCTGCAGAGACTGAAGGCTGACTCCAGCACATCGCTGTGGAGATTTAGTTCCCACTGTTTTTTTAGGGGAAAAAAAATATTAGTTGCTAACATTAAAATCAATAGATTGTACATAAATAGCCAAACTTCTGATTCTCCTGAAAACATAGGCAACTGGCATGCTTTCCAGCATGGGTGAAGTGGAGGAAAGGCTGCTCCCAGTGGTAAGGCCTGTGCTGCCAAGGGTCCAACATGGCCACCTAGTCCTATTATCATATTTCCTGCCTCCGGGGGCCATGAGTTTGTGAGAACTAGATTGCTAGCTCTCTTAAGATAAACAGTACTTTTGTCTTGATCAACTTTGACTTCGAAGCCTTTAACCCAGAACCTAGCACAGAGTTCTTCCTTGTACGTTTGCTGGATGATGTAAAACATCTTGTGGATGTCTATGACATTTCTTCCAATACTGAAACTATGCAATTGAAGTACTGCTCTGTCCTAATTCTTTGATGCAGACTGGCATCATAGGTGACCCTGTTGTCTGCCAATAGACCCACTACCTAAAGCCAGTTGTATGTCCCTGGACTGCCCCTGAAGTCTTCACTTTGCCATTTGACAACTTATCCTCCTAGCAATCTCATCTCCAACGAAGATAGGAATGCATATCTCATGAAGTGGCTAGGAAGATGACCTGAAACCACGAATGTCAAGCATGGCCCCTAGTATCCATTTTCATGATGTTCTTACCCATTTTTTCCTCCAAGTAGGCAAGGTTCTCTGTCTTCTTAGATGTCCATGCAGATCAGTCTGATTTTCCATCCAAGCTTCAAGGAAGAGATTACAGTTCAATTCTCTGTATTCTGAGAAGCTTCAAAGGCCACTCACGAAGGACACTGATGAAGGTAAAGATTTTATAGAGACCTTTGTGGTTTTTTCAGATCTTTTAGTGGCCTACAGGGGAAAACAAGGGTAGGTCAGAGCATATATTACAAGGGGCTCCTGGTCACCACTACATTCTAAGAACCAAAACTTCCCTGTGTACCTGCAGCCAGGAAAGAAGCATGAAGTGGCTTGTGCTCCTCTGGCTGGTGGCCTTCTCAGAGTGCATAGTCAAGTAAGTATGGGGACTGTAAGCCACATCATGTTCCTTTCTCGGATTTTTCTTTTCATCTGATTATTCCACCCATCAGGTTTAGAAGGGAATGAAATATTTCCCTAAGAGTCTTAAAGTTCAAATCTTACTTATTGATAAGTAACTTGCTCTAGGAACTGTAGATGCCAAGGTCTTATGTACATTTGCATGGTTGCACAATTCTTGGGGTCCAGTCATATCATGACCTATTGAAAATGCAACTCCTTGCAACTGTTCAGTGCACAGTCTATGCAGATGTCTATGTGGTCCTGTGGAATAGCACTTTTCTACATTTTATTCAACATGTCCTCTTTTTTCCCTGTCTACTTAAGTGTGTATATGTCTATGCTTACATCTCTGTATCACTGTCATTTATCTCTCCAACTCTTTGGAAGGCACTGGGAGTGTATTTCTCTCTGTGTTGTTTTCTTTTAATTTTTCATTTGACACATCCTTCCTTCTCAAACCTCTGAATTTCCCTTACTTGTTCCCTATATCTTGGATTATTTTTTCAACTCTCACTTCTCTTTCAAAGTGGAGAAAGACACATTGTTTTATATACACTGCTTTATATCTGACAAGCAGTGTGACCACAGTCAACTCAGAAACCTCTTGCATTTCAAATTGCTCCCTTGTAAAAGAGGATAAGAGTCCCCCTTCTACCTCCTTCCCTGAGGTTCTATGAGAAGGATAGTGTGGGATGGCAACAGCAATGCTAATGACTGTCATGTTGAGACTTCCTATTTATCAGGTACCTTATATCCATCACTTCACTTATCCCCAAGATATTCTATTTAGAGGGTTTGTATTGTTACATTCCACCATTTTACTGAAGGGGAAACTGAGACACCACACAGTCATATGGCTTACTCAAGATTACAGAACAGAGCCTGTATTCAAAGTGATGTCTTTGCCATGGTATAGGCATAAAATTCTGATAATAATGTGTTTCATAAAAATGGTTAGAAAATACACAGGGCCATTACAATGACAATTACACCTTAACACTGACAGCTAATTGTAGCATCCTCTTTGTTTTCTTTGTCAAATGTTCTGTGAAAGAATACCTCTAAGGCGAGTGAAGACCATGAGAAAAACCCTCAGTGGAAAAAACAAGCTGAACAATTTCCTGAAGGAACATGCTTACAGTCTGTCCCAGATTTCTTCTCGTGGTTCAAATGTAACTATTCACCCACTGAGAAACATCATGGATGTGAGTATTTTGGCGGGATGGTGCTTCATAGAGCCCCCTGGTGCTCTAGCCTAGCACTGAGGCTCATCTGGTGGTGCCTGGTGGGATGTTGGGGTTGGGGTTCCTGCAGGAGGCAGACACACTGGAAAACAGGGACCCCACCCAGAGGAGAAGGTACTCTCATCCTCAACTGTTGGTCTTGGTGACTGGGCCCGGCAATTACCAGGTGGCAGGTAAACATCCCTTTCTGTGTCAAAGATGTGTCATTACTTTGAGGGCGATTGTTCCTTAGGAACTGTGTGAGCCACTCAGCTACAGATGAAGAGTGAGCCATCACTGATCAAAAGGTAGAACCAACTACAAAGCAACTGTGACTCCCCCGGCAGAGGAATTCAGTTTCCACAGATGCAAGAACCACAGCACGGAACTCGTATTCCGTGTAAGGCCATAAGGATCTAACTGTGGTTACTGTTTTTAGATTAGACAAAGGGCTTATTTTGTCTTCAAGAATGCCCATGCCAGCCTGAGAGATAGGCAAAGGGTATATACATGTCGAGTGAAAGGGTCATCTGTGTGGAGTTGATTGGATGTGGTCTCATAGAGGGAGTGGCTGGGGTTGATCCAGAATGACCTCCTGGAGAAGGGGGCACTGAGGCTGGGATTGAAGACACTACAGACCTTCTCAAATGAAGGCACCAGGACTTCCCTGGTTGTCCAGTGGTCCTGGAGGCCCAGTGATTATGCCTCTGTGCTTCCAATGCATGAGGTACCATTTCAATGCCTGGTCATAGAATCAATATACTGCATACAATGCAGCACAGGAAAAATATATCAAATGCAGACATCTCTGTGACCAAAGTCTGTGAGCTTCACGGTGGTTAGAAAGTGATCTCAAGGGATATGTGACACCCAGAGGGAGGCAGTAGTGTGGGAATAGAGGGTAGCCAGTTCTGCACTGACCTATTCCCTCCTTTTCACTGTAGATGCTCTACATGGGTAACATCACCATTGGAACACCCCCTCAGGAATTCCAGGTTGTCTTTGACACAGGCTCATCTGACTTGTGGGTGCCCTCCGTCTTTTGCCAAAGTCTAGCCTGTGGTGAGTACAGACTCCCCCTACCCGGACCATCTTTCACTTGCCCTGTTGCCCTGTTTCCACCCTTGGCACCTGATGACACTCATCTCTTGTGTCTGCAGCTACAAAGGTTATGTTCATACATCTTCTGTCTTCCACCTTCCGGCATACCCAAAAGGTCTTCAACATCAAGTACAATACTGGAAGGATGAAAGGACTTCTTGTTTATGACACAGTTCGGGTAACAAATGCTGAGTCAGGGCTGGCTATGGAGTGACCCCTGCTTGCAAAACAGATGCAGGACCCTTCTTAGCCTAACTCCCATAGATATTGGCCACCTTACCCACAGGATCCTGCATCTGGGGAGACAGTGCCTGTGGTGACACTTGAGCAGATTAGCTAACCCAGAGAGTGACTTGAAGTGTGGACTTGCAGCTCCTCTGCCCATGAGCAGTTCAAGTCATTTTGCTGGGAGTGAGAAAATGGGAAAAAAGCACCCAATTTTATATTCACAGACTGTTCCAGGCACTTTCAGCTGATAATTGGCTTAATCCTGCAACAACCTCACATAACAGTTACTCTGATTAGCTGATGAGACATATGCATAAACTGAGGTGCAGACAGAAAGGGCCTTGCTGAGGGCACACATGTGGTAAAAGGTGGAGTTAGGCTGGCTTTTCATGACTGAAGTTGCTGTGGGGTGTTTGGGGACAGGATAAAACTGATCTGGGGACCCTGGGGGCAGTCAAGGGCTTCAGGTATCCATAGTGTGAAACTGGAAGCCTGAGAAGTAAGGGGCCTGATAAATGAGTTCTCACTCTAGAGGCCCTTTGAGAGTCTAATTAACCTATGGTCTGCCTCCCCCAAATTATTTGAGTAGTTCTGCTCTCTCACTTTCTCTCTTATACACACTCACACAAATACACACATATATATCCCCAAAGGTGAATTCCCCAGGCAGTAATTTCATAGAACCCTGCAAGCAAGATTGTGTTTTCAGCTTCTGTCTTCCTGGACAGATGCAGAATCCACAGTACATTACAGAGAATGCAGTCCATTCTTGTCATTAGGTCACAGTGATGCCAAAGAGAAGGCTATCTTTTTCTCCACTCAGTTTGTCCACAAGGTGGCACCAATGGGTCCTGGCCTGACTTGGTTGCCACACCTGTACAGAAGCCACGAGGCCAATTTGACTCACTCAGGTGGTGTTTTTCAGAGGGTCAGATGTTTTAAAATTCACAGCCTCTCTCAAGTGGAACCCAAATTCCCCTCCCAGCTTGGTCTAATCATCTGAGTGCCCCTGAAGACAGAGCCCAGCCTCAATTCTTTTCTGAGGATCTAATAGCAATGTACCCTAGCCCAGTCCTAGCCCACTTCATGTATCTGTAAGTGGGAACACTCTTCTCTCCCACAGATTGGGGACCTTGTAAGTACTGACCAGCCATTCTGTATAAGCCTGGCAGAAGTCGGGTTTGATGGTATACCTTTTGATGGCATCTTGGGCTTGAACTATCCAAACATGTCCTTCACTGGAGCCATCCCCATCTTTGACAACCTGAAGAATGAAGGTGCCATTTCTGAGCCTGTTTTTGCCTTCTACTTGAGCAAGTAAGTCTGAGATGGACAATCATTTTATCCAAATTAGCTGTAAGTTGCTTTCTGTTGCATGAAAATTATAGAACACTTGATAAAGAAGTATCCTGAGAGATAATCTAACCCAGGATAACTATGGCCCAAGGGCCCTATTGGCTTCACCAGTGGCTTTTATAAATAACGTTTTATTCGAACACACCCTGATCCTGGGCTCAAGATCAGTAAATTGGTCTCCTGGGGTGAGTGAGGAGGAAGGCTAATGGAAGGCAACAGGAAGCACGTTGAATAAAAAGCATTAGGTTCAGGATGGGGAACACATGTATACCTGTGGCAGATTCATTTTGATATTTGGCAAAACTAATACAATTATGTAAAGTTTAAAAATAAAATAAAATTAAAAAAAAAAAGCATTAGGATTTGCTTATGTATTTGATAAGGAAGTAAGGAGAAGGATGGTGGATATCTTTCCTTCCTCAATAGCATTTCACTGGGAGCCCAGGACCAGCTACCCAATTTGTAGGTTCCAGTGAAAAATGAAAGTGTGGGACACAAAACTCTGGAATCCTTGTTCAAGAAACATTAGGCATTTCAAGACAGGGAGAGCAGAGGTGGGGTCCCTTCTGAGTGTGGGGCCCTTTGGACAGTAGAGGTCACAGGCCAGTGGAGCCAACTCTTGGTGACCTGAACCCACATCCTTAGAACTCCCAGGCCTTGATTTTCCTTAAAAATGACAAGGTAGATAAGGGGAAAGCCAAAAGCTTCAGCACCATGTCCTCTGAGGGTGTTTGAGCACTCAGGTCCCTGGAGGCCCAGGGTGTCTTCAGAAGACATAGTGGGTGGAGCCTAACCAAGAGATTCAGCTTCTAACCTCCTCTGTGCCACTCACTAACCACTTACAGACCTCAGTCTGGATCTCAATCGCTCCTAGACACTATTTCTGCATCTTTATGTGGAGACCTGATTAGGGCTTTGGTGGGTGGACAAGCACAGCTCTCAGACAGTGCTGTTTTTACTGTCCTCCAAGGATCCCCCCTCACTTCTCTCTACAGAGACAAGCGGGAGGGCAGTGTGGTGATGTTTGGTGGGGTGGATCACCGCTACTACAAGGGAGAGCTCAACTGGGTACCGTTGATCCAAGCGGGCGGCTGGAGTGTACACATGGACCGGTAAGCCTCTTCCTCTGAGGGTCAGCCCAAGTGATGCTCCCACTACTGTACATGGACACAGGCAGACACACACAAATGCATTCTCAGACACACAGTCACACAGACTATATACTACCCACAATGACTCAGACAGACACACAGACACATGGAAACACATAAGCAGACACATATAAACATACACAGAGGCACATATAAACATAGGTAGTCAGAGACACACAAGCACACACAGAGACACATACAAACACACATACAAATAACACACAAGCACACAGATACACAAACAATCCATGGGTTCATAATCCCCAGGCCTTCTGAGCATGGCTCTGATCAGGGTCCTAAAAGGGTACAGAGAGGTCTGTGCAGCTGGGAGAGAGCTGCATCCACTGCCCTTTGAGGTGGGGAGCATGGCTAGAGGACTCTACATTGTGGTGAACAGACGATGAGGAAGAATTTTAGCAGCCTGAACAGAGTTATGATAAGATGACCAACAGTCCAGGGTTACCTTGAACATAGGAAGTTCTCAGTACAGATAAACGTCTATTTAAGAACAGGGAAAGTTCTGAGCAAATGGGGAAAACTGGTCTCCTTAGGGAGCAGCTACCCAGCACTGGAGAGAGGTTGGCTGCAGTCTTAAGATGTGAAAGCAACTAATAAAAAAGACACCCCATGTACCTGGGCACACAGTGGGGGGGGGTCTATAAGATAATCAGGAAGGTGGGATCCAGGAGTGACCTGAGGACAAGAGGCATAATTGATTGGATTCTGTGTGAGACCCTAGGACAAATGCTGACCTGTCCTTTGGAGTTTCTGTGGGCTAGTTATATATTTCCTGGTCAGGGTCTCAGGGTCTGAGCTGGTTGTAGGAGCACTGCTGGGAGACACCCTCTCCCAGAGGAGCCCCTTTCTCCCCCTACTATGAGAATCTGCTGCCCTGGTGAATCTTCATCTTCACTTTGTGTGCTACCCATTATTTGTTCCCCACCAGGTACAGCTCTCTGGATGTTACTTATTGTTTTCTCAGTCTTCATTCAGTCATTGAACAGACAAGCATTGGGCATCCCCTGTGTGCCAGGCACTTTAGGGAGGCAAGGAGAATAGAACTTGCACTCACATCTAAGAAGGCAGATGTACATGAAGTGACTCACTCACATAGTGAATTGTGCCTTTGGTACATGTTAGACATGAGGAGGAGAAGGCAATGGCAACCCACTCTGGTACTCTTTCCTGGAAAATTCCAGGGATGGTGGAGCCTGGTGGGCTGCTGTCTATGGGGTCACACAGGGTCAGACATGACTGAAGTGAGTTAGCAGCAGCAGCAGACATGAGGAAGGGTCTACAGAGAGTGACCAAGACAGGAGACTTATAAACACGGGGGAAAGACTTCCCGAAAAAAATACAATTAAGGTGGAATCTGGAAGATGAGAAGAAATTTGCTAGTCAAAGTGGAGTGGAGTCTTCTAGGAAAGAAGACCAGCCTGTGTCAAGGTACAAAATATCCTGGTGTATTCAAGTACTGCATTCGAGGATGTCAAGAAAGGTGCTGTGTTGAGAGCAAAGGAAAAGAGGGCACGAGACAAAGGGCTGTTTAGGAGACAGTTGGGAAGGGGACAGCTCTGGGGAGACTCAGAGTGACCTTGATGCCCGCTTTCTTCCACTATCTCTCAGCATCTCCATGAAAAGAAAGATTATTGCTTGTTCTGGAGGCTGTGAGGCCCTTGTGGACACTGGAACAGCACTGATCAAAGGCCCAAGAAGACTGGTCAATAATATACAGAAGCTGATCGGCGCCACGCCACGAGGTTCCAAGGTGAAGGGTCATGCCTCAGGTTCACTCCCAGTCTCCACACACAACAAGGATCTCCAGGGCCAACCTCTCTCCCTCTCTCTCTAACAGCACTACGTTTCATGTTCTGTGGTCAATACTCTGCCCTCTATTATCTTCACCATCAACGGCATCAACTACCCGGTGCCAGCACGAGCCTACATCCTCAAGGTGAGGGGACAATACTGAGGGGTGTTCTCAAATTGGGGCTTGCAGCAACCCACGGGCTGCTGTTGGGAGGAGGTCGCCCTCTACTGGCCATCTCACACCATTGCAGAGGTTGATGAGCCCTGTGGCTGGGTCAGTGACTGCCAGAAAACCAACCATTTGAGATTAAAGGGCCGTCTGGGACACTGATCTTCCTGAAATAAATATGGAGACTCCACACCATGCTGGCATGGTGGGAGTCACAAGGAGAGGGGGACACTAAGGTCCTCAGTCCTCAAAGAGCTTCAATTCAATCTGAACCCTTAGCTGTATGAACATGGAAGTCAGCTCTAGCAGTCCCTGAAATAGGCCATGTTACAAGGAGAATGGCTGGGGGCATTCCCAGTGTGATGTCCCAGCATAAGTTAACAGTCTGCCTTCCCTTCTCAAGTTTTTTTTCTGGTTTGGATGATAAATTACATGGTCAGCTTAGTACTTGGCTGCATCTTCCCCTTGCTCTGGCCAGGTGCCTCCTTTGTGAGTTGGGATACTCGACCCTCTGTGGGGAGGTTGGATACTAAGGTGAATAAAGGATGCACAGTGACTGCTCAGCCCCAGCACAGGCTGGAGGCTTCATGTCAGCTCCCTGCGGGAGTTCAGAGCAGGCTGATGGGCTCAAAGAAGGCTTTGAGGAAGAAAGGGAATTTCAGGAATTCTAAACCACAAACTCATTGAGCCATATGCAGGTTTGCTTGGTTCCAGGCAAAACTGCACTGCATTCCATGTAAATGGCATCTCAAGGTGGTCTGCACTGGGGCACTGGGGGCTTACTAAGGGTGATAAAGGCTACAGGTTGACCAGTGGGGAAGGGGAACCAGAGTACGTTACCCAACCAAGCCTGGAGTGGCCAAGGAGGCTGAGTGCGGACCAAAGGAGGCTTTGTAGAGTTCCTGAGTTAAGTCTTCAGGGACGTGTTGTTGGCACTGCTCTATTTAAGATGGATAACCAACAACGAGTTACTGTGTAGCACAGGGAACTCCCCTCAGTTATATGACAGCCTGGGTGGGAGGGGTATCTTTGGGACCAGGATGTACAGATACATATGGCTGAGTCCCTTTACTGTCCACTTGAAACTCAGAATATTGTTAATCAGCTATACTCCAATATAAAAAAAAGTTGTTTTTTTTTTTTTTTAAATAAAGTATGGATTGTGGGCACGCAGGAGGAGAACCTGCATTCTCTACAGAGAAAACAAGGAGCAGGAGTCATAAGGAAGGAAACAGGGAGTGAGGAGAACTATGGACACACTTGTTCTTTTCTAAATAATTATATTGAAGTATGGCTGATATTCAGTTTTGCATTAAATTCTGCTACATTGCAATGCAATACAGATAAAAAGTGTGCTATACACATAAAAATATTTTTTCTTATTCTTTTTCATGTGGTTTATACTGAATATTGAATATAGTTCCTTACGCTCTACAGTAGGACTGTGTTGTTTTTCATTCCTGTGTTTCCCCAACTCCCAGTCCTCCACTCACCACACCCTTCCTCATGGCAACCTCATGTATTGGTCCTCTTTGGTTTTGGTTGAACTCTCATATCCTCTGATGCTGAGAAAACCCCTTGATACTTACCAAAAGAGGGAAATAAAACAAATTGTGCTGGTTCTGGGTATTGGGGGGAGGCGCCGGTAAGGGCTCATGCTGACTGGAGTGTGTCTCTGACTCCCCCAGGATTCTAGAAGCCACTGCTATACAACCTTTAAAGAGAACACAGTGAGGACATCTAGAGAGACCTGGATCCTGGGTGACGTCTTCCTGAGGCTGTATTTCTCAGTCTTTGATCGAGGAAATGACAGGATTGGCCTGGCACGGGCAGTGTAAATGCTGGGAGTGGTTCAGGAATCAGTAAGGCCTCTCCTAACATACACTCACTCACCCTTTGAGCCTCCTTCCCAGGATGTGGGTGAACTGTATTTGGTGGTCTGCACACCCTATTCTCAGTAAAGAATAAAGGGTTTCACTCGTAATGGTGCTGAAACAAATTGGTGTGTCTGTTTGTGTCTGGCAGGTATACAATGATCAGGAGGTTCTAGAACCAAGTCTGAATCAAAATTGAGAGGAGCCCTACTCCAACTGGCTTCAAGGAAAAGGGAGACTCATTTAAATGACTCTGGGAATCCAGGACACAAGAATCAGAGCAAATACAAAGATTTCAGTGACTGGACCCAAGAAATGAGAAGTCATCAATTCTCTCTCACTCTTGCTCTTTCCCTTCACACTTCTTTGATGGTCTTAGCCTGGCAACTTTCTTCCTTAAGGCTTCTACACCTAGTGAGGGAGTCCAAGCTACCTGCCCTAGGGTTTTAAATCCCGAAGACATCACCTAGTAAGGAAAGAAGATTGCAGACATCAGAGTTCAAGGGTGTTCTCTGAATGACCCACCTCAGATCACATGTACAGCCCCAGATTAGGCATTCTGGCAGGGACATGAGGACTTATCACTGGCTTTACATGGTTTTTGGCCCTGACCCAGCAGCACACATGATTGTCAATTTCCTCCCGAACTACATGACTGAAGCTGGGGAGAAGCAGCCCAAAGGATAGCGACTGGCAGATGGTCTAGGGCATGGAAGAGTTTGTGATGACCCACCTACTCCACCACCTCCTCATTCAGAGGAATTATAAGGGGTAATGAAATAGACTCTCTTCATCCCATCTCAGATGATCTTATCACTGGGCTTCTTCTCCAGGGGATTTTGGGTGAGGTAATTCATGCAGAGCTGGTTCCCTCTTGTTGCCACACCCCTGTCACCAGCACTCTGCCACATATGCCTGCTCTGTCCTTTCCAGTCCTACTTGGTTAGTGGTGGCCCCAGTGGATCCCTGAGCCATCCCCTTCCTCCAGGGCCCAGAATGCCCCTTGCTTGGCCTCCAATGCTGGGGAGAATGCAACACATGTATTGGGGGACCAAGGGTACACATTGACTTCAGCCTTTCTGAGCTTCCTCCAGGTGTGGAGCTACAAACTATTTGCTTGGAGCAGCCATGGTTAGGCACTTTTGCAGTGGAAACATCCATTCTTTCCACCTTGAGGCCCTCAGTAGATGGCTCAGCTAAAACAGCAGGGGTTAGAGGTTGACTTCCTTTCAGATTGACTGGTTTGATCTCCTTGTTGTATAAGGGACTCTCAAGAATCTTCTCAAGCACCACAGTTCAAAAGCTCAATTTTTTGCCATTCCCCCTTTTTTATTGTCCAGATTGCACATCTCTACCTGGTTACTGGAAAAAGTGAGTCTCTTTTTTTTAATACACTGTGTAGGTTTTTCATAGCCTTTCTTCCTTACAAGCAGCAAGTGTCTTTTAATTTTGTGGCTGCAGTCAAGGTCCATAGTGGTTTTGGGGCCCAAGAAAATAAGATCTGCCACTGTTTCCACTTTTCCCTCATCCATAAGCCATGAAGGGGTGTGACAGGATGCCATGAATGTTGAGTATATTTTTGTGAATAGTTTTTTAATGTTGTGTTTTAAGCCAGTTTTTGCATCTCCTCTCCTCATCAAGAGGCTCTTTAGTTCTTTCTTGCTTTCTGCTATTAGGGCAGTGTCATCTTCATATCTGTGGATGTTGACATTTCTCCCAGCAATCTTTATTCCATCTTGGGAATTATGCAGTCCAGCACATCGAATGATGTATTCTATATAGAAGTTAAATAACCAGAGTGAGAATATACACATTGTCACGGTGCTTCCCCACTTTTAAATCTTTCAGTTGTTCTGTGTCTTATTCTAACTGCTGCTTTTTGAGCTACATACAGCCTTTTCAGGAGACAGGTAAGGTGATCTGGTACTCCCATTTCCTTAAGAATTTCCGCAGTTTGTTGTGGTCTACACAGTGAAAGGCTTTAGCATAATCAGTGAAGCATATGAAAATATTTTCTGGGATTCCCTTTCTCTATGATCCAATGGATGTTGGCAATTTGATCTCTTGTTCCTCAAACCAGTATGTACATATGGAAGTCTTCAGTTCATGTATTGTTGAAGCTTAGCTTGAAGGATGTTGAACATTACCTTGCTAGCAAGTGAGATGAGCACAATTGCATGATAGTTTGAACATTCTTTGGAATTGCATTTCTTTTGGATTGGAATGAAAACTGACCTTTTCTAGCACTGTGGCCACTGCTGAGTATTCCAAATTTGCTGACGTATTGAATGCAGCACATTTACAGTCTCATTCTTTAGGTTGTTTTAAACAACTCAGCTGGAATTACATCACCTCTCCTAACATTGTTTGTAGTGATGCTTCCTAAGGCCCACTTGACTTCATACTCCAGTATATCTGGCTTTACATGAGTGATGAGTGCTTTACCCAAGCATCATCACTATCCCAGTCATTATCGAGGTTTTCATACAGTTCTTCTGTGCATTCTTGCTACCTCTTCTTAATCTCATCTGCTTCTGTTAGGTCTTTGCCTTTTCTGTCCTTTATTGTGCCCACCCTTTTATGAAGTGTTACTCAGGTAGCTCCAATATTCCTGAAGCAATCTATACTCTTTACAATTCTATTATTTTCCTCTAATTCTTGCAGTGTTCACTTATGAAGACTTTCTTATCTTTCCTTGCTATTCTCCAGAACTCTGCATTCCATTGTGTATATCTTTCTTTTTCTCCTTTGCCTTTCACTTCTCTTATTTTCTCAGCTGTTTTAAGGCCTCCTCAGGCAACCCCATTTTTTCTCACATTTATTTTTCTTGGGAATGGTTTTGGTGACCACCTACCATACAATGTTACAAACCTCTCCATCCATAGTTCTTCAGGCTACCAGACCTAATCCCTTGAATCTATTTTTCATCTCCACTATAAATTCATAAGGGATTTGATTTAGGTCATAGCTTAATGGACTAGTGGTTTTCCTCACTTACTTCAGTTTAAGTCTGAATACTGCTTGCTTCTGCCTAAGTTTGGTGCCAGATGACCACCCACCACTCCCAGTGGGTGTGGAGTAAAAACACACAATTTCAGGACTGTTACCCTGGGTTTGTGCTTGGCTTTTCACGTGCTTAGCTGTGTGACTTTGATCAAGCCCCTTAACCTCAGTTTTCTCATCTGGAAAATGGGCACCATGATGATAGTTCCACCTTCTAGATTGCATGTGTGCCTGCTGAGAACAAGTGGCCCTGAGAGGGCTTTCAGGGTTCCTGAGTCTGGAACAAATATGAATTATTCTGCCACCCGGGGAGAAGGTCATAGCTGCCATTTCCAAGGCTAAATACTGATGCAAGCCAAATGACATCTATCTCTGAAACATGACACAGAACTCTGAATGAGACAATGTTCTGTTTTCTGGGCTCCCAAAAGAGCTAAAGATTACTGTCTCAGATTACTCCCTTCCACATTCTTACCAGTCAGCCTTTCCTTGTCAACTATTTTTAGCCTGAAATCACACTGCAAGGAGAGTTGTAAGGCTTTTGGTCTCTTTTCCGTTTCCCACATCTCCAGCATGGCAACAAGTAGCTGAGATGACTTCTTGTCATAGCAACAACTATGGCAACCTGTACAGTCCAATCTCAGCCTGTTAAATGAAACTTTCCCTGTTTGGCCCCTCATGTTTAAATTACCTACAGTTGCCTTAGAAACCTTACTATGCTTGCTGTTTAACAACCAAACATGTGTGGAATTGATCTAGTTTTCTTTTCCAAGCATGATTTCAACCATGCAATGAAGTAACCAGACATTTAGTCATCTAACTACTCACAGGAATTGACAAAAACACACCACCCATCGTCCATTTCTAGCTTGACCCACAACAACATTGAAGTTATCTGCTGAAATAATGTGATACATTGGCGTGTACATGCCAGAAGGGGCACTTTTTCTGGATTCGTTTTCCACCTAGTGCAGAATGTCTACCACAAACCTTGCCCTCCAGCAGCTGGTCACCTGGTTTTTGCAGACTCAGCCCGCCCCCGATCCCTTTCAAATCCCTCAGTAAAATCTAGAGAACAAAATCAAAGCTCTCTCTCCTGTAGAAAACAGTTTTTGTGTTTTTAGAAAACAATGTTTGGTAACACATTCAAAATCTTGTGCTCCTTGCCTTGGATTCAAGGACCTCCACCAGAGGATGGGAAGCCTCCCTTCCCACCTAAGTCTTTCTCCACTTCAACCAGGACCAGAGCCCTCAGTGGACTCTGTGTCCTTATTGGTATTGTTCAGTTGCTAAGTCATGTCTGACTCTTTGTGATTACATGTTTGGCAACAAAGCAGGCTTCCCTGTCTTTCACTATTTTGCAGAGTCTCCTCAAACGCATGTCTTTGAGTCAGTGATGCCATCTCACAGTCTCATTCTTTTATTCCCTCTCCTTCTGACCACAATCTTTCCCAGCATCAGGGTCTCTTCCAATGAGCTGGGTCTTCACATCAGATGGACTAAGTGTTGGAGCTTCATCTTCAGCATCAGTCCTTCCATTGAATATTGCTCTACCACTTCCAAAGCAAAACTCATGTTTCCAAACACCTAATAATATTGAGCATTGATAAAGTTTAGTAGAACAGGGATCTAGTCTTCTGGGAAATCCCAGCACTGCCACCCTGCCTTTCTCTTACCATTCTCTCCACCTGGCATAGAATTGGTTCCCTACAGTCTCTCCAGCTTGAAACTGCTTGCTGACCCATCATTGTCAGCTGTCCAGGGATAGTTCCTTCCTCCTTCCTTAAAGACTTCTTCCTGCTCCCTGATTGTCCTCTGTACATCAGTTCAGTTCAGTCTCTCAGTAATGTCCAACTCTTTGCTATATCATGGGGTACAGCACGCCAGGCTTCCCTGTCCATCACTAGCTCCCAGAGCTTGCTCAAACCCATGTTCATCAAGTTTTTGATGCCATCCAACAATTTGGTCTTCTGTCTTCCCCTTTGCCTCCTGCATTTAATCTTTACCAGCATCGGGGTCTTTTATAATGAGTCAGTTCTACCCATCAATTGGCCAAAGTACTGGAGGTTCAGCCTCAGCATCGGTCCTTCCAATGAATATTCAGGACTGATTTCCTTTAGGATGGACGGTTGGATCTCCATTGCAGTCCAAGGGACTCTCAAGAATCTTGTCCAACACCACAGTTCAAAAGCATCAATTCTTTGGTGCTCAGCTTTCTTTATGGTCAAACTCACACATCCTCTCACAACTTCTTGAAAAGCCATGGCTTTGACTATACAGACTTTTGATGGTAAAGTAATGTCTCTACTTTTTAGTATGCTGTCAAGATTTTTCATAGCTTTTCTTCAAAGGAGCAAGCGTCTTTTTTTTCCCAGCTGCCGTCATTAACTGCAGTGACTTTGGAGCCTGTCTGTCACTGTTTTCATTGTTTCTCCATGTATTTGCCATGAAATAATGAGACTGGATGCAGTGATCTTCGTTTTTTGATCTGTACATACCTCATTAAGACCATCCCCAAGAAAATGAAATGCAAAAATGCAAAATGGTTGTCTGAGGATGCCTTAGAACTAACTTAGAAAAGAAGAGAAGCAAAGGCAAATGGTAAAAGAAAGACATACCCATCTGAATGCAGAGTTCCAAAGACTAGCAAGAAGAGATTTTTAAAAAGCCTTCCTACCTGATCAGTGCAAAGAAATAGAGGAAAACAATAGAATGGGAAAGACCAGAGATCTACTCAAGAAAATTAGAGGTAGGGAAAGCTCATTTCATGCAAAGATGGGCCAAATAAATGACAGAAATGGTGTGGACCTAAAAGAAGCAGAATATGTTAAGAAGAGGTTGAAAGAATATATAGAAGAACTATACAAAAAAGATATTAATGACCCAGATAACCATGATGGTGTTTCACTTAGAGCTGCTGCTGCTGCTAAGTCACTTCAGTCGTGTCTGACTCTGTGTGACCCCATAGATGGCAGCCCAGTAGGCTCCCCCATCCCTGGGATTCTCCAGGCAAGAACACTGGAGTGGGTTGCCATTTCCTTCTCCAATGCATGAAATTTAAAAGTGAAAGTGAAGTCACTCACTCGTGTCCAACCCTCAGGAACCCCATGGACTGCAACCTTCCAGACTCCTCCGTCAATGGAATTTTCTAGGCAAGAGTACTGGAGTGGGGTGCCATTGGCTTCTCCACACTTAGAGCTAGACATCCTGAAATGTGAATTCCAGACAGCCTTAAGAAGCATAACTAAGTGCAAAACTAGTGGGGGTGATGGAATTGCCTTTGAGCTATTTCAAATCCTAAAAGATGAAGATGTAAAAGTGATGCACTCAATATGCTAGCAAATTTGGACAACTCAGCAGTGACCACAGGACTGGAAAGGTCATTTTCTTTAAAAAAAAAAAAAAAAAAGGAAAGGTCATTTTCATTGCAATCCCAAAGAGAGGCAATTTCAAAGAATGTTCAACTACCACACAGTTGCACTCATGTCACATGGTACCAAAGTAATTTCTCCAAGCAAGTCTTCAAAAGTACATGAATTGTGAAATTCCATATGTTCCAGCTGGATTTAGAAAAGGCAGAGACAACCTAGATGTCCATCAGCAGATGAATGGATAAGAAAGCTGTGGTACATATACACAATGGAGTATTATTCAGCCATTAAAAAGAATACATTTGAATCAGTTCTAATGAGGTGGATGAAACTGGAGCCTATTATACAGAGTGAAGTAAGCCAGAAAGAAAAACACCAATACAGTATACTAATGCATATATGTGGAATTTAGAAAGATGGTAACAATAACCCTGTGTATGAGACAGCAAAAGAGACACTGATGTATAGAACA
This sequence comes from Bubalus kerabau, assembly GCF_029407905.1. Lineage (NCBI taxonomy): Eukaryota > Metazoa > Chordata > Mammalia > Artiodactyla > Bovidae > Bubalus > Bubalus kerabau. The sequence goes on from NC_073628.1 coordinate 12,845,102, forward strand.
GTCTTATGGACTCTGTGGGAGAGGGAGAGGGTGGGAAGATTTGGGAGAATGGCATTGAAACATGTAAAATATCATGTATGAAATGAGATGCCAGTCCAGGTTCGATGCACGATACTGGATGCTTGGGGCTGGTGCACTGGGACGACCCAGAGGGATGGAATGGGGAGGGAGGAGGGAGGAGGGTTCAGGATGGGGAACACATGTATACCTGTGGCGGATTCATTTTGATATTTGGCAAATCTAATACAGTTATGTAAAGTTTAAAAATAAAATAAAATTTAAAAAAAAAAAAAAAGAAAAGGCAGAGGAACCACAGATCAAATTGCCATCACCTGTTGGATCTTCGAAAAAGCAAGAGAATTCCAGAAATATACCTACTTCTGCTTTATTGACCATGCAAAAGACTTTGACTGTGTGGATCACAACAAACTGTGGAAAACTTACAGAGATGGGAATACCAGACCATCTTACCTGCCTTCTGAGAAATCTGTATGCAGGTCAAGAAGCAACAGTTAGAACTGAACTTGGAGCAACATATTGGCTCCAAATCAGGAAAGGAGTAGTTAAAGGCTGTGTATTGTCACCCTGCTTATTTAAATTATATGCTGAGTAAGTCATGCAAAATGCCCAACTGGCTGAAGCACAAGCTGGAATCACAGTTGCTGGGAGAAATATCAATAACCACAGATATGCAGAAGACACGTGTCAGAACGTGAAGAGAAACTAAAGAGCCTCTTGATGAAAGTGAAAGAGGAGAGTGAAACATTTGGCTTAAACTCCACATTCAGAAAATGAAGATCATGGCATTTCGTCCCATCACTTGATGGCAAATAGATGGGGGAACAATGGAAACAGTGAGAGACTTTACTTTGGGGGGCTCCAAAATCACTGCAGACGATGACTGCAGCCATGAAATTAAAACTTGCTTGCTTGTTTGAAGAAAAGCTATGACAAACCTAGCAGCATTTTTAAAAGCAGAGGTATTACTTTGCAGAAAAAGTTCAGTATAATCAAAACTATGATGTTTCCAATTGTCATGCATGGATGTGAGAGTTGGACCATAAAGAATGGTGAGCGATGAAGAACTGATGGTTTTGAACTGTGGTGTTGGACAAGACTCTTGAGAGTCCCTTGGACTACAAGGAGATCCAACAAGTCAATGCTAAAGGAAATCAATCTTGACTATTCATTGGACAGACCGATGCTGAAGCTGAAGCTCCAATACTTTGACCAACTGATGTGAAGAACTTACTCATTAGAAAAGACCTTATTACTGGGAAAGATTGAAAGCAGGAGGAGAAGAGGACGATAGAGGATGAGAAGACTGGATGGCATCACTGACTTGATGAACATGAATTTGAGCAAGCTCCAGGAGTTGGTGAAGGACAGGGAAGCCTGTGTGCTGTAGTCCATGGGGTTGAAAACAGTCGGACATGACTGAGCGACTGAACTGAACTGAACATACCCCATAGCAAATGCTAGTTGTAATTGTCATGTTTCTCCCTCAAACCAGGGCTCCCCAAGGCCCCAACACATATCCCTAGTCAAGTCTGCACCCATGCACAGTGCCTAGAATCCACAAGGCATTCAGTGAATTCTGATTGCAGGGGGACCTCCATTTTGGTAGACATAGAGGAGCAAAGGACACATTTATCCTCCTGTCCAAAAAAACTTGAAAGTAGAAAAGATAAAAGAAAGATCATTTTTTTACATCAAAAGTCAGGCAGCAGAGTGTGGATTCCTGAGGCAGGGAACAAGAAGGTGAGCTCTACAATTGCCCCAACTCTAGAAACAGTTTCCAACACATACATGGAACGGGTATCTAGGCAGAGACAAACAATATCCTCAAGAAGAGAGATTTGAGACTCTAGATATTTAGGGTCCACAGGAGAGAGCTACACACAGAGAACTTTGGGAGTGTGCAGGGGATACCCCTTCAGTTTTCAGCAGAGAGTTGATAGTACTGGTCAGTATTACAGAGAACAGTCCTTGAGTCTCAAATTGAGCCAAGTCTAATGCTGTCCCCACCCACCATCATGGAAATTACTCATAATTCCCATGACATCAGTATAGGCCTGAAGACAATATTGCCTTACTAGTGGGGGATAGTAAAACTGGGCTAATTGCTGGTCTTTTATCAGTTAAACAAAAAACTGAACAGCAAGCCTTCAAAAAATAAACTGTTTCCAAGATATTAACAGTGTTTGCAAACAGTGCCAGGAATAATTTATAAAAATTAAAAAATATCCAGCATCCAAAAGGTAAAATTTACCATGTCCAATTTAAAATTTCCATATGAATTGTGAAAATATTTGTCCTAGGTCAATCATAATATCGTAAATAAATTATCCTCTAATTAAGATACATACATAAATTTAAAAAGAAAAATATTTCTGATGTATAAAGAAGCAAGAACATATCCATAATGAGGGAAAAATCAATTAGTAAAAACACAGTTAAAATATACATTACATCATTAGCAGGGAAGACATTAAAATGCTTACTACATCAATAATCCTTATATTCATGAAGCTGAAGAAAACTAAGTATGTTAAATACAGACATGGAAAATAGGAATGGAAAGACTGTGGGAAAAATTAATTGTGCATCACAGAGATTCGAAGCAACGTTAAGAATACTAAAATATATGTAAATGGAATCCTACAGGAAGTGAAAGAAGGAGACTAGAGAACAGAACTTCATAATTATTGGCTGAAAAATTACCAGATATGATGAAAGCTTTAAACCCATTAACACAGAAGCTCAATTAATTCAAGGACAAGAAATATGACAACTATTCAAAGGTGCATGATAATTCATTGTTTAAAGCAATCAACCAAGGAAATGTAACCAGAAGGAAAAAGAGACACAGTAGAACAAAAAAATAGGAAAGATAGCAGATTAGGCATATGCAACAATGTTAGCCAGAGTACATTGGCACCACATCTTAAAATGCTGAGAGAAATATAATTGACTCAGAATTCTATACCCAAGAAAAATACATATCAAAAACAAGATGAAATACTTTCTCAGAACAACTATGAGACTACATCACCACCAACAGACCAATGTAACAAGAAATGTCTTTTAAAAGGCCTCAAATGTGAGATCTCCATAATTCTAGCCATCTCAGTCCTTCAGAAGACCTTGATAAAGACAAACACATACTACAGTAGAAATAGTCATTGTGTTTCTACCCACTTCTAGAAAGTGTTGCTAACTCCTCAGTACTGGATCTTGCAATGCTGGTGGACTAGATGGAGAAGTGATGTGAACAGAAATAAGGAAGGTGAGACAGGTAGGTAAGAATGTGAGGTAATAAAGACAAGGTATTTAGAAGCTGAGGAATTGAGAGAAATTTGGGACCTGGGTTAGAAAAACAGTTTTCAAAAAAACTTGGGTCATGTGGTGTGTATAATCCTCACTTCAGTCCTTAGAAGATCTCTACTGACCAGTCTGCCTCTTTTATCTTGGGCACAGTTCAGGTCCATCTAGCTGTTTCTCATTACTGTTCCTTCCTCCTGGCTCCCACACTGTGCCCAGCCCTTCAACCTAATCCATTCAGAAAAGGTTTGTTCTTTAAGGCAGACACTGCAGGCTACCTACAAAATGATCTATTATCTGTTTCTCTTTCAAAACTGAAAATAGTTTGTTATATAGTCATGAGCCCAGTAGCTACAGGACTGCATTTCCTGCCCACCCGTGCTCTTAGTCATGACAGGTAACTTAGAGATGTAAGCAGATCAGTAAGAGGGATTTCTTGGAAGCCTGCTTTCAAGGAGCTGATTTAGCTGAGAGATGGGACTCTTCCCTTCCCCACCTACTTCTTAACTATTGTATGGATTGTAGTTTTGATGGCTGGAACTCCTGCAGTTGTATTAGATAATCGTGTAACCTTGGAGATGGATAGGACCCAAGCTCTGGCTGGCCCACCTCCAGCTTTGTTCCAGTGGGAGAGAAAAATCAAGTTTATCTTTCTAAAGTTATCATTGTTTTAGTTTTTTGCAATGTGCATCCAAACTTAATCCTGATACTACTCTGTGTTTAATATGATACAGCCTTACTATTTTGCTGGGTTTAGTGAATATATTTATATTTTACATTTCTCTAATTTTTATTTTATAAATTGATTCATCAACCATTATACCTAAATTGTATAAATGCAAAATTATTATTTTAACCATGCTTTCATTTAGATTTTGCATTTTTATAATTTCTTTTTTTATTTTTTATTTATTTTATTATTATTATTATTATTTTTAATTTTAGTTTATTTTACTTTACAATACTGTATTGGTTTTGCCATACATCAACATGAATCCACCACAGGTGTACATGTGTTCCCAGTCCTGAAACCCCCTCCCACCTCTCTCCTCATACCATCTCTCGGGGTCATCCCAGTGCACCAGCCCCAAGCATCCTGAATCCTGCATCGAATCTAGACTGGCGATTCATTTCTTATATGATATTATACATGCTTCAATGCCATTCTCCCAAATCATCCCACCCTCTCCTTCTCCAACAGAGTCCAAAAGACTGTTCTATACATCTGTGTCTCTTCTGCTGTCCCACAATAATAGTGGGAGACTTTAATACCCCACTCACACCTATGGACAGATCAACTAAGCAGAAAATTAACAAAGATACACAAACTTTAAATGATACAATAGTCCAGTTAGACCTAATTGATATCTATAGGATGTTTCACCCCAAAACAATGAATTTCTCCTTTTTTTCAAGGGCTCACGGAACATTCTCCAGGATAGATCACATCCTGGGCCATAAATCTAGCCTTGGTAAATGCAAAAAAATTGAAATCATTCCAAGGATCTTTTCTGACCATAATGCAGTAAGATTAGATCTCATTTTTATACTTTCTAATCTTCTTTCCTTTATTGTTTTCTCCATATTTGTACAGCCTGGGCCATCTCCTCTCATAACCTCATCTATATCCATATTTGGAGGCTAAAACATACCAAGAGCTGTGTGGGAATAACCAAAGAAGAATGAATTACAGGGACATGAATGAAGGTTGGTGGCCCTTGCTACTCATCATGAATGTTCTTCAGTAGGATCACGTTCCCCTGCCCTTCTGTGTGCCCACCACCCCCAGGTTTGCCATGACCATGGAAGAGTCTTCGGCCAGTGGAATTTTAGTAGAGGTGATATGTTAGTTCCAAATGGAAGTATTATTTTCTGTCCCACTAGCTGGAATGCACATGTAATGAGAGGAGCCTGGAACAGCCATGTTAGACCAGAGGTAAGTAGCACAGGCGGAAGATGTGACAAGAAAGAAGTGGGCCCTCATCTCTGTGGAGAGACCTGCACTAAGATTATATGAAAGATAATTGAAATTGTATTGTATTTAAGACAATGTTATTTAGGGTTTGCAGTCGTTGTTGAACCTGTAACCTAACACTCAGAATAGCTGATCTTTGTGTTAGCATTTTCTTGACATTAGGGTCTAAATGAGACAATATCTACTAACGTATACTTAGAAGTGAGTCAAGTGACAGCCCTGCCCTCTGGAAGCTGCGGTCTAGTGTGGGATTCGGAAACTCAAGCAAGAATGAAGCCACATGGCAGGACAGTTTCAAGATCCTGTAGGAACCCTTGGGAGGAGAACCTCAATCAGTCCTGATCTCAGGAGGTTGCTTGAAACAGGGACAATCCTCTATGTTTCTCCTCATAAATAGGCCATGGTGCCAAGTTTCACGTAAAAGTGATTTATTTCAAATTCCTTCCAGAGTATTTTCCCTTTTGATCCAGTGCTTAAGATATGCGTTTGAGTCCTGGTTTGGGAAGATTGTAAATGCCCCAGGGCAACTAAGCCGGTGGGCCACAACTACTGAGCCTGAGTGCCTAGAGCCTGTGATTTACATCAAGAGAAGCACAGGATTGAAAAGACAGTGCACTGCCATAACAGAGTAGCCCCTGTTCGCTGATAATAGAGAAGTCCTGAGCAGCAATGAAAACTTAGTGAAGCAAAAATGTTTTTAAAAAAATTCCTCCAATTAAAATAAATAAATTTATATTAAAATATTCTCCCAGAGAAACCAGTGAGGTCTCAGGGAAAGCAGGACATGAAAAAGGATGAAACCAGTCTGGGTCTGATTTCCTGCAAGTCATTGAGAGGGAAGCTACAGCCTGTTTCCATAGGGAAATTGGGATGTAAGTTTTGCCTCAAAAGTGCCCCAATGCAGGCTGCTGCTGCTGCTGCTAAGTCACTTCTGTCGTGTCCAACTCTGTGTGACCCCATAGACGGCAGCCCACCAGGTTCCCCCGTCCCTGGGATTCTCCAGGCAAGAACACTGGAGTGGGTTGCCATTTCCTTCTCCAATGCGTGAAAGTGAAAAGTGAAAGTGAAGTTGCTCAGTCATGTCTGCCTCTTAGCGACCCCATGGACTGCAGCCTACCAGGCTCCTCCATCCACGGGATTTTCCAGGCAAGAGTACTGGAGTGGGGTGCCATTGCCTTCTCCGCAATGCAGGCTAGGGAGATGGGATTTCACTCTCCCACTAGCGCCTCCCTCTCATCCTTCAACTAACACCCAGCTGGTGCCTCCAAGCCCTCATATTAGATCCTCCAAAGACAAATCAAAAGTGACACTAGAAGCAAAAGACAGCAAAGCTCAGGAAAATGTAACCTCAGAAAATGTCTAGATTTCTGCACCCGTTCTGCCATATCCAGCATCATATCTGAAATCCTGAGAGTCTAAGGAACTCCATTGGTCTCTACATGTAAGCATTTTAAAAAAATCAACTTTTGATCTATATAGGAGTATAGTTTATTTACAGCATTATATTAATGTTAATTGTATGAGAAATTTATTCCATTATACATAGACATGCATCCATTCTTTCCTAGATTCTTTTCCCATACAGGATATTACAGACTATTGAGCAGAATTCTTGTGCTGTACAGTAGGTCTTTGTTGATTATCTGTTAAATAAAGTAGTATACATATATTAATCTCAAACTCTCAATTTATCCCTCTTCCACCTTTCTGCATTGGTAATTATAATTACTGTTTGATGGAGGGGGTGTCTAGGCACTTGTTGGATCAGGGTCTGTTTATGTGAGAGTGCAGTGGCCAGGGAAAGCAAGCCTGAGAGAGATTCATTTGAGATAATGCTACATGTTGTGAAGGACCTGGCCATGCAAAATCCTGGGAGAAAAACATTCTAGATGTGGGAAGTAGCCCCTGCTAAGGACCAAGGTAACCAAGTTTAAGGAATGGCTACCCTTCCACTGTCAACCCTTACACTATGCTTGGAACTTGGCCGACAGGTCAACCACCATGAACTCATCCCATGCTTCAGTTGTGATTTAGCAGCAATGAGGCATTTCAGCCTTCCCAAGAAGGGAGAATCTGGGTCTATCACGAGGCTGAATATGCTTTGGCCTCAGTGACGTGTCCACAAACTGGTTATCGCCAGGAGCATCAGGTGCCAGGGGCACCACCAATGCCTCTGACTATCTCCATGTACTTGTTCTTAGGAGTAGAAATGCCAAGGAACTGATAGAGTGAAGAAACAAGTAATGACTCTTGTTTCATCTTGCCCTGTATGAATCCCATGGGCCTTTGACCACACTACTCTCTGCCCAAAATCTCTTTCCTCTTTTGCTTCCTCAAAGGTGGCTTGTGAATTACATCAACACCTGATGGTGAAGCCTGGTGGATGGAACTCAACTCACAATCATCTGGGACCCAGAGATGTCCAGCCTTGTCCTGAGTTTGTGTCCTTTTTCTCCAACCAGATTCATAAACCAAAGTCTCTACAAAAAAATAAGGGTGATTGTAATTCTTTCAAGGCTTTTGAATCTCCAAGGTCTATTTGGAGCATCAAAGAGGAAACACATTCCCCTGCATCCAGGCTAGTCTCAGACCTTATCCTCCCTCAGCCAGGGGTTCCCTGAGGAAACATAAGACATTTATCTAAGATGCCCAAAGGCTGAGAAGAGAATCCTTCTCACTCTTAATGCAGGTTTATGTTATCCAGTCACCCAAAGGTCTGTGGTGTCTGAATGAGGAGCGGGAGCTCTGGGGATTCTGAGTTTCGAGTGAGTCAGTCACCACATCAGGACTGCCTCCTGTGGTCACTACAGCTGGGCCCCCCCACTGTGCCTGGAATCCAAAAGAAACTGCCCTGAATATTGCTTTCCTGCTGCTACATGGAGGCAGGTCTGCTGATAAAATGGGAACCAGAGTTGAGGGGCAACGGGAAAGGAACTTCTACTCTGGTGCCTGCAGTTGTCTGCGAGCTGCCCATCAGTGGATGCAATGGAGTTTTCTCTCATTTTTCCTTTTCTGGAAGTCTCCTGGCCTGAGAACCAGAGTTCCTGGGTCCCAAGTATTCACTAACTTACCTGCAGCTTTAGAGTGAGTCATACCACCCAGGGTTCAGCTTCCCATCTCTTGGATGACAGAGACTGGACTTGCTCCAGAATACTTGTTCCAGACTGAAGCCCAGTGCCAATCAGTGGACAAGAGGCTCAGAAGTGCATGTTGCTGAGGATGCTGAGGTTGCCTCTGGTGGGCAGGGGGCTGTAACTGTCTGGTGATGTTCATGGGTCCTGGGCTCAGAACTGGGAGTGGTAGACAACTTGGCACACAGCTGCTGTGACACCGAGGACCTTAGAGGCCTTGCCCCCTCAAAATTACCATCATTTGGATTCTGTGGGATGAGATCAGGTACTTAAAAGTCAGATGTTACCCATGGGGAAGTTTGTAGATTCCTCAGCAGAAATCCAAATTAGGTTGATGAATCATCTCTGCTAAAGAACTCAGAGAACTATATATGCCAGGACTCAGACAAATTAGGTAGTATTTTAAATACCATTAAAGTAGGCCATCTTTTGGATAACCTGCCATTTGCTCTCTGGCTTGGGATGATACCCACAGTTAGAGTGGAATCAATGGGCTCTGGGGGATGTGGTCCCTCTCCCTGTGACTCAGTAGGAGTGAGTGCAGCTGGTGCAGGAATTCCAGCAGGAAGGATGGGATCTCCAAGTTTAACCAGAAGACTCAGGTAGGTATGGCCCTCAGGTAGGTGCTATTCTTTTCCCAGTGCTTCTTCCTTCCCCCCTGGGTCCTGTGAAAGCTGCCCACCTCCTGGTTATTGGGTTCTGAATTCCTCCTCCCTTCTCTTGCAAATATCCATGCAGTCCCACTTGTGGCTTCCTCTCTACCCAGGCCCAATCCCTCACACGCAGATGACACTAAAGAAGGGAAAACCAAGACGGGTCTGCCCAGTTCATTCTTTCTAAAAATGTCGGCATTCCTTCTGCTTCCAGACCCTGTCCTGAATCATTAACATCGCCAGCTAGATGACTCAGCCTAGCAAGGTAATGAAATGCAGATGGTGGAGGGTGGTAAAGTTGTCAGGTGTGTGGGATGGTGTTCAGATGACAAGAGATGAGTTGGAGTAATGAACATGTTGTCCTCCAACCACTCATTCATTGGGGACCTGCCTGAATCTGCTATCTTGGGCTCCTCAGGGTATCTCTAAGACAGAAATTTAAAAATAGACTTTCTATAAACTTCTTACTAGAAAATGGTTTCAAACATAACAAATATAATAAAGAAGAGTATCATAAACCCTATATTTTATCATTTGGCATCAGTAACTACAAAACTAACCTCTTAGTCCCACGGGTTGTCATAGACTGGAGACTATGCAACATCAAGGTGATGGCCAATTGATATCCCGGTGAAGACATTCTTGACTTGAATCAGTCTTTCTCTTCTTACTATCTTCTCACATGTGGTGGTTGAAGGGAACAAGAAGAGGGAGAATAAGAGAAAAATAGGGAGAGGCTAATCCCACCATGAGGGACCACCATCAAAATCCCATGTTAACCTGGATACCTCCCAAAGGCCCTACTTCCTAATACCATCACATTGGGAGTCAAGGGTGGACACAATTCAATCCATAACAATTATGCAAATCTGTTTTTAAATCGAGACAGACACTCATTTCATTCTCTCTTTTACTTCTTATTCATTTTTCCTGAAGTATTTTAGGGACAAGATGAACAATTCATAAAATGTACATAATGAGTATTTGGGGTAAAATAATGGGATGTTAAAAAAGTGCTGTTTGTTCCCCCAAAATTAACATTTAATATGCAGTCCATTTGCAAATTTTCCTGATTCTCAAAAAGCAGATGTCTTTTCACAGTTTATTGAAAGAATGTACTCATATGTTGCACTTGGTTGTTCTTATTTAAGATGAAATAACTGTTCCTCTCACAATTTTAATGCCATTCATTTGTTCAGAAACTGGGAGGAAGCAGGGTGGCTTGTCTTATAGAATGTCCCACTATTGGGTTTAGAGCAGGAGTTCACAATACCTGCACAGTTGGTCAGGACCAGTACCAGTACTTGGTCTATTAGGAACCAGATCTCCACAGCAGGAGGTGAGCTGCAGAGCAGTGAGTGAGGCTTCATCTATATTATAGCTGCTCCCCATCACTCTCTCATCACCCCCAGAAGAGACAGTATAGCTTGTTTTCCTGGAACTGTTTGTAGCTACATAACCTATGCTTAATAGAAACAAAAATAGCTTAAATATTTATGATTATTTTCCTTTCTCAGTGCTCAGAATGGTGAGTTGGTGCCCTAGCAATCTATCACAGTGACAAATTGGATGTTGCCTGTTAACATTTGGACACATTTGGCAGCTTAAAATTAAATATTAAAAAGCTAAGATCATGGGATTCAGCCCCATCCTTCATGGCAAATAGAAGGAGAAAGGGTGGAAGCAGTGACAGATTTCTTCATCTTAGCCTCTAAAACCACTGTGGATGGTGACTGCAGCCATGAAATCAGAAGGCATTTGCTTCCTGGCAGGAAAGCTATAAGAAACATAAACAGTGTGTTGAGAAGCAGAAACATCATTCTGCCCAACAAACTGGTAGATGTTTGGCTTTTCATTTGGAGACCTAAACTTTCTGTCCATTCCCCATTGGTCTTTGAAGTCCCTTAGCTTCTGATCCTTCACGATTCCCAAGATTACTTTGTGCATCTCTATACCCAGTCCTGAAATCAGCCATCTCTTTAAGAATCCATGCATCATCTGATCGGAAATGTGTTTAGAAGATAGATGTTAGACTTCAGAATAGTCACTGTTATCAAGTCATCATTGCTTGTAGGCTTTACATTGGTCATAGGAGGAAGGACACATTTTCCTTAAAAAATTAAATTAAAAGAAATATAATTAGTTGGTACAAACTTATGATTTCAGTTCAAGGTTTAAGACAGCAGGGTTTTAATTAAAGTTCTTTATGTTATGAGTGAACCTCTTTTTCTAGCCACTGAAAGGCTTACATCAGAATATTAGTTTTAATTCTTGTGTTGCTTTTACCTGTTAACATATATATGATTATGTCACAATAACAGAAGCAATATGAGGCATAATAAGTTGTTGAATATAGTTTCAGATTTTTTTCCTGTATTTCTTTTGATTTCTTTTGGTTTTGTTTTGAATGGGCAGTATTTTTGTTTTTCCTTAGAAGATATTCCACTCTGAATGTAGTCATAATTCTGAATTTTAAAGCCAATTAAGTAATGTGTTGTTATGGGCAGCTAGTCACCGACTTGATGCAATTCGATTTATCAGTCTTTGTTCTCAATTTGTTGAGTTCAGTTCAGTCCTTCACTCGTGTCGGTCTGTTTGCAACACCATGGACTGCAGCATGCCAGGCTTCCCTATCCATCACCAATCTTGGAGCTTACTCAAGCTCATGTCCATCGACTTGGTGATGCCATCCAACCATCTCATCCTGTCTTCCCCTTCTCTTCCTGCCTTCATTCTTTCCTAATATCAGGGTCTGTTCGAATGAGTCAGTTCTTCCCATTAGGTGGGCAAATAATTGGAGCTTGAACTTCAGCATCAGTTTTTCCAGTGAATATTCAGGAATGATTTGTTTAGGATGGACTGGTTTGATCTCTTTGCATTCCAAGGGACTCTCAAGAGTCTTCTCCAACACCATAGTTCAAAGCGCATATATTTGTGTCATTTGTCAGTGATGTCATATTCCCCTTGTTGGGATTTAACCACCAGAACTGAATTTAAACAATGTGCAAAAATGAGTGTTATGACACAGTGCCCCATCTACACACATCTGGTGACTAGGAGAGGCTCCTGTTGTATTCAAGGGGCAGTCATTGATAGATCTCATGCAGGAATAGGCCCTGGGATTCCTGGATGAGTCATTAAATAAGATTGTCTTTACTTGGCTGCCACTGTTGTTTTGTCTTCTTTGATTGGGAAGACATTTCAAAATTGTCTTTTTTGTATGTTTGATTTGGCAGACAAAATTATTCACAGCATAGACCCTATGAGGAAATTACATCAGAAATATATCTATTTATCTTCAGCAGTTAAACTCGTTGGTTTGTATGTCCCCAGTGATATTTCTTTATAAATAGAAAGGAAACACACATGTTCAGTATGCATTCAGTCTCTTTGTAAATCAACCAACATGAATTAAATTCCTCTCTGTCCCCACTGCACTCCCAACTCTAGGCGAGAAATAAAAACCTGCAGAGACTGAAGGCTAATTCAAGCACATTGCTGTGGAGATTTCATTCCCACTGTTTCCCCCCTCCCCCCTTTGGAAAAAAAAAAGTAGTTGCTAATATTAAAATCAGTACATTGTACATAAATATGCAACTTCTGACTGATCTTGAAAACATGGTCAACTGGCCTGCTTTCCAGCATGGTTGAAGTGTAGGAAAGCCTGCTCCCAGTGCTGTGCTGGGAGGGTTCTGTGCTGCCCAGGGCCTCCTGGGGCCATGAGTTTGTGAGAACTAGACTGCTAGCTATCTTAAAATAAAGACTACTTTTGTCTTGATCAACTTGACTTTGAAGCCTTTAACCCAGAACCCAGAACACATTATTTACTTGTACATTTTTTGGATGATATAAAATACCTTGTGGATGCATATGACATTTCTTCCAATACTGAAACCATACAATTGAAGTACTACTCTGCCCTAAATCTTTGATGCAAACTGGCATCATAGACTGCCCCTGATATCTGCCATTAGACCCACTACCTAAAGCCAGTTGTATGTCCCTGGCCTGTCCCTGAAGTCTTCACTTTGCCATTTGACAACTTATCCTCCTAGCAATCTCCTCTCCAATGAGGACAGCAATGCATTGTCAAGGTCCAGCCTCAGCAGAGTCCAGGGATACCCTCAGGATGAACGGCGTCAGTAAAAGATGACACGGGGAGACCAAGCTTAGGTGAAGCAGGGTCTGCAGCTTTATTTTTAAAAAGAGCTTTTATACCCTGAGTTACACATTTCCAAAAGTGAAAGATGCAGAGTCATGCAGAGTCAGCTCAACATTCCATCAGTTTTGACTTTTATTGAAACCAGAATGTTTTCTACATACCTTTCCATTTACAAGGGTCTTATGTTATGTACATTATCTTCTGGCCCAGAGGCCTGTTGACATTTTATGACCCTTTTCTGGTAAAGGTTGGTCAATCAGAAAACTTGTTTTCCCATAAACTGTTTTTTCTTTATTTTTTCAATCAGTGTCAACCTCAGAAAGTACTAAATAAAGTTACATTCTTATGGAGCAAAGGTGCAGTGGGTTACAACAACAACAAAAACAGAACTTATTAACTCAAAGGTCTAATGTTGTTAATGCCAAGGCTACTACTTGTTTTTCCTACATTCCAACTATATTAACTAATGCACTCCCAGGCACACAATGGATAAGGAATATGGAAACTTGGCAGCAAGCATTGACTCAACAATGAAACCCTTCACCAGTACTATTCTAATAATTTTTCACCCCCCAAAGGGCTCTATGCCCATTAGGACTTTTAGAATGCTTAGGCTTCCCATGCCTTTTATGGTTGGGAAGTTGTGAACGATCATGTGAGTTAGTTGCAAGAGTATGGATAAACCTGCCAAGCAAGCTAAAATGCCAACAGAGGGGTTTGAATTAAAATAATATTCCTTTCATGCCCAAGAGACTTATTAACTAGAGCCCTAAGTTGATTTTCTTCAGAGAAAGGTGGTCAGGGATGCTGCTGCTGCTAAGTTACTTCAGTCGTGTCCGACTCTGTGTGACCCCATAGACGGCAGCCCACCAGGCTCCCCCATCCCTGGGATTCTCCAGGCAAGAACACTGGGGTGGGTTGCCATTTCCTTCTCCAATGCATGAAAGTGAAAAGTGAAAGGGAAGGCACTCAGTCGTGTCCAACTCTAGCAACCCCATGGACTGCAGCCTACCAGGCTCCTCCATCCATGGGATTTTCCAGGCAAGGGTACTGGAGTAGGGTGCCATTGGTCAGGGATAGCCCCCTGTTAATGTCAGAAGAGTTGGTGAAAGGCATAATATAGTAAACAGTAGACAGACAGACTTCGGTTTCAGGGTAGATGCTTGAGCAGGTCAAGGGAGTCCCTCGAGTCCTGATCCGCCTTGCCTTTCAGGTCTCCTCCACATGACCTTGTCATGGGTGGGATCTCCTGTGCTGGCTCCCGGCAATGCATATCTCATGAAGTGGCTAGGAAGATGACATGAAACCACGAATGTCAAGCATAGTCCTTAGTATCCATTTTCATGATGTTCTTAGCAGTTTTTTTCTCCAGGTAGGCAAGGTTCTCCATTTTCTTAGATGTCCATATGGATCAGTTTGATTTTCCAACCAAGCTTCAAGGAAGAGATTGCAGTTGAATTCTCTGTATTCTGAGAAGCTTGAAAGTCCACTCACCAAGAACACTGATGAAGGAGAGATTTTGTCGAGACCTTTGTGTTTTTTTCAGACCTATTTTTGGCCTAAAGGCCTAAACTTCAGCATGTCAGAGCATATCTAAGAAACTGAATTTTCCTAAGTACTTGGAACCAGGAGAGAAGCACGAAGTGTCTTGTGCTCCTCAACCTGGTAGCCTTCTCAGGTTGCAGAGTCATGTAAGTATGGAGACTGTAAGCCACATCATATTCATTTCTGTGATTTTTCTTTTCATCTGATTATTATATTCATCCGTTTTAGAAGGGAATGGAATATTTCCTTGACAATCTTAAAGTTCAACCTTTACTTATTGATAAGTACGTTGCTATAGGAACTGTGGGTCCCAAGGGTCTTGGTGTAGATTTGCATAGCTGTACAACTCTTGGGGTCCAGTCATGTCATGACCTATTGAAATTGGAACTCCTTGCAATTGCTCAGTGCACAGTCAATGCAGATGTAGGTATGGTCCTATGGAATAGCATTTTTCTACATTTTATTTAGCATGTTCTCTTTGTTCCCTCTCTACTTCAGTATGTATATGTCTATGTCTGCATCTCTGTATCACTGTCATTTATCTCTCCATCTCTTTGGAAGGCTCTGACTGTATTTCTCTCTGTGTTGTTTTCTTTTAATTTTTCATTTGACTCATCTTTCCTTCTCAAGCCTCTACATTTCTATAACTTGTTCCCTATCTCCTGGATTCTTTTTTCAACTATCTCTTCTCTTTCAACTTGGAGAAACATTGGGAGAGCTACTTATACACTGTTTTACATCTGACAAGCAGTGTGACCACAGCCAATTCACAAGCCTCTTTCATTTCTAATTCCTCCCTTGTAAAAAAGGATAGGAATCCCCCTTCTGCCTCCTTTCCTGAGATTCTATGATAAGGATACAGTGGAATAGCAACAGCAATGCTAGTGGCTGTCATTGTTGAGACTTACTATTTATCAGGCACCTTATATCCATCACTTCATTATCCCCAAGATATCCTATTTGGAGGGTTTGAATCATTACATTCCACTATTTTACCAAAGGGGAGACTGAGAACCCACATGGTCATATGACTTACCCAGCATTACAGAACAGAATCTTTATTCAAACCTACGTCTTTTGGTTCAGCAATACGTGAACCATGAACTTTCAGATGTTCAAGCTGGTTTTAGAAAAGGCAGAGGAACCAGAGATCAAATTGCCAACATCTGCTGGATTATGGAAAAAGCAAGAGAGTTCCAGAAAAACATCTATTTCTGCTTTATTGACTATGCCAAAGACTTTGACTGTGTGGATCACAATAAACTGTGGAAAATTCTGAAAGAGATGGGAATACAAGACCACCTGACCTGCCTCTTGAGAAACCTATATGCAGGTCAGGAAGCAACAGTTAGAACTGGACAGGGAAAAACAGACTGGTTCCAAATAAGAAAAGGAGTACGTCAAGGCTGTATATTATCACACTGCTTATTTAACTTATGTGCAGAGTACATCATGAGAAACGCTGGGCTGGAAGAAGCACAAGCTGGAATTAAGATTGCCGGGAGAAATATCAATAACCTCAGATATGCAGATGACACCACCCTTATGGCAGAAAGTGAAAAGGAACTAAAAAGCCTCTTGATGAAGGTGAAAGTGGAGAGTGAAAAAGTTGGCTTAAAGCTCAACATTCAGAAAATGAAGATCATGGCATCTGGTCCCATGGGAAATAGATTGGGAAACAGTGGAAACAGTGTCAGACTTTATTTTTTTTGGGCTCCAAAATCACTGCAGATGGTGACTGCAGCCTTGAAATAAAAAAAAAAAAAAAAAAAAAAAACAAAAAAAAAAACAAAAAAAAAAACAACAACAACAACAAAAAACACTTATTCCTTGGAAGAAAAGTTATGACCAACCTAAATAGCATACTGAAATGCAGAGATATTACTTTGCCAACAAAGGTCCGTCTAGTCAAGGCTATGGTTTTTCCAGTGGTCATGTATGGATGTGAGAGTTGGACTGTGAAGAAAGCTGAGTGCCGAAGAATTGATGCTTTTGAACTGTGGTGTTGGAGAAGACACTTGAGAGTCCCTTGGACTGCAAGGACATCCAACCAGTCCATTCTGAAGGAGATCAGCTGTGGAATATCTTTGGAGGGAATGATGCTGAAGCTGAAACTCCAGTGTTTTGGTCACCTCATGCAAAGCGTTGACTCATTGGAAAAGACTCTAGTGCTGGGAGGGAATGGGGGCAGGAGGAGAAGGGGACAACAGAGGATGAGATGGCTGGATGACATCACTGACTCGATGGATGTGAGTTTGAGTGAACTCTGGGAGTTGGTGATGGACAGGGAGGCCTGACATGCTGCAATTCATGGGGTCACAAATAGTCGGACGCGACTGAGCAACTGAACTGAAGTGATGCATAAAATTCTGATAATAAGGTGACTTATAAAAATGATTAGAAAATCCACAGTGCCATTGCAATGACAGTTATACCTTGACACTGGCACCTAATTGTAGCATCTTCTTTGTTTTCTTTGTTAAATATTCAGTGAAAAAATACCTCTAAGGAAAGTGAAGACCATGAGAAATACCTTCAGTGAAAAAAACATGCTGAACAATTTCCTCAAGGAACATGGTTACAAACTGTCTCAGATTTCTTCTCGTGGCTCAAATATAATTATTCACCCCTAAGGAACATCAGGGATGTGAGTGTTTTGGGAGGATGATGCTCCAAAGCATCCTCTGGTGCTGTAGCCTACCACTGGGGCTCAACTGGAGATGCCAGGTGGGAGGCTGTCGCTGGGGCTCCTGCAGGAGCAGAAGCACTGGGACAAAGAGGCCCCACGCAGAGGAGAAGGCACTATCATCCTCAACTCTTGTCTTGGTGACTGGGCCCAGAAATTACCAGGTTGCAGGTAAACACCCATTTCTGTGTCAAAGATGTGTCATTAGTTTGAGGGAGATTGTTCCTTCTGAGCAGAAGGCAATACAACCCACTACAGTTCTCTTGCCTGGAAAAACCCAAGAACAGAGAGGCCTGGTAGGCTGCAGTCCATGGGGTCGCTAAGAGTTGGACATGACTGAGTGACTTCACTTTCAACTTTCACCTTCTTGAATTGGAGAAGGGAATTGCAACCCACTCCAGTGTTCTTGCCTGGAGAATCTCAGGGATGGTGGAGCCTGGTGGGCTGCTGTCTATGTGGTTGCACAGAATCGGACACGACTGAAGCAAGTTAGTAAAGCAGCAGCAGCAGCAGTTCCTTCTGAACTAAGGGAGTGAACTAGTTACAGATGAAGAGTGAACCATCACTGATCAGAAGGTAGAACCAACTGCAAAGCAATTGTGAATAACCAGGCAAAGGAATTCAGTTTCCACAGATGCAAGAACCACAGCAGTAAAGTTACTGAACCTGTATTCCGTGTAAGGCCATCATTATCTAACACAGCGGTTACAGTTTTTGATTAGAAAAAGGGCTTATTTTGTCTTCAAGAATGCCCACACCAGCCTGAGAGATAGGCAAAGAGTAAATACATGTCAAATGAAAGGGTCACTAGTGTGGTGTTGATTGGATGTGGTCTAAGTTTAGAGGGAGTGGCTGGGGTTGATCAAGAAGGACCTCCTGGAGAAGGGGGTGCAAAGGCTGGGTTTGAAGAGACTACAAAGTTTCTCAAATGAAGACACTAGGACTTCCCTGGGTGTCCAGTGGTCCTGGATGCCCAGTGGTTATGCCTCTGAGCTTCCAATGCAGGAGGTACCACTTCAATGCCTGGTCATAGAATCAATATCCTGCATACAATGTAGCATAGGAAAAAAAAAAAAAAAAAAAAAAAACCAAATGCAAGCACCTCTGTGATCAAAGGCTGTGAGCTTCACAGTGGTTGGAAAGTGATCTCAAGAGATATATAGCACCCAGAGGGAGACATCAATGTGGGAATAGAGGGTAGCCAGTTCTTCACTAATCCACTCCCTCCTTCTATCTGTAGATGCTGTACATGGGTAACATCACAAATGGAACACCCCCTCAGGAATTCCAAGTTATCTTTGACACAGGCTCATCTGACTTGTGGGTGCCCTTCCTCTTTTGCCCCAGTCCAGCCTACTGTGAGTACAGACACCCCATATCCGGACCATCCTTCACTTGCATTGATACCCTGTTTCCACCCTTGGCACCTGATGACACTCATCTCTTGTGTCTGCAGCTACACAAGTTAGGTTCAGACATTACAAGTCTTCCACCTTCCAGCCTACCCAAAAGACCTTCTGGATAGCCTATGGATCTGGGAGCATGAAGGGATTTCTTACTTATAACACTGTTCGGGTAACATGTAAAAAGAAGCTGAGCCAGCACTGGCTATGGAGTGACCCCTGCTTGCAAAACAGATGCAGGACCATCTGGCAGGACGCTTCCTAGCCTAACTTCCATAGGTATTGACCATCTTATCCACAGGATCCTGTCCCTGGGGAGGCAATGACCATGGTGACACACAAGCAAACGGATTAGCTAACCCAGGGAGTGACTTGAGGTGTGGACTTGCAGCTCCTCTGCCCATGAGCAGTTTAAGACTCATTTTGCTGGGACTGAGAAGGGGGGGGGGGGAATCACCTAATTTTATATTCACAGACTGTTCGAAGCAGTTTCAAGTAATACTTGGTTTAATCCTGCAACAGCCCCACACAGCAGGTGGTCTGATTAGCTCATGAGACATATGAGGAAACTGAGGTGCAGAAAGCAAGGTCCTTGCTGAAGTCACACATGTTGTAAATGGTGGAGCTGGGTTGGCTTTTCAGGACTGAAATTGCTGTAGGGTGTTTAGGGACAGGATAAAACTGATCTGGGGATCCTTGGGGCAGTCAAGGGCTTCAGGTATCCATAGAGGAAACTGGAGGCCAGAGATGTCAAGGGGCCTGATAAATGATTTCTCACTCTAGGGTGCCTTTGAGAGTCTAATAAAACGTACGGCCTGCCTCCCCAAAGTACTTGAGTAGTTCCCCTCTCTCACTTTCTCTCTCATACACACTCACACAAATACACACATATCTCCAAAAGTTAATATCCCAGGCAGCAGTTTCATTGATACCTGCAAGAAAGACTATGTTTTTGGCTTCTGTCTTCCTGGACAGATGCAGAATTCACAGTACCTTACAGAGAATTCACTCCATTCCTGTCATTAGGTCATAGTGTTGTCAGAAAAGGCTACCTTGCTCTCGACTCATTTTGTCCACAAGGGGGCACTAATGGGTCGTGGCCTGACTCTTGGTTACCCAACCTGTACAGAAGCCACAAGGCCAATTTGACTCACTCAGGTGGTGTTTTTCAGAGGGGCAGATGTTTTAAAATTCACAGCCACTCACAAATGAAACACAAATTTTCCACCCAGCATGGTCTAACCATTTGAGGTCCACCAAAAACACAGCCCAGCCTCAATTATTCTCTGAGGATATAATGGCAATGCACCCCAGCCCAGTCCTAGCCCCACTTCTTGTATCTGTAAGTGGGAACACTCTTCTTTCCCACAGATAAGGGATCTTGTAAGTACTGACTAGCTGTTCAGTCTAAGCGTTGTGGAATACAGGTGTGAGGGTGTACCTTTTGATGGCATCTTGGACATACCAGACCACCTGACCTGCCTCCTGAGAAACCTATATGCAGGTCAGGAAGCAACAGTTAGAACTGGACATGGAACAACAGACTGGTTCCAAATAGGAAAAGGAGTATGTCAAGGCTGTATATTGTCACCCTGCTTATTTAACTTATATGCAGAGTACATCAAGAGAAACTCTGGGCTCGAAAAAGCACAAGCTGGAATCAAGATTGCCGGGAGAAATGCCAATAACCTCAGATATGCAGATGACACCATCCTTATGGCAGAGAGTGAAAAGGAACAAAAGAGCCTCTTGATGAAGGTGAAAGTGGAGAGTGAAAAAGTTGGCTTAAAGCTCAGCATTCAGAAAACGAAGATCATGGCATCTGGTCCTATCACTTCATGGGAAATAGATTGGGAAACAGTGTCAGACTTTATTTTTTTGGGCTCCAAAATCACTGAAGCCATGAAATTAAAATATGCTTACTCCTTGGAAGAAAAGTTATGACAAACCTAGATAGCATATTGAAAAGCAGAGACATTACTTTGCCAACAAAGGTCCGTCTAGTCAAGGCTATGGTTTTTCCAGTGGTCATGTATGGATATGAGAGTTGGACTGTGAAAAAAGCTGAGTGCCGAAGAATTGATGCTTTTGAGCAGTGGTGTTGGAGAAGACTCTTGAGAGTCCCTTGGACTGCAAGGAGATCCAACCAGTCCATTCTGAAGGAGATCAGCCCTGGGATAACTTTGGAGGGAATAATGCTGAAGCTGAAATTCCAGTACTTTGGCCACCTCATGCAAAGAGTTGACTCATTGGAAAAGACTCTGATGCTGGGAGTGAATGGGGGTAGGAGGAGAAGGGGACGACAGAGGATGAGATGGCTGGATGGCATCACTGACTCGATGGACACGAGTCTGAGTGAACTCCGGGAGTTGGTGATGGACAGGGAGGCCTGGTGTGCTGCTATTCATGCGGTCTCAAAGAGTCAGACACGACTGAGTGACTGAACTGAACTGAATTGAACTGGGCTTGAACTACCCCAACATATACATCTTTGGAGCTATCCCCATCTTTTACCACCTGAAGAATCAAGATGCCATTTCTGAGCCTGTGTTTACCTTCTACTTGAGCAAGTAAGTCCGAGATGGACACTCCCTTTCTCCAAATTAGCTATAAGATGCTTTCAGTTGCACGAAAATTATTGAACACTTGATAAAGAAGAATCCTGAGAGATAATATAATCCAGGATAAATATAGCCACAGGGCTGTACCTGGCTTCACCACTGGCCTTTATAAATAATGTTTTCTTGGAACACAACCCTGCTCCTGGGCTCAAGACCAGTAACTTGGTCTAGGGCGTTGAGTGAGGAGGAAGACTAATGGAAGGCCACCAGAAACAATTTGGAGGAAAAAGCAATACGATTTGCTTATGAATTTGATCAGGAAGGAAGGAGAATGATGGTGGATATCTTTCCTTCCTCATTAGCATTCCACTGGGAGCCCTGGCTAGCAACCCAATTTGCAGGAGCCAGTGAAAAATAAAAGTGTGGGATACAAAACAAAAATGTGGGACCTCTTGTTCAAGAAATACAAGGCATTTCAAGACAGGGAGAGCAGAAGTGGGGTCCCTTCTGAGTGTGGTGCCCTCTGAACAGTAGAGGTCATAGGCCAGCAGAGTGAAATCTGAGTGCCCTGAACCCATACCCTTAGAACTCCCAGGCTTTGATTTTCCTGAAAAATGACAAGCTGGACAAGGAGAAAGCCAATATGCTTCAGCACCGTGTCCTCTGAGTGTGTCTGAGCACTCAGGTTGCAGGAGGTAGGGCATCTTCAGAAGATAGAGTGGGTGGAGCCCAGCCAGATGACTCAGCTTCTATCCTCCTCTGTGCCACTCATTAGCCAGTAACCGACCTCGGTCTAGATCTCAAGAGCTCCTAGCCTCGATTTCTGCATCTCTACATGGGGACCTTTATTAGGGCCTTGATAAGTGGACCATCACAGCTCTCAGACAGTGCTGTTGTTACTGTCCTCCAAGGATCCCCCTTCTCTTCTCTCTGCACATGCAGGCGAAAGGCAGTGAGGTGATGTTTGGTGGGGTGGATAAATCTTCCTACCAGGGAGCGCTCAACTGGGTACCATTGATCCAAACAGGTGACTGGAGTGTACACATGGACCGGTAAGCCTCTCCCTCTGAGGGTCAGCTCAAGTGATGCTCCCGCTACTGTACATGGACACAGGCAGACATACACAAATGCATTCTCAGACACACAATCACACAGACATATACACCACCCACAACGACACTGATACACAGACACATTGAAGCACACAAGCAGACACATATAAACATACACAGAGACACATGAAAACATGCATAGCTAGTCAGAGACACACAAGCACTCACAGAGACACATACAAACACACATAAAAACACATATACAAACAAACACACAAGCAGATAGATATGCAAATAACCCATGGGTTCATAATCCCCAGGCCTTCTGACCAGGGCTCTACCAGGTTCCTAAAAGGGTCCGGAGAGGTCTGTGTAGTTGGGAGAAGATTGCACCCACTGCCCTGTGAGGCAAGGAGCATGGCTAGAGGACTCTACAGAGTGATGAACAGAGGATCAGGGAGAATTTCTCCAGCCTGAAGAGAGGTATAAGATGAGCAACTGTCCGGAGCTATCTTCAACCAAGGAAGTTCTCAGTACAGATAAATGTCAGTTAAAAAACAGGGAAAGTCCTGAACAAATCACAAGAACTGGTCTCCTAAGGAAGCAACTACTAAGAAGTGTAGAGAGATTTGCTGGAGTCTTAAGATGTGAAAGCAACAAATAAAAAAGACACCCCAAGTTCATGGGCACACAGTGGGGCAGGGGCTATAACAGAATCAGGAAGGTGGAATCCAGGAGTGACCTGAGAACAAGAGGCATAATTGATCGGATTCTGTGTGATAACCTCAGACAAAAGCTGACCCATTCTTTGAAGTTTCTGTGGGCTAGTCATGTATTTCCTGGCCAGGGTCTCAGCGTCTGAGCTGGTTGTAGGAGCAGTGCTGGCAGACACCCTCTCCCAGAGGAGCCCCTCTCTCCCACCACAATGAGAATCAGCTACCCTCGTGAATCTCCATCTTCACTCTGTGATTGACCATTTATTTGTTCCCAATCAGATACAGCTCTATGGATGTTTCTCATTCATTATTCTCACACTCTTCATTCACTCACTAAACAGACAAGCCTGGGGCATCCACCGTGTGCCAGGCACTTTAAGGAGGCAATGAGGTAAAACTTGCCCTCACATCTAAGGAGGCAGATGCACAGGAAATGAGACACACACATAGTGAATTGTGACTTTGGTACATGCTAAACATGAGGAAGTGTCTACAGAGACTGTCAAGAAAGGAGACTGATAAACAGCAGGGGAAAGACTTCCCTGAAACCATGACAATTAAGCTGGAATCTGGAAGATGAGAAGAAATTTGCTAGTCAAAGTGGAGGGGGCTCCTCTAGGAAGGAAGACCAGCTTGTGTCAAGGGGCAAAAGAGCCTGGTGTATTCAAGTACTGCATTCAAGAATGTCAAGGAAGGTGCCGTGTCAGGAGCAAAGGAAAAGAGGGCAAGAGACAAAGGGCTGTTCAGAAGACAGTCGGGAAGGGGGCAACTCTGGGGAAACTCAGAGTGACCTTGATCCTGCTTAGTCACACTGTCTCTCAGCATCTCCATGAAAAGAAAGGTTATTGCTTGTTCTGGATGCTTTAGCCCTTTGTGGATACCGAGACATCACTGATCCTTGGCCCAAGAAGACTGGTCAATAACATCCAGAAACTCATCGGCGCCATGCCAAGGGATTCCAAGGTGAAGGGTCATGCCCCAGGGTCACTCCCAGTCTCCACACACAAGAAGGATCTCCAGGGCCAACCTCTCTCCCTCTGTCTCTAATAGCACTACGTTTCATGTTTTGTGGTCAGTACCCTGTCCTCTATTATCTTCACCATCAATGGTATGCAACTACCCAGTCCCAGTTCAAGCCTACATCCTCAAGGTGAGGAGAGGACCCTGAGGGGTGGTTCTCAAATAGGAACTTGCAGGAACCCTTGGGCTGCTACGCGGAAGAGGGTGCCCTCTGCAGGCCATCTCACACTATTGCAGATGCTGCTGAGCCCTGGGGCTGGCCAGAGACTCCCACAACATGAACCACTTGAGAGTAAACGGCCGTCTGGGACACTGATCATCTAGAAATAAATGAGACACAATGCCATTCTGGCATGAGGGAGTCACAAGGAGATGGAATCACTCAGTTCCTCAGTGTTCAAAGAGCTTCAGTTCAATCTGAACCCTCAGATGGATGAACACAGAAGTTCAGCTCTAGCAGTCCTTGAAATAAGTCATGTGACAAGGAGAATGGCTGGGGACACTCCCAGTGTGCTGTCCCACCATAGGGATTAACAGTCTCCCTTCCCTTCTCGCAGTTTTCCTGGTTTGGATGATAAATTGCATGGTCACCCTCGTTCTCGGATGCATCTTCCCCATACTCTGGCCGGGTGCCCCCTTAGTGAGTTGGGGTACCCGACCCCTCTGTGGGGAGGCTGGATGCTAATGTGAATAAAGGGTGCAAGGTGACTGCTCAGCCCCGGCACAGGGTGGAGGCTTCATGTCAGCTCCCTAGGGGAGTTCAGAGCTGGCTGATGGGCTCAAAGAAGACTTTGAGGAAGGGAGGGAATTTCAGGAATTCTATAACTGTAAACTCATGGAGCCATATGGAGAGGCACTTCGTTCTGGGCAAAACTGCACTGGATTCCATGCAAATGGCATTTCAAGGTGCTCTACACTGGGGCACTGGGGACTTACTCAGGGTGATGAGAGCTATGGACTGACCTGTGGGGTTGGAAAACCAGAGTATGTTACCCAACCAAGCCGGGAGTGGCCAAAGAGGGTGAGTTCAGGCCAAAGGAGGCTTCCCAGAGTTTCTAAGTTAAATCTTCAACAACGTGTTTTGGGCACTGTTCTATTTAAGATGGATAACCAATAAAGGGCTACTGTGTAGAACGGGCAACTCTGGTTAATTATATGACAACCTGGATGGGAGGGGTATTTTTGCAACCAGGATACATGGATATATATGGTTGAGTCTGTTTACTGTCCCCCTGAAACTCAGAATATTGTTAATCAGCTACACTCCAATACAAAAAATAGATTATTAATAAAGCAAAGATTGTGGGGATGCAGCAAGAGAACCAGCATTCTCTGTAGAGAAAACAAGGAGCAGGGGTCAGAAGGAAATAAACAGGGAGAGAGGACAACTATGGACACTCTTTTTCTTTTCTAAAAATTTTATTGAATTGTGGCTAATCTTCAGTGTTGTGTTAAGATCTGCTGCGCAGCAATGTGACTCAGTTATGCACATACATAAATATATAATATTTTTCTTATTCTTTTTCATGTGGTTTATCACTGGATATTTAATATATTTCATTATGTTCTACAGTAGGACTTTGTGGTTTATCATTCCTCTGTATCCCCAACTCCCAGTCCTCCCCTCCCCCACGCCCTCCCTCATGACAACCTCATGTCAGGCCTTATTTGGTTGTGGATGAACTCTTATATCCCCTGCTAATGAGAAAATCCCTTGATACTTACTAAAAGAGGGAAATAAAACCAAGAATTGTGCTGGGTCTGGATATTTGTGTGAGTTGCAAGTAAGGGCTCAGGCTGACTGATGTGTGTCTCTGACTCTTCCAGGATTCTAGAGGCCACTGCTATACCACCTTTAAAGGGAATACAGTGAGGACATCTAGAGAGAACTGGATCCTGGGTGACGTCTTCCTGAGGCTGTATTTCCCAGTCTTTGATCGAGGAAATGACAGGATTGGCCTGGCACAGGCACTATAAATACTTGGAGTGGTTCAGGAATCAGTAAGGCCACTCCGAGCAAACACTAAATCACACTTAGGGTACTCCTGCCCAGGATGCTGGTGAACTGTATTTGGTGGTCTGCACACCCTATTCTCAATAAAGAATAAAGTGTTTTACTCATAATGGTGCTGAAACAAATGGGTGCCTCTGTTTGTGTCTGGGAGGTATACAATGTTCGGGAAGGAACTAGAACCAAGTCTGAATCACAGTTGAGAGGAGCCCACTTTCAACTGGCTTCCAGGAAATGGGAGACTCATTGAAATGATTCTGGGAATCCAGGACACAAGACCCAGCAGCACACATGATTGTCAATTTCCTCCAGAACTACATGACTGAAGCTGGGGAGAGGCAGCCCCAAAGAAAGCAACTGGGAGATAGTCTAGGCCATGGAATTGTTTGTGATGACCCACCAACTGCACCACCTCCTCAATCAGAGGAATTATGAGGGGAAATGAAATAGACTCTCTTCATCCCATCTCAAGTGATCTTATTACAGGGCTTCTCCTCCAGGGGAGTTTGGGTGAGGTACTTCATGCAGAGCTGGTTCCTTCTTGTTCCCACACCCCACTCACCAGGTCTCTGCCACATATACCTGCTTTGTCCTTTCCAGTCCTAGTTGGTAAGTGGTGGCCCCAGTGGATCCCTGAGCTACCCTCCTCCTCCAGGGCCCAGAATGCCCCTTTCTTGGCCTCCAATGCTGCTGGGGAGAATGCAACGCCTGTATCGAGAGACCCAGGGTACTCAGAGCCTTCAACCTTTCTGAGTTTCTCCATGGGTGGGGATACAAACTGTTTGCTTGGAGCTGCCATGGTTAGGTAATTTTGCAGTGGAACCATCCATTCTTTCCCCCTGGAGGCCCTCAGTAGATGCCTCAGCTGAGTCAGCAGGGTCACAGGTAGATTTACCTTCAGATTGACTGGTTTGATCTCCTTGTTGTATAAGGGACTTTCAAGAATCTTCTCAAGTACCACAGTTCAAAAGCTCTAGTCTTTGGCATTCACCATTTCTTATGGTCCAGATATCACATCTGTACCTGATTACTGGAAAAACCATATCTTTCACACTACAGACCTCTGTAGCAAAGTGAGTCTCTGCTTTTTAATACACTGTGCAGGTTTTTCATAGCCTTTTTTCCTTCCAAGGAGCAAGTGTCTTTTAATTTTGTGGCTGCAATCAAGGTCCATAGTGATTTTGGAGCCAAAGAAAATAAAATCTGCCACTGTTTCCACTTTTCCCTCATCTATATGCTATGAAGTGGTGGGACTGGATGCCATGAATGTTGAGTATCTTTTTGTAAATAGTTTTTTTGAATGTTGAATTTAAGCTAGTTTTTTCATCTCTCCTCATTGAGAGGCTCTTTAGCTCTTTTTTGGTTTTTGCTATTAGGGTACAGTTATCTTCATATCTGTGGATGTTGATACTTCTCCCAGCGATCTTGATTCCAGCTTGGGATTTATCAAGACCAGCATATTGAAAGATGTATCCTACATATTAGTTAAATAACCAGAGTGACAATGTATACCTTGTCATTCTCCTTTCCCAATTTTAAATCTTTCAGTTGTTCTGTGTCTGATTCTAACTGCTTCTTTTTGACCTACATACAGACTTGTTAGGAGAAAGGTAAGTTGATCTGGTACTCCCATTTCTTTAATAATTTTCCACAGTGTTTTTGTGGTCCACACAGTGAAAGGCTTTAGCATAGTCAGTGAAGAAGATGGAAATGTTTTTTCTGAGATTCCCTTGCTTTCTCTATCATCCAATGGATGCTGGCAATTTGATCTCTGCTTCCTCAAACCAGTTTGTATATCTGGAAATTCTCAGTTCATGAACTGTTGAAACTTAGCTTGAAGGATTTTGAGCATTACCTTGCTAGCAAGTGAGATGAGCACAATGGCATGTTAGGTTGAACATTCTTTGGAATTGCCTTTTGTTTGGATTGGAATGAAAATTGACCTTTACCAGCACTGTGGCAACTGCAGAGCTTTCCAAATTTGCTGACATATTGAATGCAGCACTTTGACAACCTCATTCTTCAGGATTTTTAAACAGCTCAGCTGGAATTCCATCACCTTCCCTAGCTTTTCTTGTAGTGATGCCTCCTAAAGCCCACTTGATTTCATACTCCAGCATATCTGGCTTTATGTGAGTGACCCCAACATCATCTCTATCCTGGTCATTATGACCATTTTTGTATAGTTCTTCTATGCATTCTTGCCACCTCTTCTTAATCTCATCTTCTTCTGTTAGGTCTTTGCATTTTCTGTCCTTTATTGTGCCCATCTTTGCATGAAGTGTTCCTCTGGTATCTCCACTTTTCTTGAAGAGATCTATACTCTTTACAGTTCTGTTCTTTTCCTCTAATTCTTGCACTATTCACTTATGAAGACTTTCTTATCTCTCCTTGCTCTTCTCTGGAAGTCTTCATTTCATTGGATATATCTTTTCCTGTCTCCTTTGCCTTTCACTTCTCTTATTTTCTCAGCTGTTTATAAGGCCTCCTCAGGCAACCACTTTGCCCTGTCACATTTGTTTTTCTTGAGGATGGTTTTGATGACCACTTCCCATACACTTCCCATACAATGTTACAAACCTCCATCCAGAGTTCTTCAGGCTAACAGACCTAATCCCTTGAATCTAATTTTCATCTCCACTATATAATCATAAGGGATTTGATTTAGGTCATAGCTGAATGTTCTATTGGTTTTCTTTACTTCCTTCAATTTAAACATGAATATTGTTTTCTTCTGCCTAAGCATTGCTTCCAGATCACCACCCACCATTCCCAGTGGGTGTGAAGCAAAAACCCACAATTTGAGGACTTTTACCCTGGGTTTGTGCTTGGCTTTTCACGTGCTTAGCTGTGTGAGCTTGATCAAGTCTCTTAACCTCAGTTTCCTCATCTGGAAAATGGGCACCATGATGATAATTCCACCTTCTAGAATGCATGTGTGCCTGCAAAGAGCAAGTGGCCCTGAGAGGGCTTTCTGAGTTCCTGCTGCTACTGCTGCTGCAACGTCACTTCAGTTGTGGTCCGACTCTGTGTGACTCCATAGACGGCAGCCCACCAGGCTCCGCCATCCCTGGGATTATCCAGGCAAGAACACTGGAGTGGGTTGCCATTTCCTTCTCCTGAGTCTGGAACAAATATGAATTATTCTGCCACCTGGGGAGAAAGAAATCTGATTAGAGGTTATGGCTGCCATTCCCAAGGCTAAATATTGATTCAAGCCAAATGGCATCTATTTCTGAACACTGACCCAGATCTATAAGCCAGTGCTTCTGTTTTCTGGGCTCCCACAAGCGCTAATGATTACTGGCTCAGATTACTCCCTTCCTCAGCCTTACCAGTCAGTCTTTCCTTGTCAACTACTTCTCCCCTGAAATCACACTGCAAAGAAAGTTATACAGGCTTTTGGCCTCTTGTCAGTTTCCCACATCTCCAGAATAGCAACAAGTAGCTGTTATGGGTACTTGTCATAGCAACAACTATGGCAACCTGTACAGTTCAATCTCAGCCTGTTAAATGAATCTTTCTCCATTTGGCCCCTCATGTTTAAATTATCTATAGTTGCCTTAGTAACCTTTCTATGCTTGCTTTTTAATGTTGAAATATGTCTGGATCTCATCTAGTTTTCTTTCCCAAGCATAATCCCAACCATGCAGTTAAGTAACCAAATATTTAGTCATCGAACTACCCACAAGAATTGACAAGAGCCAACCACCCATCATGCATTTCTTGCTTGCCCCAAAGCACCATTGAAATGATCTGCTGAAACAATGCGATACATTGGCTTGTACACTGCAGAAGGGACACTTTTTCACTGGATCTGTTTTTCACCTAGTGCAGAATGTCTACCATAAGCCTGGACCTCCAGTAGCTGGTCACCTAGTTTTTTCAGACTCAGCCCACTCCAGATCCCTTCCACATCCCTCAGTAAAATCTAGAGAACAGACTCAGTCAAAGTTCTCACTCCTGCAGAAAACAGTTTTTTGTCTTTTTTTTGGAAACTATATTTGGTAACACATTCAAAATCTTGTTCTCCTTGCCTTGGATTCAAGGACCTGCACCATAGGATGGGAAGCCTCCCCTTCTGCCAAAATCTTTTACCACTCCCACCAGGGCCACTGGCTTGACTGGACCCCAAAGACTTCTGCCTGCTCACTGATGTCCTCTGTACATCAGTTCAGATTAGTCTCTCAGTCATGTACAACTCTTTGCTATATCATGGGGTGCAGCTTGCCAGGTTTCCGTGTCCATCACCAACTCCTGGAACTTGCTCAAACTTATGTTCATCAGGTCAGTGATGCCACCCAACAATTTCATCTTCAGTCTTCCCCTTTGCATTCTGCCTTTAATCTTTCCCTGCATAAGGGTCTTTTTTAATGAGTCAGTTCTTCCCATAAATTGGCCAAAGTATTAGAGGTTCAGCTCCAGCATCAGTCCTTCCAATGAATATTCAGGACTTATTTGTTCTAGGGTGGACTGGTTGGATCTCTTTGCAGTCCAAGAGACTCTCAAAAGTCTTGTCCAACACCACAGTTTAAAAGCAACAATTCTTTGGTATTCAGCTTTCTTTATGATACAACTCTCACATCCATCACACCTTGGCAAAACCATAGCTTTGACTATACACACCTTTACTGTAAAGTAATGTCTCTTTAGCTTTTTAGTATGCTGTCTAGGCTTTTCATAGCTTTATCTTCCAAGGATCAGCATCTCTTTTTTTCACAGCTGCAGTCACTATCTCTAGTGATTTTGGAGCCCAGGATAATAAACCTGTCACTGTTTTCATTGTTTCTCCATGCATTTTCCATGAAGTAATGGAATGGGATGCCATGATCTTCGTATTTTTGGTCCATATATACCATATCAAGACCATGCTTAAGAAAAAGAAATGCAAAAAAGGTTGTCTGAGAAGGCTTTACAAATAACTTAGAGAAGATGAGATGCAAAAGGCAAAGGAGAAAAGAAAGGCATACCCATCTGAATGCAGAGTTCCAAAGAATAGAAAGAAGAGATTTTTAAAAAGCCTTCCTAGTGATCAGTGCAAAGAAATAGAGGAAAACATTAGAGTGGTAAAGACCAGAGATCGCTTCAAGAAAATTAGAGATAGGGAAGGAATGTTTCAGGCAAAGATGGGCACAATTAAAGAGAGACATGGGATGGACCTAACAGAAGCAGAATATATTAAGAAGAGGGTGAAAGAATACATAGAAGAACTGCACAAAAAAGATATTAATGACCCAGGTAAAGGAACCAGAGATCAAATTGTCAACATTCGTTGGATCATAGAAAAAGCAAGAGAATTCTAGAAAAACACCTACTTCTGATTTATTGACCATGCAAAAGGCTTTGACTGTGTGGATCACAACAAACTGTAGAAAACTTACAGAGATGGGAATATCAGATGATCTTACCTGCCTTCAGAAAAATCTGTATGCAGGTCAAGAAGCAACAGGTAGAACTGAACATGGAAGAGCAGACTGGTTCCAAATCGGGAAAGAAGTATATAAAGGCTGTATATTGTCACCTTGCTTATTTAACTTATATGCAGAGAATGTTATGTGAAATGCCCATCTGGATGAAGCACAAGCTGGAATCAAGATTGCTGGGAGAAATATCATTATCCTCAGATATGCAGAAGCCACCACTCTCATGGCAGAAATTGAAAAGGAACTAAAGAGCCTCTTGATAAATGTGAAATAGGAGAGTGAAATATCTGGTTTAAACTTCACATTCAGAGAATGAAGATCATGGCATTTGGTCCTATCACTTCATTGCAAATAGATGGGGAAACAATGGAAAGAGTGAGAGACTTTAATTTAGGGGTCCCCAAGATCACTGCAGATGATGACTACAACCATGAATCTAAAAGATGCTTGCTCATTTGAAGAAAAACTATGACACACCTATACAATTTTTTAAAAGTAGAGACATTATTTTGCTGAAAATTTCAGTATAATCAAAGCTATGATTTTTCCAGTTGTCATGTATGGATGCGACAGTTGCACCATAAAGAATGATGAGTGATGAACAGTTGATGGTTTTGAACTCTGATGTTGGACAAGTCTGTTGAGAGTGCCTTGGACTGCAAGGAGACCCACCCAGTCAGCATAAAGGAAATCAATCCTGAATATTCATTGGAAAGACCGATGCTGAAATTGAACCTCCAATACTTTGGCCAACTGATGTGAAAAACGGACTCATTAGAAAAGACCCTGTTACTGGAAAAGATTGAAGGCAGGAGGAGAAGAGGAGGACAGAGGATGAGATGGTTGGATGGAATCACCAACTCGATGGACATGAGTTTGCCCAAGCTCCAGGAGTTGGTGAAGAACAGCAAACCCTGGTGTGCTGCAGTCCATGGGGTTGCAGAGTCAGACATGACTCAGCAACTGAACTGAACTGAACATACCACATATCAAATACTATTTGTAATTGGCATGTTTTTCCAGCAAGACTGGGGCTCCCTAGGCCCCAACAAATATCCCCAATCAAGTTTGTGCCCATGCACAGAAGTCAGTGCCTAGCATTCACAAGGCATTCAGTGAGTTCTGATTGCAGGAGAACCTCCATTTTAGTGGACATAAAGGAGTAAAGGACACATTTATCCTCCTGTCTCAAATAACTCCAAAGTAGAAAAGACAAATGAAAGAGCATTGTTTTACATCAAATATCTGGCAGCAGAGAATGGATTCCTGAGTCGGGGAGCAAACAAGGAGAGTTCTACAATTTCCGCAACACTAGAAATAGTTTCCAACACATACATGGAAGATGTACCTAGGCAAAGACAAACACTCTCTCCAAGAAGAGAGAGTTATGACTCTATATAGTTAGAGTTCACAGGAGAGAGCTACGTACAGAGAACTGTGGGAGGTACAGGTGATGCCCTTCAAGTGTTTAGCAGACAGCTGGTAGTACTGGTCTGAATTATAGGGAACAATCATTGAGTCTCAAATTGCACCAAGTCTAATTGTATCCCCATCCATCAGCATGGAAATTATTTTTAATATAAATTTATTTATTTTATTTTTTTTAATTACTTTACAATATTGTATTGGTTTTGCCATACATCAACACGAATCCTCCATGGGTGTACACGTGTTCCCCATCCTGAATCCCCCTCCCACCTCCTCCCTCCCCATTCCATCCCTCTGGGTCATCCCAGCGCACCAGCCTTGAGCATCCGGCATCATGCATTGAACCTGGACTGGAGATTCATTTCACATATGATACTATACATGTTTCAATGCCATTCTCCCAAATCATCCCACCGTTGCCCTCTCCCACAGCGTCCAGAAGACTGTTCTATAGATCTGTGTCTCTTTTCCTGTCTCTCATACAGGCTATTGTTACCATCTATCTAAATTCCATATACATGTGTTAGTATACTATATTGGTGTTTTTATGTCTGGCTTACTTCACTCTGCATAATAGGCTCCAGTTTCATCCACCTCATGAGAACTGATTCAAATGTATTCTTTTAAATGGCTGAGTAATACTCTATTGTGTATATGTTCCAGAGCTTTCTTTTTTTTTTTTATTTTTAAACTTTACATAACTGTATTAGATTTGCCAAATATCAAAATGAATCCGCCACAGGTATACATGTGTTCCCCATCCTGAACCCTCCTCCCTCCTCCCTCCCCATTCCATCCCTCTGGGTCGTCCCAGTGCACCAGCCCCAAGCATCCAGTATCGTGCATCGAACCTGGACTGGCATCTCATTTCATACATGATATTTTACATGTTTCAATGCCATTCTCCCAAATCTTCCCACCCTCTCCCTCTCCCACAGAGTCCATAAGACTGTTCTATACATCAGTGTCTCCTTTGCTGTCTCGTACACAGGGTTATTGTTACCATCTTTCTAAATTCCATATATATGCGTTAGTATACTGTATTGGTGTTTTTCTTTCTGGCTTACTTCACTCTGTATAATAGGCTCCAGTTTCAACCACCTCATTAGAACTGATTCAAATGTATTCTTTTTAATGGCTGAATAATACTCCATTGTGTATATGTACCACAGCTTTCTTATCCATTTATCTGCTGATGGACATCTAGGTTGCTTCCATGTCCTGGCTATTATAAACAGTGCTGCGATGAACATTGGGCTACTCGTGTCTCTTTCCCTTCTGGTTTTCTCAGTGTGTATGCCCAGCAGTGGGATTGCTGGATCATAAGGCAGGTCTATTTCCAGTTTTTTAAGGAATCTCCACACTGTTCTCCATAGTGGCTGTAATAGTTTGCATTCCCACCAACAGTGTAAGGGGGTTCCCTTTTCTCCACACCCTCTCCAGCATTTATTACTTGTAGACTTTTGGATCGCAGCCATTCTGACTGGTGTGAAATGGTACCTCATAGTGGTTTTGATTTGCATTTCTCTGATAATGAGTGATGTTGAGCATCTTTTCATGTGTTTGTTAGCCATCTGTATGTCTTCTTTGGAGAAATGTCTATTTAGTTCTTTGGCCCATTTTTTGATTGGGTCATTTATTTTTCTGGAGTTGAGCTGTAGGAGTTGCTTGTGTATTCTCGAGATTAGTTGTTTTTCAGTTGCTTCATTTGCTATTATCTTCTCCCATTCTGAAGGCTGTCTTTTCACTTTGCTAATAGTTTCCTTTGATGTGCAGAAGCTTTTAAGGTTAATTAGGTCCCATTTGTTTATTTTTGCTTTTATTTCTAATATTCTGGGAGGTGGGTCATAGAGGATCCTGCTGTGATGTATGTCAGAGAGTGTTTTGCCTATGTTCTCCTCTAGGAGTTTTATAGTTTCTGGTCTTACGTTTAGATCTTTAATCCATTTTGAGTTTATTTTTGTGTATGGTGTTAGAAAGTGTTCTAGTTTCATTCTTTTACAAGTGGTTGACCAGAGTTCCCAGCACCACTTGTTAAAGAGATTGTCTTTAATCCATTGTATATTCTTGCCTCCTTTGTCAAAAATAAGGTGTCCATATGTGTGTGGATTTATCTCTGGGCTTTCTATTTTGTTCCATTGATCTATATTTCTGTCTTTGTGCCAGTACCATACTGTCTTGATGGCTGTGGCTTTGTAGTAGAGCCTGAAGTCAGGTAGGTTGATTCCTCCAGTTCCATTCTTCTTTCTCAAGATCGCTTTGGCTATTCGAGGTTTTTTGTTTTTCCATACAAATTGTGAGATTATTTGTTCTAGCTCTGTGAAGAATGCTGTTGGTAGCTTGATAGGGATTGCATTGAATCTATAGATTGCTTTGGGTAGTATACTCATTTTCACTACATTGATTCTTCCAATCCATGAACATGGTATATTTCTCCATCTGTTAGTGTCCTCTTTGATTTCTTTCACCAGTGTTTTATAGTTTTCTATATATAGGTCTTTAGTTTCTTTAGGTAGATATATTCCTAAGTATTTTATTCTTTCCGTTGCAATGGTGAATGGAATTGTTTCCTTAATTTCTCTTTCTGTTTTCTCATTATTAGTGTATAGGAATGCAAGGGATTTCTGTGTGTTGATTTTATATCCTGCAACTTTACTATAGTCATTGATTAGTTCTAGTAATTTTCTGGTGGAGTCTTTAGGGTTTTCTATGTAGAGGATCATGTCATCTGCAAACAGTGAGAGCTTTACTTCTTCTTTTCCAATTTGGATTCCTTTTATTTCTTTTTCTGTTCTGATTGCTGTGGCCAAAACTTCCAAAACTATGTTGAATAGTAATGGTGAAAGTGGGCACCCTTGTCTTGTTCCTGACTTTAGAGGAAATGCTTTCAATTTTTCACCATTGAGGATAATGTTTGCTGTGGGTTTGTCATATATAGCTTTGATTATGTTGAGGTATGTTCCTTCTATTCCTGCTTTCTGGAGAGTTTTGATCATAAATGGATGTTGAATTTTGTCAAAGGCTTTCTCTGCATCTATTGAGATAATCATATGGTTTTTATTTTTCAATTTGTTAATGTGGTGTATTACATTGATTGATTTGTGGATATTGAAGAATCCTTGCATCCCTGGGATAAAGCCCACTTGGTCATGGTGTATGATCTTTTTAATGTGTTGTTGGATTCTGATTGCTGGAATTTTGTTAAGGATTTTTGCATCTATGTTCATCAGTGATATTGGCCTGTAGTTTTCTTTTTTTGTGGGATCTTTGTCAGGTTTTGGTATTAGGGTGATGGTGGCCTCATAGAATGAGTTTGGAAGTTTATCATCCTCTGCAATTTTCTGGAAGAGTTTGAGCACGATAGGTGTTAGCTCTTCTCTAAATTTTTGGTAGAATTCAGCTGTGAAGCCGTCTGGACCTGGGCTTTTGTTTGCTGGAAGATTTTTGATTACAGTTTCAATTTCCGTGCTTGTGATGGGTCTGTTAAGATTTTCTATTTCTTCCTGATCGAGTTTTGGAAAGTTGTACTTTTCTAAGAATTTGTCCATTTCTTCCTCGTTGTCCATTTTATTGGCATATAATTGTTGATAGTAGTCTCTTATGATCCTTTGTATTTCTGTGTTGTCTGTTGTGATCTCTCCATTTTCATTTCTAATTTTATTGATTTGATTTTTCTCCCTTTGTTTCTTGATGAGTCTGGCTAATGGTTTGTCAATTTTATTTATCCTTTCAAAGAACCAGCTTTTGGTTTTGTTGATTTTTGCTATGGTCTCTTTTGTTTCTTTTGCATTTATTTCTGCCCTAATTTTTAAGATTTCTTTCCTTCTACTAACCCTGGGGTTCTTCATTTCTTCCTTTTCTAGTTGCTTTAGGTGTAGAGTTAGGTTATTTATTTGACTTTTTTCTTGTTTCTTGAGGTGTGCCTGTATTGCTATGAACTTTCCCCTTAGGACTGCTTTTACCGTGTCCCACAGGTTTTGGGTTGTTGTGTTTTTATTTTCATTCGTTTCTATGCAAATTTTGATTTCTTTTTTGATTTCTTCTGTGATTTGTTGGTTAGTCAGCAGCGTGTTGTTCAGCCTCCATATGTTGGATTTTTTAATAGTTTTTCTCCTGTAATTGAGATCTAATCTTACTGCATTGTGGTCAGAAAAGATGCTTGGAATGATTTCTATTTTTTTGAATTTACCAAGGCTAGCTTTATGGCCCAGGATGTGATCTATCCTGGAGAAGGTTCCATGTGCGCTTGAGAAGAAGGTGAAATTCATTGTTTTGGGATGAAATGTCCTATAGATATCAATTAGGTCTAACTGGTCTATTGTATCGTTTAAAGTTTGTGTTTCCTTGTTAATTTTCTGTTTAGTTGATCTATCCATAGGTGTGAGTGGGGTATTAAAGTCTCCCACTATTATTGTGTTATTGTTAATTTCTTCTTTCATACTTGTTAGCATTTGTCTTACATACTGTGGTGCTCCCGTGTTGGGTGCATATATATTTACAATTGTTATATCTTCTTCTTGGATTGATCCTTTGATCATTATGTAGTGACCATCTTTGTCTCTTTTCACAGTCTTTGTTTTAAAGTCTATTTTATCTGATATGAGTATTGCTACTCCTGCTTTCTTTTGGTCCCTATTCGCATGGAAAATCTTTTTCCAGCCCTTCACTTTCAGTCTGTATGTGTCCCCTGTTTTGAGGTGGGTCTCTTGTAGACAACATATGCAGGGGTCTTGTTTTTTTATCCATTCAGCCAGTCTTTGTCTTTTGGTTGGGGCATTCAACCCATTTACGTTTAAGGTAATTACTGATAAGTATGACCCCGTTGCCATTTACTTTATTGTTTTGGGTTCGAATCCATTCATCTGCTTATGGGCATCTAGGTTGCTGCCATGTCCTGGCTATGATAAACAGTGCTGCGATGAATTTTGGGGTACATGTATTTCTTTCAGTTCTGGTTTCTTTGGTGTGTATGCCCAGGAGTGGGATTGTTGGGTCATATGGCTGTTCAATTTCCAGTTTCTTAAGGAATCTCCACACTGTTCTCCATAGTGGCTGTACTAGTTTGCATTCCCACCAACAGTGTAAGAGGGTTCCCTTTTCTCCACACCCTCCTCAGCATTTGCTGCTTGTAGACTTTTGGATAGCAGCCATTCTGACTGGTATGAAATGATACCTCATTGTCGTTTTGATTTGCATTTCTCTGATACTGAATGATGTTGAGCAACTTTTCATGTGTTTATTAGCCATCTGTATGTCTTCTTTGGAGAAATGTCTGTTTAGTTCTTTGGCCCATTTTCTGGAATTGAGCTGTGGGAGTTGCTTGTATATTTTTGAGATT
This sequence comes from Bubalus kerabau, assembly GCF_029407905.1. Lineage (NCBI taxonomy): Eukaryota > Metazoa > Chordata > Mammalia > Artiodactyla > Bovidae > Bubalus > Bubalus kerabau. Next base: position 12,883,530 of record NC_073628.1, read on the forward strand.
AATTCTTTTTCAGTGGCTTCATTTGCTATTATTTTCTCCCATTCTGAAGGATGTCTTTTCACCTTGCTTATAGTTCCTTTGTTGTAAAGAAGCTTTAAATTTTAATTAGGTCCCATTTGTTTCCTTTTTGCTTTTATTTCCAATCTTCTTGGAGGTGGGTCATAGAGGATCCTGATGTGATTTATGTCAGAGAGGGTTTTGTCTATGTTCTACACTAAGAGTTTTATAGTTTCTGGTTGTGCGTTTAGATCTTTAATTCATTTTGAGTTTATTTTTGTGTATGGTGTTAGAAAGTGTTCTAGTTTCATTCTTTTACAAGTGGTTGACCAGTTTTCCCAGCAACACTTGTTAAAGAGATTGTCTTTTCTCCATTGTATATTCTTGCTTCCTTTTTCAAAATAAGGTGTCCATAGGTCCATAGGATTTTTGCATCTATGTTCATCAGTGATATTGGCTTGTAGTTTTCTTTTTTTTGTGGCATCTTTGTCAGGTTTTGGCATTATGGTGATGGTGGCCTCATAGAATGTGTTTGGAAGTTTACCTTCCTCTGCAATTTTCTGGAAGAGTTTGACTAGGATAGGTGTTAGCTCTTCTTTAAGTTTTTGTAGAATTCAGCTGTGAAGCCGTCTGGACTTTTGTTTGCTGGAAGATTTCTGATTACAGTTTCAATTTCTGTGTTTGTGGTGGGTCTGTTAAGATTTTCTATTTCTTCCTGGTTCAGTTTTGGAAAGTTGTACTTTTCTAAGAATTTGTCCATTTCTTCCACGTTGTCCATTTTCCTGGCATATAATTGCTGATGGAAGTCTCTTATGATCCTTTGTATTTCTGTGTTATCTGTTGTGATCTCTCCATTTTCATTTCTAATTTTGTTGATTGGATTTTTCTCCCTTTGTTTCTTAATGAGTCTGGCTAAAGGTTTGTCAATTTTATTTATCCTCTCAAAGAACCAGGTTTTGGCTTTGTTGATTTTTCTTATGGTCTCCTTTGTTTCTTTTACATTTATTTCTGCCCGAATTTTAAAGATTTCTTTACTTCTACTAACCCTGGGGTTCTTAATTTCTTCCTTTTCTAGTTGCTTTAGGTGTAGTGTTAGGTTATTTATTTGACTTTTTCTTGTTTCTTGAGGTATGCCTGGATAGCAATGAACCTTCCCCTTAGCACTGCTTTTACAGTGTCCCACAGGTTTTGGGTTCTTGTGTTTTCATTTTCATTTGTTTCTATGCATATTTTGATTTCTTTTTTTATTTCTTCTCTGATTTGTTGGTTATTCAGCAGCGTGTTGTTCAGCCTCCCTATGTTGGGATTTTTAAGTTTTTCTCCTGTAATTGAGATCTAATCTTACAACATTGTGGTCAGAAAAGATGCTAGAAATGATTTCATTTTTTTTTTTTTGAGTTTACCAAGGCTAGATATATGGCCCAGGATGTGATCCATCCTGAAGAAGTTTCCGTGTGCACTTGAGAAAAAGGTGAAATTCATTGTTTTGGGGTGAAATGTCCTATAGATATCAATTAGGTCTAACAGGTCTATTGTATCGTTTAATGTTTGTGTTTTCTTGTTAATTTTCTGTTTAGTTGATCTATCCATAGGTGTGAGTGGGGTATTAAAGTCTCCCACTATTATTGTATTATTGTTAATTTCCCTTTTCATACTTGTTAGCATTTGTCTTACATATTGCGGTGCTCTTAAGTTGGTGCTTTAAATTTATGATTGTCATATCTTCCTCTTGGATTGATATTTTGATCATTATGTAGTGTTCTTCTTTGTCTCTATCCACAGCCTTTGTTTTAAAGTCTATTTTATCTGATATGAGTATTGCTACTCCTGCTTTCTTTTGGTCTCTATTTGCATGAGATATCTTTTTCCAGCCCTTTACTTTCAGTATGAATGTGTCCCTTTTTTCGAGGTTGGTCTCTTCTAGACAACATATATAGGAGTCTTGTTTTTTTATCCATTCAGCTAGTCTTTGTCTTGTGTTTGGGGCGTTCAACCCATCTACATTTAAGGTAATTATTGATAAGTATGATCTTGTTGCCATTTACTTTATTGTCTTGGGTTTGAGATTATACACCCTTTCTCTGTTTCCTCTCTAGAGAATATCCTTTAGTATTTGTTGGAGAGCTGGTTTGGTGGTGCTGAATTCTCTCAGCTTTTGCTTTTCTGTAAACCTTTTGATTTCCCCTACATATTTGAATGAGATCCTTACTGGGTACAGTAATCTGGGCTGTAGTTGTTTTTTGTTTTTGTTTTTCTTTTTCTTCATCACTTTAATTATGCCTTGCCATTCCCTCCTGGCCTGAAGAGTTTCTATTGAAAGATCAGCTGTTATCCTTATGGGAATCCCCTTGTGTGCTATTTGTTCTTTTTCCCTTGCTGCTTTTAATATTTATTCTTTGTGTTTGATCTTTGTTAATTTGATTAATATGTGTCTTGTGGTGTTTCACCTTGGGTTTATCCTGTTTGGGACTCTCTGGGTTTCTTGGACTTGAGTTATTATTTCCTTCCCCATTTTAGGGAAATTTTCTATTATTATCTACTCAAGTATTTTCTCATGGTCTTTCTTTTTGTCTTCTTCTTCTGGGACTCTTATGATTCCAATGTTGGAGCATTTAATATTCTCCTGGAGGTTTTTGAGATTGTCCTCATTTCTTTTAATTCATTTTTCTTTTTTCCTCTCTGATTCATTTATTTCTACCATTCTATCTTCTACTTCACTAATTCTATCTTCTGCCTCCATTATTCTACTTTTTGTTGCCTCCAGAGTGTTTTTTATCTCATTTATTGCATTATTTATTATATATTGACTCTTTTTATTTCTTCTAGGTACTTAGTAAACCTTTCTTGCATTTTCTCAATCCTTGTCTCCAGGCTATTTATCTGTGATTCCATTTTGATTTCAAGATTTTGGATCATTTTCACTATCATTATTTGGAATTCTTTATCCTATCTCTTCCTCTTTTGTTTGGTTTGATGGGCATTTATCGTGTTTCTTTACTTGCTGAGTATTCCTCTTTCTCTTCATCTTGTTTAGATCTCTGAGTTTCAGTTGGCCTGTCTTTATTCTAGCAGTTTGTGGAGTTCTCTTTATTGTGGAGTTTCCTCATTGGTGGGGCTGTACGGGTGGGTTGTCAAGGTTTCTTGGTTAGGGAAGCTTGTGTCAGTGTTCAGGTGGGTGTAGCTTGATTTCTTCTCTCTGGAGTGCAGTGAAGCGTCCAGTAATGATTTATGAGATGTCAATGGTTTTGCAGTAACTTTGGGCAGCCTGTATATTGAAGCTCAGAGCTGTGTTCCTGTGTTGCTGGAGAATTTGCGTGGTATGTCTTGCTCTGGAACTTGTTGGCCCTTGGGTGGTGCTTAGTTTCAATATAGGTATGGAGACGTTTGATGAGCTCCTGTCGATTAGTGTTCCCTGGAGTCAGGAGTTCTCTGGTGTTTTCAGTATTTGTACTTAAACCTCCTGCTTTTGGTTTTCAGTCTTATTTTTACAGTAGTCTCAATACTTCTCTTTCTATACAGCACCATTGATAAAACATCTATGTTAAAGATGAAAAGTTTCTCCTCAGTGAGGGACACCCAGAGAGGTTCACAGAATTACATGGAGAAGAGAAGAGGGAGGAGGGAGTTAGAGGTGACCTGAATGAGATGAGGTGAAATCAAAAGAGGAGAGAGCAAGCTAGCCAGTAATCACTTCCTTATGTGCACTCCACAGTCTGGACTGCTCCTAGATGTTCACGGAGTTATACAGAGAAGAGGGAGGAAGGAGACAGAGGTGGCCAGGAGGATAAAAGGGGGGAATCAAAAGGAGAGAGACAGATCCAGCTAGTAATCAGTTCCTTATGTGTTCTCCACCATCCAGAACACACTGGTGATTCACAGAGTTGGGTAGAGAAGAGAAGGGGGAGGGAGGAGACAGAGGCGAACTGGTGGAGAAAAAGGAGAGTCCAAAAGGGGAGAGAGCAGTCAAGCCAGTAATCTCACTCCCATGTAAAAATGGGCACTGAAGATTGGGTTCTCAAAGGTACAAAATTTATAACAAATACCAAAAATCAAAGATTAAAACTCTAGACTAGTGGTTGGATTTTCAAAAATACAATATTAAAGAAAGGAAGAAGAAGAAAAGAAAAAAAAAACACAAGACAAAGTCACAAAAATTATAAATATGAATATATATATATATATGAAGCTTGCTATAAAAAATAGGGTCGTTTTTGCAAAGTAATAGTAGGTTATAAAATGAAAATTAAAGGAGTAATAGAGGACTTAAAATTAAAAAAAAATAAAAAATAAAAGAATGATTGTAAAAATAGTAAAAATATATCTAGGACTTTCTCTGGTGTTATTATGGGCAGTGTGGGCTCCGTTCGTTTTTGGATAGTTCCTTGGTCCAGCTTATATTTCTCAAGATCTATAGGCCCCTTCCTATGTAGTTGGTACTAACTATAGGGTTTTAATCTATTGCACCTGTCACTTCCAAGGTGGTCCCCTCTGTTTTAGCTTCTTCTCTTTGCTGGTCTCTTCAGTGTCTGATTTTCGCCATGACACAAAGGGGGCGGTAGTGGACACTTTTTTAGGCTCACTTGTTCAGTCATGCTGTGGGGAGGGAGGGACGCTGCAAACAAATAACACTGGCGTGTGCTCGCACTGTCTCAGCCACACTAGGCCTGCCCTCTCTCAAGGCGCATGTACCCTCTCTTCCCACAGTGCTCAGGCTGTAGGTTGTTCTGCCAGGAACCGTCGGAGGCCGGCCCTGGGCTGCATGCACCTCCCAGGTCTAATCCACTCAGGTTCAGGCACTTGGGTAGTCCTCAGAGGCTCAGACTCTGTTGGGCCTGTGTTTTGTGCCCTTCCCAGGTCCGAGCAGCTCAGGTGATGACGTGTTTGGTGAGTGCTATCACTGCAACTTATCACCTCCCCCTTCCCTGCCACTCAGTTTTCTGGGTGTACAGCTGGAGCACCTTCTCAGGCAGATGTTGGCCATCCAGAACCCCAAGAAGTTTTAGTTAGCAAAGAAGCCTGCTTGCCGTTTGGTAGATAATGCCTCCTAGGGCTGCGATTGCTCCCTTCCAGCACTGGCTGCCTGTCACCAGAGGTATGGTCTGCAGCAGGCTAGTTCTGTTCAGTCCTTTGTTTGGTGCATGGGCCTCGCTGTGTCTTATATTAGGGCTTTGAGCGTGGTAGCTATCCCAGAGTCTGGTTTTCTAGCCCAAGTTAGTTTGCTCAAATTGCCCTTGGGGTAATCAGGCCCGGTTCTTACTCTAAGCAATGAAGCCTGTGCCTCCCTGCTCAGCCCCCCATTGTTAGTGGCAGGTGCAGACGTCTGCGGTGCTTCTCCACTGGGGGAGTTACCGTTGGGCTCGTAATCTGTGGGTTTTAATTATTTATTTATTTTTCCTCCCTATTATGTTGCCTTCTGTGCTTCCAAGGCTTGAGACTGTTTCCTGGTGTTTGGAAACTTCTCTCTTTTTAAGACTCCCTTCCCAGGACGGAGCTCCATCCCTGCCTCTTTTTGTCTCTGTTTTGTCTTTTATATTTTTTGCTACCTCCTTTCGAAGACACTGGGCTGCTTTTCTGGGTGCCTGATGTCCTCTGCTAGCATTAAGAAGTTGTTCTGTGGAATTTACTCACCATTTAAATATTCTTTTGATGAATTTGTGGGGGAGAAAGTGGTCTTCCCAACCTACTGACTGCCCCCCCTCCTTTTTTTCTTTTGGTTTTCTTTGGTTTTGTTTTTGATGGGCTGTATTTTTGTTTTTCCTTAGAAGATATTCTACTCTAAATGTAGAGTTGTAAGAGGAATTTTAAAGCCACTTAAGTAATGTGTTGTTATAGGTAGCTAATCAGCAACCTGATGCCATTATGTTTATTAGTCTTTGTTCTCAATTTGTTCAGTTCAGTTCAGTCCTTCAGTTGTGTCCATCTCTTTGCAATGCCATAGACTGCAGCATGCCAGGCTTCCCTATCCATCACCAACTCCTGGAGCTTGCTCAAGCTCATGTCCATAGACTTGGTGATGCTATCCAACCATTTCATCCTCTGTCTTCTGCTTCTCCTCCTGTCTTTAATCTTTCCTAATATCAGGGTTTTTCTAATGAGTCATCATGTTTAGTATATATTCAGTCTCATTTTAAATCAACCAACATGAATTAAATTCCTCTCTGTCCCTACTGCACTCCCAACTCTAGGCCAGAAACAAAAAATTGCAGAGACTGAAGGCTGATTCCAGCACATCGCTGTGGAGATTTCTTTCCCATTTTTTTTTTTTTTTTCGGGAAAAACAAAAACTGATTGCTAACATTAAAATCAGTAGATTGAAAAAATAAAATAAAATCAGTAGATTGTACATAAATATCCAAACATCTGACTCTCTTGAAAATATGACCAACTTGCCTGTGTTCCAGCATGGGTGAAGTGGAGGAAAGGCTGCTCCCAGAGATAAGGCCTGTGCTGCCCAGATTCCAACATGGCCACCTAATCCTAGTATCATATCTTCTGCTTCCTGGGGCCATGAGCTTGTGAGAACTAGACTTCTAGATCTCTCAAGAAAAAGACTACTTTTGTCTTGATCAACTTTGAGTTTGAAGCCTTTAACCCAGAACCTAGCACACAGTTCTTCCTTGTAGAGTTGTTAGATGATATAAAATATCTTGTGGATGCATATGACATTTCTTCCAGTACTGAAACCATGCAATTGAAGTATTGCTCTGCCCTAAATCTTTGATGCAGACTGGCATCATAGGTGACCCTGTTGTCTGCCAATAGACCCACTACCTAAAGCAAGTTGTATGTCCCTGGGCTGTCCCTGAAGTCTTCACTTTGCCATTTTTCAACTTATCCTCCTAGCAATCTCTTCTCCAATGAAGACAGCAATGCATATCTCATGAAGTAGCTAGGAAGATGACATGAAACCACGAATGTCGAACATAGACACTAGTATCTGTTTTCATGATGTTCTTAGCAGTTTTTTTTTTTTTTTTCTATGTAGGCAAGGTTCTCTGTCTTCTTAGATGTCCGTGCAGATCAGTTTGATTTTCCAGCCAAGCTTCAAGGAATAGATTACAGTTCAATTCTCTGTATTCTGAGAAGCTTCAAAGGCCACTGACCAAGGACACTGACGAAGGTAAAGATTTAATCAAGAGCTTTGTGTTTTTTTTCAGATCTTTTAGTGGCCAAAGGGGAAAACTAGGGTAGATCAGAGCATATATAACTGGGGGCTCCAGGTCACCACTACATGCTACGAACCCAAATGTCCCTGAGTACTTGGAGCCAGGAAAGAAGCATGAAGTGACTTGTGGTCCTCAGGCTGGTGGCCTTCTCAGAGTGCATAGTCAAGTAAGAATAGGGACTGCAAGTCGCATCATATTCCTTTCTCAGATTTTTTTTTTCATCTGATTATTCTTATACCTATCAGGTTTAGAAGGGAATTGAATATTTCCCTAAGAGTCTTAAAGCTCAACTCTTACTTTCTGATAAGTAACTTGCTATAGGAACTGGATACCAAGGTCTTGGTTGGGTTGCACAAATCTTGGGTTCCAGTCATGTCATGACCTATTAAAAATGCAACACATTGTAACTGTTCAGTGCACAGTCCATGCAGATGTTGATGTGGTCTTGTGGAATAGCAATTTCTACATTTTATTCAACATTTCCTCTTTTTTCCCTGTCTACTACAGTGTGTATATGCCTGTCTGCATCTCTGTATCACTGTCATTTATCTCTCCATCTCTTTGGAAGTCACTGGGAGTGTATTTCTCTTTGTGTTGTTTTCTTTTACTTTTTCACTTGACTCTTCTTTCCTTCTCAAGCCTCTGAATTTCCCTTACTTTTCCCCTATATCTTGGATTCTTCTTTCAACTCTCTTCTCTGTCAGCTTGGAGATAGATACACTGTTTTATATCTGAAAAGCAGTGTGACCACAGCCAACTCAGAAACTTCCTGCATTTCAAAGTGCTTCCTTGTAAAAGAGGATAAGAGTCCCCCTTCTACCTTCTTCCTTGAGATTCTATGAGAAGGAATGAATGGAATGGCAACAGCAATGCTAATGGCTATCATTGTTGAGACTGGAAGATCCCCTGGAGAAGGAAATGGCAATCCACTCCAGTGTTCTTGCCTGGAAAATCCCATAGATGGAGGAGCCTGGTAGGTTACAGTCAATGTGGTCGCAAAGAGTTGAACATGACTGAGCGACTTCACTTTCATTTTTACTTTATATACATCACTTCACTTATCCCCAAGATATACTATTTGGAGGGTTTGTATTGTTACATTCTACTATTTTGCCTAAGGGAAGACTGAGACATCACATGGTCATATGGCTTATCCAAGATTGCAGAACAGAACTTGTATTCAAATCTATGTCTTTGCAATGGTATATTCATAAAATTCTGATAATAATGTGCCTCATAAAAATGATTAGAAAATACACAGGGCCATTACAATGACAGTTATACCTTAACACTGACAGCTAATTGTAGCATCTTTGTTTTCTTTGTCAAATGCTTGGTGAAAGAATACCTCTAAGGCGAGTGAAGACCATGAGAAAAACCCTCAGTGGAAAAAACATGCTGAACAATTTCCTGAAGGAGCTGCTTACAGACTGCCCCAGATCTCTTTTCGTGGCTCAAATCTAACTATTCATACACTGAGAAACAGCATGGATGTGAGTATTTTGGGATGATGATGTTCCACAGCGCCCCCTGGTGCTCTAGCCTAGGACTGGGGCTCATCTGGAGCTGCCAGGTGGGGTGTTGGGGTTGGGGTTCCTGCAGGAGGCAGAGACACTGGAAAACAGGGACCCCCAAGCAGAGAAAAAGGCACTCTTACCCTCAACTGTTGGTCTTTGTGACTGGGCTTGGAAATTATCAGGTGTCAGGTAAATATCCAATTTCTGTGTCAAAGATGTGTCATTTGTTTGAGGGTGATTATTCCTTCTGAACTAAGTGAGCCACTAAGTTACAGAGGAAGAGTGAACCATCACTGATCAAAAGTTAGAACCAACTGGAAAGCAACTGTGAATCCCCAGGCAGAGGAATTCAGCTTCCACAGATGCAAGAACAACGACACTAAAAAGTTACTGAACCTGTATTCCGTGTATGGACATAAGAATCACTGTGGTTACTGTTTTTAGATTAGTAAAAGGGCTTATTTTTACTTCAAGAATGCCCATGCCAGCCTGAGAGATAGACAAAGAGTAAATATATGTCAAATGAAAGGGTCACTTGTGAGATGTTGATGGGATGTGGTCTGAGTTTGGAGATAGTGGCTGGGGTTGATCAAGAAGGACCTCCTGAAGAAGAGGGTGCTAAGGCAGGGTTTGAAGAGCTTCTAAGACTACAGAGCTTCTCAAATGAAGGCATCAGGACTTCCCTGGGTGTCCAGTGGTCCTGGAATACCAGTGGTTATAAGTCCGGGCATCCCATAGAGGAGGTACCACTTCAATGCCTGGTCATAGAGTCAATATCCTGCATACAATGTAGCACAGGAAAAGTATAGCAAATGCAGATATCTCTGTGACCAAAATCTATGAGCTGCACGGTGGTTAGAAATTGATATCAAGAGATATGTGACACCGAGAGGGAGGCATCAGTGTGCGAATAGAGGGTAGCCAGTTTTGTACTAACCCACTCCCTCCTTCTCCCTGTAGTTGGTCTACCTGGGTAGTATCACCATTGGAACACCCCCTCAGGAATTCCAGGTTATCTTTGACACAGGCTCATCTGACTTGTGGGTGCCCTCTGACTTTTGCACCAGTCCAGCCTGTTGTGAGAACAGACACCCTGTACCCGAACCATCCTTCACTTGCCCTGCCATCCTGTTTCCACCCTTGGCACCTGATGACACTCATCTCTTGTTTCTGCAGCTACACACGTTAGGTTCAGACATCATCAGTCTTCCACCTTCCGGCTTACCAATAAGACCTTCAGCATCACCTGTGGATCTGGGAGAATGAAAGGAGTTGTTGCTCATGACACAGTTCAGGTAACAGTGTAATATATGCTGATCAGAACTGGCTATGGAGTGAACACTGCTTGCAAAGCAGATGCAGGACCATCTGGCAGGATCCTTCCTAGCCTAACTCCCATAGATATTGGCCATCTTATACACAGGATCATGTCTCTGGGGAGGCAGTGCACATGGTGACACACAAGCAAAGAAATTAGCTAACCCAGAGAGTGGCTTGAGGTGTGGACTTGCAGCTCCTCTGCCCGTGAGCAGTTCAAGGTTCATTTTGCTGGTAGCAAGAAAAAAGGATAAAAGCACCCACTTTTATATTCACAGACTGTTCCAGGCACTGTCAGGTGATAACTGGTTTAATCCTACAACAACCCCAAACAGCAGTTACTCTGATTATCTCATGAGACATATGAGGAAACAGGTGCAGACAGCAAGGGCCTTGCTAAGGGCACACATGTGGTAAAAGGTGGAGTTAGGCTGGCGTATCAGACTGAAGTTGCTGTAGGGTGGTTGGGGACAAGATAAAACTGATCTGAGGACCCTGGGGGCAGTCAAGGGCTTCAGGTATCCATAGTGGGAAACTGGAGGCCTGAGAAGTCAAGGGGCCTGATAAATGAGTTCTCACTCTAGAGGACCCTTGAGAGTCTAATTAACCTATGCTCTGCCTCCTCCAAATTATTTGAGTAGTTCCGCTCTCTCACTTTCTCTCTCATACACACTCACAGAAATATACACATATCCCCAAAAGTGATTTCCCCAGGCAGTAATTTTATAGAACCCTGCAAGCAAGATTGTGTTTTCGGCTTCTGTCTTCCTGGACAGATGCAGAATCCACAGTACATTACAGAGAATGCAGTCCATTCTTGTCATTAGGTCACAGTGATGCCAAAGAGAAGGGTATCTTGCTCTCAATTGTTTTGTCCATAAGGTGGCACCACTGGGACCTGGCCTAACACGTGGTTGCCCCACTTGTACAGAAGCCACAATGCCAATTTGACTCACTCAGGTGGTATTTTTCAGAGGGGCAGATGTTATAAAATTCACAGCCTCTCTCACATGGAACCCCAATTACCCTCCCAGCTTCGTCTAACTATCTTTGGGCTACCACAGACAGAGCCCAGCCTCAATTCTTCTCGGAGGATCTAATGGCAATGCATCCCAGCCCAGTCCTAGCCCCACTTGATGTATCTGTAAGTGGGAACAGTCTTCTTTCCCACAGATTGGGGACCTCGTAAGCATTGACCAGCCGTTTGGTCTAAGCATGGTGGAATACGGGTTTGAGGATATACGTTTTGATGGCGTCTTGAGCTTGAACTACCCCAATGTATCCTTCTGTGGAGCAATCCCCATCTTTGACAACCTGAAGAATCAAGGTGCCATTTCTGAGCCTGTTTTTGCCTTCTACTTGAGCAAGTAAGTGTAAGATGGACAATCCCTTTCACCAAATTAGCTGTAAGATGCTTTCAGGTGCACGGAAATTATAGAACACTTGATAAAGAAGTATCCTGAGTGATAATCTAATCCAGGATGACTATGGACCCAGGGCCCTACCTGGCTTCACCCCTGGCTTCTATAAATAAAAGTTTATTGGAACACAAGCCTACTCCTGGGCTCAAGATCAGTAACTTGGTCGGGGTGGGGGGTGTGGTGAGTGAGGAGAAAGGCTAATGGAAGGCAACAGGAAACAAGTTGAAGGAAAAGGCATTAGGTTATGCTTATGAATTTGATCAGGAAGGAAGGAGAAGGATGGTGGATATCTTTCCTTCCATATTAGCATTTCACTGGGAGCCCAGGACTCAATTTGTAGGAGCCAGTGAGAAATGAAAGTGTGGGACACGAAAGTGTGGGACCCCTTGTTCAAGAAATATTAGGCATTTCAAGACAGGGAGAACAGAGTGGGGTCCCTTCTGAGTTTGGGGCCCTTTTGACAGTTGAGGTCACAGGCCATTGGAGCCAACACTGGGTGACCTGAATCCACACCCTTAGAACTCCCAGGCCTTGATTTTCCTGAAAAGTGACAAGGTGGACAAGGGGAAAGCCAAAACACTTCAGCACCCTGTCCTCTGAGAGTGTCTGAGCACTCAGGTCGCTGGAGGTCCAGGGTGCCTTCAGAAGACATAGTGGGTGGAGCCCAGCCAAGTGATTAAGCTTTTAACCTCCTTTGTGCCACTCATTAGTCAGTAACAGACCTCAGTCTGGATCTCAATCTCTCCGAGACTCAATTTCTGCATCTGTACATGGGGACATTATTAGGGCCTTGATGGGTGGACAAGCACAGCTCTCAGACAGTGCTATTGTTACTGTTCTCCAAGGATTAGCTCCTCAATTCTCTCTACAGAGACAAGCAGGAGGGCAGTGTGGTGATGTTTGGTGGGGTGAACCACTGCTACTACAAGGGAGAGCTCAACTGGGTACCATTGATCCAAGCGGGTGACTGGATTGTACACAGGGACTGGTAAGCCTCTCCCTCTAAGGGTCAGCCCAAGTGATGCTCCCACTTCTGTACATGGACACAGGCAGAAACACACAAATGCATTCTCAGACACACAGTCACACAGCCATATACACTACACACAACGACACAGACAGACACACAGACACATGGAAACACACAAGCAGACATGTATAAACCTACACAGAGACACATATAAACATGCATAGCTAGTCAGAGATGCACAAGCACACACAGAGACACATACAAACACACATACAAACAAACATACATGCACATAGATACACAAACAACCCGTGGGTTCATAATCCCCAGGCCTTCTGAGCATGGCTCTGACCATGGTCCTAAAAGGCACCAGAGAGGTCTGTGTACCTGGGAGAGGGCTGTACCCACTTCCCTTTGAGGTGGGGAGCATGGTTAGAGGATTTTACCATGTGGTGACAGAGGATCAGGGAAAATATCTCCAGCCTGAACAGAGTTATGGTAAGATGACTGACTGTCCAGGGCTACCTAGGACATAGGAAGTTCTCAGTACAGATGAATTTCAGTTAAGAAACAGGGACAGTCCTGAGAAAATGGGCAAAACTTGTCTTCTTAGGCAGCAGCTAGCCAGAAGTGGAGAGAGGTTGCCTGCAATCTTAAGATGTGAAAGCAACTAACAAAAATGACACACCAAGTTCTTGGACATACAGTGGGACAGGACCTGTTACAGAGAATCAGGAAGGTGGGATCCAGGAGTGACGTGAGGACAAGAGGCATAATTGGTAGGATTCTGTGTGATACCCACAGACAAAAGCTGACCTGTCCTTTGGAGTTTCTGTGGCCTAGTCATCTATTTCCTGGCCAGGGTCTCAGGGTCTGAGCTGATAGTAGGAGCAATGCTGGGAGACACCCTTACCCAGAGAAGCCCCTCTCTCTCCCTACTATGAACATCTGCTGCCCCTGTGAATCTGAATCTTCACTCTGTGTGTGACCTGTTATTTGTTCCCCACGAGATACAGCTCTCTCAAGGTTTCTTATTGTTTTCTCAGTCTTCATTTACTCATTGGACAGACAAGCTTCATGCATCCACTGTGTGCCAGGCACTTTAGGGAGGCAAGGAGAATAACACTAGTCTTCATATCTAAGATGGCAGATGTACATGAAGTGACTCGCCCACAAAGTGAATTGTGACTTTGGTACATGCTAGACGTGCAGCAGACATGAGGAGAAGGCAATGGCAACTCATTCCAGTACTCTTGCCTGGACAATCCCAGGGACAGCGGAGCCTGGTGGGCTGCCCTCTATACGGTCACACAGAGTTGGACATGACTGAAGTGAGTTAGCAGCAGCAGCAGCAGACATGAGGAAGGGTCTACAGAGAGTGACTAAGACAGGAGACTGATAAACACTGGGGAAAAGACTTCCTGAAAACAATACAATTAAGCTGGATTCTGGAAGATGAGAAGAAATTTGCTAGTCAAAGTGCAATGGAATCTTCTAGGAAGGAAGACCAGCTTGTGTCAAGGTACAAAATGTTCTGGTGTATTCAAGTACTGCATTCGAGGATGTCAAGAAAGGTGCTATGTCGAGAGCAAAGGAAAAGAGGGCGAGAGATGAAGGGCTGTTTAGGAAACAGTTGGGAAGGGGACAACTCTGGGGAGGCTCAGAGTGACCTTGATGCCTGCTTTCTTCCTTTGTCTCTCAGCATCCCCATTGAAAGAAAGGTTATTGCTTGTTCTGGAGGCTGCAAGGCCATTGTTGACACCGGGGCAGCATTCATCAAAGGCACCAAAACACTGGTCGATAACATGCAGAAGCTCATCGGGGCCACGCCATGGGGTTCCAAGGTGGAGGGTCATGCTCCAGGGTCACTCCCAGTTTCCACACATAACAAGAATCACCAGGGCCAACCTCTCACCCTCTCTCTCTAACAGCACTATGTTTCATGTTCTGCAGTCAATACACTGCCCTCTATTATCTTCACCATCAACGGCATCAACAACCCAGTGCCAGGTTGAGCCTACATCACCAAGATGAGGGGACAATACTGAGGGTTGGTTCTCAAACTGGAGCTTGCAGGAACCCTTGGGCTGCTACTTGGAGGAGGGCGCCCTCTGGAGGCCATGTCAAACCATTGCAGATGCTGCTGAGCCCTGTGGCTGGGCCAGTACCTCCCACAAAACCAATCACTTGAAAGTAAAGGGCCGTTTGGGACACTGATCTTCCTGAAATAAATGAGGAGAGGCCACACCATACGGCATGGTGGGAGTCAGGGAGAGGGGAACACTAAGGTCCTCAGTCCTCAAAGAGCTTCAATTCAATCTGAACTCAGAGGTGCATGAACATGAAATTTAGCACTGGCAGTCCCTGAAATAGGCCATGTTACAAGGAGAATGGCTGGGGAGAGTCCCAGTGTGATGTCCCAGCATAATTTAACAGGCTCCCTCCCCTTCTCAAAGTTTTCCTGGTTTGGATGATAAATTACATGGTCAGCCTAGTTCTCGGCTGCATCTTCCCTTGCTCCGGCCAGGTGCCTCTTTTGTGAGTTGGGGTGCCCGACCCCTCTGTGGTGACGTTGGATGCTAATGTGAATAAAGTGTGCACTGTGACTGCTCAGCCACGGCACTGTGTGGAGGCTTCATGTCAGCTCCCTGGGAGAGTTCAGAGCAGGCTGATGGGGTCAAAGAAGGCTTTGAGGAAGACAGAGAATTTCAGGAATTCTAAAACCAGAAACTCATTGAGCTATATGGAGGGTTGCTTGGTTCTAGGCAAAACTGCACTGGATTCCATGCAAATGGCATCTCAAGATGGCCTGCACTGGGGCACTGGGGACTTACTCAGGGTGATGAGGGCTCTGGACTGACCAGTGGGGATGGGGAACCAGATTACGTTACCCAACCAATCATGGAGTGGCCAAAGAGGGTAAGTGTGGGCTGAAGGAGGATTCTCAGAGTTCCTGAGTTAAATCTTCAAGAAAGTGTTGTGGGCATTGCTCTATTTAAGATGGATAACCAGCAACGAGTTGCTGTGTAGCACAGGGAACTCCAATCAGTTATATGACAGCCTGGATGGGAGGGGTGTCTTTGAAACCAGGATACCCAGATACATACAGTTGAGTCTCTTTACTGTCCACCTGAAACTCAGAATATTGTTAACCAGCTATCATTCCAGTTCAGTCACTCAGTCATGTCCGACTCTTTGCGACCCCATGAATAACAGCACGCCAGGCCTCCCTGTACATCACCAACTCCTGGAGTTTACTCAGACTCACGTCCATTGAGTCAGGGATGCCATCCAGCCATCTCATCCTCTGTCATCCCCCTGTCCTCCTGCCTCCAATCCCTCCCATCATCAGAGTCTTTTTCAGTGAGTCAACTCTTTGCATGAGGTGGCCAAAGTACTGGAGTTTCAGCTTCAGCATCATTCCCTCCAAAGAAATCCCAGGGCTGATCTTTAGAATGGACTGGTTGGATCTCCTTGTAGTTCAAAGAACTCTCAAGAGTCTTCTCCAACACCAGATTTCAAAAGCATCAACTCTTCAGTGCTCAGCTTTATTCACAGTCCAACTCTCACATCCATATGTGACCACTGGAAAAACCATAGCCTTGACTAGATGGACCTTTGTTGGCAAAGTAACGAGCTATACTCCAATACAAAATAAAGTTTTTTAATAAAGTACGGATTGTGGGTACACAGGAGGAGAACTAGCATTCTCTGCAGAGAAAACAAGGAGAAGGAGTCAGAAGGAAAGAAATAGGGAGTGAGGAGAGCTATGGACACACTTGTTCTTTTCGAAAAAAATATATTGAAGTGTGGCTAATCTTCAGTGTTGCATTATGTTGTGCTGCACAGCAGTGTGACTCAGTTATACATATATATATATATATATATATATATATATATATATATATTCTTATTCTTTTTCATGGGACTTATCGCTGAATATTGAATATAGTTTCTTATGCTCTACATAAGGGCTTTGTTGTTTTTCATTCCCCTGTTTCCCAACTACCACTCCTTGCCTCCCCCACACCCTTCCTCATGGCAACCTCATGTCTTGGCCATCTTTGGTTTTGGATGAACTCTCATATCCCCTGCTGCTGAGAAAACCCCTTGATACTTACCAAAATAGGGAAATAAAACAAAGAATTGTGCTTGGTCTGGATATTGCGGGGAGTCTCCGGTAAGGGCTCATGCTGACTGGTGTGTGTCTCTGACTCCCCCAGAATTCTAGAGGCCACTGCTATACCACCTTTCTAGAGAACACTGTGAGTCCATCTACAGAGACCTAGATCCTGGGTGATGTCTTCCTGAGGTTGTATTTCTCGGTCTTTGATTGAGGAAATTAAAGGATTGGCCTGGCACAAGCAGTGTAAATTCTTGGAGTGGTTGAGGAATCAGTAAGGCTGCTCCTAATACACACTCACTCACACTTTGGGCACTTCTGCCCAGGATGCTGGTGAACTGTGTTTGGTGGTCTGCACATCTTATTCTCAGTAAAGAATAAAGTGTTTCTCTCTTAATGGTGCTGAAACAAATGGTTGCCTCTGTTTGTGTCTGGGAGTGCAGTATCTAGAACCAAGTCTGTAAAAATTGAGAGGAGTCCTACTCCAACTGGCTTAAAGGAAAAGGAAGACTCATTGAAATGATTCTTGGAACCCAGAACACAAGACTCAGAGCAAATAAAAAGATCTCAGTGACTGGACCCAAGAAATCAGAAGTTATCAGTTCTCTCTTTCTTACCCTCAGTTTTTCCCTTCCCTCTTCTTTGATGGTCTTAGCCTGACAACTTTCTTCCTTTAGGCTTCTACACTTAGTGATGGCCTCCAAGCTACCTTCCCTAGGGTTTTATATCCTGAAGGCATCCCCTAGTAAGGAAAGAAGCTTGGAGTCATTAGAGTTCAAGGGTGTTCCCTGAATGACCCACCTCAGTTCACATGTACAGCCCAAGATCAGCCATCCTGGCAGGGCCATGGGGTCCTATGATTGGCTTTACATGGTCATTGGCCGTGACACAACAGCACACATGATTGTCAAATTCCTCCAGAACTACATGACTGAAGCTGGAGAGACAGCCCCAAGGATAGTGACTGGGGGATGGTCTAGGCCATGGAAGAGTTTGTGATGACCCACCAACTCCACCACCTTCTCATTAAGAGGAATTATAAGGGGTAATGAAATAGATTCTCTTCATTCCATCTCAGATGATCTTATCACTGGACTTCTCCTCCAGGGGATTTTGGGTGAAGTACTTCATGCAAAGCTGGTTCCCTCTTGTTCCCACACCCCAGTCACCAGCTCTCTGCCACATATGCCTGCTCTGTCCTTTCCAGTCCTACTTTGTAAATGGTGGCCCCAGTGGATCCCTAAGCCATCTCCCTCCTCCAGGGCCCAGAATGCCCTGTTCTTGGCCTCCAGTGCTGCTGGGGAGAATGCAATGCATGTATCGGGGGGACCCTGGGTACACA
This sequence comes from Bubalus kerabau, assembly GCF_029407905.1. Taxonomy (NCBI): domain Eukaryota; kingdom Metazoa; phylum Chordata; class Mammalia; order Artiodactyla; family Bovidae; genus Bubalus; species Bubalus kerabau. The sequence goes on from NC_073628.1 coordinate 12,901,383, forward strand.
GAGCCTTCAGCCTTTCTGAGCTTCCTCCAGGGGTGGAGCTACAAAGTATTTGCTTGGAGCTGCCCTGGTTAGGCACTGTTGCAGTGGAAGCATCCGTTCTTTCCACCTTGACCCCTCAGTAGATGCCTCAGCTAAGACAGCAGGGGTCACAGGTTGATCTCCTTTCAGATTGACTGGTTTGATCTCCTTGTTGTATAATGGACTCTCAAGAATCTTCTCAAGCATAACAGTTCAAAAGCTCAATTCTTTGGCATTCACGCTTTCATATGGTCCAGATCTCACGTCTGTACATGACTCCTGGAAAACCATAGCTATGACACTACAGACCTCTGTAGCAAAATGAGTCTCTGCTTTTTAATACACTGTCCAGGTTTTTCATAGCCTCTCTTCCTTCCAAGGAGCAAGTGTCTTTTAATTTTGTGGCTGCAGTCAAGGTCCATAGTGATTTTGGGGTCCAAGAAAATAACATTTGCCACTGTTTCCATTTCTCCCTCATCTATATGCCATGAAGTGATGGGACTGGATGCCATGAATGTTGAGTATTTTTTTGTGAATATGTTTTTGAATGTTGAATTTTAAGCAAGCTTTTTTCATCTCCTCGTCTTATGAATTGGTCTTTAGTTGTTTGCTTTCTGCTCTTAGGGTGGTGTCATCTTCATATCTGTGGATGTTGATATTTCTCCCAGCAGTTTTTATTCCATCTTGGGGTTTATGCAGTCCAGCATATGAAATGATCTTTCCTACATAAAAGTTCAATAAGCAGAGTGACAATGTATACTGTGTCATGCTCCTTTTCCAATTTTAAATCTTTTAGTTGTCCTGTGTCTGATTCTAACTACCAATTTTTGACCTACATACAGACTTTCAGGAGACAGGTAAGGTTATCTGATACTCCCATTCTCTTAAAAATTTTCCTCAGTTTGTTGTGATCCACACAGTGAAAGGCTTTAGCATAGTTAGTAAAGCAGATGCAGATGTTTTTCTGGAATCCCCTTGCTTTCTCTATGGTTCAAAGGATTTTGGCAATTTGATCTCTGGTTCCTCAAACCAGTTTGTACATCTGGAAGTTCTCATTTCATGTACTGTGAAGCTTAGCTTGAAGGATTTTGAGCATTTTCTTGCTAGCAAGTGAGATGAGTGCAATTGCATGATAAGTTGAACATTCCTTGCAATTGCCTCTTTTTTTGGATTGGAATGAAAACTGACCTTTTCCAGCACTGTAGCCACTGCTGAGTTTTCCAAATTTGGTGACATATTGAATTAAGCACTTTTACAGCCTCATTCTTTAGGATATTTTAAACAGCTCAGCTGGAATTCCATCACTCCACTAGCTTTGCTTTTAGTGATGCTTCCTAAGGCCCACTTGACTTCATGCTCTAGTATATCTGGCTTTACATAAGTGACCCAAGCATCATCTCTATCTGGGTCATTATGACCATTTTTGTATAGTTCTTCTGTGCATTCTTGCTACCTCTTATTAATCTCATCTGCTTCTGTTAGGTCTTGGACTTTTCTTTTCTTTATTGTGACCATCTTTTGATGAAGTATTCCTATGATATATCCATCTTTCCTGAAGAGATTTATACTCTTTACAATTTATTATTTTCCTCTAATTCTTGCACTTTTCATTTATGAAGACTTTATTATCTCTCCTTGCTATTCTCTGGAAGTCTGCATTTCATTGGGTATATCTTTCCCTTTCTTGTTTGCTGTTCACTTCTCTTCTGTACTCAGCTGTTTTCAATGCCTCCTCAGGCAACCACTTTGCCTTCTCACATTTGTTTTTCTTGGTGATGGTTTTGATCACCAATTCCCATACATGTTACAAACCTCCATTCATAGTTCTTCAGGCTACCAGACCTAATCACTTGAATCTATTTTTAATCTCCACTGCATAATCATAAGGGATTTGATTTATATCATAGCTTAATGGTCTAGTGGTTTTCCTTACTTTCTACAATTGAAGCCTGAATATCGCATGCTTCTGCCTAAGCAAGTGTAAATTATAGTGCCAGATTACCACCCACCACTCCGAGTGGGTATGGAACAAAAAAGACAGTTTGAGGACAATACAGTGGAAGTGAGAAATAGATTTAAGGGACTAGATCTGATAGACGTATTTCCTGATGAACTATGGATGGAGGTTCGTGACATTGTACAGGAGACAGGGATCAAGACCATCCCCATGGAAAAGAAATGCAAAAAAAGCAAAATGGCTGACTGAGGAGACCTTACAGATAGTTGTGAAAAGAAGAGAAGTGAAAAGCAAAGGAGAAAAGCAAAGATATAAGCATCTGAATGTAGAGTTCCAAAGAATAACAAGAAGAGGTAAGAAAGCCTTCCTCAGCAATCAATGCAAATAATAGAGGAAAACAACAGAATGGGAAAGACTAGAGATCTCTTCAAGAAAATTAGAGATACGAAGGGAACACTTCATGCAATACTGGGCTCGATAAAGGACAGAAATGGTATGGACCTAACAGAAGCAGAAGATATTAAGAAGAGGTGGCAAGAATACACAGAAGAACTGTACAAAAAAAACAGCTTCACGACCCAGATAAACACGATGGTGTCATCACTCACCTGGAGCCAGACATCCTGGAATGTGAAGTCAAGTGGGCCTTAGAAAGGATCACTATGAACAAACCTAATGGAGGTTATGGAATTCCAGTTGAGCTATTTCAAATCCTGAAAGATAATGCTGTGAAAGTACTCAATATGCCAGCAAATTTGGAAACTCAGCAGTGGCCACAGGACTGGAAAAGGTCAGTTTTCATTCCAACCTCAAAGAAAGGCAATGCCAAAGAATGCTCAAACTATTGCACAATTGCACTCATCTCACATGCTAGTAAAGTAATGCTCAAAATTCTCCAAGCCAGACTTCAGCAATACGTGAACCATAAACTTCCAGATGTTCAAGCTGGTTTAAGAAAAGGCAGGGAAACCAGAGATCAAATTGCCAACATCTGCTGGATCATGGAAAAAGCATGAGAGTTCCAGCAAAACATCTATTTCTGCTTTATTGACTATGCCAAAGCCTTTGACTGTGTGGATCACAATAAACTGTGGACATTTCCAAAAGAGATGGGAATACCATACCACTTGACCTGCCTCTTGAGAAACCTGTATGCAGGTCAGGAAGCAACAGTTAGAACTGGACAAGGAACAACAGACTGGTTCCAATAGGAAAAGGAGTACGTCAAGGGTGTATATTGTCACCCTGCTTATTTAACTTATATGCAGAGAACATCATGAGAAATGCTGGGCTAGAAGAAGCACAAGCTGTAATCAAGATTGCTGGGAGAAATAGCAATAACCTCAGATATACAGATGACACCACCCTTATGGCAGAATCTGAAGAGGACCTAAAAAGCCCCTTGATGAAATTGAAAGAGGAGAGTGAAAATGTTGGCTCAAAGATCAACTTTATACTGGATGCTTGGGGCTGGTGCACTGGGACGACCCAGAGGGATGGAATGGGGAGGGAGGAGGGAGGAGGGTTCAGGATGGGGAACACATGTATACCTGTGGTGGATTCATTTTGATATTTGGCAAAACTAATACAGTTATGTAAAGTTTAAAAATAAAATAAAATTTAAAAAAATATATAATGCAGGGAAAAAAAAAAAAAAGAAAAGAAAAGAAAACTAAGACCATGGCATCTGGTCCCATCAATCATGGGAAATAGATGGGGGAAACAGTGCCAAACTTTATTTGGGGGGCTCCAAAATCACCCCAGATGGTGATTGCAGCCATGAAATTAAAAGACGCTTACTCCTTGGAAGGAAAGTTATGAACAACCTAGATAGCATATTTAAAAGCAGAGATATTACTTTGCCAACAAAGGTCCGTCTAGTCAAGGCTATGGTTTATCCACGGGTCATGTATGGATGTGAGAGTTGGGCTGTGAAGAAAGGTGAGCGCCAAAGAATTGATGCTTTTGAACTGTGGTGTTGGAGAAGACTCTTGAGAGTCCCTTGCACTGCAAGGTGATCCAACCAGTACATCCTAAAGGAGATCAGCCCTGGTTGTTCACTGGAAGGACTGATGCTGAAGCTGAAACTCCAATACTTTGGCCACCTCATGCTAAGAGTTGACTCACTGGAAATGACCCTGATGCTAGGAGGGATTGGGGGCAGGAGGATAAGGGGATGACAGAGGATGAGATGGCTTGATGGCATCACCGACTCGATGGAAATGAGTTTGAGTGAACTCCGGGAGTTGGTGACGGACCAGGAGGCCTGGCATGCTGTGATTCATGGGGTCACAAATGTTGGATATGACTGAGTGACTCAATTGAACTGACCCTAGGTTTGTTCTGGCGTTTCACATACATAGCTGTGTGACCTTAATCAAGTCCCTTAACCTCTGTTTTCTCCTCTGGAAAATGGGCACCATGATGATACTTCAACCTTTTAGATTGCATACGTGCCTGCAAGGAGCAGGCGGCCCTTAGAGGACTTTCTGGTTCCTGAGTTTGGAACAAATATGAATTATTTTGCCACCTGGGGAGAAGAAAATTTTCTGTTTAGAGGTTATGCCTGCCACCTCCAAGGTTAAATACTAATTCAAGCCAAATGACATCTATTTCTGAATCATAACACAGAACTCGGACTGAGTCGATGTTTCTGTTTTCTGTGGTCCCACAAGAGCTAATGATTACTGTCTCAGATTCCTCCCTCCCTCAGCCTTACCAGTCAGCCTTTCCTTGCCAACTACTTCTAGCCTGAAATAAACTGCAAGGAGAGTTGTAAGGTGTTTGGTCTCTTTTTGGTTTCCCACATCTGCAGTGTAGCAACAAGTAGCTGTTTTGACTTCTTGTCATGGCAACAACTATGGCAACTTGCACAGTCCAATCTCAGCCTGTTAAATTTAACTGTCCCCATATGACCCCTCATGGTTAAAATGCCTACAGTGGCCTTAGAAACCTGCCTATGCCTGCTGTTTAATGAAGAAATATGTGTGGACCTGATCTAGTTTGCTTTCCCAAGCATGATTCCAACCATGCACTGAAGGAACCAGACATTTAGTCATCTAACTACAAACAGGAATTGACAAAAGCAAACCACCCATCGTGCATTTCTCGCTTACCTCAAAACAATATTGAAGTGATCTGCCATGACAATCTGTTACATTGGCATGTACACTCTAGACAGGACACTTTTCCTCTGGATTCGTTTTCCACCTAGTGCAGAATGTCTACCAGGAGGCTGGCCCTCCAGCAAATGGTCACCTGGTTTTTGCAGATTTAGCCCACTCCAGATCCCTTCCACATCCATCAGTAAAATCTAGAGAAAAAATTCAGTCAAAGCTCTCACTTCTGCAGAAAAACAGCCTTTTTTTTTTTTTTTAGAAAACAGTGTTTGGTAACACATTCAATATCTTGTGTTCCTTGCCTTAGATTCAAGGACTTGTTCCAGAGGATGGGAAACTTCCACTTTCACCTAAATCTTTCTCTACTCCCACCAGGGCCAGAGGCTTCACTGGACCCTGTGTCCTCACTGATATTGTTCAGTTGCTAAGTCATGTCTGACACTTTGTGATTACATGTACGACAGCAAAACAGGCTACCTTGTCTTTCACTATTTTGCGGAGTTTCCTCAAACATGTCCATTGAGTCGGTGATGCCATCTCATCCTTTTGACACCTCTCCTTCTGCCAACAATATTTCCCAGCATCAGGGTCTCTTCCAATGATCTGGCTCTTCACATCAGGTGCCCTAAATGTTGGAGCTTCATCTTCAGCATCAGTCTTTGCATTAAACATTGCTCTACCACTTCCAAAACAAAACTCATGTTTCCAATCACCTAACAATATTGAACATTGATAAGGTTTCATAGAACAAGGATATTGTCCCCTGGGAAATCCCAGCACTGCTGCCCTGCCTTTCTCTTACCATTCTCTCCACCTGGCATAGAATTGCTTCCCTACAGCTTCTCTTGCTTGAAAAGGCCTACCAACCTATCACTGTCAGCTATCCAGGAGCTGTTTGTTCCTCTTTCCCCAAAGACTTCTGCCTGCTCCCTGATTGTCCTCTGTACATCTGTTCAGAGGACTTGCTATATCATGCTAACTTCTTGCTATATCATGGGGTGCAGTACACCAGGCTTCCCTGTCCATCACCAACTTCCAAGAGCTTGCTCAAACTCATGTTCATCAAGTTGGTGATGCCACCCAACAATTTCATCTTCTGTCTTCTCCTTTACCTCCTGCCTTTAATCTTTCCCAGCATTGGGGACTTTTCTAATAAGTCAGTTCTTCCCATCAGGTGGCCAAAGTATTGGAGGTTGAGCTTCAGCATCGTTCCTTCCAATGAATATTCAGGACTTATTTCCTTTAGGGTAGACTGGTTGGATCTCCTTGCAGTCCAAGGGACTCTCAAGAGACATGTTCAACACCACAGTTCAAAAGCCTCAATTCTTTGGTGTTCAGCTTTCTTTATTGTCCAACTCTCACATCCATCACAACTTCTGGCAAAACCATAGCTTTGACTATACAGACCTTTGCTGGTAAATCAATGTCTCTGCTTTTTAGTATGCTGTCTAGGTTTTTCATAGCTTTATCTTCCAAGGATCAGCATCTCTTTTTTCACAGCCAAAGTCACTATTTCCAGTGATTTTGGAGCCCAGGAAAATAAAGCTTGTCACTGTTTTCATTGTTTCTCCATGTATTTGCCATGAAGTAATGGAATGGGATGCCATGGTCTTCGTTCTTTTGAACTGTACATACCATTTCAAGACCATCCCTAAGAAAAATAAATGCAAAAAGCTTGTCTGAGAAGGCCTTACAAAGAATTTACAAAAGAAGAGAAGCAGGAAGCAAAGGAGAAAAGAAAGACATACCCATCTGAAGGCAGAGTTCCAAAGAATAGCAAGGAGAGATTTTTAAAAAAGCCTTCCTAAGTTATCAGTGCAAAGAAATAGAGGAAAACAACAGAATGGGAAAGACCAGAGATCTCTTTAAGAAAATTAGAGACAGGGAGGGAATACTTCATGCAAAGGTGGGCATAATAAAGGACAGAAATTATATGGACCTAACAGAATCAGAAGACATTAAGAAGAGGTTGAAAGAATACATAGAACTGTACAAAATAGATATTAACGACCCAGAGAACCACAATGGTGTGATCACTCACCTAGAGCTAGACATCCTGAGATGCACATCAAGTGGGCCTTCAGAAGTATCACTAGGAACAAAGCATGTGGAGGTGATGGAATTGCAGTTGAGCTATTTCAAATCTTAAAAGATGATGCTGTTCAACTGCTGCACTCAGTATGTTAGCAAATTTGGAAGACTCAGCAGTGGCCACAGGACTGGAAAGGTCATATTCATTCCAATCCAAAAGAAAGGCAATTTCAAAGAATGTTCATCTCCCACACAGTTGCACTCATCTCACATGCTACGAAAGTAATTTCTTGAAGCAAGTCTTAAACAGTACAGGAACTGTGAAATTCCATATGTTCAATCTGGATTGAGAAAACACAGAGGAACCAGAGATCAAACTACCAACATCTGCTGGATCATAGTAAAAGCAAAAGAATTGCAGAAAAACACCTACCTCTGCTTCATCGACTTTGCAAAAGCCTTTGACTGTGTGGATTACAACAAGCTGTGGAAAACTTACAGAGATTGAAATACCAGACCATCTTATCTGCCTTCTGAGAAATCTGTATGCAGGTCAAGAAGCAACAGCGAGAACTGAACATGGAACAGACTGGTTCCAAATCAGGAAAGGAGTATGTCAAGGCTGTATACTGTCACCCTGATTACTTAAATTAGATGCAGAGTACATCATGAAAAATGCTCAATTGGATGAAGCACAAACTGGAATCAAGGTTTCTGGGAGAAATATCAATAACATCAGATATGCAGATGACACCACCCTCATGGCAGGAAATTAAGAGGAACTAAAGAACCTCTTCATGAAATGGAAAGAGGAGAGTGAAACATCTGGCTTAAACTCCCCATTCAGAAAACGAATATTATGGCATCTAGTCCCATCACTTCATGGCAAAGAGATGGGGAAACAATGGAAACAGTGAGAGACTGATTTTTAAGGGCTCCAAAATCACTGCATATTATGACTACTGGATGCTTGGGGCTGGTGCACTGGGACGACCCAGAGGGATAGTATGGGGAGGGAGGAGGGAGGAGGGTTCAGGATGGGGAACACATGTATACCTGTGGCAGATTCATTTTGATATATGGCAAAACCAATACAATATTGTAAAGTTAAAAAATAAAATAAAAAAAAATAAAAGATGCTTGCTTGTTTGAAGAAAAGCTATGACAAACATAGACAGGATTTTTAAAAGCAGAGACATTTTGATATATGGCAAAACTAATACAATATTGTAAAGTTAAATAAAATAAAATTAGAAAAATAAAAGCAGAGACATTACTCTGTATGATCAAAGCTATGATTTTTCCAGTTGTCATGTATGAATGTGACAGTTGCACCATAAGGACTGGTGAGCAATGAATTGATGGCTTTGAACTGAGGTTTTGGACAAGACTCTTGAGAATCCCTTGGACTGCAAGGAGATCCAACCAGTCAATGCTAAAGCAAATCAATCCTGAATGTTCATTGGAAGCACTGAATCTGAACCTGAAGCTCCAATACTTTGGCCAACAGATATAAAGAACAGAGTCATTAGGAAAGACCCTGTTGCTGGGAAAGATTGGAGGATGAGATGGTTGGATGGAATCACTCACTTGATGGACATGAGTTTGAGCAAGCTTCTGGAGTTGGTGAAGGACAGGTAGGCCAGGCGTGCTGCAATCCATGGGGTTGCAAATAGTCAGACATGACTGAGCGACTGGACTTAATTGAACATACCCCATAGAAAATACTATTTGTAATTGGCATTTTTCTCCAGAAAGACTGGGGCTCCCTAAGGCCCCAACACTTATCCCTAGTAAAGTATGTGCCCATGCACAGAATTCAGCGTGTAGCATTCACAAAGTATTCAGTGAGTTCTGATTGCAGGGGGACCTCCATTTTGGTAGGCATAGAGGAGCAAAGGACACATTTATCCTCCTGTCTCAAATAACTCCAAAATAGACAAGATAAATGAAAGGGTCGTTTTTTACATCAAACATCTGGCAGCAGAGAATGGATTCGTGGTGGTGGTGGGGATGCAACAAGCAAGGTGAGTTCTACAATTGCCCCAACACTAGATATAGTTTCCAACACATACATTGAGGGGGTATCTAGGCAGAGACAACAGTCTCTCCAAGAATAGAGATTTGAGACTCTAGATTGTTAAGAGTTCACAGGAGAAAGCTACACAGATAGAACTCTGGGAAGGCACAGATGATACACCTCCAGTTTTCAGTGGAGAGTTGATAGTACTGGTTTGAATTATATGAACAACCCTTGAGCCTCAAATTGAGCCAAGTCTAGTTGTGTCCTCACCCACCAGAGTGGAAATTATTCATAATTCCCATGACATAAGTAGGGCCTTGAAGACAATATTGCCTTGCTAGTGGGGAATAATAAACCTGGTCTAAAGGCTGGTCTCATCTCAGCTTAAAAAACTGAACAGCAAGCCTTCCAAAAGTACAACTGTCTCCAAGACATTAACCGTATTTGCAAACAGTGCCAGGAATAATTTATAATAATTAAAAAACATCCAGCATCCAAAGGGTAAAAATGACCACATTCAACATCCAATTTAAAATTTCCATATAAATTGTGAAAGTATTTGTCCTAGTTTCTTCACAATATTGTAAAGTAATTATCCTCTAACTAAGATATATAAATTTAAAAATAAAAAAATTCCAGCTGTGCAAAGAAGCAAGAAAATATCCAAAATGAGGAGAAAATCAATCGGTAAAAATATGCTCAGTCACTACAAACAAATCCGGATGGTATTTGCCAAGTCTTTCACATACACCAGTCAAAAATTGTTTATTCCTCTTTTACACTTCTGGCTCTTTTCAACCAACCATGGCTCTTGTGCCACGTCCTGGAATCTTGGTTCTCTGTCACTTGCAGTGATGTCCTAGTTCCATCAGTATATTGTAAAGTAATTATCCTCATATTAAGATGAATAAATTTAAAAAGGGAAAAATTCTGGATGTGCAAAGAAGCAAGAAAATATCCATAATAATGGAAAAATCAATAAGTAAAAATACAGTTAAAATATATATTACATAATTAGCAGGGAAGGACATTAAAATGAGTACTACAACAATAATCCTTATATTCATGAAGCTGAAGAGTATTGAGTATGTTAAATAGAGACATGGAAAATAATAATGGAAATAATGTGGGAGAAATTAATTGTCCGTCACAGAACTTTGAAACAACTTTAAGAATACTAAAATATATGTAGATGGAATCCAACAGGAAGTTAGAGACAAGAGAATAGAGAAAAGAACTTCACAATTACTGGCTGAAAAATTTCCAGATATGATGAAAACTTTAAACCCACAAACACAGAAGCTCAATTAACTCAAGGACAAAAAGTAAACTATACAAAGGCACATTATAATTCATTGCCTAAAACAATCAACCAAAGAAATGTAACCAGAAGGAAAACCAGACACAGCAGAACAAAAAATGGGAATGACAGCAGATTAGGCATATGAAACAGTGTTAGCCAGAGGACACTGGCACCACATCTTAGAGTGCTGAGAGAAATATAATTGACACAGAATTCTAAACCCAAGAAAAATATATATCAAAAACAAGATAAAATACTTTCTCAGATGTACAACAACTACAAGACTGCATCGCCACTAACAGACCAATGTAATAAATGTTTTATAAAAGGTCTCAAGTCAGAAGGAATTTAAAAGGAAGGGGAAATCTGGATCTACAGGGGGAAGGAACAGTACCCCAAATGATAAACATGCAATATATATTAAAAGGTAAATATAATGACTTTCCAAGTGGTCCAGTGGTTAAGTATCTGTTTTGCAATGTAGGGGATGCTGGTTTGTTTCTTTGCCAGAGAACTCAAATCTCACATGCCGCTGAGCAACTAGGCCTGCGTGTCTCAAATAGAGGTTATGCGCTGCAAGTACTGAGCTTGCCCTCCTCAAATAGAGAGTCCCTACCACAAGGAAGATCCTGCATGCCACACTAAGCCTCAACACAGCCAAAGAAATGATAAATAGATATATAATTTAATAATTATTAATAATTATCATAATTAATAATGATAGACTGGAAAGTTAACAATGCATACCATGGATCTTAAAACTACTTAAAAAAAGTTACAGTTAATAAAGTGATAAAGTCTGAAAAAGGGAATCATGAAAACTACTCAGTCACAAAGAAGTCAGGGATAAAAAGAGACATGGGAAGAAAGAACATGGGACAAACTGAAGATAAAGAGCAAGATGATAGAATTAAACCCAACTAGGGTTAATCCCTCAGATGTGAACCCAGACTGAAAATAAACTGCAGGCCCCAGATGACAGCAGATCCCCATACACTGCACTCTGCAGCCAAAACTGAGTCTGCCAGGCTTCAGGGCCCCATGTGCCTGGGCAAAGAACAGCACCAAAAGTTTATATGGAACAGTAAATTAGAACACTTCAATCATATGATAAACATGTAATATATACACGTTTATATATCCTCTGTTTATAAAGAAAGTAGATCCTCTGTTTACAAAGAAATTTCATTAGAAATCAATGTTCACTGGACAGAAGAAGAATAAGGTGCTAGCATGGTGTGGACCTTCCCTCCTTTACTACTTTAATTCTTTCCAGGAAGGAGCAGATACATTGACAGGACTTACATCTTTTCAATACTAGGTATACTTGACCTGGGATACATGTTCGATTTTCATGGTTCATTCTCCTCTCTTTGCTCATACTGAGCAACAAAGACTGCTCCTCTAAAGACAGCTCAATCACTACAAACAAATCCAGATATTTGCTGAGTCTTTCACATAAACCAGTGAAAACTGTTTCTCTCCTAATTTGCACTCCTGGCTCTTTTCAACCAACCATGGCTCTTGTGCCACGTCCTGGAATCCTGGTCCTCTGTCACTTGCAGCATCGTTTCCATACACCAGGCCTTAATTATGCTCAATGGAATTCCTATTCAGAGTGGCCATAATACATGCAAGAATGGAAGCAACAGGCAGCTCCTTACTCTCCTCTCTTGTTCATTCACTACACACATTCACTGAACACCTGTGTAGCAAGTCTGTTACAAACAAACCTTCAAGTTGAAAACTTTCAAATGTAAAACTGCATTTTAATGTGCAATCACATCAGTTAGTTCACAGATTTGACGCACATTTTCATGGGCACATCCCAGACAAGTGGGTGTGCTTTTGTATACTTTACTGTATAGAACTGTATGGAGCACAATAAGTGTTAGTTGTTCAATCAGGCCTGGCTCTTTGCAACCTCGTGGTCTGCAGCCCACCAAGATCCACTGTCCATGAGATTTTTCCAGCAACGATAGTGGAGTGTGTTGCCATTTGCTTCTCCAGGGGATCTTCCCAACCAAGGGATTGACCCCGGGTCTCCTGCACTGCAGGCAGATTCTTTACCGACTGAAATACAAGGGAAGCTGATGAAGTACAATAGTACAGTATTTTTATTTCAAGCCTACGATGTCTGAAAGGAAGCATAAATGCAGTGGTAATATAGATGGTACTATTATTATATTGGTCTGGTGCACTGGGACGACCCAGAGGGATGGAATGGGGAGGGAGGAGGGAGGAGGGAGGAGGGTTCGGGATGGGGAACACATGTATACCTGTGGCGGATTCATTTTGATATTTGGCAAAACTAATTCAATTATGTAAAGTTTAAAAAGAAAAAGTGTGCTTAGTTGCTCAGCTGTGTTCAACTTTGGCAACATATGGACTGTAGTCAGCCAGGCTCCTCTTGCCATGGGGATTGTCCAGACAAGAATACCAGAGTGGGTTGCCATGCCCTATCCAGGTACTGCAAGATTAAAAATGTATCTTTTTCTGTTTGTGTTTGTTTTTAATGTATTCTTTGTGTTAAACGTATCATAAAGCTAATAAACTAGAGTAATATATAGCCATTTGTCTTAGTTGGCTGTCTAAGTAACTTTGCTGGACTTATGAAGATATTGGGGTGCTTGAACACCCTTTTGAAATGTAACTTGTTCATATACAAGGGACTTACTGTCCTGCTAAAACCTGTGGATCCAAAAGTAAGTGCATCTCCTCTAGGTCCAAGGAAGTCACATTCTTGGTTGGGATTTTAGAGGAAACTTGAGATCTCCATAATTCTAGCCATATCAGTCCTTCAAAAGACCTTGATCAGGATAAACTAATATTAAAGTGGAAATAGTCATTGTGTTTCTACACACTTCTAGAAAGTGTTGCTAACTCCTCAGTACTGGATCTTGTAATGCTGGTGACAGGGTGGTGAATTGATGTGAACAGAAGTAAGGAAGGTGAGACAGGTAGGTCAGAATGTGAGGTAACAAAGTCAAGGTGTTTAGAAGCTGAAGAATTGAGAGAGATTTGGGACCTGAGTTGGAAAAGCAGTTTGCAAAACAAATTGGGTCCTACGGTATGTATAATCCTCATTTCTGCCCTTAGAAGATCTCTACTGACCAGTCCGGCTTTTTTTTTTTTTTTTTTTCCTTCTGGAGCACAGTTCAGATCCATCCAGCTCTCTCTCATTGCTGCTTCTTCCTCCTGGCTCCCACACTGTGCCCAGCTGTTCAGCCTAATATATCCAGAAAAGGTTTGTTCTTTAAGGCAGACACTGCTGGCTGCCTACAAAATGATCTATTCTCTGCTTCTCTTTCAAAACTGAAAATAGTTTGTTATATATCCATGAGCCCAGTAGCTACAGGACTGCATTTCCTACCCACCGGTGCTCTTGGTCATGAGTGGTGCCTGAAATGCAAGCAGACCTGTAAGAAGGATTTCTTGGAAGACTGCTTTCAAAGAGCTGATTTAGCTGAGAGATGAGTGTCTTCCCTTCCCTACCTTCTTCCTAACTGCTCCCTGAATTTTAGTTGTGATGGCTGGAAGTCCTGCAGTTGTATTGGACAATCATGTAAACTTGGAGATGGATACCACCCAAGCTCTCACTGGTCCACCTCCAGCTTTGGTTCAATAGGAGAGAAAAATCAATTTTATCTTGCTAAAGTTATGGTTGTTTTAGTTTTTTTGCAATGTGCATCCAAACTAATCCTGATACTACTATGTGTTTAATGTGATATAGCCTTATTATTTTGTTGGGTTTAGTGAATATATTTAAATTTTACATTTCTCTTATTTTTTATTTTATAAACTGATTCACCAATGACAGGTATACCTAAATTGTATAACTGCAAAATTATTATAAGCATACTTTCCTATAGATTTTGCATTTTTATACTTTCTTATCTTCTTTCCTTTCTTGTTTTCTTCATATTTGTACAGCCTGGGCCATTTCTGTCTTATAACCTCATCCATATCCATATCTGCAGGCCAAAACAGGCTTAAAGCTGTGTGGGGAGAATCAAATAAGAATGAATTACAGGGAAATGAATGAAGGGTGGTAGCCTTTGTTACTCATCATGAATGTTCTGTATAGGATCACATTCCCCTGCCAGCTGTGGATCTACCACTCCAAGTTTGCCATGACCATGGAAGATACTTCAGGCAGTGGAATTTGAGTAGAGGTGATATGTCACTTCCAAATGGAAGTATTATTTTCCTGTCCAATTAGCTGGAATGCAGATATAATGACAGGAGCTGGAACAGCCATATTAGACCAGAGGTAAGTAGCACAGGTGGAAGCTGTGACAAGAAAGAAGTGGGTCTTCATTTCTGTGGAGAGACATTCAGTAATATTATACGAAAGAAAATTGAAATTGTATTGTATTTAAGACAATGTTATTTAAGGTTCGATTACAGTAGTTGAACCAGTAATCTAACACTCATAATAGTACAACTGATCTTTGTGTTAACCTTGTCCTGACATTAGTGTCTGGTATAATGAGACAAGATCTACTGACATATACTTACAAGTGAGTCAAGTGACAGCCCTACCCTCTGGAAGCTGTGATCTAGTGTGGGTTTCAGAAACTCAATCAAGAACAAAGTGGCATGGCGGGGACAGCTTCAAGATGCTGTAGGAACACTTGGGAGGGAAACCTAAATCAGTCCTGGTCCCAGGAAGTTGCTTGAATTAGCGGACAATGCTCTATTGGTCTCCTTAAAAATAGGCCATGGTGCCAAGTTTCATGTAAAAGTGATGTATTTCAAATTCCTTCCAGAGTGTTTTCCTTTTTGATTCTGTGCTTAAGATATGCGTTTGAGACCTGGCTTGATAAGATTTCAAATGCCCCAGGGCAACTAAACCGGAGGGCCACAAGTACTGAGACTGAGTGCCCTAGAGCCTGTGATCTGCATCAAGAGAAACACAGGATTTAAAAGCCAGTGTATAAGACTGTTCTATACATCAGTGTCTCTTTTGCTGTCTCGTACACATGGTTATTGTTACCATCTTTCTAAATTCCATATATATGCGTTAGTATACTGTATTGGTGTTTTTCTTTCTGGCTTACTTCACTCTTATGGACTCTGTGGGAGAGGGAGAGGGTGGGAAGATTTGGGAGAATGACATTGAAATATGTAAAATATCATGTATGAAATGAGTTGCCAGTCCAGGTTTGATGCACGATACTGGATGCTTGGGGCTGGTGCACTGGGACGACCCAGAGGGATGGAATGGGGAGGGAGGAGGGAGGAGGGTTCAGGATGGGGAACACATGTGTACCTGTGGTGGATTCATTTTGATATTTGGCAAATCTAATACAGTTATGTTAAGTTTAAAAATAAAATAAAAAAAAAAAAATTTTCTTCCAGAAAAAAATAAATAAATAAATAAAAGCCATCCGAGTGGATGTAAAGTAAAAAAAAAAAAGCCAGTGTAGTGCAATTACAGAGTAGCCCCAGCTCGCTGCCAATAGAGAAGTCCTGAGCAGCAATGAGGACCTAGTGCAGCCAAAATTAAAAAAAAAAAAATAAATGGGGAAAAAACAATAAACAAGAATTGTGGGAGACTTTAATATCCCATTCACACCTATGGATAGATCAACTAAACATGGAAATAAAAAGGAAACACAAACTTAAATGATACAATAGACCAGTTAGACCTAATTGATATCTATACGACATTTCACCCCAAAACATTGAATTTCAGCTTTTCGCAGGTGCACATGGAAACTTCTGCAGGATATATCACATCCTGGGTCATAAATCTAGCCTTGGCAAATTTAGAGTAACTGAAATAATCCAAAGCATCTTTTCTGGCCACAATACAGTAAGATTAGATGTCAATTACAGGAGAAAAACTACTAAAAATTCAAACATATGGAGGCTGAACAACATGATGATGAATAACCAAAAATTCAGAGAAAAAATAAAAAAGGAAATAAAAAAATGCATAGAAAGGAATACAAATGAAAACACAACAACCCCAAAACTATCAGATCAGATCAGATCAGATCAGGTCAGTCACTCAGTCGTGTCCGGCTCTTTGCAACTCCATGAATCGCAGCAGGCCAGGCCTCCCTGTCCATCACCAACCCCAGAGTTCAATCAGACTCACTTCCATCGAGTCAGTGATGTCATCCAGCCATCTCATCCTCTGTCGTCCCCTTCTCCTCCTGCCCCCAATCCCTCCCAGCATCAGAGTCTTTTCCAATGAGTCAACTCTTTGCATGAGGTGGCCAAAGTACTGGAGTTTGAGTTTTAGCATCAGTCCTTCCAAAGAAATCCCAGGGCTGATCTCCTTCAGAATGGACTGGTTGGATCTCCTTGCAGTCCAAGGGACTCTCAAGAGTCTTCTCCAACACCACAGTTCAAAAGCATCAATTCTTCGGGGCTCAGCCTTCTTCACAGTCCAACTCTCACATCCATACATGACCACAGGAAAAACCATAGCCTTGACTAGACAGACCTTTGTCGGCAAAGTAATGTCTCTGCGCTTGAATACGCTATCTAGGTTGGTCATAACTTTCCTTCCAAGGAGTAAGCGTCTTTTAATTTCAAGGCTGCAGTCACCATCTTCAGTGATTTTGGAGCCCAGAAAAATAAAGTCTGACACTGTTTCCACTCTTTCCTCATCTATTTCCCATGAAGTGATGGGTCCAGATGCCATGATCTTCGTTTTCTGAATGTTGAGCTTTAAGCCAACTTTTTCACTCTCCTCTTTCACTTTCATCAAGAGGCTTTTGAGTTCCTCTTCACTTTCTGCCATAAGGGTGGTGTCATCTGCATATCTGAGGTTATTGATATTTCTCCCAGCAATCTTGATTCCAGCTTGTGTTTCTTCCAGCCCAGCGTTTCTCATGATGTACTTTGCATATAAGTTAAATAAACAGGGTGACAATATACAGGCTTGACGAACTCCTTTTCCTATTTGGAACCAGTCTGTTGTTCCGTGTCCAGCTCTAACTGTTGCTTCCTGACCTGTATACAAATTTCTCAAGAGGCCGATTAGGTGGTCTTGTATTCCCATCTCTTTCAGAATTTTCCACAGTTGATTGTGATCCACACAGTCAAAGGCTTTGGCACAGTCAATAAAGCAGAAATAGATGCTTTTCTGGAACCCTCTTGCTTTTTCTATGATCCAGCAGATGTTGGCAATTTGATCTCTGGTTCCTCTGCCTTTTCTAAAACCAGCTTGCACATCAGGAAGTTCATGGTTCACATATTGCCGAAGCCTGGCTTGGAGAATTCTGAGCATTACTTTACTAGCGTGTGAGATGAGTGCAATTGTGCGGTAGTTTGAGCATTCTTTGGCATTGCCTTTCTTTGGGATTGGAATGAAAACTGACCTTTTCCAGTCCTGTGGCCACTGCTGAGTTTCCAAATTTGCTGGCATATTGATTGTAGCAGTTTCAGAGCATCATCTTTCAGGATTTGGAAGAGCTGAACTGGAATTCCATCACCTCCACTAGCTTTGTTCATAGTGATGCTTTCTTTCTTTCTTTTTTTTTTTTTTTTGTTTTATTTTTTATTTTTATTTTTTTTTAATTTTATTTTATTTTTAAGAGACACAAGTACCCCAATGTTCATCGCAGCACTGTTTATAATAGCCAGGACATGGAAGCAACCTAGATGTCCATCAGCAGATGAATGGATAAGAAAGCTGTGGTACATATACACAATGGAGTATTATTCAGCCATAGTGATGCTTTCTAAGGCCCACTTGACTTCGCATTCCAGGATGTCTGGCTCTAGGTCAGTCATCACACCATCGTGATTATCTGGGTTGTGAAGATCTTTTTTGTACAGTTCTTCTGGGTATTCTTGCCATCTCTTTTTAATATCTTCTGCTTCTGTTAGGTCCATACCATTTCTGTCCTTTATCGAGCTCATCTTTGCATGAAATGTTCCTTTGGTATCTCTGATTTTCTTGAAGAAATCCCTAGTCTTTCCCATTCTGTTGTTTTCCTCTATTTCTTTGCATTGATCGCTGAAGAAGGCTTTCTTATCTCTTCTTGCTATTCTTTGGAACTCTGCATTCAGATGTTTATATCTTTCCTTTTCTCCTTTGCTTTTCACTTCTCTTCTTTACACAGCTATTTGTATGGCCTCCCCAGACTGCCATTTTGCTTAAAAGCAGAGTTAAGGGGAAGGGTCATAGCAATAGAAGCTTACCTCATGAAACAAGGAAAAAATCAACTAAATAACGTGAATCTACACCTAAAACACCTAGAAAAGAAAGAAATGAAAAACCCAAGGGTTAGTAGAAGGAAATAAAACTTAAAAATTAGGGCATAGATAAATGCAAAATAAACAAAGGACACCATAAGAAAAATCAACAAAGTCAAAAGCTGGTTCTTTAAGAGGATAAATAAAATTGACAAACAATTAGACAGACTCATCAATAAACAAAGGGAAAAGAATCAAATCAACACAATTAGAAATGAAAATGAAGAGATCACAACAAACAACACAGAAATACAAAGGATCATAAAAGACTTCTATCAGCAACTATATGCCAATAAAAGAGACAACTTGGAAGAAATGGACAAATTCTTAGAAAAGTACAACTTTCCAAAACTGAACCAGGAAGAAATAGAACAGCTTATCAGACCCATCACAAGCACAGAAATTGAAACTGTAATCAGAAATCTTTCAGCAAACAAAAGCCCAGGACCAGACAGCTTCACAGCTGAATTCCACCAAATATTAATAGAAGAGCTAATACCTATCCTACTTAAACTCTTCCAGAAAATTGCAGATGAAGACAAACTGCCAAACTCATTCTATGAGGCCACCATCACCCTAATACAAAACCAGACAAAGATGCCGTATATAGGCCAATATCACTGATGAACATAGATGCAAAAATCCTTAACAAAGTTCTAGCAAACAGAATCCATCAACATATTAAAAAGATTATACATCATGACCAAGTGGCCTTTATCTCAGGGATGCAAGGATTCTTCAATATCCACAAAACAATCAATGTAATACACCACATTAACTAATTGAAAAATAAGAACCATATGATTATCTAAATAGATGCAGAGAAAACCGTTTTTAAAAATTCAACAACCATTTATGATAAAACCCTCCAGAAAGCAGGAATAGAAGGAACATACCTCAACATAATCAAAACTATATATGACAAACCCACAGCAAACATTATCCTCAATGATGAAACATTGAAAGCATTTCCCCTAAAGTCAGGAATAAGACAAGGGTGCTCCCTCTCATCATTACTATTCAACATAGTTTTAGAAGTTTTGGCCACAGCAATCAGACCAGAAAAATAAATAAAAGATATCCAGACTGGAAAAGAAGAAGTAAAACTCTCACTGTTTGCAGATGACGTGATCCTCTACGTAGAAAACCCTAAAGACTCCACCAGAAAATTACCAGAGCTAATCAATGCATATAGTAAAGTTGCAGGATATAAAATCAACACACAGAAATCCCTTTCATTCCTGTACACTAATGAGAAAATAGAAAAGATATTAAGGAAACAATTCCATTCACCATTGCAATGAAAAGAATAAAATACATAGGAATATATCTACCTAAAAAAAACAGAAGCTGTATATATAGAAAACTATAAAACAATGTTGAAAGAAATCAAAGAAGACAGTAAGAGATGGAGAAATATACTGTGTTTATGGATCAGAAGAATCAATATAGTGAAAATGATTATTCTACCCAAAGCAATCTATAGATTTCATGTAATCCCTATCAAGCTACCAACGGTATTTTTCACAGAACTAGAACAAATAGTTTCAAAATTTGTATGGAAATTCAAAAAACCTTGAATAGCCAAAGGAATCTTGAGAAAGAAGAATGGAACTGGAGGAATCAACCTGCCTGAATTCAGACTCTACCACAAAGCTACAGTCATCAAGACATTATGGTACTCGAACAAAGAAAGAAATATAGATCAGTGAAACAAAATAGAAAGTCAAGAGATAAATCCACTCACCTATGGACACCTTTATCACTGACAAAGGAGGCAAGAATACATGATGGAGTAAAGACGATCTCTTTAACAAGTGTTGCTGGGAAAACTTGTCAACCACTTGTAAAATTGAGACTAGAACACATTCTAACACCATACACAAAAATAAACTCAAAATGGATTAAAGATCCAAACATAAGACCAGAAACTGTAAAACTCCTATAGGAAAACATAGGCAAAACACTCTCCGACATAAATCAGAGCAGGATCCTCTATGACCCAACTCCCAGAGTATTGGAAATAAAACAAAAAGAAACAAATGGGACCTAATTAAACTTAAAAGCTTTTGCATAATGAAGGAAACTATAAGCAAGGTGAAAAGACAACCTTCAGATTGGGAGAAAATAATAGCAAGTGAAGCAATTGACAAAGAATTAATCTCAAAAAATATACAAGCAACTCCTGCAGCTCAATTCCAGAAAAAAATAAAAAATAAAAACAATAAAAAAATGGGCCAAAGAACTAAACAGATATTGCTCCAAAGAAGACATACAGATGGCTAACAAACACATGAAAAGATGCTCAACATCACTCATTATCAGAGAAATGCAAACCAAAAACACAGTGAGGTACCATTTCATGCCAGTCAGAATGGCTGCTGTCCAAAACTCTACAAACAATAAATGCTGGAGAGGGTGTGGAGGAAAGGGAACCCTCTTACACTGTTGGTGGGAATACACACTAGTACAGCCACAATGTAGAACAGTGTGGAGATTCCTTAAAAAACTGGAACTACAACTGCCATATGACACAACAATCCCACTGCTGGACATACACACTGAGGAAACCAGAACTGAAAGAGACTCGTGTATCCCAATGTTCATCGCAGCACTGTTTATAATATCCAGGACATGGAAGCAACCTAGATGACCATCAGCAGATGAATGGATAAGAAAGCTGTGGTAAATATGAACAATGGAACTTCAGTTCCATTCAGTCACTCAGTCGTGTCTGACTCTTTGTGACCCCATGAATCCCAGCACGCCAGGCCTCCCTGTCCATCACCAACTCCCAGAGTTCACTGAGACTCACGTCCATCGAGTCAGTGATGCCATCCAGCCATCTCATCCTCTGTCATCCCCTTCTCCTCCTGCCCCCAATCCCTCCCAGCATCAGAGTCTTTTCCAATGAGTCAACACTTCACATAAGATGGACAAAGTACTGGAGTTTCAGCTTTAGCATCACTCCTTCCAAAGAAATCCCAGGACTGATCTCTTTTAGGATACACTAGCTGGATCTCCTTGCAGTCTAAGGGATGCCCAAGAGTCTCCTCCAACACCACAGTTCAAAAGCATCAATTCTTCAGCGCTCAGCCTTCTTCACAGTCCAACTCTCACATCCTTACAAGAACACTGGAAAAAACCATAGCCTTGACTAGACGGACCTTTGTTGGCAAAGTAACATCTCTGCTTTTCAATATGCTATCTAGATTTGTCATAACTTTTCTTTCAAGGAGTAAGTGTCTTTTAATTTCATGGCTGCAGTCACCATCTGCAGTGATTTTGGAGCCCCCAAAAATAAAGTCTGACACTGTTTCTACTGTTTCCCCATCTATTTACCATTAAGTGATAGGACCAGATGCCATGATCTTCGTTTTCTGAATGTTGAGCTTTAAGCCAACTTTTTTACTCTCCACTTTCATTTTCATCAAGAGGCTTTTAATTCCTCTTCACTTTCTGCCACAAGTGTGGTGTCATCTGCATATCTGAGGTTATTGATATTTCTCCTGGCAATCCTGATTCGAACTGTGCTTCTTCCATCCCAGCGTTTCTCATGATGTACTCTGCATAGATGTTAAATAAGCAGGGTGACAACATACAGACTTTATGTCCTCCTTTTCATATTTAGAAACAGTCTATTGTTCCATGTCCAGTTCTAACTGTTGCTTCCAGACTTGCATATAGGTTTCTCAACAGGCAAGTTAGGTGGTCTGTTATTCCCATCACTTTCAGAATTTTCCACAGTTTATTGTGATCCATAGAGTCACAGACTTTGGCATAGTCAATAAAGCAGAAATAGATGTTTTTCTGGAACTCTCTTGCTTCTTCGATGATCCAGCGGATGTTGGCAATTTGATCTCTGGTTCCTCTGCCTTTTCTAAAACCAGCTTGAATATCTGGAAGTTCATGGTTCACGTATTGCTGAAGCCTGACTTGGAGAATTTTGAGCATTACCTTACTAGCGTGTGAGATGAGTGCAATTGTGAAATAGTTGGAGCATTCTTTGGCATTGCCTTTCTTTGAGATTGGAATGAAAACGAACATTTTCCAGTCTTGTGGCCACTGCTGAGTTTTCCAATTTTGCTGGCATATTGAGTACAGCACTTTCACAGCCTCATCTTTCAGGATTTGAAATAGCTCAAATGGAATTCCATCACCTCCACTAGCTTTGTTCATTGTGATGCTTCCTAAGACCCACTTGACTTCACATTCCAGGATATCTGACTCTAGGTCAGTGATCACACCATTGTGATTATCTAGGTTGTGAAAATCCTTTTTGTACAGTTCTTCTGTGTATTCTTGCCACCTCTTCTTAGTATCTTCTGCTTCTGTTAGGTCCATACCATTTCTGTCCTTTATAGAGTCCATCTTTGCATGAAATATTCCCTTGATATCTCTAATTTTCTTGTAGAGATCTCTAGTCTTTCCCATTCTGTTGTTTGCCTCTATTTCTTTGCATTGATCACTGAGGAAGGCTTTCTTATTTCTTCTTGCTATTCTTTGTAACTCTGCATTCAGATGCTTATATTTTTCCTTTTCTCCTTTGCTTTTCACTTCTCTTCTTTTCACAACTATCTGTAAGGCCTCCCCAGACAGCCATTTTGCTTTTTTGCATTTCTTTTCCATGGGGAAGGTCTTGATCCTTGTCTGGATGTCAAGGACCTTCATCCATAATTTATCAGGCACTCTATCTATCAGATCTAGTCCCTTAAATCTATTTCTCACTTCCACTGTATAATCATAAGGGATTTGATTTAAGTCATATGTGAATGGTCTAGTGGTTTTCCCTACCTTCTTCAATTTAAGTCTGAATTGGCAATAAGGAGTCCATGATCTGAGCCACAGTCAGCTCCTGGTCTTGTTTTTGTCGACTGTGTAGAGCTTCTCCATCTTTGGCTGCAAAGGTATAATCAATCTGATTTCGGTGTTGACCGTCTAGTGATTTCCATGTGTAGAGACTTCTCTTGTGTTGTTGGAAGAGGGTGTTTGATATGACCAGTGCGTTTTCTTGGCAATACACTATTAGTCTTTGTCCTGCTTCATTCTGTATTTCAAGGCCAAATTTTCCTGTTACTCCAGGTGTTTCTTGACCTCCTACTTTTGCATTCCAGTCCCTATAATGAAAAGGATATCTTTTTTGGCTGTTAGTTCTCAAAGGTCTTGTAGGTTTTCATAGAACCGTTCAACTTCAGCTTCTTCAGCGTTACTGGTTGGGACATAGACTTAGATTACTGTGATATTGAATGGTTTACCTTGGAAACGAACAGAGATCATTCAGTCATTTTTGAGATTGTATCCAAGTACTGCATTTCAGGCTCTTTTGTTGACCATGATGGCTACTCCATTTCTTCTAAGGGATTCATGTCCCCAGTAGTAGATATAATGGTCATCTGAGTTAAATTCACCCATTCCAATCCATTTTAGTTGCTGGTTCCTAGAATGTCGACGTTCACTCTTGCCATCTCCTGTTTGACCACTTTCAATTTGCTTGATTCATGCATCTGACATTCCAGGTTCCTATGCAATATTTCTCTTTACAGCATCGGACTTTACTTTAATCACCAGTCACATCCACAACTGGGTATTGTTTTTGCTTTGGCTCTATCCCTTCATTCTTTCTGGAGTTATTTCTCTCCTGATCTCCAGTAGCATATTGGGCACATACTAACCTGGAGAGTTCCTCTTTCAATATCCTATCATTTTATCTTTTCATACTGTTTATGGGGTTCTCAAGGCAAGAATACTGAAGTGGTTTGCCACTCCCTTCTCCAGTGGAGCACATTCTGTCAGATCTGTCCACCATGATCCATGCATCTTGGGTTGCCCCATGGGCATGGCTTAGTTTCATTGAGTTAGACAAAGCTGTGGTCCTAGTGTGATTAGATTGAATAGTTTTCTGTGAGTATGGTTTCAGTGTGTTTGCCCTCTGATGCCCTCTTGCAACACCTACCATCTTACTTAGGTTTCTCTTACCTTGGGCTTGGGGTATCTCTTCACGGCTGCTCCAGCAAAGCGCAGCCATTGCTCCTTATCTTGGACCATGGGTATCTCCTCACCACTGCCTTTCCTGACCTTCAACGTGGGATAGCTCCTCTAGGCCCTCCTGCGCCCGGGCAGCCACGGCTCCTTGGATGTGGGGTTGGTCCTGCCAGCCACCGCCCTTAGCCTCGGGTGTGGGGTGGCTTCTCCCACCCCTGCCCCTGGCCTCAGTCATAGGGATGTGGGGTAGCTCCTCCCACCTGCCGCCCCTGGCCTTGGGCTTAGGGGGCCTGGGGTATCTCCTCTCAGCCGCCATCCCTGACGTATCTCCTCTCAGCCGCCATCCCTGACCTCGGACGTGGGGTAACTCCTCTCGTTACCACCCATGACCTCGGATGCTGGGTATCTCCTCTCAGCCGCACCCCCTGACCTCAGACGTGGGGTAGCTCCTCTCGGCCATCCTGTGTCATTGCAGCCTGGTACTCTAACCGCTGCCCCTGACCTCGGACGTGGGGTAACTCCTCTTGGCCACTGCCCTTCGGGCATGGAGTCCTCCAGGCTTCTGCCCCCGACCTCGAACGTGGGGTGGCTCCTCTCGGCCACGCTTAGCGTGCCAGTCGCAGCCACCTGCACTTAGCGTGCACCGGTCACAGCCATAAACATACATAGAGACACATAAAAACATGCATAGCTAGTCAGAGACACACAACCACACACAGAGACACATAAAAACACACATACAAACACACATACAAACAAACACACAAGCACATAGATACACAGGCAACCCATGCGTTCATAATCCCCAGACCTTCTGATCAGCTCTCTGACTAGGGTCCTAAAAGGGTCCGGAGAGGTCTGTACAGCTGGGAGAGGGCTTCACTCACTGCCCTGTGAGGTGTGGAGCATGGTTAGAGGATTCTACAGTGTGGTGAACAGAGGATCAGGGTGAATTTCTGCATCCTGAACAGAGGTATAAAATGACCAACTGTCCAGGGCTATCTGGGACCAAGGAATTTCCCAGTACAGATAAATGTCAGTTTAAAAACAGGGAAAGTCCTGAACAAATCTTGAGAACTGGTCTCCTAAGGGAGCAACTGAGAAGTGTATAGAGATTTGCTGGAGTCTTAAGATGTGAAGGCAACTAATAAAAAAGATACCCCAAGTTCATGGGCACACAGTGGGGCAGGGGCTATAACACAATCAGGAAGGTGGAATCCAGGAGTGACCTGAGGACAAGAGGCATAATTGATAGGATTCTGTGTGATACCCTCAGACAAAAGCTGACCCATCCTTTGGAGTTTCTGTGGGCTAGTCATGTATTTCCTGGCCAGGGTCTCAGTGTCTGAGCTGATTGTAGGAGCAGTGCTGGCAGACACCCTCTCCCAGAGGAGCCTCTCTATCCCACCACTATGAGAATCAGTTGCCCTCGTGAATCTCCATCTTCACTGTGCGATTAAACCGTTACTTGTTCCCAATCAGATACAGCTCTATGGATGTTTCTCATTCATTATTCTCACACTCTTCATTCACTCACTAAACAGACAAGCCTGGGGCATCCACTGTGTGCCAGGCACTTTAAGGAGGCAATGAGGTAAAACTTGCCCTCACATTAAGAAGGCAGATGCACAGGAAATGAGACACACACATAGTGAATTGTGACTTTGGTACATGCTAGACATGAGGAAGTGTCTACAGAGACTGTCAAGAAAGGAGACTGATAAACAGCAGGGGAAAGACTTCCCTGAAACCATGACAATTAAGCTGAAATCTGGAAGATCAGAAGAAATTTGCTAGTCAAAGTGGAGGGGGCTCCTCTAGGAAGGAAGACCAGCTTGTGTCAAGGGGCAAAAGAGCCTGGTGTATTCAAGTACTGCATTCAAGTATGTCCAGGCATGGGCTTAGTTGCTCCAAGGCATGTGGGATCTTCCTGGACCAGGGATTGAACCTGTGTCTCCTGCATTGGTGGGTGGTTTCTTTACCACTGAGTCACCAGGGATGCCCTGTCCTGCTTTTTGAATCTAAGGGCCCTGCCCTTAGATTTTGCCCTGGCCCCTGCTAATTACTTAGTCATTTACACTCACCCTGTTGTAATGAGCTGGCACAGACTCTAACAAGAGCTTCAAGCGTTATTAAATTATGGTTTAAGCACTGTATAAAGAATTTTGGAAATGGACTATCTGCTTCTGAAAATCCTGGAATAAATGTGAATTAAATGAAAAAAAAAAAAAAAAAAAAAAAAAAGAATGTCCAGGAAGGTGCCGTGTCAGGAGCAAAGGAAAAGAGGGCAAGAGACAAAGGGCTGTTTAGAATACAGTCAGGAAAGGGCAAGCTCTGGAGAGACTCAGAGTGACCTTGATCCGTCTTAGTCACACTGTCTCTCAGCATCTCCATGAAAAGAAAGGTTATTGCTTGTTCTGGCTGCTGTGAGCCCTTTGTGGATACTGAGACATCACTGATCTTTGGCCCAAGAAGACTGGTCAATAACATCCAGAAACTCATTGGCACCATGCCAAGGGATTCCGAGGTGAAGGGTCATGCCCCAGGGTCACTCCCAGTCTCCATACACAAGAAGGATAACCAGGGCCACCCTCTCTCGCTCTGTCTCTAATAGGACAGTTTCATGTTTTGTGGTCAGTACCCTGCCCTCTATTATCTTCACCATTAATGGTATCAACTACCCACTCCCAGCTCAAGCCTACATCCTCAAGGTGAGGAGAGGACCCTGAGGGGTGGTTCTCAAATAGGAACTTGCAGGAACCCTTGGGCTGCTACGCAGAAGAGGGTGCCCTCTGCAGGCCATCTCACACTATTGCAGATGCTGCTGAGCCCTGAGGCTGGCCAGACTCTGACAACACGAACCACTTGAGAGTAAAGAGCCCTCTGGGACACTGATCAACTTGAAATAAATATGGAGACACCACACCATGCTGACATGGTGGGAATCACAAGGAGAGGGGGTCACTCAGGTCCTCAGTGTTCAAAGAGCTTCAGTTCAATCTGAACCCTCAGATGGATGAACACGGAAGGTCAGCTCTAGCGGTCCTTGAAATAAGTCATGTGACAAGGAGAATGGCTGGGTATACTCCCAGTGTGCTGTCCCACTATAGGGATTAACAGTCTCCCTTCCTTTCTCGCAGTTTTCCTGGTTTGGATGATAAATTACATGGTCACCCTTGTTCTCGGATGCATCTTCCCCTAGCTCTGGCCGGGTGCCCCCTATATGAGTTAGGATACCTGACCCCTCTGTAGGAATGCTGGATGCTAATGTGAATAAAGTGTGCACAGTAATTGCTCAGCCCCAGCACAAGGTGGAGGATTCATGTCAGCTATCTAGGGGAGTTCAGAGCTGGCTGATGGGCTCAAAGAAGACTTTGAGGAAGGGAGGGAATTTCAGGAATTCTAAAACTGTGAACTCATGGAGCCATATGGAGGGTCGCTTGGTTCTGGGCAAAACTGCACTGGATTCCATGCAAATGGCATCCCAAGGTGCTCTGCACTGGGGCAATGGGGACTTACTCAGGGTGATGAGGGCTATGGACTGACCGGTGGGGTTGGAAATCCAGAGTACATTACCCAACCAAGCCTGGAGTGGCCAAAGAGGGTGAGTGCGGGCCAAAGGAGGCTTCCCAGAATTTCTAAGTTAAGTCTTCAAGAACGTGTTGTGGGCACTGTTCTATTTAAGATGGATAACCAACAAAGGGTTACTGTGTAGAACGGGGAACTCCAGTTAATTATATGACAACCCGGATGGGAGGGTTTTTTTTCCGACCAGGATACATGGATGTATATGGTTGAGTCCGTTTACTGTCCTTCTGAAACTCAGAATATTGTTAATCAGCTATACTCCAATACGAAATAAAGTTTTTTAGTTAAATACAAATTGTGGGGATGCAGGAGGAGAACCAGAATTCTCTGCAGAGAAACCAAGAAGCAGAAGTTAGAAGGAAATAAACAGGGAGAGAGGACAACTATGGACACTCTTTTTCTTTTCTAAAATGTTTATTGAAGTTTGACTAATCTTCAGGGTTGCATTAAGATCTGCTGCGCAGCAATGTGACTCAGTTATACACATACAGAAATATATATTCTTTTTCTTATACTTTTTCATGTGGTTTATCACTGGATATTTAATATATTTCCTTATGCTCTACAGTAAGATTTTGTGGTTTATCATTCCTCTGTATCCACAATTCCCAGTCCTTCCCTCCCCCACACCCTTCCTCATGGCAACCACATATCTTGGCCCCTTCGGTTGTGGATTAACTCTCATATTCCTTGCTAAGGAGAAAATCCCTTGATACTTACCAAAAGA
Organism: Bubalus kerabau; assembly: GCF_029407905.1. Taxonomy (NCBI): domain Eukaryota; kingdom Metazoa; phylum Chordata; class Mammalia; order Artiodactyla; family Bovidae; genus Bubalus; species Bubalus kerabau. Next base: position 12,930,351 of record NC_073628.1, read on the forward strand.
GGGAAATAAAACCAAGAATTGTGCTCGGTCCGGATATTTGTGGGAGTCACATGTAAGGGCTCAGGCTGACTGGTGTGTGTCTCTGACTCCCCCAGGATTCTAGAAGCCACTGCTATACCACCTTTATAGAGAACACAGTGAGGACATCTAGAGAGACCTGGATGCTGGGTGACATCTTCCTGAGGCTGTATTTCTCAGTCTTGGATCAAGGAAATGACAGGATTTGCCTGGCACAGGCAGTATAAATGCTTGGAGTGGTCCAGGAATCAGTAAGGCCGCTCCGAGCAAACACTAATTCACACTTAGGGTACTCCCGTGCAGGATGCTGGTGAACTGTATTTTGTGGTCTGCACACCCTATTCTCAATAAAGAATGAAGTGTTTTACTCATAATGGTGCTGAAACAAATGGGTGCCTATGTTTGTGTCTGGGAGGCATACAATGTTCGGGAAGGATCTAGAACCAAGTCTGAATCACAGTTGAGAGGAGCCCACTTCCGACTGGCTTCCAGGAAATGGGAGACTCATTGAAATGATTCTGGGAATCCAGGACACAAGAATAAGAGCAAATACAAAGATCTCAGTGACTGGACCCAATAAATCTGAAGTCATCAGGTCTCTATTCCACACCCTCATGCTTTCATTCCCTCTTCTTGGATGGTCTTAGCCTGACAACTTTCTTCCTTAAGGCTTCTACACCTCACGTGAGGGAGTCCAAGCTACCTGCCCTAGGGTTTTATATCCTGAAGGCTTCTCTTATAAGGAAAGAAAAGATTGAAGACATCAGAGTTCAAGGATGTTCTCTGAATGACCCACCTCAGATCACATGTACAGTCCTAGATCAACCATCCTGGCAGGGCTATGCTGTCCTATGATTGGCTTTACACGATTGTGTGGCCCTGACCCAGCAGCACACATGATTGTCAATTTCTTCCAGAACTACATGACTGAAGCTGGGGAGAGGCAGCCCCAAGGATAGCGACTGGGAGATGGTCTAGGCCATGGAAGAGTTTGTGATGACCCACCAACTCCACCACCTCCTCATTCAGAGGAATTATGAGGGGTAATGAAATAGACTCTCTTCATCCCATCTCAAATGATCTTATCACTGGGATTGTCCTCCAGGGGAGCTTGAGTGAGGTACTTCATGCAGAGCTGGTTCCCTCTTATTTCCACACCCCTGTCACCAGCTCTCTGCCACGTCTGCCTGCTCTGTCCTTTCCAGTCCTACTTGGTAACTGGTAGCCCCAGTGGATCCCTGAGACACCACCCCCTCCAGGGCCCAGAATGCCCCTTGCTTGGCTTCCAATGCTGCTGGGGAGAATGCAACGCCTGTATCGAGAGACCCAGGGTACTCAGAGCCTTCAGCCTTTCTGAGTTTCTCCATGGGTGGGGATACAAACTGTTTGCTTGGAGCTGCCATGATCAGGCACTTTTGCTGTGGAACCATCCATTCTTTGCACCTGGAGGCCCTCAGTAGATGCCTCAGCTGAGACAGCAAGGGTCAGACATTGATTTCCTTTCATATTGACTGGTTTTATCACCTTGTTGTATAAGGGACTCTAAAGAATCTCATTAAGCACCACAGTTCAAAAGCTCGGTGCTTTGGCATTCACTTTTTCTTATGGTCCAGATATCATGCCTGTACCTGATTACTGGAAAAATCATAGCTTTGACACTACAGACCTCTGTAGCAAAGTGAGTCTCTGCTTTTTAATACACTGTGCAGGTTTTTCATAGCCTTTATTCCTTCCAAGAAGCAACTGTGTTTTAATTTTGTGGCTGCAGTCAAGGTCCATAGTGATTTTGGAGCTCAAGAAAATAAAATCTGCCACTGTTTCCACTTTTCCCTCATCTATATGCTATGAAGTGATGGGACTGGATGCCATGAATGTTGAGTATCTTTTTGTAAATAGTTTTTTGAATGTTGAGTTTAAGCTAGCTTTTCATCTCCTCTCCTCATTGAGAGGCTCTTTAGCTCTTTTTTGTTTTGTGCTATTAAGGTAGTCTTATCTTTGTATCTGTGGATGTTGATACTTGTCCCAGCAATCTTGATTCTAGCTTGGGATTTATCCAGACCAGCGTATTGAAAGATGTATCCTACATATAAGTTAAATAATCAGAGTGACAGTGTATACCTTGTCATTCTCCTTTCCCAATTTTAAATCTTTCAGTTGTTCCATATCTGATTCTATCTGCTGCTTTTTGACCTACATACAGACTTGTTAGGAAAAGTAAGTTGATCTGGTACTCCCATTCCTTAAGAATTTTCCACAGTTTGTTGTGGTCCACACAGTGAAAGGTTTTAGCATAGTCAGTGAGGCAGATGGAAATGTTTTTTCTGAGATTCCCTTGCTTTCTCTATGATCCAATGGATGTTGGCAATTTGACATCTGCTTCTTCAAAGCAGTTTGCATATCTGGAAATTCTCAGTTCATGAACTGTTGAAACTTAGCTTGAAGGAATTTGAGCATTACCTTTCTAGCAAGTGAGATGAGCACAATGGCATGTTAGATTGAACATTCTTTGGAATTGCCTTTCGTTTGGATTAGAATGAAAATTGACATTTTCCAGCACTGTGGCCACTGCAGAGCTTTCCAAATTTGCTGACATATTGAATGCAGCACTTTGACAACCTCATTCTTTAGGATTTTTAAACAGCTCAGCTGGAATTCCATCACTTTCCCTAGCCTTTCTTGTAGTGATGCTTCCTAAAGCCCACTTGACTTCATACTCCAGCATATCTGGCTTTATGTGAGTGACCCCAGCATCATCCCTATCCCAGCCATCATGACCATTTTTGTATAGTTCTTCCATGCATTCTTGTCACCTCTTCTTAATCTCATCTGCTTCCGTTAGGTCTTTGACTTTTCTGTCCTTTATCGTGCCAATCTTTGCATGAAGTGTTCTTCTTGTATCTCCACTTTTCTTGAAGAGATCTATACTCTTTACAATTCTGTTCTTTTCCTCTAATTCTTGCACTATTCACTTATGAAGATTTTCTTATCTCTCCTTGCTATTCTCTGGAAGTCTGCATTCCATTGGGTATATCTTTCCTTTTCTCCTTTGCCTTTCACTTCTCTTATTTTCTCAGCTGCTTATAAGGTCTCATCAGGCAACCACTTTGCCTTGTAACATTTGTTTTTCTTGAGGATATCTTTAATGACCACCTCCCATACAATGTTACAAACCTCCATCCAGAGTTCTTCAGGCTAACAGAGCTAATCCCTTGAATCTACTTTTCATCTTCACTATATAATCATAAGGGATTTGATTTAGGTCGTAGCTGAATGTTCTAGTGGTTTTCCTTACTTTCTTCAATTTAAACGTGAATATTGTTTTCTTCTTTCTAAGCATTGCTTCCAGATCACCACCCACCACTCCCAATGGGCGTGGAGCAAAAACACACAATTTGAGGACTGTTACCCTGGGTTTGTTCTTGGCTTTTCACGTGCTTAGCTGTGTGACCTTGATCAAGTGCCTTAACCTCAGTTTTCTCATCTGAAAAATGGCATCATGATGATAATTCCACTTTCTAGATTGCGTGTGTGCCTGCAAAGAGCAAGTGGCCCTGAGAGGGCTTTCTGGGTTCCTGAGTCTGGAACAAATATGAATTATTCTGCCACCTTGTGAGAAGGAAATCTATTTAGAGGTTATGGCTGCCATTCCCAAGGCTAAATATTGATTCAAGCCAAATGACATCTATTTCTGAACCCTGTCCCAGAACTCTGAGTAGGTGCTTCTTTTTTCTGGGTTCCCACAAGCACTAATGATTACTGGCTCAGATTAATCCCTTCCTCAGCCTTACCAGTCAGCCTTTCCTTGTCAACTACTTCTCCCCTGAAATCACACTGCAAAGAAAGTCGTACAGGCTCTTGGCCTCTAATCAAGTTTCCTACATTTCCAGCATAGCAACAAATAGCTGTTATGGGTACTTGTCATAGCAACAACTAGGGCAACCTGTACGGTTCAATCTCAGCCTGTTAAATGATTCTTTCTCCATTTGGCCCCTCATGTTTAAATTACCTATAGTTGCCTTAGTAACCTTCCTATGCTTGCTGTTTAATGTCAAAGTATGTCTGGACCTCATCCAGTTTTCTTTCCCAACCATAATTCCAACCATGGAATTAAGTAACCAAATGTTTAGTCATCGAACTACCCACAAGAATTGACAAAAGCCAACCATCCATCATGCATTTCTTGCTTGCCCCAAAACACCATTGAAATGATCTGCTGAAACAATGTAGTACATTGGCATGTACACTGCAGAAGGAACATTTTTTCACTGGATTTGTTTTCCACCTAGTGCAGAAAGTCTACCATAAGCCTAGCCCTACAGTAGCTGGTCATCTAACGTTTGCTGACTCAGCCCACTCCAGATCCCTTCCACATCTCTCAGTAAAATCTAGAGAACAAACTCTGTCAAAGTTCTCACTCCTTCAGATAACAGTTTTTTGTTTTTTTTAGAAAACAATATTTGGTAATACATTCAAAATCTTGTGCTCCTTGCCTTGGATTCAAGGACCTGCACCAGAGGATGGGAAGCCTCCCCTTCCACCTAAATCTTTCACCACTCCCACCAGGGCCACAGGCTTGACTGGACCCAAGGACTTCTGCCTGCTCTCTGATGTCCTCTGTACATCAGTTCAGTTCAGTCTCTCAGTCATGTCCAACTTTTTGCTATATCATGGGGTGCAGCTTGCCAGGTTTCCCTGTCTATCATCAACTCCCATAGCTTGCTCAAACTCATGTTCATCAAGTCAGTGACACCACCCAACAATTTCATCTTCTGTCTTCCCCTTTGCCTTCTGCCTTTAATCTTTTCCTGCATAAGGGTCTTTTCTAATGTGTCAGTTCTTTCCACAAATTGGCCAAAATATTGGAGGTTCAGCTTCAGCATCGGTCCTTCCAATGAATATTAAGGACTTATTTCATTTAGCATGGACTGGTTGGATCTCTTTTCAGTCCAAGGGACTCTCAAAAGTCTTTTCCAGCACCACAGTTTAAAAGCAACAATTCCTTGGTATTTGGCTTTCCTTATGGTCCAATTCTCCCATCCATCACAACTTCTGGCAAAACTATAGCTTTGACTATACAGACATTTGCTGTAAAGAAATGTCTCTGCTTTTTAGTATGCTGTCTAGGTTTTTCATAGCTTTATCTTCCAAGTATCAGTGTCTCTTTTTTCACAGCTGCAGTCACTATCTCCAGTGATTTTGGAGCCCAGGATAATAAAGCCTGTCATTGTTTTCATTGTTTCTCCATGTATTTGCCTTGAAGTAATGGAATGGGATGCGATGATCTTCATATATATATATATATATATTTTTTTTTTGGTCTGTACATACCATATCAAAACCATCCTTAAGAAAAAGAAATGCAAGAAGGTTGTCTGAGAAGGCCTTACAAATAACTTCGAAAAGAAGAGAAGCAAAAGGCAAAGGAGAAAAGAAAGACATATAATCTGAATGCAGAGTTACAACGAATAGCAAGAAGACATTTTAAAAAAGTCTTCCTAGTGATCAGGGCAAAGAAACAGAGGAAAACATTAGAGTGGTAAAGACCAGAGATTGCTTCAAGAAAATTAGAGATAGGGAAGGCATGTTTCAGGCAAAGATGGGCACAGTTAAAGAGAAACATGGGATGGACCTAACAGAAGCAGAATATATTAAGAAGAGGGTGAAAGAATACATAGAAGAACTGCACAAAAAATATATTAATGACTCAAATAACCACGATGGTGTGATCACTCACCTAGAGCTATACAATCCTGAAATGCAAAGACAAATGGGTCTTCAGAAGTATCACTAAGAGCAAAGGTAGTGGAGGTGATGGCATTTCAGGAGAGCTATATCAGATCCTAAAAGATGATGCTGTTAATGTGCTGCACTCAATATGCCAGCACATGTGGAAAACTCAGCAGTGACCACAGGACTGGAAAGGTCGTTTTCCTTGCAATCCCCAAAAAAGGTGATTTAAAAGAATGTTCAACTACCACACAGTTGCACTCATCTCACATGCTACCGAAGTAATTTCTCCAAGCAAGTCTTGAACAGGACATAAACTGTGAAATTCCATATGTTCAAGCTGGATTTAGAAAAGGTGAGGAACCAGAGATCAAATTGTCAACATTCGTTGGATCATAGAAAAAGCAAGAGAATTCTAGAAAAACACCTACTTCTGATTTATTGACCATGCAAAAGTCTTTGACTGTGTGAATCACAACAAACCATGGAAAACTTACAGAGATGGGAACACCAGACGATCTTACCTGCCTTCAGAGAAATCTGTATGCAGGTCAAGAAGCAATATGTAGAACTGAACATGGAAGAGCAGACTGGTTCCAAATTGGGAAAGGAGTATATAAAGGCTGTATATTGTCACCTTGCTTATTTAACTTATATGCAGAGAACTTCATGTGAAATGCCCAACTGCATGAAGCACAAGCTGGAATCAAGATTGCTGGGGGAAATATCATTATCCTCAGATATACAGAAGACATCACTTTCATGGCAGAAATTGAAGGGGAACTAAAGAGCCTCTTGATAAATGTGAAATAGGAGAGTGAAACATCTGGTTTAAACTCCACATTCAGAGAATGAAGATCATGGCATTTGGTCCTATCACTTCATGGCAAATAGATGGGGAAACAATGGAAACAGTGAGAGACTTTAATTTTGTGGGCTCCAGGATCACTGCAGATGATGACTACAACCATGAATCTAAAAGATGCTTGCTCGTTTGAAGAAAAAATATGACAAACCTATATAAATTTTTTAAAAGTAGAGACTTTACTTTGCTGAAAATTTCAGTATAATCAAAGCTATGATTTTTCCAGTTGTCATGTATGGATGTGACAGTTGCACCATAAAGAATGATGAGCGATGAACAGTTGATGGTTTTGAACTCTGGTGTTGGACAAGTCTGTTGAGAGTGCCTTGGACTGCAAGGAGACCCACCCAGTCAGCCTAAAGGAAATCAATCCTGAATATTCATTGGAAAGACCGATGCTGAAATTGAACCTCCAATACTTTGGCCAACTGATGTGAAGAAAGGACTCATTAGAAAAGACCCTGTTACTGGGAAAGATTGAAGGCAGGAGTAGAAGAGGAGGACAGAGGATGAGATTGTTGGATGGAATCACCAACTTGATGGACATGAGTTTGCCCAAGCTCCAGGTGTTGGTGAAGAATAGCAAACCCTGGTGTGCTGCAGTCCATGGTGTCGCAGAGTCAGACATGACTGAGCAACTGAACTGAACTGAACATACCACATATCAAATACTATTTGTAATTGGCATGTTTTTCCAGCAAGACTGGGGCTCCCTAGGCCCCAATCAAGTTTGCACCCATGCACAGAAGTCAGTGCCTAGCATTCACAAGGCATTCAGTGAGTTTTGATTGCAGGGGGACTTCCATTTTAGTCGACATAAAGGAGTAAAGGACACATTTATCCTCCTGTCTCAAATAACTCCAAAGTAGAAAAACAAATGAAAGAGCATTGTTTTACATCAAGCATCTGGCAGCAGAGAATGAATTCCCGAGGCAGGGAGCAAGCAAGGAAAGTTCTACAATTGACCCAACTCTAGAAATAGTTTCCAACACATACTTGGAAGGTGTACCTAGGCAAAAACAGTCTCCCCAAGAAAAGAGATTTATGACTCTATTTAGTTAGAGTTCACAGGAGAGAGCTACATACAGAGAACTGTGGGAGGTACAGGTGATGCCCTTCCAGTTTTTAGCAGAGAGCTGATAGTACTGGTCTGAATTATAGGGAACAATCCTTGAGTCTCAAATTGCACCAAGTCTAATGTGTCCCCATTCTTCAGCGTGGAAATTACTCATTTTTAAATATAAATTTATTTATTTTAATTGGACTGCTAATTACTTTACAATATTGTATTGGTTTTGCCATACATCAACATGAATCCTCCATGGGTGTACACGTGGTCCCCATCCTGAATCCCCCTCCCACCTCCCTCCCCATTCCATCCCTCTGGGTCATCCCAGTGCACTCACCCGTGCATCCTGTATCATGCACTGAACCTGGACTGGAGGTTCATTTCACATATGATAATATACATGTTTCAATGCCATTTTCCCAAATCATCCCACCGTCGCCCTCTCCCACAGCGTCCAGAAGACTGTTCTATACATCTGTGTCTCTTTTCCTGTCTCTCATACAGGCTTATTGCTACCATCTTTCTAAATTCCACTATATGTGTTAGTATACTATATTGGTGTTTTTCTGTCTGGCATACTTCATTCTGTATAATAGGCTCCACTTTCATCCACCTCATTAGAACTTAATCAAATGTATTCTTTTAAATGGCTGAGTAATACTCCATTGTGTATATGTTCCAAAGCTTTCTTATCCATTCATCTGTCGATGGGCATCTAGGTTGCTACCATGTCCTGGCTATGATAAACAGTGCTGCAATGAACTTTGGGGTACATGTATTTCTTTCAGTTCTGGTTTCTTTGGTGTGTATGCCCAGCAGTGGGATTGTTGGGTCATAGTGCTAAGTCACTTCAGTCGTGTCCAACTCTGTGCGACCCCACAGATGGCAGCCCACCAGGCTCCCCCGTCCCTGGGATTCTCCAGGCAAGAACACTGAAGTTGGTTGCCATTTCCTTCTCCAGTGTGTGAAAGTGAAAAATAAAAGTGAATTTGCTCAGTCGTGTCTGACTCTTAGCGACCCCATGGACTGCAGCCCACCAGCCTCCTCCGTCCATGGGATTTTCCAGGCACGAGTGCTGGAGTGGGGTGCCATTGCTTCTCCGTGTTGGGTCATATGGCAGTTCAATTTCCAGTTTTTTAAGGAATCTCCACACTGTTCTCCAGAGTGGCTGTAGTAGTTTGCACTCCTGCCAACAGTGTAAGAGGGTTCCATTTTCTCCACACCATCCTCAGCATTTGCTGCTTATAGACTTTTGGATAGCAGCTGTTCTGACTGGCGTGAAATGGTACCTCATTGTGGTTTTGATTTGCATTTCTCTGATAATGAGTAATGTTGAGCAACTTTTCATGTGTTTATTAGCCATCTGTATGTCTTCTTTGGAGAAATGTCCGTTTAGTTCTTTGACCCATTTTTTGATTGGGTCATTTACTTTTCTGGAATTGAGCTGCAAGAGTTGCTTGTATATTTTTGAGATTAATTTTTTTTCAGTGACTTCATTTGCTATTATTTTCTCCCATTCTGAAGGCTGTGTTTTCACCTTGCTTATAGTTTCCTTTTTTGTAAAGAAGCTTTTAATTTTAATTAGGTCCCATATGTTTCTTTTTTGCTTTTATTTCCAATACTCTGGGAGGTGGGCCATAGAGGATCCTGTTGCGATTTATGTCAGAGAGGGTTTTGTCTATGTTCTCCACTAAGAGTTTTATAGTTTCTGGTTGTACATTTAGATCTTTAATCCATTTTGAGTTTATTTTTGTGTATGGTGTTAGAAAGTGTTCTAGTTTCATTCTTTTACAAGTGGTTGACCAGTTTTCCCAGCAACAGTTGTTAAAGAGATTGTTTTTTCTCCATTGTATATTCTTGCCTCATTTGTCAAAATAAGGTGTCCATGGATCCATAGGATTTTTGCATCTATGTTCATCAGGGGTATTGGTCTGTAGTTTTCTTTGTTTGTAGTATCTTTGTCGGGTTTTGGTATTAGGGTGATGGTGGCCTCATAGACTGAGTTTGGAGGTTTACCTTCCTCTGCAATTTTCTGGAAGAGTTTAAGTAGGATAGGTGTTAGCTCTTCTCTAAATTTTTGGTAGAATTCAGCTGTGAAGCCATGGACTTTTGTTTGCTGGAAGATTTCTGATAACAGTTTCAATTTCTGTGCTTGTGTTGAGTCTGTTAAGCTTTTCTATTTCTTCCTGGTTCAGTTTTGGAAAGTTGTACTTTTCTAAGAATTTGTCCATTTTCTTGGCATATAATTGCTGATGGTAGTCTCTTATGATCCTTTGTATTTCTGTGTTGTCTGTTGTGATCTCTTCATTTTCATTTCTAATTTTATTTATTTGATTTTTCTCTTTGTTTCTTGATCAGTCTGTCTAATGTTTGTCAATTTTCTTTATCTTCTCAAAGAACCAGCTTTTGGCTTTGTTGATTTTTGCTATGGTCTCTTTCATTTCTTTTGTATTAATTTCTGCCCGAATTTTAAAGATTTGTTTCCTTCTACTAACCCTGGGGTTCTTCATTTCTTCCTTTTCTAGTTACTTTAGGTGTAGAGTTTGGTTGTTTCTTTGACTTTTTTTTCTTGTTTCTTGAGGTATGCCTGTATTGCAATGAACCTTCCCCGTAGCACTGCTTTTACAGTGTCCCACAGGTTTTGGGTTCTTGTGTTTTCATTTTCATTTGTTTCTATGCATATTTTGATTTCTTCTGTGATTTGTTGGTTATTCAGCAGCGTGTTGTTTAGCCTTCCTATGTTGGAATTTTTAGTAGTTTTCCTCCTGCAATTGAGATCTAATCTTACTGCATTGTGGTCAGAAAAGATGCTTGGAATGATTTCTTTCTTTCTTTTTTTTTTTTTTTTTTTTTTGAGTTTACCAAGGCTAGATTTATGGCCCAGGATGTGATCTATCCTGGAAAAGGTTCCGTGTGCACTTGATAAAAAGTTGAAATTCATTGTTTTGGGGTGAAGTGTCCTATAGATATCAATTAGGTCTAACAGGCCTATTGTATAATTTAAAGTTTGTGTTTCCTTGTTAATTTTCTGTTTAGTTGATCTATCCATAGGTGTGAGTGGGGTATTAAAGTCTCCCACTATTATTGTGTTATTGTTAATTTCCTCTTTCATACTTGTTAGCATTTGTCTTACATATTTTGGTGCTCCTATGTTGGGTGCATTTATGTTTATAATTGTCATATCTTCCTCTTGGGTTGATATTTTGATCATTATGTAGTGTCCTTCTTTGTCTCCATTCACAGCCTTTGTTTTAAAGTCTATTTTATCTGATATGAGTATTGCTCCTCCTGCTTTCTTTTGGTCTCTATTTGCATGAGATATCTTTTTCCAGCCCTTTACTTTCAGTCTGAATGTGTCCCTCTTTTTGTGGTTGGTCTCTTGTAGACACCATATATAGGAGTCTTGCTTTTGTATCCATTCCGCCAGGCTTTGTCTTTTGTTTGGGGCATTCAACCCATCTACATTTAAGGTCATTATTGATAAGTATGATCTCGTTGTCATTTTCTTTATTGTCTTGGGTTTGAGATTATACACCCTTTCTCTGTTTCCTCTCTAGAGAATATCCTTTAGTATTTGTTGGGGAGCTGGTTTGGTGGTGCTGAATTCTCTCAGCTTTTGCTTTTCTGTAAACCTTTTGATTTCTCCTACATATTTGAATGAAATCCTTTCTGGGTACAGTAATCTGGGCTTTTTTTTCATCACTTTAAGTATACCCTGCCATTCCTTCCTGGCCTGAAGAGTTTCTATTGAAAGATCAGCTGTTATCCTTATGGGAATCCCCTTGTGTGCTATTTGTTCTTTTCCCCTTACTTCTTTTAATATTTCTTCTTTGTGTTTGATCTTTGTTAATTTGATTAATATGTGTTTTGGGTGTTTCACCTTGGGTTTATCCTGTTTGAGACTCTTTGGGTTTCTTGGACTTGCGTGATTATTTCCTTCCCCAATTTATGGAAGTTTTCAACTATTATCTCAAGTATTTTCTCATGGTCTTTCTTTTTGTCTTCTTCTTTTGGGACTCCTATGATTCAAATGTTGGGACATTTAACATTGTCCCAGATGTCTCTGAGATTGTCCTCATATTTTTTAATTCTTTTTTTTTTGTTTTGTTTTCACTCTCTGTTTCATTGATTTCTATCATTCTATCATCTACCTCACTTATCCTATCTTCTGCCACTGTTATCCTACTCTTGGTTCCCTCCAGCGTGTTTTTTATCTCATTTATTGCCTTATTTGTTATATATTGACTCTTTTTTTTTTTTATTTCTTCTAGGTCCTTGTTAAACCTTTCTTGCATCTTCTCAATCCTTGTCTCCAGGCTATTTATCTGTAATTCCTTTTTGTTTTCAAATTTTTGGATCATTTTCACTATCATTATTCGGAATTCTTTATTAGGTAGATTCCCTATCTCTTCTTCTTTTGTTTGGTTTGGTGGGCATTTGCCCTGTTCCTTTGCCTTCTGGGTATTTTTCTGCCTCTTCATCTTGTTTAATATACTGTGTTTAGGATCATCTTTCTGTATTCTGGCAGTTTATGGAGTTCTCTTTATTGTGGTGTTTGCTCTCTGTGGGTGGTGTTGGATGGGTGGTTTGTCAAGGTTTCCTAGTTAGGGAAGCTTGTGCCGGTGTTCTGGGGGGCAGAGCTGTATTTCTTCTCTCTGAAGTGCAATGAAGTGTCCAGTAATGAGTTATGAGATGTCAGTGGGTCTGGAGTGACTTTGGGCAGCCTGTATATTGAAGCTCAGGGCTATGCTTCTGTGTTGTTAGAGAATTTGTGTGGTATGTCTTGCTCTGGAACTTGTTGGTCCTTGGGTGGTACTTGATTTAAGTGTAGGTATGGAGGCGTTTGATGAGCTCCTATTGATTAATGTTCCCTGGAGTCAGGAGTTCTCTGGTGTTCTCAGGATTTGGACTTAAGCCTCCTGCCTCTGGTTTTCAGTATTATTCTTACAGTAGTCTCAAGACTTCTCCATCTACAGAGCACCAATGATAAAACATCTAGGTTAAAGATGAAAAATTTCTCCATAGTGATGACCATCTAGAGAGGTTCACAGAGTTACATGGAAAATAGAAGAGGGAGGAGGGATTTAGAGGTGACCCGAATGAGATGAGGTGGAATCAAAAGAGGAGAGAGCAAGCTAGCCACTAACCATTCCTTATGAGCTCTCCACAGTCTGGATCCCTCAGAGATGTTCACAGAGTTACACAGAGAAGAGAAGAGAGAGGATGGAGATAGAGGTGAACAGGAGGAGAAGAGGAGGAATCAAAAGGGGAGAGAGAAGCTAGCCAGTAATCACTTCCCTAAAAAAAGGACTATGCCAATGCCAAGGCTGTACATTGTCACCCTGCTTATTTAACTTATATGCAGAGTACATCATGAGAAACCCTGAGCTGTAAGAAGAACAATCTGGAATCAAGATTGCCAGGAGAAATATCAATAACCTCAGATATGCAGATGACACCACCCTTATGGCAGAACGTGAAGAGGAACTAAAAAACCTCTTGATGAAAGTGATAGAGGAGAGTGAAAAAGTTGGCTTAAAGCTCAACATTCAGAAAACTAAGATCATGGTATCTGGTCCCATAATTTCATGGGAAATAAATGGTGAAACACTAGAAACAGTGTCAGAGTTTATTTATTCAGGCTCTAAAATCACTGTAGATGGTGATTGCTGTCATGACATTAAAAGATATTTACTCCTTGGAAGGAAAGTTATGACCAAAATAGATAACATATTGAAAAGCAGAGATATTACTTGGCCAACAAAGGTCCATCTATCAAGGCTATGGTTTTTACAGTGATCATGTATGGATGTGAGAGTTGGACTGTGAGGAAAACTGAGTGTCGAAGAATTGATGCTTTTGAACAGTGATGTTGGAGAAGACACTTGAGAGTCCTTTGGACTGCAAGGAAATATAACCAGTCCATTTTAAGGGAGTTCAGTCCTGGGTGTTCTTTGGACGGAATGATGCTAAAGCTCAACTCCAGTACTTTGGCCACCTCATGCAAATAGTTGACTCACTGGAAAAGACTCTGATGCTTGGAGAGATTTGGGGCAGGAGGAGAAGGGGAAAACAGAAGATGAGATGGCTAGATAGCATCACCGACTCGATGGACATGGGTTTGAGCGAATTCTGGGAGTTGATGATTGACAGGGAGGCCTGGCGTGCTGCAGTTCATGGGGTGGCAAAGAGTCGGACAGGGCTGAGTGACTGAATGAACTGAACTGATATGCTCTTCACAGCCTGGATCCCTCAGATATGTTCATAGAGTTACACAGAGAAGAGAAGAGGAAGGAAGGAGACAGAGGTGGCCAGGGGGATAAAAGGTGGAATCAAAAGAGAGAGACAGATCCAGCCAGTAATCAGTTCCCTAAGTGTTCTCCACAGTCTGGAACACACAAAGAGATTCACAGAGTTGGGTAGAGAAGAGAAAGGGGCACGGAGGAGACAGAGGCGACCTGGTGGAGAAAAAGGAGATCCAAATTGGAAGAGAGCAATCAGGCCAGTGATCTCTCTCCCAAGTAAAAATGGTTACTGAAGATTGGGTTCTTAAAGGTACAAAATTGATACCAAATACCAAAAAGCAAAATTTGAAAATCTAAAGTAGAATTTGGATTCTCAAAAATACAATATTTAAGGAAAGAAACAAAGTCACAAAAATTGTGTGTGTGTGTGTGTGTGTGTGTGTGTGTGTGTGTGTGTATGTGTGTGTGTGTGTATATATATATATAAAGTTTGCTTTAAGAAATAGGGTCTTTTTTCCCCAAAATAATTGTAGGTTATAAAAATGAAAATTAAAGGAGTAGTAGAGGACGTAAAAATTAAAAAAAAATAAATTTAAATAATGAAAATAGTAAAAACATGCATCCAAGACTTTCTCTGGTGTTGTTGTGGACAGTGTGGGGTCAGTTCGCTTTCAGATAGTTCCTTCATCCAGCTTATACTTCTCAAGATCTATAGTCTCCTCCCTATGTAGTCGGTGCTAACTGCAGGGATTTAATCTGTTGCACCTGTCACTTCCAGGGAGGTTCCCTCAGTTTTAGCTTCTTCTGTTTACAGGTCTCTTCAGTGTCTAATTTCTGCCCTAACCCAAGGGGGTGGTGGTGGACAATTTTTTAGGCCCACTTGTTCAGTCGTGCTGTGGGGAGGGAAGAACACTGCAAACAAATATCACTGGCATATGTGGGGAGTGCGCCCAGTGTCACGGGCAAACCAGGTTTGCCCCTGCTCATGGTGTGTATGCTTTCACAGTCTACACTGCTCAGGCTCTAGGTTGCTCTGCCAGGAACTGTCTGAGGCAAGCCTTGGGTTGCATGCACTTCCCAGGTCTAAGCCGCTCAGGTTCAGGTACTCGGGTACTCCTCAAAGGCATAGACTTGGTTGGGCCTGCGTTTTGTGCCCTTCCCAGGTCCGAGCCGCTCAGTTGACCAGGTGTTTGGAGAGCGCGGTCACTGTGACTTATTGCTTCTCCTGTCCCTGCTGCTCATTTTTGTAGGTGTACAACTGGCGCACCTTCTCAGGCAGATGATGACTGTCCAGAATCCCAAGAAGTCTTGGTTAGCAACGAAGCCTGCTTGCATTTTGGTAGATGATGCCTCTCTGGGGCTACAATCTCCCCCTTCCGGCTCTGGCTGCCCTCGCTTCCCTGTCTCTGGCAAGGGATGGGCCTGTCCACAGATGGCTAGCTCTGCTCAGTCCTTTGCTCTGTGAGAAGGCCTGGCAGTGTCTTAGTTTATGGCTTTTCGCTGGGGTAACTATCCCAGGGTCTGGTCTGCTATTTCAAGTTAATTCCCTCAGATTGCCCTTGGGGCATTCAGGCCCGGTCCTTATTTTAAGCAATGCAGCCTGCACCTCCCTGCCAACTCCCCTCTTGCTAGTGGCGGATGTAGGTGTCTGTGCTGCTTCTCCACTGGGAGTTACCATGGGGCATGTAATCTGTGGGTTTAAATTATTTATTTATTTTTTCTCCCAGTTATGTTGCCCTCTGAGGTTCCAAGGCTCACCACAGACTCACCAGTGAGAGTGTTTCCTGGTGTGTTGAAACTTCTCTCTTTTTTAAGACTAGCTTCCCAGTATGGATCTTTATCCCTATCTACTTTGTCTCTCTTTTTATCTTTTACATTTTTTCCTACCTTCTTTTGAATACAATGGGCTGCTTTTCTGGGTGCCTGATGTCCTCTGCCTGAATTCAGAAGTTGTTTTGTGGCATTTACTCAGCATTCAAATGTTCTTTTGATGAATTTTTTTGGGCAAAAAGTGGTCTCCCTGTCCTATTCTTCTGCCATCTTAGGAGTGCCCTCCAAATTACTCCTACTTCCCATGAAATCAATAGGGCCCTGAAGACAATATTGCCTTCCTATGGGGAATAGTTATGGAGAAGGTGATGGCACCCCACTCCAGTACTCTTGCTTGGAAAATCCCATGGATGGAGGAGCCTGGTAGGCTGCAGTCCATGGGTCGCTAAGAGTCAGATACGACTGAGTGACTTCCCTTTCACTTTTCACTTTCATGCATTGGACAAGGAAATGACATTCCACTCCAGTGTTCTGCCTGGAGAATCCCAGGGACAGGGGAGCCTGGTGGGCTGCTGTCTCTGGGGTCGCACAGAGTCAGACATGACTGAAGCGACTTAGCACATGGGGAATAGTAAACATGGTCTAAAGGCTAGTTTCATCTCAGCTTAAATAACTTTACAGCAAGCCTTCAAAAGTGCAGTTGTTTCCAAGAAATTAAATGTGTTTGCAAACAGTGAAAGGAATACTTTAAAAAAATTAAAACAAAAAAAATCCAGCATCCAAACGTAAAGTGACCACATCCACAATCCAATTTAAAATTTCCGTATAAATTTTGAAAGTATTTGTCCTAGTTTCATCTCAATGTTGTAAGGTAATTATATCCTGATTAAGATAAACAATTAAATTTAAAAAGAAAAAAAATTCCAGATGTGTAAAGAAGAAAGACAATATCCATAATGAGGGAAAAATCAATTAGTAAAAATACAAATAAAATATATATGACATAATTAGCAGGGAAGGACATTAAAATGCTTACTACATCAATAATCCTTATATTCATGAAGCTGAAGAATATTGAGTATGTTAAATAGGAACATGTAAAATAGACATGCAAAGACTGTGGGAAAAATTAATTGTTCATCAGAGAGATTTGAAGTAATTTTAAGAGTGCTAAAATATGTGTAAATGGGATCCCACAGGAAGTGAACGGCAGGAGAAATGTAACAAGAAGGAGAATCAGACACAGTAGAAAAAAAAAATGGGGATGAGAACAGATTAGGCAAATGAAACAATGTTAGTCAGAGGACACTGGCACCTCATCTTAAATCCTGAGAGAAATATAAGTGACTCAGAATTCTATACCCAAGAAAAAGACATATTAAAAACAAGATAAAATACTTTCTCAGACATACAACAAATACAAGACTGCATCACCACCAACAGACCTTTTATAAAAGGTTCAAGTCAGAAGGAATTTAAAACGAAGTGAAAATCTGGATCTACAGGGGGAATGAACAGTACTCAAAATGATAAACATGTAATATGTATTAAAATGTAAATATATGGACTTCCTTGGTGGTCCAGTGGTTACGGATCTGCTTTTCAATGCAAAGCATTTGCAAATGGCAAAGGTTTGCTCCTTTGCCAGAGAACTAAGATCCCACATGCCACTGAACAACTAAGCCTGCATGTCTCAAATACAGTTTATATGCTGCAAGTACTGAGCTTTCCTTCCTCAAATAGAGAGTCCCTACCACAAGGAAGATTCTTCATGCCACACTAGGACCCAGTACAGACAAAGAAATGATAAATAAATAATGATTTAATAATTATCATAACAATTGTATACTGGCAAATTAAAGATGAATACTATGGATCTTAAAACTATTTAAAAACAGTTACACTTTAAAAAGTGACAAAGGATATAAAAGGGAATCATAAAAACTACTCAGTCACAAAGAAGTCAGGGATAAAAAGAGACATGGAAAGAAAGAACATGGGACAAACTGAAGATAAAGAGCAAGATGATCGAAATAAACCCAACTAGAATTAACCCCATTGGTGAAGGAAATGGCAACCCACTCCAGTATTCTTGCCTGAAGAATCCCATGGATGGAGGAGCCTGGTGGGCTACAGTCCTTGGGGTCGCACAGAGTTGGACACGACTGAGCAACTTCACTCACTTTCAGAGTTAACCCCTCAGATGTGAGCCCAGACTGAAGATATAACCCAGGGCCCAGACCACAGCAGATCCCCATACACTGCACTGTGCAGCCAAAACAAAGCCTGCCAGGCCCCTGAACCCCACGTGCTTGGGGACAGAACAGCACCAGAAGATTATATGGAACAGTAAATTAGAAGACTTCAATCATACAAAGTACATCCTCTGTTTATAAAGAAATGACATTAGAAATCAATGTTCACTGGACAGAGGGAGAATAAGGTGCTAGTATAATGCAGACCTTCCATCTTTTAGAACTCTAATTCTTCTCAGGAAGGAGCAGATACATTTACAGGACTTATATCTCTTCAATACTAGACATACTTGATATACATAGACAATGCTAGACATACATGTTTGATTTTCACGGTTCAGTCTCCTCTCTCTTCTCCTCTTTTGCTCATCCTGGGCAACAGGGAATGCTCCTCTACACCACAGCTCAATCACTACACACAAATCTGGATGATATTTGCCGAGTCTTTCACAAACCAGTGAAAACTTGTTTCCTCATATTTTGCACTCTAGGCTCTTTTCAACCAACCACAGCTCTTGTCCTACCTCCTGGGACCCTGGTCCTCTGTCACTTGCAGCCATGTTCCCATCCATGGGGCCTCAATTACACCCAGTGAAATTCCTATTCAGAGTGGCCATAATACATGCAAAAAGGGAAGGAACAGGCAGCTCATTACTCTCCTCTATTGTTCCTTCAGTACAAACATTCACTGAAAACCTGTGTAGCAAGTTTGTTACATACAAACGTTCAAGTTGAAAACTTTCAGACATGTAAAAGTGCATTTGCATATACCATCACATCAGTTAATTCACAGATCTAACACACATTGTTGTGGAAACATCCAAGACAAGTTGGTGTGCATTTTTATACTTTACTGCACAGAACAATATGGAGTACAATAGTGCAAGACTTTTATGTCAAGCCTGCTGCTGCTGCTAAGTCGCTTCAGTCGTGTCCGACTCTGTGCGATCCCATAGACAGAAGCCCACCAGTCTCCCCCGTCCCTGGGATTCTCCAGGCAAGAACACTGGAGTGGGTTGTCATTTCCTTCTCCAATGCATGAAAATGAAAAGTGAAAGTGAAGTCGCTCAGTCGTGTCCGACTCATAGTGACCCCATGGACTGTGGCCCACCAGGCTCCTCCATCCATGGGATTTTCCAGGCAAGAGTGTTGGAGTCGGGTGCCATTGCCTTCTATGCTTTCTGAAAGGAAGCATAAATTAAGTGGTAATGTAGATGGTACTACTATTCTGTTTTTAAAGGTGTGCTTAGTTTCTCAGCTGTGTCTGATTTTTCAACATATGGACTGTAGTCTGCCAGGCTCCTCTTTCCATGGGGATTCTCCAGACAAGAATACTGGAGTGGATTGCTATGCCCTATCCAGGTACCGCAAGATTAAAAATGTTTCTTTTATTGTTTGTGTTTGATTTTTATGTATTATTAGTGTGAAAAGTATCATAAAGCTATCAACTACACTAATATATAGCCAAATGTCTTAGTTGGCTACCTAAGTAACTTTGCTGGATTTATGAAGAAATTGGGACTTTGAACACCCTTTTCAAAAGCAGTTTGTTCATATACAGGGGACTTACTGTTCTGCTAAACCTGTGGACCCAAACGTGAACACATCCCCTCCAGATCCAAGGAAGTCACATTCTTGGTTGTGATTTTAGATAAAACGTGAGATCTCCATAATTCTAGCAATTTCAGTATTTTCAAAAGACCGTGATCAAGACAAACAAATATTAAAGTATAAATAGTCATTGTGGTTCCACCCACTTCTAGAAAGTGTTGCTACATTCTCAATGCTGGATCTTGTAATGCTGGTGGATTAGATGGAGAAGTGATGTGAACAGAAATAAGGAAGGTGAGACAGGTAGGTCAGAATGTGAGGTAGAAGCTGAAGAATTGAGAGATTTGGGACCTGGGTTGGAAAAGCAGTTTGCAAAACAAATTGGGTCATGTGGTATGTTTAATCCTCAGTTCAGTCCTTAGAAGATCTCTACTGACCAGTCTGCTTCTATTTTCTGGAGCACAGTTCAGATCCATCTAGCTGTTTCTCATTGCTGCTCCTTTCTCCTGGCTCCCACAATGTGTCCAGACATTCAGCCTACTCCATTCTTTTTTGTTGTTGTTGTTGTTCTTTAAGGCAGGCCCTGCAGGCTACCTACAAAATGATCTATTTTCTGCTTCTTTTTCAAAACTGAAAATAGTTTTTTTATATAGCCATGAGCCCAGTAGCTACAGGACTGCATTTCCTGCCCAGCCTTTCTCTTAGTCATGACAGGTGACTTAGAGATACAAGCAGATCTGTAAGAAGGATTTCTTGGAAGATTGCTTTCAAGGAGCTGATTTAGATGAGAGATGAGTCTCTTCCCTTCCCTACCTTCATCCTAACTGCTCCCTGGATTTTAGTTGTGATGGCTAGAACTCCTGCAGTTGTATTGGACAATCATGTAACCTTGGAGATGGATAGCACCCAAGCTCTGGCTGGACCACCTCCAGCTTTGTTTCAGTGGCAGAGAAAAACCAAGTTTATCTTGCTAAAGTTATAGTTGTTTTAGTTTTTTGCAATGTGCATCCACACTTAATCCTGATACTACTATGTGTTTAATACGTTATAGCTTTAATATTTTGTTGGGTTTGGTGAACATATTTATATTTTACATTTCTCTAATTTTTTATTTTATAAATTTATTCATTAACCATTACACCTAAATTGTATAAATGCAAAATTATAATTATAAGCATGCTTTTCTTTGGATTTTGAATTTTTATACTTTTGTATCTTCTTTCCATTCTTGTTCTCTCCATATTTGTACAGCCTGTGCCATGTCCTCTCTTATAACCTCATCCATATCCATATCTCAGAGAAGATAATGGCACCCCACTCCAGCACTCTTGCCTGGAAAATCCCATGGATGGAGGAGCCTGGTTAGCTGCAGTCCATGGGGTCGCTACGAGTCGGACACAACTGAGCGACTTCCCTTTCACTTTTCATTTTCATGCATTGGAGAAGGAAATGGCAACCCACTCCAGTGTTCTTGCATGGAGAATCCCAGGGACGGGGGAGCCTGGTTGGCTTCCGTCTATGGAGTCGCACAGAGTCGGACACGACTGAAGCGACTTAGCAGCAGCAGCAGCATATCCATATCTGCAGGCCAAAACAGACAGAGAGCTGTGTGGGGAGAACCAAAGAAGAATGAATACAGGGATATGAATGAAGCGTGGTGGCCCTTGTAACTCATCATGAATGTTCTGAAGTATGATCACATTCCCCTGCCCCCTGTGTGCCCACCACCCCCAGGTTTGCCATGACTATGGAGGATACTTCGGCCAGAGGAATTTGAGTAGAGGTGATATGTAACTTCCAAATGGAAGTATTATTTTCTGTCCCACTACCTGGAATGCAGATGTAATGACAGGAGCTGGAGAAGCCATGTTAGACCAGAGGTAAGTAGCACAGGTGGAAGATGTGACAAGAAATAAGTGGGTCCCCATTTCTGTGGAGAGACCTGCACTAACATTATATGACAGAGAATTGAAATTGTATTGTTTTTAAGATAATGTTATTTAGGGTTTGACTATAGTCTTTGAACCTGTAACCTAACACTCATAATAGAATACCTGATCTTTGTGTTACCCTTGTCTTGACATTAGGGTCTGAGTGAGACAATATCTATTGACATATATTTATAAGTGAGTCAAGTGACAGCCCTGCCCTCTGGAAGGTGTGGTCTAGTGTGGGATTCAGAAACTGAAGCAAATACAAAGCCACATGGCAGGACAGTTTCAAGATCCTGTAGGAACCCTTGGGAGGGGAACCTCAACCAGTCCTGATCTCAGGAGGTTGCTTGAAGCAGGGACACTCCTCTCTCAGTCTCCTCATAAATAGGCCATGGTGCCAAGCTTCATGTAAAAGTTATATATTTCAGATTCCTTCCAGAGTGTTTTCCCTTTGATTCAGTGCTTAAGATATGCGTTTGGACCTGGTTTGGGAAGATTGCAAATGTCCCAGGGCAACTAAGCCGGTAGGCCACAACTACTGAGCCTGAGTGCCCTAGAGCCTGTGATCAACATTAAGAGAAGCACAGGAAAGAAAAGCTAGTGCACTACCATTACAGAGTAGCCCCTGCTCGCTGAAAATAGAGAAGTCCTGAGCAGCAATGAAGACCTGCTGCTGCTGTTAAGTCACTTCAGTTGTGTCCGACTCTGTGCGTCCCCATAGATGTCAGCCCGCCAGGGTCTGAGATCCCTAGGATTCTCCAGGCAAGAACAGTGGGGTGGGTTGCCATTTCTTTCTCCAATGCATAAAAGTGAAAAGTGAAAGTGAAGTCGCTCAGTCATATCTGAACCTCAGCGACCCCATGGACTGCAGCCTTCCAGGCTTCTCTGTTCATGGGATTTTACAGGAAAGAGTACTGGAGTGGGGTGCCATTGCCTTCTCCGAAATGAAGACCCAGTGCTGTCAAAATTAAAAGAAAAAAATAAATTCTCCCAGAGAAACCAGTGAGGTCTCAGGGGAAGCAGGACATATAAAATGATGAAACCAATTTGGGTCTGATATCATGCAAGTCATGGAGAGGGAAGCTACAGCCTGTTTTCACAGGAAACTTGGGATATAAGTTGTGCCTCAAACGTGCCCCAACCCAAGGCTAGGGAGCTGGGATTTCACTCTCCCATTATCGCCTCCCTCTCATCCTTCAACTAATACTCAGCTAATGTCTCCAAGCCCTTGTATTAGAGCCTCCAAAGACAAATCAAAGGTGACACTAGAAGAAAAAGACACCACAGCTCAGGAAAATGCAAACTCAGATAATGTCTAGATTTCTGCACCCGTTCTGCCATCTCCAGCACCATATCTGAAATCCTGCAAGTCTAAAGAACTCCATGGGTCTCTACATGAAAGCATTTTTTAAAACTATTTCAGGTTTTGATTTATATAGGAATGTAGTTGATTTACAGCATTGTATTAATATTAGTTGTATGGGAAATTAATTCCATTATACCTACATATGTATCCATTCATTCTTAAATTCTTTTCCCATACAGGATATTGCAAACTATTGATCAGAATTCCTGTGCTGTATTGTAGGTCGTTGTTTATTATCTATTAAATAAAGTAGTATACATATGTTAATCTCAAACTCTCAATTTATCTATCTCCCACCTCTCTACTTTGTTAACTATATTTATTGTTTTGACAGAGGGAAGGGTCTAGGCACTTTTTGGATGAAGGTCTCTGCTTGTAGAGTGCAGTGGCCAGGGAAAGCAAGCCTGAGAGAGACTCATTTGAGATTATGCTAAATGTTGAGAAGGACACGGCCATACAAAAAGCTGGGAGAAAAATATTCTAGGTATGGGAAGTAGCCCCTGCTAAGGACCAAGGTAACCAAGCTTAATAAATGGCTACCCTTCCACTGCCAATCTACCTTGCATGCTTGGAACTTGGCCTACAGGTCAACCACCATGACCTCATCCCATGCTTCACTTGTGAGTTAGCAGCCATGAGGCATGTCAGCCTTCCCAAGAAGGGAGAACCTGGGGCTATCATGAGGCTGAATATGTTCTGGACAATCTAGTTATCACCAGGAACATCAGGTGCCAGGGGCACCACCAATGCCTCTGACTATCTCCGTGTACTTGTTCTCAGGAGTAGAAATGCAAAGGAACCAATAGAGCAAAGAAACAAACAATGGCTGCTGTTTCATCTTGCCCCAGGTGACTCCCGTGGCCCTAGGACCACATTGCTCTCTGGCCAAAAACTCTTTCCTCTATTCCTCCTTCAAAGGTGGCTTGTGAATAACATCAGCACCTGACTGTGAAGCCTGGTGGCTGGAACTCAACTCACAGTCAGCCGGGACCCAGAGATGTTCAGCCTTGTCCTGTGTTTCTGTCCTTTTTCTCCAACCAGATTCATAAAGCAAAGTCCCTACAAAATATAAGGGTGATTGTAATTCTCTCAAGGCCTTTGAATCTCCAAGGTCTATTTGGAGCATCAAAGAGGGAACACATCCCCTGCATCCAGGCTTGTCTCAAACCCCAACCTCGCTCAGCCGGTGGTTCCCTGAGGAAACATAATGCACATATCTAAGTTGCCAGAAGCCTGAGGAGAGAATGCTTCTCGCTGTGAATGCAGGTTGATGCTACCCAGTCAGCCAAGGGTCTCTCTTGTGTGAATAAGGAGTGGGAGCTCTGGGGATCTGAGTTGGGAGTGAGTCAGTCACCACCTTCCTGACTGCCTCCAAGGGTGGGGCTCTGCCACTGTGCCTGGAACCCAGAAGAAATGGCACTGAACACAGCTTTCCTGCTGCTACATGCAGGCAGGTCTGCTGATAAAATCGGAACCAGACTTGAAGGGCAACGGGAAAGAAATTTCCACTCTGGTGCTTGCAGACATCTGAGAGCTTACCTGGGAGTGGATGCAATTGGGCTCTCTCTCATCTTTCCCTTACTGGAAGTCTCCTAGCCTGGGAACCAGAGTTTCTGGGTCCCAAGTCTTCACTAACTTACCTGCAGCTAAGGTTCGTCATACACCCCAGGGTTCAGTTTCCCATCTCTTGGATGACGGAGACTGGACTTGCTCCATAACATTTGTTCCAGACTGAGGTTCAACACCAATCAGTGTACAAGTGGCCCAGAGGTGCATGTTTCTGAGGATGCCGAGGTTGCCTCTGGTGGGTAGGGGGCTGTAACTGTCTGGTGATGTTCATGTGTCCTGGGCTTAAGACTGGGAGTGGTAGGCCACTTGGCACACAGCTGCTGTGACACCGAGGACCTTAGAGGCCCTGCCCACTGGAACTTACCATCATTTGGGTTCTGTGGGATGAGATCCGGTAGTTATAAATCAGAAGTTACCAGTGGGGAACCTTGTAGATTCCTCAGCAGAAGCCCAAATTAGGCTGATGAATCATCTCTCAAAAAAAAAAAAAAAAGAAAAGAAAAGAAAGAAAAATCTGAGAACTAGATATGCCAGAATTCTTAGACAAATTTTGTAGTATTTTAAATACCATTTTAAGTAGGTCATCTTTTAGATGACCTGTCATTGCCTCTCTTGCTTGGGTTGATACCCACAGTTATATTGGAGTGCCTCTGGGGCAGGCTGTCCCTCTCCCTGTGACTCATTAGCAGTGAGTACAGCTCTCTCCCCTCCACATCTGGAGTAGGAATTCCAGCAGGAAAGACATGACCTCCAACTTTAACCGGAAGACTCAAGAAGGTCTGGCCCTCAGGGAGGCCCTTTTCTTTTCCCAGTGCTTCCTCCTTCTCTTCTGGGTCCTGTGCAAGCTGCCCACCTCCTGGTTACTGCACTCTGAATTCCTGCTCACTTCACTTCCAGATATCTATGCAGTCCCACTTGTGCCTTCCTCCCTACCCAGGCCCAATCCCTCACCTGCAGATGGCACTAAAGAAGGGAAAGCCAAGACGGGTCTTCCTAGTTCATTCTTTCTAAAAATGTATGCATTCCTTCTGCTTCCAGACCCTGTCCTGAGTCATCAATATCTCCACTATATGACTCAGCTTAGCAGAGGAATGAAGCTGCAGATGGGAGAGGGGGCCAGTAAGGGTGTCAGGTGTGGGGAAGAGTTTTCAGATGACAAGAGATGAGGTGGAGTAAGGAGCATATGGTCTTCCAACCACTCATTCATTGGGGATCAGCCTGAACCTGTTATCTTGGGCTCCTCAGGATATCACTAAGACAGAAACTTCAAAATGGACTTTCTATAAACTTCTTTCTGCAAAACAATTTCCAACATTACAAATATAAGAAAGAAGAGTGTCATGCACCCTACATTTCATCATTCAGCATCAGTAACTACAAAACTAACCACTTAGTCCCACAGGTTGTCATAGACTGGAGACTATGCAACATTAAAATGGTGGCCAAATGAGTTCACAGGAAGACATCCTTGACTTGCATCAGTCTTTCTCTTCTTGCTATGTTCTCCCATGTGGTGGTTGAAGGGAACAAGAAGAGGGAGAATGAGAGAGAAAAAGAGGGAGAGGCTAAGCCCATCATGAGGGACCACCATCAAAACCCCATGTCAACCAGGGTACCTCCCAAAGGTCCTACTTCCTAATGCCATCATACTGGGAGTCAAGGGTAGACACAATTCAATCCATAGCAGCTATGCATAGCATAGCAGTCATCTGTTTTTAAATCAAGACAGACCCTCATTTCATTCTCTCTTTTACTCCTTATTCATTTTTCCTGAAGTATTTTAGAAACAAATGAACATTTCACCAAATGTACATAATAAGTACTTGTGGTAGAATAATAGGATATGAAAAAAATGTTCTTTTGTTCCCAATAAAAGGAACATTTAATATCCAGTCCATGTGCAAAATTCCCTGATTCTCAAAAAGCAGATGTCGTCTCACAGTTATTGAAGAATGTATTCATATATTGCACTTGGTTGTTCTCCTTTAGGACAAAATAACTGTTCCTCTCCCAATTTTAAAGCCATTTGTTTGTTCAGAAACAGGGAGGAAGCAGGGTGATTTGTCCTACAGAATGTCCCACTATTGGGTTTAGATCAGGAGTCCACAATACCAGCACAGTGGGTCAGGACCAGTACCAGTCCTTGGTCTATTAGGAAACAGACCTCTACAGCAGGAGGTGAGCTGCAGGCCAGTGAGTGAGGCTTCATCTGTATTATAGCTGCTTCCCATCGCTCTCTCATTACCCCCAGAAGGGACAGTCTAGCTTGTTTTCAGGGAACTGTTTGTAGTTACATAACCCATGCTTAATAGAAACAAAAAATAGCATAAATATTGATGATTATTTTTCTTTCTTAGTGCTCAGAATGGTGAGTTGGTGCCCTAGCAATCTATCACAGTGACAAATTAGATGTTGCCTATTAACATTTGGACACATTGGGCCAGCCTAAAATTAAATATTAAATAAAAAACTAAGATCATGTGATCCAGTCCCATCCTTCATGGCAAATAGAAGGAGAAAACGTGGAAGAAGTGACTGATTTCTTCATCTTAGCTTGTGAAACCACTGTGGATGCTGCCTGCAGCCATGAAATCAGAAGGTGTTTGCTTCTTGGCAGGAAAGCTATGACAAACATAAACAGTGTGTTGAGAAGCAGAAACACCATTCTTCCCAACAATCTGGTAGATGTTTGGTCTTTTCATTTGGATTCCTAAACTTTCTGTTCAGTCCCCATTGGTCTTTGAATTCCCTCAGCTTTCTGGTCTTTCAAGATTCCCAGATTATTTTGAGCATTTCTTTACCCAGTCCTGAAATCAGCCATCTCTTTAAGATCGTCTAATGAGAAATGTATTTGGAAGCTAGATGTTAGACCTAAGAATAGTCACTATTATCAAGTTGTCACTACTTCTAGGCTTTACAGTCGTCAGAGGAGGAAGTACACATTTTCCTTAAAAATTAAAATATAAAGGAATATAATTAGTTGGTACAAACATGCTTTCAGTTCAAAATGTAAGACAGCAGGGTTAGTGCAGGCAGCTGCAACGGGCACGCCATAGCGCGGCCGAGAGGAGCCACCCCACGTCCGAGGTCAGGGGCAGAAGCCAGGAAGACCCCATGCCTGAAGGTTGGCGGCCAAGAGGTGTTACCCCATGTCCGAGGTCAGGGGCAGCTGCCGAGAGTACCAGACACAGCACAGGAACGGCCGAGAGGAGCTACCCCATGTCCAAGGTCGGGGGGTGGCCAAGAGGAGATACCCAGCATCTGAGGTCAGAGGTGGTAACGAGAGTAGTTACCCCATGTACGAGGTCAGGGGCCGCGGCCGGGAGGAGATACCCCACGCCCCAAGCCCGAGGCCAGGGGCGATGGGCGGGAGGAGCTACCCCACCCACCTAAGCCCAAGGCCAAGGGTGACGGCGGGGAGGAGCAATCGTACAACGGAGGCCAGGGGCGGTGGCTGGGAGGACCAACCCCTCGTCCAAGGAGCTGTGGCTGTGTGGGCGCAGGATGGCCTAGAAGAGCTATCCCACATTGAAGGTCAGGAAGGGCGGCAGTGAGGAGATACCCCTAGTCCAAGGTAAGGGGAAATGGCTGCACTTTGCTGGAGCAGCCGTGAAGAGATACCCCAAGCCCAAGGTAAGAGAAACCCAAGTAAGACGGTAGGTGTTGCAAAAGGGCATCAGAGGGCAAACACACTGAAACCATACTCACAGAAAACTAGTCAATCTAATCACACTAGGACCACAGCCTTGTCTAACGCAATGAAACTAAGCCATGCCTGTGGGGCAACCCAAGATGCGTGGGTCATGGTGGAGAAATCTGACAGAATGTGTTCCACTGGAGAAGGAAATGGCAAACCACTTCAGTATTCTTGCCTTGAGAACCCCATGAACAGTATGAAAAGGCAAAGTGATAGGATACTGAAAGAGAAATTCCCCAGGTCAGTAGGTGCCCAATATACTAATGGAGATCAGTGGAGAAATAACTCTAGAAAAAATGAAGGGATGGAGCCAAAGCAAAAATAATACCCATCTGTGGATGTGACTGGTGATAGAAGTAAGATCCGATGCTGTAAAGAGCAATACTGCATAGGAACCTGGAATGTCAGGTCCATGAATCAAGGCAAATTAGAAGTGGTCAAACAAGAGATGGCAAGAGTGAATGTCGACATTCTAGGAATCAGCGAAGTGAAATGGACTGGAATGGGTGAATTTAACTCAGATGATCATTATATCTACTACTGCGGGCAGGAATCCCTCAGAAGAAATGGAGTGGCCATGATGGTCAACAAAAGAGTCTGAAATGCAGTACTTGGATGCAATCTCAAAAATCACAGAATAATCTCTGTTCGTTTCCAAGGTAAACCATTCAATATCACAGTAATCCAAGTCTATGCCCCAACCAGTAATGCTGAAGAAGCTGAAGTTGAATGGTTCTATGAAGACCTACAAGACCTTTTAGAACTAACACCCAAAAAAGATGTCCTTTTCATTATAGGGGACTGGAATGCAAAAGTAGGAAGTCAAGAAACACCTGAAGAAAGAGGAAAATTTGGCCTTGGAATACGGAATGAAGAAGGGCAAAGACTAATAGAGTTTTGACAAGAAAATGCACTGATCATAACAAACACCCTCTTCCAACAACACAAGAGAAGACTCTATACATGGACATCACTAGGTGGTCAACACCAAAATCAGATTGATTATATTCTTTGCAGCCAAACATGGAAAAGCTCTATACAGTCAGCAAAAACAAGGCCAGGAGCTGACTGTGGCTCAGATCATGAACTCCTTATTGCCAAATTGAGACTTAAATTGAAGAAAGTAGGGAAAACCACTAGACCATTCAGGTATGACCTAAATCAAATCCCTGATGATTATACAGTGAAAGTGAGAGATAGATTTAAGGGCCTAGATCTGATAGATAGAGTGCCTGATGAGCTATGGAATGAGGTTCATGAAATTGTACAGGAGACAGGGATTAAGACCATTCCCATAGAAAAGAAATGCAAAAAAGCAAAATGGTTGTCTGGGGAGGCCTTACAAATAGCTGTGAAAAGAAGAGAAGTGAAAAACTAAGGAAAAATGGAAAGATATAAACATCTGAATGCAGAGTTCCAAAGAATAGCAAGAAGAGATAAGAAAGCCTTCTTCAGTGATAAATGCAAAGAAATAGAGGAAAACAACAGAATGGGAAAGACTAGGGATCTCTTCAAGAAAATCAGAGATACCAAAGGAACATTTCATGCAAAGATGAGCTCGATAAAGGACAGAAATGGTATGGACCTCACAGAAGCATAAGATATTAAGAAGAGATGACAAGAATACACAGAAGCACTGTGCAAAAAAAAGATCTTCACGACGCAGATAATCACAATGGTGTGATCACTGACCTAGAGCCAGACAACCTGGAATGTGAAGTCAAGTGGGCCTTAGAAAGCATCACTACGAACAAAGCTAGTGGAGGTGATGGAATTCCAGTTCAGCTCTTCCAAATCCTGAAAGATGATGCTGTGAAAGTGCTGTGCTCAATATACCAGCAAATTTGGAAAACTCAGCCGTGGCCACAGGACTGGAAAAGGTCAGTTTTCATTCCAATCCCAAAGAAAGGCAATGCCAAAGAATGCTCAAACTACCACACAATTGCAGTCATCTCACATGCTAGTAAAGTCATGCTCAAAATTCTCCAAGCCAGGCTTCAGCAATATGAGTACCATGAACTTCCTGATGTTCAAGCTGGTTTTAGAAAAGGCAGAGGAACCAGAGATCAAATTGCCAACATCCGCTGGATCATAGAAAAAGCAAGGGAGTTCCAGAAAAGCATCTATTTCTGCCTTATTGACTATGCCAAAGCCTTTGACTGTGTGGATCACAATAAACTGTGGAAAATTCTTCAAGAGATGGGAATACCAGACCACCTGATCTGCCTCTTGAGAAATTTGTATGCAGGTCAGGAAGCAACAGTTAGAACTGGACATGGAACAACAGAGTGGTTCCAAATAGTAAATGGAGTTCGTCAAGGCTGTACATTGTCACCCTTCTTATTTAACTTATATGCAGAGTACATCATGAGAAACGCTGGACTGGAAGAAACACAAACTGGAATCAAGATTGCCAGGAGAAATATCAATAACCTCAGATATGCAGATGACACCACTCTTATGGCAGACAGTGAAGAGGAACTAAAAAGCCTCTTGATGAAAGTGAAAGTGGAGAGTGAAAAAGTTGGCTTAAAGCTCAACATTCAGAAAACAAAGATCATGGCATCCGATCCCACCACTTCATGGGAAATAGATGGGGAAACAGTGGAAACAGTGTCAGACTTTATTTTTCTGGGCTCCAAAATCACTGCAGATCGTGACTGCAGCCATGAAATTAAAAGACGCTTACTCCTTGGAAGGAAAGTTATGACCAACCTAGATAGCATATTCAAGCGCAGAGTCATTACTTTGCCAACAAAGGTCTGTCTAGTCAAGGCTATGGTTTTTCCAGTGTTCATGTATGGATGTGAGAGTTGGACTGTGAAGAAGGCTGAGCGCCGAAGAATTGATGCTTTTGAACTGTGGTGTTGGAGAAGACTCTTGAGAATCCCTTGGACTGCAAGGAGATCCAACCAGTCCATTCTGAAGGAGATCAGCCCTGGGATTACTTTGGAAGGAATAATGCTAAAGCTGAAACTCCAGTACTTTGGCCACCTCATGCGAAGAGTTGACTCATTGGAAAAGACTCTGATGCTGGGAGGGATTGGGGGCAGGAAGAGAATGGGACGACAGACGATGAGATGGCTGGATGGCATCGCTGACTCGATGGACATGAGTCTCTGTGAATTCCGGGAGTTGGTGATGGACAGGGAGGCCTGGCCTGCTGCGATTCATGGGGTTGCAAAGAGTAGGACACGACTGAGCGACTGATCTGATCTATATGTTATGTGTGAGCCTCTTTTTCTAGGCACTGAAAGGCTTACTTCAAAATATTAGTTTCAATTACTGTCTTGCTTTTACCTTTTAACATACATACTATTCTGTCACAATAACAGAAACAGTATGAAGAATAATAAATTGTTGAATTATTGCTAACCACAGCTGCAATGGTGGTGCAGATGCATGGCGGCTGCAACAGGAGTGCTGATGCAAGGTGTAGAGAAACTACCTCACATCTACATCAGAGGTGGCAGCCGAGAGGAGCTACCCTACTTCCAAGGTAAGGAGTAGCGGCTGCACTTTGCTGGAGCAATAGTGAAGAGATACCCCACATCCAAGGTAAGAGAAACCCAAGTAAGATGGTAGGCACTTAGAGAGGGCATCAGAGGGCATACAGACTGAAACCACAATCACAGACAACTAGCCAATCTGTCACACGGACCACAACCTTGTCTAACTCAATGGAACTAAGCCATGCCATGTATGACCACCCAAGATGGACGGGTCATGTTGGAGAGATCTGACAGGATGTGGTCCATTGGAGAAGGGAATGGAAAACCAGTTCAGTATTCTTGCCTTGAGAGCCTCATGAACAGTAGGATAAGGCAAAAAGATAGGACACTGCAAGATGAACTTCCCAGGTCAGTAGGCACCCAATATGCTACTGAAGATCAGTGGAGAAACAACTCCAGAAATAATGAAGGGGTGGAGCTAAAGCAAAGGCAACACCCAGTTTTGGGTGGGGCTTTGATAGAAGCAAGATTCGATGCTGTAGAGAGGAATATTGCATAGGAACCTGGATTGTTAGGTCCATGAATCAAGGCAAATTGGAAGTGGTCAAACAGGTGATAACAAGCGTGAATATAGACATTCTAGGAATCAGTGAACTAAGATGGACTGGAATGGGTGTGTTTAACTCAGACGACCATAATATTTACTTCTGTGTGCAGGAATCCCTTAGAAGAATTGGAGTAGACATCATAGTCAACAAAGGATTCTGAAATGCAGTACTTGGATACAATCTCAAAAATGACAGTATGATCTCTGTTTGTTTCCAAGGCAAACCATTCAATATCACGGTAATCCAAGTCTATGCCACGATCAGTAATACTGAAGAAGCTGAAGTTGAACACATCTATGAAGACCTACAAGAGCTTTTATAAAACACCCAAAAAAGGTGTAATTTTCATTATAGGGGACTAGAATGCAAAAGCAGAAGTCAAGAATGACCAGGAGTAACACACAAATTTGTCCTTGGAGTACATAATGAAGCAGGGCAAAGGCTAATAGAGTTCTGCCAAGAGAACACACTGGTCATCTTCCAACAACACAAGAGTAGACTCTACACATGAACATAACCAAATGGTCGACACCAAAATCAGATTGATTATATTCTTTGCAGCCAAAGATGGAGAAGCTCTATACAGTCAGGAAAAACAAGACCAGGAGCTGACTGTGGCTCAAATCATGAACTCCTTATTGCCAAATTCAGACTGAAATTTTAGAAAGTGGGGAAAAGCACTAGACCATCAGGTATGACCTAAATTAAATCCCTTATGATTATACAGTGGAAGTGAGAAATATATTTAAGGGACTAGAGCTAACAGACAGAGTGCCTGATGAACTATGGACGGAGGTTCATGACATTGTACAGGAGACAGGGATAAAGACCATCCCCAAGAAAAAGAAATGCAAAAAAGCAAAATGGCTGTCTGAGAAGGCCTTACAGATAGCTGTGAAAAGAAGGGAAGAAAAAAGCAAAGGACAAAAGCAAAGATATACCTATTTGAATGCAGAGTTCCAACGAATAGCAAGGAGAGATAAGAAAGCCTTTCTCAGTGATCAATGCAAAGAAATAGAGGAAAACAATAGAATGGGAAAGACTAGAGATCACTTCAGGAAAATTAGAGATACCAAGGGAATATTCCATGCAAAGATGAGCTCCATAAAAGACAGAAATGATATGGACCTAACAGAAGCAGAAGATATTAAGCAGAGGTGACAAGAGTACAACGAACTGTACAAAAAAGATCTTCACGACCAAGATAATCACGATGGTGTGATCACTCACCTAGAGCCAAACATCCTGGAATGTGAAGTCAAATGGTCCTTAGGAAGCATCACTACGAACAAAGCTAGTGAAGGTGATGGAATTCCAGTTGAGCTCTTTCAAATCCTGAAAGATGATGCTGTGAAAGTGCTGCACTCAATATGTCAGCAAATTTGGAAACTCAGCAGTGGCCACAGGACTGGAAAAGTTTAGTTTTCATTCCAATCCCAAAGAAAGGCAGTACCAAAGAATGCTCAGTCTACAGCACAATTGCACTCATCTCACACGCTAGTAAAGTAATGCTTAAAATTCTCCAAGCCAGGCTTCAGCAGTATGTGAACCATGAACTTCCAGATGATCAAGCTGGTTTTAGAAAAGGCAGAGGAACCAGAGATCGTACTGCCAACATCCAGTGCATTATCAAAAACCAAGAAATTCCAGGAAAAGACCTAGTTTTGCTTTAGTGACTATTCTAAAGCCTTTGACTGTGTTGAGCACAATACAATGTGGAAATTTCTTAAAGTGTTGGGAATACCAGACTACCTGACTTGCCTATTGAGAAACCTGTAAGCAGGTCAGGAATCAACAGTTATAACTGGACATGGAAAAACAGACTGGTTCCAAATAGGAAAGGAGTATGTCAAGACTGTATATTTTCACTCTGCTTATTTAACTTATATGCAGAGTTCATTATGAAAACGCTAGGCTGGAGGAAGCACAGGCGGGAATCAAGATTGCTGGAAGTAGTATCCATAGCCTCAGATATGCAGATGACACCACCCTATTGCATAAAGTGAAGAAGAATAAAGAACTTCCTCATGAAGGTGAAAGAGGGGAGTGAAAAAGTTGGCTTAAAGCTCAACATTTAGAAAACTAACATCACAGCATCCGGTCCCATCACTTCATGGCCAATAGATAGGTAAACAGTGAAGACAGTGGTTGATTTCATTTTTCTGGGCTCCAAAATCACTGCAGATGGTGATTGAAGCCATGAAATTAAAAAATGCTTACATCTTGAAAGGAAAGTTGACACCAATCTAGACAGCATATTAAAAAGCAGAGACATTACTATGTCAACAAAGTCCGTGTAGTCAAGGCTATGGTTTTTCCAGTGGTCATGTATGGATGTGTGAGTTGGACTATAAAGAAAGCTGAGCCCCAAAGAATTGATGCTTTTGAACAGTGGTGTTGGAGAAGACTCTTGAGTGTTCTTTGGACTACAAGGAGACCCATCCAGTCCATCCTAAGGGAAATCAGTCCTGAATGTTCACTGTAAGGACTGATGCTGAAGCTGAAACTCCAAAGCTTTGGCTACCTGTTACAAAGAGCTGACTCATTTGAAAAGACCCTGATGTTGAGAAAGATGGAGGGCAGGAGGAGAAGGGGATGACAGAGGATGAGGTGGTTGGATGGCATCACCAACTCAATGGAACTGAGTATGTATGGACTTTGGGAGTTGGTGATGGACGAGAAAGCCTTATGTGCTGCCGTTCAATGGCTCATAAAGAGTTGGACACGACTGAGCGACTGAACTGAACTGAAGTTGTTGAATATAGTTTCAGATTTCTTTCCTTGTTTTCTTTTTTTTAATTTAAATTTATTTTAATTGGAGGCTAATTACTTTACACTATTGTATTTGTTTTGCCATACATCAACATTAATCCACAATGGGTGTACACATGTTCCCCATCCTAAACCCCCCTCCCACATCCCTCCCTGTACCATCCCTCTGGGTCATCCCAGTGCACCAGCCCCAAGCATCCTGTATCCTGCATCGAACCTGGACTGGCGATTAGTTCTTATATGATATTATACATGTTTCAATGCCATTCTCACAAATCATCCCACCCTCTCCCTCTCCCAAAGAGTCCAAAAGATTGTTCTAAACATCTGTGTCTCTTTTGCTGTCTCGCATACAGGGTTATCGTTATCATCTTTCTAAATTCCATATATATGTGTTAGTATACTGCATTGGTGTTTTTCTTTCTGGCTTACTTCACTCTGTATAACAGGCTCCAGTTTCATCCACCTCATTAGAACTGTTTCAAATGTATTCTTTTTAATGGCTGAGTAATACTCCGTTGTGTATATGTACCACAGCTTTCGTATCCATTCATCTGCTGATGGACATCTATGTTGCTTCCATGTCCTGGCTATTATATACAGTGCTGTGATGAACACTGGGGTACACGTGTCTCTTTCCCTTCTGGTTTCCTCGGTGTGTATGCCCAGCAGTGGGATTTCAGGGTCATAAGGCAGTTCTATTTCCAGTTTTTTAAGGAATCTCCACACTGTTCTCCATAGTGGCTGTACTAGTTTGCATTCCCACCAACAGTGTAAGAGGATTCCCTTTTCTCCACACCCTCTCTAGCATTTATTTCTTGTAGACTTTTGGATCGCAGCCAATCTGTCTGGCGTGAAATGATACCTCATTGTGGTTTTGATTTGCATTTCTCTGATAATGAGCGTTTCTTTTTTTTTTTTTTTCATGTGTTTGTTAGTCATCTGTATTCTTCTTTGGAGAAATGTCTATTTATTTCTTTGGCCCATTTTTAGCTTGGGTAGTTTATTTTTCTGGAATTGAGCTGACTATGTTGCATGTATATTTTTGAGATTAGTTGTTTGTCAGTTCCTTCTTTTGCTATTATTTTCTCCCATTCCAAATGCTCTCTTTCACCTTGCTTATAGTTTCCTTTGTTGTGCAGAAGCTTTTAATTTTAATTAGGTCCCATTTGTTTATTTTGCTTTTATTTCCAGTATACTGGGAGGTGGGTCATAGAGGATCCTGCTGTGATTTATGTAGGAAAATGTTTTGCCTATGTTCTCCTCTAGGAGTTTTATAGTTTCTGGTCTTACATTTAAACCTTTAATCCATTTTGAGTTTATTTTTATGTATGGTGTTAGAAAGTGTTCTAGTCTCAATCTTTTACAAGTGGTTGACCAGTTTTTCCAAGACCACTTGTTAAAGAGATTATCTTTTCTCCATTGTATATTCTTGCCTCCTTTGTCAAAGATAAGGTGTCCATAGGTGTGTGGATTTATCTCTGGCCTTTCTATTTTGTTCCATTGATCTATATTTCTGTCTTTGTGCCAGTACCATACTCTCTTGATGACTGTGGCTTTGAAGTAGGGCCTTTAGTCAGGCTGTGATTCCTCCAGTTCCATTCTTCTTTTTCAAGATTGCTTTGGCTATTCGAGTTGTTTTTTTTTTTTTTTTTTTTGTATTTCCATACAAATTGTGAAATTATTTGTTCTAGCTCTGTGATAAATACCGTTGGTAGTTTGATAGGGATTGCATTGAATCTATAGATTGGTTTGGGTGGTATACTCATTTTCACTATATTGATTTTTTCTGATCCATGAACCCAGTATATTTCTCCATCTATTAGTGTCCTCTTTGATTTATTTCACCAGTGATTTATAGTTTTCTATATATAAGTTTAATTTCTTTAGGTAGATATATTCCTAAGTATTTTATTCTTTTAATTGCAATGGTGAATGGAATTGTTTCCTTAATTTCTTTTTCGATTTTCTCATTATTAGTGTATAGGAATGCAAGGGATTTCTGTGTGTTGATTTTATATCATGCAACTTTACTATATTCATTGATTAGCTCTAGTAATTTTCTGGTGGAGTCTTTAGGGTTTTCTATGTATAGGATCATGTCATCTGCAAACAGTGAGAGTTTTACTTCTTCTTTTCCAATATGGATTCCTTTTATTTCTTTTTCTGCTCTGGTTGCTGTGGCCAAAACTTCCAAAACTATATTGAATAGTAGTGGTGAAAGTGGGCACCCTTGTCTTGTTCCTGACCTTAGGGGAAATGCTTTCTATTTTTCACCATTGAAGGTAATGTTTGCTGTGGGTTTGTCATGCATATATTTTACTATGTTAAGGTACGTTCCTTCTCTTCCTATTTTCTGGAGAGTTTTTATCATAAATGGATATTGAATATTGTCAAAGTCTTTCTCTGGATCTATTGAGATAATCATATGGCTTTTATTTTTCAATTTTTTAATGTTGTGTATTACATTGATTGATTTGCAGATACTGAAGAATCCTTGCATCCCTGGGGTAAAGCCCACTTGGCCATGGCGTATGATCTTTTTAATGTGTTGTTGGATTCTGATTGCTAGAATTCTGTTAAGGATTTTTGCATGTATGTTCATCAGTGATATTGGCCTGTAGTTTTCTTTTTTGTGTCATCTTTGTCAGGTTTTCATATTAGGGTGATAATGGCCTCATAGAATTAGAGTGGAGATGTACCTTCCTCTGCAATTTTCTGGAAGAATTTAAGTAGGATAGGTGTTAGCTCTTCTCTAAATTTTTGGTAGAATTCAGCTGTGAAGCCGTCTGGACCTGGGCTTTTTTTTTGCTGGAAGATTTCTGATTGCAGTTTCAATTTCTATGCTTGTGATGGGTCTGTTAAGCTTTTCTATTTCTTCCCAGTTTAGTTTTGGAAAGTTGTACTTTTTTAAGAATTTGTCCACTTCTTCCAAGTTGTCCATTTTATTGGCATATAATTGCTAATAGTAGTCTCTTATGATCCTTTGTATTCTGTGTTGTCTGTTGTGATCTCTCCATTTTCATTTCTAATTTTATTGATTTGATTTTTCTCCTGTTGTTTCTTGATGAGACTGGCTAATGGTTTGTCAACTTCATTTATCCTTTCAAAGAACCAGCTTTTGGCTTTGTTGATTTTTGCTATGGTCTCTTTTGTTTCTTTTGCATTTATTTCTGCCCTAATTTTTAAGATTTCTTTCCTTATACTCACCTGGGGGTTCTTCATTTTTTCCTTTTCTAGTTGCTTTAGGTTTAGAGTTAGGTTATTTGTTTGCTTTTGTTCTTATTTCTTGAGGTATGCCTGCATTGCTATGAACTTTCCCCTTAGCACTGATTTCAGTGTCCCACAGGTTTTGGGTTGTTGTGTTTTCATTTTCATTTGTTTCTGTGAATGTTTTGATTTCTTTTTTGATTTCTTCTGTGATTTGTTGGTTATTCAGCAGTGTGTTGTTCAGCCTCCATATGTTGGAATTTTTAATAGTTTTCCTCCTGTAATTGAGATCTAATCTTACTGTATTGTGGTCAGAAAAGACGCTTGGGAACGATTTCAATTTTTTTTTACTTTACCAAGGCTAGATTTATGGCCTAGGATGTGATCTATCCTGGAAAAAGTTCCGTGTGCGCTTGAGAAAAAGGTGAAATTCATTGTTTTGTGTTGAAATGTCCTATAAATATCAATTAGGTTTAACTGGTCTATTGTATAATTTAAAGTTTGTGTTTCCTTGTTAATTTTCTATTTAGTTGATCTATCCATAGGTGTGAGTGGGGTATTAAAGTCTCCCACTATTGTGTTATTGTTAATTTCCCCTTTCATACTTGTTAGCATTTGTCTTACATTTTGTGGTGCTCCTATGTTGGGTGCATATATATTTATAATTGGTATATCTTCTTCTTGGATTGATCCTTTGATCATTATGTAGTGTCCTTCTTTGGCTCTTTTCACAGCCTTTGTTTTAACGTCTATTTTATCTGATATGAGGATTGCTAATCCTGCTTTCTTTAGGTCTCTATTTGCATAGAATATCTTTTTCCATCCCTTCAGTTTCAGTTTGAATGTGTCCCTTGTTTCGAGGCGAGTCTCTTGTAGACAACATATATAGGGGTCTTGTTTTTGTATCCATTCAGCCAGTCTTTGTCTTTTGGTTGGGGCATTCAACCCATTTATGTTTAAGGTAATTATTGATAAGTACAATCCCATTGCCATTTACTTTACTGTTTTGGGTTTGAGTTTATACACCCTTTTTGTGTTTCCTGTCTAGATAATATCCTTTAGCATTTGTTGGAGAGCTGGATTGGTGGTTCTGAATTCTCTCAGCTTTTGCTTGTCTGTAAAGCTTTTGATTTCTCCTTCATATTTGAATGAGATCCCTGCTGGGTACAGTAATCTGGGCTGTAGGTTATTTTCTTTCATCCATTTAAGTTTATCTTGCCATTCCCTCCTGGTCTGAGGACTTTCTATTGAAAGATCAGCTGTTATCCTTTGGGAATCCCCTTGTGTGTTATTTGTTGTTTTTCCCTTAATGCTTTTAATATTTGTTCTTTGTGTTTGATATTTGTTAAAT
Organism: Bubalus kerabau; assembly: GCF_029407905.1. Taxonomy (NCBI): domain Eukaryota; kingdom Metazoa; phylum Chordata; class Mammalia; order Artiodactyla; family Bovidae; genus Bubalus; species Bubalus kerabau. Next base: position 12,969,810 of record NC_073628.1, read on the forward strand.
TGACTAATATGTGTTTTGGTGTGTTTCACCTTGGGTTTATCCTGTTTGAGACTCTCTGGGTTTCTTGGGCTTTAGTTATTATTTCCTTCCTCATTTTAGGGAAGTTTTCAACTATTATCTCCTCAAGTATTTTCTCATGGTCTTTCTTTTTATCTTCTTCTTCTGGGACGCCTATGCTTCGAATGTTGGAGCATTTAATATTCTCCTGAAGGTCTCTGAAATTGTCCTCATTTCTTTTAATTCGATTTTATTTTTTCCTCCCTGATTCATTTATTTCTACCATTCTATCTCCTACTTCACTGATCCTATCTTCTGCCTCCATTATTCTACTATTTGTTGCCTCCAGAGAGTTTTTGATCACATCTATTCTATTATTCATTATATATTAACTCTTTTTTATTTCTTCTAGGTCCTTGTTAAACCTTTCTTCCATCTTCTCAGTCCTTGTCTCCAGGTTACTTATCTGTGATTCCATTTTGATTTCAAGATTTTGGATCATTTTCACTATCATTATTCAGAATTCTTTATCTGGTAGATTCCCCATCTCTTCCTCTTTTGTTTGGTTTGATGGACATTTCTCCTTTTCCTGTACCTGGTGGGTATTCGTCTGTCTCTTAATCTTGTTTATATTGCTGAGTTTAGGGTGGCCTTTCTGTATTCTGGCAGTTTGTGGAGTTCTCTTTATTGTGGAGTTTCCTTACCGTGGGTGGAGTTGTACAGGTGGCTTGTCAAGGTTTCCTGGTTAGGGAAGCTTGTGTCGGTGTTCTGGGGGGTGGGGGGTGGAGCTGAATTTCTTCTCTCTGGAGTACAATGAAGTGTCCAGTAATGAGTTATGAGATGTCAATGGTTTAGGAGTAACTTTTGGCAGCCTGTATATTGAAGCTCAGGGCTGTGTTCCTGTGTTGCTGGAGAATTTGTGTGGTATGTCTTGCTCTGGAACTTGTTGGCCCTTGAGTGGTGTTTGGTTTCAGTGTAGGTATGGAGGTGATTGATTAGTTCCTGTCGATTAGCGTTCCTTAGAGTCAGGAATTCTCTGGTGTTCTCAGGATTTGGACTTAAGCCTCCTGCGTCTGGTTTTCAGTCTTATTCTTACAGTAGTCTCAAGACATCTCCTTCTACACAGCACCATTGATAAAACATCTATGCTAAAGATGAAAAGTTTCTCCACAGTGAGGGACATCCAGAGAGGTTCACAGAGTTACATGGAGAAGAGAAGAGGGAGGAGGGATTTAGAGGTGACCCAAATGAGATGAGGTGGAATCAAAAGAGGAGAGAGCAAGGTAGCCAGTAATCACTTCCTTATGTGCGCTCTGCAGCCTGGACTGCTTAGAGATGTTCACATAGTTATACAGAGAAGAGAAGAGGAAGGAAGGAGGCAGAAGGTGGCCAGGAAGATAAAAGGCGGGGAATCAAAAGGAGAGAGAAAGATCCAGCTAGTAAACAGTTCCCTATGTGTTCTCCACCGTCTGGAACACTCTGCTGATTGACAGAGTTGAGTAGACAAGAGAAGGGGGAGGAAGGAGACAGAGGCGGCCTGGTGGAGAAAAAGGAGAGTTCAAAGGGAGAGAGAGCAGTCAAGCCAGTAATCTCGCTCCCAAGTAAAAATGGGGACTGAAGATTGGGTTCTCAAAGGTACAAAATTGATAACAAATACCAAAAAGCAAAGATTAAAAATATAGACTAGAGGTTGGATTTTCAAAAATACAATAATAAAGAAAAGAAGAAGAAGAAGAAAAAAAAAATAAAACAAGATAAATTCACAAAAATTATAAATATATATATGAAGTTTGCTTTAAAAAATAGGGTCTTTTTTTTTGGAAAGTAATGGTTATAAAAATGAAAATTAAAGGAGTAGTAGAGAACTTAAAGTTTAAAAAAAATTAAAAAATGATCATAAAAATAGTAAAAATATATCTAGGACTTTCTCTGTTGTTGTTGTGGACAGTGTGGGGTCAGTTCATTTTTGGATAGTTCCTTGGTCTGGCTTATATTTCTCAAAATCTATAGGCCCATTCCTATGTAGTTGGTACTAACTACAGGATTTTAATCTATTGCACCTGTCACTTCCAAGGCGGTTCCTTCTGTTATAGCTTCTTCTGTTTGCTGGTCTCTTCAGTGTCTGATTTCTGCCCTGATACAAGCGGGGAGGTGGTGGACACTTTTTTTAGGCTCACTTGTTCAGTCGCACTGTGGGGAGGGAGGGATGCTGCAAACAAATAACACTGGCATGTGTTTGCAGTTCCTCAGCCACACTGGGCCTGCCCCTGCTCATGGCGCATGTGCCCTCCATTCCCACACTGCTCAGGCTGTAGAATGCTCTGCTGGGAACCATTCGAGGCCAGCCCTGGGCTGCACGCACCTCCCAGGTCTAAGCCACTCAGGTTCAGGCACTCAGGTAGTTCTCAGAGGCACAGACTCAGTTGGGACTGCGTTTTGTGCCCTTCCCAGGTCGGAGCAGCTCAGGTGATGAGGTGTTTGTTGAATGCGGTCACTGTGACTTATCACCTCCCCTGTCCCTGAAGCTCAGTTTTCTGGGAGTACAACCAGTGCACCTTCTCAGGTGGATGTTGACCGTCCCGAGCCCCAAGAAGTCTTAGTTAGCAAACAAGGCTGTTTGCAGTTTGGTAGAGAATGCCTTTCTGGGGCTGCGATTGGCCCCTTCCAGCTCTGGCTGCCTGTCACTTGAAGGGGATGGTCTGCAGTGGGCTAGTTCTGTTCAGTCCTTTGTTCTGTGTGTGGGCCTGGTGGAGTCTTAGGTTAGGGCTTTGCACGTGGTAGCTATCCCGCAGTCTGGTTTGCTAGCCCAAGTTAGTTTGCTCAGATTGCCATCGGGGCATTCAGGCCCGGTCTTTACTCTAAGCAATGCAGCCTGCATCTCTCTGCCCAGTCCCCTCTTGCTAGTGGCGGGTGCAGGCGTCTGCGCTGCTTCTCCACTGGGGGAGTTACCATTGGACTTGTAACCTGTGGATTTTAAATATTTATTTATTTTTCCTCCCTGTTATGTTGCCCTCTGTACATCCAAGGCTTGCCACGGACTCGGCAGTGAGAGTGTTTCCTGGCGTTTGGAAACTTCTCTGTTTTTAAGACTCCCTTCCAGGGAAGGAGCTCTGTCCCTACCTCTTTTGTCTCTTTTTGGTCTTTTATATTTTTTCCAACCTCCTTTTGAAGACAATGGGCTGCTTTTCTGGGTGCCTGATGTCCTCTGCAGGCATTCAGAAGTTGTTTTGTGGAATTTACTCAGCGTTTAAATGTTCTTTTGAAGAATTTGTGGTGGAGAAAGTGGTTTCCCCATCCTATTCCTCCAACATCTTAAGAGCACCCCCCCTCCTTTTTTTTCTTTTGGTTTTCTTTGGTTTTGTTTTAGATGGGCAGTATTCTTTTTTTTTTTTTTTCTTCTTGTTTTATATCTTTTTATTGAAAATGAGTTTTTTTTTAATTTTATTTTATTTTTTAAACTTTACATAATTATATTAGTTTTGCCAAATATCAAAATGAATCCGCCACAGGTATACATGTGTTCCCCATCCTGAACCCTCCTCCCTCCTCCCTCCCCATTCCATCCCTCTGGGTCGTCCCAGTGCACCAGCCCCAAGCATCCTGTATTGTGCATCGAACCTGGACTGGCAACTCGTTTCATACATGATATTTTACATGTTTCAATGCCATTCTCCCAAATCTTCCCACCCTCTCCCTCTCTCTCAGAGTCCATAAGACTGTTCTATACATCAGTGTCTCTTTTGCTGTCTCGTACACAGGGTTATTGTTACCATCTTTCTAAATTCCATATATATGCGTTAGTATACTGTATTGGTGTTTTTCTTTCTGGCTTTCTTCACTCTGTATAATAGGCTCCAGTTTCATCCACCTCATTAGAACTGATTCAAATGTATTCTTTTTAATGTCTGAGTAATACTCCATTGTGTATATGTACCCCAGCTTTCTTATCCATTCATCTGCTGATGGACATCTAGGTTGCTTCCATGTCCTGGCTATTATAAACAGTGCTGCGATGAACATTGGGGTACTCGTGTCTCTTTCCCTTCTGGTTTCCTCAGTGTGTATGCCCAGCAGTGGGATTGCTGGGTCATAAGGCAGGTCTATTTCCAGTTTTTTAAGGAATCTCCACACTGTTCTCCATAGTGGCTGTACTAGTTTGCATTCCCACCAACAGTGTAAGAGGGTTCCCTTTTCTCCACACCCTCTCCAGCATTTATCACTTGCAGACTTTTGGATTGCAGCCACTCTGACTGGTGTGAAATAGTACCTCATAGTGGTTTTGATTTGCATTTCTCTGATAATGAGTGATGTTGAGCATCTTTTCATGTGTTTGCTAGCCATCTGTATGTCTTCTTTGGACAAATGTCTCTTTAGTTCTTTGGCCCATTTTTTGATTGGGTCGTTTATTTTTCTGGAGTTGAGCTGTAGGAGTTGCTTGTATATTCTCGAGATTAGTTGTTTGTCAGTTGTTTCATTTGCTATTATCTTCTCCCATTCTGAAGGCTGTCTTTTCACTTTGCTAATAGTTTCCTTTGATGTGCAGAAGCTTTTAAGGTTAATTAGGTCCCATTTGTTTATTTTTGCTTTTATTTCCAATATTCTTGGAGGTGGGTCATAGAGGATCCTGCTGTGATGTATGTCGGAGAGTGTTTTGCCTATGTTCTCCTCTAGGAGTTTTATAGTTTCTGGTCTTACGTTTAGATCTTTAATCCATTTTGAGTTTATTTTTGTGTATGGTGTTAGAAAGTGTTCTAGTTTCATTCTTTTACAAGTGGTTGACCAGTTTTCCCAGCACCACTTGTTAAAGAGATTATCTTTAATCCATTGTATATTCTTGCCTCCTTTGTCAAAGATAAGGTGTCCATATGTGCGTGGATTAATCTCTGGGCTTTCTATTTTGTTCCATTGATCTATATTTCTGTCTTTGTGCTAGTACCATACTGTCTTGATAACTGTGGCTTTGTAGTAGAGCCTGAAGTCAGGTAGGTTGATTCCCCCAGTTCCATTCTTCTTTCTCAAGATCGCTTTGGCTATTCGAGGTTTTTTGTATTTCCATACAAATTGTGAAATTATTTGTTCTAGCTCTGTGAAGAATATTGTTGGTAGCTTGATAGGGATTGCATTGAATCTCTAGATTGCTTTGGGTAGTATGCTCATTTTCACTATATTGATTATTCTTGTTTTTCCTTAGAAGATATTCCATTCTGAATGTAGAGTCATAAGTCTGAATTTTAAAGCCACTTAAGTAATTTGTTGTTATAGGTAGCTAGTCAACAACCTGATGCAATTAGATTTATTAGTCTTTGTTCTCAATTTGTTCAGTTCAGTTCAGTCCTTCAGTTGTGTCCATCTCTTTTCAATGCCATAGACTGCAGCATGCCAGGCTTCCCTCTCCATCACCAACTCCCACAGCTTGCTCAAGCTCATGTCCATCGACTTGGTGATGCTATCCAAGCATGTCATGCTCTGTCTTCTGCTTCTCCTCATGCCTTCCATCTTTCCTAATATCAGGATCTTTTCCAATGAGTCAGCATGTTTAGTGTGCATTCAGTCTTTAAATCAACCCACATGAATTAAATTTCTCTGTCCCTACTGCACTCCCAACTCTAGGCCAGAAACAAAAAATTGCAGAGACTGAAGGCTGATTCCCGCACATCACTGTGGAGATTTCGTTCCTTTTTTTTTTTTTTTTTTCCCCCCGGGGGGGGGGGGTGGAAATTAGTTGCTAACATTAAAATCCATAGATTGTACATAAATGCCCAAACTTTGATTCTCTTGAAAACATGGCCAACTTGCCTGATTTCCGGCATGGGTGAAGTGGAGGAAAGGCTGCTCCCAGTGATAAGGCCTGTGCTGCCCTGATTCCAACATGGCCACCTAGTCCTAGTATCATATCTCCCGCCTCCTGGGGCCATGAGCTTATGAGAACTAGACTTCTAGCTCTCTTAAGATAAAGACTACTTTTGTCTTGATCAACTTTGACTTTGAAACCTTTAGCCCAGAACCTAGCACACACTTCTTCCTTGTACAGTTGTTGGATGATATAACATATCTTGTGGAGGCATATGACATTTCTTCCAGTACTGAAACCATGCAATTGAAGTATTTCTCTGCCCTAAATCTTTGATGCAGACTGGCATCATAGGTGACCCTGATGTCTGCCAATAGACCCACTACCTTAAGCCAGTTGTATGTCCCTGGGCTGTCCCTGAAGTCTTCACTTTGCCATTTTTCAACTTATCCTCCTAGAAATTTCTTCTCCAGTGAAGACAGTAATGCATATCTCATGAAGTGGCTAGGAAGATGACATGAAACCACGAATGCCGAGCATGGCCCCTAGTATCCATTTTCATGCTGTTCTTAGCAGTTTTTTCTCCATGTAGGCAAGGTTCTCTGTCTTCTTAGATGTCCGTGCAGATCAGTTTGATTTTCCAGCCAAGCTTCAAGGAAGAGATTACAGTTCAGTTCTCTGTATTCTGAGAAGCTTCAAAGGCCACTGACCAAGGACAGTGCTGAAGGTAAAGATTTAATCAAGAGCTTTATGGGTTTTTATGTTTTGTTTTGTTTTTTTTTGTTGTTTGTTTGTTTCAGATCTTTTAGTGGCCTAAAGGGGAAAACTAGGGTAGGTCAGAGCATATAAAACTAGGGGCTCCTGGTCACCACTGCATGCTAAGAACCCAAACTTCCCTGAGTACTTGGATGCAGGAAAGAAGCATGAAGTGGCTTGTGCTCCTCGGGCTGGTGGCCTTCTCAGAGTGCATAGTCAAGTAAGTATGGGGACTGTAAGTCGCATTATATTCCTTTCTCAGATTTTATTTTTCATCTGATTATTCTTCCACCGATCAGGTTTAGAAGGGAATGGAATATTTCCCTAAGAGTCTTAAAGCTCAACTCTTACTTTCTGATAAGTAACTTGCTATAGGAACTGGATACCAAGGTCTTGGTTGGGTTGCAAAAATCTTTTGGTCCAGTCATGTCAAGACCTATTGAAAAAGCAACTCCTTGCAACTGTTCAGTGCACAGTCTATGCAGATGTAGATGTGGTCCTGTGGAATAGCACTTTCTACATTTTATTCAACATGTCCTCTTTTTTCCCTATCTACTTCAGTGTGTATATGCCTATGTCTACATCTCTGTATCACTGTCACTTATCTCTCCATCTCTTTGGAAGTCACTGGGAGTGTATTTCTCTTTGTGTTGTTTTCTTTTAACTTTTCATTTGACTCTTACTTCTTTCTCAAGCCTCTGAACTTTCCTTAATTTTTCCTTATATCTTGGATTCTTCTTTCAACTCTCTCTTCTCTTTCAACTTGGAGAAAGATACACTGTTTTATATACACTGTTTTATATCTGACAAGCAGTGTGACCACAGCCAACTCAGAAACCTCTTGCATTTCAAATTGCTCCCTTGTAAAAGAGGAAGAGCCCCCCCCTTCTACCTCCTTCCTTGAGATTCTATGAGAAGGAATGAGTTAGATGGCAATAGCAATGCTAATGGCTGTCATTGTTGAGACTGGAAGATCCCCTGGAGAAGGAAATGGCAATGCACTCCAGTATTCTTGCTCGGAAAATCCCATGGATTGAGGAGCCTAGTAGGCTACAGTCCATGTGGTCTCAGGAGTCGAACACGACTTCACTTTCACTTTCGCTTTATATACATCACTTCACTTATCCCCAAGATATCCTATTTGGAGGGTTTGTATTGTTACATTCTACCATTTTACCAAAGGGGAGACTGAGACACCACATGGTCATATGGCTTACCTAAGATTGCAGAATAGAACCTGTATTGAAATCTATGTCTTTGCCATAGTATATGCATATAATTCTGATAATAATGTGCTTCATAAAAATGATTAGAAAATACACAGGGCCATTACAATGACAGTTCTATCTTAACACTGACAGCTAATTGTAGCATCTTCTTTGTTTTCTTTGTCAAATGCTCGGTGGAAGAATACCTCTAAGGAGAGTGAAGACCATGAAAAAAACCCTTAGTGGAAAAAACATGCTGAACAATTTCCTGAAGGAGCATGCTTACAGATTGTCCCAGATTTCTTTTCGTTGCTCTAATCTAACTAGTCACCCGCTGAGAAACATCAAGGATGTATTTTGGGAGGATGGTGCCCCACAGTGCCCCCTGGTGCTCTAGCCTAGCACTGGGGCTTATCTGGAGGTGCCAGGTGGGATGATGTGGATGAGGTTCCTGCAGGAGGCAGAGACACTGGAAAACAGGGGCCCCGCAACCAGAGGAGAAGGCACTCTCATCCTCAACTCTTGGTCATTGTGACTGGGCCCAGCAATTACCAGGTGGCAGGTAAATATCCATTTCTGTGTCAAAGATGTGTCATTTGTTTGAGGGTGATTGTTCCTTCTGAATTAATTGAGTCACTCAGTTACAGATGAAGAGTGAACCATCACTGATCAAAAGGTAGAACCAACTGAAGAGCAACTGTGAATCCCCAGGCAGAGGATTTCAGTTTCCACAGATGCAAGAACTACAGCACTAAAAAATACTGAACCTGTATTCTGTGTATGGACATAAGAATCACTGTGGTTACTGTTTTTAAATTAGGAAAAGGGCTTATTTTGTCTTCAAGAATGCCCATGCCAGCCTGAGAGATAGTAAAAGGGTAAATACATGTCAAATGAAAGGGTCACCTGTGTGGTGTTGATTGGATGTGGTCTGAGTTTGGAGGGAGTGGCTGGGGTTGATCAAGAAGGACCTCCTCGAGACGTGGGTGCTAAGGCTGGGTTTGAAGAGACTACAGAGCTGCTCAAATGAAGGCACAAGGACTTCCCTGGGTGTCCAGTGGTCCTGAAGGCCCAGTGGTTATGCCTATGGGATTCCCATGCAGGAGGAACCACTTCAATGCCTGGTCATAGAGTCAATATCCTGCATACAATGTAGCACAGGAAAAATATATCAAATGAAGATACCTCTGTGACCAAAGCCTGTGAGCTGCACGGTGGTTAGAAAGTGATCTTAAGAGATATGTGACACCCAGAGGGAGGCAGCAGTTTGAGAATAGAGGGTAGCCAGTTCTGCACTAACCCACTCCCTCCTGCTCCCTGTAGTTGGTCTACCTGGCTAGTATCACCATTGGAACACCCCCTCAGGAGTTCCAGGTTTTCCTTGACACAGGCTCATCTGACTTGTGAGTGCCCTCTGACTTTTGCACCAGCCCAGCCTGTTGTGAGTACAGACACCCCATACCCGGACCATCCTTCACTTGCCCTGCCACCCTGTTTCCATCCTTTGCATCTGATGACACTCATCTCTTGTGTCTACAGCTACACAGGTTAGATTCAGACATCTTCAGTCTTCCACCTTCCAGCTTACCAATAAGACGTTCAGCCTCAACTATGGATCTGGGAGAATTAAAGGAATTGTTGCTCACGACACAGTTCAGGTAACAGTGTAACATATGCTGAGTCAGGACTGGCTAGGGAGTGGCCACTGCTTGCCAAACAAATGCAGGACCATCTGGTAGGACCCTTCCTAGCCTAACTCCCATAGATATTGGTCATCTTATCCACAGGATCATGTCTCTGGGGAGGCAGTGCCCGTGGTCACACATAAGCAAAAGGATTAGCTAATCCAGAGAGTGGTTTGAGGTGTGGACTTGCAGCTCCTCTGCCCATGAGCAGTTCAAGGTTCATTTTGCTGGGAGTGAGAAAAAAGGATAAAAGCACCCACTTTTATATTCACACACTGTTCCAGGCACTTTCAGGTGATAACTGGTTTAATCTGCAACAATGCCACACCACAGTTACTCTGATTAGCTTATGAGACGTATGAAGAAACTGAAGTGCAGACAGCAAGGTCCTTCCTGAGGGTACACATGTGGTAAAAGGTGGAGTTAGGCTGGCTTTTCAGGACTGAATTTGTTGTGGGGTGTTTGTGAACAGGATAAAACTCATCTGAGGACCCTCGGTGCAGTCAAGGGCTTCAGGTATCCAGAGTGGGAAACTGGTGGCCTGAGAAGTCAAGGGGCCTGATAAATGATTTTTCACTCTAGAGGACCTTTGAGAGTCTAAAAAACCTATGGTCTGCCTCCCCCAAAATACTTGAGTAGTCCCGCTCTCTCTTTTCTCTCTCATACACACTCAGAGAAATGTACACATATCCCCAAAAGTGATTTCCACAGGCAGTAATTTCATAGAACCCTGCAAGCAAGATTGTGTTTTCGGCTTCTGTCTTCCTGGACAGATGCAGAATCCACAGTACATTACAGAGAATGCAGTCCATTCCTGTCCTTAGGTCACAGTGATGTCAAAGAGAAGGCTAGCTTGCTCTCGATTGTTTTGTCCATAATGTGGCACCAATGGGACCTGGCGTGACTCTTGGTTGCCCCACCTGTAGAGAAGCCACAAGGCCAAAATGACTCACTCAGGTGGTGTTTTTCAGAGGGGCAGATGTTATAAAATTCACAGCCTCTCTCAAATGGAACCCAAATTCCCCTCCCAGCTTGATCTCACTGTCTGTCGGGCACTGAAGACAGAGCCCAGCTTCAATTCTTCGCTGAGGATCTAATGGCAATGCATCCCAGCCCAGTCCTAGCCCCACTTAATGTATCTGTAAGTGGGAACACTCTTCTTTCCCACAGATTGGGGACTTTGTAAGCACTGACCAGCCGTTTTGTCTAAGCATGGCAGAATACGGGTCTGAGCATATACCTTTTGATGGCATCTTGGGCTTGAACTACCCCAGTGTATCTTCTTCTGGAGCAATCCCCATCTTTGACAAGCTGAAGAATCAAGGTGCCATTTCTGAGCCTGTTTTTGCCTTCTACTTGAGCAAGTAAGTGTGAGATGGACAATCCCTTTCACCAAATTAGCTGTAGGATGCTTTCAGTTACACAAAAATTATAGAACACTCGATAAAGAAGTATCCTGAGAGATAATCTAACCCAGGATAACTATGGACCCAGGACCCTACCTGGCTTCACCCCTGGCCTTTAGAAATAAAAGTTTATTGGAACTCAAGCCTACTTCTGGGCTCAAGACCAGTAACTTGGTCTAGCAGGGTGAGTGAGGAGGAAGGCTAATGGAAGGCAACAGGAAACAAGTTGAAGGAAAATGCATTAGGATTTGCTTATGAATTTGATCAGGAAGTAAGGAGAAGGATGGTGGATATCTTTCCTTCCTCATTAGCATTTCACTGGGAGCCCAGGACCAGCCACCTGATTTGTAGGAGCCAGTGAGAAATGAAAGTGTGGGACACAAAATTATGGAACCCCTTGTTCAAGAAATATGAGGCATTTCAAGACAGGGAGAGCAGAGGTTGGGTCCCTTCTGAGTTTGGGGCCCTTTAGAAAGTAGAGATCACAGGCCATTGGAGCCAATGCTGGGTGACTTGAACCCACACCCTTAGAACTCCCAGGCCTTGATTTTCCTGAAAAATGACAAGGTGGACAAGGGGAACGCCAAAACACTTCAGCACCCTGTCCTCTGAGGGTGTCTGAGCACTCAGGTCGCTGGAGGTCCAGGGTGTCTTCAGAAGACATAGTGGGTGGAGCCCAGCCAAGTGATTCACTTTTTAACCTCTTCTGTGCCACTCATTAGCCAGTAACAGACTTCAATCTGTATCTCAATCTCTCCTAGACTCGATTTCTGCATCTGTACATGGGGGCCTTATTAGGGCCTTGATGGGTGGACAAGCACAGCTCTCAGACAGTGCTGTTGTTACTGTCCTCCAAGGATTGCCCCCCCTCTTCTCTATACAGAGATGGGCAGGAGGGCAGTGTGGTGATGTTTGGTGGGGTGGACCACCGCTACTACAAGGGAGAGCTCAACTGGGTACCATTGATCCAAGCGGGTAACTGGATTATACACATGGACAGGTAAGCCTCTCCCTCTGATGGTCAGCCCAAGTGAGGCTCCCACTACTGTTCATGGACACAGGCAGACAAACACAAATGCATTCTCAGACACACAGTCACACAGATATATACACCAACCACAATGACACAGACAGACACACAGAAACATGGAAACACACAAGCAGACACATAAAAACATACACAGCAACACATAAAATCATGCATAGCTAGTCACAGAAACACAAGCACACACAAAGAAACATGCAAACACACATACAAACAAACACACAAGCACAGAGATAAACAAACACACAAGCACAGAGATATCCAAACAACCCATGGGTTCATAATCCCCAGGCCTTCTGAGCATCGCTCAGATCAGGGTTCTAAAAGGCACCAGAGAGGTCTGTGTAGCTGGGAGAAGGCTGCACCCACTGTCCTTTGAGGTGGGGAGCATGGTTAGAGGACTCCACAGTGTGGTGAACAGAGGATCAGTGGGAATATCTCCAGCCTGAACAGAGTTATGGTAAGATGACTGACTGTCCAGGGCTACCTAGGACATAGGAAATTCTCAGTACAGATAAATGTCAGTTAAAAAACAGGAACAGTCCTGAGAAAATGGGGAAAATTGGTCTTCTTAGGGAGCAGCTTCCCAGCAGTGGAGAGAGGTTGGCTGCAGTCTTAAGACATGAAAGCAACTAATAGAAAAGACACGTCAAGTTCTTGGGCACACAGTGGGACAGGGGCTATTACAGAGGATCAGAAAGGTGGGATCCAGGAGTGACCTGAGGACAAGAGGCATAATTGATAGGATTTTGTGTGATACCCTCAGACACAAGTTGGCCTGTACTTTGGAGTTTCTATGGGCTAGTCATATATTTCCTGGCCAGGGTCTCAGGGTCTGAGCTGGTTGTAGGAGCAGTGCTAGGAGACATCCTCTCCCAGAGGAGCCCCTCGCTCCCCCTACTGTGAGAATCTGCTGCCCCTGTTAATCTCCATCTTCACTCTGTGTGCGACCTGTTATTTGTTCCCCACCAGATACAGCTCTCTAGAGGTTACTTATTGTTTTCTAAGTTATCCTTCACTCATTGAATTGACAAGCATTGGGCATCCACTGTGCGACAGGCACTTTAGGGAAGAAAGGAGAATAAAACTCGCCCTCACATCTAAGAAGGCAGATGTACATGAAGTGACTCGCCCACATACTGAATTGTGACTTTGGTACATGCTAGACATGAGGAGGAGAAGGCAATGACAACTCACTCCAGTACTCTTGCCTGGACAATCCCAGGGATGGCAGAGTCTGGTGAACTGCCCTCTATGAGGTTGCACAGAGTCGGATATGACTGAAGTGAGTTAGCAGCAGTAGCAGCAGCAGACATGAGGAAGGGTCTAGAGAGAGTGACTAAGACACGAGACTCATAAACACCTAGGCAAAGGCTTCCCGAAAACAATAAAATTAAGCTGGAATCTGGAAGTTGAGAAGAAATTTCCTAGTCAAAATGCAGTGGTCTTCTAGGAAGGAAGACCAGCTTGTGTCAAGGTACAAAACATCCTGGTGTATTCAAGTACTACATTCAAGGATGTCAAGAAAGGTACTGTGTCGATAGCAAAGGAAAAGAGGGTGAGAGACGAAGGGCTGTTTAGGAGACAGTCGGGAAGGGGACAACTCTGGGGAAGCTCAGAGTGACCTTGTTGCCCACTTTCTTCCTTTGTCTCTCAGCATCTCCATTGAAAGAAAGGTTATTGCTTGTTCTGGAGGCTGCATGGCCTTTGTTGACACCGGGAGAGCATACATCCAAGGCCCAAAACCACTGGTCGATAACATGCAGAAGCTCATCGGGTCCAAGCCATGGCGTTCCAAGGTGAAGCGTCATGCCCCAGGGTCACTCCCAGTCTCCACACACAATAAGGATCACCAGGGCAAACCTCTTACCCTCTCTCTCTAACAGCACTATGTTTCATGTTCTGCGGTCAATAAATACACTGCCCTCTATTGCCTTCACCATCAACGGCATCAACTACCCAGTGCCAGGTCGAGCCTACATCCTCAAGGTGAGGGGACAATACTGAGGGTTGGTTCTCAAACTGGAGCTTGCAGGAACCCTTGTGCTGCTACTGGGAGGAGGGCGCCCTCTGGAGGCCATGTCAAACCATTGCAGATGCTGCTGAACCCTGTGGCTGGGCCAGTGCCTCCCACAAAACCAATCACTTGAAAGTAAAGGGTCGTTTGGGACACTGATCTTCCTGAAATAAATGTGGAGATGCCACACCATATGGCATGGTGGGAGTCAGGGAGAGGGGAACACTGAGGTCCTCAGTCCTCAAAGAGCTTCAACTCAATCTGAACCCTTAGTTGAATGAACATGAATTTCAGCAGTAGCAGTCCCTGAAATAGGCCATGTTACAAGGAGAATGGCTGGGGAGAGTCCCAGTGTGATGTCCCAGTATAAGTTAACAGGCTCCCTTCCCTTTCAGAGTTTTCCTGGTTTGGATGATAAATTACATGGTCAGGCTCATTCTTGCCTGTATCTTCCCCTTGTTCCGGCCAGGTGCCTCCTTTGTGAGTTGGGGTACCCAACCCCTCTGGGGAGGTTGGATGCTAATGTGAATAAAGGGTGAACAGTGACTGCTCAGCCCCAGCACAGGGTGGAACGGGAGTTCAGAGCAGGCTGATGGGCTCAAAGAAGGCTTTGAGGAAGAGAGGGAATTTCAGGAATTCTAAAACCACAAACTCATTGAGCCATATGGAGGGTTGCTTGGTTCTAGGCAAAACTGCACTGGATTCCATGCAAATGGCATCTCAAGATGATCTGCACTGGGGCACTTGGGACTTACTCAGGGTGATGAGGGCTACGGACTGACCAGTGGGGATGGGGAACAAGAGTACTTTACCCAACCAAGCCTGGAATGGCCACAGAGGGTGAGTGTGGACTGAAGGAGGCTTTGCAGAGTTCCTGAGTTAAAGCTTCAAGAAATTGTTGTGGGCACTGCTCTATTTAAGAGGGATAACCAACAAGTTGTTGTGTAGCACAGGGAACTCTGTTCAGTTATATGACAGCCTGGATGTGAGGGGTGTCTTTGGGACCAGGATACCCGGATACATGCGGTTGAGTCCCTTTACTGTCCACCTGAAACTCAGAATATTGTTAATCAGCTATACTCCAATACAAAGTAACATTTTTAAATAAAGGACAGATTGTGGGGATGTAGCAGGAGAACCAGCACTCTCTTCAGAGAAAACAAGGAGCAAGAGTCAGAAGGAAAGAAACAGGGAGTGAGGAGAGCTAGGGACACACTTGTTCTTTTTGAAAAAATTATATTGAAATGTGGCTAATCTTCATTGTGGCATTAAGTTCTGCTGCACAGCAATGTGACTCAGTTATACACATAAAAATATATTTTTTCTTATTCTTTTTCATGTGATTTATCACTGAATGTTGAAAATAACTTCTTGTGCTCTACAGTAGGACTTTGTTGTTTTTCATTCCTCTGTTTCCCCAACTCCCACTCCTCCCCTATCCCACACCCTTCCTCATGGCAACCTCATGTCTTGGACCTCTTTGGTTGATGAACTCTCATATCCCCTGCTGCTGAGAAAACCCCTTGATACTTACAAAAGAGGGAAATAAAACAAAGAATTGTGCTGGGTCTGGATATTGGGGGGAGTCACCAAGGGCTCATGCTGACTGGTTTGTGTCTCTGATTCCCCCAGGATTCTAGAGGCCGCTGCTATACCACCTTTAAAGAGAGCCCATTGAGTCCATCTATAGAGTTCTGGATCCTGGGTGATGTCTTAATGAGGCTGTATTTCTCAGTCTTTGATCGAGGAAATGACAGGATTGGCCTGGCACGGGCAGTATAAATGCTTGGAGTGGTTCAGAAATCAATAAGGCCACTCCTAAAACACACTCACTCACACTTGGGCACTGCTGCCCAGGATGCTGGTGAACTGTGTTTGGTGGTCTGCACACCCTGTTCTCAGTAAAGAATAAAGGGTCTCACTCTTAATGGTGCTGAAACAAATGGTTGCCTCTGTGTCTGGGAGTGAAGGATCTAGAACCAAATCTGGATCAAAATTGAGAGAAACCCTACTCCACCTGCCTTCAAGGAAAAGTGAGACTCATTGAAATGATCCTGGGAATCCAGGACACAAGAATCAGAGCAAATAAAAAGATCTCTGTGACTGGACCCAAGAAATCAGAAGTCATCAGTTCTTTCTTTCTCTCCCTCGGGCTTTCCCTTCCCTCTTCTTTGATGGTCTTAGCTGACAACTTTCTTCCTTAAGACTTCTACACCTAGTGAGGGAGTCCAAGCTACATTCCCTAGGGTTCTATATCCTGATTGCATCTTCTAGTAAAGAAAGAAGCTGGGAGCCATTAGAGTTCAAGGGTATTCTCTGAATGATACACCTGAATTCACATGTACAGCCCGAGATCAGCCATCCTGGCAGGGCCATGGGGTCCTATGATTGGCTTTACATGGTCATTGGCCCTGACACAGCAGCACACATGATTGTCAATTTCCTCCAGAACTACATGACTGAAGCTGGGAAGAGGCAGCCCCAAGGATAGCGACTGGCAGATGGTGTAGGCCATGGAAGAGTTTGTGATGACCCACCAACTCCACCATCTCCTCATTCAGAGGAATTATAAGGGGTATAATCATCCCATCTCAGATGATCTTATCGCTGGACTTCTCCTCCAGGGGATTTTGGGTGAGGTACTTCATGCAGAGCTGGTTCCCTCTTGTTCCCACACCCGTCACAAGCTCTCTGCCACATATGCCTGCTCTGTCCTTTCCAGGCCTACGTAGTAAGTGGTGGCCTCAGTACAGGGCCCAGAATGTCCCTTCCTTGGCCTCCAATGCTGCTGGGGAGAATGCAATGCATGTATCCATGGGTACACAGAGCCTTCTGCTTTTCTGAGCTTTTCCATGGGTGAGGCTACATACTATTTGCTTGGAGCTGCCATGGTCAGGCACTTTTGCAGTGGAAACATCCATTCTTTACACCTGGAGGCCCTCAGTAGATGCCTCAGCTAAGACAGCAGGGGTCAGAGGTTGATTTCCTTTCAGATTGACTTGTTTGATCTCCTTGTTGTATAAGGGACTCTCAAGAATCTTCTCAAGCACCGCAGTTCAAAAGCTCAATTCCAGATCTCACATCTGTACATGATTACTGGAAAACCATAGCTGTGACACTACAGCCCTCTGTAGCAAAATGAGTCTCTGCTTTTTAATGCACTGTTCAGGTTTTTCATAGCCTTTCTTCCTTCCAAGGAGCAAGTGTCTTTTAATTTTGTGGCTGCAGTCAAGGTCCATAGTGGTTTTGAGCCCAAGAAAAAAAAAATCTGCCACTGTTTCCAATTCTCCCTCATCTATATGTCATGAAGTGGTGAGACTGGATGCCATGAATGTTGAGTATCTTTTGGTGAATAGTTTTTTGAATGTTGAGTTTTACACCAGCTTTTTTGCATCTCCTCTCCTTATCAATTGGTCTTCAGTTCTTTGCTTTCTGCTATTAGGGTGGTGTCATCTTCATTCTGTAGATGTTGATATTTCTCCCAGCAATCTTGATTCCATCTTGGGATTTATGCATTCCAGCATATCTTATGATCTTTCCTACATACAAGTTCAATAACCAGAGTGACAATGTATACATTGTCATGCTCATTTCCCAATTTTAAATCTTTTAGTTGTTCTATGTCTGATTCTAACTGCCACTTTTTGACCTACATACAGACTTTGAGGAGACAGGTAAGGTGATCTGCTACTCCCCAGTCTCTTAAGAATTTTCCACAATTTGTTGTGGTCCATACAGTGAAAGGCTTTAGCATAGTCAGTGAAGCAGATGTAGATGTTTTTCTGGAATCCGCTTGGTTTCTCTATGATCCAATGGATGTTGGCAATTTGACCTCTGGTTCCTCAAACCAGTTTGTACATCTGGAAGTTCTCAGTTCATGTACAGTGAAGCTTAGCTTGAAGGATTTTGAGGATTACCTTGCTAGCAAGTGAGATGAGCACAATTGCATGATAGGTTGAACATTCTTTGCAGTTGCTTCCTTTTGGATTGGAATGACTGACCTTTCCAGCATGTGGCCACTGGTGAGTTTTCCAAATTTGCTGCCATATTCAATTCAGCAGTGTTACAGCCTCATTATTTAGGATGTTTTAAACAGCTCAGCTGGAATTCCATTACCTACACTAGCTTTGCTTGTAGTGATGCTTCCTAAGGCCCACTTGACTTTATGCTCTAGGATATCTGGCTTTACATAAGTGACTCCAACATTGTCTATATCCAGGTCATTATGAACATTTTTGTATAGTTTTTCTGTGCATTCTTGTTCAGTTCAGTGAAGTCGTTCAGTCGTGTCCGACTGTTTGCAACCCCATGAATCACTGCACTCCAGGCCTCCCTGTCCATCACCAACTCCCAGAGTTCACCCAGACTCATGTCCATCGAGTCAGTGATGCCATCCAGCCATCTCATCCTCAGTCGTCCCTTTCTCCTCCTGCCCCCAATCCCTCCCAGCATCAGTCTTTTCCAATGAGTCAACTCTTTACATGAGGTGGCCAAAGTACTGGAGTTTCAGCTTTAGCATCATTCCTTCCAAAGAAATCCCAGGGCTGATCTCCTTCAGAATGGACTGGTTGGATCTCCTTGCAGTCCAAGGGACTCTCAAGAGTCTTCTCCAACACCACAGTTCAAAAGCATCAATTGTTCAGCACTCAGTCTTCTTCACAGTCCAAATCTCACATCCATACATGACCACAGGAAAAACCATAGCCTTGACTAGACGGACCTTTGTTGGCAAAGTAACATCTCTGCTTTTCAATATGCTATCTAGATTGGTCATAACTTTTCTTCCAAGGAGTAAGCGTCTTTTAATTTCATGGCTGCAGTCACCATCTGCAGTGATTTTGGAGCCCAAAAAAATAAAGTCTGACACTGTTTCACTGTTTCCCCATCTATTTCCCATGAAGTGATGGGACTGGATGCCATGATCTCTGTTTATTGAATGTTGAGCTTTAAGCCAACTTTTTCACTCTCCACTTTCACTTTCATCAAGAGGCTTTTTAGTTCCTCTTCACTTTCTGCCATAAGGGTGGTGTCATCTGCATATCTGAGGTATTGGCATTTCTCCCGGCAATCTTGCTTCTTGTGTTTCTTCCAGTCCAGCGTTTCTCATGATGTACTCTGCATAGAAGTTAAATAAGCAGGGTGACAATGTACAGCCTTGACGTACTCCTTTTCCTATTTAGAACCAGTCTGTTGTTCCATGTCCATTTCTAACTGTTGCTTCCTGACCTGCATACAAATTTCTCAAGAGGAAGATCAGGTGGTCTGGTATTCCCATTTCTTGAAGTATTTTCCACAGTTTATTGTGATCCACACTGTCGAAAGCTTTGGCATAGTCAATAAAGCAGAAATAGATGTTTTTTCTGGAACCCTCTTGCTTTTTTGTTGATCCAGCGGATGTTGGCAATTTGATCTCTGGTTCCTCTGCCTTTTCTAAAACCAGCTTGAACATCAGGAAGTTCACGGTTCACGTATTGCTGAAGCCTGGCTTGGAGAATGTTGAGCATTACTTTACTAGTGTGTGAGATGAGTGCAATTGTGCAGTAGTTTGAGCATTCTTTGGCATTGCCTTTCTTTGGGATTGGAATGAAAAACTGACCTTTTCCAGTCCTTTGGCCACTGCTGAGTTTTCCAAATTTGCTGGCATATTGAGCGCAGCACTTTCACAGCATTATCTTTCAGGATTTGAAATAGCTCAACTGGAATTCCATCACCCTCACTAGCTTTGTTATTAGTGATGCTTTCTAAGGCCCACTTGACTTCACATTCCAGGATGTCTGGCTCTAGGTCAGTGATCACACCATCATGATTATCTTGGTCGTGAAGATCTTTTTTGTACAGTTCTTCTATGCATTCTTGTTACCTCTTCTTAATCTCATCTGCTTCTGTTAGGTCTTTGACTTTTCTCTCATTTATTGTGCCCATCTTTGGATGAAGTATTCCTATGGTATCTCCAATTTTCCTGAAAAGATCTATATTCTTTACAATTTATTGTTTTCCTTTAATTCTTGCACTTTTCACTTATGAGGACTTTCTTATCTCTCCTTGCTATTCTCTGGAAGTCTGCATTTCATTGAGTATATCTTTCCCTTTCTTGTTTGCTGTTCATTTTTCTTCTTTTTCTCAGCTGTTTTCAAGACCTCCTCATGCAACCACTTTGCCTTCTCACATTTGTTTTTCTTGGGGATGGTTTTGGCCACAACTTCCCATACAATGTTACACTCCGTCCATAGTTCTTCAGGCTATTAGACCTAATCCCTTGAATCTATTTTTCATCTCCACTGTATAATCATAAGGGATTTGATTTAGGCCATAGCTTAATGGTCTAATGGTTTTCCTTCCTTTCTTCAATTGAAGCCTGAATATTGCTTGCTTCTGCCTAAGCAATAGTGCTAGATGACCACCCACGACTCCCTGTCGGTATGGAACAAAAAACACAATTTGAGAACTATACAGTGAAAGTCAGAAATAGATTTAAGGGACTAGATCTGATATATAGAGTGCCTGACGAACTATGGACGGAGGTTTTATGACATTGTACAGAAGACAGGAATCAAGACCATCCCCATGGAAAAGAAATGCAAAATGGCAAAATGGCTGTCTGAGAGACCTTAAAATATCTGTGAAAAAAAGAGATGCAAAAAGCAAAGCAGAAAAGGAAAGATACAAGCATCTGAATGCAGAGTTCCAAAGAATAGCAAGAAGAGATAAAAAAGCCTTCCTCAGCGATCAATGCAAATAATAGAGGAAAACAACAGAATGGGAAAGACTAGAGATCTCTTCAAGAAAATTAGAGATAACAAGGGAACACTTCATGCAAAGATGGGCTCGATAAAGGACAGAAAATGTATGGACCTAATAGAAGCAGAAGATAAAAAAAAAAAGGTGGCAAGTATACACAGAAGAACTGTACAAAGAAGAGTTTCATGACCCAGATAAACACGATGGTGTGATCACTCACCTATAGCCAACATCTTGGAATGTGAAGTCAAGTGGGCCTTAGAAAGTATCACTATGAACAAAGCTAGTGGAGGTGATGGAATTCCAGTTGAGCTCTTTGAAATCCTGAAAGATGATGCTGTGAAAGTGCTGCACTCTATATGCCAGCAAATTTGGAAAACTCAGCAGTGGCCACAGGACTGGTGAAGGTCAGTTTTCATTCCAATCCTAAAGAAAGGTAATGCCAAAGACTGCTCAAACTTCTGCACAATTGCACTCATCTCACACACTAGTAAAGTTATGCTCAAATTCTCCAAGCCAGGCTTCAGCAGTTCATGAACCGTGAACTTCCAGATGCACAAGCTGGCTTTAGAAGAGGCAGAGGAACTAGAGATCAAATTGCCAACATCCGCTGGATCATGGAAAAAGCAAGAGAATTCTAGAAAAACATCTGTTTCAGCTTTATTGACTATGCCAAAGCCTTTGACTGTGTGGATACAATAAGCTGTGGAAAAATTATGAAAGAGATGGTAATAACAGCATACCTGACCTTCCTCTTGAGAAACATGTATGCAGGTCAGGAAGCAACAGTTAGAATTGGACAAGGAACAAGAAATTGGTTCCAAATAGGAAAAGGAGTGTGTCAAGGCTGTATATTGTTACCCTGCGTATTTAACTTATATGCAGAGTACATCATGAGAAAACCTGGACTGGAAGAAACACAAGCTGGGATCAAGATTGCCAGGAGAAATATCAATAACCTCAGATATGCAGATGACTCCACCCTTATGGAAGAAAGTGAAGAGGAACTAAAGAGCCTCTTGATGAAAGTGAAAGAGGAGAGTGACAAAGTTGGCTTAAAGATCGACATTTAGAAAACTAAGATTATGGCATCTGGTCCCATCACTTAATGGGAGTTAGATGGGGAAATAGAGTCAGAATTTATTTTTGGGGGGGTTCCAAAATCACTGTAGATGGTGATTATAGCCATGAAATTAAAAGACGCTTAGTCTTTTGAAGGAAAGTTATGACCAACCTAGATAGCATATTGAAAAGTGAGATATTACTATGCCACCAAACGTCTGTCTAGTCAAGGCTATGGTTTTCCCAGTGGTCATGTATGGATATGAGAGTTGGACTGTGAAGAAAATTGAGCGCCAAAGAATTAATGCTTTTGAACTGTGGTGTTGGAGAAGACTCTTGAGAGTCCCTTGGACTGCAAGGAGATCCAACCAGTCCATCCTAAAGGAGATAAGTCCTGAGTGTTCATTGGAAGGACTGATGTTGAAGCTGAAACTTCAATACTTTGGCCACCACATGTTATAAGTTGACTCACTGGAAAAGACCCTGATGCTGGGAGGGATTGGGGGCAGGAGGAGAAGGGGATGACAGAGGATGAAATGGCTGGATTCGTTTTCCACCTAGTGCAGAATGTCTACCACGAGGCTGGCCCTCCATCAAAATGTCACCTGGTTTTTGCAGACTTAGCGCACTCCAGATCCCTTTCACATCCGTCAGTAAAATCTGGAGAACAAACTCAGTCAAAGCTCTCACTTCTGCAGGAAACAGCTTTTGTCTTTTTATTTTTTATTTATTTTTTTTTAATTTTATTTTATTTTTAAACTTTACATAACTGTATTAGTTTTGCCAAATATCAAAATGAATCCACCACAGGTATACATGTGTTCCCCATCCTGAACCCCCCTCCCTCCTCCCTTCCCATTCCATCCCTCTGGGTCATCCCAGTGCACCAGCCCCAAGCATCCAGTATCGTGCATCGAACCTGGACTGGCAACTCATTTCATACATGATATTTTACAGGTTTCAATGCCATTCTCCCAAATCTTCCCACCCTCTCCCTCTCCCACAGAGTCCATAAGACTGTTCTATACATCAGTGTCTCTTTTGCTGTCTCGTACACAGGGTTATTGTTACCATCTTTCTAAATTCCATATATATGCGTTAGTATACTGTATTGGTGTTTTTCTTTCTGGCTTACTTCACTCTGTATAATAGGCTCCAGTTTCATCCACCTCATTAGAACTTATTCAAATGTATTCTTTTTAATGGCTGAGTAATACTCCATTGTGTATATGTACCACAGCTTTCTTATCCATTCATCTGCTGATGGACATCTAGGTTGCTTCCATGTCTTTTTAGAAAACAATATTTGGTAACACATTCAAAATCTTGTGCTCCTTGCCTTGGATTCAAGGACTTGTACCAGAGGATGGAAAGCTAGCTTCCCCTTCCACCTAAATCTTTCTCTACTCCCACCAGGGCCAGAGGCTTCACTGGATCCTGTGCCCTCACTGGTATTGTTCAGCTGCTAAGTCATGTCTGACACTTTGTGATTACATGTACAGCAGCAAAACAGTCTTCCTTGTCTTTCACTATTTTGTGGAGTTTCCTCAAACTCATGTCCATTGAGTCGGTGATGCCATCTTATCATCTCATCCTTTTGACACCTCTCCTTGTACCAACAATATTTCCCAGCATCAGGGTCTCTTCCAATGAACTGGCTCTTCAAATAAGTTGGCCTAAATATTGGAGCTTCATCTTCAGCATCAGTCTTTGCATTGAATATTGCTCTATCACTTCCAAAACAAAACTCATGGTTCCACTCACCTAACAATATTGAGCATTGATAAGGTTTCATAGAACAAGGATATTGTCCCCTGGGAAATCCCAGCACTGCCACCCTACCTTTCTCCACCTGGCATAGAATTGCTTCCCTACAGCTTCTCTTGCTTGAAAAGGCCTACCAACCTGTCATTGTCAGCTATCCAGGAGCTGTTCCTTCCTCTTTCCCCAAAGATTTCTGCCTGCTCCCTGATTGTCCTCTGTATATCAGTTCAGAGGACTTGCTATATCATGCTAACTTCTTGCTATATCATGGTGTGCAGCACACCAGGCTTCCCTGTCCATCACCAACTTCCGGAGCTTGCTCAAACTCATGTTCATCAAGTTGGTGATGCCACCCAACAATTTTGTCTTCTGTCTTCCCCTTTACCTCCTGCCTTTAATCTTTCCCAGCTTCGGGGACTTTTCTAATAAGTCAGTTCTTCCTATCAGGTGGCCAAAGTATTGGAGGTTGAGCTTCAGCATCGTTCTTTCCAATGAATATTCAGGACTTATTTCCTTAAGGGTGGACTGGTTGGATCTCCTTGCAGTCCAAGCGACTCTCAAGAGTCTTGTCCAACACCACAGCTTAAAAGCATCGATGCTTTGGTGCTCAGCTTTCTTTATGGTCCAACTCTCACATCCACCATAACTTCTGGCAAAACCATAGATTTGACTATACAGACCTTTGCTGTTAAAGCAATGTCTCTTCTTTTTAGTATGCTGTCTATGTTTTTCATAGCTTTATCTTCTAAGGATCAGAGTCTCTTTTTTCACAGCCGCAGTCAATATCTGCAGTGATTTTGAAGCCTAGGAAAATAAAGCTTGTCACTGTTTTCATTGTTTCTCCATATATTTGCCATGAAGTAATGGAATGGGATGCCATGACCTTCGATTCTGTGATTGGAATTCCAGATCATCTTATCTGCCTTGTGAGAAATCTATATGCAGGTCAAGAAGCAAAAGCAAGAACTGAACATGGAACAACACACTGGTTCCAAATCAGGAAAGGAGTATGTCAAGGCTGTATATTGTCACCCTGATTTCTTATGTCCTTTTCATTATAGGGGACTGGAATGCAAAAGTGTGAAGTCAAGAAACACCTGGAGTAACAGGTAAACTTGGCCTTGGAATACAGAATGAAGCAGGGCAAAGACTAATAGAGTTTTGCCAAGAAAATGCACTGGTCATAGCAAACATCCTCTTCCAACAACACAAGAGAAGACTTTACACGTGGACATCACTAATGGTCAACACTGAAATCAGATTGATTATGTTCTTTGCAGCCAAAATTGGAGAAGCTCTAAACAGTCAACAAAAACAAGACCGGGAGCTGACTGTGGCTCAGATCATGAACTCCTTATTGCCAAGTTCAGACTTAAATTGAAGAAAGTAGGGAAAACCATTAGACTATGCAGGTATGACCTAAATCAAATAACTTATGATTATACAGTGGAAGTGAGAAATAGATTTAAGGGCCTAGATCTGATAGATAGAGTGCCTGATGAATTATGGAATGAGGTTCGTGACATTGTACAGGAGACAGGGATCAAGACCATCCCCATGGAAAAGAAATGCAAAAAAGCAAAATGCTGTCCGGAGAGGCTTTACAAATAGCTGTGAAAAGAAAAGAAGTGAAAAGCAAAGGAGAAAAGGAAAGAAATAAGCATGTGAATTCAGAGTTCGAAAGAATAGCAAGAAGAGATAAAAAAGCCTTCCTCAGCGATTAATGGAAATAATAGAAGAAAACAACAGAATGGGAAAGACTAGAGGTCTCTTAAAGAAAATGAGAGATACCAAGGGAACATTTCATGCAAAGATGGGCTCGATAAAGGACAGAAATGGTATAGACCTAACAGAAGCAGAAGATATTAAGAAGGGGTGGCAAGAATACACAGAAGAACTGTACAAAAAAGATCTTCAAGGCCAAGATAATCACGATGGTGTGATCACTGACCTAGAGCTAGACATCCTGGAATGTGAAGTCAAGTGGGCCTTAGAAAGCATCACTACGAACAAAGCTAGTGGAGGTTAAGGGATTACAGTTGAGCTCTTTCAAATCCTGAAAGATGATGCTGTGAACGTCCTGCACTCAATATGCCAGCAAATTTGGAAAACTCAGCAGTGGCCACAGGACTGGAAAAGGTCAGTTTTCATTACAATCCCAAAGAAAGGCAATGCCAAAGAATGCTCAAACTAACGCACAATTGGACTCATCTCACATGCTAGTAAAGTAATGCTCAATATTCTCCAAGCCAGGCTTCAGCAATATTTGAACTGTGAACTTCCTGATGTTCAAGCTGGTTTTAGAAAAGGCAGAGGAACCAGAGATCAAATTGCCAACATCCGCTGGATCATGGAAAAAGCAAGAGTGTTCCAGAAAAACATCTATTTCTGCTTTATCGACTATGCCAAAGCCTTTGACTGTGTGGATCACAGTAAACTGTGGAAAATTCTGAAAGAGATTGGAATACCAGACCACCTGACCTGCCTCTTGAGAAATCTGTATGCAGGTCAGGAAGCAACAGTTAGAACTGAACATGGAACAACAGACTGGTTCCAAATAGGAAAAGTAGTACATCAGGGCTGTATATTGTCACCCTTCTTATTTAACTTATATGCAGAGTACATCATGAGAAATGTTGGACAGGAAGAAACACAAGCTGGAATCAAGATTGCCGGGAGAAATGTCAATACCTCAGATATGCAGATGACACCACCCTTATGGCAGAAAGTGAAGAGGAAATGAAGAGCCTCTTGATGAAAGTGAAAGTGGAGAGTGAAAAAGTTGGCTTAAAGCTCAACATTCAGAAAATGAAGATCATGGCATCCGGTCCCGTCACTTCATGGAAAATAGATGGGGAAACAGTGTCAGACTTTATTTTTGGGGGCTCCAAAATCACTGCAGATGGTAACTGCAGCCATAAAATTAAAAGACGCTTACTCCTTGGAAGGAAATTTATGACCAACCTAGATAGCATATTCAAAAGCAGAGACATTACTTTGTCAACAAAGGTCCATCTAGTCAAGGCTATGGTTTTTCCTGTGCTCATGTATGGATGTGAGAGTTGGACTGTGAAGAAGGCTGAGCACCGAAAATTGATGCTTTTGAACTGTGGTGTTGGAGAAGACTCTTGCGAGTCCCTTGGACTGCAAAGAGATCCAACCAGTCCATTCTGAAGGAGATGTGGTATTTCTTTGGAAGCAATGATGCTGAAGTTGAAACTCCAGTACTTTGGCCACCTCATGTGAAGAGTTGACTCATTGGAAAAGACTCTGATGCTTGGAGGGATTGGGGGCTGTGGAGAAGGGGACGACAGTGGATGAAATGGCTGGTTGGCATCCTTGAGTCATTGGATATGAATCTTAGTGAGCTCTGGGGGTTGGTGATGGACAGGGAAGCCTGGCGTGCTGTGATTCATTGGGTCACAAAGAGTTGGACATGACTGAGTGACTGAACTGAACTGATTACTTAACTTATATGCAGAATACATCATGAGAAATGCCCAACTGGATGAAGCACAAACTGCAATCAAGATTTCCGAGAGAAATATCACAAATCTCAGATATGCAGATGACACCACCCTCATGGCAGAAAGTGAAGAGGAACTAAAGACCTTCTTGATGAAAGTGAAAGAGAAGAGTGAAACATCTGGCTTAAACTCCCCATTCAGAAAATGAATATCATGGCATTTGGTCCAGTCACTTTATGGCAAATAGATGGGGAGATAATGGAAGCAGTGATAAACTTTATTTTAGGGGGCTCCAAAATCACTGCAGATGATGACTGCAGCTATGAAAATAAAAGATGCTTGCCTGTTTGAAAAAAACCTATAACAAACCTAGACAGCATTTGTAAAAGCAGAGACATTACTTTGCTAAAATAGTTCAGCATAATCAAAGCTATGATTTCTCCAGTTGTCATGTATGGAAGTGACATTTGCACCATAAGGAGTGGTGAGCGATGAAGAATTAATGGTTTTGTACTGTTATGTTGGACAAGACTCTTGAGAGTCCCTTGGATTGCAAGATAATCCATCCAGTCAATACTAAAGGAAATCAATCCTGAATATTAATTGTAAGCACTGAATCTGAACCTGAAGCTCCAATATTTTGGCCAACTGTTGTAAAGAACAGACTCATTAGGAAAGACCGTGTTTCTGGGAAAGATTGAAGGCAGGAGGAGAAGAGGACAACAGAGGATGAGATGGTTGGATGGCATCACTGATTTGATGGACATGGGTTTGAGCAAGTTTCTGGAGTTTGTGAAGGACAGGGAGGCCTGGTGTGCTGCAGTCCATGGGGTTGCAAAGAGTCGGACATGACTGAACAATTGAACTGAATTGAACATACTCTACAGCAAATACTATTTGTAATTGACATGTTTCTTCAGCAAGACTGGGGCTCCCTAAAGCCCCAACACTTATCCCTAAAAAGTCTGCACCCATGGAGAGAAGTTAGTGCCTAGCATTCACAAGGCATTCAGTGAGTTCTGATTGCAGAGGGACCTCCATTTTGGTAGACATAGAGGAGCAAAGGACACATTTTCCTCCTGTCTCAAATAACTCCAAAATAGACAAGATAAATGAAAGAGTAGTTTTTAATATCAAACATCTGGCAGCAGAGAATGGATTCGTGGTGGTAGTGGGGATGCAGCGAGCAAGGTGAGTTCTACAATTGCCCCAACTCTAGAAATAGTTTCCAACACATACATTGAGGGGGTATATAGGCAGAGACAACAGTCTCCCCAAGAATAGAAATTTGAGACTCTATGTAGTTAAGAGTTCACAGGAGAAAGCTACACAGATAGAACTGTGCAAAGGTAAAGATGATAGCCCTCCAGTTTTTAGTGGAGAGTTGATAGTACTGGTCAGAATTATAGGGAACAACCCTTGAGCCTCGAATTGAGCCAAGTCTAATTGTGTCCTCACCCACCAGAGTGGAAATTATTCAAAATTCCCATGATATCAGTAGGGCCTAGAAGACAATACTGCCTTGCTACTGGGGAGTAATAAACCTGGTCTGAAGTCTGGTCTCATCTCAGCTTAAAAAGCTGAATAGCAAGCCTTCAAAAAGTACATCTGTTTCCAAGAAATTAACCGTGTTTGCAAACAGTGCCAGGAATAATTTATAATAATTAAAAAAATCCAGCATCCAAAGGGTAAAAATGACCACATTCAACATCCAATTTAAAATTTCCATATAATTGTGAAAGTATTTGTCCTAGATTCTTCACAATGTTGTAATTTTCCTCTAAGATTTATAAATTTAAAAAGAAAAAAAATTCCAGATGTGCAAAGAAACAAGAAAATATCCCAAATGAGGAGAAAATCAATTGGTAAAAACACGCTCAATCACTACAAACAAATCTGGATGATACTTGTTAAGTCTTCACATACACCAGTGAGAAATTGTTTCCTCCTCTTTTGCACTTCTGGCTCTTTTCAACCAACCATGCCTCTTGTGTCACATCCTGGAATCTTGGTTCTCTGTCACTTGCAGTGATGTCCTAGTTCCATCAATATATTGTAAAGTAATTAGCCTCATATTAAGATGAATAAATTTAAAAAGAAAAAAAATTCTGGATATGCAAAGATGCAAGAAAATATACATAATGATGGAAAAATCAACTAGTAAAAACATAGTTAAAAATACACATTACATAATTAACAGAGAAGGACATTAAAATGCTTACTTCAACAATAATCCTCATAGACATGAAGCTTGAAGATTATTGAGTATGTTAAATAGAGACATGGAAAATAGTAATGGAAAGAATGTGGGAAAAATTAATTGTCCATCACAGAACTTTGAAACAACTTTAAGAATACTAAAATATATGTAGATGGAATCCAACAGGAGGTTAGAAACAGGAGAATAGAGAAAATAACTTAATTACTGGCTGAAATATTTCCAGATATGATGAAAACTTTAAACCCATAAACACAGAAGCTCAATTAACTCAAGGACAAGAAGTATGACAACTATACAAAGACACGTCAAAATTCATTGCTTAAAACAATCAACCAAAGAAATGTAATCAGAAGCAAAAACAGACACAGCAGAACAAAAAATGGGAATGACAGCAGATTAGGCATATGAAACAATGTTAGCCAGAGGACACTGACACCACATCTTAAAGTGCTGAGAGTAATATAATTGACTCAGAATTCTATACCCAATAAAAATACATATCAAAAACAAGATAACATACTCTCTCAGATGTACAACTACCAGACTGCATCACCACCAACAGACCAATGTAATAAATGTTTTATAAAAGGTCTCAAGTCAAAAGGAATTTAAAAGGAAGGGGAAATCTGGTTAACAGGGGGAAGGAACAGTAGCCCAAATGATCAACATGTAATATATATGAAAAGGTAATTATAATGACTTTCCCAGTGGTCCAGTGGTTAAGGATATGTCTTGCAATGCAGAGGATGCAGCTTTGTTTCTTTGCCAGAGAACTCAAATCTCACATGCCACTGAGCAACTAGGCCTGCATGTCTCAAATAGAGTTTACACACTGCAAGAACTGAGCTTGCCCTCCTCAAATAGAGAGTCCCTACTAAAAGGAAGATCCTGCATGCCACACTAAGACCCAACACAGCCAAAGAAATGATAAATAAATATATAATTTAATATTTATTAATAATTATCATAATTAATAATGATAGACTGGAAAGTTAACGATGCATACCATGGATCATAAGACTACTTAAAAAAGTTACAGTTAATAAAGTGACAAAGTCTATAAAAGGGAATCATAAAAACTACTCAGTCACAAAGAAGTCAGGGATAAAAAGAGACATGGGAAGAAAGAACATGGGACAAACTGAAGATAAAGAGCAAGATGATAGAATTAAACCCAACTAGAGTTAACCCCTCAGATGTGAACCCAGATTGAAGATATACTGCAGGCCCCAGATGACAGCAGATGCCCATACACTGCACTCTGCTGCTGAAACAGAGCCTACCAGGCTCCAGGGAGCCATGTGCCTGGGCACAGAATAGCACCGGTAGTTTATGTGGAACAGTAAATTAGAAGCCTTCATTCATATGAAGTACATACTCTGTTTCTAAATAAATTTCATTAGAAATCAATGTTCACTGGACAGAAGAAAAATAAGGGGCTAGCATAGTGCAGACCTTCCCTCAGTTACTACTCGAATTTTTTCCAGGAAGGAGAAGATAAATTGACAGGACTTACATCTCTTCAATACTAGATATACTTGACCTGGGGCACATGTTCAATTTTCATGGTTCATTCTCCTCTCTTTGCTCATACGGAGCAACAGAGACTGCTCCTCTAAACCAAAGTTCAATCACTACAAACAAATCCAGATGATATTTGCCGAGTCTTTCACATAAACCAGTGAAAATTTGTTTCCTCTTAATTTGCACTCCTGGCTCTTCTCAACCAACCATGGCGCTTGAGCTACGTCCTGGAATCCTGGTCCTTTGTCACTTGCAGCGATGTTCCCACACACCAGGCCTCGGTTATGCTCAATGGAATTCCTATTCAGAGTGGCCATAATACATGCAAGAATGGAAACAACAGGCAGCTCCTTACGCTCCTCTCTTGTTCATTCACTACATACATTCACTGAACAGTTGTGTAGCAAGTCTATTACAAACAAAACTTCAAGTTGAAAACTTTCAAACATGTAAAACTGCATTTTAATGTGCAATCACATTAGTTAGTTCACAGATCTGACACACATTGTTGTGGGCACATCCCAGACAAGTGGGTGTGCTTTTGTGTACTTTACTGTACAGAACTGTATGGAGTACAATAAGTGTTAGTCGCTCAGTTGGGCCTGACTCTTTGCAACCCCATAGACTGTAGCCCACCAGGCTCCACTGTCCATGAGATTTTTCCAGCAAGGATACTGGAGTGCATTGCCATTTCCTTCTAGAGGGGATCTTCCAAATCAAGGGTTTGACCCCGGGTCTCCTGCACTGCAGACAGATTATTACTGACTGAGCTACAAGGGAAGATGACAGAGTACAATAGTACAGTATTTTTATTTCAAGCCTACGATGTCTGAAAGGAAGCACAAATGCAGTGGTAATATAAATGATACTACTATTCTATTTTTAAAAGTGTGCTTAGTTGCTCAGCTGTGTTCAACTTTGGCAACATATGGACTGTAGTCAGCTAGCCTCCTCTTGCCATGGGGATTCTCCAGAGAAGAACGGGAATGGGTTGCCATGCCCTATCCTGGTACTGCAGGATGAAAAATGTTTATTTTATTGTTTCTGTTTGTTTTTTATGTATTATTTGCATGAAAAGTATCATAAAGCCATGAAACTACAGTAACATATAGCCATTTGTCTTAGTTGGCTGTCTAAGTAACTTTGCTGGACTTATGAAGAAATTGGGATTTTTGAACACCCTTTTGAAATGTAACTTGTTCATACACAGGGGACTTTCTGTCCTGCTAAGACCTGTGGATCCAAAAGTGAGCACATCCCCTCCAGGTCCAAGGAAGTCAGATTCTTGGTTGGGATTTTAGAGGAAACGTTAGATCTCCATAATTCTAGCCATATCAGCCCTTCAAAAGGCCTTGATCAGGAGAAACTAATATTAAAGTAGAAATAGTCATTGTGTTTCTACACACTTCTAGAAAGTGTGGCTAACTCCTCAGTACTGGATCTTGTAATGCTGGTGACTGGGTGGTGAAGTGATGTGAACAGAAGTAAGGAAGGTGAGACAGGTAGGTCAGAATGTGAGGTAACAAAGACAAGGTATTTAGAAGCTGAAGAATTGAGAAAGATTTGGGACCTGAGTTGGAAAAGCATTTTTCAAAAAAAATTGGCTCCTGCGGTATGTATAATCCTTACTTCAGTCCTTAGATGTTTTCTACTGAGAGGTCTGGCTTTTTTTCTGGAGCACAGTTCAAGTCCATCTAGCTGTTTCTCATTGCTGTTCCTTCCTCCTGGCTCCCACACTGTGCCCAGCCATTCAGCCTAATCCATTCAGAAAAGGTTCGTTCTTTAAGGCAGGTGACGCAGGCTACCTACAAAATGATCTAATCTCTGCTTCTCTTTCAAAACTGAAAATAGTTTGTTATATAGCCATGAGCCCAGTAGCTACAGGACTGCATTTCCTGCCCACCCGTGCTCTTAGTCATGACAGGTGACTTAGAGATACAAGCAGATCTGTAAGAGGGATTTCTTGGAAGACTGCTTTCAAGGAGCTGATTTAGCTGAGAGATGGTACTCTTCCCTTCCCCACCTACTTCCTAACTGTTGTGTGGATTTTAGTTGTGATGGCTGGAAGTCCTGCAGTTGTATTGGACAATCATGTAACCTTGGAGACGGATACCACCCAAGCTCTCACTGGCCCACCTCCAGCTTTGTTTCAGTGGGAGAGAAAAATCAATTTCATTTTGCTAAAGTTATGGTTGTTTTAGTATTTTGCAATGTGCATCCAAACTAATCTGGGTACTACTATGTGTTTAATGTGATATAGCCTTATTATTTTGTTGGGTTTAGTGAATATATTTATGTTACATTTCTCTTATTTTTTTTATTTAATAAATTGATTCACCAACCACAGGTATTCCTAAATTGTATAACTGCAAAATTATTATTATAAGCATACTTTCCTATAAATTTTGTGTTTTTATACATTCTTATCTTCTTTCCTTTCTTGTTTTCTCCATATTTGTACAGCCTGGGCCATTTCTACTCTTATAACCTCATCCATATCCATATCTTCAGGCCAAAGCAGGCTGAAAGCTGTGTGGGGAGAACCAAAGAACAAATTACAGGGACATGAATGAAGAGTGGTGGCCCTTGTTACTCATCATGAATGTTCTATAGTAGGACCACATTCCCCTGCTCTTCTGTGGACCCACCACCCCCAGGTTTGCAATGACCATGGAAGATGCTTCAGCCTGTGGAATTTGAGTAGAGGTGATATGTCACTTCTAAATGGAAGTATTATTTTCTGTCCCACTAGCTGGAATGCAGATGTAATGACAGGGGCTGGAACTGCCAAATTAGACCAGAGTTAAATAGCATAGGTGAAAGATGTAAAAAGAAAGAGGTGGGTCCTCATTTCTGTGGAGAGACCTACACTAATATTTTATGAAATAGAATTGAAATTGTACTGTATTTAAGACTATGTTATTTAAGGTTCAATTACAGTAGTTGAACCTGTAACCTAACACTCATAATAGAATAATTGATCTTTTGTTAGCCTTGTCTTGACATTAGAGTCTGATATAATGAGACAAGATCTACTGACATATACTTACAAGTGAGTCAAGTGACAGCCCTGCACTCTGGAAGCTGTGGCCTAGTGTGGGCTTCAGAAACTCAAGCAAGAACAAAGCAACATGGTGGGGACAGCTTCAAGATGCTGTAGGAACACTTGGAAGGGGAAACTAAATCACTCCTGGTTCCAGGAGGTTGCTGAATTAGTGACAATCTTCTATTGGTCTCCTTAAAAATAGGCCATAATGTCAAGTTTCATGTAAAAGTGATGTATTTCAAATTCCTTCCAGAGTGTTTTCCCTTTTGATCCAGTGCTTAAGATATGTGTTTGAGACCTGGCTTGGGAAGATTTAAAATGCCCCAGGGCAACTAAACTGGTGGGCCACAACTACTGAGACTGAGTGCCCTAGAGCCTGTGCTCTGCATCAAGAGAAACACAGGATTGAAAAGCCAGTGTACTGCACTTACAGAGTAGCCCCAGCTCACTGCAAATAGAGAAGTCCTGAGCAGTAATGAAGACCTAGTACAGCCAAATTTTATTATTTTTTTTAATTATGGGGAAATTAACAATAACACAAGAATTGTGGGAGACTTTAATATCCAAATCACACCTATGGATAGATCAACTAAATAGAGAAATAACTAGGAAACACAAACTTTAAATGATACAATAGCCCTGCTGCTGCTGCTGCTAAGTCGCTTTAGTCGTGTCCGACTCTATGCGACCCCATAGATGACAGCCCACCAGGCTCCCCCGTCCCTGGGATTCTCCAAGGCAAGAACACTGGAGTGGGTTGCCATTTCCGTCGCCAATGCATGAAAGTGAAAAGTGAAAGTGAAGTCACTCAGTCGTGTCTGACTCTTAGCGACCCCAAGTCACTTCAGTCATGTCCAACTCTGTGCGACCCCATAGACGACAGCCCACCAGGCTCCCACGTCCCTGGGATTCTCCAGGCAAGAACACTGGAGTGGGTTGCCATTTCCTTCTCCAATGCATGAAAACAAAAATTGAAAGTGAAGTTGCTCAGTCGTGTCTGACTCTGTGCGACCCTGTAGACTGCCACCTACCAGGCTCCTCCATCCATGGGATTTTCCAAGCAAGAGTACTGGAGTGGGATGCCATTGCCTTCTCCAACAATAGCCCAATTAGACCTAATTGATATCTATAGGACATTTCACCCCAAAACAATGAATTTCACCATTTTTGGAGGTGCACATAGAATATTCTCCAGAATAGATCACATCCTGGGCCATAAGTCTAGCCTTGGCAAATTCAAAATAATTGAAATAATTCCAAGCATCTTTTCTGGCCACAATGAAGTAAGATTAAATGTCAATTACAGGAGAAAAACTATTAAAAATTCCAACATATGTAGGCTGAATGACACGCTGCTGAATAGCCAACAATCCACAGAAGAAATAAAAAAGGAAATTAAAATATGCATAGAAATGAATAAAAGTGAAAACACAACAACCCCAAAACTATGGGACACTTTAAAAGCAGTGTTAAGGGGAAGGTTCATAGCAATACAGGCTTATCTCAAGAAACAAGAAAAAAGTCAAATAAATAAACTAACTCTACACCTAAAGCAACTAGAAAAGGAAGAAATGAAGAAGCTCAGGGTTAGTAGAAAGAAAGAAAACTTAAAAATTAGGGCATAAATAAATGCAAAAGAAACAAAAGAGACCATAAGAAAAATCAGCAAAGCCAAAAGTTGGTTCTTTGAGAGGATAAATAAAATTGACAAACCATTAGTCAGACTCATAAAGAAACAAAGACAGAAGAATCAAATCAACAAAATTAGAAATGAAAATGGAGAGATCAGAACAGACAACACAGAAATACAAAAGATCATTAAAGACTACTCTCAGCAGCTATATGCCAATAAAATGGACAACTTGGAAGAAATGGACAAATTCTTCTAAAAATAACTTTCCAAAACTGAACAAGGAAGAAATAGCATATTTTAGCAGACCCATCACAAGCATGGAAATTGAAACTGTAATCATAAATCTTCCAGCAAACAAAAGCCCAGGACCAGATGGCTTCACAGCTGAATTCTACCAAAAATTTAGGGAAGAGCTAACACCTATCCTACTCAAAGTCTTCCAGAAAATTGCAGATGAAGACAAACTACCAAACTCATTCAATGAGGCCACCATCACACTAATACCAAAACCAAACAAAGATGCCATATATAGGCCAAT
The DNA here is from genome assembly GCF_029407905.1 of Bubalus kerabau. Classification (NCBI taxonomy): domain Eukaryota; kingdom Metazoa; phylum Chordata; class Mammalia; order Artiodactyla; family Bovidae; genus Bubalus; species Bubalus kerabau. Next base: position 13,005,708 of record NC_073628.1, read on the forward strand.
ATCACTGATGAACATAGATGCAAAATCCTTAACAAAATTCTAGCGAACAGAATGCAACAACATATTAAAAAGATCATACATCATGACGAAGTGGGCTTTATCCCAGGGATGCAAGGATTCTTCAATATCGATAAATCAATCAACATAATATACCACATTAACAAATTGAAAGATAAGAACCATATGATTATCTCAATAGATACAGAGAAAGCCTTTCAAAAAATTCAACATCCATTTATGATAAAACCCTCCAGAAAGCAGGAATAGAAGGAACATACCTCAACATAATAAAAGCTATATATGACAAGCCCACAAAAAACATTATCCTCAATGGTGAAACATTGAAAGCATTTCCACTAAAGTCAGGAATAAGACAAGTGTGCCCCCTCTAATCATTACTATTCAACATAGTTTAAGAAGTTTTGGCCACATGAATCAGAGCAGAAAAAGAAATAAAATCAATCCAGACTGGAAAAGAAGTAAAACTCTCACTGTTTGCAGAAGACGTGATCCTCTACATAGAAAACCCTAAAGACACCACCAGAAAATTGCCAGAGCTAATCAATGCATATAGTAAAGTTGTAGGATATAAAATCAACACACACAAATCCCTTTCATTCCTATACACTAATAATGAGAAAATAGAAAAGAAATTAAGAAAACAATTCCCTTCACCATTGCAATGAAAATAATAAGATACATAGGAATATATCTACCTAAAGAAACAAAAGACTTATATATATAAAAGTATAAAACACTGGTGATACAAATCAAAGAGGACAATAATAGATGAAAAAATATACCATGTTCATGGATAAGAAGAATCAATATAGTGGAATTGAGTATACTACCCAAAGGAATCTATAGATTCAGTGCAATCCCTATCAAGCTACCAATGGTATTTTTCACAGAGCTAGAACAAATAATTTCACAATTTGTATGAAAATACAAAACACCTGGAATAGCCAAAGCAATCTTAAGAAAGAAGCATGTAACTGGAGGAACAACCTGCCTGACTTCAGGCTATACTACAAAGCTACAGTCATCAAGACTGTATAGTACTGGCACAAAGACAGAAATGTAGATCAGTGAAACAAAATAGAAAGCCCAGAGATAAATCCATGCACCTATGGACACCTTATCTTAGGCAAAGGAGGCAAGAATACACAATGGAGAAAAGACAATCTATTTAGCAAGTGTTGCTGGCAAAACTGGTCAACCACTTGTAAAAGATTGAGACTAGAACACATTCTAATGCCATACACAAAAATAAACTCAAAATGGATTAAAGATCCAAATATAAGACCAGAAACTATAAAACTCCTATAGGAAAACATAGGCAAAACACTCTCCGACATAAATCACAGCAGGATCCTCTGTGACCCAACTCCTAGAGTATTGGAAATAAAAGCAAAAATCAACAAGTTGGACTTAATTAAACTTAAAAGCTTTTGCATAATGAAGAAAACTATAAGCAAGGTGAAAAGACAGCCTTCAGAATGGGAGAAAAGGATTGCAAATGAAGCAACTGACAAAGAATTAATCTTAAAAATATATAAACAACTCCTGCAGCTCAATTCCAGAAAAATAAACAACCCAATCAAAAAATGGGCCAAAGAACTAAAAATAATTTATCCCAAGAAGACATACAGATGGCTAACAAACACATGAGAAGTTGCTCAACATCACTCATTATCAGGGAAATGCAAATCAAAACCACAATGAGGTACCATTTCATGCTAGTCAGAATGGCTGCTATCCAAAAGTCTACAAACAATAAATGCTGGAGAGGGTGTGGAGAAAAGGGCACCCTCATACACCATTGGTGGGAATGCAAACTAGTACAATCACTCTGGAGAACAGTATGCAGCTTCCTTAAAAACCTGGAAATAGAACTGCCTTATGACCCAGCAATCCCACTGCTGGGCATAAACACTGAGAAAACCAGAAGTGAAAGAGACACATGTACCCCAATGTTCATCGCAGCACTGTTTATAATATCCAGGACATGGAAGCAACCTAGATGTCCATCAGCAGATGAATGGATAAGAAAGCTGGGGTACATATACACAATGGAGTATTACTCAGACATTAAAAAGAATACATTTGAATCAGTTCTAATGAGGTGGATGAAACTGGAGCCTATTATACAGAGTGAAGTAAGCCAGAAAGAAAAAGACCAATACAGTATACTAACACATATATATGGAATATAGAAAGATGGTAATGATAACCCTGTATGCGAGACAGCAAAAGAGACACAAATGTATAGAACAGACTTTTAAACTCTGTGGGAGAGGGAGAGGGTGGGATGATTTGGGAGAATGGCTTTGAAACATGTATAATATCATGTAAGAAATTAATCGCCAGTCTAGGTTCGATGTAGGATACAGCATGCTTGGGGCTGGTGCATAGGGATGACCCAGATAGATGATATAGGGAGGGAGGTGGGAGGGGGGTTCAGGATTGGGAACTCATGTACACCCGTGGTGGATTCATGTTGATGTATGGCAAAACCAATACAGCATTATAAAGTAAAATAAAATAAAATTTAAAAAAAGGAACAACGACAACAAAAAACCTGGAAATATAACTGCCATATGACCCAACAATCCCACTGCTGAGCATACACACCAAGGAAACCAGAATTGAAAGAGACACATGTATCCCAATGTTCATCACAGCCCTTTTTACAATAGACAGGACATGGAAGCAACCTATATGTCCATCAGCAGACAAATGGATGAGAAAGCTGTTGTACATATACATAATGGAGTATTACTCAGCCATTAAAAAGAATACCTTTGAATCAGTTCTAATGAGGTGGGTGAAACTGCAGCCTATTATACAGAGTGAAGTAAGCCAGAAAGGAAAACACCAATACAGTATATTAACATATTTATAAGGAATTTAGAAAGATGGTAACCATAACCCTATATGCCAGACAGCAAAAAAGACACAGATGTATAGAACATTCTTTTGGACTCTGTGGAAGAGTGCGAGGGTGGGATGATTTTGGAGAATGGCACTGAAACATGTATATTATCATATGTGTAATGGATCACCAGTCCAGGTTTGATGAACGAGACAGGGTGCTTGGGGACGGTGCACTGAGATGACCCAGAGGGATGTGATGGGGATGTGGGTGGGAGGGGTGTTAAGGATGGGGAACACATGTACACCTGTGGCAGATTCATGTCAATGTATGGCAAAACCACTACATATTGTAAAGTAACTAGCCTCCAATTAAAGTAAATCAATTTATATTAAAAAATATTTTCATAGAGAAATCAGTGAGGTCTCAGGGGAAGCAGGACATGAAAAAGGATGAATCAATCTGGGTCTGATGTCATGCAAGTTGTTAAGAGGAAAGCTACAACCTGTTTTCATAGGGAACTTGGGACACAAGTTGTGCCTCAAACGTGCCCCAACCCAAGACTAAGGAGTTGGGATTTCACTCTCCCACTAGCACCTCCCTTTCACACTTCAACTAACACCGAACTTGTGTCTCAGAGCCTTTGTATTAGATCCTCCAAAGACAAATCAAAGGTGACACTAGAAGCAAAAAGACATCAAAGCTCAGGAAAATGCAACCTCAGATAATGTCTCGATTTCTGCACCCACTCTGCCATCTCCAGCATCATATCTGGAATCATGTGAGTCTAAAGAACTTCATGAGTCTCTAGACATAAACATTTTTCAAAATTCAGCTTTTAATTTATATAGGAGTATACTTAATTTACAGTATTGTATTAATATTAGTTATATGGAAAATTAATTCCCTTATACGTACACATGTATCCATTCTTTCTTAAGTTATTTTTCCCCATACAGTTTATTACAGACTATTAAGCAGAATTCCTTTGCTGTACAGTAGGTCTTTGTTGATTATCTATTAAATAAATTATTATACAGATATTAATCTCAAACTCTCAATTTATCCCTCTCCCACATTTCCCCTTTGGTAACTATAATTATTGTTTTGATGGAGGGAAGTGTTTATAGGCAATTTTTGGATCAGGGTCTGTGCATGTGAGAGTGGAGTGGCCAGGGAAAGCAAGCCTGAGAGTGACTCATTTGAGATGATGGTAAATGTTGAGAAGGACCTGGCCAAACAAAAAGCTCAGAGAAAAATATTATAGATGTGGAAAGTAGCACCTGCTAAGGACCAGGGTAACCAAGCTTAATAAATGGCTACCCTTCCACTACCATCTTTCCTTCCATGCTAGGAACTTGGCCTACAGGTCAACCACCATGACTTCATCCTGTGCTTCAGTTGTGAGTTAGCAGCAATGAGCCATGTCAGCCTTCTCAAGAAGGGAGAACCTGGGGCTATCACAAGGCTGAATATGCTCTAGACTCAGGGACGTGTCCACAAACTGGTTATTACCAGGAGCATTAGGTGCCAGGGGCACTACCAATGCCTCTGACTATCTCCATGTACTTGTTTGCAGGAGTAGAAACACCAAGGAACTGATAGAGCAAAGAAACAAGTAATGACTCCTGTTTCATCTTGCCCCAGGTGATTCCCGTGGCTCTTTGAACACACTGCTCTTTGCCCAAAAACTCTTTCCTCTATTCCTCCTTCAAAGGTGACTTGTGAATAACATAAGCACCTGACTCTTAAGCCTGGTGGCTGGAACTCAACTCACAGTCAGCTGGGACCCAGAGATGTACAGCCTTGTCCTGTGTTTCTATCCTTTTTCTCCAACCAGATTCATAAAGTAAAGTCCTGAAAAAACATAAGTGTGATTGTAACCCTCTCAAGGCCTTTGAAGCTCCAAGGTCTATTTTGAGCATTAAAGCAGGAACAGATACGTTTCATCAGGTTAGTCCCAGACCCAAGCCTTGCTCAGCAGGGGTTCCCTGAGGAAACATAAGACACTTATCTAAGTTACCAGAAGGCTGAGAAAAGAATGCTTCTTGCTTGAATGCAGGTGCATGTTATCCAGTCATCCAGGGTCTGTGTTGTGTGAATGAGGAGCGGGAGCTCTGGAGATTCTGAGTTGGGAGTGAGTCAGTCACCACCAATAGGACTGCCTCCTGGGGTCACTACAGCTGGGGCTCCCCGACTGTGCCTGGAATCCAGAAGAAACAGCCCTAAATATTGCTTTCCTGCTGCTACATGGAGGCAGGTCTGCTGATAAAATCAGAACCAGACTTGAGGGGCAAAAGGAAAGGGACTTCCACTCTGGTGCTTGCAGACATCTGAGAGCTACCCAGCAGTGGATGCAATTGAGCTTTCTCTCATCTTTCCCTTCCTTGAAGTATCCTAGCCTAGGAACCAGAGTTCCTGGGTCCCAAGTCTTCACTAACTTACCTGAAGCATTAAGGTGAATCATACACCCCAGGGTTCAGTTTCCCATCTCTTGGATGAGGGAGACTGGACTTGCTCCAGAACACTTGTTCCAGACTGAAGCTCAGTGCCAGTCAGTGGCCAAGTGGCTCAGAGATGGGTGTTGTTGAGGAAGCTGAATCTGCCTCTCGTGGGCAGGGGGCCGTAACTGTCTGTTGATGTTCATGGGTCCTGGGCTCAGGACTGGGAGTGGTAGACCAATTGGCACACAGCTGCTATGACACCAAGGACCTTAGAGGCCTTGCCCACTGGAACTTACCATCATTTGGGTTCTGTGGGATGAGATCGGGTAGTTATAAGTCAGAAGTTACCAGTGGGGAAGCTTGTAGATTCCTCAGCAGAATGCAAATTAAGCTAACAAATCATCTCTCCTAAAAAATTCTGTGAACAAGATATGCCAGGACTTTTAGACAAATTTTGCAGTATTTTAAATACTATTTAAAGTAGGTCATTTTTTTCGATGATGTGCCATTTGCTCTCTGGCTTGGGATGATACCCACAGTTAGAGTGGAATCAAAGGGCTCCTGGCAGAGGCTGTCCCTTTCCCCATGACTCATTAGCAGTGAGTGCAGCTCTATCCCCTCCAAATCTGGAGTAGAAATTAAATCAGGAAGGAAGCAACATTCAAGTTTAACAGGAAGACTCAAGTAGGTCTGGCCCTCAGGTAGGCACTATTCTTTCCCCAGTGCTTCTTCCTTCCCTCCAGGGTCCTGTGCAAGCTGCCCACCTCCTGATTATTGGGTTGTGAACTCCCCCTCCCTTCTCTTGCAAACATCCATGCAGTCTCACTTGTGGCTTCCTCTCTTCTCAGGCCCTATCCCTCAACCGCAGATGGCACTAAAGAAGGGAAAACCAAGGAAGGATCTGCCCAGATCATTATTTCTAAAAATGTCTGCATTACTTCTCTTTCCAGACCCTGTCCTGAGGAATCAAGATCTCCAACTAGATGACTCAGTAGCTTAACAGGGGAGTGGAGATGCAGATAGGGCTGGAGGTAAGGTTGTCGGGTATGGGGGGGAAGGTTTTCAGATGGCAAGAGAAGAGTTGTAGTAAGGAGCATGTGGTCCTCCAACTACTCACTAATCAGGGACCTGCCTGAATCTGCGATCTCAGGCCCCTCAGGGTGTCACTAAGACAGAAACTTCATTCTAGAAACTTCTTACTAGAAAACGATTTCAAACATAGCAAATATAAGAAAGAACAGTGTCATGAACCCTACATTTCATGATTTGGCATCAATAACTACAAAACTAACGTCTTAGTCTCACAGGTTGTCATAGACTGAAGACTATGCTACATCAAGGTTGGTGGATAACTGAGTTCCCGGAGAAGACATTCTTGACTTGCATTAGATATTTCTCTCCTTGCTATGTTCTCATTTGTGGCGGGGGAAGGGAAGGAGGAAGAGGGAGAATAAGAGAGAAAAAGAGGGAGAGGGTAATCCCATCATGAGGGAACACCATCAAAACCCCATGTCAACTTGTGTACCTCCCAAAGGCCCTACTTCCTAATATCATCACATTGGGAGTCAAGAGTGGACACAATTCAATCCATAGCAGCTATGCAGATCTGTTTTTAAATCAAGACAGACCGTCATTTCCTTCTCTCTTTTACTCCTTATTCATTTTTCCTGAAGTGTTTTAGGGATGAGATGAACATTTCACAAAATATGCATAATGAGTGTTTGGGGTAAAATTATAGGGTGTGAAAAAATGTTTTGTTCCCAATAAAATTAACATCTAGTGGCAGATTTGTTGTAATAAAATTCTAAACTGAAAAAAAATTAACATCTAATATCCAGTCCATGTACAAATTTCCCTGATTCTCAAAAAGCAGTTTTCACAGTTTATTGAAAGAATGTAGTCATATGTTGCACTTGGTTGTTCTCCTTTAAGACAAAATAACTTCCTCTCCCCATATTAATGCCATTTATTTGTTCAGAAACTGGGAGGTAGCAGGATGGTTTGCCTTACAGAATGTTCCACTATTGGGTTTAGAGCAGGAGTCTGCAATACCAGCACAGTGGGTCAGGACAAGTACCAGTCCGTGGTTATTAGGAACCAGACCTCCACAGCAGGAGGTGAGCTGCAGGCCAGCGAGTGAGGCTTCATCTGTATTATAGCTGCTCCCCATCACTCTCTCATCACCCCCAGAAGGGACAGTCTAGCTTGTTTTCCTGGAACTGTTTGTAGTTACATAACATATGCTTAATGGATACAAAAAAGCTTAAATATTGATGATTATTTTCTTTTCTGAGTGCTCATAATGGCGAGTTGGTGCCCTAGCAAACTATCACTGTGACAAATTAGATGTTGCCTATTAACATTTGGACACATTTGGCCAGCTTAAAATTAAATAGTAAAAATCTAGAATCATGGGATCCACCCCCATCCTTCATGGCAAAGAGAAGGAGAAAATGTAGAAGCAGTGATAGATTTTTTCATCTTAGCCTCTAAAACCACCATGGATGGTCCTTGCAGCCATGAAATTAGAGGATGTTTGCTTCTTGGTAGGGAAGCTATGAGAAACCTAAACAATGTGTTGAGGAGCAGAAACATCGTTCTGCCCAACACAGTGGTAGATGTTTGGTTTCCTAAACTTTCTGTCCAGTCCCCATTGGGCTTTGAAGTGCCTTAGCTTTCTATTCCTTCACGATTCCCAAGATTATTTTGTGCATTTCTTTACCCAGTCCTGAAATCAGCCATCTCTTGAATAAGAATCCATGCATCATCTTATGGGAAGTGTATTTAGAAGCTACATGGTAGACCTCAGAATAGTCACTGTTATCAAGTTGTCAATGCTTGTAGGCTTTACATTGCTCAGAGTAAGAAGTACACATTTTCCTTAAAAAATAAAATAAAAATGAATATAATTAGTGTTGGGAAGCATAGTACAAAATAGCCGTATTAGGAGAAAGTCCTTGGGAAAATGGCGAAGGGCCAGAAGTACCCGGCTTTGTGTACTGCGGACAGAAAAACATCTCCTGCCTTTGGTTATGCTCGGCGCCAAGATTTAATAATAAATAGGGATGTTACTTAAGAAAACGGGTTGTGGGATAAGCACATGAGTCACTTAGAGTGCGCTGTCCTTGAAATGTTTTTACTGATTATGTGTTAACCCCGTATGCGCTCTGCTGGCCATATACTTTAAGCTCTTTGTTCCTGCTTCTATAAAAAGGCTTGACTGAAGAAATAAACTTGTCAGTCCTTGCAAGAGACTGTCCGAGTGTCATTCTTTCAGGTTCGTCGCTTCCAAGTCCCAGGGAGAAAATCCCCAACAATTAGTTGGTACAAGCTTATGCTTTCAGTTCAAGATTTAAGACAGCAGGGTTTGAATTAAAGTCCTTTATGTTATGTGTGAACCTCTTTTTCTGTCCACTGAAAGTCTTACTTCAGAACATTAGTTTTAATTATTGTCTTGCTTTTACCTCTTAACATACAAATGATTCTGTCACAATAACAGAAGTTATGAGGAACAATAAATTGTTGAATATAGGTTCAGATTTCTTTCCTGTTTTTCTTTTGATTTTTTTTTTGGTTTTGTTTTGGATGGGCAGTATTTTTGTTTTTCCTCTAGAAGATATTCCACTCTGAATGCAGTCATAATTCTGAATTTTAAAGCCACTTATATAATGTGTTGTTACAGACAGCTAGCCACCAACTTGATGCAATTCGATTTATCAGTCTTTGTGCTCAATTTGTTGAGTTCAGTTCAGTCCTTCAGTCGTGTTGGTCTCTTTGCAACACCATGGACTGCAGCATGTCAGGCTACCCTATCCATCACCAACTCCTGGAACTTACTCAAGCTCATGTTCATCGACTTGGTGATGCCATCCAACCATCTCATCCTGACTTCCCCTTCTCTTCCTGCCTTCAATATTTCCTAACATCAGGGTCTTTTCCAATGAGTCAGTTCTTCCCATCAGGTGGGCAAATAATTGGAGCTTCAGCTTCAGCATCAGTCCTTCCAGTGAATATTCAGGACTGATTTTTTTTTTTTTTTTAGGATGGACTGGTTTGATCTACTTGCAGTCTAAGGGACTCTCAAGAGTCTTCTCCAACACCATAGTTCAAAGGGCATATGTGTGTTTCATTTGTCAGTGACATCATATTCCCCTTGTTCAGATTTAACCACCAGAACTGAATTTAAACAACATGCAAAAATGAGGATTAAGTCACAGTGCCCCATCTAAAGTCACCTGGCAACAGGAGAGGCTCCTATTGTATTCAAGGGACAGGCATGGATAGATCTCATGCAGGAATAGGCCCTGGGAGTCCTGGATGCGTCCTTAAACATGATTGTCTTTACTTTGGCAGCCACAGTTGTTTTGTCTTCTTTGATTGAGAAGACATTTCAAAATTATATTTTTGTATGTTTGGTTTGGCAGACAAAATTTTTCAAGTCATAGACCCTATGGGGAAATTGTATCAGAAATATATCCATTTATCTTCAGCAGTTAAATTTTGTTGGTTTGTATGTCCCTGATGATCTTTCTTTATAAATAGAAAGGAAACACACATGTTCAGTATGCATTCAGTCTCTTTGTAAATTAACCAACGTGAATTAAATTCCTCTCTATCCCCACTGCACTCCCAACTCTAGGCGAGAAATAAAAACCTGCAGAGACTGAAGCCTGATTCCAGCACATCTCTGTGGAGATTTCATTCTCACTGTTTTTTTTTGGAAAAAAAAAAAAAATATATATATATATATATATATATATATAGTTTCTAACATTAAAATCAGTAGGTTGTACGTAAATATCCAAACTTTTGTTTCTCTTGAAAACATGGCCAACTGGTCTGCTTTCCAGCATAGTTGAAGTGGAGGAAAGGCTGCTCCCAGTGGTAAGCCCTGTGCAGCCCAGGGTTCAACATGGCAACCTAGTCCTAGTATCATATCTCCTGCCTCCTGGGGCCATAACATTGTGAGAACTAGACTGCTAGCTTTCTTAAGATAAATATAACTTATGTCTTGATCAACTTTGACTTTGAAGCCTTTAACCCAGAACCTAGCACACAGTTCTTCCTTGTATGTTTGTTGGATGATATAAAATATCTTGTGAATGCATATGACATTTCTTCAAATACTGAAACCATGCCATTGAAGCACCACTCTGCCCTAAATCTTTGATGCAGCCTGGCATCATAGGTGCCTCTGATGTCTGCCATTAGACCCACTACCTAAAGCCTGTAGTATGTCCCTGGACTGTCCCTGAAGTCTTCACTTTGCCATTTGACAACTGATCTTCCTAGCAATCTCCTCTCTAATGAAGACAGCAATGCATATCTCAGGAAGTGGCTATGAAGATGACATGAAAGCACGATGGTTGAGCCTTAGTATCCCTTAGTATCCATTTTTAAGATGTTCTTAGCAGTTTTTTTTTTTTTTCCAAGTATGCAAGGTTCTTGATCTTCTTAGATGTCCATGCAGATCAGTTTGATTTTCCAGCCAACCTTCAAGGAAGAGATTACAGTTCAGTTCTCTGTATTCTGTGAAGCTTCAAAGCCCACTCGCCAAGGACACTGTTGAAGATAAAGATTTTATTGAGACCTTTGTGTTTTTTCAGACCTATTATTGGCCTAAAGGGCTAAACTAGGGCGTGTCAGAGCATATATAACTAGGGGTTTCCGGTCACCAGTACATGCCAAGAACCTGATCTTCCCTGAGTCCTTGGAGCCAGGAAAGAAGCATGAAGTGGCTTGTGCTCCTCAGGCTGCTGGACTTCTCAGATTGCAGAGTCATGTAAGTATGGAGACTGTAAGCCACATCATCTTGCTTTCTGTGATTTTTCTTTTCATCTGATTATTCTTCTACTCATCAGATTTAGAATGGAATGGAATATTTCTCTGACAATCTTAAAGTTCAAGCCTTACTTATTGATAAGTACCTTGCAATAGGAACTGTGGGACCCAAGGTTCTTGATGTAGATTTGTATAGTTGCCCAACTCTTGGGTCCAGTCATGTAATGACCTATTGAAATTGGAACTCCTTGTTCAGTGCACAGTCAATGCAGATGTAGGTGTTGTCCTGTGGAATAGCACTTTTCTACCTTTTATGTAGCATGTCCTCTTTGTTCCCTCTCTACTTCAGTGTATATATGCCTATGTCTGCATCTCTGTATCACTATCGTTTATCTCTCCGTCTCTTTAGAAATCTCTGTGAGTGTATTTCTTTCTGTAGTGTTTCTTTTCACTTTTCTTTTAATTTTATACATTTCCTGAACGTGTTCCCTGTCTCCTGGATTCTTTTCCAACTCTCTCTTCTCTTTCAATCTGGAGGAAGATTGGGAGAGCTACTTATACAGTGTTTTATATCTGACAAGCAGTGTGACCACAGCCAATTCACAAACCACTTGCATTTCAAATTCCTCCCTTGTAAAAGAGGATAGGAATCCCCCTTCTACCTTCTTACCTGAGCTTCTATGAGAAGGATACAGTGGGATGGCAACAGCAATGCTAGTGTCATTGTTGAGACTTCCTATTTATCAGGCACCTTATATCCATCATTATATCCATCACTTCCTTATCCCCAAGATATGCTATTTAGAGGGTTTGAATCATTACATTCCACCATTTTACCGAAGGGGAGACTGAGACCCCACATGGTCATATGGTTTATCCAATATTACAGAACAGAATCTTTATTCAAACCTATGTCTTTTCCATAGAATATGCATAAAATTCTTATAATAAGGTGACTCAAAGAAATGATTATCAAATACACAGTGCCACATAATCACAGTTATACCTTAACACTGACAGCTGAATGTAGCATCTTCGTTTTCTTTGTCAAATGTTCAGTGAAAGAATACCTCTAAGGAAAGTGAAGACCATGAGAAATACCCTAAGTAAAAAAAAAACATGTTGAACAATTTCCTGAAGGAACATGCTTACAGACTGTCTTAGATTTCTTCTTGGGGCTCAAATATAACTATACACCCCCTGAGGAACATCATGGATGTGAGTGTTTTGGGAGGATAGTGCTCCACAGCGTCCCCTGGTGCTCTAACCTAGCACTGGGGCTCATCTAGAGGTGCCACGTGGGATGTTGGGGCTGTGGCTCCTGCAGGAGGCAGACACAGTAGGCTAAAGGGGCCCCACACAGAGGAGAAGGCACTATCATTCTCAATTCTTGTCTTGGTGACTGGGCCCAGAAATTACCAGGTGGCAGGTAAACATCCATTTCTGTGTCAAAGATGTGTGATTAGTTTGAGGGAGATTGTTCTTTCTGAGCAGAAGGCAACGATGACCCACTACAGTACTCTTGCCTGGAATAACCCAAGGATGGAGAGGCCTGGTAGGCTGTAGTCCATGGGGTCGCTAAGAGTCAGACAGGACTGAGCGACTTCACTTTCACTTTTCACTTTCCTGAATTGGAGAACTAATTGCTACCCATTCCAGTGTTCTTGCCTGGAGTATCCCAGAGACGATTGAGCCTGGTGGGCTACTGTCTATGCCATTGCACAGAATCGGACAAGACTGAAGCGACACAGCAGCAGCAGCAGTTCCTTCTGAACTAAGGCAGTCAATTAGTTACAGATGAAGAGTGAACCATCTTTGATCAGAAGGTAGACCCAACTGCAAAGCAATTGTGAATAACCAGGCAGAGGACTTCAGTTTCCACAGATGCAAGCACCACAGCAGTAAAAAATTACTGAACCCGTATTCTGTGTAAGGCCATCAGAATCTAACGCAGTGGTTACTGTTTTTAGATGAGAAAAAGGGCTTATTTTGTCTTTAAGAATGCCCATGCCAGCCTGAATGGTAGTAAAAGAGTAAATACATGTCAAATGAAAGGGTCACCTGTGTGGTGTTGATTGGATATGGTCTGAGTTTAGAGGGAGTGGCTGAGGTTGATCAAGAAGGACCTCCTGGAGAAGTGGGTGCTAAGACTGGGTTTGAACAGACTACAGAGTTTCTCAAATGAAGGCACCAGGACTTCCCTGGGTGTCCAAGGGTCCTGGAGGTCCAGTGGTTATGCCTCTGTGCTTCCAATGCAGGAGGAACCATTTCAACGCCTGGTTATAGAATCAATATCCTGCATACAATGTAACACAGGAAAAAAAAATCAAATGCAAGCACCTCTGTGATGAAAGGCTGTGAGCTTCACAGTGGTTGGAAAGTGATCTCAAGAGATATATGACACCAAAGGGATACATCAGTGTGGGAATAGAGGGTAGCCAGTTCTGCACTAACCCACTCCCTCCTTCTCCCTGTAGATGCTCTATGGGGGTAACATCACAATTGGAACACCCCCTCAGGAATTCCAGGTTATGTTTGACACAGGTTCATCTGACTTGTGGGTGCCCTCCCTCTTTTGCCCCAGTCCAGCCTACTGTGAGTACAGACACCCCTTACCTGGACCATCCTTCACTTGCCCTGCTTCCCTGTTTCCACCCTTGACACATGATGACACTCATCTCTTGTGTCTTCAGCTACACAAGTTAGGTTCAGACATTTCAAGTCTTCTACCTTCTGGCCTACACAAAAGACCTTCAGGATCGCCTATGGATCTGGGAGCATGAAGGGATTTCTTGCTTATAACACTATTCGGGTAATGTGTAAAGAGAAGCTGAGTCAGTACTGGCTATGGAATGACCCCTGCTTGCAAAACAGATGCAGGACCATCTGACAGGACCCCTCCTAGCCTAACTCCCATAGATATTCGCCATCTTATCCACAGGATCCTGTCCCTGGGGAGGCAGTGCCTGTGGTGACACACAAGCAAACAGATTAGCTAACCCAGAGAGTGACTTGAGGTGTGGACTTGCAGCTCCTCTACCCATGAGCAGTTCAAGGTTTATTTTGCTGGGAGTGAGAAGAGGGGAAACAAACACCCATTTTTATATTCACAGACTGTTCCAGGTACTTTCAGGTAATAATTGGTTAAAACCTGCAACAACCACACACAGCAGATGGTCTGATTAGCTTATGAGGCATATGAGGAAATTGAGTTACAGACAGCAAGGGCCTTGCTGAGGTCACACATGTGGTAAACTGCAGAGCTGGTTAGGCTTTTCAGGACTGAAATTGCTGTAGGGTGTTTAGGGACAGGATGAAAGTGATCTGGGGATGCTGGGGGCAGTCACAGGCTTCAGGTATCCAGAATGGGAAACTAGAGGCCAGAGATGTCAAGGGGCCTCATAAATGAGTTCTCACTCTATGGTGCCTTTGAGAGTCTCATAAAACACATGGCCTGCCTCCCCAAAGTACTTAAGTAGTTCCCCTCTTTCTCTTTCTCTCTCATACACACTCGCACAAATACACACATATCCCCAAAAGTGATTTTTCCAGGCAGCAGTTTCATTGATCCCTGCAAGCAAGACTGTGTTTTGGCTTCTGTCTTCCTGGACAGATGCATAATCCACAGTACCTTCAGAGCAGATCAGATCAGTCACTCAGTCGTGTCCGACTCTTTGCAACCCCAGGAATAGCAGCACGCCAGGCCTCCCTATCCATCACCAACTCCCGGTGTTCACTCAGACTCATGTCCTTTGAGTCAGTGATGCCATCCAGCCATTTCATCCTCTGTCGTCCCCTTCTCCTCCAGCCTACAATCCCTCCCAGCATCAGAGTCTTTTCCAATGAGTCAACTCTTCGCATGAGGTAGCCAAAGTACTGGAGTTTCAGCTTTAGCATCATTTCTTCCAAAGAAATCCCAAGGCTGATCTCCTTCAGAATGGACTGGTTGGATATCCTTGCAATCCAAGGGACTTTCAAGAGTCTTCTCCAACACCACTGCTCAAAAGCATCAATTCTTTGGCACTCAGCTTTCTTCACAGTCCAACTCTCACATCCATACATGACCCTGGGAAAACCATAGCCTTGACTAGACGGACCTTTGTTGGCAAAGTAATGACTCTGCTTTTGAATATGCTATCTAGGTTGGTCATAACTTTCCTTCCAAGGAGTAAGTGTCTTAATTTCATGGCTGCAGTCACCATCTGCAGTGATTTTGGAGCACCCAAAAATAAAGTCTGACACTGTTTCCACTGTTTCCCCATCTATTTCCCATGAAGTGATGGGACCGGATGCCATGATCTGCGTTTTCTGAATGTTGAACTTTAAGCCAACTTTTTCACTCTCCACTTTCACTTTCATCAAGAGGCTTTTTAGTTCCTCTTCACTTTCTGCCATAAGGGTGGTGTCATCTGCATATCTGAGGTTATTGATATTTCTCCCGGCAATCTTGATTCCAGCTTGTGCTTCCTCCAGCCCAGCATTTCTCATGATCTACTCTGCATATAAGTTAAATAAGCAGGGTGACAATGTACAGCCTTGACGTACTCCTTTTCCTATTTGGAACCAGTCTGTTGTTCCATGACCAGTTCTAACAGTTGCTGCCTGACCTGCATACAAATTTCTCAGAAGGCACATCAGGTGGTCTGGTATTCCCATCTCTTTAAGAATTTTCCACAGTTTATTGTGATCCACACAGTCAAGGCTTTAGCATAGTCAATAAAGCAGAAATAAATGTTTTTCTGGAACACTTTTGCTTTTTCCATGATGCAGTGGATGTTGGCAATTTGATCTCTAGTTCCTCTGCCTTTTCTAAAACCAGCTTGAACATCAGGAAGTTCATGGTTCACATATTTCTGAAGCCTGGCTTGGAGAATTTTGAGCATTACCTTACTAGCGTGTGAGATGAGTGCTATTGTGTAGTAGTTTGAGCGTTCTTTGGCATTGCCTTTCTTTGTGATTGGAATGAAAACTGACCATTTCCAGTCCTGTGGTCACTGCTGAGTTTTCCAAATTAACTGGCATATTGAGTGAAGCACTTTCACAGCATCATCCTTCAGGATTTGGAATAGCTCAACTGAAATTCCATCACCTCCACTAGCTTTGTTCGTAGTGATGCTTTCTAAGGCCCACTTGATTTCACATTCCAGGATGTCTGGCTCTATGTCAGTGATCACATCATTGTGATTATCTGGATCATGAAGACCTTTTTTGTACAGTTCTTCTGTGTGTTCTTGCCATCTCTTCTTAATATCTTCTGCTTCTGTTAGGTCCATACCATTTCTGTCCTTTATCGAGCCTATCTTTGCATGAAATGTTCCCTCGGTATCTCTAATTTTCTTTCAGAGATCTCTAGTCTTTACCATTCTGTTGTTTTCCTCTATTTCTTTGCATTGATCACTGAGGAAGGCTTTCTTATCTCTCCTTGCTATTCTTTGGAACTCTGCATTCAAATTCTTATTTCTTTCCTTCTCTCCTTTGCTTTTCGCTTCTCTTCTTTTCACAGCTATTTGTAAGGCCTCCCCAGACAGCCATTTTGCTTTTTTGCCTTTCTTTTCCATGGGGATGGTCTTGATCCCTGTCTCCTGTACAATGCCACGAACCTCATTCCATAGTTCATCAGACACTCTATTTATTAGATCTAGGCCCTTAAATCTATTTCTCACTTCCACTGTATAATCATAAGGGATTTGATTTAGGTCATACTTGAATGGTCTAGTGGTTTTCCCTACTTTCTTCAATTTAAGTCTGAATTTGGCAATAAGGAGTTCATGGTTTGAGCCACAGTCAGCTCCTGGTCTTGTTTTTGCTGCCTGTATAGAGCTTCTCCATCTTTGGCTGCAAAGAATATAATCAATCTGATTTCATTGTTGACCATATGGTGATGTCCATGTATAGAGTCTTCTCTTGTGTTGTTGGAAAAATGTGTTTGTTATGACCAGTGCATTTTCTTGTCAAAACTCTATTAGTCTTTGCCCTGCTTCATTCCGTATTCCAAGGCCAAATTTGCCTGTTACTGCAGGTGTTTCTTGACTCCCTACTTTTGCATTCCAGTCCCCTATAATGAAAAGGACATCTTTTTTGGGTGTTAGTTCTAAAAGGTCTTGTAGGTCAAGCTGGACAAGGGGAAAGCAAAAACTCTTCAGCACCCTGTCATCTTATGATTTCTGAGCACACAGGTAGCAGGAGGTCTTGGGCCTCTTCAGAAGACATGGTGGGTGGAGCCAGGTCATGTGACTCAACTTCTAACTTCCTCTGTGCCACTCATTAGCCAGTTACTGACATCAGTATGGTTCTCAGTCGCTCCTAGCCTTGAAATCTGCATCTATAAATGGAGACCTTATTACGGCCTTGGTGGGTAGACAAGCACAAACACAAGCTCTCCAACAGTGCTGTTGTTACTGTCCTCCAAAGATATCCCCTTCTTTTCTCTCTACAGATGCAGAGGAAGGGCAGTATGGTGATGTTTGGTGTGGTGGACAAAGCCTACTACCAGGGAGCACTCAACTGAGTACGATTGATCCAAGTGGGAGATTGGAGTGTACACCTCGACCTGTAAGCCTCACCCTCTGAGGGTCAGCCCAAGTGATGCTCCATATCTGTACATTGACACAGCCATACACACACAGATGCATTCTCAGACACATAGTGACACAGACATATAGACCACCCACAATGACACAGACTGACACACAGACACATGGAAACACACAAGCAGACACATATAAACATAGACACATATAAACATGCATAGCTAGCCAGAGACACAAAAGCACAATTAGAGACACATACAAACATATATACAAACAAACACATAAACACATAGATATGCAAACAACCCATGGGTTCATAATCCCCAGGCCTTCTGACCAGGGCTCTGACCTGGGTCCTAAAAGGGTCTGGAGAGGTCTGTGCAGCTGGGAGAGGGCTGCACCCACTGCCCTGTGAGGCATGGGGCATGGTTAGAAGATGCTACAGTGTGGAGAACAGAGGATCAGGGAGGATTACACCAGCGTGAACAGAGTTATAAGATGACAAACTGTCCAGGGCTACCTGGGACCAAGGAAGTTCTCAGTACAGATAAATGCAGTTTAAAAACAGGGAAAGTCCTAAGCAAATGGAGAAAACTGATCTCCTTAGGGAGCAGCTACCCAGCAGTGGAGAGAGGTTGGCTGCAGTCTTATGACTTGAAAGCAACTAATAAAAATGATATCCCATGTACCTGGTCACACAGTGGGGCAGGGGCTATAAAAGAGAATCAGAAAGGTGGGATCCAGGGGTGACCTGAGGACAAGAAGCATAATTGATAGGATTCTATGTGATACCCTCAGACAAAAGCTGACCTGTCTTTTGTAATTTCTGTGGGCTAGTTATGTATTTCCTGGCCAGGGTCTCAGGGTCTGAGGTGATTATAGGAGCAGTGCTGGGAAACTCCCCTCTCTCCCACCATTATGAGAATCTGCTGTCCTTACAAATCTCCATCTTCACTCTGTGGTTGACCCATTATTTGTTCCCCACCAGATACAGCTCTCTGGATGTTTTTCATTCCTTTTCACAGTCTTCACTCACTCACACTAAACAGACAAGCATTGGGCATCCACTGTGTGCCAGGCATTTTAGGGAGGCAAAGAGAATAAAACTCGCCCTCACATCTAAGAAGGCAGATGCACAAGAAATGACACACACACACACTTAGTGAATTGTGACTTTGGTACATACTAGACTTGAACATGTGTGTGTGTCATGAGCATGTACCAAGGTCACAGTTCCCTATGTGTGTGTTTGTGTGTCATTTCTTGTGCATCTGCCTTCCTAGATGTGAGGGTGAGATAGTGAATTATGACTTTGGTACATGCTAGAAATGAGAAACGGAGAAGGCAATGCCACCCCGCTCCAGTACTCTTGCCTGGAAAAGCCCATGGATGGAGGAGCCTGATAGGCTGCAGTCCATGGGGTCGCAAAGAGTGGGACACAACTGAGCGACTTCACCTTCATGCATTGGAGAAAGAAATGGCAACCCACTGCAGTGTTCTTGCCTGGAGAATCCTAGGGATTGGGGAGTCTGGTGGGCTGCCTTCTATGGGGTCAAACGGAGTCAGAAACAACTGAAGTGACTTAGCAGCAGCAGCAGCAGACATGAAAAAGGGTCTACAGAAAGTGACCTGACAGGAGACTGATAAACACCAAGGGAAAGACTTCCCTGAATCAACGACAATTAAGCTGGAATCTGGAAGATGACAAGAAATTTGCTAGTCAAAGGGTAGGAGACTCTTCTATGTAGGAAGACCAGCTTGTGTCAAGATATAAAAGATCCTGGTGTATTCAAGTAATGCGTTCAAGGATGTCAAGGAAGGTGCTGTGTCGAGAGCAAAAGAAAAGAGTCAGCACAAAAGATGGAGGGCTATTTAGGAGACAGTCGGGAAGTGGGCAGCTCTGGGGAGACTCAGAGTGACCTTTATGCCTGCTTTGTCACACTGTCTCTCAGCATCTCCATGAAAAGAAAGGTTATTGCTTGCTCTGACGGCTGCGAGGCCCTTGTGGATACTGGGACATCACTGATCCTTGGCGCAAGAAGACTAGTCAATAACATCCAGGAGCTCACTGGCACCAGGCCACGGGGTCCCGAGGTGAAGGGTCATGCCCCAGGGTCACTCCCAGTCTCCATACACAAGAAGGATCTCCAGGGCTAACTTTTCTCCCTGTCTCTCTAACAGCACTACGTTTCATGTTTTGCCATCAATACGCTGTCCTCTCTTATCTTCACCATCAATGGTATCAACTACCCAGTGCCAGCTCAAGCCTACATCCTCAAGGTGAGGGGAGAACCCTGAGGGGTGGTTCTCAAATAGGAACTTGCAGGAACCCTTGGGCTGCTGCTGGGAGGAGGGTGCCCTCTCAGGCCACCTCACACTATTGCAGATGCTGAGCCCTGGGGTTGGCCAAAGCCTCCCACAAAACAAACCACCTGAGAGTAAAGGGCCATGTGGGACACTGATCATCCTGAAATAAATGTGGAGACAGCATACCATGCTGGCATGGTGGGAGTCACAAGGTGAAGGGAACACTTAGGTCCTAAGTCCTCAAAGAGCTTTACTTCGATCTGAACCCTCAGATGGAAGAACATGAAAAGTCAGCACTAGCAGCCTTAAAATAAGTCATGTGACAAGGAGAGTGGCTGGGGACAGTCCCAGTGTGCTCTCCCACCATAGGGATTAACAGTCTCCTTTCACTTCTCTCAGTTTTCCTGGTTTGGATGATAAATCACATGGTCACTCTAGTTCTCGGATACATCTTCCCCTAGCTCTGGCCGGGAGGCCACTTTGAGAGTCAGGCTACCCGACCCCTCTGTGGGGAGGCTGGATGCTAATGTGAATAAAGGGTGCACAGTGACTGATCAGCCCCGGCACAGGGTTGAGGCTTCATGTCAGCTCCTTAGGGGAGTTCAGAGCTGGCTGATGGGCTCAAAGAAGACTTTGAGGAAGGGAGAGAATTTCAGGAATACTACTCATGGAACCATATGGAGGGTTGCTTGGTTCTAGGCAAAACTGCACTGGATTCTATACAAATGGCATCCCAAGGTGATCTGCATTGGGGCACTGGGGACTTACTCGGGATGATGAGGGCTACGGACTGACCGGTAGGGATGGGGAACCAGAGTATGTTACCCAACCAAACCTGGAGTGGCCAAAGAGGGTGAGTGCAGACCAAAGGAAGCTTCCCAGAGTTCCTAAGTTAAGTCATCAAGAACGTGTTGAGGGCACTGCTCTATTTAAGATGGATAATCAACAAAGAGTTACTGTGTGGCACAGGGAACTAGGCTTAATTATATAACAACCTGGATGGTAGGGGTATTTTGGGGACCAGGATACATGGATACATATGGTTGAATCCTTTTACTGTCCACCTGAAACTCAGAATATTGTTAATCTGCTATATTCCAATACAAGATAAAGGGTTTTTTGTTTTTTTTTAATAAAGTATGGATTGTGGGGACACAGGAGGAGGCCCAGCATTCTCTGCAGAGAAAACAAGGAGCAGGAGCCAGAAGGAAAGAGACAGGGAGAGAGAGAATTATGGACACTCTTTTTCTTTTCTAAAATTTTTATTGAAGTGTGGCTAACCTTCAGTGTTGCATTAAGTTCTACTGCACAGCAATGTGACTCAGTTATACACATGCAGAAATATATACATATATTTTTTTTCCTTATTCTTTTTCATGCGGTTTATGACTGGATATTTAATATATTTCCTTATGCTCTTCAGTAAGACTTTGTTGTTTATCATTCCTCTATATCTTGAACCTCCAGTCTTCCCCTCCCCAACACACTTCCTCATGGCAACCTCATGTCTTGGCCATTTTTGGTTGTGGATGAACTCTCATATCCCCTGCTAATGAGAAAATCCCTTGATACTTACCAAAAGAGGGAAATACAACCAAGAGTTGTGCTTGGACTGGATATTTGTGGGAGTCGCACATAGGGGCTCATGCTGACTGGTGTGTGTCTCTGACTCCCCCAGGATTCTAGAGGCCACGGCTATTCCACCTTTAAAGAGAACACAGTGAGGGCGTCTAGAGAGACCTGGATCCTGGGTGATGTCTTCCTGAGGCTGTATTTCTCAGTCTTTGATCGAGGAAATGACAGGATTGGCCTGGCACCAGCAGTATAAATGCTTGGAGTGGTTCAGGAATTATTAAGGCCATTCTGAGCAAACAATCACTCACACTTAGGGTGCTCTTTTCCAGGATGCTGGTGAATAGTATTTCATGGTCTGCACACCCTATTATCATTAAATAATAAAGGGTTTCACTCATAAGGGTGCTGAAACAAAAAGGTGCCTCTGTTTGTGTCTGGGAGGTGTACAGTGATTGGGAAGGATCTAGAACCAAGTCTAAATCACAGTAAAGAGGAGCCCACCTCCAACTGGCTTCAAAGAAAGGGGAGACTCACTGAAATGATTCTGGGAATCCAGGACACAAGACTCAGAGCAAATACAAAGATCTCAGTGACTGGACCCAAGAAATCAGAAGTCATCAGTGCTCTATTTCACACCTTCACTGTTTCACCCCTCTTCTCCGATGATCTTAGCCTGACAATTTTCTTCCTTAAGGCCTCTATACCTATTGAGGGAGTCCAAGCTACCTACCCTAGGGTTTTATATCCTGAAGGCATCTCCAATAAGGAAAGAAAATATTGAAGACATCAGAGTTCAAGGGTGTTCTCTGAATGACCCACCTCATATCATGTGTACAGTCCTAGATAAGCCATCCTGTCAGGGCCATGGGGTCCTATGATTGGCTTTACATGGTCATTGACCCTGACCCAGAAGCACACATGATTGTCAATTTCCTCCAGAACTACATACTTGAAGTTGGGGAGAGGCAGAGCCAAAGAAAGTGACTGGGAGATAGTCTAGGTCATGAAAGAGTTTGTGATGACTCACCAACTCCACCACCTCCTCATTCAGAGGAACTATAAGGGGTAATGAAACAGGCTCTCTTCATCCCATCTCAGATAAACTTATCACTGGGCTTCTCCTCTAAGGGAGTTTGGGTGAGGTACTTCATGTAGAGCTGGTTCCCTTTTGCCCCACACCCAGTCACCAGGTCTCTGACACATAAGCCTGCTCTGTCCTTCCAAGCTTCTTGGTAAGTGATGGCCCCAGTGGATCCTTGAGCCATCCCCCTCCTCCAGGGCCCAGAATGCCCCTTCCTTGGCTTCCAATGCTGCTGGGGAGAATGCAGCACAAGTATCGGGAGACCCAGGGTACACAGAGCCTTCAGCCTTTCTGATCTTCTCTATGGGTGGGGCTACAGACTGTTTGCTTGGAGCTGTCATGGTTAGGCACTTTTGCAGTGGAACCAAATGTTCTTTCCACCTGGAGGTCCTCAGTAGATGCCTCAGCTGAGACAGCAGGGGTCAGAGGTTGATTTCCTTTCAGGTTGACTGGTTTGATCTAGTTGTATAAGGGACTCTGAAGAATCTTCTCAAGCACCACAGTTCAAAAGCTCAATTCTTTGGCATTCACCGTTTCTTATGGTCCAGATATCACATCTGTACCTGATTACTGGAAAAACCATAGCTTTGACACTACAGATCTCTGTAGCAAAGTGAGTCCCTACTTTTTAATACACTGTGCAGATTTTTCATAGCCTTTCTTCCTTCCAAGGAGCAAGTGTGTTTTAATCTTGTGGCTGCAGTCAAGGTCCATAGTGATTTTGGAGCCCAAGAAAATAAATCTGCCACTGTTACCAATTTTCCCTCATCTATATGTCACAAAGTGGTGGGACTGGATGCCATGAATGTTGAGTGTCTTTTTGTGAACAGTTTTTTGAATGTTGAGTTTAAGCTAGTTTTGCCATCTCCTGTCCTGATACAGAGGCTCTTTAGTTGTTGTGATTTTTTTTTTGTTTGTTTTTTGCATTCTACTATTAGGGTGGTGTCATATTCATATTTCTGGATGTTGATACTTCTCCCAGCAATCTTGAATCCAGCGTGGGATTTATCCAGACCAGCATATTGAATGAAATATCCTACATATAAATTAAATAACCAGAATGACAATGTATACCTTGTCATTCTCCTTTCCCAATTTTAAATCTTTCTGTTGTTCCTTGTCTGATTCTAACTTCCACTTTTTGACCTACATACAGACTTGTTAGGAGAAAGGTAAGGTGATCTGGTACTCCCATTTCCTTAAAAATTTTCCACAGTTTGTTGTGTTCCACACAGTGAAATGCTTTAGCATAATCAGTGAAGCAGATGGAAACGTTTTTCTGGGAATCCCTTGTTTTCTCTATGATCCAATGGATGTTGGCAATTTGATCTCTGGTTCCTCAACCTGTGTGTATATCTAGAATTTCTCAGTTCGTGTACTGTTGAAACTTAACTTGAAAGATATTGAGAATTACCTTGCCAGCAAGTGAGATGAACAAAATGGCATAATAGGTTGACATTCTTTGGAAGTGCCTTTCTTTTGGATTGGAATGAAAACTGACCTTTTCCAGCACTGTGGCCACTGATGAGTTTTCCAAATTTAATGACATATTGAATGCAGTACTTTTACAGCCTCATTCTTTAGGAATTTTAAACAGCTCATCTGGAATTTCTTCACCTTCCCTGGCTTTTCCTGTAGTGATGTTTCCTAAAGCCCACTTGACTTCATAAACCAGTATATCTGCCTTTATGTGAGTGACCACAGCATCATCCCTACCCCAGTCATTATGGCCTTTTTTGTATAGTTCTTCTGTGCATTCTTGCCACCTCTCCTTAATCTCATCTGCTTCTGTTAGGTCTTTGAATTTTCTGTCCTGTATTGTGCCCATCTTTGCATGAAGTGTTCCTCTGGTATCTCCACTTTTCTTGAAGAGATCTATACTCTTTACAATTTTATTGTTTTCCTCTAATTCTTGCACTATTCACTTATGAAGAGTTTCTTATCTCTCCTTGGCAATTGTCTGGAAGTCTGCATTCCACTGGGTATATTTTACCCTTTCTACTTTGCCTTTTACTTCTCTTATTTTCTCAGCTATTTTTAAGGCCTCCTCAGGCAACCACTTTGCCTTCTCACATTTGTTTTTATTGAGGGTGATTTTGAGGACCACCTCCCATACAATGTTGCAAAACTCCATCCACAGTTCTTCAGCCTAACAGACCTAATACCTTGAATCCATTTTTCATCTCCACCATATAATAATAAGGAATTTGATTTTGGTCATAATTGAATGTTCTAGTGGTTTTCCTTACTTTATTCAATTTAAAATTGAATATTGTTTGCTTCTCCCTAAGCATTGCTTCCAGATCACCACCCACCACTCCCAGTGGGTGTGGAGCAAAAACACACAATTTGAGGACTGTTACCCTGGGTTTGTGCTTGGCTTTTCACATGCTTAGCTGTATGAGCTTGATCAAGTCTCTTAACTTCAGTTTTCTCATCTGGAAAATGGGCATCATGATGACAATTCCACCTTCTATATTGCATGTGTGCCTGCAAAGAGCAAGTGACCCTGAGTGGGCTTTCTGGGTTCCTGAGTCTGGTACAAATATGAATTATTCTGCAACCTGGGTGAAGGAAGTCTTTTGTTTAGACATTATGGCTGCCATCCCCAAGGCTAATTATTGATTCAAGCCAAATGACATCTATCTCTGAACCATGACACAGAACTCTGACTGAGCTGATGCTTCTGTTTTCTGGGGTCCTAGAAAAGCTAATGATTACTGTCTCAGATTACTCCCTTCCTCAGCCTTATCAGTCAGCCTTTCCTTGTCAACTACTTCTCCCCTGAAATCACACTGCAAGAGTCATAAAGGCTCTTGGTCTCTTGTCAGTTTCCCACATCTCCAGCATAGCAACAAGTAGTTATTACGGCTATTTGTCCTAGCAACAACTATGGCAACTTGTACAGGCCAATCTCAACCTGTTAAATGAATCTTTCCCCATTTGGCCTCTCATGTTTAAATTACCTATAGTTGCCTTATTAACCTTCCTTTGCTTGCTGTTTAATGTCGAAATATGTGTGGACCTCATCTAGTTGTCTTTCCCAACCCTAATTCCAACCATGCAATTAAGTAACCAAACATTTAGTCATCTAGCTACCCACATGAATCTACAAATGCAAACCACCCATCATGCATTTCTTGCTTGCCCCAAAACACCATTGAAGTGATCTGCTGAAACAATGTAATACATTGGCATGTACACTCCAGAAGGGACACGTTTTCTCCTGATTTGTTTTCCATCTAGTGCAGAATGTCTATCATAAGTCTGACCCTCCAGCAGCTGGTCACATGATTTTTGCAGACTTAGCCCACTCCATATCCCTTCCACACCCCACAGTAAAATCTAGAGAACAGACTCAGTCAAAGCTCTCTGTCCTGCAGAAAAGTTTTTGTTGTTGTTGTTGTTGTTTTGTTTTGTTTTTTTAGAAAACAATATTCGGTAACATATTCAAGATCTTGTGCTCCTTGCCTTGGATTCAAGGACCTGCACCAGCGGATGGGAAGCCTCTCCTTCGACCTAAATCTTTCACACCTCCCACAAGGGCCACAGGTTTTTCTGGACCCCAAAGACTTCTGCCTGCTCCCTGATGTCCTCTGTACATCAGTTCAGTTCAGTCTCTCAGTCATGTCCAACTCTTTGCTATATCATGAGGTGCAGCATGCAATGTTTCCCTGTCCATCACCAACTCCCGGAGCTTGCTCAAACTCATGTTCATCAGGTTGGTGATGCCACCCAACAATTTCATCTTCTGTCTTCCCCTTTGCTTTCTGCCTTTAATCTTTCCCTGCATCAGGGTCTTTTCTAATGAGTCAGTTCTTCTCATCAGGTGGCCAAAGTATTGGAGGTTCAGCTCCAGCATCGGTCCTTCCAATGAAGATTCAGGACATATTTCCTTTAGCACAGACTGCTTGAATCTCTTTGCAGTCCAGGGGACTCTCAAGAGTCTTGTCCAACATCACAGTTTAAAAGCATCAATTCTTTGGTACTCAGCTTTCTTTATGGTCCAACTCTCACATCCACTCATGATTTCTGGTAAAACCATATCTTTGAATCTACAGACCTTTGCTGGTAACGTAATGTCTCTGCTTTTTAGTATGCTGTCAGGTTTTTCACAGCTTTTCTTCCAAGAAGCTAGTGTGTTTTTTTTTCACAATTGCAGTAACTACCTATATTAATTTTTAAGCCCAGGAAAATAAAGTCCGTCACTGTTTTCATTGTTTTTCCAGGTATCTGCCATGAAGTGATGGAACTGGATGCTATGATCTTCATTTTTTGATCTATATATGCCACATCAAGACCGTCCCAAAGAAAAAGAAATGCAAATAAGAACAATGCTTGTCTGAGGAGGCCTTACAAATAACTTAGAAAAGAAGAGAAGCAAAAGGCGAAGGATAAAAGAAAGACAGACCCATCTGAATGCACAGTTCCAAAGAATAGCAAGAAGAGATTTTTTAAAAAAGCCTTCCTAAGTGACCAGTGCAATGAAATAGAGGAAAACATTAGAAAGGTAAAGACCAGAGATCTCTTCAAGAAAATTAGAGATAGGGAGGGAATTTTTCAGGCAAAGATGGGCACAATAAAAGAGAGACATGGGATGGACCTAACAGAAGCAGAATATATGAAGAAGAGAGTGAAAGAATACTTCGAAGAACAGCACAAAAAAGATTTTGATGACCCATATAACCACGATGGTGTGATCACTCACCTAGATCTAGACAATCCTGAAATGTGAAGTCAAATGTGGATTCAGAAGCATCACTAAGGGCAAAGCTAGTGGAGGTGATGACATTGCAGTAGAGCTATATAAGTTCCTAAATTTGATGCTGTTAAAGTGCTGCACTCAATATTACTAGCAAATGTGGAAAACTCAGCAGTGCTCACAGGACTGGAATGGTTGGTTTCCTTGCAATCCCTAAAAAAGTGATTTCAAAGAACGTTCAACTATCACACAGTTGCACTCTTCTCACATGCTAACAAAGTAATTTCTCCAAGCAAGTCTTCAACAGTACTAGAACTGTGAAATTCCATATGTTCAAGCTGGATTTAGAATAGGCAGAGGAACCAGAGATCAAATTGTTAACATTCATTGGATCGTAGAAAAAGCAAGAGATTTCTAGAAATACACCTACTTCTGCTTTATTGATCATGCAAAAGCCTTTGACTGTGTGGATCACAACACACTGTGGAAAACTTACACAGGTGGGAATACCAGACCATCTTACCTGCCTTCTGAGAAATCTGTATGCAGGTCAAGAAGCAACAGTTAGAACTGAACATGGAACAGCAGACTGGTTCCAATTCGGGAAAGGAGTATGTAAAGGCTGTATATTGTTACCTTGCTTATTTAACTTATATGCAGAGTGCATCATGTGAAATGCCCAACTGGATGAAGCACAAGCTGGAATCAAGATTATTTGGAGAAATATCAATAGCCTCAGATGTGCAGAAGACACCACCCTTACGGCAGAAGTTGAAGAGCAACTAAAAAGCCTCTTGATAAAAGTGAAATAGGAGAGTGAAACATTTGGTTTAAACTTCACATTCAGAAAATCAATATCATGGCATTTGGTTCCATCACTTCATGGCAAATAGATGGAAAATTAATGGAAACAGTGAAAGACTTTATTTCCAGGGGCTCCAAAATCACTACAGATGATGACTGCAGTCATGAAATTAAAAGATGCTTGCTCTTTTGAAGAAAAACTATGACAAACCTATACAAATGTTTTAAAAGTAGGGACATTAATTTGCTGAAAAAGTTCAGTATAATCAAAGCTATGATTTTTCCAGTTGTCATGTATGGATCTGACACTTGCACCATAAAGAATGGTGAGCAGTGAAGAATAGATGGTTTTGAACTGTGGTTTTGGACAAGACTCTTGAGAGTCCCTTGGACTGCAAGGAGATCCACCCAGTTATCCTAAAGGAAATCAAACCTGAATATTCATTGGAAGGATCGATGCTGAAATTGAACCTCCAATACTTTGGCCAACTGATGTGAAGAACTGAATCGTTAGAAAAAACCCTGTTACTGGGAAAGATTGAAGGCAGGAGCAGAAGAGTTTGACAGAGGATGAGATGGTTGGATGGAATCACCAACTCGATGGACATGAGTGTGCCCAAGCTCCAGGAGTTGGTGAAGAACAGTGAGCCTTGGCGTGCTGCAGTCCATGGGGCTGCAAAGAGTCGGACATGACTGAGCAAATGAACTGAACTGAAGAGGCCATATAGCAAATACTATTTGTAATTGGCCTGTTTCTCCAGCAAGACTGGGGCTCCCTAAGGCCCCACACATATCCCCAGTCAAGTTTGCCCCCATGCACAAAAGTCAGTGCCTAGCATTCAAAAGGCATTAAGTGAATTCTGATTGCAGGGAGACCTCCATTATAGTCGACATAAAGGCGTAAATGGCGTATTTATCCTCCTGTCTCAAATAACTCTAAAGTAGAAAAGACAAATGAAAGAGCATTGTTTTACACCAAACATCTGGCAGGAGAGAATGGATTCCTGAGGCGGGGAGCAAGCAAGGAGACTTCTACAATTACCCCAACTCTAGAAATAGTTTCCAACACATACATGGAAGGTGTACATAGGCAGAGACAATCTCCCTAAGAAGAGAGATTTATGACTCTAAATAGTTAGAGTTCACAGGAGAGAGCTACATACAGAGAACTGTGGGAAGAAACAAGTGATACCTTTCCAGGTTTCATCAGAGTTGATAGTACTGGTCTGAATTATAGGGAATAATCCTTGAGTCTCAAATTGCACCAAGTCTAATTGTGTCCCACCCACCAGCGTGAAAATTACTCATATTTCAAATATAAATTTATTTATTTTAATTGAGGCTAATTACTTTAAAATATTGTATGATTTTGTCATATATTGACATGAATCTGCAATGGGTGTACACCTGCTCCCCATCCTGTACCCCCTTCCCACCTCCCTCCCCATACCATTCCTCTGAGTTATGTCAGTGCACAAGCCCCGAGCATCCTGTATCATGCATTGAACCTGAACTGGAGATTCATTTCACATATGATAATATACATGTTTCAATGCCATCCTCCCAGATCATCCCACCCTCGCCCTCTCCCACAGAGTCCAGAAGACTGTTCTATACATCTGTGTCTCTTTTGCTGTCTCGCATACAGGGTTATGGTTACCATTGTTCCATTGACCTATATTTCTGTCTTTGTGCCAGTACCATACTGTCTTGATGAATGTGGCTTTGTGATATAGCCTGAAGTCAGCCAGGTTGATTCCTCCAGTTCCATTCTTCTTTCTCAAGATTGCTTTGGCTATTTGAGTTTTTTTTGTATTCCATACAAATTGTGAAATTATTTGTTCTAGCTCTGTGAAAAATACCATTGGTAGCTTGATAGGGATTGCATTGAATCTATAGAATGTTTTGGGTAATATACTAATTTTCACTATATTGATATTTCCGATCCACGAACATGGTATATTTCTTCATCTATTAGTGTCCTCTTTGATTTCTTTCACCAGTGTTTTATAGTTTTCTATATATAGGTCTTTTGTTTCTTTAGGTAGATAAAGTCCTAAGTATTTTATTCTTTTCGTTGCAATGGTGAATGGAATTGTTTCCTTAATATCTCTTTCTATTTTCTCATTATTAGTGTATAGGAATTCAAGGGATTTCTGTGTGTTGATTTTATATCCTACAACTTTACTATATTCATTGATTAGCTCTAGTAATTTTCTGGTGGAGTCTTTAGGGTTTTCTATGTAGAGGATCATGTCATCTACAAACAGTGAGAGTTTTACTTCTTCTTTTCCAATTTGGATTCTTTTATTTCTTTTTTTGTTCTGATTGCTGTGGCCAATGCTTCTAAATCTATGTTGAATAGTAGTGGTGAGAGTGAACACCCTTGTATTTTTCTTGACTTTAGGGGAAATGCTTTCACTTTTTCACCATTGAGGATAATGTTTGCTGTGAGTTTGCCATATATAGCTTTTATTATGTTGAGGTATGTTCCTTCTATTCCTGCATTCTGGAGGGTTTTACCATAAATGGATATTGAATTTTGCCAAAGGCTTTCTCTGCATCTATTGAGATAATCATATGGCTTTTATTTTTCAATTCTTTAATGTGGTGTATTATATTGATTGATTTGCAGATATTGAAGAATCCTTGCATCCCTGGGATAAAGCCCACTTGGTCATGATGTGTGATCTTTTAAATGTGTTGTTGGATTCTGATTGCTAGAATTTTGTTAAGGATTTTTGCATCTATATTCACCAGTGATATTGGCTTATAGTTTTCCTTTTTGGCATATCTTTGTCAGGTGTTGGTATTAAAATAATGGTGGCCTCATAGAATGAGTTTGGCAGTTTGTCTTCGTCTGAAATTTTCTGGAAGAGTTTGAGTAGAATAGGTGTTAGCTTTTCGCTAAATTTTTGGTAGAATTCAGCTGTGAAGCCATCTGGTCCTGGGCTTTTGTTTCCTGGAAGATTTCTGATTACAGTTTCAATTCAATGCATGTGATGTCTCTGTTAAGATTTTGTGTTTCTTCCTGGTTCAGTTTTGGAAAGTTGTACTTTTCTAAGAATTTGTCCATTTCTTCCATGTTGTCCATTTCATTGGCATATAATTTCTGATACTAGTCTCTTATGATCCTTTGTATTTCTGTGTTGTCTGTTGTGATCTCTCCATTTTCATTTCTAATTTTATTGACTTGATTTTTCTCCCTTTGTTTCTTGATGAGTCGGGCTAATGGTTTGTCAATTTCATCTACCCTTTCAAAGAACCAGCTTTTGCCTTTGTTGATTTTTGCTATGGTCTCTTTTGTTTCTTTTGCATTTATTTCTGGCCGCATTTTGAAGATTTCTCTCCTTCTACTAACACTGGGCTTCTTCATTTCTTCCTTTTCTAGTTGCTTTAGGTGTAGAGTTAGGTTATTTATTTGACTTTTTTCTTGTTTCTTGAGGTATGCCTGGATTGCTATGAACCTTCCCCTTAGCTCTGCTTTTACAGTTTCCCACGGGTTTGGGGTTGTTTTGTTTTCATTTTCATTCATTTCTATGCATATTTTGATATCTTTTTTTTATTTCTTTTGTTATTTGTTGGTTATTCAGCAGCATGTTGTTCAGACTTCCTATGTTGGAATTTTTAATAGTTTTTCTCCTGTAATTGACATCTAATCTTACTGCATTGTGGTCAGAAATGATGCTTGGAATGATTTCAATTTTTTGAATTTGCCAAGGCTAGATTTATTGCCCTGACTGTGATCTATCTTGAAGAGGGTTCCGTGTGCACTTGAGAAAAAGGTGAAATTCATTGTTTTGGGGTGAAATGTCCTATAGATATCAATTAGGTCTAATAGGTCTATTGTATCATTTAAGTTTGTGTTTCCTTATTAACTTTCTGTTTAGTTGATCTAGCCATAGATGTGAGTGGGGTATTAAAGTCTCCCACTATTATTGTATTATTGTTAATTTCCCCTTTCTTACTTGTTAGCATTTGTCTTATATATTTTGGTGCTCCTGTGTTGGGTGCATTTATATTTATAATAGTTATATCTTCTTCTTGGATTGATAGCTTGATCATTATGTAGTGTCCTTATTTATCTCTTTTCACAGCCTTTGTGTTAAAGTCTATTTTATCTGATATGAGGATTGCTATTCCTGCTTTCTTTTGGTCTCTATTTGCATGGAATACGTTTTTCCAGCCCTTCACTTTCAGTCTGAATGTGTCCCTTCTTTCTAGGTGGATCTTTTGTAGACAACATATATAGGCATCTTGTTTTTTATCCATTCAGCCAGTTTGTCTTTTCTTTGGGGTGTTCAACTCACTTACGTTTAAGGTAATTATTGATAAGTATGATCCTGTTGTCATTTACTTTATTGTTTTGGGTTTGAATTTATACACCCTTTCTGTGTTTCCTGTCTACAGAATATCCTTTAGCATTTGCTGGAAATCTGGTTTGGTGGTGCTGAATTCTCTCAGCTTTTGCTTGTCTGTAAAGCTTCTGATTTCTCCTTCATATTTGAATGTGATCCTTGCTGGGTACAGTAATCTGGGCTGTAGGTTTTTGTTTTTGTTTTTCATCACTTTAAGTATGCCCTGCCATTTCCTCCTGGCCTGAAGAGTTTCTATTCAAAGATCAGCTGTTATCCTTATGGGAATCCCCTTGTGTGCTATTTGTTGTTTTTCCCTTGCTGCTTTTAATATTTGTTCTTTGTGTTTGATCTTGTTTATTTGATTAATTTGTGTCTTGGGGTGTTTCTCCTAGGGTTTCTCCTTTTTGGGACTCTTTGGGTTTCTTGGACTTGTGTGATTATTTCCTTCCCCAATTTAGGGAATTTTTCAACTATTATCTCAAGTATTTTCTCTTGGTCTTTCTTTCTGTCTTCTTATCTGGGACTCCTATGATTCAAATGTTGGGGCATTTAACATTGTCCCAGAGGTCTCTGACATTTTCCTCATTTCTTTTAATTCATTTTTCTTTTTTCCTCTCTCTTTCATTGATTTCTACCATTCTATCTTCTACCTCCCTTATCCTATCTTCTGCCTCTGTTATTCTACTCTTGGTTCCCTCTAGAGTGTTTTTGATCTCATTTATTGCATTATTCATTATATATTGGCGCTTTTTTAATTTCTTCTTGGTCCTTGTTAAACCTTTCTTGCATTTTCTCAATCCTTGTCTCCAGGCTATTTATCTGTAATTCCTTTTTGTTTTCAAGATTTTGAATCATTTTCACTTTCATTATTCAGAGTTCTTTATCAGGTAGATTCCCTATCTCTTCCTCTTTGTTTGGTTTGGTGGACATTTATCCTGCTCATTTACATGCTGGGTATTTCTCTGCCTCTTCATCTTGTTTATATTGCTGTGTTTGGGGTCGCCTTTCCGTATTCTGGCAGTTTGTGGAGTTATCTTTATTGTGGAGTTTACTTGCTGTGGGTGGGGTTTGACGGGTGGCTTGTCAAGTTTTCCTGGTTAGGGAAACTTGTGTTGGTTTTCTGGAGGGTGGAGCTGGATTTCTTCTCTCTGAAGTGCAATGAAGTGTCCAGCAATGAGTTATGAGATGTCAATGGGTTTGAAGTGACTTTGGGCAGGCTGTATATGGAAGTTCAGGGCTATGTTCCTGTGTTGCTGGAGAATTTGCATGGTATGTCTTGCTCTGGAACTTGTTGGACCTTGGGTGGTGCTTGGTTTCAGTGTAAGGATGGAGGCATTTGATGAACTCCTATCGAGTAATGTTCCCTGGAGTCAGGAGTACCTTGGTGTTCTCCAGATTTGGACTTAAGCCTCCTGCTCCTGGTTTTCAGTTGTATTCTTACAGTAGCCTCAAGACTTCACCATCTGTACAGCACCAATGATAAAACATCTACGTTAAAAATGAAAAGTTTCTCCACAGTGAGAGATACCCAGAGAAGTTCACAGAGTTACATGGAGAAGAGAAGAGGGAGGATGGAGATAGAGGTGACCAGAAGGAGAAAAGAGGAATCAAAAGAGGAGAGAGCGAGCTAGCCAGTAATCACTTCACTATGTGCTCTCCACAGTCTGGATCCCTCAGAGATGTTCAGAGTTACACAGAGAAGAGAAGACAAGAGGGAGGAAGGAGACAGAGGTCTCCAGGGGGATAAAGGGGAGAATCAAAAAGAGAGAGACAGATCCAGCCAGTATTAAGTTCCCTAAGTGTTCTCCACAGTCCAGAACACACAAAGAGATTCAAAGAGTTGAATAGATAAGAGAAGGGGGAGGGAGGAGATAGAGACAACCTGTTGGAGAAAAATGAGAACCCAAAAGGGAGAGAGCAATTAGGCCAGTGATCTCACTCCCATGCAAAAATGGTTACTGAAGATTGGGTTCTTAAAGGTACAAAGTTGATAAGAAATACCAAAAACCAAAGATTAAAAACCTAGAGTAGAATTTGGATTCTCAAAAAAAAAATATTAAAGGAAAAAACCAAGTAACAAAATTATATATCAGATCAGATCAGATCAGTCACTCAGTCGTGTCCGACTCTTTGCGACCCCATGAATTGCAGCACGCCGGGCCTCCCTGTCCATCACCAACTCCCGGAGTTCGAGTCCATCAAGTCAGTGATGCCATCCAGCCATCTCACCCTCTGTCGTCACCTTCTCCTCTTGCTCCCAATCCCTCCCAGGATCAGAGTCTTTTCCAATGAGTCAACTTTTCACATGAGATGACCAAAGTACTGGAGTTTCAGCTTCAGCATCATTCCCTTCAAAGAAATCCCAGGGCTGATCTCCTTCAGAATGGACTGGTTGGATCTCCTTGCAGTCCAAGGGACTCTCAAGAGTCTTCTCCAACACTACAGTTCAAAAGCATCAATTCTTTGGCGCTCAGCCTTCCTCACAGTCCAACTCTCACATCCATACATGACCCTGGAAAAACCATAGCCTAGACTAGACGAACCTTTGTTGGCAAATTAATGTCTCTGCTTTTGAATATGCTATCTAGGTTGGTCATAACTTTCCTTCCAAGGAGTAAGCGTCTTTTAATTTCATGGCTGCAGTCCCCATCTGCAGTAATTTTGAAGCCCCCAAAAATAAAGTCTGACACTGTTTCCCCATATATTTCCCACGAAGTGATGGGACCAGATGCCATGATCCTTGTTTTCTGAATGTTGAGCTTTTAGCCAACTTTTTCACTCTCCATTTTCACTTTCATCAAGAGGCTTTTTAGTTCCTCTTCACTTTCTGCCATAAGGCAATGCCAAAGAATGCTCAAACTATCGCACAATTGCATTCATCTCACATGCTAGTAAAGTAATGCTCAAAATTCTCCAAGCTATATATATTGCTGAAGCCTGGCTTGGAGAATTTTGAGCATTACTTTACTAGCATGTGAGATGAGTGTAATTGTGTGATAGTTTGAGCATTCTTTGGCATTGCCTTTCTTTGTGATTGGAATGAAAACTGACCTTTTCCAGTCCTGTGGCCACTGCTGAATTTTCCAAATTTGCTGGCATATTGAGATCAGCACTTTCAAAGCATCATCTTTCAGGATTTGAAATAGCTTAATTGGAATTTCATCACCTCCACTAGCTTTGTTCGTAGTGATGTTTTCTAAGGCCCACTTGACTTCACATTCCAGGATGTCTGGCTCTAGGTCAGAGATCACACCATCATGATTATCTGGGTCGTGAAGATCTTTTTTGTACAGTTCTTCAGTGTATTCTTGCCACCTCTTCTTAATATCTTGTGCTTCTGTTAGGTCGATACCATTTCTTTCCTTTATCAAGCCCATCTTTACATGAAATGTTCCCTCGATATCTCTAATTTTCTTTCAGAGATCTCTAGTCTTTCCCATTCTGTTGTTTTCCTCTATTTCTTTGCATTGATTGCTGAGGAAGGCTTTCTTATCTCTCCTTGCTATTCTTTGGAACTCTGCATTCAGATGCTTATATCTTTCCTTTTCTCCTTTGCTTTTCACCTCTCTTCTTTTCACAGCTATTTGTAAGGCCTCCTCAGACAGCCATTTTGATTTTTTGCCTTTCTTTTCCATGGGGATGGTCTTGATCTCTGTCTCCTGTACAATGTCACGAACCTCATTCAATAGTTCATCAGGAACTCTACCTATCAGATCTAGGCCCTTAAATCTATTTCTCACTTCCATTGCATAATCATAAGGGATTTGATTTAGGTCATACCTGAATGGTTTTAGAAAAGGCAGAGGAACCAGAGATCAAATTGCCAACATCTGCTGGATCATCAAAAAAGCAAGAGAGTTCCAGAAAAAGATCTATTTCTGCTTTATTGACAATGCAAAAGCCTTTGACTCTGTGGATCACAATAAACTGTGAGAAATTCTGAAAGAGATGGGAATACCAGACCGCCTGACCTGCCTTTTGAGACATCTGCATGCAGGTCAGGAAATAACAGTTAGAACTGGACATGGAACAACAGACTGGCTCCAAATAGGAAAAGGAGCACGTCAAGGCTGTATATTGTCACCTTGCTTATTTAACTTCTATGCAGAGTACATCATGAGAAACGCTGGGCTGGAAGAAGCACAAGCTGGAATCAAGATTGCCAGGAGAAATATCAATAACCTCAGATATGCAGATGACACCACCCTTATGGCAGAAAGTGAAGAGGAACTAAAAAGCCTCTTGATGAAAGTGAAAGAGGAGAGTGAACAATTTGGCTTAAAGCTCAACATTCAGAAAACAAAGATCATGGCATCTGGTCCCATCACTTCATGGGAAATAGATGAGGAAAGAGTGGAAACAGTGTCAGACTTTATTTTTTTGGGCTCCAAAATCACTGCAGATGGTGACTGCAGCCATGAAATTAAAAGACACTTACTCCTTGGAAGGAAAGTTATGACCAACCTAGATAGCATATTCAAAAGCAGAGACATTACTTTGCCAACAAAGTTTCATTTAGTCAAGGCTCTGGTTTTTCCAATGGTCATGTATGGATGTGAGAGTTGGACTGTGAAGAAGGCTGAGTGCCAAAGAACTGA
Organism: Bubalus kerabau; assembly: GCF_029407905.1. NCBI lineage: Eukaryota > Metazoa > Chordata > Mammalia > Artiodactyla > Bovidae > Bubalus > Bubalus kerabau. The sequence goes on from NC_073628.1 coordinate 13,042,763, forward strand.
TGCTTTTGAACTGTGGTGTTGGAGAAGACTCTTGAGAGTCCCTTGGACTGCAAGGAGATCCAACCAGTCCATTCTGAAGGAGATCAGCCTTGGGATTTCTTTGGAAGGAATGACGCTAAAGCTGAAACTCCAGTACTTTGGCCACCTCATGCTAAGAGTTGACTCATTGGAAAAGTCTCTGATGCTGGGAGGGATTGAGGGTAGGAGGAGAAGGGAATGACAGAGGATGAAATGGCTGGATGGCATCACTGACTCAATGGATGTCAGTCTGAGTGAACTCCGGGAGTTGGTGATGGACAGAGAGGCCTGGTGTGCTGCAATTCATGGGGTCGCAGAGTCGGTCACGGCTGAGCGACTGAACTGAACTGAACTGAGTATATATATATATATATATATATATATATATATATATAGTCTTTTTTTTTCAATGTAATAGTAGGTTATTAAAATGAAAATTAAAGGGGTTGTAGAGGAGTTAAAAATAAAAAAAAACATATTTAAAGAATGAAAATAGTAAAAATATATCTAGACTTTCTATGGTGTTGTGGACAGTGTGGGGTCAGTTCACTTTCAGATAATTCCTTGATCCAGCTTATACTTCCATAAGATCTATAGGCCCCTTACTATGTTCACTTCAGTTCAGTTCAGTCACTTAGTCGTGTCCAACTCTTTGTAACCCCATGAATTGCAGCACACCAGGCTTCCCTGTCCATCACCAACTCCCAGAGTTCACTCAGATTCATGTCCATTGAGTCAGTGATGCCATCCAGCCATCTCATCCTCTGTCGTCCCTTCCTCTTCCTGCCTCCAATCTCTCCCAGCATTAGAGTCTTTTCCAATGAGTCAACTCTTCACATGAGGTGGCCAAAGTACTGGAGTTTCAGCTTCAGCATCATTTCCTTCAAAGAAATCCCAGGGCTGATTTCCTTCAGAATGGACTGGCTGGACCTCCTTGCAGTCCAAGGAACTCTCAAGAGTCTTCTCCAACACCACAGTTCAAAAGCATCAATTCTTCGGGGCTCGCTTTCTTCACAGTCCAACTCTCCCATCCATGCATGACCACTGGAAAACCCATAGCCTTGACTAGACGGACCTTTGTTGGCAAAGTAATGTCTCTGCTTTTGAATATGCTATCTAGGTTGGTCATAACTTTTCTTCCAAGGGGTAAGCACCTTTTAATTTCATGGCTGCAGTTACCATCTGCAGTGATTTTGAAGCCCCAAAATTAAAGTCTGACACTGTTTCCACTCTTTCCCCATCTATTTCCCATGAAGTGATGGGACCAGAATCCTATGTAGTCGGTGCTAATTGCAGGGTTTTAATCTACTGCACCTGTCACTTCCAGGGCGGCCCCCTCTGTTGTAGCTACTTTTCTGGTCTATTCAGTGTCTAATTTCTTCCCTGTCCCAACGGGGTGAGGGTAGACGATTTTTTTAGGCTCACTTTTTCAGTCACACTGTGGGGAGGGAGGAACACTGCAACCAAATATCACTGGCACGTGTGGGGAGTGATCCCAGTGTCTCGGGCACACTGGATTTGTCCCCGCTCATGGCGTGTGTCCTTCCCAGTCTACACTGCTCAGGCTCTAGGTTTCTCTGCTGGGAACTGTCTGAGGCGGGCCCTGGGTTGCATCCGCTTCCCAGGTCTGAGCCACTCAGGTGACCAGGTGTTTGGCAAGCATGGTCGCTCCTAGTTATTGCCTATCCCATCCCTGCCGCTCAGTTTTCTGGGTGTACAACTGGCACGCCTTTTTAGGCTCATATTGACAGTCCAGAATCCCAAGAAATCTTGGTTAGCAACGAAGCCTGCTTGCAGTTTGGTAGATGATGCCTCTCTGGGGCCACGATTGCCCCCTTCCAGCCCTGGCTGCCCTCGCTCCCTGTCTCTGGCAGGAGATGGACCGGTCCGCAACTTGCTACCTCTGCTCAGTCCTTTGTTCTGTGAGCAGACCTGATGGTATCTTAGTTTAGGGGTTTTCACCGGGGTAGCTATCCTAGGGCCTGGTTTGCTATTTCATGTTAGTTCCCTCAGATTGCCCTGGGGGCATTCAGGCCTGGTCCTTACTCTAAACAATGCAGCCTGCACCTTCCTGCCCAGCCCCCTCTTGTTAGGAACGGATGCAGGTGTCTGTGCTGCTTCCCCACTGGGAGTTACCATTGGGCATGTAATCTGTGGGTTTACATTTTTTATTTATTTTTCCTCCTACTTATGTTGTCCTCTGAGGTTTCAAGGCTTGCCACAGACTCGCCAGTGAGAGTGTTTCCTGGTGTTTGGAAACTTCTCTCTTTTTTAAGACTCCCTTCCCAGGACAGATCTTCATCCCTACCTCTTTTGCCACTCTTTTTATCTTTTAAATTTTTTCCTACCTCCTTTTGAAGACAATGGGCTGCTTTTCTGGGTGCCTGATGTCCTCTCCCTGCATACAGAAGTTGTTTTGTGGCATTTACTCAGCGTTCAAATGTTCTTTTGATGAATTTGTTAAGGGAGAAACTGGTCTCCCTGTCCTATTCCTCCACCATCTTAGGACTTCCCCCGAAATTACGTATAATTCACATGAGATCAATAGGGCCTTGAGGACAATATTTCCTTGCTAGTGGGGAATAGTAAACCTGGTCTAAAGGCTGGTTTCATCTCAGCTTAAAAAGCTTTACAGCAAGCCTTCAAAAAATGCAATTGTTTCCAAGAAATTAACAGTGTTTGCAAACAGTGAAAGGAACAATTTAGAAAAATTAAAAAATATCCAGCATCCAAAGGTAAAGTGACCATATCCACAATCCAATTTAAATTTCTATAAAAATTGTGAAAGTATTTGTCCTAGTTTCATCTTAATTTTGTAAGGTAATTTTCCTCTAATTAAGATAAATAAATAAATTTAAAAAGAAAAAAATCCAGATGTGTAAAGAAGCAATAAAATATGCATACCGAGGAAAATCAATTAGTAAAAGCACAAGTAAAATATATATTACATAAATAGCAGGGAAGGACATTAAAATGCTTACTACATCAATAATGCTTTATTCATGAAGCTGAAGAATATTGAGTATGTTAAATAGAGACATGTAATATAGAAATGCAAAGACTGGGAAAAAATTAATTGTGCATCAGTGAGCTTTGAAGTAACTTTAAGAGTGCTTAAATATATGTAAATGGAATCCCACAGGAAGTGAAAGACAGGAGAATAGAGCAAAGAACTTCATAATTACTGGCTAAAAAATTTCCAGATATGATGAAAGCTTTAAACCCATTAACACAGAAGCTCAATTAAGTCAAGGACAAGAAATATGACAACTATACAAAGGCACATCATAATTCATGGTTTAAGACAATCAACCAAAGAAATGTAACCAGAATGAAAAACAGTCACAGTAGAACAAAAAAATTAAGATGACAGCAAATTAGGCAAATGAAACCATATCTTAAATGCTGAGAGAAACATAATTGACTCAGAATTATACACCCAAGAAAAATACATATCAAAAACAAGATAAAATACTTTCTCAGACATACAACAAATGCAAGACTGCATCACTACCAGCAGACCAATGTAATAAATGTTTCTTAAAGGTCTCAAGTGAGAAGGAATTTAAAACAAAGTGAAAATCTGGATCCACAGGGGGAATGAACATTACCCAAAATGATAAACAGGTAATATGTATTAAAAGGTAAATATAGGGACTTCCTTGGTTGTCCAGTGGTTAAGGATCTGCTTTACAATGCAAAGCATGTGCAAATGGCAAAGTTTTGTTCCTTTGCCAGAGAACTGTGATCCCACATGCCACTGAGCAACTAAGCCTGCATGTCTCAAATAGAGTTCACATGCTGCGAATACTGAGCATGCCCTCCTCAAATAAAGAGTTCCTACCACAAGGAAGATCCTGCATGCCACACTAAGACCCAGTACAGGCAAAGAAATGATAAATAAATACATAATTTAATAATTATCATATTTAATAATGATAGACTGGCAAGTTAAAAATGCATACCATGGATCTTAAAACTACTTAAAAAACAGTTACAGTCAATAAAATGACAAAGGATATAAAAGGGAATCAGAAAAACTACTCAGTCACAGAGAAGTCAGGGATAAAAAGAGACATGGAAAGAAAGAACAAGGGACAAACTGAAGATAAAGAGCAAGATGATCGAATTAAACCCAACTAGAGTTAACACCTCAGATGTGAACCCAGACTGAAGATATAACCAAGGGCCCAGACAACAGCAGATCCCCATACACTGCACTCTGAAGCCAAAAAAGAGCCTTCCAGGCCTCATGGCCCCTTGTGCCTGGGCACAGAACAGCACCAAAAGTTTATATGGAACAGTAAATTAGAAGATTTCAATCATACAAAGTACATCCTCTGTTTATAAAGAAATGGCATTAGAAATCAATGTTCACTAGACAGAAGAAGAATAAAGTGCTAGCATAGTGCAGACCTTCCCTCTTTTACAACTCTAATTCTTCTCAGGAGGGAGCAGATAAATTGACAGGACTTACATCTCTTCAATACTAGACATACTTGACATACATAGACAATACTAGACATTCATGTTTGATTTAAATGGTTCAGTCTCCTCTCTCTTCTCCTGTCTTGCTCATTCTGGGCAACAGGGACTGTTCCTTTAAACCACATCTCAATCACTAAACACAAAGCTGGATGATATTTGCCGAGTCTTTCACATAAACCAGTGAAAACTTGTTTCTTCCTATTTTGCACTCTTGGCTCTTTTCAACCAACCACGGCTCTTGTCCTACCTGCTGGGAATCTGGTCCTCTGTCACTTGCAGCCATGTTCCCATACACCAGGCCTCACACCCAGTGAAATTCCTATTAAGAGTGGCCATAATACATGCAAAAAGGGAAAGAACAGGCAGCTCCTTACTCTCCTCTCTTGTTTCCTTCACTACATACATTCACTGAAAACCTGTGTAGCAAGTTTGTTACATACAAACGTTCAAGTTGAAAACTTTCAAGCATGTAAAAGTGCATTTGCATGTGCAATCATATCAGTTAGATCACAGATCTGACACACATTGTCATGGGCAAATCCAAGACAAGTTGGTGTGCATTTATGTACTTTACTGTACAGAACTGTATGGAGTACAATAGTGCAGGACTTTATTTCAAGACTACGCTGTCTGAAAGGAAGCATAAATGCAGTGGTAATGTAGATGGTACTACTATTCTATTTTTAAAGGTGTGCTTAGTTGCTCAGCTGTGTCTGAATTTTCAACATATGGACTGCAGTCTGCCAGGCTCCTCTTGCCATGGGGATTCTCCAGACAAGAATACTGGAGTGGGTTGCCATGTCCTATCTAGGTACTGCAAGATTAAAAATGTTTTCTTTATTGTGTTTGTTTTTTTATGTATTATTTGTGTGAAAAGTATCATACAGCTATTAAACTGCAGTAACATATAGCCACTTGTCTTAGTTGGCTGTCTAAGTAATTTTGCTGGACTTATGAAGAAATTGGAATTTTTGAACAGCCTTTTGAAATGTAATTTGTTCATACTCAGGGGACTTACTGTTCTACTAAGACCTGTGGATCCAAAAGTGAGTGCATCCCCTCCAGGTCCAAGGAAGTCACATTCTTGGTTGGAATTTTAAGAGGACACGTGAGACCTCCATATTTCTAGGCATTATCAGTTCTTCAAAAGACCTTGATCAGGAGAAACTAATATTAAAGTAGAAATAGTCATTGTGTTTCTACCCACTTCTAGAAAGTGTTGCTAAGTTCTCAATACTGGATCTTGTAATGCTGGTAGACTAGATGGAGAAGTGATGTGAACAGAAATAAGGAAGGTCAGAATGTGAGGTAACAAAGACCAGGTATTTAAAAGCTAAAGAATTGAGAGAGATTTGGGACCTGAGTTGGAAAAGCAGTTTTCAAAACAAATTGGGTCATGTGGTATGTATAATCCTCACTTCAGTCGTTAGGAGATCTCTACTGACCAGTCTGCCTCTATTTTCTGGAGCACAGTTCAGATCCATCTAGCTGTTTTTCATTGCTGTTCCTTCCTCCTGGCTCCCACACTGTGGCCAACTGTTCAGCCTATTCCATTCTTTTTTTGTTGTTGTTCTTTAAGGCGGGTGCTGCAGGCTACCTGCAAAATGATCTATTCTTTGATTCTATTTCAAAACTGAAAATAGTTTGTTATATAGCCATGATCCCAGTAGCTATAGGACTGCACTTCCTACTCACCTGTGCTCTTAGTCATTACAGGTGACTTAGAGATGCAAGCAGAACTGTAAGAGAGATTCCTTGGAAGACTGCTTTCAAGGAGCTGATTTAGCTGAGAGATGGGACTCTTCCCTTCCCTACCTACTTCCTAACTGTTGTCTGGGTTTTAGTTGTGATGGCTGGAACTCCCACAGTTATAGTGGACAATCATGTAACCTTGGAGATAGATAGCATCCAAGCTGTGGTTTGCCCACCTCCAGCTTTGTTTCAGTGGGAGAGAAAAATCAAGTTTATCTTGCTAAGGTTATGGTTGTTTTAGTTTTATGCAATATGCATCCAAACTTAATCCTGATATTACTATGTGTTTAATATGATATAGCCTTATTATTTTGTTGGGTTTAGTGAATATATTTATATTTTGCATTTCTCTTTTTTATTTTATAAATTCATTCATCAACCATTATACCTAAATTGTATAAATGCAAAATTATGATTTTAAGCACGTTTTCCTTTTGATTTTGCATTTTTATACTTTTTTTTAAATCTTCTTTCGATTTATATTTTCTCCATATTTGTTTTCTCCAGTAGCCTGGGCCGTGTCCTCTCTTATAACTTCATCCATATCCATATCTACAGGCCAAAACAGACTGAGAGCTGTGTGGGTAGAACCAAAGAAGAATGAATTACAGAGACATAAATGAAGGGTGGTGGCCTTTATTACTCATCATGAATGTTCTTCAGTAGGTTCACATTCCCCTGCCCTTCTGTGTGCCCATCACCCCCAGGTTTGCCATGACCATGGAAGATACTTTGGCCAGTGGAATTTGAGTAGAGGTGATATGTCACTTACAAATGGAAGCATTAATTTCTGCCCCACTAGCTGGAATGCACATGTAATGACAGGAGCTTGAGCAGCCATATTAGACCAGAGGTAAGTAGCACAGGTGGAAGCTGTGACAAGAAAGAAGTGGGCCCTCATCTCTGTGGAGAGACCTGCACTAACACTATATGACAGAGAATTGAAATTGTATTGTATTTAAGACAATATTACTAAGGTTTTGATTACAGTCGTTGAACTTGTAACCTAACACTCATAATAAAATAACTGATCTTTGTGTTAGCCTTGTCTTGACATTAGGGTCTGAATGAGACAATATCTACTGACATATACTTACAAGTGAGTCAAGTGATAGCCCTGCCCTCTGGAAGCTGTGGTCTAGTGTGGGATTCAGAAACTGAAGCAAGAACAAAGCCACATGGCAGGAAAGCTTCAAGATCCTGCAGGAACCCTTGGGAGGGCAACTTCAATCAGTCCTGATCTCAGGAGGTTGCTTGAAGCAGGGACAGTCCTCTATCAGTCTCCTTAAAAATAGGCCATGGTGCCAAGTTTCATGTAAAAGTTATTTATTTCAAATTACTTCCAGAGTGTTTTCCCTTTTGATCCAGTGCTTAAGATATGCGTTTGAGACCTGGTTTGGTAAGACTGAAAATGCCCCAGGGCAACTAAGCCAGTGGGCCACAACTACTGAGCCTGAGTGCCCTAGAGCCTGTGATGTACATCAAGAGAAACACAGGATTGAAAAGCCAGTGCACTGCAATTACAGAGGAGCCCTTGCTCTCTGAAAATAGAGAAGTCCTGAGCAGCAATGAAGACCTGCTGCTGCTGCTGCTAAGTCACTTCAGTCGTGTCCGACTCTGTGCGACCCCATAGACGGCAGCCCATCAGGCTTCCCCACCCATGGGATTCTCCAGGCAAGAACAGTGGAGTGGGTTGCCACTTTCTTCTCCAATGAATGAAAGTGAAAATTGAAAGTGAAGTTGTTCAGTCCTGTCTGACCCTCAGCGACCTTATGGACTGCAGCCTTCCAGGCTCCTCAGTTCATGGGATTTTCCAGGCAAGAGTACTGGAGTGGGTTCCATTGCCTTCTTCACAATGAAGACCTAGTGCTGCCAAAATTTATATATATATATATATTCTCCCAGAGAAACCACTGAGGTCTCAGTGGAAGCAGGGCATTACAAAGGATGAAACCAGTCTGAGTCTGATATCATGCAAGTCATGGAGAGGGAAGCTACAGCCTGTTTTCACAGGAAACTTGGGATATAAGTTGTGCCTCAAATGTGACCCAACACAAGGCTAGAGGGCTGGGATTTCACTCTCCCACTAGCACCTCCCTCTCATCCTTCAACTAACACCCAACTGGTGTCTCCAAGCCCTTGTATTAAATCTTCCAAAGACAAATCAAAGGTGACACTAGAAGCAAAAGACACCACAGCTCAGGAAAATGCAACTTCAGATAATGTCTAGATTTCTGCACCCAACCTGCCATCTCCAACATCATATCTGAAATCCTGTGAGTCTAAAGAACTCCATGGATCTCTACATGTAAACATTAAAAAAAAATCAGGTTTTAAATTTTATAGGAGTGTAGTTGATTTACAGCATTGTATTAATATTAGTTGTATGGGAAATTAATTGCCTGATACATACACATGTACCCTTTGTTTCTTAGATTTTTTTCCCATACAGGATATTACAGACTATTGAGCAGAATTCCTGTGCTGTACAGTAGGTCTTTGTTGATTATCTATTAAATAAAGTAGCATACATATACTAATCTCAAACTCTCAATTTATCCCTCTCCCACCTTTCCACTTTGGTAACTATAATTCTTGTTTTGATGGAGGGAAGTGTCTAGGCACTTTTTGGATGATGTGCTTTTGAGAGTGCGTGGCCAGGGAAAGCAAGCCTGAGAGAGACTCATTTCAGATGGTGCTGAGTGTTGAAAACGACCCGGCAATGCAAAAACTTGGGAGAAAAACATTGTGGATGTGGGAATTAGCCCGTGCTAAGGACCAAGGTAACCAAGCTTAATAAATGTCTACTCTTCCACTGCCATCCTTCTTTCCATGCTTGGAACTTGGCCTACAGGTCAACCACCATGACCTCATCCCATGCTTCAGTTGTGAATTATCAGTAATGAGACATGTCAACCTTCCCAAGAAGGGAGAACCTGGGGCTATCACGAGACTGAATATGCTCTGAATTCAGGGATGTGTCCTCAAACTGGTTATCACCAGGAGCGTCAGATGTCAGGGACATCAACAATGCCTCTGACTATCTCCATGTACTTGTTCTCAGGAGTAGAAATGCCAAGGAACTGATAGAGCAAAGAAACAAGTAATGACTCTTGTTTCATTTTGCCCCATATGATTCCCACGGTCCTTTGACCATACTGCTCTCTGACCAAAAACTCTTTCCTCTATTCCTTCTTCAAAGATGGCTTGTGAATAACGTCAGCACATGACTGTGAAGCCTGGTGGCTGGAACTCAACTCACAGTCAGTTGGGACCCGGAGATGTCCAGCCTTGTCCTGTGTTTCTGTCCTTTTTCTCCAACCAGATTCATAAAGCAAAGTCCCTATAAAATATAAGGGTGATTGTAATTCTCTCAAGGCCTTTGAATCTCGATGTCTTTAGTGCATCAAGGAGGGAACACATCCCATGAATCCAAGCTAGTCTCAGACCCTGAACTTGCTCAGACAGTGGTTCCCTGAGGAAACATAAGACACATATCTAAATTGCCAGAAGGCTGAGAAGAGACGACTTCTCGCTGTGAATGCAGGTTCATGTTACCCAGTCACTCAAGGGTCTGTCTTGTGTGAAGGAGGAGCGGGAGCTCTGGGGATTCTGAGTTGGGAGTGAGTCAGTCACCACCTGCATGACTGCCTCCTAGGGTTACTACAGCTGGGGCTCTCCCACTGTGTCTGGAAGCCAGAAAGCTTGTAGATTCTTCAGCAGAAACCCGAATTAGGCTGATGAATCATCTCTCCTTAAAAAAACTCTGGGAATAATATATGTCAGGACTCTTAGAAATTTTTTTTTTTTATATTTTAAATTCTATTTAAAATAGGTCATCTTTTGGATGACCTGCCATTTGCTCTCTGGCTTGGGATGATACCTGCAGTTAGCATGGAATCAAAGGGCCTCTGGCAGAGGCTGTCCCTCTCCCTGTGACTCATTAGCAGTTAGTACAGTTCTCTCCCCTCCACATCTTCTGCAGGAATGCCAGCAGGAAGGAAGTGACCTCCAAGTTTAATTGGAAGACTCAAGAAATTCTGGAACTCAGGTAGGCACTATTCTTTTCCCAGTGTTTCTTCCTTCCCTCCTGGGTCCTGTGCAAGCTGCCCACTTCCTCGTTACTGGGTTCTGAATTCCTATTCCCTTCACTTGTAGATATCTAGGCAGTCCCATTTGTGGCTCCATCACTATCCAGTCTCAATCCCTCACCTGCAGATGGCACTAAAGAAGGGAAAACCAAGATGGCTCTTCCCAGTTCATTCTTTCTAAAACTGTCTATATTCCTTTTGCTTCCAGACTTTGTCCTGAATCATCAACATCTTCAGCTAGATGACTCAGCTTAAGAGAGGAATGGAGATGAAGATGGGGAAGGGGCATGGTAAGGGTGTCAGGTGTGGGGGATAGTTTTCAGATGACAAGAGATGTGTTGGAGTAAGGAGCATGTAGTCTTCCAACCACTTAGTTATTGGGGACCTGCCTGAATCTGTTATCTTGGGATCCTCAGGGTATCACTAAGACAGAAACTTCAAAATGGACTTTCTATAAACTTCTTGCTGCTGCAAAGTCGCTTCAGTCATGTCTGACTCTATGCGACCCCATAGACGGCAGCCCACGAGGCTCCCCTGTCCCTGGGATTCTCCAGGCAAGAACACTGGAGTGGGATGCCATTTCCTTCTCCAATGCATGAAAGTGAAAAGTGAAAGTGAAGTCGCTCAGTCGTGTCCGACTCTTAGCGACCCCATGGACTACAGCCCACCAGGCTCCTCCATCCATGGGATTCTCCAGGCAAGAGTACTGGAGTGGGGTGCTTCTTACTGCCAAACAATTTCAAACATGACAAATGTAAGAAAGAAGGGTGTCATTAACCCTATATTTCATCATTTGGCATCAAAAACTACAAAACTAACCTCTTAGTCTCACAAGTTGTCATAGACTGGAGACTATGCAACATCAAGGTGGTGGCCAACTGAGTTCCCAGAAGAAACATTCTTGACTTGCATCAGTCTTTCTCTTGTTGGTATGTTCTCACATGTGGTGGTTGAAGGAAAGGAAGAAGAGGAAGAAAAAGAGAGAAAAAGAGGAAAAGGCTAATCCCATCATGAGGGACCACCATCAAAACCCTATGTCAACCTGGGTACCTCCCAAAGGCCCTACTTCCTAATACCATCACATTGGGAATCAAGTGTGGACACAATTCAATCCATAGCAGCTATGCATAGCATAGCATAGCAGCTATCTGTTTTTTAATCAAGACAGACCATCATTTCATTCTCTTTTTACTCCTTATTTATTTTTCCTGAAGTATTTTAGGGACAAGATGAACATTTCAACAAATGTACATAATGAGTATTTTGGGTAGAATGATAAGATATGAAAAAAATGCCCTTTGGTTCCCTCCAAAATGAACATTTTATATCCAGTCCATATGCAAATTTCCCTGATTCTTAAAAAGCAGATGTCTTTTCACAGTTTATTGAAAGAATGTTTTCCTATGTTGCACTTGGTTGTTCTCCTTTAGGAATAAATAAGTGTTCCTCTTCCAATTTTAATGCCATTTATTTGTTCAGAAACGGAGAGGAAGTAGGGTGGTTTGTCTTACAGAATGTCCCACTATTGGTTTTAGAGAAGGAGTCCACAATACCAGCACAGTAGGTCAGGACCAGTACTAGTCCTTGGTCTATTAGGAATCAGACCTCCACAGCAGGAGGTGAGCTGCAGGTCAGTGAGGCTTCATTTCTATTATAGCAGCTCCCTATCACTCTCTCATCATCCCCAGAAGGGACACCCTAGCTTGTTTTCCTGGAACTTTTGTAGTTACATAACCTATGCTTAATAGAAACAAAAATAACATAAACATTGATGATTATTTTCCTTTCTCAGTGCTCAGAATGGTGAGTTGGTGCCATAGCAGTCTATCACAGTGACAAATTAGATGTTTAGATGTTGCCTATTAACATTTGGACACATTTGGCCAGCTTAAAATTAAATATTAAAAAGCTAAGATCATGGGATGCAGCACCATCCTTCATGGCAAATAGAAGGAGAAAATGTGGAAGCAGTCACAGATTTCTTCATCTTAGCTTCAAAAATGACTGTGGATGCTGCCTGCAGCAATGAAATCAGAGGATGTTTGCTTCTTGGCAGGAAAGCTATGACAAATATAAACAGTGTGTTGAGAAGCAGAAACATCATTCTGCACAAAAAACTGGTAGGTATTTGGCCTTTTCATTTGGATTCCTGAACTTTCTGTCCAGTCCCCATTGGTCTTTGAAGTCGCTCAGCTTTCTGGTCCTTCACAATTCCCAAGATCATTTTGTGCATTTCTTTACCCAGTCCTGAAATCAGCCATCTCTTTAGGATCATATAATGGGAAATGTAGTTAGAAGCTACAAGTTAGACCTCAGAACAGTCACTGTTATCAAGCTGTCACTGCTTCTAGGCTTTACAGTGGTTGGAGGAGGAAATACACATTTTCTTTAAAAATTAAAATAAAAAGGAAAATAATCAGTTGGTACAAACTTATACTTTCAGTTCAAGATTTAAGACAGCAGGGTTTGAACTGAACTTCTATATATTATGTGTGAACCTCTTTTTCTAGCCACTGAATGGCTTACTTCAGAACATTAGTTTTAATCATTGTCCTGCTTTTACCTGTTAACATACATATGATTCTGTCACAATAACAGAAACAATATGTGGAACAATAAGTTGTTGAATTATTGCTCGCCTCAGCCTCAGTGGCAATGCAGATGCATGGTGGCTGCCACGTCAGTGCTAAAGCGTGGTGGAGAGGAACTTCCCCACATCCAAATCAGGGACAGCAGCCAAGAGGAGCTACCCTACTACCAAGGTAAGGAGCAGAGGCTGTGCTTTGCTGGAGCAGCTGTGAAGAGATACCCCACATCCAAGGTAAGAGAAACCCAAGTAAGATTGTAGGCACTGGGAGAGGGCATCAGAGGGCAGACAGACTGAAACCACAATCACAGACAACTAGCCAATCTGTCACACGGATCACAGCTTTGTCTAACTCAAGAAACTAAGCCATGCCATGTGCGATCACACAAGATGGACAGGTCATGGTGGAGAGGTCTGACAGAATGTGGTCCACTGGAGAAGGGAATGGCAAGCCACTTCAGTATTCTTGCCTTGAGAACCCCATGAACAGTATGATAAGGCAAAAAGATAGGACACTGAAAGATGAACTCCCCAGGTTGGTAGGTGCCCAATATTTACTGCAGATCAGTAGAGAAATAACTCCAGAATGAATGAAGGGATGGAGCCAAAGCAAAGACAACACCCAGTTGAGGGTGGGACTGGTGATAGAAGGAAGATTCAATGCTGTAGAGAGCAATATTGCATAGGAACCCAGACTGTCAGGTCCATGAATCAAGGCAAATTGGAAGTGGTCAAAGAGGAGATGACAAGAGTGAACATAAATATTCTAGGAATCAGCGAACTAAGGTGGGCTGGAATGGGTGAATTTAACTCAGAGGACCATTATATCTACTACTGTGGGCAGGAATCCTTTAGAAGAAATGGAGTAGACATCATAGTCAACAAAAGAGTTTGAAATGCAGTACTTGGATGCAATCTCAAAAATGACAGTATGATCTCTGTTCGTTTCCAAGGTAAACCATTCAATATCACTGTAATCCAAGTCTATGCCCCAAAAGTAACACTGAAAAAGCTGAACTTGAACAGTTCTATGAAGACTTACAAGACCTTCTAGAACTAACACCCCAAAAATATGTCATTTTCATTATAGGGGACTGGAATGCCAAAGTAGGAGTCAAGAAACACCAGGAGTAACATGCAAATTTGTCCTTCGAGTACAGAATGAAGCAGAGCAAAGGCTGAAAGAGTTCTTCCAAGAGAACACACTGGTCATAGCAAACACCTGCTTCCAACAACACAAGAGAAAACTCTGCACATGGATATCACCAGGTGGTTGGAACCAAAATCATATTGATTATATTCTTTTCAGCCAAGAATGGAGAAGCTCTATACAGTCAGCAAAAACAAGACTGGGAGATGACGATGGCTCAGAACATGAACACCTTATTGCCAAATTCAGACTGAAATTGAAGAAAGTGGAGAAAAGCACTAGACCATTCAGGTATGACCTAAATCAAATCCCTTATGACTATAAAGTGGAAGTGAGAAATAGATTTAAGGGACTAGATCTAACAGACAGAGTGCCTGATGAACTATGGGCATAAGTTCAGGACATTGTACAGGAGACAGGAATCAAGACCATCCCCAAGAAAAAGAAATGCAAAAAAGAAAAATGGCTGTCTGAGGAGGCAGAGCTGTGAAAAGAAGGGAAGCAAAAAGCAAATGAGAAAAGCAAAGCTATACCCATTTGAATGGGTATACCCATTATAGAGTTCCAAAGAATAGCAAGGAGAGATAGGAAAGCCTTCCTCAGCGATCAAAGCAAAGAAATAGAGGAAAACAATAGAATGGGTAAGACTAGAGATTTCTTCAAGAAAATTAGAGATACCAAGGGAATATAGTTGTTGAATATAGTGTCATGTTTCTTTCCTTTTTTTCTTTTGGTTTTCTTTGGTTTTGTTTTTGATGGGCAATATTTTGTTTTTCCTTAGAAGATATTCCACTCTGCATGTAGATTCATAAGTCTGAATTTTAAAGCCACTTAAATAATGTGTTGTTATAGGTAGCTAGTCAACAACTTGATTCAATTAGATTAATTAGTCTTTGTTCTCAATTTGTTCAGTTCAGTCCAGTCCTTCAGTTGTGTCCGTCTCTTTGCAATGCCATAGATTGCACTATGCCAGGCTTCCCTATCCATCACCAACTGCCAGAGCTTGCTGAAGCTCATGTCCATCGACTTGGTGATGCCATCCACCCATCTCATCCTCTGTCTTCCACTTCTCCTCATGCCTTCAATCTTTCCTAATATCAGGATCTTTCCCAATGAGTCAGCATGTTTACTACGAATTCAGTCTCTTTAAAAATCAACCAACATGAACTAAATTCCTCTCTGTCCCCACTGCACTCCCAAGTCTAGGCCAGAAACAAAAATCTGCAGAGACTGAAGGCTGATTCCAACACATCACTGTGGAGATTTCATTCCCACTGTTTTTTTGGGGAAAAAAAATATTAGTTGTTAACATTAAAATCAGTGGATTGTACATAAATATCCAAACTTCTGATTCTCTTGAAAACATAGCCAACTGGCCTGCTTTCCAGCAAGGGTGAAGTGGAGGAAAAGCTGCACCCAGTGGTAAGGCTTGTGCTGCCCCGATTCCAACATGGCCACCTAGTCCTAGGATCAAATCTCCTTTCTCCTGGGGCCATGAATTTGTGAGAACTAGACTTCTAGCTCTCTTGAGCTAAAGACTATTTTTGTCTTGATCAACTTTGACTTTGAATCCTTTAATCCACAACCTAGCACACAGTTCTTCCTTGTACAGTTGTTGGATGATATAAAATATCTTGAGGATGCATATGACATTTCTTCCAATACTGAAACCATGCAATTGAAGTACTGCTCTGCCCTAAATCTTTGATGCAGCCTGGCATCATAGGTGTCCCTGATGTCTGCCATTAGACCCACTACCTAAGCCAGTTGTGTGTCCCTGGGCTGTCCCTGAAGTCTTCACTTTGCCATTCAACAACTTATCCTTCTAGCAATCACCTCTCCAACGAAGACAGCAATGCACATTTCATGAAGTGTCTAGGAAGATGACATGAAATGACGAGTGTCGAGCATTGCCCCTAGTATCCATTTTCATGATGTCCTTAGCTGTTTTTTCTCCAAGTAGGCAAGGTTCTGTCTTCTTAGATGTCTATGCAGATCAGTTTGATTTTCCAGCCAAGATTCAAAGAGGTTACAGTTCAATTCTCTGTATTCTGAAAAGCTTCAAAGGCTACTTGCCAAGGACACTGATGAAGGTAAAGATTTTATCTAGAGTTTTGTGGGGTTTTTTTCAGATCTTTTAGTGGCCTAAAGGGGAAAACTAGGGTAGGTCAGAGCATATATAACTAGGGGTTCCCAGTCACCACTACATACTACAAACCCAAAGTTCCCTGATTACTTGGAGCCAGGAAAGAAACATGAAGTGGCTTGTGCTCCTCAGGCTGGTGGCCTTCTCAGAATGAATAGTCAACTAAGTATGGGGACTGTAAGCCACATCATATTCCTTTCTCGGATTTTTCTTTTCACCTGATTATTCTTCCACCCATCAGGTTTAGAAGGTAATGAAGTATTTCCCTAAGAATCTTAAAGTTCAACTCTTTATTATGGATAAGTAACTTGCTATAGGAACTGTGGATCCCGAGGTCTTGGTGTAGATTTGGGTTGCACAAATCTTGGGGTCCAGTCATATCATGACCTATTGAAAATGCAACTCCTTGCAACTGTTCAGTGCACAGTCTATGAAGATGTCAATGTGGTACTGTGGAATAGCACTTTTCTACATTTTTTTCAACATGTCCTCTTTTTTCCTGGTCTATGTCTGCATCTCTGTATCACTGTCATTTATTTCTCCATCTCTTTGGAAGTCACTGGGAGTGTGTTTCTCTTTGTGTTGTTTTCTTTTAATTTTTCATTTGACTCATGCTTCCTTCTCAAGCCTCTGAATTTCCCTTACTTGTTCTCTATATCTTGGATTCATCTTTCAACTCTCTCTTCTGTTTCAACTTGGAGAAAGATACACTGTTTTACACTGTTTTATATCGTAAAAGCAGTGTGACCACAGCCAACTCAGAAACCTCTTGCATTTCAAATTGCTCCCTTGTAAAAAAGGATAGAATCCCCCTTCTACCTCCTTCCTTGAGGTTCTATAAGAAGGAATGAGTGGGATGGCAACAACAATGCTAATGGCTGTAATTGTTGAGACTTCCTATTTATCAGGCACCTTATATCCACCACTTCACTTATCCCCAAGATATTCTATTTGGAGGGTTTGTATTGTTACAGTCCACCATTTTACCAAAGGGGAGATTGAGACAACACATTGTCATATATCTTACCCAAGATTACAGAACAGAACCTGTATTGAATTCTATGTTTTTGCCATGGTATATGCATAAAAATCTGATAATAATGTGCTTCATAAAAATGATTAGAAAATATACAGGGCCATGAAAATGACAGTTATACCTAAACACTCAGATCTAATTCTAGCATCTTCTTTGTTTTCTTTGTCAAATGCTCGGTGAAAGAATACCTCTAAGGAGAGTGAAGACCATGAGAAATACCGTCAGTGGAAAAAACGTGCTGAACAATTTGCTGAAGGAGCATGCTTACAGACTGTCCCAGATTTTTTTTCGTGGCTCAAATCTAACTACTCTCTCACTAAGGAACATCATGGATGTGAGTATTTTGGGAGGATGGGGGCCACAATGCCCGCTGGTGCTGTAGCCTAGCACTGGGGCTCATCTGGAGATGCCAGGAGGGATGTTGGGGTTGGGGTTCTTGCAGGAGGCAGAGACAATGGAAAACAGGGACCCCACCCAGAGGAGAAGGCACTCTCATCCTCGAATGTTGGTCTTTGTGATTGGGCCCGGCAATTACCAGGTGGCAGGTAAACATCCATTTCTGTGTCAAAGATGTGTCATTAGTTTGAGGGTGATTGTTCCATTTGAACTAAGTGAGCCACTCAGTTATAGATGAAGAGTGAACCATCACTGATAAAAAGGTAGAACCAACTGCAAAGCAAATGTGAATCCCCAGGTAGAGGAATTCAGTTTCCACAATGCAAGAACCACAGCAGGAAAAAGTTACTGAACCTGTATTCTGAGTATGGCTATAAGAATCATTTTGGTTCCTGTTTTTAGATTAGAAAAAGGGCTTATTTTGTTTTCAAGATGTCTTCAAAAATGCCCATGCCAGCCTGAGAGATAGGCAAGGAGTAAATACATGTCAAATGAAAGGGTCATCTGTGTGGTGTTGATTGGATGTGGTCTGAGTTTAGATGGAGTGGCTGGGGTTGACCAAGAAGGACCTCCTGGAGAAGCGGGTGCTAAGGCTGGGTTTGAAGAGACTATAGAGCTTGTTAAATGAAGGCACCAGGACTTCCCTGGGTGTCCAGCTGTCCTGGAGGCCCAGTGGTTATGCCTCTGGGCTTCCCATGCAGAAGGTACCTCTTCAACGCCTGGTGATAGAATCAATACCCTTCATACAATGTAGCACAGGAAAAATATATCAAATGCAGATACATCTGTGACCAAAGTATGTGAGCTGCTCAGTGGTTAGAAAGTGATCTCAAGAGATATGTGACATCTAGAGGGAGGCAGCAGTGTGGGAATAGAGGGTAGCCAGTTCTGCACTAACCCACTACTTCCTTCTCTCTGTAGATGCTCTACGTGGGTAACATCACCATTGGAACACCCCCTCAGGAATTCCAGATTGTCTTTGACACAAGCTCATCTGACTTGTGGGTGCCCTCCATCTTTTGCAACAGCTCAGACTGTTGTGAGTACAGACACCCCCTACCCAGACCATCCTTCACTTGCCCTGCCACCCTGTTTCCACACTTGGCACCTGATGACACTCATGTCTTGTGTCTGCAGCTGCACACGTTAGGTTCAGACATCTTCAGTCTTCCACCTTCCGGCCTACCAATAAGACCTTCAGCATCACCTACGCATCTGGGAGAATTAAAGGAATTGTTGTTCGTGACACAGCTCGGGGAACAGTGTAACAAATGCTGAGTCAGGACTGGCTATGAAGTGACCACTGCTTGCAAAACAGATGTAGGACCATCTGGCAGGACCCTTCCTAGCCTAACTCCAATAGATATTGGCCATCTTATCCACAGGGTCATGTCTCTGGGGAGGCAGGGCCCATGGTATACATGAGAAAACAAGTTAGCTAACCCAGAGTGTGGCTTGAGGTTTGGACTTGTAGCTCCTCTGCCTATGAGCAGTTCAAGGTTCATTTTGCTGGGAGCAAGAAAAAGGGATAAAAGAACCCACTTTTATATTCACAGACTGTTCCAGGCACGTTCAGGTGATAATTGGTTTAATCCTGCAATGACCTCACACAGCAGTTACTCTGATTAGCTCATGAGACATATGAGAAAACTGAGGTGCATACAGCAAGGGCCTTGCTGAGGTCACACATGTGGTAACCAGTGGAGTTAGGCTGGCTTTTCAGGACTGAAGTTACTGTGGGGTGTTTGGGGCACAGGATAAAACTGATCTGTGGACCCTGGAGGCAGTCAAGGGCTTCAGGTATCCAGAGTAGGAAACTGGGGGCCTGAGAAGTCACAGGGCCTGATAAATGAGTTCTCACTCTAGAGGACCCTTGAGAGTCTAATAAACCTATGGCCTGCTTCCCCCAAAATACTTGAATTGCCCCCCTCTCTCTCTTTCTCCCTCATACACACTCACAGAAATATACACATACCCCTAAAAGTGAATTCCCAAGGCAGTAATTTCATAGAACCCTGCAAGCAAGATTGTGTTTGTGGCTTCTGTCTTCCTGGACAGATGCAGAATCCAGAGTACATTACAAAGAATGCAGTCCGTTTCTGTCATTAGGTCACAGTGATGCCAAAGAGAAGGCTCTCTTGCTCTCGATGGTTTTTTTTATAAAGTGGCACCAGTGGGACCTGGCCTGACTCTTGGTCGCACCACCTGCACAGAAGTCACGAGGCCAATTTGACTCATTCAGGTGGTGTTTTTCAGAGGGGCAGATATTTTAAAATTCACAGCCTCTCACAAATGGAACCCAAATTTCCCTCCCAGCTTGATGTAACTGTCTGTGGGCCACCAAGGACAGAGCCCAGCCTCAATTCTTCTCTGAGCATCTAATGGCAATGCACCCCTGCCCAGTCCTAGCCCCTCTTCACGTATCTATAAGTGGGAGCATCCTTCTCTCCCACAGATTGGGGACCTTGTAAGCACTGACCAGCTGTTCAGTCTAAGCCTGGCAGAATATGGGTTTGAGGGTACACCTTTTGCTGGCATCTTGAGCTTGAACTACCCAAACATATCCTCCTCTGGAGCCATCCCCGTCTTTGACAAGCTGAAGAATGAAGGTGCCATTTCTGAGCCTGTTTTTGCCTTCTACTTGAGCAAGTAAGTCTGAGATCAACAGTCCCTTTCTCCAAATTAACTATAAGATGCTTTCAGTTGCACAAAAGTTATAGAACACTTGATAAAGAAGTATCCTGAGTGATAATCTAACACAAATAACTATGGCCCCAGGGTCCAACTGGCTTCACCCCTGGCTTTTATAAATAAAATTTTATTGGAACACAACTCTACTACTGGGTTCAAGACAAATAAAATGGTCTAGGGGAGTGAGTGAGGAGGAAGGCTAATTGAAGGCAACAGGAAACAAGTTGAAGGAAAAGGCAATATGATTTGCTTATGAATTTGATAAGGAAGGAAGGAGAAGGATGGTGGATATCTTTCCTTCCTCATTAGAATTCCACTGGGAGACCAGGACCAGCTACACAATTTGTAGGAGCCAGTGAGAAACAAAAGTGTGGGACACAAAAGTGTAGGACCCATTGTTCAAGAAATATTAGGCATTTCAAGACAGGGAGAGCAGAGGTGGGGTCCCTTCTGAGTGTGGGGCCCTTTGGACAGTATAGGTCACAGGCCAGTGGAGCCAACTCTGGGTGGCCTGAACCCACACCCTTAGAACTCCCAGGCCTTGATTTTCCTGAAAAATGACAAGATGGACAAGGGGAAATCCAAACACTTCAGCAGCCTGTCCTCTGAGGGTGTCTGAGCACTCAGGTCACTGGAGGTCTAGGGAGTCTTCAGAAGACATAGTGGGTGGAGCCCAGCCAAGTGATTCAGCTTCTAACCTCCTCTGTGCCACTCATTAGCCAGTAACAGACCTCACTCTGGATCTCTATCTCTCCTAGACGCTATTTCTGCATCTGTACATGGGGACCTTATTAGGGCCTTGATGGGTGAACAAGCACAGCTCTAAGACAGTGCTGTTGTTATTGTCTCCCAAGGATTCCCCCCTAACTTGTCTCTACAGATACAAGCAGGAGGGCAGTGTGGTGATGTTTGGTGGGGTGGAAGAACACTACTATGAGGTAGAGCTCAACTGGGCACCATTGATCCAAGTGGGCGACTGGATTGTACACATGGACCGGTAAGCCTCTCCCTCTGAGGGTCAGCCCAAGTGATGCTCCCACTTCTGTATGTGGACACAGGCAGACACACACAAATGCATTCTCAGACACACAGTCACACAGGCATATACACTACCCACAATGACACAGACAGATACACAGACACATGGAAACATACAAGCAGATACACATAAACATACACAGAGACACATAAAAATATGCATAGACAGTCAGAGACACACAAGCACACACAGAGAAATATATAAACACACAAGCACATAGATACACAAACAACCCATGGGTTAATAATCCCCAGGCCTTCTGAGCAAGGCTCTGACCGGGGTCCTGAAAGGGTCAAGACAGGTCTGTTCTGCTTGGAGAGTGCTGTACCCACTGCCCTTTGAGGTGGGGAGCATGGTTAGAGGGCTTTACAGTGTGGTGAGCAGAGGATCAGAGAGAATTTCTCCAGCCTGAACAGAGTTATGATAAGATGACCAAATGTCCAGGGCTACATAGGACATAGGAAGTTCTCAGTACAGATAAATGTCAGTTTAAAAAGAGGGACAGTCCTGAGAAAATGGGGAAAACTAGTCTTCTTTGGGAGCAGCTACGCAGCAGTAGAGGGAGTTTGGCTGCAGTCTTAAGACGTGAAAACATCTAATAAAAAAGACACCGCACATTCTTGGGCACACAGTGGGACAGGGGCTATAATAGAGACTCAGGAAGGTGGGATCCAGGAGTGACCTGAGGACAAGAGGCATAATTGACAGGATTCTGTGTGATACCCTCAGACAAAAGCTGACCTGTCCTTTGGAGTTTCTGTGGGCTAGTCATGTATTTCCTGGCCAGGGTCTCAGGGTCTGAGCTGGTTGTAGGAGCAGTGCTGGGAGACACCCTCTCCCAGAGGAGCACCTCTCTCCCCCTACTCTGAGAATCTGCTGCCCCTGCGAATCTCCATCTTCACTCTGTGTGTGACCCGTTATTTGTTCCCCACCAGATACAGCTCTCTGGAGGTTTCTTATTGTTTCTCAGTCTTCATTCACTCATTGAACAGAGAAGCATTGGGCATCCACTGTGTGCCAGGCACTTTAGGGAGGCAAGGAGAATAAAACTTGCCCTCACATTTAAGAAGGCAGATGTACATGAAGTGACTCATCCACATAGTGAATTTTGGCTTTGGTACATACTAGACATGAGGAGGAGAAGGCAATTGCAACCCACTCCAGCACTCTTGCCTGGAAAATCCCAGGGACAGCGGAGCCTGGTGGGCTGCCCTCTATGAAGTTTCACAGAGTCGTAAACGACTGAAGTGAGTTAGCAGCAGCAGCAGCAGCACACATGAGGAAGGGTCTACAGAGAGTGACCAAGACAGGAGACTGATAAGCACCAGGGGAAAGACTTCCCAAAAACAATACAATTAAGGTGTAACCTGGAAGATGAGAAGAAATTTGCTAGTCAAAGTGGAGTGGAGCCTTCTAGGAAGAAAGATCAGCTTGTGTCAAGGTACAAAAGATCCTGGTGTATTCAAGTACTTCATTCGAGGATGTCAAGAAAGGTGCTGTGTCGAGAGCAAAGGAAAAGAGGGCAAGAGAGGAAGCGCTGTTTAGGAGACATATGGGAAGGGGGCAACTCTGGGGAGACTCAGAGTGAACTTGATGCCCGCTTTCTTCCATTGTCTCTCAGCATCTCCATGAAAAGAAAGGTTATTGCTTATTCTGGCGGCTGCCACGCCATTTTTGACACCAGGACATCAGCGATCGAAGGCCCAAGTACACTGGTCAATAACATACAGAAGCTCATTGGTGCCACACCACGGGGTTCCAAGGTGAAGGCTCATGCACCAGGGTCACTCTCAGTCTCCACACACAAGAAGGATCTCCAGGGCCAACCTCTCTCCCTCTGTCTCTAACAGCACTACGTTTCATGTTCTGTGGTCAATACCCTGCCCTCTATTATCTTCGCCATCAATGGCATCAACTACCCGGTGCTAGCTCGAGCCTACATCCTCAAGGTGAGGGGCCAATACTGAGGGTTGGTTCTCAATCTGGAGCTTGCAGGAACCCTTGGCCTCTGCTGGGACGAGGGCGCCCTCTGGAGGCCATGACACACATTTCAGATGCTGCTGAGCCCTGTGGCTGGGCCAGTGCCTCCCACAAAACCAATCACTTGAGAGTCAAGGGCCGTGTGGGACACTGATCTTCCTGAAATAAATGTGGAGACCCTACATCATGCTGGCATGGTGGGAGTCAGGGAGAGCGGAACACTAAGGTTCACAGTCCAATAAGAGCTTCAATTCAATCTGAACCCTTAGGTGCAAGAACATGGAAGTCAGCTCTAGCGGTCCCTGAAATAGGCCATGTTACAAGAAGAATGGCTGGGGACAGTCCCAGTGTGATTTCCCAGCATAAGTTAACAGTCTTCCTTCCCTTCTCACAGTTTTCCTGGTATGGAAGATAAATTACATGGTCAGCCTAGTTCTCGGCTGTATCTTTCCCTCGCTCCTGCCAGGTGCCTCCTTTGTGAGTTGGGGTACCTGACCCCTCTGTGTGATGTTGGATACTAAGGTGAATAAAGGGTGCACAGTGACTGCTCAGCCCCGGCACAGGGTGGAGGCTTCATGTCAGCTCCCTGCGAGAGTTTAGAGCAGGCTGATGGGCTAAAAGAAGGCTTTGAGGAAGAGAGGAAATTTCAGGAATTCTAAAACCACAAACTCATTGAGCCATATGGAGGGTTGCTTGGTGATGGGAAAAACTGCACTGGATTCCATGCAAATGTCATCTCAAGGTGGTCTGCACTGGGGCACTGGGGACTTACTCGGGGTGATGAGGGCTACAGACTGACCAGTGGGGATGGGGAACCAGAGTACTTTACCCACCCAAGCCTGGAGTGGTCAAAGAGGTTGAGTGTGGGCCAAAGGCGGCTTCTCAGATTTCCTGAGTTAAGTCTTCAAGAACGTGTTGTGGGCTCTGCTCTATTTAAGATGGATAACCAACGAGTTGCTGTGTAGCACAGGGAACTCCGCTCAGTTATATGACAGCCTGGATGGGAGGGGTGTCTTTGGGACCAGGATACCTGGATACATAGAGTTGAGTCTCTTTACTTTCCACCTGAAACTCAGAATATTGTTAATCAGCTATACTCCAATACAAAATAAAGGTTTTTAATAAAGTACGGATTGTGCAGACATAGGAGGAGAACTCACATTCTCTGAAGAGAAAAAAAAAAAAAAAAAAAAAGAGCAGTAGCCAGAAGAAAAGAAACAGGGAGTGAGGGGAACTATGGACACACTTGTTCTTTTCTAAATAATTATATTGAAGTGTGGCTACTCTTCAGTGTTGCATTAAGTTCTCCTGCACAGCAATGTTACTCAGCTATACACATAAAAATATATTTTTTTCTTATTCTTTTTCATGTGGTTTATCACTGAATATTGAATATAGTTCCTTATGCTCTACAGTAGGACTTTGTTGGTTTTCATTCCTCTGTTTCCCCAACTCCCAGTCCTCCACTCACCACACCCTTCCTCATGGCAACATGTCTTGGGCCTCTTTGGTTTTGGATAAACTCTCATATCCCCTGCTGCTGAGAAAACCCCTTGATACTTACCAAAAGAGGGAAATAAAACAAAGAATTGTGCTGGGTCTGGATATTGGGGAGAGTCACCGGTAAGGGCTCATGCTGACTGGTGTGTGTTCTGCGCCCCCAGGATTCTAGAGGACACTGCTACACAACCTTTGAACAGAACAAAGTGAGTTCATCTACAGAGACCTGGATCCTGGGTGATGTCTTCCTGAGGCTGTATTTTTCGGTCTTTGATTGAGGAAATGACAGGATTGGCCTGGCATGGGCAGTGTAAATGCTTGGAGTGGTTCAGGTATCAGTAAGGCCACTCCTAAGACACACTCACTCACACTTTGAGCACTACTTCCCAGGATGCTGGTGAACTGTATTTGGTGCTCTGCACACCCTATTCTCAGTAAAGAATAAAGGGTTTCACTCTTAGTGGTGTGGACACAAACGGTTGCCTCTGTTTGTGTCTGGGAGTGAAGGATCTAGAACCAAGTCTGAATCAAAATGGAGAGAAGCCCTACTCCAACTGGCTTCAAGGAAAAGGGAGACTCATTGAAATGATTCTGGGAATCCAGGACAGAAGAATCAGAGCAAAATACAAATATCTCAGTGACTGGACCCAAGAAATCAGAAGTCATCAATTCTCTCTCACCTTCGCTTTTTCCTTTCCCTCTTCTTTGATGGTCTTAGCCTGACCACTTTCTTCCTTAAGGCTTCTACACCTAGTGAGGGAGTCCAAGCTACCTGCCCTAGGGTTTTAAATCCCAAAGGCATCACCTAGTAAGGAAAGAAGATTGCAAATATCAGAGTACAAGGGTGTTCTATGAATGACCCACCTCAGGTCACATATAGAGACAGCCCCAGATCAGCCATCCTGGCAGGGACATGGGGTCTTATGACTGGCTTCACATGGTCTCTGGCCCTGACCCAGCCACACACATGATTGTCAGTTTCCTCCAGAACTACATGACTGAAGCTGGGGAGAGGCAGCCTCAAGGATAATGACTGGCAGATACTCTAGGCCATGGAAGAGTTTGTGATGACCCACAAACTCCACCACCTCCTCATTAAGAGGAATTATAAGGAGTAATGAAATAGACTCTCTTCATTTCATCTAGGATGATCTTATCACTGGGCTTCTCCTCCAGGGAATTATGGGTGAGGTACTTCATGCAGAGATGGTTTCCTCTTGTTCCCACACTGCAGTCACCAGCTCTCTGCCACATATGCCTGCTCTGTCCCTTCCAGTCCCACTTGGTAAGCATTTGCCCCAGTGGATCCCTGAGCCATCCCCCTCCTCCAGGGCCCAGAATGCCCCTTCCTTGGCCTCCAATGCTGCTGGGGAGTATGCAATGCCTGTACCAGGGGACCCAGGGTATGCAGAGAATTCAGCCTTTCTGAGCTTCTTCCAGGGGTGGAGCTACAAACTATTTGCTTGGAGCTGCCATGGTTAGGCACTGTTGCAGTGGAAGCATCCGTTCTTTCCACCTTGACCCCTCAGTAGATGCCTCAGCTAAGACAGCAGGGGTCAAAGGTTGATCTCCTTTCAGATTGACTGGTTTGATCTCCATATTATATAAGGGACTCTCAAGAATCTTCTAAAGCACCACAGTTCAAAAGCTCAATTTTTTGCCATTCACCCTTTCTTATGGTCCAGATCGCACATCTGTACATGATTACTGGCAAAATCATAGCTGTGACACTGCAGACCTCTATAGCAAAGTGAGTCTCTGGTTTTTAATACACTGTCCAGGTTTTTCATAGATTTTCAAGAATCCTTCCAAGGAGCAAGTGTCTTTTAATTTTGTGGCTGCAGTCAAGGTCCATAGTGGTTTTGGAGCCCAAGAAAATAAAATCTGCCACTGTTTCCACTTTTACCTCATCTATATGCCATGAAGCAGTGCGACAGGATGCCATGAATGTTGAATATATTTTTGTGAATAGTTTTTTAAATGTTGAGTTTTAAGTCAGTTTTTGCATCTCCTCTCTTCTTCAAGAGGCTCTTTAGTTCTTTTTGGCTTTCTGCTATTAGGGCAGTGTCATCTTCACATCTGTGGATGTTTATATTTCTCCCAGCAATCTTATTTCCAGCTTGGGATTTATGCAGTCCAGCATATTGAATGATGTATCCTATATAGAAGTTAAATAACCATAGTGAGAATGTAAACGTTGTCACTCTTCTTTCCCAGCTGTAAATCTTTCAGTTGTTCCATGTCTGATTCTAACTGCTGCATTTTGAGCTAAATACAGACTTTTCAGGAGACAGGCAAAGTGATCTGGTACTCCCATTTCCTTAAGAATTTTCTGCAGTTTGTTGTGGTCCACACAGTGAAAGGCTTTAGCATAGTCAGTGAAGCAGATGGATATATTTTATGGGAGTCCCTTTCTTTCTCTGTGATCCAATGAATGTTGGAAATTTGATCTCTGGTTCCTCAAACCAGTTTGTACATCTAGAAGTTTTCAGTTCATGCTGTGTTGAAGCTTACCTTGAAGGATTTTGAACATTACCTTGCTAGCAAGTGAGATGAAAACAATTGTATGATAGTTTGAACATTCTTTGGAACTGCCTTTTTTTTGGATTGGGATGAAAAATGATATTTTCCAGCACTGTGTCCACTGCTGTGTTTTCCAAATTTGCTGAAATATTGAATGCAGCACTTTTATAGCCTTATTCTTTAGGATTTTTAAACAGCTCAGCTGGAATTCCATCACTTCTCCTAACATTGCTTGTAGTGATGCTTCCTATGGCCCACTTGACTTCATACACCAGTATATCTGGCTTTAAATGAGTGACCCAAGCATCATCCCTATCCCGGTCATTATGACCGTTTTTGTACAGTTCTTCTGTGCATTCTTGCTACATCTTCTAAATCTCATCTGCTTCTGTTAGGTCTTTGACTTTTCTGTCCTTTATTGTGCCCATCCTTGCATGAAGTGTTGTTCTGGTAGCTCCAATCAGCTATCTATACTTTTTACAATTCTATTATATTCCTCTAATTCTTGCAGTGTTCACTTATGAAGACTTTCTTATATTCCCTTGCTATTATCTGGAAGTCTGCTTTCCACTGAGTATATCTTTCCCTTTCTCTTTTGCCTTTCACTTCTCTTATTTTCTCAGCTGTTTTTAAGGCCTCCTCAGGCAACCCCTTTTCCTACTCACATTTATTTTTCTTGGGGGTTGTTTCGGTGAGCAACTCCCATACAATGTTACAAACCTCCACCCATAGTTCTTCAGGCTACCAGGCCTATTCCCTTGAACCTATTTTTCATCTTCACTATAAATTGATAAGGGATTTGATTTAGGTCATAGCTGAATGTTCTACTGGTTTTCCTTATTTATTTCAATTTAAGCCTGAATACTGCTTGCTTCTGCCTAAGCATTGTTGCCACATAACCACCCACCACTCCCAGTGGGTGTGGAGCAAAAACACACAACTTGAGGACTATTACCCTGGGTTTGTGCTTGGCTTTTCATGTGCTTAGCTGTGTGACCTGGATCAAGTCCCTTAACCTCAGTTTTCTCATCTGGAAATTGGGCACCAAGATGATAGTCCCACCTTCTAGATTGCATGTGTGCCTGCTAAGAACAAGTGGCCCTGAGAGGGCTTTCTGTGTTCCTGATTCTGGAACAAATATGAATTATTCTGCCACTTTGGGAGAAGGAAATCTTCTGTTTAGAAGTTATGACTGCCATCCCCAAGGCTAACTATTGATTCAAGCCAAATGACATCTATCTCTGAAACATGACACAGAACTCTGAGCTGATGCATCTGTTTTCTGGGGTCCCAGGAAAGCTAATGATTACTGGCTCAGATTACTCCCTTCCTCAGCCTTACCAGTCAGCCTTTCCTTGTCAACTACTTCTCCCCTGAAATCACACTGCAAGGAGAGTTGTAACACTTTTGGTCTCTTTTCAGTTTCCCACATCTCCAGCATAGCAACAAGTAGCTGCGATGGCTTCTTACATTGCAACAACTATGGCAACCGGTACAGTCCAATCTCAGCCTGTTAAATGAAACTGTCCCCGTTTGGCCCCTCATGTTTAAATTACCTACCGTTACCTTAGAAATCTTCCTATGCTTGCTGTTTAAGGACGAAATATGTGTGGAGCTGATCTAGTTTTCTTTCCCAAACATGATTCCAACCATCCAATGAGGTAACCAGACATTTAGCCATCTAACTACCCACAGGAATGGAGAAAAGCAAACCACCCATTCTACATAGCTTGCCCAAAACAACATTGAAGTGATCTGCTGAAACAATGTGATACATTGGCATGCACACTCCAGAAGGGACACTTTTTCTGGATTTGTTTTCCATCTAGTGCAGAATGTCTACCACAAGTCTCATCCTCCAGCAGCTGGTCACCTAGTTTTTGCACACTCAGTCCGCCCCCGATACTTTTCAAATACCTCAGTAAAATTTAGAGAACAAACTCAGTCAAAACTCTTTTTCATGCAGAAAACAGTTTTTTGTTTTTTTAGAAAACAATATTTGGTAACACATTCAAAATCTGTGCTCCTTGCCTTGGATTCAAGGACATACACCAGAGGATGGGAAGCCTCCTCTTCCACCTAAATCTTCCTCCACTCCGACCAGGACCAGAGCCTTCATTGGACTCTGTATCCTCATTGGTATTGTTCAGTTGCTAAGTCATGTCTGACTCTTTGTGATTACATGTTTGGCAACAAAGAAGACTTCCCTGTCTTTCACTATTTCCCAGAGTTTCCTCAAACTCATGTCTTTGAGTCCGTGATGCCATCTCACAAGCTCATCCTTTTATTCCCTCTCCTTCTGCTCACAATCTTTCCCAGCATCAGCACCTCTTTCAATGAGCTGGGACTTCACATCAGATGGCCTAAGTGTTGGAGCTTCAACTTCAGCCTCAGTCCTTCCATTGAATATTGCTCTACCACTTCCAAAACAAAACTCATGTTTCCAAATATCTAACAATATTGAGCATTGATAAAGTTTAGTAGAACAGGGATCTTGTCCTCTGGGAAGTCCCAGCACTGCCACCCTGCCTTTCTCTTACCATTCTCTCCACCTGGCGTAGAATTATTTCCCTACAGTTTCTCCAGCTTGAAACCACTTGCTGACCCATCATTGTCAGCTGTCCAGGAATTGTTCCTTCCTCCTTCCTTAAAGACTTCTGACTGCTCCCTGATTGTCCTCTGTACATCAGGTCAGTTCAGTCTCTCAGTCATGTTCCACTCTTTGCTATATCATGCAGTGCAGCACGCCAGGCTTCCCTGTCCATCACTAACTCCCAGAGCTTGCTCAAACTCATGTTCATCAAGTTGGTGATGCCACCAAACAATTTCATCTTCTATATGCCACCAAACAATTTCATCTTCTATATAACCCTTTGCCTCCTGCCTTTAATCTTTACCAGCATTGGGGTCTTTTATAATGAGTCAGTTCTACCCATCAGTTTGCCAAAGTAATGGAGGTTCAGCTTCAGCATAGGTCCTTCCAATGAATATTCAGGACTGATTTCCTTTAGGATGGACTGGTTGGATCTCCTTGCAGTCCCAGGGACTCTCAAGAATCTTGTCCAACAACACAGTTCAAAAGCATCAATTGTTTGGTGCTCAGCTTTTTTATGGTCCAACTCTCATGTCCTCTCACGACTTTTGGAAAAACCATAGGTTTGACTATACAGACCTTTGCTCATAAAGTAATGTCTCTGCTTCTTAGTATTCGGTCAAGGTTTTCCATAACTTTTATTCCAAGGAGAAAGTGTCTTTTTTTTTTTTTTTTTTTTTCACAGCTGCAGTCACTATCTGCAGTGATTTCGGAGCCCAGGAAAATAAAGTCTGTCACTGTTTTGATTGCTTCTCCATGTACTTGCAATGAAATAAAGGAACTGGATGCAGTGATCTTCGTTTTTTGATTTGTACTAACCTCATTAAGACCATCCTCAAGAAAATGAAATGCAAAAAGGCAAAATGGTTGTCTGAGGATGCCTTAGAAATAACTTAGAAAAGAAGGGAAGCAGAAGGCTTCCAAGAAAAGAAAGATATACCCATCTGAAAGCAGAGCTCCAAAGAACAGCAAGAAGAGATCTTTTAAGAGCCTTCCTATGTGATCAGTGCAAAGAAATAGAGGAAAATAATAGAATGGGAAATACCAGAGATCTGCTCAAGAAAATTAGAGGTAGGGAAGGATCATTTCATGCAAAGATGGGTCAAATAAAAGAAAGAACTGGCATGGACATAAAATAAGTAGAATATATTAAGAAGAGGTTGAAAGAATATATAGAAGAACTATACAATAAAGATATTAATGACCCAGATAACCACGATGGTGTGATCACTCACTTAGGGCTAGACATCCTGAAATGTGAAGTCAAGAGGGCCTTAAGAAGCATAACTATGAGCAAAACTAGTGGGGCCGATGGAATTGCAGTTGAGCTATTTCAAATCCTAAAAGATGATGCTGTTAAAGTGCTGCACTCAATATGCTAGCAAATTTGGAAAACTCAGCAGTGGCCACAGGACTGCAAAGGTCGTTTTCATTGCAATCCCAAAGAAAGGTGATTTCAAAGAATGTTCAACTACCACACAGTTGCACTCATCTCACATGCTACCAAAGTAATTTCTCCAAGCAAGTCTTCAACAGTACATGAACTGTGAAATTCCATATGTTCAAGCTGGATTTAGAAAAGGCAGAAGAACCAGAGATCAAATTGTCATCATCCATTGGATAATAGAAAAAGCAATAGAATTTCAGAAATATACCTCCTTCTGCCTTATTTTACCATGCAAAAGCCTTTGACTGTGTAGATCACAATAAACTGTGGAAATCTTACAGAGATGGGAATACCAGACCATCTTACCTGCATTCTGAGAAATCTGTATGCAGGTCAAGAAGCAACAGTTAAAACTCAATTTGGAACAGCCCACTGGTTCCAAAGTAGCAAAGGAGTACGTAAAGGCTGTATATTGAATGAATGAAGGGTGGTGGCCCTTGTTACTCGTCATGAATGTTCTGAAGTAGGATCACATTCCCCTGCCCTTCTGTGTGCCCACCACCCCAGGTTTGCCATGACCATGAAAGATACTTCAGCCATTGGAATTTGAGTAGAGATGATATGTCACTTCCAAATGGAAGTATTATTTTCTGTCCCACTAACTGGAATGCACATGAAATGACAGGAGCTTGAGCAGACATGTTAGACCAGAGGTAAGTAGCAAAGGCGAAAGATGTGACAAGAAAGAAGTGGGCCCTCATCTCTCTGGAGAGACCTGAGCTAACATTATATGAAAGAGAATTGATATTGTGTTGTATTTAAGACAATGTTATTTAGGGTTTGATTACAGTCATTAAGCCTGTAACCTAACACTCAGAATAACTGATCTTTGTGTTAGCCTTGTCTTGACATTAGGGTCTGAATGAGACAATATCTACTGACATATACTTAGAAGTAAGTCAAGTGACAGCCCTGCCCTCTGGAAGCTGTGCTCTAGTGTGGGATTCAGAAACTGAAGCAAGAACAAAGCCACATGGCAGGAGAGCTTCAAGATCTTGTAAGAACCCTTGGGAGGGGAATCTCAATCATTCCTGATCTCAGGAGGTTGCTTGAAGCAGGGATAATCCTCTATCAGTCTCCTCATAAATAGGCCATGGTGCCAAGTTTCATGTAAAAGTGATTTATTTCAAATTCTTTCTAGAGTGTTTTCCCTTTTGATCAAGTGCTTAAGATATGCGTTGGAGTCCTGGTTTGGGAAGATTGCAAATTGAGAGGGTAACAGGCAGGAAGGCCAGGGGTCTCCAAACTGAGGAAATAGCCTGCAAGTGTCCAACATTTTTATCTCTCTTAAGTGGCAGGAGGAAACAAACTAGCAATATTTTTTCCTTCTCTATATAAATTTAAAAAGAGATTTCTTTTAAAATA
Source organism: Bubalus kerabau (assembly GCF_029407905.1). Taxonomy (NCBI): domain Eukaryota; kingdom Metazoa; phylum Chordata; class Mammalia; order Artiodactyla; family Bovidae; genus Bubalus; species Bubalus kerabau. Next base: position 13,075,565 of record NC_073628.1, read on the forward strand.
CTGTGTTGCCATAATGGCACCTGGTTTCACCTAAAGTTAACTATTCTCAAACCTAGAGATAACCAATGCCTTTTTCTTATGGAAATGTTTGTCTTAAGCTATGTTAATGTACTATGCATTTACCCCAAACTCTGTCTTCAAGTTGGTTCCCCCTCCTGTCTCAGAACCTACTTGACAAACCAGTATATTGTACTCAGTTATTGCTACCCTAATCTATGTAAATGAAATTATTTGTATGGTGATCTGGCCTTCTTCAAGATTCAAGTTAATCATTTTATGGCCCAGGATGAACCATCTGGTGCCAAGATTATCCCAAAATGCATCTTATAGGTGAAGGGCCTGGTGCCAATCTGAGTTTTAAGACATTCCTTTCTTTCATTAACAGACTGCTGCTGCTGCTAAGTCCCTTCAGTCATGTCTGACTCTGTGCGACTCCATAGACAGCAGCCCACTAGGCTCCCCCGTCCCTGGGATTCTCCAGGCAAGAACACTGGAGTGGGTTGCCATTTCCTTCTCCAATGCATGAAAGTGAAAAGTGAAAGTGAAGTCGCTCAGTCGTGTCTGACTCTTAGTGACCCCGTGGACTACAGTCCACCAGGCCCTCCGTTTATGGGATTTTCCAGGCAAGAGTACTGGAGTGGAGTACCATTGCCTTCTCCGTTCATTAACAGACTGCTAGTGACTATATAACTTCCAGCTGAAGACTAGCAGGGGGTACTTTTTTGCCTCCTTCTTATGCCTATTGTCTATTTCCTTTATACTTTAATAAAACTTTATTACACAAAAGCTCTGAGTGATCAAGCCTCGTCTCTGGCCCCAGATTGAATTCTTCCTCTCCAGGGGCCAAGAATCCCGGCGTCTTTGCATGATTCAACAACAACCTTTCAGTATGTCCCAGGGCAACTAGCCGGTGGGCCACAACTACTGAGTCTGAGTGCCTAGAGCCTATGATTTACATCAAGAGAAGCACGGGATTGAAAAGCCAGTGCACTGAAATTACAGAGTAGCCCCTGCTTGCTGCAAACAGGGAAGTCCTGAGCAGCAATGAATATCTACTGCAACCAAAAAAAAAAAATTTTTTTTTTTTAAATTATCCCAGAGAATCCAGTGAGGTCTCAGGGGAAGCAGGGCATGAAAAAGAATGAAACCAGTCTGGGTTTGATTTCATGCAAGTCATGGAGAGGGAAGCTACAGCCTGTTTTCACAGGGAACTTGGGATATAAGTTGTGCCTCAAAAGTGCCCCAACCCAAGGCTATGGAGCTGGGATTTCACTCTCCCACTAGTGCCTCCCTCTTTTCCTTCAACTATCACCCAGCTGGTGTCCCCCCCAAAGACAAATCAAAGGTAACAATAGAAGAAAAACACACCAAAGCTCAGGAAAATGCAACCTCAGAAAATGTCTAGATTTCTGCACCCATTCTGCCATATCCAACATAATATCTGAAATCCTGTGAATCTAAAGAAATCCATGGGTCTCTACATGTAAACATTAAAAAAAATCAGCTTTTAATCTATATAGGAATTTATTTCATTTAAAGCATTGTATTAATATTAGTTATATGAGAAATTAATTCCCTAATACATAGACATGTATCCCTTCTTTGCTAGATTATTTTTCCATACAGGATATTACAGACTATTGAGCAGAATTGCTGTAGTCTACAGTAGGTCTTTGTTGATTATCTATTAAATAAAGTAGTATACAGATATTAATCTCAAACTCTCAATTTATCCCTCTCCCACCTTTCGACGTTGGTAACTATTATTATTGTTTTGGTGAAGCAAAGTGTCTAGGCAATTTATGAATCAGGGTCTGTGCTTGAGAGAGTGCAGTGGCCAGGGAAAGCAAGCCTGAGAGAGACTCATTTGAGACAATGCTAAATGTTGAGAAGGACTCGGTCATGCAAAAAGCTGGGAGAAAAACATTCTAGATTTGGGAAGTAGCCCCTGCTAAGGAACAAGGTAACCAAGTTTAATAAATGGCTACCCTTCCACTGCCAATCTTCCTTCCATGCTTGGAACTTGGCCTACAGGTCAACCACCATGAACTCATTCCATGCTTCAGTTGTGAGTTAGCAGCAATGAGCCATGTCAGCCTTTCCAAGAAGGGAGAACCTGGAGCTATCACGAGGCTGAATATGCTCTAGACTCAGGAACATGTCCATAAACTATTTATCACCAGGAGCATCAGGCACAATGGGCACCACCAATGCCTCTGACTATCTCCATGTACTTGTTTTCAGGAGTAGAAATGCCAAGGCACTGATAGAGCAAAGAAACATGTAATGACACTTTTTTCATCTTGCCTTGTGTGATTCCTACAGCCCTTTGACCTCACTACTCTCTGTCCAAAACTCTTTCCTCTTTTGCTTCCTCAAAGGTGGCTTGTGAATTACCCCAGCATCTGACTGTGAAGCCTCGTAGCTGGAACTCAACTCACAGTCATCTGGGACCCAGAGATATCCAGCCTTGTCCTGTATTTCTGTCCTTATTCTCCAACCAGGTTCATAAAGCAAAGTCCCTAAAAAAAAACATACGGGTGATTGTAATTCTCTTAAGGCCTTTGAATCTCCAAGTTCTATTTGGAGCATCAAAGAAGGAACACATTCCCCTGCATCCAAGCTAGTCTCACACCTCAGCCTCCCTCAGCCAGGGGTTACCTGAAGAAACATAAGACACTTATCTAAGTTGCCAGAAGGCTGAGAAGAGAATGTTTCTCACTATGAATGCAGCTTCATGTTATCCAGCCACCCAAAGGTCTATGTTGTCTGAATGAGGAGCGGGAGCTCTGGGATTTTGAGTTGGGTGTGCGTTAGTCACCACCTGCACGACTACTTCCTGGGGTCACTACAGCTGGGACTTCCCCACTGTGCCTAGAATCCAGAAGAAACAGCCTGCAGTCTTGCTTTCCTGATGCTACAAGAAGGCAGGTGTGCTGATAAAATCAGAACCAGACTTGAGGGCCAAAGGGAAAGGAACTTCCCCTCTGGTGTCTGTAGATATCCGAGAGCTGCCAAGTAGTGGATGCAATTCAGTTTTCTCTCATCTTTCCCTTCCTGGAAGTCTCCTAGTCTGAGAACGAGAGTTCCTGGGTCCCAAGTCTTCACTAACTTACCTGCAGCTTTAGAGTGAGTCATACCCCCCAGGGTTCAGTTTCCCACCTCTTGGATGAGGGAGACTAGACTTGCTCCAGAACACTTGTTCCAGACTGAAGCTCAGTGCTAATCAGTGGAAAAGAGGCTCAGAGGTGTGTGTTGCTGCAGATGCTGAGGCTTCCTCTAGTGGTCAGGGGTTGTAACTCTCTGGTGATGTTCATGGATCCTGGGATCAATCTGGGAGTGGTAGACCACTTGGCACACAGCTGCTGTGACACCGAGGACCTTAGAGGCCTCACCTCCTGGAACTTACCATCATCTGGGTTCTGTGGGATGAGATCAGGTACTTAAAAGTCAGAAGTTACCCATGGGGAAGTTTATAGATTCCTCAGCAGAAACCCAAATTAGGATGATGAATCATCTTTGTTAGAAAACTTGGGGAAATAGATATTCCAGGACTCTTAGACAAATTTTGTAGTATTTTAAATACTATTTAAAGTAGGTTATCTTTTGGATGACCTGCCATTTGCTCTAAGGCTTGGGATGATAACCACCATTAGAGTGGAATCAAAGCGCTCTGGGGGAGGTGGTCCTTCATCCTGTGACTCAGTAGGAGTGAGTACAGCTCTCTCCCTTCCACATCTGGAGCAGGAATTCCAGCAGGAAGCATGTGACATCCAAGTTTAACCCGAAGACTCAGGTAGGTCTCGTCCTCAGGTAGGCACTATTCTTTTCCCAGTGCTTCTTCCTTCCCTCCTGGGTCCTGAGCAAGCTGTCCACCTCCTGGTTCCTGGGTTCTGAATTCCTCCTCCCTTCTCTTGCAAATATCCGTTCAGTCCCACTTGTGGCTTCCTCTCTACCGAGACCCAATCCCTCACAGGCAGACGGCACTAAAGAAGGGAAAACCAAGGAGTGGTCTGCCCAGTTCATTCTTTCTAAAAATGTCTGCATTCCTTCTGCTTACAGACCCTGTCCTGAATCATTAACATTTCCAGCCAGGTGACTCAGCTTAACAGGGTAATGGAGTTGCAGAATGGCGGGGGGTGGGGGGTGTAGTAAGGTTGTCAGATGTGTGGAACGGTTTTCAGATGACAAGAGATGAGTTGGAAAAAGGAACATTTTGTCCTCCAACCACTAATTCACTGGGGACCTGCCTGCATGTCCTATCTTGGGCTCCTCAGGGCATCTCTAAGACAGAAATTTCAAAATGGACTTTCTATAAATTTCTTACTACAAAATGATTTCAAACATAACAAATATAATAAAGAAGAGTGTCAAAAATCCTATATTTTATCATTTGGCATCAATAACTATAAAACTAACCTCTTAGGCCCACAGGTTGTCATAGACTGGAGACTATGTAACATCAAGGTGGTGGCCAATTGAGTTCCTGGTGAAAATATTTTTGACTTGCATCAGTATTTCTCTTGTTGGTGTGTTCTCACATGTGGTGGTTGAAGGGAAGGAGGAAGAGGGATAGGCTAATCCCATCATGAGGGACCACCATCAAAACCCCATGTCAACCTGGGTACCTCCAAAAGGCCCTACTTTCTAATACCATCATGTTGGGAGTCAAGGGTAGACACAATTCAGTTCATAGCAGCTATGCAAATCTGTTTTCAAATCAAGACAGACACTCATTTTATTCTCTCTTTTACTTCTTATTCATTTTTCCTGAAGTATTTTAGGGACGAAATGAACAATTCACAAAATATACATAATGAGTATTTTGGGTAATATATTGGGATATTAAAAAATGCTCTTTGTTCCCCAAAATGTTAACATTTAATATCCAGTCCATGTGCAAATTTCCATGATTCTCAAAACACAGATATCTTTTCACAGTTTATTGAAAGAATGTAGTCATATGGTGCACTTGGTTGTTCTCCTTTAGATGAAATAACTGTTACTCTCACAATTTTAATGCCATTCATTTCTTCAGAAACTGGGTGGAAACACATTGGTTTGTCCTACAGAATGTCCCACTATTGGGTTTAGAGCAGGAGTCCACAGTAACAGCACAGTGGGTCAGGACCAGTACCAGTCCTTGGTCTATCAGAACAAGACCTCAACAGCAGGAGGTGAGCTGCAGGCCAGTGAGTGAGGCTTCATCTGTAATATAGCTGCTCCCCATCACTCGCTTATCACCCCCAGTAGAGACAATCTAGCTGGTTTTCCTGGATCTGTTTGTAGTTACATAACCTATGCTTAACAGAAACAAAAATAGCTTAAATATTGATGTTTATTTTCCTTTCTCAGTGCTCAGAATTGTGAGTTGGTGCCCTAGCAATCTATCAGTGACAAATTAGATGTTGCCTGTTAACCTTTGGACACATTCGGTGCACTTAAAATTAAATATTAAACAAAAACTAAGATCATGGGATCCAGCCCCATCCTTCAGGGCAAATAGAAGGAGACAAGGTGGAAGCAGTGATATATTTCTTCATCTGAGCCTCTAAAACCCCTGTGGATGCTGCCTGCAGCCATGAAATCAGAGGACTTTTGCCTCTTGACAGGAAAGCTATGAGAAACATAAACAGTGTGTTGAGAAGCAGAAACATTATTCTGCCCAACAAACTGGTAGATGTTTGGCCTTTTCATTTGGATTCCTAAATTTTCTGTCCAGTCCCCATTGGTCTTTGAAGTCCCTTAGCTTTCTGGTCCTTCACGATTCCCAAGAATATTTTGTGCATTTCTTTACACAGTCCTGAAATCAGCTATCTCTTTAATAATCCATGCATCATCTCATGGGAAATGTTTTTAGAAGCTACATGTTAGACCTCAGAATAGTCACTGTTATCAAGTTGTCATTGTTTGTAAGCTTTACAGTGGTCAGAGTAGGAAGGACACATTTTCCTTAAAAAATAAAATAAAAATGAATATAATTATTAGTTGGTACAAACGTATGCTTTCAGTTCAAGATTTAAGACAGCAGGGTTTTAATAAATGTTCTTTATGTTATGAGTGAAACTCTATTTCTAGCCACTGAAAGGCTTACTTCAGAACATTAGTTTTAATTCTTGTGTTTCTTTTACCTGTTAACATATATGTGATTCTGTCACAATAACAGAAGCAATATGAGGAACAATAAGTTGTTGAATATACGTTCAGATTTCTTTCCTGTATTTGTTTTGATTTACTTTGGTTTTGTTTTGAATGAGCAGTATTTTTGTTTTTCCCTAGAAGATATTACACTCTGAATGTAGTCATAATTCTGAATTTTAAAGCCACTTAAATAATGTGTTGTTATGGGCAGCTATTCACCAACTTGATGCAATTAGATTTATCAGTCTTTGTTCTCAATTTGTTCAGTTCAGTTCAGTCCTTCAGTCATGTTGGTCGCTTTGCAACGCCATGGACTCCAACATGCCAGGCTTCCCTATGCATCACCAATTCCTGGAGCTTACTCAAGCTCATGTTCATTGACTTGGTTATGCCATCAAACCATCTCATCCTGTCTTCCCCTTCTCTTCCTGCCTTCAATCTTTCCTAATATCAGGGTCTTTTCCAATGAGTCAATTCTTCCCATCAAGTGGACAAATAATTGGAGCTTCAACTTCAGCATCAGTTTTTCCAGTGAGTATTCAGGACTGATTTTTTTTTTTTTTTTTTTTTAGGATGGACTGGTTTGATCTGCTTGCAGTCCAAAGGGCTCTCAAGAGTCTTCTCCAACTCCTTAGTTCAAAGGGCATATATGTGTGTCATTTGTCAGTGATGTCATATTCCCCCTGTTGGAATTTAACCACCAAAACTGAATTTAAACAATGTGCAAAAATGAGTGTTAAGACACAGTGCACCATCTACACACATCTGGTGACTAGGAGAGGCTCCTGTTGCATTGAAGGGATAGTCATTAATAGATCTTATGCAGGAATAGGCCCTGGGAATCCTGGATGAGTCTTTAAATATGATTGTCTTTACTTGGCTGCCACAGTTCTTTTGTCTTCTTTGATCGGGAAGACATTTCAAAAAAAAAATTTTTTTTGTATGTTTGGTTTGGCAGACAAAATTTTTCACTGCACAGACCCTATGAAGAAATTATATCAGAAATATATCCATTTATCTTCAGCAGTTAAATTCGTTGGTTTGTATGTCCCCAGTGATATTTCTTTATAAATATAAAGGAAACACACATGTTCAGTATGTATTCAGTCTCTTTGTAAATCAACCAACATGAATTAAATTCCTCTGTCCCCACTGCACTTCCAAATCTAGGAGAGAAATAAAAACCCACATAGACTAAAGGCTGATTCCAGCACATTGCTATGGAGATTTCATTCCCACTGTTTTTTGTTTGTTTGTTTGAAAAAATTAATTAGTTGCTAATAATAAAATCAGTACATTGTACATAAATATCCAACCTCTGACTTCTCTTGAAAACATGGCCAACTTGCCTGCTTTCCAGCATGGTTGAAGTGTAGGAAAGGCTGCTCCCAGTGCTGTGCTGGGAGCGTCCTGTGCTGTCCAGGGTCCAACATGGCAACCTAGTTCTAGTATCATTTCTCTTGCCTCCTGGGGCCATGAGTTTGTGAGAATTAGACTGCTAGCTATCTTAAGATAAGGACTACCTTTGTCTTGATCAACTTTGACTTTGAAACCTTTAACCCAGAACCCAGAACACACTACTTCCTTGTACGTTTTTTGGATGATATAAAATATCTTGTGGATACATATAACACTTCTTCCAATACTTAAAACATACAGCTGAAGTACTGCTCTGCCCTAAATCTTTGATGCAAACTGGCATTATAGGTGCCCATGATATCTGCCATTAGACCTGCTACCTAAAGCCAGTTGTATGTCCCTAGGCTGTCCCTGAAGTCTTCACTTTGCCATTTGACAACTTATCCTCCTAGCAATCTCCTTTCCAATGAAGACAGCAATGCATATCTCATGAAGTGGCTAGGAAGATGACATGAAACCATGAATGTCAAGCATGGCCCTTAGTATCCATTTTCATGATGTTCTTAGCAGTTTTTTTCTCCAAGAAGGCAAGGTTCTCCATCTTCTTAGATGTCCATATAGATCAGTTTGATTTTCCAACCAAGCTTCAAGGAAGAGATTACAGTTCAATTCTCTGTATTCTGAGAAGCTTCAAAGTCCTCTCGCCAAGGACACTGATGAAGGTAAAGATTTTATGGAGACCTTTGTTTTTTTTTTTTCAGACCTCTTATTGGCATAAAGGGCTAAATTAGGGCATGTCAGAGCATATATAACTAGGGGCTCCAAGTCACCACTACATGCTAAGAACCTGAACTTCCCTGAGTACTTGGAACCAGGAAAGAAGCATGAAGTGGCTTGTGCTCCTCGGACTGGTGGCCGTCTCAGATTGCAGAGTCATGTAAGTATGGAGACTCTAAGCCACATTATAATCATTTCTGTGATTTTTCTTTTCATCTGATTTTTCTATTCATCCAGTTTAAATGGGAATGGAATATTTCCCTGACAATCTTAAAGTTCAACACTTATTGATAAGTACATTGCTATAGGAACTGTGGGTCCCAAGTAACTTAGTGTAGATTTGCATAACTGCACAACTCTTTGGGTCCAGTCATGTCATGACTTATTGAAATTTGAACTCCTTGCAATTGTTCAGTGCACAGTCAATGCAGATGTAGGTGTGGTCCTGTGGAATACCACTTTTCTACATTTTATTTAGCATGTTCTTTTCATTCCCTCTCTACTTCAGTATGTATATGTCTATGTCTGCATCTCTGTATCACTATCATTTATCTCTCCATCTCTTTGAAGGCTCTGAGTGTATTTCTCTCTGTGTTGTTTTCTTTTAATTTTTCATTTGACTCATCCTTCCTCTAGAGCCTCTACATTTCCCTAACTTGTTCCTTATCTTCTGGATTCTTTTTTCAACTATCTCTTGTCTTTCAACTTGGATAAAGATTGGGAGAGCTACTTATACACTGTTCTATATCTGACAAGCAGTGTGACCAGAGCCAATTCACAAACCTCTTGCATTTCAAATTCCTCCCTTGTAAAAGAAGAGAGATATCTCCCTTCTACCTCCTTCCCTGAGCTTTTTTGAGAAGGATACAATGGGGTAGCAACAGTAGTGCTAGTGGCTGTCATGTTGAGACTTCCTATTTATCAGGCACCTTATATCCATCACTTCACTTATCCCCAAGATATCCTATTTGGAGGGTTTGAATCATTACATTCACCATATTACTGAGGGGAGACTGAGACCCCACATGGTTATATGGCCTACCCAACGTTACATAACAGAATCTTTATTCAAATCTATGTCTTTGCCATGGTATATGCATAATTCTGAAAATAAGGTGACTCATAAAAATGATTAGAAAATACGCAGTGCCCTTGCAATAACAGTTATACCTTAACACTGGCAGACAATTGTAGCATCTTCTTTGTTTTCTTTGTAAAGTGCTCGATGAAAGAATACCTCTAACAAAAGTGAGGACCGTGAGATAAAACCTCAGTGAAAAAAACATGCTGAACAATTTCCTCAAGGAACATGCTTACAGACTGTCCCAGATTTCTTCTCGTGGCTCAAATATAACCATTCGCCCTCTGAGCAACATCATGGATGTGAAGTTTTGGGAGGATCATGCTCCAAAGCAGCCCCTGATGCTCTAGCCTAGCACTGGGGCTCATCTGGAGGTGACAGGTGGGAAGTTGGGGCTGGGGCTCCTGCAGGAGGCAGAAACTCTGGGTAACAGTGGCTTCACCTAGAGGAGATGCCACTGTTCATGACACAGTTCAGGTAACAGTGTAACAAATGCTGAGTCAGGACTGGCTGTGGAGCTACCACTGCTTGCAAAACAGATGCAGGACCATTTGGCAGGACACTTCCTAGCCTAACTCCCATAGATATTGGCCATCTTACCCACAGGATCCTGTCCATGGGGAGGCAGGGCCCTTGGTGACACACGAGCAAATGGATTAGCCAACCCAGACAGTGGCTTGAGGTGGGGACTTGCAGCTGCTCTGCCCATGAGCAGTTCAAGGTTCATTTTGCTGGTAGTGAGAAGAGGAGACAAAAGCACACACTTTTATATTCACAGACTGTTCCAGGCACTTTCAGGTAATAATTGGTTTAATCCTGCAACAACCCCACACAGCAGGCGGTCAGATTAGCTCATTTGACATATGAGGAAACTGAGGTACAGACAGCAAGGGCCTTGCTAAGTTCACACATGTGGTAAGTAATGAAGCTGGGCTGGCTTTACAGGACTGCAGTTGCTGTGGGGTGTTTGGGACAGGATAAAACTGATCTGGGGACCCTCAGGGCAATCAGGGGCTTCAAGTATTCAGAGTGGGAAACTGGAGGCCAGAGATGTCAGGGGGCCTGATAAATGAGTTCTCACTCTAAGGGGACCTTTGAGAGTCTAATAAAACCTATGGCCTGCCACTCCAAAGTACTTGAGTAGTTCCCCTCTCTTTTTTTCTCTCTCATACACACTCACACAAATACACACATATCCCCATAAGTGAATTTCCCAGGCAGTAATTTCATAGAACTCTGCAATCAAGATTGTGTTTTCAGGTTCTGTTTTCCTGGAAAGTTGCAGAATCCACAGAACCTTACAGAGAATGCAGTCCATTCCTGTCATTAGGTCATGCCAAAGAGAAGGCTATCTTGCTCTCTATCGTTTTGTCCACAACGGTGCACCAATGGGCCCTGGCCTGACTTTTGGTTGCCCCACCTGGACAGAAGCCACAAGGCCAATTTGACTCACTCAGGTGGTGTTTTTCAGAGGGGCAGATGTTTTAAAATTCACAGCCTCTCCCAAATGGAACCCAAATTCCCCTCCCAGCTTGGTCTAACTGTCTGAGGTCCACCAAAGACACAGCCCAGGCTAAATTCTTCTTTGAGGATCTAATGGCAATGCACCCCAGCCCAGTCCTAGCCCCACTTCACGTATCTGTAAGTGGGAACACTCTTCTCTCCCACAGATTGGGGACCTCATAAGTACTGACCAGCCGTTCCATCTAAACATGGCTGGATATGGGTTTGAGTGTATTGCTTTTGACGACATCTTGGGCTGGAACTACCCCAACGTATCCGTCTTTGGAGCCATCCCCATCTTTGACAAGCTGAAGAATCAAGGTGCGATTTCTGAGCCTGTTTTTGCCTTCTACTAGAGCAAGTAAGTCTGAGATAGACAATCCCTTTCTCCAAATTAGCTATAAGATGCTTTCAGTTGCATGAAAATTATAGAACACTTGACAAAGAAGTGTCCTGAGAGATAATTTAACCCAGGATAACTAGGGACCTACCTTGCATCACCACTGGTTTTTATAAATAATGTTTTATTGGAACACATCCCTGGTCCTGGGCTCAAGACCGGTAACTTGGTCTAGGCGGGTGAGGAAGAAGACTAATGGAAGGCAACAGGAAACAAGTTGAAGGAAAAAGCAATACAGTTTGCTTATGAATTTGATAAGCAAGGAAGGAGAAGGCTGGTGGATATGTTTTCTTCTTCATTAGCATTCCACTGAGAGCCCAGGACCAGCTGTACAATTTGTAGGAGTCAGTGAAAAAAAAAGTGTGGGACACAAAACAAAATGGGGATCCCTTGTTCAAGAAATATTAGTCATTTTAAGATAGGGAGAGTAGAGGTGGGGTCCCTTCTGAATTTGGGGCCCTTTGGACAGTAGAGGTCACAGACCAGTGGAGCCAACTCTGGGTGACCTGAACCCACATCCTTAGCACTCCCAGGGTTTGATTTTTCTGAAAAATGACAAGCTGGACAAGGGGAAAGCAAAAACTCTTCAGCACCCTGTCATCTGAGGGTTTCTGAGCACACATGTAGCAGGAGGTCCTGGGCCTCTTCAGAAGACATAGTAGGTGGAGCCCAGCCATGTCCTCCTCTGTGCCACTCATTAGCCAGTTACAGACCTCAGTATGGTTCTGAATTGCTCCTAGCCTTGATTTCTGCATCTATAAATGGAGACCTTATTAGGGCCTTGATGGGTAGACAAGCACAAACACAAGCTCTCCAACAGTGCTGTTGTTACTGTCCTCCAAAGATCTCCCCTTCTTTTCTCTCTACAGATGCAGGGGAAGAGCAGTGTGGTGATGTTTGATGGGGTGGACAAAGCCTACTACCAGGGAGTGCTCAACTGGGTACCATTGATCCAAGCGGGAGACTGGAGTGTACACATGGGCCAGTAAGCCTCTCCCTCTGAGGGTCAGCCCAAGTGATGCCCCACATCTGTACATGAACACAGGCAGATACACACAAATGCATTCTCAGACACATAGTGACACAGACATATACACCATCCACAACAACACAGACAGACACACAGACACATGGAAACACTTAAGCAGACACATATAAATATGCATAGCTAGTCAGAGACAGGAAAGCACAATTAGAGACACATACAAACACATATACAAACAAACACATAAACACATAGGCAAACAACCCATAGATTCATAATCCCCAGGCCTTCTGACCAGGGCTCTGACCAGGGTCTGAAAAGGGTCCAAAGAGGTCTGTGCAGCTGGGAGAGGGCTGTACCCACTGCCCTGTGAGGCGTGGAGCATGGTTAGAAGACTCTCCAGTGTGATAAACAGAGGATCAGGAAGAATTACACCAGCCTGAACACAATTATAAGATGACCAACTGTCCAGGGCTACCTGGGACCAAGGAAGTTCTCAGTACAGATAAATGTGTTTAAAAACAGGGAAAGTCTTGAGCAAATGGGGAAAGCTGGTCTCCTTAGGGAGCAGCTACCCAGCACTGGAGAGAGGTTGGCTGCAGTCCTACGACTTGAAAACAACTAAAAAAAAAAAAAAAGATACCCCACATACCTGGGCACACAGTGGGGTAGGGGCTATAACAGAGAATCAGGAAAGTGGGATCTAGGTGTGACCTGAAGACAAGAATCATAACCGACAGGATTCTGTGTGATACCCTCAGACAAAAGCTGACCTGTCCTTTGGAGTTTCAGTGGGCTAGTCATATTTTTCCTGGCCAGGATCTCAGGGTCTGAGCTGGTTGTAGAAGCAGTGCTGGGAGACACCCTCTCCCAGAGGAACTCCTCTCTCCCACCATTATGAGAATGTGCTGTCCCCGCGAATCTCCATCTTTACTTTGTGCTTGACCCACTGTTTGTTCCCCACCAGATACAGCTCTCTGGACGTTTCTCATTCATTAGTTTCACAGTCTTCATTCACTCACTAAACAGACAAGCATTGGGCATCCACTGTGTGCCAGGCACTTTAGAGAGGCAATGAGAATAAAACTCACCCTCACATCTAAGAAGGCAGATGCACAAGAAATGACACACACACATAGTGAATTGTGATTTTGGTACATGCTAGACCTGAGAAACAGAGAAGGCAATGCCATCCCTACTCCAATACTCTTGCCTGGAGAATCCCAGGGATGGGCGAGACTGGTGGGCTGCCGTCTATGGGGTCATACATAGTCGGACACGACTGAAGTGACTTAGCAGCAGCAGCAGCAGACATTGAAAAGGGTCTACAGAAAGTGACCAAGACAGGACACTGATAAACACCGAGGGAAAGACTTCCCTGAATCAATGACAATTAAGCTGGAATCTGGAAGATAAGAAGAAATTTGCTAGTCAAAGTGAAGGGTCTCTTCTAGTAAGGAAGACCAGCTTGTGTCAAGATACAAAAGATAATGGTGTATTCAAGTACTGCATTCAGGATCTCAAGGAAGGTGCCATATCGAGAGCAAAGAAGTCAGCCCAAAAGATGAAGGGATGTTTATGAGACAATCAGGAAGGAGGCAGCTTTGGGGAATTTCAGAGGAGCCTTGATGCCCACTTTGTCACACTGTCTCTCAGCATCTCCATGAAAAGAAAGGTTATTGCTTGTTCTGGCGGCTGCAAAGCGCTTATGGACTCTAGGATATCACTGATCCTTGGCCCAAGAAGACTCGCCAATAACATCCAGAAGCTCATCAGTGCCACACCACGGGGTTCCGAGGTGAAGGGTCATGCCCCAGGGTCACTCCCAGTCTCCACACACAAGAAGGATCTCCAGGGCCAACCTCTCTCTCTCTCTCTAACAGTACTATGTTTCATGTTTTGCAGTCAATACTCTGCCCTCTATTATCTTCACTATCAATGGCATCAAATACCCAGTGCCAGGTCAAGCCTACATCCTCAAGGTGAGGGGAGAACTCTGAGGGGTGGTTCTCAAATAGGATCTTGCAGGAGCCCTTGGGCTGTGGCTGGAAGGAGGGCGCCCTGTGCAGACCATCTTGAACTATTTCAGATGCTGCTGAGCCCTGTTTCTGGGCCAGAGTCTGTCACAAAAGCAACCTCCTGAGAGTAAAGGGCTGTCTGGGACACTGATCATCCTGAAATAAATGTGGAGACACCACACCATGCTGGCATGGTGGGAGTCACAAGCAGAGGGGAACACTTTGGTCCTCAGTCCTCAAAGAGTTTCAGTTCAATCTGAAACCTCAGATGCATGAACATGAAAGTCAGCTCTAGTGATTACTGAATAGGCCATGTGACAGGGAGAATGACTGGGGACATTCCCAGTGTGCTCTCCCACCATAGGGATTAACAGTCTCCCTTCGCTTCTTGCAGTTTTCCTGGTTTGTATGATAAATTACATGGGCACCCTAGTTGTCAGGTGCATCTTCCCCTTGCTCAGGCCGGGTTCCCCCTTTGTGACTTGGGATACCTGACCCCTCTGGGGGAGGCTGGTTGCTAATGTGAATAAAGGGTGCACAGTGACTGCTCAGCTCCGGAACAGGGTGGAGGCTTCATGTCTGCACCCTGTGGGAGTTCAGAGCTTGCTGATGGGCTGAAATAAGGCTTTGAGGAAGAGAGGGAATTTCAGGAATTCTAAAACTGTAAACTCATGGAGCCATGTAGAGAGTTGCTTGGTTCTAGGCAAAACTGCACTGGGTTCCATGCAAATGGCATCCCAAGGTGCTCTGCATTGGGGCCCTAGGGACTTACTCGGAGTGATGAGGGCTACAGATTGACCAGTGGGGATGGGGGACCAGAGTTCGTTACCCAACCAAGCCTGGAGTGGCCAAAGAGGGTACTCACCTTTTACTCAAGGGCTGAAGGAAGCTTCCCAGAGTTCCTGAGTTAAGTGTCCAAGAATGTGTTGTGGGCCCTGCTCTATTTAAGATGGATAACCAACAACGAGTTACTGTGTAACACAGGGAACCCTATTCTGTTATATGACAACCTGATTGGGAGGGGTATCTTTGGGACCAGGATACCTGGATATATACAGTTGAGTCCATTTACTGTCCAAGTGAAACTCAGAATATTGTTAATCAGCTATGCTCCAATACAAAATAAAGTTTTTTTCAATAATGTTTAGATTGTGGGGACGCAGGCAGAGAACAGGCATTCTCTGAAGAGAAAACAAGGAGCAGGAGTCAGAAGGAAAGAAACGGAGTGAGGAGAACTATGGACACTCTTGTTCTTTTCTAAAAATTTTATTTAAGTATGGCTGATCTTCAGTGTTGCCTTAAGTTCTTCTGCACAGTGACTCAGTTATACACATAAAAACTATACATTCGTTAAAGAATGTATTTTCTTTTTCATGTGGATTATCACTGGATATTGAATACAGTTCCTTATGCTCTACAGTAGGACTTTTTTTTTTTTTTTATCATTTTTCTGTATACCCAACTCCCAGTCCTCCTCTCCCAGATACCTTTCCTCATGGCAAACACATGTCTTGTCCCGTTTTGGTTTTGGATGAACTCTCACATCCTCTGCTGCTCATAAAACACCTTGATACTTACCAAAAGAGGAAAATAAAACCAAGAATTGTGCTGGGTGTGAATATTGGAGGGAGCCGCAGGTAAGAGCTCAGGCTGACTGGTGTGTGTCTCTGACTCCCCCAGGATTCTAGCAGCCACTGCTATACAACATTTAAGAGAACACAGTGAGTATATCTACAGACCTGGATCGTGGGTGACGTCTTCCTGAGGCAGTACTTCTTGGTTTATGATCGAGGAAGTGACAGGATTGGCCTGGCACAGGCAGTGTAAATGCTTGTTGTGGCTCAGGAATCAGTAAGGCTGCTCACTCACACTTAGGGCACTCTTGCCCAGGATGGTGGTGAACTGTATTTGGTAGGCTGCAAACCCTATTCTCATTAAAGAAAAAAGGGTTTCACTCATAAATGTGCTGAAATAAATCGGTTTCTCTGTTTCAGTCTGGGAGGTGTACAATGATTGGAAAGGATCTAGAACAAAGTCTGAATCAAAGTTTAGGGGAGCCCACGTCCAGCTGACTTCAAGGAAAGGGGAGACTCATTGAAATGACTCTGGGAATCCAGAACAGAAGAATCAGAGCAAATATAAAGATCTCAGTGACTGGACACAAGAAATCAGAAGTCATCGATTCTCTCTCACCTTCGCTCTTTCCCTTCCCTCTTCTTTGATGGTCTTAGCCTGACAACTTTTGTCCTTAAGGCTTCTACACCTAGTGAGGGAGTCCTAGCTACCTGTCCTAGGGTTTATATCCTGAAGCCATCTCCTAGTAAGGAAAGAAGCTCAGAGCCATTAGCCTTCAAGGGTGTTCTCTAAAAGACCCAACTCAGTTCACATGTACAGCCCTAGATCAGCTATCGTGGCAGGGTCATGTTGTCCTATGATTGGTATTACATGGTCATTGACCCTGACCCAGAAGTACACATGATTGTCAATTTCCTCCAGAACTACATGACTGAAGCTGGGGAGAGGCAGCCCCAAGGATACCGACTGGGAGATGGTCTAGTCCATGGAAGAATTTGTGATGACCCACCAACTCCACCACCTCCTCATTCATAGGAATTATAAGGGGTAATGAAAAATTCTCTTCATTCTATCTCAGATGATCTTATTACTGGGCTTCTCCTCCAGGGGAGTTTGGGTGAGATACTTCATGCACAGCTGGTTCCCTTTTGTTCCCACACCCTAGTCAACAGCTCTCTGCCACATATGCTTGCTCTGTCCTTTCCAGTCTTACTTGGTAAGTGGTGGCACCAATGGATCCCTGAGCCATTTCCCTCCTCCAGGGCCCAGAATTCTCCTTCCTTGGCCTCCATTGCTGCTGGGGAAAGTGCAACACATGTATTGGGAGACTCAGGATACACTGAGACTTCAGCCTTTCTCAGCTTCCTCCAGGGATGGAACTACAAACTATTTGCTTGGAGCTGTCATGGTTAGGCACCTTTGCAGTGGAAGCATCCATTCTTTCCACATGGAGACCCTCAGTAGATGCTTCAGCTAAGACAGCAGGGGTCAGATGTTGATTTCCTTTCAGATTGACTGGTTTGATCTCCTTGTTAAATAAAGGACTCTCAAGAATCTTCTCAAGCATCGCAGTTCAAAAGCTCAATTCTTTGGCATTCACCATTTCAGATGGTACAGATCTCAAATTTGTACATGATTACTGGAAATATCATAGCTTTGACACTACAGACCTCTGTACCAAAGTGAGTCTTTGGTTTTAAAAACACTGTGCAGGTTTTTCATAGCCTTTCTTCCTTCCAAGAAGCAAGTGTGTTTTAATTTTGTGGCTGCAGTCAAGGTCCATAGCGATTTTGGAGCCCAAGAAAACAAAATCTGCCACTGTTTCCACTTTTCCCTCATCTATATGGCATGAAGTGGTGAGACTGGATGCCATGAATGTTGAGTGTCTTTTTGTGAATAGTTTATTTGAATGTTCAGTTTTAAGCCAGCTTTTTTCATCTCGTCTCCTTATCAATTGGTCTTTAGTTCTTTGCTTTCTGCTATTTTTAGTGTAGTGTCATCTTCATATCTGTGGATGTTGATATTTCTCCCAGCAATCTTGATTCCATCTTGGGATTTATGCAGTCCAGCATATCAAATGATCTTTCCTACATACAAGTTCAATAACCACAGTGACAATATATACCTTGTCATGCTCCTTTACCAATTTTAAATCTTTTAGTTTCTCCATGTCCGATTCTAACTGCCACTTTTTGACCTACATACAGACTTTCAGGAGACAGGTAATTCTTTTAATAATTTTGTTGTGGTCCACACAGTGAAAGGCTTTAGCATAGTCAGTGAAGCAGATGTCGATGTTTTTTCTGGAATTTCCTTGATTTCTCTATGGTCCAATGGATATTGACAATTTGATCTCTGTTTCCTCAAACCAGTTTGTACATCTGGAAGTTCTCAGTTCATGTATTGTGAAGCTTAGCTTGAAGGATTTTGAGCATTACCTTGCTAGCAAGTGAGATGAGCACAACTGCATGATAGGTTGAACATTCTCTAGAATTGCCTTTCTTTTGAATTGGAATGAAAACTGACCTTTTCCAGCACTGTGGCCACTGCTGAGTTTCCCAAATTTGGTGACATATTGAATGCAGCACTTTTACAGTCTCATTCTTTAGGATGTTTAAAACAGCTCAGCTGGAATTCTATCACCTCCACTAGCTTTGCTTGTAGTGATGCTTTCTAAGGCCCATTTGACTTCATGCTCTAGTATATCTGGCTTTTCGTGAGTAACACCAACATCATCTCTATCTGGATCATTAAGACCATTTTTGTATAGTTCTTCTGGGCATTCTTGATACTTCTTTTTAATTTCATCTGCTTCTGTTATGTCTTTGAATTTTCTGTCCTTTATTGTGTCCATTTTTGCATGAAGTATTCCTATTGTATCTCCAAGTTTCCTGAAGAGATCTATACTCTTTACAATTTATTATTTTCTTCGAATTCTTGCACTTTTCACTTACAAAGACTTTCTTATCTCTCCTTGCTATTCTCTGGAAGTCTGCATTTCATTGGGTAATCTTTCCCTGTCTTGTTTGCTGTTCACTTCTCTTATTTTCTCAGATGTTTTGAAGGCCTCATCAGGCAACCACCATACCTTCTCACAGTTGTTTTTCTTGGGGATGGTTTGGTCACCATTTCCCATACAATGTTACAAACTGTTGGGAGGCACAGTGCAAAATAGCCTTGATGCAGAAGGTCCTTGGAGAAAAGGCGAAGGGCCAGAAGTACCCAAGCATTGTGTACTGATTGCTGAAGAACATTTTCTGCCTTTGGCTATGCTCCACGCCAAGATTTAACAATCAAACATTAAAGACTTTGCTTGAGAAAAATGGGTCATGAGATAAACACATGGACCATTAAGAACACACTGGCCCTTCAAGTATCTTCTACTGATTATACCTTAGCCTTGTATGTGCTCTGCTGGCCATATGCTCTAAGCTCTTTGTTCCCTGCTCCTATAAAAAGGCTTGACTGCAGGAATAAAATTGTCAGTCCTTGCAGAGACTGTCCAAGTGTTGTTCTTTCAGGTTTGCCATTTCCAAGTCCTGAGAAGAAAATTCCCACAGGTGGCGCCTGAACAGGGACTTGATAGGAAGATTAAACAAAGCGGAGAGCCCTGCAGAAAGAGGTAAGCAGGATGGCACAACATAGCAGTAAGATTCCTTTAATTTCTATAATGCATCACTTTTTGAAACAAAATGATATTAATGTTTCAAGAGATCAATTGAACGACTGCTATCATATTTTACTGGAACATAATCCATGGTTCCCAGAGGAGGGGACGCTCGATCTAGATGTATGGAAAAGGGTTAAGAATAATGTTTTGCGAGCATATTGGCAAGGAGTCCGTATTCACCCTCAATGGTGGGTTACATGTTAAGTCATACTGGCTGTCATGAAACAAGTTGAAGGGCATAATGTTGATTTGGAAGTGAAGACTGTTTGGTCTTTACATGAATATGAGCTTAAGGAACAAGATATGCAAGGTGCTTTGAAATACAAGAATGTTAAGCTCAATCAGACACAATCCCTGGAAAAACAGCTTGGAGACGTATGTATACAGGATGTGTCGAAACTGAAACCACTTAGAGCGGAGGTCATTTCATTCAATGGACAGCCTGAATCTAAGGTTTTCCCTTCTGTTCCGCCTGTAACAGCAGTTGCTAACTTTGCTCGTACTAACCACTTCACTCCTCCTCAGGAGATGCCTGCTTGCACTTTCGCTTTTCCAATACAGTTTGATCAACCTGCGCAAGGCCAGAATGCTTGGGCTGGTTTAGATTTTGGTATGTTGTCTAGCTTTAAAAAAGCATGCACTCTGTATGGACCTACTTCTCCTTACTGTGTAGAATTCCTCAGAGGATGGCTGATCATTGGATGCCATATGATTTTTTTCAAGTAGCAAAGATGGTTCTAAATCCTCAACAATTACTTCAGTGGCAAATGTGGGTTGGTGATGAGGCCCAACAAATGATGATTGACCAGCAATCTCGTGGTATCCCCGCCAATTTAACCTATGATATATTCACTGGAACGGGAGCCATGGCCAATATGACTGGGCAATTAGCTAATATTACCCCTTAGATGTTGCAGTTCATTAAAGAGGTTTCTTGCAGAGCATGGGCAAAGGTTGACAGCATTAACTCTGATGGTTCATTTGTCAAGATTACCCAAGGACATAAAGAGGAATATTCCCAATTTATAGGAAAATTAAAGGATGCCGTTGAAAAATCTGTCAAAGATGAAACCTTACAAAATATTATTTTAAAACAACTTGCCTTTGAAAATGCTAACGAGGAATGTTGATCCATGCTTAGACCAATTCAAGAAACTGGTTCTCTTATGGAATATTTGAAAGCTTGTAGAGATATTGGATCTATGTCACATAGAGCAAAATTAGCGGCACTAGAAACTTTTAATGTGCAAAAGGCTGCCAATGCTAAATGTTTTAACTGCTGAAAGGCCGGCCATATGAAAAAACAATGCTGCATGCCAGTGCAAACAGCTAAAAATAATACTACTTCTAATAAAAAAAGGCCCCCAGGAGTTTTCCCGAAATGTAAAAAGGGATTCCATTGGTTGAATGACTGTCCCTCCAAATTCGATAAGGATGGAAATGCATTAACTACAGAGACACAACAAAAACAACAGGGAAACTAATAAAGGGGCTATCTTCTAGCCCCACTACAAAAGGAGGACCCCACATTATGACATTACAAGCAGCTACATCTAAGAGTGCTTGCATTGATATACCTAGTCCTTATGACATGGAGTTAGTAGAATTATACAATCCTCATAAAATCCCCACTGGATATTATGGTCTGATCCCATCTGGAACAGTGGGACTAATCTTGGGATGTAGCAGTTGTACCATGAAAGGTTTAGTAGTGTTGACTGGAGTTGTGGATGAAGATTATGAAGGAGAGATACATGTCATGGTGAATGTCATAAAATTAGGAAATGTATACTTACAAAAAGGGGAGCACTTTGCACAATTATTGCTTTTGCCACATGTCAGACCATTGAGGGCATCTGATAAAATTAGGCAGGGGGTTTTGGGTAGCACCAATCTTACCGCTGCACTATCTACCTTATTAAAGGAATATCAAAAGCCTATGCTTACTCTAAAGATATGGGGAAAATATTTCACAGGTATGTTGGATACAGGAGCTGACATTTCCATTATTAGAACTGAAGAATGGCCCCTTGAATGGCGTAAGACTATGGCTCCTTCCAGACTGTTAGGGGTAGGCGAGGCTGATGCTACACAAACTTTCGTCAGTGCATCCTATTTACAAGCTTATGGTCCTGATCAAATTGTAGCTTACATCAAACCATATATTACCAGTATCCCTATTAATTTGTGGAGAAGGGATTTTCTCAAACAAACAAAAGCCACAATTTCTCTAAATGAGCCTTTTTGATGGGGGCCATTGAGTTAACACTGCTGCATCTCGACTGGGAATCTGATGCCTCAGTATGGACACCTCAGTGGCCCCTGACTAAAGAAAAGTTGGCAGCTCTCACACAATTAGTAAATGAGCAACTACAGAAAAATCATATAGAGCCTTCACTTTCCCCATGGAATTCTCCCGTTTTTGTAATAAAAAAGAAATCAGGAAAATGGTGAATGTGATAGATTTATGAAATATTAATAATACCATGATTCCTATGGGGCCCTTACAACCTGGATTGCCCTCCCCTTCCATGGTGCCAAAAGGATGGTCTGTAATTATTATTGATTTACAAGATTGCTGTTTTACTATACCTTTGCATCCTAAAGATAGAAAACATTTTGCTTTTTCAGTTCCTTCTATAAATCACATGGCTCCTGTTAAAAGATTTCAATGGAAGGTTTTACCTCAGGGAATGATGAACTCTCCTACCATTTGCCAATATCTCATCTCTGTTTTGTTACAACCCATTAGAGATAAATATCCTACTGCTTTCATAATTCATTATATGGATGATATACTTCTTTCCATGGAATCTGAACTCTGTTTACAACAGTTATATGACGAAGTCACTACCACTCTTCAAAATAATGGCCTGCTTGTTGCGCCAGATAAAATTCAATTGAAAGCACCCTTCAATTACTTAGGACACGTTATGGAAGAGCCTAAGATAAAATCTTAAAAAACTAAAATCTCTGTGCATTCTCTATGCACGTTAAATGATTTTCAAAAGTTGATAGGAGATATTAATTGGCTTCGGCCATCCATTGGCATTCCCATCTATGTATTACAATATTTATTTAAAATTTTAGAGGGACCTCCTGACCCTAATAGTCCTAGACAGCTAACAAAAGAAGCGAAAAAAGAATTAAAATATGTTGAAAAACGCATTCAACAATCTTTCTCAACTTGGCTGGATCATACCCAACCAGTTTATTTATATATATTCCCAACCAAACATTCACCTACTGCAATCATAGCTCAAAACAACCCGATAGAATGGGTATATCTACATACTAAACAGACAAAAAAAAATCGTATCATACATTGAGAAAATAGGGCAACTAATTGTATCAGGAAGGAGCCGTATACAAACCTTAACTGGATTTGATCCATATGCAATATATGTCCCCTTGACAAAAAAGGAATTGCAAACGGCCTTACAGTATAACATGACCATGCAAATAGCATTAAGTGATTTTCAGAATATTATCTCATTCCATTTGCCAAAAGGAAAATTATGGGACTTCCTACAATTTACTAAATTTATAGTAACTAATATCATTGCCTCCCAGCCTATTTCAAATGCACCTACCTATTTCATTGATGGCAACAAGAAAGGCATAGCTGGGATTGTCGGCCCTGATATCAAAGAGAAGTTACCCACTACCTATTCTTCAGTACAAAGAGTTGAATTGTATGCTTTATATGCTCTTTTATTTCTTCAACCATTATCCTTCAATGTATATACTGATTCCAAATACCTTGCTTCCCTTTACCCCAATTTTATTACCGCCTTTTTATACAACCTAGATGAAGAATTGTATATTCTCTTTTCAAAGACTCAAGCATTAATTAGATCACATATGGAACCCTTCTTCATTGCACATATATGTGCTCATTCAGGTTTACCTGGCCCCCTGGCTGCAGGAAATAATACTGTTGATAGGATCATAGCTTCTGTCTTTACGTCTGCTATTGACGAACATGCTAATCTTCATACCAATGCTAAATGATTGCCCTTTAAATACCATATTCCCCTCACTGAAGTGAGACATATCATTAAATCCTGTGTGTCTGCACTCCTCTGCACTTATGTACCGCAGTTTTGGTAGTTAATCCTCGTGGGCAACAGCCTAACTCCCTTTGGCAATCAGACTTCACTCATTGCTCCTTAGGAAAGTTTTTTTTTGCTTTTTGTCTCAATTGATACATTTTCGGGTTTTATATGGGCAGTGCCTATCTCTTCAGAATCCAGCAAACACACCATTTCTGTGCTTTTACTCACCTTCCCTGTTATGGGGATACCTTCAGTCTTAAAAACAGATAATGGGCCTGCATGAGAGGTATCTCATTCATTTCATTTATTTCTAATGGAATGGAATATAACACACATCACGGGGATACCCTATAATCCCTAGGGTCAAGCAATTATTGAAAGAGCCCATTGTACTCTTAAAACTCATTTATTAAAACAGAAAGGGGGAATATGGAAGAGAAGATACACTTCTTATCCTATGAACCCTCAATTGTTATTATTTTTAACTCTTTATTCCTTATTTTTTTTAAAAAATTTAATAAAAGATAGTTCTGATACTCGTGAAGACAGACATTTTGCAGAGGAAAACAGTAAGAAACTGTTAGAAGCCAACACACCAATATGGTATAAACAGTTTAATCAATGGCTGCCAGGAATCTTACAACTCCTGGGCAAAGGTTACGGTCTTGTCATTGCAGATGGAAAAGAAATCTGGGTTCCACTTCACCATGTCCATTACCAAGAAGGACCCCGAGACTGGATCCCCCGACAGGTGACGCAGCTGATGCGAAGGGTCTCGTCAATGACTATAGAGGAGCCAAAGAGAAAACGTCAACATCTGAACCCCTACCTGACCCGGGCTCAGGTGCACCTCAGCCAATTAGTTGCAGACCTTAAGAACAAAGACTGAGTTCACTCAAAGAAGAATGAATTCAACCACTACACTGCTGTCAGGTTCAAGACAACAACATTGACTCCTGCTGCATTGGAGCACTTTGCCAATGTGTATGGGACTGCAAAAGTCTTAAAACCTCAAAGCTATACCTTTTATACAATAGTACAGGTTATATCCAATCTTGTGTGCACTCCCTGTACATATTTATTGTAGGTAACTTTGATATTGATCTTTCTGCTGATTGTTAACTGTATAGCATATGCCTTGTATACGTGTTTAAACCATACTATTTCACATCATAATGTCAATATTGCAATAGTCAAGCAGAGATCTAAATTGTGGCTTTCTGTTAACCTCACAGAACCATGGACCAACTCTGTGTTTCTCTCAGTTCTGTTCAAAGATGGCTTAAAGAGGTCAAAGCGCATAAGAGGATGGGTTATTGCTAGCATTCTTAGTCTAATATCTATTGTTACAGTAGGAACCCTATCTGGTATGGCACTGAGATACCAGATTTAACTTGGAATAAAGTTAAAGCACATTTGCTGGATCTCATGGATAACTGAAGTTTGGACATTAACCTTCTAAAACAGCAAATTGCTAATTTTCAAATTAAAATATCTAAGGAATTGTATAGCACCCAATTTTATGATACTTTAACCAAAACATTATCCTCCCTGGATCCCAGAACTTGGTTTTCAGGAGGCAACGTTTTTATATATGTGTTAATTGCTCTGATTTTTCTGTCATTGTTTATAGGATACAGATGTCTCTACTCAAGACTCCATGCCTCTCACAATGGAGTCCAACTAGCAGCTGCTGTGCTTAAACTAAAAACAAAAGGAGGATATGTTGGGAGGCACAGTGCAAAAGAGCCTTGAAGGAGAAGGTCCTTGGCAAGATTTAACAATTAAGCATTAAAGACGTTACTTGAGAAAAATGGGTCATGAGATAAACACATGGGCCGTTAAGAACACACTGGCCCTTCAAGTATCTTCTACTGATTTTACCTTAGCCTTGTACATGCTCTGCTGGCCGTATGCTCTAAGCTCTTTGTTCCCTGCTCCTATAAAAAGGCTTGACTGCAGGAATAAAATTGTCAGTCCTTGCAGAGACTGTCCAAGTGTTGTTCTTTCAGGTTTGCCATTTCCAAGTCCTGGGAAGAAAATTCCCACACAAACCTCCATCCATAGTTCTTCAGGCTACCAGACCTAATCCCTTGAATCTGTTTTTCATCTCCACTGTATAATCACAAGGGATTTGATTTAGGTCATAGCTTAATGGTCTAGTGCTTTTCCTTACTTTCTTTAATTGAAGCCTGAATATAGCTTGCTTCTGCCTAAACAATCGTGCCAGATTACCACCCACCACTCCCAGTGGGTATGGAGCAAAAAACACAATTTGAGGACTATATTTGGAAGTGAGAAATAGATTTAATGGACTAGATCTGATAGACAGAGTGCCTGATGAACTATAGACAGAGGTTCATGACATTGTACAGGAGACAGGGATCAAGATCATCCCCATGGAAAAGAAATGCAAAAAAAAAAAAAAAGGCTGTCTTAGGAGACCTTACAAATAGCAGTGAAAAGAAGAGAACCACAAAGCAAAGGAGAAAAGGAAAGATATAGGCATCTGAATGCAGAGTTCCAAAGAATAGCAAGGAGAGATAAGAAAGCCTTCCTCAGCAATCAATGCAAATAATAGAGGAAGACAACAGAATGGGAAAGACTAGAGATCTCTTCAAGAAAACTAAAGATACCAAGTAACATTTCCTGCAAAGATGGGCTCGATAAAGGACAGAAATTGTATGGACTTAACAGAAGCAGGAGATATTAAGAGGTGGCAAGAATGCACAGAAGAACTGTACAAAAAAGAACTTCATGACCCAGATAATAATGATGGTGTGATCACTGACCTAGAGCCAGACATCCTGGAGTGTGAAGTCAAGTTGGCCTTAGAAAGTATCTCTATGAACAAAGCGAGTGGAAATGATGGAATTCCAGTTGAGCATTCCAAATCCTAAAAGATGATGCTGTGAAAGTGCAGAACTCAATATGTCAGCTAATTTGGAAACTCAGCAGTGGCCACAGGACTGGAAAACGTCAGTTTCATTTTAATCCCAGAGAAAGGTAGTGCCAAAGAATGCTCAAACTACCACACAATTGCACTCATCTCACACACTAGTAAGGTAAATTCTCCAAGCCAGGCTTCAGCAGTATGTGAACTGTGAACTTCCAGATGTACAAGCTAGGTTTAGAAAAGGCAGAAGAACCAGAGATCAAATTGCCAACAACTGCTAGATCAACAAAAAAGCAAGAGAGTTCCAGAAAAAACATCTATTTCTGCTTTATTGACTATGCCAAAGCCTTTGACTGTGTGGATCACAATAAACTGTGGAAAATTCTGAAAGAGATGGGAATACTAGACCACCTGAACTGCCTCTTGAGAAACCTGTATGCAGGTCAGGAAACAACAATTAGAACTGGACATGGAACAACAGACTGGTTCCAAATAGAAAAAGGAGTATGTCAAGGCTGTATATTGTCACCCTGCTTATTTAACTTATATGCAGAGTACATCATGAGAAATGCTGGGAAGAAGCACAAGCTGGATTCAAGATTTATGGGAGAAATGTCAATAACCTCAGATATGCAGATGACACCACCCTTATGGCAGAAAGTGAAGAGGAATGAAAAAGCCTCTTGATGAAAGTGAAAGAGGAGAGTGAAAAAGTTAGCTTAAAGCTCAATATTCAGAAAACTAAGATCATGGCGTCTGGTTCCTTCACTTCATGTGAAATAGATGGGGAATCAGTGGAAACAGTGTCAAACTTTATTTTGGGGGGCTCCAAAATCGCTGCAAATGGTGACTTCAGGCATGAAATTAAAAGACGTTTACCCCTTGGAAGGAAAGTTATGACCAACCTAGATAGCATATTCAAAAGCAGAGAGATTACTTTGCCAACAAAGTCCGCCTAGTCATGGTTATAGTTTTTCCAATGGTCATGTATGTATGTGAGAGTTGGACTGTGAAGAAAGCTGAGCACCAAAGAATTGATGCTTTTGAACTATGGTGTTGGAGAAAACTCTTGAGAGTCCCTTGGACTGCAAGGATATCCAACCAGTCTATCCTAAAGGAGATCAGTTCTCAATGTTCATTGGAAGGATCGATGCTTAAGCTGAAACTCCAATACTTTGGCCACCTCATGAGAAGAGTTGATTCATTGGAAAAGACCCTGATGCTGGGAGGGATTGGGGGCAGGAGGAGAAGGGAATGACAGAGGATGAGATGGCTGGATGGCATCACCGACTCAATGGACATGAGTTTGAGTGAACTCCGGGAGTTGATGACAGACCGGGAGGCCTGGTGTGCTGTGATTCATGGGGTCGCAAAGAGTCAGATACGACTGAGCAACTGAACTGAACTTACCATAGGTGTGTTCTGGCGTTTCACATACTTAGATGTGTGACCTTGATCAAGTCTCTTAACCTCAGTTTTCTCATCTGGAAAATCAGTACCATGATGATACTTCAACCTTTTAGATTGTGTACATGCATGCAAAGAACAGGTGGCCCTGAGAGGGCTTTCTGAGTTCCTGAGTCTGGAACAAATATAAATTATTCTGCCACCTGGGGAGAAGGAAATCTTCTCTTTAGAGGTTATTCTTGACATCCCGAAGGTTAAATACTGATTCAAGCCAAATGACATCTATTTCTGAACCACGACACAGAACTCTGACTGAGACGATGCTTCTGTTTTCTGGGGTCCCCAAAGAGCTAATGATTATTGTCTCAGATTACTCCCTTCCTTAGACTCACCAGTCAGCATTTCCTCCCCAACTACTTCTAGCCTGAAATCAACTGTAAGGATAGTTATAAGGCTTTTGGTCTCTGTTCGGTTTCCCACATCTCCAGTGTAGCAATAAGTAGCTGTTATGACTACTTGTCATAGCAACAACTATGGCAAACTGCACAGTCCAATCTCAGCCTGTTAAAGTAAACTGTCTCCATATAGCCCCTCATGGTTAAAATATCTACAGTGGCCTTAGAAACCTTCCTATGCCTGCTGTTTAATGAGGAAATATGTGTGAGCCTGATCTAGTTTGCTTTCCCAAGCATGATTCCAACCATGAATTGAAGGAACCAGACATTTAGTCATCTAACTACGCACAGGAATTGACAAAAGCAATCCACCCATTGTGCATTTCTCGCTTACCTCAAAACAATATTGAAGTGTTCTGCCACAGCAATCTGATATATTGGCATGTACACTCTATACGGGACACTTTTCCTCTGAATTCGTTTTCCACCTTGTGCAGAATGTCTACCATGAGCCTGGCCCTCCAGCAGCTGGTCACCTGGTTTTTGCAGACTTATCCCACTCCAGATCCCTTCCACATCTGTCAGTAAAATCTGGAGAACAAATCTAGAGAGTCAAAGCTCCCACTTCTGCAGAAAACAGCTTTTGTTTCTTTTAGAAAGCAGTGTTTGGTAACACATTCAAAATCTTATGCTCCTTGTCTTGGATTCAAGGACTTGTACCAGAGGGTAGGAAGCTTCCTCTTCCACCTAAATCTTTCTCTACTCCCACCAGGGCCAGAGGCTTCACTTGACCCTGTGTCCTCACTGGTATTGTTCAGTTGCTAAGTCATGTCTGACACTTTGTGATTACATGTATGGCAGTAAAAGAGGCTTCCTTGTCTTTCACTATTTTGTGGAGTTTCCTCAATCTCATGTCCATGGAGTCGGTGATGCCATCTTATCATCTCATCCTTTTGACACCTCTCCTTCTGCCAACAATCTTTCCCAGCATCAGGGTCTCCTCCAATGATCTGGCTCTTCACATCAGGTGGCCTAATTGTTGGAGCTTCATCTTCAGCATCAGCCTTTGCATTCAATATTGTTCTACCACTTCCAAAACAAAACTCATGTTTCCAATCACCTAAAAATATTGAGCATTGATAAAGTTTAATAGAACAGGGATGTTGTCCCCTGGGAAATCCCAGCACTGCCGCCCTGCCTTTTTCTTACCATTCTCTGAACCTGGTATAGAATTGCTTCCCTATAGCTTCTCTTGCTTGAAAAGGCCTACCAACCTATTATTTCCAACTATCCAGGAACTGTTGCTTCCTCCTTCCCCAAAGACTTCTGCCTGCTCCCTGATTGTTCTCTGTACATCAGTTCAGAGGATGTGCTATATCATGGGGTGTAGCATGCCAGGCTTCCCTGTCCAATACCAACTTCTGGAGCTTGCTCAAACTCATGTTCATCAAGTTGGTCATGCGATCCAACAATTTCATCTTCTGTCTTCCCCTTTGCCTCCTGGCTTTAATTTTTCCCAGCATAGGGGACTTTTCTAATAAGTCAGTTCTTCCCATCAGGTAGCCAAAGTATTGGAGGTTGAGCTTCAGCATCGGTCCTTCCCATGAATAATCAGGACTTATTTCCTTTCGGGTGGACTGTTTGGATCTCCTTGCAGCCCAAGGGACTCTCAAGAGTCTTGTCCAACACCAGAGTTTAAAAGCATCAATTCTTTGGTGCTCAGCTTTCTTCATGGTCCAACTCTCACATCCATCACAACTTCTGGCAAAACCATAGTTTTAACTATACAGACCATTGCTGGTAAAGCGATGTCTCTGCTTTTTAGTATGCTTCCTAGGTTCTTCATAGCTTTATCTTCCAAGATTCAGCATCTCTTTTTTCACAGCTGTAGTCACTATCTGCAGTGATTTTGGAGCCCAGGAAAATAAAGCCTGTCACTGTTTTCATTGTTTCTACATGTATTTGCCATGAAGGAATGGAATGGGATGCCCTGATCATTGATTTTTGATCTGTACATACCATATCAAGAGCATCCCTAAGAAAAAGAAAATAAAAAAGTTTGTCTGAGAAGGTCTTACAAATAACTTAGAAAAGAAGAGAAGCATGAGCAAAGGAGAAAAGAAAGACATACCCATCTGAATGCAGAGTGCAAAAGAATAGCAAGGAGAGATTTTTAAAAAGCCTCCCTAAGTTATCAGTGCAAAGAAATAGAGGAAAACAGCAGAATGCGAAAGACCAGAGATCTCTTCAAGAAAATTAGAGATAAGGAGGGAACATTTCATGCAAAGGTGGACACAATAAAGGACAGACATGATATGGACCTAACAGAATCAGAAGATATTAATAAGAGGTTGAAAGAATACATAGAACTGTACAAAAAAGATATTAATGATCCAGATAACAATGATGGTGTGATCACTCACCTAGAGCTAGACATCCTGAGATGCACATCAAGTGGGCCTTCAGAAGTATCACTAGGAGCAAAGCTAGTGGAGGTGATGGAATTGCAGTTGAGCTATTTCAAATCATAAAAGATGACGCTGTTAAACTACTGCACTCAGTATGCTAGCAAATTTGGAAAACTCAGCAGTGGCCACAGGACTGGAAAGGTCATATCCATTCCAATACAAAAGAAAGGCAATTTCAAAGAATGTTCATCTCCCACATAGTTGCACTCATCTCACATGCTACCCAGGTAATTTCTCCGAGCAAAACTTCAACAGTACATGAACTGTGAAATTCCATATCTTCAAGCTAGATTTAGAAAAGGCAGAGGAACCAGAGATCTAATTGCCAACATCTGCTGGATCATAGAAAAAGCAAGAGAATGGCAGAAAAACACCTACCTCTGCTTCATTGACTTTGCAAAAGCCTTTGACCGTGTGGATCACAACAAACTGTGGAAAACCTACAGAGACTGGAATACCAGACCATCTTATCTGCCTTCTGAGAAATCTGTATGCAGGTCGAGAAGCAACAGTGAAAACTGAACATAGAACAAAAGGCTGGTTCCAAATCAGGAAAGGAGTATGTCAAGGCTGTAAATTGTCACCCTGATTACTTAACTCATATGCAGAGTACATCATGAGAAATGCCCAACTGGATGAAGCACAAACTGGAATCAAGAATTCCGGGAGAAATATCAATAACCTCAGATATGCAGATGACACCACCCTCATTGCAGAAAGTGAAGAGGAACTAAAGAGTCTCTTGATGAAAGTGAAAGAGGAGAATGAAAAATCTGGCTTAACCTCCCCATTCAGAAAATGAAGATCATGGCATTTGGTCCCATCACTTCATGGCAAATAGATGGGGAAACAATGGAAACAGTGAGAGACTTTATTTTTTAGGGGCTCCAAAATCACTGCAGATGATGACTGCATCCATGAAATTAAAAGATGCTTGCTCTTTTGAAGAAAAGCTATGACAAACCTAGACAGCATTTTTTAAAGCAGAGACATTATTTTGCTGAAAAAAATCAGTATAATCAAAGCTATGATTTTTTGAGTTGTCATTTATGGATGTGACAACTGCACCGTAAAGAGTGGTAAGTGATGAAGAATTGATGCTTTTGAACTGTGGTGTTGGACAAGACTCTTGAGAGTCCCTTGGAATGCAAGGAGGTCCAACCAGTCAATGCTAAAGGAAATCAATCCTGAATATTCATTGGAAGGACTGAATCTGAACCTGAAGCTCCAATACTTTGGCCAACTGATGTAAAGAACAGACTCATTAGAAAATACCCTGTTGCTGGGAAAGATTGAAGTCAGGAGGAGAAAAGGACTACAGGGGATGAGATGGTTGGATGGCATCACTGACTCGATGGACATGAGTTTGAGCAAGCTTCCAAAGTTGGTGAAAGACAGGGAGGCCTGGCGTGCTGCTGTCCATGGGGTTGCAAAGAGTTGGACATAACTGAGCAACTGAACTGAATTGAACATACCCCATAGCAAATACTATTTGTAATTGGCACGTTCCTCTAGCAAGACTTGGGCTCCCTAAGGCCCCAACACATATCCCCAAACACGTCTGCAACCATGAACAGAAATCAGTGCTTAGCATTCACAAGGCATTCAGTGAATTCTGATTGCAGGGGGACCTCCATTTTGGTAGACATAGAGGAGCAAAGGACACATTTATCCTCCTGTCTCAAACAACTCCAAAATAGACAAGATAAATGAAAGAGTATTTTTTTTATATCAAACATCTGGTAGCAAAGAATGGATTCCTGGCAGGGTTAGGGAGCAAACAGGTGAGTTCTACAACTGTATCAACTCTGGAAACAGATTCCAACACATACATGGAGGGGGTATTTAGGCAGAGACAAACAGTCTCCCCAAGAATAGAGATTTGAGACTCTAGATAGTTAAGAGTTCACAGGAGAAAGCTACACAGATAGAACTGTGGGAAGGTACAGATGATACCCCTCCAGTTTTCAGTGGAGAGTTGATAGTACTGGTCAGAATTGTAGGGAACAACCCTTGAGCCTCGAATTGAGCCAAGTCTAGTTGTGTCCTCACCCACCAGAGTGGAAATTATTCATAAATCCCATAACATCAGTAGGGCCTTGAAGACAATATTGCCTTGCTAGTGGGGAATAATAAACCTGGTCTAAAGCCTGGTCTCATCTCAGCTTAAAAATCTGAACAGAAAGCCTTCAAAAAGTACAACTGTTTCCAAGAAATTAACAGTGTTTGCAAATAGTGCCAGGAATAATTTATAATAATTAAAAAAATCCAGCATCCAAAGGGTAAAAATGACCACATTCAACATCCAATTTAAAATTTCCATATAAATTGTGAAAGTATCTGTCCTAGTTCCTTCACAAATTTGTAAAGTAATTATCCCCTGATTAAGATATATAAATTTAAAAATAAAATTTCCAGATGTGCAAAGAAGCAAGAAAATATCCAAAATGAGGGGGAAATCAACCAGTAAAAACATGCTCAATCACTGCAAACAAATCCAGATGATATTTGCCGAGTCTTTCACATACACTAGTGAAAAATCGTTTCCTCCTCTTTTGCACTTTTGGCTCTTTTCAACCAACCATGGCTCTTGTGCCACGTCCTGGAATCTTGGTCCTCTGTCACTTGCAATGATGTCCTAGTTCCATCAGTATATTGTAAAATAAATATCCTCAAATTAAAATAAACAAATTTAAAATGAAAAAAATTCCGGATGTGCAAAGAAGCAAAAAAATATCCATAATGATGGAAAAATAAATTAGTAAAAACACAGTTAAAATATACATTACATAATTAGCAGGGAAGGATATTAAAATGCTTACTACAGCAATAATCCTTATATTCCTGAAGCTGAAGAGTATTGAGTATGTTAAATAGAGACATGGAAAATAGGAATGGAAAGAATGTGGGAAAAAATTAAGTGTCCATCACAGGATTTTGAAACAACTTTAGGAATACTAAAATATATGTAGATGGAATCCAACAGGAAGTTAAAGACAGGAGAATAGAGAAAAGAACTTCCTAATTACTGGCTGAAAATTTTCCAGATATGATGAAAGCTTTAAACCCATAAACACAGAAGCTCAATTAACTCAAGGACAAGAAGTATGACAACTATATAGAGGCACATCATAATTCATTGCTTAAAACAATAAACCAAAGAAATGTAATCAGAAACAAAAACAGACACAGCAGAACAAAAAAATGGGAATGACAGCAGATTAGGTATATGAACAATGTTAGCCAGAGGACATTGACACCACATCTTAGAGTGCTGAGAGAAATATAATTGACTCAGAATTCTATACTCAAGAAAAATACATATCAAAACCTAGATAAAATACTTTCTCAGACGTACAACAACTACTAGACTGCATCACCAACAACAGACCAATGTAATAAATGTTTTATAAAAGGTCTCAAGTCAGCAGGAATTTAAAAGGAAGGGGAAATCCAGATCTACAGTGGGAAAGAACAGTACCCCAAATGATAAACATGTAATATATATTAAAAGGTAAATATAATGACTTTCCCAGTGGTTAAGGATCTGCTTTGCAATGCAGGGGATGCTGGTTTGTTTCTTTGCCAGAGAACTCAAATCCCACATGCCACTGAGCAACTAGGCCTGCATGTCTCAAATAGGGTTTACACGCTGCAAGTACTGGGCTTGCCCTCCTCAAATAGAGAGTCCCTACCACA
Source organism: Bubalus kerabau (assembly GCF_029407905.1). Classification (NCBI taxonomy): domain Eukaryota; kingdom Metazoa; phylum Chordata; class Mammalia; order Artiodactyla; family Bovidae; genus Bubalus; species Bubalus kerabau. The sequence goes on from NC_073628.1 coordinate 13,109,997, forward strand.
AGGAAGATCCTAAATGCCACACTAAGACCCAACACAGCCAAAGAAATGATAAATAAATATATAATTTAATAATTATTAATAATTATCATAATTAATAATGATAGACTGGAAAGTTAAAGATGCATACCATGGATCTTAAAATTACTTAAAAAAAGTTACAGTTAACAAACTGACAAAATCTGTAAAAGGGAATCATAAAAACTACTCAGTCACAAAGAAGTCATGGATAAAAAGAGACATGGGAAGAAAGAACATGGGAGAAACTGAAGATAAAGAGCAAGATGATAGAATTAAACCCAACTAGAGTTAACCCCTCAGATGTGAACCCAGACTGAAGATATACCCCAGGCCCCAGGCAACAGTAGATCCCCATACACTGCACTCTGCAGCCAAAACAGAGTCTGCCAGGCTCCAGGGCCCCATGTGCCTGGGCACAGAACAGTACAAAAAGTTTATATGGAACAGTAAATTAGAAGCCTTCAATCATAGGAAGTATCTCCTCTGTTTATAAAGAAATGGCATTAGAAATCAATGTACACTGGACAGAAGAAGAATAAGGTGCTAGCATAGTGTAGACCTTCCCTCCTTTACTACTCTAATCCTTTCCAGGAAGGATCAGATAAATTGTCAGGACTTACATCTCTTCAATAATACATATACTTGACCTGGGACACATGTTCGATTTTCATGGTTCATTCTCCTCTCTTTGCTCATACTGAGCAACAGAGACTGCTCCTCTAAACCACAGCTCAATCACTGCAAAAAAATCCAGATGATATTTGCCGAGTCTTTCACATAAACCAGTGAAAACTTGTTTCCTCCTAATTTGCACTCTTGGCTCTTTTCAACCAACCATGGCTGTTGTGCCACGTCCTGGAATCCTGGTCCTCTGTCACTTGCAGTGATGTTCCCATACACTGGGCCTCGATTATGCTCAATGGAATTCCTATTCAGAGAGGCCATAATACATACAAGAATGGAAACAACAGGCAGCTCCTTACTCTTCTCTCTTGTTCATTCACAACATACATTCACTGAATACCTATATAGCAAGTCTGCTACAAACAAACCTTAAAGTTGAAAACTTTCAAACGTGTAAAAGTGTATTTTAATGTGCAATCACATTAGTTAGTTCACAGATCTGACACACATTGTCATGGGCACATCCAAGACAAGTGGGTGTGCTTTTGTGTACTTTACTGTACAGAACTGTATGGAGTACAATAAGTGTTAATCACTCAGTTGGGCCTGACTCTTTGCGACCCCATGGACTGCAGCCCACCAGGCTCCACTGTCCATGAGATTTTTCCAGCAAGGATACTGGAGTGTGTTGCCATTTCCTTCTCCAGGGGATCTTCCCAACCAAGGGATTGACCCCAGATCTCCTGCAATACAAGCAGATTCTTTACCGATTGGGAAGCTGACGGAGTACAATAGTACAGTATTTTTATTTCAAGCCTACGATGTCTGAAAGGAAGCATAAATGCAGTGATAATATAGATGGTACTATTATTATATTTTAAAAGTGTGCTTAGTTGCTCAGCTGTGTTCAACATTGGCAACATATGGACTGTAGTCAGCCAGGCTCTTCTTGCCATGGGGATTGTCCAGACAAGCATACTGGAGTGGGTTGCCACGCACTATCCAGGTACTGCAAGCTTAAAAATGTTTATTTTATTGTTTGTTTTTTATGTATGATTTGCATAAAAAGTATCATAAAGCTATTAAACTAGAGCAATATATAGACATTTGTCTTAGTTGGCTGTTTAAGTATCTTTGCTGGACTTATGAAGAAATTGGGATTTTTGAACACCCTTTTGAAATATAACTTGTTCATACATAGGGGGCTTACTGTCCTGCTAAGACATGTGGATCCAAATGTGAGCACATCCCCTCCAGGTCCATTCTTGGTTGTCACATTCTTGGTTAGGGTTTTCAAGGAAAGGTGAGATCTCCATAATTCTAGCCATATCAGTCCTTCAAAAGACCTTGATCAGGAGAAACTAATATTAAAGTAGAAATAGTCATTGTGTTTCTACACACTTTTAGAAAGTGTTGATAATTCCTCAGTTCTGGATCTTATAATGCTGGTGACTGGATGGTGAAGTGATGTGAAGAGAATAAGGAAGGTGAGACAGGTAGGTCAGAATGTGAAGCAACAAAGACAAGGTATTTAGAAGCTGAAGAATTGAGAGAGATTTGGGACTAGATTGGAAAAGCAGTTTTCAAAACAAATTGGGTCCTGTGGTATGTATAATCCTCACTTCAGTCCTTAGAAGATCTCTACTGACCAGTCTGTCATTTTTTTTGTTTTTGTTTTTGTTTTTTCTGGAGCACAGTTCAGATCCATCCAGCTGTCTCTCATTGCTGCTCCTTCCTCTTGGCTCTCACACTGTGCCCAGCTGTTCAGCCTAATTTATTCAGAAAAGGTTTGTTCTTTAAGGCAGACCCTGCTGGCTGCCTACAAAATGATATATTCTCTGCTTCTCTTTCAAAACTGAAAATAGTTTGTTATATAGCTATGAGCCCAGTGGCTACAAGACTGCATGTCCTACCCACCTGTGCTCTTGGTCATGACTGGTGACTGAGATGCAAGCAGACCTGTAAGAGGGATTTCTTGGAAGACTGCTTTCAAGGAGCTGATTTAGCTGAGAGAACAGTCTCTTCCTTTCCCTACCTTCTTCCTAGATGCTCCCTGGATTTTAGTTGTGATGACTGGAATGCCTGCAGTTGTATTGGACAATCATGTAAACTTGGAGATGGATACCACCCAAGCTCTCACTGGCCCACCTCCAGCTTTGTTTCATTGGGAGACAAAAATCAAGTTTATCTTGCTAAAGTTTTGGTTGTTTTAGTTTTTTGCAATGTGCATCCAAACTAAGCCTGATACTACTATGTGTATAATGTGATATAGCTTTATTATTTTGTTGGGTTTAGTGAATATATTTATATTTTACCTTTATCTTATTTTTATTTTATAAATTGATTCATCAACCACAGGTATTCCTAAATTGTATAAATGCAAAATTATGATTATAAGAATACTTTCCTATAGATTTTGCATTTTCATACTTTCTAATCTTCTTTCCTTTAGTGTTTTCTCCATATTGGTACAGCCTGGGCAATTTTCTGTCTTATAACCTCATCCATATCCATATCTGCAGGCCAAAACAAGCTGAAAACTGTGTGGGAGAATCAAAGAAGAATGAATTACAGGAACATGAATGAAAGGTGGTGGCCCTTGTTACTCATCATGAATATTCTGTAGTAGGATCACATTCCCCTGCCCTTCTGTGGACCCACCTCCACCAAGTTTGCAATGACCATGGAAGATACTTCAGCCAGTGGAATTTGAGGAGAGATGATATGTCACTTCCAAATGGAAGTATTATTTTCTGTCCCACTAGCTGGAATGCAGATGTAATGACAGGGGCTGGAACTGCCATATTGGACCAGTGGTAAGTAACACAAGTGGAAGATGTGACTAGAAAGAAGTGGGTCCACATTTCTGTGGAGAGACCTACACTAATATACGAAAGAGAATTGAAATCGTAATGTATTTAAGGCAATGTTATATAAGGTTTTATTACAGTAGTTTAACCTGTAACCTAACACTCATAATAGAATAACTGATCTTTGTGTTAGCCTTGTCTTGACATTAGAGTCTAGTATAATGAGACAAGATCTACTGACATACACTTACAAGTGAGCGAAGTGACAGCCCTGCCCTCTGGAAGCTGTGGTCTAGTGTGCATTTCAGAAATTCAAGTAAGAACAAAGCGACATGGAGGGGACAGCTTCAAGATGTTGTAGGAACACTTGGGAGGGGAACCTAAATCAGTCCTGGTCTCAGGAGGTTGCTTGAAGTAGCTTACAATCCTCTATTGGTCTCCTTAAAAATAGGACATGGCGCCAAATTTCATGTAAAAGTAATGTATTTCAAATTCTTTCCAGACTATTTTCCCTTTTGATCCAGTGCTTAAGATATGTGTTTGAAACCTGGTTTGGGAAGATTTCAAATGCCCCAGGGCAACTAAACCGCGGGCCACAATGACTGAGCCTGAGTGGCCAAAAGCCTGTGATCTACATCAAGAGAAACACAGGATTGAAAAGCCAATGCACTGCCATTACATAGTAGCCCCAGCTAGCTTCAAACAGAGAAGTCCTGAGCAGCAATGAAGACCTAGTGTGGCCAAATTTATATATATATATATATATATATATATATATATATATATATATATATATAAATTAACAATAACACAAGAATTGTGGGAGACTTTAATATCCCACTCACACCTATGGATAGATCAACTTAACAGGAAAATAACAAGAAAACAAAAACTTTAAATGATACAATAGACCAGTTAGACCTAATTTATATCTATGGGACATTTCATCCCAAAACAATGAGTTTCAACTTTTTTGCAGGTGCACATGGAACCTTTTCCAGGATAGATCACATCCTGGGACATAAATCTAGCCTTGGCAAGTTAAAAATAATTGAAATAATTCCAAGCATCTTTTCTGACCACAATGCAGTAAGATTAGATCTCAATTACAGGAGAAAAACTATTAAAAATCCCAATATATTAGGCTGAACAACATGCTGCTGAATAACGAACAATTCACAGAATATATAAAAAGGGAAATCAAAATATGCATAGAAAAGAATAAAAATGAAAACACAACAACCACAAAACTATGGGACACTGTAAAAACAGTGTTAAGGGGAAGGTTCACAGCAATACAGGCTTACCTCAAGAAACAAGTCAAATAAATAACTTAACTCTTCACCTAAAGCAATGAGAAAAGGGAGAAATGAAGAACCCCAGGGTTAATAGAAGGAAAGAAAACTTAAAAGCTAGTGCATAAATAAATGCAAAAGAAACAAAGTAGACCAAAAGAAAAATCAACAAATCCAAAAGCTGGTTCTTTGAGAGGATAAATAAAATTGACAGACCATTAGCCAGACTCATCAAGAAACAAAGGGAGAAGAATAAAATCACAAAATTAGAAATTAAAATGGAGAGATCACAACAGACAACACAGAAATACAAAGGATCATAAAAGACTACTCTCAACAACTATATGCCAATAAAATGGACAACTGGGAAGAAATGGACAAATTCTTAGAAAAATAAACTTTGCAAAACTGAACCAGGAAGAAATAAAAAATCTTAACAGACCCATCACAAGCACAGAAATTGAAACTGTAATCAGAAATCTTCCAGCAAACAAAAGCCCAGGACCAGACGGCTTCACAGCTGAATTCTACCAAAAATTTAGAGAAGCCTTAACACCTATCCTACTCAAACACTTCCAGAAAATTGCAGACGAAGACAAACTGCCAAACTCATTCTATGAAGCCACCATCACCCTAACACCAAAACCAGACAACGATGCCACATATCAGACAATATCACTGATGAACATAGATGCAAAAATCCTTAACAAAATTCTAGCAAACAGAATGCAACAACATATTAAAAAGATCATACATCATTACCAAATGGGCTTTATCCCAAGGATGCGAGTATTCTTCACTATCCACAAATCAATCAGCATAATACACCACATTAACAAATTGAGATATAAGAACCATATGATTATCTCAATAGATGCAGGGAATGCATTCAACAAAATTCAACATCCATTTATGATAAAACCCTCCAGAAAGCAGCAATAGAAGGAACATACCTCAACATAATAAAAACTATATATGACAATCCTACAGCAAACATTATCCTCAGTGGTGAAAAATTGAAAGTGTTTCCCCTAAAGTCAGGAATAGGACAAGGGTGCCCACTCTCATCATTACTATTCAACAAAGTTTTGGAAGTTTTGGCCACAGCAATCAGAGAAAAAAAAAAAAAGAAATAAAAGAAATAAACGGAATCCAGACTGGAAAAGAAGAAGTAAAACTCCCACTGTTTGCAGATGACATGATCCTCTCCATAGAAAACCCTAAAGACTCCACCAGAAAATTACTAGAGCTAATCAATGTATATATTAAAATTCAGGATATAAAATTAACACACAGAAATGCCTTTCATTCCTATACACTAATAATGATAAAATAAAAAAGAAATTAAGGAGACACTTCCATTCACCATTGAAATGGAAAGAATAAAATACATAGGAATATATCTACCTAGAGAAACAAAAGACTTATATATAGAAAACTATAAAACACTGGTGAAAGAAATCAAAGAGAACACTAATAGATGGAGAAATATACCGTGTTGATGGATCAGAAGAATCAATATAGTGGAAATGCATATACTACTCAAAGCAATCTATAGATTCGATGCAGTCCCTATCAAGCTACCAACAGTATTTTTCACAGAGCTAGAAAAAATAATTTCACAATTTGTATGGAAACACAAAAAAGCCTTGAATAGCCAAAGCAATCTTGAGAAAGAAGAATGGAACTGGAGGAATCAACCTGCCTGACTTCAGGATCTCCTACAAAGCTACAGTCATCAAGACAGTATGGTACTGGCACAAAAACTGAAATATAGAACAGTTAAACAAAATAGAAAGCCCAGAGATAAATCCATGAAACTATGGACACCTTATCTTTGTCAAAGGAGGCAAGAATAAAAAAAGGAGAAAAGACAAACCCTTTAACAAGTATTGCTGGGAAAACTGGTCAACCACTTGTAAAAGAATGAGACTAGAATCCTTCCAACACCATACACAAAAATAAACTCAAAATAGATTAAAGATCTAAAATTACAACCAGAAACTATGAAACTTCTAGAGGAAAACATGAGCAAAACACTCTCCGAAATAAATCACAGCAGGATCCTCTATGACCCAACTCCCAGAGTATTGGAAATGAAAGCAAAAGGAAACAAATGGGACCTAATTAAACTAAAAAGCTTTTGCACAATGAAGGAAAGAATAAGCAAGGTGAAAACACAACCTTCAGAATGGTATAAAATAATAGCAAAAGAAGCAACTGACAAATGATTAATCTCAAAAATATACAAGCAACTCCTGCAGCTCAATTCCAGAAAAGTAAATGACCCAATCAAAAAAATGGGTCAAAAAACTAAAGAGACATTTCTCCAAAGAAGACATACAGATGGCTAACAAACACATGAAAAGTTGCTCAACATCGCTCATTATCAGAGAAATGCAAATCAAAATCACAGTGAGTTACCATTTCACACCATTTAGAATGGCTGCTATCCAAAAGTCTACAAACAATAAATGTTGCAGAGGGTGTGGGGAAAAGGGAACTCTCTTACACTGTTGGCGGAAATGCACACTAGTACAGCCACTCTGGAGAACAGTGTGGAGATTCCTTAAAAAACTGGAATTAGAACTGCCATATGACCCAGCAATCCCACTGCTAGGCATACCTACTGAGGAAATCAGAATTGAAAGAGACACATGTACCCCAATGTTCAGCACTGTTTATCATAGCCTGGACATGGAAGCAACCTACATGTCCATCAGCAGACGAATGTATAAGAAAGCCATGGTACAAATACATAATGGAGTATTACTCAGCCATTAAAAAAATACATTTGAATCAGTTCTAATTAGGTGGGTGAAACTGCAGCCTATTATACAGAGTAAAGTAAGCCAGAAAGAAAAACAACAATACAGTATACTAACACATATATACGGAATTTAGAAAGACGGTAATGATAACCCTATACGCAAGACAGCAAAAGAGACACAGATGTGTAGAACAGTCTTCTGGACTCTGTGGGAGAGGGAGAGGGTGGGATGATTTTGGAGAATGGCAATGAAACATGTATATTATCATATGTGAAATGGATTGCCAGTCCAGGTTTGATGAATGAGACAGGGTGCTTGAGGATGGTGTACTGGGATGACCCAGAGGGATGTGGTGGGGAGGGAGGTGGGAGGGGGGTTAAGGATGGGGAACACATGTACACCTGTGGCAAATTCATGTCAATGTATGGCAAAACCACTACCGTATTGTAAAGTAACTAGCCTCCAATTAAAGTAAATCAATTTATATTAAAAATATTATCATAGAGAAATCAGTGAGGTCTCAGGGGAAGCAGGACATGAAAAAGGATGAATCAGTCTGGGTTTGATATCATGCAAGTCATGTAGAGGGAAGCTACAGCCTGTTTTCATAGGGAACTTGGGACATAAGTTGTGCCTCAATGGTAGCCCAACCCAAAACTAGGGAGCTGGGATTTCAGCCTTCCACTAGAACCTCCCTCTCATCCTTCAACTAACACAGAACTGGTGTCTCAGAGCCTTTGTATTAGATTCTCCAAAGACAAATCAAAGGTGACACTAGAAGCAAAAAACCAAAGCTCAGGAAAATGCAACCTCAGAAAATATCTTGATTTCTGCACCCACTCTGGCATCTCCAGCATCATATCTGGAATCCTGTGAGTTTAAAGAACTCCATGAGTCTGTAGACATAAGTGTTTTTCAAAATTCAGCTTTTAATTTATATAGGAGTATAGTTAATTTACAGCACTGTATTAATATTAGTTTTATGGGAAATTAATTCCTTATACATGCACATGTATCCATTCTTTCTTAGTTTTTTTCCCATACAGGTTATTATAGACTATTGAGCAGAATTCCTGTGCTGTACAGTAGGTCTTTTTTGATTATCTATTAAATTAAGTAGTATGCAGATATTAATCTCAAACTCTCAATTTATCCCTATCCCACCTTTCCACTTTGGTAACTACAATTATTGTTTTGATGGAGGGAAGTGTCTATACATACTTTTGGGATCAGGGTCAGTGCTTGTGAGAGTGGAGTAGCCAGGGAAAGCAAGCCTGAGACAGACTCATTTGAGACGATGCTAAATGTTGAGAAGGGCCTGGCCATACAAAAAGCTGGGAGAAAACTATTGTAGATGTAGGAAGTAGCCCCTGCTAAGGACCAAGGTAACAAAGCTTAATAAATGGCTACCCTTCCACTCCCAACCTTCCTTCCATGCTTGGAACTTGGCCTACAGGTCAAAACCATGACCTCATCCCATGCTTCAGTTGTGAGTTAGCAGCAATGAGCCATGTCAGCCTTCCCAAGAAGGGAGAACATGGGGCTATCACGAGGCTGAATATGCTCTGGACTCAGGGACGTTTACACAAACTGGTTATCACCAGGAGCATCAGGTCCTAGGGGCAGCACCAGTGCCTCTGACTAGCTCCATGTACTTGTTCTTAGGAGTAGAAACACAAAGGAACTGATAGAACAAAGAAACAAGTAATGACTCTTGTTTCATCTTGCCCCATGTGATTCCCATGATTCTTTGAACACATTGCTCTCTGTCCAAAAACTCTTTCCTCTATTCCTTCTTCAAAGGTGGCTTGTGCATAACATCAGCACCTGACTCTGAAGTCTGGTGGATGGAATTCAACTCACAGTCTGCTGGGACCCAGAGAAGTCCAGCCTTGTCCTGTGTTCCTGTCCTTTTTCTCCAACCAGATTCATAAAGCAAAGTCCTGAAAAAAAATAAGTGTGATTATAACCCTCTCGAGGCCTTTGAATCTCCAAGGTATATATATTGAGCATCAAAGAGGGAACACTTCTGTTTCATCCAGGCTAATCTCAGACCCTAGCTGCGCTCAGCCATGAGTTCCCTGAGGAAACATAAGACATTTATCTAAGTTATATGAAGGCTGAGAAAGGAATACTTCTCACTTGAATGCAGATGCATGTTATCCAGTCACCCAAGGTCTCTGTTGTGTGAATGAGGAGCGGGAGCTCTTTGGATTCTGAGTTGGGAGTGAGTCAGTCACCACCTGCAAGACTGCCTCCTGGGGTGACTACAGCTGGGGCTCCCCCACTGTGCTTGAAACCCAGAAGAAACAGCCCTGAATATTGCTTTCCTGCTGCTACATGGAGGCAGGGCTGCTGATAAAATGGGAACCAGACTTGAGGGGAAAAGGGAAAGGAACTTCCACTCTGGTGCTTGCAGACATCTGAGACCTACCCAGCAGTGGATGCAATTGAGCTTTCTCTCATCTTTCCCTTCCTGGGAGTCTCATAGCCTAGGAACCATAGTTCCTGGGTCCTAAGTCTTCACTAAGTTACCTGCAGCCTTAAGGTGAGTCATACACCCCAGGGTTCAGTTTCCCATCTCTTGGATGAGGGAGACTGGACTTGCTCCAGAGCACTTGTTCCAGACTGAAGCTCAGTGCCAATCAGTGGACAAGTGGCTCAGAGGTGGGTGTTTCTGAGGAAGCTGAGCCTGCCTCTGGTGGGCAGGGGGCTGTAACTGTCTGGTGATGTTCATGGGTCCTGGGCTCAGGACTGGGAGTGGTAGACCACTTGGCACACAGCTGCTCTGACACTGAGGACCTTAGAGGCCTTGCCCCCTGGAACTTACCATCATTTGGGTTCTGTGGGATGAGATCAGGTAGTTATAAGTCAGAAGTTACCAATAGGAAAGCTTGTAGATTCCTTAGCAGAACCCAAATTAGGCTAATGAATCATCTCTCCTAAAAAAACAACAACAACAACAACAACAAAAACTCTGTGAACAAGATATGCCAGGACTCTTAGACACATTTTGTAGTATTTTAAATACTATTTAAAGTAGTTCATCTTTTGGATGACCTGCCATTTGCTCTTTGGTTTGGGATGATACCCACTGTTTGACTGGAGTCAAAAGGCTCCTGGGGGAGGCTGTCCCTCTCCCCGTGACTCATTTACAGTGAGTACAGCTCTATCCCCTCCACATTTGGAGCAGAAATTAAAGCAGGAAGGACAAAACCTCCAAGTTTAACAGGAAGACTCAGGTAGGTCTTGCCCTCAGGTAGGTGCTATTCTTTTCCCAGTGCTTCTTCCTTCCATCCTGTGTCCTGGGCAACCTGCCCAACTCCTGGTTATTGGGTTCTGAATTCCTCCTCCCTCCTCTTGCAAATATCCATGCAGCCCCACTTGTGGCTTCCTGTCTACCCAGGCCCAATCCCTCACATGCAGATGGCAGTAAAGAAGGGAAAACCAAGGAAGGGTCTGCCCAGTTCATTCTTTCTAAAACTGTCTGCATTCCTTCTGCTTCCAGACCCTGTCCTGAATCATCAATATCTCCACTAGATGACTCAGCTTAGCAGGGTAATAGAGATGCAGATGGGGGGGGCAGTAAGGTTGTCAGGTGTGGGGGATGGTTTTCAGATGACAAGAGATGAGTTGGAGTAAGGAGCATGTTGTCCTCCAAACATTCATTCATTGGGAACCTGCCTGAATCTGCTATCTTGGGCTCTTCAGGGTATCTTTAAGACAGAAATTTCAAAATGTACTTGCTATAAACTTTTTACTACAAATGATTTCTAACATAACAAATATAATAAAGAAGAGTGTCATGAACCCTATATTTTATCATTTGGCATCAATAACTACAAAACTAGCCTCTTTGTCCCACAGGTTGTCATAGACTGGAGACTATGCAACATCAAGGTAGTGGCCAAATGAGTTCCCAGTAAAGACATTCATGACTTGCAACAGGTCTTTCTCTTCTTGCTATGTCCTCATTTGTGGTGGGGGAAGGGAAGGAAGAAGAGGGAGAATAAGAGAGAAAAAGAGGAAAAGGCTAATCCCATCATGAGGGACCACCATCAAAACCCCATGTCAACTTTTGTACCTCTCAAAGGCCCTACTTCCTAAAACCATCGCATTGGGAATCTAGGGTGGACACAATTCAATCCTTATCAGCTATGCAAATCTGTTTTTAAATCAAGACAGACTGTCATTTCATTCTCTCTTTTACTTCTTATTCATTTTTACTGAAGTGTTTTAGGGACAAGATGAATATTTCACAAAAAATGCATAATGAGTATTTGGGGTAAAATGATAGGATGTGGAAAAAAATGCTAATTTGTTTCCAATAAAATTAACATCTAATATCCAGTCCATGTACAAATTTCCCTGATTCTCAAAAAGCAGTTTTCACAGTTTATTGAAATAATGTAGTCATATGTTGCACTTGGTTGTTCTTTTTTAAGATGAAGCAACTGTTCCTCTTCCAATTTTAATGCCATTTATTTGTCCAGAAACTGGGCAGAAGCAGGGTTGTTTGTCTTACAGAATGTCCCACTCTTGGGTTTAGAGGAGGAGTCCACAATACCAGCACAGTGGGTCAGGACCAGTACCAGTCCTTGGTCTATTAGGAACCAGACCTCCACAGAAGGAGGTGAGCTGCAGGCCAGTGAGTGAGGCTTCATCTGTATTATAGCTACTCTCCATCACTCTCTCATCACCCCCAGAAGGGATACCCTAGCTTATTTTCCTGGAACTTTTGTAGTTATATAACCTATGCTTAATAGAAACAAAAATAGCACAAATATTGTTGAATTTTTTCCTTTCTCAGTGCTCAGAATGTTGAGCTGGTGCCCTAGCAATCTATCACAGTGACAAATTAGATGTTGCCTATTAACATTTGGACACATTCAGCCAGCTTAAATTTCAATATTAAAAAAGTAAGATCATGGGATCCAGTCCCATCCTTCATGGCAAATAGAAGGACAAAATGTGGAATTAGTGACAGATTTTTTCATCTTAGCCTCTAAAATTACTGTGGATGCTGCCCGCAGCCATGAAATCAGAGGACATTTGCTTCTTGGCAGGAAAGCTACGACAAACATAAACAGTGTGTTGAGAAGCAGAAACATCATTCTGCCCAACAAACTGGTAGATGTTTGGCCTTTTCATTTGGATTCCTAAACTTTCTGTCCAGTCCCCACTGGTCTTTGAAGTCCCTTACCTTTCTGGTCCTACACGATTCCCAAGTTTATTTTGTGAATTTCTTTACCCAGTCTGAAATCAGCCATCAAGTTAAGAATCCATGCATCGTCTGATGGGAAATGTATTTAGAAGGTACATGTTAGACCTCAGAATAGTCAATGTTATCAAGTTGTCATTGCCTGCAGGCTTTACAGTAGTCAGAGTAAGAAGTATACATTTTTCTTAAAAAAATAAAATAAAAATAATTAGTTGGTACAAACATGCTTTCAGTTCAAGATTTAAGACAGCAGGGTTTGAATTAATGTTCTTTATGTTATGTGTGAAACTCTATTTCTAGCCACTGAAAGTCTTATTTCAGAACATTAGTTTTAATTATTGTCTTGATTTTACCTCTTACCATACATATGATTCTCTCACAGTAACAGAAGTTATGAGGAACAATAAGTTGTTGAATATAGTTTCAGATTTCTTTCCTGTTTTTCTTTTGATTTTCTTTGGTTTTGTTTTGGATGGACAGTTTTGTTTTCCCTTAGAAGATATTCCACTCTGAATGTAGTCATAATTCTGAATTTTAAAGCCACTTAAGTAATGTGTTGTTATGGGCAGCTAGCTACCAACTTGATGCAATTAGATTTATCAGTTTCTTTGTTCTCAATTTGTTCAGTTCAGTTCAGTCCTTTCAGTCATGTCGGTCTCTTTGCAACACCATGGGCTGCAGCATGCCAGGTTTCCCTATCCATCACCAACTCCTGGAGCTTACTCAAGCTCATGTCCATCGACTTGGTGATGCCATCCAACCATCTCATCCTGTCTTCCCCTTCTCTTCCTGCCTTCAATCTTTCCTAACATCAGGGTCTTTTCTAATGAGTCAGTTCTTCCCATCAGGTGGGCAAATAATTGGAGCTTCAGCTTCAGCATCAGTCCTTCCAGTGAATATTCATGACTGATTTTTTTTTTTTTTTAGGGTGGACTGGTTTGATCTCCTTGCAGTCCAAGGGACTCTCAAGAGTCTTCTCCAACACATTTCAAAGGATGTATATTTGTGTCATTTTTCAGTGATGTAATGTTCCTCCTGTTGGGATTTAACCACCAGAACTGAATTTAAACAACATGAAAAATGAGGATTAAGTCACAGTGCCCCATCTAAACTCACCTGGCAAAAGGAGAGGCTCCTGTTGTATTCAAGGGACAGGGATGGATAGATCTCATGCAGGAATAGGCCCTGGGAGTCCTGGATGAGTCATTAAACACGATTGTCTTTACTTTGGCTGCCACAGTTGTTTTGTCTTCTTGAATTGGGAAGACATTTCAAAATCGGTTTTTGTATGTTTGGTTTGGCAGACAAAATTTTTCATGACATAGACCCTATGGGAAAAGTATATCAGAAATATATCCATTTATCTTCAGCAGTTAAATTTTGTTGGTTTGTATGTCCCTGATGATCTTTCTTTATAAGTAGAAAGGAAACACACATGTTCAGTATGCATTCAGTCTCTTTGTAAATCAACCAACGTGAATTAAATTCCTCCCTGTCGCCACTGCACTCCCAACTCTAGGCGAGAAATAAAAGCCTGCAGAGACTGAAGAATAATTCTAGCACATTGCTGTAGAGATTTCATTCCCACTGTTTTTTGGGGAAAAAAATTAGTTGCTAACATTAAAATCAGTAGATTGTACATAAATATCCAAACTTCGGATTCTCTTGAAAACATGGTTGACTGACCTGCTTTCCAGCATGGGTGGAGTGGAGGAAAGGCTATTCCCAGTGGTAAGGCCTGTGTGGCCCAGTGTTCAACATGGCCACCTAGTCCTAGTATCATATCTCCTGCCTCCTGGAGCCATGAGTTTGTGGGAACTAGACTGCTAGCTTTCTTAAGATAAAGACTACTTTTGTCTTCATCAACTTTGACTTTGAAGCTTTTAACCCAGAACCTAGCACACAGTTCTTCCTTGTATGTTTGTTGGATGCTATAAAATATCTTGTGGATGCTATGACATTTTTTTCAATACTGAAAGCATGCAATTGAAGGACTTCTCTGCCCTAAATCTTTGATGCAGACTGGCATCATAGGTGCCCCTGATGTCTGCCATTAGACCCAATCCCTAAAGCCAGTTGTATGTCCCTGGGCTGTCCCTGAAGTCTTCACTTTGCCATTTGACAACTTATCCTCCTAGCAATCTCTTCTCCAATGAAGACAGCAATGCATATCTCATGAAGTGGCTATGAAGATGACATGAAGCCACAAATGTAGAGCATGTCCCTTAGTATCCATTTTTATGATGTTCTTAACAGTTTTTTTTTTTTTCTCCAAGTAGTCACGGTTCTCCACCTTCTTAGATGTCCATGCAGATTAGTTTGATTTTCCAGCCAAACTTCAAGGAAAAGATTACAGTTCAATTTTCTGTATTTTGTGAAGCTCCAAAGTCCACTCACCAAGGACACTGATGAAGGTAAAGATTTTATCAAGACCTTTGTTTTTCTTCAGACCTATTATTGGCCTAAAGAGCTAAACTAGGGCATGTCATAGCATATATAACTAGGGGCTCCCGGTCACCACTACATGCTAAGAATCTGTACTTCCCTGAGTACTTGGAGCCAGGAAAGAAGCATGAATTGGCTTGAGCTCCTCAGGCTGGTGGCCTTCTCAGATTTCAGAGTCATTTAATTATGGAGACTGTAAGCCACATCATCTTCCTTTCTGTGATTTTTCTTTTCATCTGATTATTCTTCTACTCATCGGGTTTAGAACAGAATGGAATATTTCCCTAACAATCTTAAAGTTCAACCCTTACTTATTGATAAGTACTTTGTTATAGAAACTGTGGGACCCAAGATTCTTGGTGTAGATTTTCATAGTTGCGCAACTCTGGGGTCCAGTCATGTCATGCCCTATTGAAATTTGAACTCCTTGCAATTGCTCAGTGCACAGTCAGTGCAGATATAGGTGTGGTCCTGTGGAATAGCACTTTTCTCCCTTTTATTTAGAATGTCCTCTTTGTTCCCTCTCTAATTCAGTGTGTATATGTCTATGTCTGCATCTCTGTATCACTATCATTTATCTCTCATTTATATCTCATTTGGAAGTCTCTGTGAATGTATTTCTCTCTGTATTGTTTTCTTTTAATTTTTCAATTGACTCATCCTTCCTTCTCAAGCTTCTACATTTCCCTAACTTGTTCCCTATCTCCTGGATTCTTCTTTCAACTATCTCATCTCTTTCAACTTGAAGAAAAATTGAGAGATCTACTTATACATTGTTTTATATCTGACAAGCAGTGTGACCACAGCCAATTCACAAACCTCTTGCATTTCAAATTCCTCCCTTGTAAAACAGGATAGGAATTCCCCTTCTACTTCCTTCCCTGAGCTTCTATGAGAAGGATACAGTGGGATGGCAACAGCAGTGCTAGTTGCTGTCATTGTTGAGACTTCCTATTTATCAGGCACATTATATCCATCACTTCACTATCCCCACGATATCCTATTTGGAAGGTTTGAATCATTATATTCACCATTTTACTGAAGGGGAGACTGAGACTCCACATGATCATATGGCTTACCCAACATTACAGAACAAAATCTTTACTCAAACATATGTCATATGTCTTTCCAATGGAATATGCTGAAAATTCTTATAATAAGGTGACTCATAAAAATGATTAGAAAATACACAGTGCCATTACAATGACAGTTATAGTTTAACACTGACAGGTAATTGTAGCATCTTCTTTGTTTTCTTTGTCAAATGTTCTGTGAAAGAATACCTCTAAGGAAAGTGAAGACCATGAGAAATATCTTCAGTGAAAAAAATGCTGAACAATTTCCTCAAGGAACATGCTTACAGACTCTCTCAGATTTCTTCTCGTGGCTCAAATATAACTATTCACCCCCTAAGGAACATCATGGATGTGAATGTTTTGGGAGGATGGTGCTCCACAGAGCCCCCTGGCGCTCTAGCCTACCACTGGGGCTCATCTGGAGATGCCACGTGGGATGCTGGGGCTGGGGCTCCTGCCAGAGGCAGAAACACTGGGCAAAAGGTGCCCCACGCAGAGGAGAAGGCACTATCATCTTCTACTCTTGTCTTGGTGACTGGGCCCAGAAATTACCAGGTGGCAGGTAAGCATCCATTTCTGTGTCAAAGATGTGTCATTAGTTTGAGGGAGATTGTTCCTTCTGAGCAGAAGGCAATGACAACCCACTACAGTCCTCTTGCCTGGAAAAACCCAAGGACTCAGCCGCCAGGTAGGCTGCAGTCCACGGGGTCACTAAGAGTCAGACATGACTGAGTGACTTCACTTTCACTTTTCACTACCTGAATTGGAGAAGCAAATTGCAAGCCACTCCAGTGTTCTTGCCTGGAGAATCCCAGAGATGGTGGAGCCTGGTGGGCTGCTGTCTATGGGGTTGCACAGAATAGGACATTCCTGAAGTGACTTAGCAGAAGCAGCAGCAGAAGTTCCTTCTGAACTAAGGGAGTGAACTAGTTACAGATGAAGAGTGAACCATCTCTGATCAGAAGATAGTACCAACTGCAAAGCAATTGTGAATAACCAGGCAGAGGAATTCAGTTTCCACAGTACAAGAACCACAGCTGTAAAAAGTTACTGAACCCATATTCTGTGTAAGGCCATAAGAATCTCACACAGTGGTTACTGTTTTTTGATTAGAAAAAAGGACTTATTTTGTCTTCAAGAATGCCCATGCCAGTCTGAGAGATAGGCAAAGAGTAAATACATGTCAAATGAAAAGGTCAACTGTTTGCTGTTGATTGGATGTAGTCTGAGTTTGGAGGGAGTGGCTGGGGTTGATCAAGGACCTCCTGGAGAAAGGGGTCATAAGGCTGGGTTTGAAGAGACTACAGAATTTCTCAAATGAAGGCACCAGGACATCCCTGGGTGTCCAACAGTCCTGGAGACCCAGTGGTTATGTCTATGGGCTTCCCATGCAGGAGGTACAACTTCAATGCCTGGTCATAGAATCAATATCCTGCATACAATGTAGCATAGGAAAAAAAAAAATAAAATGCAAGCACCTGTGTGATCAAAGGCTGTGAGCTTCACAGTGGTTGGAAAGTGATCTCAAAAGATATATAGCACCCAGAGGGAGGCAGCAGTGTGGGATTGAGGGTAGCCAGTTCTGCACTAATCGACTCCCTCCTTCTCCCTGTAGGTGCAATATAAGGGTAGCATCACCACTGGAACACCCCCTCAGGAATTCCAGGTTATCTATGACACAGGCTTGTCTGACTTGTAGGTGCCCTCCCTCTTAGCCCAGACCAGCCTGTTGCGAGTACAGACACCCCCTACCCAGACCATCCTTCACTTGCCCTGCCGCCCTGTTTCTACCCTTGGCACCTGATGACACTCATCTCTTATGTCTGCAGCTACACAAATTAGGTTCAGACATTACAAGTCTTCTACCTTCTGGCCTACCCAAAAGACCTTCAGCATTGCCTATGGATCTGGGAGCATGAAGGGATTTCTTGCTTATGACACTGTTCATGTAATGTGTAAAGAGAAGCTGAGTCAGGAATGGCTATTGAGTGACCCCGGCTTGCAAAACAGATGCAGGACCATCTGGCAGGACCCTTCCTAGCCTAACTCCCATAGATATTGGCCATCTTACACACAGGATCCTGTCCCTGGAGAGGCAGTGCCCATGGTGACACACAAGCAAATGGATAGCTAACTCAGAGAGTGGCTTGAGGTGTGGACTTGCAGCTCCTCTGCCCATGAGCTGTTCAAGGTTCATTTTTCTGGGAGTGATAAGAGGGGAAAAAAAGCACCCACCTTTATATTCACAGACTGTTCCAGGCACTTTCAGGTAATAATTGTTTTAATCCTGCAACAACCCCACACAGAAGGTAGTCTGATTAGCTCATGAGACGTATGAGGAAACTGAGGTGCAGACAGCAAGGGCCTTGCTGAGGTCACACATGTGATAAATGGTGGAGCTGGGTTGGCTTTTCAGGATGGAAGTTTCTGTAAGGTGTTTAGGGACAGGATAAAACTGATCTGGGGACCCTGGGGGCAGTCAAGGGCTTCAGGTACCCATAGTGGGAAACTGGAGGCCAGAGATGTCAAGGGGCCTAATAAATGAGTTCTCACTCTAGGGTGCTTTTGAGAGTCTCATAAAACGTATGGCCTGCCTTCCCAAAGTACTTGAGTAGTTCCCCTCTCTGTCTTTCTCATACACACTTGCACAAATACACACATATCCCCAAAAGTGAATTTCCCAGGCAGTAGTTTCATAGATCCCTGCCAGCATGATTGTGTTTTCGGCTTCTGTATTCCTGGACAGATGCAGAATCCACAGTACCTTACAGATAATTCAGTCCATTCCTGTCATTAGGTCATAGTGATGCCAGAGAAGGCTACCTTGCTCTCGACTCATTTTGTCCACAAGGAGGCAGCAATGGATCCTGGCCTGCCTCTTGGTTGCCCCACCTGGACAGAAGCCACAAGGCCAATTTGACTGATGCAGTGGGTGTTTTTCAGAGGGGCAGATGTTTTAACATTCACAGCTTCTCACGGATGGAACCCAAATTCCTCTCCCAACTTGGTCTAACTGTCTGAGGTCCACAAAAGTCAGAGCCCAGCCTCAATTCTTCTCTGAGGATTTAATGACAATGCACCAGTCCAGTCCTAGCCCCACTTCACATATCTGTAAGTGGGAATACTCTTTTCTCCCACAGACTGGGGACCTTGTAAGTACTGATCAGCTGTTCAGTCTAAGCGTTGTGGAATATGAGTGTGAGGGTGCACCTTTTGATGGTGTCTTGGGCTTGAAGTACCCCAACATATCTGTCTTTGGAGCCATCCCCATCGTTGATAAGCTGAAGAATCAAGGTGCCATTTCTGAGCCTGTTTTTGCCTTCTACTTGAGCAAGTAATTTTGAGATGGACAATACTTTTCTCCAAATTAGCTTTAAGATGCTTTCAGTTGCACGAAAATTATCGAACACATGATAAAGAAGAATCCTGAGAGATAATCTAACCCAGGATAAATATAGCACCAGGGCTGTACCTGGCTTCACCACTGGCTTTTATAAATAACTTTTTATTGGAGCACAACGCTGCTCCTGGTCTCAAAACCAGTAACTTGGTCTAGAGGGGTGAGTGAGGAGGAAGACAAGTGGAAGGCAACAGGAAACAAGTTGGAGGAAAAAGCAATACAATTTACTTTTGAATTTATAAGGAAGGTAGGAGAAGGATGGTGGATATCTTTCCTTCCTCATTAGCATTCCACTGGGAGCCCAGGACCAGCTACCCAATTTGCAGGAGCTAGGGAAAATGAAAGTGTGGGACACAAAACAAATATGTGGGACCCCTTGTTCAAGAATTATGAAGCATTTCAAGACAGGGAGAGCAGAGGTGGGGTCCCTTCTGAGTGTGGAGCCCTTTGAACAGTAGAGGTCACAGGCCAATGGAGCCAACTCTGAGTGATCTGAACCCACACCCTTAGAACTCCCAGGATTTGATTTTCCTGAAAAAAGGACAAGCTGGACAAGGGAAAAGCCAAAACACTTCAGCACTGTGTCCTTTGAGTGTGTATGAGCACTCAGGTCGCAGGAAGTAAGGTATCTTCAGAAGTTATAGTGGGTGGAGCCCAGCAATGTGACTCAGTTTCTAACCTCCTCTGTGCCACTCATTAGCCAGTAACGGACTTCAGTCTGGATCTCAATCACTTCTAGACTTGATTTCTGCATCTGTTCATGGGGACTTATTAGGGCCTTGATTGGTGGACCAGCACAGCTCTAAGATAGTGCTGTTGTTACGGTCCTCCAAGGATCCCCCCCCTTCTCTTCTCTTTACACATGCAGGGAAAAAGGCAGTGTGGTGATGTTTGTGGGGTGGATAAATCCTACTACCAGGGAGTGCTCAACTGGGTACCATTGATCCATGCAGGTGACTGGAGTATACACATGGACCGGTAACCTCTCCCTCTGAGGGTCAGCCCAAGTGATGCTGCTACTATTGTACATGGACACAGACAGACATACAAAAATACATTCTCAGACACACAGTCACACAGACATATACACCCCCACAACGACACAGACACACAGACACATGGAAACACACAAGCAGACACACAAAAACATACACAGAGACACATATAAACATGCATAGCTAGTCAGAGACACACAAGCACTCACAGAGACACATACAAACACATATACAAACTAAAACACAAGTAGATAGATATACAAACAACCCATGGGTTCATAATCCCCAGGCATTCTGACCAGGGCTCTGACGTGGGTCCTAAAAGGGTCCGGAGAGGTCTGTGCAGCTGGGAGAGGGCTGCACCCACTGCACTGTGAGGCTTGGAGCATGATTAGAGGACTCTACAGTGTGGTGAACAGAGGATCAGGGAGAATTTCTCCACCCTGAGCAGAGGTATAAGATGACCAAATGTTCAGGGCTACCTGGGACATAGGAAGTTCTCAGTAGAGATAAATGTCTGTTTAAAAACAGGGAAAGTGCTGAGCAAACATGGAGAACTGGTCTCCTAAGGGAGCAACTACTGAGTAGTGTAGAGAAATTTACTGAAGTCATAAGATGTGAAAGCAACTAATAAAAAAGACACCCCATGTTCATGGGCACACAGTAGGGCAGGGGCTATAACTGAGAATCAGGAAGGTGGAATCCAGGAGTGACCTGAGGACAAGAGGCATAATTGATAGGATTCTGTTTGATACCCTCAGACAAAAGCTGACCCGTCTTTTGGAGTTTCTGTGGGCTAGTCATGTATTTCCTGGCCAGGATCTCAGGGTCTGAGCTGGTTGTAGGAGCAGTGCTGGCAGACACCCTCTCCCAGAGGAGCCCCTCTCTCCTACCACTATGAGAATCTGCTGCCCCAGTGAATCTCTATCTTCACTCTGCGATTGACCCGTTATTTGTTTCCCACCAGAAACAGCTCTCTGGATGTTTCTAATTCATTATTTTCAGTCTTCATTCACTCACTAAACAGACAAGCCTTGGGCATCCACTGTGTGCAGGCACTTTAGGGAGGCAATGAGAATAAAACTTGCCCTCACATCTAAGAAGGCAGATGCATAGGAAATGAAACACACACATAGTGAATTGGACTTTGGTACATACTAGACATGAGGAAGTGTCTACAGAGACTGTCAAGAAAGGAGATTGATGAACACCCGGGGGAAACACTTCCATGAAACCATGACAATTAAGCTGGAATCTGGAAGATGAGAAGAAATTTGCTAGTCAAAGTGGAGGGGGCTCCTCTAGGAAGGAAGACCAGCTTGTGTCAAGGTGCAAAATAGCCTGGTGTATTCAACTACTGTATTTAAGAATGTCAAGGAAGGGGCCGTGTAGGGAGCAAAGGAAAAGAGGGCAAGAGACAAAGGGCTGTTTAGAAGACAGTCGGGAAGGGGGAAGCTCTGGGGAGACTCAGAGTGACCTTGATGCCTGCTATTCACACTGTCTCTCAGCATCTCCATGAAAAGAAAGGTTATTGCTTGTTCTGGTGGCTGTGAGGCCCTTGTGGATACCGGGACATCACTGATCCTTGGCCCAAGAAGACTGGTCAATAACATCCAGAAGCGCATCGGTGCCATGCCACAGGATTCTGAGGTGAAGATCATGCCCCAGGGTCCCTCCCAGTCTCCACACACAAGACGGATCTCCAGGGCCAACCTCTCTCCCTCTGTCTCTAACAGCACTACGTTTCATGTTTTGTGGTCAATACCCTGTCCACTATTATCTTCACCATTGATGGCATCAACTACCCCGTCCCAGCTCAACCTACATCCTCAAGGTGAGGGAGAACCCTGAGAGGTGGTTCTCAAATAGGAACTTGCAGGAACCCTTGGGCTGCTGTGGGGAGGAGGCTGCCCTCTGCACTCCATCTATCACTATTGCAGATGCTGAGCCCTGGGGCTGGCCAGAGCCTCCCACAAAAGAAACCACTTGAGAGTAAAGGGTCATCTGGGACACTGATAATCCTGAAGTAAATGTGGAGACACCATGCCACGCTGGCATGGTGGGAGTCACAAGGAGAGGGGATCACTCAGGTCTTCAGTGTTCAAATAGCTTCAGTTCAATCTGAACCCTCAGATGGAAGAACATGGGAAGTCAGCTCTAGCAGTCCTTGAAATATGTCATGTGACAAGGAGAATGGCTGGGGACAGTCCCATTGTGCTGTCCCACCATAGGGATTAACAGTCTCCCTTCTCTTCTTGCAGTTTTCCTGGCTTGGATGATAAATTACATGGTCACCTTAGTTCTCAGATGCATCTTCCCCTAGCTCTGGCCTGGTGCCCCCTTTGTGAGTCAGGCTACCTGACCCGTCTGTGGGGAGGCTGGATGCTAATGTGAATAAAGGGTTCACAGTGACTGCTCAGCCCTGGCACAGGGTGGAGGATTCATGTCAGCTCCCTAGGGGAGGTCAAAGCTGGCTGATGGGCTCAAAGAAGACTTTGAGGTAGGGAGGGAATTTCAGGAATTCTAAAGCTGTAAACTCATGGAGCCATGTGGAGGGTTGCTTGGTTCTAGGCAAAACTGCACTTGATTCCATGCAAATGGAATCCCAAGGTGCTCTGCACTGGGGCACTGGGGACTTCCTCGAAGTGATGAGGGCTACAGACTGACCGGTGGAGAAGGGAACCAGAGTATGTTACCCAACCAAGCCTGTAGTGGCCAAAGAGGGTGAGTGTGGGCCTAAGGAGGCTTCCAAGAGTACCTGAGTTAAGTCTTCAAGAAAGTTTTGTGGGCACTGCTCTATTTAAGATGGATAACCAACAATGAGTTACTGTGTAGCACAGGGAACTCTGCTTAATTATATGACAAGCTGTATGGGAGGGGAATTTTTGGGACCAGGATTCATGGATACATATGTTTGAGTCCATATACTGTCCACCTGAAACTCAGAATGTTGTTAATCAGCTATACTCCAATACAAAATAAAGTTTTTTAATAAAGTATGGATTGTGGGGATGCAGGAGGAGAACCAGCATTCTCTGCAAAGAAAAAAAGGAGCAGGAATCAGAAGGAAAGAAACAGGGAGAGAGGAGAACTATGGACACTCTTTTTCTTTACTAAAATTTTTATTGAAGTGTGGCTAACCTCCAGTGTTGCGTTATGTTCTGCTGCACTGAGATGTGACTCAGTTATACACATAGAGAAATATATATTCTTTTTCTTATTCTTTTTCATGTGGTTTATGACTGGATAGTTAATATATTTCCTTATGATCTTCAGTAGGACTTTGTTGTTTATCATCCTCTGTATCCCCAACTCCCAGTCCTCCCATCCCCCACACCCTTCCTCATGGCAACTTCATGTTTTGGCCCTTTTTGGTTGTGGATGAACTCTCATATCCCCTGTTAATGAGAAAATCCCTTGACACTTACCGAAAGAGGGAAATAAAACCAAGAATTGTGCTGGGTCTGATATTTGTGGGAGTCACAGGTAAGGGCTCAGGCTGACTGGTGTGTGTCAGCCTCCCCCAGAATTCTAGAGGCCACTGCTATACCACCTTTATTGGGAACAGAGTGAGGACATCTAGAGAGACCTGGATCTTGGGTGATGTCTTCCTGAGGCTGTATTTCTGTCTTTGGTTGAGGAAATGACAGGATTGGCCTGGCACAGGCAGTATAAATGCTTGGTGTGGTTTAGGAATTAGTAAGGCTGCGCCGAGCAAACACTAAATCACACTTAGGGTACTCCTGCCCAGAATGCTGGTGAACTGCATTTGGTGGTCTTCACACTCTGTTCTCAATAAAGAATAAAGGGTTTCACTCCTAATGGGGGTGAAAAAATCCAGTGTCTCTGTTTCTGTCTGGGAGTTGTACAATGATTGAGAAGGATCTAGAACAAAGTCTGAATCACAGTTGAGAGGAGCCCACCTCCAACTGGCTTCAAGGAAAGGTGAGACTCAATGAAATGATTCTGGGAATCCAGGACACAAGACTCAGAGCAAATACAAAGATCTCAGTGACTGGACACAAGAAATCAGAAGTCATCAGTTCTCTATTTCACACCCTCGCTCTTTCCCATCCCTCTTCTCTGATGGTCTTAGCCTGAAAACTTTCTTCCTTAAGGCATCTACACTTAGTGAGGGAGTCCAAGCTACCTGCCCTAGGATTTTACATCCTGAAGGCATCTCCAATAAGGAAAGAAAAGATTGAAGAAATCAGAGATCGAGGGTGTTCTCTGAATGACCCACCTCAGATCACATGTACAGTCCTAGATCAGCGATCCTGGCAGGGCCATAGGGTCCTATGTTTGGCTTTACATGGTCTTGTGGCCCTGACCCAGCAGCACACATGATTGTCAATTTCCTCCAGAACTACACGACTGAAGATTGGGAGAGGCAGCCCTATAGATAACGCCTGGAGGGTGTTCTAGGCCATGGAAGAGTTTGTGATGACCCACCAACTCCACCACATCCTCATTCAGAGGAATTATAAGGGGTAATGAAATAGACTATCTTCATCCCATCTCATATGTATTTATCACTGGGCTTCTCCTCCAGGGGAGTTTGGGTGAGGTACTTCATGCAGAGCTGGTTCCCTTTTCTCCCACACCCATTCACCAGCTCTCTGCCACGTATGCCTGCTCTGTCCTTTTCAGTCCTACTTGGTAAGTGGTGGTCCCAGTGGATCCCTGAACCATCCCCCTCCTCCAGGGCCCAGAATGACCCTTCCTTGACCTCCATGCTGCTGGGGAGAATGCAATGCATGTGTCAAGAGACATAGGGTACACAGAGCCTTCAGCCTTTCTGAGCTTCTCCATGGGTGGGCCTATAAACTGATTGGAGCTGCCATGGTTAGGCACTTTTGCAGTGGAGTTCTTTCCACATGGAGGCCCTCAGTGCATGCCTCTGCTGAGACAGCAGGGATCAGAGGTTGATTTCCTTTCAGATTAACTGCTTTGATCTTGTTGTATATGGGACTCAAGAATCTTCTCAAGTACCACAGTTCAAAAGCTCAATTCTTTGGCATTCACCATTTCTTATGGTCCAGATATCACATCTGTACCTGATTACTGGAAAAACCATATCTTTGATACTACAGAACTCTGTAGCAAAGTGAGTCTCTGCTTTTTAATACACTGTGCAGATTTTCATAGCCTTTCTTCCTTCCAATGAGCAAGTGTGTTTTAATTTTGTGGCTGCAGTCAAGGTCCATAGTGATTTTGGAGCCCAAGAAAATAAAATCTGCCACTGTTTCCACTGTTCCCTCATCTATAGGCCATTAAGTGGTGGGACTGTATGCCATGAATGTTGAGTGTCTTTCTGTGAATAGTTTACTGAATGTTGAATTTAAGCTAGTTTTTTTTTCATCTCCTCTCCTCATCAAGAAGCTCTTTAGCTCTTTTTTGCTTTTTGCTGTTAGGGCAGTGTCATCTTCATATCTATGTATGTTGATACTTCTCCCAGCAATCTTTATTTCAGGTTGGGATTTATCCAGACCAGCATATTGAATGATGTATCCTACATATAAGTTAAATAATCAAGTGACAATGTATACCTTGTCATTCTCCTTTCCCAGTTTTAAATCTTTCAGTTGTTCCGTGTCTGATTCTAACTGCTGCTTTTTGACCTACATAAGAGACTTGTTAGGAGAAAGGTAAGGTGATCTGCAACTCCCATTTCTTTACGAATTTTCTACAGTTTGTTGTGGTCTACACAGTGAAAGGCTTTAGCATACTCAGTGAAGCAGTTGGAAATGTTTTTCTGGGATTCCCTTATTTCTCCATGATCCAATGGATGTTGGCAATTAGTTCTCTGGTTCCTCAAACCAGTTTGTATATTCTCAGTTCATGTACTGTTGAAACTTACCTTGAAGGATTTTGAACATTATCTTGCTAGCAAGTGAGATGAGCACAATGGCATGATAGGTTGAACATTATTTGGAATTGCCTTTTGTTTCAATTGGAATGGAAACTGACCTTTTCCAGCACTGTGGCCACTGCTGAGTTTTCCAAATTTGCTGACATATTGAATGCAGCATATTTACATCCTCATTCTTTAGGAATTTTAAACAGCTCATCTGGAATTTCATCACCTTCCCTTTCTTTTCTTGTAGTGATGCTTCCTAAAGCCCACTTGACTTCATACTCCAGTATCTGGCTTTATGTGAGTGACCACAGCATCATCCATATCCTGCTCATTATGGTGATTTTTGTATAGTTCTTCTGTGCTTTCTTGCCACCTCTTCTTAATCTCATCTGCTTCTGTTATGTCTTTGGTTTTTCTGACCTTTATTGTGTCCATCTTTGCATGAAGTGTTACTCTGGTATCTCCACTTTTCTTGAAGAGATCTATACTCTTTACAATTCTATTGTTTTCCTCTAATTCTGGTACTATTCACTTACGAAGACTTTCTTATTTCTCCTTGCTATTCTCTGGAAGTCTGCATTAATTGGGTATATCTTTCCCTTTCTCCTTTGCCTTTCACTTCTCTTATTTTCTCAGCTATTTCTAAGGCCTCCTCAGGCAGCCACCTTGCCTTGTCACCTTTGTTTTCCTTGAGGATGGTTTTGATGATCACCTCCGGTACAATGTTACAAACCTCCATCCATATTTGTTCAGTCTAACAGACCTAATCTCTTTAATCTATTTTTCATCTCCACTATATAATCATAAGGGATTTGATTTAGGTCGTAGCTGAATGTTCTACTGGTTTTCCTTACTTTCTTAAATTTAAACGTGAATATTGTTTGCTTCTGCCTAAGCATTGCTTCCTGATCACCACCCACCACTCCCAGTGGGTGTGGAGCAAAAACATACAATTTGAGGACTGTTACCCTGGGTTTGTGCTTGGTTTTTCACATGCTTAGCTGTGTGAGCTTGATCAAGTCTCTTAACCTCAGTTTTCTCATCTGGAAAATGGGCACCAAGATGATGATTACACCTTCTAGATTGCATGTGTGCCTGCAAAGAGCAAGTGGCCCTGAGAGGGCTTTCTGGGTTCCTGAGTCTGGAACAAATATGAATTATTCTGCCACCTGGGAGAAGGAAATCTTCTGTTTAGAGGTTATGGCTGCCATCCGCAAGGCTAAATATTGATCTGTTTCTGAACCTGGACCCAGAACTCTGACTGAGCCTATGCTTCTGTTTTCTGGGCTCACATAAGAGCTAATGATTACTGTCTCAGATTACTCCCTTCCTCAGCCTTACGAGTCAGCCTTTCCTTGTCAACTGCTTCTCCCCTGAAATCACACTGCAAGGAAAGTTGTAAAAGCTCTTGCTCTCTTGTGAGTTTACCACATCTCCAGCGTAGCAAGAAGTAGCTGTTATGGCTACTTTTCATAGCAACAACTATGGCAACCTGTACAGTCCAATCTCAGCCTGTTAAGTGAATCTTTCCCCATTTGGCCCCTCATGTTTAAAGTACCTATAGTTGCCTTAGTAATCATCCTATGCTTGCTGTTTAATGTCAAAATGTGTGTGGATCTGATGGAGTTTTCCTTCCCAAGCATAATTCCAACCATGCAATTAAGTAACCAAACATTTAGTCATCTAACTACCCACAGGAATTCACAAAAGCAAACCACCCATCATGCATTTCTTGCTTGCCCCAAAACACCATTGAACTGATCTACTGAAACAATGTGATACATTGTCATGTACACTCCAGAAGAGACACTTTTTCTCCGGATTTGTTTTCCATCTAGTGCAGAATGTCTGCCATAAGCCTGGCCTTCCAGCAGGTAGTCACCTAATTTTTGCAGACTCAGCCCACTCCAGATTCCTTCCACATCCCTCAGTAAAATCTAAAGAACAGACTTAGTCAAAGTTCTCACTCCTGCAGAAAGCAGTTTTTTGGTTTTGGTTTTTTTTTTTTTTTTTTTAGAAAACAATATTTGGTAACACATTCAAAATCTTGTGCTCCTTGCCTTGGATTCAAGGACCTGCACCAGAGAATGGGAATCCTCCCCTTCCACCTAAATCTTTCACCCCACTCCCACCAGGGCCACAGGCTTGACTGGACCCCAAAGACTTCTGCCTGCTCCCTGGTGTCCTCTGTACATTAGTTCAGTTCAGTCTCTCAGTCATGTCCAACTCTTTTCTATATCATGGGGTGCAGTATGCCAGGTTTCCCTGTCCATCACCAACTCCCAGGGCTTGCTCAGACTCATGTTCATCAGGTTGGTGATGCCACCAAACAATTACATCTTCTGCCTTCCCCTTTGCTTTCTGTCTTTAATGTTTCCCTTCATCAGGGTCTTTTCTAATGAGTCAGTTCCTCCCATCAATTGCCCAAAGTATTGGAGGTTCAGCTTCAGCATCGGTCCTTTCAGTGAATATTCAGGACTATTTCCTTTCGCATAGACTGATTGAATCTCCTTGCAGTCCACGGGACTCTCAAGAGTCTTATCCAACACTACAGTTTAAAAGCATCAATTCTTTGGTACTCAGCTTTCTTTATGGCCCAACTCTCACATCCACTCACGATTTCTGGTAAAACCATAGCTTTGACTATACAGACCTTTGCTGGTAAAGCAATGCCTCTGCTTTTTAGTATGCTGCATGGTTTTTCATAGCTTTTCT
The DNA here is from genome assembly GCF_029407905.1 of Bubalus kerabau. Lineage (NCBI taxonomy): Eukaryota > Metazoa > Chordata > Mammalia > Artiodactyla > Bovidae > Bubalus > Bubalus kerabau. The sequence goes on from NC_073628.1 coordinate 13,139,227, forward strand.
TCCAAGGAGCTAGTGTCTTTTTTTTTTTTTTTTCACAACTGTGATCACTATCTACAGTGATTTTGGAGCTCAGGAAAATAAAGCCTGTCACTGTTTTCACTGTTTTTCCAGGTATTTGCCATGAAGTCATGGAACTGGGTGCCATGATCTTCATTTTTTGATCTGTACATACCACATCAAGACCATCCCAAAGAAAAATAAATGCAAAAAGGCTAAATGCTTGCCTGAGGAGTCCTTACAAATAACTTAGAAAAGAAGAGAAGCAAAAGGCAAAGGAGAAAAGAAAGACATACCTATCTGAATGCAGATTTCCAAAGAATAGTAAGAAGAGATTTTTAAAAAAGCCTTCCTAAGTGATCAGTGCAAAGAAATAGAGGAAAACATTAGAATGGTAAAAACCAGAGATCTCTTCTGGAAAATTAGAGATACAGAGGGAATGTTTCAGGCAAAGATGGGCACAATAAAAGAGAGACACGGGATGGACCTAACAGAAGCAGAATATATTAAGAAGAGGTAGAAAGAATACATAGAAGATCTGTACAAAATAGATATTAATGACCAGGATAACCACGATGGTGTGATCACTCACCTAGAGCTAGAAAATCCTGAAATGCGAAGTCAAAGGGGTCTTCAGAAGCATCACTAAGAGCAAATCTAGTGGGTGTGATGACATAGCAGTAGAGCTATATCAGATTCTAAAAGATGATGCTGCAAATTGCTGCGCTCAATATGCCAGCACATGTGGAAAATTCAGCAGTGACAACAGGACTGGAAAGGTCGTTTTCATTGCAATCCTCATAAAAGGAGATTTTAAAGAATGTTCAACTACCACACAGTTGCACTCATCTCACCTGCTACCAGAGTAATTTCTCCAAGCAAGTCTTCAACCATACATGAACTGTGAAATTCTATATGTTCAAGCTGGATTTAGAAAAGACAGAGAAACCAGAGATCAAGTTGCCAACATTCGTTGGATGATAGAAAAAGCAATAAGATTCTAGAAAAACACCTACTTCTGCTTTATTGACCATGTAAAAGCCTTTGACTATGTGGATTACAACAAACTGTAGAAAACTTACAGAGATGGGAATAACAGACTATCTTACCTGCCTTCTGAGAAATCTGTATGCAGGTCAAGAAGCAACAGTTAGAACTGAACATGGGACAACAGACTGATTCCAATTTGGGAAAGGAGTACGTAAAGGCTGTATATTGTCACCTTGCTTATGTAACTGATATGCAGAGTACATCATGAGAAATGCCCAACTGGATGAAGTATAAGCTGGAATCAAGATTGCTGGGAGAAATATCAGTAACTTCAGATATACAGAAGACAACATGCTTATTGCAGAATTTGAAGAGGAACTAAAGAGCCTCTTGATGAAAGTGAAAGAGGAGAGTGAAACATCTGGTTTAGACTTCACATTCAGAAAATGAAGATCATGGCATTTGGTCCCATCACTTCATGGCAATTAGATAGGGAAACAATGGAAACAGTAAGAGATGTTATTTTCAGGGGCTCCAAAATTACTACAGATGATGACTGCAGTCATGAAATTAAAAGATGTTTACTCGTTTGAAGAAAAACTATGAAAAAATTATACAAATTTTTTAAAAGTAGAGACATTACTTTGCTGAAAAATCTCAGTATAATCAAAGCTATGATTTTTCCAGTTGTCATGTATGGATGTGACAGTTGCACCATAAAGAATGGTGAGCAATGAAGAATTGATGGTTTTGAACTGTGGCGTTGGACAAGACTCTTGAGAGTCCCTTGGACTGCAAGGAGATCCACTCAGTCATCCAAAAGGCAGTCAATCCTGAATATTCATTGGAAGGAGCGATGCTGAAATTGAACATCCAATACTTTGGCCTACTGATGTGAAGAATGACTCATTAGAAAAGACCCTGTTACTGGGCAAGATTGAAGGCAGGAGGAGAGAGGATGACAGAGGATGAGATGGTTGGATGGAATCACCAACTCGATGGACATGAGTTTGCCCAAGCTCCAGGAGTGGCCAAGTGAGCCTTGGCGTGCTACAGTCCACAGGGTTGCAAAGAGTCTGACATGACTGAGTGACTAAACTGAACAGAACATACCACATAGCAAATACTATTTGGAATGGGCATGTTTCTCCAGCAAGACTGGGGCTCGCTATGGCCCCAACATATATCCCCAATCAAGTTTGCACCCATGCACAGAAGTCAGTGCCTAGCATTCACAAGGCGTTCGGTGAGTTCTAATAGCAGGGGGACCTCCATTTTAGTCGACATAAAAGGTTAAAGGACACATTTATCCTCCTGCCTCTAATAACTCCAAAGTAGGAAAGACAAATGAAAGAGCATTGTTTTACATCAAACATCTGACAGCAGAGAATGGATTCCTGACTTGGGGAGCAAGCAAGGAGAGTTCTACAACTGCCCCAACTCAATAAATAGTTTCCAACACATACATGGAGGTTGTACCTAGGCAGAGACAAACAGTCTCCGCAGGAAGAGAGATTTATGACTATATAGTTAGAGTTCACAGGAGAGAGCTACATACAGAGAACTGTAGGAAGGTACAGGTGATACCCTTCCAGTTTTCTGCAGAGAGTTGATTGTACTGGTCTGAATTATAGGGAACAATGCTTGAGTCTCAAATTGCACCAAGTCTAATTGTGTCCTCACCCACCAGAGTGTAAACTATTCATTTTTAATGTAAATTTATTTATTTTATTTGGAGGCTAATTACTTTACAATATTGTATTGGTTTGCCATACATTGACATTAATCCACCATGGGTGTGCACGTGTTTCTCATCCTAAAACCCCCTCTCACCTCCCTGCCTATACCATCTCTCTGGGTCATCCCAGTGCACCAGCCCCAAGCATCCTATATCATGCATCGAACCTGGACTGGCGATTCATTTCACATATGATAATATACACGATTCAATGTCATTCTCCCAAATCATCCCACCCTTGCCCTCTCCCACAGCATCCAAAAGACTATTCTATACATCTGTGTCTCTTTGTCTCTGTATGCTGTCCTGCATACAGGGTTATAGTTACCATCTTGCTAAATTACATATATATGTGTTAGTATACTGTATTGGTGTTTTTCTTTCTGCCTAACTTCACTCTGTATAACAGGCTCCAGTTTCATCCACCTCATTAGAACTGATTCAAAAGCATTCTTTTTAATGTCTGAGTAATACTCCATTGTGTATATGTACCACAGCTTTCTTATCCATTCATCTGCTGATGGACATCTATGTTGCTTCCATGTCCTCGCAATTATAAACAGTGGTGCAATGAACATTGGGGTACACATGTCTCTTTCGATTCTGGTTTCCTCGGTGCGTATGCCCAGTAGTGGGATTGCTGGGTCATAAGGCAATTCTATTTCCAGTTTTTTAAGGAATCTCCACACTGGTCTCCATAGTGGCTGTACTAGTTTGCATTACCACTAACAGTGTAAGAGATTTCCCTTTTCTCCACACCCTGTCCAGCATTTATTGCTTGTAGACATTTGGATAGCAGCTATTCTGAGTGGCGTGACACGGTACCTCATTGTGGTTTTGATTTGCATTTCTCTGATATGAGTGATGTTGAGCAACTTTTCATGTGTTTGTTAGATTCAATGCAATCCATATCAAGCTACCAATGGTATTTTTCACAGAGCTAGAACAAATAATTTCACAATTTGTATGAAACAAACAAACAAACAAACCTTGAATAGCCAAAGCAATCTTGAGAAAGAAGAATGGAACTGGAGGAATCAACCTGCCTGACTTTAGGCTCTACTACAAAGCCATGGTCATCAAGACAATATGGTCTTGATGGCACAAAGACAGAAGTACAGATCAGTGGAACAAAATAGAAATCCCAGAGATAAATCCACGCACCTATGGACAACTTATCTTTGACAAAGGAGGCAAGAATATACAATGGAGAAATGACAATCTCTTTAACAAGTGATGCTGGGAAAACTGGCCAATGACTTGTAAAAGAATGAAACTAGAACACTTTCTTACACCATATGCAAAAATAAACTCAAAATGGATTAAAGATATAAACGTACAACAAGAAACTATAAAACTCCTAGGGAAAACATAGCCAAAACACTCTAAAACATAAATCACAGCAGGATCCTCTATGACCCACCTCCCAGAATATTGGAAATAAAAGCAAAGAAAACAAATGGGACCTAATTAAAATTAAAAGCTTCTATACAACAACAGAAACCATAAGCAAGGTGAAAAGACAGCCTTCAGAATGGGAGAAAATAATAGCAAATGAAACAACTGAAAAGAACTAATCTCAAAAATATACAAGCAATTCCTACACCTCAATTCCAGATAAATAAATGACCAAATCAAAAAATGGGCCAAAGAACTAAATAGACATTTCTTCCAAGAAGACATACAGATGGCTAACAAACACGTGTGTCTTTCAATTCTGTTTTCCTTGGTGTGTATGCACCGCAGTGGGATTACTGGGTCATATGGTAGTTCAATTTCCAGTTTTTTAAGGAATCTCCACACTGTTCTCCAGAGTGGCTGTACTAGTGTGCATTCCCACCAACAGTATAAGAGGGTCCCTTTTTCTCCACACCCTCTCCAGCATTTACTGCTTATAGACTTTTGAATAGCAGCCATTCTGACTGGCGTGAAATGGTACCTCATTGTGGTTTTGATTTGCATTTCTCTGATAATGAGTGATGTTGAGCACCTTTTCATGTGTTTGTTAGCCATCTGTATGTCTTCTTTGGAGAAATTTCTGTTTAGTTCTTTGGCGCATTTTCTGAATGTGTTGTTTATTTTTTTTTTGGAATTGAGCTGCAGGAGTTGCTTGTATATTTTTGAGATTAATTAAGTTGCTTCATTTGTTAATATTTCCTCCCATTCTGAATGCAGTCTTTTCACCTTGCTTATAGTTTCCTTTGTTGTGCGGAAGCTGTCAATTTTGATTAGGCCCCATTTGTTTTCTTTTTGCTTTTATTTCCAATATTCTGGGAAGTGGGTCATAGAGGATCCTGCTGTGATTTATGTCAGAGAGTGTCTTACCTATGTTCTACTCTAGGAGTTTTATACTTTCTGGTTGTATGTTTAGATCTTTAATCCATTTTGAGTTTATTTTTGTGTATGGTGTTAGAAAGTATTCTAGTCCCATTCTTTTACAAGTCATTGGCCAGTTTCCCCAGCACCACTTGTTAAAGAAATTGTTTTTTCTCCATTGTGTATTCTTGCCTCCTTTGTCAAAGATAAGGTGCCCATAGGTGCATGGATTTATCTCTGGGCTTTCTATTTCATTCTGTTGATCTATATTTCTGTCTTTGTGCCAGTACCATACTGTCCTGATGACTGTGTCTTTGTAGTAGAGCCTGAAGTCAGGCAGGTTGATTCCTCCAGTTCCATTCTTCTTTCTCAAGATTGCTTTGGATATTCAAGGTTTTTTGTATTTCCATACAAATTGTGAAATTATTTGTTCTAGCTCTGTGAAAAATACCACTGGTAGCTTGGTAGGGTTTCCATTGGATCTATAGATTGCTTTGGGTAGTATAGTCACTTTCACTACATTGATTTTTCTGATCCATGAACAAGGTATATTTCACTATCTATTAGTGCCCTCTTGGATTACTTTCACCAGTGTTTTATAGTTTTCTATATATAGGTCTTTAGTTTCTTTCAGTAGAGATAGTCCTAAGTATTTTAATCTTTCATTGCAATGGTGAATGGAATTGTTTCATTAATTTCTCATTCTATTTTCTCATTATTAGTGTATAGGAATTCAAGGGATTTCTGTGTGTTGATTTCGTATCCTGCAACTTTACCATATTCATTGTTGAGCTTTAGTAATTTTCTGGTGGAGTCTTTAAGGTTTTCTATGTAGAAGATCATGTCCTCTACAAACAGTGAGAGTTTTACTTTTTCTTTTCCAATTTGGATTCCTTTTATTTCTTTTTATGCTCTGATTCCTGTGGTCAATACTTCCCAAACTATGTTGAATAATTGTGGTGAGAGTGAGCACCCTTGTCTTGTTCATGACTTTAGAGGAAAAGCTTTCAATTTTTCACCATTGAGGATAATGTTTGTGGGGGGTTTGTCATGTATAGCTTTTTTATGTTGAGGTATGTTCCTTCTAGTCCTGCTTTCTGGAGAGTTTTTATCATAAATGGATTTTGAATTTTGTCAAAGACTTTCTCTGCAACTATTGCGATAATCATATGGCTTTCATTTTTCAATTTGTTAATATGGTGCATTACATTGATTGATTTGCGGATGTTGAAGAATCCTTGCATCCCTGGGATAAAGCCCACTTCGTCATGATGTATGATCTTTTTAATATGTTGTTGGATTCTGATTGCTAGAATTTTGTTAAGGATTTTTGCATCTGTTTTCATCAGTGATATTGGCCTGTAGTTTTCTTTTTTGAGGCATCTTTGTCAGGGGGTGGTAGTAAGATAATGGTGGCCTCATAGAATGAGTTTGTAAGTTTACATTTGTCTGAAATTTTCTGGAAGAGCTTGAGTAGGGGAGGTGTTAGCTCTTCTCTATATTTTTGGTAGAATTCAGCTATGAAGCCGTCTGGTCCTGAGCTTTTGTTTGCTGGAAGATTTCTGATTACAGTTTCAATTTCCATGCTTGTGATGGGTCTGTTAAGATTTTCTATTTCTTCCTGGTTCAGTTTTGGAAAGTTGTACTTTTCTAAGAATTTGTCCATTTCTTCCAAGTAGTCCATTTTATTGGCATATAATTGCTGATAGTAGTCTCTTATGATCCTTTGTATTTCTGTGTTGTTTGTTGTGATCTCTCCATTTCATTTCTAATTTTATTGATTTGTTTTTTTTCCCTTTGTTTCTCGATGAGTCAGGCTAATTGTTTGTCAATTTTATTTATCCTCTCAAAGAATCAGCTTTTGCCTTTGTTCATTTTTGCTATGGTCTCTTTTGTTTCTTTTGCATTTATTTCTGCCCAAATTTGGAAGATTTCTTCCCTTCTACTAACACTGGGGCTCTTCATTTCTTCCTTTTCTAGTTGCTTTAGATGTAGAACTAGGTTATTTATTTGACTTTTTTCTTGTTTATTGAGGTATGCCTGTATTGCTATGAACCTCCTTAGCACTGCTTTTACAGTACCCCACAGAGTTTGGGTTGTTTTGTTTTCATTTTCATTCGTTTCTATGCATATTTTGATTTTGTTTTTGATTTCTTCTGTGACTTGTTGGTTATTCATCACCGTGTTGTTTAGCTTCCATATGTTGGAATTTTTATTAGTTTTCTGCCTGTACTTGAGATCTAATCTTACTGAATTGTGGTCAGAAAAGAAGCTTGGAATGATTTCATTTTTTTTTTTTAAATTTACCAAGGCTAGATTTATGGCCCAGGATGTGATCTTTCTTGGAGAAGGTTCTGTGTGCACTTGAGAAAAAGGTGAAGTTCAATGTTTTGGGGTGAAATGTCCTATAGATATCAATTATGTCTATCGTATCATTTAAAGTTTGTGTTTCCTTGTTAATTTTCAGTTTAGTTGATTTAGCCTTAGGTGTGAGTGGGGTATTAAAGTCTCCCACTATTATTGTGTGTCAGAGTCCAGCTGCAGCAGCCAGGGAATCATCCTGAAGGGGTGAGCGGTGTCAGCAGACGATGATGTAGCCTCTGACTCAAAGTACGGAATTACATGTTTATTTCAAGCTTCAGGTTTTCTTTTATACTTTCACCAAAGCATCAGGTCAAAGGTTTGACATTTTTAGTTTCCCCCACCCATATTTATTGTCTCCAGAGATCATTGTTGTCCTACAAACAGAGTTACTGCCTCATCGATTCTTTCAGAATCCACTTTACTATCTATTATCTACTTTCTCTTAAGTGTCCTGTACTTAACTTGTGATTGCATTGTAACTCATGCCACATTCCTCAGTTTATTTCTTGTCTTTCTAAATCCTGTTTTCCCCTAGCATCTTAAGATCATTATCTCCTAAAAAGGCTTCTAGCTATTCTTAATTATTCCTAAACCCTAAACTCAGCAAACTTCTTTAGCCATAAATATTTCCCTCACAAACAGGTCTCAGAAAACTATTCTTTCCATGGCCTCAAGCTATGGCCTATGGGGTCATCCTGGAACATTCTTTGTAAAGATCCTTGAACAAATGGCAATGGTTACTTTATAGATTATTTTCTGCGCACAACTGCAGAAGGCTTTGTGCTTTCTCATGTTTCTCTCAAGAACAATAAGCACCTTAACATTCTTTTCAGTCAGCTCAACGGGAGAAAGGAAAGAACAAGTCAGAATCACAAGACCTAACTCCTTCATCCCAGTTCCATGCCTGAGGAATGAAGAGAGGGTGTTGAGCCATTGTCTCCATTTTGTCAGTCATGCCTAACGCAGCTCCTGGCAATTGTGTTATTGTTAATTTCCCCTTTCATACTTGTTAGCATTTGTCTTAAATATTGCAGTGCTCCTATGTTGGGTGCCTTTATATTTATAATTGTTATATCTTCTTCTTGAATGGATATTTTGATCATTATGTAGTGTCCTTCTTTGTCTCTTTTCACAGCCTTTGTTTTAAAGTCTATTTTATCTGATATGAGTATTGCTACTCCTGCTTTCTTTTGGTCTCTATTTGCATGGAATATCTTTTTCCAGCCCTTCACTTTCAGTCTGTATGTGTCCTTTGTTTCAAAGTAGTTCTCTTGTAGACAGCATATATAGGGGTCTTGTTTTTGTTTCCATTCAGCCAGTCTTTGCCTTTTGTTTGGGGCATTCAACCCATTTATATTTAAAGGTAATTGTTTATAAGTATGATCCCTTTGCTATTTACTTTATTGTTTTGGGTTTGAGTTTCTACACCCTTTATGTGTTCCTGTCTAGACAAGATCCTTTAGCATTTGTTGGAGAGCTGGTTTGGTGGTACAGAATTCTCTCAGCTTTTGCTCGTCTGTAAAGCTTTTGATTTTTCCTTCATATTTGAATGAGATCCTTGCTGGGTACAGTAATCTGGGCTGTAGGGTTTTTTCTTTCATCACTTTAAGTATGCCCTGCCATTCCCTCCTGGCATAAAGAGTTTCTATTGAAAGATAAACTATTATCCTTATGGGAATCCACTTGTGTGCTATTTGTTGTTTTTCCCTTGCTGCTTTCAATATTTTTTCTTTGTGTTTGACCTGTGTTAATTTGATTAATATGTGTCTTGGGGTGTTTGGCCTTGGGTTTATCCTGTTTGGGACTCTCTGGATTTCTTGGACGTACGTGATTATGTCCTTCCCAAATATAGGGACGTTTTCAACTTTTATCTCCAGTATTTTCTCAAGGTCTTTCTTTTTGTCTTCTTCTTCTGGGACTCCTATGATTCTTATATTGGGGCGTTTAACATTGTCCCCGAGGTCTCTGAGATTGTCCTCATTTCTTTTAATTTGTTTTTCTTTTTCCTCTCTGTTTCATTGATTTCTACCATTCTATCTTCTACCTCCCTTATCCTATCTTCTGCCTCCATTATTCTACTGTTGGTTTCCTCCAGAGTGTTTGTGATCTCATTTATTGCATTATTCATTATATGTTGACTCTTTTTTATTTCTTCTATGTCGTTGTTAAACCTTTCTTGCAACTTCTCAATCCTTGTCTCCAGGCTATTTATCTGAATTTTCTTACTGTTTTCAAGATTTTGGATCATTTTCACTATCATTATTTGAAATTCTTTAACAGGTAGATTCCCTATCTCTTCCTCTTTTGTTTGGTTTGGTGAACATTTATTATGTTGTTTACCTGCTGGGTATTTCTCTGCCTCTTCTTCCTGTTTGTATTGCTGTGTTTGTGGTCACCTTTCCGTATTCTGGCAGTTTCTGGAGTTCTCTTTATTGTTGAGTTTCCTCACTTTGGGTTGGTTTGGACGAGTGGCTTGTCAAGGTTTCCTAGTTAGGCAAGCTTGTGTTGGTGTTCTTGTGGGTGAAGCTGGATTTCTTCCCTCTGTAGTGCAATGAACTGTCCTGTAATGATTTATGAGATGTCCATGGGTTTGGAGTGACTTTGGGGAGCCTGTATATTGAAGCTCAGGGCTATGTTCCTGTGTTGCTGGAGAATTTGCATGGTATGTCTTTCTCTGGAACTGTTGGCCCTTGGGTGGTGCTTGGTTTCAGTGTAGGTATGGAGGCGTTTGATGAGTTCCTATTGATTAGTGTCCCCTAGAGTCAGGAGTTCTCTGGTGTTGTCAGGATTTGGAGTTAAGCCTCCTGCCTCTGTGTTTCATACTTATTCTTAAAATAGCCTCAAGACTTCTCCATCTATACAGCACCAATGATAAAACATCTAGGTTAAAGATTAAAAGTTTCTCCACAGTGAGGGACATCCAGAGAGGTTCACAGAGTTACATGAAGAAGAGAAGAGGGAGGAAGGGAGGTAGAGGTGACCAGGAGTAGAAGAGGGGGAATCAAAAGAGGAGAGAGCAAGCTAGACAGTAATCACTTCCCTATGTTTTCTCTACAGTCTGGATTCCTCAGAGATGTTCACATATTTTAACATAGAAGAGAAGAGAAGAGGGAGGGTGGAGATAGAGGTGACCAGGAGGAGAAGAGGCGGAATCAAAAGAGGAGAGAGCAAGCTGGCCAGTAATCCCTTCACTATCTGCTCTCCACAGTCTGGATCCCTCAGAGATGTTCACAGAGTTACACAGGGAAGAGAATAGGGAGGAAAGAGACAGAGGTGGCCAGGGGGGATAAAGGGGGGAATCAAAAGGAGAGAGACAGATCCAGCCAGTAATCAGTTCCCTAAGTGTTCTCAGCAGTCCGGAACACACGAACAGATTCACAGATTTGGGTAGAGAAGAGAAGGGATAAGGAGGAGATAGAGGAGACCTGGTGGAGAAAAAGGAGATCCAAAGGGGAAGAGAGCAATCAGGCCAGTGATCTCACACCCAAGTAAAAATGGTTACTGAATATTGGGTTCTTAAAGGTACAAAATTGAAAACAAATACCAAAAAGCAAAGGTTAAAAATCTAGAGTAGAGGTTGGATTCTCAAAAATACAATATTAAAGGAAAAAACTCAAAAAAAATTATAATATATATACATATATATATATATATATATGAATTTTGCTTTAAGAAATAGGGTCTTTTTTTTTTTCAAAGTAATAGTAGGTTATAAAAATGAAATTTAAAGGAGTAGTAGAGGATTTAAAAATTAAAAAAAAAATTAAATTTAAAGAATGAAAATAGTAAAAATATATCTAGGACTTTCTCTGGTGTTGTTCTGGACAGTGTGGGGTCAGTTCACTTTCAAATATTTCCTTGATCCAGCTTATACTTCTCAAGATCTATAGGCCCCTTCCTATGTAGTCGGTGCTAACTGCAGGATTTTAATCTATTGCATCTGTCACTTCCAGAGTGGTTCCCTCTGTTTTAGCTTCTTCTGTTTGCTGGTCTCTTCAGTGTCTAATTTCTGCCCTGACCAAAGCAGGTGGTGGTGGACAATTTTTTAGGCTCACTTGTTCACTCGTTCTGTGGGGAGGGAGGAACACTGCAAACAAATATCACTGGCGTGTGTGGGGAGTGCTCCCAGTGTCTCAGGCACACTGTGTTTGCCCCTGCTCATGGCGTGTGTGCTTTCCCAGTCTATACTGTTCAAGCTCTTGGTTGCTCTACCAAGAACTGCCTGAGGTGGTCCCTGGGTTGCATGCACTTCCCAGGTCTAAGCCGCTCAGGTTCAGGTAGTCTGGTACTCCTCAAAAGCACAGACTCAGTTGGGCCTGCGTTTTTGTGCCCGTCCCATGTCTGAGCTGCTCAGTTGACCAGGTGTTTGGCGAGCACGGTCGCTAGTACTTATTGCCTCTCCCGTTCCTGCTGCTCAGTTTTCTGGGTGTATAACCGGCACACCTTCTCAGGAGGACATTGACCGTCCAGAATCCCAAGAAGACTTGGTTAGCAATGAAGCCTGCTTGCAGTTAGGTAGATGTTGCCTCTCTGGGGCCACGATTGCCCTCTTCTGGCTCTGGCTGCACTCGCTCCCCTGTCCCTGGCAGGGTATGGGCCAGTCTGCAGCAGGCTAACTGTGCTCAGTCCTTTGTTCTGTGAGCAGGCCTGGTGGTGTCTTAGTTTAGGGCTTTTCGCTGGGGTAGCAATCCCAGGGTCTGGTTTGCTATCTCCAGTTAGTTCCCTCAGATTGCCCTCAGGGCATTCAAGCCCTGTCCTTACTCTAAGCAATGCAACCCGCACCTCCCTGCCCATTCCCTGCTTGCTAGTGGTGGATGCAGGCGTCTGCACTGCTTCTCTGCTTGGAGTTACTGTTGGGCATGTAATCTGTGGGCTTAAATTATTTATTTATTTGTCCTCCCACCTATGTTGCCCTCTGAGGTTCGAAGGCTCACCACAGACTCGTTAGTGAGAGTGTTTCCTGGTGCTTGGAAGCTTCTCTATTTTTTAAGACTCCCTTCTCGGGACGGAGCTCCATCCCTGACCATTTTGTCTCTCTTTTTATCTGTTTCATTTTTTCCTACTTCCTTTCGAAGACAATGGGCTGAATTTATGGGTGCCTTATATCCTCTGTGTGCATTCAGAAGTAGTTTTGTGGAATTTACTCTGCGTTCAAATGTTCTTTTCATGAATTTGTTGGGGAGAAAGTGTTCTCCCTGTCCTATTCCTATGCCATCTTAGGACTGTCCCCGAAATTACTCATAATTCCCATGAGATCAATAGGGCCCTGAAGACAATATTGCCTTGCTAGTGGGGAATAGTAAACCTGGTCTAAAGGCTGGTTTCATCTCAGCTTAAAAAACTTTACAGCAAGCATTCAAAAAATGCAATTGTTTCCAAGAAATTAACAGTGTTTGCAAACACTGAAAGGAATAATTATAAAAATTAAAAAAAAACATGCAGCATCCAAAAGTGACCACATCCACAATCCAATTTAAAATTTCCATATAAATTGTGAAAGTATTTGTCCTACTTTCATCTCAATATTGTAAGGTAATTATTCTCTGATTAAGATAAATAAATAACTTTAAAAAGAAAAAAATCCAGATGTGCAAAGAAGCAATAAAATATCCATAACGAGGGAAAAATCAATTTGTAAAAACACAAGTAAAATATATATGACATAATTAGCAGGGAAGGACATTAAAATGCCTACTACATCAATAATCCTTATATTCATGAAGCTGAAGAATATTGAGTAGTTAAATAGAGACATGTAAAATAGAAATGCAAAGACTGTGGGGAAAAATTAATTGTGCATCAGAGACCTTTGAAATAACTTTAACAGTGCTAAAATATATGTAAATGGAAGTGAAAGACAGGAGAATAGATCAAAGGACTTCATAATTACTGGTTGAAAATTTTCCAGCTATGATGAAAGTTTTAAAGCTGTTAACACAGAAGCTCATTTAACTCAAGGACAACAAATATGACAACTCTACAAAGGCACATCATAATTCATGGATTAAGACAATCAACCAAAGAAATGTAAGCAGAAAAAAAAACAGACAGAGTAGAACAAAAAATGGGGATGACAGCAGATTAGGCAAATGAAAGAAATAATGTTAGCCAGGGTACACTGGCACCACATCTTAATTTCTGAGAGAAATATAATTGACTCAGAATTCTATACCCGAGAAAAATACATATCAAAAACAAGATAGAATACTTTCTCAGACAGACAACAAATACAAGATTGCATCCCCACCAACAGACCAATGTAATAAATGTTTTTTAAAAGGTCTCAAGTCAGAAGGAATTTAAAACAAGTGTAAATCTGGATCTACAGGGGGAATGAACAGTACTCAAAATGATAAACATGTAATATGTATTAAAAGGTAAATATAGGGACTTCCTTGGTGGTCCAGTGGTTTAGGATCTGCTTTGTAATGCAAAGTATTTGCAAATGGCAAAGGTTTGTTCCTTTGCCAGAGAACTAAGATGCCACATGCAACTGAGCAACTATGCCTGCATGTCTCAAATAGAGTTTACACGCTGCAAGTACTGAGCTTTCCCTCCTCAAACAGAGAGTCCGTACCACAAGGAAGATCCTGCATGCCACACTAAGACCCAGTACAGACAGAGAAATGATAAATGACTAAATAATTTAATAATTATCATAATTAAAAATGATAGACTGGAAAGTTAAAGATGCATCCCATGGATCTTAAAACTACTTAAAAACAGTTACAGTGAATAAAGTGACAAAGGATATAAAAGGGAATCATAAAACTTACTCAGTCACAAAGAAGTCAGGGATACAAAAAGAGATAGAAAGAAAGAACATGGGACAAACTGAAGATAAAGAGCAAGATGATAGAATTAAACCCAACTAGAGTTATCCCCTCAGATGTGAACCCCGACTGAAGATATACCCCAGGACCAAGATGACAGCAGATCCCCATACACTGCACTGTGAAGCTGAAACAGAGCCTGCCAGGCTCCAGCCCCTTGTGCCTGGGCACAGAACAGCACCAAAAGTTTATAAGGAGCAGTAATTTAGAAGACTTCAACCATACAAAGTGCATCCTCTGTTTATAACAAAATGGCATTATAAATCAATGTTCACTGGACAGAAGAAGAAGAAGGCGCTAGTATAGTGTGGATCTTCCCACTTTTACAACTCTAATTCTGCCCAGGAAGCAGTAGATAAATTATAAGACTTACATCTCTTCAATACTAGACATACTTGACATGCATAGACAATAGTAGACATACATGTTTGATTTTCATGGTTCAGTCTCCTCTCTTGCTCATCCTGGGCAACAGGGACTGCACCTCTAAACCACAGCTCAATCACTACACACAAAGTCGGATGATATTTGCCGAGTCTTTCACATAAACCAGTGAAAACATGTTTCCTCCTATTTCACACTCCTGGCTCTTTTCAACCAACCACGGCTCTTGTCCTACCTCCTGGGATCCTGGTCCTCTATCACTTGCAACCATGTTCCCATATACCAGGCCTCAATTACACCCAAAGAAATTCCTATTCAGAGTGGCCATAATACACGCAAAAAGGGAGAGAACAGGAAGCTCCTTACTCTCCTCTCTTGTTTCTTCACTACATACACTCACTGAAAACCTGTGTACCAGGTTTGTTACGTACAAAAGTTCAAGTTGAAAACTTTAAACATGTAAAAGTGCATTTGCATGTGCAATCACATCAGTTTATTCACAGATCTGACACACATTGTCGTGGGCACATCCAAGACAAGTTGGTGTGCATTTGTGTACTTTACTGTACAGAACTGTATGGAGTACAATAGTGCAGGACTTTTATTTCAAGCCTATGCTGTCTGAATGGAAGCATAAATACAATTCTATTTTTAAAGGTGTACTTAGTTGCTCAGCTGTGTCTGAATTTTCAACATATGGACTGCAGTATTCCAGGCTCCTCTTGCCATGGGGATTTTCCAGACAAGAATACTGGAGTGGGTTGCCATGCCCTATCCAGGTACGCAAGATTTAAAATGTTTCTTTTATTGTTTGTGTTTGTTTTTTATGTATTATTTGTGTGAAAAGTATCATAAAGCTATTAAACTACAGTAATATATAGCCAATTGTCTTAGTTGGCTTCCTAATTAACTTTGCTGAATTTATGAAGAAATTGGGATTTTTGAATCCCCCCTTTCAAATGTAACTTGTTCATATACAGGGGACTTACTGTTCTGCTAAAACCTGTGGATCCAAAAGTAAACGCCTCCCCCTCCAGTCCAAGGAAGTCACATTCTTGGTTGGGATTTTAGAGGAAATGTGAGATCTCCATAATTCTAGCCATTTCAGTCTTTTCAAAAGACCTTGATCAGGACAAACAAACACTAAAGTAGAAATAGTCATTGTGTTTCTACCCACTTCTAGAAACTGTTGCTAACTCCTCAGTACTGGATCTTGTAATGCTGCTGACTGGATGGAGAAGTGACGTGAAAAGAAATACGGAAGGTGAGACAGATAGGTCAGGATGTGAGGTAACAAAGACAAGATATTTAGAAGCTGAAGAATTGAGAGAGATTTGGGACCTGAGTTGGAAAAGCAGTTTTCAAAAAAATTGGGTCATGTGGTATGTGTAATCCTCACTTCATCCTTTAGAAGATTTCTACTGACCAGTCTGCCTGTATATTCTGGAGCACAGTTCAGTCCATCTAGCTGTTTCTCATTGCTGCTCCTTTCTCCTGGCCCCCACACTGCGGCCATCCATTCAGCCTATTCCATTCATTTTTTGTTTGTTTGTTTGTTTTGTTTTTGTTGTTCTTTAAGGCAGGTGCTGCAGGCTACCTACAAAATGATCAATTCTCTGTTTCTCTTTCAAAACAGAAAATAGTTTGTTATATAGCCATGAGCCCAGTAGTTACAGGCCTGCACTTCCTACCCACCCATGCTCTTAGTCATGACTGGTGACTTAAAAATTCAAGCAGATCTGTAAGAGAGATTTCTTGGAAGACTGGTTTCAAGGAGCTGATTTAGCTGAGAGATGGGACTCTTCCCTTCCTGACTTTCTTTCTAACTGCAGCCTGGATTTTAGTTGTGATAGCTAGAACTCCTGCAGTTGTATTGGACAATTGTGTAAACTTGGAAATGGATATCGCCCAAGCTCTGGCTGGCCCACCTCCAGATTTGTTTTAGTGGGAGAGAAAAATCAAGTTTATCTTGCTAAAGTTATAGTTGCTTTAGGTTTTTTCAATGTACATCCAAATTTAATCCTGAATCTACTATGTGTTTAATATGATATAGCCTTAATATATTGTTGGGTTTAGTGAATATATTTATATTTTACATTTCTTTAATTTTTTATTTTATAAACTGATTCATCAACCATTATACCTAAATTGTATAAATGCAAAATTATGATTATAAGCATGCTTTCCTTTTGAATTTTTATACTTTCTTTTCTTCTTTCCTTTTTTCCTCCATATTTGTACAGCCTGGGCCATGTCCTCTATTATAACCTCATCGATATCCATCTCTGCAGGCCAAAACAGGCTTAGAAATGTCTGGGGTGAACCAAAGAAGAATGAATTACAGAGACCTGAATGAAGGGTGGTGGCCCTTGTTACTCATCATGAATGTTCTGAAGTAGAATCACATTACCCTGCCCTTCTGTGTGCATATCACCCCCAGGTGTGCCATGACCATGGAAGATACTTTGGCCAGTGGAATTTGAGTAGAGGTGATATGTCACTTCCAAATGGAAGTATTATTTTCTGTCCCACTAGCTGGAGTGCAGATGTAATGACAGGAGCTGGAGCAGCCATGTTAGACCAGAGGTAAGTAGCACAGGTGGAAGATGTGACAAGAAAGAAGTTGGGCCTTCATCTCAGTATAAAGACCTGCACTAGCATTATATGACAGAGAATTGAAATTGTATTGTATTTAAAACAATGCTATTTAGGTTTTGATTACAGTCATTGAACCTGTAATGGAACACTCATAATAGAAAAACTGATCTTTGCGTCAGCCTTGTCTTGACATTAGGCTCTGAATGAGACAATATCTACTGACATATACTTACAAGTGAGTCAAGTGACAGCCCTGTTCTCTGGAAGCTGTGTTCTAGTGTGGGATTCAGAAACTGAAACAAGAACAAAGCTACATGGCAGGACAGCTTCAAGATCCTGTAGGAACCTTTGGGAGGGGAACATGAATCAGCCCTGATCTCAGGAGGTTGCCTGAAGCAGGGACAATCCTATATCAGTCTCCTCATAAATAGACCATGGTGCCAAGTTTCATGTAAAAGTTATTTATTTCAAATTTTTCCAAGAGTGTTTTCCCTTTTGACCCAGTGCTTAAGATATGCGTTTGAGACCTGGTTTGTGAAGATTGCAAATGCCCCAGGGCAACTAAGCCTGTGGGCCACAACTACTGAGCCTGAATGCCTTAGAGCCTATGATTTACATCAAGAGAAGCACAGGACTGAAAAGCCAGTGCACTGCAATTACAGAGTAAACTCTGCTCACTGAAAATAGAGAAGCCCTAAGCAGCAGTGAAGACCTGATGCTGCTGCTAAGTCACTTCTGGCGTGTCTGACTCTCTGCGTCCCCGTAAATGACAGCCCACTAGGTTCTGCTGTCCCTGGGATTCTCCAGACAAGAACAGTGGAGTGGGTTGCCATTTCCTTCTCCAATGCATGAAAATGAAAAGTGAAAGAGAAGTCGCTCAGTCGTGTCTGACCCTCAGTGACCCCATGCACTACAGCCTTCCAGGATCCTCTGTTCATGGGATTTTCCAGGCAAGAATACTGGAGTGGGGTATCATTGCCTTCTCTGCAATGAAGACATAGTGCTAAAAAAAAAAAAAAAAAATTATCCCAGGGAAATCAGTGGGGTTTCATGGAAAGTAGGACATGAAAAAGGATGAAATCAGTCTGGTTCTGCTATCATGCAAGTCATGGAGAGGGAAGCTACAGCCTATTTTCACAGGAACTTGGGACATAAGATGTGCCTCAAATGTGCCCCAACCCAAGGCTAGGGAGCTGGGATTTCACTCTCCAACTAGAGCCTCCCTCTCATGCTTCAACTAACACCGAACTGGTATCTCCAAGCCCTTGTATTAGATCCTCCAAAGACAAATCAAAGGTGCCACTAGAAGCAAAAGACACTAAAGCTCAGGAAAATGCAAGCTCAGATAATGTCTAGATTTTTGCACCCAGTCTGCCATCTCCAGCATCATGTCTGAAATCCTGCTAGTCTAAAGACCTCCATGGGTCTCTACATGTAAGCATTGTTTCAGGTTTTAGTTTATATAGGAGTATAGTTGATTTACAACATTGCATTAATATTAGTTGTATGGGAATTTAATTCCCTTATACATACATATGTATCCATTGTTTCTTAGATTTTTTTCCCATACAGGATATTACAGACTATTGAGCAGAATTCCTGTAATGTACAGTAGGTCTTTGTTGATTATCTATTAAATAAAGTAGTATACATATATTAATCTCAAACTCTCAATTTATCCCTCTCCCACCTTTCCACTTTGGTAACTATAATTATTGTTTTGATGGACGGAAGGGTCTAGGTACTTTTTGGATGAGGGTCTGCGCTTGTGAGAGTGGAGTGGCCAGGGAAAGCAAGTCTGAGAGAGACCCATTTGAGATGATGTTAAATATTGAGGAGGACCTAGCCATGCAAAACCTGGGATTCTAGATGTGGGAAGTAACCCCTGCTAAGGACTAAGGTAACCAAGCTTAATAAATGGCTACCCTCCATGATGTCATCCCATGCTTCAGTTGTGAGTTAGCATCAATGAGGCATGTCAGCCTTCCCAAGAAGGGAGAACCTGGGGCTATCACGAGGCTGAATATGCTCTGGACTCAGGGACGTGTCCACAAACTGGTTATCACCAGGAGCATCACGTGCCAGGGGCATCACCTATGCCTCTGACTATCTCCATGTACTTGTTCTCAGGAGAAGGAACGCCAAGGAACTGATAGAGCAAAGAAACAAGTAATGA
Organism: Bubalus kerabau; assembly: GCF_029407905.1. Taxonomy (NCBI): domain Eukaryota; kingdom Metazoa; phylum Chordata; class Mammalia; order Artiodactyla; family Bovidae; genus Bubalus; species Bubalus kerabau. The sequence goes on from NC_073628.1 coordinate 13,158,623, forward strand.
CTTTTGTTTTGTCTTGTCCCATGTGATTCCCATGGCCCTTTGACCACACTGCTCTCTGCCCAAAACTCTTTCCTCTTTTGCATCTTCAAAGGTGGCTTGTGCATAACAACAGCACCTGGCTGTGAAGCCTGGTGGCTGGAACTCAACTCACAGTCAGCTGGGACCCACAGATGTCCAGGCTTGTCCTGTGTCTCTGTCCTCTTTCTCCAACCAGATTTGTAAAGTAAAGTCCCTATAAAATATAAGGGTGATTGTAATTCTCTCAAGGCCTTTGAATTTCTAAGTTCTCTTTGGAGCATCAAAGAGAGAACACATCCCCCTGCATCCAGACTAGTCTCAGACCTCGACCTCGCTCAGCCTGTGGTTCCCTGAGAAAACATAAAGCACATACCTAAGTTACCAGAAGGCTGAGAAGGGAAAGCTTCTCACTGTGAATGCATGTTCATGTTACCCAGTCAGCCAAGAGTCTGTCTTCTGTGAATGAGGAGCGGGAGCTCTGGGGATCTGAGTTGGGAATGATCAGTCACCACCTGCATGACTGCCTCCTAGAGTCACTACAGCTGGGGCTCTCCCACTGTGCCTGGAACCCAGAAGAAACAGCCCTGAATATTGTTTTCCTGCTCCTACACGACGGCAGGTATGTTGATAAAATTGAACCAGACTTGAGGGGCAACAGGAAAGAAACTTCCACTCTGGTGCTTGCAGACATCTTAGAGTTACCCAGCAGTGGATACAATTGAGATTTCTCTCATCTCTCCCTTCCTGGAAGTCTCCTAGTCTGGGAACCAGAGTTCCTGGGTCCCAAGTCTTCTCTAACTTACCTGCAGCCTTAAGGTGAGTCATACACCCCAGGGTTCAGTTTCCCATCTCTTGGATGAGGGAGGCTGGACTTGCTCCAGAACATTTTTTCCAGATTGAGTCTCAATTCCAATCAGTGGACAAGTGGCTCAGAGGTGGCTGTTGCTGAGGATGATGGTGGTCAGGGAGATGCAACTGTCTGGTGAAGTTCATGGGTCCTGGGCTCAGGGCTGAGAGTGGCAGACCACTTGGCACACAGCTTCTTTGACACCGAGGTCTTAGAGGCCTTGCCTCCTGAAACTTACCATCATTTGGGTTCTGTGGGATGATATCAGGTAATTATAAGTCAGAATTTACCACTGGGGAAGCTTGTAGATTCCTCAGCGGAAACCCAAATTAGGCTGATGAATCATCTCTCCAAACAAACGCTGGGAACTAGATATGCCAGGACTCTTAGACATCTTTTGGATGATCTGCCATTTGCTCTCTGGCTTGGGATGATGCCCACTCTTAGAGTGGAATCAAAGGGCCTCTGGGGGAGCCTTCCCCTCTCCCTGTGACTCTTTAGCAGTGAGTACAGCTCTCTCCCCTCCGCTTCTGGAGCAGGAATTCCAACAGGAGTTACATGACATCCAAGTTTAACCTGAGGACTCAAGAAGGTCTTGCCCTCAGGTAGGCACTACTCTTTTCCCAGTGCGTCTTCCTTCCCTCCTGGGTCATGTGCATGCTGCCCACCTCCTGGTTACTGGGTTCTGAATTCCTCCTCCCTTCACTTGTAGATATCTTGGCAGTCCCACTTGTGGCTCCCTCCCTACCCAAGCCCAGTCCTTCACCTGCAGATGGCACTAAAGAAACAAAAACCAAGACAGGTGTTCCCAGTTCATTCTTTCTAAAAATGTATGCATTCCTTCTGCTTCCAGACCCTGTCCTAAATCATCAACGTCTCCAGCTAGATGATTTCAGCTTAGCAGAGGAATGGAGATGCAGATGGATGAGGGGAGTGGTAAAGGTGTCAGGTGTGGGGGACAGTTTTCTGATGACAAGAGATGAATTGGAGTAAGGAGCATGTGGTCCTCCAGCCACTTATTCATTGGGGACCTGCCTGAATCTGTTATCTTGGGCTCCTCAGGCTATCATTAAGACAGAAACTTCAAAATGGACTTTCTATAAACTTCATACTGCAAAACAATTTCAAACATAACAAATATAATAAAGAAGAGTGTCATGAACGGTATATTTCATCATTCAGCATCAATAACTACAAAACTAACCTCTTAGTCCCACAAGTTGTCATAGACTGGAGACTATGCAACATCAAGGTGGTGGCCAGTTGAGTTCCAAGCAGAGACATTCTTGACTTGCACCAGTCTTTCTCTTGTTGGTATGTTCTCACATGTGGTGGTTGAAGGGAAGGAAGAAGCGGGAGAATAAGAGAGAAAAAGAGGGATAGGCTAATCCCACCATGAGGGACCACCATCAAAACCCCATGTCAACCTGGGTACCTCCCAAAGGTCCTAATTCCTAATACCATCACATTGGGAGTCAAGGGTGGACACAATTCAATCCATAGCAGCTATGCATAGCATAACAGCTATCTTTTTTAAATCAAGACAGACCATCATTTCATTCTCTCTTTTAACCCTTATTCATTTTTCCTGAAGGATTTTAGGGACAAGATGTACATTTCACCAAATGTACATAATGAGTATTTGTGGTAGAATGATAGGATATGAAAAAAATGCTCTTTTGTTCCCAAGAAAATGAACATTTTATATCCAGTCCATGTGCAAATTGCCTTGATTCTCAAAAAAGTAGATGTCTTTTCACAGTTTATTGAAAGAATGTAGTCATATGTTGTACTTGGTTCATATCACAGCTCAGATCATGAACTCCTTATTACCAAATAAAGACTGAAATTGAAGAAAGTGGAGAAAAGCACTAGACCATTAAGTTATAACCTAAAACAAATCCCTTAGGACTATACAGTGGAAGTGAGAAATAAATTTAAGGGACTAGATCTAATAGACAGAGTGCCTAAATAACTATGGACAGAGGGCTCATGACATTGTACAGGAGACAGGAATCAAGACCATCCCCAAAAAAAGCAATGCAAAAAAGAAAAATGGCTGTCTGAGGAGGCCTTACAGATAGCTATGAAAAAAAAAAGGGAAGCAAAAAGCAAAGGAGAAAAGAAAAGATATAGCCATTTGAATGCAGAGTTTCAAAAATAGCAAGGAGAGATAAGAAAGTCTTCCTCAGTGATAAATGCAAAGAAATAAAGGAAAACAATAGAATGGGAAAGACTAGAGATCTCATCAAGAAAATTAGAGATACCAAGGGAATATTTCATGCAAAGATGAGCTCAATAAAGGACAGAAATAGCATGGACCTATCAGAAGCAAAAGATATTAAGAAGAGGTGGCAAGAATACACATAAGAACTGTGTAAAAAAGATCTCCACAACCCAGATAATCAGGATGGTGTGATCACTCACCTAGAGCCAGACATCCTGGAATGTGAAGTCAAATGGGTCTTAGAAAGTATAACTGCGAACAGAGCTAGTGCAGGTGATGGAATTTCATTTGAACTATTTCAAATATTGAAAGATGATGCTACGAAAGTGCTCTACTCAATACACCAGAAAATTTGGAAAACACAACAATGGCCACAGGACTGGAAAAGGTCAGTTTTCGTTCAAATCCCAAAGAAATGCAGTGCCAAATAATGTTCAAACTACAGCACAATTGCACTCATCTCACACGCTAGTAAAGTAATCCTTAAAACTCTCCAAGCCAGGCTTCAGCAATATGTGAACCATGAACTTCCAGATGATCAAGCTGGTTTTAGAAAAGGCAGAGGAACCACAGATCGTATTGCCCACATCTGATAGATTATCAAAAAAGCAATAAATTCCAGAAAAAACACCTACTTCTGCTTTACTGACTATGCCAAGCCTTTGACTGTGTGGATCACAATAAAACGTGGACAATTCTTAAAGAGATGGGAATACCAGACCACCTGACCTGCCTCTTGAAAAACTTGTATGCAGCAACGGTTAGAACTGGACATGGAGCAACAGACTGGTTCCAAATAGAAAACGAGTATGTTAAGGCTGTATATTGTCACCCTGCTTATTTAACTTATATGCAGAGTACATCATGAAAACGCTGGGCTTGAAGAAGCACAGGCTGGAATCAACATTGCCAGGAGAAATATCAATAGTTTCAGATATGCAGATGACACCATCCTATTGCAGAAAGTGAAGAAGAATAAAGAACCTCTTGATGAAGCTGAAAGAGGAGAGTGAAAAAGATGGCTTAAAGCTCAACATTTAGAAAACTAAGATCATTGTATCCTGTCCTATCACATCATGGCCAATAGATGGTGAAACAGTGGAGACAGTGGTTGACTTCATTTTTCTAGGCTCCAAAATCACAGCAGATGGTGATTGCAGCCATGAAATTAAAAGACACTTACACATTGGAAGGAAAGTTAAGACTAACCTAGACAGCATATTGAAAAGCAGAGACATTACTATATCAACAAATGTCCGTGTAGTCAAGGCTATGGTTTTTCCAGTGGTCATGTATGGATGTGAGAGTTGGACTATAAAGAAAGCTGAGTCCCGAAGAATTGATGCTTTTGAAATTTGGTGTTGGAGAAGACTCTTGGATTTCCCTTGGACTGCAAGGAGATCCAACCAGTCCATCCTAAAGGAAATAAGTCCTGAATGTTCACTGGAAGGACCGATGCTGAAGCTGAAACTCCAATACTTTGGTAACCTGATGCAAAGAGCTGACTCATTTGAAAAGACCCTGATGTTGGGAAAGATTGAGGGCAGGAGGAGAAGGGGATGACAGAGGATGAGATGGTTGGATGGCATCACCAACTCAATGGACGTGAATATGTGTGAACTCTGGGAGTTGGTGATGGACAAGGAGGCCTTGCATACTGCCATTCATGGGTTCATAAAGAGTTGAACATGACTGAGCAACTGAACTGAACTGAAGTTATTGAACATAGTGTCAGATTTCTTTCCTCTTTTTCTTTTCGTTTTCTTTGGTTTTGTTTTTGATGGGCAGGATTTTTGTTTTTCCTTAGAAGATATTCCATTCTGAATGTAGAGTCATAAGTCTGAATTTTAAAGCCACTTACATAATGTGTTGTTATAGGTAGCTAGTCAACAACTTGATGCAATTAGATTTATTAGTCTTTGTTCTCAATTTGTTCAGTTAAGTTCAGCCCTTCAGTTGTGTCTGTCTCTTTGCAGTGCCATAGACTGCAGCATGCCAGGCTTCCCTATCCATCACCAACTCCCGGAGCCTACTCAAGCTCATCTCCATCAACTTGGTGATGCTATCCAACCATCTTATCCTCTGTCTGTCGCTTCTCCTCTTGCCTTCAATCTTTCCTAATATCAGGGTCTTTCCCAATGAGTCAGCACGTTTAGTATGCATTCAGTCTCTTTTTAAATTAACCAACATGAATTCAATTCCTCTCTGTCACCACTGCACCCCCAACTCTAGGCCAGAAACAAAAAACTGCAGAGACTGAAGGCTGATTCCAGCACATCGCTGTGGAGATTTTGTTCCCACTTATTTTTTGGGAAAAAAAAAAATTAGTTGCTAACATTAAAATCAGTAGATTGTACATAAATATCCAAACTTCTGATTCTCTTGAAAACATGGCCAACTGGCCTGCTTTCCAGCATGGGTGAAGTGGAGGAAAGGCTGCTCCTAGTGGTAAGGCCTGTGCTGCCCAGATTCCAACATGGTCACCTAGTCCTAGTATTGTATCTCCTGCCTCTTGGGGCCATGAGTTTGTAAGAACGAGACTTCTAACTCTCTTAAGATAAAGACTACTTTTGTCTTGATCAACTTTGACTTTGAAGCCTTTAACCTAGAACCTAGCACACAGTTCTTCCTTGTACATTTGTTGGATGATATAAAATATCTTGTGGATGCATATGAAATTTCTTACAATACTGAAAGCATGCAATTGAAGTACTGCTCTGCCCTAAATCTATGATACAGACTGGCATCATAGGTGACCCTGATGTCTGCCATTAGATCCACTATCTAAAGCCAGTTTTATGTCCCTGGGCTGTCCCTGAAGTCTTCACTTTGCCATTTTTCAATTTATCCTCCTAGCAATCTCTTCTTCAATGAAGACAGCAATGCATATCTGATGAAGTGGCTAGGAAGATGACATGAAACCACGAGTGTCAAGCATGACCCCTAGTATCCATTTTCATGATGCATTTAGCAGTTTTTTTTTTCCAAGTAGGCAAGGTTCTCTGTCTTCTTAGATGTCCATGCAGATCAGTTTGATTTTCCAGCCAAGCTTCAAGGAAGAGATTACAGTCAATTCTCTGTATTCTAAAAAGCTTCAAAGTCCACTCGCCAAGGACACTGATGAAAGTAAAGATTTTATCAAGAGCTTTGTGTTTTGTTTTTTTTTTTTTTCAGATCTTTTAGTGGCCTAAAGGGGAAAACTAGTGTAGGTCAGAGCATATATAATTAGGGGCTCCCAGTCAGCACTACATGCTAAGAACCTAAACTTCCCTGAGTACTTGGAGCCAGGAAAGAAGCATGAAGTGGGTTGTGCTCCTTTGGCTGGTGGCCTTCTCAGAGTGCATAGTCAAGTAAGTATGGTGACACTATGTCACACCATATTCCTTTCTCGGATTTTTCTTTTCATCTGATTATTTTTCCACCCATCAGGTTGAGAAGAGAATGGAATATTTCCCTAAGAGTCTTAAAGTTCAACTCTTACTTATGATAAGTAACTTGCTATAGGAACTGTGGATCCCAAGGTCTTGGTGTAGATTTGGGTTGCACAAATCTTGGGGTTCAGTCCTGTCATGACTTGTTGAAAATACAACTCCTTGCAACTGTTCAGTGCACAGTTTATGCAGATGTTGATGTGGTCCTGTGGAATAGCACTTTTCTCCATTTTATTCAACATGTCCCCTTTTTTCCCTGTCTACTTCAGTGTGTATATGTCTATGTCTGCATCTCTGTATCACTATCATTTATCTCTCCATCTCTTTGGAAGTCACTGGGAGTGTATTTCTCTTTGTGTAGTTTTCTTTTAATTTTTCATTTTACTCTTACTTCCTTCTCAAGCCTCTGAATTTCCCTTCCTTGTTCTCTATATCTTGGATTCTTTCAAATCTCTCTTCTCTTTCAACTTGGAGAAAGATACACTGTTTTATATACACTGTTTTATATCTGACAAGCAGTGTGACCAGACCAAATTCAGAAACCTCTTGTGTTTCAAATTTCTCCCTTGTAAAAGAGGAGAAGAGTCCCCCTTATACCTCATTCCTTGAGGTTCTATGAGAAGGAATGTGTGGGATGGTAACAGCAATGCTAATGGCTGTCATTGTTGAGACTTCCTATTAATCAGGTACCTTATATCCATCACTTCACTTATCCCCAAGATATTCTATTTGGAGGCTTTGTTTTGTTACATTCCACAATTTTGCCGAAGGGGAGACTGAGACACCACATGGTCATATGGCTTACCCAAGATTGCAGAAAAGAACCTGTATTCAAATCTATGTCTTTGCCATGATATATGTATAAAATTCTGATAATAATGTGCCTGATAAAAATGATTAGAAAATACACAGGGCCATTACAATGACAGTTATACCTTAACACTGACAGCTAATTGTAGCATCTTCTTTGTTTTCTTTGTCAAATGCTCGGTGGAAGAATACCTCTAAGGCGAGTGAAGACCATGAGAAAAACCCTCAGTGGTGAAAACATGCTGAACAATGTCTTGAAGGAGCATGGTAACAGAATGTCCAAGATTTCTTTTCGTGGCTCAAATCTAACTACTCTCCCGCTGAGAAACATCAGAGATGTGAGTATTTTGGGAGGATGGCGCTCCACAGAGCCTCCTGGTGCTCTAGCCTAGCATGGGGCTCATCTGGAGGTGCCAGGTGGGATGTTTGGGTTGGGGTTCCTGAAGGAGGCAGAGAAACTGGAAAACAAGTGCCCTAACCAGAGGAGAAGGCACTCTCATCCTCAACTGTTGGTCTTTGTGACTGGGTTTGGCAATTAACAGGTGGCAGGTAAATATCCATTTCTTTGTCAAATATGTGTCATTAGTTTGAGGGTGATTGTTCCTTCCAAAGTAAGTGAGCCACTCAGTTACAGATGAAGTGTGAACCATCACTGATCAAAAGGTAGAACCAATTGCAAAGCAATTGTGAATCCCTAGGTAGAGGAATTCAGTTTCCACAGATGCAAGAAAAACAACAGTAAAAATTTACTGAACCTGTATTCCATGTATGGCCATAAGAATCTAACACAGTTCTTACTGTTTTTAGATTAGAAAAGGGCTTATTTTGTCTTAAGGAATGCCCATGCCAGCCTGAGAGATAGGCAAAGAGTAAATACATGTCAAATGAAAGGGTCACCTGTTTGGTGTTGATTGGATGTGGTCTGAGTTTAGAGGGAGTGGCTGGGGTTGATCAAGAAGGACCCCCTGTAGAAGGGGGTGATAAGACTGGGTTTGAAGAGATGACAGAGCTTCTCAAATGAAGGCACTAGGATTCCTGGGTGTCCAGTGGTCATGGAGGCCCAGTTGTTATGCCTCTGGGCTTCCCATGCAGGAGGTACCACTTCAAAGCCTGGTCATAGAGTAAATATCCTGCATACAATGTAGCACAAGAAAAATATATCAAATGCAAGTACCTCTGTGACCAAAGTCTGTGAGATGCAAGGTGGTTAGAAAGTGATCTTAAGAGATATGTGACACCCAATGGGAGGCATCATTGTGGGAATAGAGGGTAGACAGTTCTGCACTGACCCACTCCCTCCTTCTCCCTGTAGTTGACGTACGTGGGTAACATCACCATTGGAACACCCCCACAGGAATTCCAGGTTGTCTTTGACACAGGTTCATCTGACTTTTGGGTGCCCTCTGACTTTTGCACTAGTCCACAATGTAGTGAGTACAGACACCCTGTACCCAGACCATCCTTCACTTGCCCTGCCACCCTGTTTCCACCCTTGGCACCTGATGACACTCATCTCTTGTGTCTACAGTTGCACACGTTAGATTCAGACAACATCAGTCTTCCACCTTCCGGCCTACCAATAAGACCTTCAGCATCACCTATGGATCTGGGAGAATGAGAGGAGTTGTTGCTCATGACACAGTTCAGGTAACAATGTAAAAAATGCTGAGTCAGGACTGGCTATGGAGTGACCACTGCTTGCAAAACAGATGCAGGACCATCTGGCAGGACCCTTCCTAGCCTAACTCCCATAGATATTTGCAATCTTACCCACAGGATCATGTCTCTGGGGAGGTAGTGCCCGTGGTGACACAGGAGCAAGCAAATCAGCTAATCCAGAGAGTGGCTTGTGGTGTGGACTTGCAGCTCCTCTGCCCATGAGCAGTTCAAGGTTCATTTTTCTGGGAGCGAGAAGAAATGATAAAAGCACCCACTTTTATATTCGCAGACTGTTCCAGGCACTTTCAGGTGATAACTGGTTTAATCCTGCAACAACCCCACACAGCAGTTACTCTGATTAGCTCATGAGACATATGAGGAAACTGAGGTGCAGACAGAAAGGGCCTTGCTGAGGGCACACACGTGGTAAAAGGTGGAGTTAGGCTGGCTTTTCAGGACTGAAGTTGCTGTGGGTGTTTGGGGACAGGATAAAACTGATCTGGGGACCCTGGGGGCAGTCAAGGGCTTCAGGTATCCAGAGTGGGAAACTGGAGGCCTGAGAATTCAAGGGGCCTGATAAATGAGTTCTCACTCTAGAGGACCCTTGAGATTCTAATAAACCTATGGCCTGCCTCCCCCAAAATACTTGAGTACTTCCCCTCTCTCTCTTTCTCTCTCATACACACTCACAGAAATATACACATATCCCCAAAAGTGAATTCCTCAGGCAGTAATTGCATAGAACCCTGCAAGCAAGATTGTGTTTTCAGCTTCTGTCTTCCTTCACAGATGCATACTTCACAGTACATTACAGAGAATGCAGTCTATTCCTGTCATTAGGTCACAGTGATGCCAAAGAGAAAGCTATTTTGCTCTTGATTGTTTTGTCCATAAGGTGGCACCAATGGGACCTGACCTGACTCTTGGTTGTCCCACCTGTACAGAAGCCAGGAACCCAATTTGACTCACTCAGGTGGTGTTTTTCAGAAGGGCAGATTTTTAAAATTCACAGCCTCTCTCAAAAGGCACCCAAATTTTCCTCCCAATTTGGTCTAACCATCTATGGGCCACTGAAGACAGAGCACAGCCTCAATTCTTCTCTGAGGATATAATGGCAAGGCACCCCAGCCCAGTCCTAGCCCCACTTCATGTATCTGTAAGTGGGAACACTCTTCTCTCCCACAGATTGGGGACCTTGTAAGTACTGACCAGCCGTTCGGTCTAAGCATGTCAGAATACGGGTTTAAGGGCAGAGCTTATGATGGCATCCTGGGCTTGAACTACCCTGACAAATCCTTCTCTGAAGCCATCCCCATCTTTGACAAGCTAAAGAATGAAGGTGCCATTTCTGAACCTGTTTTTGCCTTCTACTTGAGCAAGTAAGTCTGAGATGGACAATCACTTTATCCAAATTAGCTGTAAGATGCTTTCAGGTGCATGAAAATTATATAACACTTGATAAAGAATTATCCTGAGAGATGATCTAAACCAGGATAATTATGGCCCCAGGGCCCTACCTGGCTTCACCCCTGGCTTTTATAAATAAAATTTTATTGGAACACAACCCTACTTGTGGGCTCAAGACCAGTAACTTGGTCTAGGGGGGTGAGTGAGGAGGAAGGCTAATGGAAGGCAACAGGAAACAAGTTGAAGGAAAGGAATTAGGATTTGCTTATGAAATTGATAAGGAAGGAAGGAAAAGGTGGATATGGAAAATGGTGGCTATCTTTCCTTCTTCATTAGCATTTCATTGGGAGCCCAGGACCAGACACCCAACTTATGGAGCCATTGAGAAATGAATGTGTGGGTCCCCACAAAAGTGTGGGACTCTTGTTCAAGAAATATTAGGCATTTCAAAACAGGGAGAGCAGAGGTGGGGTCCCTTCTGAGTGTGGGCCCTTTGGACAGTGGAGGTCACAGGTCAGCAGAGCCAATTCTAGGTGACCTGAGCCCATACCCTTAGAATTGCCATTCTTTGATTTTCCTGAAAAATGACAAGCTGAACAAGGAGAAAGCCAAAACACTTCAGCACCCTGTCCTCTAAGGGTGTCTGAGCATTCAGGTTGCTGGAGGTCCAGGGCATCTTCAGAAGACACAGTGGGTGGAGCCCAGCCAAGTGATTCAGCTTCTAACCTCCTCTGTGCCACTCATTAGTCAGTAACAGACCTCAGTCTGGATCTCAATGTTTCCTAGAATCTATTTCTGCATCTGTACATGGGGACATTATTAGGGCCTTGATGGGTGGACAAGCACAGCTCTCAGACAGTGCTGTTGTTACTGTCCTCCAAGGATCACCTCCTCACTTCTCTCTACAGAAAAAAGCTGGAGGGCAGTGTGGTGATGTTTGGTGGGGTAGACCACCGCTACTACAAGGGAGAGCTCAACTGGGTACCATTGATCGAAGAGGGTGACTGGACTGTACACATGGACCGGTAAGCACATGTGTACCAGAGTGTACACATGACCCTCCCTCTGAGGGTCAGCCCAAGTGATGCTCCCACTACTGTACATGGACACAGGCAGATACACACAAATATATTCTCAGACACACAGTCACACAGACATATACACCACCCACAACGACACAGACAGACACACAGACACATGGAAACAAACAAGCTGATACATATAAACCTACACAGAGACACATAAAAACATGCATAGCTAGTCAGAGACACACAAGCACACACAGAGACACATACAAACACACATACAAACAAAAAAGCCCATAAATACACAAACAACCCATGGGTTAATAATATCCAGGCCTTCTGACCAGGGCTCTGACAAGCATCCTAAAAGAGTCCAGAGAGGTCTGTGCAGCTGGGAGGAGGCTGCACCCAGTGCCTTTGAGGTGGGGAGCATGGTTAGAGGACTCTACAGTGTGGTGAACAGAGTATCAGGGAGAATTTCACCAGCCTAAACAAAGATATGATAAGATGACCAACTGTCCAGGGCTACCTAGGACATAGGAAGTTCCCAGTACAGATAAATGTCATTTTAAAAACAAGGACATTCCTGAGAAAATGGGGAAAACTGGTCTTCTTAGGGAGCAGCTACCCAGCAGTGAAGAGAGCTTGGCTGCAGTCTTAAGCTGTGAAAGCAACTAATAAAAAAGACATCCCACATTCTTGGGCACACAGTGGGACAGGGTCTATAACAGAGAATCAGGAAGGTGGGATCCAGGAGTGACCTGAAGACAAGAGGCATAATTGATAGGATTCTGTGTGATACCCTCAGACAAAAGCTGACCTATCCTTTGGTGTTTCTGTGGGCTAGTTATGTATTTCCTGACCAGGGTCTCAGGGTCCGCGCTGGTTGTAGGAGCAGTGCTGGGAGACACCCTCTCCCAGAGGAGCCCCTCTCTCCCTCTACTATGAGAATCTGCTGCCCCTGCGAATCTCCATCTTCACACTGTAGTTGACCCATTATTTGTTCCCTACCAGATACAGCTCTCTGGATGTTTCTTATTGTATTCTCAGTCTTCATTCACTCATTGAACAGACAAGCATTGGGCATCCACTGTGTGCCAGGCACTTTAGGGAGGCAAGGAGAATAAAACTCGCCCTCACATCTAAGAAGGCAGATATACATGATGTGACCTGCCCACATAGTGAATTGTGACTTTGATACATGCTAGACATGAGGAGGAGAAAGCAATGGCAACCCACTCCAGTACTTTGCCTGGAAAATCCCAGGGACTGCAGAGCCTGGTGGGCTACCCTCTCTGAGGTCTCACAGAATCAGACATGACTGAAGTGAGTTAGCAGCAGCAGCAGCAGACATGAGAAAGGGTCTACAGAGATTGACCAGGACATGAGACTAATAAACACCGGGGGAAAGACTTCCCGAAAACAATACAATTAAACTGGAATCTGGAAGATGAGAAGTAATTTGCTAGTCAAAGGGTAGTGGAGTCTTCTAGGAAGGAAGACCAGCTTGTGTAAAGGTAAAAAATATCCTGGTGTATTCAAGTACTGCATTCGAGGATGTCAAGAAAGGTGCTGTGTCAAGAGCAAAGGAAAAGAGGGCCAGAAACAAAGCTGTTTACTAGACAGTCAGGAAGGGGACAACTCTGGGGAGACTCAGAGTGACCTTGATGTCTGCTTTCTTCCATTGTTTCTCAGCATCTCCATGAAAAGAAACGTAGTTGCTTGTTCTGAGGGCTGCGAGGCTGCTGTTGACACTGGGACATCACTGATAAAAGGCCCAAGAAAACTGGTCAATAAAATACAGAAGCTCATTGGTGCCATGCAACGGGGTTCCAAGGTGAAGGGTCATGCCTCAGGGTCACTCCCAGTCTCCATACACAACACGGATCTCCCAGGCCAACCTCTCATCCTCTGTCTCTAACAGCACTACGTTTATTGTTCTGTGGTCAATACCCTGCCCTCTATTATCTTCACCATCAATGGCATCAACTACCCAGTGTCAGCTCGAGACTACATCCTCAAGGTAAGGGGACAATTCTGAGGGTTTGTTCTCAAACTGGAGCTTGCAGGAACCCTTGGGCTGCTGCTGGGATGAGGGCACCCTCTGGAGGCCATGTCACACCATTGCAGATGCTGCTGAGCCCTGTGGCTGGGCCAGTGCCTCAGACAAATCCAGTCACTTGAGAGTAAAGGGCTATGTGCGACAGTGATTTTCCTGAAACAAATGTGGAGATACCACACCATATGGCATGGTGGGAGTCACAAGGAGAGGGGAACACTAAGGTCCTCAGTCCTCAAAGAGCTTAAATTCTGAACATGTAGGTGCATGAACATGAAATTCAGCTCTAGCAGACCCTGAAATAGGCCATGTTACAAGTAGAATGGCTGGGGACAGTCCCAGTGTGCTGTCCCAGCATAAGTTAACAGTCTCTGTTCCTTTCTTGAAGTTTTCTTGGTTTGTAGATAAATTACATGCTCAGCCTAGTTCTTGGCTTCATCTTCCCCTTGCTCTGGCCAGGTGCCTCCTTTGTGAGTTGGGGTACCGACCCCTCTGTGGGGAGGTTGGATCCTAAGGAGAATAAAGGGTGCACAGTGACTGCTCAGCCCCAGCACAGGGTGGAGGCTTCATGTCAGCTCCCTGCGAGAGTTCAGAGGAGGCTGATGGGCTCAAAGAAGGCTTTGAGGAAGACAGGGAATTTCAGGAATTCTAAAACCACAAACTCATTGAGCCATATGGAGGGTTGCTTGGTTCTAGGAAGAACTGCACTGGATTCCATGCAAATGGCATCTCAAGGTGGTCTGCACTGGGGCACTGGGGACTTACTCGGGGTGATGAGGGCTACAGACTGGCCAGTGGGGATGGGGAACAAGAGTACATTACCCAACCAGGCCTGAAGTGGCCAAAGAGGGTGAGTGTGGGCCAAAGGAGTCTGCTCAGTGTTCCTCAGTTAAGTCTTCAAGAAAGTGTTGTAGGCACTGCTCTATTTAAGACGGATAACCAACAACAAGTTACTTTGTAGCACAGGGAACTCCGCTCAGTTTTATGACAGCCTGGATGGGAGGGGTGTCTTTGGGACCAAGATACTTGGATACATAGAGTTGAGCCCCTTTACTGTCCACCTGAAACTCATAATATTGTTAATCAGCTATATTCAAATACAAAATAAAGTTTTTAAATAAAGTACGGATTGTGGGGATGCAGGAGGAGAACCAGCATTCTCTGCAGAGAAAACAAGAAGCAGGAGTTGGAAGGAAAGAAACAGGGAGAAAGGGGAACTAGGGACACATTTGTTCTTTTCTAAAAAATTATATTGAAGTGTGGCTAATCTTCAGTGTTGTCTTAAGTTCTGCTGCACAACAATGTGACTCAGTTATACACATACATATATATATATATATATTTATGTTTTTCATGTGGCTTATCACTGAATATTGAATATAGTTCCTTATGCTCTACAGTAGGGCTTTGTTGTTTTTCATTCCTCTGTTTCCCCAACTCCTAGTCCTCCACTCACCACGTCCTTCCTCATGACAACCTCATGTCTTGGACCTCTTTGGTTTTGGATGAACTCTCATATCCTCTGCTGCTGAGAAAACCCCTTATACTTACCAAAAGAGGGAAATAAAACAAAGAATTGTGCTGGGTCTGGATACTGGGGGGAGTCACCAGTAAGGGCTCATGCTGACTGGTGTGTGTCTCTGACTCCTCCAGGATTCTAGAGGCCGCTGCTATACCGCCTTTAAAAAACAACGATTCAGTTCATCTACAGAGACCTGGATCCTGGGTGACGCCTTCCTGAGGGTGTATTTCTCGGTCTTTGATCGAGGAAATGGCAGGATTGGCCTGGCACGAGCAGTGTAAATGCTTGGAGTGGTTCAGGAATCAGTAAGGCTGCTCCTAACACACACTCACTCACACTAGGGCACTCCTGCCCAGGATGGTGGTGAACTGTATTTGGTGGTCTGTACACCCTATTCTCAGTGAAGAATAAACGGTTTCACTCTAAATGGTGCTGAAACAAATGGTTGCCCCTGTTTGTGTCTGAGAGTGAAAGAACCAAGTCTGAATCAAAATTGAGAGAAGCCCTACTCCAACTGGCTTCAAGGAAAACGGAGACTCATTGAAATGATTCTGGGAATCCAGGACACAAGAATCAGAGCAAATACAAAGATCTCAGTGACTGGACCCAATAAATTAGAAGTCATCAATTCTCTCTCTCTCTCGCTCTTTCCCTTGGCACTTCTTTGATGGTCTTAGCCTGGCAACTTTCTTCCTTAAGGCTTCTACACCTAGTGAGGGAGTCCAAGCTACCTGCCCTAGGGTTTAAATCCTGAAGGCATCACCTAGTAAGGAAAGAAGATTGCAGACATCAAAGTTCAAGGGTGTTCTCTGAATGACCCTCCTCAGATCACATGTACAGCCCTAGATCAGCCACCCTGGCAGGAAGATGGGGTCTTATCACTGGGTTTACATGGTCTTAGGCCCTGACCAGGCAGCACACATGATTGTCAGTTTCCTCCATAACTACATAACTGAAGCTGGGGACAGGCAGCCCCAAGGATAGCGATTAGCAGATGGTCTAGGCCCTCGAAGAGTTTGTGATGACCCACCAACTCCACCACCTCCTCATTCGAAGGAATTATAAAGGGTAATGATATAGTCTCTCTTTGTCCCATCTCAGATGATCTTATCACTGGGCTTCTCCTCCAGGGGACTGTGGGTGAGGTACTTCATGCAGAGCAGATTCCCTCTTGTTCCCACACCCCAGTCACCAGCTCTCTACCACATATGCCTGCTCTGTCCTTTCCAGTTCTACTTGGTAAATGGTGGCTCCAGTGGATCCCTGAGCTATCCCCTTCCTCCAGGACTCAGAATTCCCCTTTCTTGGCCTCCAGTGCTGCTGGAGAGAATGCAACACATGTATCGTGGGACCCAGAGTACACAGAGCCTTCAGCCTTTCTAAGCTTCTCCATGGGTGGGGCTACAAACTGTTTGCTTGGAGCTGCCATGGTTAGGCACTTTTGCAGTGGAAGCATCCATTCTTTCCACCTGGAGGCCTTCAGTAGATGCCTCAGCTGAGTCAGCAGGGGTCACAGGTTGATTTCCAATCAGATTGAATGGTTTGATCTCCTTGTTGTATAAGGGACTCGCAAGAATCTTCACAAGCACCACAGTTCAAAAGCTCAATTCTTTGCTATTCACCCTTTCTTATGGTCCAGATCTCACATCTGTACATGATTACTGGAAAAATCATAGCTTTGACACCAGAGACCTCTGTAGCAAAGTGAGCCTCTACTTTTTTAATACGTTGTACAGGTTTTTCATAGCCTTTCTTCCTTCCAAGGAGCAAGTGTCTTTTAATTTTGTGGCTGCAGTCAAGGTCCATAGTGGTTTTGGAGACCAAGGAAATAAAATCTGCCACTGTTTCCAGTTTTCCCTCATCCATATGCCATGATGTGGTGGGACTGGATGCCATGAATGTTGAGTATATTTTTGTGAATAGTTTTTTGAATGTTGAGTTTTAAACCAGTTTTTACATTTCCTCTCCTCATCAAGAGGTTCTTTAGTTCTTCTTTGCTTTCTGCCATTAGGGCAGTGCCATCTTCATATCTGTGGATGTTAATATTTCTCCCAGAAATCTTTATTCCAGCTTGGGATTTATGCAGTACAGCATATTGAATGATGTATTCTGTATAGAAGTTAAATAACTAGAGTGAGAATGTTCACCTTGTGATGCTTCTTTCCCAGTTTTAAATCTTTCAGTTGTTCTGTGTCTGATTTGAACTGCCACTTTTTGACCTACATACAGACTTTTCAGGAGACAGGTAAGGTGATCTGGTACTAGCATTTCCTTAAAAATTTTCCACGGTTTGTTGTGGTCCACACAGACCACAGCTTTAGCATAGTCAGTGAAGCAGACAGAAATGTTTTCTGGGATTTCCTTGCTTTCTCTATGATCCAGTGGATTTTGGCAATTTGATTTCTGGTTCCTCAAACCAGTTTGTACATCAGGAAGTTCTCAGTTCATATAGTGTTGAAGGTTAGCTTGAAGGATTTTGAGCATTACCTTGCTAGCAAGTGAGATGTGCACAATTGCATGATAGGTTGAACATTCTTTGGAATTGCCTTTCTTTTGGATTGGATTGAAAACTGACCTTTTCCAGCACTGTGGCCACTGCTACATTTTCCAAATTTGCTGACATATTTAATGCAGCATTTTACAGCCTCATTCTTTAGAATTTTTAAATAGCTCAGCTGGAATTCCATCACCTCTCCTATCATTGTTTGTAGTGATGCTTCCTAAGGCCCACTTGACTTCATACTCCAGTACATCTGGTTTTACATGAGTGACCCAAGCATCATCACTATCCCAGTCATTGTGATCATTTTTGTACAGTTCTTCTGTGCATTCTTGCCACCTCTTCTTAATCTCATCTGCTTCTATTAGATCTTTGACTTTTCTATTCTTTATTGTGCTCATCCTTGCATGAAATGTTCCTCTGGTAGCTCCAATTTTCCTAAAGCAATATATACTCTTTACAGTACTATTATTTTCCTCTAATTTTTGCAGTGTTCACTTATGAAGACTTTCTTATATCCCCTTGCTATTCTCTGGAAGTCTGCATTCCATTGAGTATATCTTTCCCTTTCTCTTTTGCCTTTCACTTCTCTTATTTTCTCAGCTGTTTTTAAGGCCTCCTCAGGCAACCCCTTTTCCTTCTCCTATTTGTTTTTCTTGGGGATAGTTTTGGTCACCACCTCCCGTACAATGTTACAAACCTCCATCCATAGTTCTTCAGGCTAACTGACGTAATCCCTTGAATCTATTTTTCATCTCCACTATAAAATCATAATGGATTTGATTTAGGTCATAGCTGAATGTTCTGCTTGTTTTCCTTACTTACTTCAATTAAAGCCTGAATACTGCTTGCTTCTGCCTAAGCATTGTTGCCAGATCACCACCCACCACTCCCAGTCGGTGTGGAGCAAAAACACACAATTTGAGGACTGTTACCCTGGGTTTGTGCTTGGCTTTTCATGTGATTAGATGTGTGACCTTGATCAAGTCCCTTAACCTCAGTTTTCTCATCTGGACAATGGGCACCATGATGATAATTCCACCTCTAGATGCATGTGTGCCTGCTAAGAACAAGTGGCCCTGAGAGGTCTTTCTGGGTTCCTGAGTCTGGAACATATATGAATTATTCTGTCACCTGGGGAGAAGGAAATCTTCTGTTTGTAAGTTATGGCTGCCATCCCCAAGGCTAACTATTGATTCAAGCCAAATGACATCTATCTCTGAACCCTGACCCAGAACTCTGACTGAGCTGATGCTTCTGTTTTCTAGGCCCCAACAAGAGCTAATGATTACTGGCTCATATTGCTGTTCCCAGCCTTACCAGTCAGCTTTTCCTTGTCAACTACTTCTAACCTGAATCCACACTGCAAGGAGAGTTGTAAGGCTCTGGTCTCTTTTCAGTTTCCCACATCTCCAGTGTAGCAAGAGGTAGTTGTTATGGCTAATTGTCATAGCAACAGCTATGGCAACCTGTACAGTCCAATCTCAGCCTGTTAAATGAAACTGCCCCATTTGGCCCCTCATGTTTACATTACCTACAGTTGCCTTAGAACCCTTCCTATGCTTGCTGTTTAACGACCAAATATGTGTAGACTTGACCTAGTTTTCTTTCCCAAGCCTGATTCCAACAATGCAATGAAGTAACCAGACATTTAGTCATCTAACTACCTACAGGAATTGACAAAAGCAAACCACCCATCCATTTCTTGCTTGCCCCAAAACAACATTGAACTGACCTGCTGAAAAAAATGTGATACATTGGCATGTACACTCCACAAGGGTCACTTTTTCTGGATTCGTTTTCCACCTAAAGCAGAATGTCTACCACAAGCCTCGCCCTCCAGCAGCTGGTCACCTGGTTTTTGCAGACTCAGCCCACTCCAGATCCCTTTAAAATCCCTCAATAAAATCTAGAGCACAACTCAGTCAAAGCTCTCTCTCCTTGAGAAAATAGTTTTTTGTTTGTTTGTTTGTTTGTTTTTAAACAATGTTTGGTAACACATTCAAAATCTTGTGCTCCTTGCCTTGGATTCAAGGACCTGCACCAGAGGATGGGAAGCCTCCCCTTCCAACAAAATATTTCTCAACTCCATCCAGGACCAGAGCCTTCACTGAATCCTGTGTCCTCATTGGTATTGTTCAGTTGCTAAGTCATGTCTGTCTCTTTGTGATTACGTGTTCGGCAACAAAACAGGCTTCCCTGTCTTTCACTATGTAAAGTTGTGTAGTTTCCTCAACTCATGTCCTTTGAGTAGGTGATGCCATCTAACGATCTCATCATTTTATTCCCTCTCCTTCTGCCCATGATCTTTCCCAGCATCAGGGTCTCTTCCAAGGAGCTGGGTCTTGACATCATTGGCCTAAGTGTTGGAGCTTCATCTTCATCATCAGTCCTTACATTGAATATTGCTCTACCACTTCCAAAAGAAAACTCATGTTTCCAATCACCTGACAATAATGAACATTGATAAAGTTTAATAGAAGAGGGATCTAGTCCTCTGGGAAATCCCAGCATTTCCACCCTGCCTTTCTCTTACCATTCTCTCCACCTGACATAGAATTACTTCCCTACAGCTTCTCCAGTTTGAAGTGGCATGCTGACCCCAAATTGTCACCTGTCCAGGAATTGTTCTTTCCTCCTTCCTTAAAGACTTCTGCCTGCTCCCTGATTGTCCTCTGTACATCAGTTCAGTTCAATCTCTCAGTCATGTTCAACTCTTTGCTATATCATGGGTGTAGCATGTAAGGCTTCCCTGTCCATCACCAACTCCCATAGCTTGTTCAAACTCATGTTCATCAAGTTGATGATGCCACCAAACAATTTCATCTTCTGTCTTCCCCTTTGTCTCTTGCCTTTTATCTTTCCCAACATCAGAGTCTTTTATAATGAGTCAGTTTTACCCATCAATTGGCCAAAGTAATGGAGGTTCAGCTTCAGCATCAGTCCTTCCAATGAATATTCAGAACTGATTTCCTTTTGGGTGGACTGGTTGGATCTCTTTGCAGTCCAAAGGACTCTCAAGATTTGTCCAACATGTCAGTTCAAATGCATCAATTCTTTGGTGCTCAGCTTTCTTTATGGTCCAACTCTCACATCCACTCACGACTTGTGGTAAAACCATAGCTTTGACTATACAGACCTTTGCTGGTAAAGTAATATCTCTGGTTTTTAGTATGCTGTCAAGGTTTTTCATAGCTTTTCTTCCAAGTACCAAGTGTCTTTTTTTTTTTTTTTTCTTCAAAGCTGCAGTCACTATCTACAGTGATTTTGGAGCCCAGAGGAAAGTCTGTCACTGCTTTCATTGTTTCTCCATGTATTTTCCATGAAATATGGAACTGGATGCAGTGATCTTAGTTTTTTGATAAGTATGTACCTCATCAAGACCATCCCCAAGAAAATAAATGCAAAAAGGCAAAATGGTTGTCTGGAGATGCCTTAGAAATAACTTAGAAAAGAAGAGAATCAAAAGACAAAAGAGAAAAGAAACACATACCAATCTGAATGCAGAGTTCCAAAGATAGCAAGAAGAGATTTTTAAAAAGCCTTCCTAAGTGATCATTTCAAAGATATAGAGGAAAACAATCGAATGGGAAAGACCAGAGATCTGTTCCAAAAAATTAGAGGTAGGGAAGGATCATTTCATGCAAAGATGGGCCAAATGAAAAACATAAATGATATAGACCTAAGAGAAGTAGAATATATTAAGAAGAGGTTGAAAGAATATACAAAAGAACTATACAAAAAGGCATTAATGACCCAGATAACCACGATGGTGTGATCACTCACCTAGAGCTGAAATGTGAAGTCAAGAGGGCATTAAGAAGCATCACTACGAGTAAAGCTAGTGGAGGTGATGAAATTGCAGTTGTGCTAATTCAAATCCTAAAAAGATGATGCTGTTAAAGTGCTGCACTTAATATGTTAGCAAATGTGGAAAACTCAGCAGTGGCCATAGGATTGGAAAGGTCGTTTTCATTGCAATTCCAAAGAAAGGCGATTTCAAAGAATGTTCAACTACCACACAGTTGCACTCATCTCACATGCTACCAAAGTAATTTCTCCAAGCAAGTCTTCAACAGTACATGAACTGTGAAATTCCATATGTTCAAGCTGGATTTAGAAAAGACAGAGGAACCAGAGATCAAATTGCCATCATTCGTTGGATCATAGAAAAAGCAAGAGAATTCTAAAAATATACCTACTTCTGCTTTATTGATCATGTAAAAGTCTTTGACAATGTGGATCACAACAGACTGTGGAAAACTTACAGAGATTGAAATACCAGGCCATCTTACCTGCCTTCTGAGAAATCTGTATGCAGGTCAAGAAGCAACATTTAGAACTGAACTTGGAACAGCAGGCTGGTTCCAAATCAGGAAAGGAGTACATAAAAGCTGTATATTGTCACCCTGCTTATTTAAATTATATGCTGAGTACGTCATGCGAAATGCCCAACTGGATGAAGCACAATTTAGAATCACGGTTTCTGGGAGAAATATCAATAACCACAAATATGCAGATGACACCACCCTCATGGAAGAGGGTGAAGAGAAACTCTTCTTCAAAAGAACTCTTGATGAAAGTGAAAGAGGAGAGTGAAACATTTGGCTTAAACTCCACATTCAGAAAATGAAGATCATGGCATTTGGTCACATCACTTCATGGCAAATAGATGGGGAAACAATGGAAACAGTTACAGACTTTATTTTGGGGGGCTCCAAAATAACTGCAGATGATGACTGCAGCAATGAATTAAAAGATGCTTGCTTGTTTGAAGAAAAACTATGACAAGCCTAGCAGCATTTTTAAAAGCAGAGACATTACTTTGCTGAAAAAGTTCAATATATTCAAAGCTATGATTTTTCCAGTTGCCATGTATGGATGTGACAGTTGGAGCATAAAGAACATTGAGTAATGAAGAATTGAAAGTTTTAAACTGTCGTGTTGGACAAGTCTCTTGAGAGTCCCTTGGACTACAAGGAGATCCAACAAGTCCATGCTAAAATAAATCAACCCTGAATATTCACTGGAAGGACAGATGCTGAAGCTGAAACTCCAATACTTTGGCCAACTGATGTGAACAACTTACTCATTAGAAAAGACCCTATTACTGGGAAAGATTGAAGGCAGGAGGAGAGGAGGATGACAGAGGATGAGATGGTTGGATGGCATCACTGACTCGATGACATGAGTTTGAGCATGATCCAGGAGTTGGTGAAGGACAGAGAAGCCTGGCATGCTGCAGTACATGGGGTTGCAAAGAGTCAGACATGACTGAGCGACTGAACTGAACTGAACATACCCCATAGCATATGCTACTTGTAATTGTCATGTTTCTCCAGCAAGACAGGGCTCCCCAAAGCCCCACACATATCCCTAGTTAGTCTGAACCCATGCACAGAAGTCACTGCCTCACATTTACAAGGCATTCAGTGAGTTCTGTTGGCAAGGGGACCTCCATTTTTGTAGATATAGAGGAACAAAGGACACATTTATCCTCCTGTCTCAAACAACTTGAAAGTAGAAGAGATAAATGAAAAAGAAGATTTTTACATCAAATGTCAGGCAGCAGAGAATGGATTCCTGAGGTGGGGAGCAAGCAAGGTGAGTTCTACAATTGCCCCGATTCTGGAAATTGTTTTCAACACATACATGGAAGGGCTATCTAGGCAGAGACAAATGGTCTCCCCAGGAAGACAGATTTGAGACTCTAGATAGTTAGAGTTCATAGGTGAGAGCTACACACAGAGAACTGTGTGAGTGTACAGGTGATACCCTTCCAGTTTTCAGCAGAGAGTTGATAGTACTGGTCAGGATTATAGGGAACAATCCTTGAGTCTCAAATTGTGCCAAGCCTAATGGTGTCCCCACCCACCTGCATGGAAGTTAATAATTATTCCCATGACATCAGTATGGCCTAGAAGACTATATTGCCTTACTAGTGGGGAATACTAAACATCTTCTAAAGGTTGGTCTTATATCAGCTAAAAAACCTGAACAGCAAGCCTTCAAAAAATACAGCAATGAGGCATGTCAGCCTTCCCAAGAAGAGAGAAACTGGGGCTATTACGAGGCTGAATATGCTCTAGACTCAGGGACGTTTACACAAACTGGTTATCACCAGGAGGATCAGGTGCCAGGGGCGCCACCAATGCCTCTGACTATCTCCATGCACTTGTTCTCAGGAGTAGAAATGCCAAGGAACTGATAGAGCAAAGAAACAAGTAATGACTCTTGTTTCATCTTGCCCCGTGTGATACCCACAATCCTTCGACCACACTACACTCTGCTCAAAAACTCTTTCCTCTTTTGCTTCCTTAAAGGTGGCTTGTGAATTACTTCAGCACCTGATTGTAAAGCCTGGTGGCTGGAACACAACTCACAATCAGCTGGGACCCAGAGATGTCCAGCCTTGTCCTGAGTTTCTGTCCTTTTTCTCCAACCAGATTCATAAAGCAAAGTCCTTAGAAAACATAAGGGTGATTGTAATTCTCTCAAGGCCTTTGAATCTCCAAGGACTATTTGGAGCATCAAAGAGGGAACACATCCCCTGCATGCAGGCTAGTCTCAGACCTCAGCCTCTCTCAGCCAAGGGTTCCCTGAGGAAACATAAGACATTTATCTAAGTTGCCAGAAGGTTGAGAAGAGAATGCTTCTCACTGTGAATGCAGGTTCATGCTATCCAGTCACTCAAAGGTCTTTATTGTCTGAATGAGGATTGGGAGCTCTGAGGATTCTGAGTTGGGAGTAAGTCAGTCACCACCTGCAAGACTGCCTCCTGGGGTCACTACAGCTGAGGCTCCCCCACTGTGCCTGGAACCCAGAAGAAACATCCCTGAATATTGCTTTCCTGCTACTACAAGAAGGTAGGTCTGCTGATAAAATCAGAACCAGACTTGAGGGGCAACGGGAAAGGAATTTCCACCCTGGTGCCTGCAGATATCTGAGAGCTGCCCATCAGTGGATGCAATTGAGCTTTCTCTCATTTTTCCCTTCCAGGAAGTCTTCTGGCCTGAGAACCAGAGTTCCTGGGTCTCAAGTCTTCACTAATGTACCTGCAGCTTTAGAGTGAGTCATACAACCCAGGGTTCAGTTTCCCACCTCTTGGATGAGGGAGACTGGACTGGCTCCAGAACACTTGTTCTCGCCTGAAGCTCAGTGCCAATCAGTGGACAAGTGGCTCAGAGGTACGTGTTGCTGAGGATGCTGAGACTGCCTGTGGTGGTCAGGGGGCTGTAACTGGTGATGTTCATGGGTCCTGGGCTCAGGACTGGGAGTGGCAGACCACTTGGAACACAGCTACTGTGACACTGAGGACCTTAAAGGCCTTGCCCACTGGAACTTACCATCATTTGGGTTCTGTGGGATGAGATCAGGTACTTAAAAGTCAGAAGTTACCCACAGGGAAGTCTGTAGATTCCTCAGCAGAACCCAAATTAGGCTGATGAATCATCTCTGCTAAAAAACTCAGGGAACTAGATATGCTAGGACTCTTAGACAAATTTTGTTGTATTTTAAATACTATTTAAAGTAAGTCATCTTTTTTTCTTTTTCTTTTTTTTATTTTATTTTTCTTTTATTATTATTATTACTATTATTATTTTTTATTTTACAATATTGTATTGGTTTTGCCATACATGACCTGCAATTTGCTCTCCTACTTGTGATGATACCCATAGTTAGAGTGGAATCAAAGGGCTCTGGGGGAGGCTGTCCCTATCCCTGTGACTCATTAGCAGTGAGTACAGCTCTCTCCCCTCCACTTCTGGAGCAGGAATTCCACCAGGATGGACATGACCTTCAAGTTTAACCAGAAGACTCAGGTACGTCTGGCCCTCAGGTAGGCACTATTTTTTTCCCAGTGCTTCTTCCTTCCCGCCTGGGTCCTGTGCAACCTGCCCACCTCCTGGTTCCTGGGTTCTGAATTCCTCCTCCGTTCTCTTGCAAATATTCAAGCAGTCCCACTTGTGGCTTCCTCTCTACCCAGGCCCAATCCCTCACCTGCAGATGGCACTAAAGAAGGGAAAACCAAGGACAGGTCTGACCAGTTCATTCTTTCTAAAAATGTCTGCATTCCTTCTGCTTCCAGACCCTGTGCTGTATCATTAACATCTCCAGCTACGTGACTCAGCTTAGCAGGGTAATGGAGATGCAGATTGTGGGGGCAGTAAGGTTGTCAGATGTGGGGGACGGTTTTCAGATGACAAGACATGAGTTGGAGTAAGGAGCATGTTGTCCTCCAACCACTCATTCATTGGGGACCTGCCTGAATCTGCCATATTGGGCTCCTCAGGGTATCTCTAAGACAAAAATTTCAAAGTGGACTTGCTATAAACTTTTTACTACAAATGATTTCAAACATAACAAATATAATAAAGAAGAGTGTTATAAACCATGTATTTTATCATTTGGCATCAATAACTACAAAACTAACCTCTTAGTCCCACAGGTTGTCATAGACTGGTGACTATGCAACATCAAGGTGATGGCCAATTGAGTTCCCAGTGAAGACATTCTTGACTTGCATCAGTCTTTCTCTTCTTGCTGTCTTCTCACATGTGATGGTTGAAGGGAAGGAGGAAGAGGGAGAATAAGAGAGAAAAAAAAAAGGGAGAGGATAAAACCATCATGAGGGACCACCATCAAAAACCCATGTTAACCTGGGTACCTCCCAAAGGCCCTACTTCCTAATACCATCACATTGGGAGTCAAGGGTGGACACAATTCAATCTATAGAAGCTATGCAGACCTGTTTTTAAATCAAGACAAGCACTCATTTCATTCTCTCTTTTACTTGTTATTCATTTTTTCCTGAAGCATTTTAGGGATGAGATGAACAAGTCACAAAATGTATATAATGAGTGTTTGGGGTAAAATAATGGAATGTTAAAAAAATTGCTCTTTGTTCCCAATAAAATGAGCATTTAATATCCAGTTCATGTACAAATTTCCCTGATTCTCAAAAAGCAGATGTCTTTTCACAGTTTATTGAAAGAATGCATTCAAATGTTGCACTTGGTTGTTCTCCTTTAAGATGAAATAACTTTTCCTCTCACAATTTTAATGTAATTCATTTGTTCAGAAACTGGGCAGAAACAGGTTGGTTTGTCTTACAGAATGTCCCACTATTGGGTTTAGAGCAGGAGTCCACAATACCAGCACAGTGGGTCAGGACCAGTACCAGTACTTGGTCTATTAGGAACCATACCTCCACAGCAGGAGCTGAGCTGCAGGGTAGTGAGTGAGGCTTCATCTATACTATAGCTGCTCCCCAATACTCTTTCATCACCCCCAGAAGAGACAATCTAGCTTGTGTTCCTGGAACTGTTTGTAGTTGCTTAACCTATTCTTAATAGAAACAAATATAGCTTAAATATTGATGATTATTTTCATTTCTCAGTGCTCAGAATTGTGAGTTTGTGCCCTAGAAATCTATCACAGTGACAAATAAGATGTTGCCTGTTAACATTTGGACACATTTGGCCAGCTTAAAATTAAATATTAGAAAACTAAGATCATGGGATCCAGCCCCATCCTTCATGGCAAATAGAAGGAGAAAAGGTGGAAGCAGTGACAGATTTCTTCATCTTAGCCTCTAAATCCACTGTGGATGGTGCCTGCAGCCATGAAATCAGAGGACATTTGCTTCTTGGCAGGAAAGCTATGAGAAACAAACATAAACAGTGTGTTGAGAAGCAGAAACATCATTCTGCCTAACAAACTGGTAGATGTTTGGCTTCTTCATTTGGATTCCTAAACTTTCTGTCCAGTCCCCATTGGTCTGTGAAGTCCCTTAGCTTTCTGGTCCTTCACGATTCCCAAGAACATTTTGTGTATTTCTTTACCCAGTCCTGAAATCAGCCATCTCTTTAAGAATCCATGCATCGTCTGATGGGAAATATATTTAGAAGCTACATGTTAGACCTCAGAATAGTCACTGGTATCAAGTTGTCATTGCTTGTAGGCTTTACTTTGGTCAGATTAGGAAATAAATATTTTCCTTAAAAAACAAAATAAAAATGAATATAATTAGTTGGTACAAACTTATGCTTTCAGTTCAAGATTTAAGACAGTAAGGTTTGAATTAAACTTCTTTATGTTATATGTGAACCTCTTTTTCTAGCCACTGAAAGGCTTACTTCAGAACATTAGTTTTAATTACTGTCTTGCTTTTACCTCTTAACATATATATGATTCTGTCACAATAATAGAAGCAATATGAGGAACTATAAGTTGTTGAATATAGTTTCAGATTTCTTTCCCGTACATAGTTTGATTTTCTTTGGTTTTGTTTTGGATGGGAAGTATTTTTGTTTTTCCTTAGAAGATATTCCACTCTGAATGCAGTCATAATTCTGAATTTTAAAGCCACTTAAGTAATGTGTGGTTATGGGCAACTAGTCACCAACTTGATGCAATTCGATTTATCAGTCTTTGTTCTCAATTTGTTCAGTTCAGTTCAGTCCTTTAGTCATATTGGTCTCTTTGCAATGCGATTGACTGCAGCATGCCAGGCTTCCCTATCCATCACCAACTCTCAGAGCTTACTCACTCATGTCCATCGACTTGGTGATGCCATCCAACCATCTCATCCTGTCTTCCCCTTCTCTTCCTGCCTTCAATCTTTCCTAACATCAGTGTCTTTTCCAATGAGTCAGTTCTTCCCATCAGGTGGGCAAATAATTGGAGCTTCAGCTTCAGCATCAGTCCTTCCAGTGAATATTCATGACTGATTTTTTTTAGGATGGACTGGTTGGATCTCCTTGCAGTCCAAGGGGCTCTCAAGAGTCTTCTCCAACACCATAGTTCAAAGGGCATATATGTGTGTCATTTGTCAGTGACATCATATTCCCCCTGTTGGGATTTAACCACCAAAACTGAATTTAAACAATGTGCAAAAATGAGTGTTAAGACACAGTGCTGCATCTATACACATCTGGTGATTAGGAGAGGCTCCTGTTGTATTCAAGGGACAGTCACTGGTAGATCTCATGCAGGAATAGGCCCTGGGAGTCCTGGATGAGTCATTAAACACCATTGTCTTTACTTTGGCTGCCACAGTTGTTTTGTCTTCGATTGGGAAGACATTTCAAAATTGTTTTTTTGGAGGTTTGTTTTGGCACACAAAATTTTTTATGGCATAGACCCTTTGAGGAAATTATATCAGAAATATATCCATTTATCTTCAGCAGTTAAATTCATTGGTTTTAATGTCCATGGTGATATTTCTTTATAAATAGAAAGGAAACACACATTTTCAGTATGCATTCAGTCTCTTTGTAAATCAACCGACATGAATTAAATTCCTCTCTGTCCCCACTGTACTCCCAACTCTAGGCGAGAAATAAAAACCTGCAGAGACTGAAGGCTGATTCCAGCACATTGCTGTGGAGATTTCATTGCCACTGTTTTTATTTTATTTTATTTTTTAATAAATTAGTTGCTAATATTAAAATCAGTACATTGTACATAAATATCCAACTTCTGACTTCTCTTGAAAACATGGGCAACTGGCCTGCTTTCCAGCATGAGTGAAGTGGAAGAAAGGCTGCTCCCAGTGGTAAGGCCTGTGCTGCCCAGGGTCCCACATGGCAACCGGGGGCCATGAGTTTGTGAGAACTAGACTGCTAGCTATCTGAAGATAAATACTATTTTTGTCTTGATCAACTTTGACTTTGAAGCCTTTAACCCAGAACCCAAAACACACTTCTCCCTTGTACGTTTTTTGGATGATATAAAATATCTTGTGTATGCATATGACATTTCTTTCAATACTGAAACCATGCAATTGAAGTATACTACTCTGCCCTAAATCTTTGATGCAGAGTGGCATCATAGGTGCCCCTGATATCTGCCATTAGACCCACTACCTAAAGCCAGTTGCATGTCCCTGGGCTGTCCCTGAAGTCTTCACTTTGCCATTTGACAACTTATCTTCCTAGCAATGTCCTCTCCAATGAAGACAGCAATGCATTTCTCATGAGGTGGCTAGGAAGATGACATGAAACCAAGAATGCTGAGCATGGCCTTTAGTCTTCATTTTCATGATGTTCTGAGCAGTTTTTTTTTTTTTTCCTCCAAGTATGCAAGGTTCTCCATCTTCTTAGATGTCCATACAGATCAGTTTGATTTTCCAACCAACCTTCAAGGAAGAGATTACAGTTCAATTCTCTGTATTCTGAGAAGCTTCAAAGTCCACTCGCCAAGGACACTGATGAAGGTTAACATTTTATCAAGACCTTTTTTTTTTTTTCCCCAGACCTATTATTGGCCTAAAGGGCTAAACTAGGGCATGTCAGAGCATATATAACTAGGCACTCTCAGTCACCACTACATGTTAAGAACCTGAACTTCCCTGAGTACTTGGAGCCAGGAAAGAAGCATGAAGTGGCTTGTGCTCCTCGACTTAGTGGCCTTCACAGATTGCAGAGTTATGTAAGTATGGAGACTAAGCCACATCATCTTCCTTTTTGTGATTTTTCTTTTCATCTGATTATTCTATTCATCAGGTTTAGAAGGGAATGGAATATTTCCCCGGCAATTTTAAAGTTCAACACTTGCTCATTGATAAGTACATTGCTATAGGAACTGTGGGTCCCAAGGGACTTGGTGTAGATTTGCATAGCTGCACAACTCTTCGGGTCCAGTCATGTCATGACCTATTGAAACTGGAGCTCCTTGCAATTGTTCAGAGCACAGTCAATGCAGATGTAGGTGTGGTCCTGTGGAATAGTACTTTTCTACATTTTATATAGCATGTTCTCTTTGTTCCCTCTCTACTTCATGTCTATGTCTGCATCTCTGTATCATTGTCATTTATCTCTCCATCTCTTTGGAAGGCTCTGAGTGTATTTCTCTCTTGCTGTTTTCTTTTAATTTTTCATTTGACTCATCCTTCCTTCTTGAGCCTCTACATTTCCCTAATGTTTTCCCTATCTCCTGGATTATTTTGTCAACTATGTTTTCTTTTTCAAATTGGAGAAAGATTCGGAGAGCTACTTATACACTGTTTTATATCTGACAAGCAGTGTGACCACAGCCAATTCACAGGACTCTTGCATTTCTAATTCCTCCCTTGTAAAAGAGACAGGAATCCCCCTTCTACCTCCTTCACTGAGCTTCTATGAGAAGGATACAGTGGGGTGGCAACAGCAATGCTAGTGGCTGTCATGTTGAGACTTCCTATTTATCAGGCGCCTTATATGCATCACTTCACTATCCCCAAGATATCCTATTTGGAGGATTTGAATCGTTACATTCCACCATTTTACCGAAGGGGACACTGAGACCCTACATGGTCATATGGCTTACCCAACATTACAGAACAAAATCTTTATTCAAATCTATGTATTTTCCATAGAATATGCATAAAAATCTTATAATAAGGTGACTCATAAAAATGATTGGAAAGTACACAGTGCCATTACAATGACAGTTATACCTTAACACTGAAAGATAATTTTAGCATCTTCTTTGTTTTCTTTGTCAAATGTTCAGTGAAAGAATACCTCTAAGGAAAGTGAAGACGGTGAGAAATACCCTCGGTGAAAAAAAACATGCTGAACAATTTCCTGAAGGAGCATGCTTACAGACTGTCCCAGATTTCTTCTCGTGGCTCAAATATAACTATTCACCCCGAGGAACATCATGGATGTGAGTGTTTTGGGAGGATGGTGCTACACAGCGCCCCCTGGTGCTTTAACCTAGCACTGGGGCTCATATGGAGGTATCACGTAAAGAGTAAATACATGTCAATTCAAAGGGTCACCTGTGTGGTGTTGATTGGATGTGGTCTGAGTTTAAAGGGAGTGACTGCAGTTGATCAAGAAGGACCTCCTGGAGAAGGGGTGCTAAGCTTGGTTTGAAGAGACTACAGAGCTTCCCAAACGAAGGCACCAGGACTTCCCTGGGTGTCCAGCGGTCCTGGAGGCCCAGTGGTTATGCCTCTGGGCTTCTCATGCAGGAGGTTCCACTTCAAAACCTGGTCATAGAATCAATATCCTGCATACAATGTAGCACAGGGAAAAAATAAATGCAAGCACCTCTGTGATCAAATGCTGTGAGCTGCACAGTGGTTATAAAGTTATCTCAAGAGATATGTGACACTCAAAGGGAGGTAGCAATGTGGGAATAGAGGGTAGCCAGTTCTGCATTAACCCACTGCCTCCTTCTCCCTGTAGATGCTCTACGTGGGTAACATCACCATTGGAACACCCTCTCAGGAATTCCAGGTTGTCTTTGATACAGGCTCATCTGACTTGTAGGTGCCCTCCCTCTTTTGCCCCAGTCCTGCACTGCAAATGGTGACTGAAGCCATGAAATTAAAAGACGCTTACTCCTTGGAAGGAAAATTATGACCAACCTAGATAGCATATTGAAAAGCATAGACATTACTTTGCCAACAAAGTTCTGTCTAGTCAAGGCTATGGTTTTTCCAGTGGTCAGGTATGGATATGAGAGTTGGACTGTGAAGAAAGCCGAGTGCTGAAGAATTGATGCTTTTGAACTGTGGTGTTGGAGAAGACTCTTGAGAGTCCCTTAGACTGCAAGGAGATCCAACCAGTCCATTCTGAAGGAGATCAGCCCTGGGATTTCTTTGGAGGGAATGATGCTGAAGCTGAAACTCCAGTACTTTGGCCACCTCATGCGAAGAGTTGACTCATTGGAAAAGACTCTGATGTTGGGATGGATTGGAGGCAGGAGGAAAAGGGGATGACAGAGAATGAGATGGCTGGATGGCATCACCAACTCGATGGACATGAGTTTGAGTAAACTCCGGGAGTTGGTGATGGACAGGGAGGGCTGGCCTGCTGCTATTCATGGGGTCACAAAGAGTCGGACACGACTGAGCCCCTGACTTGAACTGAACTGAACTGAGCCTGTTGTGAGTACAGAGACCCCGTACCCTGACCATCTTTCACTTGCTATGCCACCCTGTTTCCACCTTTGGCACCTGATGACACTCATCTCTTGTGTCTGCAGCTATACAAGTTAAGTTTAGACATTACAATTCTTCCACCTTCCAGCCTACACAAAAGACCTTCAGGATAGCTTATGGATCTAGAAACATGATGGGATTTCTTGCTTATGACACGGTTTGGGTAACATATAAACAGAAGCTGAGTCAGGACTGGTTATGGAGTGACCACTGCTTGCAAGACAGATGCAAGACCATCTGACAGGACCCTTCCTAGCCTAACTCCCATAGATATTGGCCATATTACCCACAGGATCATGTCTCTGGGGAGCAGTGCCCCTGGTGACACAGGAGCAGATTAGCTAACCCAGAGAGTGGCTTGAGGTGTGGACATGCAGCTCCTCTGCCCATGAGCAGTTCAAGGTTCATTTTTCTGGGAGCGAGAAGAGGGGAAAAAAGCACACACTTTTATATTCACAGACTGTTCCAGGCACTTTCAGGTGATAACTGGTTTAATCCTGCAACAACCCCACACAGCAGTTACTCTGATTAGCTCATGAGACATATGAGGAAACTGAGGTGCAGACAGCAAGGGCATTGCTGAGGGCACACATGTGGTAAAAGGTGTACTTAGGCTGGCTTTTCAGGACTGAAGTTGCTGTGGGGTGTTTGGGGACAGAGTAAAACTGACCTGGGGACTCTGGGGCAGTCAAGGACTTCAAGTATTCAGAATGGGAAACTGGAGGCCAGAGATGTCAGGGGGCCTGATAAATGAGTTCTCACTCTAGGGGACCTTTAAGAGTCTAATGAAACCTATGGCCTGCCTCTCCAAAGTACTTGAGTAGGTCCCCTCTCTCTCTTTGTCTTTCATACACACAGAAATACACACATGTCCCCAGAAGTGAATTTCCAAGCAGTAATTTCATAGAACCCTGTAAGTAAGATTGCATTTTTGGCTTCTGTCTTCCAAGACAGATGCAGAATCCATCCACAGTACCTTACAGAGAATGCAGTCCATTCCTGTCATTAGGTCATGTCCAAGAGAAGGCTATCTTGCTCTCAATCGTTTTGTCCACAAGGTGGCACCAATGGGTCCTGGCCTGACTCTTGGTTGCCCCACCTGGACAGAAGCCACAAGGCCAATTTGACTCACTCAGGTGGTGTTTTTCAGAGGGGCAGATGTTTTAAAATTCACATCCTCTCACAAATGGAACCCAAATTCCCCTCCCAGCTTGGTCTAACCATCTGAGGTCCACCAGACACAGCCCAGCCTCAATTCTTTGAGGATGTAACAGCAATGCACCCCAGGTCAGTCATAGCCCCACTTCACATATCTGTAAGTGGGAACACTCTTCTCTCCCACAGATTGGGGACCTTGTAAGCACTGACCAGCCATTCGGTCTAAGCCTGGCGGAATCCAGGTTTGAAGGTATACCTTTTGATGGCATCTTGGGCTTGAACTACCACAACATATCCTTCTCTGGAGCCATCTTGATCTTTGACAACCTAAAGAATCAAAGTGCCATTTCTGAGCCTATTTTTGCCTTCTACTTGAGAAAGTAAATCAGAGATGGACAATCACTTTCTCCAAATTAGCTGTAAGATACTTTCAGTTGCATCAGAATTATAGAACACTTGATAAAGAAGTATCCTGAGAGATAACCTAACCCAGGATAACTATGGCCCCAGAGCCCTACCTGGTATCACCGCTGGTTTTTATAAATAATGTTTTATTGGAACACATCCCTGCCCCTGGGCTCAAGACCAGTAACTTGGTCTAGGGGGGTGAGTGAGGAGGAAGATTAATGGAAGGCAACACAAAACAAGTTGGAGGAAAAAGCTGTATGATTTGCTTATGAATTTGATAAGGAAGGAAGGAGAAGGATGGTGGATATCTGTCCTTCCTCATTAGGACTGGGAGCCCAGGACCAGCTACCCAATTTTCAGGAGCCAATGAATAATAAAAGTGCGGGACACAAAACAAAATGTGTGATCCCTTGTTCAAGAAATATTAGTCATTTTAAGACAGGGAGAGCAGAGGTGGGGGTCCTTTCTGAGTGTGGGGCCCTTTGGACAGTAGAGGTCACAGGCTAGTAGAGTCAACTCTGGGTGACCTGACCCCACATCCTTAGCACACTCAGGCTTTGATTTTCCTGAAAAATGACAAGCTGGACAAGGGGAAAGCAAAAACTCTTCAGAACTGTGTCATCTGAGGGTTTCTGAGCACACAGGTAGCAGGAGGTCCTGGGCCTCTTCAGAAGACATAGTGGGTGGAGCCCAGCCATGTGACTCAGCTTCTAACCTCCTCTTTGACACTCATTAGCCTGTTACTGACCTCAGTCTGGATCTCAATTGCTCCTAGCCTTGATTTCTGCATCTGTAAATGGAGACCTTATTAGGGCCTTGGTGGGTAGACAAGCACAAACACAAGCTCTCCAACAGTGCTGTTGTTACTGTCCTCCAAAGATCTCCCCTTCTTTTCTCTCTACAGATGCAGTGTGGTGATGTTTTGTGGGGTGGACAAAGCCTACAACCAGGGAGCACTCAACTGAGAACCATTGATCCAAGCGGGAGACTGGCCTATACACATGGACTGGTAAGCCTCTACCTCTGAGGGTCAGCCCTAGTGATGCTCCACATCTGTACACGGACACAGGCAGACACACACAAATGGATTCTCAGACACATAGTGACATAGACATATACACCACCCACAATGACACAGACAGACACACAGACACATGTAAACACACAAGCAGACACATATAAACAGAGACACATATAATCACGCATAGCTAGTCAGAGACACAAAAGCACAATTAGAGACACGTACAAACACATATACAAACAAACATATAAACACATAGATACGCAAACAACCCATGGGTTCATAATCCCCAGGCCTTCTGAGCATGGCTCTGATCAGGGTCCTAAAAGGATTCGGAGTGGTCTGTTCAGCTGGGA
This sequence comes from Bubalus kerabau, assembly GCF_029407905.1. NCBI lineage: Eukaryota > Metazoa > Chordata > Mammalia > Artiodactyla > Bovidae > Bubalus > Bubalus kerabau. The sequence goes on from NC_073628.1 coordinate 13,194,009, forward strand.
GAGGGCTGCACGCACTGCCCTATGAGGCATGGAGCATAGTTAGAGGACTCTACAGTCTGGTGAACAGAGGATCAGGGAGGATTATACCAGCCTGAACAGATTTATAAGATGACCAACTGTCCAGGGATACCTGGGACCAAGGAAGTTTCAATACAGATAAATGTCAGTTTAAAAACAGGGAACATCCTGAGCTAATGGGGAAAACTGGTCTCCTTAGGAAGCAGCTACCCAGCAGTGGAGAGAGGCTGGCTGCAGTCTTAACACTTGAAAGCAACTAATAAAAAAGACACCACACATACCTGGACATACACTGGGGCAGGGGCTATAACAGAGAATCAGGAAGGTGGGATCCAGGAGTGACCTGAGGACAAGAGGCATAATTGATAGGATTCTGTGTGATACCCTCAGACAAAAGCTGACTTGTCCTTTGGAGTTTCCGTGGGCTAGCCATGTATTTCTTGGCCAGGGTCTCAGGGTCTGAACTGGTTTGTAGGAGCAGTGCTGGGAGACACCTTCTGCCAGAGGCGCCCCTCTCTCCCTCCATTATGAGAATCTACTGTCCCTGCAAATCTCCAACTTCACTCTGTGGTTGACTCACTATTTGTTTCCCACCAGATACAGCTCTCTGGATGTTTTTCATTTGTTATTTTCACAGTCTTCATTCACTCACTAAACAGACAAGCCTTGGGCATCCACTGTGTGCCAGGCACTTTAGGGAGGCAATGAGAATAAAACTCGCCCTCACATCTAAGAAGGCAGATGCACAAGAAATGACACACACACATAGTGAATTGTGACTTTGGTACATGCTAGATATGAGAGGCACCCCACTCTAGTACTCTTGCCTGGAAAATCCCATGGACAGAGGAGCCTGGTAGGTTGCAGTCCATGGGGTCGCTAAGAGTCGGACATGACTGAGTGACTACACTTTCATTTTTAACTTTCATGCATTGGAGAAGGAAATGGCAACCCACTCCAGTGTTCTTGCCTGGAGAATTCCAGGGATGGGGGAGCCTAGTGGGCTGCCGTCTATGGGGTTGCACAGAGTCGGACACGACCTAAGTGACTTAGCAGCAGCAGCAGCAGCAGCATACATAAGAAAGGGTCTACAGAAATTGACCAAGACAGGAGACTGATAAACACTGAGGGAAATTCTTCTGTGAATCAATGACAATTAAGGTGGAATCTGGAAGATGAGAAGAAATTTGCTAGTCAAAGGTGAGGGGACTCTTCTAGGAAGGAAGTCCAGCTTGTGTCAAGATACAAAATATCCTGGTGTGTTCAAGTACTGCATTAAAGGATGTCAAGGAAGATGCCATGTCAAGAGCAAAGAAAAGAGTCAGCGCAAAAGATGGAGGGCTGTTTAAGAGACAGTTGGGAAGGCGGCAGCTCTGGGGAGACTGAGAGTGGCCTTGATGCCCGCTTTGTCACACTGCCTCTCAGTATCTCCATGAAAAGAAAGGTTAATGCTTCTGGTGGCTGCGAGGGCCTTGTGGACTCTAGGACATCACTGATCCTTGGCCCAAGAAGACTGGTCAATAACATCCAGAAGCTCATCAGCGCCACACCACAGGCTTCCATGGGGAAGGGTCATGCCCCAGAATCACTCCCAGTCTCCACACACAAGAAGGATCTCCAGGGCCAACCTCTCTCCCTCTCTCTAACAACACTACGTTTCATGTTTTGGGATCAATACCCTGCCCTCTATTATCTTCACTATAAATGGCATCAAATACCCAGTCCCAGCTCAAGCCTACATCCTCAAGGTGAGGGGAGAACCCTGAGGAGTGGTTCTCAAATAGAAACTTGCAGGAATCCTTGGGCTGCTGCTGGGAGGAGGCCACCCTCTGAAGGCCATCTGGCACTATTGCAGATGCAGCTGAGCCCTGTTGCTGGGCCAGAGCCTCCCACAACATGAACCACTTGAGAGTAAAGGGCCACCTGGGACACTGATCATCCTGAAATAAATGTGGAGACCCTACACCATGCTGGCATGGTGGGAGTCACAAGGAGAGCGGAACACTATGGTCCTCAGTCCTCAAAGAGCTTTAATTCAATCTGAAACCTCAGATTCATGAACATGAAAGTCAGCTCTAGTGGTCACTGTAATAGGCCATGTGACAAGGAGAATGGCTGTGGACATTCACAGTGTGTTTTCCCACCATAGGGATTAACAGTCTCCCTTCCCATCTCGCAGTTTTCCTGGTTTGGATGATAAATTACGTGGTCACCCTAGTTCTCTGATGCATCTTCCCCTTGCTCTGGCCAGGTGCTTCCTTTGTGAGTTGGGATACCTGACTCCTCTGGGGGATGCTGGATGCTAATGTGAATAAAGGGTGCACAGTGACTGCTCAGCCTCGGCACAGGGTGGAGGCTTCATGTCAGCTCCCTGTGGAAGTTCAGAGCTGGCTGATGGGCTCAAAGAAGGCTTTGAGGAAGGGAGGGAATTTCAGGAATTCAAAAACTGTAAACTCATGGAGCCATGTGGAGGGTTGCTTGGTTCCAGGCAAAACTTCACTGGATTCCATGCAAATGACATCCCAAGGTGCTCTGCACTGGGGCACTGGGGACTTCCTAGGGTGATGAGGGCTATGGACTGAATGGTGGGGATGGGGAACCAAAGTATGTTACCCACCCAAGCCTGGAGTGGCCAAAGAGGGTGAATGTGGGCCGAAGGAAACTTCCCAGAGTTCCTGAGTTAAGTCTTCAAGAACATGTTGTGGGCACTGCTCTATTTAAGATGGATAACCAACAACATGCTACTGTGTAGCACAGGGAACTCCACTCAGTTATATGACAACCTGGATCGGAGGGGTATCTTTGGGACCAGGATACACGGATACATATGGTTGAGACTCTTTACTGTCCACATGAAGCTCAGAATATTGTTAATCAGCTATACTCCAATACAAAATCAAGGTTTTTTAATAAAGTATGGATTGTGGGGACACAGGAGGAGAACCAGCATTCTCTGCAGAGAAAACAACGAGCAGGAATCAGAAGGAAAGAAACAGGGAGTGAGGAGAACTATGGACACACTTGTTCTTTTCTAAAAATTTTATTGAAGTATGGCTGATCTTCAGTGTTGCATTAAGTTCTGCTGCACAGCAATGTGATTCAGTTACACACTTAAAAAATATACATTCGTTTAAGGATATTCACTGGATATTGAATATAGTTCCCTACTCTCTACAGTAGGACTTTGTTTATTATCATTTTGCTGTATCCCCAGCTCCCAGTCCTCCCCTCCCCGACACCCTTCCTCCTGGCAATCCCATGGTCTTGTTCTGTTTTGGTTTTGGATGAACTCTTACATCCCCTGCTGCTCATAAAACCCTTTGATACTTACCAAAACAGGGAAATAAAACCAATAATTATGCTGGGTCTGAATATTGGCGGGAGTTGCAGGTAAGAGCTCAGGCTGACTGAGGTGTGTGTCTCGGACTCCTCCAGGATTCTAGAGGCCACTGCTATACCACCTTTAAAGAGAACACTGTGAATATATCTACAGAGACCTGGATCTTGGGTGACGTCTTCCTGGTGCAGTACTCTCGGTTTATGATTGAGGAAATGACAGGATTGGCCTGGCACAGGCAGTGTAAATGCTTGGTGTGGTTCAGGAATCAGTAAGGCTCCTCTGAGCAATCACTCACACTTAGGGCACTCTTGCCCAGGATGCTGGTGAACTGTATTTGGTGGCTTGCAAACCCTATTCTCATTAAAGAATAAAGGATTTCACTCATAATGGTGCTGAAACAAATGGGTGTCTCTGTTTGAGTCTGGGAGGTGTACAATGATCGGAAGGATCTAGAACAAAGTCTGAATCACAGTTGAGAGGAGCCCACCTCCAACTAGCTTCAAGGAAAGGGAGACTCATTGAAATGATTCTGGGAATACAGGACACAAAATCAGAGCAAATACAAAGATCTCAGTGAATGGACCCAAGAAATCAGAAGTTATCATTTCTCTCTCACCCTGGCTCTTTCCCTTCCCTCTTCTTTGATCGTCTTAGCCTGAAAACTTTCTTGCTTAAGGCTCCTACACCTAGTGAGGGAGTCCAAGCTATCTTCCCTAGGGTTTTATATCCCAAAGGCATCTCCTAGTAAGGAAAGAAGCTCGAAGCCATTAGAGTTCAAGGGTGTTCTCTGACTGACCCACCTCAGTTCACATTACAGCCCTAGATCAGCCATCCTGGCATGGCCATGGGGTCCTATGATTGGCTTTACATGGTCATTGGCCCTGGCTCAGCAGCACACATGATTTTCAGTTTCCTCCAGAAGTACATGACTGAAACTGGGGAGAGACAGCCCCAAGGATAATGCCTGGGGGATGGTCTGGTCCATGGAAGAGTTTGTGATGGCCCACCAACTCCACCATCTCCTCATTCAGAGGAATTATAAGGGGTAATGAAATAAACTCTCTTCATCCCATCTCAGATGATCTTATCTCTGGGCTTGTCCTCCAGGGGAGTTTGGGTGAGGTACTTCATGTAGAGCTGATTCTCTTTTGTTTCCACACCTTAGTCACCAGCTCTCTGCCGCCTGCCTTCTCTGTCCTTTCCAGTCCTTCTTGGTAAGTGGTGGCCCCAGTGGATCACTGAGCCATCCCCCTCCTCCAGGGCCAAGAATTCCCCTTCGTTGGCCTCCAATGCTGCTGGGGAGAATGAAATGCAGGTATTAGGAGACCCAGGGTACACAGAGCCTTCAGCCTTCCTGAGCTTCCTCCAGGGGTGGAGCTACAAACTATTTGTTTGCAGCTGCCATGGTTAGGCACTTTCGCGGGGGAAGCATCCATTCTTTCCACCTGGAGACCCTCAGTAGATGCCTCAGTTAAGACAGCAGGGGTCAGATGTTGATTTCCTTTCAGATTGACTGGTTTGATCTCCTTGTTGTATAAAGGAATCTCAAGAATATTCTCAAACACTGCAGTTCAAAAGCTCAATTCTTTGGCATTCACCCTTTCTTAAGGTCCAGATCTCACATCTGTATATGATTACTGGAAAAATCATAGCTTTGACACTACAAACCTCTGTACCAAATTGAGTCTCTGGTTTTCAGTACACTGTCCAAGGTTTTCAAAGACTCGTCCTTTCTAGGAGCAAGTGTCTTTTAATTTTTTGGCTGCTGTCAAGGTCCATAGTGATTTTGGAGCCCAAGAAAATAAAATCTGCAACTGTTTCCACCTCTCCCTCATCTACATGCCATGAAGTGATGGGACTGGATGACGTGAATGTTGAGTATTTTTTTGGTAATAGTTTTTTGAACGTTGAGTTTTAAACCTGCTTTTTTCACCTCCTCTCCTTATCAGTTTGTCTTTAGTTCTTTGCTTTCTGCTATTAGTGTGGTGTCAATGGCACCTCACTCCAGTATTCTTGCCTGGACAATCCCATGGATGGAGGAGCCTGGTGGGCTGCAGTCCATGGGGTCGCTAGGAGTCGGACACGACTGAGCAACTTCACTTTCACTTTTCACTTTCATGCATTGGAAAAGGAAATGGCAACCCATTCAGTGTTCTTGCCTGGAGAATCCCAGGGACAGGGGAGCCTGGTGGGCGGCCGTCTATGGGGTCGCACAGAGTCGGACACAACTGACTTGACTTAGCAGCAGCAACAGCATCTTCATATCTGTGGATGTTGATATTTCTCCCAGTGATCTATATTCCATATTGGGATTTATGCAGTCCAGCATATCAAATTATCTTTCCAACATACAAGTTCAATAACTGGAGTGACAATGTATACCTTGTCATGCTCCTTTCCCAATTTTAAATCATTTAGTTTTTCCATGTCTGATTCTAACTGCCACTTTTTGACCTACATACAGACTTTCAAGAGACACATAAGGTGATCTGGTACTTCCATTCTCTTAAGACTTTTCCACGGTTTGTTGTGGTGCACACAGTGAAAGGCTTTAGCATAGTCAGTGAAGTAGATGTCGATGTTTTTCTGGAATTCCCTTGCTTTCTCTATGGTCCAATGGATGTTAGTAATTTGATCTCTGGTTCTTCAAACCAGTTTGTACATCTGGAAGTTCTCAGTTCATGTACTGTGAAGCTTAGCTTGAAGGATTTTAAGCATTACCTTGCTAGCAAGTGAGATGAGCGCAATTGCATGATAGGTTGAACATTCTTTGGAATTGCCTTTCTTTTGGATTGGAATGAAAACTGACCTTTTCCATCACTGTGGCCACTGCTGAGTTTTCCAAATTTGCTGATATATTGAATGCAGCACTTTTACAGTCTCATTCTTTAGGATGTTTTAAACAGCTCAGCTGAAATTCCATCACCTCCACTAGCTTTGCTTGTAGTGATGCTAAGGCCCACTTGACTTCATGCTCTAGTATACCTGGCTTTACATGAGTGAACCCAACATCATCTCTATCTGGGTCATTATGACCATTTTGGTATAGTTCTTCTGTGCATTCTTGCTACCTATTCTTAATCTCATCTGCTCATCTGTTAGGTCTTTGAATTTTCTGTACTTTATTGTGCCCATCTTTGCATGAAGTATTCCTATGGTATATCCAGTTTTCCTGAAGAGATCTATACTCTTTACAATTTATTATTTTCCTCTAATTCTTGAACTTTTCACTTACAAAGACTTTCTTATCTCTCCTTGCTATTCTCTGAAAGTCTGCATTTCATTGGGTATATCTTTCCCTTTTTGTTTGCTGTACACTTCTCTTATTTTTCAGCTGTTTTGACGGCCTCCTCAGGCAACCACTTTGCCTGCTCACATTTGTTTTTCTTGGGGATGGTTTTGGTCACTACTTCTTGTACAATGTTACAAACCTCCATCCATAATTTTTCAGGCTACCACACCTAACCCCTTGAATCTATTTTTCATCTCCACTGCATAATCATAAGGGATTTGATTTAGGTCATAGCTTAATGGTCTAGTGGTTTTCCTTACTTTCTTCAATTGAAGCCTGAATATTGCTTGCTTCTGCCTAAACAATAGTGCCAGATGACTACCCACCACTCCCAGTGGGTATGGAGCAAAAAACACAATTTGAGGACTATACAGCAGAAGTGAGAAATAGATGTAAAGGACTGTATCTGATAGACAGTGTGCCTGATGAACTATGGATGGAGGTTTGTGACATTGTACAGGAGACAGGGATCAAGATCATCCCCATGGAAAAGAAATGCAAATAAGCAAAATGGCTGTCTGAGGAGACCTTAAAAATAGCTGTGAAAAGAAGAGAAGTGAAAAGCAAAGGAGAAAAGGAAAGACATAGGCATCTGAAAGCAGAGTTCCAAAGAATAGCAAGCAGAGATAAGAAAGACTTCTTCAGCCATCAATGTAAATAATAGAGGAAAACAACAGAATGGAAAAGATTAGAGATCACTTCAAGAAAAATAGAGATACCAAGGGAATATTTCTTGCAAAGATGGGCTCAATAAAGGAAATAAATGGTGTGGACCTAACAGAAACAGAAGATATTAAGAAAAAGAGGCAAGAATACACAGAGAAACTGTACAAAAAGAGCTTCACGACCCAGATAATCATGATGGTGTGATCACTCACCTAGAGAAAGACATCCTGGAATGTGAAATTAAGTGGGCCTTATAAAGTAACACTACAAACAAAGCTAATGGAGGTGATGGAATTCCAGTTGAGCTATTTCAAATCCTGAAAGACGATGCTGTGAAAGTGCAGAACACAATATGCCAGCAAATTTGAAAACTCAGCAGTGGCCACAGGACTGGAAAAGGTCAGTTTTCATTCTAATCCCAGAGAAAAGTTATGCCAAAGAATGCTCATATATGGCACAATTGCCCTCATCTCACATGCTAGTAAAGTAATGCTCAAAATTATCCAAGCCAGGCTTCAGCAGTACATAAACAATGAAATTCCAGTTGTTCAAGCTGGTTTTACAAAAGGCAGAGGAACCAGAGATCAAATTTCAAACATCTTCTGGATCATAAAAAAAGCAAGAGAGTTCAAGGAAAATATTTATTTCTGCTTTATTGACTATGCCAAAGCCTTTGACTGTATGGATCACAACAAACTGTGGAAAATTCTGAAAGAGATGGGAATACCAGACCACCTGACCGGCCTCTTGAGAAACCTGAATGCAGGTCAGGAAGGAACAGTTAGAACAGGACATGGAACAACAGACTAGTTCCAAATAAAAAAAGGAGTATGTCAAGGCTGTATATTGTCACCCTGCTTATTTAACTTACATGCAGAGTACATCATGAGAAATGCTGGGGTAGAAAAAGCACAAGGTGGAATCAAGACTGCCAGGAGAAATATCAATCACCTCAGATATGCTGATGACACCACCCTTATGGCAGAACGTGAAGAGGAACTAAAAAGCCTCTTGATGAAAGTGAAAGAGGAGACTGAAAAAGCTGACTTAAAGCTCAACATTCAAAAAACGAAGATTATGGCATCTGGTCCCATCACTTCATGGGAAATAGATTGGGAAACAGTGGAAACAGTGTCAGGCTTTATTTTGGGGGGGGCTCCAAAATCACTGCAGATGGTGACTGCAGCCATGAAATTAAAAGACACTTACTCCTTGGAAGGAAAGTTATGGCCAACCTAGATAGCATATTCAAAAGCAGAGACATTACTTTGCCAACAAAGGTCTGTCTAGTCAAGGCTATGGTTTTTCCAGTGGCCATGTATGGATGTGAGAGTTCAACTGTGAAGAAAGCTGAGCACGAAAGAATTGATGCCTTTGAACTGTGGTGTTGGAGAAGACTCTTGAGAGTCCCTTGGACTGCAAGGAAATCCAACCAGTCCGTTCTAAGGAGATCAGTCCTGGGTGTTCATGGGAAGGACTGATGCTGAAGCTGAAACTCCAATACTTTGGCCACCTGATGTGAAGAGTTGACTCACTGGAAAAGACCCTGATGCAGGGAGGGGTTGGGGGCAGGAGGAGAAGCGGACGGCAGAGGATGAGATCGCTGGATGGCATCACCAACTCGATGAACGTGAGTTTGAGCGAACTCCGGGAGTTGGTGATGGACAAGCAGGCTTGGCATGCTGTGATTCATGGGGTCACAAAGATTCGGACATGACTGAGCCACTGAACTGAACTGATCCTAGGTGTGTTCTGGCATTTCACATACTTAGCTGTGTGACCTTGATCAAATCCCTTAACCTCAGTTTTCTCATCTGGAAAATGGGCACCATGATGATACTTCAACCTTTTAGATTGCATACGTCCCTGCAAGGAGCAGGTGGCCCTGAGAAGGCTTCCTGGGTTCCTGAGTCTGGAACAAATATGAATTATTCTGCCACCTGGGGAGAAGGAAATCTTGTTTAGAGGTTATGGCTGCCATCCCCAAGGCTAAATATTGATTCAAGCCAAATGACATCTATTTCTGGACCATGACACAGAACTCTGACTGAGCCGATGCTTCTGTTTTCTGGGCTCCCAAAAGAGCTAATGATTACTGTCTCAGATTACTCCCTTCCTCAGCCTTACACGGCAGCCTTTCCTTGCCAATTACCTCTAGCCTGAAATCACACTGCAAGGAGCATTGTAAGGCTTCTGGTCTCTTTTCAGTTTCCCACATCTCCAGTGTAGCAACAAGTAGCTGTTATGGCTATTTGTCATAGCAACAAGTATGGCAACCTGCACAGTCCTATTTCAGCCTGTTTGGCCCCTCATGGTTAAAATACCTAAAGTGGCCTTAAAAACCTGCCTATGCCTGCTGTTTATCAGGAAATATGTGTGGACCTGATATAGTTTGCTTTCCCAAGCCTGATTCCAACCATGCATTGAAGGAACCAGACATTTATTCATCTACCCACAGAAATTGACAAAAGCAAACCAACCGTCCTGCATTTCTCACTTACCTCAAAACAATATTGAAGTGATCTGCTGCAATAATATGATACATTGGCATCTACACTCTAGATGGGACACCTTACCTCTGGATTCATTTTTCACCTAGTGCAGAATGTCTACCAACAGCCTGGCCCTGCAGCAGCTGGTCACCTGGTTTTTGTAGACATAGCCCACTCCAGATCCCTTCCACATTTGTCACTAAAATCTAGAGAACAAACTCAGTCAAAGCTCTCACTTCTGCAGAAAACAGCTTTTGTTTTTTTAGAAAACAGTGTTCAGTAACACATTCAAAATCTTGTGCTCCTTGCCTTGAATTCAAGGGCTTGTACCAGAGGATGGGAAGCCTCCCCTTCCACCTAAATCTTTCTCTACTCCCACCAGGGCCAGAGGCTTCACAGGACCCTGTGTCCTCACTGGTATTGTTCAGTTGCTAAGTCATGTCTGACACTTTGTGATTACATGTATGGCAGCAAAACAGGCTTCCTTGTCTTTCACTATTTTGCAGAGTTTCCTCAATCTCATGTCCACTGTGTCGGTGATGCCATCTCATCATCTCATCCTTTTGACATCTCTCCTTGTGCCAACAATCTTTCCCAGCAGCAGGGTCTCTTGCAATGATGTGGCTCTTCACATAAGTTTGCCTAAATGTTGGAGTTCATCATCAGCATCAGTCTTTGCTCTACCACTTCCAAAAAAAAAAAAAAAAACTCATGTTTCCAATCACCTAAAAATATTGAGCATTGATTAATAGAACAGTGATGTTGTCCCCTGGGAAATCCCAGCACTGCTTCCCTGCCTTTCTCTTACCATTCTCTGAACCTGGCATAGAATTGCTTCCCTACAGCTTTTCTTGTTTGAAAAGGCCTACCAACCTATCATTGTCAGCTATCCAGAAACTGTTCCTTCCTCCTTGCTTAAAGACTTCTGCGCGCTCCCTGATTGTCCTCTGTACATTAGTTCAGAGGACTTGCTAAATCATGCTAACTTCTTGCTGTATCATGTGGTGCAGCACACCAGGCTTCCCTGTCCATCACCAACTTCCAGAGCTTGCTCAAACTCAGGTTCATTAAGTTGGTGATGCCACCCAACAATTTCATCTTCTCTCTTCCCCTTTGCTCCTGCCTTTGATCTTTCCCAGCATCGGGGACTTTTCTAATAAGTCAGTTCTTCCCATCAAGTGGCGAAAGTATTGGAGGTTGAACTTCAGCCTCAGTCCTTCCAATGAATATTCAGGATTTATTTTCTTTAGGGTGGACCGGATGGATCTTCTTTCATTCCAAGGGATTCTCAAGAGTCTTGTCCAATACCACAGCTATAAAAGCATGAATGCTTTGGTGCTCAGCTTTCTTTATGATCCAACTCTCACATCCATCACAACTTCTGACAAAACGATAGCTTTGACTACACAGACCTTTGCTGGTAAAGCAATATCTCTGCTTTTTAGTATGCTGTCTAGGTTTTTCATAGCTTTATCTTCCAAGGATCAGCGTCTCTTTTTTCACAGCTGCAGTCACTATCTGCAGTGATTTTGGAGCCCAGGAAAATAAAGCTTGTCACTGTTTTCATTGTTTCTCCATGTATTTGCCATGAAATAATGGAACGGGATGACATGATCTTTGATTTTGTGATCTGTACATACCATATCAAGACCATCCCTAAGAAGAAGAAATGCAAAAGGTTGTTTGAGAAGGCCTGACAAATAACTTACAGAAGTACAGAAGCAGGACACAAAGAAGAAAAGAAAGACATACCCATCTGAATGCAGAGTTCCAAAGAATAGCAAGGAGAGATTTTAAAAAACGCTTGGGGCTAGTGCACTGGGACGACCCAGAGGGATGGTATGGGGAGGGAGGAGGGAGGAGGGTTCAGGATGGGGAACACATGTATACCTGTGGCGGATTCATTTTGATATTTGGAAAAACTAATACAATTTTGTAAATTTTAAAAATAAAAAAATAAAAATAAATCATCACTGGATATTGAATTATATATATAAAAAAAAAGCCTTCCTAAGTTATCAGTGCAAAGAAATAGAGGAAAACAACAGAATGGGAAAGACCAGAGATCTTTTCAAGAAAATTAGAGATAGGAGGGAATATTTCATGCAAAGGTGGGTACAATAAAGGACAGAAATGATATGTACCTAACAGAATCAGAAGATATTAAGAAGAGGTTGAAAGAATACGTAGAACTGTACAAAAAAGATATTTATAAACCTGATAACCACAATGGTATGATCACCCACCTAGAGCTAGACATCCTGAGGTGCACATCAAGTGGGCCTTCGAAGTATCACTAGGAGCAAAGCTAGTGGAGGTGATGGAATTGCAGTTGAGCTATTTCAAATCCTAAAAGATGATGCTGTTAAACTGCTGCACTCATTATGCTAGCAAATTTGGAAAACTCCGCAGTGGCCACAGAACTGGAAAGGTCATACTCATTCCAATCCAAAAGAAAGCTGATTTCAAAGAATGTACATCTCCCACACTGTTGCACTCATCTCACATGCTACCAAAGTAATTTCTCCAAGCAAGTCTTCAACAGTACATATACTATGAAATTCCATATGTTCAAGCTGGATTGAGAAAAGGCAGAGGAACCAGAGATCAAATTGCCAACATCCTCTGGATCATAGAAAAAGCAAGAGAATTGCAGAAAAACACCTACCTCTGCTTCATCGAATTTGCAAAAGCCTTTGACTGTGTGGATCACAACAAACTGTGGAAAACTTACAGAGATTGGAATACCAGACCATCTTATCTGCCTTCTGAGAAATCTGTATGCAGGTCGAGAAGCAACAGAAAGAACTGAACAGGAAAAAACAGCCTGGTTCCAAATCAAGAAAGAAGTATGTCAAGGCTGTATATTGTCACCCTGATAACTTATATGCAGAGTACATCATGAGAAATGCCCAACTGGATGAAGCACAAACTGGAATCAAGATTTCCAGAAAAAATATCAATAACCTCAGATATGCACATGACACCACCCTGATGGCAGAAAGTGAAGAGGAACTAAAGAGCCTCGTGATGAAAGTGAAAGAGGAGAGTGAAGCATCTGGCTTAACCTCCCCATTCAGAAAATGAAGATCATCGCATTTTGTCTCATCATTTCATGGAAAATAGATGAAGAAACAATGGAAACAGTGAGAGACTTTATTTTGGGAGGCTCCAAAATCACTGCAGATGATGACTGCAGCTATGAAATTAAAAGATGCTGGCTTGTTTGGAGAAAAGATATGACAAACCTGGACAGCATTTTTAAAAGCAGAGACATTACTTTGCTAAAAAAGTTCAATATAATCAAAGCTATGATTTTTCCAATTGTCATGTATGGATTGACATTTGCACCATAAAAAGTAGCAATGAAGAATTGATGCTTTTGAACTGTGGTGTTGGACAAGACTCTTGAGAGTCCCTTGGACTGCAAGAAGATCCAACCAGTCAATGCTAAAGGAAATCAACCCTGAATATTCTTTGAACGGACTGAATCTGAACTTTAAGCTCCAATACTTTGGCCAACTGACGTAAAGAACAGACTCATTAGGAAAGACCCTGTTGCTGGGAAAGATTGAAAGAACAATAAGAGGACGACAGAGGATGAGATGGTTGGATGGCATCACTGACTTGATGGACATGAGTTTGAGCAAGCTTCTGGAGTTGGTTAAGGACAGGGAGGCTGGCGTGCTGCAATCCATGGGGTTTCAAAGAGTTGGATATGACTGAGCGACTGAACTGAATTGAACAAACCCCATAGCAAATACTATTTGTAATTGGCATGTTTCTTCAGCAAGACTGGGGCTCCATAAGGCCCCAACACTTATCCCCAGTCAAGTCTGCACCCATGCACAGAAGTCAGTGCCTAGCATTCACAATGCATTCAGTGAGTTCTGATTGCAGGGGGACCTCCATTTTGGTAGACATAGAGGAGCAAAGGACACATTTATCCTCCTGTCTCAAACAACTCCAAATGAAAGAGTAGTTTTTTTTTTACATCAAACATCTGGCAGCAGAGAATAGATTCCTGGGGGGAGGCGGGTGGGGAGCAAATAAGGTGAGTTCTAAAATTTCCCCAACTCTAGAAATATATTCCAACACATACATGGAGGGGGTATCTAGGCAGAGACAAACAGTCTCCCCAAGAATAGAGATTTGAGACCCTAGACAGTTAAGAGTTCACAGGAGAAAGCTACACAGATAGAAATGTGGGAAGGTACAGATGATACCCCTCCAGTTTTCAGTGGAGAGTTGATCGTACTGGTCTGAATTATAGGGAACAACCCTTGAGCTTCAAATTAAGCCAAGTCTAATTGTGTCCTCACCTACCAGAGTGGAAATTATTCATAATTTCCATGACATGTATAGGGCCTTGAAGACAATATTGCCTTGCTAGTGGGGAATAATAAACTTCATCTAAAGGCTGGTCTCATCTCAGATTAAAAAAGTGAACAGCAAGCCTTCAAAAATTACAACTGTTTCCAAGAAACTAACAGTGTTTGCAAACAGTGCCAGGAATAATTTAGAATATTTAAAAAACATCCAGCATCCAAAGGGAAAAATGACCACATTCAACATCCAATTTAAAATTTCCATATAAATTGTGAAAGTATTTGTCCTAGTTCCTTCACAAATTTGTAAAGTAATTATCCCCTGATTAAGATATATAAATTTAAAAAGAAAATTTCCAGATGTGCAAAGAAGCAAGAAAATATCCAAAATAAGGAAAAATCAATCAGTAAAAACACGCTCAATCACCACAAACAAATTCAGATGATATTTGCTGAGTTTTTCACATACACCAGTGAAAAATCGTTTCCTCCTCTTTTGCACTTCTGGCTCTTTTCAACCGACCATGGCTCTTGTGCCACGTCTTGGAATCTTGGTCCTCTGTCACTTGCAGTGATGACCTAGTTCCGTTAGTATATTGCAATTATCCTCAGATTAAGATCAGATCAGATCAGTCACTCAGTCATGTCCAACTCTTTGTGACCCCATGAATCACAGCACTCCAGGCCTCCCTGTCCATCACCAACTCCCGGAGTTCACTCAGACTCACATCCATTGAGTCAGTGATACCATCCAGCCATCTCATCTTCTGTCATCTCCTTCTCCTCTTGCCCCCAATCCCTCCCAGCATCAGAATCTTTTCCAATGAGTCAACTCTTCGCATGAGGTGGCCAAAGTACTGGAGTTTCACCTTTAGCATCATTCCTTCCAAAGAAATCCCAGGGCTGATCTCCTTCAGAATGGACTGGTTGGATCGCCTTGCAGTCCAAGGGACTCTCAAGAGTCTTCTCCAACATCACAGTTCAAAAGCATCAATTCTTCGGCGCTCAGCCTTCTTCACATTCAAACTCTCACATCCATTCATGACCACAGGAAAAACCATAGCCTTGACTAGACGAACCTTTGTTGGCAAAGTAATGTCTCTGCTTTTGAATATGCTATCTAGGTTGGCCATAACTTTCCTTCCAAGGAGTAAGCGTCTTTTAATTTCATGGCTGTAGTCACCATCTGTAGTGATTTTGGAGCCCAGAAAAATAAAATCTGACACTGTTTCCACTGTTTCCCCAACATTAAGATAAATAAATTTAAAAAGAAAAAAAAAATTCCGGATGTGCAAAGAAACAAGAAAATATCCATAATGATGGAAAAATCAATTAGTAAAAGCACAGTTAAAAATATACATTACATAATTAGCAAGGAAGGACATTAAAATGGTTACTACAGCAATAATCCTTATATTCATGAAGCTGAAGAGTATTGAGTATGTTAAATAGAGACACGGAAAATATTAATGGAAAGGATGTGGGGAAAAATTAATTGTCCATCACAGAACTTTGAAACAACTTTAAGAATACTACAATATATGTAGATGGAATCCAACAGGAAGTTAGAGACAGGAGAATAGAGAAAAGAACTTCATAATTACTGGCTGAAAAATGTCCAGATATGCTGAAAGCTTTAAACCCACAAACAGAGAAGCTCAGTTAACTCAAGGAGAAGAAGTATGACAACTATACAGAGGCACATCATAATTCATTGCTTAAAACAATCACCAAAGAAATGTAACCAGAAGCAAAAACAGACACAGTAGAACAAAAAATGGGGATGACAGCAGACTAGGCATATGAAACAACGTTAGCCAGAGGACACTGGCACCACATCTTAGAGTGCTGAGAGAAATAGAATTGACTCAGAATTCTATACCCAAGAAAAATGCATATAAATAAAACAAGATAAAATACTTTCTCAGACGTACAACAACTACAAGACTGCATTACCACCAACAGACCAATGTAATAAATGTTTTATAAAAGGTCTCAAGTCAGAAGGAATTTAAAAGAAAGGGGAAATCTGCATATACAGGGGGAAGGAACAGTAGCCAAATGATCAACATGTAATATATATTAAAAGGTAATTATAATGACTTTCCCAGTGGTCGAGCGGTTAAGGATCTGTTTTGCAATGCAAGGGATACTGGTTTGTTTTTTTGCCAGAGGAGTAAAATCCCACATGCCACTGAGCAACTAGGCCTGCATGTCTGAAATAGAGTTTACATGCTGCAAGTACTGAGCTTGCCCTCCTCAAATAGAGAGTCCCTACCACAAGGAAGATCCTGCATGCCACACTAAGACCCAACACAGCCAAAGAAATGATAAATGTATAATTTAATATTTATTAATAATTACCATAATTAATAATGATAGACTGGAAAGTTAACAATGCATACTATGGATCTTAAAATTACTTTTAAAAAGTTACAGTTAATAAAGTGACAAAATCTATACAAGGGAATCATAAAACCTACTCAGTCACAAAAAAGTCAGGGATAAAAAGAGACATGGGAAGAAAGAACATGGGAGAAACTGAAGATAAAGAGCAAGATGATAGAATTAAACCCAACTAGAGTTAACCCCTCAGATGTGAACCCAGACTGAAGATATACCCCAGGCCCCAGACGACAGCAGATCCCCATACACTGCTCTCTACAGCCAAAACAGAGCCTTCCAGCCTCCAGGGCCCCATGTTCCTGGGCACAGAACAGCACCAAAATTTTATATGGAACAGTAAATTAGAAGCCTTCAATCATATAAAGTACATCCTCTGTTTATAAAGAAATGACATTAGAAATCAATGTTCACTGGACAGAAGAAGAAAAGTGCTAGCATAGTGTGGACCTTCCCTCCTTTACTACTCTAATTCTTTCCAGGAAGGACCAGAAAAATGGACATGACTTACATCTCTTTAATACTAGATACACTTGACCTGGGACACATGTTCGATTTTCATGGTTCATTCTCCTCTCTTTGCTCATAATGAGCAACAGAGACTGCTCCTCTAAATCACAGCTCAATCACTACAAACATATCCAGAAGATATTTGCCGAGTCTTTCACATAAACCATTGAAAAGTTGTTTCCTCCTAATTTGCACTCCTGGCTCTTTTCAACCAACCATGGCTCTTTTGCCACATCCTGGAATCCTGTCCTATGTCACTTGCGGCAATGTTCCCATACAGCGGGCCTCAATTATGCTCAATGGAATTTCTATTCAGAGTGGCCATAATACATGCAAAAATGGAAACAACAGGCAGCTCCTTACGCTCCTCTCTTGTTCATTCACTACATACAATCACTCAACACCTGAATAGCAAGTCTGTTACAAACAAACCTTCAAATTGAAAACTTTCCAACATGAAAAGTTCATTTGCATGTGCAATCACATCAGTTAGTTCACAGATCTGACGCATATTGTCATGGACACATCCTAGACAAGTGGGTGTGCTTTTGTGTATTTTATTGTACAGAACTGTATGGAGAACAGCAAGTGTTAGTCGCTCAGTCGGGCCTGACTCTTTGCAACCCCATGAACTGCAGCCCACCAGGATCCACTGTCCATGAGATTTTTTCCAGCAAGGGTACTGGAGTGCATTGCCGTTTCCTTCTCCAGGGGATCTTCGCAACCAGGGGATTGAACATGGGTCTCCTGCACTGCAGGCAGATTCTTTACTGACTGAGCTACGAGGGAAGCTGATGGAGTACAATAGTGCAGTATTTTTATTTCAAGCCTGCGATGTCTGAAAGGAAGCATAAATGCAGTGGTAATCTAGATGATACTACTATTCTATTTTTAAAAGTGTGCTTAGTTGCTCAGCTGCATTCAACTTTGGCAACATATGGACTGTAGTCAGCCAGGCTTCTCTTGCCATGGGGATTGTCCAGACAAGAATACTGGAGTGGGTTGCCATGCCCTATCCAGGAACTGCAAGATTAAAAGTGTTTCTTTTATTTTGTGTGTTTGTTTTTTATGGATTATTTGTGTGAAAACTAACATAAAGCTATTAAACTGCAGTAACATACAGCCATTTGTCTTAGTTGGCTGTCTAAGTAACTTTGCTGGACTTAAGAAGAAATTGGGATTTTTGAACACCCTTTTGAAATGTAACTTGTTCACACACAGGGGACTTACTGTCCTGCTAAGACCTGTGGATCCAAAAGTAAGTGCATCCCTTCCAGGTCCAAGGAAGTAACATTCTTGGTTGGGAGTTTAGAGGAAATGTGAGATCTCCATAATTCTAGACATATCAGTCCTTCAATAGACCTTGATCATGAGAAACTAATATTAAAGTAGAAATAGTCATTGTGTTTCTACCCATTTCAAGAAAGTGTTACTAACTCCTCAGTACTGCATCTTGAAATGCTGGTGAATGGTTGGTGAAGTGATGTGAACAGAAAGAAGGAAGGTGAGACAGGAAGGTCAGAATATGAGGTAACAAAGATAAGATATTTAGAAGCTGAAGAATTGAGAGAGATTTGGGACCTGAGTTGGAAAAGCAGTTTACAAAACAAATTGGGTCCTGTGGTATGTATAATCCTCACTTCAGTCCTTAGAAGATCTCTACTGACCAGTCTGTCCTTTTTTTTTTTTTTTTTCCTGGAGCACAGTTCAGATCCATCAAGCTGTGTTTCATTGCTGCTCCTTCCTCCTGGCTCCCACACTGTGCCCAGCTGTTCAGCCTAATATATTCAGAAAAGATTTGTTCTTTAAGGCAGACACTGCTGGCTGCCTACAAAATGATCTATTCTCTGCTTCTCTTTCAAAACTGAAAATAGTTTGTTATATAGCCATGAGCCCAGTAGCTACAGGACTGCATTTCCTTCCCACCCGTGCTCTTGGTCATGACTGGTGACTGAGATGCAAGCAGACCTGTAAGAGGGATTTCTTGGAAGACTGCTTTCAAGGAGCTGATTTAGCTGAGAGATGAGTGTCTTCCCTTCCCTACCTTCTTCCTAACTGCTCCCTTGATTTTAGTTGTGGTAGCTGGAACACCTGCAGTTGTATTGGACAATCATGTAACATTGGAGATAGATACCACCCAAGCTCTCACTGGCCCACCTCCATCTTTATTTCAGTGGGAGAGAAAAATCAAGTTTGTCTTGCTAAAGTTATGGTTGTTTTAGTTTTTTGCAATATGCATCCAAGCTAATCCTGATACTACTATGTGTTTAATGTGATCTAGCCTTATTATTTTGTTGGGTTTAGTGAATATATTTATATTTTACATTTCTCTTATTTTTTATTTAATAAATTGATTCACCCAACACAGGTACACCTAAATTGAATTACTGAAAAATTATTATTATAAGAATACTTTCCTGTAGATTTTGCATTTTTATACTTTCTTATCTTCTTTCCTTTCTTGTTTTCTCCATATTTGAACAGCCCGGGCCATTTCGTTTCTTACAACCTCATCCATATCCATATCTGCAAGCCAAAACAGACTGAAAGCTGTGTGGGAGAACCAAAGAAGAATGAATTACAGGCACATGAATGAAGGGTGGTGGCCCTTGTTACTCATCATGAATGTTCTATAGTATGATCACATTCCCCTTCCCTTCTGTGGACCCACTACCCCCAGATATGCCATGACCATGAAGATACTTAATTTCGTGGAATTTGAGTAGAGATGGTATGTCACTTCCAAATGGAAGTATTATTTTCTGTCCCACTAGCTGGAATGCAGATGTAATGACAGGGGCTAGAACAGCCATATTAGACCAGAGGTAAGTAGCACAGGTGGAAGATGTGACAAGAAATAAGTGGGTCCCCATTTCTGTGGAGAGACCTGCACTATTATTATATAAAAGATAATTGAAATTGTATTGTATTTAAGACAATGTTATTTAAGGTTCAATTACAGTACTTGAACCTGTAACCTAACACTCATAATGGAATAATTGATCATTGTGTTAGCCTTGTCTTAACATTAGAGTCTGGTATAATGAGACAAGATTTACTGATATATACTTACAGGTGAGTTAAGTGTGGGTTTTAGAAACTCAAGCAAGAACAAGTGACATGGGGCGAGGACAGCTTTAAGATGCTGTAGGAACACTTGGGAGGGGAACCTAAATCAGTCCTGGTCTCACGAGTTTGCTTGAAGTAGCTGACAACCCTCTATTGGTCTCCTTAAAAATAGGCCATGGTGCCAAGTTTCATGTAAAAGTTATGTATTTCAAATCCTTCCAGAGTATTTTCCTTTTTGATCCACTGCTTAAGATATGCGTTTGAGACCTGGCTTGGGAAGATTTTAAATACCCCAGGCAACTAAACCGGCAGGCCACAACTACTGAGACTGAGTGCCCTAGAGCCTGTGATCTGCATCAAGAGAAACACAGGCTTGAAAAGCCAGTGTACTGCAAGTACAGAGTAGCCCCAACTCTCTGCAAATAGAGAAGTCCTGAGCACCAATGAAGACCTAGTGCAGCCAAATTTTTTACAAAAAAAAAAAAAAAAGGGGGGGGGAAATTTACAATAATACAAGAATTGTGGGAGACTTTAATATCCCACTCACACCTATGGATAGATCAGCTAACCAGGGAAATAACAAGGAAACACATACTTTAAATGATACCTTAGACAGGTTAGACCT
The DNA here is from genome assembly GCF_029407905.1 of Bubalus kerabau. Taxonomy (NCBI): domain Eukaryota; kingdom Metazoa; phylum Chordata; class Mammalia; order Artiodactyla; family Bovidae; genus Bubalus; species Bubalus kerabau. Next base: position 13,214,752 of record NC_073628.1, read on the forward strand.
AATTGATATCTATAGGACATTTCACCCCAAAACAATGAATTTCACCTTTTTCGGAGGTGCACATAGAACCTTCTCCTAGATAGAGCACATCCTGGTCCATAAATCTAGCCTTGGAAAATTCAAAATAATTGAAATAATTCCAAGCATCTTTTCTGGCCGCAATGCAATAAGATTAGATGTAAATTACAGGAGAAATACTATTAAAATTCCAACATATGGAGGCCAAACAACACACTGCTGAATAACCAACAATTCACAGAATAAATAAAAAAGGAAATCAAAATACGCATTCAGTTCAGTTCAGTTCAGTCACTCAGTGGTATCCGACTCTTTGCGACCTCATGAATCACAGCATGCCAGGCCTCCCTGTCCATCACCATCTCCTGCAGTTCTATCAAATTCACGTTCATCGAGTCGGTGATGCCATCCAGCCATCTCATCCTCTGTCATTCCCTTTTCCTCCTGCCCCCAATCCCTCCCAGCATCAGAGTCAACTCTTCGCATGAGGTGGCCAAAGTACTGGAGTTTCAGCGTTAGCCTCATTCCTTCTAAGAAACACCAGAAACGAATAAAAATGAAAACACAACAACCCCAAAACTATGAGACACTCTAAAAGCAGTGTTAAGGGGAAGGGTCATAGCAATACAGGCTTACCTCAAGAAACAAACAAACAAAAAAAAAAAGGCAAATAAATAACCTAACTTTACAGCTAACACAACTAGAACAGGAAGAAATGAAGAACCCCAGGGTTAGTAGAAGGAAAGAAAACTTAAAAATTCAGGCAGAAATAAATGCAAAAGAAATAAGGGAGACCATAAGAAAAATAAACAAAGCCAAAAGCTGGTTCTTTGAGAGGATAAATAAAATTGACAAGCCATTAGCCAGACTCATCAAGAAACAAAGGGAGAAGAATCAAATCAACAAAATTAGAAATGAAAATGGAGAGATCACAACAGATAACACAGAAATACAAAGGATCATAAGAGACTACTATCGGCAATTATATGCCAATAAAATTGACAACTTGGAAGCAATGGACAAATTCTTAGAAAAATAAACTTACCAAAACTGAACCAGGAAGAAATAGAAAATCTTAACAGACCCATCACAAGCACAGAAATTGAAACTGTAGTCAGAAATCTTCCAGCAAACAAAAGCCCAGGACCAGACGGCTTCACAGCTGAATTCTACCAAAAATTTAGAGAAGAGCTAACACCTATCCTACTCAAACTCTTCCAGAAAATTGCAGATGAAGACAAACTGCCAAACTCATTCTATGAGGCCACCATCACCCTAATACCAAAACCAGACAAAGATGCCACCTGTAGGCCAATATCACTGATAAACATAGATGCAAAAACCTTAACAAAATTTAGAAAGAGAATCCAACAACATATTAAAAAAATCATACATCATGACCACGTGGCCTTTATCCCAGGGATGCAAGGAGTCTTCAATATCCACAAATCAATCAACATAATACACCACGTTAATAAATTGAAAAATAAGAACCATATGATTATCTCAATAGATGCAGAGAAATCCTTTTAAAATACTCAACATCAATTTATGATAAAACCCTCCAGAAAGCAGGAATAGAAGGAACATACCTCAACATAATAAAAGCTATATATGACAAACTCACAGCAAACATTATCCTCAGTGGAGAAACATTCAAAGCATTTCACCTAAAGTCAGAAATAAGAGAAGGGTGCCCACTCTCATCATTACTATTCAACATAGTTTTGGAAGTTTTGGCCACAGCAGTCAGAACAGAAAAAGAAATAAAAGGAATCCAGACTAGAAAAGAAGAAGTAAAACTCTGTCTGCACATGACATGATCCTCTCCATAGAAAACCCTAATGACTCCACCAGAGCTAATTAATGCATATAGTAATGTTGCATAATATAAATCAACACACAGAAATCCCTTGCATTCTTATACACTAATAATGAGAAAATAAAAAAGAAATTAAGAAAACAATTCCATTCACCATTGCAATGAAAAGAATAAAATGCATAGGAATATATCTACCTAAAGAAACAAAAGACTTATATATAGAAAACTATAATAAACACTGGTGAAAGAAATCAAAGAGGACACTAACAGATGGATAAATATATCCATCTGTTATATATATATATATATATATCCGTGTTCATGGATCAGAAGAATCAATATAGTGGAAATGAGTATACTATCCAAAGTAACCTATATATTCAGTGCAATCCCTATCAAGCTACCAATGGTATTTTTCACAGAACTAGAACAAATAATTTCACAACTTGTATGGAAATACAAAAAACCTCGAATAACCAAATCAATCTTGAGAAAGAGGAATGGTACTGGAGGAATCAACCTGCCTGACTTCGGGGTCTACTACAAAGTTAAGGACCAAGGTAACCAAGTTTAATAAATGGCTACCCTTCCACTGCCAACCCAGAAGAAACAGCCCTCAATATTTCTTTCCTGCTGCTACATGGAGGCAGGTCTGTGGATAAAATCGGAGCAAGACTTGAGGGGCAAAGGGAAAGGAACTTCCACTCTGGTGCTTGCAGACATCTGAGAGCTACCCAGCAGTGGATGCAATTGATCTTTCTCTCATCTTTCCCTTCCTGGAAGTCTCCTAGCCTGGGAACCAGAGTTCCTGGGTCCTGAGTCTTCACTAACTTACCTTCAACCTTAAGGTGAGTCATACACCCAAGGGTTCAGTTTCCTATCTCTTGGATGAGGGAGACTGGACTTGCCCCAGAACACTTGTTCCAGACTGAAGCTCAGTGCCAATCAGTGGACAAGTGGCTCAGAGGTGGGTGTTGCTGAAGATGCTGAGGCCGCCTCTAGTGGGCAGGGGGCTGTAATTGTCTGGTGATGTTCATGGATCCTGGACTGGGAGTGGTAGACCACCTCGCACACACCTACTGTGACACCTAGGGCCTTAGAGGCCTAGCCCCCTGGAACTTACCATCATCTGGGTTCTGTGCGATGAGATCCAGTAGTTATAAGTCAAAAGATACCAATGGGGAAGCTTGTAGAATCCACAGCAAAACACAAATTAGGCTAACAAATCATCTCTCCTAAAAAACTCTGGGAACTAGATATGCCAGGACTCTTAGACAAATTTTGTAGTATTTTAAATACTATTTAAAGTAGGGCATCTTTTGAATGACCTGCCATTTTCTCTCTGCCTTGGGATGATACCCACAGTTAGAGTGGAATCCAAGGCTCCTGGGGGAGGCTGTCCCTTTCTGTGACTCTAGCAGTGAGTACAGCTCCATCCCTTCCATATCTGGAGCAGAAATTAAAGCAGGAAGGACAAGACCTCCAAGTTTAACAGGAAGACTCAGGTAGGTCTGGCCCTCAGGTACGCACTATTCTTTTCCCAGTGCTTCTTCCTTCCCTCCTGGGTCCTGTGCAAGCTGCCCACATTCTGGTTATTGGGTTGTGAATTCCTCCTCCCTTCTCTTGCAAATATCCATGCAGTCTCACTTGTGGCTTCCTCTCTACCCAGGCCCTATCCCTCACCTGCTGATGGCAATACAGAAGGGAAAACCTAGGAGGTGTCTGCGCAGATGATTCTTTCTAAAAATGTATGCATTCTTTCTCCTTTCAGACCCTGTCCTTAATCATCAAGATCTCCAACTAGATGACTCAGTAGCTTAGCAGGGGACTGAAGATACAGATAGGGTTGGAGGTAAGGTTGTCAGGTATGGAGGGGATGGTTTTCAGATGACAAGAGAAGAGTTGGAATAATGAGCACGTGGTCCTCCAATCACTCACTCATTGGGGACCTGCCTGAATCTGCTATCTTGGGCCCCTCAGGGTATCACTAAGACAGAAACTTCATTCTATAAACTTCTTCAGATCAGATCAGATCAGTTGCTCAGTCGTGTCCAACTCTTTGCGACCCCATGAATCACAGCACACCAGGCCTCCCTGTCCATCACCAACTCCCAGAGTTCACCCAGACTCACGTCCATCGAGTCAGTGATGCCATCAAGCCATCTCATCCTCTGTCGTTCCCTTCTCCTCTTGCCCCCAATCCCTCCCAGCAGCAGAGTCTTTTCTAATGAGTCAACTCTTCGCATGAGGTGGCCAAATACTGGCCAAATTCAGCTTTAGCATCATTCCTTCCAAAGAAATCCCAGGGCTGATCTCCTTCAGAATGGACTGGTTGGATCTCCTTGCAGTCCAAGGGACTTTCAAGAGTCTTCTCCAACACCACAGTTCAAAAGCATCAATTCTTCGGCGCTCAGCCTTCTTCACAGTCCAACTCTCACATCCATGCATGACCACAGGAAAAACCATAGACTTGACTAGACGAACCACTGTTGGTAAAGTAATGTCTCTGCTTTTGAATATGCTATCTAAGTTGGTCATAACTTTCCTTCCAAGGAGTAAGTGTCTTAATTTCATGGCTGTAGTCACCATCTGTAGTGATTTTGGAGCCCAGAAAAATAAAGTCTGACACTGTTTCCACTGTTTCCCAATCTATTTCCCATGAAGTGATGGGACCGGATGCTATGATCTTCGTTTTCTGAATGTTGAGCTTTAAGCCAACTTTTTCACTCTCCACTTTCACTTTCATCAAGAGGCTTTTGAGTTCCTCTTCACTTTCTGCCATAAGGGTGATGTCATCTGCATATCTGAGGTTATTGATATTTCTCCCAGCAATCTTGATTCCAGCTTGTGTTTCTTCCAGTCCAGCGTTTCTCATGATGTACTCTGCAAATAAGTTAAATAAACAAGGTGACAATATACAGCCTTGACGAACTCCTTTTCCTATTTGGAACCAGTCTGTTGTTCCATGTCCAGTTCTAACTGTTGCTTCCTGACCTGCATACAAATTTCTCAAGAGGCAGATCAGGTGGTCTGGTATTCCCATCTCTCTCAGAATTTTCCATAGTTTGTTGTGATCCACACAGTCAAAGGCTTTGGCATAGTCAATAAAGCAGAAATGGATGCTTTTCTGGAACTCGCTTGCTTTTTCCATGATCCAGCGGATGTTGGCAATTTGATCTCTGATTCCTCTGCCCTTTCTAAAACCAGCTTGAACATCAGGAAGTTCACGGTTCACATATTGCTGAAGCCTGGCTTGGAGAATTTTGAGCATTACTTTACTAGCGTGTTAGATGAGTGCAATTGTGCGGTAGTTTGAGTATTCTTTGGCATTGCCTTTCTTTGGGATTGGAATGAAAACTGACCTTTTCCAGTCCTGTGGCCACTGCTGAGTTTTCCAAATTTGCTGGCATATTGAGTGCAGCACTTTCACAGCATCATCTTTCAGGATTTGGAATAACTCAACTGGAATTCCATCACCTCCACTAGCTTTGTTCATAGTGATGCTTTCTAAGGACCACTTGACTTCACATTGCAGGATGTCTGGCTCTAGGTCAGTGATCACACCATCGTGATTATCTGGGTCATGAAGATCTTTTTGTACAGTTCTTCTGTGTATTCTTGCCATCTCTTCTTAATATCTTCTGCTTCTGTTAGGTCCATACCATTTCTGTCCTTTATCGAGCCCATCTCTGCATGAAATGTTCCTTTGGTATCTCTGATTTTCTTGAAGAGATCCCTAGTCTTTCCCATTCTGTTGTTTTCCTCTATTTCTTTGCACTGATCCCTGAAGAAGGCTTCTTATCTCTTCTTGCTATTCTTTGGAACTCTGCATTCAGATGTTAGTTCTGAAAGGTCTTGTAGGTCTTCATAGAACCGTTCAACTTCAGCTTCTTCAGCGTTACTGGTTGGGGCATAGACTTGGATTACTGTGATATTGAATGGTTTGCCTTGGAAATGAACAGAGATCATTCTGTCGTTTTTGAGATTGCATCCAAGTACTGCATTTCAGACTCTTTTGTTGACCCTGATGTCCACTCCATTTCTTCTGACGGATTCCTGCCCGCAGTAGTAAATATAATGGTCATCTGAGTTAAATTCACCCATTCCAGTCCATTTCAGTTCGCTGATTCCTAGAATGTCGACATTCACTCTTCCCATCTCTTGTTTGACCACTTCCAATTTGCCTTGATTCATGGACCTCACATTCCAGGTACCTATGCAATATTGCTCTTTACAGCATCAGACCTTGCTTCTATCACCAGTCACATCCACAGCTGGGTATTGTTTTTGCTTTGGCTCCATCCCTTCATTCTTTCTGGAGTTATTTCTCCACTGATCTCCAGTAGCATATTGGGCACCTACTGACCTGGGGAGTTTCTCTTTCAGTATCCTATCATTTTGCCTTTTCATACTGTTCATGGGGTTCTCAAGGCAAGAATACTGAAGTGGTTTGCCATTCCCTTCTCCAGTGGACCACATTCTGTCAGATCTCTCCACCATGACCCGCTCGTCTTGGGTTGCCCCACGGGCATGGCTTAGTCTCATTGAGTTAGACAAGGCTGTGGTCCTAGTATGATTAGATTGACTAGCTTTCTATGAGTATGGTTTCAGTGTGTCTGCCCTCTGATGCCCTCTTGCAACACCTACCGTTTTACTTGGGTTTCTCTTACCTTGGGCATGGGGTATCTCTTCACGGCTGCTCCAGCAGAGCACAGCCATTGCTCCTTACCTTGGACGAGGGGTATCTCCTCACCACCGCCCTTCCTGACTTTCAACGTGGGATAGCTCCTCTAGGCCCTCCTGCACCCATGCAGCCACGGCTTCTTGGATGTGGGGTTGGTCCTCCTGGCCACCGCCCTTGGCCTCGGGCATGGGGGTGTGGGGTAGCTCCTCCCGCCCACTGCCTCTGGCCTTGGGCTTAGGGGGGTTGGGTAGCTCCTCCAGGCTGCCGCCCCTGACCTCAGACGTGGGGTAATTCCTCTCATCGCCACCCCAAAACAATTTCAAACATAAGAAATATAAGAAAGAAGAGGGTCATGAACCATATATTTCATCATTCAGCATCAATAACTACAAAACCAACCTCTTAGTCCCAGAGGTAGTCCTAGACTGGAGACTATGCAACATTAAGGTGGTGGACAATTGAGTTCCTGGTGAAGACATTCTTGACTTGCATCAGGTCTTTTTCTTCTTGTTATGTTCTCATTTGTGGTGGGGGAAGGGAAGTAGGAAGCGGGAGAATAAGAAAGAAAAAGAGGGAGAGGATAATCCCATCATGAGGGACCAACATCAAAACCCCAGGTCAACTTGCAAGGCCCTACTTCTTAATACCTTCACATTGGAAGTCAAGGGTGGACACAATTCAATCCATAGCAACTATGCAGATCTGTTTTTAAATCAAGACAGACCCTCATTTCATTCTCTCTTTTACTCTTTTTTCATTTTTCCTGAAGTGTTTTATGGACGAGATGAACATTTCACAAAACATACCTAATGAGCATTTGGGGTAAAATGATAGGATGTGAACAAAATGCTCTTTTGTTCCCAATAAAATTAATATCTAATATCCAGTCCATGTACAAATTTCCCTGATTCTCAAAAAGCAGATGTCTTTTCAGTTTATTGAGAGAATGTAGTCATATATTGCACTTGGTTGTTCTCCTTTAAGACTAAATAACTATTCCTCTCCCAATTTTAATGCCATGTATTTGTACAGAAACTGGGCAAAGGCATAGTGGTTTGTCTTACAGAATGTCCCAGTATTGGGCTTAGAGAAGGAGTCCACAATACAACACATAGGGTCAGGACCAGTACCAGTCCTTGATCTATTAGGAACCAGACCTCCACAGAAGGTGAGCTGCAGGCCAGTGAGTGAGGCTTCATCTGTATTATAGCTGCTCCCCATCACTCTCTCATCATCCCCAGAAGGGACAGTCTAGCTTGTTTTCCTGGAAATGTTTGTAGTTATATAACCTATGCATAATAGAAACAAAAATAGCTTAAATATTGATGATTATTTTCCTTTCTAAGTGCTCAGAATGGTGAGTTGCTGCCCGAGCAGTCTATCACAGTGACAAATTAGATATTGCCTATTAACATTTGGACACATTTAGCCAGCTTAAAATTACATATTACAAAACTAAGATAATGGGATCCAGCCCAATCCTTCATGGCAAATAGAAGGAGAATTTTTCAGAGGGGCAGATGTTTTAAAATTCACAGACTCTCTCAAATGGAACCCAAATTCCCCTCCCAGCTTGGTCTAACCATCTATGGGCCACCGAAGACAGAGCCCAGCCTCAATTCTTCTCTGAGGATCTTAAGGCAGTCCACCCCAGCCCAGCCCTAGCCCCACTTCAGGTATCTATAAGTGGGAAACTCTTCTCTCACACACACTGTGGACCTTTTAAGTACTGACCACCTGTTCCATCTAACCTTCATGGAATCCTGGTTTGAGATGCCTTTTGATGGCATCTTTGGTTTGAACTACCCCAACATGTCCTTCGCTGGAGCCATCCCCATTTTGACAAGCTGAAGAATCAAGGTGCCCTTTCTGAGCCTGTTTTTGCCTTCTATTTGAGCAAGTAAGTCTGAAATGGACAATCTCTGTCTCCAAATTAGCTGTAAGATGCTTTCAGTTACAAGAAAATTATAGAAAACTTGATAAAGAAGTATCCTGAGAGATAATCTAACCCACCAAAACTATGGCCCCACGGCCCTACCTGACATCACTCCCTGGTTTTTATAAATAAAATTTTATTGGAACAAAACCCTGATCCTGGGCTCAAGACCAGTAACTTGGTCTAGGGGGATGAGTGAGGAGGAAGGCTAATGGAAGGCAACAGGAAACAAGTTGAAGGAAAAGGCATTAGGATTTGCTTATGAATTTGATAAGGAAGAAAGTAGAACAATGGTGGATATCTTTCCTTCCTCATTATCATTTCATTTGGAACCCAGGTCCAGCTACCCAATTTACAGGAGCCAGTGAAAAATAAAAGTGTGGGGCACAAAATTGTGGGGCCCCTTGTTCAAGAAATATTAGGTATTTTAAGACAGGGAAAGCAGAGTTGGGGTTTCTTCTGAGTGTGGGGCCCTTTGGACAGTAGAGGTCACAAGCCAGTGGAGGCAATTCTGGGTGACCTGAATCCACACCCTTAGAACTTGCAGGCTTTATTTTCCTGAAAAATGACAAGGTGGACAAGGAGAAAGCCAATATGCTTCAGCATGGTGTCCTCTGTGTGTCTGAGCACTCAGGTCGCAGATGGTAGGGCATCTTCAGAAGATAGAGTGGGTGGAGCCCAGCCAGATGACTCAGCTGCTAACCTCCTCTGTGCCACTCATTAGCCAGTAACCGACCTCGGTCTGGATCTCAATTGCTCCTAGACTCGATTTCTGCATCTGTATATGGGGACCTTATTAGAGCCTTGATGGGTGGACTAGCACAGCTCTCAGACAGTGCTGTTGTTACTGTCCTCCAAGGATCCCCTCCTCTCTTCTCTCTACACATGCAAGGCAAAAGGCAGTGTGGTGATGTTTGATGGGGTGGATAAATCCTACTACCAGGGAGTGCTCAACTGGGTACCACTGATCCACACAGGCGACTGGAGTGTACACATGGACCAGTAAGCCTCTCCCTCTGAGGATCAGCCCAAGTGATGCTCGTGCTACTGTACATGGACACAGGCAGACACACACAAATACATTTTCAGACACACAGTCACACAGACATATACACCACCCACTTCGACACAGACAGACACACAGACACATGGAAACACACAAGCAGACACACAAAAACATACACAGGCACATCTAAACATGCATAGCTAGTCAGAGACACACAAGCACTCACAGAGACACATACAAACACATATACAAACAAACACACAAGCAGATAGATATGCAAATAACCAATGGGTTCATAATCCTCAGGCCTTCTGACCAGGGCTCTGACCAGGGACCTAAAAGGGTCTGGAGAGGTCTGTGCAGCTGGGAGAGGATTGCACCCATTGCCCTGTGAGGTATGGAGCATGATTAGAGTACTCTACTGTGTGGTGAACAGAGGATCAGGGAGTATTTCTCCAGCCTGAACAGAGATATAAGATGACCAACTCTCTGGGGCTACCTTGGACATAGGAAGTTCTCAGTACAGATAAATGTCAGTTTTAAAACAGGGAAAGTACTGAACAAATGGGGAGAACTGGTCTCCTAAGGGAGCAACTACTGAGCAGGGTAGAGAGATTTGCTGAAGTCTTAAGACTTGAAAGCAACTAATAAAAAAGACACCCCATGTTCATGGGCACACAGTGGGGCAGGGGCTATAACAGAGAATCAGGAAGGTGGGATCCAGGAGTAACCTGAGGACCAGAGGCATAATTGATAGGATTCTGTGTGATACCCTCAGACAAAAGCTGACCCGTTCTTTGGAGTGTCTGTGGCATTGTCATATATTTCCTGGCCAGGGACTGAGGGTCTGAGCTGGTTGTAGGAGCAGTGCTGGCAGACACCCTCTCCCAGTGGAGCCCCTCTCTCCCACCACTATGAGAGTCTACTGCCCTCACAAGTCTCCATCTTCACTCTGCGATTGACCCGTTATTTGTTCCCCACAAGATACAGCTGTCTGGGTATTTCTCATTCGTTATTCTCACAGTCTTCATTCACTCACCAAACAGACAAGCCTTGGGAATCCACTGTGTGCCAGATACTTTAGGGAGGCAATGAGAATGAAACTCACCCTCACATCTAAGAAGGCAGATGCACAGGAAATGAGACACACACATAGTGGATGGTGACTTTGGTACATGCTAGAGATAAGGAAGTGTTTACAGAGATTATCAAGGAAGGAGACTGATCAACACCAGGGGAAAGACTTCCCTGAAACCATGACAATTAAGCTGGAATCTGGAAGATGAGAAGAAATTTGCTAGTCAAAGGGGAGGGGGATCCTTTAGGAAGGAAGACCAGCTTGTGTCAAGGTGCAAAAGAGCCTGGTGTATTCAAGAACTGCATTCAAGAATGACAAGGAAGGTGCCATGTCAGGAGCAAAGGAAAAGAGGGCAAGAGACAAAGGGCTGTTTAGAAGACAGTCGGGAAGGGGGCAGCTCTGGGGAGACTCAGAGTGACCTTGATGCCTGCTTTGTCACACTGTCTCTCAGCATCTCCATGGAAAGAAAGGTTATTGCTTATTCTGGAGGCTGTGAATCCCTTGTGGATACTGTGATATCAGTGATGCTTGGCCCGAGAAGACTAGTCAAAAACATCCAGAAGCTCATCGGTGCCATGCCACGGGGTTCTGTGGTGAAGGGTCATGCCCCAGGGTCACTCCCAGTCTCCACGCACAAGAAGGATCCCCAGGGCCAACCTCTCTCACTCTCTCTCTAACAGCACTACATTTCATGTTTTGCAGTCAATACCCTGTCCTCTATTATCCTCACCATCAATGGTATCAACTACCCAGTTCCAGCTCAAGCCTACATCCTCAAGGTGAGGAGAGAAGCCTGCGGGTTGGTCCTAAAATAGGAACTTGAAATAACACTTGGCCTGTTGCTAGGAGAAGGGCGCCCTCTGCAGGCCAACTCTCACTATTGCAGATGCTGCTGAGCCCTGTGGCTGGGCCAGAGCCTCCCACAACATGAACCACTTGAGAGTAAAGGGCCGTCTGGGACACTGATCATCCTGAAATAAATGTGGAGACACCACGCCATGTTGGCATGGTGACAGTCACAAGGAGAGGGGAACACTCAGATCCTCAGTGTTCAAAGAGCTTCAGTTCAATTTGACCCTCAGATGGATGAACATAGAAAGTCAGCTCTAGCAGTCCCTGAAATAGGCCATGTGACAGGGAGAATGGCTGGGGACAGTCCCAGTGTGCTGTCCCACCATAGGGATTAACAGTCTCCCTTCTCTTCTTGCAGTTTTCCTTTTTTGGATGATAAATTATGTGGTCACCCTAGTTCTCGGATGCATCTTCCCATAGCTCTGGCCTGGTGACCCCTTTGTGAGTCAGGCTACCCGACCCCTTTGTGGGGAGGCTGGATGCTAATGTGAATAAAGTGTGCACAGTGACTGCTCAGCCCCGGCACAGAGTGGAGGCTTCATGTCAGCTCCCTAGGGGAGTTCAGAGCTGGCTGATGGGCTTAAAGAAGACTTTCAGGTAGGGAGGCAATTTCAGGAATTCTAAAACTGTAAATTCATGGAGCCATATGGAGGGTTTCTTGGTTCTAGGCAAAACTGCACTGGATTCCATGCAAATGGCATCCCAAGGTGCTCTGCACTGGGGCACTGGGGACTTACTCGGGGTGATGAGGGCTATAGACTGACGGGTGGGGATGGGGAACCAGAATACGTTACCCAACCAAGCCCGGAGTGGCTAAAGAGGGTGAGTGAGGGCCAAACGAGACTTCCCAGAGTTCCTAAGTTAAGTCTTCAAGAACGTGTTGCGGGCACTGCTCTATATAAGATGGATAACCAATGAGTTACTGTGTAACACAGGGAACTCCACTTAACTATATGACAACCTGGATAGGAGGGGTATTTTTGGGACCAGGATACATGAATACATATGGTTGAGTCCATTTACTGTCCACCTGAAACTCAGACTATTGTTAATCAGCTATATTCCAATACAAAATAAAGGTTTTTAATAAAATATGGATTGTGGGGATGCAGGAGGAGAACCAGCATTCTCTGAAGAGAAAACAAGGAGCAGGATGCAGAAGGAAAGAAACAGGGAGATATGAGAACTATGGGCACTCTTTCTTTTCTAAAAATTTTATTGAAGTGTGGCTAATCTTCAGTGTTGTGTTAAGTTCTGCTGCATAGCAATGTGACTCAGTTATACACATATGAAAATATATATTATTTTTCATATTCTTTTTCATGTGGTTTATGACTGGATAGTTAATATATTTCCTTATGCTCTACAGTAGGACTTTGTTGTTTATCATTCCTCTGTATCTTGAACTCCCAGTCCTCCCCTCCCCCACACCCTTCCTCATGGCAACCTCATGTCTTGGCCCTTTCTGGTTGTGGATGAACTCTCATATCCCCTGCTAATGAGAAAATCCCTTGATACTTACCGAAAGAGGGAAATAAAATCAAGAATTGGGCTAGGTCTAGATATTTGTGGGAGTTGCATATAAGGGCTCAGGCTGACTGGTGTGTGTCTCTGACTCCCCCAAGATTCTAGAGGCCACCTCTATACCACCTTTAAAGAGAACGTAGTGAGGATATCTAGAGAGACCTAGATTCTGGGTGATGTCTTCCTGAGGCTGTATTTCTCAGTCTTTGATCAAGGAAATGACAGGATTGCCCTGGCACAGGCAGTATAAATGCTTGGTGTGGTTCAGGAATCAGTAAGGCCGCTCTGAGCAAACACCAAATCACACTTAGGGTACTCCTGCCCAGGATGCTGGTGAACCTTATTTGGTGGTCTGCACACCCTATTCTCAGTAAAAAATAAAGGGTTTCACTCGTTATGGTGCTGAAATAAACAGGTGCCTCTGTTTGTGTTTGGGAGGTGTCAAATGATCGGGAAGGATCTAGAGCAAGTCTGAATCACAGTTGAGAGGAGCCCACCTCCAACTGGCTTCAAGGAAAGGGGAGACTCTCTGAAATGATTTGGGGAATCCAGGACACAAGACTCAGAGCAAATACAAAGATCTCAGTGACTGGACACAAGAAATCAGAAGTCATCAGTCCTCTATTTCACACCTCACTCTTTCATTCCCTCTTCTTTGATGGTTTTAGCCTGACAACTGTCTTCCTTAAGGCTTCTACACCTAGTGAGGGAGTCCAAGCTACCTGCCCTAGGGTTTTATATCCTGAAGTCATCTCCAATAAGGAAAGAAAAGATTAAAGACATCAGAGTTCAAGGGTGTTCTCTGAATGATCCACCTCAGACCACATGTGCAGTCCTAGATCAGCCATCCTGGCAGGGCCATGGGGTCCTATGACTGGCTTTCCATGGTCTTGTGGCCTGACCCAGCAGCACACATGATTGTCAATTTCCTCCAGAACTACATAACTGAAGCTGGGGAGAGGCAGCCCCAAATAAAGTGACTGGGAGATATCTAGGTCATGGAAGAGTTTGTAATGATCCACAAACTCCACCACATGGTCATTGAGGGAATTATAAGGGGTAATGAAATAGACTCTCTTCATCACATCTCAGATGAACTTATCACTGGGCTTCTCCTCCAGGGGATTTTGGGTGAGGTACTTCATGGAGAGTGGGTTCCTTCTTGTTCCCACTCCCCAGTCACAAACTGTCTGCCACATATGCCTGCTCTGTCCTTTCCAGTCCTACTTGGTAAGTGATGGCCCCAGTGGATCCCTGAGCCATCCCCCTCTTCCAGGGCCCAGAATACCCCTTTCTTGGCCTCCAATGCTGCTGGGGAGAATGCAATGCATGTATCAGGAGACCCAGGGAACACATAGCCTTCAGCCTTTCTGAGATTCTCCATGGGTGGGGCTACAAACTGTTTGTTTGGAGCTGCCATGGTTAGGCACTTTTGCAGTGGAACTATCCATTCTTTCCCCCTGGAGGCTCTCAGTAGATGCCTCAGCTGAGACAGCAGTGGTCAGAGGTTGATTTCCTTTCAGACTGGTTTGATCTCCTTGTTGTATAAAGGACTCTCAAGTATCTTCTCAAGCACCACAGTTCAAAAGCTCAATTCTTTGGCATTCACTGTTTCTTATGGTCCAGATCACACATCTGTACCTGATTACTGGAAAAACCATAGCTTTGACTCTACAGACCTCTGTAGCAAAGTGAGTCTTCACTTTTTAATACAATGTGCAGGTTTTTCATAGCCTTTCTTCCTTCCAAGGAGCAAGTGTGTTTTAATTTTGTGGCTGCCGACAAGGTCCATAGTGATTTTAGAGCCCAAGAAAATAAAATCTGCCACTGTTTCCACTTTTCCATCATCTATATGCCATTAAGTGGTGGGACTGGATGCCATAAGTATTATCTTTTTGTGAATAGTTTTTTGAATGTTGAGTTTAAGCTGGTTTTTTCATCTCCTCTCCTCATTGCAAGGCTCTTTAGTTTTTCTTTGCTTTCTGCTATTAGGGTAGTGTCATCTTCATATCTGTGGATGTTGATACTTCTCCCAGCAATCTTGATTCCAGCTTGGGATTTATCCAGACCAGCATATTGAATGATGTATCTTACATATAGGTTAAATAACCAGAGTGACAATGTATACCTTGTCATGCTCCTGTCCCAATTTTAAATCTTTCAGTTGTTCCGTGTCTGATTCTAATTGCTGCTTTGTGACCTCCATGCAGACTTGTTAGGAGAAAGGTAAGGTGATCTGGTACTCCCATTTCCTTAAGAATTTTCCACAGTTTTTTGTGGTCCACAGTGAAAGGCTTTAGCATAGTCAGTGAAGAAGATGTAAATGTTTTTTTCTGGGATTCCCTTGCTTTCTCTACGATCCAATGAATGTTGGCAATTTGATCTCTGGTTGCTCAAACCAGTTTGTATATCTAGAAGTTCTCAGTTCATGTACTGTTGAAACTTAGCTTAAAGGATATTGAGCATTATCTTGCTAGCAAGTGAGATGAGTGCAATTGCATGATAGGTTGAACATTCTTAGGAATTGCCTTTCTTTTGGATTGGAATGAAAACTGACCTTTACCAGCACTGTGGTCGCTGATGAGCTTTCCAAGTTTGCTGACATATTGAATGCAGCACATTTACAGCCTCATTCTTTAGGAATTTTTAACAGCTCAGTTGGAATTTCATCACCTTCCATAGCATTTCTTGTAGTGATGCTTCCTAAAGCCCACTTGACTTCATACTCCAGTATCTTTATGTGAGTGACCCCAGAAACATCCCTATCCCGGTCATTATGAACATTTTTATAGTTCTTCTGTGCATTCTTGCCATCTCTTTTTAATCTCATCTGCTTCTGTTAGGTCTTTGACTTTTCTGTCCTTTATTGTGCCAATCTTTGCATGAAGTGTTCCTCTGGTATCTCCACTTTTCTTGAAAAGATCTATACTCTTTACAATTCTGTTTTCCTCTAATTCTTGCACTGTTCACTTATGAAGACTTTCTTATCTCTCCTTGCTATTCTCTGAAAGTCTGCATTGCATTGGGTATATCTTTCCCTTTTTTCCTTTGCCTTTCACTTCTCTTATTTTCTCAGCTATTTTTAAGTCCTCCTCTGGAAACCACTTTGCCTCCTCACATTTGTTTTTCTTGAGGATGGTTTTGATGACCACCTCTTGTACAGTTTTACAAACCTCCATCCACAGTTCTTCAGGCTACCAGACCTAATCCCTTGAATCTATTTTTCATCCCCACTATATAATCATAAGGAATTTGATTTAGGTCATAGCTGAATGTTCTAGTGGTTTTCCTTACTTTCTTCAATTTGAACGTGAATATGGTTTGCTTCTGCCTAGCATTGCTTCCAGATCACAACCCACCACTCCCGGTGGGTGTGGAGCAAAAACATACAATTTTAGGACAGTTACCCTGGGTTTGTGCTTGGTTTTTCACATGCTTAGCTGTGTGAGCTTGATCAAGCCTCTTAACCTCAGTTTTCTCATCTGGAAAATAGGCACTATGATGATGATTACAGCTTCTAGATTGCATGTGTGCCTGCAAAGAGCAAGTGGTCCTGAGAGGGCTTTCTGGGTTCCTGAGTCTGGAACAAATATGAATTATTCTGCCACCTGGGAGAAGGAAATCTTCTGTTTAGAGGTTATGGCTGCCATCCGCAAGGCTAAATATTGATGTTTCTGAACCCTGACCCAGAACTCTGACTGAGCCTATGCTTCTGTTTTCTGGGCTCACAAAAGAGCTAATTATTACTGTCTCAGATTACTCCCTTCCTCAGCCTTACGAGTCAGCCTTTCCTTGTCAACTGCTTCTCCCCTGAAATCACACTGCAAGCAAGGTTGTAAAAGTTCTTGCTCTCTTGTCAGTTTACCACATCTCCAGCATAGCAAGAAGTAGCTGTTATGGCTACTTTTCATAGCAACAACTATGGCAACCTGTACAGTCCAATCTCAGCCTGTTAAGTGAATCTTTCCCCATTTGGCCCCTCATGTTTAAAGTACCTATAGTTGCCTTAGTAATCATCCTATGCTTGCTGTTTAATGTCAAAATGTGTGTGGACCTGATGGAGTTTTCCTTCCCAAGCATAATTCCAACCATGCAATTAAGTAACCAAACATTTAGTCATCTAACTACCCACAGGAATTCACAAAAGCAAACCACCCATCATGCATTTCTTGCTTGCCCCAAAACACCATTGAACTGATCTACTGAAACAATGTGATACATTGGCATGTACACTCCAGAAGAGACACTTTTTCTCTGGATTTGTTTTCCACTTAGTGCAGAATGTCTACCATAAGCTTGGCCTTCCAGCAGGTGGTCACCTAATTTTTGCAGACTCAGCCCACTCCAGATTCCTTCCACATCCCTCAGTAAAATCTAGAGAAAAGACTCAGTCAAAGTTCTCACTCCTGCAGAAAGCAGTTTTTTGGGGTTTTCTTAGAAAACAATATTTGGTAACACATTCAAAATCTTGTGCTCCTTGCCTTGGATTTAAGGACCTGCACCAGAGAATGGGAAGCCTCCCCTTCCACCTAAATCTTTCACCACTCCCACCAGGGCCACAGGCTTGACTGGACCCCAAAGACTTCTGCCTGCTCCCTAATATCCTCTGTAAATTAGTTCAGTTCAGTCTCTCAGTCATGTCCAGCTCTTTCCTATATCATGGGGTGCAGTATGCCAGGTTTCCCTGTCCGTCACCAACTGCTGGGGTTTGCTCAGACTCATGTTCATCAGGTCGGATATGCCACCAAACAATTTCATCTTCTGTCTTCCCCTTTGCTTTCTGTCTTTAATCTTTCCCTTCATCAGGGTCTTTTCTAATGAGTCAGTTCTTCCCATCAATAGGTCAAAGTATTGGAGGTTCAGCTTCAGCATTGGTCCTTCCAGTGAATATTCAGGACTTATTTCCTTTCGCATGGACTGGTTGAATCTCCTTGCAGTCCACGGGACTCTCAAGAGTCTTATCCAACACTACAGTTTAAAAGCATCAATTCTTTGGTACTCAGCTTTCTTTATGGTCCAACTCTCACATCCACTCACGATTTCTGGTAAAACCATAGCTTTGACTATACAGATCTTTGCTGGTAAAGCAATGCCTTTGCTTTTTAGTATGCTGCATGGTTTTTTCATAGCTTTTCTTCCAAGGAGCTAGGGTCTATTTTTTTTTTTTCCAAAACTGTGGTCACTATCTACAGTGATTTTGGAGCTCAGGAAAATAAAGCCTGTCACTGTTTTCATTGTTTTCCCAGGTATTTGCCATGAAGTCATGGAACTGGGTGCCATGATCTTCATTTTTTGATCTGTACATACCACATCAAGACCATCCCAAAGAAAAATAAATGCAAAAAGGCTAAATGGTTGCTTGAGGAGGCCTTACAAATACCTTAGAAAAGAAGAGAAACAAAAGGCAAAGGAGAAAAGAAAGACATACTCATCTGAATGCAGAGTTCCAAAGAATAGCAAGAAGAGTTTTTAAAAAAGCTTTCCTAAGTGATCAATGCAAAGAAATAGAGGAAAACATTAGAATGGTAAAAACCAGAGATCTCTTGAAGAACATTAGAGATATGGAGGGAATGTTTCAGGCAAAGATGGGCACAATAAAAGAGAGACACCGAATGGACCTAACAGAAGCAGAATATATTAAGAAGAGGTTGAAAGAATACATAGAAGATCTGCACAAATAGATATTAATGACCAGGATAACCACAATGGTGT
This sequence comes from Bubalus kerabau, assembly GCF_029407905.1. Lineage (NCBI taxonomy): Eukaryota > Metazoa > Chordata > Mammalia > Artiodactyla > Bovidae > Bubalus > Bubalus kerabau. The sequence goes on from NC_073628.1 coordinate 13,233,384, forward strand.
GATCACTCACCTAGAGCTAGACAATCCTGAAATGCGAAGTCAAGGGGTCTTCAGAAGCATCACTAAGAGCAAATCTAGTGGGTGTGATGACATAGTAGTAGAGCTATATCAGATCCTAAAAGATGATGCTGTTAAAGTGCTGCACTCAATATGCCAGCACATGTGGAAAACTCAGCAGTGACCACAGGACTGGAAAGGTTGTTTTCATTGCAATCCTCATAAAGGGTGATTTTAAAGAATGTTTAACTACCACACAGTTGCACTCATCTCACATGCTACCAAAGTAATTTCTCCAAGCAAGTCTTCAATGATGCATGAACTGTGAAATTCCATATGTTCAAGCTAGATTTAGAAAAGACAGAGGAACCAGAGATCAAATTGCCAACATTCGTTGGATGATAGAAAAACAAAGAGGATTCTAGAAAAACACCTACTTCTGCTTTATTGACCATGCAAAAGCCTTTGACTATGTGGATTACAACAAACTGTAGAAAACTTACAGAGATGGGAATAGCGGACTACCTTACCTGCCTTCTGAGAAATCTGTACGCAGGTCAAGAAGCAACAGTTAGAACTGAACATGGAACAACAGACTGGTTCCAATTCGGGAAAGGAGTAGGCAAAGGCTGTATATTGTCACCTTGCTTACATAACTTATATGAAGAGTACATCATGAGAAATGCCCAACTGGATGAAGTACAAGCTGGAATCAAGATTGCTGGGAGAAATATCAGTAACTTCAGATATGCAGAAGACAACACCCTCATTGCAGAAATTGAAGAGAAACTAAAGAGCCTCTTGATGAAAGTGAAATAGGAGAGTGAAACATCTGATTTAAACTTCACATTCAAAAAATGAAGAGCATGGAATTTGGTCCCATCACTTCATGGCAAATAGATGGGGATAAAATGGAAACAGTGAGAGACGTTATTTTCAGGGTCTCCAAAATCACTGAAGATGATGACTGCAGTCATGAAATTAAAAGATGCTTACTCTTTTGAAGAAAAACTATGACAAAATTTTACATTTTTTTTAAAAGTAGAGACATTACTTTGCTGAAAAAGTTCAGTATAATCAAAGCTATGATTTTTTCCAGTTGTCATGTATGGATGTGACAGTTGCACCATAAAGAATGGTGAGCAATGAAGAATTGATGGTTTTGAACTGTGGCATTGGACAAGACTCTTGAGAGTCCCTTGGACTTCAAGGAGATCCACCCAGTCATCCTAAAGGAAATCAATCCTGAATATTAATTGGAAGGACCAATGCTGAAATTGAACCTCCAATACTTTGGCCAACTGATGTGAAGAATGATTCATTAGAAAAGACCCTGTTACTGGGCAAGATTGAAGGCAGGAGGAGAGAGGATGACAGAGGATGAGATGGTTTGATGGAATCGCCAACTCGATGGACATGAGTTTACCCAAGCTCCAGGAGTGGCCAAGCGAGCCCTGGGGTGCTACAGTCCACAGGGTTGCAAAGAGTCTGACATGACTGAGCGACTGAACCGAACAGAACATACCCAGAGCGAATACTATTTGTAATGGGCATGTTTCTCCAGCAAGACTGGGGCTCGCTATGGCCCTAACATATATCCCCAATCAAGTTTGCACCCATGCACAGAAGTCAGTACCTAGCATTCACAAGGCATTCAGTGAGTTCTAATTGCAGGGGGACCTCCATTTAATCAACATAAAAGATTAAAGGACACATTTATCCTTCTGTCTCTAATAACTCCAAAGTAGGAAAGACAAATGAAAGAGCATTGTTTTACATCAAATATCTGGCAGCAGAGAACGGATTCCTGATATGGGGAGCAAGCAAGGAGAGTTCTACAACTGCCCCAACTCAAGAAATAGTTTCCAACACATACATGGAAGTTGTACCTAGGGAGAGACAAACAGTCTCCGCAGGAAGAGAGATTTATTACAATATAGTTAGAGCTCACAGGAGAGCTACATACAGAGAGCTGTAGGAAGGTACAGTTGATACCCTTCCAGTTTTCTGCAGCGTTGATAGAACTGGTCTGAATTATAGGGAACAATGCTTGAGTCTCAAATTGCACCAAGTCTAACTGTGTCCTCACCCACCAGCATGTAAATTACTCATTTTTAATGTAAATTTATTTATTTTATTTGGAGGCTAATTATTTTACAATATTGTATTGGTTTGCCATACATTGACATTAATCCACCATGGGTGTACACGTGTTTCTCATCCTAAACCCCCCTCCCACCTCCCTACCTATATCATCCCTCTGGGTCATTCCAGTGCACCAGCCCCAAGCATCCTGTATCATGCATTGAACCTGGACTGGCGATTCATTTCACATATGATAATATACATGATTCAATGTCATTCTCCCAAATCATCCCACCCTTGCCCTCTCCCACAGCATCCAAAAGACTATTCTATACATCTGTGTCTCTTTTGCTGTCCCGCATACAGGGTTATAGTTACCATCTTGCTAAATTACATATATATGTGTTAGTATACTGTATTGGTGTTTTTCTTTCTGGCTTACTTCACTCTGTATAACAGGCTCCAATTTCATCCACCTCATTAGAACTGATTCAAATGCATTCTTTTTAATGTCTGAGTAATACTCCGTTGTGTATATGTACCACGGCTTTCTTATCCATTCATCTGCTGATGGACATCTAGGTTGCTTCCATGTCCTGGCTATTATAAACAGTGCTGCGATGAACATTGGGATACACATGTCTTTTTCAATTCTGGTTTCCTCGTTGCGTATGCCCAGTAGTGGGATTGCTGGTTCATAAGGCAGTTCTAGTTACAGTTTTTTAAGGAATCTCCACACTGCTCTCCAGAGTGACTGTACTAGTTTGCATTCCCACTAACAGTGTAAGAGATTTCCCTTTTCTCCACACCCTGTCCAGCATTTATTGCTTGTAGACATTTGGATAGCTGCTATTCTGACTGGTGTGAAATGGTACCTCATTGTGGTTTTGATTTGCATTTCTCTGATAATGAGTGATGTTGAGCAACTTTTCATGTGTTTGTTAGATTCAATTCAATCCCTATCAAGCTACCAATGGTATTTTTCACAGAGCTAGAACAAATAATTTCACAATTTGTACAGGGAACAAAAACAAAACAAAAGACAAAAAACCTTGAATAGCCAAAGCAATCTTGAGAAAGAAGAATGGAACTGGAGGAATCAACCTTCCTGACTTCAGGCTCTAGTGCAAAGCCATAGTCATCAAGAAAATATGGTACTGGCACAAAGACAGAAATATATATCAATGGAACAAAATAGAAAGCCCAGAGATAAATTCACGCACCTATGGACAACTTATCTTTGACAAAGGAGGCAAGAATATACAATGGAGAGAAGACAATCTCTTTAACAAGTGGTGCTGGGAAAACTGGCCAATGACTTGTAAAAGAATGAAAGTAGAATACTTTCTTACACCATACGCAAAAATAAACTCAAAATGGATTAAAGATCTAAATGTACAACAAGAACCTATAAAACTCCTAGGGAAAACATAGGCAAAACATTCTACAACATAAATCACAGCAGGATCCTCTGTGACCCACCTCCCAGAATGTTGGAAATAAAAGCAAAGAAAACAAATGGGACCTAATTAAAATTAAAAGCTTCTGTACAACAACAGAAACCATAAGCAAGGTGAAAAGACAGCCTTTAGAATGGGATAAAATAATAGCAAATGAAACAACTGAAAAGAACTAATCTCAAAAATATACAAGCAATTCCTGCACCTCAATTCCAGATAAATAAATGACCAAATCAAAAATTGGGCCAAGGAACTAAACAGACATATCTCCCAAGAAGACATACAGATGGCTAACAAACACGATGGCTAACAAACACGATGGCTAACAAACACGTGTGTCTTTCAATTCTGTTTTCGTTGGTGTTTACGCTCAGCAGTGGGATTACTGGGTCGTATGGCAGTTCAATTTCCAGTTTTTTAAGGAATCTCCACACTGCTCTCCAGAGTGACTGTACTAGTGTGCATCCCCACCAACAGTGTAAGAGTGTCCCTTTTTTTCCACACCCTCTCCAGCATTTACTGCTTGTAGACTTTTGGATAGCAGCCATTCTGACTGGCATGAAATGGTACCTCATTGTGGTTTTGATTTGAATTTCTCTGATAATGAGTCATGTTGAGCACATTTTCATGTGTTTGTTAGCCATCTGTATGTCTTCTTTGGAGAAATTTCTGTTTAGTTCTTTGGCACATTTTTTGAATGTGTCGTTTATTTTTCTGGAATTGAGCTGCAGGAGTTGCTTGTATATTTTTGAGATTAATTATTTGTCAGTTGCTTCATTTGTTAATATTTCTTCCCATTCTGAATGCAGTCTTTTCACCTTGCTTATAGTTTCCTTTGTTGTGCAGAAGCTTTCAATTCTGATTAGTTCCCATTTGTTTTCTTTTTGCTTTTATTTCCAATATTCTGGGAGGTGGGTCATAGAAGATCCTGCTGTGATTTATGTCGGAGAGTGTTTTATCTATGTTCCACTCTAGGAGTTTTATACTTTCTGGTTCTACGTTTAGATCTTTAATCCATTTTGAGTTTATTTTTGTGTATGGTGATAGAAAGTGTTCTAGTTCCATTCTTTTACAAGTCATTGGCCAGTTTTCCCAACACCACTTGTTAAAGAGATTGTCTTTTCTCCATTGTATATTCTTGCCTCCTTTGTCAAAGATAAGGTGTCCATAGGTGCGTGAATTTATCTCTGGGCTTTCCATTTCATTCTGTTGATCTATATTTCTGTCTTTGTGCCAGTACCATACTGTCTTGATGAGTGTGGCTTTGTAGTAGAGCCTGAAGTCAGGCAGGTTGATTCCTCCAGTTCCATTCTTCTTTCTCAAGATTGCTTTGGATATTCAAAGTTTTTTGTATTTACATACAAATTGTGAAATTATTTGTTCTAGCTCTGTGGGGGGAAAAAAAAAACACATTGGTAGCTTGGTAGCGTTTCCATTGGATCTATAGATTGTTTTGGGTAGTATAGTCACTTTCACTATATTGATTTTTCCGATCCAGTGTGTTGATTTTGTAACCTGCAACTGTACCATATTCACTGTTGAGCTTTAGTAATTTTCTGGTGGAGTCTTTAAGGTTTTCTATGTAGAGGATCATGTCCTCTGCAAACAGTGAGAGTTTTAATTCTTCTTTTCCAATTTGGATTCCTTTTATTTCTTTTTCTGTGCTGACTCGTGTGGCCAATACTTCCCAAACTCTGTTGAATAATAGTGGTCAGAGTGAGCACCCTTGTCTTGTTCATGACTTTAGGGGAAATGCTTTCAATTTTTCACCATTGATAATAATATTTGCAGTGGTTTTGTCATATATAGCTTTTTTTATGTTGAGGTATGCTTCTTCTAGTCCTGCTTTCTTGAGAGTTTTTATCATAAATGGATTTTGAATTTTGTCAAAGGCTTTCTCTGCATCTATTGAGATAATCATATGGCTTTTATTTTTCAATTTGTTAATATGGTGTATTACATTGATTGATTTGTGGATGTTGAAGAATCCTTGCATCCCTGGGATAAAGCCCACTTCGTCATGATGTATGATCTTTTCAATGTGTTGTTGGATTCTGATTGCTAGAATTTTGTTAAGGATTTTTGCATCTATGTTCATCAGTGATATTGGCCTGTAGTTTTCTTTTTTGTGGCATCTTTGTTAGGGGTTGGTAGTAAGATAATGATGGCCTCATAGAATGAGTTTGTAAGTTTACATTTGTCTGAAATTTTCTGGAAGAGCTTGAGCAGGATAGGTGTTTGCTCTTCTCTAAATTTTTGGTAGAATTCAGCTATGAAGCCATTTGGTCCTGAGCTTTTGTTTGCTGGAAGATTTCTGATTACAGTTTTAATTTCCATGCTTGTGATGGGTCTGTTAAGATTTTCTATTTCTTCCTGGTTCAGTTTTGGAAAGTCGTACTTTTCTAAGAATTTGTCCATTTCTTCCAAGTAGTCCATTTTATTGACATATAATTGCTGATAGTAGTCCCTTATGATCCTTTGTATTTCTGTGTTGTTTGTTGTAATCTCTCCATTTTCATTTCTAATTTTATTGATTTGATTTTTTTCCCTTTGTTTCTCGATGAGCCTGGCTAATGGTTTGTCAATTTTATTTATCCTCTCAAAGAATCAGATTTTGCCTTTGTTGATTTTTGCTATAGTCTTTTTGTTTCTTTTGCATTTATTACTGCCCGGATTTTGAAGATTTCTTCCCTTCTACTAACACTGAGGCTCTTCATTTCTTCCTTTTCTAGTTGCTTTAGGTGTAGAACTAGGTTATTTATTTTACTTTTTTCTTGTTTATTGAGGTATGCCTGTATTGCTCTGAACCTTCTCCTTAGCACTGCTTTTACAGTGTCCCACAGGGTTTGGGTTGTTTTGTTTTCATTTTCATTCGTTTCTATGCATATTTTGATTTTGTTTTTGATTTCGTCTGTGACTTGTTGGTTATTTATCACTGTGTTTAGCTTCCATATGTTAGCATTTTTATTAGTTTTCCGCCTGTAATTGAGATCTAATCTTACTGCATTGTGGTCAGAAAAGAAGCTTGGAATGATTTCATTTTTTTTTTTTTTGAATTTACCAAGGCTACATTTATGGACCAGAATGTGATCTATTTTGGAGAAGCTTCTGTGTGTACTTGAGAAAAAGGTGAAGTTCATTGTTTTGGGGTGAAATGTCCTATAGATATCAATTATGTCTAACAGGTCTATTGTATCATTTAAAATTGGTGTTTCCTTGTTAATTTTCAGTTTAGTTGATCTAGCCATAGGTGTGAGTAGGGTATTAAAGTCTCCCACTATCATTGTGTGCCGGAGTCCAGCTCCAGCAGCCAGGGAATCAGCCTGAAGGCTGAGAGGTATCGGCAGACAATCATTTATCCTCTGACTCAAAGTACGGAACTACATGTTTATTTCAAGCTTCAGGTTTTCTTTTATACTTTCACCAAAGCATTAGGTCAGAGGTTTGACATTTTTAGTTTTCCCTACCCAGATTTATTGTCTCCAGAAATCATTGTTGTCGTACAGTAGCAACTGTCATACAGTTGCTTCAGTAATTCTCTTAGAATCCGCTTTACTATCTATTATCTACTTTATCTTATGTGTCCTATACTTAACTTGTGATTACATTGTAACTCATGCCACATTCCTCAGTTTATTTCTTATCTTTCTAAATCCTGTTTTCCCCTAGCATCTTAAGATCATTATCTCCTAAAAAGGCTTCTAGAAATTCTTAACTATTCCTAAACCCTAAACTCAGTAAACTTCTTTAGCCATAAATATTTCCCTCATAAACAGGTCTCAGAAAACAATCCTTCCCATGGCCTCAAGCTGCGGTCAATGGGCTCATCCTGGAATATTCTTTGTAAAGATCCTTGAACAAATGGCAATGGTTACTTTATAGATTATTTTCTGGGCACAACTGCAGAAGGCTTTGTGTTTTCTCATGTTTCTCTCAAGAACAATAAGCACCTTAAAATTCTTTTCAGTCAACTCAGCAGAAGAAAGGAAAGAACAAGTCAGAATCACAAGACCTAACTCTTTCATTGGAGAAGGCGATGGCACCCCACTCCAGTACTCTTGCCTGGAAAATCCCATGGATGGAGGAGCCTGGTAGGCTGCAGTCCATGGGGTTGCTAAGAGTCAGACATGACTGAACAAGTTCACTTTCATTTTTCACTTTCATGCATTGGAGAAGGAAATGGCAACCCACTCTAATGTTCTTGCCTGGAGAATCCCAGGGACTGGGGAGCCTGGTGGGCTGCTGTCCATGGGGTCGCACAGAGTCGGACACGACTGAAGTGACTTAGCAGCAGCAGCAGCAGCAGCAGCAGCAGCAACTCCTTCATCCTGGTTCATGCCTGCGGAATGAGGAGAGGGTGTTAAGCCCATGCCTCCATTTTGTCAGTCATGCCAAACGTGGCTCCCGACAATTGTGTTATTGTTAATTTCCCCTTTCATACTTGTTAGCATTTGTCTTACATATCGCAGCACTCCTATGTTGGGTGCCTTTATATTTATAATTGTTATATCTTCTTCTTGGATGGATATTTTGATCATTATGTAGTGTTCTTCTTTGTCTCTTTTCACAGCCTTTGTTTTAAAGTCTATTTTATCTGATATGAGTATTGCTACTCCTGCTTTCTTTTGGTCTCTATTTGCATGGAATATCTTTTTCCAGCCCTTCACTTTCAGTCTGTATGTGTCCTTTGTTTCAAAGTGGTTCCCTTTAGACAACATATACAGGGGTCTTGTTTTTGTATCCATTCAGCCAGTCTTTGCCTTTTGTTTGGGGCATTCAACCCACTTACAATTAAAGGTAATTATTGATAAGTATGATCACGTTGCCATTTACTTTATTATTTTGGGTTCGAGTTTCTACACCCTTTCTGTGTTTCCTGTCTAGACAAGATCCTTTAGCATTTGTTGGAGAGCTGGTTTGGTGGTGCTGAATTCTCTCAGCCTTTGCTCATCTGTAAAGCTTTTGATTTCTCCTTCATATTTGAATGAGATCCTTGCTGGGTTCAGTAATATGGGCTGTAGGTTTTTTTTTTTTTAATCACTTTAAGTATGCCCTGCCATTCCCTCCTGGCGTAAAGAGTTTCTATTGAAAGATAAACTGTTTTCCTTATGGAAATCCCCTTGTGTGCTATTTCTTGTTTTTCCCTTGCTGCTTTCAATATTTGTTCTTTGTGTTTGACCTTTGTTAATTTGATTAATATGTGTTTTGGGGTGTTTGGCCTTGGGTTTATCCTGTTTGGGACTCTCTGGATTTCTTGGACGTACGTGCTGATTTCCTTACCAAATTTAGGGAAGTTTTCAACTTTTATCTCAAGTATTTTCTCAAGGTCTTTCTTTTTGTCTTCTTCTGGGACTCCTATGATTCTCATATTGGGGCATTTAACATTGTCCCCGAGGTCTCTGAGATTGTCCTCATTTCTTTTAATTCATTTTTCTTTTTCCTCTGTTTCATTGATTGCTACCATTCTATCTTCTACCTCCCTTATCCTATCTTCTGCCTCCATTATTCTACTGTTGGTTTCCTCCAGAGTGTTTTTGATCTCATTTATTGCATTATTCATTATATATTGGCTCTTTTTTATTTCTTCTATGTCGTTGTTAAACCTTTCTTGCAACTTCTCAATCCTTGTCTCCAGGCTATTTATCTGTATTTCCTTATTGTTTTCAAGATTTTGGATCATTTTCACTATCATTATTTGGAATTCTTTATCAGGTATATTCCCTATCTCTTCCTCTTTTGTTTGGTTTGGTGGACATTTATTCTGTTCCTTTACCTGCTGGGTATTTCTCTGCCTCTTCTTCTTGTTTATATTGCTGTTTTGTGGTCACCTTTCTGAATTCTGTCAGTTTGTGGAGTTCTCTTTATTGTGCAGTTTCCTGACTTTGGGTCAGTTTGGACAGGTGGCTTGTCAAGGTTTCCTGGTTAGGCAAGCTTGTGTTGGTGTTCTTGTGGGTGAAGCTGGATTTCTTCCCTCTGTAGTGCTGTGAACTGTCCAGTAATAATTTATGAGATGTCCATGGGTTTGGAGTGACTTTGGGCAGCCTCTATATTGAAGCTCAGGGCTATGTTCCTGTGTTGTTGGAGAATTTGCATGGTATGTCTTTCTCTGGAACTTGTTGGCCCTTGGGTGATGCTTGGTTTCAGTGTAGGTATGGAGGTGTTTGATGAGTTCCTATTGATTAGTGTTCCCTGGAGTCAGGAGTTCTCTGGTGTTGTCATGATTTGGAGTTAAGCCTCCCACCTCTGTGTTTCAGTCTTATTCTTAAAATAGCCTCAAGACTTCTCCATCTATACAGCACCAATGATAAAACATCTAGGTTAAAGATGAAAATTTTCTCCACAGTGAGGGACATCCAGAGAGGTTCACAGAGTTACATGGAGAAGAGAAGAGGGAGGATGGAGATAGAGGTGACCAGGAGGAGAAGAGGGGGAATCAAAAGGGGAGAGAGCAAGCTGGCCAGTAATCCCTTCATTATCTGCTCTCCACAGTCTGGAACCCTCAGAGATGTTCAGAAAGTTACACAGAGAAGAGAAGAGGGAGGAAGGAGACAGAGGTGGCTGGGGGGATAAATGGGGGAATCAAAAGGAGAGAGACAGATCCAGCCAGTAATACGTCCCCTAAGTGTTCTCAGCAGTCCGTAACACACGAAGAGATTCACAGAGTTGGGTAGAGAAGAGAAGGGTTAAGGAGGAGATAGAGGCAACTTGGTGAAGAAAAAGAAGATCCAAAGTGGCAGAGAGTAATCAGGCCAGTGATCTCACACCCGAGTAAAATTGGTTACTCAATATTGGGTTCTTAAAGGTACAAAATTGAAAACAAATACCAAAAAGCAAAGGTTAAAAATCTAGAGTAGAAGTTGGATTCTCAAAAATACAATATTAAAGAAAAAAACTCACAAAAATTATATATATATATATATAAATTTTGCTTTAAGAAATAGGGTCTTTTTTTTTTTTTCAAAGTAATACTAGGTTATAAAAATGAAATTTAAAGAAATAGTAGAGGATTTAAAAATTAAAATATTAAATTTAAAGAATGAAAATAGTAAAAATATATCTAGGACTTTGTCTGGTGTTGTTGTGGACAGTGTGGGGTCAGTTCACTTTCAGATAGTTCTTTGATCCAGCTTATACTTCTCAAGATCTATAGGCCCCTTCTTATGTAGTCAGTGCTAACTGCAGGATTTTAATCTATTGCATCTGTCACTTCCAGGGTGGTTCCCTCTGTTTTAGCTTCTTCTATTTGCTGGTCTCTTCAGTGTCTAATTTCTGCCCTGAACAAGCAGGTGGTGGTGGACAATTTTTTAGGCCCTCTTGTTCCCTCGTTCTGTGGGGAGGGAGGAACACTGCAAACAAATATCACTGGCGTGTGTGGGGAGTGGTCCCAGTGTCTCAGGCACACTGTGTTTGCCCCTGCTCATGACGTGTGTGCTTTCCCAGTCTGTACTCTTCAGGCTCTTGGTTGCTCTGCCAAGAACTGCCTGAGGTGGGCCCTGGGTTGCATGCACTTCCCAGGTCTAAGCCGCTCAGGTTCAGGTAGTCAGGTACTCCTCAAAGGTGCAGACTTGGTTGGGCCTACGTTATTGTGCCCTTCCCATGTCTAAGCTGCTCAGTTGACCAGGTGTTTGGTGAACGTGGTCACCCGTACTTATTGCCTCTCCCATCCCTGCTGCTCAGTTTTCTGTGTGTACAACCAGCACACCTTCTCAGGAGGATATTGACCATCCAGAATCCCAAAAAGACTTGGTTAGCAATGAGGCCTGCTTGCAGTTAGGTAGATGATGCCTCTCTGGGGCCACGATTGCCCCCTTCTGGCTCTGGCTGCACTCGCTCCCCTGTCCCTGGCAGGGGATGGGCCAGTCCGCAGCTGGCTACCTATGCTCAGTCCTTTGTTCTGTGAGCAGGCCTGGTGGTGTCTTAGTTTAGGGCTTTTCGCTGGAGTAGCAATCACAGGGTCTGGTTTGCTATCTCCAGTTAGTTCCCTCAGATTGCCCTCAGGGCATTCAGGCCCTGTCCTTACTCTGAGCAATGCAGCCCGCACCTCCCTGCCCATTCCCTGCTTGCTAGTGGTGGATGCAGGGGTCTGCACTGCTTCTCTGTTTGGAGTTACCTTTGGGCATGTAATCTGTGGGCTTAAATTATTTATTTATTTTTCCTCCCAGATATGTTGCCTTCTGAGATTCCAAGGCTCGCCACAGACTCGCCAGTGAGAGTGTTTCCTGGTGCTTGGAAGCTTCTCTCTTTTTTAAGACTCCCTTCCCGGGATGGATCTCCATCCCTACCTATTTTGTCTCTCTTTTTATCTTTTTCATTTTTCCCTACCTCCTTTCAAAGACAATGGGCTGATTTTCTGGGTGCCTTATACCTCCTGCCTGCATTCAGAAGCAGTTTTGTGGAATTTACTCAGTGTTCAAATGTTCTTTTGATAATTTTTTGGGGAGAAAGTGTTCTCTCTGTCCTATTCCTCTGCCATCTTAGGACTGTCCCTGAAATTACTCATAATTCCCATGAGATCAATAGGACCCTGAAGACAATATTGCCTTGCTAGTGGGGAATAGTAAACCTGGTCTAAAGGCTAGTTTAATCTCAGATTAAAAAACTTTACAGCAAGCCTTCAAAATGCAATTGTTTCCAAGAAATTAACAGTGTTTTCAAACACTGAAAGGAGTGATTTATAAAAATTAAAAAACATCCAGCATCCAAAGGTAAAGTGACCACATCCACAATCCAATTTAAAATTTCCATATAAATTGTGAAAGTATTTGTCTTAGTTTCATCTCAATATTGTAAGGTAATTATCCTCTGATTAAGATAAATAAATAAATTTAAAAAGAAAAAAAAATCCAGATGCATAAAGAAGCAAGAAAATAGCCATAACGAGGGAAAAAATCAATTTGTAATAACACAAGTAAAATATATATGACATAATTAGCAGGGAAGGACATTAAAAGCTTACTACGTCAATAATCCTTATATTCATGAAGCTGAAGAATATTGAGTAGTTAAATAGAGACATGCAAAATAGAAATGCAAAGACTGTGGGGAAAAATTAATTGTGCATCAGAGACCTTTGAAATAACTTTAACAGTGCTAAAATATATGTAAATGGAATCACACAGGAAGTGAAAGACAGGAGAATAGATCAAAGAACTTCATAATTACTGGTTGAAAAATGTCCAGCTATGATGAAAGCTTTAAAGCCATTAACACAGAAGCTCATTTGACTCAAGGACAAGAAATATGACAACACTACAAAGGCACATCATAATTCATGGATTAAAACAATCAACCAAAGAAATGTAAGCAGAAGGAAAAACAGACACAGTAGAACAAAAAATGGGGATGACAGCAGATTAGGCAAATGAAAGAAATAATGTTAGCCAGGGTACACTGGCACCACATCTTAATTGCTTAGAGAAATATAATTGACTCAGAATTCTATACCCGAGAAAAATACATATCAAAAACAAGATAGAATATTTTCTCAGACAGACAACAACTACAAGATTGCATCCCCACCAACAGACCAATGTAATAAATGTTTTTTAAAATGTCTCAAGTCAGAAAGAATTTAAAACAAGTGTAAATCTAGATCTACAGGGGGAATGAACAGTACTCAAAATGATAAATATATAATATGTATTAAAAGGTAAATATAGGGACTTCCTTGGTGGTCCAGTGCTTTAGGAACTATCTATCTATTAGATAGATCTATCTATCTAATGCAAAGCATTTGCAAATGGCAAAGGTTTGTTCCTTTGCCAGAGAACTAAGATGCCACATGCCACTGAGCAACTATGCCAGCATGTCTCAATTAGAGTTTACATGCTGCAAGTACTGAGCTTGCCCTCCTCAAATAGAGAGTCCCTATCACAAGGAAGATCCTGCATGCCACACTAAGACCCAGTACAGGCAAATAAATGAATAATAAATACATAATTTAATAATTATCATAATTAATAATGATAGACTGGCAAGTTAAAGATGCATTCCATGGACCTTAAAACTACTTCAAAAACAGTTATAGTTAATAAAGTGACAAAGGATATAAAAGGGAATCATAAAACCTACTCAGTCACAAAGAAGTCAGGGATAAAAAGAGACATAGAAAGAAAGAACTTGGGACAAACTGAAGATAAAGAGGAAGACGACAGAATTAAACCCATCTAGAGTTATCCCTTCAGATGTGAACCCAGAATGAAGATATACCTCAGGCACCAGACGACAGCAGATCCCCATACACTGCACTGTGAAGCTGAGACAGAGCCTGCCAGGCTCCAGCCCCTTGTGCCTGGGCACAGAACAGCACCAAAAGTTTATAAGGAACAGTAATTTCGAAGACTTCAATCATACAAAGCACATCCTCTGTTTAAAACAAAATGGCATTATACATCAATGTTCACTGGACAGAAGAAGAAGAAGGTGCTAATATAGTGTGGACCTTCTCACTTATACAACTCTAATTCTGCCCAGGAAGGAGCAGATACATTACAAAACGTACATCTCTTCAATGCTAGACATACTTGACATGCATAGACATTAGTAGACATACATATTTGATTTTCAAGGTTCATTCTCCTCTCTTGCTCATCCTGGGCAACAGGGACTGCTCCTCTAAACCACAGCTCAATCACTACACACAAAGCCAGATGATATTTGCCGAGTCTTTCACATAAACCAGTGAAAACTTGTTTCCTCCTATTTCGCACTCTTGGCTCTTTTCAACCAACTACGGCTCTTGTCCTACCTCCTGGGATCCTGAAAGAACGAACATGGGACAAACTGAAGATAAACAGCAAGATGATAGAATTAAACCTAACTAGAGTTAACCCCTCAGATGTGAACCCAGACTGAAGATATACCCCAGGCCCCAGACGACAGCAGATCCCCATACACTGCTCTCTGAAGCCAAAACAGAGCCTTCCAGGCTCCAGGGCCCAATGTTCCTGGGCACAGAACAGCATCAAAAGTTTATATGGAACAGTAAAATAGAAGCCTTCAATCATATGAAGTACATTCTCTGCTTATAAAGAAATGACATTAGAAATCAATGTTCACTGGACAGAAGAAGAAAAGTGCTAGCATAGTGTGGACCTTCCTTCCTTTACTATTCTAATTCTTTCCAGGAAGGACCAGAAAAATTGACATGACTTACATCTCTTTAATACTAGATACACTTGACCTGGGACACATGTTCGATTTTCATGGTTCATTCTCCTCTCTTTGCTCATACTGAGCAACAGAGACTGCTCCTCTAAATCACAGCTCAATCACTACAAACAAATCCAGAAGATATTTGCCGAGTCTTTCACATAAACCAGTGAAAACTTTTTTCCTCCTAATTTGCACTTACAACCATGTTCTATCACTTGAAACCATGTTCCCATACACCAGGCCTCAATTACACCCAAAGAAATTCCTATTCAGAGTGGTCATAATACACACAAAAAGGGAAAGAACAGGAAGCTCCTTACTCTCCTCTTTTGTTTCTTCACTACATACATTCACTGAAAACCTGTGTAGCAAGTTTGTTACATATAAAAGTTCAAGTTGAAAACTTTCAAACATGTAAAGTGCATTTGCATGTGCAATCACATCAGTTAATTCACAGATCTGACACACATTGTTGTGGGCACATACAAGACAAGTTGGTGTGCATTTGTGTACCTTGCTGTACAGAATTGTATGGAGTACAATAGTGCAGGACTTTTATTTCAAGCCTACGCTGTCTGAAAGGAAGCATAAATGGGAAGCCTTATAAATAACTGTAAAAAGAAGAGAAGCAAAAAGCAAAGGAGAAAAGGAAAGATATAAACATCTGAATACAGAGTTCCAAAGAATAGCAAGAAGAGATAAGAAGCCTTCTTCAGTGATGAATGCAAAGAAATAGAGGAAAACAACAGAATGGGAAAAACTAGAGATTTCTTCAAGAAAATCAGAGATACCAAAGGAACATTTCATGCAAAGATGGGCTCGATAAAGGACAGAAATGGTACGGACCTAACAGAAGCAGAAGATATTAAGAAGAGATGGCAAGAATACACAGAAGAACTCTACAAAAAAGATCTTAACGACCCAGATAATCACGATGGTGTGATCACTAACCTAGAGCCAGACATCCTGGAATGTGAAGTCAAGTGGGCCTTAAAAAGCATCACTAGGAACAAAGCTAGTGGAGGTGATAGAATTCCAGGTGAGCTATTTCAAACCCTGAAAGATGATGCTATGAAAGTGCTGCACTCAATATGCCAGAAAATTTGGAAAACTCAGCAGTAGCCACAGGACTGGAAAAGGTCAGTTTTCATTCCAATCCTAAAGAAAGGCAATGCAAAAGAATGCATGAACTACCACACAATTGCACTCATCTCACACACTAGTAAAGTAATGCTCAAAATTCTCCAAGCCAGGCTTCAGCAATACGTGAATTGTGAACTTCCTGATGTTCAAGCTGGTTTTAGAAAGGGCAGAGGAACCAGAGATCAAATTGCCAACATCCGCTGGATCATGGAAAAAGCAAGAGCATTCCAGAAAAACATCTATTTCTGCTTTATTGACTATGCCAAAGCCTTTGACTGTGTGGATCACAATAAACTGTGGAAAATTCTGAGAGAGATGGAAATACCAGACCACCTGATCTGCCTCTTGAGAAATTTGTATGCAGGTCAGGAAGCAACAGTTAGAACTGGACATGAAACACCAGACTGGTTCCAAATAGGAAAAGGAGTTCATCAAGGCTGTATATTGTCACCCTATTTATTTAACTTACATGCAGAGTACATCATGAGAAACTCTGGACTGGAAGAAACACAAGCTGGAATCAAGATTGCCGGGAGAAATGCCAATAACCTCAGATATGCAGATGACACCACCCTTATGGCAGAAAGTGAAGAGGAACTCAAAAGCCTCTTGATGAAAGTGAAAGTGGAGAGTGAAAAAGTTGGCTTAAAGCTCAACATTCAGAAAACGAAGATCATGGCATCTGGTCCCATCACTTAATAGATGGGGAAACAGTGGAAACAGTGTCAGACTTTATTTTTCTGGGCTCCAAATTCACTACAGATGGTGACTGCAGCCATGAAATTAAAATATGCTTACTCCTTGGAAGGAAAGTTATGACCAACCTAGATAGCATATTCAAAACAGAGACATTACTTTGCCAACAAAGGTTCGTCTAGTCAAGGCTATTGTTTTTCCTGTGGTCATGTATGGATGGGAGAGTTGAACTGTGAAGAAGGCTGAGTGCCGAAGATTTGATTCTTTTGAACTGTGGTGTTGGAGAAGACTCTTGAGACTCCCTTGGATTGCAAGGAGATCCAACCAGTCCATTCTAAAGGAGATCAGCCCTGGGATTTCTTTGGAAGGAATGATGCTAAAGCTGAAACTCCAGTACTTTGGCCACCTCATGCGAAGAGTTGACTCATTGGAGAGGACTCTGATTCTGGGAGGGATTGGGGGCAGGAGGAGAAGGGAACGACAGAGGATGAGATGGCTGGATGGCATCACTGACTCAATGAATGTGAGCTCAGTGAGCTCCGGGAGTTGGTGATGGACAGGGAGGCCAGGCGTGCTGTGATTCATGGGGTCGCAAAGAGTCGGACATGACTGAGTGACTGATCTGATCTGATCTCAATGCAGATGATACTACTATTCCATTTTTAAAGGTGTACTTAGTTTCTCAGCTGTGTCTGAATTTTCAACATATGGACTGCAGTATTCCAGGCTCCTCTTGCCATGGGGATTCTCCAGACAAGAAATCTGGTGTGGGTTGCCATGCCCTATCCAGGTACGCAAGATTTAAAATGTTCTTTTATTGTTTGTGTTTGTTTTTTAGGTATTATTTGTGTGAAAATATCATAAAGCTATTAAACTACAGTAATATATAGCCAACTGTCTTAGTTAGCTACCTAAGTAACTGCCGGGGTCCAGCCCTGGCTAATCCAGGGAGTTTGAAGCTGGGACGGTGTTGGCAAGGATCAGGATACAATAGCTTCAATTAGATATTAATTAGAGATATAAAGAGTAATAGAATGAGGATAGCTCAGTAGGAAAATTCAGTGGAGAAAAGAGGCTGAGTAGCTTGGTTTAGGCGGAAGACCAATAAAACCTCAAGGCAAGAAGTCTGCACCACTTACGTAGGCCACAGGCATCCTTCCGTCTCCCGAAGGAGAGGAGACACTGAGGCCTCCCCGGTCAGATCTTAGAAGCCCAGGCAAAATTAGTAAGCTTGGTGGGTTCCGTGCTCCAGATGGAGACTCAGCCAGAGTTTAAGAGAGACAACGACATGGGGAGACCAGTATTTCGAGAAACTGATCCCAATTCTTTGTTTTCCATGGTCTACTTTTATACACTGAGATGTTATGCAAAAGTCACGTGGGACCAGCAGTCCTGACTTTTATTAAAGTCAGGTGCTTCATACAAATGTATACAGAGGTCTTAGGGGTGTTACATCATCTTCTGGCCAGGGGGCCTGCTGACAATTTATGACCCTCTCCTTGTGACAGCGGTCAGTCAACCAGGACACTTATTTCTCCTGGGGTGATTATTCTTAAAACAGACGCCACCCAAATAAAGTTACACTCCTATAGGGTGAGGGTGTAGTGGGTTTTAGTTAAGGAAGGAATTTACTTAACCTATGGTCTAACGTGATTTATATCAAAGGTTAATACTTATTTCTTCTATATATTCATTAATGTGTGTAAGGGCAGGGGATGTGGAGACTTAGCAACAAACATTGGCTCAACAAATGAAAAACCCTTCACCAATACAATTTCTAATCAGCCCACTATACTTATACTAATGGTTTTCTAACTTTTCTAAGGAACCTGTTTTTAGAAGGTTTAAAGCATCTCGTGCCTCTCATGGTTGGGAGGCTGTGAGCAATCACATGTGGCCAGACAAGCCTGTCAGGCAGGCTAGAGAACCTTCAGAGGTGTTTGTAGGTTAAAACACTCCTATCACACCCAGGAATTATTATTAACTGGAGCTCTAAGTTAACTGCTTCTCCGAATGAGGTGGTGGGGGACAGCCCCCTGTAAAGTCAGAGGTGTAGGTGAGAGCACAAAGTAGTAAAGTAGGCAGGCTCTTGTTATAGGGGTAGATGCTCGAGGATTTCCAGGGGGACTCCTGAGGCTCAATCCCACCTTTGTGTATGTCGAGCCTCCTTCCTCATGACCTTTGTCATGGGCGGAGTGCCTCACGCTGGCCCCCAACAAGTAACTTTGCTGAATTTATGAAGAAATTGGGATTTTGAACACGTCTTTCAAATGTAACTTGTTCATATACAGGGGACTTACTGTTCTGCTAAAACCTGTGGATCCAAAAGTGAACGCATCCCCTCCAGGTCCAAGGAAGTCACATTCTTGGTTGGGATTTTAGAGGAAACATGAGATCTCCATAATTCTATCCATTTCAGTCTTTTCAAAAGACCTTGATCAGGACAAAGTAGAAATAGTAGAAATAGTCATTGTGTTTCTACCCACTTCTAGAAAGTGTTGCTAAGGTTTCAATACTGGATCTTGTAATGCTGGTGGACTGTTGGAGAAGTGATGTGAACAGAAATAAGGAAGGTGAACAGGTAGTTCAGAATGTTAGGTAACAAAGACAAGATATTTAGAAGCTTAAGAATTGATAGAGATTTGGGACCTGAGTTGGAAAAGCAGTTTTCAAAACAAATTGGGTTATGTGGTATGTATAATCCTCACCTCATCCCTTAGAAGATTTCTACTGACCAGTCTGCCTCTATATTCTAGCACAGTTCAGATCCATCTAGCTGTTTCTCATTGCTGCTCCTTTCTCCTGGATCCCACACTGTGGCCAGCCGTTCAGCCTATTCCATTCATTTTTGTTGTTGTTGTTTTTATTGTTCTTTAAGGCAGGTGATGCAGACTACTTACAAAATGATCAATGCTCTGCTTCTCTTTCAAAACTGAAAACAGTTTGTTATATAGCCATGAGCCCAGTAGCTACAGGACTGCACTTCCTATGCACCTGTGCTCTTAGTCACGACTGGTTACTTAGAGATGCAAGAAGATCTGTAAGAGGGATTTCTTGGAAGACTGCATTCAAGGAGCTGATTTATCTGAGAGATGGGCCTTTTCCCTTCCTTACTTTCTGCCTAACTGTTGTCTGGATTTTAGTTGTGATGGCTGGAACTCCTGCAGTTGTATTGGACAATCATGTAACCTTGGAGATGGATACCACCCAAGCTCTGGCTGGCCCACCTCCAGCTTTGTTTCAGAGGGAGAGAAAAATAAAGTTTATCTTGCTAAAGTTTTGGTTGTTTTAGTTTTTTGCAATGTGAATCCAAACTTAATCCTGAAAATACTATGTGTTTAACATGATACAGCCTTATTTTTTTGTTGGGTTTAGTGAATATATTTATATTTTACATTTCTCTAATTTTTTATTTTATAAATTGATTCATCAATCATTATACTTAAATTATATAAATGCAAAATTATGATTATAAGCATGCTTTCCTTTGGATTTTGAATTTTTATATTTTCTTACCTTCTTTCCATTCTTGTTTTCTCCATATTTGTACAGCCTGGGCCATTACCTCTCTTATAACCTCATCCATATCCATATCTGAAGGCTAGAACAGACAGAACTGTGTGGGGAGAACCAAAGAAGAATGAATTACAGAGACATGAATGAAGGATGGTGGCCCTTGTTACTCATCATGAATGTTCTGAAGTATGATCACATTCCCCTCTCCTTCTGTGTGCCCACCACGTTTGCCATGACCATGGAAGATACTTCGGCCAGTGGAACTTGAGTAGAGGTGATATGTCACTTCCATATGGAAATATTATTTTCTGTCCCACTAGCTGGAATGCAGATATAATGACAGGAGCTTGAGTAGCCGTGTTAGACAAAAGGTAAGTAGCACAGGTGGAAGATGTGACAAGAAAGAAGTGGACCCTCATCTCTGTGGAGAGACCTGCACTAACATTATATGACAGAGAATTGAAATTGTACTGTATTTAAGACAATGTTATTTAAGTTTTGATTACAGTCATTGGACCTGTAACCTAACACTCATAATAGAATAACTGATCTTTGTGTTAGCCTTGTCTTGACATTAGGGTCTGAATGAGACAATATCTATTGACATATACCTAGAAGTGAGTCAAGTGACAGCCCTGCCCCTGGAAGCTTTGCTCTAGTGTGGGATTCAGAAATTGAAGCAAGGACAATGCTACACAGCAGGAGAGATTCATGATCCTGTAGGAACCCTTGGGAGGGGAAACTCAATCAGTCCTAATCTCAGGAGGTTGCTTGAAGCCGGGACAATCCTCTATCAGTCTCCTCATAAATAGGCAATGGTGCCAAGTTTCATGTAAATGTGAGTTATTTCAAATTCCTTTCAGAGTGTTTTCCCTTTTGACCCAGTGCTTAAGTTGTGGGTTTGAGACCTGGTTTGGGAAGATATCAAATGCTCCAGGGCAACTAAGCTGGTGACCTACAGCTACTGAGCCTAAGTGACCTAGAGGTTGTGAACTACATCAAAAGAAGCACAGGATTGAAAAGCCAGTGCACTGCAAATACAGAGTAGCCCTTGCTCGCTGACAATATAGAAGTCCTGAGCAGCAATGAAGACTTGCTGCTGCTGCTAAGTCACTTTAGTCGTGTCCGACTCTGTGCGACCCCATAGACAGCAGACCACCAGGCTCCCCCGTCCCTGGGATTCTCCAGGCAAGAATACTGGAGTGGGTTGCCATTTCCTTCTCCAATGCATGAAAGTGAAAAGTGAAAGTGAAGTCGCTCAGTCGTGTCTGATCCTCAGCGACCCCATGCACTTCAGCTTTCCAGGCTCCTCCATTCATGGGATTTTCCAGACAAGAGTACTGGAGTGGGGTGCCATTTCCTTCTCTGCAATGAAGACCTAGTGCTGGAAAAAGTAAAAAAAAAGATTCTCCCGGGGAAACCAGTGAGGTCTCAGGGGAAGCAGGACATGAAAAAGATGAAACCAGTCTGGGTCTGATATGCAAGTCATGGAGAGGGAAGCTACAGCCTGTTTTCACAGGGAACTTGGGATATAAGTTGTGCCTCAAACATGTCCCAACCCAAGGATATGGAGCTGGATTTCACTCTCCCACTAGTGCATCCCTCTCATCCTTCAACTAACACCAAGATGGTGTCTCCAAACCCTTGTATTAGATTCTCCAAAGACAAATCAAAGGTGACACTAGAAGGAAAAGACACCAAAGCTCAAGAAAATGCAACATCAGATAATGTCTAGATTTCTGCACCCATTCTGCCATCTCTAACATCATATCTGAAATTCTGCAAATCTAAAGAACTTCAAGGGTCTGTACATGTAAGCATTATTTTAAATTCAGGTTTTAATTTATATAGGAGTGTAGTTGATTTGTAGCATTGTATTAATATTAGTTGTATGGGCAATTAATTTCCTTATAAATACACATGTGTCCGTTGTTTCTTAGATTCTTTTCCCATACAGGATATTACAGACTATTGAGCCGAATTCCTGTACTGTACAGTTGATTATTAAATAAAGTAGTATACATATATTAATCTCAAACTCTCAATTTATCCCTCTCCCACCTTTCCACATTTGTAACCATAATTATTGTTTTGATGGAGGGAAATGTCTAGGCACATTTTGGATCAGGGTCTGTGCTTGTGAGAGTGCAGTGGCCAGGGAAAGCAAGCCTGAGAGAGACTCATTTGAGATGATGCTGAATGTGGAGAAGGACCTGGCCCTGCAAAAATCTGGGAGAAAAACATTCTAGATGAAGGAAGTCGACCCTGCTAAGGACCAAGGTAAACACGTTTAATAAATGGCTACCCTTCCACTGTCAATCTTCCTTCCATGCTTGGAACTTGGCCTACAGGTCAAACACCATGTAGCACATCCCATGCTTCACTTGTGAGTTAGCAGCAATGAGCCATGTCAGCCTTCACAAAAGGAGAACCTGGGGTTATCACGAGGCTGAATATGCTCTGGACTCAGGGACGTGTCCACAAACTGGTTATCACCAGGAGCATCAGGTGCCAGGGGCACCACCAATGCCTCTGACTATCTCCATGTACTTGTTCTCAGAAGTAGAAACGCCAAGGAACAGATAGAGCAAAGAAACAAGTAATGACTCTTGTTTCATCTTGCCCCTTGTGATTCCCATAGCCCTTTGACCACACTGCTCTCTGCCCCAAACTCTTTCTTCTTTTGCTTCCTCAAAGGTGGCTTGTGAATAACATCAGCACCTGACTGTGAAGCCTGGTGGCTGGAACTCAACTCACAGTCAGCTGGGACCCAGAGATGTCCAGCCTTGTCCTGTGTTTCTGTCCTTTTTCTCCAACCAGGTTCATAAAGCAAAGTCCCTACAAAATATAAGGGTGATTGTAATTCTCTCAAGGCCTTTGAATCTTTAAGGTCTATTTGGAGCATCAGAGTGGGAACACATCCTCTGCATCCAGGCTAGTCTCAGACCCCGACCTCACTCAGCCAGTGGTTCCCTGAGGAAACATAAGGCACATATCTAAGTTGCCAGAAGGCTGAGAAGAGAATGCTTCTCACTGTGAATGCAGGTTCATGTTACCCAGTCAGCCAAAGGTCTGTGTTGTTTAATGAGCATTGGGAGCTCTGGGGATCTGAGTTCGGTGTGAGTCAGTCACCACCTGCATGATGGCCTCCTAAGGTCGCCACAGCTGGGGCTCCCCACTGTGCCTGGAACCCAGAAGAAACAGCCCTGAATATTGCTTTCCTGCTGCTACATGGAGGCAGGTCTGCTGATAAAATTGGAACCAGACTTGAGGGGCAAAGGGAAAGAAACTTCCACTCTGGTGCTTTCATACATCTGAGAGCTGTCCAGCAGTGGATGAAATGGAGTTTTCTCTCATCTTTCCCTTCCTGGAAGTCTCCTAGCCTGGGAACTGGAGTTTATGGGTCCCAAGTCTTCACTAACTTACCTGCACTAAGGTGAGTCATACACCCCAGGGTTCAGTTTCCCATTTTTTGGATGAGGAAGTCTGGACATGCTCCAGAACACTTGTTCCAGAATGAGGCTCAATGTCAATCAGTGGAAAAGTGGCTCAGAGGTGGCTGTTGCTGAGGATGATGAGGTTGCCTCTGGTGGGCAGGGGGATGTAACTGTCTGGTGATGTTAATGGGTCCTGGTCTCAGGACTGAGAGCGGTAGACCACTTGGCACACAGCTGCTTTCCCATCGAGGACCTTAGAGGCCTTACCCACTGGAACTTACCATCATTTGGGTTCTTTGAGATGAGATCAGGTAGTTATAATTCAGAAGTTATCAATGGGGAAGCATGTAGATTCCTCAGCAGAAACCCAAATTAGGCTGATGAATCATCTCTCCAAAAAAGCTCTGGGAACTAGATATGCCAGGACTCTTAGACAAATTTTATAGTATTTTAAATACTTTTTAAAGTAGGTCATCTTTTGATGACCTGCCATTCGGGCTCTGTCTTGGGATGATACCCACAGTTAGAGTGGAATCTAAGGGCCTCTGAGGGACACTGTCCCTCTCCCTTTGACTCATTGAGAGTGAGTACAGCTCTCGCCCCTCCACATCTGGAGCAGGAATTCCAGAAGGAAGGACGTGACCTCCAAGATTAACCAGAAGACTCAAGAAGGTCTGGCCCTCAGGTAGGCACTATTCTTTTTCCAGTGCTTCTTCCTTCCTTTCTGGGTTGTGTGCACGCTGCCCACCTCCTGGTTACAGGGTTCTGAATTCCTCTGCCCTTCAATTGTAGATATCTAGGCAGTTCCACTTGTGGCTCCCTCCCTACCCAGGCCCAATCCCTCATGGGCAGATTGCACTAAAGAAGGGAAAACCAAGATGGTTCTTTCCAGTTCATTCTTCCTAAAAATGTCCACATTCCTTCTGCTTCCAGACCCTGTCCTGAGTCATCAACATCTCCAGCTAGATGACTGAGCTTAGGAGAGGAATGGAGATGCAGACTAGGGATGGGAGTGGTAAGGGTGTCAGCTGTGGGGGACAGTTTTCAGATGCCAAGAGATGAGTTGGAGTAAGGATCATGTGGTCGTCCAACCACTCATTCATTTGGGACCTGCCTAAATCTGTATTCTTGGGCTCCTCAGGGTATCACTAAGACAGAACCTTCAAAATAGATTTTCCATAAACCTCTTACTACAAAAAAAAAATCAAACATAACAAATATGAGAAAGAAGAGTGTCATGAACCCTATATTTCATCATTCGGCATCAATAACTACAAAACTAACCTCTTAGTCACACAGGTTGTCATAGACTGGAGACTATGCAACATCAAGGTGGTGACCAATTGAGTTCTCAGCAAAGACATTCTTGACTTGCATCAGTCTTTCTCTTCTTGCTATGTTCTCACATGTGGTGGTGGAAGGGAAGGAAGAAGAGGGAGAAAGAGAGAGAAAAGGAGAGGCTAATCCCATCATGAGGGACCACCATTAAAACCTCATGTCAACTTGCTTACCTCCCAAAGGCCCTACTTCCTAATACCATCACATTGGGATTCAAGGGTGGACACAATTCAATCCATAGCAGCTATGTATAGCATAGCAGCTATCTGTTTTTAAATCAAGACAGACCATCATTTCATTCTCTCTGTTTTAATGGTTATTCATTTTCCCTGAAGTATTTTAGGGACAAGATGAACATTTCACCAAATGTACATAATGAGTATTTGTAGTAGAATGCTAGGATATGAAAAAAATGCTCTTTTGTTCACCCAAAAATGAACATTTTATATCCAGTCCATGTGCAAATTTCCCTGATGCTCAAAAAGCAGATGTCTTTTCACAGTTTATTGAAAGAATGTAGTCATATGTTGCGCTTGGTTGTTCTCCTTTAGGACTAAATAACTGTTCCTCCCCCAATTTTAATGCCATTTATTTGTTCAGAAACAGGGAGGAAGCAGCGTGGTTTGTCTTACAGAATGTCCCACTATTGGTTTTAGAGCAGGAGTCCACAATACCAGCACAGTGGGTCAGGACCAGTACCAGTCCTTGGTCTATTAGGAACCAGACCTCCACAGCAGGAGGTGAGCTGCAGGCCAGTGAGTGAGGCTTCATCTGTATTATAGCTGCTCCCCATCACTCTCTCATCACCCCCAGAAGGGGGAGTCTAGCTTGTTTTCCTGGAACTGTTTCTAGTTACATAACCTATGGTTAATAGAAACAAAAATAGCTTAAATACTGATGATTATTTTCCTTTCTCATTGCTCAGAATGGTGAGTTGGTGCCCTAGCAATCTATCACAGTGACAAATTAGATGTTGCCTATTAACATTTGGACACATTCGGCAAGCTTAAATTTCAATATTAAAAAACTAAGATCATGGGATCCAGCACCATCCTTCAGGGCAAATAGAAGGACAAAAGGTGGAAGCAGTGACAGATTTCTTCATCTTAGCTTCTAAAACCACTGTAAATGGTGCCTGCATCCATGAAATCAGAAGACGTTAGCTTCTGGGCAGGAAAGCTATGAGAAACATAAACAGTGTGTTGAAAAGCAGAAACATCATTCTGCCCAAAAAACTGGTATTTGTTTGGCCTTTTCATTTGGATTCCTAAACATTCTGTCCAGTCCCCAGTGGTCTTTGCAGTCCCTGAGTTTTCTGGTCCTTCATGATTCCCAAGATTATTTTGTGCATTTCTCTACCCAGTCCTGAAATCAGCCATCTCTTTAAGATTGTCTGCTGGGAAATGTATTTAGAAGCTACATGTTAGACCTCAGAATAGTCACTGTCATCAAGTTCTCACTGCTTCTAGGCTTTACAGTGGTCAGAGGAGGAAGTACACATTTTCCTTAAAATTAAAATAAAAAGGAATATAATTAGTTGCTACAAACTTATGCTTTCAGTTCAAGATTTAAGACAGCAGGGTTTGAATTAAACTTGTATATGTTATGTGTGAACCTCTTTTTCTAGCCACTGAAAGGCTTACTTCAAAACATTAGTTTTAATTATCGTCTTGCTTTTACCTGTTAACATACATATGATTCTGTCACAATAACAGAAAAATATGAGGAACAATAAGTTATTGAATTTTTGCAGGCCTCAGCTGCCATGGCAGTGCAGGTTCATGGCAGCTACAACGGCAGCATAGAAGCGTGTCAGAGAGGAAATACCCCACGTCCAAATCAGGGGCAGCAACCAAGAGGAGCTACTCTACTTCCAAGGTAAGGAGCAGCGGCTGTGCTTTGCTGGGGAACAGTGAAGTGATATCCCACGCCCAAAGTAAGAGAAACCCAAGTAAGATGGTAAGCACTGAGAGAGGGCATCAGAGGGCAGACAGACTGAAACCACATACACAGACAACTAGCCAATCTGTCACACGGACCATAGCCTTGTCTAACTCAATGAAACTAAGCCATGGCTTGTGGGGCCACCCTAGACGGATGAGTCATGGTGGAGAGGTCTGACAGAATGTGGTCCACTGGAGAAGGGAATGGCAAACCACTTCAGTATTCTTGCCTTGAGAACCCCATGAACAGTATGATAAGGAAAAAGATAGGATACTGGAAGATGAACTCCCCAGGTCGGTAGGTGCCCAATATGCTACTGGAGATCAGTGGATAAATAATTCCAGAAAGAATGAAGTGAAGGAACCAAAGCAAAGACAACACACAGTTGTGGGTGGGACTGGTGATAGAAGCAAGATTCAATGCTGTAGAGAGCAATATTGCATAGGAACCTGGATTGTTAGGTCCATGAGTCAAGGAAAATTGGAAGTGGTCAAACAGGAGATGACAAGAGTGAGCACAGACATTATAGGAATCAGTGAACTAAGATGGACTAGAATGGGTGAATTTAACTCAGATGACCATTATATCTACTACTGTGGGCAGGAATCTCTTAGAAGAAATGGAGTAGACATCATAGCCAACAAAAGAGTCTAAAATGCAGTACTTAGATGCAATCTCAAAAATGACAGTACGATCTGTTTGTTTCCAATGTGAACCATTCAATAGCACGGTAATCCAAGTCTATGCCCAGATCGGTAAGGCGGAAGAAGCTGAACAGTTCTATGAAGACCTACAAGACCTTCTAGAACTAACATCCAAAAAAGGTATCATTCTCATTGTATGGGACTGGAATGCAAAAGCAGGAGTCAAGAAACACCAGGAGTAACATGCAAATTTGGCCTTGGACTACAGAATGAAGCAGGGCAAAGGCTTTCTGCCAAGAGAACACACTGGTCATAGCAAACACCCTCTTCCAACAACACAAGAGAAGACTCTACACATGAACATCACCAGATGGTTGGCACCAAAATCAGATTGATTATATTCTTTGCAGCCAAAGATGGAGAAGCTCTATACAGTCAGCAAAAACAAGACTTGGAGCTGATGGTGGCTCAGATCATGAACTCCTTATTGGCAAATTCAGACTGAAATTGGACAAAGTGGAGAAAAGCACTAGACCATTCAGGTATGACCTAAATCAAATCCCTTAGGACTACACAGTGGAAGTGAGAAATATATTTAAGGGGCTAGATCAAATAGACAGAGTGTCTGAGGAACGATGCATGGAATTTCATGGCATTGTACATGAGACAGGAATCAAGACAATCCACAAGGAAAAGAAATGAAAAAAAAATCCAAATGGCTGTCTGAGGAGGCCTTACAGATAGCTGTGAAAAGAAGGGAAGCAAAAGGCAAAGGAGAAAAGCAAAGATTACCCATTTGAATGCAAAGTTCTGAAGAATAGCAAGGAGAGATAAGAAAGCCTTCCTCAGCGATCAATGCAAAGAAATAGAGGAAAACAATAGAATGGAAAAGACTAGAGATCACTTCAAGAAAAGTAGAGCTACCAAGGGAATATTTCATGCAAAGACGAGCTCAATAAAGGACAGAAATGGTATGGACCTAAAAGAAGCAGAAGATATTAAGAAGAGGTGGCAAGAATACACAGAGGTACTGTATAGAAAAGATCTTCATGACCCTGATAATCATGATGGTGTGATCACTCACCTAGAGCCAGACATGCTGGAATGTGAAGTCAATGGGCCTTAGGAAGCATCACTATAAACAAAGCTAGTGGAGGTGATGGAATTCCATTTGAGCTATTTCAAATCCTGAAATATGATGCTGTGAAAATGCTGCACTCAATATGCCAGCAAATTTGGAAAACTCAGCAGTGTCCACAGGACTGGGAAAGGTCAGTTTTCATTGCAATCCCAAAGAAAGGCAGTGCCAAAGATTGCTCTAACTGCCACACAATTGCACTCATCTCACATGCTAGTAAAGTAATGCTAAAAATTCTCCAAGCCAGGCTTCAGCAATACGTGAATCATGAACTTCCAGATGATCAAGCAAGTTTTAGAAAAGGCAGAGGAACAAGAGATCATACTTCCAATATCTGATGGATTATCAAAAAAGCAAGAAATTCCAGAAAAACACCTACCTCTGCTCTAAAGACTATGCAAATGCCCTTGACTGTGTGGATCACAATAAAATGTGGAAAATTTTGAAAGGGATGGGAATACCAGACCATCTGAATTGCCTCTTGAGAAACCTGTATGCAGGTCAGGAAACAGCAGTTAGAACTAGACATGGAACAACAGACTGGTTCCAAACAGTAAAGGAGTACGTCAAGGCTTTATATTGTCACCCTGCTTATTTAACTTCTATGCAGAGTACATCATGAAAAAGCTGGGCTGGAGGAAGCACAGGCTGGAATCAAGATTGCCGGGAGAAATACCAATAGCTTCAGATATGCAGATGACACCACCCTATTGCATAAAGTGAAGAAGAATAAAGTACCTCTTGATGAAGGCGAAAGAGGAGAGATAAAAGTTGGCTTAAAGCTCAACATTTAGAAAACTAAGATCATGGCATGTTGTCCCATCACTTCTTGGCCAGTAGATGGGGAAAGAGTGGTTGACTTCATTTTTCCGGGCTGCAAAATCACAGCAGATGGTGATTGCAGCCATGAAATTAAAAGATGTTTACATCTTGGAAGGAAAGTTGAGACTAATCTAGACAGAATATTGAAAAGCAGAGATATTACTATGTCAACAAAGGTCCGTGTAGTCAAGGCTATGGTTTTTCCAGTGGTCATGTATGGATGTGAGAGTTGGACTATAAAGAAAGCTGAGCCCCGAAGAACTGATGCTTTTGACCTGTGGTGTTGGAGAAGACTCTTGAGTGTCCCTTGGACTGCAAAGAAATGCAACCAGTCCATCCTAAAGGAAATGAGTCCTGAATGTTCACTGGAAGGACTGATGCTGAAGCTGAAACTCCAATACTTGGCCACCTGATGCAAAGAGCTAACTCATGTGAAAAGGCCCTGATGTTGGGAAAGATTGAGGGCAGGGGGAGAAGGGGATGACAAATGATGAGACAGTTGGATGGCATCACCAACTCAAGGGACATGAATATGTGTGGACTCCGGGAGTTGGTGATGGACAAGGAGGCCTTGTGTGCTGCCGTTCATGGACTCACAATAGTTGAACATGACTGAGGAACTGAACTGAACTGAAGTTGTTGAATACAATGTCAGAATGCTTTCCTTTTTTTCTTTTTTTTTATTTGGTTTTGTTTTGATAGGCAGAATTTTTGTTTTTCCTTAGAAGATATTCCACTCTGAATATAGAGTCATAAGTCTGAATTTTAAAGCCACTTAAGTAATGTGTTGTTATAGGTAGCTAGTCAACAACTTGATGCAATTAGATTTATTAGTCTTTGTTCTCAATTTGTTCAGTTCAGTTCAGTCCTTCAGTTGTGTCCGTCTCTTTGCAATGCCATAGACTGCAACATGCCAGGCTTCCCTATCCATCACCAACTCCTGGCGCTTTCTCAAGCTCATGTCCATCAACTTGATGATGCTATCCAACCATCTCATCATCTGTCTTCCGCTTCTCCTCTTGCCTTCAATTTTTCCTAATATCAGTGTCTTTTCCAGTGAGTCAACATGTTTAGTATGCATTCAGTCTCTTTTAAAATCAACCAACATGAATTAAATTCCTCTCTGTCCCCACTGCGCTCCCAACTCTAGGTCAGAAATAAAAACCTGCAGAGACTGAAGGCTGATTCCAGCACATCGCTGTGGAGATATTGTTCCCAATTTTTTTAGGGAAAAAAAAATTAGTTGCTAACATTAAAATCAGTACATTGTACGTAAATATCCAAACTTTTGATTCTCTTGAAAACATGGCCAACTGGCCTGCTTTCCAGCATGGGCGAAGTGGAGGAAAGGCTGCTCCCAGAGGTAAGGCCTGTGCTGCCCAGATTCCAAAATGATCACCTAGTCCTAGTATCATATCTCCTGCCTCCTGGGGCCATGAGTTTGTGAGAACTAGACTTCTAGCTCTCTTAGGGTAAGGACTACTTTTGTCTTGATCAACTTTGACTTTGAAGCCTTTAACCCAGAGCCTAGCACAGAGTTCTTCCTTGTACAGTTGTTGGATGATATAAAATATCTTGTGAATGCATATGACATTTCTTCCAATACTGAGACCATGCAATTGAAGTACTGCTCTGCCCTAAATCTTTGATGCAGCCTGGCATCATAGGTGCCCCTATGTTTGCCATTAGACCCACTACCTAAAGCCAGTTGTATGTCCCTGGGCTGTCCCTTAAGTCTTCACTTTGTCATTTGAAAACTTATCATCCTAGCAACGTTCTCGCCAATGAAGACAGCAATGCATATCTCATGAGGTGGCTCGGAAGATGACATGAAACCACGCGTGTCGAGCATGGCCCTCAGTATCCATTTTCATGATGTTCTTAGCAGTTATTTCTCCAACTGGGCAAGATTCTTGGTCTTCTTAGATGTCTATGCAGATCAGTTTGATTTTCCAGCCAAGATTCAAGGAAGAGATTACAGTTCAGTTCTCTGTATTCTGAAAGCTTCAAAGTCAATTCATCAAGGACACTGATGAAGGTAAAGTTTTTGTCGAAACCTTTGTATTTTTTTTTTTTTTTTTTCAGATCTTTCAGTGGCCTGAAGGGGAAAACTAGGGCAGGTCAGAGCATATATAACTAGGGGCTCCCTCTCACCACTACTTGCTAAGATCCCAAACTTTCCTGAGTATTTGGAGCCAGGAAAGAAGCATGAAGTGGCTTGTGCTCCTCGGTCTGGTGGCCTTCTCAGAGTGCATAGTCAAGTAAGTATGGGGACTGTATGTCACATCATATTCCTTTCTCGGACTTTTCTTTTCATCTGATTATTCTTCCACCCATCAGGTTTAGAAGGGAATGGAATATTTCCCTAAGAGTCTTAAAGTTCAGTTCTTACTTATTGATAAGTAACTTGCTATAGGAACTGTGGATTCCAAAGTCTTGGTATAGATTTGGGTTGCACAACACTTGGGGTCTAGTCATGTCATGACCTGTTGAAAATTCAACTCCTTGAAACTGTTCAGTGCACAGTCTATGCAGATGTTGATGTGGTCCTGTGTAATAGCACTTTTCTACATTTTGATCAACATGTCCTCTTTTTTCCCTGTCAATTTCAGTGTGTATATGCCTATGTCTGCATCTCTGTATCACTGTCATTTTTCTCTCCATCTCTTTGGAAGTCACTGGGAGTGTATTTCTCTTTGTGTTTTTTGCTTTTAATTTTTCATTTGACTCTTACTTCCTTCTCGAGCCTCTGAATTTCCTTTAATTGTTCCCTATATCTTGGATTCTTCTTTCAACTCTCTCTTCTCTTTCAACTTAGAGAAAGATACACTGTCTTATATCTGACAAGCAGTGTGACCACAGCCAACTCAGAAACCTCTTGCATTTCAAATTGCTCCGTTGTAAAAGAGAATAAGAGTCCCCCTTTCTACCTCCTTCCTTGAGGTTCTTTGAGAAGGAATGAGTGGGATGGCAACAGCAATGCTAATGGCTGTCATTGTTGAGACTTCCTATTTATCAGGTACTTTATATCCATCACTTCACTTATCCCCAAGATATTCTATTTGGAGGGTTTGCATTGTTGCTATGCTAAGTCACTTCAGTCGTGTCCAACTCTGTGCTACCCCATAGATGGCAGCCCACCAGGGTCCCCCGTCCCTGGGATTCTCCAGGCAAGAACACTGGAGTGGGCTGTCATTTCCCTCTCCAATGCAGGAAAGTGAAAAGTGAAAGTGAAGTTGCTCAGTCGTGTCCGACTCCTAGCGACCCCATGGACTGCAGCCTACCAGGCTTCTCCATCCATGGGATTTGCCAGGCAAGAGTACTGGAGTGGGGTGCCATTTGTATTGTTACATTCCACCATTTTGCCAAAGGGGAGACTGAGACACCACATGGTCATGTGGCTTACGCAAGATTGCAGAAAAGAACCTGTATTCAAATCTGTATCTTTGCCATGGTATATGCATAAAATTCTTATAATAATCTGCCTAATAAAAATGATTAGAAAACACACAGGGCCATTACAATGACAGTTATACCTTAACACTGACAGCTAATTGTAGCATCTTCTTTGTTTTCTTTGTCAAATGCTCGGTTAAAGAATACCTCTAAGGAGAGTGAAGACCATGAGAAAAACCCTCAGTGGAAAAAACATGCCGAACAATTTCTTGAAGGAGCATCCTTACAGACTGTCCCATATTTCTTTTCGTGGCTCAAATCTAACTACTCTCCCACTGAGGAACATCTGGGATGTGAGTATTTTGGGAGAATGTTGCTCCACAGCGCCCCCTGGTGCTCTAGCTTAGCATGGGGCTCATCCGGAGGTGCCAGGTGAGATGTTGGGGTTGGGGTTCCTGCAGGAGGCTGAGACACTGGAAAACAGGGACCCCCACCTTGAGGAGAAGACCCTCTCATTCTCAACTGTTGGTCTTTGTGACTGGGCCTGGCAATTACCAGGTGGCAGGTAAATATCCATTTCTGTGTTAAACACGTGTCATTAGTTTGAGGGTGATTGTTCCTTCTGAACTAAGTGAGCACCTCGGTTACAGATGAAGTGTGAACCATCACTGATCAAAAGGTGGAACCAACTGCAAAACAATTGTGAATCCCTAGGTAGAGGAATTCAGTTTCCACAGATGCAACAACGACAGCAGGAAAAAGTTACTGAACCTGTATTCTGTGTATGGCCATAAGACTCTAACACAGTGCTTACTGTTTTTAGATTAGAAAAGGGCTTATTTTGTCTTCAAGAATGCCCATGCCAGCCTGAGAGATAGGCAAAGAGCAAATACATGTCAATTGAAAGGGTCACCTGTGTGGTGTTGATTGGATGTGGTCTGAGTTTAAAGGGAGTGACTAGAGTTGATCAAGAAGGACCTTCTGGAGAAGGGGTGCTAAGCTTGGTTTGAAGAAACTACAGAGCTTCCCAAATGAAGGCACCAGGACTTCCCTGGGTGTTCAGCTGTCCTGGCGGCTTAGTGGTTATGCCTCTGGGCTTCCCATGCAGGAGATACCACTCCAACGCCTAGTCATAGAGTTCATATCTTGCATAAAATGTAGCACAGAAAAAATATATCAAATGCAGATCCTCTGTGATAAAAATCTGTGAGCTGCACGGTGGTTAGAAAGTGATCTCAAGAGATATGTGACACCCAGAGGGAGGCATCAGTGTGGGAATAGAGGGTAGCCAGTTCTACACTAACCCACTCCCTCCTTCTCCCTGTAGATATTCTACATGGGTACCATCACCATTGGAACACCCCCTCAGGAATTCCAGGTTGTCTTTGACACAGCCTCATCTGACTTGTGGGTGCCCTCCATTTTTTGCAACAGCTCAACCTGTTGTGAGTACAGATACCCCCTACCCGGACCATCTTTCACTTGCCCTGCCATCCTGTTTCCACCCTTGGCATCTGATGACACTCATCTCTTGTGTCTGCAGCTACACACGTTAGGTTCAAACATCGTCAGTCTTCCACCTTCCGGCTTACCAATAAGACGTTCGGGATCACGTATGGATCTGGGAGAATGAAAGGAGTTGTTGTTCATGACACAGTTCGGGTAACAGTGTAACAAATGCTGAGTCAGCACTGGCTATCAAGTGACCGCTGCTTGCAAAACAGATGCAGGACCATCTGGCAGGACCATCTGGCAGGACCCTTCCTAGCCTAACTCCCATAGATATTGGCCATCTTATCCACAGGATCATGTCTTTGGGTTGGCAGTGCCCATGGTGACACAAGAGCAAACAAATTTGCTAACCTAGAGAGTGGCTTGAGGTGTGGACTTGCAGCTCCTCTGCCCATGAGCAGTTCAAGTTTCATTTGGCTCAGAGCAAGAAGGGATAAAAACACCCACTTTTAAATTCACAGACTGTTCCAGGCACTTTCAGGTGATAACTGGTTTAATTCTGCAACAACCCCACAAAGCAGTTACTCTGATTAGGTCATGAGACATATGAGGTAACTGAGGTCCAGACAGCAAGGGCCTTCCTGAGAGCATACATGTGATAAAAGGTGGAGTTAGACTGGCTTTTCAGGACTGAAGTTGCTGTGGGGTGTCTGGGGACAGGATAAAACTGATACAGGTATCCTGGGGTCAGTCAATGGCTTCAGGTATCCAGAGTGGGAAACTGGAAGCCTGAGAATTCAAGGGGCCTGATAAATGAGTTCTCACTCTAGAGGACCTTTGAGAGTCTAATAAATCTATGGCTTGCCTCCCCCAAAATACTTGAGTAGTTCCCCTCTCTCTCTTTCTCTCTCATACACACTCACAGAAATATACATATATCCCCAAAAGTGAATTCCCCAGGCAGTAATTTCATAGAACTCTGCAAGTAAGACTGTGTTTTCGGCTTCTGTCTTCATGGACAGATGCAGAATCCACAGTACCTTACAGAGAATTCAGTCCATTCCTGTCATTAGGTCACAGTGATGCCAAAGAGAAGGCTATCTTGCTCAGAACTGTTTTGTCCATAAGGTGGCACCAATGGGACCTGGCCTGACTCTTGGTTGCTCCACCATTACAGAAGCCACGAGGCCAATTTGACTCACTCAGGTGGTGTTTTTCAGAAGGGCAGATGTTTTATAATTCACAGCCTCTCTCAAATGGAACCCAAATTCCCCTTCCACCTTGCTCTAACCATCTGTGGGCAACCAAAGACAGAGCCCAGCCTCAATTCGTCTCTGAGGATCTAATGGCAATGCACCCCAGCCCAGTCCTAGTCCCACTTCTGTAAGTGGGAACACTCTTCTCTCCCACAGATTGGGGACCTTGTAAGTACTGACCAGCCGTTCGGTCTAAGCGTGGCGGAATACGGGTTTGAGGGCAGAAGATTTGATGGTGTCTTGGGCTTGAACTACCCCAACATATCCTTCTCTAAAGCCATCCCCATCTTTGACAAGCTGAAGAATGAAGGTGCCATTTCAGAGCCTGTTTTTGCCTTCTACTTGAGCAAGTAAGTCTGAGATGGACAATTCCTTTCTCCAAATTAGCTGTAAGATGCTTTCAGTTGTACAAAAATTATAGAAAACTTGATAAAGAAGTATCCTGAGATAATATAACCAAGGATAACTATGGCCCCAGGTCCCTACCTGGTTTCACCACTGGCTTATATAAATAAAATTTTATTGGAACACAACCCAGATCCTGGGCTCAAGACCAGTAACTTGGTCTAGGGGGGTGAGATATGAAGCAGGCAAAAGGAAGGCAACAGGAAACAGGTTGAAGGAAAGGCATTAGGATTTGCTAATGAATTTGATAAGGAAGGAAGTAGAAGGATGGTGGATATCTTTACTTCCTCATTAGCATTTCACTGGGAGCCCAGGATCAGCTACCCATTTTGTGGAGCCAGTGAGAAATGAGATTATGGGACACAAAAGTGTGGGACCCCTTATTCAAGAAATATTAGGCATCTCAAGACAGGGAGAGCAGAGTTTGGGTCCCTTCTGAGTGTGGGGCCCTTTGGACAGTGTAGGTCACAGGCCAGTGGAGCCAATTTTGGGTGACCAGAAACCACACCCTTAGAACTCCCAGGCCTTGATTTTCCTGGAAAATGACAAGGTGGACACGGGGAAAGCCAAAACACTTCAGCACCCAGTCCTCTGAGGGTGTCTGAGCACTCAGGTCGCTGAAGGTCCAGGGCTTCTTCAGAAGACATAGTGGGTGGAGCTCAGACAAGTGATTCATCTTCTAACCTCCTCTGTGCCACTCATGAGACAGTAACATGCCTCAGTCTGGATCTCTATCTCTCCTAGATGCTATTTCTGCATCTGTACATGGGGACCTTATTAGGGCCTTGATGGGTGGACCATCACAGCTCTCACACAGTGCTATTGTTACTGTCCTCCAAGGATCACCTCCTCACTTCTCTCTACAGAGATGAGCAGGAGGGCAGTGTGGTGATGTTTGGTGGGGTGGACCACCGCTACTACAAAGGAGAGCTCAACTGGGTACCATTGATCCAAGCGGGTGACTGGAGTGTACACGTAGACCGGTAAGCCTCTCCCTCTGAGGGTCAGCCCAAGTAATGCTCCCACTAATGCACACGGACATTACAGGCAGACACACACAAATGTATTCTCAGACACACAGTCACACAGACATACACCACCCACAACGACACAGACAGTCACACAGACACTTGGAAACATACAAGCAGACACATATAAACCTACACAGAGACACATAAAAACATGCATAGCTAGTCAGAGACACACAAGCACACACAGAGACACATACAAACACACATACAAACACACAAGCACATAGATACACAAACAACCCATGGGTTTATAATCCCCAGGCCTTCTGAACAAGGCTCTGACCAGGGTCCTAAAAGGGTCCAGAGAGGTCTGTGCAGCTGGGAGAGGGCTACACCCACTGCCCTTTGAGGTGCGGAGCATGGTTAGAGGACTCTACAGTGTGGTGAACAGAGAGAGGATCAGGGAGAATTTCACCAGCCTGAACAGAGTTATGATAAGATGACCGACTGTCCAGAGCTATCTAGGACATAGGAAGTTCTCAGTACAGATAAATGTCATTTTATTTTTTATTTTTTATTTTTTTTTAGATATAAGAAAACAAGTTATTTAAATAGGAACAGAATAACAGAAGTTAGAATGGATAGAGTTCATGAAAAACCAGTTTTCGTGTTTTACAATAGCCAGTGCTGATATACAAAAATATACTTTGTATAATTTTATCCTACATTAGTAATAGTATAGTGACAAGAAATGTAATAATCTCAGTGGATTCTGCAATGGTCTTAGTTAATGTATTGGATTCTATTCTTGGCGCCATGTCTTTTTTTGTGTGTTTGTTTGTTTGTTTTTTAATTTTATTTTATTTTTAAACTTTACATAATTGTATTAGTTTTGCCAAATATCGAAATGAATCCGCCACAGGTATACATGCGTTCCCCATCCTGAACCCTCCTCCCCCCTCCCTCCCCATTCCATCCCTCTGGGTCGTCCCAGTGCACCAGCCCCAAGCATCCAGTATCGTGCATCGAACCTGGACTGGCAACTCGTTTCATACATGATATTTTACATGTTTCAATGCCATTCTCCCAAATCTTCCCACCCTCTCCCTCTCTCACAGAGTCCATAAGACTGTTCTATACATCAGTGTCTCTTTTGCTGTCTCGTACACAGGGTTATTGTTACCATCTTTCTAAATTCCATATATATGCGTTAGTATACTGTATTGGTGTTTTTCTTTCTGGCTTACTTCACTCTGTATAATAGGCTCCAGTTTCATCCACCTCATTAGAACTGATTCAAATGTATTCTTTTTAATGGCTGAGTAATACACCATTGTGTATATGTACCATAGCATTCTTATCCATTTATTTGCTGATGGACATCTAGGTTGCTTCCATGTCCTGGCTATTATAAACAGTGCTGCGATGAACATTGGGGTACACGTGTCTATTTCCCTTCTGGTTTCCTCAGTGTGTATGCCCAGCAGTGGGATTGCTGGATCATAAGGCAGTTCTCTTTCCAGTTTTTTAAGGAATCCCCACACTGTTCTCCATAGTGGCTGTACTAGTTTGCATTCCCACCAACAGTGTAAGAGGGTTCCCTTTTCTCCACACCCTCTCCAGCATTTATTACTTGTAGACTTTTGGATCGCAGCCATTCTGACTGGTGTGAAATGGTACCTCATAGTGGTTTTGATTTGCATTTCTCTGATAATGAGTGATGTTGAGCATCTTTTCATGTGTTTGTTAGCCATCTGTATGTCTTCTTTGGAGAAATGTCTCTTTAGTTCTTTGGCCCATTTTTTGATTGGGTCATTTATTTTTCTGGAGTTGAGCTGTAGGAGTTGCTTGTATATTCTCGAGATTAGTTGTTTGTCAGTTGCTTCATTTGCTATTATCTTCTCCCATTCTGAAGGCTGTCTTTTCACCTTGCTAATAGTTTCCTTTGATGTGCAGAAGCTTTTAAGGTTAATTAGGTCCCATTTGTTTATTTTTGCTTTTATTTCCAATATTCTGGGAGGTGGGTCATAGAGGATCCTGCTGTGATGTATGTCAGAGAGTGTTTTGCCTATGCTCTCCTCTAGGAGTTTTATAGTTTCTGGTCTTACGTTTAGATCTTTAATCCATTTGGAGTTTATTTTTGTGTATGGTGTTAGAAAGTGTTCTAGTTTCATTCTTTTACAAGAGGTTGACCAGATTTCCCAGCACCACTTGTTAAAGAGATTGTCTTTAATTCATTGTATATTCTTGCCTCCTTTGTCAAAGATAAGGTGTCCATATGTGCATGGATTTATCTCTGGGCTTTCTATTTTGTTCCATTGATCTATATTTCTGTCTTTGTGCCAGTACCATACTGTCTTGATGGCTGTGGCTTTGTAGTAGAGCCTGAAGTCAGGTAGGTTGATTCCTCCAGTTCCATTCTTCTTTCTCAAGATCACTTTGGCTATTTGAGGTTTTTTGTATTTCCATACAAATTGTGAAATTATTTGTTCTAGCTCTGTGAAGAATGCTGTTGGTAGCTTCATAGGGATTGCATTGAATCTCTAGATTGCTTTGGGTAGTATGCTCATTTTCACTATATTGATTCTTCCAATCCATGAACATGGTATATTTCTCCATCTGTTAGTGTCCTCTTTGATTTCTTTCACCAGTGTTTTATAGTTTCCTATATATAGGTCTTTAGTTTCTTTAGGTAGATATATTCCTAAGTATTTTATTCTTTCTGTTGCAATGGTGAATGGAATTGTTTCCTTAATTTCTCTTTCTGTTTTCTCATTATTAGTGTATAGGAATGCAAGTGATTTCTGTGTGTTGATTTTATATCCTGCAACTTTACTATAGTCATTGATTAGTTCTAGTAATTTTCTGGTGGAGTCTTCAGGGTTTTCTATGTAGAGGATCATGCCATCTGCAAACAGTGAGCACTTTACTTCTTCTTTTCCAATTTGGATTCCTTTTATTTCTTTTTCTGCTCTGATTGCTGTGGCCAAAACTTCCAAAACTATGTTGAATAGTACCAGTGAAAGTGGGCACCCTTGTCTTGTTCCTGACTTTAGGGGGAATGCTTTCAATTTTTCACCATTGAGGATAATGTTTGCTGTGGGTTTGTCATATATAGCTTTTATTATGTTGAGGTATGTTCTTTCTATTCCTGCTTTCTGGAGAGTTTTTATCATAAATGGATGTTGAATTTTGTCAAAGGCTTTCTCTGCATCTATTGAGATAATCATATGGTTTTTATTTTTCAATTTGTTAATGTGGTGTATTACATTGATTGATTTACAGATATTGAAGAATCCTTGCATCCCTGGGATAAAGCCCACTTGGTTATGATGTATGATCTTTTTAATATGTTGTTGGATTCTGATTGCTAGAATTTTGTTAAGGATTTTTGCATCTATGTTCATCAGTGATATTGGCCTGTAGTTTTCTTTTTTTGTGGGATCTTTGTCAGGTTTTGGTATTAGGGTGATGGTGGCCTCATAGAATGAGTTTGGAAGTTTACCACCCTCTGCAATTTTCTGGAAGAGTTTGAGCAGGATAGGTGTTAGCTCTTCTCTAAATTTTTGGTAGAATTCAGCTGTGAAGCCGTCTGGACCTGGGCTTTTGTTTGCTGGAAGATTTTTGATTACAGTTTCAATTTCCGTGCTTGTGATGGGTCTGTTAAGATTTTCTATTTCTTCCTGGTCGAGTTTTGGAAAGTTGTACTTTCCTAAGAATTTGTCCATTTCTTCCACGTTGTCCATTTTATTGGCATATAATTGTTG
Source organism: Bubalus kerabau (assembly GCF_029407905.1). Lineage (NCBI taxonomy): Eukaryota > Metazoa > Chordata > Mammalia > Artiodactyla > Bovidae > Bubalus > Bubalus kerabau. The sequence continues at coordinate 13,274,005 of NC_073628.1, forward strand.
ATAGTACTCTCTTATGATCCTTTGTATTTCTGTGTTGTCTGTTGTGATCTCTCCATTTTCATTTCTGATTTTATTGATTTGATTTTTCTCCCTTTGTTTCTTGATGAGTCTGGCTAATGGTTTGTCAATTTTATTTATCCTTTCAAAGAACCAGCTTTTGGTTTTGTTGATTTTTGCTATGATCTCTTTTGTTTCTTTTGCATTTATTTCTGCTCTAAGTTTTAAGATTTCTTTCCTTCTACTAACCCTAGGGTTCTTCATTTCTTCCTTTTCTAGTTGCTTTAGGTGTAGAGTTAGGTTATTTATTTGACTTTTTTCTTGTTTCTTGAGGTGTGCCTGTATTGCTATGAACTTTCCCCTTAGGACTGCTTTTACCATGCCCCACAGGTTTTGGTTTGTTGTGTTTTCATTTTCATTCATTTCTATGCAAATTTTGATTTCTTTTTTGATTTCTTCTGTGATTTGTTGGTTATTCAGCAGCGTGTTGTTCAGCCTCCATATGTTGGAATTTTTAATAGTTTTTCTCTTGTAATTGAGATCTAATCTTACTGCATTGTGGTCAGAAAAGATGCTTGGAATGATTTCTATTTTTTTAAATTTACCAAGGCTAGCTTTATGGCCCAGGATGTGATCTATTCTGGAGAAGGTTCCATGTGCGCTTGAGAAAAAGGTGAAATTCATTGTTTTGGGATGAAATGTCCTATAGATATCAATTAGGTCTAACTGGTCTATTCTATCTTTTAAAGTTTGTGTTTCCTTGTTAATTTTCTGTTTAGTTGATCTATCCATAGGTGTGAGTGGGGTATTAAAGTCTCCCACTATTATTGTGTTATTGTTAATTTCTCCTTTCATACTTGTTAGCATTTGTCTTACATACTGCGGTGCTCCCGTGTTGGGTGCATATATATTTATAATTGTTATATCTTCTTCTTGGATTGATCCTTTGATCATTATGTAGTGACCTTCTTTGTCTCTTTTCACAGCCTTTGTTTTAAAGTCTATTTTATCTGATATGAGTATCACTACTCCTGCTTTCTTTTGGTCCCTATTTGCATGGAAAATCTTTTTCCAGCCCTTCACTTTCAGTCTGTATGTGTCCCCTGTTTTGAGGTGGGTCTCTTGTAGACAACATATGTAGGGGTCTTGTTTTTGTATCCATTCAGCCAGTCTTTGTCTTTTGGTTGGGGCATTCAACCCATTTACGTTTAAGGTAATTACTGATAAGTATGATCCCGTTGCCATTTACTTTATTGTTTTGGGTTCGAATTTATACACCGTTTTTGTGTTTCCTGTCTAGAGAATATCCTTTAGTATTTGTTGGAGAGCTGGTTTGGTGGTGCAGAATTCTCTCAGCTTTTGCTTGTCTGAAAAGCTTTTGATTTCTCCTTCATACTTGAATGAGATCCTTGCTGGGTACAATAATCTGGGCTGTAGGTTATTTTCTTTCATCATTTTAAGTATGTCTTGCCATTCCCTCCTGGCTTGAAGAGTTTCTATTGAAAGATCAGCTGTTATCCTTATGGGTATTCCCTTGTGTGTTATTTGTTGTTTTTCCCTTGCTGCATTTAATATTTGTTCTTTGTGTTTGATCTTTGTTAATTTGATTAATATTTGTCTTGGGGTGTTTCACCTTGGGTTTATCCTGTTTGGGACTCTCTGGGTTTCTTGGACTTGAGTGATTATTTCCTTCCCCATTTTAGGGAAGTTTTCAACTATTATCTCCTCAAGTATTTTCTCATGGTCTTTCTTTTTGTCTTCTTCTTCTGGGACCCCTATGATTCGAATGTTGTAGCGTTTAATATTGTCCTGGAGGTCTCTGAGATTGTCCTCATTTCTTTTAATTCGTTTTTCTTTTATCCTCTCTGATTCATTTATTTCTACCATTCTATCTTCTAATTCACTAATCCTATCTTCTGCCTCTGTTATTCTACTATTTGTTGCCTCCAGCGTGTTTTTAATTTCACTTATTGCATTATTCATTATATATTGACTCTTTTTTATTTCTTCTAAGTCCTTGTTAAACCTTTCTTGCATCTTCTCAATCCTTGCCTCCAGGCTATTTATCTGTGATTCCATTTTAATTTCAAGATTTTGGATCAATTTCACTATCATTATTCGGAATTCTTTATCAGGTAGATTCCCTCTCTCTTCCTCTTTGGTTTGGTTTGGTGGGCATTTATCCTGTTCCTTTATCTGCTGGCTATTCCTCTGTCTCTTCATCTTGTTTAAATTGCTGAGTTTGGGGTGTCCTTTCTGTATTCTGGCAGTTTGTGGAGTTCTCTTTATTGTGGCGTTTCCTCACAGTGTGTGGGTTTGTACAGGTGGCTTGTCACGGTTTCCTGGTTAGGGAAGCTTGTGTCGATGTTCTGGTGGATGGAGCTGTATTTCTTCTCTCTGGAGTGTAATGAAATGTCCAGTAATGTGTTATGAGATGTCTATGGTTTTGGGGTGACTTTGGGCAGCCTGTATCTTGAAGCTCAGGGCTGTGTTCCTTTGTTGCTGGAGAATTTGCTTCGTATGTCTTGCCCTGGAACTTGTTGGCCCTTGTGTGGTGCTTGGTTTCAGTGTCGGTATGGAGGCGTTTGATGAGCTCCTGTTAATTAATGTTCCTTGGAGTCAGGAGTTCCCTGGAGTCAGGGCTTGGCCTTAAGCCTCCTACTTCCAGTTATCGGTCTTATTTTTACAGTAGTTTCAAAACTTCTCCTTCTATACAGCACCATTGATAAAACATCTACATTAAAGATGAAAAGTTTCTCTACTGTGAGGGTCACTCAGAGAGGTTCACAGCATTACATGGAGAAGAGAAGTGGGAGGAGGGAGTTAGAGGTGACCCAAATGAGATGAGGTGGAATCAATAGTGGAGAGAGTGGGCTAGCCAGTAGTCACTTCCTTATGTGCACTCCACAACTGGACCGCTCAGAGATGTTCACGGAGTTATACAGAGAAGAGAAGAAGGAGGCAGGAGACAGAGGTGGCCAGAAGGATAAAAGGGGGAAATGAAAAGGAGGGAGACAGATCCAGCCAGTAATCAGTTCCCTAAGTGTTCTCCACTGTCTGGAACACACAGAAATTCACAGAGTTGGGTAGAGTAGAGAGGGGTTAGGGAGGAGATACAGGCGACCTGGTGGAGAAAATGGAAAGTCCAAAGGGAGAGAGAGCAGTCAAGCCAGTAATCTCGCTCCCTAGTGAAAAATGGGTCCTGAAGATTGGGTTCTTAAAGGTACAAAATTGGTAACAAATACATAAAAGCAAAAATTAAAAATCTAGAGTAGAGTTTGGAATTTCAAAAATGCGATGTTAATGAAAAGAAGAAGGAAAAGAAAGAGAGAAAAAACGAACAAAGAAAAACAAACAAGGTTGTGAAAATTATAAAGAAACTACAGGTACAAAATTGTTAACTAATACCAAAAAGCAAAAGTTAAAAATCTAGAGTAGAGTTTGGAATTTCAAAAATATAATGTTAAAAAAAAGAAGAAGAAAAATAAAGAGAGAAAACAAACAAACCAACAAAAACAATGTCGCAAAAATTATAAAGAAAATACAGGTACAAAATTGATATCAAATACCAAAAAGCATAAATTAAAAATCTTGAGTAGAGTTTGGAATTGCAGATATACGATGTTATACAAAAGAAGAAGAGAAAGAAACAGAGGGAAAAAAAAGTCACAGAAATTATGAAAAAAACTATAGGTACAAAATTGATAACATATACCAAAAGGCTAAAATCAAAAATCTAGAGTAGAGTTTGGAATTTCAAAAATACAATGTTAAAGAAAAGAAGAAAAAGAAAAGAAAAAAAAAAAAAAAACACGGTCAAAAAATTATAAAATATATATATGAAGTTTGCTGAAGAAAAAAAAATAGGGTCTTTTTTTTTTTTTTGCAAAGTAATAGTTATAAAAGTGAAAATTAAAGGACTATAGGGGACTTAAAATTTTTTTTAATTAAAAAAAAAGAAAGAAAGATTGATCGTAAAAATAGTAAAAATATATCTATGTCATTCTCTGGTTTTGTTGTGAGTATTGTGGGTTCAGTTCATTTTTGGCTAGTTCCTTGGTCTGACTTATATTTCTCAAGATCTATAGGCCCCTTCCTACGTAGTTCGTAGTAACCACAGGGTTTTAATCTATGGCCTGTAGCTTCCAAGGCGTTTCCCTCTGTTATAGCTTCTTTTGTTTGCTGGTCTCTTCAGTGTCTGGTTCCCGCCCTGACACAAAGGGGACGGTGGAGGACACTATTTTTTTTATTTTATTTAGGCTCACTTGTTCAGCCGCGCTGTGGGGAGGGAGGGAGGGATTCTGCAAACAGATAACACTGGCATTCGCTCGCAGTTCCTCAGCCACACTGGGTCTGCCCCCGCTCACGGCGCGTGTAGCCTCCCTGCCCACACTGCTCGGGCTCTAGGTTGTTCCGCCGGGAACAATCAGAGGCCGGCCCTGGGCTGAGCTCCCAGGTCCAAGCCGCTCAGGTTCAGGCACTCGGGTAGTCCTCAGAGGCGCAGACTCGGTTGGGCCTGCGTTTTGTGCTCTTCCCAGATCCAAGCAGCTCAGGTGATGTGTTTGGCCGGCACCAATGCTGTGACTTATCGCCTCCCCGCCACTCGGTTATCTGGGTGTAAAACCGGCGCACCTTCTCAGGCAGATGTTGACCATCCAGACCCCCAAGAAGTTTTAGCTAGCAAAGAAGCCTGCTTACAGTTTTATAGATAGTGTCTCTCTGGGGCTGCGATTGCCCTCTTATGGCTCTGGCTGCCTGTCACCGGAGGGGGAAGGTCTGCAGCCGGCTATCTCTGTTCAGTCCTTTGTTCTGTGCGCGGGCCTGGCGGTGTCTTAGGTTAGGGCTGGCTTTTCGCGTGGTAGATATCCCACAGTCTGGTTTGCTAGCCCAAATTATTTCGCTCAGATAGCGCTCAGGACATTCGGCCCGATTCTTACTCTAAGGGACACAGCCCACGCTGCGCTTCCCTGCCCAGCCCCCGCTTGCTAATGCCGTGTGCAGGCGTCTGCGCTGCTTCTCCGCTGGGGGAGTTACCGTAGGGCTCACAATCTGCGATTTTTAACTGTTTATTTTTTTTTTCTCCCTTTTATGTTGCCCTCTGTGCTTCCAAAGCTCGGCACAGATTCGGCAGTGAGAAGGTTTCCTGGTGTTTGGAAACTTCTCTCTTTTTAAGACTCCCTTCCCAGGATGGAACTCTGTCCCTCCCTCTTTTGTCTCTTTTTTTGTCTTTTATATTTTTTCCTACCTCCTTTCGAAGAGTTGGGTTGCTTTTCTGGGTGCCTGATGTCCTCTGCCAGCATTCAGAAGTTGTTTTGTGGAATTTACTCGATGTTTAAATGCTCTTTTGATGAATTTGTGGGGGATAAAGTGTTCTCCCCGTCCTACTCCTCCGCCATCTTGGCTCCTCCCCTGATAAATGTCATTTTAAAAACAGGGACAGTCCTGAAAAAATGGAGAAAACTGGTGTGATTAGGGAGCAGCTACCCAGCAGTGGAGAGAGGTTGGCTGCAGTCTTAACACTTGAAAGCAACTAAAACAAAAGGCACCCCATGTTCATGGGCACACAGTGGGACAGGGTCTATAACAGAGAATCAGGAAGGTGGGATCCAGGAGTGACCTGAGGACAAGAGGCATAACTGATAGGATTCTGTGTAATACCCTCCGACAAAAGCTGACTTGTCCTTTGGAGTTTTGGAGGGCTAGTCATGTATTTCCAAGCCAGGGTCTCAGGGTCTGAGCTGGTTGTAGGAGCAGTACTGGGAGACACCCTCTCCCAGAGGAGCCCCTCTCTCCCCCTACTCTGAGAATTTGCTGACCCTGCGAATCTCCATCTTCACTCTGTGTGTGACCCGTTATTTGTTCCCCATCACATACAGCTCTCTTGATGTTTCTTATTGTTTTCTCAGTCTTCATTCACTCATTGAACAGATAAGCATTGGGCATCCACTGTGTGCCAGGCACTTTAGGGAGGCAAGGAGAATAAAACTCGCCCTCACATCTAAGAAGGCAGATATACATGAAGTGACTCACCCACATAGTGAATTGTGACTTTGGTACATGCTAGACATGAGGAGAAGAAGACAATGCAACCCACTAAAGTACTTTGCCTGGAAAATCCCAGGGACAGCAGAGCCTGGTGGGCTGCTCTCTATGAGGTTGCATAGAGTCGGACACGACTGAAGTGAATTAGCAGCAACAACAGCAGCAGACACGAGGAAGGGTCTACAGAGAGAGACCAAGACAGGAGACTGATAAACACCGTGGGAAAGACTTCCCAAAAACAATACAATTAAGCTCGAATCTGGAAAATGAGAAAAAATTTGCCAAAGAGGAATGGAGTCTTCTAAGAAGGAACACCAGCTTGTGCCATGGTACAAAATATCCTGGTGTATTCAAGTACTACATTTGAGGATGTCAGGAAAGGTGCTGTGTCAAGAGCAAAGGAAAAGAGGGCAAGAGATAAAGGGCTGTTTATGAGACAGTCGGGAAGGGGACAACTCTGGGGAGACTCAGAATGACCTTGATGCCTGCTTTCTTCCATTGTCTCTCAGCATCACCATGAAAGGAGAGGTTATTGGTTGTTCTGACGGCTGCACGGCCATGGTGGACACCGGGTCATCACATATCCAAGGCCCAGGAAGACTGATTGATAACATACACAAGCTCATCGGCGCCACGCCACGGGGTTCCAAGGTGAAGGGTCATGCCCCAGGGTCACTCCCAGTCTCCACACACAGCAAGGATCTCCAGGGCCAACCTCTCACCCTCTCTCTCTAACAGTACTACGTTTCATGTTCTGCGGTCAATATCCTGCCCTCTATTATCTTCACCATCAACGGCGTCAACTACCCAGTGCCAGCTCGAGCCTATATCCTCAAGGTGAGGGGACAATACTGAGGGTTGGTTCTCAAACTGGAACTTGCAGGAACCCTTGGGCTGCTGCTGGGAGGAGTGCGCCCTCTGGAGGCCATGTCACACCATTGCAGATGCTCCTGAGCCTTGTGGCTGGGCCAGTGCCTCCCACAAAACCATTCACTTGAGAGTAAAGGGCAGTGTGGGACACTGATTTTCCTGAAATAAATGTGGAGATACCACACCATATGGCATGGTGGGAGTCAGGGAGAAAGGAACACTAAGGTCCTCAGTCCTCAAAGAGCTTCAATTCAATCTGAACCCTTGGGTGCATGAACATGAAATTCAGCTCTAGCAGTCCCTGAAATAGGCCATGTTACAAAGAGTTTGGCAGGGGACAGTCCCAGTGTGAAGTCCCAGCATAAGTCAACAGTCTGCCTTACCTTCTCAAGATTTTTCTGGTTTGAATGGTAAATTACACGGTCAGCCTTGTCCTCGCCTGCATCTTCCCCTTGCTCTGGACAGGTGCCTCCTTTGTCAGTTGGGATACCTGACCCCTCAGTGGGGAGGTTGGATAATAAGGTGAATAAAGGGTGCACAGTGACTGCTCAGCCCTGGAACAGGGTGGAGGCTTCATGTCAGCTTCCTGCGACAGTTCAGAGCAGGCTCATGGGCTCAAAGAAGGCTATGAGGAAGAGAGGGAATTTCAGGAATTCTAAAACGACAAACTCATTGAGCCACTTTGAGGGTTGCTTGGTTTAGGCAAACGTGCACTGGATTCTATGCAAATGGCATCTCAAGGTGGTCTACACTGGGGCACTGGGGACTTACTAGGGCTGATGAGGGCTACGGACTGACCACTGGGGATGGGGAACCAGCGTATGTTACCCACCCAACCGTGTCGTGGCCAAAGAGGTGAGTGTGGGCTGAAGGAGGCTTCTCAGAGTTCCTGAGTTAAGCATTCAAGAACGTGTTGTAGGCACTGCTCTATCTAAGATGAATAACCAACATCGAATTGCTTTGTAGCACAGGGACCTCCACTCAGTTATATGACAACCTGCATGGGAGGGTTGTCTTTGAGACCAATACACAAGTACATATGGTTGAGTCCCTTTACTGTCCTCCTGAAACTCAGAATATTGTTAATCAGCTATACTCCAATACAAAATAAAGGTGTTTTTTTTTTTTTTAATAAAGTACAGATTGTGGGAATGTAGGAGAAGAACTAGCATTCTCTGCAGAGAAAACAAGGAGCAGGAGTCAGAAGGAAAGAACCAGAGATTGAGGGGAACTATGGACACATTTGTTCTTTTCTAAATAATTATATTGAAGTGTGGCTAATCTTCAGTGTTGCGTTAAAATCTGCTGAATAACAATGTGACTCAGTTATACACATAAAAATATATATTTTTCTTATTCTTTTTCACGTGGCATATCACTGGATATTGAATATAGTTCCTGATGCTGTACAATAGGACTTTGTTGTTTTTCATTCCTCTGTTTCCCCAACTCCCAGTCCTCTACTCACCACACCCTTCCTCATGACAGCCTGATGTCTTGGCCCTCTTTGGTTTTGGATGAACTCTCATATCCCTTGTTGCTGAGAAAACCCCTTGATACTTACTAAAAGAGGGAAATAAAACAAAGAATTTTGCTGGGTCTGGATATTGGGGGGAGTCACTAGTAAGGGCTCATGCTGACTGGTGTGTGTCACTGACTTCCCCAGGATTTTACAGGCAACTGCTACACCACCTTTAAAGAGAAAAGGGTGAGGATATCTACAGACTTCTGGATCCTGGGTGAAGTCTTCCTGAGGCTGTATTTCTCGGTCTTTGATCGAGGAAATGACAGGATTGGCCTGGCACTGGCAGTATAAATGCTTGGAGAGGTTCAGGAATCAGTAAGGCCGCTCCTAACACACAGTCACTCACACTTTGGGCACTCCTGCCCAGGATGCTGGTGAACTGTATTTGGTGTTCTGTACATGCTATTCTCAGTAAAGAATAAAGGGTTTCACTTTTAATGGTGCTGAAACAAATGTTGCCTCTGCTTGTGTCTGGGTGTGAAGGATCTAGAACCAAGTCTGAATCAAAATTGAGAGGAGCCCTACTCCAACGGGCTTCAAGGAAAGGGTAGACTCATTGAAATGATTCTGGGAATCAAAGATACAAGAATCAGAGCAAATACAAAGATCTCAGTGACTGGAGCCAAGAAATCAGAAATCATCAAGTCTCTCTCACCCTTGCTATTTCCCTTCAGTCTACTTTGATGGTCTTGGCCCAGCAACTTTTTCCTTAAGGCTTCTACACCTAGTGAGGGAGTTCAAGCTACCTGCCCTAGGGTGTTAAATCCTGAAGGCATCACCTAGTAAGGAAAAAAGTTTGCAGACATCAGAGTTCAAGGGTGTTCTCTGAATCACCCACCTCAGTTCACATGTACAGCCCTAGATCAGCCATCCTGGCAAGGACATGGGGTCTTATGACTGGCTTTACATGGTCTTTGTCCCTGACCCAGCAGCACACATGATTGTTAATTTCCTCCAGAACTACATGACTGATGCTGGGGAGAGGCAGTCCAAAAGATAGCAACTGGCAGATGGTCTAGGCCATGGAAGAGTTTGTGATGACCCACAAACTCCACTACCTCCTCATTCAGAGGAATTATAAGAGGTAATGAAATAGACTCTCTTCATCCCATCTCAGATGAGCTTATCACTGGGCTTCTCCTCCAGGGGATGTTGGGTGAGGGGTACTTCATGCAGAGCTGGTTTCCTCTTTTTCCCACACCCCAGTCACTAGCTCTCTGCCACATATGCCTGCTCTGTCCTTTCCAGTCCTACTTGGTAAGTGGTGGCCCCAGTGGATTCCTGAGCCATCCCCCTCCTCCAGGGCCCAGAATGTCCCTTCCTTGGCCTCCAATGCTGCTGGGGAGAATGCAACACATGTAGCAGGAGACCCAGGGTACACAGAGACTTCTGAGATTCCTCCAGGGGTGGAGCTACAAACTATTTGCTTGGAGCTGCAATGGTTAGGCTCATTTGCAGTGGAAGAATACATTCTTTCCACCTGGAGGCCCTCAGTAGATGCCTCAGCTGAGTCAGCCGGGGTCAGAGGTTGATTTCCTTTCAGATGACTGGTTTGATCTCCTTGTTGTGTAAGAGACTCTCAAGAATCTTCACAAGCACCACAGTTCAAAAGCTCAATTCTTTGGCATTCACCCTTTCTTATGGTCCAAATCGCTCATCTGTACATGATTACTGGAAAAATCATAGCTTTGACACTACAGACCTCTGTAGCAAAGTGAGTCTCTGCTTTTTAATACACTGTGCAGGTTTTTCATAGCCCTTCTTCCTTCCAAGGAGCAAGTGTCTTTTAATTTTGGGTTGCAGTCAAGGTCCATTGTGGCTTTGGAGCCGCAAAAAATAAAATGTACCACTGTTTCCACGTTTCCTTCATCAATATGCCATGATGTGGTAGGACCGGATGCCATGAATGTTGAGTATATTTTTGTGAAGAATGTTTTGGATGAGTTTTAAGCCAGTTTTTTCATCTCCTCTCCTCATCAAGAGGCTCTTTTGTTCTTCTTTGCTTTCTTCCATTAGGGCAGTGTCATCTTCATATCTGTGGATGTTGATATTTCTCCCAGCAATCTTTATTCCATCTTGGGATTTATGCAATCCAACATATTGAATGATGTATCCTATATAGAAGTTAAACAACCAGAGTGAGAATGTACACCTTGTCAAGCTTCTTTCCCAGTTTTAAATCTGTCAGTTGTTCTGTGTCTGATTCTAACTGCAGCAATTTGACCTATATACAGACTTTTCAGGAGACAGGTAAGGTGATCTGGTACTCCCATTTCCTTAAGAATTTTCCACAGTTTGTTGTGGTCATTTATGTGAAAGGCTTTAGCATAATCAGTGAAGCAGACGGAAAAGTTTTCTGGGATTCCCTTGCTTTCTCTATGATCCAATGGATGTTGCCAATTTGATCTCTTGTTCCTCAAACCAGTTTGTACATCAGGAAATTTTCAGTTCATGCAGTGTTGAAGCTTAGCTTGAAGGATTTTGAGCTTTACCTTGCTAGCAAGTGAGATGAGCGCAATTGCATGATAGATTGAATCTTTTTTGGAATTGCCTTTCTTTTTGATTGGAATGAAAATTGACCTTTCCCAGCACTGTGGCCACTCATGAGTTTTCCAAATTTGCTGACTTATTGAATGCAGAAACTTTACAGCCTCATTCTTTAGAATTTTTAAATAGCTCAGCTGGAATTCCATCACCTCTCCTATCATTGTTTGTAGTGATGCTTCCTAAGGCCCACTTGACTTCATACTCCAGTATATCTGGCTTTACATGAGTGACGCAAGCATCATCCCTATCCTGGTCTTTATGACCGTTTTTGTACAGTTCGTCTGTGTGTTCTTGCCACCTCTTCTTAATCTCATCTGCTTCTGTTAAGTCTCTGATTTTCTGACCTTTATTGTGCCCATCCTTGCATGAAGTGTTCCTCTGGTAGCTCCAATTTTTCTGAAGTGATCTATACTCTTTAGAATTCTATTATTTTCCTCTAATTCTTGCCGCGTTCACTTATAAAGACTTTCTTATATCCCCTTGCTACTCTCTGGAAGTCTGCATTCCATTGAGGACATCTTTCCCTTTCTCCTTTGCCTTTCACTTCTCTTATTTTCTTAGCTGTTTTTAAGGCCTCCTCAGGCAATCCCTTTTCCTACTCACATTTGTTTCTCTTGGGGATGGTTTTGGTGACCACCTCTTGTACAATGTTACAAACCTCCATCCATAGTTCTTCAGGCCTCCAGACCTAATCCTTTGAATCTATTTTTCATCTCCACTATAAAATCATAACGGATTTCATTTAGGTCATAGCTGAATGTTCTACTTGTTTTCCTTACTTCAGTTAAAGCCTGAATACTGCTTGCTTCTGCCTAAGCATTGTTGCCAGATCACCACCCACCACTCCCAGTCGGTGTGGAGCAAAAACACACAATTTGAGGACTGTTACCCTGGGTTTGTGCTTGGCTTTTCATGTGCTTGGCTGTGGGACCTTGATCAAGTCCCTTAAGCTCAGTTTTCTCATCTGGTCAATGGGCATGATGATGACAATTCTACCTTAGATGCATGTGTGCCTGCTAAGAAGTGGCCCTGAGAGTCTGGAAAAAGTATGAATTATTTTGCCATCTGGGGAGATGGAAATCTTCTGTTTAGATGTTATGGCTGCCATCCCCAAGGCTAAATAATGATTCAAGCCAAATGACATCTATCTCTGGACGTGACCCAGAACTCTGACTGAGCCGATGCTTCTGTTTTCTGGGCCCCAACAAGAGCTAATCATTACTGGCTAAGATTGCTCCCTTCCCAGGCTTACCAATCAGCCTTTCCTTGTCAACTACTTCTCGCCTGGAGTCACACTGAAAGGAGAGTTGCAAGGCTGTTGGTCTCTTTTTGGTTTCCCACATCTCCAGCGTAGCAAGAAGTAGCTGTTATGGCTACTTGTCATAGCAACAGCGATGACAACCTGTACAGTCCAATCTCAGCCTGTTAAATGTAACTGTCCCCATTTGGCCCCTCATGTTTAAATTACCTACAGTTGCCTTAGAAATCTTCCTATGCTTGCTGTTTAATGACCAAATATGTGTGGACTTGATCTAGTTTTCTTTCCCAAGTATGATTCTAACCATGCAATGAAGTAACCACACATTTAGTCATCTAATTGCCCACAGGAATAGACAAAAGCAAACCACCTATCCATTTCTTGCTTGCCCCAAAACAACATTGAAGTAATCTGCTGAAACAATGTGATACATTAGCATGTACACTCCAGAAGGGACACTCTTTCTGGATCCGTTTTGCACCTAATGCCAGATGTCTACCACAAGCCTCGCCCTCCAGCAGCCAGTCACCTGGTTTTTGTAGACTCAGCCCACTCCAGATCCCTTTGACATCCCTCAGTAACATCTAGAGAACAAACTCAGTCAAAGCTCTCTCTCCTGCAGAAAAGAGTTTGTTTTTTTTGTTTTTGTTTTTTTATAAAACAATGTTTGGTAACACATTCAAAATCTTGTGCTCCTTGCCTTGGATTCAAGGACCTGCACCAGAGGATGGGAAGCCTCACCTTCCAACTAAATCTTTCTCCACTCCAACCAGGACCAGGGCCTTCACTGTACCCTGTGTCCTCATTGGTATCGTTCAGTTGCTAAGCCATGCCTGACTCTTTGTCGTTACATGTTCGGCAACAAAACAGGCCTCCCTATCTTCCACTATTTCGTCTAATTTCCTCAAACTCATGTCCTTTGAGTAGGTGACTCCATCTCATATTCTCATCTCTCTCCTTCTGCCCACAATCTGGTATTCCAATCTCAGAGTGGTTGTGATGGAATTGCAGTGGAGCTATTTCAAATCCTAAAAGATGATGCTGTTAAAGTGCTGCACTTAACACGCAGGCAAATTTGGAAAACTCAGCAGTGGCCACAAAATTGGAAAGGTTGTTTTCATTGCAATCCCAAAGAAAGGCAATTTCAAAGAATGTTCAACTACCACACACTTGCACTCATCTCACATGCTACCAAAATAATTTCTCCAAGCAAGTCTTCAACAATACATGAACTGTGAAATTCCAAATGTTCAAGCTGGATTTAGAAAAGGCAGAGGAACCAGAGATCAAATTGCCACCATTCATTGGATCATAGAAAAAGCAACAGAATTCCAAAAATATACCTAATTCTGCTTTATTGGCCGTTTAAAAGCCTTTGACCATGTGGATCACAACAAACTGCAGAAAACTTACTGAGATTGGAATACCAGACCATCTTCCCTGCCTTCTGAGAAATCTGTATTCAGGTCAAGAAGCAATAGTTAGAACTGAACATGGAACAGCAGACTGGTTCCAAATCAGTAAAGGAGTACATAAAGGCTGTATATTTTCACCGTGCTTATTTAAATTATATGCTGAGTACACCATTCGAAATGCCCAACTGGATGAAGCACAAGCTGGAATCATGGTTGCTGGGAGAAATATCAATAACCTCAGATATGCAGAAGAAACCACTCTCATGGCAGAACATGAAGAGAAACTAAAGAGCCTCTTGATGAAAGTGAAAGCGGAGAGTGAAACATCTGGCTTAAATTCCACATTCAAAAAATGAAGATCATGGCATTTCGTCCCATCACTTCATGGCAAATAGATGGGGCAACAATGGAAACAGTGAGAGACTTTATTTTTAGGGGCTCCAAAATCACTGCAGATGATAACTTCAGCCATGAAATTAAAAGATGCTTGCTTGTTTGAAGAAAAGTTATGACAAGCCTAGCAGCATTTTTAAAAGCAAAGACAATATTTTGCTAAAAAAGTTCAGTATAATCAAAGCTATTTTTCCAATTTTCATGTATGGATGCAACAGTTGGAGCATAAAGAATGGTAAATAATGAAGAATTGAAGGTTATTAACTGTGGTGTTGGACAAGACTCTTGAAAGTTCCTTCAACTACAAGGAGATCCAACAAGTCCATGCTAAAGGAAATCAATCCTGAATATTAATTGGAAGGGCAGATGCTGAAGCTGACACTCCAATACTTTGGCCAACTGATGAGAAGAACTTACTCATTAGAAAAGACCCTATTACTGGGATAGATTGAAGGCAGGAGGAGAAGAGGATGACAGAGGATGAGATGGTTGGATGGTATCACTGACTTGATGACATGAGTTTGAGCAAGATCCAGTAGTTGGTAAAGGACAGAGAAGCCTGGCATGCTGCTGTCCATGGGGTTTCAAAGAGTCAAACATGAGTGAGTGACTGAACTGAACTGAACATACCCATAGCAAATGCTGTTTGTAACTGTCATGGTTCTCCAGCAAGATGGGGCTCCCCAAAGCCCCATATCCCTGGTTAGTTTTCACCCATGCACAGAAGTCACTGCCTAGCATGCAAAAGGCATTCAGTGACTTCTGATTGCAGGGGGACCTCCATTTTGCTAGACATAGAGGAGCAAAGACACATTTATTCTCCTGTCTCAAACAATTTGAAAATAGAAGAGATAAATGAAAGAGCAGATTTTTACATCAAATGTCAGGCAACAGAGAATAGATTCCTGAGGCGGGGTGCAAGCAAGGTGAGTTCTACAATTGCCCCAATCCTAGAAATAATTTCCAACACATACATGGAAGGGCTATCTAGGCAGAGACCAACGGTCTCCTAAGGAGAAAGATTTGAGACTCTAGATAGTTAGAGATCACAGGAGAGAACAACACACAGAGAAATGCGTGAGTGTACAGGTGATACCCTTCCAGTTTACAACAGAGAGTTAATAGTACTGGTCAGGATTATAGGGAAAAATCCCTGAGTCTCAAATTGCACCAAGTCTAATGGTGTCCCCACCCACCAGCATGGAAATTATTCATAATTCCCATGACATCAGTATGGCCCTGAAGACAATATTGCCTTACTAGTGGGGAATAGTAAACCTGGTCTAAAGTCTTGTCTTATATCAGCTAAAAAACCTGAACAGCAAACCTTCAAAAAATACAATTTTTTCCACGAAATTAAAAGTGTCTGCAAACAGTGCCATGAATACTTTTTAAAAATTAAGAATATCCAACATCCAAAGGGTAAAAATTGCCACATCCAATATCCAACTTAAAATTTCCATATGAAATGTGAAAATATTTGGCCTACATCAATCAAAATATTGTAAAGTAATTATCCCCTAATTAAGGTAAATAAATAAATTTTAAAAAATTTCCAATGTGTAAAGAAGCAAGAAAATATCCAAAATGAGGGTAAAATCAATTAGTAAAAACACAGTTAAAACATACATTACATAATTAGCAGGGAAGGACATTAAAATGCTTCCTAGAATAATAATCTTTATAGTCATGAAGCTGAAGAATATTGAGTATGTTAAATAGAGAAATGGAAAATAGGAATGAAAAGACTGTGGGAAAAAATTAATTGTGCATCACAGAGATTTGAAACATCTTTAAGAATACTAACATATATGTAAATGGAATCCCACAGGAAGTGAAAGGAGAATAGAGAAAAGAACTTCATAATTACTGGCTAAAAATTTTCCAGATATGATGAAAGCTTTAAACTCATTAACACAGAAGTTCAATTAATTCAAAGACAAGAAATAGGACAACTATTCAAAGGTGTATGATAATTCATTGTTTAAAACAATCAAAGAAATGTAACCAGAAGGAAAAACAGACACAATAGAACAAAAATGAGAAAGACAGCATATTAGGCATATAAAACAATGTTAGCCAGAGGACACTGGTACCACATCTTAAAATGCTGAGAGAAATATAATTGACTCAGAATTCTACACCCAAGAAAAATACATACCAAAAACAAGATAAAATACTTTCTCAGATGTACAACAACTATGAGACGGCATCACCACCAACAACCAATGTAACAAGAAATGTTTTTTACCAGGCCTCAAACGTGAGATCTCTATAATTCTAGACATCTCAGTCTTTCAAAAGACCTTTATAAGGACAAACAAATATTAAAGTAGAAATAGTCATTGTATTTCTACCCACTTTGAGAAAGTATTGCTAACTCCTCAGTTCTGGATCTTGCAATGCTGGTGGACTAGATGGAGAAGTGATGTGAACAGAAGTAAGGAAGGTGAGACAGGTAGGTCAGAATGTGAGGTAACAAAGACAAGGTATTAAGAAGCTGAAGAATTGAGAGAGATTTGGGACCTGAGTTGGAAAAGCAGTTTTCAAACCAAACTGGGGCATATGATGTGTATAATCCTCACTTCAGTCCTTAGAAGATCTCTACTGACCAGTCTGCCTCTTTTTTTCTGGAGCACAGTTCAGGTCCATCTAGCTGTTTCTCATTGCTGTTCCTTTCTCATGGCTTCCACACTGTGCCCAGCTGTTCAGCCTAATCCATTCAGAAAAGGATTGTTCTTTTAGGCAGGTGATGCAGGCTGCCTACAAAATGATCTATTCTCTGCTTCTTTTTCAAAACTGAAAATAGTTTGTTATATAGCCATGAGCCCAGTAGCTACTGGACTGACCTTCCTACCCACCCGTGCTCTTAGTCATGACTGGTGACTTAGAAATGCAAGCAGATCTGTAAGAGGGATTTCTTGGAAGACTGCTTTCAAGGAGCTGATTTAGCTGAGAGATGGGACTCTTCCCTTCCCTACTTTCTTCCTAACTGTTGTCTGGATTTCAGTTGTGATGGCTGGAACTCCTGCAGTTGTATTGGACAACCATGTGACCTTGGAGATGTATAGCACCCAAGCTCTGGCTGGTCCACCTCCAGCCTTGTTTCAGTGGGAGAGAAAAATCAAGTTTATCTTGCTAAAGTTATAGTCGTTTTAGTTTTTTGCAATGTGCACGCAAACTTAATCCTGGTACTACTATGTGTTTAATGTGATATAGCCTTATTATTTTGTTGGGTTTAGTGAATATATTTAAGTTATGCATTTCTAGTCTTTTATTTTATAAATTGATTCATCAACCATTATACCTAAATTTTATAAATGCAAAATTATGATTATAATCATGCTTTCCTTTAGATTTTGAATTTTTGTATTTTCTTATCTTCTTTCCTTTCTTCTTTTCTCCATATTGGTACAGCCTGGATCATTCCTCTCTGTTAACCTCATCCATATCCATATCTGCAGGCCAAAACAGACCAAGAGCTCTGTGGGAAGAAAGAAAGAAAAATGAATACAGGGATATGAGTGAAGGATGGTGTCCCTTGTTACTCATCATGAATGTTCTGAAGTAGGATCACATTCCCCTGCCCTTCTGTGTGCCCACAACCTCCAAGTTTTCCATGAACATGGAAGATACTTTGGCCAGTGGAATTTGACTAGAGGTGATATGTCACTTCCAAATTGAAGTATTATATTCTATTCCACTAGCTGGAATGCAGATGTAATGACAGCACCTGGAGCGGCCATGTTACACCAGAAGTAAGTAGCACAGGTGGAAGATATGACAAGAAAGAAGTGGGCCCTCATCTCGGTGGAGAGACCTGAGCTAACATTATATGAAAGAGAGTTGAAATTGTATTGTATTTAAGATAATGTTATTTAGGGTTTGATTACAGTCATTGAACCTGTAACCGAACACTCATAATAGAATAACTGATCTTTGTGTTAGCCTTGTTTTGACATTAGGGCCTGAATGAGACAGTATCTACTGATATATACTTAGAAATGAGTCAAGTGACAGCCCTGACCTCTGGAAGGTGTTATCTAGTGTGGGATTCAAAAACTGAAGCAAGAACAAAGCCACATGGCAGGACAGCTTCAAGATCCTGTAGGAACCCTTGGCAGGGGAACCTCAATCAGTCCTGATCTCAGGAGGTGGCTTGAAGCAGGGACAATCCTCTGTCATCTCCTCCTAAATAGGCCATGGTGCCAAGTTTCATGTAAAAGTGATTTATTTCAAATTCCTTCCAGAGTGTTTTCCCTTTGAAGCCAGTGCTTCAGATATGAATTTGAGACCTGATTTGGGAAGATCACAAATGCCCCAGGGCAACTAACCTGGTGGGCCAAAACTACTGAGCCTGAGTACCCTAGAGACTGATCTACATCAGGAGAAGCACAGGATTGAAAAGCCAGTGCACTGCAATTACAGAGTAGCCCCTGCTCGCTGCAAATAGAGAAGTCCTGAGCAGCAATGAAGACAGTACAGCCAAAATTTAAAAAATAAATAAATAAATAAAAATTCTTGCAGAGAAACCAGTGAGGTCTCAGGGGAAGCAGGACATGAAAAAGGATGAAACCAGTCTGGGTCTGATATCATGCAAGTCATGGAGAGGGAAGCAAGAGCCTGTTTTCATAGGGAACTTGGGATGTAAGTTGTGCCTCAAACGTGCCCCAACCCAAGGCTAGGGAGCTGGGATTTCACTCTCCCACTAGTGCCTCCATCTCATCCTTCAACTAACACCCAGCTGGTGTCTCCAAGCCCTTGTATTAGATCCTCCAAAGACAAATCAAAGGTGACACTAGAAACAAATGACACCAAAGCTCAGGAAAATATAACCTCAGAGAATGTCTAGATTTCTGCACCCATTCTGGCATATCCAGCATCATATCTGAAATTCTGAGAGTCTAAATAACTCCATGTTATGCATTAAAAAAAAATCATCTTTTAATCTATATAGTATGGTTGATTTACAGCATTGTATTAATATTAGTTGTATGAGAAATTAATCAGCTTATAATCTATATAGTAGTATAGTTGATTTACAGCATTGTATTAATATTTATTGTATGAGAAATTAATTCCCTTATACACAGACATGTATCCATTCTTTCTAGATTATTTTCCCATACAGGTTATTACAGACTATTGAGCAGAATTCCTGTGCAATATAGGAGGTCTTTTTTGATTATCTATTAAATAAAGTAGTACACATATATTAATCTCAACCTCTCAATTTATCCCTCTCCCACCTTTCCACATTGCTAGCTATAATTATTGTTTTGATGGAGGGAAGTGTCTAGGCCCTTTTTGGTTCAGGGTCTGTGCTTGTGAGAGTTCAGTGGCCAGGGAAAGTAAGCCTGAGAGAGACTCATTTGAGATGATGCTAAATATTGAGAAGGACCTGGCCATGCAAAAAGCTGGGAGAAAAACATTCTAGATGTGGGAAGTAGCCCCTGCTAAGGACCAATGTAACCAAGTTTAATGAATGACTACCATTCCACTGCCAATCTTCCTTCCATGCTTGGAACTTGGCCTACAGGTCAACCACCATGACCTCATCCCATGCTTCATTTGTGAGTTAGCAGCAATGAACTATGTCAGCCTTCTCAAGAAGGAAGAACCTGGGGCTATCACAAGGTTGAATATGCTCTGGACTCAGGGATGTGTATACAAACTGGTTATCACCAGGAGCATCAGGTGCCAGGGGCACCACCAATGCTTCTGACTATCTCCATGTAGTTGTTCTCAGGAGTAGAAATGACAAGGAACTGATAGAGCAAAGAAACAAATAATGCCTCTTCTTTCATCTTGCCCCATGTGATTCCCATGGCCCTTTGACCACACTGCTCTCTGCCCAA
This sequence comes from Bubalus kerabau, assembly GCF_029407905.1. Classification (NCBI taxonomy): domain Eukaryota; kingdom Metazoa; phylum Chordata; class Mammalia; order Artiodactyla; family Bovidae; genus Bubalus; species Bubalus kerabau. The sequence continues at coordinate 13,293,910 of NC_073628.1, forward strand.
AAACTCTTTCCTCTTTTGCTTCCTCAAAGGTGGCTTGTGAATTTCCTCAGCACCTGACTGTGAAGCCTGGTGGCTGAAACTCAACTCACAATCAGCTGGGACCCAGAGTTGCCCAGCCTTGTCCTGAGTTTCTGTTCTTTTTCTCCAACCAGATTCATAAAGCAAAGTCCCTAAAAAACATAAGGGTGATTGTAATTTTCTCAAGGCCTTTGAATCTCCAAGGTCTATTTGGAGCATCAAAGAGAGAATGTATTACCCTGCATCCAGGCTAGTCTCAGACCTCACCCTCCTCAGCCAGGGGTTCCCTGAGGAAACATAAGACACTTACCTAAGTTGCCAGAAGTCTGAGAAGAGAATGCTTCTCACTGTGAATGGAGGTTCACATTATCCAGTCACAAAAAGGTCTCTGTTGTCTGAATGAGGATTGGGAGCTCTGGAAATTCTGAGTTGGGAGTGAGTCAGTCACCACCTGCACGACGGACTCCTAGGGTCACTACAGCTGGGGCTCCCCACTGTGCCTGGAACCCAGAAGAAACAGCCTGCAGTATTGCTTTCCTGCTACTACAAGAAGGTAGGTCTGCTGATAAAATCAGAACCAGACTTGAGGGGCAATGGGAGAGGAATTTACACTCTGGTGCTTGCAGATATCTGAGAGCTTCCCAGCAGTGGATGCAATTAAGTTTTCTCTCATCTTTCCCTTCATTGAAGTCGCCTGGTCTGAGAACCAGAGTTCCTGGGTCCCAAGTATTCACTAATTTACCTGCAGCTTTAGAGTGAGTCATACATCCCAGGGTTCAGTTTCCCATCTCTTGGATGAGGGAGACTGGACTTGCTCAGTGGCAATCAGTGGACAAGTGGATCAGAGGTGCATGTTTCTGAGGATGCTGAGGTTGCCTATGGTGGGCAGGGGGCTGTAACTGTCGGGTGATGTTCATGGGTCCTGGGCTCAGGACTGGGAGTGGTAGACCACTTGGCACACAGCTGCTGTGACACCGAGGACTTAGAGGCCTTGCCCACTGGAACTTACCATCGTTTAGGTTGTGTGGGATAAGATCAGGTACTAAAAAGTCAGAAGTTACCCATGGGGACGTTTGTAGATTCCTCAGCAGAAACTCAAATTAGACTGATGAATCATCTCTGCTAAAAAACTTGGGGAACTAGATACGCCAGGACCCTTTGACAAATTTTGTAGTATTTTAAATACTATTTAAAGTAGGTCATCTTTTGAATGACCTGCCATTTGCTCTCTGGCTTGGGATGATACCCACAGTTAGAATGGAATCAAAGGGCTCTGGGGGATACTGTCCCTCTCCCTGTGACTCAGTAGGAGTGAGTACAGCTCTCTCCCCTCCACATCTGGAGCAGGAATTCCAGCAGGAAGGACGTGACCTCCAAGTTTAACCGGAAGACTCAGGTAGGTCTGGCCCTCAGGTAGGCATTATTCTTTTCCCACTGCTTCTTCCTTCCCTCCTGCGTCCTGTGCAAGCTGCCCACCTCCTGGTTCCTGGGTTCTGAATTCTTGCTCCCTTCTCTTGTAAATATCCATGCAGTCCCACTTGTGGCTTCCTCTCTACCCAGGCCCAATCCCTCACATGCAGATAGCACTAAAGAAGGGGAAACAAGTACGGGTCTGCCCAGTTCACTCTTTCTAAAAATATCTGCATTCCTTCTGCTTCCAGACCCTGTCCTGAATCACGAACATCTCCAGCTAGTTGACTCAGCTTATCAGGGTAATGGGGAGAAGGCAATGGCACCCCACTCCAGTACTTTTGCCTATAAAATCCCATGGATGGAGCCTGGTAGGCTGCAGTCCATGGGGTTGCTAGAGTCGGACACAACTGAGCGACTTCACTTTCACTTTTCACTTTCATGAATTGGAGAAGGATATGGCAACCCACTCCAGTGTTCTTGCCTGGAGAATCCCAGGGACAGGGAAGCCTGGTGGGCTGCCGTCTATGGGGTTGCACAGAGTCGGACACGACTGAAGTGACTTAGCAGCAGCAGCAGCATGGTAATGAAGATGCAGATGGCGGGGGGTGGGGGTGGTGGTAAGGTTGTTATGTGTGGGGGATGGTTTTCAGATGACAAGAGATGAGTTGGAGTAAGGAGAATGTGGTCCTCCAACCGCTCATTCATTGGGGACCTGCCTGAATCTGCTACCTTGGACTCCTCAAGGTATCTCTAAGACAGAAATTTCAAAATGGACTTTCTATAAACTTCTTACTACAAAACGATTTCAAACATAACAAATATAATAAAGAAGAGTGTGATAAATGCTATATTTTATCATTTTGGCATGAATAAGTACAAAACTAACCTCTTAGTCCCACCGGTTGTCATTGACTGGAGTCTATGCAACATCAAGGTGGTGGCCAATTGAGTTCCAGGTGAAGACATTCTTGACTTGCATCAGTCTTTCTCTTGTTGCTATCTTCTCACATGTGGTGGTTGAAGGGAAGGAGGAAGAGGATAATAAGAGAGAAAAATAGGGAGAGGCTAATCCCATCATGAGGGACCACTGTCAAAAACCCATGTCAACCTGGGTACCTCCCAAATGCCCTACTTCCTAATACCATCACATTGGGAGCCAAGGGTGGACACAGTTCAATCCATAGCAGCTATGCAGATCTGCTTTTAAATTCAGACAGACACTCATTTCATTCTCTTTTTTACTTCTTATTCATTTTCCTGAAGTATTTTAGGGACTAGATGGACAATTTACAAAATGTACATAATGAGTATTTGGGGTAAAATAATGGGATGTTAAAAAAATGCACTTTGTTCCCAATAAAATTAACATCTAATATCCAGTCCATGTACAAATTTTCCTAATTCTCAAAAAGCAGTTTTCATGGTTTATTGAAAGAATGTAGTCATATGTTGCACTTGGTTGTTCTCCTTTAAGATGAAATAACTGTTCCTCTCTCAATTTTAATGCCATTAATTTGTTCAGAAATTGGGCAGTAGCAGGGTGGATTGTCTTACAGAATGTCCCACTATTGGGTTTAGAGCAGGAGTCCACAATACCAGCACAGTGGGTCAGGACCAGTACCAGTCCTTGGTCTATTAGGAACCAGACCTCCACAGAAGGAGGTGAGCTGAAGGCCAGTGAGTGAGGCTTCATCTGTATTATAGCCGCTCCCCATCACTCTCTCATCTCTCCCAGAATCGACAGTCTAGCTTGTTTTCCTGGAACTGTTTGTAGTTACATAACCTATGCTTAATAGAAACAAAATAGCATAAATATTGATGATCATTTTCCTTTCTCACTTCTCAGAATGGTGAGTTGGTGCCCTAGCAAACTATCACTGTGTCAAATAACATGTTGCCTATTAACATTTGGACACATTTGGCCACCTTAAAATTAAATATTAAAAAACTAAGATCATGGGATGCAGCCCCATCCTTCATAGCAAATAGAAGGAGAAAAGGTGGAAGCGGTGACAGATTTCTTCATCTTAGCCTCTAAAACCACTGTGGATGGTGACTGCAGCCATGAAATCAGAGGACGCTTGTTTCATGGCAGGAAAGCTATAAGAAACATAAACAGTGTGTTGAGAAGCAGAAAAATCATTCTGCCCAACAAACTGGTAGATGTTTGGGCTTTTCATTTGCATTCTTAAACTTTCTGTCCAGGCCCCATTGGGCTTTGAAGTGCCTTAGCTTTCTGGTCCTTCACAATTCCCAAGATTACTTTGTTCATTTCTTTACCCAGTCCTGAAATCAGCCGTCTCTTTAAGAATCCATGCATCGTCTGCTGGGAAATGTATTTAGAAGCTACATGTTAGACCTCAGAATAGTCACTGTTATCAAGTTGTCATTATTTGTAGGCTTTACATTGGTCAGAGTAGGAAGTAAACATTTTCCTTAAAAAATAAAATAAAAAGGAATATAATTAGTTGCTACAAATGTATGATTTCAGTTCAAGGTTTAAGACAGCAGGGTTTGAATTATACTTCTTTCTGTTACCTGTGAACGTCTTTTTCTAGCCACTGAAAGGCTTATTTCAGAACATTAATTTTAATTATTGTCTTTTTTTTTTTACTGTTAACATGCATATGATTCTGTCACAATAACAGAAGTTATGAGGAACAATAAGTTGTTGAATATAGTTTCAGATTTCTTTCCTGTTTTTCTCTTGTTTATCTTTGGTTTTGTTTTGGATGGGCAGTATTTTGTTTTTCCTTAGAAGATATTCCACTCTGAATGCAGTCATAATTCTGAATTTTAAAGCCACTTAAGTAATGTGTGGTTATGGGCAGCTAGTCACCAGCTTGATGCAATTGGATTTATCAGTCTCTTTGTTCTCAATTTGTTCAGTTCAGTTCAGTCCTTTCAGTCGTGTCCATCTTTTTGCAAAGCCATGGACTGCAGCATGTCAGGCTTCCCTATCCATCACCAACTCTCGGAGCTTACTCAAGCTCATGTCCATCGACTTGGTGATGCCATCCAACCATCTCATCTTGTCTTCCCCTTCTCTGCCTGCCTTCAATCTTTCCTAACATCAGGGTCTTTTCCAATGGGTCAGTTCTTCCCATCAGGTGGGCAAATAATTGGAGCTTCAGCTTCAAATTCAGTCTTTCCAGTGAATATACAGTACTGATTTTTTTTAGGATGGACAGCTTTGATCTCCTTGCAGTCCAAGGGACGTTCAAGAGTCTTCTCCAGCACCATAGTTCAAAGGGCATACACGTGTGTCATTTGTCAGTGATGTCATATTTCCCCTGTTGGGATTTAACCACCAGAACTGAATTTAAACAACATGCAAAAATGAGGATTAAATCACAGTGCCCCATCTAAACACACCTGGCAAAAGGACAGGTTCCTGTTGTAATCAAGGGACAGGCATGGATTGATCTCATGCAGGAATAGGCCCTGGGAGTGTTGGATGAGTCATTAAACACAGTTGTCTTTACTTGGCTGCCACAGTAGTTGTGTCTTCTTTGATTGGGAAGACATTTAAAAATTATTTTTTGTATGTTTGGTTTGGCAGATAAAATTTTTCATGACATAGACCCTATGGGGAAATTATATCAGAAATATATCCATTTATTTTCAGCAGTTAAATTTTGTTGGTTTGTATGTTCCTGATGATCTTTCTTTATAAATAAAAAGGAAACACACATGTTCAGTATGCATTCAGTCTCTTTTTATATCAACCGACATGAATTAAATTCCTATCTGTCCCCACTGCATTCCCAACTCTAGGCGAGAAATAAAAACCTGCAGAGACTGAATGCTTATTCCAGCACATCACTGTGGAGATTTCGTTCCCACTGTTTTTTGGGGAAAAAATCAGTTGCTAACATTAAAATCAGTAGATTGTACATAAATATTCAAACTTTCGATTCTCTTGAAAACATGGCCAACTGGCCTGCTTTCCAGAATGGGTGAAGTGGAGGAAAGGCTGCTCCCAGTGGTAAGGCCTGTGCCGCTCAGGGTTCAACATGGCCACCTAGTCCTAGTGTCATATCTCTTGCCTCTGGGGCCATGACTTCGTGAGAACTAGACTGCTAGGTCTCTTAAGATAAAGACTACTTTTGTCTTGATCAACTTTGACTTTGAAGCCTTTAACCCAGAACCTAGCACACAGTTCTTCCTTGTATGTTTGTTGGATGCTATAAAATATTTTGTGGATGCATATGACATTTCTTCCAATACTGAAACCATGCAATTGAAGTACTGTTCTGCCCTAAATCTTTGATGCAGACTGGCATCATAGGTGCCCCTGATGTCTGCCATTAGACCCACTACCTAAAGCCAACTGGGCTTTATGTCCCTGGGCTGTGCCTGAAGTCTTCACTTTGCCATTTGACAACCTATCCTCCTAGCAATCTTCTCACCAATGAAGACAGCAATGCGTATCTCATGAAGTGGCTAGGAAGATGACATGAAACAAAGAATGTTGAGCATGGCCCTTAGTATCCATTTTTATGATGTTCTTAGCAGTTTTTTCTCCAAGTAGGCAAGGTTATCCATCTTCTTAGATGTCCATAAAGATCAGTTTGATTTTCCAGCCAAGATTCAAGGAAGAGATTACAGTTCAATTCTCTGTATTCTGTGAAGCTTCAAAGTCCATTCATCAAGGACACTGATGAAGGTAAAGTTTTTATCGAGACCTTTGTGTTTTTTCAGACCTATTATTGGCCTAAAGGGCTAAACTAGGGCATGTCAGAGCATATATAACTAGGGGCTCCCGGTCACCACTACATGCTAAGAACCTGAACTTCCCTGAGTACTTAGAGCCAGGAAAGTAGCATGAAGTGGCTTGTGCTCCTCGACCTGGTGGCCTTCTCAGATTGCAGAATCATGTAAGTATGGAGACTGTAAGCCACATCATCTTCCTTTCTGTGATTTTTATTTTCATCTAATTATTCTTCTACTCATCAGATTTAAAATGGAATGGAATATTTCCCTGACAATCTTAAAGTTTAACCCTTAAATATTGATAAGTACCTTGCTATAGGAACTGTGGGACCCACAGTTCTTGGTGTAGATTTGCATAGTTGCACAACTCTGGGGTCCAGTCATGTCATGACCTATTGAAATTGGAACTCCTTGCAATTGTTCAGTGCACAGTCAATGCAGATGTAGGTGTGGTCCTGGGGAATAGCACTTTTCTAGGTTTTATTTGGCATGTTCTTTGTTCCCTCTCTATTTCAGTGTGTATATGTCTATGTCTGCATCTCTGTATCACTATCATTTATCTCTCTATCCCTTTGGAAGTCTCTATGAGTGTATTTCTCTCTGTGGTGTTTTCTTTTAACTTTTCTTTTAATTTTCTGCACTTCCTGAACTTGTTCCCTATATCCTGGATTCTTCTTTTAACTCTCTCTTATCTTTCAATTTGGAGAAAGATTGGGAGAGATACTTATACACTGTTTTATATCTGACAAACTGTGTGACCATAGCCAATTCACAATCCTCTTGCATTTCAAATTCCTCCCTTGTAAAAGAAGACAGGAATCCCCCTTCTAACTCCTTCCCTGAGCTTCTAGGAGAAGGATACAGTGGGGTGGCATCAGCAGTGCTAGTGGCTGTCATATTGAGACTTCCTATTTATCAGGAACCTTATATTCATCACTTCACTTATCCCCAAGATATCCTATATGGAGTGTTTGAATCGTTACATTCCACCATTTTACTGAAGGGAAGACTGAAACCCCACATGGTCATATGGCTTACCCAACATTACAGAACAGAATCTTTATTCAAACTTATGTCTTTGCCATGGAATATGCATAAAATTCTTATAATAAGGTGACTCATAAAAATGATTGGAAAGTACACAGTGCCATTACAATGACAGTTATACCTTAACACTGACATCTAATTGTAGCATCTTCTTTGTTTTCTTTGTCAAATGTTCAGCGAAAGAATATCTCTAAGGTACTCACTCCCTGAGGAACATCATGGATGTGAGAGTTTTGGGAGGATGGTGCTCCACAGCACCCCCTGATGCTCTAGCCTAGCACTGGGGCTCATCTGAAGATGCCACATAGGATATTGGGGCTGGGGCTCCTCCAGGAGGCAGAAACATTGGGCAAAAGGGCCCCATGCAGAGGAGAAGGCACTTTCATCCTCAACTGTTGGTCTTGGTGTTGGGCCCAGAAATTACCAAGTTGTAGGTAAACATCCATTTCTGTGTCAAAGATGTGTCATTAGTTTGAGGGAGATTGTTCCTTCTGAGAAGAAGGCAATGACAACCCGCTACAGTACTCTTGCCTGGAATAACCCAAGGACGGAGAGGCTTGGTAGGCTGCAGTCGATGGGGTCGCTAAGAGTCAAACACCACTGAGTGACTTCACTTTCACTTTTCACTTTCCTGAATTGGAGTGGAAATGGCAACCCACTCAAGTGTTCTTGCTTGGAAAATTCCAGGGATGGTGAAGCATGGTGGGTTGCTGGCTATGGGGTTGCACAGAATCAGATACGACTGAAGCAACTTAGCAGCAGCAGCAGCAGCTCCTTCTGAACTAAGGGAGTCAACTAGTTACAGATGAAGAGTGAACCATCTCTGATCAGAAGGTAGAACCAACTGCAAAGCAAATATGAATAAACAGGCAGAGTAATTCTGTTTCCACAGATGCAAGAACCACAGGAGGAAAAAGTTACTGAACCTGTATTCCGTGTAAGGCAATAAGAATCTAACACAGTGCTTACTGTTTTTAGATTAGAAAAAGGGCTTATTTGTCTTCAAGAATGCTCATGTCAGCCTGAGAAATAGGCAAACAGTAAATACATGTCAAATTAAAGAGTCACTTTTGTGGCATTGATTGAATGTGATCAGAGTTTAGAGTTAGAACCTGGGGTTGATTAAGAAGGACCTCCTGGAGAAGCAGAGAAGGCAATGGCAACCCACTCCAGTACTCTTGCCTGGAAAATCCTATGGATGGAGGAGCCTGGTAGGCTGCAATCCATGGGGTCGCTAAGAGTCAGACATGACTGAGCGACTTCACTTTCACTTTTCACTTTCATGCATTGGAGAAGGAAATGGCAACCCACTCCAGTGTTCTTGCCTGGAGAATCCCAGGGACGGCGGAGCCTGGTGGGCTGCCGTCTCTGGGGTCACACATAGTCGGACATGACTGAAGCGACTTAGCAACAGCAGCATCAGCCTGGAGAAGGGAGTGCTAAGGCTGCATTTGAAGAGACTATAGAGTTTCTCAAATGAAGGCACCAGGACTTCCCTGGGTGTCCAACATTTCTGGAGGTCCGGTGGTTATGCCTCTGTGCTTCCAATGCAAGAGGTACCATTTCAATGCCTGGTCATAGAATCAATATCCTGCATACAATGTAGCACAGGAAAAAAAAATCAAATGCAAGCACCTATGTGATCAAAGGCTGTGAGCTTCACAGTGGTTGGAAAGTGATCTCAAGAGATATATGACACACAGAGGGAGACATCAGTGTGGGAACAGAGGGTAGCCAGTTCTGCTCTAACCCACTCCCTCCTTCTCCATGTAGATGTTCTACATGGATAAAATTACCATTGGAACACCCCCTCAGGAATTCCAGGTTATCTTTGACACAGTATCATCTGACTTGTGGGTGCCCTCCCTCTTTGCTCCTGTTGTGAGTACAGACACCCCATACCCGGACCATCCTTCACTTGCCCTGCCACCCTGTTTCCACCCTTGGCACCTGATGACACTCATCTCTTGGTTCTGCAGCTACACAAGTTAGGTTCAGACATTACAAGTCTTCCACCTTCTGGCCTACCCAAAAGACCTTCAGGATCACCTATGGATCTGGGAGGATGAAGGGATTGTTTATGACACCATTTGGGTAACGTGCAAAGAGAAGCTGAGTCAGGACTGGCTATGGAGTGACCCCTGCTTGCAACAGATGCAGGATCATTTGTCAGGGCCCTTCCTGGCCTAACTTCCATAGATATTGGTCATCTTACCCACAGGATCCTGTCCCTGGGGAGGCAGTGCCCATGGTGACACACGAGCAAATGGATTAGCTAACCCAGAGAGTGGCTTGAGGTGTGGACTTGCAGCTCCTCTGCCCATGAGAAGTTCAAGATTCATTTTGCTGGGTGCAAGAAGATGGGAAAAAAGCACCCACTTTTATATTCACAGACTGTTCCAGCCACTTTCAGGTGATAACTGGTTTAATTCTGCAACAACCCCACAAAGCAGGTACTCTGATTAGCTCATGAGACATATGAGGAAACTGAGGTGGAGACAGCAAGGGCCTTGCTGAGGGCACACATGTGGTAAAAGGTGGAGTTAGGCTGGCTTTTCAGGACTGAAGTTGCTGTGGGGTGTTTGGAGACTGGATAAAACTGATCTGGGGACCGTAGGGGCAGTCAAGGGCTTCAGGTATCCAGAGTGGGAAACTGGAGGCCTGAGAAGTCAAGGAGCCTGATTAATGAGTTCTCACTCTAGAGGACCCTTGAGAGTCTAATAAACCTATGGCCTGCCTCCCCCAAAATACTTAAGTAGTTCCCCTCTTTCTCTTTCTCTCTCATACACACTCACAGAAATATGCACATATCCCCAAAAGTGAATTCTCCAGGCAGTAATTTCACAGAACCCTGCAAGCAAGATTGTGTTTTTGGCTTCTGTCTTACTGGACAGATGCAGAATTCACAGTACATTACAGAGAATGTGGTCCATTCCTGTCATTAGGTCACGGTGATGCCAAAGAGAAGGCTATCTTGCTCTCGATTGATTTGTCCATTAGGTGGCACCAATGGGACCTGGCCTGACTCTTGGTTGCCCCACCTGTACAGAAGCCACAAGGCCAATTTGACTCACTCAGGTGGTGTTTTTCAGAGGGGCAGATGTTTTAAAATTCACAGCCTCTTTCAAATAGAACCCAAATTCCCTTTTTACCTTGCTCTAACCGTCTGTGGGCAACCAAAGACAGAGCCCAGTCTCAATTCTTCTCTGAGGATCTAATGGCAATGCACCCCAGCCCAGTCCTAGCCCCACTTCACGTATCTGTAAGTGGTAACACTCTTCTCTCCCACAGATTGGGGATCTTGTAACTACTGACCAGCCGTTTGGTCTAAGCATGGTGGAATATGGGTTTGAGGGCAGAAGATTTGATGGCATCTTGAGCTTGAACTACCCCAACCTCTACTTCTCTGGAACCATCCCCATCTTTGACAAGTTGAAGAATGAAGATGCCATTTCTGAGCCTGTTTTTGCCTTCTACTTGAGCAAGTAAGTCTGAGATGGACAATCCCTTTCTCTAACTTAGCTGTAAGATGCTTTCAGTTGCACGATAATTATAGAGCACTTGATAAAGAAGTATCCTGAGAGTAATATAACCAAGGATAACTATGGCCCCAGGGCCCTACCTGGCTTCACCACTGGCTTTTATAAATAAAATTTTATTGGAACACAACCCAGATCCTGGGCTCAAGACCAGTAACTTGGTCTAGGTGGGGTGAGTTATGAGGGAAGCTAATGGAAGGCAACAGGAAACAAGTTGGAGGGAAAAAAATACGATTTGCTTATGAATTTAATAAGGAAGAAAGGAGAAGGATGGTGGATATCTTTCCTTTCTCATTAGCATTTCACTGGGAGCCCAGGACCAGCTACACAATTTGCAGCAGCCAGTACACAATGGAGTATTACTCAGCCATTAAAAAGAATACATTTGAATCAGTTCTAATGAGGTGGATGAAACTGGAGCCTATTATACAGAGTGAAGTAAGCCAGAAAGAAAAACACCAATACAGGATACTAATGCATATATATGGAATTTAGAAAGATGGTAACAATAATCCTGTGTATGAGACAGCAAAAGAGACACTGATGTATAGAACAGTCTCTTATGGACTCTGTGGGAGAGGGAGAGGGTGGGAAGGTTTGGGAGAATGGCATTGAAACATGTAAAATATCATGTATGAAATGAGTCGCCAGTCCAGGTTTGATGCACGATACTGGATGCTTGGGGCTGGTGCACTGGGACGACCCAGAGGGATGGTATGGGGAGGGAGGAGGGAGGAGGGTTCAGGATGGGGAACACATGTATACCTGTGGCGGATTCATTTTGATGTTTGGCAAAACTAATACAATTATGTAAAGTTTAAAAATAAAATAAAATATAAAAAAAAGAAAAAAAAAGAAAAATGAGAGTGTGGGACACAAAACAAACATGTGGGACCCCTTGTTCAAGAAATATTAGTCATTTCAAGACAGGGAGAGCAGAGGTGGGGTCCCTTCTGAGTGTGGGGCCCTTTGGACAGAGTAGGTCACAGGCCAGTGGAGCCAACTCTGGGTGACCTGAATCCACACCCTTATAACTCCCAGGCCTTGATTTTCCTGAAAAATGACAAGGTGGACACAGGGAAAGCCAAAACACTTCAGCACCCTGTGTTCTCAGGGTGTCTGAGCACTCAGGTCGCTAAAGGTCCAGGGTGTCTTCAGAAGACATAGTGGGTGGAGCTCAGACAAGTGATTCATCTTCTAACCTCCTCTGTGCCACTCATGAGACAGTAACATGCCTCAGTCTGTATCTGTATCTCTCCTAGATGCTATTTCTGTATCTGTACATGGGGACCTTATTAGGGCCTTGATGGGTGGACCAGCACAGCTCTCAGACAGTGTTGTTGTTACTGTCCTCCAAGGATCACCCCCCCACCTTCACTTCTCTCTACAGAGATGAGTGGGATGGCAGTGTGGTGATGTTTAGTGGGGTGGACCGCCACTACTACAAGGGAGAGCTCAACTGGGTACCATTGATCCAAGCAGGAGACTGGATTGTACACATGGACTGGTAAGGCTCTCCCTCTGAGGGTCAGCCCAAGTGATGCTCCCACTACTGTACACAGACACAGGCAAACACACACAAATGCATTCTCACACAGACATGTACACCACCTTCAATGACAAAAACAGACACACAGACACATGGGAACACACAAGCAGACACATATAAACAGACACAGCAACACATAAAAACATGCATAGCTATTCCCAGACACACAAGCACACACAGAAACACATGTAAACACATATACAAAAAAAAAACACAAGCACATAGATACACAAACAACCCATGGATTCATAATCCCCAGGCCTTCTGAGCATGGCTCTGACCACAGTCCTAAGAGGCACCAGAGGTCTGTGTAGATAGGAGAAGGCTACACCCACTGCCCTTTGAAGTGGGGAGCATGGATACTGGACTCTACAGTGTGGTGAACAGAGAATCAGGGAGAATATCTCAAGCCTGAACAGAGTTATGATAAGATGACCAACTGTCCAGGGCTACCTAGGACATAGGAAGTTCTCAGTACAGATAAATGTCAGTTAAAAAAACAGGGACAGTCCTGAGAAAATGGGAAAAATTGGTCTTCTTAGGGAGCAGCTACCCAGCAGTGGAGAGAGGTTTCCTGCAATCTTAAGATGTGAAAGCAACTAAAAAAAAGACACGCCAAGTTCTTGGGCACACAGTGGGACAGAGGCTATTACAGAGAATCAGGAAGGTGGGATCCAGGAGTGACCTGAGGACAAGAGGCATAATTGATAGGATTCTGTGTGATACCCTCAGACAAAAGCTGACTTGTCCTTTGGAATTTCTGAGAGCTAGTCATGTATTTCCAAACCAGGGTCTCAAGGTCTGCGCTGGTTGTAGGAGCAGTGCTGGAAGACACCCTCTCCCAGAGGAGCCCCTCTCTCCCCCTACTATGAGAATTTGCTGCCCCTGCGAATCTCCATATTCACTCTATGTGTGACCCGTTATTTGTTCCCCATCACATACAGTTCTCTTGATGTTTCTTATTGTTTTCTCAGTCTTCATTCACTCATTGAACAGATAAGCATTGGGCATCCCCTGTGTGTCAGGCACTTTAGGGAGGCAAGGAGAATAAAACTCGCCCTCACATCTAAGAAGGCAGATGTACATGAAGTGACTTGCCCACATGTGAATTGTGACTTTGGTACATGCTAGACATGAGGAGGAGAAGGCAATGGCAACTCACTCCATGACTCTTGCCTGGAAAATCCCAGGGACAGTGGAGCCTGGTGGGTTGCCCTCTATGAGGTCGCACAGAGTCAGACATGACTGAAGTGAGTTAGCAGCTGCAGACATGAGGAAGGATCTAAAGAGAGTGACTAACAGAGGAGACTGATAAACACCAGGGGAAAGACTTCCCAAAAGCAATACAATTAAGCTGGAATCTGAAAGATGAGAAGAAATTTGCTAGTCAAAGTGAAGTGGAGTCTTCTAGGAAGGTAGACCAGCTTGTGTCAAAGTACAAAGGATCCTGGGGTATTCAAGTACTGCTTCGAGGATGTCAAGAAAGGTGCTGTGTCGAGAGCAAAGGAAAAGAGGGCAAGAGACGAAGGGCTGTTTAGGAGACAGTCAGGAAGGGGGAAACTCTCAGGAGACTCAGAGTGACTTTGATGCGTGCTTTCTTCCTTTGTCTCTCACCATCTCCATTGAAAGAAAGGTTATTGCTTGTTCTGGACGCTGCAAGGATATTGTTGACACCGGGGCAACATTCATCGAAGGCCCAGGAACACTGATCCATAACATACAGAAGTTCATCGGTGCCATGCCTCAGGGTTCCAAGGTGAAGGCTCATGCCTCAGGGTCACTCCCAGTCTCCACACACAACAAGGATAACCAGGACCAACCTCTTACTCTCTCTCTCTAACAGCACTACATTTCATTTTCTGTGGTCAATACCCTGACCTCTATTATCTTCACCATCAACAGCATCAACTACCCAGTGCCAGCTCAAGCCTACATCCTTAGGGTGAGGGGACAATACTGAGGGTTAGTTCTCAAACTGGAGTTTGCAAGAACCCTTGGGCTGCTGCTGGAAGGAGGGTGCCCTCTGGAGGCCATGTCACACCATTGCAGATGCTGCTGAGCCTTGTGGCTGAGCCAGTGCTTCCCACAAAACCAATTACTTGAGAGTAAAGGGCCGTGTGGGACACTGATCTTCCTGAAATAAATGTAGAGAGGCCACACCATATGGCATGGTGGGGTCAGGGAGAGGGGAACACTAAGGTCCTCAGTCCTCAAAGAGCTTCAATTCAATCTGAACCCTTAGGTGCATGAGCATGAAATTCAGCACTAGCAGTCCCTGAAATAGGCCATGTTACAAGGAGAATGACTGGGGACAGTCCTGGTGTGATTTCCCAACATAAGTTAACAGTGTCCCTTCCCTTCTCACAGTTTTCCTGGTTTGGATGATAAATTACATGGTCAGCCTAGTTCTCGGCTACATCTTCACCTTGCTCCAGCCAGGTGCCTCCTTTGTGAGTTGGGATACCCGACCCCTCTGTGGGGAGGTTGGATCCTAAGTTGAATAAAGGGTGCACAGTGACTGCTCAGCCCCAGCACAGGGTAGAGGCTTCATGTCAGCTTCCAGCGGGAGTTCAGAGCAGGCTGATGGGCTCAAAGAAGGCTTTGAGGAAGACAGTGAATTTCAGGAATTCTAAAACTACAAACTCATTGAGGCATATGGGGAGTTGCTTAGTTCTAGGCAAAACTGCACTGGAATCCATATAAATGGCATCTCAGGGTGGTCTGCACTGGGGCACTGGGGACTTACTAGCAGTGATGAGGGCTAAAAACTGACCAGTGTGGTTGGGGAACAAGAGTACATTACCCAACCAAGCCTGGAGTGGTCAAAGAGGATGAGTGTGGGCTGAAGGAGGCTTTGCAGAGTTCCTGAGTTAAGTCTTCAAGAAAATGTTGTGGGCACTGCTCTATTTAAGATGGATAAGCAACAATGAGTTGCACAGCAAACTCTGCTCAGTTATATGACAGTCTGGATGAGAAGGGTGTCTTTGGGACCAGGATACCTCGATACATACGGCTGAGTCACTTTACTATCCACCTGAAACTCAGAATATTGTTAATCAGCTATGCTCCAATACAAAATAAAGTTTTTTAATAAAGTATGAATTGTGGGGATGCAGGAGGAGAACCAGCATTCTGTGCAGAGAAAACAAGGAGCAGGAGTCAAAAGGAAAGAAACAGGGACTGAGGAGAGCCATGGACACACTTGTTCTTTTCTAAAAAATTATATTGAAGTGTGGCTAATCTTCAGTGTTGCTTTAAGTTATCTTGCACAACAATGTGACTCAGTTATACACATAAAAATATATTTTTATTATTCTTTTCCATGTAATTTATCAATGAATATTGAATAGAGTTTCTTATGCTCTACAGTAGGATTTTGTTGTTTTTCATTCCTCTGTTTTCCCAACTCCCAGTCCTCCATTCACCACACTCTTCCTCATGGCAACCTCATGTCTTGGCCCTCTGGTTTTGGATGAACTCTCATATCCCCTGCTGCTGAAAAAAACCCTTGATACTTACCAAAAGAGGGAAATAAAACAGAGTTGTGCTGTGTCTGGATATTAGGGGAAGTCACTGGTAAGGGCTCATGCTGACTGGTGCATGTCTCTGACTCCTCCAAGATTCTAGAGGCCACTGCTATACCACCTTTCAAGAGAACAAGGTGAGTCCATCTACAGAGACCTGGGTCCTGGGTGATGTCTTCCTGTATTTCTCGGTCTTTGATCAAGGAAATGACAGGATTGGCCTGGCAGTGGCAGTGTAAATACTTGGAGAGATTCAGGTATTAGTAACACACACTCATTCACACTTGGGCACTGCTGCCCAGGATGCTGGTGAACTGTGTTTGGTGGTCTGCACACCTTATTCTCAGTAAAGAATAAAGGGTTTCACTCTTAATAGTGCTGAAACAAATGGTTGCCACTGTTTGTGTCTGCGAGTGCAATATCTAGAACCAAGTCTGAATCAAAATTGAGAGGAGCCCTACTCCAGCTGGCTTCAAGGAAAAGGGAGGCTTATTGAAATGATTCTGGGAATCTAGGACACAAGACTCAGAGCAAATACAAAGATCTCAGTGACTGGACCCAAGAAATCATAAGTCATCAGTTCTCTCTTTCTCACCCTCGTTCTTTACCTTCCCTCTTCTTTGATGGTCTTAGCCTGACAACATTCTTCCTTAAGGCTTCCACACCTAGTGAGGGAGCCCAAGCTACCTGCTCTAGGGTTTTACATCCTGAAGGCATCTTCTAGTAAGGAAAGAAGCTTGGAGCCATTAGAGTTCAAGGGTGTTCCCTGAATGACCCACCTCAGTTCACATGTACAGCCCTAAATCAGCCATCCTGGCAGGGCCATGGGGTCCTATGATTGGCTTTACATGGTCATTGGAACTGACACAGCAGCACACATGATTGTCAATTTCCTCCAGAACATGACTGAAGCTGGGGAGAGGCAGCCACAAGGATAGTGACTGGGGGATTGTCTAGGCCATGGAGGAGTTTGGGAGGACCCACCAACTCCACCACCTCCTCATTCAGAGGAATTATAAGGGGTAATGAAATAGACTCTCTTCATCTGATCTCAGATGGTCTTATCGCTGGACTTCTCCTCCAGGGGACTTTTGGGTGAGGTACTTCATGCAGAGCTGGTTCCCTCTTGTTCCCACACCCCAGTCATCAGCTCTCTGCCACATATGTGTGTTCTGTCCTTTCCAGTCCTACTTGGTAAGTGGTGGCCCCAGTGGATCCCTGAGTCATCTCCCTCCTCCAGGGTGCAGAATGTCACTTCCTTGGCCTCCAATGCTTCTGGGGAGAATGCAAGACATGTATCAGGGAACCCAGGGTACACAGAGCCTTCAGCCTTTCTGAGCTTCCTCCAGGGGTGGAGCTACAAGCTATTTGCTTGGAGCTTCCATGGTTAGGCACTTTTGCAGTGGAAGCATCCCTTCTTTCCACCTGGATCCTTCAGTAGATGCCTCAGCTAAGACAGCAGGGGTCAGAGGTTGATTTCATTTCAGATTGACTGGTTTGATCTCCTTGCTTTATAATGGACTCTGAAGAATCTTCTCAAGCACTGCAGTTGAAAAGCTCAATTCTTTGGCATTCACTCTTTCTTATGGTTCAGATCGCTCATCTGTACATGATTACTGGAAAAATCATAGTTTTGACACTACAGACCTCTGTAGCAAAGTGAGTCTCTGCTTTTTAATACACTGTGCAGGTTTTTCATAGCCTTTCTTCCTTCCAAGGAGCAAGTGTCTTTTAATTTTGTGGCTGCAGTCAAGGTCCATAATGATTTTGGAGCCCAAGATAATAAAATCTGCCACTGTTTCCACTTCTCCCTCATCTATATGCCATGAAGTGGTGGGACTGGATGCCATGAATGTTGAGTATTTTTTTGTGAATAATATTTTGAATGCCAACTTTTAAGCCAGCTTTTTTCATCTTCTATCCTTATCAATTGGTCTTTAGTTCTTTGCTTTCTGCTATTAGTGTGGTGTCATCTTCATATCTGTGGATGTTGATATTTCTCCCAGCAATCTTGATTCCATCTTGGGATTTATGCAGTCCAGCATATTGAATGATCTTTCCTACATACAAGTTCAATAAGCAGAGTGACAATGTATACCTTGTCTTGCTCCTTTCCCAATTTTAAATCTTTTAGCTGTTCTGTGTCTGATTCTAACTGCCACTTTTTGACCTACATACAGACTTTCAAGAGACAGGTAAGGTGATCTGTCACTCCCATTCTCTTAAGAATTTTCCTCAGTTTGTTGTGGTCCACACAGTGAAAGGCTTTAGCATAGTCAGTGAAGCAGATGCAGATGTTTTTCTGGGATCCCCTTGCTTTCTCTATGGTCCAATGGATGTTGGCAATTTGATCTCTTGTTCCTCAAACCAGTTTGTACATCTGGAAGTTCTCAGTTCATGTACTGTGAAGCTTAGCTTGAAGGATTTTGAGCATTACCTTGCTAGCAAGTGAGATGAGCACAATTGCATGATAGGTTGAACATTCTTTGGAATTGCCTTTCTTTTGGATTGGAATGAAAACTGACCTTTTCCATCACTGTGGCCACTGCTGAGTTTTCCAAATTTGCTGACATATTGAATGCAGCAACCGTTACAGCCTCATTCTTTAGGATGTTTTAAACAGCTCAGCTGGAATTCCATCACCTCCACTAGCTTTGCTTGTAGTGATGCTTCCTAAGGCCCACTTGACTTCATGTTCTAGTTTATCTGGCTTTACATAAGTGACCACAAAATCATCTCTATCCAGGTCATTATGTCCATATTTGTATAGTTCTGTGCATTCTTGATACCTCTATTTAATCTCATCTGCTTCTGTTAGGTCTTTGACTTTTCTGTCCTTTATTGTGCCCATCTTTCCATGAAGTATACCTATGGTATCTCTAATTTTCCTGAAGAGATCTATACACTTTACAATGTATTATTTTCCTCTAATTCTTGCACTTTTCACTTACAAAACTTTCTTATCTCTCCTTGCTATTCTCTGGAAGTCTGCATTTCATTGGGTATATCTTTCCCTTTCTTGTTTGCTGTTCACTTCTCTTATTTTCTCAACTGTTTTCAACGCCTCCTCAGGCAACCACTTTGCCTTCTCACATTTGTTTTTCTTGGGGATGGTTTTGGTCACCACTTCCTGTACAATGTTACAAACCTCCATCCATAGTTCTTCAGGCTACCAGACCGAATCCCTTGAATCTATGTTTCATCTCCACCGTATAATCGTAAAGGATTTGACTTAGAGCATAGCTTAATGGTCTAGTGGTTTTCCTTACTTTCTTCAATTGATATGCAGATGACACCACCCTTATGGCAGAAAGTGAAGAGGACCTAAAAAGCCTCTTGATAAAAGTGAAAGAGGAGAGTGAAAAAGTTGGCTAAAAGATCAACATTCAGAAAACTAAGACCATGGCATCTGGTCCCATCACTTCATGGGAAATAGATGGGAAAAGAGTGGAAACGGTGTCAGACTTTATCTTGGAGGGCTCCAAAATCACTGCAAATGGTGATTGCAGCCATGAATATTGCTTGCTTCTGCCTAAGCAATAGTGCCAGATGACCACCCACCACTCCCAGTGGGTATGGAGCAAAAAAACACAATTTGAGGACTATACAGTGGAAGTGATAAATAGATTTAAGGAACTAGATCTGATAGACAGAGTGCCTGATGAACTATGAATGGAGGTTCGTGACATTGTACAGGAAACAGGGATCGAGACCAGCCCCATGGAAAAGAAATGCAAATAAGCAAAATGGCTGTCTGAGGAGAACTTACGAATACCTGTGAAAATAAGAGAAGCTAAAAGCAAAGGAGAAAAGGAAAGATACAAGCATCTGAATGCAGAGTTCCAAAGAATAGCAAAGAGAGATAAGAAAGACTTCCTCCACAATCAATGCAAATAATAGAGGAAAACAGCAGAATGGGAAAGACTAGAGATCTCTTCAAGAAAATTAGAGATACCAAGGGAACATTTCATGGAAAGATGGGCTCAATGAAGGACAGAAATGGTATGGACCTAACAGAAGCAGAAGATATTAAGAAGAGGTGGCAAGAATACACAGAACTATACAAAAAAGAGCTTCACGACCCAGATAAACACGAAGGTGTGATCACTCACCTATAGCCAGACATCCTGGAATGTGAGCTCAAGTGGGCCTTAGAAAGTATCACTACGAACAAAGCTAGTAGAGGTGATGGAATTTCAGTTGAGCTATTTCAAATCCTGAAAGATGATACTGTCAAAGTGCTGAACTCTATATGCCAGCAAATTTGGAAATTCAGCAGTGGCCACAGGACTGGAAAAGGTCAGTTTTAATTCCAATCCCAAAGAAAGGTAATGCCAAAGAATGCTCAAACTTTTGCACAATTGCACTCACCTCACGTGCTAGTAAAATAATGCCCCAAAATCTCCAAGCCAGGCTTCAGCAATACGTGAACTGTGAACTTCCTGATGTTCAAGCTGGTTTTAGAAAAGGCAGAGGAACCAGAGATCAAATTGCCAACATCTGCTGGATCATCAAAAGAGCAAGAGAGTTCCAGAAAAATATCTATTTCTGCTTTATTGACAAGGCCAAAGCCTTTGACTGTGTGGATCACAATATACTGTGGGAAATTCTGAAAGAGATGGGGATACCAGACCATCTGACCTGCCTCTTGAGAAACCTGTATGCAGGTCAGGAAACAACAGTTAGAACCAGGCAAGGAATAACAGATTGGTTCCAAATAGGGCAAGGAGTATGTCAAGGGTGTATATTGTCACCCTGTTTATTTAACTTATATGCAGAGTACATCATGAGAAACTCTGGGCTGGATGAAGCACAAGATGGAATCAAGATTTCCAGGAGAAATATCAATAACCTCATATGTGCAGATGACACCACCCTTATGGCAGAAAGTGAAGAGGACCCAAAAAGCCTCTTGATAAAAGTGAAAGAGGAGAGTGAAAAAGTTGGCTAAAAGATCAACATTCAGAAAACTAAGACCATGGCATCTGGTCCCATCACTTCATGGGAAATAGATGGGAAAAGAGTGGAAACAGTGTCAGACTTTATCTTGGAGGGCTCCAAAATCACTGCAAATGGTGATTGCAGCCATGAAATTAAAAGACGCTTACTCCTTGGAAGGAAAGTTATGACCAACCTAGATAGAATACTGAAAAGCAGAGATATTACTTTTCTAACAAAGGTCCGTCTAGACAAGGCTATAGTATTTACAGTGGTCATGTATGGATGTGAGAGTTGTACTGTGAAGAAAGTTGAGTGCCAAAGAATTGATGATTTTGAACTGTGGTGTTGGAGAAGACTCTTGAGTGTTCCTTGGTCTGCAAGGAGATCCAGTCAGTCCATCCTAAAGGAGATCAGTACTGGGTGTTCATTGGAAGGACTGATGGTAAAGTTGAAACTCCAATACTTTGGCCACCTCATGCAAAGAGCTGACTCACTGGAAAAGACCCTGATGATGGGAGGTATTGGGGGCAGGAGGAGAAGGGGATGACAGAGGATGAGATCATTGGATGGCATCAACTGACTTGATGGACATGAGTTTGAGTGAACTCTGGGAGTTGGTGATGGACCGGGAGCCCTGGCATGCTGTGATTCACGGTGTCTCAAAGAGTTGGACATGACTGAGCGACTGAACTGAACTGACCCTAGGTTTGTTCTGGCGTTTAACATACTTAGCTGTGTGACCTTGATCAAGTCCCTCAGTTTTCTCATCTGAAAATGGGCACCATGATGATACTTCAACCATTTAGATAGCATATGTGCCAGCAAAGAGCAGGTGGCCCTGAGAGGGCTTTCTGGATTCCTGAGTCTGGAACAAATATGAATTATTCTGCCACCTGGGGAGAAGGAAATCTGTTTAGAGGTTATGCCTGCCATCCCCAAAGTTAAATACTGATTCAAGCCAAATGACATCTATTTCTGAACCATAATATAGAACTCTGACTGATCCGATGCTTCTGTTTTCCTGGGTCCCACAAGAGCTAATGATTACTGTCTCAGATTATTCCCTTCCTTAGCCTTACCAGTCAGCCTTTCCTTGCCAACTACTTCTAGCCTGAATTCAACTGCAAGGAGAGTTGTAAGGCTTTTGGTCTCTTTTCGGTTTCCCACATCTCCAGTGTAGCAACAAGTAGCTGTTATGGCTACTTGTCATAGAAACAGTTATGGCAACCTGCAGAGTTCAATCTCAGTCTGCTAAATTAAACTGTCTCCATATGGCCCCTCATGGTTAAAATACCTAAAGTGGCCTTAAAAACCTGCCTATGCCTGCTGTTTATCAGGAAATATGTGTGGACCTGATATAGTTTGCTTTCCCAAGCATGATTCCAACCATGCATTTAAGGAACCAGACAGTTAGTCATCTAACTACCCACAGGAATTGACAAAAGCAAACCATCCATCGTGCATTTCTCGCTTATCTCAAAACAATATTGAAGTGATCTGCTGCAACAATCTGATACATTGGCATGTACACTCTAGATGGGACACTTTTCCTCTGGATTTGATTCCCAACTAGTGCACAATGTCTACCATGAGCCTGGCATTCTAGCAGGTGGTCACCTGGTTTTTGCAGACTTAGCCCACTCCTGATACCTTCCACATCCGTCAGTAAAATCTAGAGAACAAACTCAGTCAAAGCTCTCACTTCACAGAAGACAGCTTTTGTTTTTTTAAAAAACAATGTTTGGTAACACATTCAAAATCTTGTGCTCCTTGCCTTGGATTCAAGGACTTGTACAAGAGGATGGGAAGCTTCCCCTTCCCCCTAAATCTTTCTCTACTCCCACCAGGGCCAGAGGCTTCACTGGACCCTGTGTCCTCACTTGTATTGTTCAGTTGCTAAGTCATGTCTGACACTTTGTGATTACATGTATGGCAGCAAAACAGGCTTCCTTGTCTTTCACTATTTTGCAGAGTTTCCTCAAACTCATGTCCATTGAGTTGGTGATGCTGTCTCATCATCTCATCCTTTTGATACCTCTCCTTCTGCAAACAATCTTTCCCAGCATCAGGATCTCTTCCAATGAGCTGGCTCTTCACATCAGGTGGCCTAAATGTTGGAGCTTCATCTTCAGCATCAGCATTTGCATTGAATATTGCTCTACCACTTCCAAAACCAAACTCATGTTTCCAATCACATAACAATATTGAGCATTGATAAGGTTTAATAGAACAGGGATATTGTCCCCTGGGAAATCTCAGCACTGCCGCCCTGTCTTTCTCTTACCATTCTCTGAACCTGGCATAGAATTGCTTCCCTACAGCTTCTCTTGCTTGAAAAGGCCTACCAACCTATCATTGTCAGCTATCCAGGAACTGTTCCTTCCTCTTTCCCAAAAGACTTCTGCCTGCTCCCTGATTGTCCTCTGTACATCAGTTCAGAGGACTTGCTATATCATGCTAACTTCTTGCTATATCATGGGGTGCAGCACACCAGGCTTCCCTGTCCATCACCAACTTCCAGAGCTTGGTCAAACTCATGTTTATCAAGTTGGTGATGCCACCCAACAATTTCATCTTCTGTCTTCCCCTTTACCTCCTGCCTTTAATCTTTCCCAGCACTGGGGACTTTTCTAATAAGTAGGTTCTTCCCATCAGGTGGCCAAAGTATTGAAGGTTGAGCTGCAGCATCAGTCATTCCAATGAATATTCAGAACTTGATTCCTTAGGGTGGACTGGTTCGATCTCCTTGAAGTCCAAGGGACTCTCAAGAGTCTTGTCCAACACCACAGCTTAAAAGCATCAATGCTTTGGTGTTCAGCTTTCTTTATGGTCCAACTCTCACACCCATCACAACTTCTGGCAAAACCATAGCTTTGACTATACAGACCTTTGCTGGTAAAGCAATGTCTCTGCTTTTTAGTATGCTGTCTAGGTTTTTCATAGCTTTATCTTCCAAGGATCAGCGTCTCTTTTTTCACAGCTGCTAAAGCCTGTCACTGTTTTCATTGTTTCTCCATGTATTTGCCATGAAGTAATGGAATGGGATGCCATGATCTTAGATTTTGTGATCTGTACATACCATATCAAGACCATCCCTAAGAAGAAGAAATGCAAAAGTTTGTTTGAGAAGGCCTTACAAATAACTTACAGAAGAACAGAAGCAGGACGGAAAGGAGAAAGAAAGACATACCCATCTGAATGCAGAATTCCAAAGAATAGCAAGGAGAAATTTTAAAAAAGCCTTCCTAAGTTATCAGTGCAAAGAAATAGAGGAGAACAACAGAATGGGAAAGATCAGAGATCTCTTCAAGAAAATTAGAGATAGGGAGGGAACATTTCATGCATAGGTGGGCACAATAAAGGACAGAAATGATATAGACCTCACAGAATCAGAAGATATTAAAAAGAGGTTGAAAGAATATATAGAACTGTACAAAAAAGATATTAATGACCCAGATAACCATGATGGTGTGATCACTCACCTAGAGCTAGACATCCTGAGGTGCACATCAAGTGGGCCTTCAGAAGTATCACTAGGAGCAAAGCAAGTGGAGGTGATGGAATTGAAGTTGAGCTATTTCAGATCTTAAAAGATGATGCTGTTAAACTGCTGCACTCAGTATGCTAGCAAATTTGGAAAACTCAGCAATGGCCACAGGACTGGAAAGGTCTAATTCATTCCAATCCAAAAGAAAGGCAGTTTCAAAGAATGTACATCTCCCACACAGTTTCACTCATCTCAGATGCTACCAAAGTAATTTCTCCAAGCAAGTCTTCAACAGTACATATACTGTGAAATTCCATATGTTCAAGCTGGATTGAGAAAAGGTAGAGGAACCAGAGATCAAACTGCCAACATCCGTTGGATCATAGAAAAAGCAAGAGAATTGCATAAAAACACCTACCTCTGCTTCATCGAATTTGCAAAAGCCTTTGACTGTGTGGATTACAGTAAACCGTGGAAAACTTACAGAGATTGGAATACCAGAGCATCTTATCTGCCTTCTGAGAAATCTGTATTTAGGTCAAGAAGCAACAGCAGAACTGAACAAGGAACAACAGACTGGTTCCAAATCAGGAAAGGAGTATGTCAAGTCTGAATACTGTCACCCTGATTACTTAACTTATATGCAGAGTACATCATGAGAAATGCCCAATTGGATGAAGCAAAAACTGGAATGAAGATTTCCGGGATAAATATCAATAACCTCAGATATGCAGATGACACCACCATCACAGCAGAAAGTGAAGAGGAACTAAAGAGCTTCTTGATGAAAGTGAAGGAGGAGAGTGAAACATCTGACTTAAACTCCCCAATCAGAAAATGTGTATCATGGCATTTGGTCCCATCAGGGCAAATAGATGGGGAAACAATGGAAACAGTGAAAGATTTTATTTTGGGGGGCTCCAAAATCACTGCAGATGATGACTACAGCCATGAAATTAAAAGATGCTTGCTTGTTTGAAGAAAAACTATGACAAACCTAGACATCATTTTTGAAAGCAGAGACATTACTTTGCTAAAACAGTTCAGTATAATCAAAGCTCTGATTTTTTTCCTATTTTCATGTATGGATGTGACAGTTGCACCATAAGGAGTGGTGAGCGATGAATAATTGATGCTTTTAAGCTGTGGTGTTGGACAAGACTCTTGAGATTCCCTTAGACTGTAAGGAGATCCAACCAGTCAAAGCTAAAGGAAATCAATCATGAATATTCATTGGAAGCACTGAATCTGAACCTGAAGCTCCAATACTTTGGCCAACTGTTGTAAAGAACAGACTCATTTGGAAAGGCCCTGTTGCTGGGAAATATTGAAGGCAGGAGGAGAAGAAGACAACAGAGGATGATATGGTTGGATGGCATCACTGACTTGATGGACATGAGTTTGAGCAAGCTTCTGGGGTTGGTGAAGGACAAGGAGGCCTGGCGTGCTGCAGTCCCTGGGGTTGCAAAGAGTCAGACATGACTGAGTGACTGGACTGAATTGAATATACCCTATAGAAAATACTATTTGTAATTGGCATGTTTCTCCAGCAAGACCGGGGCTCCTTAAGGCCCCAACACATATCCCCAATCAAGTCTGCACCCATGCACAGAAGTCAGTGCCTAACATTCACAAGGCATTCAGTGAGTTCTGATTGCAGGGGGACCTCCATTTTGGTAGACATAGAAGAGCAAAGGACACGTTTATGCTCCTGTCTCAGACAACTCCAAAATAGACAAAATAAATGAAAGAGTATTTTTTTACATCAAACATCTGGCAGCAAAGAATGGATTCCTGGGGTGGGTGTGGGGGGCAAGGGAGCCAGCAAAGTGAGTTCTACAATTGTCCCAACTCTAGAAATAGAGTCCAACACATACATGGAGGGGGTACATAGGCAGAGACAAACAGTTTCCCCAAGAATGGAGATTTGAGACTCTAGATAGTTAAGAGTTCACAGGAGAAAGCTACACAGATAGAACTGTGAGAAGGTACAGATGATACCCCTCCAGTTTTCGGTGGAGAGTTGATAGTACTGGTCTGAATTATAGGGAACAACCTTTGAGCCTCAAATTGACCCAAGTCTAATTGTGTACTCACCCACCAGAGGGGAAATTATTCATAATTCCCAAGACATCAGTAGGGCCTTGAAGACAATATTGCCTTGCTAGTGGGGAATAATAAACCTGGTCTAAAGGCTGGTCTCATCTCAGCTTAAAAAACTGAACAGCAAGCCTTCAAAAAGTACAACTGTTTCCAAGAAATTAGCAGTGTTTGCAAACAATGCCAGGAATAATTTTTTTTTAATTTTATTTTATTTTTAAACTTTACATAACTGTATTAGTTTTGCCAAATATCAAAATGAATCCACCACAGGTATACATGTGTTCCCCAACCTGAACCCTCCTCCCTCCTCCCTCCCCATTCCATCCCTCTGGGTTGTCCCAGTGCACCAGGAATAATTTATAATAATTAAAAAACTTCCAGCGTCCAAAGGGTAAAAATGACCACATTCAACATCCAGTTTAAAATTTCCATATAAATTATGGAAAGTATTTCTCCTAGTTCCTTCACGATATTGTAAAGTAATTATCCTCTAACTAATATATAGAAATTTAAAAAGAAAAAAATTCCAGATGTGCAAAGAAGCAAGAAAATATCCAAAATGAGGGGAAAATCAATCGGTAAAAACACGCTCAGTCACTACAAAAAGCTCTGTATTATATTTTCCGAGTCTTTCACATACACTAGTGAAAAATTGTTTCCTCCCCTTTTATACTTCTGGCTCGTTTCAACCAACCATGGCTCTTGTGCCACGTTCTGGAATCTTGGTTCTCTGTCATTTGCAGTGATATCCTAGTTCCATCAGTATATTGTAAAGTAATTATCCTCAAATTAAGATAAAAAAATTAAAAAGAAAAAAATTCCAGGCATGAAAAGAAGGAAGAAAGTATCCATAATAATGGAAAAATCAATTAGTAAAAGCACAGTTAAAAATATACATTACATAATTAGCAAGGAAGGACGTTAAAATGGTTACTACAGCAATAATCCTTATAATCATGAAGCTGAAGAGTATTGAGTATGTTAAATAGATACATGGAAAATAGTAATGGAAAAAATGTTGGGAAATAATTAATTGTCCATCACAGAACTTTGAAACGACTTTAAGAATACTACAATATATGTAGATGGAATCCAACAGGAAGTTAGAGACAGGAGAATAGAGAAAAGAACTTCATAATTACTGGCTGAAAAATGTCCAGATATTATGAAAGCTTTAAACCCACAAACACAGAAGCTCAATTAACTCAAGGACAAGAAGTATGACAACTATACAAAGGCACATAATAATTCATTGCTTAAAACAACCAACTAAAGAAATGTAACCAGAAGGAAAAACAGACACAGCAGAACAAAAAAATGGGGATGACAGCAGACTAGGCATATGAAACAACGTTAGCCAGAAGACACTGGCACCACATCTTAGAATGCTGAGAGAAATAGAATTGACTCAGAATTCTATACCCAAGAAAAATACATATCAAAAACAAGATAGAATACTTTCTCAGACATACAACAACTGCAAGACTGCATCACCACCAACAGACCAATGTAATAAATGTGTTATAAAAGGTTTCAAGTCAGAAGGAATTTAAAAGGAAGGGGAAATCTGGATCTATAGGGGGAAGGAACAGTAGCCAAATGATCAACATGTAATATATATTAAAAGGTAATTATAATGAGTTCCCCAGTGGTCCAGTGGTTAAGGATCTATTTTGCAATGCAGGGGATGCTAGTTTGTTTCTTTGCCAGAGGAGTAAAATCCCACATGCCACTGAACAACTAGGCCTGCATGTCTCAAATAGAGTTTACACACTGCAAGTACTGAGCTTGCCCTCCTCAAATAGAGAGCCCCTACCACAAGGAAGATCCTGCATGCCACACTAAGACCCAACACAGCCAAAGAAATGATAAATAAATATATAATTTCATAATTATTAATAATTATCCTAATTAATAATGATAGACTGGAAAGTTAATGATGCATACCATGGATCTTAAAACTACTTTTAAAAAGTTACAGTTAATAAAGTGACAAAGTCTATAAATGGGAATCATAAAAACTACTCATTCACAAACAAGTCAGGGATAAAAAGAGACATGGGAAGAAAGAACATGAGACAAACTGAAGATAAAGAGCAAGATGATAGAATTAAAGCCAGCTAGAGTTAAACCCTCAGATGTGAACCCAGACTGAAGATATACCCCAGGCCCCATACAATAGCAGATCCCCATACACTGCACTCTGCAGCCAAAACAGAGCCTGCCAGGCTCCAGGGCCACTTGTGCCTGGGCACGGAACAGCACCAAAAGTTTATATGGAACAGTAAATTAGAAGCCTTCAATCATATGAAGTACATCTTCTGTTTATAAAGAAATGGCATTAGAAATCAATATTCACTGGACAGAAGAAGAAAAATGTGCTAGCATAGTGTGGACCTTCCCTCCTTTATTACTCTAATTCTTTCCAGGAAGGAGAAGATAAATTGACAGGACTTACATCTCTTTAATACTAGATATACTTGACCTGGGACACATGTTCGATTTTCTTGGTTCATTCTCCTCTGTTTGCTCATACTGAGCAACAGAGACTGCTCCTGTAAACCACAGCTCAATCACTACAAACAAATCCAGATGATATTTGCCGAGTCTTTCATATAAACCAGTGAAAACTTGTTTCCTCCTAATTTGCACTCCTGGCTGTTTTCAACCAACCATGGCTCCTATGCCACATCCTGGAATCCTGGTCCTCTGTCCCTTGCAGCGGTGTTCCCATACACCAGGCCTCAATTATGCTCAGTGGAATTCCTATTCAGAGTGGCCATGATACATGCAAAAATGGAAACAACAGGGAGCTCCTTACTCTCCTCTCTTGTTCATTCACTACATACATTCACTGAACACCTGTGTAGCAAGTCTGTTACAAACAAACCTTCAAGTTGAAAACTTCCAAACATGGAAAAGTCTATTTTAATGTGCAATCACATGAGTTAGTTCACAGATCTGACACACATGGTCGTGGGCACATCCGAGACAAGTGGGTGTGCTTTTGTGTACTTTATTGTACAGAACTGTATGGAGCACAATAAGTGTTAGTTGCTCAGTCAGGCCGGACTCTTTGCCACCCCATGGACTGCAGCCCGCCAGGATCCACTGTCCTTGAGATTTTTCCAGCAAGGATACTGGAGTGCATTGCCATTTCCTTCTCCAGGGGATCTTTGCCACCAAGGGATTGAACACAGGTCTCCTGCACTGCAGGCAGATTCTTTACTGACTGAGCTACAAGGGAAGCTGATGGAGAATAATAGTGCAGTATTTTTATTTCAAGCCTAAGATGTCTGAAAAAGAAGCATAAATGCAGTGGTAATATAGATGGTACTACTATTCTATTTTTAAAAGTCTGCTTAGTTGCTCAGCTGTATTCAACTTTGGCAACATATGGACTGTAGTCAGCCAGGCTCCTCTTGCCATGGGGATTCTCCAGACAAGAATACTGGAGTGGTTTGCCATGCCCTATCCAGGTACTGCAAGATTAAAAATGTTTATTTTATTGTTTGTGTTTGTTTTTTATGTATTGTTAGCTTGAAAAGTATCATAAAGCTATTAAACTGCAGTAACATACAGTCATTTGTCTTAGTTGGCTGTCTAAGCAACTAAGTCCATAACTGGACTCATGAAGAAATTGGGATTTTTGAACACCCTTTTGAAATGTAACTTATTCATACACAGGAGACTTACTGTCCTGCTACGACTTGTGGATCCAAAAGTAAGTGTATCCACTCCAGGTCCAAGGAAGTCACATTGTTGGTTGGGATTTTAGAGGAAACGTGTACAGTTCAGTAGCTCAGTCGTGTCTGACTGTTTGCGACCCCATGAATCACAGCACGCCAGGCCTCCCTGTCCATCACCAACTCCTGGAGCTCACTCAGACTCATGTCCATGGAGTCAGTGACGCCATCCAGCCATCTCATCATCTGTCGTCCTCTTCTACTCCTGCCCACAATCCCTCACAGCATCAGAGTCTTTTCCAATGAGTCAACTCTTTGCATGAGGTGGCCAAAGTACTGGAGTTTCAGCTTCAGTATCATTCCCTCCAAACAAATCCCAGGGCTGATCTCCTTCAGAATGGACTGATTGGATCTCCTTGCAGTCCAAGGGACTCTCAAGAGTCTTCTCCAACACCACAGTTCAAAAGCATCAATTCTTTGGCGCTCAGCCTTCTTCACAGTCCAACTCTCACATCCATACATGACCACAGGAAAAACCATAGCCTTGACTAGACGGACCTTTGTTGGCAAAGTAATGTCTCTGCTTTTCAATATGCTATCTAGGTTGGTCATAACTTTCCTTCCAAGGAGTATGCCTTTTAATTTCATGGCTGCAGTCACCATTTTCAGTGATTTTGGAGCCCAGAAAAATAAAGTCTGACACTGTTTCCACTGTTTCCCCATCTATTTCCCATGAAGTGGTGGGACCGGATGCCATGATCTTCGTTTTCTGAATGTTGAGCTTTAAGCTAACTTTTTCACTCTACACTTTCACTTTCATCAAGAGGCTTTTTAGTTCCTCTTCACTTTCTGCCATAAGGGTGGTGTCATCTGCATATCTGAGGTTATTGATAATTCTGCCCACAATCTTGATTCCAGCTTTTGTTTCTTCCAGTCCAGCGTTTCTCATGATGTACTCTGCATATAAGTTAAACAAACAGGGTGACAATATACAACCTTGACATACTCCTTGTCCTATTTGGAACCAGTCTGTTGTTCCTTGTCCAGTTCTAACTGTTGCTTCCTGACCTTCATACAGATCTCTCAAGAGGCAGATCAGGTGGTCTGGTATTCTCATCTCTCTCAGAATTTTCCACAGTTTATTGTGGTCCACACAGTCAAAGGCTTTGGCATAGTCAATAAAGCAGAAATAGATGTTTTTCTGGACCTCTCTTACTTTTTCGATGATCCAGTGTATGTTGGCAATTTGATCTCTGGTTCCTCTGCCTTTTCTAAAACCAGCTTGAACATCAGGAAGTTCACGGTTCACATATTTCTGAAGCCTGGCTTGGAGAATTTTGAGCATTACTTTACTAGCATGTGAGATGAGTGCAATTGTGTGGTAGTTTGAACATTCTTTGGCATTGCCTTTCTTTGAGATTGGAGGAAATGTGAAATATCCATAATTCTAGGGCTATCAGTCCTTCAATAGACCTTAATCATGAGAAACTAAAATTAAAGTAGATATAGTCATTGTGTTTATACACACTTCTAGAAAGTATTGCTACCTCCTCAGTACTGGATCTTGTAATGCTGGCAACTGGATGGTGAAGTGATGTGAACAGAAATAAGGAAGGTGAGACAGGAAGGTTAGAATGTGAGGTAACAAAGACAAGGTATTTAGAAGCTGAAGAATTGAGAAAGATTTGGGACCTGAGTTGGAAAAGCAGTTTTCAAAACAAATTGGGTCCTGTGTTATGTATAATCCTCACTTCAGTCCTTAGAAGATCTCTACTGACCAGTTTGTCTTTTTTTTTTTTTTTCTGGAGCACAGTTCAGATCCATCAAGCTGTCTCTCATTGCTGCTCCTTCCTCCTGGCTCCCACACTGTGCCCAGCTGTTCAGCCTAATATATTCAGAAAAGGTTTGTTCTTTAAGGCAGACACTACTGGCTGCCTGCAAATGATTTGTCTTCTGCTTCTCTTTCAAAACTGAAAATAGTTTGTTATATAGCCATGAGCCCAGTAGCTACAGGACCACATTTCCTACCCACCTATGCTCTTGGTCATGACTGGTGACTGAGATGCAAGCAGACCTGCAAGAGGGATTTCTTGGAAGACTGCTTTCAAGGAGCTGATTTAGCTGAGAGATAAGTGTCTTCCCCTCCCTACATTCTTTGTAACTGCTCCCTGG
Organism: Bubalus kerabau; assembly: GCF_029407905.1. Taxonomy (NCBI): domain Eukaryota; kingdom Metazoa; phylum Chordata; class Mammalia; order Artiodactyla; family Bovidae; genus Bubalus; species Bubalus kerabau. The sequence goes on from NC_073628.1 coordinate 13,326,105, forward strand.
ATTTTAGCTGTGATGGCTAGAACTCCTGCAGTTGTATTGGACAATCATGTAACGTTGGAGATGGATACCACCCAAGCTCTCACTGGCCCACTTCCATCTTTGTTTCAGTGGGAGAGAAAAATCAAGTTTATCTTGCTAAAGTTATGCTTGTTTTAGTATTTTGCAACGTGCATCCACACTAATCCTAGTACTACTATGTGTTCAATGTGATCTAGCCTTATTATTTTGTTGGGTTTAGTGAATATATTTATATTTTACATTTTTCTTATTTTTTATTTAATAAATTGATTCACCAACCACAGGTATACCTAAATTATATAACTGCAAAATTATGATTATAAACATACTTTCCTATAGATTTTGCATTTTTATGCTTTCTTGACTTCTTTCCTTTCTTGTTTTCTCTATATTTATACAGCCTGGGCCATTTCCTGTCTTATAACCTCATCTATATCCATATCTACAGGCCAAAACAGGCTGAAAGCTGTGTGGAGAGAACCAAAGAAGAATGAATTACAGACACATGAATGAAGGGTGGTGGCCCTTGTTACTCATCATGAATGTTCTGTAGTAGGATCACATTCCCATGCCCTTCTGTGGACCCACTACCCCCAGGTTTGCCATGACCATGCAGATACTTCAGGCAGTGGAATTTGAGTAGAGGTGATATGTCTCTTCCAAATGGAAGTATTATTTTCTGTCTCACTAGCTGGAATACAGATGTAATGACAGGGGCTTGAACAGCCATATTAGACCAGAGATAAGTAGCACAGGTGGAAGATGTAACAACAAAGAAGTGGATCCCAATTTCTGTGGAAAGACCTGCACCTATACTATATTAAAGAGAATTGAAATTGTATTTAAGACAATGTTATTTAAGGTTCTATTACAGTAGTTGAACCTGTAACCTAACACTCATAATAGAATAACTGATCTTTGTGTTAGCTTTGTCATGACATTAGAGTCTGGTATAACGAGACAAGATCTACTGATGTATACTTACAAGTGAGTTAAGTGACAGCCCTGCCCTCTGGAAGCTGTGGTCTAGTGTGGGTTTCAGAAACTCAAGCAAGAACAAAGCAACATGGCGGGTACAACTTCAAGACGTAGGAACACTTGGGATGGGAACCTAAATCAGTCCTAGTCTCAGGAGGTTGCTTGAAGTAGCAGACAATCCTTTATTGGTCTCCTTAAAAATAGGCCACGGTGCCAAGTTTCATGTAAAAGTTATGTATTTCAAATTAGTTCCAGAGTGTTTTCCCTTTTGATCCTGTGCTTAAGATATGCGCTGGAGACTTGGCTTTGGAAGATTTCAAATGCCCCAGGGCAACTAAACTGGCGGGCCACAACTACTGAGACTGAGTGCCCTAGAGCCCGTGATCTGCACCAAGAGAAACACAGGCTTGAAAACCCGGTGTACTGCAAGTACAGAGTAGCCCCAGCTCTCTGCAACTAGAGAAGTCTTGAGCAGCAATGAAGACCTGGTGCAGCCAAATTTTTTTTCCAAAAAAATATGGGAAAATTAACAATAACACAAGAATTGTGGGAAACTTTAATATCCCACTCACACCTATGGATAGATCAACTAAACAGGGAAATAACAAGGAAACTCATACTTTAAATGATACCTTAGACTGGTTAGACCTAATTGATATCTATAGGACATTTCACCCCAAAACAGTGAATTTCACCTTTTTCGGAGGTGCACATAGAACCTTCTCCTAGATAGAGCACATCCTGGGCCATAAATCTAGCCTTGGCAAATTCAAAATAATTGAAATAATTCCAAGCATCTTTTCTGGTCACAATGCAGTAAGATTAGATGTCAATTACAGGAGAAATACTATTAAAATTCCAACATATGGAGGCTGAACAACGCTGCTGAAAAACCAACAATTCACAGAAGAAATAAAAAAGGAAATCAAAATATGCATTCAGTTCAGTTCAGTTCAGTCACTCAGTGGTGTCCGACTCTTTGTGACCTCATGAATCATAGTACACCAGGCCTCCCTGTCTATCACCATCTCCTGGAGTTCAATCAAACTCATGTCCATCAAGTCGGTGATGACATCCAGCCATTTCATCCTCTATCTTCCCCTTTTACTCATGCCCCCAATCCCTCCCAGCATCAGAGTCAACTCTTCACATGAGGTGGCCAAAGTATTGGAGTTTCAGCTTTAGCATCATTCCTTCCAAAGAACACCAGAAATGAATAAAAATGAAAACACAACAACCCCCAAACTATGGAACACTGTAAAAGCAGTGTTAAGGGAAACGTTCATAGTAATACAGGCTTACCTCAAGAAACAAGGAAAAAGTCAAATAAATAACCTATCTTTACACCTAACACAACTAGAAAAGGAAGAAATGAAGAACCCCAGAATTAGTAGAAGGAATGAAATCTTCAAAATTCAGACAGAAATAAATGCAAAAAAAATAAAGGAGACCATAAGGAAAATCAACAAAGCCAAAGGTCGGTTCTTTGAGAGGATAAACAGAACTGAAAAATCATTAGCCAGACTCATCAAGAAAAAAAGGGAGAAGTATCAAATCAACAAAATTAGAAGTGAAAATGGAGAGATCACAACAGATAACACAGAAATACCAAGGATCATAAGAGACTACTACCAGCAATTATATGCTAATACAATGGACAACTTGGAAGAAGTGGACAAATTCTTAGAAAAGTACAACTTTCCAAAACTGAACCCGGAAGAAATAGAAAATCTTAACAGACCCATCACAAGCACAGAAATTGAAACTGTAATCAGAAATCTTCCAGCAAACAAAAGCCCAGGACCAGACGGCTTCACAGCTGAATTCAACCAAACATTTAGAGAAGAGCTAACACCTATCCTACTCAAACTCTTCCAGAAAATTGCAGACGAAGACAAACTGCCAAACTCATTCTATGAGGCCACCATTGCCCTAATACCAAAACCAGACAAAGATGCCGCATATAGGCCAATATCACTGATAAACATAGATGCAAAAACCTTAACAAAATTCTAGCAAAGAGAATCCAACAACATATTAAAAAGATCATACATCATGACCAAGTGGCCTTTATCCCAGGGATGCAAGGAGTCTTCAATATCTGCAAATCACTCAACATAAGACACCACATAAACAAACTGAAAAATAATAACTGTATGATTATCTAAATAAATACAGAGAAAACCTTTTAAAACTTTCAACATCCATTTATGATAAAACCCTCCAGAAAACAGGAATAGAAGGAACATACCTCAACATAACAAAAGCTGCGGATTCATTTTGATATTTGGCAAATCTAATACAGTTATGTAAAGTTTAAAAATAAAATAAAATTTAAAAAAAAAGAAAAAAAAAAAGCTGTATATGACAAAACCCACAGCAAACATTATCTTCAATGGTGAAACATTGAAAGCATTTCTCCTAAAGTCAGGAATAAGACAAGGGTGCCCACTCTCATTGTTATTATTCAACATAATTTTGGAAGTTTTGGCCACAGCAATCAGAGCAGAAAAATAAATAAAAGGAATCCAGACTGGAAAAGAAGAACTAAAACTCTCACTGTTTGCAGAGGACATGATCCTCTCCATGCTACTGCTAAGTCGCTTCAGTCATGTCCAAAGCTGTGCGATCCCATAGACAGCAGCCCACAAGGCTCCCCCGTCCCTGGGATTCTCCAGGCAAGAACATTGGAGTGGGTTGCCATTTCCTTCTCCAATGCAGGAAAGTGAAAAGTGCAAGTGAAGTCACTCAGTCGTGTCCAACTCTTAGCAACCCCATGGACTACAGCCTACCAGGATCCTCCTTCCATGGGATTTTCCAGGAAAGAGTACTGGAGTGGAGTGTCATTGCCTTCTTCGGATCCTCTCCATAAAAAACCCTAAAGAATCTACCAGAAAATTACTAGAGCTAATCAATGCATATAGTAAATTTGAAGGATATAAAATCAACACACAGAAATCCCTTGCATTCCTATACACTAATAATGAGAAAATAGAAAATAAATTAAGAAAACAATCCCATTCACCATTGCAATGAAAATAATAAAATACATAGGAATATATCTACCTAAAGAAGCAAAAGACTTATATATGGAAAACTATAAAACACTGGTGAAAGAAATAAAAGAGGACACTAATAGATGGAGAAATATACCGTGTTCATGGATCAGAAGACTTAATATAGTGGAAATGAGTATACTATCCAAAGCAACCTACAGATTCAATGCAATCCCTATCAAGCTACCAATGGTATTTTTCACAGAACTAGAACAAATAATTTCACAATTTGTATGGAAATACAAAAAAACCTCGAATAGCCAAAGCAATCTTGAGAAAGAAGAATGGAACTGGAGGAATCAACCTGCCTGATATCAGGCTCTACTACAAAGCTAAGGACCAAGGCAACCAAATTTAGTAAATAGTTACCCTTCCACTGCCAACCCAGAAGAAACAGCCCTGAATGTTGCTTTCCTGCTGCTACATGAAAGAAGGTCTGCTGATAAAATTGGAACCAGATTTGAGGGGCAACGGGAAAGGAACTTTCACTCTGGTGCTTGCAGACATCTGAGAGCTACCCAGGAGTGGATGCAATTGAGCTTCTCTCATCTTTCCCTTCCTGGAAGTCTCCTATCCTGGGAACCAGAGTTCCTGGGTCCCAAATCTTCACTAACTTACCTGCAGCCTTAAGGTGAGTCATACTCCCCAGGGTTCAGTTTCCCATCTCTTGGATGAGGGAGACTGGACTTGCTCCAGAGCACTTGTTCCAGACTGAAGCTCAGTGCCAATCAGTGGACAAGTGGCTCAGAGGTGGGTGTTGCTGAGGATGCTGAGGCTGCCTCTGGTGGGCAGGGGGCTGTAACTGTCTGGTGATGTTCATGGGTCCTGGGATCAGGACTGGGAGTGGTAGGCCACTTCGCACACAGCTACTGTGACACCTAGGACCTTAGAGGCCTAGCTCCCTGGAACTTACTATCATTTGGGTTCTGTGGGATGAGATTAGGTAGTTATAAGTCAAAAGATACCAGTGGGGAAGCTTGTAGAATCCACAGCAGAACCCAAATTAGACTAACAAATCATCTCTCCTAAAAAACTCTGAGAACAAAATATGCCAGGACTCTTAGACAAATTTTGTAGTATTTTAAATACTATTTAAAGTAGGTCATCTTTTGAATGACCTGCCATTTTCTCTTTGGCTTGGGATGATACCCACAGTTAGAGTGGAATCCAAGGGCTCCTGGGGGAGGCTGTCCCTCTCCCCGTGACTCATTAGCAGTGAGTACAGCTCTAACTGCTCCATATCTGGAGCAGAAATTAAAGCAGGAAGGACACGACCTCCAGGTTTAACAGGAAGACTCAGGTAGGTCTGGCCCTCAGGTACACACTATTCTTTTCCTAGTTCTTCTTCCTTCCCTCCTGGGTCCTGTACAAGCTACCCACATCCGGGTTACTGAGTTGTGAATTCTTCCTCCCTACTCTTGGAAATATCCATGCAGTCTCACTTGTGGCTTCCTCTCTAGCCAGGCCCTATCCCTCAACTGCAGATGGCAATAAAGAAGGGAAAACCAAGGAGGTGTCTGCCTAGATCATTCTTTCTAAAAATGTCAGCATTCCTTCTCCTTTCAGACCCTGTCCTGAATCATCAAGATCTCCAACTAGACGACTCAGTAGCTTAGCAGGGGAGTGGAGATGCTGACAGGGTTAGAAGTAAGGTAGTCAAGCATGTGGGGGGGGGGATGATTTTCAGATGATAAGAGAAGAATTGGAGGAAGGAGCATGTGGTCCTCCAACCACTGACTCATCAGGGACCTGACTGAATCTACTATATTGGGCCCCTCAGGGTATCACTAAGACAGAAACTTCATTCTATAAACTTCTTAGTACAAAACAATTTCAAACATAACAAATATAAGAATGAGGAGGGTCATTAAACCTATATTTCATCATTTGGCATCAATAACTACAAAACTAACCTTAGTCCCAAAGGTTGTCATAGACCAGAGACTATGAAACATCAAGGTGGTGGACAATTGAGTTCCTGGTGTAGACATTCTTGACTCACATCAGGTCTTTTTCTTCTTGATATGTTCTCAATTGTGGTGGGGAAAGGGAAGGAGGAAGAGGAAGAATAAGAGAAAAAGAGGGAGAGGATAATCCCAACATGAGGGACCACCATCAAAACCCCAGGTCAACTGGCGTACCTTTCAAAGGCCCTACTTCCTAATACCATCACATTGGGAGTCAACGCTGGACACAATTCAATCCATAGCAGCTATGCAGATCTGTTTTTAAATTAAGACAGACCCTCATTTCATTCTCTCTTTTACTCCTTATTCATTTTTCCTGATGTGTTTTATCGACTAGATGAGCATTTCACAAAATATGCATGAGTATTTGGGGTAAAATGATAGGATTTGAACAAAATGCTCTTTTGTTCCCAATAAAATTAACATCTAATATCCAGTCCATGTACAAATTTCCCTGATTCTCAAAAAGCAGATGTCTTTTCAGTTTATTGAGATAATGTAGTCATATACTGCACTTGGTTGTTCTCCTTTAAGACTAAATAACTATTCCTCTCCCAATTTTAATGCCATTTATTTGTTCAGAAACTGGGCAGAGGCACGATGGTTTGTCTTATAGAATGTACCACTATTGGGTTTAGAGCAGGAGTCCACAACACCAGCACAGTAGGTCAGGACCAGTACCAGTCCTTGGTCTATTAGGAATCAGACCTCCACAGCAGGAGGTGAGCTGCAGGCCAGTGAGTGAGGCTTCATCTGTACTATAACTGCTCCCTATCACTCTCTCATCATCCCCAGAAGGGACAGTCTAACTTGTTTTCCTGAAAACTGTTTGTAGTTACAATCTTTGCTTAATAGAAACAAAAATAGCATAGATATTGATGATTATTTTCCTTTCTCAGTGCTCAGAATGGTGAGTTGGTGCCCTAGCAGTCTATCACAGTGACAAATTAGATATTGCCTACTAACATTTGGACACATTCAGCCAGCTTAATATTAAATATTAAAAAAAAAAAAAAAAAACTAAGGAGATCCAGTCCCATCCTTCATGGCAAATAGAAGGAGAATTTTTCAGAGGGGCAGATGTTTTAAAATTCACAGCCTATCTCAAATGGAACCCAAATTCCCCTACGAGCTTGGTCTAACCATCTGTGGGCCACCGAAGACAGAGCCCAGCCTCAATAGTTCTCTGAGGATCTTAAGGCAGTGCACCCAGGCCAGTCCTAGCCCCACTTCAGGTATCTATAAGTTGGAAACTCTTCTCTCCCACAGACTGGGGACCTTGTAAGTAGTGACCAGCCGTTCCGTCTATCCTTCATGGAATCCTGGTGTGAGACGCCTTTTGATGGCATCTTGGGCTTGAACTACCTTAACATATCCTTCACTGGAGCCATCCCCATTTTGACAAGCTGAAGAATCAAGATGCCATTTCTGAGCCTGTTTTTGCCTTCTACTTGAGCTCAGGTTTGCCAGGAGAAATATCAATAACCTCAGATATGCAGATGACACCACCCTTATGGCAGAAAGTGAAGAGGAACTAAAAAGCCTCTTGATGAAAGTGAAAGTGGAGAGTGAAAAAGTTAGCTTAAAGCTCAACATTCAGAAAACGAAGATCATGGCATCCAGTCCCATCACTTCATGGGAAATAGATGGGGAAACAGTGGAAACAGTGTCAGACTTTATTTTTCTGGGCTCCAAAATCACTACAGATGGTGACTGCAGCCATGAAATTAAAAGACTCTTACTCCTTGGAAGGAAAGTTATGACCAACCTAGATAGCATATTGAAAAGCAGAGACATTACTTTGCCAACAAAGGTTCGTCTAGTCAAGGCTATGGTTTTTCCTGTGGTCATGTATGGATGTGAGAATTGGACTGTGAAGAAGGCTGAGCGCCAAAGAATTGATGCTTTTGAACTGTGGTGTTGGAGAAGACTCTTGAGAGTCCCTTGAACTGCAAGGAGATCCAACCAGTCCATTCTGAAGGAGATCAGCCCTGGGATTTCTTTGGAAGGAATGATGCTAAACTCCAGTACTTTGGCCACCTCATGCGAAGAGTTGACTCATTGGAAAAGACTCTGATGCTGGGCGGGGTTGGGGCAGGATGAGAAGGGGATGACAGAGGATGAAATGGCTGGATGGCATCACTGACTCGATGGACGTGAGTCTGAGTGAACTCCGGGAGTTGGTGATGGACAAGGAGGCCTGGTGTGCTGTGATTCATGGGGTCTCAAAGAGTCGGACATGACTGAGCAACTGAACTGAACTGAGCAAGTAAGTCTGAGATGGACAATCTCTTTCTCCAAATTAGCTGTAAGATGCTTTCAGTTGCAAGAAAATTATAGAAAACTTGATAAAGACGTATCCTGAGAGATAATCTAACCCACCAAAACTATGGTCCCAGGGCCCTACCTGACATCACCCCCCTGGCTTTTATAAATAAAATTTTATTGGAACACAACCCAGATCCTGGACTCAAGACCAGTAACTTGGTCTAGGGGGGGGTGAGTGAGGAGGAAGTCTAATGGAAGGCAACAGGAAACAAGTTGAAGGAAAAGACTTTAGGATTTGCTTATGAATTTGATAATGAAGGAAGGAAAAGGATGGTGGATATCTTTCCTTTATGATTATTATTTCATTTGGAGCCCAGGTCCACCTACCCAATTTGTAGGAGCCAGTGAAAAATGAAAATGTGGGATACAAAAGTATGGGACACCTTGTTCAAGAAATATTAGGCATTTCAAGACAGGGAAAGCAGAGGTGGGGTTCCTTCTGAGTGTGGAGCCCTTTGGACAGTGGAGGTCACAGGCCAGTGGAGCCAATTCTGCGTGACCTGAACCCACATCCTTAGAACTTGCAGGCTTTATTTTCCTGAAAAATGACAAGGTGGACAAGGAGGAAGCCAATATGCTTCATCCCTGTGTCCTCTGAATGTGTCTGAGCTCTCAGGTTGCAGGAGGTAGGGCATCTTCAGAAGATACAGTGGGTGGATCCCAGCCAGGTTACTCAGCTTCTAACCTCCTCAATGCCACTCATTAGCCAGTAACTGACCTCGGTCTGGATCTCAATCGCTCCTAGGCTCGATTTCTGCATCTGTATATGGGGGCAGTGCTGTTGTTACTGTCCTCCAAGGATTCCCCCCTCTCTTGTCTCTACACATGCATGGCGAAAGGCAGTGTGGTGATGTTTGGTGTGATGGATAAATTGTACTACCAGGGAGCACAAAACTGGGTACCATTGATCCACACAGGTGACTGGAGTGTACACATGGATGGGTAAGCCTCTTCCTCTGAGGGTCAGCCCAGCTGATGCTCCCACTAGTGTACATGGACACAGGCAGACACACACAAATACATTCTCAGACACACAGTCACACAGACATATACACCACTCACAACGACACGGACAGACACATAGACACATGGAAACTGTGAAATTCCATATGTACAAGCTGGATTTAGAAAAGACAGAGGAACCAGAGATCAAATTGCCAACATTTGTTGGATGATAGAAAAAGCAAGAGGATTCTAGAAAAACACCTACTTCTGCTTTATTGACCATGCAAAAGCCTTTGACTATGTGGATCACAACAAAGTGTGGAAAACTTACAGAGAAGGGAATAACAGACACCTTACCTGCCTTCTGAGAAATCTGTATGCAGGTCAAGAAGCAACAGTTAGAACTGAACATGGAACAACAGACTCGTTCCAATTCAGGAAAGGAGTATGTAAAAGCTGTATTTTGTCACTTTGCTTATATATCTTGGATTTGCAGGGTACATCATGTGAAATGCCCAACTGGATGAAGCACAAGCTGGAATCAAGATTGCTGGGAGAAATATCAGGAACTTCAGATATGCAGAAGACACCACTCTCATGGTGAAAATTGAAGAACTAAAGAGCCTCTTGATCAAAGTGAAATAGGAGAGTGAAACATCTGGTCTAAACCTCACATTCAGAAAATGAAGATCATGGCATTTGGTCCCATCACTTCATGGCAAATAGATGGGGAAACAATGGAAACAATGAGAGACGTTATTTTCAGGGGCTCCAAAATCACTATAGAAGATGACTGCAGTCATGAAATTAAAAGATGCTTGCTCGTTTGAAAAAAAAAAAAATCTACGACAAAACTATACAATTTTTTTAAAAGTATAGAGATATTACTTGGCTGAAAAAGTTCAATATAATCAAAGCTATAATTTTTTCCAGTAGTCATGTATGGATGTGATAGTTGCACCATAAAGAACGGTGAGTGATGAAGAAATGATGGTTTTGAACTGTGGTGTTCAAGACTCTTGAGAGTCCCTTGGACTGCAAGGAGATCCACACAGTCATCCTAAAGGAAATCAATCCTGAATATTCATTGGAAGGACCGATGCTGAAATTGAACCTCCAATACTTTAGCCAACTGATGAACTGATGTGAAGAACTGACTCATTAGAAAAGACCACATTACTGGGCAAGATTGAAGGCAGGAGGAGAGAGGATGACAGAGGATGAAATGGTTGGATGGAATCACCAACTCGATGGACATGAGTTTGCCCAAGCTCCAGGAGTTGGTGAAGAACAGCGAGCCCTGGTGTGCTGCAGTCCACAGGGTTGCAAAGAGTCAGACATGACTGAGTGACTGAACTGAAATGAACATAGCAAATACTATTTGTAATGGGCATGTTTCTCCAGCAGACTGTGGCTCCCTATGGCCCCAACATATATCCCCAATCAAGTTTGCACCCATGCACAGAAGTCAGTGCCTAGCATTCACAAGGCATTCAATGAGTTCTGATTGCAGGGGGACCTCCATTTCAGTCGACATAAAGGATTAAAAGTCACATTTATCCTCCTGTCTCTAATAACTCCAAAGTAGGAAAGACAAATGAAAGAACATTGTTTTACATCAAACATCTGGCAGCAGAGAATGGATTTCTGAGGTGGGGAGCAAGCAAGGAGAGTTCTACAATTTCCCCAAATCTAGAAATAGTTTCCAACACATACATGGAAGTTGTACCTGGTGGCAGAGACAAACAGTCTCCCCAAGAAGAGAGATTTATGACTCTATATAATTAGAGCTCACAGGAGAGAGCTACATACAGAGAACTGTGGGTAGGTACAGGTGATATCCTTCCAGTTTTCTGCAGAGAGTTGATGGTACTGGCCTGAATTATAGGGAACGATCCTTGAGTCTCAAATTGCACCAAGTCTAATTGTGTCCCCACTCACCAGCGTGTAAATTACTCATTTTAATATAAATTTATTTATTTTATTTGAAGGCTAATTACTTTACAATATTGTATTGGTTTGCCATACATTGACATGATCCACCATGGGTGTACACATGTTTCTCTTCCTGAACCCCCCTCCCACCTCCCTCCCTATACCATCCCTCTGGGTCATCCCACTGCACCAGCCCCAAGCATCCTGTATCATGCATCGAACCTGGACTGGGGATTCATTTCACATATGATAATATACATGTTTCAATGCCATTCTCCCAAATCATCCCACCTTCTCCCTCTCCAGAGTCCAAAAGACTATTCTATATAACTGTGTCTCTTTTGCTGTCTCGCATACAGGGTTATTGTTACCATCCTTCTAAATTCCATATATATGTGTTTGTATACTGTATTCGTGTTTTTCTTTCTGGCTTACTTCACTCTGTATAACAGGCTCCGGTTTCATCCACCTTCTTAGAACTGATTCAAATGTATTCTTTTTAATGGCTGAGTATTACTCCATTGTGTATATGTACCACAGCTTTCTTATCCATTCATCTGCTGATGAACATCTAGGTTGCTTCCACGTCCTGGCTATTATAAACAGTGGTGCAATGAATATTGGGGTACACATGTCTCTTTCAATTCTGATTTCCTCGGTGCATATGCCCAGTAGTGGGATTGCTGGGTCATAAGGCAGTTCTAGTTCCAGTTTTTTAAGGAATCTCCACACTGCTTTCCATAGTGGATGTACTAGTTTGCATTCCCACTAACAGTGTAAGAGATCTCCCTTTTCTCCACACCCTCTCCAGCATTTATTGCTTGTAGACATTTGGATAGCAGCCATTCTGACTGGCATGAAATGATACCTCATTGTGGTTTTGATTTACATTTCTCTGATAATGAATGATGTTGACCAACTTTTCATGTGTTTGTTAGATTCAATTCAACCCCTATCAAGCTACCAATGGTATTTTTCACAGAACTAGACCAAATAATTTGCCAAATGTCGGAGAGTGTTTTGCCTATGTTTTCCTCTAGGAGTTTTAAAGTTTCTGGTTGTACGTTTAGATCTTTAATCCATTTTGAGTTTATTTTTGTGTATGGTGTGAGAAAGTGTTCTAGTTTCATTCTTTTGCAAGTGGTTGACCAGTTTTTCCAGCAACACTTTTTAAAGAGATTGTCTTTTCTCCATTGTGTATTCTTGCCTCCTTTGTCGAAGATAAGGTGTCCATAGGTGTGTGGATTTATCTCTGGGCTTTCTATTTTGTTCCATTGATCTATGTTTCTGTCTTTGTGCCAGTACCATACTGTCTTGATGACTGACGCTTTGTAGTAGAGCCTGAAGTTAGGCAGGTTAATTGCTCCAGTTCCATTCTTCTTTCTCAAGATTTTTTGGCTATTTAAGGTTTTTTGTATTTCCATACAAATTGTGAAATTATTTTTTCTAGCTCTGTGAAAAATACCGTTGGTAGCTTGATAGGGTTTCCATTGAATCTATAGATTGTTTTGGATAGTATACTCATTTTCACTATATTGATTTTTCTGATCCATGAACACGATATATTTCTCCAACTATTAGTGTCCACTTTGATTTCTTTCACCAGTGTTTTATAGTTTTCTGTATATAGGTCTTTAGTTTCTTTAGGTAGATATAGTCCTAAGTATTTTAATCTTTCGTTGCAATGGTGAATGGAATATTCCATTAATTTCTCTTTCTATTTTCTCATTATTAGTGTATAGGAATGCAAGAGATTTCTGTGTGTTTATTTTATATCCTTAAACTTTACCATATTCATTGATTAGCTCTAGTAATTTTCTGGTGGAGTCTTTAGGGTTTTCTATAGAGAGGATCATTTCCTCTGCAAACAGTGAGAGTTTTACTTTTTCTTTTCAAATTTGGATTCCTTTTATTTCTTGTTCTGATCTGATTGCTGTGTCCAATACTTCCCAAACTATGTTGAATATTAGTGTTGAGAGTGTGCACTTTTATCTTGTTCCTGACTTTAGGGGAAATGCTTTCGATTTTTCACCATTGAGGATAATGTATGCAATGGGCTTGTCATATATAACTTTTATTATGTTGAGGTATGTTCCTTCTAGTCCTGCTTTCTGGAGAGTTTTTATCATAAATGGATTTTGAATTTTGTCAAAGGCTTTCTCTGAGATAATCATATGGCTTTTATTTTTCAATTTTTTATGTGGTTTATTACATTGATTGATTTGCAGATATTGAAGGATCCTTGCATCCCTGGGATAAAGCCCACTTGGTCATGACGTATTATCGTTTTAACTTGTTGTTGGATTCTGATTGCTAGAATTTTGTTAAGAATTTTTGCATCTATGTTCACCAGTGATTTATTTTTTTGTGGCATCTTTGTCAGGTGTTGGTATTAAGGTAATTGTGGCCTCATAGAATGAGTTTGGAAGTTTACCTTTGTCTGAAATTTTCTGGAAGATTTTGAGTAGGACAGGTGTTTGCTCTTCTCTAAATTTTTGGTAGAATTCAGCTATGAAGCCGTCTGGTCCTGAGCTTTTGTTTGCTGGAAGATTTATGACTACAGTTTCAATTTCCATGCTTGTGATGGGTCTGTTAAGATTTTCTATTTCTTCCGAGTTCAGTTTTGGGAAGTTGTACTTTTCTAAGAATTTGTCCATTTCTTCCAAGTTGTCCATTTTATTGGCATATAATTGCTGATAGTAGTCTCTTATGATCCTTTGTATTTCTGTGTTGTTTGTTGTGATCTCTCCATTTTCATTTCTAATTTTATTGATATGATTTTTATCCCTTTATTTCTCTATGAGTCTGGATAAAGGTTTGTCAATTTTATTTATCCTCTCAAAGAACCAGCTTTTGCCTTTGTTCATTTTTGCTATGGTCTTTTTTTGTTTCTTAGCGTTTATTTCTACCCAAATTTTGAAGATTTCTTTCCTTCTACTAACACTGGGGTTCTTCACTTCTTCGTTTTCTAGTTGCTTTAGGTGTAGAGTTAAGTTATTTATGTGACTTTTTTCTTGTTTCTTGAGGTATGCCTGTATTGCTATGAACCTTCCCCTTCAGTTCAGTTCAGTTCAGTTCAGTTCAGTCGCTCAGTCGTGTCCGACTCTTTGCAACCCCATGAATCACAGCACACCAGGCCTCCTTGTCCATCACCAACTCCCCGAGTTCACTGAGACTCACGTCCATCGAGTCAGTGATGCCATCCAGTCATTTCATCCTCTGTCGTCCCCTTCTCCTCCTGCCCCCAATCCCTCCCAGCATTAGAGTATTTTCCAATGAGTCAACTCTTCGCATGAGGTAGCCAAAGTACTGGAGTTTCAGCTTTAGCATCATTCCTTCCAAAGTATTCCCAGGGCTGGTATCTTCAGAATGGACTGGTTGGATCGCCTTGCAGTTCAAGGGACTCTCAAGAGTCTTCTCCAACACCACAGTTCAAAAGCATCAATTCTTCGGCGCTCAGCCTTCTTCACAGTCCAACTCTCACATCCATACATGACCACAGGAAAAACCATAGCCTTGACTAGACGGACCTTTGTTGGCAAAGTAATGTCTCTGCTTTTCAATATGCTATCTAGGTTGGTCATAACTTTCCTTCCAAGGAGTGAGCGTCTTTTAATTTCATGGCTGCAGTCACCATCTGCAGTGATTTTGGAGCCCAGAAAAATGAAGTCTGACACTGTTTCCACTGTTTCCCATCTATTTCCCATGAAGTGATGGGACCAGATGCCATGATCTTCATTTTCTGAATGTTGAGCTTTAAGCCAACTTTTTTCCTCTCCATTTTCACTTTCGGGCACTGCTTTTACAGTGTCCCACAGGGTTTGGGTTATTTTGTTTTCATTTTCATTCGTTTCTATGCATATTTTGATTTTGTTTTTGATTTGTTCTGTGACTTGTTGGTTATTTAGCAGCATGTTGTTCAGCCTCCATATGTTGGAATTTTTTAAAGTTTTCCTCCTGTAATTGAGATTTAATCTTACTACATTGTGGTCAGAAAAGATGCTTGGAATGATTTCATTTTTTTTGAATTTGCCAAGGCTAGATTTATGGCCCAGGATGTGATCTATCCTGGAGAAGGTTCTGTGTACACTTGAAAAAAGGTGAAATTCATTGTTTTGGAGTGAAATATCCTGTAGATATCAATTAGGTCTAACAGGTCTATTGTATCATTTAAAGTTTGTGTTTCCTTGTTAATTTTCTGTTTAGTTGATCTAGCCATAGGTGTGAGTGAGGTACTAGAGTGTCCCACTATTACTGTGTGCCGGAGTCCAGTTCCAGCAGCCAGGGAATCAGCCTGAAGGTATGAGCGGTGTAGGCAGACAATGATGTAGCCTCTGACTCAAAGTATGGAACTACATGTTTATTTCAAGCTTCAGATTTTCTTTTATACTTTGACCAAAGCATTAGATCAGAGGTTTGACATTTTTAGTTTCCCCCACCCAGATTTATTGTCTCCAGAAATCATTGTTGTCCTACAAACAGAGTTATTGCCTCGGTGATTCTCTCAGAATCCGCTTTACTGTCTATTATCTACTTTCTCTTATGTGTCCTATACTTAACTTGTGATTACATTGTAACTCATGCCACATTCCTCAGTTTATTTCTAATCTTTCTAAATCCTGTTTGCCCCTAGCATCTTAAGATCATTATCTCCTATAAAGGCTTCTAGCTATTCTTAATTATTCCTAAACCCTAAACTCAGCAAACTTCTTTAGCCATAAACATTTCCCTCACAAACAGGTCTCAGAAAACAATCCTTCCTATGGCCTCAAGTTGCGGCCAATGGGCTCATCCTGGAGCATTCTTTGTAAAGATCCTTGAACAAATGTTAATGGTTACTTTATAGATTATTTTCTTGGCACAACTGCAGAAGGCTTTGTGCTTTCTCATGTTTCTCTCAAGAACAATAAGCAGCTTAATATTCTTTTCATTCAACTCAACCTAAGAAAGGAAAGAACAAGTCAGAATCATAAGACCTAACTCCTTCATCCTGGTTCCATGTCTAAGGAATGAAGAGAGGGTGTTGGGGACGAGCCTCCAATTTGTCAGTAATGTCTAACGCAGATCCCGACAATTGTGTTATTGTTAATTTCCCCTTTCATACTTGTTAGCATTTGTCTTACATATTGCAGTGCTCCTAGGTTGGGTGCCTTTATATTTATAATTGTTATATCTTCTTCTTGGATTGATATTTTGATCATTACGTAGTGTCCTTCTTTGTCTCTTTTCACAGGCTTTGTTTTAAAATATATTTTATGTGATACAAGTATTGCTACTCCTGCCTTCTTTTGGTCTCTATTGCATGGAATATCTTTTCCCAGCCCTTCACTTTCAGTTTATATGTGTCCCTTGTTTCAAAATGGGTCTCTTGTAGACAACATATATAGGGGCTTTGTTTTTGTATCCATTCAGCCAGTCTTTGCCTTTTGGTTGGGGCATTCAACCCATTTATATTTAAGGTAATTATTGATAGGTATGACCCCGTTGCCATTTACTTTTTTTGTTTTGGGTCTGAGTTACCACACCCTTTCTGTGTTTCCTGTCTAGGGAAGATCCTTTAGCATTTGTTGGAGAGCTGGTTTGGTGGTGCTGAATTCTCTCAGCTTTTGCTTGTCTGAAAAGCTTTTGATTTCTCCTTCATATTTGAATGAGATCCTTGCTGGGTACAGTAATCTGGGCTGTAGGGTTTTTTCTTTCATCACTTTACGTATGCCCTGCCATTCCCTCCTGGCTTGAAGAGTTTCTATTGAAAGATCAGCTTTTATCCTTATGGGAATCCCCTTGTGTGCTTATGTTGTTTTCCCTTGCTGCATTTAATATTTGTTCTTTGTGTTTGATCTTTGTCAATTTGATTAATATGTGTCTTGGTATGTTTGGCCTTGGGTTTATCCTGTTTGAGACTCCCTGCATTTCTTGGACTTGAGTGATTGTTTCCTTCCCCAGTTTAGGGACGTTTTCAACTATTATCTAAAATATTTTCTCATGGTCTTTCTTTTTGCCTTCTTCTTCTGGGAGTCCTATAATTCTTATGTTGGGGCGTTTAACATTGTCCCAGAGGTCTCTATAATTGTCCTCATTTCTTTTAATTCGTTTTTCTCTTTCCTCTCTGTTTCATTGATTTCTATCATTCTATCTTCTACCTCACTTATCCTATCGTCTGCCTCCGTTATTCTACTGTTGGTTCCCTCCAGAGTGATTTTGATCTCATTTATTGCATTATTCATTATACATTGACTCTTTTTTATTTCTTCTATGTCCTTGTTAAACTTTTCTTGCATCTTTTCAATCCTTGTCTCCAGGCTATTTATCTGTATTTCCTTATTGTTTTCAAGATTTTAGATCATTTTCACTATTATTATTTGGAATTCTTTATCAGGTAGATTCCCTATCTCTTCCCTTTTGTTTGTTTTATTGGACATTTATTCTGTTCCTTTACCTGCTGGGTATTTCTCTGCCTCTTCTTCTTGTTTATATTGCTATGTTTGTGGTCGCCTTTCCATATTATGGCAGTTTGTGGAGTTCTCTTTATTGTGGAGTGTTTTCACTGTGGGTGAGTTTGGACGGGTGGCTTGTCAAGGTTTCCTGGTTAGGCAAGCTTGTGTCGGTGTTCTTGTGGGTGGATCTGGATTTCTTCCCTCTGTAGTGCAATGAAGTGTCCAGTAATGAGTTATGAGATGTCCACGGGCTTGGAGTGACTTTGGGCAGCCTGTATATTGAAGCTCAGGGCTACATTCCTGTATTGCTGGAGAATTTGCATGGTATGTCTTTCTCTGGAACTTGTTGGCCCTTGGGTGGTGCTTGGTTTCAGTGTAGGTATGGAGGCATTTTATGAGTTCCTATCAATTAGTGTTCCCTGGAGTCAGGAATTCTCTGGTGTTGTCAGGATTTAGACTTAAGCCTCCTGCCTCTGGGTTTCAGGCTTATTCTTACAGTAGCCTCAAGACTTCTCCATCTATACAGCACCAATGATAAAACATCTAGGTTAAAGATGAAAAGTTTCTCCACAGTGAGGGACATGCAGAGAGGTTCACAGAGTTACATCAAGCAGAGAAGAGGGAGGAGGGAGGTAGAGGTGACCAGGAGTAGAAGAGAGGGAATCGAATAGGGAGAGAGCAAGCTAGCCAGTAATCACTTCTCTATGTGTTCCGGGAGTTGGTGATGGACAGGGAGACCTGGGTGCTGCAATTCATGGGGTCGCAAAGAGTCAGGCATGACTGAGTGATTGAACTGAACTGATTTGCTCCTCAGTCTGGTTCCCTCAGAGAAGTTCACAGAGTTACACAGAGAAGAGAAGAGGGAGGAAGGAGACAGAGGTGACCAGGGGAATAAAGGGGGAATCAAAAGGAGAGAGAGAGAGAGAGATCCAGCCAGTAATCAGTTCCCCAAGTGTTCTCAGCAATCCAGAACACACAAAGAGATTCACAGAGTTGGGTAGAGAAGAGAAGGGGAAGGAAGGAGATATAAGTGATCTGGTGGAGAAAAAGGAGATCCAAAGGGGGAGAGAGCAATCAGGCCAGTGATCTCACTCCCAAGTAAAAATGGTTACTGAAGATTGGGTTCTTAAAGGTACAAAATTGATAACAAATACCAAAAAGCAAAGATTAAAAATCTAGAGTAGAGGCTGGATTCTCAAAAATCCAATATTAAAAAAAAAAAGCTCACAAAAATTATATATATATATATATATATATATATATATATATATATATATAAAGTTTGCTTTAAGAAATAGGGTCTTTTTTTTTTTTTTTCAAAGTAATAGTTGGTTATAAAAATGAAATTTAAAGGAGTAGTAGAGGACTTAAAAAAAAATAAAGAGTGAAAATGGTAAAAATATACCTAGGACTTGCTCTGGTGTTGTTGTGGACAGTGTGGGGCCAGTTCACTTTCAGATAGTTCCTTGATCCAGCTTATACTTCTCAAGATCTATAGACCCCTTCCTATGTAGTCAGTGCTAACTGCAGGGTTTTAATCTATTGCATCTGTCACTTCCAGGGTGGTTCCCTCTGTTGTAGCTTCTTCTGTTTGGTGGTCTCTTCAGTGTCTAATTTCTGCTCTGACCAAAGAGGGTGGTGGTGGACAATTTTTTAGGCTCATTTGTTCACTCGTGCTGTGAGGACTGATGAACATTGCAAACAAATATCAATGGTGTGTGTGGGGAATGCTCCCAGTGTCTCAGGCACACTGGGTTTGCCCCCGCACATGGCATGTGCGCTTTCCCAGTCTACACTGTTCAGGCTCTAGGTTGCTCTGCTGGGAAGTATCTGAGCTAGGCTCTGGGTTGCATACATTTCCCAGGTCTAAGTCACTCAGGTTCAGGTACTCGGATATTCCTCAAAGGCACACACTCAGTTGGGCTTGCGTTTTGTGCCCTTCTCAGGTCTGAGTCGCTCAGGTGACCAGGTGTTTGGTGAGTGCGGTGGCTCCTACTTATTGCCTCTCCCGTCCCTGCTGCTCAGTTTTCTGGGTGTACAAGTGGCGCATCTTCTCAGGCGGATATTGAACATCCAGAATCCCAGGAAGACTTGGTTAGCAACAAAGCCTGCTTGAAGTTTGGTAGATGATGACTCTCTGGGGCCATGACTGCCCCCTTCCGGCGCTGGCTGCCCTCATTCCCCTGTCCCTGGCAAGGGATGGGCCTATCCGCAGCCGACTACCTCTGCTTACTCCTTTGACTGTGAGCAGGCTGGGCTGTGTATTAGTTTAGGGCTTTTTGCTGGGGTAGCTACCCCAGGGTCTGGTTTGCTATCTCAAGTTAGTTCCCTCAGATTGCCCTCAGGGCATTCAGGGCTGGACCTTACTCTAAGCAATGCAGCCCGCACCTCCTTCCCTAGCCCCCACTTGCTAGTGGCTGATGCAGGCATCTGCACTGCTTCTCTGCTGGGAATTACCATTGGTCATGTAATCTGTGGGTTTAAATTATTTATTTATTTTTCCTCCCACTTATGTTGCCCTCTGAGGTTCCAAGGCTCGCCACAAACTCAAAACACTTGTGAGAGTGTTTCCTGGTGTTTGGAAACTTCTTTATTTTTTAAGACTCCCTTCCCCAGACGAATCTCTGTCCCTACCACTTTTGTCTCTCTTTTTGTATGTTACATTTTTTCCTACCTCCTTTCAAAGCCAATGGGCTGCTTTTCTGGGTGCCTGATGTCCTCTGCCTACATTCAGAAGTAGTTTTGTGGCATTTACTCAGCGTTCAAATGTTCTTTTGATGAATCTGTTGGGGAGAAAGTGTTCTCCCTGTCCTATCCCTCTGCCATCTTAGGACTGTCCGCTAAATTACTCATAATTCCCATGAGATCAATAGGGCCCTGAAGACAATATTGCCTTTCTAGTGGGGAATAGTAAATCTGGTCTAAAGGCTGGTTTCATCTCAGCTTAAAAAACTTTACAGCAAGCCTTCAAAAAATGCAATTGTTTCCAAGAAATTAACAGTATTTGCAAATAGTGAAAGGAATAATTTAAAAAATTAAAAAATATCCAGCATCGAAAGGTAAAGTGAACACACCCACAATCCAATTTAAAATTTCCATATAAATTGTGAAAGTATCTGTCCTAGTTTCATCTCAATATTGTAAGGTAATTATCCTCTGATTAAGATAAATAAATAAATTTAAAAAGAAAAAAAATCCAGATATGTAAAGAAGCAAGAAAATATCCACAACGAGGGTAAAATCAATTAGTAAAAACACAAGTTAAATATATGTTACATAATTATCAGGGAAGGACATAAAATACTTACTACATCAATAATCTTTGTATTCATGAAGCTGAAGAATATTGAGTATGTTAAATAGAGACATGTAAAATAGAAATGCAAAGACTGTGGGGAAAAATTAA
Organism: Bubalus kerabau; assembly: GCF_029407905.1. Classification (NCBI taxonomy): domain Eukaryota; kingdom Metazoa; phylum Chordata; class Mammalia; order Artiodactyla; family Bovidae; genus Bubalus; species Bubalus kerabau. Next base: position 13,347,172 of record NC_073628.1, read on the forward strand.
TTGTGCATCAGAGACCTTTGAAGTAACTTTAAGAGTGCTAAAATATATGTAAATGGAATCACAGGAAGTAAAAGAAAGGAGAATAGAGCAAAGAACATAATTACTGGTTGAAAAATTTCCAGCTATGATGAAAGCTTTAAAGCCATTAACACAGAAGCTCAATTAACTCAAGGACAAGAAATATGACAACTCTACAAAGGCACATCATAACTCATGGTTTAAGACGATCAACCAAAGAAATGTAACCAGAAGGAAAAACAGACACTGTAGAACAAAAAATGTGGATGACAGCAGATTAGGCAAATGAAACAATGTTAGCCAGGAGACACTGGCACCACATCTGAATTGCTGGGGGAAATATAATTGACTCAGAATTCTATACACAAGAAAAATACATATCAAAAACAAGAAAAATAGTTTCTCAGACAACAACAACAAGATTGCATTACCACCAACAAACCAATGTAATAAATGTTTTTTAAAAGGTCTCAAGTCAGAAGGAATTTAAAACAAAGTGAAAATCTGGATCTACAGGGGGATTGAACAGCTGTGACCGGCGCACTAAGCATGGCCAAGAGAGCTACCTCACATCCGAGGTCAGGGGCAGAAGCCGGGTGGTGGCCAAGAGGAGTTACCCCACGTCCAAGGTCAGGGGCAGCGGCCCAGAGTGCCAGGCTGCAATGGCACAGGAACTGCCAAGAGGAGCTACCCAAGGCCGAGGTCAGGGGTGGAGGCCGGGAGGACCAACCCCACGTCCAAGGAGTGGTGACTGCATGGGTGGAGGAGGGCTAGAGGAGTTATCCTACATTGAAGGTCAGGAAGGGCGGTGGTGAGGAGATACTCCTTGTCCGAGGTAAGGATCAGGGACTGTGCTTTGCTGAAGCAGCCGTGAAGAGATAGCCCACGCCCAAGGTAAGAGAAACCCGAGTAAGACGGTAGGTGTTGCAAGAGGGCATCAGAGGGCAGACACACTGAAACCATACTCACAGAAAACTAGTCAATCTAATCACACTAGGACCACAGCCTTGTCTAACTCAATGAAACTAAGCCATGCCCGTGGGGCAACCCAAGATGGGCAGGTCATGGTGGAGAGATCTGACAGAATGTGGTCCACTGGAGAAGGGAATAACAAACCACTTCAGTATTCTTGCCTTGAGAACCCCATGAACAGTATGAAAAGGCAAAATGATAGGACACTGAAAGAGGAACTCTCCAGGTCAGTAGGGGCCCAATATGCTACTGGAGATCAGTGGAGAAATAACTCCAGAAAGAATGAAGGGATGGAGCCAAAGCAAAAACAATATCCAGCTGTGGATGTGACTGGTGATAGAAGCAAGGTCTGATGATGTAAAGACCAATATTGCATAGGAACCTGGAATGTCAGGTCCATGAATCAAGGCAAATTGGAAATGATAAACATGTAATATTTATTAAAAGGTAAATATAGGGACTTCCTTGGTTGTCCAGTGGTTAAGGATCTGCTTTGCAATGCAAAGCATTTGCAAATGGCAAAGATTTATTCCTTTGCCAGAGAACTAAGATTCCACATGCCACTGAGCAACTATGCCTGCATGCCTCAAATAGAGTTTAAACACTGCAAGTACTGAGCTTGTTCTCCACAAACAGAGAGTCCCTACCACAAGGAAGATCCTGCATGCCACACTAAGACCCAGTGCAGACAAAGAAATGATAAATGAATAAATAATTTAATAATTATCATACTTAATAATGATAGACTGGCAAGTTAAAGATGCATACCATGGATCTTAAAACTACATAAAAAACAGTTACAGTTAATAAAGTGACAAAGGCTACAAAAGGGAATCCGAAAACCTACTCAGTCACAAAGAAGTCAGGGATAAAAAGAGAAATAGAAAGAACATGGGACAAACTGAAGATAAAGAGCAAGATAATAGAATTAAACCCAACTAGAGTTATCCCCTCAGATGTGAACCCAGACTGAAGATATACCCCAGGCCCCAGATGACAGCAGATCCCCATACACTGCACTCTGCAGCCGAAATAGAGCCTGCCAGGCTCCAGGGCCCCATGTGTCTGGGCACAGAACAGCACCAAAAGTTAATAAGGAACAGTAATTTAGAAGACTTCCATCATACAAAGTACATCCTCTGTTTATAAAAAAATGGCATTAGACATCAATATCCACTGGGCAGACGAAGAAAAAGGTGCTAGCATATTGTGGACCTTCCCTCTTTTACAATTCTAATTCTGCCCAGGAAGGAGCAGATAAATTACAGGACTTACATTTCTTCAATACTAGACATATTTGACATACATAGAAAATACTAGACATACATGTTTGATTTTCATGATTCAGTCTCCTCTCTTGCTCATCCTTGGCAAGAGGGACTGCTCCTCTAAATCACAGCTCAATCACTACACACAAAGCTGGTTGATATTTGCCAAGTCTTTCACATAAACCAGTGAAAACTTGTTTCCTCCTATTTCATACTCCTGGCTCTTTTCAACCAACCACGGCTCTTGTCCTACCTCCTGGGATCCTGGTCCTCTGTCACTTGCAGCCATATTCCCATGCACCGGGCCTCAATTACACCCAAAGAAATTCCTATTCAGAGTGGCCATAATACACACAAAAAGAGAAAGAACCGGCAGCTCCTTACTCTCCTCTCTTGTTCCTTCACTACATACATTCACTGAAAACCTGTGTAGCAAGTTTGTTACATACAAACTTTCAAGTTGAAAACTTTCAAACATGTAAAAGTGCATTTGCATGTGCAATCACAGCAGTTAATTCACAGATATGACACACATTGTCATGGGCATATCCAAGACAAGTTGGTGTGCATTTGTGTACTTTACTGTACAGAACTGTATGGAGTACAATGGTGCAGGACTTTTGTTTCAAGCTTACACTATCTGAAAGGAAGCATAAATGCAGTGGTAATGTTGATGGTACTACTATTCTATTTTTAAAGGTGTACTTAGTTGCCCAGCTGTGTCTGAATTTTCAATGTGTGGACTGCAGTATGCCAGGCTCCTCTTGCCATGGGGATTCTCCAGACAAGAATACTGGAGTGGGTTGCTATGCCCTATCCAGGTATGCAAGATTTAAAATATTTCTTTTATTGTTTGTGTTTGTTTTTTTATGTATTATTTGTGTGAAAACTATCATAAAGCTATTAAACTACAGTAATATATAGCCAATTGTCTTATTTGGCTACCTAAGTAACTGCTGGATTTATGAAGAAATTGGGATTTTTGAACTCCCCTTTCAAATGCAACTTCTTCATATACAGGGGACTTAGTGTTCTGCTAAAACCTGTGGATCCAAAAGTGAACGCATCCCCTCCAGGTCCAAGCAAGTCACATTCTTGGTTAGGATTTTAGAGGAAACATGAGATCTCCATAATTCTAGGCATATCAGTCCTTCAATAGACCTTGATAATGAGAAACTAATATTAAAGTAGAAATAGTCATTGTGTTTCTACCCACTTCTAGAAAGTGTTGCTAAGTTTTCAATACTGGATCTTGTAATGCCAGTGGACTATTGGAGAAGTGATGTGAACAGAAACAAGGAAGGTGAAACAGGTAGGTCAGAATGTGAGGTAACAAAGGCAAGATATTTAGAAACTGAAGAATTGAGAGAGATTTGGGACCTGAGTTGGAAAAGCAGTTTTCAAAACAAATTGGGTCATGTGGTATGTGTAATCCTCACTTCATTCCTTAGAAGACTTCTACTGACCAGTCTGCCTCTATTTTCTGGAGCACAGTTCAGACCCATCTAGCTGTTTCTCATTACTGCTCCTTTCTCCTGGCTCCCACACTGTGGCCAGCCGTTCAGCCTATTCCATTCATTTTTGGTGTTGTTGTTGTTGTTGTTGTTCTTTAGGTAGGTGCTGCAGGCTACCTACAAAATGATCTATTCTCTTCTTCTCCTTCAAAAATGAAAATAGTTTGTTATATAGCCATGAGCCCAGTAGCTACAGGACTGCCCTTCCTATGCACCTGTGTTCTGAGTCATGACTGGTGACTTAGAGATGCAAAAAGATCTGTAAGAGGTATTTCTTGGAAGACTGCATTCAAGGGGCTGATTTATCTGAGAGATGGGACTCTTCCCTTCCCTACTTTCTTCTTAACTGTTGTCTGTATTTCAGTTGTGATGACTGGAACTCCTGCAGTTGTATTGGACAATCATGTAGCCTTGGAGATTGATACCACCCAAGCTCTGGCTGGCCCACTCCCAGCTTTGTTTCAGAGGGAGAGAAAATCAAGTTTATTTTGCTAAAGTTATAGTTGTTTTAGTTTTTTGCAATGTGCATCCAAACTTAGTCCTGATACTACTATGTGTTTAATATGATATAGCCTTATTATTTTGTTGGGCTTAGTGAATATATTTATATTTTACATTTCTCTGATTTTTTATTTTAATAATTGATTCATCAGCCATTATACCTAAGTTGTATAAATGCAAAATTATGATTTTAAGCATGCTTTCCATTAGATTTTGAATTTTTATACTTTCTTATCTTCTTTCCATTCTTGTTTTCTCCATATTTGTACAGCCTGGGCCATGTCCTCTCTTATAACCTCATCCATATCCATATCTGCAGGCTAAAACAGACTGAGAACTGTATGGGGAGAACCAAAAAAGAATGAATTACAGAGACACGAATGAAGGATGCTGGCCCTTATTACTCATCATGAATGTTTTTCAGTAGGATCATATTCCTCTGCCCTTCTGTGTGCCCACCACCCCCAGGTTTGCCATAACCATGGAAGATACTTCAGCCAGAGGAATTTGAGTAGAGGTGATATGTCACTTCCAAATGGAAGTATTATTTTCTGTCTCACTAGCTGGAATACAGATATAATGACAGGAGCTGGAGTAGCCATGTTAGACCAAAGGTAAGTAGCACAGATGGAAAATGTGACAAGAAAAAAGTGGACCCTCATCTGTGGAGAGACCTGCACTAACATTATATGACAGAGAATTGAAATTGTATTGTATTTAAGACAATGTTATTTAGGTTTTTATTACAGCTATTGAACTGTTGTAGGTTACAACAGTTACAGTTGTTACAGTTGTAACCTAATAGTCTTAATAGAATAACTGATCTCTGTGTTAGCCTCGTCTTGACCTTAGGGTCTGAATGAGGCATTATCTACTGACTTATATTTAGAAGTGAGTCAAGTGACAGCCCTGCCCTCTGGAAGCTGTGCTCTAGTGTGGGATTCAGAAACTGAAGCAAGAAAAAAGCCACATGTCAGGAGAGCTTCAATATCCTGTAAGAACCCTTGGGAGGGGAACCTCAATCAGTCCTGATCTCAGGAGGTTGCTTGAAGCAGGGACAATCCTCTCTCAGTCTCCTCATAAATAGGCCATGGTGCCTAGTTTCATGTAAAAGTGGGTTATTTCAAATTCCTTCCAGAGTGTTTTCCTTTTTGATCCAGTGCTTAAGATGCAAGTTTGAGACCTGGTTTGGCAAGATTGCAAATGCTCCAGGGCAACTAAGCTGGTGACCCAAAGCTACTGAGTCTGAGTGACCTAGAGCCTGTGATCTATATCAAGAGAAGCACAGGACTGAAAAGCCAGTGCACTGCAATTACAGAGTAGCCCCTGCTCACTGAAAATATAGAAGTCCTGAGCAGCAGTGGAGACGTGCTACTGCTGCTAATTCACTTCAGTCGTGTCCTACTCTGCGAGTCCCAATAGACTGCAGCCTACCAGGCTCCCCCGTCCATGGAATTCTCCAGGCAAGAACAGAGGAGTGGGTTGCCATTTCCTTTTCCAATGCATGAAAGTGAAAAGTGAAAGTGAAGTTGCTCAGTTGTGTCTTATCCTCAGCCACCGCATGCACTGCAGCCTTCCAGTTGCATCCGTTCATGGGATTTTCCAGGCAAGAGTACGGGAGTGGTGTGCCACTGCCTTCTCTGCAATGAAGACCTAGTGCTGGCAAAAAAAAAAAAAAAAAAAAAAAATTCTCCCAGAGAAACCAGTGAGGGCTCAGGGGAAGCAGGACATAAAAAAGGATGAAACCAGTCTGGGTCTGATATCATGCAAGTCATGGAGAGGGAAGCAAGAACCTGTTTTCACAGGGAACTTGGGATATAAGTTGTGCCTCAAACATGCCCCAACCCAAAGCTATGGAGCTGGGATTTCACTCTCTCAATAGTGCCTCCCTCTCATACTTCAAATAACACCCAGCTGGTGTCTCCCAGCCCTTGTATTAGATCCTCCAAAGACAAATCAAAGGTAACAGTAGAAGCAAAAGACAACAAAGCTCAGGAAAATGAAACCTTAGATTATGTCTAGATTTCTGCACCCAGTCTGCCATCTCCAACATCATATCTGAAAACCTGCAAGTCTAAACAACTCCATGGGTCTCTACATGTAAGCACTTATTTTTAAATTCAGGTTTAAACTTATATAGGAGTGCAGTTGATTTACAGCACTGAATTAATATTAGTTGTGTGGGAAATTAATTTCCTTATACAGACACATGTATCCATTGTTTCTTAGATTCTTTTCCTAAACAGGATATTACAGACTACTGAGTGGAATTTCTGTGCTGAACCGTTGAATTTATATTAAATAAAGTAGTATACATATATTAATCTCAAACTCTCAATGTATCCTTCTCCCACCTTTCCACATTTGTAACCATAATTATTGTTTGGATGGAGGGAAGTGTCTAGGCACTTTTTGGATCAGGGTCTGTGCTTGTGAGAGTGCAGTGGCCAGGGAAAGCAAGCCTGAAAGAGACTCATTTGAGATGATGCTGAATGTGCAGAAGGACTTGGCTATGCAAAAATCTGGGAGAAGAACATTCTACATGTGGGAAGTAGCCCCTGATAAGGACCAAGGTAAACAAGTTTAATAGATGGCTACCCTTCCACTGTCAATCTTCCTTCCATGCTTGGAACTTGGCCTACAGGTCAAACACCATGTAACACATCCCATGCTTCACTTGTGAGTTAGCAGCAATGAGCCATGTCAGCCTTCACAAAAGGAGAACCTGGGGTTATCACGAGGCTGAATATGCTCTGGACTCAGGGACGTGTCCACAAACTGGTTATCACCAGGAGTATCAGGTGCTAGAGGCACCACCAATGCCTCTAACTATCTCCATGTACTTGTTCTCAGGAGTAGAAATGCCAAGGAACAGATAGAGCAAAGAAACAAGTAATGACTCTTGTTTCATCTTGCCCCTTGTGATTCCCACGGCCCTTTGACCACACTGCTGTCTTCCCTAAACTCTTTTCTCTATTCCTTTTTCAAAGGTGGCTTGTTAATGACATCAGCACCTGACTCTGAAGTCTGGTGGCTAGAACTCTAATCACAGTCAGCTGGGACCCAGAGATGTCCAGCCTTGTCCTTTATTTCTGTCTTTTTTCTCCAACCAGATTCATAAAGCAAAGTCCCTACAAAATATAAGGGTGAGTGTAATTCTCTCAAGGCCTTTGAATCTCTAAGGTCTATTTGGAGCATCAAAGTGAGGACACATCCCCTGAATCCAGGCTAGTCTCAGACCCTGACATTGCTCAGCCAGTGGTTCCCTGAGGACACATAAGGCACATATCCAGAAGGCTGAGAAGAGAATGCTTCTCGCTGTGAATGCAGGTTCATGTTACCCAGTCAGCCAAGGGTCTGTCTTGTGTGAATGAGGAGCAAGAGCTCTGAGGGTTTGAGTTGGGAGTGAGTCAGTCACCACCTGCATGATGGCCTCCTAGGGTCACTACCACTGGGGCCCTCCCACTGTGCCTGGAACTCAGAAGCAACAGCCCTGAATATTGCTTTCCTGCTGCTACATGGAGGCAGGTATGCTGATAAAATCGGGACCAGACTTGAGGGCCAACGTGAAAGAAACTTACACTTTGGAGCTTGCAGACATCTGAGAGCTACCCAGAAGTGAATGCAATGGAGTTTTCTCTCATCTTTCTCTTCCTGGAAGTTTCCTAGCCTGGGAACCGGAGTTCCTGGGTCCCAAGTCTTCACTAACTTACCTGCAGCTAAGGTGAGTCATACACCCCAGGGTTCAGTTTCCCATTTTTTGGATGAGGTAGACTACACATGCACCAGCACACTTGTTCCAGACTGAGGCTCAATGCCAATAAGTGGACAAGTGGCTCAGAGGTGGCTGTTGCTGAGGATGATGAGGTTGCCTCTGATGGGCAGGGGGATGCAGTTGTCTGGTGATGTTCATGGGTCATGGTCTCAGGACTGAGAGTTGTAGACCACTTGGCACACAGCTGCTTTGCCATCGAGGACCTTAGAGTCCTTGCCCACTGGAATGTACCATTATTTGGGTTCTGTGGGATAAGATCAGGTAGTTATAAGTCAGAAGTTACCAATGGGGAAGCTTGTACATTCCTCAGCAGAAACCCAAATTAGGGTGATGAATCATCTCTCCTAAAAAACTCTGGGAACTAGATATGCCAGCACTCTTAGACAAATTTTGTGATATTTTAAAGTAGGTAGTAGTTATAGTTGGTCATCTTTTGGATGACCTGCCATTTGCTCTGTGGCTTGGGATGATACCCACAGTCAGAGTGGGATCAAAGGGGCTCTGGGAGATGCTGGCCCTCTCCCTGTGACACATAAGGAGTGAGTACAGCTCTCTCCCCTCCACATCTGGAGCAGGAATTGAAGCAGGAAAGATGTGACCTCCAAGTTTAACCGGAAGACTCAAGAAGGTCTGGACCTCAGGTAGGCAGTATTCTTTTCCCTGTGTTTATTCCTTCCCTCGTGGGTCGTATGCAAGCTGCCCAGCTCCTGCTTACAGAGTTCTGAATTCCTCCTCCCTACACTTGTAGATATCTAGGCAGTCCCACTTGTGGCTCCCTCCCTACCCAGGCTTTATCCCTCACCAGCAAATCTCACTAAAGAAGGGGAAAACAAGACAGGTCTTCCTAGTTCATTCTTTCTATAAATATCTGCATTCCTTCTGCTTCCAGACCCTGTCCTGAGTCATCAACATTTCCAGCTAGATGACTGAGCTTAGGAGAGGAAAGGAGATGCAGATTGGGGAAGGGGGTAGTAACGGTGTCAGCTATGGGGAACAGTTTTCAGATGCCAAGAGATGAGTTGGAGTAAGGAGCATGTGGTCCTCCAACCATTCATTCATTTGGACCTGCCTAAATCTGTATTCTTGGGCTCCTCAGGGTATCACTAAGACAGAACCTTCAAAATGGACTTTCCATAATCCCCTTACTGCAAAACAATTTCAAACAAAACAAATATAAGAAAGAAGAGTTTCATGAACCCTATATTTCATCATTTGGCATCAATAAGTACAAAAGTAACCTCTTAGTCCCACAGGTTGTCATAGACCAGAGACTATGCAACTTCAAGGTGATGGCCAATTGAGTTCCCAGTGAAGACATTCTTGACTTGCATAAATCTTTCTCTTCTTTCTATGTTCTCACATGTGGTGGTTGAATGGAAGGAAGAAGAGGGAGAATAAGAGAGAAAAAAAAAAGAGAGGCTAATCCCATCATGAGGGACCACCATCAAAATCCCATGTCAACCTGGGTACATCCCAAAGGGCCTACTTCCTAATACCATCACATTGGCAGTCAAGGGTGGACACAATTCAACCCATAGCATAGCATAGCAGCTATCTGTTTTTAAATCAAGACAGACACTCATTTCATTCTCTCTGTTTTAATGCTTATTCATTTTCCCTGAAGTATTTTAGGGACAAGACGAACATTTCACCAAATGTACACAATGGGTATTTGTGGTAGAATGATAAGATATGAAAAAAATGCTCTTTTGTTCCCCATAAAATGAACATTTTATATCCGGTCCATGTGCAAATTTCCCTGATGCTCAAAAGCAGATGACTTTTCACAGTTTATTGAAAGAATGTAGTCATATGTTGCACTTGGTTGTTCTCCTTTAGGACTAAATAAATGTTCCTTTCCCAATTTTAATGCCATTTATTTGTTCAGAAACAGGGAGGAAGCAGGGTGGTTTGTCTTACAGAATGTCCCACTATTGGTTTTAGAGCAGGAGTCCACAATACCAGCACAGTGGGTCAGGACCAGTACAAATCCTTGGTCCATTAGGAACCAGACCTCCACAGCAGGAGGTGAGCTGCAGGCCAGTGAGTGAGGCCTCATCTGCATTATAGCTGCTCCCCATCACTCTCTCATCACTCCCAGAAGGGGAAGTCTAGCTTGTTTTCCTGGAACTGTTTGTACTTACATAACCTATGTTTAATAGAAACAAAAATGGCTTAAATATTGATGATTATTTTCTTTCTCAGTGCTCAGAATGGTGAGTTGCTGTCCTAGCAGTCTATCACAGTGACAAATTAGATGTTGTCTATTAACATTTGGACACATTCCGCAAGCTTAAAATTCGCTGTGAAAAACTAAGATCATAGGATCCAACACCATCCTTCATGGCAAATAGAAGGAGAAAAGGTGGAAGCAGTGACAGATTTCTTCATCTTAGCTTCTAAAACCACTGTGGATGGTGCCTGCAGCCATGAAATCAGAAGACATTAGCTTCTGGGCAGGAAAGCTATGAGAAATATAAACAGTGTGTTGAGAAGCAGAAACATCATTCTGCCCAACAAACTGGTAGATGTTTGGCCTTTTCATTTGGATTCCTAAACATTCTGTCCAGTCCCCACTGGTCTTTGAAGTCCCTCACTTTTCTGGTCCTTCACGATTCCCGAGATTATTTTGTGCATTTCTCTACCCAGTCCTGAAATCAGCCATCTCTTCAAGATCATCTGATGCGAAATGTATTTAGAAGCTACATGTTAGACCTCAGAATAGTCACTGTCATCAAGTTCTCACTGCTTCTAGGCTTTACAGTGTTTGGAGGAGGAAGTACACATTTTCCTTAAAATTAAAATTAAAAAGTATATAATTAGTACAAGCTTAATTGGTACAAACTTATGCTTTCAGTTCAATATTTAAGACAGCAGGATTTGAAATAAACTTTTATATGTTATGTGTGAACCTCTTTTCTAGCCACTTGAAAGGCTTACTTCAAAACATTAGTTTTAATTATCATCTTGCTTTTACCTGTTAACATACAACGATTCTGTCACAATAACAGAAACAATATGAGGAACAATACATTGTTGAATTATTGCTCGCCGCAGCTGTGATGGCGGTACAGATGCATGGCGGCTACAATAGCAGCTCAGAAGCGTGGTGGAGAGGAACTACCCCATGTCCAAATCATGGGAGGCAGCCGAGAGGAGCTACCCTACTTCCAAGTAAGGAGCAGCGGCTCTGCTTGGCTGGAGAGCAGTGAAGAGATACCCCAAGTCCAAGGTAAGAGAAGCCCAAGTAAGATGGTAGGCGCTGAGAGAGGGCATCAGAGGGCAGACAGACTGAAACCACAATCACAGACAACTAGCCAATCTGTCACACGGACCACAGCCTTGTCTAACTCAATGAAACTAAGCCATGGCATGTGGGGCCACCCTAGATGGATGGGTCATGGTGGAGAGGTCTGACAGAATGTGGTCCACTGGAGAAAGGAATGGCAAACCACTTCAGTATTCTTGCCTTGAGAACCCCATGGACAGTATGATAAGCAAAAAGATATGACACTGAAAGATGAACTCCACAGGTCGGTAGGTGCCCAATATGCTACTGGAGATCAGTGAAGAAATAACTCCAAAAAGAATGAAGGGATGGAAGCAAAGCAAAGACAACACACAGTTGTGGGTGGGACTGGTGATAGAAGCAAGATTCAATGCTGTAGAGAGAGCAATATTGCATAGGAACCTGGATTGTTAGGTCCATGAATCAAGGCAAATTGGAAGTGGTCAAAAGGAGATGACAAGAGTGAGCACAGACATTCTAGGAATCAGCGAACTAAGATGGACTGGAATGGGTGAATTTAACTCAGATGACCATTATATCTACTACTGTGGGCAGGAATCCCTTAGAAGAAATGGAGTAGACATCATAGTCAACAAAAGAGTCTGAAATGCAGTACTTGGATGCAATCTCAAAAATGATAGTATGATCTCTGTTTGTTTCCAAGGTAAACCATTCAATACCATGGTAATCCAAGTCTATGCCTCCATCAGTAAGGCTGAAGAAGCTGAAGTTGAACAGTTCTATGAAGACCTACAAGACTTTCTAGAACTAATACCCAAAAAAGGTATCAGTCTCATTGTATGGGACTGGAATGCAAAAGTAGGAGTCAAGAAACATCAGGAGTAACACGCAAATTTGGCCTTGGACTACAGAATGAAGCAGGGCAAAGGCATTCTACCAAGAGAACGCACTGGTCATAGCAAACACCCTCTTCCAACAACACAAGAGAAGACTCTACACATGAACATCACCAGATGGTTGGCACCAAAATCAGATTGATTATATTCTTTGCAGCCAAAGATGGAGAAGCTCTATACAGTCAGCAAAAACAAGACTGGGAGTTGATGGTGGCTCAGATCATGAACTCCTTATTGGCAAATTCAGACTGAAATTGGACAAAGTGGAGAAAAGCACTAGACCATTCAGGTATGACCTAAATCAAATCCCTTAGGACTACACAGTGGAAGTGAGAAATATATTTAAGGGGCTAGATCAAATAGACAGAGTGTCTGAGGAACGATGCATGGAATTTCATGGCATTGTACATGAGACAGGAATCAAGACAACCCACAAGGAAAAGAAATGAAAAAAAAATCCAAATGGCTGTCTGAGGAGGCCTTACAGATAGCTGTGAAAAGAAGGGAAGCAAAAGGCAAAGGAGAAAAGCAAAGATATACCCATTTGAATGCAAAGTTCTGAAGAATAGCAAGGAGAGATAAGAAAGCCTTCCTCAGCGATCAATGCAAAGAAATAGAGGAAAACAATAGAATGGAAAAGACTAGAGATCACTTCAAGAAAAGTAGAGCTACCAAGGGAATATTTCATGCAAAGACGAGCTCAATAAAGGACAGAAATGGTATGGACCTAAAAGAAGCAGAAGATATTAAGAAGAGGTGGCAAGAATACACAGAGGTACTGTATAGAAAAGATCTTCATGACCCTGATAATCATGATGGTGTGATCACTCACCTAGAGCCAGACATGCTGGAATGTGAAGTCAATGGGCCTTAGGAAGCATCACTATAAACAAAGCTAGTGGAGGTGATGGAATTCCATTTGAGCTATTTCAAATCCTGAAATATGATGCTGTGAAAATGCTGCACTCAATATGCCAGCAAATTTGGAAAACTCAGCAGTGTCCACAGGACTGGGAAAGGTCAGTTTTCATTGCAATCCCAAAGAAAGGCAGTGCCAAAGATTGCTCTAACTGCCACACAATTGCACTCATCTCACATGCTAGTAAAGTAATGCTAAAAATTCTCCAAGCCAGGCTTCAGCAATATGTGAATCATGAACTTCCAGATGATCAAGCAAGTTTTAGAAAAGGCAGAGGAACAAGAGATCATACTTCCAATATCTGATGGATTATCAAAAAAGCAAGAAATTCCAGAAAAACACCTACCTCTGCTCTAATGACTATGCAAATGCCCTTGACTGTGTGGATCACAATAAAATGTGGAAAATTTTGAAAGGGATGGGAATACCAGACCATCTGAATTGCCTCTTGAGAAACCTGTATGCAGGTCAGGAAGCAGCAGTTAGAACTGCACATGGAACAACAAACTGGCTTCAAACAGGAAAGGAGTATGTCAAGACTTTATATTGTCACCCTGCTTATTTAACTTCTATGCAGAGTACATCATGAAAAAGCTGGGCTGGGGGAAGCACAGGCTGGAATCAAGATTGCTGGGAGAAATATCAGTAGCCTCAGATATGCAGATGATGCCACCCTATTGCAGAAAGTGAAGAATAATAAAGTACATCTTGATGAAGGTGAAAGAGGAGAGATAAAAGTTGGCTTAAAGCTCAACATTTAGAAAACTAAGATCATGGAATGTGGTCCCATCACTTCATGGCCAATAGATGGCGAAACAGTGGAGACAGTGGTTGACTTGATTTTTCTAGGTTCCAAAATCACTGCAGATGGTGATTGTAGCCATGAAATTAAAAGATGTTTACACCTTGCAAGAAAAGTTGAGACCAATCTAGACAGCATATTGAAAAGCAGAGACATTACTATGTCAACAAAGGTCCGAGTAGTCAAGGCTATGGTTTTTCCAGTGGTCATGTATGGATGTGAGAGTTGGACTATAAAGAAAGCTGAGCCCCGAAGAATTGATGCTTTTGAACGGTGGTATTGGAGAAGACTCTTGAGTGTCCCTTGGACTGAAAGGAGATGCAACCAGTCCATCCTAAAGGAAATGAGTCCTGAATGTTCACTGGAAGGACTGATGCTGAAGCTGAAACTCCAGTACTTAGCCACCTGATGCAAAGAGCTGACTCATTTGAAAAGGCCCTGATGTTGGGTAAGATTGAGGGCAGGAGGAGAAGGGGATGACAGAAGATGAGACAGTTGGATGGTGTCACCAACCCAAAGAACATGAATATGTGTGGACTCCAGGAGTTGGTGATGGAGGCCTTGTGTGCTGCCTTTCACGGACTCACAAAGAGTTGAACATGACTGAGCAAATAAACTGAACTGAAGTTGAATATAGTGTCAGATTTCTTTCCTCTTTTTCTTTTGGTTTTCTTTGGTTTTGTTTTGATGGGTAGGATTTTTGTTTTTCCTTAGAAAATATTCTACTCTGAATGTTGAGTCTGAATTTTAAAGACACTTGAGTAATGTGTTGTTATAACTAGCTAGTCAACAACTTGATGCAATTAGATTTATTAGACTTTGCTCTCAATTTGTTCAGTTCAGTTCAGTCCTTCAGTTGTGTCCATCTCTTTGCAATGCCATAGACTGCAACATGCCAGGCTTCACTATCCATTGCCAACTCCCAGAAATTGCTCAAGCTCATGTACATCGACTTGGTGATGCTATCCAGCCACCTCATCATCTGTCTTCCGCTTCTCCTCTTGCCTTCAGTCTTTCATAATATCAGTGTCTTTTCCAATGAGTCAACATGTTTAGTATGCATTCAGTCTCTTTTAAAATCAACCAACAAGAATTAAATTCCTCTCTGTCCCCACTGCACTCCTAACTCTAGGCCAGAAACAAAACCTGCAGAGACTGAAGGCTGATTCCAGCACATTGCTGTGGAGAATTTGTTCCCACTATTTTTTTTGGGGGGGGAAATAAGATTAGTTTCTAACATTAAAATCAGTAGATTGTACAAAAAATATCCAAAATTCCGATTCTCTTGAAAACAAGGCCAACTGGCCTGCTTTCCAGCATGGGTGAAGTGGAGGAAAGGCTGCTCCCAGAGGTAAGGCCTGTGCTGCCCAGATTCCAACATGATCACCTACTCCTAGTATCATATCTACTGCCTCCTGGGGCCATGAGTTTGTGAGAACTAGACTTCTAGCTCTCTTAAGATAAAGACTACTTTTGTCTTGATCAACTTTGACTTTGAAGCCTTTAACCCAAAACCTAGCACACAGTTCTTCCTTGTATAGTTGTTGGATGATATAAAATATCTTGTGAATGCATATGAAATTTCTTCCAAAACAAATCATGCAATTGAAGTACTGCTCTGCCCTAAATCTTTGATGCAGCTTGGCATCATAGGTGCCCATATGTCTGCCACTAGACCCACTACGTAAACCAAGTTGTATATCCCTGGGCTGTCCCTGAAGTCTTCACTTTGCCATTTGACAACTTATCATCCTAGCAATGTCCTTGCCAACGAAGACAGCAATGCATATCTCACGAAGTGGCTAGGAAGATGACATGAAACCATGCATGTCGAGCATGACCCCTAGTATCCATTTTCATGATGTTCTTAGCAGTTTTTTCTCCAAGTAAGCAAGGTTTTCTGTCTTCTTAGATGTCCATGCAGATCAGTTTGATTTTCCAGCCAAGATTCAAGGAAGAGATTACAGTTCAATTCTCTGTATTCTGTGAAGCTTCAAAGTCCATTCATCAAGGACACTGATGAAGGTAAAGTTTTTATCGAGACCTTTGTATTTTTTTTTTTTCCAGATCTTTTAGTGGCCTGAAGGGGAAAACTAGGGCAGGTCAGAGCATATATAACTAAGGGCTCCCGGTCACCACTACATGTTAAGATCCCAAACTTTCCTGAGTACTTGTAACCAGGAAAGAAGCATGAAGTGGCTTGTGCTCCTCGGTCTGGTGGCCTTCTCAGAGTGCATAGTCAAGTAAGTATGGGGACTGTATGTCACATCATATTCCTTTCTCGGATTTTTCTTTTCATCTGATTATTCTTCCACCCATCAGGTTTAGAAGGGAATGGAATATTTCCCTGAGATTCTTAAAGTTCAACTCTTACTTATTGATAAGTAACTTGCTATAGGAACTGTGGATCCCAAGGTCTTGGTGTAGATTTGGGTTGCACAACACTTGGGGTCTAGTCATGTCATGACCTGTTGAAAATGCAACTCCTTGAAACTGTTCAGTGCACAGTCTATGCAGATGTTGATGTGGACCTGTGGAATAGCACTTTTCTACATGTTGTTCAACTGTCCTCTTTTTGCCCTGAGTGTTTCAGTGTGTACATGCCTAGGTCTACATCTATGTATCACTGTCATTTATCTCTCCATCTCTTTGGAAGTCACTGGGAGTCTATTTCTCTTTGTGTTGTTTGCTTTTAATTTTTCATTTGACTCTTACTTCCTTGTCAAGCCTCTGAATTTCCCATACTTGTTCCCTATATCTTGGATTCTTCTTTCAACTCTCTCTTCTATTTCAACTTGGAGAAAGATACACTGTTTTATATCTGACAAGCAGTGTGACCACAGCCAACTCAGAAACCTCTTGCATTTCAATTTTCTCCCTTGTAAAAGAGAACAAGAGTCTTCCTTCCTTGAGGTCCTTTGAGAAGGAATGAGTGGGATGGCAACAGCAATGCTAATGGCTGTCATTGTTGAGACTTCCTATTTATCAGGTACCTTATATCCATCACTTCACTTATCCCCAAGATATTCTATTTGGAGGGTTTGTATTGTTACATTCCACTATTTTGCCGAAGGGGACACTGAGACACCACGTGGTCATATGGCTTACCCAATATTGCAGAAAATAACCTGTATTCAAATCTATGTCTTTGCCATTGTATATGCATAAAATTCTGATAATAATGTGACTCATAAAAATGATTAGGAAACACACAGGGCCATTACAATGACAGTTATACCTTAACACTGACAGCTAATTGTAGCATCTTCTTTGTTTTCTTTGTCAAATGCTCCATGAAAGAATATCTCTAAGGAGAGTGAAGACCATGAGAAAAAACCCCAGTGGAAAAAAAATGCTGAACAATTTCTTGAAGGAGCATCCTTACAGACTGTCCCATATTTCTTTTCGTGGCTCAAATCTAACTACTCTCCCACTGAGGAACATCTGGGATGTGAGTATTTTGGGAGGATGGTGCTCCACAGCACCCTCTGGTGCTCTAGCTTAGCATGGGGCTCATCTGGAGGTGCCAGGTGGGATGTAGGGGTTGGGGTTCCTGCAGGAGGCCAAGACACTGGAAAACAGGGACCCCACCCAGGGGAGAAGGCACCCTCATCCTCAACTGTTGGTCTTGGTGACTGGGCCTGGCAATTACCAGGTGGCAGGTAAATATCCATTTCTGTGTCAAACATGTGTCATTAGTTTGAGGGTGATTGTTCCTTCTGAACTAAGTGAGCACCTCAGTTACAGATGAAGAGTGAATCATCACTGATCAAAAGGTAGAACCAACTGCAAAACAATTGTGAATCCCCAGGTAGCAGAATTCAGTTTCCACAGATGCAAGAATGACAGTAGGAAAAAGTTACTGAACCCATATTCTGTGTATGGCCATAAGAATCTAACACAGTGCTTACTGTTTTTAGATTAGAAAAGGGATTATTTTGTCTTCAAAAATGCCCATGTCAGCCTGAGAGATAGGCAGAGAGTAAATACATGTCAAATGAAAGTAAATACATGTCTGTGGTGTTGATTGGATGTGTTTTCTGAGTTTAGAGCGAGTGGCTGGGGTTGATCAAGAAGGACCTCCTGGAGAAACGAGTGCTAAGGCTTGGTTTGAAGAGATTACAGAGCTTCTCAAATGAAGGCACCAGGACTTCCCTGGGTTTCCAGCGGTCCTGGGAGCTCAGTGGTTATGCCTCTGGGCTTCCCATGCAGGAGATACCACTCCAACGCTTGGTCATAGAGTCAATATCCTGCATACAATACAGCACAGGAAAAATATATCAAATGCAGATACCTCTGTGACCAAAGTCTGTGAGCTGCACAGTGGTTAGAAAGTGGTCTCAAGAGATATGTGACACCCAGAGGGAGGCATCAGTGTGGGGATAGAGGGTAGCCAGTTCTAAACTAACCCACTCCCTCCTTTTCCCTGTAGTTGGTCTACATGGGTAACATCACCATTGGAACACCCCCTCAAGAATTCCAGGTTGTCTTTGATACAGGCTCATCTGACTTGTGGGTGCCCTCTGACTTTTGCACCAGTCCAGCCTGTTGTGAGTACAGACACCCCATACCCGGACCATCCTTCACTTGCCCTGCCGCCCTGTTTTCCACCCTTGGCACCTGATGACGCTCATCTCTTGTGTCTGCAGCTACACACATTAGGTTCAGACATCTTCAGTCTTCCACCTTCCGGCCTACCAATAAGACCTTCAGGATCATCTATGGATCTGGGAGAATGAAAGGAGTTGTTGCTCATGACACAGTTCGGGTAACAGTGTAACAAATGCTGAGTCAGGACTGGATATGAGGTGACCACTGCTTGCAAAACAGATGCAGGACCATCTGGCAGGACGCTTCCTAGCCTAACTCCCATCTTATCCATAGGATCATGTCTCTGGGGTTGCAGTGCCCATAGTGACACACGAGCAAACAAATTAACTAACCCAGAGTGTGGATTGAGGTGTGGACTTGCAGTTCCTCTGCCCATGAGCAGTTCAAGGTTCATTTAGCTGGGAGTGAGAAGGGATAAAAGCACCCACTTTTATATTAACAGACCGTTCCCACCACTTTCCGGTGATAACTGGTTTAATTCTGCAACAACCCCACAAAGCAGTTTCTCTGATTAGCTCACATGACATATGAGGAAACTGAGGTCCAGACAACAAGGGCCTTGCTGAGAGCACATATGCGATAAAAGGTGGAGTTAGGCTGGCTTTTCAGGACTTAAGTTGCTGTGGGGTGTTTGGGGACAGGATAAAACTTACCTGGGGACCCTGGGTGCAGTCAAGGGCTTCAGGTATCCAAAGTGGGAAACTGGAGGCCTGAGAAGTCAAGAGGCCTGATAAATGAGTTCTCACTCTAGAGGACCCTTGAGAATCTAATAAATCTATGGCTTGCCTCCCCCAAAATTCTTGAGTAGTTCCCCTCTCTCTTTCTCTCTCATACTCACTCACACAAATACACACATATCCCCAAAACTGAATTCCCCAGGCAGTAATTTCATAGAACACTGAAAGCAAGATTGTGTTTTCAGCTTCTGTCTTCCTGGACAGATGCAGAATCCACAGTACCTTACAGAGAATGCAGTCCATTCCTGTCATTAGGTAACAGTGATGGCAAAGAGCAGGCTATCTTATTCTAGATTGTGTTGTGGCACCATATGGGTGGCACCAATGGGACCTGGCGTTACTCTTGGTTGCCCCTCCTGTACAGAAGCCACGAGGCCAATTTGACTCACTCAGGTGGTGTTTTTCAGAGGGGCAGATGTTTTAAAATTCACAGCCTCTCTCAAATAGAACCCAAATTCCCCTTCCACCTTGCTCTAACTGTCTGCAGGCAAACAAAGACAGAGCCCAGCCTCAATTCTTCCCTGAGGATCTAATGGCAATGCACTCCAGCCCAGTCATAGCCCCACTTTACATATCTGTAAGTGGGAACACGCTTCTCTCCCACAGATTGGGGATCTTGTAAGTACTGACCAGCCGTTCGGCCTAAGCGTGGCGGAATACGGGTTGGAGCGCAGAAGATTTGATGGCATCTTGGGCTTGAACTACCCCAACCTATCCTGCTCTGGGGCCATCCCCATCTTTGACAAGCTGAAGAATCAAGGTGCCATTTCTGAGCCTGTTTTTGCCTTCTACTTGAGCAAGTAAGTCTGAGATGGACAATTGCTTTCTATACATTATCTGTAAGATGCTTTCAGTTGCACAAAACTTATAGAACACTTGATAAAGAAGTATCCTGAGATAATATAACCAAGGATAACTATGGCCCCAGGGCCCTACCTGCCTTCAGCACTGGCTTTTATAAGTTAAATATTTTTGGAAAACAACCCTACTCCTGGGCTCAAGACCAGTAACTTGGTCTAGCAGGGTGAGTTTTGAGGGAGGCTAATGGAAGGCAACAGGAAACAAGTTGGAGGAAAAAGCAATAAGATTTGCTTATGAATTTTATAAGGAAGGAAGGAGAAGGGTGGTGGATATCTTTCCTTCCTCATTAGTGCTTCACTGGCAGCCCAGGACCAGCTAAACAATTTGTGGAGCCAGTGAGAAATGAAAGTGTGGGACACAAAAGTGTGGGACCCCTTGTTCAAGAAATATTAGGCATTTCAAGACAGGGAGAGCAGAGGTGCGGTCCCTTCTGAGTGTGGGGCCCTTTGGACAGTGTAGGTCACAGGCCAGTGGAGCCAACTCTGGGTGACTGAACCCACACCCTTAGAATTCTCAGGCCTTGATTTTCCTGAAAAATGACAAGGTGGACCCGAGGAAAGCCAAAACACTTTAGCAGCCTGTCCTCTGAGGGTGTCTGAGCACTCAGGTCGCCGGAGGTCCAGGGCGTCTTCAGAAGACATAGGGGATGGAGCTCAGACAAGTGATTCAGCTTCTAACCTCCTCTGTGCCACTCATGAGATGGTAACAGACTTCAGTCTGGATCTCAATCTCTCCTAGACGCTATTTCTGCATCTGTACATGGGGACCTTATTAGGGTGTTCATCGTTGGATAAGCACAGCTCTAAGACAGTGCTGTTGTTACAGTCTTCCAAGGACCCCTCCCCCCTTTTCTCTCTACAGAGACAAGAGAGAGGGCAGTGTGGTGATGTTTGGTGGGGTGGACCACCGCTACTACAAGGGAGAGCTCAACTGGGTACCACTGATTCGAGCAGGTGACTGGAGTGTACACGTAGACTGGTAAGCCTCTCCCTCTGAGGGTCAGCCCAAGTGATGCTCCCACTACTGTACATGGACACAGGCAGACACACATAAATGCATTCTCAGATACACAGTCACACAGATATATACACCACCCACAACGACACAGACAGACACACAGACACTTGGAAACATACAAGCAGACACATATAAACCTACACAGAGATACATAAAAACATGCATAGCTAGTCAGAGACACACAAGCACACACAGAGACACATAGAAACACACATACAAACTAACACACAAGCACATAAATACACAAACAACCCATGGGTTCATAATCCCTGGTCTTCTGAGCAAGGCTCTGACCAGGGTCCTAAAAGGGTCTAGATAGGTCTGTGCAGCTGGGAGAGGGCTGCACCCACTGCCCTTTGAGGTGGGGAGCACGGTTAGAGGGTTCTACAGTGTGGTGAACAGAAGATCAGGGAGAATTTCACCAGCCTGAACAGAGTTATGATAAGATGACCGACTGTCCAGGGCTACCTAGGACATAGGAACTTCTCAGTACAGATAAATGTCATTTTAAAAACAGGGAAAGTCCTGAGAAAATTGGGAAAACTGGTCTTCTTAGGGAGCAGCTACCCAGCAGTGGAGAGAGGTTGGCTGCAGTATTAAGACGTGAAAGCAACTAATAAAAAAGGCACCTCATGTTCATGGGCACACAGTGGGACAGGGGCTATAACAGAGAATCAAGAAGGTGGGATCCAGGAGTGACCTGAGGACAAGAGGTATAATTGATAGGATTCTGTGTGATACCCTCAGACAAAATCTGTTCTCTCCTTTGGAGTTTCTGTGGGCCAGTCATGTATTTCCTGGAGAAGGTCTCAGGGTCTGAGCTGGTTGTAGGAGCAGTGCTGGGAGACACCCTCTCCCAGAGGAGCCCCTCTCTCCCCCTACTATGAGAATCTGCTGCCCCTGCAAATCTCCATCTTCACTCTGTGTGTGAGCTGTTATTTGTTCCCCACCAGATACAGCTCTCTGGAGGTTTCTTATTATTTTCTCGGTCTTCATTTACTCATTGAACAGATAAGCATTGGGCATCCACTGTGTGTCAGGCACTTTAGGAAGGCAATGAAAGGTTGTTGTTGAATCATGCAAAGACGTGGGGATTCTTGGCCCCAAAGGAGAAGAATTCAATTCGGGGCCAGAGACGGGGCTTGATCACTCAGAGGTTTTGTGTAATAAAGTTTTATTAAAGTATAAAGGAGATAGAGAAAGCTTCTGACATAGGCATCAGAAGGGGGCAGAAAGAGTGCCCCCCTGCTAGTCTTCAGCTGGATGTTACATAGTCACTAGCAGTCTGTTAATGAAAGAAAGGAATGTCTTAAAACTCAGAATGGCACTAGGCCCCTCACCCATAAGATGCATTTTGGGATAATCTTGGCACCAAATGGTTCATCCTGGGCCATAAAATGATTAACATGAATCTTGAAGAAGGGTAGATCACCATACAAATAGTTTCATTTACATAGATTAGGGGAACAATATCTGAGTATAATGTACTGGTTTGTCAAGTAGGTTCTGAGACAAAGGAGGAACAGACTTGAAGACAGACTTTGGGGTAAATGTATAGTACATTAGCATAGCTTAAGATAAACATTTCCATAAGAAGAAGGCATTGGTTATCTCTAGGTTTGAGAATAGTTAACTTCAGGTGAAACCGGGTGTCATTATGGCAACACAGTATTTTAAGAGAAACCTCCTTTTAAATTTATATAGAGAAGGAAAAAATATCGCTAGTTTGTTTCCTCCTGCCGCTTAACAGAGATGAAAATGTCTGACACTTGCAGGCTATTTCCTCGGTTTGGAGACCCCTGGCCTTCCTGCCTGTTACCCTCTCAGTAAGGAGAATAAAACTCTCCCTCACATCTAAGAAGGCAGATGTACATGAAGTGACTCGCCTACATAGTGAATTATGACTTTGGTACATGCTAGACATGAGGAGGAGAAGGCAATGACAACCCACTAAAGTACTTTGCCTGGAAAATCCCAGAGACAGCAAAGCCTGGTGGGCTGCTCTTTATGAGGTCACACAGAGTCGGACATGACTGAAGTGAATTAGCAGCAGCACCAGGAGCAGTCATGAGGAAGGGTCTACAGAGAGTGACAAAGACAAGAGACTGATAAACACCAGGGAAAAGACTTCCAGAAAACAATACAATTAAGCTGGAATCTGGAAGATGAGAAGAAATTTGCTAGTCAAAGGGGAGTGCAGTCTTCTAGGAAGGAAGACCAGCTTGTGTCAAGGTGAAAAAGATCCTGGTGTATTCAAGTACTACATTTGAGGATGTCAGGAAAGGTGCTATGTCGAGAGCAAAGGAAAAGAGGGCAAGAGACAAAGGGCTGTTTACGAGACAATTGGGAAGGGGGCAAATCTGGGGAGACTCAGAGTGACCTTGATGCCTGCTTTCTTCCATTGTCTCTCAGCATCACCATGAAGAGAGAGGTTATCGCTTGTTCTGATGGCTGCGCGGCCCTTGTGGATACTGGGACATCACTTATCCAAGGCCCAGGAAGAGTGATCGATAACATACACAAGCTCATTGGCGCCACGCCACGGGGTTCCAAGGTGAAGGGTCATGCCGCAGGGTCACTCCCAGTCTCCACACACAACAAGGATCACCATGTCCAACCTCTAACCCTCTCTCTCTAACAGCATTACGTTTCATGTTCTGCGGTCAATACTCTGCCCTCTATTATCTTCACCATCAATGGCGTCAACTACCCAGTGCCAGCTCAAGCCTACATCCTCAAGGTGAGGGGAAAATACTGATGGTTGGTTCTCAAATTGGAGCTTGCAGGAACCCTTGGGCTGCTGCTGGAAGGAGGGTGCCCTCTGGAGGCCATGTCACACCATTGCAGATGCTGCTGAGCCCTGTGGCTGGGCCAGTGCCTCCCACAAAACCAATCACTGTATGGGACATCGATCTTCCTGAAATAAATGTGGAGAGGCCACATCATATGGCATGGTGGGAGTCAGGGAGAGGGGAACACTAAGGTCCTCAGTCCTCAAAGAGCGTCAATTCAATCTGAACCCGTAGATGCATGAACATGAAATTCAGCTCTCGCAGTCCCTGAAATGGGCCATGTTATAAGGAGAATGGCTGTGGACCATCCCAGTGTGATGTCCCAGCATAAGTTAACAGTCTGCCTTCCCTTCTCAAGATTTTTCTGGTTTGAATGATAAATTACATGCTCAACCTAGTCCTCACCTGCATCTTCCCCTTACTCTGGACAGGTGCCTCCTTTGTCAGTTGGGATACCCGACCCCTCTGTGGGGAGGTTGGATAATAAGGTGAATAAAGGGTGCCCAGTGACTGCTCAGCCCTAGCACAGAGAGGAGGCTTCATGTCAGCTCCCTGGGAGAGTTCAGAGCAGGCTGATGGACTCAAAGAAGGCTTTGAGGAAGAGAGGGAATTTCAGGAATTCTAAAATGACAAAGTCATTGAGCCATTTTGAGGGTTGCTTGGTTTAGGCAAAAGTGCACTGGATTCTATGCAAATGGCATCTCAAGGTGGTCTGCACTAAGGCACTGCGGAATTACTAGGGGTGATGAGGGCTACGGACTGACCAGTGGAGATGGGGAACCAGAATACATTACCCACCTAAGCCTGGAGTGGCCAAAGAGGGTGAGTGTGGGCCGAAGGAGGCTTCTCAGAGTTCCTGAGTTAAGTCTTCAAGAACATGTTGTGGGCACTGCCCTATTTAAGATGGATAGCCAACATCAAGTTACTTTGTAGCACAAGGAACTCCACTCAGTTATATGACAGCCTGGATGGGAGGGGTATCTTTGGGACCAGGATACCTCAATACATACGGTTGAGTCCCTTTATTATCCACCTGAAACTCAGAATATTGTTAATCAGCTATACTCAATACAAAATAAAGTTTTTTAATAAAGTATGGATTGTGGGGATTCACGAGGAGAACCAGCATTCTCTGCAGAGAAAACAAGGAGCAGGAATCAGAATGAAAGAATCAGGGAGTGAGGGGATCTATGGACACACTTATTCTTTTCTAAATAATTATTTGAAGTGTGGCTAATCTTCAGTGTTGCGTTAAATTCTGCTGCACAACAATGTGACTCAGTTATACACATAAAAATATATTATTTTCTTATTGTTTTTCATGTGGTTTACCACTGAATATTGAATATAATTCCTGATGCTCTACAATAGGACTTTGTTGTTTTTCATTCCTCTGTTTCACCAACTCCCAGTTCTCCACTCACCGCACCCTTCCTCATGACAACCTGATGTCTTGGCCCTCTTTGGTTTTGGATGAACTCTCATATCCCTTGCTGCTGAGAAAACCCCTTCATACTTACTAAAAGAGGGAAATAAAGAATTTTGCTGGGTCTGGATATTGGGGGAGAGTCACCGGTAAGGGCTCATGCTGACTGGTGTGTGTCTCTGACTCCCCCAGGATTCTAGAGGCTACTGCTATACCACCTTTAAAGAGCAAAGAGTGAGGAGATCTACAGAGAGCTGGTTACTGGGTGACGTCTTCCTGAGGCTGTATTTCTCAGTCTTTGATCGAGGAAATGACAGGATTGGCCTGGCACCGGCAGTGTAAATGCTTTGAGTGGTTCAGGAATCAATAAGGCCGCTCCTAACACACAGTCACTCACACTTTGGGCACTCCTGACCAGGATGCTGGTGAACTGTATTTGGTGGTTTGTACACCCTATTCTCAGTAAAGAATAAAGGGTTTCACTCTAATTGGTGCTGAAACAAATGTTGCCTCTGTTTGTGTTTGGGTGTGAAGGATCTAGAACCAAGTCTGAATCAAAATTGAGAGGAGCCCTACTCCAACTGGCTTCAAGGAACAGGGAGATTCATGGAAATGATTCTGGGAATCCAGGATACAAAAATCAGAGCAAATACAAAGATCTCAGTGACTGGACCCAAGAAATCCGAAGGCATCAATTCTCTCTCATCCTCACTATTTCTCTTTGGTCTACTTTGATGGTGTTAGCCTGGCAACTATTTTCCTTTAGGCTTCTACACCTAGTGAGGGAGTTCAAGCTACCTGCCCTAGGGTTTTAAATCCTGAAGGCATCACCTAGTAAGGAAAAAAGTTTGCAGACATCAGAGTTCAAGGGTGTTCTCTGAATCACCCACCTCAGTTCACATGTACAGCCCTAGATCAGCCATCCTGGCAGGGACATGGGGTCTTATGACTGGCTTTACATGGTCTTTGTCCCTGACCCAGCAGCACACATGATTGTCAATATCCTCCAGAACTACATGACTGAAGCTGGGGAGAGGCAGCCACAAGGATAGCAACTGGTAGATGGTCTAGGCCATAGACGAGTTTGTGATGACCCACGAACTTCACCACCACCTCATTCAGAGAAATTATAAGGGGTAATGAAATAGACTCTTTTCATCCTATCTCAGACAAACTTATCACTGGGCTTCTCCTCCACGGGACTTTTGGGTGAGGTACTTCATGCAGAGCTGGTTCCCTCTTGTTCCCACACCCCAGCCACCAGCTCTCTGCCACATATTCCTGCTCTGTCCTTTCCAATCCCACTTGGTAAGTGGTGGTGGGCCCAGTGGATCCCTGAGCCATATCCCTCCTCAAGGGCCCAGAATGCCCCTTCCTTGGCCTCCAATGCTGCTGGGGAGAATGCAACGCATGTATCGGGGGACCCAGGGTACACAGAGCCTTCAGCCTTTCTGAGCTTCCTCCAGGGGTGGAGCTACAAACTATTTGCTTGGAGCTGCTATGGTTAGGCACCTTTGCAGTGGAAGCATCCTTTCTTTCCTCCTGTACACCTCAGTACATTCCTCAGCTAAGACAGCAATGGTCAGAGGTTGATTTGCTTTCAGATTGACTGGTTTGATCTCCTTGGTTTATAAGGGACTCTCAAGAATCTTCTCAAGCACCACAGTTCAAAAGCTCAATTCTTTGGCATTCACCCTTTCGTATGGTTCAGATCGCTCATCTGTACATGATTACTGGAAAAATCATAGTTTTGACACTACAGACCTCTGTAGCAAAGTGAGTCTCTGCTTTTTAATACACTGTGCAGGTTTTTCATAGCCTTTCTTCCTTCCAAGAAGCAAGTGTCTTTTATTTTTGGGCTGCAGTCAAGGTCCATTGTGGTTTTGGAGCCCAAGAAAATAAAATCTGCCACTGTTTCCACGTTTTCCTCATCTATATGCCATGATGCGGTGGGACCAGATGCCATGAATGTTGAGTATATTTTTGTGAAGAGTGTTTTGAATGAGTTTTAAGCCAGTTTTTGCATCTCCTCTCATCAAGAGGCTTTTTAGTTCCTCTCTACTTTCTGCCATTAGGACAGTGTCATCTTCATATCTGTGGATGTTGATATTTCTCCCAGCAATCTTTATTCCATCTTGGGATTTATGCAGTCCAACATATCGAATGATGTATCCTATATAGAAGTTAAACAACCAGAGTGAGAACCTTGTCATGCTTCTTTCCCAGTTTTAAATCTGTCAGTTGTGTTGTGTCTGATTCTAACTGCGGCTTTTTTTACCTACATACAGACTTTTCAGGAGACAGGTAAGGTGATCTGGTACTCCCATTTCCTTAAGAATCTTCCACAGTTTGTTGTGGTCCTTTATGTGAAAGGCTTTAGCATAATCAGTGAAGCAGACAGAAATGTTTTCTGGGATTCCCTTGCTTTTTCTATGATCCAATGGATGTTGTCAATTTGATCTCTTGTTCCTCACACCAGTTTGTACATCAGGAAGTTCTCAGTTCATGCAGTGTTGAAACTTAGCTTGAAGGATTTTGAGCATTACCTTGCAAGCAAGTGAGATGAGCACAATTGCATAATAGGTTGAACATTCTTTGGAATTACCTTTCTTTTGGATTGGAATGAAAATTGACTTTTCCCAGCACTGTGGCCACTGCTGGGTTTTCCAAATTTGCTGACATATTGAATGCAGCACTTTTATAGCCTCGTTCTTTAGAATTTTTAAATAGCTCAGCTGGAATTCCATCACCTCTCCTATCATTGTTTGTAGTGATGCTTCCTAAGGCCCACTTGACTTCATACTCCAGTATATCTGGCTTTACATGAGTGACGCAAGCATCATCCCTATCCCAGTGTTTATGGCTGTTTTTGCACAGTTCTTCTGTGTGTTCTTGCCACCTCTTCTTAATCCCATCTGCTTCTGTTAAGTCTCTGACTTTTCTGATCTTTATTGTGCCCATTCTTGCATGAAGTGCTCCTCTGGTAGCTCCAATTTTCCTGAAGTGATCTATATTCTTTAAAATTCTATTATTTTCCTTTAATGCTTGCAGTGTTCACTTATGAAGAGTTTCTTATATCCCCTTGCTAGTCTCTGGAAATCTGCATTCCATTTAGTATATCTTTCTCTTTCGCCTTTGCCTTTCACGTCTCTTTTTTTCTCACTGTTTTAAGGCCTCCTCAGGTAACCCCTTTTCCTTCTCACATTTGTTTTTCTTGGCAATGGTTTTGGTGACCACCTCCCGTACAATGTTACAAACCTCCATTCATAGATCTTCAGGCTTCCAGACCTAATCCCTTGAATCTATTTTTCATCTCCACTATAAAATCATAAGGGATTTGATTTAGGTCATAGCTGAATGTTCTACTGGTTTTCATTACTTACTTAAATTAAAGCCTGAATACTGCTTGCTTCTGCCTAAGCATTGTTGCCAGATCGACACCCACCACTCCCAGTCAGTGTGGAGCAAAAACACACAATTTGAGGATTGTTACCCTGGGTTTGTGCTTGGCTTTTCACGTGCTTGGCTGTGGGACCTTGATCAAGTCCCTTAAGCTCAGTTTTCTCATCTGGTCAATGGGTACGATGATGATAATTCCACCTCTAGATGCATATGTGCCTGCTAAGAAGAAGTGGCCCTGAGAGGGCTTACTTGGTTCCTGAGTCTGGAAAAAGTATGAATTATTTTGCCTCCTGGGGAAATGGAAATCTTCTGTTTAGAGGTTATGGCTGCCATCCCCAAGGCTAAATACTGATTCAAGCCAAATGTCATCTATCTCTGAACCTGATCCAGAACTCTGAGCTGATGCTTCTGTTTTCTGGACCCCAACAAGAGCTAATCATTACTGGCTCAGATTGCTCCTTTCCCAGGCTTACCAGTCAGCCTTTCCTTGTCAACTAATTCTAGCCTGAAATCACAATGCAAGGAGATCTGTAAGGCTGTTGGTCTCTTTTCGGTTTCCCACATCTCCAGCGTAGCAAGAAGTAGCTGTTATGGCTACTTATCATAGCAACAGCTATGGCAACCTGTACAGTCCAATCTCAGCCTGTTAAATGTAACTGTCCCCATTTGGCCCCTCATGTTTAAATTACCTACAGTTGCCTTAGAAACCTACCTATGCTTGCTGTTTAATGACCAAATATGTGTGGACTTGATCTAGTTTTCTTTCCCAAGTATGATTCCAACCATGCAATGAAGTAACCACACATTTAGTCATCTAATTACCCACAGGAATTGACAAAAGCAAACCACCCACCCATTTCTTGCTTGCCCCAAAACAACTTTGAAGTGATATGCTGAAACAATGTGATATATTGGCATGTACACTCCAGAAGTGATAGTTTTTTCTGGATTTGTTTTGCATCTAGTGTCAGATGTCTACCACAAGCCTTGCCCTCCAGCAGCCGGTAACCTGGTTTTTGCAGACTCAGCCCACTCTAGATCCCTTTGACATCCCTCAGTAAAATCTAGAGAACAAACTCAGTCAACGATCTCTCTCCTGCAGAAAACAATTTGTTTGTTTGTTTGTTTGTTTTATTAGAAACCAATGTTTGGTAACACATTCAAAATCTTGTGCTCCTTGCCTTGGATTCAAGGACCTGCACCAGAGGATGGGAAGCCTCGCCTTCCAACTAAATCTTTCTCCACTCCAACCAGGACCAGAGCCTTCACTGGACCCTGTGTCCTCATTGGTATCGTTCAGTTGCTAAGCCATGTCTGACTCTTTGTGATTACATGTTCAGCAACAAAACAAGCCTCCCTGTCTTTTACTATTTCATGTATTTTCCTTAAACTCATGTCCTTTGAGTAGGTGATGCCATCTCATACTCTCATCTCTCTCCTTCTGCCAACAATCTTTCCCAGCTTCAGGGTCTCTTCCAAAGAGCTGGGTCTTGACATCATTGACCTACGTGTTGGAGCTTCATCTTCATCATCAATCCTTCCACTGAATATTGCTCTACCACTTCCAAAGCAAAACTCATGTTTCCAATCACCTAACAATATTGAACATTGATAAAGTTTATTAGAAGTGGGATCTGGTCCTCTGGGAAATCCCAGCACTGCCGCCCTGCTTTTCTCTTACTATTCTTTCCACCTGGCATAGAATTGCTTCCCTACAGCTTCTCCAGCTTGAAATGGTCTGCTGACCCAAATTTGTCAGCTATCCAGGAATTGTTCCTTCCTCCTTCCTTAACGAATGCTGCCTGCTCCCTGATTGTCCTCTGTACATCAGTTCAGTTCAATCTCTCAGTCATGTCCACTCTTTGCTATATCATGGGGTGCAGCATGCCAGGCTTCCCTGTCCATCACAAACTCCCAGAGCTTGCTCAAACTCATGTTCATCAAGTTGATGATGCCACTCAACAATTTTGTCTTCTGTCTTCCCCTTTGCCTTCTGCTTTTAATCTTTCCCAGCATCGGGGTCTTTTATAATGAGTCAGTTATACCCATAAATTGGCCAAAATAATAGAGGTTCAGCTTCAACATCAGTCCTTCCAGTAAATATTCAGGACTAATTTCCTTTAAGATGGAATGGTTGGATCTCCTTGCAGTCCAAGGGACTCTCAAGAGTCTTGTCCAGCACACCGTTCAAAAGCATCAATTCTTTGGTGCTCAGCTTTCTTTATGGTCCAACTCTCACATCCTCTCACAACTTCTGGAAAAACCATAGCTTTGACTCTGCAGATCTTTGCTGGTAAAGTAATGTCTATGCTTTTTAGTATTCTGTCAAGGTTTTCTTCTGAGGACCAACTTTTTTTTTGTTTGTTTGTTTTTGTTTTCCCACAGCTGCAGTCACTATCTGCAGTGATTTTGGATCCCAGGGAAATAAAGGCTGTCACTGCTTTCATTGTTTCTCCATGTATTTGCCATGAAATAATGGAACTGGGTGCAGTGATCTTCGTTTTTTTATCTGTACGTAGCTAAGAAAGACCATCCGCAATAAAATGAAATGCAAAAAGGCAAAATGGTTGTCTGAGGATGCCTTAGAAATAACATAGCAAAGAGAAGCAAAAGGCAAAAGGGAAAATAAACACATACAAACCTGAATGCAGAGTTCCAAAAATAGCAAGAAGCAATTCAAAAAAAGCCTTCCTAAGTGATCAGTGCAAAGATATAGAGAAAAACAATAGAATAGGAAAGACCAGAGATCTTCTCAAGTAAATTAGAGGCAGGGAAGGATCGTTTCATGCAAAGATGGGCCAAATAAAAGACAGAAATGGCATGGACCTAAGAGAAGCAGAATATATTAAGAAGAGGTTGAAAGAATATATAGACGAACTATACAAAAAGGATATTAATGACTCAGATAACCACGATGGTGTGATCACTCACCTAGAGCTAGACATCCTGAAATGTGAAGTCAATAGGCCCTTAAGAAGCATGACTATGAATAAAGCTAGTGGTTGTGATGGCATTGCAGTTGAGCTATTTCAAATCCTAAAAGATGATGCTGTTAAAGTGCTGCACTTAATATGCTAGCAACTTGGAAAACTCAGCAGTGGCCACAGGACTTGAAAGGTTGTTTTCATTGCAATACCAAAGAAAGGTTATTTCAAAGAATGTTCAACTACCACACACTTGCACTCATCTCACATGCTACCAAAGGAATTTTTCCAAGCAAGTCTTCAACAGTACATGAACTGTGAAATTCCATATGTTCAAGCTGTATTTAGAAAAGGCAGAGGAACCAGAGATCAAATTTCCATCATCCATTGTATCATAGAAAAACCAAGAGAATTTCAGAACTATAACTACTTCTGCTTTATTGACCATGTAAAAGCCTTTGACAGTGTGGATCACAACAAACTGTGGAAAACTTACTGAGATTGGCATACCAGACCATCTTTCCTGCCTTCTGATAAATCTGTATTCAGATCAAGAAGCAACAGTTAGAACTGAACATGGAACAGCAGACTGGTTCCAAATCAGAAAAGGAGTGTGTAAAGGCTGTATATTGTCATCCTGCTTATTTAAGTTATATGCTGAGTACATCATTCAAAATGCCCAACTGGATGAAGCACAAGCTGGAATCACGGTTGCTGGGAGAAATATCAATAAACTCAGATATGCAGAAGAGACCACTCTCATGGCAGAACGTGAAGAGAAACTAAAGAGCTTCTTGTTGAAAGTGAAAGGGGAGAGTGAAACATCTGGCTTAAATTCCACATTCAAAAAATGAAGATCATGGCATTTCGTCCCATCACTTCATGGCAAATAGATAGGAAAACAATGGAAACAGTGAAAGAATTTATTTATTTATTTATTTTATTTTTTAACTTTACAATATTGTATTGGTTTTGCCATATATCAACTTGAATCCGCCACAGGTATACACGTGTTCCCATCCTCCAATATCACAGCAGATGATGACTGCAGCCCTGAAATTAAAAGATGCTTGCTTGTTTGAAGAAAAGTTATGACAAGCCTAGTAGCATTTTTAAAAGCAAAGACATTACTTTGGTGAAAAAGTTCAGTATAATCAAAGCTATTTTTCCAGTTGTCATGTATGGATGTGACAGTTGGAGTATAAAGAATGGTGAGTAATGAAGAACTGAAGGTTTTGAGCTGTGGTGTTGGACAAGACTCTTGAGAGTCCCTTCGACTACAAGGAGATCCAACAAGTCCATGCTAAAGAAAATCAATCCTGAATATTCTTTGGAAGGACAGATGCTGAAGCTGAAACTCCAATACTTTAGCCAACTGATGTGAAGAACTTACTCATTAGAAAAGACCCTATTACTGGGGAAGATTGAAGGCAGGAGGAAGAGAGGATGACAGAGGATTAGATGGTTGGATGGCGTCACCGACTTGATGACATGAGTTTGAGCAAGATCCAGGAATTGGTGAAGGACAGAGAAGCCTGGCTTGCTGCTGTCCAGGGGGTTACAAAGAGTCAAACATGACTGAGCAACTGAAATGAACTGAATATACCCCATAGCAAATGCTATTTGTAACTGTCATGTTTCTCCAGCAAGACTGGGTTCCCCAAAGCCCCATATCCCTGCTTAGTCTGCACCCATGCACAGAAGTCACTGCCTAGCATGCAAAAGGCATTCAGTGAGTTCTGATTGCAGGAAGACCTCCATTTTGCTAAACATAGAGGAGCAAAGGACACATTTATTCTCCTGTCTCAAACAACTTGAAAATGAAGAGATAAATGAAAGAGCAGTTTTTTACATCAAATGTCAGGCAGCAGAGAATGGATTCCTGAAGTGAGGAGCAAGTAAGGTGAGTTCTACAATTGCCCCAACTCTAGAAATAGTTTCCAACACATACATGGAAGGGCTATCTAGGCAGAGACAAACGGTCTCCCAAGAAGAAAGATTTGAGACTCTAGATAGTTAGAGTTCACCAGAGAGAGCTACACACAGAAAGCTGTGTGAGTGTACAGGTGATACCCTTCCAGTTTACAGCAGAGAGTTAATAGTACTGGTGAGGATTATAGGGAACAATCCTTGAGTCTCAAATTGCACCAAGTCTAATGGTGTCCCCACCCACCAGCATGGAAAACCTCATAATTCCCATGACATCAGTATGGCCCTGAAGACAATATTGCCTTGCTAGTGGGGAATAGTAAACCTGGTCTAAACCTTTATATATCAGCTAAAAAACCTGAAGAGCAAGCCTTCAAAAAATACAATTGTTTCCAAGAAATTAACAGTGTCTGTAAACAGTGCCATGAATAATTGTTAAAAATTGAGAATATCCAGCATCCAAAGGGTAAAAATTGTCATATCCAGAAGGATGGTATGGGGAGGGAGGAGGGATGAGGGTTCAGGATGGGGAACACATGTATACCTGTGGCGGATTCATTTTGATATTTGGCAAGACTGATACAATATTGTAAAGTTTAAAAATAAAACAAAGTTAAAAAAAAATATCCAACTTAAAATTTCCATATAAATTGTGAAAATATTTGGCCCACATCAATCAAAATATTGTAAAGTAATTATTCTCTAATTAAGATAAATAAATAAATTTAAGAAGAAAAAAAATCTCCAATATGTAAAGAAGCAATAAAATATCCAAAATGAGGGAAAAATCAATTAGTAAAAACACAGTTAAAATATACATTACATAATTAGCAGGGAAGGACATTAAAATGCTTCCTGGAATAATAATCTTTAGTGTCATGAAGCTGAAGAATATTGAGTATGTTAAATAGAGACACAGAATATAGGAATGAAAAGACTGTGGGAAACAATTAATTGTGCATCACAGAGATTTGAAACAACTTTAAGAATACTGAAATATATGTAAATGGAATTCCACAGGAAGTGAAAGACGGAGAATAGAGAAAAGAACTTCATTATTACTGGCTGAAAATTTTCCAGATATGATGAAAGCTTTAAACTTATTAACACAGAAGTTCAATTAATTCAAGGACAAGAAATAGGACAACTATTCAAAGGTGCATGATAATTAATTGTTTAAATCAATCAACCAAAGAAATGTAACCGGAAAGAAAAACAGACACAATAGAACAAAAATGGGAAAGACAGCAGATTAGGCATGTGAAACAATGTTAGACAGAGGACACTGGCAGCACACCTTAAAATGCTGAGAGAAATATAATTGACTTAGAATTCTATACCCAAGAAAAATACATATCAAAAACAAGATAAAAAACTTTCTCAGATGTAAAACAACTATGAGACTGCATCACCACCAACAACCAATGTAACAGGAAATGTTTTTTACCAGGTCTCAAACGTGAGATTTCCATAATTCTAGCAATCTCAGTCCTTCAAAAGACCTTTATAAGGACAAACAAATATTAAAGTAGAAATAGTCATTGTATTTCTACCCACTTTGAGAAAGTATTGCTAACTCCTCAGTTCTGGATCTTGCAATGCTGGTGGACTAGATGGAGAAGTGATGTGAACAGAAGTAAGGAAGGTGAGACAGGTAGGTCAGAATGTGAGGAAACAAAGACAAGGTATTTAGAAGCTGAAGAATTGAGAGAGATTTGGGACCTGAGTTGGAAAAGCAGTTTTCAAACCAAACTGGGCCATATGATGTGTATAATCCTCACTTCAGTCCTTAGAAGATCTCTAATGACCAGTCTGCCTCTTTTTTTCTGGAGCACAGTTCAGGTCCATCTAGCTGTTTCTCATTGCTGTTCCTTTCTCATGGCTTCCACACTGTGCCCAGCCGTTCAGCCTAATCCATTCAGAAAAGGATTGTTCTTTTAGGCAGGTGATGCAGGCTGCCTACAAAATGATCTATTCTCTGCTTCTCTTTCAAAACTGAAAATAGTTTGTTATATAGCCATGAGCCCAGTAGCTACAGGACTGACCTTCCTACCCACCCATGCTCTTAGTCATGACTGGTGACTTAGAAATGCAAGCAGATCTGTAAGAGGGATTTCTTGGAAGACTGCTTTCAAGGAGCTGATTTTAGCTGAGAGATGGAACTCTTCCCTTCCCTACTTTCTTCCTAACTGTTGTCTGGATTTTAGTTGTGATGGCTGGATCTCCTGCAGTTGTATTGGACAATCATGTAACCTAGGAGATGGATACTACCTAAGCTCTGGCTGGCCCACCTCCAGCTTTGTTTCAGTGGGAGAGAAAAATCAAGTTTATCTTGATAAAGTTATAGTTGTTTTAGATTTTTGCAAAGTGCATCCAAACTTAGTCCTGATACTACTATGTGTTTGATATAATATAGCCTTATTATTTTGTTGGGTTTAGTGAATATATTTATGTTTTACATTTCTCTATTTTTTTATTTTATAAATTGAGTCATCAACCATTATACCTAAATTGTATAAATGCAAAATTATGATTATAAGCATGCTTTCTTTTAGATTTTGAATTTTTATACTTTCTTATCTTCTTTCCTTTCTTGTTTTATCCATATTGGTACAGCCTGGATCATGTCCTCTCTGTTAACCTCATCCATATCCATATCTGCAGGCCAAAACAGACCAAGAGCTCTGTGGGGAGAATGAAACAAGAATGAATATAAGGATATGAATGAAGGGTGGTGGCCCTTGTTACTCATCATGAATGTTCTGAAGTAGGATCACTTTCCCCTGCCCTTCTGTGTGCCCACAA
Organism: Bubalus kerabau; assembly: GCF_029407905.1. Taxonomy (NCBI): domain Eukaryota; kingdom Metazoa; phylum Chordata; class Mammalia; order Artiodactyla; family Bovidae; genus Bubalus; species Bubalus kerabau. Next base: position 13,383,591 of record NC_073628.1, read on the forward strand.
CCGCCAAGTTTTCCATGAACATGGAAGATACTTTGGCCAGTGGAATTTGAGTAGAGGTGATATGTCACTTCCAAATTGAAGTATTATTTTCTGTTCCACTAGCTGGAATGCAGATGTAATGACAGCACCTGGAGCGGCCATGTTAGACCAGAAGTAAGTAGCACAGGTGGAAGATATGACAAGAAAGAAGTGGGCCCTCATCTCGGTGGAGAGACCTGCACTAACATTATATGAAAGAGAGTTGAAATTGTATTATATTTAAGATAATGTTATTTAGGGTTTGATTACAGTCGTTGAACCTGTAACCGAACACTCATAACAGAATAACTGATCTTTGTGTTAGCCTTGTCTTGACATTAGGGTCTGAATGAGACAGTATCTACTGATGTATACTTAGAAGTGAGTCAAGTGACAGCCCTTCCCTCTGGAAGCTTTGCTCTAGTGTGGGATTCAGAAACTCAAGCAAGAACAAAGCCACATGCAGGAGAGATTCATGATCCTGTAGGAACCCTTGGGAGGGGAACCTCAATCAGTCCTGATCTCAGGAGGTTGCTTAAAGCAGGGACAATCCTCTATCAGTCTCCTCATAAACAGGCCATGGTGCCAAGTTTCATGTAAAAGTGATTTATTTCAAATTCCTTCCAGAGGGTTTTCCCTTCTGATCCAGTGCTTAAGATATATTTTTGAGACCTGGTTTGGAAAGATTGCTAATACCCCAGGGAAACTAATCCAGTGGGCCAAAACTACTGTGCCTGAGTGCCCTAGAGACTGATCTACATCAGGAGAAGCACAGGATTGAAAAGCCAGTGCACTGCAATTACAGAGTAGCCACTGCTTGCTGCAAATAGAGAAGTCCTGAGCAGCAATAAAGACCTAGTGCAGCCAAAATTAAAAAAATAAATAAATAAAAATTCTTGCAGAGAAACCAGTGAGGTCTCAGGGTAAGCAGGACATGAAAAAGGATGAAACCAGTCTGGATCTGATATCATTCAAGTCATGGAGAGGGAAGCAAGAGCCTGTTTTCACAGGGAACTTGGGATATAAGTTGTGCCTCAAACATGTCCCAACCTAAGGCTAGGGAGCTGGGATTTCACTCTCCCACTAGCGCCTCCATCTCATCCTTCAGCTAACAGCCAGCTGGTGTCTCCAAGCCCTTGCATTAGATTCTGCAAAGACAAATTAAAGGTGACACTAGAAGCAAAAGACACCAAAGCTCAGGAAAATATAACCTCAGAAAACGTCTAGATTTCTGCATCTGTTCTGGCATATCTAGAATCATATCTGAAATCCTGAGAGTCTAAATAAATCCATGGGTCTCTACATGTAAACATTTAAAAAAATCAGCTTTTAATCTATATAGTAGTATAGTTGGTTTATAGCATCATATTAATATTAGCTGTATGAGAAATTAATCAACTTTTAATCTGTATAGTAGTATAGTTGATTTACAGCATCATATTAATATTTGTTGTATGAGAAATTAATTCCCTTATACATAGACATGTATCCTTTCTTTCCTAGATTCTTTTCCCATACAGGATATTACAGACTATTGACCACAATTCCTGTGCAATACAGGAGGTCTTTGTTGATTATCTATTAAATAAAGTAGTATACATATATTAATCTCAAACTCTCAAGTTATCCCTCTCGCACCTTTCCAAATTGGTAACTATAATTATTGTTTTGATGGAGGGAAGTGTCTAGGCACTATTTGGTTCAGGGTCTGTGCTTGTGAGAGTGCAGTGGCGAGGGAAAGCAAGCTTGAGACAGACTGATTTGAGATGATGGTAAGTGTTGATAAGGACCTGGCCATGCAAAAAGCTGGGAGAAAAACATTCTAGATGTGGGAAGTAGCCCTGCTAAGGACCAATGTAACCAAGTTTAATGAATGGCTACCTTTCCACCGCCAATCTTCCTTCCATGCTTGGAACTTGGCCTACAGGTCAACCATCATGACCTCATCCCACGCTTCGTTGTGAGTTAGCATTAATGAGCCATGACAGCCTTCCCAAGAAGGGAGAACCTGGGGCTATCACAAGGCTGAATATGCTCTGGACTCAGGGATGTGTACACAAACTGGTTATCACCAGGAGCATCAGGTTCCAGGGGCACCAACAATGCCTCTGACTATCTCCATGCACTTGTTCTCAGAAGTAAAAATGACAAGGAACTGATAGAGCAAAGAAACAAATAATGCCTCTTGTTTCATCTTGCCCCATGTGATTCTCATGACACTTTGACCACACTGCTCTCTGCCCAAAAACTCTTTCCTCTTTTGCTTCCTCAAAGGTGGCTTGTTTATTAAGCAAAGTCCCTAAAAAACATAAGGGTGATTGTAATTTTCTCAAGGCTTTTGAATCTCCAGGTCTATTTGGAGCACCAAAGAGAGAACATATTCCCCTGCATCCAGGCTAGTCTCAGAACTCAGCCAGGGGTTTCTTGAGGAAACATAAGACACTTATCTTATTGTCAGAAGTCTGAGAAGAGAATACTTCTCACTCTGAATGGAGGTTCATGTTATCCAGTCACCCAAAGGTCTGTGTTGTCTGAATGAGGATTGGGAGCTCTGGCGATTCTGAGTTGGGAGTGAGTCAGTCACCACATGCACAATGGCCTCCTAGGGTCACTACAGCTGGGGCTCCCCCACTGTGCCTAGACCCCAGAAGAAATAGCATGAAGTATTGCTTTCCTGCTGCTAAAAGAAGGCAGGTCTGCTGATAAAATCAGAACCAGACTTGAGGGCCAAAGGGAAAGGAATTTCCATTCTGGTGCCTGCAGATATCTGAGAGCTGCCCAGCAGTGGATGCAACGGAGTTTTCTCTCATCTTTCCCTTCCTGGAAGTCTCCTAGTCTGAGAACCAGAGTTCCTGGGTCCCAAGTCTTCACTAAGGTACCTGTAGCTTTAGAGTGAGTAATACAACCCAGTGTTCAGTTTCCCATCTCTTGGATGAGGGAGACTGGACTTGCTCCAGAACACTTGTCCCAGACTGATGCTCAGTGCCAATCAATGGACAAGTGGCTCAGAGGTGGGTGTTGCTGAGAATGCTGAGGTTGCCTCTGGTGGGCAGGGGGCTGTAACTGTCTGGTGATTTTCATGGGTCCTGGGCTCAGGACTGGGAGTGGTAGGCCACTTGGCACACAGATGCTGTGACACCGTGGACCTTAGAGGCCTTGCCCACTGGAACTTACCATCATTTTGGTTCTGTGAGATGAGATCAGGTACTTAAAAATCAGAAGTTACCCATGGGGATGTTTGTAGATTCCTCAGCAGAAACCCAAATTAGGCTGATGAATCATCTCTACTAAACAACTCGGGGAACTAGATATGCCATGACTCTTAGACAAATTTTGTAGTATTTTAAATACTATTTAAAGTAGGTCATCTTTTGGATGACCTGCCATTTGCTCTCTGGCTTGGGATGATACCCACAATTAGAGTGGAAGCAAAAGGCTCTGGGGGAAGTGGTCCCTCTCCCTGTGACTCAGTAGGAGTGAGTACAGCTCTCTCCATTCCACATCTGGAGCAGGAATTCCAGCAGGAAGGACGTGACCTCCAAGTTTAACCGGAAGACTCAGGTAGGTGTAGCCCTCAGGTAGGCACTATTCTTTTCCCAGTGCTTCTTCCTTCCCTCCTGCGTCCTGTGAAAGCTGCCCACCTCCTGGTTCCTGGCTTCTGAATTCCTCCTCCCTTCTCTTGCAAATATCCATGCAGTCCCACTTGTGGCTTCCTCTCTACCCAGGCCCAATCCCTCACATGCAGATGGCACTAAAGAAGGGAAAACCAAGGACGAGTCTGCCCAGTTCATTCTTTCTAAAAATGTCCGCATTCCTTCTGCTCCCAGACCCTGTTCTGAATCACAAACCTCTCCAGCTAGTTGACTCAACTTAGCAGGGTAATGGAGATGCAGATGGCAGGGTGGCGGTGGTAAGGTTGTTGGGTGTGGGGGATGGCTTTCAGATGACAGATGAGTTGGAGTAAGGAGCATGTGGTCCTCTAACCACTCATTCATTGGGGACCTGCCTGAATCTGCTATCTTGGACTCCTCAGGGTATCTCTAAGACAGAAATTTCAAAATGGACTTTCTATAAACTTCTTACTACAAAACGATTTCAAACATAACAAATATAATAAAGAATAGTGTCATAAACACTATATTTTATTATTTTGGCATAAATAAGTACAAAACTAACCTCTTAGTCCCACTGGTTGTCATTGACTGGAGACTATGCAACATCAAGGTGGTGGCCAATTGAGTTCCTGGTGAAGACATTCTTGACTTGCATCAGTCTTTCTCTTCTTGCTATCTTCTCACATGTGGTGGTTGAAGGGAAGGAGGAAGAGGGAGAATAAGAAAGAAAAAAGGGAGAGGCTAATCCCATCATGAGGGACCACTATCAAAAACCCATGACAACCTGGGTACCTCCCAAATGCCCTACTTCCTAATACCATCACATTGGGAGTCAAGAGTGGACACAATTGAATTCATAGCAGCTATGCAGATCTGTTTTTAAATCAAGACAGACACTCATTTCATTCTCTCTTTTACTTCTTATTCATTTTTCAGAAAGTATTGTAGGGACTAAATGAATAATTGACACAATGTACATAATTAGTATTTGGGGTAAAATAATGGGATGTTGAAAAAATGTACTTTGTTCCCAATAAAATTAACATCTAATATCCAGTCCATGTACAAATTTCCCTGATTCTCAAAAAGCAGTTTTCACAGTTTATTGAAGGAATGTAGTCATATGTTGCACTTGGTTTTTCTCCTTTAAGATGAAATAACTGTTCCTCTCCAAATTTTAATGTCAATCATTAGTTCAGTAACTGGGCGGTAGCAGGGTGGTTTGTCTTACAGAATGTCCCACTATTGGGTTAGAGCAGAGTCCACAATACCAGCACAGTGGGTCAGGACCAGTACCAGTCCTTGGTATATTAGGAACCAGACCTCCACAGAAGGAGGTGAGCTGAAGGCCAGTGAGTGAGGCTTCATCTGTATTATAGCCACTCCCCATCACTCTCTCATCACCCCCAGAATCGACAGTCTAGCTTGTTTTCCTGGAACTGTTTGTAGTTACATAACCTATGCTTAATAGAAACAAAATAGCATAAATATTGATGATTATTTTCCTTTATCAGTGCTCAGAATGGTGAGTTGGTGCCCTAGCAACCTATCACAGTGTCAAATAAGATGTTGCCTATTAACATTTGGACACATTTGGCCAGCTTTGCCAACAAAGGTCCGTATAGTCAAGGCTATGGTTTTTCCTGTGGTCATGTATGGATGTGAGAGCTGGACTGTGAAGAAAGCTGAGTGCCAAAGAATTGATGCTTTTGAACTGTGGTGTTGGAGAAGGCTCTTGAGAGTCCCTTGGACTGCAAGGAGATCCAATCAGTCCATTCTGAAGGAGATCAGCCCTGGGATTTCTTTGGAGGGAATGATGCTGAAGCTGAAACTCCAGTACTTTGGCCACCTCATGCGAAGAGTTAACTCATTGGAAAAGACTCTGATGCTGGGAGGGATTGGGGGCAGGAGGAGAAGGGGACGACAGAGGATGAGATGGCTGGATGGCATCACTGACTCGATGGACTTGAGTCTGAGTGAACTCCAGGAGTTGGTGATGGACATGGAGGCCTGGCGTGCTGTAATTCATGGGGTCGCAAAGAGTCGGACACGACTAGCAACTGAACTGAACTGGCCAGGTTAAAATTAAATATTAGAAAACTAAGATCATGGGATCCAGCCCCATCCTTCATGGTAAACAGAAGGACAAAAGGTGGAAACAGTGACAGATTTCTTCATATTAGCTTCTAAAACCACTGTGGATGGTGCCTGAAGCCATGAAATCATAGGACGTTTGCTTCTTGGCAGGAAAGGTATGAGAAACATAAACTGTGTTGAGAAGCAGAAACATCATTCTGTCCAACACATTGGTAGATTTTTGGCCTTTTCATTTGAATTCTTAAACTTTCTGTCCAGTCCCCATTGGGCTTCGAAGTGCCTTAGTTTTCTGGTCCTTCACGATTCCCAAGATTATTTTGTGCATTTCTTTAAACAGTCCTGAAATCAGCCATCTCTTTAAGAATCCATGCATTGTCTGATGGGAAATGTATTTAGAATTTACATGTTAGACCTCAGAAGAGGCACGGTTATCAAGTTGTCATTGCTTGTAGGCTTTACATTGGTCAGAATAGGAAGTACACATGCTCCTTAAAAAATAAAATAAAAAGGATATTTGGCAAAACTAATACAGTTATGTAAAGTTTAAAAATAAAATAAAATTTAAAAAAAGAAACAAAAAAATATATATATATAAATGAACCATAAAAAAATAAATAAATAATAAAAAGGAATATAATTATTTCATACAAACTTATGCTTTCAGTTCAAGATTTAAGACAGCAGGGTTTGAATTAAACTTCTTTCTGTTACCTGTGAACCTCTTTTTCTAGCCACTGAAAGGCTTACTTCAGAACATTAGTTTTAATTATTGTCTCTCTTTTACCTGTTAACATGCATATAAGTCTGTCACAATAACAGAAGTTATGAGGAACAATAAGTTGTTGAATATAGTTTTAGATTGCTTTCCTGTTTTTCTTCCGATTTTCTTTGGTTTTGTTTAAGTCATAATTCTGAATTTTAAAGCTACTTAAGTAATGTGTTGCTATGGGCAGCTAGTCACCAACTTGGTGCAATTAGATTTATCAGTCTCTTTGTTCTCAATTTTTTCATTTCAGTTGGATCCTTTCAGTCGTGTCCTGTCTTTGCAATGCCATGGACTGCAGCATGCCAGGCTTCCCTATCCATTACCAACTCTAGGAGCTTACTCAAGCTCATGTCCATCGACTTGGTGATGCCATCCAACCATCTCATTCTGTCTTCCCCTTCTCTTCCTGCCTTCAATCTTTCCTAACATCAGGGTCTTTTTCAATGTGTCAGTTCTTCCCATCAGGTGGGCAAATAATTGGAGCCTCAGCTTCAGCATCAGTCCTTCCAGTGAATATTCAGGACTGATTTTTTTTTTTTTTTTTTTTTTTTTTTTAGGATGGACTGCTTTGATCTCCTTGTAGTCCAAGGGAATCTCAAGAGTCTTCTCCAACACCATAGTTCAAAGGGCATATATGTGTGTCATTTGTCAGTGACATCATATTCCCCCTGTTGGGATTTAAGCACCAGAACTGAATTTAAACAACATGCAAAAATTAGGATTAAGTCACAGTGCCCCATCTAAACACACCTGGCAAAAGGAGATGCTCCTGTTGTATTCAAGGGACAGGCATGGATAGATCTCATGAAGGAATAGGCCCTGGAGGGTTGAATGAGTCATTGAACACGATTGTCTTTAGTTTGGCTGCCACTGTAGTTTTGTCTTCTTTGAATGGGAAGACATTTCAAACTTATTTTTTTGTATGTTTGGTTTGGCAGACAAAATTTTTCATAACATAGACCCTATGGGGAAATTATATCAGAAATATATCCATTTATCTTCATCAGTTAAATTTTGTTGGTTTGTGTGTCCCTGATGATCTTTCTTTATAAACAGAAAGGAAACACACATGTTCAGTATGCATTCAGTCTCTTTTTAAATCAACTGACATGAATTAAATTCCTCTCACTCCCCACTGCACTATTGGCTCAGAACCTATTTGATAAACCAGTATGTTATACTCAGTTATTGTTCCTCTAATCTATGTAAATGAAACTATTTGTATGGTGATCTGCCCTTCTTCAAGATTCAAGTTAATCATGTTATGGCCCAAGATAAACCATTTGGTGCCAAGATTATCCTAAAATGCATCTTATGGGTGAGGGGCCTGGTGTAATTCTGAGTTTTGAGACATTTCTTTCTTTCATTAACAGACTGCTAGTACTATATAACATCCAGCTGAAGACTAGCAGGGGGGTACTCTTTCTGCCCCCTTCTGATGCCTATGTCAGAAGCTTTCTCTATCTCCTTTATACTTTAATAAAACTTTATCACACAAAAGCTCTGAGTGATTAAGCCTCATCTCTGGCCCTGGATTGAATTCTTCTCCTACGGGGGCCAAGAATCCCCGCGTGAAGACTCAACAACAACATTTCAATCTCTGTGGAGAGACCTGCACTAACATTATATGACAGAGAATTGAAATTGTATTGTATTTAAGACAATGTTATTTAGGTTTTGATTACAGTCGTTGAACCTGTAACCTAACACTCATAATAAAATAACTGATCTTTGTGTTAGCCTTGTCTTGACATTAGGGTCTGAATGAGACAATATCTACTGACGTATACTTACAAGTGAGTCAAGTGACAGCCTTGCCCTCTGGAAGCTTTACTCTAGTATGGGATTCAGAAACTGAAGCAAGAACAAAGCCACATGCAGGAGAGATTCATGATCCTGTAGGAACCCTTGGGAGGGGAACCTCAATCAGTCCTGATATCAGGAGGTTGCCTGAAGCAGGGACAATCCTCTTTCAGTCTCCTCATAAATAGGCCATGGTGCCAAGTTTCATGTAAAAGTGATTTATTTCAAATTCCTTCCAGAGGGTTTTCTCTTTTGATCCAGTGCTTAAGACATGCGTTTGAGACCTGGTTTGGGAAGATTTCAAATGCTCCAGGGCAACTAAGCTGGTGGGCCACAACGACTGAGCCTGAGTGCCCTAAAGCCTATGATCTACATCAAAGAAGCACAGGATTGAAAAGCCAGTGCACTGCAATTACAGAGTAGCCACTGCTAGCTGCAAATAGAGAAGTCCTGAGCAGCAATGAAGACATGCTGCTGCCGCGAAGTCACTTCAGTCTGACTCTGTGAGTCCCCATAGATGGCAGTCCACCAGGCTTCCCGTCCCTGGGATTCTCCAGGCAAGAACAATGGAGTGGTTTGCCATTTCCTTCTCCAATGCATGAAAGTGAAAAGTGAAAGTGAAGTCGCTCAGTCGTGTCTGATCCTCAGCGACCCCATGCACTTCAGCCTTCCAGGCTCCTCCGTTCATGGGAGTTTCCAGGCAAGAGTACTGGATTAGGGTGCCATTGTCTTCTCTGCAATGAAGACCTAGTGCTGGCAAAAGAAAAAAAAAAAAAAAAAAAGATTCTCCCAGAGAAATCAGTGAGGTCTCAGGGGAAGCAGGACATGAAAAAGGATGAAACCAGTCTGGGTCTGATATCATGCAAGTCATGGAGAGGGAAGCTACAGCCTGGTTTCACAGGGAACTTGGCATATAAGTTGTGCCTCAAACATGTCCCAACCCAAGGCTAGGGAGCTGGGATTTCACTCTCCCACTAGTGCTTCCCTGTCATCCTTCAACTAACACCCAGCTGGTGTCTCCAAGCCCTTGTATTAGATCCTCCAAAGACAAATCAAAGGTGACACTAGAAGCAAAAGACACCACAATCAGGAAAATGCAACCTCAGATAATGTCTAGATTTCTGCAACCAGTCTGCCATCTCCAACATCATATCTGAAATCCTGTGAGTCTAAAGAACTCCATGGGTCTCTACATGTAAGCATTTTTTTTAATTCAGGTTTTAATTTATATAGGAGTGTAGTTGATTTGCAGCATTGTATTAATATTAGTTGTATGGGAAATTAATTTCCCTATACATACACATGTATCCATTGTTTCTTAGATTCTTTTCCCATACAGTATATTACAAACTATTGAGCAGAATTCTTGTGCTGTACAGTTGATTATCTATTAAATAAAGTAGTATACATATATTAATCTCAAACTCTCAATTTATCCCTCTCACACCTTTCCACATTTGTAACTATAATTATTGTTTTGATGGAGGGAAGTGTCTAGGCAAATTTTGGATCAGGCTCTGTGCTTGTGAGAGTGGAGTGGCCAGGGAAAGCAAGCCTGAGAGAGACTCATTTGAGATGATGCTGAGTGTGGAGAAGGACCTGGCTATGTAAAAATCTGGGAGAAAAACATTCTAGATAAGGGAAGTCGGCTGTGCTAAGGACCAAGGTAAACAAGTTTAATAAATGGCTACCCTTCCACTGCCAGTCTTCCTTCCATGCTTGGAACTTGACCCACAGGCCAACCACCATGACCTCATCCCATGCTTAAATTGTGAGTTAGCAGCAATGAGCCATGTCAGCCTTCCCAAGAAGGGAGAACCTGGGGTTATCACGAGGCTTAATATGCTTGGAATCAGGGACTTGACCACAAACTGGTTATCACCAGGAGCATCAGGTGCCAGGGGCACCAGCAATGCTCTATCTCCATGTACTTGTATTCAGAAATAGAAACACCAAGGAACTGATAGAGCAAAGAAACAAGCAATGACTCTTGTTTCATCTTGCCCCGTGTGATTCCCACGGCCCTTTGACCACCCTGCTCTCTGCCCAAAACTCTTTCCTCTTTTGCTTCTTCAAAGGTGGCTTGTGAATTACTTCAGCAGCTGACTGTAAAGCCTGGTGGCTGGAACTCTAATCACAGTCAGCTGGGACCCAGAAATGTTCAGCCTTGTCCTGTGTTTCTGTCCTTTTTCTCCAACCAGATTCATAAAGCAAAGTCCCTACAAGATATAAGGGTGATTGAAATTCTCTCAAGGCCTTTGAATCTCCAAGGCCTATTTGGAGCATCAGAGTGGGAACACATCTCCTGCGTCCAGGCTAGTCTCAGACCCCGACCTCATTCAGCCAGTGGTTCCCTGAGGAAACATAAGGCACATATCTAAGTTGCCAGAAGGCTGAGTTGAGAATTGTTCTTGCTGTGAATGCAGGTTCATGTTACCCAGTCACCCAAAGGTCTGTGTTGTCTGAATGAGGATTGGAAGCTCTGGGGATATGAGTTGGGAGTGAGTCAGTCACCACCTGCATGATGGCCTCCTAGGGTCACTACAGCTGGGGCTCTCCCACTGTGCCTGGAACCCAGAAGAAACAGCCCTGAATATTGCATTCCTGCTGTACATGGAGGCAGGTATGCTCATAAAAGTCAGAACCAGACTTGAGGGGCAACGTGAAAGAAATTTCCACTCTGATGCTTGCAGATAATGAGAACTACCCAGCAGTGAATGCAATGGAGTTTTCTCTCATCTTTCCCTACCTGGAAGCCTCCTAGCCTGGGAACCAGAGTTCCTGCACCCCAAGTCTTCACTCACTTACCTGCAGCCTTAAGGTGAGTCATACACTCCAGGGTTCAGTTTCCCATTTTTTTGATAAGGGAGACTGCACATGCTCCAGAAAATCTTGTCCCAGAATGAGGCTCAATGTCAATCAGTGGACAAGTGGCTCAGACGTGGCTGTTGCTGAGGATGATGAGGTTGCCTCTGGTAGGCAGGGGGATGTAATTGTCTGGTGATGTTCATGGGTCCTGGTCTCAGGACTGAGAGTGGTAGACCACTTGGCACACAGCTGCTTTGCCATAGAGTACCTTAGAGGTCTTTCCCATTGGAACTTGCCATTATTTGGGTTCTGTGAGATGAGATCAGGTAGTTATAAGTCAGAAGTTATCAATGGGGAAGCATGTAGATTCCTCAGCAGAAACCCAAGTTAGGCTGATGAATCATCTCTCCAAAAAAAAAAAACAAAAAAAAAAAAACAACAACTCTGGGAACTAATTATGCCAGGACTCTTAGACAAGTTTTGTATATTTTAAATACCAATTAAAACAGGTCACCTTTTGGATGACCTGCCTTTTGGTCTCTGGCTTGGGATGATACCCACAGTTAGAGTGGAATCAAAGGGCCTCTGGGGGACTCTCTCCCTCTCTCTTTGACTCAGTAGGAGTGAGTACCACTCTCTCCCCTCCACATCTGGAGCAGGAATTCCAGCAGGAAGGGTGTGACCTCCAAGTTTAACTGGAAGACTCAAGAAGGTCTGGCCCTCTGGTAGGCACTATTATTTTCTCATTGCTTCTTCCTTCCCTCCTGGGTCGTGTGCACACTGCCCACCTCCTGGTTACTGGGTTCTGAATTCCTCTGCCCTTGAATTGTAGATATCTAGGCAGTCCCACTTGTGGCTCCCTTCCTACCCAGGCCCAATCCCTCACCTGTAGATCGCACTAAAGAAGGGAAAACCAAGATGGGTCTTCCGAGTTCATTCTTTCTAAAAATGTCCGCATTCCTTCTGCTTCCAGACCCTGTCCTGAGTCATCAACATCTTCAGCTAGATGGCTGAGCTTAGGAGAGGAATGGAGATGCAGATTGGGAAAGGGGGTGGTAAGGGTGTCAGCTGTGGGGGACAGTTTTCAGATGCCAAGAGATGAATTGGAGTAAGGATCATGTGGTCCTCCAACCACTCATTCATTTGGGACCTGCCTAAATCTGTATTCTTAGACTCCTCAGGGTATCACTAAGACAGAACTTTCAAAATGGACTTTCCATAAACCTCTTACTGAAAAAAAATTCAAACAAAACAAATATAAGAAAGAAGAGTGTCATGAACCCTATATTTCATCATTTGGCAACAATAACTACAAAAATAACCTCGTAGTCCCACCGGTTGTCATAAACTGGAGACTATGCAACATCAAGGTGGTGACCAATTGAGTTCCCAGTGAAGACATTCTTGACTTGCATCAGTCTTTCTCGTCTTGCTATGTTCTCACATGTGGTGGCAGAAGGGAAGGAAGAAGAGGGAGAATAAGAGAGAAAAAGAAGGAGAGGCTAATCCCATCATGAGGGACCACCATCAAAACCCCATGTCAACCTAGGTACCTCCCAAGGCCCTACTTCCTAATACCATCACATTGGAAGTCAAGGGTGGATACAGTTCAATCCATAGCAGCTATGCATAGCATAGCAGCTGTCTGTTTTTACATCAAGACAGACCATCATTTTTTTTCTCTCTGTGAAGACTAATTCATTTTCCCTGAAATATTTTAGGGACAAGATGAACATTTCACCAAATGTACACAATGAGTATTTGTGGTAGAATGATAGGATATGAAAAAAATGCTCTTTTGTTCCCCATAAAATGAACATTTTATATCCAGTCCATGTGCAAATTTCCCTGATTCTCAAAAAGCAGATGTCTTTTCGCAGTTTATTGAAAGAATGTAGTCATATGTTGCACTTGGTTGTTCTCCTTTAAGACAAAATTACTGTTCCTCTCCCAATTTTGATGTCACTTATTTGTTCAGAAACAGAGGAAGCAGGGTGGTTCATATGTATTATAGCTGCTCCCCATCACACTCTCATCACCCCCAGAAGGGAGAGTCTAGCTTGTTTTCCTGGAACTGTTTGTAGTTACATAACCTATGGTTAATAGAAACAAAAATAGCTTAAATATTGATGATTATTTTCCTTTCAGTGCTCAGAATGTTGAGTTGTTTTCCTAGCAGTCTATCACAGTGACAAATTAGATGTTGCCTATTAACATTTGGACACATTTGGCCAGCTTAAAATTCAATATTAAAAAACTAAAATCATGGGATCCAGTCCCATCCTTCATAGAAGGAAAAAATGTGGAAGCAATGACCTATTTCTTCATCTTAGCTTCTAAAACCTCTGTGGATGGTGCCTACAGCCATGAAATAAGAAGACATTAGCCTCTTGGCAGAAAAGCTATGAGAAAGATAAACAGTGTGTTGAAAAGCAGAAACATCATTCTGCCCAACAAACTGGTAGATGTTTGGGCTTTTCATTTGGATTCCTAAACATTCTGTCCAGTCCCCATTGGTCTTTGAAGTCCCTCACTTTTCCGGTCCTTCATGATTCCTAAGATTATTTTGTTCATTTCTCTACCCAGTCCTGAAATCAGCCATCTCTTTAAGATCATCCGATGGGAAATGTATTTAGAAGCTACATGTTAGACCTCAGAATAGTCACTGTCATCAAGTTCTCACTGCTTCTAGGCTTTACAGTGGTTGCAGGAGGAAGTACACATTTTCATTAAAATTAAAATAAAAAGAAATATAATTAGTTGTTACAAACTTATGCTTTCAGCTCAAGATTTAATAGGACAGGGTTTGAATTAAACTTGTATATGTTATGTGTGAACCTATTTTTCTAGCCACTGAAAGGCTTACTTCAAAACATTAGTTTTAATTATCATCTTGCTTTTACCTGTTAACATACATACGATTCTGTCACAATAACAGAAACATTATGAGGAACAATAAGTCGTTGAATTATTGCTCACCTCAGCTGCAATCGCGGTGCAGATGAATGGCAGCTGCAATGGTAGCCCAGAAGTGTGACAGAGAGGAACTACCCCATGACCAAATCAGGGGTGGCAGCCGAGAGGAGCTACACTACTTCCAAGGTAAGGAGCAGCGGCTGTGCTTTGCTGAAGAAGCAGTGAAGAGATACCCCACGTCCAAGGTAAGAGAAACCTAAGTAAGATGGTAGGCTCTGAGAGAGGGCATCAGATGGCAGACAGACTGAAACCACATTCACAGACAACTAGCCTATCTGTCACACAGACCACAACCTTGTCTAACTCAATTAAACTAAGCCATGCTGTTTGGGGCCACCCTAGATGGACGGGTCATGGTGGAGAGGTCTGACAGTATGTGGTCCATTGGAGAAGGGAATGGCAAATCATTTCCGTATTCTTGCCTTGAGAACCCCATGAAAAGTGTGCTAAGCAAAAAGATAGGACACTGAAAAATGAACTCCCCAGGTCGATAGGTGCCCAATATGCTACTGGAGATCTGTGGAGAAATAACTCTAGAAAGAATGAATGGATGGAGCCAAAGCAAAACAACACACAGTTGTGGGTGGGACTTGTGATAGAAGCAAGATTCGATGCTGTAGAGAGCAATGTTGCATATGAACCTGGATTGTTAGGTCCATGAATCAAGACAAATTGGAAGTGGTCAAACAGGAGATGACAAGAGTGAACATAGACATTCTAGGAATCAGCAAACTAAGATGGACTGGAATGGGTGAATTTAACTCAGATGACCATAATATCTACTACTGTGGGCAGAAATCCCTTAAAAGAAATGGAGTAGACATCATAGTCAACAAAAGAGCCTGAAATGCAGTACTTGGATGCAATCTCAAAAATGACAGTATCATCTCTGTTTGTTTCCAAGGCAACCCATTCAATACCATGGTAAAGCAAGTCTATGCCCCGATCAATAAGGCTGAAGAAGCTGAAATTCAACAGTTCTGTGAAGACCTACAAGACCTTCTATAACTAACACCCCAAAAACATGTCATTTTCATTGTAGGGGACTGGAATGCAAAAGTAAGAATCAAGAAACACGAGGAGTAACATGCAAATTGGCCTTGGAATACAGAATGAAGCAGCGTAAAGGCATTCTGCCAAGAGAATACACTGGGCATAGCAAACACCTTCCAAAAATCCAAGAGAAGACTCTACACATGGACATCACCAGATGGCTGGCACCAAAATCAGACTGATTATATTCTTTGCAGTCAAAGATGGAGAAGCTCTGTACAGTCAGCAAAAATAAGACTGGGAGCTGATGGTGGCTCAGATCATGAACTCCTTATTGCCAAATTCAGATAGAAATAGAAGAAAGTAGCAAAAAGCACTAGACCATTCAGGTATGACCTAAATCAATCCCTTAGGACTATACAAGGGAAGTGAGAAATAGATTTATGGGACTAGATCTAATAGACAGAGTGCCTGATGAACGATGGACAGAGGTTCATGACATTGTACAGGAGACAGGAATCAAGACCATCCCCTAGAAAAAGAAATGCAAAAAAAGCCAAATGGCTGTCTGAGGAGGGCTGAGATAGCTTTGAAAAGAAGGGAAGCAAAAAGCAAAGGAGAAAAACAAAGATATACCCATTTGCGTGCAGAGTTCCAAAGAATAGCAAGGAGAGATAAGAAAGCCTTCCTCAGTGATCAATGCAAAGAAATAGAGGAAAAACAATAGAATGGGAAAGAATAGAGATGTCTTCAAGAAAAGTAGAGATACCAAGGGAATATTTGATGCAAAGATGAGCTCAATAAAGAACATAAATGGTATGGGCCTAACAGAAGCAGAAGACATTAAGAAGAGGTGGCAAGAATACACAGAGGAACTGTACAAAAAAGATCTTCATGAGACAGATAATCACGATGGTGTGATTACTCACCTAGAGCCAAACATGCTGGAATGTGAAGTCAAATGGGCCTTAGGAAGCATCACTACGAACAAAGCTAGTGAAGGTGATGGAATTCCAGTTGAGCTATTTCAAATCCTGAAAGGTGATGCTGTGAAAGTGCTGCACTCAAAACACCAGCAAATTTGAAAAACTCAGCAGTGGCCACAGCATGGAAAACTGGCCACAAGGTCAGTTTTCATTGCAATCCCAAAGAAAGGCAATGCCAAAGAATGCTCAAACTACCCCACAATTGCACTCATCTCACATGCTAGTAAAGTAACGCTTAAAATTCTCCAAGCCAGGCTTTAGAAATACGTGAACCATGAACTTTCAGATGATCAAGCTGGCTATAGAAAAGGCAGAGGAACCAGAAATCGTATTGTCGACATCTGATGGATTATCAAAAAAGCAAGATATTCCAGTAAAACACCTACTTCTGCTTTACTGACTATGCCAAAGCCTTTGACTGTGTGGATCACAGTAAGATGTGGAAAATTCTAAAAGAGATGGGAATACCAGACCACCTGAATTGCCTCTTGAGAAACCTGTATGCAGGTCAAGAAGCACCAGTTAGGACTGGACATGGAACAACAGACTGGTTCCAAACAGGAAAGGAACATGCCAAGGCTGTATATTGTCACCCTGCTTATTTAACTTATATACAGAGTACATCATGAAAATGCTGGGCTGGAGGAAGCACAGGCTGGAATCAAGATTGCTGGGAGAAATATCAATAGCCTCAGATATGCACATGACACCACCCTATTGCAGAAAGTGAAGAATAATAAAGTACCTCTTGATGAAGGTGAAAGAGGAGAGTTAAAAGTTGGCTTAAAGGTCAACATTTAGAAAACTAAAATCATGGCATCCAGTCCCATCACTTCATGGCCAATAGATAGGGAAACAGTGGAGATGGTGGTTGACCTTATTTTTCTGGGCTCCAAAATCACAGCAGATGGTGATTGCAGCCATGAAATTAAAAGGCGCTTACACCTTGGAAGGAAAGGTGAGACCAATCTAGACAGCATATTGAAAAGCAGAGATGTTACTATGTCAACAAAGGTCCGTGTAGTCAAGAATATGGTTTTTCCAGTGGTCATGTATGGATGTGAGAGTTGGACTATAAAGAAAACTGAGCCCCGAAGAATTGATGCTTTTGAACAGTGGTGTTGGAAAAGACTCTTGAATATCCCTTGGACTGCAAGGAGATGCAACCAGTCCATCCTAAAGGAAATGAGTCCTGAATGTTCACTGGAAGGACTGATGCTGAAGCTGAAACTCCAATACTTAGCCACCTGATACAAAGAGCTGAGTCATTCGAAAAGGCCCTGATGTTGGGAAAGATTGAGGGCAGGAGGAGAAGGGGATGTTAGAGAAAGAGATGGTTGGATGCCATTACCAACTCAATGGACATGAATATGTGTGGACTCCGGGAGTTGGTGATGGACAAGGAGGCCTTGCGTGCTGACGTTCATGGGCTCACAAAGAGTTGAACATGACTGAGCAACTGAACTGAACTAAGGTTGTTGAATATAGTGTCAGATTTCTTTCCTTTTTTCCTTTTGGTATTCTTTGGTTTTGTTTTGATGGGCAGGACTTTTGTTTTTCCTTAGAAGATATTTCACTCTGAATGTAGAGTCATAAGTCTGAATTTTAAAGCCACTTAAGTAATGTGTTGTTATAGGTAGCTAGTCAACAACTTGATGCAATTAGATTTATTAGTTTTTGTTCTCAATTTGTTTAGTTCAGTAGAGTCCTGCAGTTGTGTCCATCTCTTTGCAACACCATAGACTGCAGGATGCCAGACTTCCTAATCCATAACCAACTCCCAGAGCTTTCTCAAGCTCATGTCCATTGACTTGGTGATGCTATCCAACCATCTCATCCTCTGTCTTCTGCTTCTCCTCTTGCCTTCAATCTTTCCTAATATCAGGGTTTTTCCAATGAGTCAACATGCTTAGTATGCATTCAGTCTCTTTTAAAATCAACCAACATGAATTAAATTCCTCTGTCCCCACTGCACTACCAATTATAGGCAAGAAACAAAAAACTGCAGAGACTGAAGGCTGATTCCAGCACATCGCTGTGGAGATTTTGTTCCCACTTTTTTTTTTTCAGGAAAATAAAATTAATTGCTACCATTAAAATCAGTAGATTGTACATAAATATACAAACTTCTGATTCTCTTGAAAACATGGTCAACTTGCCTGCTTTCCAGCATGGGTGAAGTGGAGGAAAGGCTGCTCCCAGTGGTAAGGCCTGTGCTGCCCAGATTCCAACATGGCCACTTAGTCCTTGTATCATATCTCCTGACTTCTGGGGTCATGAGTTCATGAGAATGAGACTTCTAGATCTCTTAAGATAAAGACTACTTTTGTCTTGATCAGCTTTGACTTTGAAGCCTTTAACCCAGAACCTAGCACACAGTTCTTCCTTGTACAGTTGTTGGATGACATAAAACACTTGTGGATACATATGACATTTCTTCCAATACTGAAACCATGCAATTGAAGTACTGCTCTGCCCTAAATCTTTGATGCGGCCTGGCATCATAGGTGTCCCTGATGTCTGCCATTAGACCCACTACCTAAAGCCAGTTGTATGTCCCTGGGCTGTCCCTTAAATCTTCACTTTGCCATTTGAAAACTTATCATCCTAGCAACGTTCTCGCCAATGAAGACAGCAATGCATATCTCATGAGGTGGCTCGGAAGATGACATGAAACCACGCGTGTCGAGCATGGCCCTCAGTATCCATTTTCATGATGTTCTTAGCAGTTATTTCTCCAACTGGGCAAGATTCTTGGTCTTCTTAGATGTCCATGCAGATCAGTTTGATTTTCAGCCAAGATTCAAGGAAGAGATTACAGTTCAATTCTGTGTATTCTGAAAAGCTTCAAAGTCCATTCATCAAGGACACTGATGAAGGTAAAGACTTTATTGAGACCTTGGTGTTTTTTTTCAGATCTTTTAGTGGCCTGAAGGGGAAAACTAGGATAGGTCAGAGCATACATAACTAGGGGCTCCCGGTCACCACTACATGCTAAGAACCAAAACTTCCCAGAGTACTTGAAGCCAGGAAAGAAACATGAAATGGCTTGTGCTCCTCGGTCTGGTGGCCTTCTCAGAGTGCATAGTCAAGTAAGTGTGGGGACTGTATGTCACATCATATTCCTTTCTTGGATTTTTCTTTTCATCTGATTATTCTTCCACCCATCATGCTTAGAAGGGAATAGAATATTTCCCTGAGTCTTAAGGTTCAACTCTTTCTTATTGATATGTAACTTGCTATAGGAACTGCGGATCCCAAGGTTTTGGTGTAGATTTGATTGCACAAATCTTAGGGTCCAGTCATGTCATGACCTATTCAAAATGCAACTCCTTGCAGCTGTTCAGTGTACAGTCTATGCAGATGTTGATGTGGTCTTGTAGAATAGCACTTTTCTACATTTTGATCAACATGTCCTCTTTTTTCCCTGTCTATTTCAGTGTGTATATGCCTATGTCTACATCTCTGTATCACTGTCATTTATTTCTCCATCTCTTTGGAAGTCACTGAGAGTCTATTTCTCTTTGTGTTGTTTGATTTTAATTTTTCATTTGACTCTTACTTCCTTGTCAAGCCTCTGAATTTCCCATACTTGTTCCCTATATCTTGGATTCTTCTTTCAACTCTCTCTTCTCTTTCAGCTTAGAGAAAGATACACTGTTTTATATACACTGTTTTATATCTTAAAATCAATGTGACCACAGCCAACTCAGAAACCTCTTGCATTTCAATTTTCTCCCTTGTAAAAGAGGATAAGAGTCCCCCTTCTACCTCCTTCCTTGAGGTTCTTTGAGAAGGAATGAGTGGAATGGCAACAGCAATGCTAATGGCTGTCATTGCTGAGACTTCTTATTTATCAGGTGCCTTATATCCATCACTTCACTTATCCCCAAGATATTCTATTTTGAGGGTTTGTATTGTTACATTCCACCATTTTACCAAAGGGGATACTGAGACACCACATGTTCATATGGCTTACCCAAGATGGCAGAAAAGAACCTGTATTCAAATCTATATCTTTGCCATGGTATATGCATAAAATTCTAATAATAATCTGCTTCATTAAAATGATTAGAAAACACACAGGGCCATTACAATGACAGTTATACCTTAACACTGATAGCTAATTGTAGCATCTTCTTTGTTTTCTTCGTCAAATGCTCAATGAAAGAATACCTCTAAGGAGAGTGAAGACCATGAGAAAAACCCTCAGTGGAAAAAACATGCTGAACAATTTCTTGAAGGAGCATCCTTACAGACGGTCCCAGATTTTGTGTGTGTGTGTGGCTCAAACCTGACTATTCACCCACTGAGAAACAGCAGAGATGTGAGTATTTGGGGAGGATGGTGCTCCACAGCGCCCCCTGGTGCTCTAGTCTGGAATGCGGCTCATCTGGAGGTGCCAGGTGGGATGTTGGGGTTGGGGTTCCTGCAGGAGGCCGAGACACTGGAAAACAGGGACCCCATCCAGAGGGGAAGGCACTCTCATCCTCAACTGTTGGTCTTTGTGACTGGGCTGGCAATTACCAGGTGTCAGGTAAATATCCATTTCTGTGTCAAACATGTGTCATTAGTTTGAGGGTGATTGTTCCTTCTGAACTAAGTGAGCACCTCAGTTACAGATGAAGAATGCACCATCACTGATAAAAAGGTAGAACCAACTGCAAAGCAATTGTGAATCCCCAGGTAGAGGAATTCAATTTTCTCAGATGTAAGAATGACAGCAGAAAAAAGTTACTGAACCTGTATTCCGTGCATGGCCATAAGACTCTAACACAGTGCTTACTTTTTTTAGATGAGAAAAGGGCTTATTTTGTCTTCAAGAATGCCCATGCCAGCCTGAGAGATAGGCAAAGAGTAAATACATGTCAAATGAAAGGGTCACCTGTGTGGTGTTGATTGGATATGATCTGAGTTTAGAGCGAGTGGCTGGGGTTGATCAAGAAGGACCTCCTGGAGAAGGGGGTGCTAAGGCTTGGTTTGGAGAGCCTACAGAGCTTCTCAAATGAAGGCACCAGGACTTCCCTGGGTGTCCAGCGGTCCTGGGAGCCCAGTGGTTATGCCTCTGGATTCCTATGCAAGAGGTACCACTTCAACACCTGGTCATACAGTCAATATCCTGCATACAATGAAGCACAGGGAAAATATATCAAATGCAGATACGTCTATGACCAAAGTCTGTGAGCTGAACGGTAGTTAAAAAGTGATCTCAAGAGATATGTGACACCCAGAGGGAGGCATCAGTGCGGGAATAGAGGGTAGTCAGTTCTGCCCTAATTCACTCCCTCCTTCTCCCTTTAGTTGGTCTATGTGGGTAGCATCACCATTGGAACACCCCCTCAGGAATTCCAGATTGTCTTTGACACAGCCTCATCTGACTTGTGGGTGCCCTCCATCGTTTGCAACAGCTCAACCTGTTGTGAGTACAGACACCCCCTACCCGGTCCATCCTTCACTTGCCCTGCCACCTGTTCTCCACCCTTGGCACCTGATGACGCTCATCTCTTGTGTCTGCAGCTACACAGGTTAGGTTCAGATATCTTCAGTCTTCCACCTTCCAGCTTACCAATAAGACCTTCAGGATCACCTATGGATCTGGGAGAATGAAAGTTGTTGTTGTTCATGACACAGTTCAGGTAACAGTGTAACAGCTGCTGAGTCAGGACTGGCTATGGAGTGACCACTGCTTACAAAACAGATGCAGGACCATCTGACAGGACCCTTCCTAGCCTAACTCCCATAGATATTGGCCATCTTATCCACAGGTTCGTGTCTCTGGTGTGGCAGTGTCCGTGGTGACCATTGAGCAAACAAATTAGCTAACCCAGAAAGTGGCTTGAGGTTTGGACTTGCAGCTTCTCTACCCATGAGCAGTTCAAGGTTCATTTCACTGGGAGTGAGAAGAAGGGATAAAAGCACCCACTTTTATATTCACAGACTGTTCTATCCACTTTCAGGTTATAATTGGTGAATTCTGCAACAAACCCACAAAGCAGTTACTCTGATTAGCTCATGAAATATATGAGGAAACTGAGTTCCAGGCAGCAAGGGCCTTGCTGAGAGCACACATTTGGTAAAAGGTGGAGTTAGGCTGGCTTTTCAGGACTGAAGTTGCTGTGGGGTGTTTGGGGACAGGATAATACTGATCTGGGGACCCTGGGGGCAGTCAAGGGCTTCAGGTATCCAGAGTGGGAAACTGGAGGCCTGAGAAGTCAAGGGGCCTGATAAATGAGTTCTCGCTCTAGAGGACCCTTGAGAGTTAGTAAACCTATGAGCTGTCTCCCCCCAAATACTTAAGTATTTGTATACTTAAGTATAGAAATCTTCTCTCTCTTTCTCTCTCATACATACTCACAGTAATATACACATATCCCCAAAAGTGAATTCTCCAGGCAGTAATTTCATAGAACCCTGTAAGCAAGCTTGTGTTTTCAGCTTCTGTCTTACCGGACAGAAGACTCCACAGTACACTACAGAGAATGCAGTCCATTCCTGTCATTAGGTCACAGTGATGCCAAAGAGAAGGCTATCTTGTTCTTGATTGTTTTGTCCATAAGGTGGCACCAATGGGATCTGGCCTGACTCTTGGTTGCCCCACCTGTACAGAAGCCACGAGGCTAATTTGACTCACTCGGGTCGTGTTTTTCACAGGGACAGATGTTTTAAAATTCACAGCCTCTCTCAAATGGAACCCAAATTCCCCTTCCACCTTGCTCTAACCGTCTGTGGGCAACCAAAGACAGAGCCCAGCCTCAATTCTTCTCTGAGGATCTAATGGAAATGCACCCCAGCCCAGTCCTAGCCCCACTTCACGTATCTGTAAGTGGTAACACTCTTCTCTCCCACAGATTGGGGACCTTGTAAGTACTGACCAGACGTTAGGTCTAAGCATGGCAGAATATGGGTTTGTGCGTAGAACTTTTGATGGCATCTTGGGCTTGAACTACCCCAGCATATCCTTCTCTAGAGCCATCCCCCTCTTTGACAAGCTGAAGAATCAAGGGGCCATTTCTGAGCCTGTTTTTGCCTTCTACTTGAGCAAGTAAGTCTGAGATGGACAATTCCTTTCTCCAACTTAGCTGTAAGACACTTTCAGTTGCATGAAAATTATAGAACAATTGATAAAGAAGTATCCTGAGAGATAATATAGCCCAGGATAACTCTGACCCCAGGGCCCTACCTGGCTTCACCACTGGCTTTTATAAATAGAATTTTATTGGAACACAACCCTACTCCTGGGCTCAAGACCAGTAACTTGGTCTAGGGTGGTGAGTTATGAAGGAGGCTAATGGAAGGCAACAGGAAACAAATTGGAAGAAAAAGCAATATGATTAGCTTATGAATTTGATAAGGAAGGAAGAAGAAGGATGGTGGATATCTTTCCTTCCTCTTTAGCATTCCACTGGGAGCCCAGGACCAGCTACCCAAATTGTGGAGCGAGTGATAAATGAAACTGTAGGACACAAACGTGTGGGACCCCTTGTTCAAGAAATATTAGGCATTTCAAGACAGGGAGAGCGGAGGTGGGGTCTGTTCTGAATGTGGGGCCCTTTGGACAATGGAGGCCACAGGCCAGTGGAGTCAACTCTGGGTGACCTGAACCCACACCCTTAGAGCTCCCAGGCCTTGATTTTCCTGAAAAAATGATAAGGTGGACAAGGGAAAAGCCAAAACACTTCAGCACCCTGTCCTCTGAGGGTGTCTGAGCACTCAGGTCACTGGAAGTACAGGGCATCTTCGGAAGACATAGTAGGTGGAGCTCAGACAAGTGTTTCAGCTTCTAACCTCCTCTGTGTCACTCATGAGACAGTAACAGACCTCTTTCTGGATCCCAATCTCTCCTAGATGCTATTACTTCATCTGTTCATGGGGACCTTATTAGGGCCTTGATGGATGGACAAGCACAGCGCTCAGATAGTGCTGTTGTTACTGTCTTCTAAGAAACCCCCACTCACTTCTCTCTACGGAGACAAGCGGGAAGGCAGTGTGGGGTGGACCACCACTACTACAAGGGAGAACTCAACTGGGTACCATTCGTCCAAGTGGGCGACTGGACTGTACGCATAGACTGGTAAGCCTCTCCCTCTGAGGGTCAGCCCAGTGATGTTCCCACTATTGTACATAGACAGAGGCAGACACACACAAATACATTCTTAGACACACAGTCACACAGACATATACACCACCCTCAACGACACAGACAGACACATAGACACTTGGAAACACACGAGCAGACACATATAAACCTACACAGAGACACATAAAAATATGCATAGCCAGTCAGAGACAAACAAGCACACCCAGAGACAGATAGAAACACACATACAAACAAATACACAAGCACATAAATACAAAAACAACCCATGGGTTCATAATCCCCAGGCCTTCTGAGCAAGGCTCTGACCAGGGTCCTAAAAGGGTCCAGAGAGGTCTGTGTGGCTGGGAGAGGGCTGCACCCACTGCTCTTTGAGGTGGGGAGCATGGTTAGAGGACTCTATAGTGTGGTGAACAGAGGATCAGGGAGAATTTCACCAGCCTGGACAGAGTTATGATAAGATGACCAACAGTCCAGGGCTACCTAGGACATTGGAAGTTCTCACTGCAGATAAATGTCTGTTTAACAACAGGGAAGGTTCTGAGCAAATGGGTAAAACTGGACTCCTTAGGGAGCAGATACCCAGCAGTGGAGAGAGGTTGGCTGCAGTCTTAAGATGTGAAAGCAACTAATAAAAAAAGCATCCCATGTTCATAGGCACACAGTGAGGCAGGGGCTATAACAGAGAATCAGGAAGGTGGGATCCAGGAGTGACCTGAGGACAAGAGGCATAATTGATAGGATTCTGTGTGATACCCTCAGACAAAAGCTGACCTGACTTTGGAGTTTCTGTGGGCTAGTCATGTATTTCCTGGCCAGGGTCTCAGGGTCTGAGCTGGTTGTAGGAGCAGTGCTGGGAGACACCCTCTCCCAGAGGAGCCCCTCTCTCCCCCTACTATGAGAATCTGCTGCCCCTGGGAATCTATCTTCACTCTGTGTGTGACCGGTTATTTGTTCCCCACCAGATACAGCTCTCTGGAGGTTTCTTATTGTTTTCTCAGTCTTCATTTACTCATTGAACAGACAAGCATTGGGCATCCACTGCATGCCAGGCACTTTAGGGAGGCAAGGAGAATAAAACTCGCCCTCACAAATAAGAAGGCAGATGTATATGAAGTGACTCGCCGACATAGTGAATTGTGACTTTGGTACATGCTAGACATGAGGAGGAGAAGGCAATGGCAACCCATTCCAGTAATTTGCCTGGAAAATTCCAGGGACTGCGGAGCCTGGTAGACTGCCTTCTATGAGGTCACAAGAGTTGCACACAACTGAAGTGAGTTAGCAGCAGCAGCAGCAGCAGTCATGAGTTAGGATCTACAGAGAGTAACCAAGACAGGAGACTGATAAGCACCAGGGGAAAGACTTCCCGAAAACAATACAATTAAGATGGAATCTGGAAGATGAGAAGAAATTTGCTAGTCAAAGGGGAGTGCAGTCTTCTAGGAAGGAAGACCAGCTTGTGTCATGGTACAAAATATCCTGGTGTATTCAAGTACTGCATTCAAGGATGTCAGGAAAGGTGCTGTGTCGAGAGCAAAGGGAAAGAGGGCAAGAGACAAAGGGCTGTTTATGAGACAGTCAAGAAGGGGATAACTCTGGGGAGACTCAGAGTGACCTTGATGCCTGCTTTCTTCCATTGTCTCTCAGCATCACCATGAAGAGAGAGGTTATTGCTTGTTCTCATGGTTGTGATGCCCTTGTGGACAGTGGGACATCACATATCCAAGGCCCAGGAAGACTGGTAGATAACATACAGAAGCTCATCGGCACCACGCCTCGGGGTTCCAAGGTGAAGGGTCATGCCCCGGGATCACTCCCAGTCTCCACAAACAACAAGGATCTCCAGAGCCAACCTCTCCCCTCTCTCTCTAACAGCACTATGTTTCATGTTCTGCAGTCAATACTCTGCCCTCTATTATCTTCACCATCAATGGCATCAACTACCCAGTGCCAGCTCAAGCCTACATCCTCAAGGTGAGGGGACAATACTGAGGGGTGGTTCTCAAACTGGAGCTTGCAGGAACCCTTGGTCTGCTGCTGGGAGGAGGGCGCCCTCTAGAGGCCATGTCACACCATTGCAGATGCTGCTGAGCCCTGTGGCTGGGCCAGTGCGTTCCACAAAACCAAACACTTGAGAGTAAAGCGCCGTGTGGAACACGGATCTTCCTGAAATACGTGGAGAGGCCACACCTCATGGCATGTTGGGAGCCAGGGAGAGGTGAACACTAAGGTCCTCAGTCCTCAAAGAGCTTTAATTCAAAATTCAATCTGAACCCGTAGGTGCATGAACATGAAATTCAGCTCTAGCAGCCCCTCAAATAGGCCATGTTACAAGGAGAATGGCTGGGGACAGTCCCAGTGTGATGTCCCCGCATAAGTTAATAGTCTCTGTTCCCTTCTCAAAGATTTCCTGTTTTGGATGATAAATTACATGGTCAGCCTTGTTCTCGGCTGCATCTTCCCCTTGCTCTGGCCAGGTGCCTCCTTTGTGAGTTGATGTACCCAACCCCTCTGTGGGGAGGTTGGATCCTAAGTTGAATAAAGGGTGCACAGTGACTGCTCAGCCCTGGCACAGGGTGGAGGCTTCATGTCAGCTCCCTATGAGAGTTCAGGGCAGGCTGATGGGCTCAAAGAAGGCTTTGAAGAAGAGAGGGAATTTCAGGAATTCTAAAAGCACAAATTCTTGAGCCATCTGGAAGATTACTTGGTTCTAGACAAAACTACACTGGATTCCATGCAAATGTCATCTCAAAGTGGTCTGCACTTGGGCACTGGGGACTTTTGAGGGGTGATGAGGGCTATGGTCTGACCAGTGGGAATGGGGAACCAGAGTACGTTACCCAACCAAGCCTGGAGTGGCCAAAGAGGGTGAGTGTGGGCCAAAGGAGGCTTCACAGATTTCCTGAGTTAAGTCTTCAAGAATGTGTTGTGGGCACAGCTCTATTTAAGAGGGATAACCAAGAACGAGTTACTTTGTACCACAGGAAACTCCCCTCAGTTATATGACAGCCTGGATGGGAGGGGTGTCCTTGGGACCAGGATACCTGGATACATACGGCTGAGTCCCTTTACGTCCACCTGAAACTCAGAATATTGTTAATCAGCAATACTCCAATACAAGAAAAAAATGTTTTTAAATAAAGTTTGTATTGTGGGGGTGCAGGAGGTGAACCAGCATTCTCTGCAGAGAAAACAAGGAGCAGGAGTCAGAAGAAAAGACACAGAGATTGAGGGGAACTATGGACACACTTGTTCTTTTCTAAAAAATTATATTGAAGTGTGGCTAATCTTCAGTGTTATGTTAAGTTCTGTTGCACAACAATGTGACTCAGTTATACACATAAAAATATATTTTTTCTTATTCTTTTTCATGTGATTTATCACTGAATATGAAATATAGTACCTTACGCTCTACAGTAGGACTTTGTTGTTTTTCATTCCTCTGTTTCCCCAACTCCCAGTCCTCCACTCACCACACCCTTCCTCATGGCAACCTCATGTCTTGGCCCTCTTTGGTTTTGGAATAACTCTCACATCACCTGCTGCAGAGAAAACCCCTTGATACTTACCAAAAGAGGGAAATAAAACAAAGAATTGTGCTGGGTCTGGATACTGGGGGGAGTCACTGGTAAGGGCTCATGCTGACTCGTGAGGGTGTCTGACTCCCTCAGGATTCTAGAGGCCACTGCTATACCACCTTTTGAGAAAACAAAGTGAGTTCATCTACAGAGACCTGGATCCTGGGTGACGTCTTCCTGAGGCTCTATTTCTCAGTCTTTGATCGAGGAAATGACAGGATTGGCCTGGCACAGGCAGTGTAAATGCTTGGAGTGGTTCAGGAATCAGTAAGGCCGCTCCTAAGACACACTCACTCACACTTTGGGCACTCCTGACCAGGATGCTGGTAAACTGTATTTAGTGGTCTGTACACCATATTCTCAGGAAAGAAGAAAGTGTTTCACTCTTAATGGTGCTGAAACAAATTGTTGCCTCTGTGAGTGGGAGTGAAGGATCTAAAACCAAGTCTGAATCAAAATTGAGAGAAGCCCTACTCCAACTGGCTTCAAGGAAAACGGAGACTCATTGAAACAATTCTGGGAATCCAGGAAACAAGAATCAGAGCAAATACAAAGATCTCAGTGACTGGACCCAAGAAATCCGAAGTCATCAATTTTCTCTCACCTTCGCTCTTTCCTTTCAGTCTACTTTGATGGTCTTAGCCTGGCAACTATTTTCCTTAAGGCTTCTACACCATCAGGGAGTTCAAGCTACCCTAGGGTTTTAAATCCCAAAGGCATCACCTAGTAAGGAAAGAAGATTGCAGACATCAGAATTCAAGGGTGTTCTCTGAATGACCCACCTCAGATCACATGTACAGCCCTAGATCAGCCATCCTGGCAGGGAAATGGGGTCTTATGAATGGCTTTACATCGTCTTTGGCCCTGAACCCTCAGAACACATGATTGTCAATTTCCTCCAGAACTACATGACTGAAGCTGGGGAGAGGCAGCCCCAAGGATAGCGACTGACAGATGGTCTAGGCCATGGAAGAGTTTGTGATGACCCACCAACTCCACCACCTCCTCATTCAGAGGAATTATAAGGGATAATGAAATAGACTCTCTTTGTCCCATCTCAGATGATCTTATCACTGGGCTTCTCCTCCAGGGGTTTTTGGGTGAGGTACTTCATGCAGAACTGGTTCCCTCTTGTTCCCACACCCAGTCCTCAGCTCTCTGCCAATTATGTCTGCTCTGTCCTTTTCAGTCCTACTTGGTAAGTGGTGGCCCTAGTGGATCCCTGAGCCATCCCCCTCCTCCAGGGCCCAGAATGTCCCTTCCTTGCCTCCAGTGCTGCTGGGGAGAATGCAACACATGTATCGGGGGACCCAGGGTACACAGAGCCTTCAGCCTTTCTGAGCTTCCTCCAGGGGTGGAGCTACAAACTGCTTGGAGCTGCCATGGTTAGGCACTTTTGCAGTGGAAGCATCCCTTCTTTCCACCTGGAGGACCTCAGTAGATGCCTCACCTGAGTCAGCAGGGGTCACAGGTTGATTTCCTTTCAGATTGACTGGTTTGATCTCCTTGTTTTATAAGGGAATCTCAAGAATCTTCTCAAGCACCACAGTGCAAAAGCTCAATTCTTTGGCATTCACCCATTCTTATGGTCCAGATTGCACATCTGTACATGATTACTGGAAAAATCATAGCTTTGACACTACAGACCTCTGTAGCAAAGTGATTCTTTGCTTTTTAATACACTGTCCAGGTTTTCCATAGCCTTTCTTCCTTCCAAGGAGCAAGTGTCTTTTAATTTTGTGGCTACAGTCAAGGTCCATATTGATTTTGGAGCCCAAGAAAATAACATCTGCCACTGTTTCAACTTTTCCCTCATCTATATGCCATGATGTGGTGGGACAGGTTGACATGATTGTTGAGTATATTTTTGTGAATAGTTGTTTGAATGTTGAGTTTTAAGCCGGTTTTTGAATCTCCTCTCCTCACCAAGGGGCTCTTTAGTTCTTCTTTGCTTTCTGCTATTAGGGCAATGTCATCTTCATATTTGTGGATGTTGATATTTCTCCCAGCAATGTTTATTTCAGCTTTGGATTTATGCAGTCCAGCATATCGAATGATGTATCCTATATAGAAATTAAATAACCAGAGTGAGAATGTACACCTTGTCACACTTCTTTCCCAGTTTTAAATCTTTCAGTTGTTTTGTGTCTGTCTCTAAGTACTGTTTTTTGAGCTACATACAGACTTTTCAGGAGACAGGTAAGGTGATCTGGTACTCCCATTTCCTTAAGAATTTTCCACAGTTTGTTGTGGTCCAGACAGTGAAAGGCTTTATCGTAATCAGTGAAGCAGATGGAAATGTTTTCTGGGAATGATGCTTTCTCTATGATCCAATGGATGTTAGCAATTTGATCTCTGGTTCCTCAAACCAGTTTGTACATCTGGATATTCTCAGTTCATGTAGTGTTGAAACTTAGCTTGAAGGATTTTGAGCATTACCTTGCTAGCCAGTGAGATGAGCTCTATTGCATAATAGGTTGAAGATTCTTTGGATTTGCCTTACTTTTGGATTGGAATGAAAACTGACCTTTTCCTGCACTGTGGCCACTGCTGAGTTTTCCAAATTTGCTGACATATTGAATGCAGAAATTTTACAGCCTCATTCTTTAGGAATTTTAAATAGCTCAGCTGGAATTCCATCACCTCTCCTATCATTGTTTGTAGTGATGCTTCCTAAGGCCCACTTGACTTCATACTCCACTATATCGAGCTTTACATGAGTGACCCAAGCATCATCCCTATCCAGGTCATTATGACCGTTTTTGTACAGTTCTTCTGTGCATTCTTGCACCTTTTCTTAATCTCATCTGCTTCTGTTAAGTCTTTGACTTTTCTGATCTTTATTGTGCCCATCCTTGCATGAAATTTTCCCCTGGTAGCTCCAATTTTCCTGCAGAGATCTATACTCTTTACAATTCTATTGTTTTCCTCTAAATCTTGCACTGTTCACTAATGAAGACTTTCTTATATCCCCTTGCTATTCTCTGGAAGTCCACATTCCATTGAGTATATCTTTCCCTTTCTCCTTTGCCTTTCACTTCTGTTATTTTCTCAGCTATTTTTAAGGCCTCCTCAGGCAGCCACTTTTCCTTCCCACATTTCTTTTTCTTTGGTGACCACCTCCTGTACAATGTTACAAACCTCCACCCATAGGTCTTCAGGCTTCCAGACCTAATCCCTTGAATATATTTTTTCATCTCCACTATAAAATCGTAATGGATTTGATTTAGGTCATAGCTGAATGTTCTACTGGTTTTCCTTACTTACTTCAATTTAAGCCTGAATACTGCTTGCTTCTGCAGAAGCATTGTTGCCACATAACCACCCACCACTCCCAGTGGGTGTGGAACAAAAACACACAATTTGAGGACTGTTACCCTGGGTTTTGATTGGCTTTTCACATGCTTAGCAGTGTGACCTTGATTAACTACCTTAACCTCAGTATTCTCATCTGGTCAATGGGCACAATGATGATAATTCTACTTCTAATTGCATGTGTGCCTGCTAAGAACAGGTGGCCCCTGTGAGGGCTTTCAGGTTCCTGAGTCTGGAACAAATATGAATTATTCTACCACCTGGGGAGAAGGAAATCTTCTGTTTAGAGGTTATGGGTGTCATCCCCAAGGCTAAATATTGATTCAAGCCAAATGACATCTATCTCTGAACCCTGACCAGAACTCTGACGGAGCCGATGCTTCTGTTTTCTGGGCCCCAACAAGAGCTAATGATTACAGGCTCAGATTGCTCCCTTCCCAGCCTTATTAGTCAGCCTTTCCTTGTCAACTACTTTTAGCCTGAAATCACACTTCTAGGAGAGTTGTAAGGCTTTTTGTCTCTTTTCAGTATCCAACATCTCCAGCGTAGCAAGAAGTAGCTTTTATGGCTACTTGTCATAGCAACAGTGATGGCAACCTGTACAGTCCAATCTCAGCCTGTTAAATGAAACTGTCCCCATTTGGCCCCTCATGTTTAAATTACCTACAGTTGCCTTAGAAACCTTCCTATGCTTGCTGTTTAATGACCAAATATGTATGGACTTGATCTAGTTTTCCTTCCCAAGCATGATTGCAACCATGCAATGAAGTAACCAAACATTTAGTCATCTAACTACCCACAGGAATTGGCAAAAGCAAACCACCCATCCATTTCTTGCTTGCCCCAAAACAACATTGAAGTGATCTGCTGAACCAATGTGATACATTGGCATGTGCATGCCAGAAGGGACGCTTTTTCTGGATTCATTTTCCACCTAGTGCAGAATGTCTACCACAAGCTTCGCCCTGCAGAATCTGGTCACCTGGTTTTTGCAGACTGATCCCACTCCAGATCTCTTTGACATCCATCAGTAAAATCTAGAGAACAAACTCAGTCAAAGCTCTCTCTCCTGCAGAAAAGAGATTTTGTCTTTTAGAAAACAATACGTGGTAACACATTCAAAATCTTGTGCTCATTGCCTTTGATCCAAGGACCTGCACCAGAGGATGGGAAGCCTCCCCTTCCATCTAAATCTTTCTCCACTCCAACCAGGACCAGAGACTTCACTGGACCCTTTGTCCTCATTGGTATCGTTCAGTTGCTAAGCCATGTCTGACTATTTGTGATTACATGTTTGGCAACAAAACAGGATCCCTGTTTTTCACTATTTCATGTAGTTTCTGCAAACTCATGTCCTTTGAGTAGATGATGCCATCTCACAATCTCATCCTTTTATTCCCTCTCCTTCTGCCCACAATCTTTCCCAGCATCAAGGTCTCTTCCAAGAGCTGGGTCTTGACATCATTGGCCTAAGTGTTGGAGCTTCATTTCATCATCAGTACTTCCATTCAATATTGCTCTACCACTTAAAAAAACAAAACTCATATTTCCAATCACCTAACAATATTGACGATTGATAAAGTTTAATAGAAGTGGGATCTAGTCATCTGGGAAATCCCAGCACTGACACCCTGCCTTTCTTTTACCATTCTCTCCACCTGGCATAGAATTGCTTCCCTAGAGCTTCCCCAGCTTGAAATGGCCTGCTGACCCAAAATTGTCAGCTATGCAGGAATTTTTCTTTCCTCCTTCCTTAAAGACTTCTGCCTGCTCCCTGATTGTCCTGTGTACATCAGTTCAGTTCAATCTCTCAGTCATGTCCAACTCTTTGGTATATCATGGGGTGCAGCATGCCAGGCTTCCCTGTCCATCACCAACTGCCAGAGCTTGCTCAAACTTATGTTCATCAAGATGATGATGCCACCCAACAGTTTTGTCTTCTGTTTTCCCCTTTGCTTCCTGCCTTTAATCTTTCCCAGCATCGGGGTCTTTTATGAGTTAGTTCTACCCATCAATTGGCCAAAGTAATGGAGGTTCAGCTTCAACAAGTATTGAGAGGGAAGCTACAGCCTGTTTTCACAGGGAACTTGGGATATAAGTTGTGCCTCAAACATGCCCTAACCCAAGGCTAAGGAGCTGGGATTTAACTCTCCCACTAGCGCCTCACTCTCATCCTTCAACAAATACCCAGCTGGTGTCTCCAAGCCCTTGTATTAGATCCTTCAAAGACAAATCAAAGGTGATGCTAGAAGCAAAAAACACCAAAGCTCAGGAAAATGCAACCTCAGATAATGTCTAGATTTCTGCACCCAGTCTGTCATCTTCAGCATCATATCTGAAATCCTACGAGTCTAAAGAACTCCATGGGTCTCTACATGTAAGCATTTTTTTTAATCAGGTTTTAATTTATATAGGAGTGTAGTTGATTTATAGCATTGTATTAATATTAGTTGTATGGGAAATTAATTACCTTATACATATATATATGTACCCATTGTTTCTTAGATTCTTTTCCCATGCAGCATATTACAGACTATTGAGCAGAATTCCTGTGCTGTACAGTAGGTCTTTGTTGATTATCTATTAAATAGAATAGTATACATATATTAATCTCAAACTCTCAATTTATCCCTCTCCCACCTTTCCACTTTGTTAGCTATAATTATTGTTTTGATGGAGGGAAGGGTCTAGGTGCTTTTTGGATCAGGGTCTGAAAGGAAGCCTGAGAGAGACTCATTTGAGATAATGCTAAATGTTGAGAAGGACCCGGCAAAGCAAAAAGTTGGGAGAAAAACATTGTAGATGTGGGAAGTAGCCCTTGCTAAGGACCAAGGTAACCAAGTTTAATGAATGGCTACCCTTCCACTACGAATCTTCTTTCCATGCTTGGAACTTGGCCTACAGGTCAACCAGCATGAGCTCATCCCATGCTTCAGTTGTGGGTTAGCGGCAATGAAGCATGTCAGCCTTCCCAAGAAGGGAGAACTTGGGGCTATCACGAGGCTGAATATGCTTTGGACTCAGGGACGTGTCCACAAACTGGTTATCACCAGGAGCATCAGGTGCCAGGGGCACCACCAATGCCTCTGACTACCTCCATGTACTTGTGCTCGGGAGCACAAACGCCAAGGAACAAATAGAGCAAGAAACAAGTAATGACTCTTTTTTTTTTTTTTTTTAATTTTTATTTTTATTATTTTTTTTAATTTTTTTAATTTTATTTTATTTTTAAACTTTACATAACTGTATTAGTTTTGCCAAATATCAAAATGAATCCGCTACAAGTATACATGTGTTCTTGTTTCATCTTGCCCCATGTGATTCCCAGGCCCTTTGACCACACTGCTCTCTGACAAAAATCTCTTTCCTCTATTCCATCTTCAAAGGTGGCTTGTGAATAACATCAGCACCTGACTGTGAAGCCTGGTGGCTGGAACTCAACTCACAGTCAGCTGGGACCCAGAGATGTCCAGCCTTGTCCTGTGTTTCTGTCTTTTTTCTCCAACCAGATTCATAAAGCAAAGTCCCTACAGAACATAAGGGCGATTGCAAAATCTCCAAGGTCTATTTGGAGCATCAAAGAGGGAACACATCCCCTGCATCCAGGCTAGTCTCAGACCTGACCTCGCTCAGCCAGTGGTTCCCTGAGGAAACATAAGGCACATATCTAAGTTGGAAGAAGGCTGAGAAGAGAATGCTCCTTGCTGTGAATGCAGGTTCATGATACCCAGTCAGCCAAGGGTCTGTCTTGTGTGAATGAGGAGCGGGAGCTCTGGGGATCTGAGTTGGGAGTGAGTCAGTCACCACCTGTACGACTGCCTCCTAGGGTCACTACAGCTGGGGCTCTCCCATTGTGCCTGGAACCCAGAAGAAAGAGCCCTGAATATTGCTTTCCTTCTGCTACGTGGAGGCAGGTATGCTGATAAAATCAGAACCAGACTTGAGGGGCAACAGGAAAGAAACTTCCATTCTGGTGCTTGCAGACATCTGAGAGTCACCCAGAAGTGGATGCAGTTGAGCTTCTCACTTCATTCCCTTCCTGGAAGTCACCTAGCCTGAGAACCAGAGTTCCTGGGTCCCAAGTCTTCACTAACTCACCTACAGCTAAGGTGAGTCATACACCCCAGGGTTCAATTTCCCATCTCTTGGAAGATGGAGACTGGTCTTGCTCCAGAACACTTGTTCCAGACTAAGACTCAATGCCAATCAGTGGACAAGTGGATCAGAGGTGCCTGTTGCTAAGGCTGCTGAGACTGCCTGTGGTGGTCAGGGGGCTGTAACTGTCTGGTGATGTTCATGGGTCCTGGGCTCAGGACTGGGAGTGGTAGACCACTTGGAACACAGCTACTGTGACACTGAGGACCTTAAAGGCCTTGCCCACTGGAACTTACCATCATTTGGGTTCTGTGGGATGAGATCAGGTAGTTATAAGTCAGAAGTTACCAGTGGAGAATATTGTAGATTCCTCAGCAGAAACCCAAATTAGGTTGATGAATCATCTCTCCAAAAAAAAACTCTGGGAACTAGATATGCCAGGACTCTTAGACAATATTTGTATATTTTAAATACCAATTAAAATAAGTCATCTTTTGGATGACCTGCCATTTGCTCTCTGGCTTGGGATGATACTCACAGTTAGACTGGAATAAAAGGGCCTCAGGGGGAGGCAGTCCCTCTCCCTGTGATTCATTAGCATTGAGTACAGCTCTCTCCCCTCCACATCTGGGGCGGGAATTCCAGCCGAAGGACATGACCTCCAAGTTTAACCGGAAGACTCAAGAAGGTCTGGTCCTCAGGTAGGCACTATTCTTTTCCCATTGCTTCTTCCTTCCCTCCTGGGTCCTGTGTAAGCTGCCCAGAACACTTCTTGTTACTGGGTTCTGAATTCCTCCTCCCTTCACTTGTAGCTATCTAGGCAGTCCCACTTGTGGCTCCATCCCTGCCCTGCCTCAATCCCTTACCTGCAAATGACACTAAAGAAGGGAAAACCAAGATGGGTCTTCCCAGTTCATTCTTTCTAAAACTGTCTGCATTCCTTCTGCTTCCAGACCCTGTCCTGAATCATCAACATTGCCAGCTAGATGACTCAGCTTAGCAGGGGAATGGAGATGAAGATGAAGGAGGGAGGCTGTAAGAGTGTCAGGTGTAGGGGACTGTTTTCAGATGACAAGAGATGAGTTGGAGTAAGGAGCATGTTGTCCTCCCACCACTCATTTATTGGGGACCTTCCTGAATCTGTTATCTTGGGATCCTCAGGGTATAACTAAGACAGAAACTTTAAAATGTACTTTCTATTAACTTCTTACTACAAAATGATTTCAAACATAACAAATATAATAAATAAGAGTGTCATAAATCCTATATTTCATAATTCGGCATCAATAACTACAAAACTAACCTCATAGTCTCACAGGTTGTCATAGACTAGAGACTATGCAACATCAAGGTGATGGCCAACTGAGTTCCCAGTGAAGACTTTCTTGACTTGCATCTGTCTTTCTTTTCTTATATCTTCTCACATGTGGTTGTTGAAGGGAAAGAGGAAGAGGGAGAATAAGAGAGAAAAATAGGGAGAGGCTAATCCCATCATGAGGGACAACCATCAAAACCCCATGTCAACCTGGGTACCTCCCAAAGGCCCTACTTCCTAATACCATCACATTGGGAGTCAAGGGTAGACACAATTCAATCCATAGCAGCTATGCAGATCTGTTTTTAAATCAAGATAGACACTCATTTCATTCTCGCTTTTACTTATTCATTTTTCCTGAAGTGTTTTAGGGACTAGATGAACAATTCACAAAATGTACATAATTTGGGGTAACACAATTGGATGTTAAAAAATGCTCTTTGTTCCCAATAAAGTTAACATTTAATATCCAGTCCATGTACAAATTTTCCTGAATCTCTAAAGCAGATGTATTTTCACAGTTTATTGAAAGAATGTAGTCATATGTTGCACTTGGTTGTCTTCCTTTAGATGAAATAACTGTTCCTCTCCCAATTTTAATGCCATTCATTTGTTCAGAAACTGGGAGGAAGCAGGGTAGTTTGTTTTACAGAATGTCCCATTATTGGGTTTAGAGCAGGAGTCCACAATACCAGCACAGTGGGTCAGGACCAGTACCAGTCCTTGGTCTATTAGAATCAGATCTCCACAGCAGGAGGTGAGCTTCAGGCCAGTGGGTGAGGCTTCATGTGTATTATAGCTGCTGCCCATCACACTCTCTCATCACCCCCAGAAGAGACAATCTAGCTTGTTTTCCTGGAACTCTTTGTAGTTACATAAGCTATGCTTAATAGAAACAAAAATAGCTTAAATATTGATGATCATTTTCCTTTCTCAGTGCTCAGAATTGTGAGTTGGTGCCTTAGCAATCTATCACATAGACAAATAAGATGTTGCCTGTTAACATTTGGACACATTTGGCTAGCTTAAAATTAAATATTAAAAAACTAAGATCATGGGATCCAGTCCCATCCTTCATGGTAAATAGAAGGAGAAAAGGCAGAAGGAGTGACAGATTTCTTCATCTTAGCCTCTAAAACCACTGTGGATGGTGACTGCAGCTGTGAAATCAGGTTTCTGCTTCTTGGCAGGAAAGCTATGAGAAACATAAACAGTGTGTTGAGAAGCAGAAGCATCATTCTGCTCAACAAACTGGCAAATGTTTGGCCTTTTCATTTGGATTCCTAAACTTTCTGTCCAGTCCCCATTGGTCTTTGAAGTCCCTTAGCTTTCTGGTCCTTCATGATTCCCAAGATTATATTGTACATTTCTTTACCCAGTCCTGAAATCAGCCATCTCTTTAAGAATCCATGCATCATCTGATGGGAAATGTATTTAGAAGCTACATGTTATACCTCAGAATAGTCACTGTTATCAAGTTTTCATTGATTGCAGACTTTACATTGGTCAGAGTAGGAAGGACACATTTTCCTTAAAAAATAAAATAAAAAGGAATATAATTAGTTGATACAAACATGCTTTCAGTTCAAGATTTAAGACAGCAAAGTTTTAATTAAAGTTCTTTATATTATGAGTGAACCTCTTTTTCTAGTCACTGAAAGGCTTACTTCAGAACATTAGTTTTAATTATTGTGTTGCTTTTACCTGTTAATATATACATGATTCTGTCACAATAAAAGAAGCAACATGAGGAATAATAAGTTGTTGAATATAGTTTCAGATTTCTTTCATGTGTATCTTTTTATTTTCTTTGGTTTTGTTTTGGATGGGCAGTATTGTTGTTTTTTCCTAGAAGATATTCCACTCTGAATGTAGTCATAATTCTGAATTTTAAAGCCACTTAAGTAATGTGTTGTTTTGGGCAGCTAGTCACCAACTTGATGCAATTAATCAGTCTTTGTTCTCAATTTGTTCAGTTCAGTTCCATCCTTCAGTTGTGTCGGTCTCTTTGAAACACCATGGACTGCAGCATGCCAGGCTTCCCTATCCATTACCAACTCCTGAAGCTTACTCAAGCTCATGTCCCTCGACTTGGTGATGCCATCCAACCATCTTATCCTGTCTTCCCCTTCTCTTCCTGCCTTCAATCTTTCCTAATATCAGGGTCTTTTCCAATGAGTCAGTTCTTCCCATCAGGTGGGCAAATAATTGGAGCTTCAACTTCAGCATGTTTTTCCAGTGAATATTCAGGACTGATGTTTTTAGGATGCACTGGTTTGATCCCCTTGCAGTCCAAGGGAATCTCAAGAGTCTTTTCCAACACCATAGTTCAAAGGGCATATATGTGTGTCATTTGTCAGTGACATCATATTACCCCTGTTGGGATTTAACCACCAAAACTGAATTTAAGCAATGTGCAAAAATGAGTGTTAAGACACAGTGGCCCATCTACACACATCTGGAGACTAGGAGAGGCTCCTGTTGTATTCAAGGGACAGTCATTGATAGATCTCAGGCAGGAATAGGACCTGGGAATCCTGGATGAGTCATTAAACACGATTGTCTTTACTTGGCTGCCACAATTGTTTTGTCTTCTTTGATTGGGAAGACACTTCAAAATTGTTTTTTTGTATGTTTGGTTTGGCAGACAAAATTTTTCATGGCATAGAACCTATGAGGAAATTATTTCAGAAATATATCCATTTATCTTCAGCAGTTAAATTCGTTGATTTGTATGTCCCTGGTGATATTTCTTTATAAATAGAAAGGAAACACATTTGTTCAGTATGCATTCAGTCTCTTTGTAAATCAGCCAACATGAATTAAATTCCTCTCTGTCCCCACTGCAGTCCCAACTCTAGGTGAGAAATAAAAACCTGCAGAGACTGAAAGCTGATTCCAGAACATCGCTGTGGAGATTTCATTCCCACCATTTTTTTTGGGGGGGGGGGGATTAGTTGCTAATATTAAAGTCAGTAGATTGTAAGTAAATATCCAAACTTCTGATTCTCTTGAAAAGATGGCCAACTGGCCTGCTTTCAGCATGGGTGAAGTGTCGGAAAGGCTGCTCCCAGTGCTGTGCTGGGAGGGTCCTGTGCTGCCCAGGGTCCAACATGGCAACCTGGTCCTAGTATCATTTATCTTGCCTCCTAGGGCCATGAGTTTGTGAGAACTAGACTTCTAGCTCTCTTAAGATAAAGACTACTTTTGTCTTGATCAACTTTGACTTTGAAGCCTTTAACCCAGAACCCAGAACACACTTCTTCCTTGTATAGTTTTTGGATGATATAAAATATCTTATGGATGCATATGACATTTCTTCCAATACTGAAACCATGCAACTGAAGTACTACTATTCCCTAAATCTTTGTTGCAGGCTGGCATCATAGGTGCCCCTGATATCTGCCATTAGACTCACTACCTAAAGCCAGTCGTATGTCCCTGGGCTGCCCCTGAAGTCTTCACTTTGCCATTTGACAACTTATCCTCCTAGCAATCTCCTCTCCAATGAAGACAGAAATGCATATCTCATGAAGTGGCTAGGAAGATGACATGAAACCAAGAATGTTGAGTATGGTCCTTAGTATCCATTTTCATGATGTTCTTAGCAGTTTTTTCTCCAAGTAGGCAAGTTTCTCCATCTTCTTAGAGTCCATACAGATCAGTTTGATTATCCAACCAAGTTTCAAAGAGGAGATTGCAGTTCAATTCTCTGTATTCTGTGAAGCTTCAAAGTCCACTCGCCAAGGACACTGATGAAGGTAAAGATTTTATCAAGATCGTTCTGTTTTTTGCAGACCTATTATTGGCCTAAAGGGCTAAACTAGGGCATGTCAGAGCATATGTAACCAGGGGCTCCTGGTCACCACTACATGCTAAGAACTTGAACTTCCCTGAGTACTTGGACCCAGGAAAGAAGCATGAAATGGCTTGTGCTCCTCGGGCTGGTGGCCTGCTCAGATTGCAGAGTCATTAAGTATGGAGACTGTAAGGCACATCATGTTCATTTCTGTGATTTTTCTTTTCATCTGATTCTTCTATTCATCAGGTTTACACAGGAATGGAATATTTCCCTGACAATCTTGAAGTTCAACCCTTACTTATTGATAAGTATCTTTCTATAGGAACTGTGGGTCCCAAGGTTCTTGGTGTAGATTTGCATAGTTGCACAACTCTGGGGTCCAGTCATGTCATGACCTATTGAAATTGGAACTCCTTGCAATTGTTCAGTGCACAGTCAATGCAGATGTAGGTGTGGTACTGTGGAATAGCACTTTTCTACATTTTATTTAGCATGTTCTCTTTGTTTCCTCTCTACTTCAGTGTGTATATGTTTATGTCTGCATCTCTGTATCACTATCATTTATCTCTCTATCTCTTTGGAAGGCTCTGAGTGTATTTCTCCCTGTGTTGTTTTCTTTTAATATTTCATTTGACTCATCCTTCCTTCTCAAGCCTTTCAGATCAGATCAGATCAGTCACTCAGTCATGTCCGACTCTTTGCGACCCCATGAATCGCAGCGCGCCAGGCCTCCCTGTCCATCACCAACTCCTGGAGTTCACTCAGACTCACGTCCATTGAGTCAGTGATGCCATCCATCCATCTGATCCTCTGTCGTCCCTTCTCAAGCCTTCACATTGCCCTAAATTTTTCCCTGTGTCCTGGATTCTTTTTTCAACTATCTCTTCTCTTTCAACTTGGAGAAAGATTGGCAGAGCTACTTATACACTGTTTTATATCTGACAAGCAGTGTGACCACAGCCAATTCTCAAACCTCTTGCATTTCAAATTCCTCCTTTGTAAAAGAGGATAGGAATCCCACTTCTACCTCCTTCCCTGAGCTTCTATGAGAAGGATACAGTGGGATGGCAACAGCAATGCTAATGACTGTCATTGTTGAGATTTCCTATTTATCAGGTACCTTATATCCATCACTTCACTTATCCCCAAAATATTCTATTTGGAAGGTTTGAATCATTGCATTCCATCATTTTATTGAGGAGAGACTGAGACCCCACATGGTCATATGGCCTACCCAACGTTACATAACCGAATCTTTATTCAAACCTATGTCTTTGCCATGGTATATGCATAAAATTCTGATAATAAGGTGACTCATAAAAATGATTTGAAAATACACAGTGCCATTGCAATGACAGTTATAGCTTAACACTGACAGCTAATTGTAGCTTCTTATTTGTTTTCTTTGTCAAATGCTCGATGAAAGAATACCTCTAACAAAAGTGAAGATCATGAGAAAAACCCTCTGTGAAAAAAACATGCTGAACAATTTCCTGAAGGAACATGCTTACAGACTGTCCCAGATTTCTTCTCATGGCTCAAATATTACTATTTACCCCCTGAGGAACATCATGGATGTGAGTATTTTGGGAGGATCATGCTCCACAGCACCCCCTGGTGCTCTAGCCTAGCACTGGGGTCATCTGGAGGTGACAGGTGGGATGTTGGGCCTGGGGCTCCAGCAGTAGACAGAAACCCTGGGCAACAGAGGCCCCACCCAGAGCAGAAGGCACTATCATCCTCAATCTTGGTCTTGGTGACTGGGCCCAGAAATTACCAGGTGGCAGGTAAACATCCATTTCTGTGTCAAAGATGTGTCATTAGTTTGATGGAGATTGTTCCTTCTGAGAAGGCAATGGCGACCCATTTCCATCCTCTTGCCTGGAAAAACCCAAGGACGGAGAGGCCTGGTAGGCTGCAGTCCATGGGGTTGCTAAGAGTCGAACACTACTGAGCGAATTCACTTTCACTTTTCACTTTTCTGAATTGGAGAAAGAAATGGCAACCCACTCCAGTGTTCTTGCCTAGAGAATTCCAGGGATAGGGCAGTCTGGTGGGCTCCTGTCTATGGGGTTGCACAGATTCAGACATGACTGAAGTGACTTAGAAGCAGCAGCAGCAGCAGCATATCCTTATGAACTAAGGGAGTCACTCAGTTACAGATGAAGAGTGAACCGTATCTTATCAAAAGGTAGAACCAACTGCAAAGCAACTGTGAATCCCCAGGCAGAGGAATTCAGTTTCCAGAGATGCAAGAATCACAGCAGTAAAAAGTTACTGAACCCATATTCTATGTAAAGCCATCAGAAGCTAACAGAGTGCTTACTGTTTTTAGATTAGAAAAGGGCTTATTTTGTCTTACCAAATGCCCATGCCAGCCTCAAAGATAGGCAAAGAGTAAATACATGTCAAATGAAAGGGTCACCTGTGTGGTGTTGATTGCATGTTGTCTGAGTTTGAAAGGAGTGGCTGGGGTTGATCAAGAAGGACCTCTTGGAGAAGGGGGTGCTAAGGCTGAGTTTGAAGAGACGAGAGAGCTTCTCAAATGAAGGCAGCAGGACTTCCCTGCATGTCCAGTGGTCCTGGAGGCCCAGTGGTTATGCCTCTGGGCTTCCAATGCAAGAAGTACCACTTCAACACCTGGTGATAGAATTGATATCCTGCATACAGTGTAGCACAGGAAAAAAAAAATATAAAATGAAGCACTTTTGTGTTCAAAGGCTGTGAGCTGCACAGTGGTTAGAAAGTGATCTCAAGAGATGTGTGACACCCAAAGGGAGGCAGCAGTGTGGGAATAGAGGGTAGAAAGTTCTGCACTAACCCACTCCCTCCTTCTCGCTGTAGATGCTCTATGTAGGTAACATCACCATTGGAACACTCCCTTAGGAATTCGAGGTTATCTTTGACAGATTCTCATCTGACTTGTGGGTGCTCTCTCTCTTTTGCCCCAGTCCAGCCTGTTGTAAGTACAGACATCCCTTACCCAGATCAGCTTTCACTTGCCCTGCCACCCTGTTTTCCACCCTTGGCACCTGATGACACTCATCTCTAGTGTCTGCAGCTACACAAGTTAGGTTCAGATATTACAAGTCCTCCACCTTCCGGCCTACCCAGAAGACCTTCAGGCTTGCCTATGGATCTGGGAGCATGAAGGGATTTCTTGC
Source organism: Bubalus kerabau (assembly GCF_029407905.1). NCBI lineage: Eukaryota > Metazoa > Chordata > Mammalia > Artiodactyla > Bovidae > Bubalus > Bubalus kerabau. The sequence continues at coordinate 13,427,019 of NC_073628.1, forward strand.
TTATGACACCATTCCGGTAACGTGTAAAGAGAAGCTGAGTCAGGACTAGCTATGGAGTGACCCTTGCTTGCAAAACAGATGCAGGACCATCTGGCAGGACCCTTCCTAGCCTAACTCCCATAGATATTGGCCATCTTACCCATAGGATCATGTCTCTGGAGAGGCACTGCCCATGGTGAAACACAAGCAAACGGATTAGCTAACCTAGAGAGTGACTTGAGGTGTGGACTTGCAGCTCCTCTGCCCATGAGCAGTTCAAGGTTCATTTTGTTGGGAGCAAGAAGAGGGGATAAAAGCACCCACTTGTATATTCACAGGCTGTTCCAGCCACTTTCAGGTAATAACTAGTTTATTACCTGAAATAAACTAATAAACAATAAACAAAAAGTCTCAGGGCCTTGCTGAGGTCACATATATGGTAAGTGGTGGAGCTGTGCTGGCTTTTCAAGACTGTACTTGCTGTGGGGTGTTTGGGACAAGATAAAACTGGTCTGGGGACCCTGGGGACAGTCAAGAGCTTCAAGTATTCATAGTGGGAAACTGGAGGCCAGCAATGTCAGGGGCCTTGATAAATGAGTTCTCACTCTAGGAGACCTTTGAGAGTCTAATAAAATCTATGGCCTACCTCTCCAAAGTACTTGAGTAGTTCCCTTCTCTTTCTCTTTCTCTTTAAATCACACTCACAGAAATACACACATATCCCTAAAAGGAAATTTCCCAGGCAGTAATTTCATAGTGCATATTGAAAAGCAGAGACATTACTTTGCCAACAAAGGTCCGTCTAGTCAAGGCTATGGTTTTTCCTGTGGTCATGTATGGATGTGAGAATTGGACTGTGAAGAAGGCTGAGCGCTAAAGAATTGATGCTTTTAAACTGTGGTGTTGGAGAAGACTCTTGAGAGTCGCTTGGACTGCAAGGAGATCCAACCAGTCCATTCTGAAGGAGATCAGCCCTGGGATTTCTTTAGAAGGAATGATGCTAAAGCTGAAACTCCAGTACTTTGGCCACCTCATATGAAGAGTTGACTCATTGGAAAAGACTCTGATGCTGGGAGGGATTGGGGGCAGGAGGAGAAGGGGACAACAGAGGATGAGATGGCTGGATGGCATCACTGACTCGATGGACATGAGTCTCAGTAAACTCCAGGAGTTGGTGATGGACAGGGAGGCCTTGTGTGCTGTGATTGATGGGGTCGCAAAATTCGGACACGACTGAAAGACTGAACTGAACTGAATTTCATAGAACCCTGCAAGTAAGACTGTGTTTTCGGCTTCTGCCTTCCCGGTCAGATGCAGAATCCACAGCACCTTACAGAGAATGCAGTCCATTCCTGTCATTACATCATGTCAAAGAGAAGGCTATCTTGCTCTTGATCGTTTTGTCCACAAGGTGGCGCCAATGGGTCCTGGCCTGACTCTTGATTGCCCCACCTGGACAGAAGCCACAAGGCCAATTTGACTCACTCAGGTGGTGTTTTTCAGAGGGGCAGATGTTTTAAAATTCACAGCCTCTCACAAATGGAACCCAAATTTCCCTCCAAGCTTGGTCTAACCGTCTGAGGTCCACCAAAGACACAGCCCAGCCTCAGTTCTTCTTTGAGGATCTAACGGCAATGCACCCCAGCCCAGTTCTAGCCCCACTTCACCTATCTGTAAGTGGGAGCAATCTTCTCTCCCACAGACTGGGGACCTTGTAAGTACTGACCAGCCGTTTGGTATAAGCCTGGCAGAATCCAGGTTTGAGGGTATACCTTTCGATGGCATCTTGGGCTTGAACTACCCTAACATATCCCTTACTGGAGCCATCCCCATCTTTGCCAACCTGAAGAATCAAGGTGCCATTTCTGAGCCTGTTTTTGCCTTCTAATTGAGCATGTAAGCCTGAGATGGACAATACCTTTCTCCAAATTAGCTGTAAGATGCTTTCAGTTGCACAAAAATTATAGAACTCTTAATAAAGAAGTATCCTGAGAGATAATTTAACCCAGGAAAACTATGGCCCCAGGGCCCTACCTGGCATCACCGCTGGTTTTTATAAATAATGTTTTATTGGAACACATCCCTACTCCTGGGCTCAAGACCAGTAACTTAGTCTAGAGGGGTGTGAGGAGGAAGATTAATGGAAAGCAACAGGAAGCAAGTTGAAGGAAAAAGCAATACAATTTGCTTATGAATTTGATAAGGAAGGAAGAAGAAGGATGGTGGATATCATTCCTTCCTCATAGCTTTCCACTGGAAGCCCAGGACCAGCCACCCAATTTGCAGGAGCCAGTGAAAAAGAAAAGTATGGGACACAAAACAAAATGTGGGATCCCTTGTTCAAGAAACAGTAGTCATTTTAAGACAGGGAGAGCAGAGGTGGGGTCCCTTCTGAGTGTGGGGCCCTTTGGACAGTAGAGGTCACAGGCCAGCAGGGCCAACTCTGGGTGACTTGAACCCACATCCTTAGCACTCCCAGGCTTTGATTTTCCTGAAAAATGACAAGATGGACAATGGGAAAGCAAAAACTTTTCAGCACCCTGTCATGTGAGGGTTTCTGAGCACACAGGTAGCAGGAGGTCCTGGGCCTCTTCAGAAGACATAGTGGGTGGAGCCCAGCCATGTGACTCAGCTTCTAACCTCCTCTGTGCCACTCATTAGCCAGTAACTGACCTCAGTCTGGTTCTCAATCTCTCCTAGCCTTGATTTCTGCACCTGTAAATGGAGACCTTATTAGGGCCTTGATGGGTAGACAAGCACAAACACAAGCTCTCCAACAGTGCTGTTGTTACTGTCCTCCAAAGATCTCCCCCTCTTTTCTCTCTACAGATGCAGGGGAAGGGCAGTATGGTGATGTTTGGTGGGGTAGACAAAGCCTACTACCAGAAGTGTGCAATTGGATACCATTGATCCAAGCAGGAGACTGGCATGTACACATGGACCAGTAAGCCTCTCACTTTGAGGGTCAGCCCAAGTGATGCTCCACATCTGTACACAGACACAGGCAAACACACACAAATACATTCTCAGACACATAGTGACACAGACATATACACCACCCACAAGGACACAGACAGACACACAGACACATGAAAACACAGAAGCAAACACATATAAACAGAGACACATATAAACATGCATAGCTAGTCAGAGACACAAAAGCACAATTAGAGTCACATACAAACACATATACAAACACATAAACACATAGATACACAAACAACCCATGGGTTCATAATCCCCAGGCCTTCTGACCAGGGCTCTGACTAGGGCTTTAAAAGGGTCCAGAGAGGTCTGCAGCTGGGAGAGGGCTGCACCCACTGCCCTATGAGAGGCATGGAGCATGGTTAGAGGACTCTACAGTTTGGTGTACAGAGGATCAGGGAGAATTTCACTAGCCTGGACAGAGTTATAAGATGATCAACTGTCCAGGGCTACTTGGGACCAAGGAAGTTCTCAGTACAGATAAATGTGAGTTTAAAAACAGGGAAATTCCTGAGCAAATGGGGAAAACTGGTCTTCTTAGGGAGCAGCTACCCAGCAGTGGAGAGAGGCTGGCTGCAGTCTTAAGACTTGAAAATAACTAATAAAAAAGACACCCCACGTACCTGGGCACACCATGGGGCAGGGGCTAGAACAGAGAATCAGGAAAGTGATCCAGGAGTGACCTGAGGACAAGAGGCATAATTGATAGGATTCTGTGTGATACCCTCAGACAAAAGCTGACCTGTCCTTTGGAGTTTCTGTGGGCTAGTCATGTATTTCCTGGCCAGGGTCTCAGGGTCTGAGCTGGTTGTAGGAGCAGTGCTGGGAGACACCTTCTGCCAGAGGAGCCCCTCTCTCCCTCCATTATGAGAATCTGCTGTCCCTGTGAATCTCCAACTTCACTCTGTGGTTGACCCATTATTTGCTTCCCACCAGATACAGCTCTCTGGATGTTTCTCATTCATTATTTTCACAGTCTTCATCCACTCACTAAACAGACAAGCATTGGTCATTCACTGTGTGCCAGGCACTTTAGGGAAGCAATAAAACACACCCTCACATCTAAGAAGACAGATACACAAGAAATGCCACACACACATAGTGAATTGTGACTTTGAAAGTCAGAATTCACTATGTGCGTGTGTCATGAGCATGTAACAAAGTCACAATTCATTATGTGTGTGTTTCATTTCTTGTGCATCTGCCTTCTTAGATGTTAGGGCAACATAGTGAATTGTGACTTTGTTACATGCTAGACATGGGAGACACCCCACTCCAGTACTCTTGCCAGGAAAATCTCATGGATGGAGGAGCCTGGTAGGCTGCAGTCCATGGGGTCACGAAGAGTTGGACACAACTGAGCGACTTCACTTTCACTTTTCATTTTCATCCATTGGAGAAAGAAATGGCAACCCACTCCAGTGTTCTTGCCTGGAGAATACCAGGGACTGGGGAGCCTGGTGGGCTGCCATCTATGGGTCGCACAGAGTTGGACACGACTGAAGCGACTTAGCAGTAGCAGCAGCAGCAGACATGAGAAAGGGTCTACAGAAAGTGACCAAGACAGGACACTGATAAACACTGAGGGAAAGACTTCCCTGAATCGATGACAATTAAGATGGAATCTGGAAGATTCCACAGAAGAAATTTGCTAGTCAAAGGGGAGGGGACTCTTCTAGGAAGGAAGACCAGCTTGTGTCAAGATACAAAAGATCATGGTGTATTTGAATACTGCACTCAAGGATGTCAAGGAAGGTGCCGTGTGGAGAGCAAAGGAAAAGAGTCAGTCCAAAAGATGAAGGGATGTTTAGGGGACAGTCGGGAAGGGGGCAGCTCTGGGGAGACTCAGAGTGGCCTTGATGCCCGCTTTGTCACACTGTCTCTCAGCATCTCCATGTAAAGAAAGGTTATTGCTTGTTCTGGCTGCTGTGAGGCCCTTGTGGACTCTAGGACATCATTGATCCTTGGCCCAAGAAGACTGGTCAGTAACATCCAGAAGTTCATCGGCGCCAGGCCACGGGGTTCTGAGGTGAAGGGTCATGCCCCAGGGTCACTCCCAGGTTCCACACACAAGAAGGATCTCCAGGGCCAACCTCTCACCCTCTCTCTCTAACAGCACTTTGTTTCATGTTGCGGTCAATACCCTGCCCTCTATTATCTTCACTATCATGGCATCAAATACCCAGAGCTGGCTCGAGCCTACATCCTCAAGGTGAGGGGAGAACCCTGAGGGGTGGTTTTCAAATAGGAACTTGCAGGAACCCTTGGGCTGCTGCTGGGAGGAGGGCGCCCTCTGCAGGCCATCTCGCACTATTGCAGACGCTGCTGAGCCCTGTGGCTGGGCCAGAGCTTGCCACAAAATCAACCACTTGAGAGTAAAGGGCCGTCTGGGACACTGATCATCCTGAAATAAATGTGGAGATGCCACACCATGCTGGCATGGTGGGAGTCACAAGGAGAGGGGAACACTATGGTCCTCAGTCCTCAAAGAGCTTCATTCAATCTGAAACCTCAGATGCATGAACATGAAAGTCAGCTCTAGCGGTCACTGAAATAGGCCATGTGAAAAGAAGAATGACTGGGGACACTCCCAGTGTGCTCTCCCACCATAGGGATTAACAGTCTCCATTTCCTTCTCGCAGTTTTCCTGGTTTGGTGATAAATTGCATGGTCACCCTAGTTCTCAGATGCATGTTCCCCTTGCTCTGGCCGGGTGCCCCCTTTGTCAGTTGGGATACCTGACCTCTCTGTGGGGAGGCTGGATGCTAATGTGAATAAAGGGTGCACAGTGACTGCTCAGCCCTGGCACAGGGTGGAGGCTTCATGTCAGCTCCCTGTGGGAGTTCAGAGCTGGCTGATGGGCTCAAAGAAGGCTTTGGGGAATTGAGGGAATTTCAGGAATTTTAAAACTGTAAACTCATGGGGCCATTTGGAGGGTTTCTTGGTTCTGGGAAAAACTGCACTGGATTCCATGCAAATGGCATCCCAAGGTGCTCTGCATTGGGGCATGGGGTGATGAGGGCTATGGACTGACCGGTGGGGATGGGGAACCAGAGTAAGTTACCCAACCAAGCCTGGAGTGGCCAAAGAGGGTGAGTGTGGGCCAAAGGAAGCTTCCCAGAGTTCCTGAGTTAAGTCTTCAAGAACGTGTTTTGGGCACTGCTCTATTTAAGATGGATAACCAGCAACTAGTACTTTGTAGCACAGGGAACTCTGCTCACCTATATGACAACCTGGATGGGAGGGGTATCTTTGGCACCAGGATGCCCAGATACATACAGTTGAGGCCCTTTACTCTCCAACTGAAACTCAGAATATTTTTAATCAGCTATACTCCAATACAAAATAAAGTTTGTTAATAAAGTATGGATTGTGGGGATGCAGGTGGAGAACCAGCATTCTCTGCAGAGAAAACAAGGAGCAGGAGTCAGAAGGAAAGACACAGGGAATGAGGAGAACTATGGACACTCTTGTTCTTTTCTAAAAATTTTATTGAAGTATGGCTGATCTTCAGTGTTGTGTTAAGTTCTTCTGTACAGTAATGTGACTGAGTTATACACATAAAAACTACACATTCGTTTAAGAATGTATATTCTTTTTCATGTGATTTATCACTGAATGTTGAATATAGTTCCTTACGCTCTACAGTAAGACTTTGTTTTTTATCATTTTGTCGTATCCCCAACTCCCAGTCTTCCACTCCCCCATACCCTTCCTTATGGCAAAGGCATGTCTTGTTCAGTTTTGGTTTTGGATGAACTCTCACATTCCCTGCTGCTCATAAAACCCCTTGATACTTACCAAAAGAGGAAAATAAAACCAATAATTGTGCTGGATTTGAATATGGTGGGAGTCGCAGGTAAGAGCTCAGGCTGACTAGTGTTTGTCTTTGACTTCCCCAAGATTCTAGAGGCCACTGCTATACCACCTTTAAAGAGAACGCAGTGAGTATATCTACAGACCTGGATCCTGGGTAACGTCTTCCTGAGGCAGTACTTCTAGGTTTATGATCAAGGAAATGACAGGATTGGCCTGGCACAGGCAGTGTAAATGCTTGGTGTGGCTCAGGAATCAGTAAGGCTGCTCCGAGAAAACACTCACTCACACTTTGGGCACTCTTGCCCAGGATGCTGGTGAACTGTATTTGGTGGGCTGCAAACCCCATTCTCATTAAAGAATAAAGGGTTTCACTCGTAATGTTGCTGAAACAAATGGGTGTCTCTGTTTGAGTCTGGGAGGTGTACAATGATTGGGAAGGATCTAGAACAGTCTGAATCACAGTTGAGAGGAGCCCACCTCCAACTGGCTTCAAGGAAAGGGGAGATTCATTGAAATGATTCTGGGAGTCCAGGACTCAAGACTAAGAACAAATACAAAGATCTCAGTGACTGGACCCAAGAAATCAGAAGTTATCAATTCGCTCTCACCCTCGCTGTTTCCCTTCCCAATTCTTTGATGATCTTATCTTGACAACTTTCTTCCTTAAGGCTTCTACACCCAGTGAGGGAGTCCAAGGTACCTGCCCTAGGGTTTTATATCCCGAAGGTATCTCCTAGTAAGGAAAGAAGCTTGGAGCCATTAGAGTTCAAGTGTGTTCTCTGAATGACGCACCTCAGTTCACATGTACAGGCCTAGATCAGCCATCCTGGCAGGGCCATGGGGTCCTATGATTAGCTTTACATGGTCATTGACCCTGACCCAGCAGGACACATGATTGTCAATTTCCTCCAGAACTACATGACTGAAGCTGGGGAGAAGCAGCCCCAAGGATAGCAACTGAGGGATGGTCTAGGCCATGGAAGAGTTTGTGATGATCCACCAACTCCACAGCCTCCTCATTCAGAGGAATAGTAAGCTAAGCTAAGCTAAGTCACTTCAGTCATGTCTGACTCTGTGTGACCCCATAGATGGCAGCCCACCAGGCTCCCCCGTCCCTGGGATTCTCCAGGCAAGAACATTGGAGTGGGCTGCCATTTCCTTCTCCAATGCATGAAAGTGAAAAGTGAAAGTGAAGTCGCTCAGTCATGTCTGACTCTAGTGACCCCATGGACTGCAGCCTACCAGGCTCCTCCATCCATGGGACTTTCCAAGCAAGAGTACTGGAGTGGGGTGCCATTGCCTTCTCTGGAGGAATTGTAAGGGATAATGAAATAAACTCTCTTCATCCCATCTCAGATGATCTTATCACTGGGCTTCTCTTCCAGGGTATTTTGGGTGAGGTACTTCATGCAGAGCTGGTTCCCTTTTGTCCCCACACCCCAGTCACCAGCTCTCTGCCACATATGCCTGCTCTGTCCTTTCCAGTCCTATTTGGTAAGTGGTGGCCCCAGTCGATCCCTGAGCCATCCACCTCCTCCAGGGCCCAGAATATCCCTTCCTTGGCCTCCAGTGCTGCTGGGGAGAATGAAACACATGTATTCGGGGAACCAGAGTACACAGAGCCTTCAGCCTTTCTGAGCTTCCTCCTGGGGTGGAGCTACAAACTATTTACTTGGAGCTGCCATGGTTAGGCACTTTTGCAGTGGAAGCATCTGTTCTTTCCACCTGGAGACCCTCAGTAGATACCGCAGCTAAGACAGCAGGGGTCAGAATTTGATTTCCTTTCAGATTGACTGGTTTGATCTCTTTGTTGTATAAGGGACTCTCAAGAATCTTCACAAACATTGCAGTTCAAAAACTAAATTCTTTGGCATTCACCCTTTCGTATGGTCCAGATCTCACATCTGTACCTGATTACTGGAAAAATCATAGCTTTGACACTACAGACCTCTGTAGCAAAGTGAGTCTCTGGTTTTTAATACACTGTCCAGGTTTTTCATACCATTTCTTCCTTCCAAGGAGCAAGTGTCTTTTAATTTTGTGGCTGCAGTCAAGGTCCATAGTGATTTTGGAACCCAAGAAAATAAAATCTGCCACTGTTTCCACTTCTCCCTCATCTATATGCCATGAAGTGGTGGGACTGGATGCCATGAATGTTGACTGTCTTTTTGTGAATAGTTTTTTTGAATGTTGAGTTTTATGCCAGCATTTTTAATCTCCTCTCCTTATCAATTGGTCTTCAGTTCTTTGCTCTTTGCTATTAGTGTGGTGTCATCTTCATATCTGTGGATGTTGATATTTCTACCAGCAATCTTGATTCCATCTTGGGATTTATGCAGTCCAGCATATCAAATGATCTTGTCTACATATAAGTTAAATAGCCAGAGTGACAATGTATACCTTGTCATGCTCCTTTCCCAATTTAAATCTTTTAGTTGTTCAATGTCTGTTTCTAACTGCCAATTTTTGACCTACATACAGACTTTCAGGAGACAGGTAAGGTGATCTGCTACTCCCATTCTCTTAAGAATTTTCCACAGTTTGCTGTGGTCCACACAGTGAAAGGCTTTAGCATACTCAGTGAAGCAGATGTAGATGTTTTTCTGGAATTCCCTTGCTTTCTCAATGGTCCAATGGATGTTGGCAATTTGGTCTCTGGTTCCTCAAACTAGTTTGTACATCTGGAAGTTCTCAGTTCATTTACTGTGAAGCTTAGCTTGAGGGATTTTGAGCATTACCTTGCCAGCAAGTGAGATGAGTGCCATTGCATGATAGGTTGAACATTCTTTGCAACTGCATTTCTTTTGGATTGGAATGAAAACTGACCTTTTCTAGCACTGTGGCCACTGCTGAGTTTTCCAAATTTGCTGACATATTGAATGCAGCACTTTTACAGCCTCATTCTTTAGGATGTATTAAGCAGCTCAGCTGGAATTGCATCACCTCCACTAGCTTTGCTTGTAGTAATGCTTCCTAAGGCCCATTTGACTTCATGCTCTAGTATATCTGGCTTTACATGAGTGACCCCAACATCATCTCTATCTGGTCATTATGCCCATTTTTGTATATTTCTTCTGTGCATTCTTGCTACCTCCTCTTAATCTCATCTGCTTCTGTTAGGTCTCTGACTTTTCTGTCCTGTATTGTGCCCAACTTTGCATGAAGTATTCCTATGGAATCTTCAGTTTTCCTGAAGAGATCTATACTCTTTACAATTTATTATTGTCCTATAATTCTTGCATTTTTCACTTACAAATTCTTTCTGATCTCTTCTTGCTATTCTCTGGAAGTCTGCATTTCATTGGGTGTATCTTTCCCTGTCTTGTTTGCTGTTCACTTCTCTCATTTTCTCAGCCGTTTTGAAGGCCTCCTCAGGCAATCACTTTCCCTGCTCACATTTGTTTTTCTTGAGGATGCTTTTGGTCACCACTTCCCGTATAATGTTACAAACCTCCATCCATAGTTCTTCAGGCTACCAGAACTAATCCCTTGAAGCTATTTTTCATCTTCACTGTATAATCATAAAGGATTTGATCTAGGTCATAGCTTAATGGTCTAGTGGTTTTCCTTATTTTCTTCAATTGAGGCCTGAATATTGCTTGCTTCTGCCTAAACAATAGTGCTAGATTACCACCCACCACTCCCTGTCGGTATGGAGCAAAAAACACAATTTGAGGACTATACAGTGGAAGTGAGAAATAGATTTAAGGGACTAGATCTGATAGACAGAGTGCCTGATGAACTATGGATGGAGGTTCATGACATTGTACAGGAGACAGTGAGCAAGACCATCCCCATGGAAAGAAATGCAAAAAAGCAAAATGGCTGTCTGAGGCTGCCAAGTCACTTCAGTCGTGTCCGACTCTGTGCGACCCCATGGACTGCAGCCTACCAGGCTTCTGTCCATGGGATTCTCCAGGCAAAAACACTGGAGTGGGTTGCCATTTCCTTCTCCAATGCATGAAAGTGGAAAGTGAAAGTGAAGTCACTCAGTCATGTCTGACTCTTAGCGACCCCATGGACTGCAGCCCACCAGGCTCCTCCATCCATGGGATTTTCCGGGCAACAGCACTGGAGTAGGGTGCCATTGCCTTCTCCCGGCTGTCTGAGGAGACCTTACAAATAGCTGTGAAAAGAAGAGAAGCAAAAAGCAAAGGAGAAAAGGAAAGATGTAGGCATCTGAATGCAGATTTCCAAAGAATAGCAGGGAGAGATAAGAAAGCCTTCCTCAGCAATCAATGCAAATAATAGAAGAAAACAATAGAATGGGAAAGACTAGAGATCTCTTCAAGAAAATTAGAGATACCAAGGGAACATTTCATGCAAAGATGGGCTCGATAAAGGACAGAAAATAGTATGGACCTAAGAGAAGCAGAAGATATTAAGAAGAGGTGGCAAGAATACACAGAAGAACTGTATAAAAAAGAGCTTCATGACCCAGATAATCATGATGGTGTGATCACTCACCTAGAGCCAGACATCCTGGAATGTGAAGTCAAGTGGGCCTTAGAAAGTATCACTATGAACAAAGCTAGTGGAGGTGATGGGATTCCAGTTGAGCATTTGAAATCCTGAAAGATGATGCTGTGAAAGTGATGAACTCAATATGCCAGCAAATTTGGAAACTCAGCAGTGGCCACAGGACAGGAAAAGGTCAGTTTTCATTCCAATCCCAGAGAAAGGTATTGCCAAAAAATGCTGAAACTACCACACAATTGCACTCATCTCAGAGAAGGCAATGGCACCCCACTAGAGTACTCTTGCCTGGAGAATCCCATGGATGGAGGAGCCTGGTAGGCTGCAGTCCATGGGGTCACTAGAGTCAGACACGACTGAGCTACTTCACTTTCACTTTTCACTTTCATGCATTGGAGAAGGAAATGGCAACCCACTCCAGTGTTCTTGCTGGGGAATCCCAGGGACGGGGGAGCGTGGTGGGCTGCCATCTATGGGGTCACACAGAGTCGGACACGACTGAAGCGACTTAGCAGTAGCATGCGCTAGTAAGGTAATTCTCAAAATTCCCCAAGAGAGGCTTCAGCAGTACATGAACCGTCAACTTCCAGATGTTCAAATTGGTTTTAGAAAAGGCAGAGGAACAAGAGATCAAATTTCCAACATCCACTGGAGCATCACAAAAACAAGAGAGTTCCATAAAAACATCTATTTCTGCTTTATTGACTATGCCAAAGCCTATGACTGTGTGGATCACAATAAAATGTGGAAAATTCTGAAAGAGATGGGAATACTAGACCACCTTACCTGCCTTTTGAGAAACCTGTTTGTAGGTCAGGAAGCAACAGTTAGAACTGGACATGGAACAACAGACTGTTTCCAAATAGGTAAAAGAGTACATCAAGGTTGTGTATTGTCACCACGCTTATTTAACTTCTGTGCAGAGTACATCATGAGAAACATTGGGCTGGAAGAAGTACAAGCTGGAATCAAGATTGTCAGGAGAAATATCAATAACCTCAGATATGCAGATGACAGCACCCTTATGGCAGAAAGTGAAGAGGAACTAAAAAGCCTCTTGATGAAAGTTAAAGAGGAGAGTGAAAAAGTTGGCTTAAAGCTCAACATTCAGAAAATGAAGATCATGGCATCTGGTCCCATCACTTCATGGAAAATAGATGGGGAAACTGTGGAAACAGTGGAAAAGTGGAAACATTATTTGGGGGGGGGCTCCAAAATCACTGCAGATGGTGACTGCAGCCATGGAATTAAAAGACGCTTACTCCTTGGAAGGAAAGTTATGACCAACCCAGATAGCACATTGAAAAGCAGAGAGATTACTTTGCCAAAAAATGTCCATCTAGTCAAGGCTATGGTTTTTCCATTGGTCATGTATGGATGTGAGAGTTGGACTGTGAAGAAAGCTGAGCACCAGAGAATTGATGCTTTTGAACTGTGGTGTTGGAGAAGACTCTTGAGAGTCTCTTCAACTATAAGGAGATCCAACTAGTCCATGCTAAAGGGGATCAGTCCTGGGTGTTCATTGGAAGGACTGATGCTAAAGCTGAAACTCCAATATTTTGGCCACCTCATGCGAAGAGTTGATTCATTGGGAAAGACCCTGATGCTGGGAGGGATTGGGGGCAGGAGGAGAAGGGGACTACAGAGGATGAGATGCCTGGATGGCATCACCGACTCGATGGACATGAGTTTGAGTGAACTTCAGGAATTGGTGACGGACAGAGAAGCCTGGCATGCTGTTATTCATGGGGTCTCAAAGAGTCGGACACGACTAAGCGACTGAACTGAACTGACCCTAGGTTTGTTCTGGCGTTTCACATACTTAGCTGTGTGACCTTGATCAAGTCCCTTAACCTCAGTTTTCTCATCTGGAAAATGGGCACCATGATACTTCAACCTTTTAGATTGCATACGTGCCTGCAAAGAGCAGGTGGCCCTGAGAGGTCTTTCTGGGTTCCTGAATCTGAAACAAATATGAATTATTCTGCCACCTGGGGAGAAGGCAATCTTCTCTTTAGAAGTTATGACTGCCATCCCCAAGGCTAAATATTGATTCAAGCCAAATGACATCTATCTCTGAACCATGACACAGAACTCTGACTGAGCCGATGCTTCTGTTTTCTGGGGTCCCAGAGAGCTAATGATTACTGTCTCAGAAGTCACCCTTCCTCAGCCTTACAAGTCAGCCTTTCCTTGCCAACTGCTTCTAGCCTGAAATCACACTGCAAGGAGAGTTGTAAGGCTTTTGGTCTCTTTTCAGTTTCCCAAATCTCCAGTGTAGCAACAAGTAGGTTGTTATGGCTACTTGTCATAGCAACAACTATGGGAACCCGCACATTCCAATCTCAGCCTGTTAATATAAAGTGTCCCCATATGGCCCCTCATGGTTAAAATACCTACAGTGGCCTTAGAAACCTTCCTATGCCTGCTGTTTAGTGAGGAAATATGTGTGGACCTGATCTAGTTTGCTTTTCCAAGCATGATTCCAACTGGGCATTGAAGGAACCAGACATTTACTCATCTAACTACCCACAGAAATTGACAAAAGCAAACTACCCATCATACATTTCTCCCTTACCTCAAAACAATACTGAAGTGATCTGCCACAACAATCTGATACATTGGCATGTAAACTCTAGATGGGACAATTTTCCTCTGGATTCATTTTCCACCTAGTGCAGAATGTCTACCACAAGCCTGGCCCTCCAGCATCTGGTCACCTGGTTTTTGCAGACTTACCCAATCCAGATCTTTTCCACATCCGTCAGTAAAATCTGGAGAACAAACTCAGTCAAAGCCCTCACTTATGCAGAAAACAGCTTTTGTTTTTTTAGAAAACAATGTTCGGTAACACATTCAAAATCTTGTGCTCCTTGCCTTGGATTCAAGGGCTTGTACCAGAGGATGGGAAGCCTCCCCTTCCACCTAAATCTTTCTCTATTCCCACCAGGGCCAGAGGCTTCACTGGACCCTGTGTCCTCACTGGTATTTTTCAGTTGCTAAGTCATGTCTGACACTTTGTGGTTACATGTACGGCAGCAAAACAGGCTTCCTTGTCTTTCACTATTTTGTGGAGTTTCCTCAAACTCATGTCCATTGAGTCAGTGAAGCCACCTCATCATCTCATCCTTTTGACACCTCTCTTTCTGCCAACAATCTTTCCCAGCATCAGGGTCTTTTCCAGTGTGCTGGCTCTCCACATCAGGTGGCCTAAATTTTGGAGCTTCATCTTCAGCATCAGTCTTTGCATTGAATATTGCTCTACCACTTCCAAAACAAAACTCATGTCTCCAGTCACCTAACAATATTGAGCATTGATAAAGTTTAATAGAACAGGGATATTGCCCCCTGGGAAATCCCAGCACTGCTGCCCTGCCTTTCTCTTACCATTCTCTGAACCTGGAATAGAATTGCCTCCTTACAGCTTCTCTTGCTTGAAAAGGCCTACCAACCTATCATTGTCAGCTATCCAGGAACTGTTCCTTCCTCAAAGACTTCTGCCTGCTCCCTGATTGTCCTCTGTACATCAGTTCAGAGGACTTGCTATATCATGCTAACTTCTTACTATATCATGGAGTGCAGCACACCAGGCTTCCCTGTCCAACACCAACTTCTGGAGCTTGCTCAAACTCATGTTCGTCAAGTTGGTGATGCCACCCAACGATTTCATCTTCTGTCTTCCCCTTTGCCTCCTGCCTTTAATCTTTCCCAGCATTGGGGACTTTTCTACTAAGTCAGTTCTTCCCATCAGGTGGCCAAAGTATTGGAGGTTGAACTTCAGCATAAGTCCTTCCAATGAATATTCAGGATTGATATCTTTTAGGGTGGACTGATTGGATCTGCTTGCAGTCCAAGTGACTCTCAAGAGTCTTGTCCAACACCAGAGTCTAAAAGCATCAATTCTTTTGTGCTCAGCTTTCTTTATGGTCCAACTATCACACCCATCACAACTTCTGGCAAAACCATAGCTTTGACTATACAGACCTTTGCTGGTAAATAATGTCTCTGCTTTTTAGTATGCTGTCTAGGTTTTTAATAGCTTTATCTTCCAAGGATCAGCGTCTCTTTTTTCACAACTGCAGTCACTATCTCCAGTGATTTTGGAGCTCAGGAAAATAAAGCCTGTCACTGTTTTCATTGTTTCTCCATATATTTGCCATGAAGTAATGGAATGGGATGTCATGATCTTCGTTTTTTGATCTGTACATACCATGTCAAGACCATCCTAAGAAAAAGAAATGCAAAACGGTTGTCTGAGAAGATCTTACAAATAACTTAGAAAAGAAGAGAAGCAGGAGGCAAAGGAGAAAAGAAAGAGATACCCATCTGAATGCAGAGTTCCAAAGAATTGCAAGGAAAGATTTTTAAAAAAGCCTTCCTAAGTTATCAGTGCAAAGAAATAGAGGAAAACAATGGAATCGGAAGGACCAGAGATCTGCTCAAGAAAATTATAGATAAGGAGGGAACATTTCATGCAAAGGTGGGCACAATAAAGGACAGAAATGATATGGAGATAATAGAATCAGAAGATATTAAGAAGAGATTGAAAAAATACATAGAACTGTACAAAAAAGATATTAATGACCCAGATAACCACAATGGTGTGATCACTCACCTAGAGCTAGACATCCTGAGATGCATATCAGGTGGGCCTTCAGAAGTATTACTATAAGCAAAGCTAGTGGAGGTAATGGAATTGAAGTCGAGCTATTTCAAATCCTAAAAGATGATGCTGCTAAACTGCTGCATTCAGTATGCTAGTAAATTTGGAAAACTCAGCAGTGGCCACAGGACTGGAAAGCTCGTATTCATTCCAATCCAAAAGAAAGGCGATTTGAAAGAATGTTCATCTCCCACACAGTTGCACTCATCTCACATGCTACCAAAGTAATTTCTCTGAGCAAGTCTTCAACAGTACATGAACTGTGAAATGGATATGTTCAAGCTGGATTTAGAAAAGGCAGAGGAACCAGAGATCAAATTGCCAACATCCTCTGGATCATAGAAAAAGCAAGAAAATTGCAGAAAAACACCTACCTCTGCTTCATCGACTTTGCAAAAGGCTTTGACTGTGTGGATCACAACAAACTGTGGAAAACTTACAGAGATTGGAATACTATACCATCTTATCTGCCTTCTAAGAAATCTGTATGCACATCAAGAAGCAACAGCGAGAACTGAACGTGGAACAGCAGACTGGTTCCAAATCAGGAAAGGAGTATGTCAAGGCTGTATATTGTCACCCTGATTACTTAACTTATATGCAGAGTACATCATGAGAAATGCCCAACTGGATGAAGCACAAACTGGAATGAAGATTTCCAGGAGAAATATCAATAGCCTCAGATATGCAGATGACACCACCCTTATGGCAAAAAGTGAAAAGGAACTAAAAGGCCCCTTGATGAAAGTGAAAGAGGAGAGTGAAACATCTGGCTGAAACTCCCCATTCAGAAAATGAAGATCATGGAATTTCGTCACATCACTTCATGGCAAATAGATAGGGAAACAATGGAAACAGTGAGAGACTTTATTTTTAGGGGCGCCAAAATCACTGCAGATGATGACTGCAGCTATGAAATTAAAAGATGCTTGCTTGTTTGAAAAAAAAAAAAAAAAAAAGCTATGACAAACCTGGACAGCATTTTTAGAAGCAGAGGCATTACTTTGCTAAAAAAGTTCAGTGTAATCAAAGCTATGATTTTCCATTTGTCATGTATGGATGTGATAGTTGCACCATAAGGAGTTGTGAGTGATGAAGAATTGATGGTTCTGTACTGTGGTGTTGGACAAGACTCTTGAGAGTCCTTTGGACTGCAAGGACCTCCAACCAGTCAATGATAAAGGAAATCAATTTTGAATATTCACTGGAAGGACTGAATCTGAACCTGAAGCTCCAATACTGTGGCCAACTGATGTCAAGAGCAGACTCATTAGGAAAGACCCTGTTGCTGGGAAAGATTGAAGGCAGGAGGAGAAGAGGATGACAGAGGATGAGATGGTTGGATGGCATCACTGACTTAATGGACATGAGTTTGAGCAAGCTTCTGGAGTTGGTGAAGGACAGGGAGGCCTGGCATGCTGTAGTCCATGGGGTTGCAAAGAGTCGGACATGACTGAGCAACTGAACTGAATTGAGCATATCCCATAGCAAATACTATTTGTAATTGGCATGTTTCTCAGCAAGACTGGGGCTCCCTAAGGCCCAAAAACTTATCCCCAATCAAGTCTAAACCCTTGCACAAGAGTCAGTGCCTAGCATTCACAAGGCATACAGTGAGTTCTGATTGCAAGGGGACCTCCATTTTGGTAGACATAGAGGAGCAAAGGACACATTTATCCACCTGTCTCAAACAACTCCAAAATAGACAAGATAAATGAAAGAGTAGTTTTTTTACATAAAACATCTGGCAGCCAAGAATGGATTCCTGGGGGTAGGGTGGGGTGCAATCAAGGTGAGTTCTACTATTGTCCCAACTCTAGAAATAGTTTCCAACACCTGCATGGAAGGGGATATCTAGGCAGAGACACACAGTCTCCCGAAGAATAAAGATTTGAGACTCTAGATCGTTAAGAACTCACAAGAGAAAGTTACACAGATAGAACTGTGGGAAGGTACAGATGATACCCCTCCAGTTTTCAGTGGAGAGTTGATAGTACTGGTCAGAATTTAGCGAACAAGCCTTGAGCCTCAAATTGAGCCAAGTCTAATTGTGTCCTCACCTACCAGAGTGGAAATTATTCATAATTCCTATGACATCAGTAGGGCCTTGAAGACAATATTGCCTTGCTAGTGAGGAATAATAAACCTGGTCTAAAGGCTGGTCATGGGACAACAGACTGGTTCCAAATAGGAAAAGGAGTACGTCAAGGCTGTATATTGTCACCCTGCTTATTTAACTTATATGCAGAGTACTTCATGAGAAATACTGGACTGGAAGAAACACAAGCTGGACTCAAGATTCCCGGGAGAAATATCAATAACCTCAGATATGCAGATGACACCACCCTTATGGCAGAAAGTGAAGACGAATTCAAAAGCCTCTTGATGAAAGTGGAGAGTGAAAAAGTTGGCTTAAAGCTCAAAGTTCAGAAAATGAAGATCATGGCATCTGGTCCCATCACTTCATGGGAAATAGATGGGGAAACAGTGGAAACAGTGTCAGACTTTACTTTTTTGGGCTTGAAAATCACTGCAGATGGTGACTGCAGCCATGAAATTAAAAGACTCTTACTCCTTGGAAGGAAAGTTATGACCAACCTAGATAGCATATTCAAAAGCAGAGACATTATTTTGCCAAAAAAGGTCCATCTAGTCAAGGCTATGGTTTTTCCTGTGGTCATGTATGGATTTGAGAGTTGGACTGTGAAGAAGGCTGAGTGCTGAAGAATTGATGCTTTTGAACTGTGGTGTTGGAGAAGACTCTTGAGAGTCTCTTGGATTGCAAGGAGATCCAACCAGTCCATTCTGAAGGAGATCAGCCCTGAAATTTCCTTGGAAGAAATGATGCTAAAGCTGAAACTCCAGTACTTTGGCCACCTCATGCGAAGAGTTGACTCATTGGAAAAGACTCTGATGCTGGGAGGGATTGGGGGCAGGAGGAGAAGGGGACGACAGAGGATGAGATGGCTGGATGGCATCACTGACTCGATGGACGTGAGTCTCAGTGAACTCCGGGAGTTGGTGATGGACAGGGAGGCCTGGCGTGCTGTGATTCATGGGGTCGCAAAGAGTAGGACACGACTGAGTGACTGAACTGAACTGAAAGGCTGGTCTCATCTCAGCTTAAAAAAATGAACAGCAAGCCTTCAAAAAGTACAACTGTTTCCAAGAAATTGACAGTGCTTGTAAACAGTGCCAGGAATAATTTATAATAATTAAAAAACATCCAGCATCTAAAGGGTAAAAATGACCACATTCAGCATCTAATTTAAAATTTCCATATAAATTGTGAAAGTATTTGTCCTAGTTCCTTCACAATATTATAAAGTAATTATCCTTTAACTAAAATATATAAATTTAAAAAGAAAAAAAATCCAGATGTGCAAAGAAGTAAGAAAATATCCAAAATGAGGGAAAAATCAATCAGTAAAAACACTCTCAATCACCACAAACAAATCTGGACGATATTTGCTGAGTCTTTCACATACACCAGTGAAAAATTGTTTCCTTCTCTTTTGCACTTCTGGCTCTTTTCAACCAACCATGGCTCTTGTGCCACGTCCTGGAATCTTGGTCCTCTGTAACTTGCAATGATGTCCTAGTTCCATCAGCATATTGTAAAGTAATTATCCTCAAATAAAGATAAATAAATTTAAAAAGAAAAAAAAATCCTGGATGTGCAAAGAAGCTAGAAAATATCCATAATGATGGAAAAATCAATTAGTAAAAACACAGTTAAAAATATACATTACATAATTAGCAGGAAAGGACATTAAAATGCTCACTACAACAATAATCCTTATATTCCTGAAGCTGAAGAGTATTGAATATGTTAAATAGAGACATGGAAAATAGTAATGGAAAGAATGTGGGAAAAAATTAATTGTCCATCACAGAACTTTAACAACTTTAAGAATACTAAAATATATGTAGATGGAATCCAACAGGAAGTTAAAGACAGGAGAATAGAGAAAAGAACTTCATACTTACTGGCAGAAAAAATTTCCAGGTATGATGAAAGCTTTAAACCCATAAATACAGAAGTTCAATTAACTCAAGGACAAGAAGTATGACAACAATACAAAGGCACATCATAATTTATTGCTTAAACAATCAACCAAACAAATGTAACCAGAAGGAAAAACAGACACAGAACAAAAAATGGGAATGACAGCAGATTAGGCATATGAAACAATGTTGGCCAGAGGACACTGGCACCACATCTTAGAGTGCTGAGAGAAATAGAATTGACTCAGAATTCTATACCCAAGAAAAATACATATCAAAAACAAGGTAAAATACTTTCTCAGACGTACAACAACTACAAGACTGCATCACCACCAACAGCCCCATGTAATAAACGTTTTATAAAAGGTCTCAAGTCAGAAGGAATTTAAAAAGAAGGGGAAATCTGGATCTACAGGGGGAAGGAACAGTACCCCAAATGATAAACAAGTAATATATATATTAAAAGGTAAATATAATGACTTTCCCAGTGGCCCAGTGGTTAAGGATCTGCTTTGCAATGCAGGGGATGCTGGTTTGTTTCTTTGCCAGAGAACTCAAATCCCACATGCCACTGAGCAACTAGGCCTGCATGTCTCAAATAGAGTTTACATGCTGGAAGTACTGAGCTTGCCCTCCTCAAATAGAGAGTCTCTACCACAAGGAACATCTTGCATGCCACACTAAGACTCAACACAGCCAAAGAAATGATAAATAAATATATAATTTAATAATTATTAATAATTATCATAATTAATAATGATAGACTGGAAAGTTAACGATGCATACCATGGATCTTAAAACTGCTTAAAAAAAGTTACAGTTAATAAAGTGACAAAGTCTATAAAAGGTAATCATAAAAACTACTCAGTCACAAAGAAGTCAGGGATAAAAAGAGACATGGGAAGAAAGAACATGAGACAAACTGAAGATAAAGAGCAAGATGATAGAATTAAACCCAACTAGAGTTAACCCCTCAGATGTGAACCTAGACTGAAGATATACCCCAGGCCCCAGATGACAGCAGATCCCCTTATACTGCACTCTGCAGCCGAAACAGAGCCTGCCAGGCTCCAGAGCCCCATGTGCCTGGGCACAGAACAGCGCCAAAAGTTTATATGGAAGAGTAAATTAGAAGACTTCAATCATATCAAGTACATCCTCTGTTTATAAAGAAATTGCATTGGAAATCAATGTTCACTGGACAGAAGAAGAATAAGGTGCTAGCATAGTATGGACCTTCCCTCCTTTACTACTCTAATTCTTTCCAGGAAGGGGCAGATACATTGACAGGACTTACATCTCTTCAATACTAGATATACTTGACCTGGGACCAATGTTCGATTTTCGTGGTTCATTCTCCTCTCTTTGCTCATACTGAGCAACAGAGACTGCTCCTCTAAACCACAGCTCAATCACTACAAACAAATCCAGATGATATTTGCTGAGTTTTTCACATAGACCAGTGAAAACTTGTTTCCTCCTATATTGCACTCTTGGCTCTTTTCAACCAACCATGGCTCTTGTGCCACATTCTGGAATCATGGTCCTCTGTCACTTGCAGTGATGTTCTTATACAGCAGGCCTCAATTATGCTCAATGGAATTCCTATTCAGAGTGGCCATAATACATGCAAAAATGGAAAGAACAGGCAGCTCCTTACTCTCCTCTTTTGTTCATTCACTACATACATTCACTGAACACCTGTGTAGCAAGTCTGTTACAAATAAACCTTCAGGTTGAAAACTTTCAAACATGTAAAAGTGCATTTTAATGTGCAATCATATCAGTTAGTTCACAGATCTGACACACATTGTCATAGGTATGTCCCAGACAAGTGGGTGTGCTTTTCTGTACTTTACTGTACAGAACTGTATGGAGTACAATAAGTGTTAGTTGCTCAGTCAGGCCTGACTTTTTGCGACCCCATGGACTGCAGTCCACCAGGCTCCTCTGTCCATGAGATTTTTCCAGCAAGGATATTGGAGTGTGTTGTCATTTCCTTCTCCGGGGGATCTTCCCAACCAAGGGATTGACCGTGGGTCTCTTGCACTGCAGGCAGATTCTTTACCAACTGAGATACAAGGGAAGCTGATGGAGTACAATAGTGCAGTATTTTTATTTCAGGCCTACGATGTCTGAAAGGAAGCATCAATGCAGTGGTAATATAGATGGTACTACTATTCTATTTTTAAAAGTGTGCTTAGTTGTTCAGCTGTGTTCAAATTTGGCAACATATGGACTGTAGTCAGCCAGGCTCCTCTTACCATGGGGATTGTCCAGACAAGAATACCAGAGTGGGTTGCCATGCCCTATCCAGGTATTGCAAGATTAAAAATGTTTCTTTTATTGTTTGTGTTTGTTTTTTATGTATTATTTGCTTGAAAAGTATCATAAAACTACAAAACTACAGTAATATATAGCCAATTTGTTTTAGTTGGCTGTCTAAGAAATTTTGCTGGACTTATGAAGAAATTGGGATTTTTGAACACCCTTTTCAAATGTAACATATTCATACAAAGCAGACTTACTGTCCTGCTAAGACCTGTGGATCCAAAAGTGAGCACATCCCCTCCAGGTCCAAGGAAGTCACACTTTGGTTGGGATTTTAGAGAAAACGTGAGTTCTCCATAATTGTAGCCATATCAGTCCTTCAAAAGACCTTGATCAGGAAAAACTAATATTAAAGTAGAAATAGTCATTCTGTTCCTACCCACTTCTAGAAAGTGTTGCTAACTCCTTCAGTACTGGATCTTGCAATGCTGGTGGACCAGATGGAGAAGTGATGTGAACAGAAATAAGGAGGGTGAGACAGGTAGGTCAGAATGTGAGGTAACAAAGATTACATATTTAGAAGCTGAAGAATTGAGAGAGATTTGGGACCTAAGTTGGTAAAGCAGTATTCAAACCAAATTGGGTCATGTGGTATGTATAATCCTCACTTCAGTCCTTGGAAGATCTCTGCTTACCAGTCTGCCTTTATTTCTGGAGCACTGTTCAGATCCATCTAGCTGTTTCTCATTGCTGCTCCTTCCTCCTGGCTCCCACATTGTGCCCAGATGTTCAGCCTAATATATTCAGAAAAGATTTGTTCTTTTAGGTAGACAGTGCTGGCTGCCCACAAAATGATCTATTCTCTGCTTCTCTTTCAAAACTCAAAATAATTTGTTATATAGCCATGAGCCCAGTAGCTACAGGACTGCATTTCCAACCCACCTGTGCTCTTGGTCATGACTGGTGCCTGAAATGCAAGCAGACCTGTAAGAGGGATTTCTTGGAAGACTGCTTTCAAGGAGTTGGTTTAGCTGAGAGATGAGTCTCTTCCCTTCCCTACCTTCTTCCTAACTGCTCCCTGGATTTTAGTTGTGATGGCTGGAACTCCTGCAGTTGTATTGGACAATCATGTAACCTTGGAGATGGATAGCACCCAAGCTCTCACTGGCCCACCTCCAGCTTTGTTTCAGTGGGAGAGAAAAATCAGTTTATCTTTCTAAAGTCATGGTTGTTTTAGTTTTTTGCAATGTGCATCCAAACTAATCCTAATACTACTATGTGTTTAATGTGATATAGCCTTATTATTTTGTTGGGTTTAGTGAATATATTTATATTTTACATTTCTCTTATTTTTTATCTTATAAATTGATTCATCAACCACAGGTATACTTAAATTGTATAACTGCAAAATTATGATTATAAGCATACTTTCCTATAGATTTTGCATTTTTATACTTTATAATATGTCCTTTCTTGTTTTCTCCATATTTGTACAGCCTGGGCCATTTCCTCTCTTATAACCTCATCCATGTCCATATCTGCAGACCAAAACAGGCTGAAAGGTGTGTGGGGAGAACCAAAGAAGAATGAATTATAGGGATATGAATGAAGGGTGGTGGCCCTTGTTACTCATCATGAATGTTCTGTAGTAGAATCACGTTCCCCTGCCCTTCTGTGGACCCACTACCCCCAGGTTTGCCATGACCATGGAAGATAGTTCGGCCAGTGGAATTTGAATAGAGATGATATGTCACTTCCAAGTGAAAGTATTATTTTCTCTCCCACTAGCTGGAATGCAGATGTAATGACAGGGGCTGGAACAGCCATATGAGACCAGAGGTAAGTAGCATAGGTGGAAGATTTGACAAGAAAGAAGTGGGTCCCCATTTCTGTGGAGACCTGCACTAATATTATATGAAACAGAATTGAAATTGTATTGTATTTAAGACAATGTTATTTAAGGTTCGATTACAGTAGTTGAACCTATAACCTAACACTCATAATAGAATAACTGATTTTTGTGTTAGCCTTGCCTAAACATTAGATTCTGTTATAATGAGACAAGATCTACTGATGTATACTTCCAGGTGAGTCAAGTGACAGCTCTGCCCTCTGTAAGCTGTGGTCTAGTGTGGATTTCAGAAACTCAAGCAAGAACAAAGCGACATGGCGGGGACAGCTTCAAGATGCTGTAGGAACACTTGGGAGGGGAACCTAAATCAGTCCTGGTCTCAGCAGGTTGCCTGAAGTAGCGGACAGTCTTCTATTGGTCTCTTTAAAAATAGGTCATGGTGCCAAGTTTCATGTAAAAGTTATGTATTTCAAATTCCTTCCATAGTGTTTTCCCTTTTGATCCAGTCTTTAAGATATGCATTTGAGACCTGACTTGGGAAGATTTCAAATGCCCCAGGGCAACTAAACCGGCAGGCCACAACTACTGAGCCTGAGTGCGCTAGAGCCTGTGATCTGCATCTAGAAAAACACAGGATTTAAAAGCCAGTGTACTGTAGTTACAGAGTAGCCCCAGCTTGCTGCAAATAGAGAAGTCCTGAGCAGCAATGAAGAACTAGTGCAGCCAAAAAATTAAAAAAAAAAATGGGGAAATTAACAATAACACAAGAATTGTGGTAGACTTTAATATCCCACTCACACCTATGTATAGATCAACTAAACAAGGAAATAACAAGGAAAGACAAACTTTAAATGACACAATAGACCAGTTAGATCTAATTGATATCTATAGGACATTTCATCCCAAAACAATCAATTTCAGCTGTTTTGCAGATGCATATGGAACCTTCTCCAGGATAGATCACATCCTGGGCCATAAATCTAGCCTTGGCAAATTTAAAATAATTGAAATCATTCCAAGCATCTTTTCTCACTACAGTGCAGTAAGAGTAGATGTCAATTACAGGAGAAAAATTATTAAAAATTCCAACATATGGAGGCTGAACAACACGCTGCTGAATAACCAACAATCCACAGAAGAAATGAAAAGGGAAATTAAAATATGCATAGAAATGAATAAAAGCAAAAACACAACAACCCCAAAACTTGGGACACTGTAAAAGCACTGTTAAGGGGAAGGTTCATTGGAATACAGGCTTACATCAAGAAACAAGAAAAAAGTTAAGTAAATAACCTAAGTCTACACCTAAAGCAACTAGAAAAGCAAGAAATGAAGAAACCCACGGTTAGTAGAAGGAAATAAATCTTCAAAATGCGGGCAGAAATAAATGTAAATGAAACAAAAGAGACCATAGCAAAAATCAACAAAGCCAAAAGCTGGTTCTTTGAGAGGATAAATAAAATTGACAAACCATTATCCAGACTCATCAAGAAACTAAGGGAGAAGAATCAAATCAACAAAATTAGAAATGAAAATGGAGAGATCACAACAGACAAAACAGAAATACAAAGGATTATAAGAGACTACTATCAGCAATTATATGCCAATAAAATGGACAACTTGGAAGAAATGGACAAATTCTTAGAAAAATAAACTTTCCAAAACTGAGCCAGGAAGAAATAGAAAATCTTAACAGACATATCACAAGCATGGAAATTGAAACTGTAATCAGAAATCTTCCAGCAAACAAAAGCCCAGGACCAGATGGCTTCACAGTTGAATTCTACCAAAAATTTAGAGAGGAGCTAACACCTATCCTACTCAAACTCTTCCAGAAAATTGCAGATGAAGACAAACTGCCAAACTCATTATATGAGACCACCATCACCCTAATACAAAAACCAGACAAAGATGCCACATATAGGCCAATATCACTGATGAACATAGATGCAAAAATCCTTAACAAAATTCTAGCAATCAGAATCCAACAACATATTAAAAAGATCATACATCATGACCAAGTGGGCTTTATCTGAGAGATGCAAGGATTCTTCAATATCCATAAATCAATCAACATAATATACCACATTAACAAATTGAAAGATAAGAGCCATATGATTATCACAATAGATGCAGAGAAAGCCTTTTAAAAAATTCAACATCCATTTATGATAAAACCCTCCAGAAATCAAGAATAGAAGGAACATACCTCAACATAATAAAAGCTATATATGACAATCCCACAGCAAACATTATCCTCAATGGTGAAACACTGAAAGCATTTCCCCTAAAGTCAGGAATAAGACAAGTGTGCCCACTCTCATCATTACTATTCAACATAGTTTTGGACATTTTGGCCACATCAATCAGGGCAGAAAAATACATAAAAGGAATCCTGACTGGAAAAGAAGTAAAACTCTCACTGTTTGCAGATGACATGATCCTCTACATCAGATCAGATCAGATCAGATCAGTTGCTCAGTCGTGTACGACTCTTTGTGACCCCATGAATTGCAGCACGCCAGGCCTCCCTGTCCATCACCAACTCCCTGAGTTCACTGAGACTCACGTCCATCGAGTCAGTGATGCCATCCAGCCATCTCATCCTCTGTCGTCCCCTTCTCCTCCTGCCCCCAATCCCTCCCAGCATCAGCGTCTTTTCCAATGAGTCAACTCTTCGCATGAGGTGGCCAAAGTACTGGAGTTTCAGCTTCAGCATCATTCCTTCCAAAGAAATCCCAGGGCTGATCTCCTTCAGAATGGACTGGTTGGATCTCCTTGCAGTCCAAGGGACTCTCAAGAGTCTTCTCCAACACCACAGTTCAAAAGCATCAATTCTTTGGCGCTCAGCCTTCTTCACAGTCCAACTCTCACATCCATACATGACCACTGGAAAAACCATAGCCTTGACTAGATGGACCTTTGTTGGCAAAGTAATGTCTCTGCTTTTGAATATGCTATCTAGGTTGGCCATAACTTTCCTTCCAAGGACAAAGCGTCTTTTAATTTCATGGCTGCAGTCACCATCTGCAGTGATTTTCAAGCCCAAAAAAGTAAAGTCTGACACTGTTTCCACTGTTTCCCCATCTATTTCCCATGAAGTGATGGGACCAGATGCCATGATCTTCATTTTCTGAACTTTGAGCTTTAAGCCAACTTTTTCACTCTCCACTTTCATCAAGAGGCTTTTGAGTTCGTCTTCACTTTCTGCCATAAGGGTGGTGTCATCTGCATATCTGAGGTTATTGATATTTCTCCCGGGAATCTTGATTTCAGCTTGTGTTTCTTCCAGTCCACATAGAAAACCCTAAAGATTCCACCTGAAAATTACTCTAGCTAATCAATGCATATAGTAAAGTTGCAGGATATAAAAACACACACAGAAATCTCTTGCATTCCTATACACTAATAATCAGAAAATTAAAAATAAATTAAGGAAACAATTCCATTCACCATTGCAATGGAAATAATAAAATACATAGTAATATATCTAACTAAAGAAACATTATTTTGATATTTGGCAAAACTAATACAATTATGTAAAGTTTAAAAATAAAATAAAATTAAAAAAAAGAAACAAAAGACTTATATATAGAAAACTATAAAACACTGGTGAAAGAAATTAAAGAGGACACTAATAGATGGAGAAATATACCATGTTCATGGATCAGAAGAATCAATATAGTGGAAATGAGTATATTACCCAAAGCAATCTATAGATTCAATGCAATCCCTATCAAGCTACCAATGGTATTTTTCACAACTAGAAAAAAATAATTTCACAATTTGTATGGAAATACAGAAAACCTCGAATAGCCAAAGCAATCTTGAGAAAGAAGAATGGAACTGGAGGAATCAACCTGCCTGAATTCAGGCTCTACTACAAAGCTACAGTCATCAAAACAGTATGGTACTGGCACAAAGACAGAAATATAGATCAGTGAAACAAAATAGAAAGCCCAGAGGTAAATTCATAATCCTATGAACACCTTATCTTTGACAAAGGAGGCAAGTATACATAATGGAGAAAAGACAACCTCTTTAACAAGTGTTGCTGGGAAAACTGGTCAACCACTTGTAAAACAATGAGACTAGAACGCTTTCTAACACCATACACAAAAATAAACTCAAAATGGATTAAATACATAAAGGTACAACCAGAAACTATGAAACTCCTAGAGAAAAACATAGGCAAAACACTCTCCGACCTAAATCACAGCAGGATCCTCTATGACCCAACCCCCAGAGTACTGGAAATGAAAGCAAAAAGAAACAAATTGGACCCAATTAAACTTAAAACCTTTTGCATAATGAGGACACTATAAGCAAGGTGAAAAGAAAGCCTTCAGAATGGGAGAAAATCATAGCAAATGAAGCAACAGACAAAGAATTAATCTCAAAAATATACAAGCAACTCCTGAAGTGCAATTCCAGAAAAATAAACGACTGAATCAAAAAATGGGCCAAAGGACTAAACAGACATTTCTCCAAAGAAGATATATAGATGGCTAACAAACACCTGAAAAGTTGCTCAACATCGCTCATTATCAGAGAAATGCAAATCAAAACCACAATGAGGTACAATTTGATGCCAGTCAGAATGGCTGCTATCCAAAAGTCTACAAACAATAAATGCTGGAGAGGGTGTGGAGAAAAGGGAACCCACTTACACTGTTGGTGGGAATGCACACTAGTACAGCCACTATGGAGAACAGTGTGGAGATTCCTTAAAAAAAAAAAAAGGAACTAGAACTGCCATATGACCCAGCAATCCCACTGCTGGTCATACACACTGAGGAAATCAGAATTGAAAGAGACATGGGTACCCCAATGTTCATCACAGCAGTGTTTATAATAGCCAGGACATGGAAGCAACCTACATGTCCATCAGCAAACGAATGGATAAGAAAGCAGTGGTACATATACACAGTGGAATATTACTCAGCCATTAAAAAGAATACATTTGAATCAGTTCTAATGAGGTGGGTGAAACTGCAGCCTATTATACAGAGTGAAGTAAGCCAGAAAGAAAAACACCAATACAATATACTAACACATATATATGGAATTTAGAAAGATGGTAATGATAACCCTATATGCAAGATAGCAAAAGAGACACAGATGTATAGAACAGTTTTTTGGACTCTGTGGGAGAGGGCGAGGATGGGATGATTTTGGAGAATGGCATTGAATCATGTATATTATCATATCTGAAATGGATCACCAGTCCAGGTTTTATGAATGAGACAGGGTGCTTAGGGATGGTGTACCTGGATGACCCAGAGGGATGTGATGGGGAGGGAGGTGGGAAGGGGATTAAGGGTGGGGAGCACATATACACCTGTGGCAGATTCATGTCAATGTATGGCAAAACCACTAGCATATTGTAAAGTAACTAGCCTCCAATTAAAGTAAATCAATTTATATTAGAAAAAAATATTCTCATAGAGAAATCAGTGAGGTCTCAGGGGAAGCAGGACATGAAAAAGCATGAACCAGTCTGGGTCTGATATCATACAAGTCGTGGAGAGGGAAGCTACAGCCTGTTTGTTTAGGGAACTTTGGATATAAGTTGTGCCTCAAAGGTGCCCCAGTCCAAGACTAGGGAGCTAGGATTTCACTTTCCCTCTCATCCTTCAACTAATACCAAACTGGTGTCTCAGAGCCTTTGTATCAGATCCTCCAAAGACAACTCAAAGATGACACTAGAAGCAAAATGATACCAAAGCTCAGGAAAAGGCAACCTCAGATAATGTCTTGATTTCTGCACCCACTCTGCCATCTCCAGCATCATATCTGGAATCCTGCAAATCTAAAGAACTCCATGAGTCTCTAGACATAAGCATTTTTCAAAATTCATATTTTAATTTATATAGGAGTATAGTTAATTTACAGTATTGTATTAATATTAGTTGTATGGGAAATTAATTCCCTTATACATACACATGTATCTATTGTTTCTTAGGTTATTTTCCCATACAGGTTATTACAGACTATTGAGCAGAATTCCTGTGCTGTACAGTAGGTCTTTGTTGATTATCTATTAAATAAAGTAGTATACAGATATTAATCTTAAACTCTCAATTTATCCCTCTCCCACCTTTCCACTTTGATAACTATAATTATTGTTTTGATGGAGGGAAATGTCTATAGACACTTTTTGGATCAGGGTCTGTGCATGTGAGAGTGGAGTGGCCAGGGAAAGCAAGCCTGAGAGGGACTCATTTGAGATGATGGTAAATGTTGAGAAGGACTTGGCAATGCAAAAACTGGGAGAAAAACAATCTAGATGTGGGGAGTAGCCCCTACTAAGGACCAAGGTAACCAAGTTTAATAAATGGGTACCCTTCCACAGCCAACTTTTTTTCCATGCTTGGAACTTGGCATACAGGTCAACCAGCATGACCTCATCCCATGCTTCAGTTGTAAGTTAGCAGCAATGAGCCATGTCAGCCTTCCCAAGAAGGGAGGACCTGGGGCTATCACGAGGCTTAATATGCTCTGGACTCAGGGATGTGTACACAAACCGATTATCACCAGGAACATCAGGTTCCAGAGGAGCACCAATGCCTCTGACTATCTCTATGTACTTGTACTCAGGAGTAGAAACACCAAGGAACTGATAGAGCAAAGAAACAAGTAATGACTCTTGTTTCATCTTGCCCCTTGTGATTCCCATGGCCCTTTGTCCACAGTACTCTCTGCCCAAAAACTCTTTAATTTATTCCTTCTTCAAAGGTAGCTTGTGAATAACATCAGCACCTGACTCTGAAGCCTGGTGGATGGAACTCAACCCACAGTCAGCTGGGATTCAGAGATGTCTAGCCTTTTCCTGTGTTTCTGTCCTTTTTCTCCTACCAGATTCATAAATCAAAGCCCTGAAAAAACATAAGTTGATTGTAACCCTCTCAAGGCCTTTGAAGCTCCAATGTCCATTTTGAGCATCAAAGAGGGAGCACATCCATTTCATCCAGGCTAGTCTCAGATCCCAGCCTCACTCAGCCAGGGGTGACCTGAGGAAACATAAGACACTTATCTAAGTTACCAGAAGGCTGATAAAGGAGTGCTTCTCGCTTGAATGCAGGTGCATGTTATCTAGTCACTCAAGATCTGTGTTGTGTGAATGAGGAGCGGGAGCTCTTTGGATTCTGAGTTGGGAGTGAGTCAGTCACCACCTGCAGGACTGCCTCCTGGGGTCACTACAGCTGGGGCTCCCCGCACTGTGCCTGGAACCCAGAAGAAACAGCCCTGAATATTGCTTTCCTGCTACTACATGGAGCAGGTCTGCTGATAAAATTGGAACCAGACTTGAGGGGCAAAGGGAAAGGAACTTCCACTCTGGTGCTTACAGACATATGAGAGCTACATAGCAGTGGATGCAAGTGAGCTTTCTCTCATCTTTCCCTTCCTGGAAGTCTCGTAGCCTGGGAACCAGTGTTCCTGTGTCCCAAGTCTTCACTAACTTACCTGCAGCCTTAAGGTGAGTCATACACCCCAGGGTTCAGTTTCCCATCTCTTGGATGAGGGAGACTGGACTTGTTCGAGAACACTTTTTCCAGACTGAAGCTCACTGCCTATCAGTGGACAAGTGGCCCAGAGGTGGGTGTCGCTGAGGAAGCTGAGGCTGCCTCTGGTGGGCAGGGGGCTGTAACTGTCTGGTGATGTTCATGGGTCCTGGGCTCAGGACTGGGAGTGGTAGACCACTTGGCACACAGCTGCTGTGACACTGAGGACCTTAGCGGCCTTGCCACTTGGAATTTGCCATCATTTGGGTCTGTGGGATGAGATAAGGTAGTTATAAGTCAGAAGTTACCAATGGGGAATCTTGTAGATTCCTCAGCAGAACCGAAATTAGTCTAACAAATCATCTCTCCTAAAAAACTCTGGGAACAAGATAGGCCAGGACTCTTAGACAAATTTTGTAGTATTTTAAATATTATTGAAAGTAGGTCATCTTTTGGATAACCTGCCATTTGCTCTCTGGCTTGGGATGATACCCACATTTAGATTGGAATCCAATGGCTCCTGGGGGAGTCTGTCCCTCTCCCCGTGACTCATTAGCAGTCAGTACAGTTCTAGCCCCTCCACATCTGGAGCAGAAATTAAAGCAGGAAGGACATGACCTCCAAGTTTAATAGGAAGACTCAGGTAGGTCTGGCACTCAGGTAGGCACTATTCTTTTCGCAGTGCTTCTTCCTTCCCTCCTGGGTCCTGTGCAAGCTGCCCACATTCTGGTTATTGGGTTGTGAATTCCTCCTCCCTTCTCTTGCAAATATCCATGAAGTCTCACTTTTGGCTTCCTCTCTACCCAGGCCCTATGCCTCACCTGAAGATGGCACTAAAGAAGGGAAAACCAAGCAGGGGTCTGCCCAGATAATTCTTTCTAAAAATGTCTGCATTCCTCCTTCCATACCGTGTCCTGAATCATCAAGATCTCCAAATAGATGACCTAGCAGCTTAGTAGGGGAGTGGAGATGCAGATAGGGTTAGAGATAAGGTTGTCAGGTATTGGGGGGATGGTTTTCAGATGACAAAAGAAGAGTTGGAGTATGGAGCATGTGGTCCTCCAGCCACTCACTCATCAGGGACCTGCCTGAATCTGCTATCTTGGGCCCCTCAGGGTATCATTAAGACAGAAACTGCATTCTATAAACTTCTTACTACAAAACAATTTCAAACATAACAAATATAAGAAAGAAGAGGGTCATGAACCCTGTATTTCATCATTCGGCATCAATAACTACAAAACTAGCCTCTTAGTCCCACAGGTTGTCATAGCCCAGAGATTATGCAACATCAAGTTGTGTTGAATTGAGTTCCCGGAGAAGACATTCTTGATTTGCATCAGGTCTTTCTCTTCTTGCTATGTTCTCATTTGTGGTGGGGGAAGGGAAGAAGGAAGAGGGATAAAAAGAGAAAAAGAGGGAGAGGATAATACCATCATGAGGGACCACCATCAAAACCCCATGTCAACTTGTGTACCTCCCAAAGGCCCTACTTCCTAATACCATCACATTGCGAATCAAGGGTGGACACAGTTCAATCCATAGAAGCTTTGCAGATCTGTTTTTAAATCAAGACAGACCCTCATTTCATTCTCTCTTTTACTGCTTATTCATTTTTCCTGAAGTGTCTTAGGGACAAGATGAACATTTCACAAAATATACATAATGAGTATTTGGGGTAAAACGATAGGATGTGAAAAAAATACTCATTTGTTCCTAATAAAATTAACATCTAATATCCAGTCCATGTACAAATTTCCCTGATTCTCAAAAAGCAGTTTTCAGAGTTTATTGAAAGAATGTAGTTATATGTTAAACTTGGTTGTTCTCTTTTAAGACTAAATAGCTGTCCCTCTCCCAATTTTAATGTCATTTATTTGTTCAGAAACTGGGCAGAAGCAGGGTGGTTTATATTACAGAATGTCCCACTCTTGGGTTTAGAGCAGGAGTCCACAATACCAGCACAGTGGGTCAGGACCAGTACTAGTCCTTGGTCTATTAGGAACCAGACCTCCACAGCAGTAGGTGAGCTGCAGGCCAATGAGTGAGGCTTCATCTGTATTATAGCTGCTCTCCATCACTCTTTCATCACCCCCAGAAGGGACAGTCTAGCTTGTTTTCCTAGAACTGTTTATAGTTACATAACATATGCTTAATAGAAACAAAAATAGCATAAATACTGATGATTATTTTCCTTTCTCAGTGCTCATAATGATGAGTTGGTGCCCTAGCAATCTATCAAAGTGACAAATTAGATGTTGCCTATTAACATTTGGACACATTCAGCCAGCTTAAAATTGAATATTAAAAAACTAAGATCATGGGATCCAGCCCCATCCTTCATTGCAAATAGAAGGAGAACAGTTGGAAGTAGTGACAGATTTCTTCATCTTAACCTCTAAAACCACTGTGGATGGTGCCTGTAGCCATGAAATCAGAGGACGTTTGCTTCTTGACAGGAAAAATATGACAAACATAAACAGTGTGTTGAAAAGCAGAAATATCATTCTGTCCAACAAACTGGTAGATCCTTTTCATTTGGATTCCTAAACTTTCTGTCCAGTCCCCATTGGGCTTCGAAGTGCTCAGCTTTCTGGTCCTTCATGATTCCCAAGATTATTTTGTGCATTTCTTTACTCAGTCCTGAAATCAGCCATCTCTTTAAGAATCCATGCATCATCTGATGGGAAATGTATTTAGAAGCTACTTGTTAGACCTCAGAATTGTCACTGTTATCAAGCTGTCATTGTTTGTAGGCTTTCCATTGGTCAGAGTAGGAAGTACACATTTTCCTTAAAAAATGAAATAAAAATAAATATAATTAGTTGGTACAAACTTACGCTTCAGTTCAAGATTTAAGACAACAGGGTTTGAATTAAACTTCTTTGTTATGTGTGAACCTCTTTTTCTAGCCACTGAAAGGCTTACTTCAGAACATTAGTATTAATTATTGTCTTACTTTTACCTGTTAACATGCATATGATTCTGTCACAATAACATAAGTTATGAGGAACAATAAGTTATTGAATATAGTTTCATATTTCTTTCTTGTTTTTCTTTTGATTTTCTTCAGTTTTGTTTTGGATGGGCAGTATTTTTGTTTTTCCTTAGAAGATATTCCACTCTGAATGCAGTCATAATTCTGAATTTTAAAACCACTTAAGTAATGGGTTGTTATGGGCAGCAAGTCACCAACTTGATGCAATTAGATTTATCAGTCTCTTTGTTCTCAACTTGTTGAGTTCAGTTCACTCCTTTCAGTCATGTCCGTCTCTTTGCAACACCACGGGCTGCAGCATGCCAGGCTTCCCTAAGCATCACCAACGCCTGAATCTTACTCAACCTCATGTCCATCGACTTGGTGATGCCATCCAACCATCTCATCCTGTCTTCCCTTTCTCTTCCTGCCTTCAAAGTTTCCTACATCAGGGTCTTTTCCAATGGGTCAGTTCTTCCCATCAGGTGGGCAAATAATTGGAGCTTCAGCTTCAGCATCAGCCCTTCCAGTGAATATTCAGAACTGATTTTTTTTTAGGATGGACTGGTTTGATCTCTGGAGAAGGCAATGGCACCCCACTCCAGTACTCTTGCCTGGAAAATCCCATGGATGGAGGAGCCTGGTGGGCTGCAGTCCATGGGGTCGCTAAGAGTTGGCACAACTCAGCAACTTCACTTTCACTTTTCATTTTCATGCATTGGAGAAGGAAATGGCAACCCACTCCAGTGTTCTTGCCTGAAGAATCCCAGGGATGGGGGAGCCTGGTGGGCTGCCGTCTATAGGGTCACACAGAGTCGGACACGACTGAAGCAACTTAGCAGGTTTGATCTCCTTGCAGTCCAAGGGGCTCTCAAGAGTCTTCTTTAACACCATAGTTCAAAAGGCATATATGTGTATCCTTTGTCAGTGATGTCATATTCCCTCTGTTGGGATTTAACCATGAGAACTGAATTTAAACAGCATGCAACAATGAGGATTAAGTCACAGTGCCCCATCTAAACACACCTGGCAAAAGGAGAGGCTCCTGTTGTATTCAAGGGATAAGCATGGATAGATCTCATGCAGGAATAGGCCCTGGGAGTCCTGGATGAGTCATTAAACACGATTGTCTTTACTTTGGATGCCACAGTAGTTTTGTCTTCTTTGATTGGGAAGACATTTCAAACTTATTTTTGTATGTTTGGTTTGGCAGACAAAATTTTTCATGACATAGACCCTATGGGAAAATTATGTCATAAATATATCCATTTATCTTCAGCAGTTAAATTTTGTCGGTTTGTATGTACCTGATGATCTTTCTTTATAAATAGAAAGGAAACACACATGTTCAGTATGCAGTCTCTTTTTAAATCAACCGACATGAATTAAATTCCTCTCTGTCCCTACTGTACTCCGAACTCTAGGTGAGAAGTAAAAACCTGCAGAGACTGAAGGCTGATTCCAGCACATCACTGTGCAGATTTTGTTCCCACTATTTTCTGGAAAAAAAAAAAATTAGTTGCTAACATTAAAATCAGTAGATTGTACATCAATATCCAAACTTCCAATTCTCTTGAAAACATGGCCAACTGGCCTGCTTTCTGGCATGGGTGAAGTGTAGGAAAGGCTGTTCACAGTGGTAAGGTCAGTGTGGCCCAGGGTTCAACATGGCCACCTAGTCCTAGTATCATATCTCCAGCCTCCTAGGGCCACGACTGTGTGAGAACTAGACTGCTAGCTCTCTTAAGATAAAGACTACTTTTGTCTTCATCAACTTTGACTTTGAAGCCTTTAACCCAGAACCTAGCACACATTTCTTCCTTGTACATTTGTTTGATGATATAAAATATCTTGTGGATTCGTATGACATTTTTTCCAATATTTAAAGCATATAATGGAAATACTGGTCTACCCTAAATCTTTGATGCAGCCTGGCATCATAGGTGCCCTCTGATGTCTGCCATTAGACCCACTACTTAAAGACAGTTGTATGTCCCTGGGCTGTCACTGGAGTCTTCATTTTGCCATCTGACAACTTATCCTCCTAACAATCTACTCCCCAATGAAGACAGCAATGCCTATCTCATGAAGTAACTAGGAAGATGACATTAAACCACGAATGTCGAGCATGGCCCTTAGTATCCATTTTTATGATGTTCTTACCTTTTTTTTTTTTTCTCCAAGTAGTCAAGGTTCTCCATCTTCTTAGATGTCCATGCAGATCAGTTTGATTTTCCAGCCAACCTTCAAGGAAGAGATTAAAGTTCAATTCTCTGTATTCTATGAAGCTTCAAAGTCCACTTGCCAAGGACACTGATGAAGGTAAAGATTTTATCAAGACCTTTGTGTTTTTTTCAGACCTATTATTGGCCTAAAGGACTAAACTAGAGCATGTCAAAGCATATATAACTAGGGGCTCCTCATCACCACTACATGCTAAGAACCTGAACTTCCCTGAGTACTTGGAACCAGGAAAGAAGCATGAAGTGGCTTGTGCTCCTCGGGTTGGTGGCCTTCTCAGATTGCATAGTCATGTAAGTATGGAGACTGTAAGCCACATCATCTTCCTTTCTGTGATTTTTCTTTTCATCTGATTATTCTTCTACTCATCAGATTTAGAATGGAATGGAATATTTCCCTGACAGTCTTAAAGTTCAACCCTTACTTATTGATAAGTAATTTGCTATAGGAACTGTGGGACCCACTGTTCTTGGTGTAGATTTGCATAGTTGCACAACTCTGGGGTCCAGTTATGTCATGACCTGTTGAAATTGGAACTCCTTGCAATTGTTCAGTGCACAGTCAATGCAGATGTAGATGTGGTCCTGTGGAACAGCACTTTTCTACCTTTTATTTAGCATGTCCTCTTTGTTCCCTCTCTACTTCAGTGTGTCTATATCTGCATCTATGTATCACGATCATTTATCTCTCCATCCCTTTAGAAGTCTCTGTGAGTATATTTCTTTCTGTGGTGTTTTCTTTTAACTTTTCTTTTAATTTTCTACATTTCCTTATTTTCTCCCTATCTCCTGCTTTCTTTTTTCAACTCTCTCTTCTCTTTCAACTTGGAGAAAGATTGGCAGAGCTACTTATACACTGTTTTATATCTGACAAGCAGTGTGACCACAGCCAATTCACAAGCCTCTTGCATTTCAAATTCCTCCCTTGTAAAAGAGATAGGAATCCCCCTTCTACCTCCTTCCCTGAGCTTCTATGAGAAGGATACAATGGGTGGCAACAGAAATGCTAATGGCTGTCATTGTTGAGACTTCCTATTTATCAGGTACCTTATATCCATCACTTCACTTATCCCCAAGATATTCTATTTATAGGGTTTGAATCTCTCCATTCCACCATTTTACCGAAGGGGAGACTGAGACCCCACGTAGTCATATCGCTTACCCAAAATTACAGAACAGAAGCTTTATTCAAACCTATGTCTTTGCCATGGAATATGCATAAAATTCTTATAATAAGATGACTCATAAAAATTATTAGAAAATACATAGTGCCATTACAATGACAGTTATACCTTAACACTGACAGCTAAATGGAGCATCTTCTTTGTTTTCTTTGTCAAATGTTCGGTGAAAGAATATCTCTAAGGAAAGTGAAGATCATGAGAAATACCTGCAGTGACAAAAACATGCTGAACAATTTCCTGAAAGAACATGCTTACAGACTGTCTCAGATTTCTTCTCGTGGCTCAGATATAACTATTCACCCCCTGAGAAACATCATGGATGGAGTGTTTTGGGAGTATGGTGCTCCACAGCGCCCCCTGGTGCTCTAGCCTAGCACTGGGGCTCATCTGGGGATGCCATGTGGGATGTTGGGGCTGGGGCTCCTGCAGGAGGCAGAAACACTGGGCCAGAGGGGCCCCATGCAGAGGAGAAGACACTATCATCTTCAACTCTTTTCTTGGTGACTGGGCCCAGAAATTACCAGGTGGCAGATAAATATCCATTTCTTTGTCAAAGATGTGTCATTAGTTTGAGGGAGATTGTTCTTTCTGAGCAGAAGGCAATGACGACCCTCTACAGTACTCTTGCTTGGAATAACCCAAAGACAGAGAGGCCTGGTCGGCTGCAGTCCATGGGGTCGCTAAGAGCCGGACACGACTGAGCAACTTCACTTTCACTTTTCACTTTCGTGAATTGGAGAAGGAAATTGCAACCCACTCCAGTATTCTTGCCTTGAGAATCCCAGGGACGGTGGAGCCTGGTGGGCTGCTGTCTATGGGGTTGCACAGAATCGAACATGACTGAAGTAACTTAGCAGCAGCAGCTCCTTCTGAACTAAGGGAGTCAACTAGTTATAGATGAAGAGTGAACCATCTCTGATCAGTAGGTAGAACCAATTGCAAAGCAATTGTGAATAACCAGGCAGAGGAATTCAGTTTCCAGAGATGCAAGAACCACAGCAGTAAAAAGCTACTGAACCCATATTCTGTGTAAGGCCATAAGAATCTATGCTTACTTGTTTTGGATTAGAAAAAGGGCTTATTTTGTCTTCAAGAATGCCCATGTCAGCCTGAAAGATAGGCAAAGAGTAAATACATGTCAAATGAAAGGGTCACTTGTGTGGTGTTGATTGGATGTGGTTTGAGTTTACAGGGAGTGGCTGGGGTTGATCAAGAATGACCTCCTGGAGTAGGGGGTGCTAAGGCTGGGTTTGAAGAGACTACAGAATTTCTCAAATGAAGGCACCAGGACTTTCCTGGGTGTTCAATGGTCCTGGAGGTCCAGTGGTTATGCCTCTGTGCTTCCAATGCAGGAGGTACCACTTCATCAAGAAATATATGACACCCAGAGGGAGATATCAGTGTGGGAATAGAGTAGCCAGTTCTGCACTAACCCACTCCCTCCTTCTACCTGTAGATGCTCTACATGGGTAACATCACCATTGGAATACCCCCTCAGGAATCCCAGGTTATCTTTGACACAGGCTCATCTGATTTGTGGGTGCCCTCCCTCTTTTGCCCCAGTCCAGCCTGTTGTGAGTACAGACACCCCTACCCGGACCATCCTTCACTTGCCCTGCAGCCCTGTTTCCACCCTTGGCACATGATGACACTCATCTCTTGTGTCTGCAGCTACACAAGTTAGGTTCAGACATTACAAGTCTTCCACCTTTCAGCCTACCCAAAAGACTTTCAGGATCACCTATGGATCTGGGAGCATAAAGGGATTTCTTGCTTATGACACCGTTTGGGTAATGTGTAAAGAGCTGAGTCAGGACTGGCTATGGAGTGACCACTTCTTGCAAAACAGATGCAGGACCATCTGGCAGGACCCTTCCTAGCCTAACTCCCATAGATATTGGCCATCTTACCCACAGGATCCTGTCCTTGGGGAGGCAGTGCCCATGGTGACACACGAGCAAATGTATTAACTAACCCAGAGAGTGACTTGAGGTGTGGACTTGAAGCTCCTCTGCCCATGAGCAGTTCAAGGTTCATTTTGCTGGAAGCGAAAAGAAGGGGAAAAAGCACCCACTTTTATATTCACAGACTGTTTCAGGCACTTTCAGGTAATAATTCGTTTAATCCTGCAACAACCCCACACAGCAAGTGGTTAGCTCATGAGATATATAAGGAAACTGAGGTGCAGACAGCAAGGGTTGCTGAGGTTACACATGTGGTAAAAGGTGGAGCTGGGTTGACTTTTCAGGACTGAAGTTGCTGTAGGGTGTATAGGGACAGGAAAAAACTGATCCAAGGACCATGGAGGCAGTCAAGGGCTTCAGGTATCCATAGTGTGAAACTGGAGGCCAGAGAAATCAAGGGGCCTGATAAATGACTTCTCACTCTAGGGTGACTTTGAGAGTCTAACAAAATGTATGGTCTGCCTCCCCAAAGTGCTTGCGTAGTTCCCCTCTCTCTCTTTCTCTCTCATACACACTAACACAAATACACACATCCCCAAAAGTGAATTTCCCAGGCTGTAGTTTCATAGACCCCTGCAAGCAAGATTGTGTTTTTGGCTTCTGTCTTACTGGACAGATGCAGAATCCACAGTAATTTACAGAGAATTCAGTCCATTCCTGTCATTAGGTCATAGTGATGCCAGAGAAGGCTAACTTGCTCTCGACTCATTTTGTCCACAAGGGGGTACCAATGGGTCCTGGCCTGACTCTTGGTTGCCCCACCTGGACAGAAGCCACAAGGCCAATTTGACGCACTCTGGTGCTCTTTTTCAGAGGGGCAGATGTTTTAAAATTCACAGCCTCTGACAAATGGAACCCAAATTCCCCTCCCAGCTTTGTCTAACCATCTGAGGTCCACCAAATACACAGCCCAGCCTCAATTTTTCTCTGAGAATTTAATGACAATGCATCCCATTCCAGTCCTAGCCCCACTTCATGCATCTGTAAGTGGGAACACTCTTCTCTCCCACAGATTGGGGATTTTGTAAGCACTGACCAGCTGTTCGGTCTAAGCGTGTGGAATATGGGTGTGAGGGTGCACTTTTTGATGGCATCTTGGGCTTGAACTACCCCAACAAATCCGTCTCTGGAGCTATCCCCATTCTTTGACAACCTGAAGAATCAAGGTGCCATTTATGAGCCTGTTTTTGCCTTCTACTTGAGCAAGTAAGTCTGAGATGGACAATCACTTTCTCCAAATTAGCTGCAAGATGCTTTCAGTTGCACAAAAAGTATAGAACACTTTATAAAGAAGAATCCTCAGAGATAATCTATCCCAGGATAAATATACCTCCACGGTTGTACGTGGCTTAACCACTGGCTTTTATAAATAATGTTTTATTGGAACACAACCCTGCTCCTGGGCTCAAAACCAGTCACTTTGTCTAGTGGGGGTGAGTGAGGAGGAAGATTAATGGAAGGCAGCAGGAAACAAGTTGGAGGAAAAAGCAATACACTTTGCTTATGAATTTGATAAGGAAGGAAGGAGAAGGATGGTGGATATCTTTGTTTCCTCATTAGCATTCCACTGGGAACCAAGGACCACCTACCCAAATTGTAGGAGCCAGTGAAAAATGAATGTGTGGGACACAAAACAAATATTTGGGACCTCTTGTTCAAGAAATACTAGGCATTTTAAGACAGGGAGAGCAGAGGTGGGGTCCCTTCTGAGTGTGGGGCCCTTTGAACAGTAGAGGTCACAGGCCAGCGGAGCCAACTGTGGGTGACCTGAACCCACATCCTTAGAATTCCCAGGCTTTGATTTTCCTGAAAAAATGACAAGCTGGACAATGAAAAAGCCATTATGCTTCAGAACCGTGTCCTCTGAGTATGACTGAGCACTCAGGTCTCAGGAGGTAGCGCATCTTCAGTAGATATAGCGGATGGAGCCCAGCCAGGTGACTCAGCTTCTAACTTCCTCTGTGCCACTCATTAGCCAGTAACCGACCTCGGTCTGGATCTCAATCACTCCTAGACTCGATATCTGCATCTGTTCATGGGGACCTTATTAGGGCCTTGATGGGTGGACAAGAACAGCTCTCAGTGCTGTTGTTACTGTCCTCCAAGGATCCACCCCTCTCTTCTCTCAACATATGCAGGGCAAAAGGCAGTGTGGTGATGTTTGTTGGGGTGGATAAATCCTACTACTAGGGGGCACTCAACTGGGTACCATCGATCCAAGCAGGCAACTGGATTGTATACATGGACCAGTAAGCCTCTCCATCTGAGGGTCAGCCCAAGTGATGCTCTTGCTACTGTACATGGACACAGGCAGACACAAACAAATACATTCTCAGACACATAGTTATATATATATACCACCCACAACGACAGAGACAGACACACAGATACATGTAAACACACAAGCAGACACATAAAAACATACACAGAGACACATATAAACATGAATAGCTAGTTAGAGACACACAAGCATTCACAGAGACACACACAAACACATATACAAACAAACACACAAGCAGATAGATATGCAAACAACCAATGGGTTGATAATCCCCAGGCTTTCTTACCAGGGCTCTGACCAGGGTCCTAAAAGGGTCCAGAGATTTCTGTACAGCTGGGAAAGGATTGCACCCACTTCCCTGTGAGGTGTGGAG
Source organism: Bubalus kerabau (assembly GCF_029407905.1). Lineage (NCBI taxonomy): Eukaryota > Metazoa > Chordata > Mammalia > Artiodactyla > Bovidae > Bubalus > Bubalus kerabau. The sequence goes on from NC_073628.1 coordinate 13,469,596, forward strand.
CATAGTTAGAGGACTCTACAGTGTGGTGAACAGAAGATCAGAGAGATTTTCTCCAGCCTGAACATAGGCATAAGATGACCAAGTGTCCAGGGCTACCTGGGACCTAGGAAGTTCTCAGTACAGATAAATGTCAGTTTAAAAACAAGGGAAATCCTGAGCAAATGGGGATAACTGGTCTCCTAAGGGAGCAACTACTGAGCAGTGTAGAGAGATTTGCTGAAGTCTTAAGACTTGAAAGCAAATAATAAAAAAAAGCACCCCACATTCATGGGCACACAGTGGGGTAGGGGCTATTACAGAGGATCAGGAAGGTGGGATCCAGGAGTGACCTGAGGACAAGAGGCATAATTGATAGGATTCTGTGTGATACCCTCAGACAAATGGTGCCCCATCCTTTGGAGTTTCTGTGGGCTAGTCATGTATTTCCTGGCCAGGTCTCAGGGTCTGAGCTGGTTGTAGAAGCAGTGCTAGCAGATACCCTCTCCCAGAGGAGCCCCTCTCTCCCACCACTATGAGAATCTGCTGCCATCGCGAATCTCCATCTTCACTCTGCGATTGACCCATTTATTTGTTCCCCACCAGATGCAGCTCTCTGGATATTTCTCATTCATTATTTTCAGAGTATTCATTCACTCACTAAACAGACAAGCCTTGGGCATCCACTGTGTGCCAGGCACTTTAGGGAGGCAATGAAAATAAAACTTGCCCTCACATCTAAGAAGGCAGATGCACAAGGAATGAGACACACACATAGTGAATTGTGACTTTGGTACATGCTAGACATGAGGAAGTGTCTACAGAGACTGTCAAGAAAGGAGACTGATAAACACTTGGGGAAAGACTTCCCTGAAACCATGACAATTAAGATGGAATCTGGAAGATGAGAAGAAATTTGCTAGTCAAAGGGGAGGGGGCTCCTCTAGGAAGGAAGACCAGCTTGTATCAAGGTGCAAAAGAGCCTGGTGTATTCAAGTACTGCGTTCAAGAATGTCAAGGAAGGTACCATGTCAGGAGCAAAGGAAAAGAGGGCAAGAGACAAAGGGCTGTTTAGAAGAAGTCGGGAAGGGGGCAGCTCTGGGGAATCTCAGAGTGACCTTGATGCCTGCTTTGTCACACTGTCTTTCAGCATCTCCATGAAAAGAAAGGCTATTGCTTGTACTGGCAGCTGCGAGGCCCTTGTGGATACCAGGACATCACTGATCCTTGGCCCAAGAAGACTGGTCAATAACATCCAGAAGCTCATCGGCGCCACACCACAGGGTTCTGAGGTGAAGGGTCATGCCCCAGGGTCACTCCCAGTCTCCACACACAAGAAGCATCTCCAGGGCCAACCTCTCTCCCTCTCTCTCTAACAGCACTACAGTTCATGTTTTGTGGTCAATACCCTGTCCTCTATTATCTGCACCATTAATGGTTTCAACTACCCAGTCCCAGCTCAAGCCCACATCCTCAAGGTGAGGGTAGAACCCTGAGGGGTGGTTCTCAAATAGGAACTTGCAGGAACCCTTGGGCTGCTGCTTGGAAGAGGGTGCCCTCTGCAGGCCAACTCACACTATTGCAGATGCTGCTGAGCCCTGGGGCTAGCCAGAGATTGCCACAAGACGAACCACTTGAAAGTAAAGGGCCATCTGGGACAGTGATCATCCTGAAATAAATGTGGAGACACCACGCCATTCTGGCATGGTGGGAGTCACAAGGAGAGGGGATCACTCAGGTCCTCAGTGCTCAAAGAGCTTCAGTTCAATCTAAACCCTCAGATGGATGAACACGGAAAGTCAGCTCTAGCAGTCCTTGAAATAAGTCATGTGACAAAGAGAATGGCTGGGGACAGTCTCAGTGTGCTGTCCCACCATAGGGATTAACAGTTTCCCTTCCCTTCTTGCAGTTTTCCTGGTTTGGATGATAAGTTACTTGGTCATCCTAGTTCTTGGATTCATCATCCACTAGGTCTGGCCAGGTGTCGCCTTTGTGAGTAAGGCTACCTGACCCCTCTTTGGGGAGTCTGGGTGCTAATGTGAATAAAGGGTGCACAGTGACTGCTCAGCCCCGGCACAGGGTGGAGGCTTCATGTCAGCTCCCTGTGGGATTTCAGAGCAGGCTGATGGGCTCAAAGAAGACTTTGAGGAAGGGAGGGAATTTCAGGAATTTTAAACTGTAAGTCATGGAGCCATATGGAGGGTTGCTTGGTTCTAGGCAAAACTGCACTGGATTCCATGCAAATAGCATCCCAAGGTGCTCTGCACTGGGGCACTGGGGAGTTACTAGGGGTGATGAGGGCTACAGAGTGACTGCTGGGGTTGGGGAACCAGAGTAAGTTACCCAACCAAGCCTGGAGTGGCCAAAAAGGGTGGGTGTGGGCCAAAGGAGGCTTCCCAGAGTTCCTATGTTAAATCTTCAAGCAATGTGCACTGCTCTATTTAATATGGATAACCAACAGCGGGTTACTGTGTAGAATGGGGAACTCTGCTTAATTATATGACAACCTGGATGGGAGGGGTATTTTGGGGATCAGGATACATGGATACATATGGCTGAGTCTGTTTACTGTCCACCTGAAGCTCAGAATATTGTTAATCAGCTATACTCCAAAAAAAAAATGAAGTTTTTTAATAAAGGATGGATTTTGGGGATGGAGGAGGAGAACCAGCATTCTCTGCAGAGAAAACAAGGAGCAGGAGTCATAGTGAAATAAACAGGGAGAGAGGAGAACTATGGACACTCGTTTTCTTTTCTAAAAATGTTGTTGAAGTGTGGCTAAAATCAGTGTTGCGTTAAGTTCTGCTGCACAGCAATGTGACTCAGTTATACATATACATAAATATATATTCTTTTTCTTATTCTTTTGCATGTGGTTTATCACTGGATATTTAATATATTTCCTTATGCTCTTCAGTAGGACTTTGTGGTTTATTGCGGGGAGCCTGCAGGAGGCACTCCGCCCGTGGCAAAGGTCATGAGGAAGGAGGCTCGACATACACAAAGGCGGGATCGAGCCTCAGGAGTCCCCCTGGAAATCCTCGAGCATCTACCCCCATAAGCAGAGCCTGCCTACTTTACTACTTTGTGCGCTCACCTACACCTCTGACTTTATGGGGGGCTGTCCCCCACCACCTCTTTTGGAGAAGGAGTTAACTTAGAGCTCCAGTTAATAATAATTCCTGGGCATGACAGGAGTGTTTCAACTTACAAACTCCTCTGAAGGTTCTCTAGCCTGCATGACAGGCTTGTCCGGCCACATGTGATTACTCACAGCCTCCCAACTGTGAGAGGCACGAGATGCTTTAAACCTTCTAAAAACAGGTTCTTTAGAGAAGTTAGAAAACTATAAGTATAGTGGGCTGATTAGAAATTGTATTGGTGAAGGGTTTTCATTTGTTGAGCTAATGCTTACTGCTAAGTCTCCACATCCCCTGCCTTTACACACATTAATGAATATATAGAAGAAATAAGTATTAACCTTTGATATAAATCATGTTAGACTTTAGGCTAAGTAAATTATTTCCTTAACTAAAACCCACTACACCCTCACCCTATAGGAATGTAACTTTATTTGGGTGGCGTCTGTTTCACAAATAATCACCCCTGGAGAAATAAGTGTTCTGGTTGACTGACCTCTGTCACAAGGAGAGGGTCATAAATTGTCAGCAGGCCGCCCTGGGCAGAAGATGATGTAACACCCCTAAGACCTCTGTATACATTTGTATGAAGCACCTGACTTTAATAAAAGTCAGGACTGCTGTCCCCACGTGACTTTTGTATAACATCTCAGTTTATAAAAACAGACCCTGGGAAATAAAGAATTGGGATCAGTTCCTCGAAATACTGGTCTCCCCATGTCTCTCTCTCTCTCAAATTCTGGCTGAGTCTCCGTCCAGAGCATGGAGCCCGCCATGCTTACTAATTATGCCTGGGCTTCTAAGATCCGACCGGGGAGGCCCCAGTGTCTCCTCTCCTTTGGGAGAGTGGAAGGACGCCTGTGGCCTACGTAAGTGGTGCAAGCTTCTTGTTGAAGTTTTATTGGTTTCCCGCGTAAACCAAGCTACTCAGCCTCTTTTCTCCACTGAATTTTCCTGCTGAGCTATCCTCATCCTATTACTCTTTACATCTCTAATTAATATCTAATTGAAGCTATTGTATCCTGATCCTCACCGAAGCCATCTCCCCTTCGAATACCCTGGATCAACCGGGGCTGGACCCCGGCAGTTTATCATTCCTCTGTGTCCCCAACTCCCAGTCCTCTCCTCCCCCACACACTTCCTCATGGCAACCTCATGACTTGGCCCTTTTTGGTGTGGATGAACTTTCATATCCCCTGCTAATGAGAAAATCCCTTGATACTTACCAATAGAGGGAAATAAAACCAAGAATTGTGCTGGGTCTAGATATTTGTGGGAGTAGCGCATAAGGGCCCAGTCTGACTGGTGTGTGTCTCTGACTCCCCCAGGATTCTAAAGGCCACTGCTATACCACCTTTAACGGGAACAAAGTGAGGACATCTACAGAGATCTGGATCCTGGGCGACGTCTTCCTGAGGCTGTATTTCTCAGTCTTTGATCAAGGAAATGATAAGATTGGCCTGGCACATGCAGTATAAATGCTTGGAGTGCTTCAGTAATCAGTAAGACCACTCTGAGCAAACACTAAATCACACTTCGGGTACTCCTGCCCAGGATGCTGGTGAACTGTATTTGGTGGTCTGCACACCCTATTCTCAATAAAAAATAAAAGGTTTCACTCGTAATGGTGCTAAAACAAATGGGTACCTCTGTTTGTGTCTGGGAGGTGTACAATGATGCAGAAGGATCTAGAACAAAGTCTGAATCACAGTTGAGAGGAGCCCACCTCCAACTGGCTTCAAGGAAAGGGGAGACTCTGAAATGATTCTGGGAATCCAGGACACAAGACTCGGAATGAATATAAAGATCTCAGTGACTGGACCCAAGAAATCAGAAGTCATCAGTTCTTTATTTCACACTCTCACTCTTTCATTCCCTCTTCTCTGATGGCCTTAGCCTCACAAGTTTCTCCCTTAAGGCTTCTACACCCAGTGAGGAAGTCCAAGCTACCTGCCCTAGGGTTTTATATCCCGAAAGCATCTCCAATAAGGAAAGAAAAGATTGAGGACATCAGAGTTTGAGGGTGTTCTCTGAATGACCCACCTAGGATCACATGTACAGTCCTAGATCAGCCATCCTTGCAGGGCCATGGGGTCCTATGATTTGCTTTACATGGTCTTGTGGCCCTGACCCAGCAGCACACATGATTGTCAATTTCCTCCAGAACTACATGACTGACGCTGGGGAGAGGCAGCCCCGAAGAAAGCAATTAGGAGATAGTCTAGGCCATGGAAGAGTTTGTGATGACCCACCAACTACACCAACTCCTCATTCGGAGGAATTATAAGAGATAATGAAATAGACTGTCTTCATCCCATCTCAGACGATCTTATCACTGGGCTTCTCCTCCAGGGGAGTTTGGGTGAGGTACTTCATCGAGAGCTGGTTCCCTTTTGCCCCACACCCAGTCACCAGGTCTCTCCCACTTATGCCTGCTCTGTCCTTTCCAGTCCTACTTGGTAAGTGGTGTCCCCAGTGGATACCTGAGCCATCCCCCTCCTCCATGGCCCAGAATGCCCCTTCCTTGGCCTCCAATGCTTCTGTGGAGAATGTAACACATATATTGGGAGACCCAGGGTACACAGAGCCTTCAGCCTTTCTGAGCTTTTCCATGGGTGGGGCTACAAACTGTTTGCTTGGAGCTGCCATGGTTAGGCACTTTTGCAGTAGAAGCCTCTGTTCTTTACACCTGGAGGCCCTCAGTAGATGCCTCAGATGAGAGAGCAGGGGTCAGAGGTTGATTTCCTTTCAGATTGACTGGTTTGATCACCGTGTTGTAAAAGGGACTCTCAAGAAGCTTCTCAAGCACCACAGTTCAAAAGCTCATTTCTTTGGCATTCACCGTTTCTTATGGTCCGATATCATATATGTACCTGATTAGTGGAAAAACCATAGCTTTGACATTACAGACCTCTGTAGCAAAGTGAGTCTCTGCTTTTTAATACACTGTGCAGGTTTTTCCTAGCCTTTCTTCCTTTCAAGGAGCATGTGTGCTTTAATTTTGTGGCTGCATTCAAGGTTCATATTGATTTTGGAGCCCAAGAAAAAAAAAATCTGCCACTGTGCCCACTTTTCCCTCATCTACATTCAATGAAGTGGTGGGACTGGATTCCATGAATGTTGAGTATCATTTTGTGAATAGTATTTTGAATGTTGAGTTTAAGCCAGTTTTTTCACCTCCTCTCCTCATCAAGAGTCTCTTTAGCACTTTTTTGCTTTCTGCTATTAGGGTAATGTCATCTTCATATCTGTGGATGCTGATACTTCTCCCAGCAATCTTGATTGCAGCTTGGGATTTATCCAGACCAGCATATTGAGAGATGCACCATACACATGCGTTAATAACCGGAGTGACAATGTATACCTTGTCATTCTCCTTTCCCAATTTTAAATCTTTCAGTTGTTCCATGTCTGATTCTAACTGCTGTTTTTTGACTTACATACTTGTTAAGAGAAAGGTAAGGTGATATGGTACTCCCATTTCCTTAATTATTTTCCACATTTTGTTGTGGTCCACACAATGAAAGGCTTCAGAACAGCCAGTGAAGCAGATGAAAAGGTTTTCCTCGGATTCCAATGTTTTCTCTATGATCCAATGTATGTTGGAAATTTTATCTCTGGTTCCTCAAAACAGTTTGTATAGATTTTGAGCATTACCTTGCTAGCAAGTGATATGAGCACAATGTCATGATAGGTTGAACATTCTTTGGAATTGCTTTTCATTTGGATTGGAATGAAAACTGCCCTTTTCCAGCACTGTGGCCACTGATGAGTTTTCCAAGTTTGCTGACATATTGAATACAGCACATTTACAGCCTCGTTCTTTAGAATTTTTAAGCAGCTCAGCTGGAATTTCATCACCTTCCCTAGCTTTTCTTGTAGTGATGATTCCTAAAGCCCACTTGACTTCATACTCCAGTGTATCTGGCTTTATGTGAGTGACCCCAGCATCATCCCTATCCTGGTCATTATGACCATTTTTTATAATTCTTCTGTGGATTCTTGCCACCTCTTCTTAATCTCATTTGCTTCTGTTAGGTCTTTGACTTTTCTGTCCTTTATTGTGCCCATCTTTGCACGAAGTGTTTCTCTGTTATCTCCACTATTCCTGAAGAGATCTATACTCTTTACAATTCTATTGTTTTCCTCTAATTCTTGCACTATTCACTTATGAAGACTTTCTTATCTCTCCTTGCTAGTTTCTGGAAGTCTGCATTCCATTGAGTATAACGTTCCCATTCTCCTATGCCTTTCACTTTTCCTATTTTCTCAGCTATGTTTAAGGCCTCCTCAGGCAACCACTTTGCCTTCTGAAATTTGTTTTTCTTGAGTATGGTTTTGATGACCACCTCCCATACAATGTTACAAACCTCCATCCAAAGTTCTTCAGGCTACCAGACCTAATCCCTTGAATCTATTTTTCATCCCCACTATATAATCATAAGGGATTGGATTTAGATCATAGCTGAATGTTCTAGTGGTTTTCCTTACTTTCTTCTATTTAAACGTGAATAGTGTTTGTTTCTGCCTAAGCATAGCTTCCAGATCACCACCCATCACTCCCAGTGGACGTGGAACAAAAACACACAATTTACGGACTGTTACCCTAGGTTTGTGCTTGGCTTTTCACATGCTTAGCTGTGTGAGCTTGATCAAGTCTCTTAACCGCAGTTTTATCATCTGGAAAATGGGCGCCATGATGATAATTCCACCTTCTAGATTGCATGTGTGCCTGCAAAGAGCAAATGGCCCTGAGACGGCTTTCTGGGTTCCTGAGTCTGGAACACATATGAATTATTCTGCCATCTGGGAGAAGGAAATTTTCTGTTTAGAAGTTATGGCTGCCATCCCCAAGGCTAAATATTGATTCAAGCCAAATTACATCTATTTCTGAACCCTGACCCAGAACTCTGACTAAGCTGATACTTCTGTTTTCTGGGCTCCCACAAGAGCTAATGATTATTGGCTCAGATTACTCCCTTCCTCATCCTTACCAGTCAGCCTTTCGTTGTCAACTACTTCTCCCCTGAAATCACACTGCAAGGAAAGTCATAAAGGCTCTTGGTCTCATGTCAGTTTCCCACATTTCCAGCATAGCAACAAGTAGCTGTTATGGGTACTTGTCATAGCAACAACTATGGCAACCTGTTCAGTCCAATCTCAGCCTGTTAAATTAATCTTTCCTTATTTGGCCCCTCATGTTTAAATTACCTATAGTTGCCTTAATAACCTTCCTATGCTTGCTGTTTAATGTCGAAATATGTGTGGACCTCATCTAGTTTGCTTTCCAAAGCATAATTCCAACCATTAAGCATAATTCCAAACATTCCACTTGGCAATTAAGTAACCAAACATTTAGTCATCTAACTACCCACAGGAATTGACAAAAACAAACCACCCATCATGCATTTGTTGCTTTCCCGAAAACATCATTGAAGTGATCTGCTGAAACAATGTGATACATTGCCATGTACACTCCAGAAGGGACACTTTTTCTCTGAATTTGTTTTCCATCTAGTGCAGAATGTCAATCATAAGCCTGGCCCTCCAGCAGCTGGTCACCTAATTTTTGCAGACTCAGCCCACTCCATATCCCTTCCACATCTCTCAGTAAAATCTAGAGAACAGACTCAGTCAAAGGTCTTACTCCTGCAGAAAACAGTTTGTTTGTTTGTTGTATTTTTAGAAAACAATATTTGGTAGCACATTCAAAATCTTGTGCTCCTTGCCTTGGATTCAAGGACATGCACCAGAGGATGGGAAGTCTCCCCTTCCACCTAAATCTTTCACCACTTCTACCAGGGCCACAGGCTTGATTGGATCTGAAAGACTTCTGCCTGCTCCCTGATATCCTCTGTACATCAGTTCAGTTTACACTCTGTCATGTCCAACTCTTTGCTATATCATGGGCTGCAGCATGCCAGGTTTCCCTGTCCATCACTAACTCCCTGAGCTTGCTCAAACTCATCTTCATCAGGTCGGTGATGCCACCCAACAATTTCATCTTCTGTCTTCCCCTTTGCCTTCTGCCTTTAATCTTTCCCATCATCAGGGTCTTTTCTAATGAGTCAGTTCTTCCCATCAGGTGGCCAAAGTATTGGAGGTTCAGCTTCAGCATCGGTCCTTCCAATGAATATTCAGGACTTATTTCTTTTAACATGGACTGGTTGGATCTCCTTGCAGTCCAAGGGACTCTCAAGAGTCTTGTCCAACACCACAGTTTAAAAGCATCAATTCTTTGGTACTCAGCTTTCTTTATGGTCCAACTCTCACATCCACTTATGATTTCTGGTAAAACCATAGCTTTGACTATACAGACCTTTGTTGGTAAAGTAATGTCTCTTAGAAGTATGTCTACATAGTAATGTCTACATAGAAGAACTGCACAAAAAAGATATTAATGGCCCAGATGACCATGATAGTGTGATCTAGAGCTAGACAATCCTGACATGCAAAGTCAAATGGATCTTCAGAAGCATCACTAAGAGAAAAGCTAGTGGAGGTGATGGCATTGAAGTTGAGCTATATCATATCCTAAAAGATGATGCTGTTAAAGTGATGCACTCAATATGCCAGCAAATGTGGAAAAGTCAGCATTGGCCACAGGACTGGAAAGGTCGTTTTCATTGCAATCTCCCAAAGAGGTGATTTCAAAGAATGTTCAACTACCACAGAGTTCCACTCATCTCACATGCTGCCAATGTAATTTATCCAAGTAAGTCTTCAACAGTAAGTACATAAACTGTGAAATTCCATATGTTTAAGCTGGATTTAGAAAAGGCAGAGGAACCAGAGATCAAAGTGTCAACATTTGTTGGATCATAGAAAAAAGAATAGAATTTGAGAAAAACACCTACTTCTGCTTTATTGACCATGAGAAAACTTTTGACTGTGTTGATCACAACAAACTATGGAAAACTTACAGAGATGGGAATATCAGACCATCTTACCTGCTTTCTTAGAAATCTGTATGCAGATCAAGATGCAAGAGTTAGAACTGAACATGGAAGAGCAGACTGGTTCCAAAACAGGAATGGAGTACATAAAGGCTGTGTATTGTCACCTTGCTTATTTAACTTATATGCAGAGTACATCATGTGAAATGCCCAACTGGATGAAGCACAAGCTGGAATCAAGATTGCTGGGAGAAATATCAATAGCCTCAGATAGGAAAAAGACACCACCCTCATGGCAGCAATTGAAGCAAAATTAAATAGCCTCTTGATAAAATTAAATAAGAGAGGGAAATATCTGGTTTAAACTTCACATTCAGAGAATGAAGATCATGGTATTTGGTCCCATCACTTCATGGCAAATAGATGGGGAAACAATGGAAACAGAGACTTTATTTTTGGAGGCTCCAAAATCACTGCAGATGATGACTGCAACAATGAAATTAAAAGATGCTTGCTCATTTGAAGAAAAACTATGACAAACCTATACAAATTTTTTAAAAGTAGAGACATTACTGTGCTGAAAATTTCATTATAATCAAAGCTATGATTTTTCCAGTTGTCATGTATGGATGTGACATTTGCACCATAAAGAATGGTGAGTGATGAAGAATTGATGGTTTTGAACTGTGGCATTGGACAAGACTCTTGAGAGTCCCTTGGACTGCAAGGAGATCCACCCAGTCATCCTAAAGGAAATCAATCCTGAATACTCATTGGAAGGACCGATGCTGAAATTGAACTTCCAATACTTTGGCCAACTGATGTGAAGAACTGACTCATTAGAAAAGACCCTGTTACTGGGAAAGATTGAAGGCAGGAGGAGAAGAGGATCACAGAGGATGAGATGGTTGGATGGAATCACCAACTCGATGGACATGAGTTTGTCCAATCTCCAAGAGTTGGTGAGGAACAGCGAGCCCTGGCGTGCTGAAGTCCATGGGGTTTCAAAGAGTCAGACGTGACTGAGGAACTGAATTGAACTAAACATACCACATATCAAATACTATTTGTAATTGGCGTGTTTCTCCAGCAAGACTTGGGCTCCCTAAGGCCCCAACACATATCCCCAGTCAAGTTTGCACCCATGCACAGAAGTCAGTGCCTAGCATTCACAAGGCATTCAGTGAGTTCTGGTTGCAGGGGGACCTCCATTTTAGTCGACATAAAGGAGTAAAGGCCACATTTATCCTCCTGTCTCATATAACTCCAAAATAGAAAAGGCAAATGAAAGAGCATTGTTTTACATCAAACATCTGGCAGCAGAGAATGGATTCCTGAGGCGGAGAGAATGCAAGGAGAGTTCTACAATTGCCCCAACTCTAGAAATAGTTTCCAACACATGCATGGAAGTTGTACCTAGGCAGAGACAAACAGTCTCCCCAAGAAGAGAGATTTATGACTCTATAGAGTTCACAGGAAAGAGCTACATACAGAGAACTGTGGGAAGGTACAGGTGATACCCTTCCAGGTTTCAGCAGAGTTGATAGTACTGATCTGAATTATAGGGAACAATCCTTGAGTCTCAAATTGCACCAAGTCTAATTGTGTCCCCACCCACCAGTGTGGAAATTACTCTTTTTTAAAAAATATAAATTTATTTACTTTAATTGGAGGCTAATTACTTTGCAATATTGCATTGGTTTTTGCCATACATTGACATGATCTGCCACGCATGTACACGTGTTCCTCATCCTGTTCCCCCTCCCACCTCCCTCCCCATACCATCACTCTGGGTCATCCCAGTGCACCAGCCCCGAGCATCCTATATCATGCATCGAACTTGGACTGGTGATTTGTTTCACATATGATAATATACATGTTTCAATGCCATCCTCCCAAATCATCCCACCCTCGCCCTCTCCCACTGAGTCCAGAAGACTGTTCTATACACCTGTGTCTCTTTTGCTGTCTCACATACAGGGTTATTACCTTCTTTCTAAATTCCATATATATGCATTCAGTTCAGTTCAGACGCTCAGTCGTATCCGACTCTTTGCGACCCCATGAATCACAGCACTCCAGGCCTCTTTGTCCATCAGCAACTCCCGGAGTTCACTCAAACTCACATCCATCATGTCGGTGATGCCATCCAGCCATCTCATCCTTTGTTGTCCCCTTTTCCTCCTGCCCCCAATCCCTCCCAGCATCAGAGTCCTTTCCAATGATTCAAATCTTCCCATGAGGTGGCCAAAGTACTGGAGTTTCAGCTTCAGTGTCATTCCTTTCAAAGAACTCCCAGAGCTGATACCCTTTATTTTATTTTTTAATATAAATTTATTTATTTTAATTGCAGGCTAATAACTTTACAATATTGTATTGGTTTTGCCATACATCAACATGAATCCGCCACAGGTATACATGCATTCCCCATCCCAAAACCCCCTCCCTCCTCCCTCCCCATACCATCCCTATGGGTCATCCCAGTTCACCCGCCCCAAGCAACCAGTATAGTAGAATGGACTGGTTGGATCTGCTTGCAGTCCAAGGGACTCTCAAGAGTCTTCTACAACACCACAGTTCAAAAGCATCAATTCTTCAGCGCTCAGCTTTCTTCACAGTCCCACTCTCACATCCATACATGACCACTGGAAAAACCATAGCCTTGACTAAACGGACCTTTGTTGGCAAAGTACTGTCTCTGCTTTTCCATATGTTATCTAGGTTAGTCATAAGTTTTCTTCCAAGGAGTAAGCATCTTTTAATTTCATGGCTGCAGTCACCATCTGCAGTGATTTTGGAGCCCCCGCCCCCCAAAAAAAGTCTGACACTGTTTCCACTGTTTCCCCACCTATTTCCCATGAAGTGATGGGACCAGATGCCATGATCTTCATTTTCTGAATGTTGAGCTTTAAGCCAACTTTTTCACTCTCCTCTTTCACTTTCATCAAAGGCTTTTTAGTTCCTCTTCACTTTCTGCCATAAGGCTGGTGTCATCTGCATATCTGAGGTTATTGATATTTCTCCCACCAATCTTGATTCCAGCTTGTGCTTCTTCCAGTCCAGCGTTTCTCATGATGTACTCTGCATATAAGTTAAATAAGCAGGGTGACAATATACAGCCTTGAAGAACTCCTTTTCCTATTTGGAACCAGTCTGTTGTTCCATGTCCAGTTCTAACTGTTGCTTCCTGACCTGCATACAAATTTCTCAAGAGGCAGATCAGGTGGTCTGGTATTCCCATCTCTTGAAGAATTTTCCACAGTTTATTGTGATCCACACAGTCAAAGGCTTTGACATAGTCAATAAAGCAGAAATAGATGTTTTTCTGGAATTCTCTTGTTGTTTTTTTTTTTGTTTGTTTGTTTGTTTTTTGATGATCCAGCAGATGTTGGCAATTTGGTCTCTGGTTCCTCTGCCTTTTCTAAAACCAGCTTGAACATCCGGAATTTCACGGTTCAAATATTGCTGAGGCCTGGCTTGGAGAATTTTGAGCATTACTTTACTAACCTGTGAGATGAGTGCAATTGTGCAGTAGTTTGAGCATTCTTTGGCATTGCCTTTCTTTGGGATTGGAATGAAAACTGACCTTTTCCAGTCCTGTAGCCACTGCTGAGTTTTCCAAATTTGCTGGCATATTGAGTGTTGCACTTTCACAGCATCATCTTTCAGGATTTGAAATAGCTCAACTGGAATTCCATCACCTCCACTAGCTTTGTTCATAGTGATGCTTTCTAAGGCCCACTTTACATTCCAGGATATCTGGCTCTAGGTGAGTGATCAAAGCATCGTTATTATCTTGGTTGTGAAGATCTTTTTTGTACAGTTCTTCCGTGTATTCTTGCCACCTCTTCTTAATATCTTCTGCTTCTGTTAGGTCCATACCATTTCTGTCCTTTATCGAACCCATCTTTTCATGAAATCTTCCCTTGGTATCTCTAATTTTCTTGAAGAGATCTATAGTCTTTCCCATTCTGTTGTTTTCCTCTATTTCTTTGCATTGATCACTGAGGAAGGCTTTTTTTTTATCTCTTCTTGCTGTTAGTGTACTGTATTAGTGTTTTTCTCTCTGGCTGACTTCACTTTGTATAATAGGCTCCAGATTCATCCACCTCATTAGAACTGATTCAAATGTATTCTTTTTAATGGCTAAGTAATACTCCATTCTGTATATGTAGCAAAGCTTTCTTATCGATTCATCTGTTGATGGACATCTAGGTTGCTTCCATGTCCTGGCTATTATAAACAGTGCTGCGATGAACATTGGGGTACATGTATCTCTTTCGATTCTGATTACCTTGGTGTGTATGCCCAGCAGTGGGATTGCTGGGTAGTATGGCAGTTCAATTTCCAGTTTTTAAGGAATATCCACACTGTTATCGAGAGTGGCTGTACTAGTTTGCATTCACACCAACAGTGTAAGAGGTTTCCCTTTTCTCCACACCCTCTCCAGCATTTACTGCTTGTAGACTTTTGGATAGCAGCCATTCTGACTGGCGTGAAATGGTACCTCATTGTGGTTTTGATTTGCATTTCTCTGATAATGAGTGATGTTGAGCATCTTTTCATGTGTTTGTTAGCCATCTGTATGTCTTTTTTGGAGAATGTCTGTTTAGTTCTTTGGCCCATTTTTTGATTGGGTCGTTTATTTTTCTGGAATTGAGCTGCAGGAGTTGCTTGTATATTTTTGAGATTAATTCTTTGTCAGTTGCTTCATTTGCTATTATTTTCTCCCAATCTGAAGGCTGTCTTTTCACCTTGCTTTTAGTTTCCTTTGTTGTGCAGAAGCTTTTAATTTTAATTAGGTCCCATTTGTTTTCTTTTTGCTTTTATTTCCAATATTCTGGGAGGTGGATCATAGAGAATCCTGCTGTGATTTATGTTGGTGAGTGTTTGCCTATATTCTCCTCTAGGAGTTTTATAGTTTCTGGTTGTACGTTTAGATATTTAGTCCATTTTGAGTTTATTTTTTTGTATGATGTTAGAACGGAGAAGGCACTGGCAGCCCACTCCAGTACTCTTGCCTGGAAAATCCCATGGATGGAAGAGCCTGGTAGGCTGCCGTCCATGGGGTCGCACAGTCGGGCACGACTGAAGCGACTTAGCAGCAGCAGCAGCATGATGTTAGAAAGTGTTCTTGTTTCAGTCTTTTACAAGTGGTTGACCAGTTTTCCCAGCACCACTTGTTAAAGAGATTGTCTTTTCTCCATTGTATGTTCTTGCCTACTTTGTCAAATATAAGGTGTCCATAGGTGCATGGATTTATCTCTGGGCTTTCTATTTTGTTCCATTGATCTATACTTCTGTCTTTGTTCCAGTGCCATTCTGTCTTCATGACTGTGGCTTTGTAGTAGAGCTGAAGTCAGGCAGGTTGATTCCTCCAGTTCCATTCTTCTTTCTAAAGATTTCTTTGGCTATTCAAGGCTTTTTGTATTTTCATAGAAATTCTGAAATTATTTGTTCTAGCTCGGTGAAAAATACCATTGGTAGCTTGATAGGGATTGCATTGAATATATAGATTGTTTGGGGTAATATCCTCATTTTCACTATATTGATTATTCCAATCCATGAACACGGTATATTTATCCATCTATTAGTGTCCTCTTTGATTTCTTTCACCAGTGTTTTGTAGTTTTCTATATATAGGTCTTGCATTTCTTTATGTAGATATAGTCTAAGTGTTTATTCTTTTCATTGCAATGGTGAATGGAATTGTTTTCTTAAATTTCTCTATTTTCTCATTATTAGTGTATAGGAATGAAAGCGATTTCTGTGTGTTAACTTTATATCCTGAAACTTTACTATATTCATTGATTAGCTCTAGTAATTTTCTGGTGGAGTCTTTAGGGTTTTATATGTAGAGGATCATGTCATCTGCAAACAGTGAGAGTTTTATTTCTTCCTTTCCAATTTAGATTCCTTTTATTTCCTTTTCTGTTCTGATTGCTGTGGCCAATACTTCCAAAACTATGTTGAATAGTAGTGGTGAAAGTGAGCACCCTTGTCTTGTTCCTGACTTTAGGGGAAATGCTTTCAATTTTTCACCACTGAGGATAATGTTTGCTGTGGGATTGTCATATATAGATTTTCCTATGTTAAGTTATGTTCCTTCTATTCCTGCATTTTGGAGGGTTTAATCAAAATGGATGTTGAATTTTGTCAAAGGCTTTCTCTGCATCTGTTGAGATTATCATATAGCTTTGATTTTTCAAATTGCTAATGTGGTGTATTACATTGATTGATTTGTGGATATTGAAGAATCCTTGCATCCCTGGGATAAAGCCCACTTGGTCATGATGTATGATCTTTTTAATATGTTGTTGGGGTCTGATTGCTAGAATTATGTTAATGATTTTTGCATCTATATTTATCAGTGATATTGGCCTATAGTTTTCTTTTCTTGTGGCATCTTTGTCAGGTGTTGGTATTAGGGTGATGGTGGCCTCATAGAATGAGCTCATAAGTTTACCTTCCTCTGCAATTTTCTGGAAGAGTTTGAGTAGGATAGGTAGGTGTTAGCTCTTCTCTAAATTTTTGGTAGAGTTCAGCTATGAAGCCGTTTGGTCCTGAGCTTTTGTTTGCTGGAAGATTTCTGATTACAGTATCAATTTCCATGTTTGTAATATGTCTGTTAAGGTTTTCTATTTCTTCCTGGTTCAGTTTTGGAAAGTTGTATTTTTCTAAGAATTTGTCCATTTCTTCCAAGTTGTCCATTTTATTGGCATATAATTGCTGATATTAGTCTTTTATGATCCTTTGTATTTCTGTGTTGTCTGTTGTGATCTCTCCATTTTCATTTCTAATTTTATGGATTTGATTTATCTCCTTTTGCTTCTTGATGAGTCTGGCTAATGGTTTGTCAATCTTATTTATCCTCTCGAAGAACCGGCTTTTGGCTTTGGTGATTTTTGCTATGGTCTCTTTTATTTCTTTTGCATTTATTTCTGCCCAAATTTTGAAGATTTCTTTCCTTCTACTAACACTGGGGTTCTTCATTTCTTCCTTTTCTAGTTGCTTTAGATGTAGAGTTAGGTCATTTATTTTACATTTTTCTTGTGTCTTGAGTTAAGCCTGTATTGCTATGAACCTTCCCCTTATTGCTGCCTTTACAGTGTCACACAGGGTTTGGGTTGCTTTGTTTTCATTTTCATTCATTTCTATGCATATTTTGATTTCTTTTTTGATTTATTCTGTGATTTGTTGGTTATTCATCAGCGTGTTTTTCATCCTCCATATGTTGGAATTTTTAATAATTTTTCTCCTGTAATTGAGATCTAATCTTACTGCATTGTGGTCAGAAAAGATGCTTGGTTTTGCCATATATCAAAATGAATCTGCCACAGGTATACATGTGTTCCCCATCCTGAACCCTCCTCCCTCCTCCCTCCCCATATTGTAAAGTTAAAAAATAAAATAAAATAAATAAGGATGTAAATTTAAAGAAAAAAAAAGAAAATATGCTTGGAATAATTTCAATTTTTTTTTTTAATCTACCAGGTCTAGATTTATGGCCCATGATGTGATCTATCTTGGAGAAGGTTTCGTGTGCACTTGAGAAAAAGATGAAATTCATTGTTTTGGGGTGAAATGTCCTATAGATATTATTTAGGTCTAATAGGTCTATTGAATCATTTAAGTTTGTGTTTCCTTGTTAATTTTCTGTTTAGTTGATCTGTCCATAGGTGTGAGTAGGGTATTAAACTCTCGCATTATTATTGTGGTATTGTTAATTTCCCCTTTCATACTTGTTAGTATTTGTCTTACATATTGTGGTGTTCCTATATTGGGTCCATTTATATTTATAATAGTTATATCTTCTTCTTGGATTGATAGTTAGATCATTATGTAATGCCCTTATTTGTCTCTTTTCGCAGCCTTTGTTTTAAAGTCTATTTTATCTGATATGAGTATTGCTACTCCTTCTTTCTTTTGGTCTCTATTTGCATGGAATATCTTTTTCCAGCCCTTCACTTTCAGTCTGAATGTGTCCTTTGTTTCGAGGTGGTTCTCTTGTAGACAATATATATAGGGGTCTTGTTTTTGTATCCATTCAGCCAGTCTTTGTCTTTTGTTTGGGACATTCAACACATTTACATTGTTCTCATTTCTTTTAATTTGTTTTTCTTTTTTCCTCTATGTTTCATTGATTTCTACCATTCTATATTCTACCTCACTGATCCTATCTTCTGCCTCTGTTATTCTACTCTTGGTTCTTTCCAGAATGTTTTTGGTCTCATTTATTGCATTATTCATTATATATTGACTCTTTTTATTTCTTCTAGGTCCTTATTAAACCTTTCTTGCATCTTCTCAATCCTTGTCTCCAGGCTATTTATCTGTAATTCCTTATTGTTTTCAAGATTTTGGATCATTTTCACTATCATTATTCAGAATTCTTTATCAGGTAGATTCCCTATCTCTTTCTCCCTTGTTTGTTTTGGTGGACATTTATTCTGTTCCTTTACCTTCTGGGTACTCCTCTGCCTCTTCATCTTGTTTATATTGCTGTGTTTGTGGTTGCCTTTCTGTATTCTGGCAGTTTGTGGAGTTCTCTTTATTGTGGAATTTCCTCTCTGTGGGTGGGGTTCGACAGGTGGCTTGTCAAGGTTTCTTGGTTAGGAAAGCTTGTGTCCGTGTTATGGTGGGTGGATTTCTTCTTGCTGAAGTGCAATAAGTGTCCAGCAATGAGTTATGAGATGTCAATAGGTTTGGAGTGACTTTGGGCAGCCTCTGTATTGAAGCTTAGGGGTATGTTCCTGTGTTGCTGGAGAATTTGTATGTATGTCTTGCTCTGGAACTTGTTGGCTCTTGGGTGGTGTTTGGTTTCAGTGTAGGTATGGAGGTGTTTGATGAGCTCCTGTCAATTAATGTTCCCTGGGGTCAGGGGTTCTCTGGTGTTCTCAGGATTTGCACTTAAGCCTCCTGTTTCTGGTTTTCAGTCTTACTCTTACAGTAGCCTCAAGACTTCTCCATCTATACAGCACCAATGATAAAACATCTAGGTTAAAGATGTTAAAGATGAAAAATTTCTCCACAGTGAGTGATATCCCTAAAAGTTCACAGAGTTACATGGGGAAGAGAAGAGGGAGGTGGGAGATAGAAGTGCCCAGGAGTAGAAGAGGGGAATCAAAGAGGCGAGAGCAAACTAGCCAGTAATCACTTCCTTATGTGCTCTCCACAGTCTGGATCCCTCAGAGTTGTTCACAGAGTTACACAGAGAAGAGAAGAGGGAGGATGGAGATAGAGGTGACCAGGAGGAGAAGAGGGGGAATTAAAAAGGGAGATAGCAAGCTAGCCAGTAATCACTTCCCTATGTGTTCTCCATAGTCTGGATCCCTCAGAGATGTTCACAGAGTTACACAGAGAAGAGAAGAGGGAGGAAGGAGACAGAGGTGGCCAGGGGGATAAAGGGGGGAATCAAAAGGAGAGAGACAGTTTCAGCCAGTAATCAGTTCCTAAATGTTCTCCACAGTCCGGAACACACAAAGAGATTCACAGGGTTGGGTAGATAAGAGAAGGGGGAGGGAGGAGATAGAGGCGACCTGGTGGAGAAAAAGGAGATCCAAAGGGGGAGAGAGCAATCAGGCCAGTGATCTCACTCCCAAGTAAAAATGGTTGCTGAAGATTGGGTTCTTAAAGGTACAAAATTGATAACAAATACCAAAAATCAAAGATCAAAAATCTAGAGTGGAGGTTGGATTCTCAAAAATACAGTAATAAAGGGAAAAAACAAAGTCACAAAATTTATAATATATATATATATATATATATATGAATTTTGTTTTAAGAAATAAGGTCTTTTTTCAAACTAATAGTAGCTTATAAAAATGAAATTAAAGGAGTAGTAGAGGACTTAAAAATTAAAAAAGAATAAATTTAAAAATGAAAATAGTAAAAATGTATCTAGGACTTTTTCTGGTGTTGTTGTGGACAGTTTGGGGTCAGTTCATTTTCAGTTAGTTCCTTCATCCAGCTTATACTTCTAAAGATCTATAGGCCCCTTCTTATGTAGTCGGAGCTAACTGCAGGGTTTTAATCTATTGCACCTGTCATTTCCAGGGCGGTTCCCTCTGTTTTAGCTTCTTCTGTTTGCTGGTGTCTTCAGTATCTAATTTCTTCCCTGACACCAAGGGGTGGTGTGGACAATTTTTTAGGCTCACTTGTTCAGTTGTGCTGTGGGGAAGGAGGGTCTCTGCCAACAGATAACACTGGCATGTGCTTGCAGTAATTCGGCCACACTGGGTTTGCCCCCGCTCATGGCGTGTATGCTTTCCCTGTCTACACTGCTCAGGCTCTAGGTTGCTCTGCTGGGAACTCTCTGAGGCGGGCCCTGGGTTGCATGTGCTTCCCAGATCTAAGCCACTCAGGTCCAGGTACTCCGGTACTCCTCAAAGGCACAGACTCAGCTGAGCCAGCGTTTTGTGCCCTTCCCAGGTCCGAGCCGCTCAGCAGATCAGGTGTTTGGTGAGCATGGTTGCTGCGACTTATCAGCTCTCACATCCCTGCTGCTCAGTTTTCTGGGTGTACAATCAGTGCACCTTCTCAGGCGGATATTGACCGTCCAGAATCCCAAGAAATCTTGGTTAGCAACGACGCCTGCTTGCAGTTTGGTAGACGATGCCTCTCTAGGGCCGCAATTGCCCCCTTCTGGCTCTGGCTGCCCTCGCTCCCCTGTCTCTGGCAGGGGATGGGCTGGTTCGCAGCAGCTATCTCTGCTCAGTCCTTTGTTCTGTGAGCAGGCCTGGCATATCTTAGTTTAGGGCTTTTCCCTGGGGTAGCTATCCCAGGGTCTGGTTTGCTGTCTCAAGTTAGTTCCCTCAGATTGCCCTCGGGGCATTCAGGCCGGGTCCTTACTCTAAGCAATGCAGCCCGCACCTCCCTGCCCAGCCCCCTATTGCTAGTGGCGGATGCAGGTGTCTGCACAGCTTCTCCGCTGGGAGTTACCATTGGGCATGTAATCTGTACATTTAAATTTTTTACTTATTTTTCCTCCCAGTTATGTTGCCCTCTGAGATTCCAAGGCTCTCCATATACTCACCAGTGAGAGTGTTTTCTGGTGTTTGGTAACTTCTCTCTTTTTTAAGACTCACTTCCTGGGACGGATCTCTGTCCCTACCTCTTTTGCCTTTCTTTTTATCTGTTACATTTTTTCCTACCTCCTTTTGAAAACAATGGGCTGCTTTTCTTGGTGCCTGATGTCCTCTGCCTGCATTCAGAAATTGTTTTGTGGAATTTACTCAGTGTTCAAATATTCTTTTGATGAATTTGTTGGGGAGAAAGTGGTCTCTCTGTCCTATTCCTCCGCCATCTTAGGACTGCCCCTGAAATTACTCATAATTCCTATGAGATCAATAGGGCTCTGAAGACAATATTGCTTTGCTAGTGGGGAATAGTAAACATGGTCTAAAGGCTGGTTTCATCTCAGCTTAAAAAACTTTACAGCAAGCCTTCAAAATATGCAATTGTTTCCAAGAAATTAACAGCGTTTGCAAACAGTGAAAGGAATAATTTATAAAAATTAAAAAAAATATCCAGCATTCAAAGGTAAAGTGAGCACATCAACAATCTAGGACATCCATAACCCAATTTAAAACTAGGACAAGTATTTGTCCTAGTTTCATCTCAATATTGTAAGGTAATTATCCTCTGAATAAGAAAAATAAATAATTTTTTTTTTAAAAATCCAGATGTGTAAAGTAGCAAAAAAAAATATCCATAAAGGGGAAAAATCAATTAGTAAAAACACAAGTATAATATATATTACATAATTAGCAGGGAAGGACATTAAAATGCATCAGTTTAGTTCAGTCACTCAGTCATGTCCGACCCTTTGCGAGCACATGAATTGCAGCATGCCAGGCATCTATGTCCATCACCAACTCCCGGAATTCACTCAAACTCACGTCCATTGAGTCGGTGATGCCATCTAGCCATCTCATCCTCTGTCATCCCCTTCTCCTCCTGACCCCAATCCCTCCCAGCATCAGAGTCTTTTTCAATGAGTCAACACTTCGCATGAGATGGCCAAAGTACTGGAGTTTCAGCTTCTGTGCCATTCCTTCCAAAGAACACCCAGGGCTAATCTCATTTAGAATGGACTGGTTGGATCTCCTTGCAGTCCAAGGGACTCTCAAGAGTCTTCTCCAACACCAAAGCATCAATCTTCAGCACTCAGCTTTCTTCACAGTCCAAATCTCACATCCATTCATGACCACTGGAAAAATCATAGCCTTAATTAGATGGACTTCTTTTGGAAAAGTAATGTCTCTGCTTTTGAATATGCTATCTAGGTTGGTCATAACTTTCCTTCCAAGGAGTAAGTGTCTTTTAATTTCATGGCTGCAGTCACCATCTGCAGTGATTTTAGAGCCCCAAAAAATAAAGTCTGACACTGCTTCCACTGTTTCCCCATCTATTTCCCATGAAATGATGGGACTGAATGCCATGATTTTCGTTTTCTGAATGTTGATCTTTAAGGCAACTTTTTCACTCTCCTCTTTCACTTTCATCAAAGGCTTTTTAGTTCCTCTTCACTTTCTGCCATAAGGGTGGTGTCATCTGCATATCTGAGGTTATTGATATTTCTCCCACCAATCTTGATTCCAGTTTGTGCTTCTTCCAGCCCAGCATTTCTCATAATGTACTCTGCATATAAGTTAAATAAGCAGGGTGACAATATAGCCTTGACATACTCCTTTTCCTATTTGGAACCAGTCTGTTGTTCCATGTCCAGTTCTAACTGTTGTCTCCTGACCTATATATAGGTTTCTCAAGAGGCAGGTTGATGGTCTGGTATTCCCATCTCTTTCAAAATTTTCCACAGTTCATTGTGATCCACACAGTCAAAGGCTTTGGCATAGACAATAAAGCAGAAATAGATGTTTTTCTGGAACTCTCTTGCTTTTGTGATGATCCATCAGATGTTGGCAATTTGATCTCTAGTTCCTCTGCCTTTTCTAAAATCAGCTTGAACATCTGGAATTTCATGGTTCACATATTGCTGAAGCCTGGCTTGAAGAATTTTGACTATTACTTTACTAGTGTGCGAGATGAGTGCAATGGTGTGGTAGTTTGCGCATTCTTTGGCATTGCCTTTCTTTGGGATTGGATTGAAAACTGACCTTTTTCCATCCTGTGGCCATTGCTGAGTTTTCCAAATTTGCTGGCATATTGAGCACAGCACTTGCACAGCATCATCTTTCAGGACTTGAAATAGCTTAACTGGAATTCCATCACCGCCACTAGCTTTGTTCATAGTGATGCTTTCTAAAGCCTACTGACTTTACATTCTAGGCTATCTGGTTCTGGGTGAGTGATCATCAATAATCCTTATATGCATGAAACTGAAGAATATTGAGTATGTTAAATAGAGACATGCAAAATAAAAATGCAAAGACTGTGGGGAAAAAAACTTAATTGTGTATCAGAGAGCTTTGAAGTAACTTTAAGAGTGCTAAAATATATGTAAATGGAATCCGACAGGAAGTTAAAGACAGGAAAATAGTGCAAAGAACTGCATAATTACTGGCTGAAAAATTTCCAGGAATGATGAAAGCTTTAAACCCGTTAACACAGAAGCTCAATTAATTCAAGGATAAGAAATATGACAACTATACAAAGGCACACCATAATTCATGGTTTAAGAATCAACCAAAGAAATGTAACCAGAAGGAAAAACAGACACAGTAGAACAAAAAATGGGGATGGCAACAGATTAGGCAAAAGAAACAATGTTAGCCAGAGGACACTGGCACCACATCTTAAATTCTGAGAGAAACATAATTGACTCAGAATTCTATACCCAGGAAAAATACATATCAAAAACAAGATAAAATACGTTCTCAGACATACAACAACTGCAAGACTCCATCACCAGCAACAGATGAATGAAATTAATGTTTTTTAAAAGTTTTCATGTCAGAAGGAATTTAAATCCAAGTGAAAACCTGGATCTACAGGGGGAATGAACAGTACTCAAAATGTAATATGTATTAAAAGATAAATATAGGGACTTCCTTGGTGGTCAAGTGGTTAAGGATCTGCTTTGCAATGCAAAGCATTTGCAAATGGCAAAGCTTTGTTCCTTTACTAGAGAACTAAGATCCCACATGCCACTGAGAAACTAAACCTGCATGTCTCAAATAGAGTTTACATGCTGTGAGTACTGAGCTTCTCCTCCTCAAATAGAGAGTCCCTACCACAAGAAAGATCCTGCATGCTGCACTAAGATCCAATACAAAGAAATCATAAATGAACAAATAATTTAATAATCACCTTAATTAATAATGATAGACTAGCAAGTTAAAGATGCATACAATGGATCTTAAAACTACTAAAAAAAATTACAGTTAATAAAGTGACAAAGGATATAAAAGGGAATCAGAAAAACTACTCAGTCACAGAGAAGTCAGGGATAAAAAGAGACATGGAAAGACAGAACATGGGACAAACTGAAGATAAAGAGCAAGATGATCGAATTAAACACAACTGGAGAAGGCAATGGTACTCCACTCCAGTACTCTTACCTGGAAAATCCCATGGACAGAGGAACCTGGTAGGCTGCAGTCCATGGGGTCGCGAAGAGTCGGACATAACTGAGAAACTTCCCTTTCACTTCATTTTCATGCATTGGAGAAGGAAATGGCAACCCACTCCAGTGTTCTTGCCTGGAGAATCCCAGGGACAGGGGAGCCTGTTGGGCTGCCATCTATGGGGTCACACAGAGTCGGACACGACTGAAGTGACTTAGCAGTAGCAGTAGCAGAGTTAACCCCTCAGATGTGAACCCAGACTGAAGATATAACCCAGGGCCCAGACGACAGCAGATCCCCATATACTGCACTATGCAGCTGAAACAGAGGCATCCAGGCCTCAGAGCCCCATGTCCCTGGGCACAGAACAGCATCAAAAGTTTTTATGGAACAGTAAATCAGAAGACTTCAATTATACAAAGTACATCCTCTGTTTATAAAGAAATGGCATTAGAAATCAATGTTCACTGGACAGAAGAAGAAGGTGCTAGCATAGTGCAGACCTGCCCTCTTTTACAACTCTAATTCTTCTCAGGAGGGAGCAGGTAAATTGACAAGGCTTACATCTCTTAAATACTAGACATACTTGACATACATAGACAATACTAGGCATTCATGTTTGATTTTCACGGTTCAGTGTCTTCTCTCTTGTCCTCTCATGCTCTTCTTGGGCGACAGAGACTGCTCCTGTAAACCACAGCTCAATCACTAAACACAAATCCGGATGATATTTGCCGAGTCTTTCACATAAACCAGTGAAAACTTGTTTCCTCCTATTTTGCACTCTTTGCTCTTTACAACCAACCACGGCTTTTGTCCTACTTCCTGTGATTCTAGTACTCTGTCATTGGCAGGCATGTTCAAATACACTAGGCCTAAATTACACCCAATGAAATTCCTATTCAGAGTGGTCATAATACACGCAAAAAGGGAAAGAACAGGCAGCTCCTTACTTTCCTCTCTTTATCCTTCACTACATACATTCACTGAAAATCTGTGTAGCAAGTTTATTACATACAAACGTTCAGGTTGAAAACTTTCAAACATGTAAAAGTGCATTTGCATGTGCAATCACATCAGTTAGTTCACAGATCTGACACACATTGTCATGGGCACATCCAAGACAAGTTGATGTGTGTTGGTGTACTTTACTGTACAGAACTGTATGGAGTACAATAGTGCAGGACTTTTATTTCAAGCCTACACTGTCTGCAAGGAAGCATAAATGCAGTGGTAATGTAGATGGTACTACTATTCTATTTTTAAAGATGTGCTTAGTTGCTCAGCTGTGTTTGAATTTTCAACATATGGACTGCAGTCCGCCAGACTCCTCTTGCCATGGGGATTCTCCAGACAAGAATACTGGAGTGGGTTGTCATGCCCTTTCCAGGTACTGCAAGATTAAAAATGTTTCTTTTATTGTGTTTGTTTTTTTATGTATTATTTGTGTGAAAAGCATCATAAAGCTATTAAACTATAGTAATATATAGCCAATTGTCTTAATTGGCTACCTAAGTACCTTTGCTGGATTTATGAAGAAATTGGGATTTTTGAACACCCTTTTCAAATGTAACTTGTTCGTATACAGGGGACTTACTGTTCTGCTAAGACCTGTAAATCCAAAAGTGAACGCATCCCCTCCAGGTCCAAGAAGTCACATTGTTGTTTGGGATTTTAGAGGAAAGGTGAGATCTCCATAATTCTAGCCATTTCAGTCTTTTCAAAAGACCTTGATCAGGACAAACAAATACTAAAGTAGAAATAGTCATTGTGTTTCTACCCACTTCTAGAAAATGTTGCTAAGTTCTCAATACTGGATCTTGTAATGCTGGTGGACTAGATGGATAAGTGATGTGAACAGAAATAAGGAAGGTGAGACAGGTAGGTCAGAATATGAGGTAACAAAGACAAGGTATTCAGAAGCTGAAGAATTGAGAGAGATTTGGACCTGAGTTGGAAAAGCAGGTTTCAAACCAAATTGGGTCATGTGGTATGTATAATCCTCACTTCAGTCCTTAGAAGATCTGTACTGACCAGTCTGCCTCTATTTTCTGGAGCACAGTTCGTATCCATCTAGCTGTTTCTCATTGCTGCTCCTTTCCCCTGGCTCCCACACTTTGCCCAGCTGTTCAGGCTATTCCATTCTTTTTTTGTTTGTTTTTTTTTGTTCTTTAAGGCAGGCACTGCAGGCTACCTACACAATGATGTATTCTCTAGTTCTCTTTCAAAACTGAAAATAGTTTGTTATATAAATATAAGCCCAGTAGCTACAGGACTGCACTGTCTACCCACCCATGCTCTTAGTCATGACTCGTGACTTAGAGATGCAAGCAGATCTGTAAGAGGGATTTCTTGGAAGACTGCTTTCAAGGAGCTGATTCAGCTGAGAGATGAGACTCTTCCCTTCCCCACCTACTTCCTAACTGTTGTCTGGATTTTTGTTGTGATGGCTGGAACTCCCGCAGTTGAACTGGACAATCATGTAACCTTGCAGATGGATAGCACCAAAGCTCTGGCTGGCCCACTTCCAGCTTTTCTCCTCTCCAATGAAAACAGCAATGCATATCTCATGAAGTGGCTAGACGGTGACATGAAACCACGAGTGTCTAGCATGGCCCATAGTATCCATTTTCATGATGTTTTTAGCAGTTTTTTTTTTTTTTCCAAGTAGGCAAGGTTCTCTGTCTTCTTAGATGTACATGCAGATCAGTTTGATTTTCCAGCCAAGCTTCAAAGAAGAGATTACAGTTCAATTCTCTGTATTCTGAAAAGCTTCAAAGTTCACTCGCCAAGGATACTGATGAAGGTAAAGATTTTATCGAGACCTTTGTGTTTTTCTCAGATCTTTTAGTGGCCTAAAGGGGAAAACTAGGGTAAGTCAGAGCATATATAACTAGGGACTTCTGGTCACCACTACATGCTAAAAACCCAAACTTCCCTGAGTACTTGGAGCCAGGAAAGAAGCATGAAGTGGCTTGTGCTCCTCGGGCTGGTGGCCTTCTCAGAGTGCATAGTCAAGTATGTATGGGGACTGTAAGTCACATCATATTCCTTTCTCGGATTTTTGTTTCCATCTGATATTCTTCCAGCCATCAGGTTTAGAAGGGAATGGAATATTTCCCTAAGAGTCTTAAAATTCAACTCTTTCTTATTGATAAGTAACTTGCTAGAGGAACTGTGGATCCCAAGGTCTTGTTGTAGATTTGGGTTGCACAAATCTTGGGGTCCAGTCATGTCATGACCTATTGAAAATGCAACTCCTTGCAACTGTTCAGTGCATAGTCTATGCAGATGTCGATGTGGTCCTGTGGAATAGCATTTTTCTACATTTTATTCAACACATCCTCTTTTTTCCCTGTCTATTCCAGTGTGTATATGCCCATGTCTGCATCTCGGTATAACTATCATTTATCTCTCCATCTCTTTGGAAGTCACTGAGAGTGTATTTCTCTTTGTGTGGTATTCTTTTAATTTTTCATTTGACTCTTACTTCCTTCTCAAGCCTCAGAATTTCCCTTACTTGTTCCCTACATCTTGGATTCTTCTTTCAACTCTCTCTTCTCTTTCAACTTGGAGAAAGACACTCTTTTACACTGTTTTATATCGGACAAGCAGTGTGAACACAGTCAACTCAGAAAACTCTTGCATTTCAAATTGCTCTCTTGTAAAAGAGGATAAGAGTCCCCCTTCTACCTCCTTTCTTGAGGTTCTATGAGAATGAATGAGTGAGATGGCAACAGCAATGCTAATGGCTGTCATTGTTGAGACTTCATATTTATCAGGTACCTTATATCCATCACTTCACTTATCCCCAAGATATTTTATTTGGAGGGTTTGTATCATTACATTCCACCATTTTACCGAAGGGGAGACTGAGACACCACATGGTCATATGGCTTACCCAAGATTGCAGAACAGAACCTGTATTCAAATCTGTGTCTTTGCCATGGTATATGCATAAAATTCTGATAATAATGCACCTCATAAAAATGATTAGAAAATACACAGGGACATTACAATGACAGTTATACCTTAACACTGACAGCTAATTGTAGCATCTTCTTTGTTTTCTTTGTCGAATGCTCTGTGAAAGAATACCTCTAAGGAGAGTGAAGACCATGAGAAATACCGTCAGTGGAAAAAAAATGCTGAACAATTTCCTGAAGGAGCATGCTTACAGACTGTCCCAGATTTCTTTTCGTGGCTCATATCTAACTAGTCACCCACTGAGAAACATTAGAGATGTGAGTATTTTGGGAGGATGGTGCCCCACAGCGCCCCCTGGTGCTCTAGATTAGCACTGGGGCTCATCTGGAGGTGCCTGGTGGGATGTTGGTGTTGGGGTACCTGCAGGAGGCAAAGACACTGGAAAACAGAGATCCCACCCAGAGGAGAAGGCACTCTCATCCTCAACTGTTGGTCTTTGTGATTGGGCCTCGCAATTACCAGGTGGCAGGTAAACATCCATTTGTATGTCAAAGATGTGTCATTAGTTTGAGAGTGATTGTTCCTTCTGAACTAAGTGAGACACTCAGTTACAGATAAAGAGTGAACCATCACTTATCAAAAGGCAGAACCAACTGCAAAGCAATTGTGAATCCCCAGGTAGAGTAATTCAGTTTCCACAGATGCAAGAACCACAGTAGTAAAAAGTTACTGAATCTGTATTCTGAGTATGGCCATAAGAATAACTGTGGTTTCTGTTTTTAGATTAGAAAAAGGGCTTACTTTGTCTTCAGGATGTCTTAAAAAATGCCCATGCTAGCCTGAGACATAGGGAAAGAGTAAATACATGTCAAATTAAAGGGTCAACTGTTTGCTGTTGATTGGATGTGGTCTGAGTTTAGAGGGAGTGGCTGGGGTTGATCAAGAAGGACCTCCTAAAGAAGCGAGTGCTAAGGCTGGGTTTGAAGAGACTACAGAGTTTCTCAAATGAAGGCACCAGGACTTCCCTGGGTGTCCAGCGGTCCTGGGGGCCCAGTGGTTATGCCTCTGGGCTTTCCATGCAGGAGGTACCACTTCAAAGCCTGTTCATAGAGTCAATACCCTGCATACAATGTAGCACAAGAAAAATATATCAAATGCAGATACCTCTGTGACCAAAGTCTGTGAGCTGCACGGTGGTTAGAAAGTGATCTCAAGAGATATGTGCTTGTGATGGGTCTGTCAACATTTTCTATTTCTTCCTCATTCAGTTTTGGAAAGTTGTACTTTTCTAAGAATTTGTCCATTTCTTCCACGTTGTCCATTTTATTGGCATATAATTGCTGATAGTAGTCTCTTATGATCCTTTGTATTTCTGTGTTGTCTGTTGTGATCTCTCCATTTTCATTTCTAATTTTATTGATTTGATTTTTTTCCCTTTGTTTCTTGATGAGTCTGGCTAATGGTTTGTCAATTTTATTTATCCATTCAAAGAACCAGCTTTTCGCTTTGTTGATTTTTGCTATGGTCTCTTTTGTTCCTTTTGCATTTATTTCTGCCCGAATTTTTAAGATTTCTTTACTTCTACTAACCCTGGGGTTCTTCATTTCTTCCTTTTCTAGTTGCTTTATATGTAGAGTTAGGTTATTTATTTGACTTTTTTCTTGTTTTTTGAGGTATGCCTGTATTGCTATGAACTTTCCCCTTAGGACTGCTTTTACAGGGTCCCACAGGTTTTGGGTTGTTGTGTTTTCATTTTCATTCATTTCTATGCAAACTTTGATTTCTTTTTTGATTTCTTCTGTGATTTGTTGGTTATTCAGCAGCCTGTTGTTCAACCTCCATATGTTGGAATTTTTAATAGTTTTTCTCCTGTAATTGAGATCTAATATTACTGCATTGTGGTCAGAAAAGAGAGAAATACAAATCAAAACCACTATGAGGTAGCATTTCATGCCAGTCAGAATGGCTGTGATCCAAAAGTCTACAAGTAATAAATGCTAGAGAGGGTGTGGAGAAAAGGGAACCCTCTTACACTGTTGGTGGGAATGCAAACTAGTACCCCCACTATGGAGAACAGTGTGGAGATTCCTTAAAATACTGGAAATAGAACTGCCTGATGATCCAGCAATCCCACTGCTGGGCATACACACTGAGGAAACCAGAATTGAAAGAGACACGTGTACCCCAGTGTTCATCGCAGCACTGTTTATAATAGCCAGGACATGGAAGCAACCTAGATGTCCATCAGCAGTTGAATGGATAAGAAAGCTATGGTACATATACACAATGGAGTATTACTCAGCCATTAAAAAGAATACATTTGAATCAGTTCTAATGAGGTGGATGAAACTGGAGCCTATTATACAGAGTGAAGTAAGCCAGAAAGAAAAACAACAATACAGTATACTAACACATATATATGGAATTTAGAAAGATGGTAATGATAACCCTGTATACGAGACAGCAAAAGAGACACTAATGTATAGAACAGTCTTTTGGACTCTGTGGGAGAGGGAGAGGGTGGGATGATTTGGGAGAATGGCATTGAAATATGTATAATATCATATATGAAACGAGTCGCCAGTCCAGATTCGATGCACGATACTGGATGCTTGGGGCTGGTGCACTGGGACGACCCAGAGGGATGGTATGTGGAGGGAGGAGGGAGGAGGGTTCAGGATGGGGAACACATGTATGCCTGTGGCAGATTCATTTCGATATAAGGCAGAACCAATATAATATTGTAAAGTTTAAAAATAAAATTAAATTAAAAAAAAAAAAAGAGAGAGAGAGATATGTGACACCCAGAGGGAGGCATCAGTTTGGGAATAAAAGATAGTCAGTTCTGCACTAACCCACTCCCTCCTTCTCCCTGTAGTTGTTCTACGTGGGTAACATCACCATTGGAACACCCCCTCAGAAATTCCAGGTTATCTTTGATACAGGCTCATCTTTCTTGTGGGTGCCCTCCATCTTTTGCAACAGCTCAACCTGTTGTGAGTACAGACATCCCCATACCCGGACCATCTTTCACTTGTCCTGCCACCCTGTTTCCACCCTTGGCACCTGATGACACTCATCTCTTGTGTCTGCAGCTACACACGTTAGGTTCAGACATTACAAGTCTTCCACCTTCCGGCTTATCAATAAGACCTTCAGCATCATCTACGGATCTGGGAGAATTAAAGGAGTTGTTGTTCATGACACAGTTCGGGTAAGAGTGTAACAAATGCTGAGTCAGGACTGGCTATGGAGTGACCACTGCTTGCAAAACAGATGCAGGACCATCTGGCAGGACCCTTCCTAGCCTAACTCCCATAGATATTGTCCATCTTATCCACAGGATCATGTCTCTGGGGAGGCAGTGCCCATGGTGACACACAAGCAAACAAATTAGCTAACCCAGAGAGTGGCTTGAAGTGTGGACTTGCAGCTGCTCTGCCCATGAGCAGTTCAAGGTTCATTTTGCGAGGAGCAAGAAGAAGGGATAAAAGCACCCACTTTTATGTTCACTGAATGTTACAGGCACTTTCAGGTGATAACTGGTTTAATCGTGCAATAACCCCACACAGCAGTTACTCTGATTAGCTCATGAGACATATGAGGAAACTGAGGTGCAGACAGTAAGGGCCTTGCTGAGGGCACATATGTGGTATGTGGTGGAGTTAGGCTGGCATTTCAGGACTGAAGTTGCTGTGGGGTGTTTGGGGACAGGATAAAACTGATCTGGGGATCCTGGGGGCAGTCAAGGGCTTCAGGTATCCAGAGTGGGAAACGAGGCTCTGAGAAGTCAAGGGACCTGATAAATGAGTTCTCACTCTAGACGACCCTTAAGAGTCTAAGAAACCTATGGCTTCCCTCCCCCCAAATACTTGAGTAGTTCCCCTCTCTCTCTTTCTTTCTCATACACACTCACAGAAATATACACATATCTCCAAAAATGAATTCTCCAGGCAGTAATTTCACAGAATCGTGCAAGCAAGATTGTGTTTTTGGCTTCTGCCTTCCTGGACAGATGCAGAATCCACAGTACATTACAGAGAATGCAGTCCATTCCTGTCATTAGGTCACAGTGATGCCAAAGAGAAGGCTATCTTGCTCCTGATTGTTTTGTCTCTAAGGTGGTACCAATGAGACATGGCCTGACTCTTGGTTGCCCCACCTGGACAGAAGCCACCAGGCCAATTTGACTTACCTAGGTGGTGTTTTTCAGAGGGGCAGATGTTTTAAAATTCACAACCTCTCTAAAATGGAACCCAAATTCCCCTCCCAACTTGATCTACCATCTGTGGGACACCGAAGACAGAGGCCAGCCTCAATTCTTCTTTGAGGATCTAATGACAATGCACCCCAGCCCGGTCTTAGCCTCACTTTACATATCTGTAGGTGGGCACACTCTTCTCTCCCACAGATTGGGGACCTTGTAAGTACTGACCAGCTATTCGGTATTTGCATGGAAGAATCTGGTTTTGAGGGTGTAAGTTTTGATGGCATCTTGGGCTTGAGCTACCGCAACATATCCTTCTCTGGAGCCATCCCCATCTTTTACAAGCTGAAGAATGAAGTTGCCATTTCTGAGCCTGTTTTTGCCTTCTACTTGAGCAAGTAAGTCTGAGATGGACAATCTCTTTCTCCAAATTAGCTGTAAGATGCTTTCAGGTGCATGAAAATTATAGAACACTTGATAAAGAAATATCCTGAAAGATAATCTAACCCAGGATAACTATGGCCCCAGGCCCCAACTGGCTTCACCATGGCTTTAATAAATAAAATTTTATTGGAACACAACCCTACTCCTGGGCTCAAGACCAGTAACATGGTCCAGGGGAGTGAGTGCGGAGGAAGGCTAATGGAAGGAAACAGGAAACAAGTTGAAGGAAAAGGTATTATTTGCTTATGAATTTGATAAGGAAGGAAGGAGAAGGATGGTGGATATCTTTACTTCTTCGATAGAATTCCACTGGGAGCCCAGGACCAGCTACCCAATTTGTAGGAGCAAGTGAGAAGTGAAAGTGTGGGACACAAAAGTTTGGGACCCATTGTTCAAGAAATATTAGGCATTTCAAGACAGGGAGAGCAGAGATGGGGTCCCTTCTGAGTGTGCGGCCCTTTGGACAGTAGAGGTCACAGGCCAGTGGAGCCAAATCTGGGTGAACTGAACCCACACCCTTAGAAATCCCAGGCCTTGATTTTCCTGAAAAATGACAAGGTGGACAAGGGGAAACCAAAACACTTCAGCACCGTGTCCTCTGAGGGTGTTTGAGCACTCAGGTCCCTGGAGGCCCAGGGCTTCTTCAGAAGACATAGTGGGTGGAGCCCAACCAAGAGATTCAGCTTCTAACCTCCTCTGTGCCATTCACTAACCACTTACAGACCTCAGTCTGGATCTCAATCGCTCCTAGACACTATTTCTGCATCTCTACGTGGGGACCTTATTAGAGCCTTGATGGGTGGACAAGCACAGCTCTCAGACAGTGCTGCTGTTACTGTCCTCCAAGGATTCCCCCCCTCACTTCTCTCTACAGAGACAAACAGGAGGGCAGTGTGGTGATGTTTGGTGGGGTGGACCACCGCTACTATGAGGGAGAGCTCAACTGGGTATCATTGATCAAAGCAGGTGACTGGAGTGTACACATGGACCGGTAAGCCTCTCCATCTGAGGGTCAGCCCAAGTGATGCTCCCACTACTGTACATGGACACAGGCAGACACACAAATGCATTCTCAGACACACAGTCACAAAGACATATACATCACCTTCAACAACACAGACAGACACACAGACATATGGAAACACACAAGCAGACACATATAAACATACACAGAGACACATAAAAGCATGCATAGCTAGTCAGAGACACACAAGCACACACAGAGACACATAGAAACACACATACAAACAAACACACAAGAACATAGATACAAAAACAACCCATGGGTTCCTAATCCCCAGGCCTTCTGAGCAAGGCTCTGACCAGGGTCCTAAAAGGGTCCAGAGAGGTCTGTGCAGCTAGGAGAGGGCTGAACCCCCTGCCCTTTGAGGTGGGGAGCATGGTTAAAGGACTCTACAGTGTGTTGAATAGAGGATCAGGGAGAATTTCACCAGCCTGAACAGAGTTATGATAAGATGACCAACTGTCCAGGGCTACCTAGGACACAGGAAGTTCTCAGTACAGATAAATGTCAGTTTAAAAACAGGGACAGTGAGAAAATGGGGAAACCTGGTCTTCTTAGTGAGCAGCTACCCATCAGTGGAGAGAGGTGGGCTGCAGTCTTAAGATGTGAAAACAACTAATAAAAAGACACCCCGCATTGTTGGGCACACAGTGGGACCGGGGCTATTACTGAGAATCAGGAAGGTGGGATGCAGGAGTGAGCTGAGGACAAGAGGCATAATTGATAGGATTCTGTGTGATACCCTCAGACAAAAGCTGACCTATCCTTTGGAGTTTCTGTGGCCTAGTCATGTATTTCCTTGCCAGGGTCTCAGGGTTTGAGCTGCTTGTAGGAGCAGTGCTGGGAGACACCATCTCCCAGAGGAGCCCCTCTCTCCCCCTACTATGAGAATCTGCTGCCCCTGGGAATCTATCTTCACTCTGTGTGTGACCGGTTATTTGTTCCCCACCAGATACAGCTCTCTGGAGGTTTCTTATTGTTTCTCAGTCTTCATTCACTCAATGAACAGACAAGCATTGGGCATCCACTGTGTGCCAGGCACTTTAGGGAGCCAAGGAGAATAAAACTCACTCTCACGTCTAAGAAGGCAGATGTACATGAAGTGACGCGCCCACATAGTGAATTGTGACTTTGGTACATGCTAGACATGAGGAGGAGAAGGCAATGGCAACGCACTCCAGTACTTTGCCTGGAAAATCCCAGGGACAGCTGAGCCTGGTGGGCTGCCCTCTATGAGGTCCCATAGAGTTGGACATGACTGAAGTCAGTTAGCAGCAGCAGTAGCAAACATGAGGAGGGGTCTACAGAGAGTGACCAAGATATGAGACTAATAAACATCGAGGGAAAGACTTCACGAAAATAATACAATTAAAGTGGAATCTGGAAGAGGAGAAGAAATTTGCTAGTCAAAGGGGAGTGGAGTCTTCTAGGAAGGAAGACCAGCTTGTCTCAAGGTACAAAAGATCCTGGTGTGTTCAAGTACTGCATTCGAGGATGTCAAGAAAGGTGCTGTGTCAAGATTAAAGGAAAAGAGGGCAAAAGACAAAGGGCTATTTATGAGACAGTAGAGAAGGGGACAACTCTGGAGAGACTCACAGTGACCTTGATGCCCGCTTTCTTCCATTGTCTCTCAGCATCTCCATGAAAAGAAAGGCTATTGCTTGCTCCGATGGCTGCAAGGCCCTTGTGGACACTGGGACATCAGATACCGCAGGACCAAGAAAACTGGTCAATAACATACAGAAGCTTATGGGTGCCACACCACGGGGTTCCAAGGTGAAGGGTCATGCCCCAGGGTCACTCCCAGTCTCCACACACAACAAGGAACTCCAGGGCCAACCTCTCACCCTCTCTCTCTAACAGTACTACATTTCATGTTCTGCGGTCAATACCCTGCCCTCTATTATCTTCACCATCAATGGCATCAACTACCCAGTGCCAGCTCGAGCCTACATCCTCAAGGTGAGGGGACAATACTGAGGGTTGGTTCTCAAACTGGAACTTGCAGGAACCCTTGGGCTGCTGCTGGGAGGAGGGCGCCCTCTGGAGGCCATGTCACACCATTGCAGATGCTGCTGAGCCCTGTGGCTGGGCCAGTACCTCCCACAAAACCAATAACTTGAAAAGTAAGGGCTGTGTGGGACACTGATCTTCCTGAAATAAATGTGGAGATGCTACACCATATGGCATGGTGGGAGTCACAAGGAGAGGGGAACACTAAGGTCGTCAGTCCTCAAAGAGCTTCAATTCAATCTGAACACATAGGTGCATGAACATGAAAGCCAGCTCTAGCAGTCCCTGAAATAGGCCATGTTACAAGAAGAATGGCTGGGGACAGTCCCAGTGTGATGTCCCAGCATAAGTTAACAGTGCCCCTTCCCTTCTCAAACTTCTCGTGGTTTGGATGATAAATTGCATGGTCAGCCTTGCTCTTGGCTGCATCTCCCCATTGCTCTGGCCAGGTGCCTCCTTTGTGAATTGGGGTACCTGTCCCCTCTGTGTGGAGGTTGGATCCTAAGTTGAATAAAGGGTGCACAGTGACTGCTCAGCCCCGGCACAGGGTGGAGGCTTCATGTTAGCTCCCCACGACAGTTCAGAGCAGGCTGAAGGGCTCAAAGAAGGCTTTGAGGAAGAGAGGGAATTTCAGGAATTCTAAAACCACAAAATCATTGAGCCATAGGGAGGGTTGCTTGGTTCTAAGCAAAACTGCACTGGATTCTATGCAAATGGCATCTCAAGGTGGTCTGCACTGGGTCACTGGGGACTTACTCGGGGTGATGAGGGCTACAGACTGATCAGTGGGGATGGGGAACCAGAGTAAGTTACCCACCCAAGCCTGGAGTGTCCAAAGAGGATGAGTGCGGGTGGAAGGAGGCTTCTCAGAGTTCCTGAGTAAGTCTTCAAGAACTGTTGCGGGCTCTGCTCTATTTAACATGGATAACCAACAATGAGTTATTTTGTAGCACAGGGAACTCCCCTCAGTTTTATGACAGCCTGGTTGGGAGGTGTGTCCTTGGGACCAGGATACCTGGATACACATGGTTGAGTCCTGTTACTGTCCACCTGAAACTCAGAATATTGTTAATCAGCTATACTCCAATACAAAAAAACTTTTTAAATAAAGTATGGATTGTGGGGATGCAGGAGGAGAACCAGCATTCTCTGCAGAGAAAACAAGGAGCAGGAGTCAAAAGAAAAGAAACAGGGAGTGAGGGGAACTATGGACACACTTATTCTTTTCTAAAAAATTATATTGAAGTGTGGCTAATCTTCAGTGTTGCATTAAGTTCTGCTGCACAACAATGTGACTCAGTTATACACATAAAAATATATTTTTCTTATTCTTTTTCATGTGGTTTGTCACTGAATATTGAATATAGTTCCTTATGCTCTACAGTAGGACTTTGTTGTTTTTCATTCCTCTGTTTCCCCAACTCCCAGTCCTCCACTCACCACACCCTTCCTCATGACAACCTCATGTCTTGGCGCTCTTTGCTTTTGGATTAACTCTCATATCCCCTGCTGCTGAGAAAACCCCTTGATACTTACCAAAAGAGGGAAATAAAACAAAGAATTTTGCTGGGTCTGGATATTGGGGGAAGTCACCGGTAAGGGCTCATGCTGACTGGTGCAAGTGTCTGACTCCCCCAGGATGATAGAGGCCGCTGCTATACCAACTTTAAAGAGCACCGATTCAGTTCATCTACAGAGACCTGGATCCTGGGTGCTGTCTTCCTTAGGCTGTATTTCTCAGTTTTTGATCAAGCAAATGACAGGATTGGCCTGGCCCGTGCAGTGTAAATGCTTGGAGTGGTTCAGGAATCAGTAAATCGCTCCTAACACACATTCACTCACACTTTGGGCACTCCTGCCCAGGATGCTGGTGAACTGTATTTGGTGGTCTGTACACCCTATTCTCAGTAAAGAATAAAGGGTTTCACTCTTAATGGTGCTGAAACAAATGGTTGCCTCTGTTTGTGTCTGGGAGTGAAGGATCTAGAACCAAGTCTGAATCAAAATTGAGAGGAGCCTTACTCCAAGTGGCTTCAAGAAAAACGGAGACTCATTGAAATGATTCTGGGCGTCCAGGATACAAGAATCAGAGCAAAAACAAAGATCTCAGTGACTAGACCCAAGAAAGAAGAAGTCATCAATTCTCTCACCTTCGCTCTTTCCCTTCAGTTTACTTTGATGGTCTTAGCCTGGCAACTTTTTTCCTTAAGGCTTCTACACCTAGTGAGGGAATCCAAGCTACCTGCCCTAAGGTTTTAAATCCTGAAAGCATCACCCAGTAAGGAAAGAAGATTGCAGACATCAGAGTTCAAAGGTGTTCTCTGAATGACTCTCCGCAGATCTCATGTACACCCCTAGATCAGCCATCCTGGCAGAGACATGGGGTCCTATGACTGGCTTTACATGGTCTTTGGTCCTGACTCAGCAGCACACATAATTGTCAATTTCCTCCAGAGCTACATGACTGAAGCTGGGGAGAGGCAGCCCCAAGGATAGTGACTGAGGGATGGTCTAGGCCATGGAAGAGTTTGTGATGACCCACCAACTCCACCACCTCCTCATTTGGAGGAATTATAAGGGGTAATGAAACAGACTCTCTTCATCCCATCTCAGATGATCTTATCACTGGAGGGCTTCACCTCCAGGGGAGTTTAGATGAGGTACTTCATGCAGAGCTGGTTCCCTCTTGTTCCCACAACCCAGTCACCAGCTCTCTGCCACATACGCCTGCTCTTCCTTTACAGTCCCACTTGGTAATTGGTGGCCACAGTGGATCCCTGAGCCATCCCCCTCCTCCAGGGTCCAGAATGCCCCTTCCTTGGCCTCCAATGCTGCTGGGGAGAATGCAACGCATGTATCGGGGGACTCAGGTTACACAGAGCCTTCGGCCTTTCTGAGCTTCCTCCAGGGGTGGAGCTACAAAATATTTGCTTGGAGCTGCTATGGTTAGGCACATTTGAAGTGGAAGCATCTGTTCTTTCCACCTGGAGGCCCTCAGTAGATGCCTCAGCTGAGACAGTAGGTGTCAGAGGTTGATTTGCTTTCAGATTGACTGGTTTGATCTTCTTGTTGTATAAGGCACTCTCACGAATCTTCTCAAGCACCACAGTTCAAAACCTCAATTCTTTGGCATTCACCCTTTCTTATGGTCCAGATTGCACATCTGTACATGATTACTGGAAAAATCATAGCTTTGACAATAGAGACCTCTGCAGCAAAGTGAGTCTCTGCTTTTTAATACACTCTGCAGTTTTTACATAGCCTTTCTTCCTTCCAAGGAGCAAATGTCTTTTAATTTTGTGGCTGCTGTCAAGGTCCATAGTGATTTTGGAGCCCAAGAAAATAAAATCTGCCACTGCTTCCACTTTTCCCTCATTTATATGCCATGATGTGGTGGGATCAGTTGCCATGAATGTTGAGTATATTTTTGTGAATAGTTGTTTGAATGTTGAGTTTTAAACCAGTTTTTGCATCTCCTCTCCTCACCAAGAGGTTCTTTAGTTATTCTTTGCTTTCTGCTATTAGGGCAGTGTCATCTTCATATCTGTCGATGTTGATATTTCTCCCAGCAATCTTTATTCCAGCTTGGGATTTATGCATTCCAGCATATCGAATGATTTATCCTATATAGAAATCAAATAACCTGAGTGAGAATGTACACCTTGTCATGCTTCTTTCCCCCTTGTAAATCTTTCAGGTGTTTTGTGTTTGATTCTAAGTGCCGCTTTTTGAGCTACATACCGACTTTTCAGGAGACATGTAAGGTGATCTGGTACTCCCATTTCCTTAAGAATTTTCCACAGTTTGTTGTGGTCCACACAGTGAAAGGCTTTATAATAGTCAGTGAAGCAGATGGAAATGTTTTCTGGGATTCCCTTGCTTTCTCTATGATCCAATGGATGTTGGCAATTTGATCTCTGGTTCCTCAAACCAGTTTGTACATCTGGAAGTTTTCAGTGTATGTAGTGTTGAAGCTTAGCTTGAAGGATTTTGAGAATTACCTTGCTAGCAAGTGAGATGAGTGCAATTGCATGATAGGTTGAACATTCCTTAGATTTGCCTTTCTTTTTGATTGGAATGAAAACTGACCTTTGCCAGCACTGTGGCCACTGATGAGTTTTCCAAATTTGATGACATATTGAATGCAGCACTTTTACAGCCTCATTCTTTAGGATTTTTAAGTAGCTCAGCTGGAATTCCATCACCTGTCCTATCATTGTTCATAGTGATGCTTCCTAAGGCCCACTTGACTTCATACTCCACTATATCGAGCTTTACATGAGTGACCCAAGCATCATCACTATCTGGGTCTTTATGACCGTTTTTGTACAGTTCTTCTGTGCATTCTTGCCACCTCTTCTTAATCTCATCTGCTTCTGTTAGGTCTTTGACTTTTCTGTCCTTTATTGTGCCCATCCTTGCATGAAGTGTTCCTCTGGTAGCTCCAATTTTCCTGAAGCAATCTATACACTTTACAGTTCTATTATTTTACTCTAATTCTTTCAGTGTTCACTTATGAAGACTTTCTTATATCCTCTTGCTATTCCATAAGGTATATCTTTCCCTTTCTCCTTTGCCTTTCACTTCTCTTATTTTCTCAGCTGTTTTTAAGGCCTCATCAGGAAACCCCTTTTCCTTCTCACTTTTTGGGGATGATTTTGGTGACCACTTCTTGTACAATGTTACAAACCTCCATCCATGGTTCTTCCGGCTTCCAGACCTAATCCCTTGAATCTATTTTTCATGTCCACTATCAAATTATCAGGGATTTGATTTAGGTCATAGCTGAATGTTCTACTGCTTTTCCTTACTTACTTCAATTTAAGCCTGAATACTGCTTGCTTCTGCACAAGCATCGTTGCCACATAACCACCCACCACTCCCACTGGATGTGGAGCAAAAACACACCATTTGAGGACTCTTACCCTGGGTTTGTGGCTTTTCATGTGCTTAGCTGTGTGACCTTGATAAAGTCCCTTAACCTCAGTATTCTCATCAGGTCAATGGGCACAATGATGATAATTCCACCTCTAGATGCATGTGTGCCTGCTAAGAACAGGTGGCCCTGAGATGGCTTATTGGGTTCCTGAGTCTGGAACAAATATGAATTATTCTGCCACGTGGAGAGAAGGAAATCTTCTATTTAGAGGTTATGGCTGCCATCCCCAAGGCTAAATATGGATTCAAGCCAAATGACATCTATCTCTGAACCCTGACCTAGAACTCTGACTGTGCCAAAGCTTCTGTTTTCTGGGCCCCCAAAAGAGCTAATGATTACAGGCTCCGATTGCTCCCTTCCCAGCCTTACCAGTCAGCCTTTCCCTGTCAACTACTTCTAGCCTGAAATCACACTGCAAGGAGAGATCTAAGACTTTTCGTCTCTTTTCGGTTTCCCACATCTCCAGCGTAGCAAGCAGTAGCTGTTAGGGCTACTTGTCATAGCAACAGCTATGGCAACCTGTAGAGTCCAATCTCAGCCTGTTAAATGAAACTGTCCCCATTTGGCCCTTCATGTTTAAATTGCATACAGTTGCCTTAGAAACCTTCCTATGCTTGCTGTTTAACAACCAAATATGTATGGATTTGATCTGGTTTTCTTTCTCAAGAATGATTCCAACCATGCAATGAAGTACCCAAACATTTAGTCATCTAACTACTCACAGGAATTTACAAAAGCAAACCACCCATCCATTTCTTGCTTGCCTCAAAACAACATGGAAGTGATTTGCTGAAACAATGTGATAGATTGGCATGTACACGCCAGAAGGGACACTTTTTCTGGTTTCGTTTTCCACCTAGTGCAGAATGTCTACCACAAGCTTCGTCCTGCAGCAGCTGGTCACCTGGTTTTTTCAGACTCACCCCACTCCAGATCCCTTCAACATCCCTCAGTAAAATCTAGAGAACAAACTCAGTCAAAGCTCTCTTTCCTGCATAAAAAAATTTTGTTTTTTAGAAAACAATACTTGGTAACATAGTCAAAATTTTGTGCTCCTTGCCTTGGATTCAAGGACCTGCACCACAGGATGGGAAGCCTCCCCATCCAGCTAAGGCTTTCTCTACTCCAACCAGGACCAGAGCCCTCACTGGACCCTGTGTCCTCACTGGTATCATTCAGTTGCTAAGTCATGTCTGACTTTTTGTGATTACATGTTCGACAACAAAACAGGCTTCCCTGTCTTTCACTATTTCGTGTAGTTTCCTCAAATTCATGTCCTTTAAGTAGGTGATGCCATCTCACAATCTCATCCTTTTATTCCCTCTCCTTCTG
Source organism: Bubalus kerabau (assembly GCF_029407905.1). Lineage (NCBI taxonomy): Eukaryota > Metazoa > Chordata > Mammalia > Artiodactyla > Bovidae > Bubalus > Bubalus kerabau. The sequence goes on from NC_073628.1 coordinate 13,512,022, forward strand.
CCCAAAATCTTTCCCAGCATCAAGGTCTCTTCCAAAGAGCTTGGTCTTGACATCATTGGCCTAAGTGTTGGAGCTTCATCTTCATCATCAGCCCTTCCACTGAATATTGCTCTATCACTTAAAAACAAAACTCATGTTTCCAATCACCTAACAATATTGACCATTGATAAAGTTTAATAGAAGTGGGATCTAGTCATCTGGGAAATCCCAGCACTGCCACCCTGCCTTTCTCTTACCATTCTCTCCACCTGGCATAGAATTGCTTCCCTAGAGCTTCTCCAGCTTGAAATGGCCTGCTGACCCAAAATTGTCAGCTATCCAGGAACTGTTCTTTCCTCCTTCCTTAAAGAATTCTGCCTGCTCCCTGATTGTCCTCTGTACATCAGTTCAGTTCAATCTCTCAGTCAAGTCCAACTCTTTGCTATATCATGGAGTGCAGCTTGCCAAGTTTCCCTGTCTATCACCTACTCCCAGAGCTTGCTCAAACGCATGTTCATCAAGTTGATGATGCCACCCAACAATTTTGTCTTCTGTCTTCAACTTTGTCTCCTGCCTTTAATCTTTCCCTGTATTGGGGTCTTTTATAATTAGTCATTTCTACCCATCAATTGTCCAAAGTGATGGAGGTTCAGCTTCAGCATCAGTCCTTCCAATGAATATTCAGGACTGATTTCCTTTAGGATGGACTGGTTGGATCTCCTTGCAGTCCAAGGGACTCTCAAGAGTCTTGCCCAACACACAGTTCAAAAGCATCAATTCTTTGGTACTCAGCTTTCTTTATGGTCCAACTCTCACATCTGCTCAAGACTTCTGGAAAAACCATAGCTTTGACTATACAGACCTTTGCTGGTAAAGTAATGTGTCTGCTTTTTAGTATACTGTCAAGGTTTTTCATAGCTTTTCTTCCAAGGACCAAGTGTCTTTTTTTTTTTTTTTCACAGCTGTAGTCACTATCTACAGTGATTTTGGAGCCCAGGGAAATAAAGTATGTCACTGCTTTCATTGTTTCTCCAAGTATCTGCCATGAAATATTGGAACTGGATGCAGTTATCTTCTTTTTTTGATCTGTACATACCTAATCAAGACCATCCCCAAAAAAATGAAATGCAAAAAGGCAAAATGGTTGTCTGAGGATACCTTAAAAATAACTTAGAAAAGAAGAGACACAAAAGGCAAAAGATAAAAGAAACACATACCAATCTGAATGCAGATTTCCAAGCATAGCAAGAAGAGATTTTTAAAAAGCCTTGCTAAGTGATCAGTGCAAAGATATAGAGGAAAAAATAGAATGGGAAAAACCAGAGATCTGCTCAAGAAAATTAGAGGTATGGAACGATCATTTCATGCAAAGATGGACCAAATAAAAGACAGAAATGGCATAGACTTAAGAGAAGCAGAATATATTAAGAAGAGGTTGAGAGAATATTAGAAGAACTATACAAAAAGGATATAATTGACCCAGAAAACCACGATGGTGTGATCACTCCCTTAGAGCTGGACATCCTGAAATGTGAAGTCAATAGGGCCTTAAGAAGCATCGCTACGAGTAAAGCTAGTGGATGTGATGGAATTGCAGTTGAGCTATTTCAAAGCCTAAAATATGATGATGTTAAAATGCTGCACTTAATAGGCTAGCAAATTTGAAAATTCAGCAGTGGCCACAGGACTGGAAAGGTCGATTTCCTTGCAATTCCAAAGAGAGGCAATTTCAAAGAATGTTCAACTACCAAACAGTTGCACTCATCTCACATGCTACCAAAGTAATTTCTCCAATCAAGTCTTCAACAATACATGAACTGTGAATTTCCACATGTTTAAGCTGGATTTAGGAAAGGCAGAAGAACAAGACATCAAATTGACATCCTTAGTTGGATCATAGAGAAAGCAAGAAAATTCCAGAACTATACCTACTTCTGCTTTATTGACCATGCAAAAGCCTTTGACTGTGTGGATCACAACAAACTGTAGAAAACTTATGGAGATTGGAATACCAGACCATCTTACCTGCCTTTTGAGAAATCTGTGTGCAGGTCAAGAAGCAACAGTCAGAACTCAACATGCAACAACAGAGTGGTTCCAAATCAGGAAAGGAGTACATAAAGGCTGTATATTGTCACCCTGCTTATTTAAATTATATGCTGAGTACATCATGTGAAATGCCCAACCGGATAAAGCACAAGCTGGAATCACGTTTGCTGGTAGAAATATCAATAACCTCAGATATGCAGAAGTCACCACTCTCATGGCAGAACTTGAAGAGAAACTAAAGAGCCTCGTGATGAAAATGAAAAAGGAGAGTGAAACATCTAGCTTAAACTCCACATTCAGAAAATGAAGATCATGGCATTTTGTCCCATCACTTCATGGCAAATAGATGGGGAAACAATGGAAACAGTGAGATACTTTATTTTGGGGGGCTCCAAAATCACTGCAAATGATGACTGCATCCATGAAATTAAAAGATGCTTGGTTGTTTGAAGAAAAGCTATGACAAGTCTAGCAGCATTTTTTAAAGCAGAGACATTACTTTCCTGAAAAAGTTCAGTATAATCAAAGCTATGATTTTTCCAGTTTTCATGTATGGATGGCACATTTGGAGCATAAAGAATGGTGAGTAATGAAGAATTGAAGGTTTTGAACTCTGGTGTTGGATAAGACTCTTGTGAGTCCCTTGGACTACAAAGAGATCCAACAATCCATGCTAAAGGAAATCAATCATTAATATTCATTGGAAGGACTGATGCTGAAGCTGAAACTCCAATAATTTGGCCAACTGATGTGAAGAACTTACTCATTGGAAAAGACCCTATTACTGGGAAAGGTTGAAGGCAGGAGGAGAAGAGGATGACAGAGGATGAGATGGTTGGATGGCATCACTGACTCGATGACATGAGTTTGAGCAAGATCCAGGAGTTGGTGAAGGACAGAGAAGCCTGGCGTGCTGCAGTCCATGGGGTTGCAAAGAGTCGGACATGACTGAGCGACTGAAGTGAACATACCCCATAGTAAATGCTATTTGTAACTGTCATGTTTCTCCAGCAAGACGGGGCTCCCCAAAGCCCCATATCCCTAGTTAGCCTGCACCCATGCACAGAAGTCACTGCCTAGCATTCACAAGGCATTCAGTGAGTTCTGATTGCAGGGGAACCTCCATTTTGGTCAACATAAAGGAGTAAATGACACATTTATCCTCCTATCTCAAACAACATGAAAGTAGATGAGATAAATAAAAGAGCAGTTTTTTACATCAAATTTCAGGCAGCAGAGAATGGATTCCTGAAGCAGGGAGCAAGCAAGGTGAGTTCTACAATTGCCCCAACTCTAGAAATAGTTTCCAACACCTACATGGAAGGGCTATCTAGGCAGAGACAAAGGTCTCCTCAAGAAGAGAGATTTGAGACTCTAGATAGTTAGAGTTCACAGGAGAGAGCTACACACAGAGAACTGTGTGAGTGTACAGGTGATACCCTTCCAGTTTTCAGCAGAGAGTTGATAGTACTGGTCAGGATTATAAGGAACAATCCTTGAGTTTCAAATTGCTCCAAGTCTATTGGTGTCCATACCCACCAGCATGGAAATTACTCATAATTCCCATGACATCAGTATGGCCCTGAAGACAATATTGCCTTACTAATGGGGAATAGTAAATCTGGTCTAGGCTGGTGTTATATCAGCCAAAAAACCTGGACAGCAAGCCTTCAAAAAATACAATTGTTTCAAATAAATTAAAAGTGTTTGCAAACAGTGCCAGGAATAATTTATAAAAATTAAGAATATCCAGCATCCAAAGGGTAAAATTTGCCATGTCCATACATCTGTGTTTCCTTTGCTGTCTTGCATACAAGATTATCATTACCATCTTTCCAATCCAATATCCAATTTAAAATTTCCATATTAATTGTGAAAATATTTGTCCTAGATCAATCCAAATATTGTAAAGTAATTATCCTCTACTTAGGATAAATACATAAATTTAAAAAGAAAAAAATTTCCAATGTGTAAAGAAGCAAGGAAATATGTATAATGAGGGAAAATCAATTAGTAAAAACACAGTTAAAATATACATCACATAATTAGCAGGGGAGGACATTAAAATGCTTCCTGGAATAATAATCTTTATAGTCATGAAGATGAAGAATATTGAGTGTGTTAAATACAGACATGGAAAATAGAAATGAAAAGACTGTGGGAAAAAATTTAATTGTGCCTCACAGAAATTTGAAACAACTTTAATACCACTGAAATATATGAGAATGGAATTCCACAGGAAATGAAAGAAGGATAATAGAGAAAAGAATTTCATAATGACTTGCTGAAAATTTTCCAGATATGATGAACGCTTTAAACCCATTAACACAGAAGTTCAATTAATTCAAGGACAAGAAATAGGACAACTGTTCAAAGGTACATGAAAATTCATTGTTTAAAACAATCAACCAAAGAAATGTAACCAGAAGGAAAAACAGACATAGTAGAACAAAAAATGGGAACGACAGCAGATTAGGCATATGAAACAATGTTAGTCAGAGGACACTGGCACCACATCTTAAAATGCTGAGAAATATAATTGACTCAGAATTTTATACCCAAGAAAAATACATATCAAAAACAAGATAAAATACTTTCTAAGATGTACAACAACTATGAGACTGCATCACCACCAACAGACAAATGTAAGAAGAAATGTTTTTTTAAAAGGCCTCAAATGTGAGATCTGTATAATTCTAGCCATATCAGTCCTTCAAAAGACCTTGATCAGGAGAAACTAATATTAAAGTATAAATAGTCATTGTGTTTCTACATACTTCTATAAAATGTTGCTAACTCCTCAGTACTGGATATTGTAATGCTGGTGGATTAGGTGGAGAAGTGATGTGAACAGAAGTACGGAAGGTGAGACAGGTAGGTCAGAATGTGAGGTAACAAAAACAAGGTATTTAGAAACTGAAGTGAGAGAGATTTGGGACCTGAGTTGAAAAAGCAGTTTTCAAACCAAATTGAGTCATGTGGTATATATAATCCTCATTTTAGTCCTAAGAAGATCTCTACTGACCAGACTGTCTTTTTTTTTTTTTTCTGAGCACAGTTCAGATCCATCCAGCTGTCTCTCATTGAAGCTCCTTCCTCCTGGCTCCCACACTGTGCCCAGCTGTTCAGACTAATATATACAGAAAAGGTTTGTTCTTTAAGGCAGACACTGCTGGCTGCCTGCAAAATGGTCTATTCTCTGCTTATTTTTCAAAACTGAAAATAATGTGTTATATAGCCATAAGCCTAGTACTACAGGACTGCATTTCCTACCCGTCCGTGCTCTTGGTCATGACTGGTGGCTGAGATGCAAGCAGACCTGTAAGAGGGATTTCTTGGAAAACTGCTTTAAAGGAGCTGATTTAGCTGAGAGATGAGTCTCTTCCCTTCCTTACCTTCTTCCTAACTGTTCCCTGGATTTTAGTTGTGATGGCTGGAACTCCTGCAGTTGTGTTGGACAATCATGTAACGTTGGAGATAGATACCACCCAATCTCTCACTGGCTCACCTCCAGCTTTGTTCCAGTGGGAGAGAAAAATCAAGTTTATCTTGCTAAAGTTATGGTTGTTTTAGTTTTTTGCAATGCACATCCAAACTAATCCTGATAATACTATGTGTTTAATATGATATAAGCTTATTATTTTGTTGGGTTTAGTGAATATATTTATATTTTACATTTCTCTTATTTTTTATCTTATAAATTGATTCATCAACCACAGGTATATCTAAATTTTATAACTGCAAAATTATTATTATAATCATACTTTTATATAGATTTTGCATTTTTATACTTTCTTATCTTCTTTCCTTTCTTGTTTTCTCCATATTTTTAGAGCCTTGGCCATTTCCTCGCCTATAACCTCATCCATATCTATATCTGCAGACCAAAACAGGCTGAAAGCTGTCTGGGGAGAACCAAAGAAGAATTCATTAGAGGGACATGAATGAAGGGTGGTGGCCCTTGTTACTCATCATGAATGTTCTGTAGTAGGATCACATTCCCCTGCCCTTCTGTGGACCCACCACCCCTAGGTTTTCCACGACCATGGAAGATACTTCGGCCAGTGAAATTTGAGTAGAGGTGATATGTCACTTCCAAATGGAAGTATTATTTTCTGTCCCACTAGCTGGAATGCAGATGTAATGACAGGAGCTGGAGCAGCCATGTTAGACCAGAGGTAAGTAGCACAGGTGGAAGATATAACAAGAAAGAAGTGGGTCCCCATTTCTGTGGAGAGACCTGCACTAAGATTATATTAAAGACAATTGAAATTGTATTGTATTTAAGACAATGTTATTTAAGGTTCAATTACAGTAGTTGAACCTGTAACCTAACACTCAGAATAAGTGATCTTTGTGTTAGCCTTGTCTTGACATTAGAGTCTCGTATAATAAGACAAGATCTACTGACATATACTTCCAAGTGAGTCAAGTGTCAGCCTGCCCTCTGAAAGCTGTGGTCTACTGTGGGTTTCATAAACTCAAGCAAGAACAAAGCAACATGGTGGGGACAGCTTCAAGATGCTGTAGGAACACTTGGGAGGGGAACCTAAATCAGTCCTGTTCTCAGGAGGTTACTTGAAGTAGCGGACAATCTTCTATTGGTCTCCTTAAAAATAGGCCATGGTGTCAGTTTCATGTAAAAGTGACGTATTTCAAATTCCTTCCAGAGTGTTTTCCCTTTTGATCCAGTGCTTAAGATACGCATTTGAGACATGGCTTGGGAAGATTTCAAAAGCCCCAGGGCAACAAAACCAGCGGGCCACAACTACTGAGACTGAGTGCCCTAGACCCCGTGATCTGCGTCAAGAGAAACACAGTATTGAAAAGCCAGTGTACTGCAATTACAGAGTAGCCCCAGTTCGCTGCAAATAGAGAAGTTCTGAGCAGCAATGAAGTCTTAGTGCAGCCAAAATTTATATATATATATATATATATATATACATACATATATATATATATATAAATTAACAATAACACAAGAATTGTGGGAAACGTTAATATCCCACTCACACCCATAGATAAATCAACTAAACAGGTAAATAACCAGGAAACACAAACTTTAAATGATACAATATACCAGTTAGACCTAATTGATATCTACAGGACATTTACGCCAAAACAATGAAATTCACCTTTTTCACAGGTGCACGTGGAAACTTCTCTAGGATAGACCACATCCTGTGGCATAAATCTTACCTTGGTAAATTCAAAATAACTGAAATAATTCCAAGCATCTTTTCTGGCCAGAATGCAATAAGATTAGATCTCAATTACAGGACAAAATCTATTAAAAATTCCAACATATGGAGAATGAACAACAAGCTGCTGAATAACCAACAATCCACAGAAGAAATAAAAAAAGGAAATCAAAATATGCATAGAAATGAATAAAAATGAAAACACAACAACCCCAAAACTATGGAACACTGTAAAAGCAGTGTTAAGGGGAAGGTTCATAGCAATACAGCTTACCTCAAGAAAAAAGAAAAAAGTCAAATAAATAACCTAACACTACACATAAAGCAACTAGAAAAGGAAGAAATTAAGAACCCCAGGGTTAGTAGAAGGAAAGAAAACTTAAAAATTAGGGCATAAATAAATGCAGAAGAAACAAACGAGACCAAAAGAAAAATCAACAAAGCCAAAAGCTGGTTCTTTGAGAGGATAAATAAAGTTGACAAACCATTTGCCAGACTCATCAAGAAACAAAGGGAGAAGAATCAAATCAACAAAATTAGAAATGAAAATGGAGAGATCACAAAAGACAACAGAGAAATACAAAGGATCATAAGAGATTACTCTCAGCAACTATATGCCAATAAAATGGACAACTGAAAAGAAATGGACAAATTCTTAAAAAAATAAACTTTCCAAAACTGAACCAGGAAGAAATAGAAAATCTTAACAGACCCATCACTATCATAGAAATTGAAACAGTTATCAGAAATTTTCCAACAAACAAAAGCCCATGACTAGATGGCTTCACAGCTGAATTCTACCAACAATTTAGAGAAGAGGTAACACCTATCCTGCTCAAACTCTTCCAGAAAATTGCAGAGGAAGGTAAACTTCCAAACTCATTCTATGAGGCCACCATCACCCTAATACCAAAACCTGACAAAGATCCCACAAAAAAAGAAAACTACAGGCCAATATCACTGATGAACATAGATGCAAAAATCCTTAACAAAATTCTAGCAATCAGAATCCAACAACACATTAAAAAGATCATACACCATGACCAAGTGGGCTTTATCCCAGGGATGCAAGGATTCTTCAATATCCACAAATCAATCAATGTAATACACCACATTAACAAATTGAAAAATAAAAACCATATGATTATCTCAATAGATGTAGAGAAAGCCTTTGACAAAATTCAACATTCATTTATGATAAAAACTCTCCAGAAAGCAGGAATAGAAGGAACATACCTCAACATAATAAAAGCTATATATTACAAACCCACAGCAAACATTATCCTCAATGGTGAAAAATTGAAAGCATTTCCTCTAAAGTCAGGAACAAGACAAGGGTGCCCACTTTCACCATTACTATTCAACATAGTTTTGGAAGTTTTGGCCACAGCAATCAGAGCAGAAAAAGAAGTAAAAGGAATCCAAATTGGAAAAGAAGAAGTAAAACTCTCACTATTTGCAGATGACATGATCCTCTACATAGAAAACCCTAAAGACTCCACCAGAAAATTACTAGAACTAATCAATGACTATAGTAAAGTTGCAGGATATAAAATCAACACCCAGAAATCCCTTGCATTCCTATACACTAATAATGAGAAAACAGAATGAGAAATTAAGGAAACAATTCCATTCACCATTGCAACGGAAAGAATAAAATACTTAGGAATACATCTACCTAAAGAAACTAAAGACCTATATATAGAAAACTATAAAACACTGGTGAAAGAAATCAAAGAGGATACTAATAGATGGATAAATATACCATGTTCATGGATTGGAAGAATCAATATAGTGAAAATGAGTATACTACCCAAGGCAATTTATAGATTCAATGCAATCCCTATCAAGATACCAACAGCATTCTTCACAGAGCTAGAACAAATAATTTCACAATTTGTATGGAAATACAAAAAACCTCAAATAGCCAAAGTGATCTTGAGAGAGAAGAATGGAACTGGAGGAATCAACCTACCTGACTTCATGCTCTACTACAAAGCCACAGTTATCAAGACAGTATGGTACTGGCACAAAGACAGAAACATAGATCAATGGAACAAAATAGAAAGCCCAGAGATAAATTCATGCACATATGGACACCTTATCTTTGACAAAGGAGGCAAGAATATACAATGGATTAAAGACAATCTCTTTAACAAGTGGTGCTGGGAATTCTGGTCAACCACTTGTAAAAGAATGAAACTAGAACACTTTCTAACACCATACACAAAAATAAACTCAAAATGAATTAAAGATCTAAACATAAGACCAGAAACTATAAAACTCCTAGAGGAGAACATAGGCAAAACACTCTCTGACATACATCACAGCAGGATCCTCTATGACCGACCTCCCAGAATATTGGAAATAAAAGCAAAAATAAACAAATGGGACCTAATTAACCTTAAAAGCTTCTGCACATCAAAGGAAACTATTAGCAAGGTAAAAAGACAGCCTTCAGAATGGGAGAAAATAATAGCAAATGAAGCAACTGACAAACAGCTAATCTCAAAAATATACAAGCAACTCCTACAGCTCAACTCCAGAAAAATAAATGACCCAATCAAAAAATGGGCCAAAGAACTAAATAGACAGTTCTCCAAAAAAGACATACAGATGGCTAACAAACACATGAAAAGATGCTCAACATCACTCATTATCAGAGAAATGCAAATCAAAACCACAATGAGGTATAATTTCACACCAGTCAGAATGGCTGCGATCCAAAAGTCTACAAGCAATAAATGCTGGAGAGGGTGTGGAGAAAAGGGAACCCTCTTACACTGTTGGTGGGGATGCAAACTAGTACAGCCACTATGGAGAACAGTGTGGAGATTCCTTAAAAAACTGGAACTAGAACTGCCTTATGATCCAGCAATCCCACTGCTGGGCATACACACTGAGGAAACCAGAAGGGAAAGAGACACGTGTACCCCAATGTTCATCACAGCAGTTTATAATAGCCAGGACATGGAAGCAACCTAGATGTCCATCAGAAGATGAATGGATAAGAAAGCTGTGGTACATATACACAATGGAGTATTACTCAGCCATTAAAAAGAATACATTTGAATCAGTTCTAATGAGGTGGATGGAACTGGAGCCTATTATATAGAGTGAAGTAAGCCAGAAAGAAAAACACCAATACAGTATACTAACACATATATATGGAATTTAGAAAGATGGTAATGATAACCCTGTGTACGAGACAGCAAAAGAGACACTACTGTATAGAACAGTCTTATGGACTCTGTGGGAGAGGGAGAGGGTGGGAAGATTTGGGAGAGTGGCATTGAAACATGTAGAATATCATGTATGAAACGAGTTGCCAGTCCAGGTTCGATGCACGATATTGGATGCTTGGGGCTGGTGCACTGGGACGACCCAGAGGTATGGAATGGGGAGGAAGGAGGGAGGAGGGTTCAGGATGGGGAACACATGTATACCTGTGGTGGATTCATTTTGATATTTGGCAAAACTAATACAATTATGTAAAGTTTAAAAATAAAAAAAAAGAAAAAAGAAAAAAAAGACAACTAAAAAAATAATAAAATAATAAAATAAAATTAAAATTAAAAAAAAATAGAGAAGAGCTAACACCTATCCTACTCAAACTCTTCCAGAAAATTGCAGATGAAGACAAACTGCCAAACTCATTCTATGAGGCCACCATCACCCAAATACCAAAACCAGACAAAGATGCCACATATAGACCAGTATCACTGATGAACATAGATGCAAAAATCCTTAACAAAATTCTAGCAAACAGAGTCCAACAACATATTAAAAAGCTCATACATCATGACCAAGTGGGCTTTATCTGAGAGATGCAAGGATTCTTCAATATCCATAAATCAATCAACATAATATACCACATTAACAAATTGAAAGATAAGAACCATATGATTATCACAATAGATGCAGAGAAAGCCTGTTAAAAAATTCAACATCCATTTATGATAAAACCCTCCAGAAAGCAGGAATAGAAGGAACCCACCCCAAAATAATAAAAGCTATATATGACAAACCCACAGCAAACATTATCCTCAAAGGTGAAAAATTGAAAGCATTTCCCCTAAAGTCAGGAATAAGACAAAGGTGTCCACTCCCATCTTTAGTATTCAACATAGTTTTTTAAGTTTTGGCCACATCAATAAGAGCAGAAAAAGAAATAAAAGGAATCCAGACTGGAAAAGAAGAAATAAAACTCTCGATATTTGCAGATGACATGATCCTATACATAGAAAACCCTAAAGATTCCACCAGAAAATTACTAGAGCTAATCACTGCATATAGTAAAATTGCAGGATATAAATCAACACACTGAAATCCCTTTCATTCCTATACACTAATAATGAGAAAATAAAAAAAGAAATTAAGGAAACACTTCCATTCACCATTGCAATGAAAAGAATAAAATATGTAGGAATATATCTACCTAAAGAAACAAAAGACTTATCTATAGAAAACTATAAAACACAGGTGAAAGAAATCAAAGAGGACACTAATAGATGGAGAAATATACCGTGTTCATGGATCAGAAAATTCAATATAGTGAAAATGTGTATACTACCCAAAACAATCTATAGATTCAATGCAATCCCTAGCAAGCTACCAACGGTATTTTTCACAGAAATAGAAAAAATAATTTCACAATTGGTATGGAAATACAAAATACCTCGAATAGCCAAAGCAATCTTGAGAAAGAAGAATGGAACTGGAGGAATCAACCTGCCTGACTTCAGGCTCTAATAAAAAGCTGCATTCATCAAAACAGTATTGTACTTGTACTAGCACAAAGACAGAAACGTAGATTAGTGAAACAAAATAGAAAGCCCAGAGATAAATCCACACACCTATGGACACCTTATCTTTGACAAAGGAAGCAAAAATACACAATGGAGAAAAGACAATCTCTTTAACAAGTGTTGCTGGAAAAACTGGTCAACCATTTGTAAAAGAATGAGACTAGAACGCTTTCTAACACCATACACAAAAATAAACTCAAAATTGATTAAATATCTAAACATAAGACCAGAAACTCTAAAACTCCTAGAGGAAAACACTCTCCAACATAAATCACAGCAGGCTTCTCTATGACCCAACTCCCAGAGTATTCTAAATAAAAGCAGAAATAAACAAATGGGACCTAATTAAACTCAAAAGCTTTTGCACAATAAAGGAAATGATAAGCAACGTGAAAAGACAGCCTTCAGATTGGGAGAAAATAATAACAAATGAAGCAACGGACAAAGAATTAATCTCAAAACTAAGCAAGCAACACCTGCAGCTCAATTTCAGAAAAATAAATGAACCAATCAAAAAATGGGCCAAAGAACTAAACAAACATTTCTCCGAAGAAGACATACACATGGCTAACAAACACAAGAAAAGTTGCTCAACATCGCTCATTATCAGATCAGATCATCAGTCGCTCAGTCGTGTCTGACTCTTTGCGACCCCATGAATCGCAGCACGCCAGGCCTCCCTGTCCATCACCAGCTCCCAGAGTTCACTCAAACTCACGTCCATCGAGTCAGCGATGCCATCCAGCCATCTCATCCTCTGTCGTCCCCTTCTCCTCCTGCCCCCAGTTCCTCCCAGCATCAGAGTCTTTTCCAATGAGTCAACTCTTCACATGAGGTGGCCAAAGTACTGGAGTTTCAGCTTTAGCATCATTCCTTCCAAAGAACACCCAGGACTGATCTCCTTTAGAATGGACTGGTTGGATCTCCTTGCAGTCCAAGGGACTCTCAAGAGTCTTCTCCAACACCAGTTCAAAAGCATCAATTCTTTGGCGCTCAGCCTCCTCACATTCCAACTCTCACATCCATACATGACCACAGGAAAAACCATAGCCTTGACTAGACAAACCTTTGTTGGCAAAGTAATGTCTCTGCTTTTGAATATGCTATCTAGGTTGGCCATAACTTTCCTTCCAAGGAGTAAGCGTCTTCTAATTTCATGGCTGCAATCACCATCTGCAGTGATTTTGGAGCCCAGAAAAGTAAAGTCTGACACTGTTTCCACTGTTTCCCCATCTATTTCCCATGAAGTGATGGGACCGGATGCCATGATCTTTGTTTTCTGAATGTTGAGCTTTAAGGCAGTTTTTTCACTCTCCACTTTCACCTTCATTAAGAGGCGTTTTAGTTCCTCTTCACTTTCTGCTATAAGGGTGGTGTCATCTGCATATCTGAGGTTATTGATATTTCTCCCGGCAATCTTGATTCCAGCTTGTGCTTGTTCCAGCCCAGCGTTTCTCATGATGTACTCTGCATATAAGTTAAATAAACAGGGTGACAATATACAGCCTTGACGAACTCCTTTTCCTATTTGGAACCAGTCTGTTATTCCATGTCCAGTTCTAACTGTTGCTTCCTGACCTGCACACAAATTTCTTAAGAGGCAGATCAGGTAGTCTGGTAACTCCATCTCTTGAAGAATTTTCCACAGTTTATTGTGATCCACACAGTCAAAGGCTTTGGCATAGTCAATAAAGCAGAAATAAATGTTTTTCTGGAATTCTCTTGTTTTTCTGATGATCCAGCGGATGTTTGCAATTTGATCTCTGGTTCCTCTGCCTTTTCTAAAACCAGCTTGAACATCTGGAATTTCACAGTTCAAATATTGCTGAGGCCTGGCTTGGAGAATTGTGAGCATTACTTTACTAGCGTGTGAGATGAGTGCAATAGTGTGGTAGTTTGAGCATTCTTTGGCATTGCCTTTCTTTGGGATTGGAATGAAAACTGACCTTTTCCAGTCCTGTGGCCACTGCTGAGTTTTCCAAATTTGCTGGCATACTGAGTGCAGCAATTTCACAGCATCATCTTTCAGGATTTGGAATAGCTCAACTGGAATTCTATCACCTCCACTAGCTTTTTTCATAGTGATGCTTTCTAAGGCCCACTGGATTTCACATTCCAGGATGTCTGGCTCTAGGTCAGCGATCACACCATCGTGATTATCTGGGTCATAAAGATCTTTTTGTACAGTTCTTCTGTGTATTCTTGCCATCTCTTAATATCTTCTGCTTCTGTTGTGTCCATACCATTTCTGTCCTTTATCAAGCCCATCTTTGCATGAAATATTCCTTTGGTATCTCTGATTTTCTTGAAGAGATCTCTAGTCTTTCCCATTCTGTTGTTTTCCTCTATTTCTTTGCATTGATTGCTGAAGAAGGCTTTCTTATCTCTTCTTGCTATTCTTTGGAACTCTGCATTCAGATGTTTGTATCTTTCCTTTTCTCCTTTGCTTTTCACTTCTCTTCTTTTCACAGCTATTTGTAAGGCCTTCCCAGACAGCCATTTTGCTTTTTTGCATTTCTTTTCCATGGGGATGGTCTTGATCCCTGTCTCCTGTACAATGTCACGAACCTCATTCCATAGCTCAGCAGGCACCCTATCTATCAGATCTATGCCCTTAAATCTATTTCTCACTTCCTCTGTATAATCATAAAGGATTTGATTTAGGTCATACCTGAATGGTCTAGTGGTTTTCCCTACTTTCTTCAATTTAAGTTTGAATTTGGCAATAAGGAGTTCATGGTCTGAGCCACAGTCAGCTACTGGTCTTGTTTTTGCTGACTGTATAGAGCTTCTCCATCTTTGGCTGCAACGAATATAATCAATCTGATTTCGGCGTTGTCAGAACCACAATGAGGTACCATGTCACGCCAGTCAGAATGGCTGCTATCCAGAAGTCTACAAACAATAAATACTGGAGAGGGTGTGGAGAAAAGGGAATCCTCTTACACTGTTGGTGGGAATGCAAACTAGTACCACCACTCTGGAGAACAGTGTGGAGATTCCTTAAAAATCTGGAACTAGAATTGCCATATGACCCAGCAATCCCTCTGCTGGGCATACACACCAAGGTAACCAGAATTGAAAGAGCACCTGTATCCCAATGTTCATCACAGCACTGTATATAATAGCCAGGACCTGGAAGTAACCTAGCTGTCCATCAGCAGACGAATGGATAAGAAAGCAGTGGTACATATACACAATGGAATATTACTCAACCATTAAAAAGAATACATTTGAATCAGCTCTAATGAGGTGGGGTGAAACTGCAGCTTATTATACAGAATGAAGTAAGCGAGAAAGAAAAACACCAATATAGTATACTAACACATATATATGGAATTTAGAAAGATGGTAACGATAACCCCATATGCAAGACAGCAAAAGAGATACAGATGTATAGAACAGTTCTTTGGACTCTGTGGGAGAGGGTGAGGGTGGGATGATTTCGGGGAATGGCATTGTCAGTCCAGGTTTGACATATGAGATAGGGTGCTTGGGGATGGTGTATTGGGATGACCCAGAGGGATTTGATGGGGAGGGGGGAGGGAGGGGGGTTAAGGATGAGGAACACATGTACACCTGTGGCAGATTCATGTCAATGTATGGCAAAACTATTACCATATTGTAAAGTAACTAGCCTCCAATTAAAGCAAATCAATTTATATTAAAACTATTCTTAAAGAGATATAAATTAGGTATCAGGGGAAGCAGGACATGAAAATGGATGAAACAGTCTGTGTCTGATATCATGCAAGTCGTGGAGAGGGAAGCTACAACCTGTTTTCATAGGGAACTTTGGACATAATATATGCCTCAAACGTGCCCCAACCCAAGACTAGGGAGCTGGGATTTCACTCTCCCACTAGCACCTCCCTCTCATCCTTCAACTAACTCTGAACTGGTGTCTCAGAGCCTTTGTATTAGATCCTCCAAAGACAAATCAAAGGTGACACTAGAAGCAAAGACACCAAAGCTCAGGAAAATGAAATCTCAGATAATGTCTCAATTTCTGCCCCCACTCTGCCATCTCCAGCATCATATCTGGAATCCTGTGAGTTTAAAGATCTCCATGATTCTCTAGACATCAGCATTTTTCAAAATTCAGCTTTTAATTTACATAGGAGTATAGTTAATTTACAGTATTGTATTAATATTAGTTGTATGGGAAATTAATTCCCTTATACATACACATATATCCATTCTTCCTTAGATTCTTTTCCCATACAGGTTATTAAAGACTATTGAGCAGAATTCCTGTGCTGTACAGTAGGTATTTTGCTGGGAGCCGGCATATTGCATATTGAGTGAGGATCTGTAATAGCTCAACTGGAATTCTATCACTGCCGGGAGCCAGCGTGAGGCACTCCGCCCATGACAAAGGTCATGAGGAAGGAGGCTCGGCATACGCAAAGGCGGGATTGAGCCTCAGGAGTCCCCCTGGAAATTCTCGAGCATCTACCCCCAAAACCAGAGTCTGCCTACTTTCTGCTTTGTGCTTTCACCTACACCTCTGACTTTACGGGGGGCTGTCTCCCACTACCTCTCTCTGAAAAAAAGAGTTAGCTTACAGCTCCAGTTAATAATTCCTGGGTGTGACAGTGTTTAACCTACAAACTCCTTTGGAAATCCTCTAGCCTGCCTGAATAGGTTTTTCCGGCCACATGTGATTGTTCAGAGCCTCCCAACTGTGAGAGGCAGGAGATGTTCTAAACTGCCTAAACACAGATTCCTTTGAGTAGTTAAAAGATTGATTAGAAATTGTATTGGTGAAGGGTTTTTCACTTGTTGGGCCAATGTTTGCTGCTAAGTCTCCACACTCCTTACCTACTGTGTCCTTGGCAGTGTATTGATTGATATAATGGGTGTATAGAAATGTAAAATGCAGCTTTGTCCAATGCTTTTTTGGAGGCTGGTGCCTGACTTTGGAATAATCACCTTTAGAGAAAAATAAGTTTCTTAAAATGTTAACAGGCCTCCGGGCCAGAAGATGATGTCAATCACCTGAACTTTTGCATATGATAAGTTTGAAAGCCTGGCTTAGATTAGAACCAGGAACTGCTGTCCTTGCATGACTCCACCCCTTCCCCCATTATCCTCTATGCATACCTTAAGGTATAAAAACTACTTTGGAAAATAAAGTGCGGGCCTTGTTCACTGAAACTTGGTCTCCCCATGTCACTCTCTCTCCCAAATTCTAGCTGAGTCTCCATCTGGAGCGCAGAACCCACCATGCTTGCTAATTATGCCTGGGCTTCTAAGATCCGACCGGGGAGGCCTCAGTGTCTCCTCTCCTTCGGGAGAACGGAAGGACGCCTGCGGCCTACGTAAGTGGTGCAAACTTCTTGTCTTGAAGTTTTATTGGTCTCCCGCGTAAACCAAGCTACTCAGCCTCTTTTCTCCACTGAATTTTCCTACTGAGCTATCCTCATTCTATTACTCTTTATTATCTCTAATTAACATTTGAATAGGTCTCCTAGCCATCTCTCCTTCGAATACCCTGGATCAGCCGGGGCTGGACCTCGGCAGTATTTGTTGATTACCTATTAAATAAAGTAATATACATATATTAATCTCAAACTCTCAATTTATCCCTCTCCCACCTTTCCACTTTAGTAACTATAATTATTGTTTTGATGGAGGGAAGTGTCTATAGGCACTTTTTGGATCAGGGTCTGTGCTTGAGAGAGTGCAGTGGTGAGGGAAAGCAAGCCTGAGAGAGACACACTTGAGATGATGGTAAATGTTGAGAAGGACCTAGCCATGCAAATGGTGGGAGAAAATCATTGTAGTTGTGGGAAGTAGACCCTGCTAAGTACCAAGGTAACAAAGCTTAATAAATAGCTACGCTTCTACTGCCAACCTTCCTTCCATACTTGGGACTTAGCCTACAGGTCAACCACCATGACCTCATCCCATGCTTCACTTGTGAGTTAGCAGCAATGAGGCATGTCAGCCTTCCCAAGAAGGCTATCACGAGAGAACCTGGGGCTATCACGAGGCTGAATATGCTCTGGACTCAGGGATGTGTCCACAAACTGGTTATCACCAGGAGCATCAGGTGCCAAGGGCACCACCAATGGCTTTATTTCCATGTACTTGTTCTCATGAGTAGAAACACCAAGGAACTGATAGAGCAAAGAAACAAGTAATGACTCTTGTTTCATCTTGCCCCATGTGATTCCCACGGTCCTTTGACCACACTACTTTCTGCCCAAAAACTCTTTAATCTATTCCTTCTTCAAAGGTGGCTTGTGAATAACATCAGCACCTGACTCTGAAGCCTGGTGAATGGAACTCAACTCACAATCAGCTGGGACCCAGAGATGTCCAGCCTTATCCTGTGTTTCTGTCCTTTTTCTCCAACCAGATTCATAAAGCAAAGTCCTGAAAAAAACATAAGTGTGATTGTAACCCTCTCAAGGCCTTTGAAGCTCCAAGGTCTATTTTGAGAATCAAAGTGGGAACACATCCATTTCATCCAGGCTAGTCTCAAACCGCATCCTCGCTCACACAGGGGTTCCCTGAGGTAACATAAGACACTTATCTAAGTTACCAGAAGGCTGAGAAAGGAATGCTTCTCGCTTTAATGCAGGTGCATGTTATCCAATCACCCAAGGTCTGTGTTGTGTGAATGAGGATAGAGAGCTCTTTGAATTCTGAGTTCAGAGTGAGTTGTAACCACCTGCAGGACTGCCTCTTGGGGTCACTACAGCTGGGGTACCCCCACTGTGCCTGGAACCCAAAATAAACAACCCTGAATATTGCTTTAGTGCTGCTACATGGAGGTAGATCTGCTGATAAAATTGGAACTAGACTTTAGGGGCAAATGGAATGGAAATTCCACTCTGGTGTTTGCAGACATCTGAAATCTACCCATCAGTGGATGCAATTGAGCTTTCTCTCATCTTCCCATTCCTGGAAGTCTCCTAGCCTGGGAACCTGAGTTCCTGGGTCCTAAGTCTTCACTAACTTACCTGCAGCCTTAAGGTGAATCAAACACCCCAGGGTTCAGTTTCCCACCTCTTGGATGAGGGAGACTGGACTTGCTCCAGAATACTTGTCCCAAACTGAAGCTTAGTGCCAATCAGTGGACAAGTGGCTCAGAGGTGGGTGTCACTGGGGATGCAGAGGCTGCCTCTGGTAGGCAGGGGGATGTAACTGTCTGGTGATATTCATGGGTTCTTGGCTCAGGACTTGGAGTGGTAAACCACTTGGCACACAGCTGCTGTGACACCGAGGACCTTAGAGGCCTTGCCCACTGGAACTTACCATCATATGGGTTCGGTGGGATCAGATCAGGTAGTTATAAGTCAGAAGTTACCAATGAGGAAGCTTGTAGAATCCTCAGCAGAACTCAAATTAGGCAACACTGGGAACAAGATATGCCAGAACTCTTAGACAAATTTTGTAGCATTTTAAATAGTATTTAAAGTAGGTCATCTTTTGGATGACCTGCCATTTGCTCTCTGGCTTGTGATGATACCCACAGTTAGAGTGGAATCAAAGGGCTCCTTGGGGGGGCTGTCCCTCTCCCTGTGACTCATTAGCAGTGAGTACAGCTCTATCCCCTCCACATCTGGAGCAAAAATTAAAGCAGGAAGGATGCAACCTCCAAGTTTTACAGGAAGACTCAAGTATGCCTGGCCCTCAGTTAGGCAATTCTTTTCCCAGTGCTTCTTCCTTCCCTCCTGGGTCCTGTGCAAGCTGCCCACCTCCTGGTTATTGGGTTGTGAATTCCTCCTCCCTTCTCTGGCAAATATCCATGCAGTCTCACTTGTGGCTTCCTCTCTACCCAGGTCCTATCCCTCACCTGCAGATGGCAATAAAGAAGGGAAAACCAAGGAGGGGTCTGCCCAGATCATTCTTTCTAAAAATGTCTGTATTCCTTCTCCTTCCAGACCCTGTCCTGAATCATCTAGATCTCCAAATAGATGAGTCAGTAGCTTAGCAGGGGGGTGGAGATACAGATAGGGTTGGAGGTAAGGTTGTCGGTTATGGGGGGATGGTTTTCAGATGACAAGAGAAGAGTCGGAGTAAGGAGCATGTGGTTCTCCAAACACTCGCTCATCAGGGACCTGCCTGAATCTGCTATCTTGGGCCCCTCAGGGTATCACTAAGACAAAATCTTCATTCTATAAACTTCTTACTACAAAACGATTTCACATAACAAATATAAGAAAGAAGAGGGTCATGAAATCTATATTTCATCATTCGGCATCAATAACTACAAAACTAACTTCTTATTCTCACAGGTTTCCATAAACCGGAGACTGTGCAACATCAAGGTGGTGGCCAATTGAGTTCCCAGTGAAGACATTCTTGACTTGCATCAGGTCTTTCTCTTCTTGCTATGTTCTCATTTGTGGTGGGGAAGAGAAGGACGAAGAGGGAGAATAAGAGAGAAAAAGAGGGAGAGGATTCTCCCATCATTAGGGACCACCATCAAAACCCCATGTCAACTTATGTACCTTTCAAAGGCTCTACTGGGAGACAAGGGTGGACACAATTCATCCATAGCAGCTATGCAGTTCTCTTTTTAAATCAAGACAGACCCTCATTTCATTCTCTCTTTTACTCCTTATTCATTTTTTCCTAAAGTGTTTTAGGGACAAGATGAACATTTCACAAAATATACATAATGAGTATTTGGGGTAAAATGATAGGATGTGAAAAAAATGCTCGTTTGTTCCCAATAAAATTAACATCTTATATCCAGTCCATGTACAAATATCCCTGATTCTCAAAAGGCAATTTTCACAGTTTCTTGAAAGAATGTAGTCATATGTTGCACTTGGTTGTTCTTCTTTAAGAATAAATAGCCGTTCCTCTCCGATTTTTAATGCCTTTTATTTGTTCAGAAACTGGGCGAAAGCAGGGTGGTTTGTCTTACAGAATGTCCCACTATTGGGTTTAGAGCAGGAGTCCACAATACCAGCACAGTAGGTCAGGACCAATATCAGTCCTTGGTCTGTTAGGAACCAGACCTCCACAGCAGTAGGTGAGCTGCAGGCCAGTGAGTGAGGCTTCATCTCTATTATAGCTGCTCTCCATCACTCTCTCATCACTCCCAGAAGGGACAGTCTAGCTTGTTTTCCTGGAACTGTTTGTAGTTACATAACATATGCTTAATAGAAACAAAAATAGCATAAATATTCATGATTATTTTCCTTTCTCAGTGCTCAGAATGGTGAGTTGGTGCCCTAGCAATCTATCACAGTAACAAATTAGATGTTGCCTATTAACATTTGGACACATTCGGCCAGCTTAAAATTAAATATTAAAAAACTAAGATCATGGGATCCAGCCCCATCCTTCATGGAAAATAGAAGGAGAAAAGGTGGAAGCAGTGACATATTTCTTCATCTTAGCCTCTAAAACCACTGTGGATGGTGCCTGCAGCCATGAAATCATAGGATGTTTGCTTCTTGGCAAGAAAGGTATGACAAACATAAACAGTGTTTTGAGAAGCAGAAGCATCATTCTGCCCAACACACTGGTAGATGTTTGGCATTTTCATTTGGATTCCTAAACTTTCTTTCCAGTCCCCATTGGGCTTTGAAGTGCCTTAGCTTTCTGGTCCTTCATGATTCCCAAGATTATTTTGTGCATTTCTTTACCCAGTCCTGAAATCAGCCATCTCTTTAAGAATCCATGCATTGTCTGCTGGGAAATGTATTTAGAAGCTACATATTAGACCTCAGAATAGTCACTGTTATCAAGCTGTCATTGCTTGTAGGCTTTACATTGGTCAGAGTAGGAAGTACAGATTTTCCTTAAAAAATGAAATAAAAATAAATATAATTAGTTGGTACAAACTTATGCTTTCAGTTCAAGATTTAAGACAGCAGGGTTTGAATTAAACTTCTTTATGTTATGTGTGAACCTCTTTTTCTATCCACTGAAAGGATTACTTCAGAACATCAGTATTGATTATTGTCTTGCTTTTACCAGTTAACATGCATATGATTCTGTCACAATAACAGAAATTATGAGGAACAATAAGTTGTTGAATACAGTTTCAGATTTCTATCCTGTTTTTCTTTTGATTTTCTTTTGGATGGGCAGTATTTTTGTTTTTCCTTAGAAGATATTCCACTCTGAATGTAGCCATAATGCTGAATTTTAAAGCCACTTAAGTAATGTGTTGTTATGGGCAGCTATTCACCAGCTTGATGCAATTAGATTTATCAGTCTCTTTGTTCTCAATTTTTTCAGTTCAGTTCAGTCCTTTCAGTTGTGTCATTCTCTGCAACACCATGGACTGCAGCATGCCAGGCTTCCCTAAGCATCATCAACTCCCAGAGCTTACTCAAGCTTATGCCCATCGACTTGCTGATGCCATCCAACCATCTCATCCTGTCTTCCCCTTCTCTTCCTGCCTTCAATATTTCCTACATCACGGTCTTTTCCAATGAGCCCATTCTTCCCATCAGGTGAGCAAATAATTGGAGCTTCAGCTTCAGCATCAGTCCTCCGAGTGAATATTCAGAACTGATTTTTTTTAGGATGGATGACTTTGATCTCCTTGCAGTCCAAGGGACTCTCAAACATCTTCTCCAACACCATAGTTCAAAAGGCATATATGTGTGTCCTTTGTCAGTGATGTCATATTCCCCCTGTTGGGATTTAACCAGGAGAACTGAATTTAAACAACTTGCAAAAATTAGGATTAAGTTACAGTGCCCCATCTAAACACACCTGGCAACAGGAGAGGCCCCTGTTGTATTCAAGGGACAGGCATGGATAGATCTTAAGCAGGAATAGGCCCTGGGAGTCTTGGATGAGTCATTAAACACGATTGTCTTTACTATGGCTGCCACAGTAGTTTTGTCTTCTTTGATTGGGAAGACTTTTCAAAATTATTTTCTTGTATGTTTGGTTTGGCAGACAAAATTTTTCATGACATAGACCCTAACAGAAATTATATAAGAAATATATCCATTTATCTTCAGCAGTTAAATTGTGTTGGGTTGTATGTCCCTGATGATCTTTCTTTATAAATAGAAAGGAAACACACATGTTCAGTATGCATTCAGTCTTTTTTTTAAATCAACCGACATAAATTTAATTCCTCTCTGTCCCCACTGCCCTCCCAACTCTAGGCAAGAAATAAAAACCTCCAGAGACTGAAGGCTAATTCCAGCACATCACTGTAAAGATTTCGTTCCCACTGTTTTTTTTTGGAAAAAAAATAGTTGCTAACATTAAAATCAGTAGATTGTACATAAATACCCTAAGTTCCGATTCTCTTGAAAACATGGCCAACTGCCTTCCTTTCCCGCATGGGTGAAGTGGAGGAAAGGTTGCTCCCAGTGGTAAGGCCTGTGCGGCCTAGGGTTAAACATGGCCACCTAGTCCTGGTATCATATCTCTTGCCTTCTGGGGCCATGAATTTGTGAGAACTAGACTGCTAGCACTCTTAGGATAAAGACTACTTTTGTCTTCATCAACTTTGACTTTGAAGCCTTTAACCCAGAACCTAAAACACAATTCTTCCTTGTACATCTGTTGGATGCTATAAAATATCTTGTGGATGCATATGACATTTCTTCCAATACTGAAACCATGCAATTGAAGTACTGCTACTGCTAAGTCACCTCAGTCATGTCCGACTCTGTGCAACCCCATAGACGGCAGCCCACCAGGCTTCCCCATCCCTGGGATTCTCCAGGCACTGCTCTGCCCTAAATCTTTAATGCAGCCTGGCATCATAAGTGCCCCTGATGTCTGCCATTAGACCTCCTACCTAAAGCCAGTTGTATGTCCCTGGGCTGTCCCTGAGTTCTCCATTTTGTCATTTGACAACTTATCCTCCTAGCAATTTCCTCTCCAATGAAGACAGCAATGCATATCTCATGAAGTATCTAGGAAGATGACATGAAACCATGAATGTTGAGCATGGCCCTTAGTATACATTTTTTTGATGTTTTTAGCAGTTTTTTTCTCCAAATAGGCAAGGTTCTCCATCTTCTTAGATGTCCATGCAGATCAGTTTGATTTTCCAGCCAAGCTTCAAGGAAGAGATTACAGTTCAATTCTCTGTATTCTGAGAAGCTTCAAAGTCCACTCACCAAGGACACTGATGAAGGTTAAGATTTTATGGAGACCTTTGTGTTTTTTTCAGACCTATTATTGGCCTAAAGGGCTAAACTAGGGCATGTCAGACCATGTATAACTAGGGGCTCCCGGTCACCACTACATGCTAAGAATCTAAAATTCCCTGAGTACTCAGAGCCAGGAAAGAAGCATGAAGTGGCTTGTGCTCCTCGGGCTGGCGGCCTTCTCAGATTGCAGAGTCATGTAAGTATGAGCACTGTAAGCCACATCATCTTCCTTTCTGTGATTTTTCTTTTCACCTGATTATTCTTCTACTCATCAGGGTTAGAGTGGAATGGAATATTTCCCTGACAATCTTAAAGTTTAAACCTTAGTTATTGATAAGTACCCTGCTATAGGAACTGTGAGATCCAAGGTTCTTGGTGTAGATTTGCATAGTTGCACAACTCTGGGGTCCAATCATGTCATGACCTATTGAAATTGGAACTTTTTGCAATTGTTCAGTGCACCGTCAATGCAGATGTAGGTGTGGTCCTGTGGAATAGCACTTTTCTACCTTTTATTTAGCATGTCCTCTTTGTTCCCTCTCTAATTCAGTGTGTATATGTCTATGTCTGCACCTCTGTATCACTATCATTTATCTCTCCATCCCTTTGGAAGTCTCTGTGAGTGTATTTTTCTCTGTGGTGTTTTCTTTTAACTTTTCTTTTAATTTTCTACATTTCCTGAACTTGTTCCCTGTCTCCTGGATTCTTCTTTCAACTCTCTCTTGTCTTTCAGCTTGGAGATATTTTGGGAGAACTGCTTATACACTGCTGTATATCTGACAAGCAGTGTGACCACTGCCAATTCACAAGCCTCTTGCATTTTAAATTCCTCCCCTGTAAAAGAGGATAAGAATCTGTGGGACAGGGAGAGGGTGGGATAATTTGGGAGAATGGCATTGAAATATGTATAATATCATATATGAAATGAGTCACCAGTCCAGGTTCGATGCATGATACTGGATGCTTGGGGCTGGTGCACTGGGATGGCCCAGAGGGATGGTATGGGGAGGGAGGAGGGAGGAGGGTTCAGGATGGGGAACACATGTATACCTGTGGCAGATTCATTTTGATATATGGCAAAACCAATACAATATTGTAAAGTTGAATAAAATAAAATTAAAAAAAAAGATCCCCCTTCTACCTCCTTCCCTGAGCTTCTATGAGAAGGATACAGTGGGATGGCAACAGCAATGTAATGGCTGTCATTGTTGAGACTTCCTATTTATCAGGTACCTTACATCCATCACTTCACTTATCCCCAAGATATTCTATTTGGAGGGTTTGAATTGTTACATTCCACCATTTTACCAAAAGGGAGACTGAGACCCCACATGGTCACCCAACATTATAGAATAGAATCTTTATTCAAACCTATGTCTTTGCCATGGAATATGCATAAAATTCTTATAATAAGGTGACTAATAAAAATGATGAGAAAATACACAGTGCCATTACAATGACAGTTATAGCTTAACACTGACAGCTAAATGGAGCATCTTCTTTGTTTTCTTTGTCAAATGTTCGGTGAAAGAATACCCCTAAGGAAAGTGAAAACCATGAGAAATACCTTCAGTGAAAAAAAATGCTGAACAATTTCCTCGAGGAACATGCTTACAGACTGTCTCAGATTTCTTCTCGTGGCTCAAATATAATTATTCACCCCCTGAGGAACATAATGGATGTGAGTGTTTTGGGAGGATGATGCTCCACAGCACCCTCTGATGCTCCATCTTAGCATGGGGGC
This sequence comes from Bubalus kerabau, assembly GCF_029407905.1. Taxonomy (NCBI): domain Eukaryota; kingdom Metazoa; phylum Chordata; class Mammalia; order Artiodactyla; family Bovidae; genus Bubalus; species Bubalus kerabau. The sequence continues at coordinate 13,537,907 of NC_073628.1, forward strand.
TCATCTGGATATGCCACTTGGGATGTTGGGGCTGGGGCTTCTGCAGGAGGCAGAAACAGTGGGCAAAAGGGGCCCCACGCAGAGGAGAAGGCACTCTCATCCTCAACTCTTGTCTTGGTGATTGGGCCCAGAAATTACCAGGTGGCAGGTAAACATCCATTTCTGTGTCAAAGATGTGTCATTAGTTTGAGGGAGATTGTTCCTTCTAAGCAGAAGGCAATGACAACACACTACAGTACTCTTGTCTGGAAAAACCCAAGGACGGAGAGGCCTAGTAGGCTGCAGTCCATGGGGTCACTAAGAGTCGGACAGGACTGAGCGACTTCACTTTCACTTTTCACTTTCCTGAATTGGAGAAGGAAATTGCATCCCACTCCAGTGTTCTTGCCTGGAGAATCCCATGGACGGTGGAGCCTGGTGGGCTGCTGTCTATGGTGTTGCACAGAATCAGTCACAACTGAAGTGACTTAGGAGCAGCAACAGCAGTTCTTCCTGAACTAAGGGAGTGAACTAGTTATAGATGAAGAATGAACCATCTCTGATCAGAAGGTAGAAGCAACTGCAAAGCAATTGTGAAAAACCAGGCAGAGGAATTCAGTTTGCACAGATGCAAGAACCACAGCTGTAAAGTTACTGAACCCGTATTCTGTGTAAGACCATCAGAATCTAACACAGTGGTTAGTGTTTTTAGGTTAGAAAAAGGGCTTATTTTGTCTTCAAGAATGCCCATGCCAGCCTGAGAGATAGGCACAGAGTAAATACATGTCAAATGAAAGGGTCACTTGTGTGGTGTCGATTGGATGTGGTCTGAGTTTAGAGAGAGTAGGTGGGAAAATGGCAACCCACTCCAGTGTTCTTCCCTGGAGAATCCCAGAAACGGGGCAGCCTGCTGGGCTGCTGTCTATGGGGTCGCACAGAGTCAGACACGACTGAAGTGACTCAGCAGCAGGTGGGGTTGATCCAGAAGGACCTCATGGAGAAAGGAGTGCTAAGGCTGGGTTTGAGGAGACTACAGAGTTTCTCAAATGAAGGCACCAGGATTTCCCTGGATGTCCAACGGTCCTGGAAGTCCAGTGGTTATGCCTCTGCACTTCCAATGCAGGAGGTACCACTTCAAAGCCTGGTCATAGAGTCAACATCCTGCATACAATGTAGCATAGGAAAAAAAAAAATCAAATGCAAGCACCTCTGTGATCAAAGGCTGTGAGCTTCACAGTGGTTGGAAAATGATCTAAAGAGATATGTGACACCCAGAGGGAGGCAGCAGTGTGGGAATAGAGGGTAGCCAGTTCTTCACTAACCCACTCCTTCCTTCTCCCTGTAGATGCTCTATGTGGGTAACATCACCATTGGAACACCCCCTCAGGAATTCCAGGTTGTCTTTGACACAGGCTCATCTGACTTGTGGGTGCCCTCCCTCTTTTGCCCCAGTCCAGCTTGTTGTGAGTAGACACCCCGTACCTGGACCATCCTTCTTGCCCTGCCGGCCTGTTTCCAACCTTGGCACATGATGACACTCATCTCTTGTGTCTGCAGCTACACAAGTTAGGTTCAGACATTACAAGTCTTCCACCTTCTGGCCTACACCAAAACCTTCAGGATCGCCTATGGATCTGGGAGCATGAAGGAATTTCTTGCTTATGACACCATTCAGGTAACGTGTAAAGAGAAGCTGAGTCAGGACTGGCTGTGGAGTGACCTCTGCTTGCAAAACAGATGCAGAACCATCAGGCAGGACCCTTCCTAGCCTAACTCCCATAGATATTGGCCATCTTACCCAAAGGATCCTGTCCCTGGGGAGGCAGTGCCAGTGGTGACACACAAGAAAATGGATTAGCTAACCCAGAGAGTGGCTTGAGGTGTGGACTTGCAGCTCCTCTGCCAACGAGCATTTCAAGGTTCATTTTGTTGGGAGCGAGAAGAGGGGAAAAACGCATCCACTTTTATATTCACAGACTGTTCCATGCACTTTCAGGTAATAATTGGTTTAATCCTGCAACAACCCCACACAGCAGGTGGTCTGATTAGCTCATGAGACATATGAGGAAACTGAGGTGCAGACAGTAAGGGCCTTGCTGAGGGCACACATGTGGTAATGGTGGAGTGGGGTTGGCTTTTCAGAACTGAAGTTGTTGTAGGTTTTAGTGACAGGATAAAACTGATCTGGGTACCATGAGGGCATCAAGGGCTTCAGGTATCCATAGTGGGAAACTGGAGGCCAGAGATGTCAAGGGGCCTGGTAAATGATTTCTTACTCTAGGGTGCTTTTGAGAGTCTAATAAAGTGTATGGCCTGCCTCCCCAGAGTACTTGAGTAGTTCCGCTCTCTCTCTCTCTCTCATACACACTCACACAAATACACACATATCCCCAAAAGTGAATTTCCCAGGCAGTAGTTTCATAGATCCCTGAAAGCAAGATTGTGTTTTTGGTTTCTGTCTTCCTGGACAGATGCAGAATCCACAGTACCTTACAGAGAATTCAGTCCATTCCTGTCATTATGTCGTAGTGATGCCAGAGAATCATACCATCTTGATTATCTTGGTTGCAAAGATCTTTTTTGTACAGTTCTTCTGTGTATTCTTGCCACTTCTTCTTAATATCTTCTGCTTCTGTTAAGTCCATACCATTTCTGTCCTTTATCGAGCCCATCTTTGCATGAAATGTTCCCTTGGTATCTCTAATTTTCTTGAAGAGATCTCTAGTCTTTCCCATTCTGTTGTTTTCCTCTATTTCTTTGCATTGATCACTGAGGAAGGCTTTCTCATCTCTTCTTGCTATTCTTTGGAACTCTGCATTCAGATGCTTATATCTTTCATTTTCCCCTTTGCTTTTTGCTTCTCTTCTCTTCACAGTTATTTGTAAGTCCTCCCAAGACAGCCATTTTGCTTTTTTTGCATTTCTTTTCCATGGGGATGTTCTTGATCCCAGTCTCCTGTACAATGTCACGAACCTCAGTCCATAGTTCATCTGGCACTCTATCAGATCTAGTCCCTTAAATCTATTTGTCACTTCCACTGTATAATCATAACGGATTTGATTTAGGTCATACCTGAATGGTCTAGTGGTTTTCCCTACTTTCTTAAATTTAAGTCTGAATTTGGCAATAAGGAGCTCATGATCTGAGCTACAGTCAGATCCTGGTCTTGTTTTTGCTGACCGTATAGAGCTTCTCCATCTTTGGCTGCAAAGAATATAATCAATCTTATTTTGGTGTTGACCATCTGGTGATGTCCATGTGTAGAGTCTTCTCTTTTGTTGTTGGAGGAGGGTGTTTGCTATGACCAGTGTGTTCTCTTGGCAAAATTCTATTAGCCTTTGCCCTGCTTCATTCTGTATTCCAAGGCCAAATTTGCCTGTTACTCCAGGTGTATCTTGACTTCCTACTTTTGCATTCCAATCCCCTATAATGAAAAGGACATCTTTTTTGGGTGTTAGGTCTAAAAGGTCTTGTAGGTCTTCATAGAACCGTTGATCTTCAGCTTCTTCAGCATTACTGGTTGGGGGCATAGACTTGGATTACTGTGATATAGAATGGTTTGCCTTGGAAATGAACAGAGATCATTCTGTCATTTTTTAGATTGCATCCAAGTACTAAATTTCAGACTCTTTTGTTGACCATGATGGCTACTCCATTTCTTCTAAGGGATTCCTGGCAGCAGTAGTAGATATATGATCACTCACCTAGAGCCAGACATCCTGGAGTATGAAGTCAAGTGGGCCTTAGACAGCATCACTACAAACAAAGCTAGTGGAGGTAATGGAATTCCAGTTGAGCTATTTCAAATCCTGAAACATGATGCTGTGAAAGTGTACACTCAATATGCCAGCAATTTGGAAAACTCAGAAGTGGCCACAGGATGGGAAAAGGTGAGTTTTCATTCCAAACCCAAAGAAAGCCAATGCCACAGAATGCTCAAACTATGGCACAATTGCACTTATCTCACACACTAGTAAAGTAATGCTCAAATTTCTCCAAGCCAGGCTTCAGCAATATGTGAACCGTGAACTTCCAGATGTTCAAGCTGATTTTAGAAAAGGCAGAGTAACCAGAGATCAAATTGGCAACATCTGCTGGATCATGGAAAAAGCAAGAGAGTTCCAGAAAAACATCTATTTCTGGTTTATTGACTATGCCAAAGCCTTTGACTGTGTGGATCACAATAAACTGTGGAAACTTCTGAAAGAGATGGGAATACTAGACCACCTAACCTGCCTCTTGAAAAACCTATACGCAAGTCAGGAAGCAAGAGTTAGAACTGGACATGGAACAACAGACTGGGTCCAAATAGGAAAGGAGTACATCAAGGCTGTATATTGTCACCCTTCTTATTTAACTTATATGCAGAGTACATCATGAGAAATGCTGGGCTGGAAGAAGCACAAGCTGGAATCAAGATTGCCGGGAGAAATATCAATAACCTCAGATATGCAGATAACACCAGAAAGTGAAGAGGAACAAAAGAGTGAAAGTGAAAGAAGAGTGAAAAAGTTGGCTGAAAGTACAACATTCAGAAAATGAAGACCATGGCATCTGGTCCCATCACTTCATGGGAAATAGATGGGGGAACAGTGAAAACAGTGTCAGACTTTATTTTTTTGAGCTCCAAAATCACTGCAGATGGTGATTGCAGCCATGAAATTAAAGACACTTACTCCTTGGAATAAAAGTTATGACCAACCTAGATAGCATATTGAAAAGCAGAGACATTACTTTGCCAACAAAGGTCTGTCTAGTCAAGGCTTTGATTTTTCCAGTGGTCATGTATGGATGCGAGAGTTGGACTGTGAAGAAAGCTCAGTGCAGAAGAATTGATGCTTTTGAACTGTGGTGTTGGAGAATACTCTTGAGAGTCCCTTGGACTGCAAGGAGATCCAACCAGTCCATTCTAAAGGAGATCAGTCCTGGGATTTCTTTGGAAGGAATGATGCTATAGCTGAAACTCCAGTACTTTGGCCACCTCATGCGAAGATTTGACTCATTGGAAAAGACTCTGATGCTGGGAGGCATTGGGGGCAGGAGGAAAAAGGGATGACAGAGAATGAGATGGCTGAATGGCATCACCAAGTCTATGGACGTGAGTTTGAGTGAACTTCGGGAGATGGTGATGGACACGGAAGCCTGGCGTGCTTCCATTCATGGGGTCGCCACAAGTCTGACACGACTGAGCGACTGAACTGAACTGAACTGATGCCAGAGAAGGCTACCTTACTCTCGACTCATATTGTCCACAAGGGGGCACCAATGGGTCCTGGCCTGACTCGGTTGCACCACCTGGACAGAAGCCACAAGGCCAATTTTTCTGACTCCGGTAGTGTTTTTCAGAGGGGCAGAGGTTTTAAAATTCACAGCCTCTCACAAATGGAACCCAGATTCCCCTCCCAGCTTGGTCTAACCGTCTGATGTCCACCAAAGACACAGCCCAGCCTCAATTCTTCTCTGAGCATTTGATGGCAATGCACCCCAGCCCAGTCTTAGCCCCACTTCACATATCTGCAAGTGGGAACACTTTTCTCCCACAAATTGCGGACCTTGTAAGTACTGACCAGCTGTTTGGTCTAAGCGTTGTGGAATACAGGTGTGAGTGTGCACCTTCTGATGGCATCTTGGGCTTGAACTACACCAACATATCCGTCTTTGGAGCCATTCCCATCTTTGACAACCTGAAGGATCAAGGTGCCATTTATGAGCCTGTTTTTGCCTTCTACTTGAGCAATAAGTCTAAGATGGACCATCCCTTTCTACAAATTAGCTTTAAGATGCTTTCAGTTGAATGAAAATTATAGAACACTTGATAAAGAAGAATCCTGAGAGATAATCTAACCCAGGATAAATATAGCCCCAGAGCTGTACCTGGCTTCACCACTGGCCTTTATAAATAATGTTTTATTGCAACACAACCCTGTTCCTGGGCTTAAAACCAGGAACTTGGTCTAGGGGGTTGAGTGAGGAGGAAGACTAATGGAAGGCAACAGGAAACAAGTTGGAGGAAAAGGCAATACAGTTTGCTTATGAATTTTATCAGGAAGCAAGGAGAAGGATGGTGGACATCTTTCCTTCCTCATTAGCATTCCACTGGGAGCCCAGGACCAGATACCCATTTGCAGGTGCCAGTGAAAATGAAAGTGTGGGACACAAAACAAACATGTAGGACCTCTTGTTCAAGAAATATTAGGCATTTCAAGACAAGCAGAGCAGAGGTGGGGTCACTTCTGAGTGTGGGGCCCTTTGAATCATAGAGGTCACAGGCCAGCAAATCCAGCTCTGGGTGACCTGAACCCACACCGTTAGAACTCCCAGGCTTTGATTTTCCTGAAAAATGAGAAGCTGGACAAGGAGAAAGTCATTATGCTTCAGCATGGTATCCTCTGAGTGTGTCTGAGCACTCAGGTAGCAGGATGTAGGGCATCTTCAGAAGACAGAGTGGGTGGAGCCTAGCCAGGTGACTCAGCTTCTAACCTCCTATCCCACTCTTTAGCCAGTAACCGAACTCGGTCTGGATCTCAATCGCTCCTAGACTCGATTTCTGCATCTGTACATGGGGACCTTATTAGGGCCTTGATGGGTGGACCAGCACAGCTCTCAGACAACGCTGTTGTTACTGTCCTCCAAGGATCCTCCCCTCTCTTCTCTCGACACATGCAGGGAAAAAGGCAGTGTGGTGATGTTTGGTGGGGTGGATAAATGCTACTACCAGGGAGTGCTCAACTGGGTACCATTGATCCATGTGGGCTACTGGAGTGTACACATGGACCGGTAACCTCTCCCTCTGAGGGTCAGCCCAAGTGATGCTCCTGCTACTGTACATGGACACAGGCTGCTGCTGCTGCTGCTGCTGCTGCTGCTAAGTCACTTCAGTCGTGTCTGACTCTGTGCGACCCCATAGACAGTAGCCCACCAGGCTTCTCCATCCCTGGGATTCTCCAGGCAAGAACACTGGAGTGGGTTGCCATTTCTTTCTCCAATGCATGAAAGTGAAAAGTGAAAGTGAAGTCACGCAATTGTGTCTGACTCTAGCGACCCCATGGACTGCAGCCCACCAGGCTTCTCCGCCATACATGGACACAGGCAGACACACACAAATACATTCTCAGACACACAGTCACACAGACATATACACCACCCACAATGACACAGACAGACACATGGAAACATGTAAGCAGACACATATAAATGTACACAGAGACACATATAAACATGCATAGCTAGTCAGAGACACACAAGCACTCACAGAGACACATACAAACACACATACAGACACATATACAAACTAACACACAAGCAGATAGATATGCAAACAACCCATGTGTTCATAATCCCCAAGACCTTCTGAAACCAGTGCTCTGACCAGGGTCCTAAAAGGGTCCAGACAGGTATGGGCAGCTGGGAGAAGATTGCACCCACTGCCCTATGAGGCATGGAGTATGGTTAGAGGACTCTACAGTGTAGTGAACAGAGGACCAGGGAGAATTTCTCCAGCCTGAACAGAGGTATAAGATAACCAACTGTCTGGGGCTACCTGGGACCTAGGAAGTTCTCAGTACAGATAAATGTCAGTTTAAAAACAGGGAAAGTCCTGAGCAAATGGGGAGACTGTTCTCCTAAGGGAGCAACTACTGAGCAGTGTAGAGAGATCTGCTGAAGTCTTAAGATGTGAAAGCAACTAATAAAAAAGACACCCCACATTCATGGGCACATAGTGGGGCAGGGGCTATAACAGAGAATCAGGACAGTGGGAACCAGGAGTGACCTGAGGACAAGAGGCATAATTGATAGGATTCTGTGTGATACCTGAGACAAAAGCTGACCTGTCCTTTGGAGTTTCTGTGGGCTAGTCATGTATTTCCTGGTTAGTGTCTCAGGGTCTGAGATGGTTGTAGGAGCAGTGCTGGCAGACTCCCTCTCCCAGAGGAGCCCTTCTCCCACCACTATGAGAATCTGCTGCTCTCGTGAATCTGCATCATCACTCTGCGATTGACCCATTACTTGTTCTCCAACAGATATAGCTCTCTGGATGTTCCTCATTCATTATTTTCACAGTCTTCCTTCACTCACTAAACAGACAAGCCTTGGGCATCCACTGTGCACCAGACACTTTAGGGAGGCCATGAGAATAAAACTCGCCCTCACATCTAAGAAGGCAGATGCACAGGAAATGAGACAGACACACAATTAATTGTGACTTTGGTACATGCTAGACATGAGGAAGTGTCTACAGAGACTGTCAAAAAAGGAGACTGATAAACAATGGGGGAAAGACTTCCCTGAAACCATGACAATTAAGATGGAATCTGGAAGATGAGAAGAAATTTTCTAGTCAAAGTGGAGGGGGCTCCTCTAGGAAGGAAGACCAGCTTGTGTCAAGGTGCAAAAGAGCCTGGTGTATTCAAGTACTGCATTCAAGTATGTCAAGGAAGGTGCCATGTCAAGAGCAAAGGAAAACAGTCAGCACAAAAGATGAACGGCTGTTTAGGAGACGGTAGGGAAGGGGGCAGCTCTGGGGAGACTCAGAGTGACCTTGATGCCTGCTTTGTCACACTGTCTTTCAGCATCTCCATGAAAAAGAAGGTTATTGCTTGTTCTGGCGGCTGCGAGGCCCTTGTGGATACCGGGATATCATTGATCCTTGGCCCAAGAAGACTGGTCAGTAACATCCAGAAGCTCATCAGTGCCACACCACAGGGTTCCGAGGTGAAGGGTCATGGCCCAGGGTCACTCCCAGTCTTCACACACAAGAAGGTTCTCCAGGGCCAACCTCTACACAAGAAGGTTCTCCAGGGCCAACATCTCTCCCTCTGTCTCTAACAGCACTACGATTCATGTTTTGTTGTCAATACCCTGTCCTCTATTATCTTCACCATCAATGGTATCAACTACCCAGTCCCAGCTCAAGCCTACATCCTCAAGGTGAGGGGAGAACCCTGAGGGGGGATTCTCAAATAGGAACTTGCAGGAACCCTTGGGCTGCTGCTGGGAGGAGGGCGCCCTCTGCAGGCCATTTCACACTATTGCAGATGCTGCTGAGCCCTGGGGCTCTCCAGAGCCTCCAACAACACGAACCCCTTGAGAGTAAAGGGCCCTCTGGGACACTGATCATCCTGAAATAAATGTGGAGACACCACGCCATGCTGGCATGATGGGAGTCACAAGGAGAGGGGAACACTCAGGTCCTCAGTCCTCAAAGAGTTTCAGTTCAATTTGAACCCTCATATGGAAGAACACAGAAAGTCAGCTCTAGCAGTCCCTGAAATAGGCCATGTTACAAGGAGAATGGCTGGGGACAGTCCCAGTTTGCTGTCCCACTATAGGGATTAACAGTCTCCCTTCCCTTCTCACAGTTTTCCTGGTTTGGATGACAAATTACATGGTCACCCAAATTCTTGGATGCATCTTCCCCTAGCTCTGGCCTGGTGCCCCCTTTGTGAGTCAGGCTACCCGACCCCTCTGTGGGGAGGCTGGATGCTAATGTGAATAAAGGGTGCACAGTGACTGCTCAGCCCCAGCACAGGGTGGAGGCTTCATGTCAGCTCCCTAGGGGAGTTCAGAGCTGGCTGATGGGCTCAAAGAAGACTTTGAGGAAGGGAGGGAATTTCAAGAATTCTAAAACTGTAAACTCATGGAGCCATATGGAGGGTTTCTTGGTTCTAGGCAAAACTGCACCGGATTCCATGCAAATGGCATCCCAAGGTGCTCTGCACTGGGGCACTGGGGACTTACTCGGGGTGATGAGGGCTATGGGCTGACCGGTGGGGATGGGGAACCAGAGTATGTTACCCACCCAAGCCTGGAGTGGCTAAAGATGATGAGTGCGGGCCAAAGGAGGCTTCCCAGAGTTCCTAAGTTAAGTCTTCAAGAACGTGTTGTGGGCACTGCTCTATTTAAGATGGATAACCAACAATGAGTTACTATGTAGCATGGGGAACTCCACTGTTATATGACAACCTGGATGGGAGGGGTATTTGGGGGACTGGGATACATGGATACATATGGTTGAGTCCATTTACTGTCCACCTGAAACTCAGAATATTGTTAATCAGCTATACTCCAATACAAAATAATGTGGTTTTTTTGTTTGTTTTTAATAAAGTATGGGCTGTGGGGACACAGGAGGAGAACCAGCATTCTCTGCAGAGGAAACAAGGAGCAGTAGTCAGAATGAAATAAACAGGGAGAGAGGAGAACTATGGACACTCTTTTTCTTTTCTAAAAATGTTATTGAAGTGTGGCTAATCTTCAGTGTTGTGTTAAGTTTTGCTGCACAGCAATGTGACTCAGTTATGCACATACAGAAATATATATTCTTTTTCTTATTCTTTTTCATGTGGTTTATGACTGGATAGTTAATATATTTCCTTATGCTCTTCAGTAGGACTTTGTTGTTTATCATTCCTCTGTGTCCCCAACTCCGAGTCTTCCACTCCCCCACACCCTTCCTCATGGCAACCTCATGTCTTGGACCTTTTTGGTTGTTGATGAACTCTCATAACCCCTGCTAATGGGAAAATCCCATGATACTTAGCAAAAGAGGGAAATAAAACCAAGAATTGTGCTGGGTCTAGATATTTGTGGGAGTTGCACTTAAGGGCTCAGTCTGACTGGTGTGTGTCTCTGACCCCCCCAGGATTCTAGAGGTCACTGCTATACCACCTTTAAAGAGAACACAGTGAGGATATCTAGAGAGATCTGGATCCTGGATGACGTCTTCCTGAGGCTGTATTTCTCAGTCTTTGATTGAGGAAATTACAGGCTTGGCCTGGCAGAGACAGTATAAATGCTTGGAGTGGTTCAGGAATCAGTAAGGCCCTCTGAGCAAACACTAAATCACACTTCGGGTACTCCTGCCCAAGCTGCTGGTGAACTGTATTTGGTGGTCTGCACACCCTATTTTCAATAAAGAATAAAAGGTTTCACACGTGTACACCTGTAGCAGATTCATGTTGATGTATGGCAAAACCAATACAATACTGTAAAGTAATTAACCTCCAATTAAACTAAATAAATATATATATTGAAAAAAAAAAAGGTTTCATTCGTAATGGTGCTGAAACAAATGGGTGCCTCTGTTTGTGTCTGGAGGGTGTACAATGATTGAGAAGAATCTAGAACAAAGTCTGAATCACTGTTGAGAGGAGCCCACCCACAACTGGCTTCAAGGAAAGGGGAGACTCACTGAAATGATTCTGGGAATCCAGGACTCAAGGATCAGAGCAAATACAAAGATCTCTGTGACTCGACCCAAGAAATCAGAAGTCATCAGTTCTCTATTTCACACCCTCATTCTTTTATTCCCTCTTCTTTGATGGTCTTGGCTTGATAACTTTCTTCCTTAAGGCTTCTACACCAAGTGACAGAGTCCAAGCTACCTGCCCTAGGGTTTTATATACTGAAGGCATCTTTAATAAGGAAAGAAAAGATTGAAGACATCAGAGTTCAAGGGTGTTCTCTGAATGACCCACCTTAGATCACATGTACAGTCCTAGATCAGCCATCCTGGCAGGGCCATGGGGTCCTATGATTGGCTTTACATGGTCTTGTGGCCCTGACCCAGCAGCACACATGATTGTCAATTTCCTCCAGAACTACATGACTGAAGCTGGGGAGAGACAACCCCAAAGAAAGTGACTGGGAGATAGTCTAGGCCATGGAAGAGTTTGTGATGACCCACCAACTCCACCACCTCCTCATTCAGAGGAATTATAAGGGGTAATGAAATAGCCTCCCTTCATCCCACCTCAGATGAACTTATCACTGGGCTTCTCCTCCAGGGGAGTTTGGTAGTACAGGTGAGGTACTTCATGGAGAGCTGGTTCCCTTTTGTTCCACACTGAAAAGTTGTTGTTGAATCATGCAAAGACGCTGGAATTCTTGGCTCCCGGAGGAGAATTAAATCTGGGGCCAGAGACAAGGCTTGATCACTCAGAGCTTTTGTGTAATAAAGTTTTATTAAAGTATAAAGGAGATAGAGAAAGCTTCTGACATAGGCATCCAAAGGAGGCAGAAAGGGTACCCCCTGCTAGTCTTCAGCTGGATGTTATATAGGCAATAGCAGTCTGTTAATGAAAGAAAGGAATGTCTTAAAACTCAGAATGGCACTAGGCCCCTCACCCATAAGATGCATTTTGGGATAATCTTGGCACCAAATGGTTCATCCTGGGCCATAAAATGATTAACTTGAATCTTGAAGAAGGGCAGATCACCATACAAATAGTTTAATTTACATAGATTTGGGGAACAATATCTGAGTATAACATACTGGTTTGCCAAGTAGGTTCTAAGCCAAGAGGCAGAACCGACTTGAAGACAGAGTTTGGGGTAAATGCATAGTACATTAGCATAGCTTAAGACAAACATTTCCATAAGAAAAAGGCATTGGTTAACTCAAGGTTTGAGAATAGTTAACTTCAGGTGAAACCAGGTGTCATTATGGCAACACAGTATTTTAAGAGAAACCTCCTTTTAAATTTGTATAGAGAAGCAAAAAATATTGCTAGTTTTTTCCTCATGCCACTTAAGAGAGATAAAAATGTCTGACACTTGCAGGCTATTTCCTGGGTTTGGAGACCCCTGGTCTTCCTGCCTGTTACCCTCTCATTCCCCCCTTTTATTTTAGGAGAATGATGTTGCCTAGGGAAAAGGGGTGTCATTCTCATTCCATAACTGCTTCCAAGCTGACAAGGGGCGTTGTCCCTAAATTGGTGAGGCAACATATTCTCTTAATCCTCATATCGAGGATATCTGATCCAGGGGCCCTAAATAGTAGTTGGAGGAAGCTTCAGCAGTAGCAGGAGTTTGAGCAACCATTTGTAACTTAAAAGCTTTCGTGCGGCTAGAAACAAATCCAGTTATACAGTTACAGATGCAGGGAGCAAACAGCAAAAACAAAACAATCAGAATTATTGTAATTAAGATAGTTGTCCACCATGGGGAACTAGTTAACATCTCCCAAAGTGAGGCAATTGAGGCTTCAGGAGTATCCATGGCCCCAATCATCTTGTTCATGTGTTTAGTAAAATTAGTAACATTCATGCTCATATCAGGTATACATGTACAGCATTGGGTATGAATAATGGCACATGTTCCTCCTTGCACAGCTGTCAGAATATCTAAAGCCAATCTGTTTTGTAAAGCCACTTTACTAATTTGTGCTTGTTCAGCATTAAGAGCTGAAATAGCCTTTTGAGAATCTTGTAATGCCTATTGAGTAAAATTAGTCAAAGCATCTACTCATAGTATAACATCTGTAGTTCCCAAAAAGGGAACAAACACTGCAGCCAAATAATCATACCAGTGAAATACAGACTTTGCCCACCGAGTTTTAAGGTGGGTAAATTAGCAGGTTTTCTGGAAGCTCTGAAAATACAAAGCCATGAGTAAAGGCTAGACCCAGGGTGCATCTCCCTATCTAACCACGGGGAACCCATGCCCATAGGTTAGAGCCTCATATCCAATAAGTCCTATTTGGAGCAAGCCAGCATGACTGAGGTATCCAGTTCCAATTAGTGCCTGGCCAGACAAAGGGAGGACCTGAACTGGGGTTGGAAAACACGAAAATGATTACATTGTAAATTTCCTGAGGCAAAAATCCCAGTTGTTTCCAATAATTGTAATTAAGCTGTTGGCTATCTTTTGGGTATGGCTCTGTTTGTTCCCAGATTATAGGGCAGTAGATATTAAACGTCCTTTTTCAGGTGTCAGCCATATAACCTCATTCCATATTTGATAAACAACAGGTAAAAAACCATTAGATCTAGACCTATTTGCCTTATGTGTAGCAAAATAGTCATTGAACCGAGACAATGTCTAATTAAAAGTCACATTATGTCCATAGTTAAAGTACAAAGTGTTGCACCAGTCCATTTTAGGGTTGGTAGATGTCATCAGATGAAGAAGAGGTATCGCATGTGATTGTTGTTGAAGGTATGCACAGACTTGGAGAAAGTCTTTTCCTTGAAGTGGAGATGTTCACCATGGGAAGCCTTCCACTGATGAAGAGGGGAGTGCTCCACAGACCCAGAAGTTAGACAGATTGTGGAATGCAGTGTAGGAGTGAACCCAGGACAGGAAGGCATTGTCTTGAGGATCAAATGGCAGGCTCAGAATTTTTGGAGTCAGCAGAAGTAGGCTCACATAGATTATCAGGCCCATCTGAAAAGTACAAAGTCAGAGCATAGAAAGTAAACACATAAAATGAAGTCACTTAGTCTTGGTCAGGGTGCCACCTCTTAACTCAAGTGTGATGTACCCACGAATCAACTCCTGGCACTTTGACAGCTGTGGGAGAAGAAAGAATAACCTGGTAAGGGCCTCCCCAGAGGGGCTCGAGTGATGGGCCCCCAGATCCCAATGTTTTTATGAGGACCTCAGTTCCTGGCTCAAATAGAGGCTTGCTTGACTCAGAGGCGGGGTCAGGAGTCCTCTCCTGGAGTTCTGTTAATGCTTGTTGAAAAGCTGAGAGCTGAGTTACATAACTAGTTAATTCCAAAGCTTCAGGGTCTATAACAATGTCTGTGCATAAGAAAGGCCTTCCATAAATACATTCAAAGGGGGACAGTCTCTCCTTTTTGGGGGCAGTTTGAGCCCTCATTAAAGCTATGGGTAGGACTTTAATCCAATTGTCCTGCGTCTCTTGAGTTAATTTGTGCAAATGTCTTTTGATAATGCCATTAGCTTTTTCAACCTTTCTGGAGGTTTGGGTTCTCCAGGAACAGTGTAAGTGATATTCTATTCCTAGAGCTTTAGATACCCCCTGAGTTACAGCAGCTTTAAAGGCAGAGCCATTGTCACTCTGAAGGCTCCATGGCAGCCCAAACCTGGGGATAATTTCATGGATTAGAATCTTTATAACCTCCTTAGCCTGTTCAGTACGACAGGGAAAAGCCTCAATCCACCCAGTAAAAGTATCTACCCAAACTTGTAAGCAAGAATATCCATTAGCTTTTGGCATATGAGTGAAATCAATTTCCCAGTGCTCTCCAGGATACTTCCCACTTCGTTGTAATCCAGATTTTGCTAGCTTTTTAGTCTTTGGGTTATTTTTCTGACAAATCTACACCTTTTGATAATATTCTTTAAAGTTTTCTTTACATTTTTACCTTCAAACAAACGAGAAGCCATTTGGTAAGTACTCTCTGCACCCAAATGAAAACTCTGATGTAAACCCTTAAGAATTTTCCATTGTGCATTTTCAGGAATTATTAATCATCCATCCTCGGACTGTAACCATCCTTTATCAATAATCTTTGCTCCTCGTTTCTCATATCTTTCTAATTCTTCCTCAGTATATTGTGGTTTTTCCTGTTCCACAGGACCTGTCCAGATCAAAGGCGTCTGGAGTGAAGGGGTTTCGTAAAGTGCTGCTTTTCTGGCTTGACAGTCACCTTAGGCTACTTTACTCCTATCCCTGCTGTGCCCTTTGCAATGCATAACAGCTACTTCTTTAGGACAATATATAGCAGTTAAACGGAGAGGGCAATGGCACCCCACTCCAGTACTTTTGCCTGGAAAATCCTATGGACAGAGGAGCCTGGTAGGCTGTAGTCCATGGGGTCGCTAGAGTTGGACACGACTGAGCGACTTCACTTTCACTTTTCACTTTCATGCATTGGAGAAGGAAATGGCAACCCACTCCAGTGTTCTTGCTTGGAGAATCCCAGGGACGGGGAAGCCTGGTGGGCTGCCATCTATGGGGTCGCACAGAGTCGGACACAACTGACGCGACTTAGCAGTAGCAGCAGCATAGCAGTTAAAAGTCTCTCGGTCTCTCTGAAATGCTTCATAGGTTCTCCTGTTGCCGTTTTAAGCTGTCTTTCTTTCCATATTGCAGCATGAGCATATAAAGTCAAATAAGCATACTTAGAATCTGTATATTTACCTGCTGTCCTTTGCTTAACTCTAGAGCTCGGGTCAGAGCCACAAACTCTGCTAACTGAGCACTGGTTCCCTGGGGGAGAGATTTTGCTTCCAAAACCTGTTCAGCAGTCACCACGGTGTAACCTGCTTTATGCTTTCCATCCCAAACAAAAGAATAGCCATCTATAAATATTTCCATGTCAGGATTGTCTAATGGGGTATCCATTAGATTCTCCGGAGCTGCGTAGTTTAAAGTTAGGAATTGGGAACAATCGTGATCAGGTGTTTCATTTTCCTTCTCAGGAAGGAAAGTGGCAGGATTTAAATGTCCACAAACTTTAAGCTTAGTTATGGGTCCTTCTAACAACAATGACTGATATTTAAGAAGCCTACTGTCTGTCATCCAAATATTAACCTTAGAATTTAAGATTCCACTCGCATCATGAGAAGTCAGTACAGTAAGGTTTCATCCATTAATTGTTTTTAAAGTTCCAGGTGCTAATAAAGCCGCTGCCCCAATTACTCATAGGCAGTGGGGCCACCCAGGTGAAACTACATCTAAATCTCTGCTTAGATAAGCAATAGGTTGCTGGTGAGGCCCTGGAGGTTGTGTCAAAACTCCCAAGGCCACACCTTTTCTTTTAGTGACAAACAAATTAAATTCTGACCCTGTGGGCAAGCTCAGAGCTGGAGCTTGCAGGAGAGAAGTCTGAAGAATCTTAAAAGCCTTTTGAGTTTCTGGAGACCAAACCAGTTTGTCAGTTTGGGCCTGCTGAGTTTCAGCTATAAGTTTATATAAAGGCTGGGCAAGTTTCCCATAACCCAGAATCCAAATGCAACAGTAACCTGTGATTCCCAAAAATCCTCTCTTAAAGTTATAGGTAGTGGATGATTTAATATACTTTTGATTCTCTCAGGGCCTATGGTCCTAGTCCCTTCTGATATGATTAGGCACAGATATCTAACCGATTGTTGACAAAGCTGAGCCTTTTCTCTTGATGCCTTGTAACCACAGCCTGCCAGAAAGTTTGAGAAATATTCTGAGGCTCGCAAACAAGCTTCCTCTGTCTCTGCACAGTGCAAAATATTATCTACATATTGTAACACCACCGCTTCAGAGCTATTAAATTTTTGTAGATCCCATGACAAACTGTCCAAATAAGTGAGTACTGTCACGAAACCCCTGGGGCAAAACTGTCCAGGTTAACTGAGAAGCTTGCTGTGTAGGGTCTTGAAAGGCAAACAGAAATTTACTTTCTTCCGCCAAAGGCACTGAATAGAAGGCATCTTTCAAATCAATTACTGAGAAATATTTGGCTCGTTCAGGAATTTCAGACAATAGAATATAAGGATTAGGCACCATGGTGTGTAAAGTAACTATAGCCTCATTTATTATACATAAATCTTGAACTAGTCTCCATTTACCATTTGATTTCTTTATACCCAAAATAGGAGTATTGCAAGGACTGTTACAGGGAATTAATAGTCCCTGCTCCTTTAAACTTTCAATGATGGGTTTTAACCCTTCCTTAACCTCAGGTTTCAGTGGATACCGCTTCTTATGTGGAAATAAGTGCAGGTCTTTGAGTTTGACAACTACAGGAATAGCATTTTGTGCTTGACCCACAGATTTTCCATCAGCCCATACTCTAGAATTTACATTTTGTTCAACTAAAGGGAGAAAAAGGGAGGGCTCCATATTCATGAAAACAGAGGCATGGACCTTGCTCAGTATGTCCCTCCCCAAAAGGGATGAGGGAGATTCTGGCACGATCAGAAACTCGTGTGAAAATAGCACAGAATCCCAGTTGCAACATAAAGAATAACTGAAATAATACCTTTTGGCTCTTCCAGACAGTCCCATTATGGAAGCAGATCAGGAAGAAAGTGGATCAGGGTTTCAGTAAGCACAGAGTAAGTTGCCCCAGTATCTAAAAGGAAATCGACGGATTTGCCCCCCCACAATTATTAATACCTGGGGTTTCTCAGATGTAATTAGGATGGGAGCTCATGTGGGTACCCCCAGGCACCTTCAGCCCTGATTGTCTTGAGAGTCCGATCCGGAAACCTACACCTCTGGGGCAGTCTCTCTTCTAATGTGGTCCTTTGCAGACTGGACATGGAGCTGGGGGCAGTTTAGATGCCTGAGGGCAATCCCGCTTGAGGTGGCCCTCCTTTCCACAGTAGTAGCAAGCCCATGCTTTTTCACCTAGGTCCTTCTGGGCATTTTTCTCAGGCTGTTTAAGAAAGTTTTTCACAGCCATTGTGAAGGCTTCCGTCTTTTCCTTTATCTTTTTTTTGCCTTTTTTTCTTTTCTTCATATTCCCTACCATAATAGACTGTCTGAGCCAGTTGTAACAGAGTATCTAAAGACTGATTTGGTCCATACACCCATTTTAACAGCTTACAGCAGATATGTGGAGCCGACTCAGTGAGAAATCTATCCTTTAAGATCATTTTTCCCTTGTTCCTTATAGAACTGGTCTAATTGTAAAACAGTATTATACTTAAGAGACCCTCCAACTGGCCATCATTCGCTGCCCTCCAATGGATACCGTGGCCATGCAGTATCACACAGGAAGACCAGGTGTGTCTTCTTTAAGCCCTGGGGATCAAATCTATCCCAGTTTTTCAGGATACAGTTCAAAGGAATGAGGCTGGAATTGTTAGCTCCCATCTATAAGAGAGAAAAAAAGCGACCACCACCATTTTTATACTGGAGGAGTCCGTCCCTGCTCTAGATGGGGGTGTAGACAGATTTTACACCAAAAGCTTTTCCTTCCTGGTCGGACTGGGGGAAACATTCGTCACCTGAGTGCCTATGCACGACCCTGAGTATATTCCTGTCCACAATAAGAATGATAGGAACATAAAGCTGATATGTTCCTTCCAAGCATCACCACACCAGTATAAGAGCGTCCCCTGGTCCACTAAGAGCCAGCGTTGCCAAAGGGGGGGAAAAAATTGCAGTCCCAATCTGAGTAACCTTTAACCTCAAGATGTTCTTGGAGCTACAGCTCCATCTAGCTTCCGAACTTTCAATTCCTAGCGAGGCTAGGTGCTTTCTTGACTACCAGTCCAAGTTTGGGACCTAAGCCACAGTATACAGTAACAATATAGATCACAAGTCCCTTGAAAGTCTATGATCTGATAGATTAGGTTAGTACTTTTAATTCCCAAGGAGTTCTGAAATGGTCAAAGAGACCGAAAAGTTTGACCGAGAAAGGAGAGTTTGGTCCACATGCTTTGCCCATTTTGGCCTACATAGAGACTTGTTAGGAGACAGGTAAGGTGATATGGAACTCCAATTTCCTTTAGAATTTTCCACAGTTTGTTGTGGTCCACACAGTGAAAGGCTTTAGCATAGTCAGTGAAGCAGATGGAAATGTTTTTCTGGGATTCCCTTGCTTTCTCTATGATCCAATGGATGTTGGCAATTTTATCTCTGGTTCCTCAAACCAGATTGTATATCTGGAAGTTCTCAGTTCATGTACTATTGAAAATTAGCTTGAAGGATTTTGAGTATTGCCTTACTAGCAAGTGAGATGAGCACAATGGCATGATAGGTTGAACATTTTTTGTAATTGTCTTTCGTTTGGATTGGAATGAAAACTGACCTTTTCCAGCACTGTGGCCACTGCTGAGTTTTCCAAATTTGCTGACATATTGAATGCAGCACTTTTACAGCCTCATTCTTTAGGAATTTTAAACAGCTCAGCTGGAATTCAACAAATTTCCCTAGCTTTTCTTGTAGTGATGCTTCCTTAATCCCACTTGACTTCATACTCCAGTATATCTGGCTTTATGTAAGTAACACCAGCATCATCCTTATCCTGCTCATTGTGACCATTTTTGTATAGTTCTTCTGTGCATTCTTGCCAACTCTTCTTAATCTCATCTGCTTCTGTTAGGTCTTTGACTTTTCTGTCCTTTATTGTGCCCATCTTTGCATGAAGTGTTTCTCTGGTATCTCCACTTTTCTTGAAGAGATCTATAACCTTTACAATTTTATTGTTTTCCTCTAATTCTTGCACTGTTCACTTATGAAGACTTTCTTATTTCTCCTTGCTATTCTCTGGAAGTCTGCATTCCATTGAGTATATCTTTCCCTTTCTCCTTTGCCTTTCACTTCTCTTATTTTCTCAGATATTTTTAAGGCCTCCTCAGGCAGCCACTTTGTTTTCTCACATTTGTTTTTCTTGAGGATGGCTTTGGTGACCACCTCCCTCCATCCATAGTTCTTCGGGCTCTGAGACCTAATCCCTTGAATCTATTTTTCATCTCCACTATATAATCATAAGGGATTTGATTTATGTCATAGCTGAATGTTCTAGTGGTTTTCCTTACTTTCTTCAGTTGAAGCCTGAATATTGCTTGATTCTGCCTAAGCATTGCTTCCAGATCACCACCCACCACTCCCAGAGGGTGTGGAGCAAAAACACACAATTTGAGGACTGTTACACTGAGTTTGTGCTTGGCTTTTCACATGATTAGCTGTGTGAGCTTGATCAAGTCTCTTAACCTCAGTTGTCTCATCTGGAAAATGGGTATCATGATGATAGTTCCACCTTCTAGATTGCATGAGTACCTGCAAAGAGCAAGTGACCCTGAGAGGGCTTTCTGGGTTCCTAAGTCTAGAACACATATGAATTATTCTGCCACCTGGGGAGAAGGAAATCTTCTGTTTAGAGGTTATGGCTGCCATCGCCAAGGCTAAATATTGATTCAAGCCAAATGACATCTATTTCTGAACGCTGACCCAGAATTCTAACTGAGCTGATGCTTCTGTTCTCTGGGCTCATACAATAGCTAATGATTACTGGCTCAGATTACTCTCTTCCTCAGCCTTACCAGTCAGCCTTTCCTTGTCAACTACTTCTCCCCTGAAATCACACTGCAAGCAAAGTCATAAAGGCTCTTGCTCTCTTGTTAGTTTCCCACAACTCCAGAGTAGCAACAAGTATGTTGCTACTTGTCATAGCAACAACTATGGCAAACCGTACAGTTCAATCTCAGCCTATTAAATGAATCTTTCCCCATTTGGCCTCTCATGTTTAAATTACCTATAGTTGCCTTGATAACCTTCCTATGCTTGTTGTTTAATGATGAAATATGTGTGGATTTCATCTAGTTTTCTTTCCCAAGCATAATTCCAACCATGCAATTAAGTAATCAAACATTTAGTCATCTAACTACCCACAGGAATTGACAAAAGCAAACAACCCATCATGCATTTTTGTTTGCCCCAAAACACCATTGAAGTGATCTGATGAAACAATGTGATACATTGGCATGTACACTCCAGGACGAACACTTTTTCTCTGGATTGGTTTTCCATCTAGTGCACAGTGTCTACCATAAGCCTGGCCCTCCAGCAGCTAGTCACCTAATTTTTGCAAACTCAGCCCACTCTAGATCCCTTCCACATCCCTCGGTAAAATCTAGAGAACAGACTTAGTCAAACTTCTCACTCCATCAGAAAAAAGTGTTTTGTGTTTTTTTTAGAAAGGAATATTTGGTAACATATTCAAAATCTTGTGCTCCTTGTCTTGGATTCAAGGACCTGCGCCAGAGGATGGGAAGCCTCCTCTTCCACCTAAATCTTTCACCACTCCCACCAGGGCCACAGGCTTGACTGGACCCCAAAGACTTCTGCTTGCTCCCTGATGTCCTCTGTACATCAGTTCAGTTCAGTCTCTCAGTCATGTCCAACTCTTTGCTATATCATGGGGTGTAGCATGCCAGGTTTCCCTGTCCATCACCAACTCCCAGAGCTTGCTCAAACTCATTTTCATCAGGTCGGTGATGCGACCCAACAATTTCAT
Source organism: Bubalus kerabau (assembly GCF_029407905.1). Classification (NCBI taxonomy): domain Eukaryota; kingdom Metazoa; phylum Chordata; class Mammalia; order Artiodactyla; family Bovidae; genus Bubalus; species Bubalus kerabau. The sequence goes on from NC_073628.1 coordinate 13,559,581, forward strand.
CTTCTGTCTTCACCATTGCCTTCTGCCTTTAATCTCTCCCTGCATCAGGGTCTTTTCTAATGAGTCCATTCTTCCGATCAATAGGCCAAAGTATTGGAGGTTCAGCTTTAGCGTGAGTCCTTCCAATGAATATTCAGAACTTATTTCCTTTAGCATGGACTGGTTGGATCTCCTTGTAGTCCAAGGGACTCTCAAGAGTCTTGTCCAACACCACAGTTTAAAAGTATCAATTCTTTGGTACTCAGCTTTCTTTATGGTCCAACTCTCACATCAACTCATGATATCTGGTAAAACTATAGCTTTGACTATACAGACCTTTGCTGGTAAAGTAATGTCTATGCTTTCTAGTATGCTGTCAGGGTTTTCGTAGCTTTTCTTCCAAGGAGCCATGATTGTCGTTTTTTGATCTGTACATACCTCATCAAGATAATCTCAAAAAAAAAAAAAAAAGAAATGCAAAAAGGTAAAATGGTTGCCTGAGGAGGCCTTACAAATAACTTAGAAAAGAATAAAAGAAAAAGGCAAAACAGAAAAGAAAGACATACCCATTGAGTTTGTCTCAATGCAGAGTTCCAAAGAATAGCAAGAAGAGATTTAAAAAAAAAAAAAAAAAGCCTTCCTAAGTGATTAGTGCAAAAATAGAGGAAAACATTAGAATGGCAAAGATCAGAGATCTCTTCAAGAGAATTGGAGATAAGAAGGGAATGTTTCAGGCAAAGATGGGCACAATAAAAAAGACATGGGATGGAACTAACAGAAGCAGAATATATTAGAAGACATTGAAAGAATACATAGAAGAACTGCACAAAAAAAGGTATTAATGACCCAGATAACCACGATGGTGTGATCACTCATCTAGAGCTAGACAATCGTGAAATATGAAGTCAAATGGGTCTTCAGAAGTATCACTAAGAGCAAAGCTAGTGGAGGTGATGGCATTGCACTAGAGCTATATCAGATCCTAAAAGATGATGCTGTTAAAGTGCTGCACCAATATGCCAGCAAATGTGGAAAACTCAGCAGTGGCCACAGGATTGGAAAGGTCGTTTTCCTTGCAATCCCCAAAAAAGGTGATTTCAAAGAATGTTCAACTACCACACAGTTGCACTCACCTCACATGCTACCAAAGTAATTTCTCCAAGCAAGTCTACAACAGTACATAAACTGTGAAATTCCATATGTTCACGCTGGATTTAGACAAGGCAGAGGAACCAGAGATCAAATTGCCAACATTCTTAGATCATAGAGAAAGCAAGAGAATTCTAGAAAAACACCTAATTCTGCTTTATTGACCATGCAAAAGCCCTTGACTGTGTGGATCACAACAAACTGTGGAAAACTTACAGAGATGGGAATACCAGACCATCTTACCTGCCTTCTGAGAAATCTGTATGCAGGTCCAGAAGCAATAGTTAGAACTGAACATGGAACAGTAGACTGGTTCCAAATCGGGAAAGGAGTACATAAAGACTGTATATTGTCACCTTGCTTATTTAACTTATATGCAGAGTACAGCATGTGAAATGCCCAACTGGATGAAGCTCAAGCTCTAATCAAGATTTCTGGGAGAAATATCAATAGCCTCAGATATGCAGAAGACATCACCCTTATGGCAGAAACTGAAGAGGAACTAAAGCTCTTCAGGAAAGTGAAATAGGAGAGTGAAACATCTGGTTTAAACTTCATGTTCAGAAAATGAAGATCATGGCATTTGGTCCCATCACTTCATGGCAAATAGATGGGGAAACAATGGAAACAGTGAGAGACTTTATGTTTGGGGGCTCCAAAATCACTGCAGATGATGACTGCAGCCATGAAATTAAAAGATGCTTGCTCGTTTGAAGAAAAACTGACAAACCTGTACAAATTTTTTAAAAGTAGAGACATTACTTTGCTGAAAAAGTTCAGTATAATCAAAGCTATGATTTTTCCAGTTGTCATGTATGGATGTGACTGTTGCACCATAAAGAATGGTGAGCGATGAAGAATTGATGGTTCTGAACTGTGAAATTGGGCAAGACTCTTGACATTCCTTTGGACTGCAAGGAGATCCACCCAGTCATCCTAAAGGAAATCAATATTGAATATTCACTGGAAGGACGGATGCTGAAATTGAACCTGCAATACTTTGGCCAACTGATGTGAAGAACTGACTAATTAGTAAAAACCCTTTTACTGGCAAAGATTGAAGGTAGGAGGAGAAGAGGATGACAGAGGATGAGATGGTTGGATGGAATCATCAACTCGATGGACATGAGTTTGTCCAAGCTCCAAGAGTTGGTGAGGAACAGCAAGCCCTGGCGTGCTGCAGTCCATGGGGTTGCAAAGAGTCGGACATGACTGAGTGACTGAACTCAACTTAACATAGCACATAACAAATACTATTTGTAATTGGCATGTTTCTCAGCAAGACTGAGGCTCCCTAAAGCCCCAACACATATCCCCAGTCAAGTTTTCACCCATGCACAGAAGTCAGTGCCTAGCATTCACAAGGCATTCAGTGAGTTCTGATTGCAGGGGGACCTCGATTTTAGTCGACATAAAGGAATAAAGGACACATTTATCCTCCTGTCTCAATAACTCAAAGTAGAAAAGACAAATGAAATAACATTGTTTTACATCAAACATCTGGCAGCAGAGAATGGATTTCTGAGGCAGGCAGCAAGCAAGGAGAGTACAATTGCCCCAACTCTAGAAATAGTTTCCAACACATACATGGAAGGTGTACCTAGGCAAAGACAAACAGTCTCCCCAAGAAGAGAGATTTATGACTCTATATAATTAGAGTTCACAGGAGAGAGCTACAAACAGAGAACTGTAGGAAGGTACAGGTGATACCCTTCCAGTTTTCTGCAGAGAGTTGATAGTACTTGTCTGAATTATAGGGAACAATCCTTGAGTCTCAAATTGCACCAAGTCTACTTGTGCCCCCACCCACCAGCATGTAAATTACTCATTTTTTAAAATATAAATTTATTTATTTTAATTGGAGGCTAATTACTTTACAATATTATATTTGTTTTGCCATACATCAATGTGAATCCGCCACTGGTGTATACGTGTTCCCCATCCTGAACCCCCCTCCCTCCTCCCTCCCTGTACCATCCCTCTGGGTCATCCCAGTGCACCAGCCCCAAGCATTTTGTATCATGCATCAAACCTGGACTGGCGATTCGTTACATATATATTATACATGTTTCAATGCCATTCTCCCAAATCATCCCGCCCTTGCCCTCTCCTAGAGTCCAAAAGGCTGTTCTATACATCTGTGTCTCTTTTGTTGTCTCGCATACAGGCTTATTGTTAATATCTTTCTAAATTCCATGTATATGCATTAGTATACTGTATTGGTGTTTCTTCTTCTGGCTTACTTCACTCTGTATAATAGGTTCCAGTTTCATCCACCTCATTAGAACTGATTCAAATGCATTATTTTTAATGGCTGAGTAATGCTCCATTGTGTATATGTACCACGCCTTTCTTTCTTCCTTCCTTCCTTTCTTTCTTTTTTTTTTTTTTTTTTTTTTTTTTGATTCAACAGAAATTTATTCCCTCACATTTCTGTAGGCTGGAAGTTCCAAATCAAAGTATTGGCAGTGTTGGTTTCTCCTGAGGCTTTTTTTCTTGGTTTACAGATAGAAGCCTTCTCACTGTGTCTTCAGATGTTCTTCCCTCTGTCTAAGTTGTCTGTGTCCTTCTCACCTAACAACACAAGTCATATTACATTAGGTCCTACCCATATGCCTTCATTTCAACCACTTTAAAGGCCCTGTCTTCAAATGCAGTCACATTATAAGGTTCCGGCAGTGGGTCTTCAACTTGTGAACTTGGGGGATACAATTCAGTTTATAACAAGCCTAACTAAATTTATCTTTTACATTATCTTTTGATGGAGTAGTTTATTCCAGCTGTATCCATTACTCTTTTTGATGAGAGAAAGGTTAAAAAAGCAGTAAACTTTACTGCCAATCACCCCCTGGTGTTTCCAAACATGGCTGAATAACCAGTGTCACATTCAAACCAAAGCAAGAGAAACCCATTCTGGGTCCAATTCTCTGTCAAAATCATCTAGAACCGTGGGGATTTAGAGGTTACCACAGAAAGTTGTTTAAAGCTATTCAAACTGTTATCTGTACCTTTTTTTAAGCATTTCACATTAACTCACAACCTTTTGAGGATAGAAGGTTAAATTCCTTGACTTTTATGTTTCAGTCATTTTCTTTTCATATGTAGTCGGGTTTATATTTCTTTTTTAAATGTACTTTTTAAATATAAATTTATTTTAATTGGAGGTTAATTACTTTACAATATTGTATTGGTTTTGCCATACATGAACATGAATCCACCACAGGTATACACGTGTTCCCCATCCTGAACCCCCCTCCCTCCTCCCTCCCCATACCATCCCTCTGGGTCATCCCAGTGCACCAGCCTCAAGCATTCAGTATCATGCATTGAACCTGGACTGGCGATTCATTTCATATATGATATTATACATGTTTCAGTGCCATTCTCCCAAATCATCCCACCTTCGCCCTCTCCCACAGGGTCCAAAATACTGTTCTATATATCTGTGTCTGTTTTGCTGTCTCGCATACAGGGTTATTGTTACCATCTTTCTAAATTCCTTGCATATGCGTTAGTATACTGTATTGGTGTTTTTCTTTCTGGCTTACTTCACTCTGTATAAATGGCTCCAGTTTCATCCACCTCATTAGAACTGATTCAAATGTATTCTTTTTAATGACTGAGAAATACTCCATCGTGTATATGTACAACAGCTTTCTTATCCATTCATCTGCTAATGGACATGTAGTTGATTCCATGTCCTGGCATTACAAACAGTGCTGCAATGAATATTTGGGTACACATGTCTCTTTCAGTTCTGCTTTCCCTGGTGTGTATGCCCAGCAGTGGGATTTCTGGGTCATATGGCAGTTCTAGCTCCAATTTTTTTAAGGAATCTCCACAGTGTTCTCCACAGTGGCTGTACTAGTGTGCATTCCCACCAGCTGTTTAATTGGTTCCCTTTTCTCCACACGCTCTCCAGCATTTACTGCTTGTCAACTTTTGGATAGCAGCCATTCTGACTGGCATGAAATGGTACCTCATTGTGGTTTTGATTTGCATTTCTCTGATAATGAGTGATGTTGAGCATCTTTTCATGTGTCTGTTAGCCATAGGTATGTCTTCTTTGGAGAAATGCCTGTTTAGTTCTTTGGCCAATTTTTTGATTGTATCATTTATTTTTCTGGAATTGAGCTTCAGGAGTTGCGTGTATATTTTTGAGATTAATTATTTGTTGGTTGCTTCATTTGTTAGTATTTTCTCCCATTCTGAAGGCTTTCTTTTCACCTTGCTTATAGTTTCCTTTGTTGTGCAGAATCTTTCAATTTTAATTAGGTCTCATTTGTTTTCTTTTTGCTTTTATTTCCAATATTCTGTGAGGTGGGCCATAGAGGATCCTGCTGTGATTTATGTCAGAGAGTGTTTTGCCTATGTTCTTTCTCCTCTAGGAGTTTTATAGTTTCTGGTTGTACGTTTAGATCTTTAATCCATTTTGACAATATTTTTGTGTATGGTTTAGAAAGTGTTCTAGTTTCATTGTTTTACAAGTGGTTGACCAGTTTTCCCAGCACCACTTGTTAAAGAGATTGTCTTTAATCCATTGTATATTCTTGCCTCCTTTGTCAAAGATAAGATGTCTATAGGTGCATGGATTATTTCTCTGGGCTTTCTATTTTGTTCCATTGGCCTATATTTCTGCCTTTGTGCCGGTACCATACTGTCTTGATGAGTGTGGCTTTGTAGTAGAGCCTGAAGTCGGGCAGGTTGATTCCTCCAGTTCCATTCTTCTTTCTCAAAATTGCTTTGGCTATTCGAGGTTTTTTGTATTTCCATACAAATTGTGAAATTATTTGTTTTAGCTCTGTGAAAAATACCATTGGTTTATTGATAGGCTTTGCATTGAATCTATAGATTGTTTTGGGTAGTATACTCATTTTCACTATATTGATTTTTCCGATCCATGAACATGGTATATTTCTCCATCTATTAGTGTCCACTTTCATTTCTTTCACCAGTGTTTTATAGTTTTCTATAGATAGGTCTTTTGTTTCTTTAGGTAGATATAGTCCTAAGTATTTTAATCTTTCGTTGCAATGGTGAATGGAATTGTTTCCTTAATTTCTCTTTCTATTTTCTCATTAGTAGTGTATAGGAATGCAATGTATTTCTGTGTGTTGATTTTATATCCTGCAAATTTACCATATTCTTTGTTTAGCTCTAGTAATTTTCCGGTGGAGTCTTTAGGGTTTTCTATGTAGAGGATCATGTCATCTTCAAATGGTGAGAGATTTATTTCTTCTTTTCCAATATTTTCTTTTTCTGTTCTGATTGCTGTGGCCAATACTTCCAAAACTATGTTGAATAGTTGTGGTGAGAGTTAGTACCCTTGTCTTGTTCCTGACTTTAGGAGAAATGCTTTCAATTTTTCACCATTGAGGATAATGTTTGCTGTGGGATTGTCATACATAGCTTTGATTATGTCGAGGTATGTTCCTTCTATTCCTGCTTTCTGGAGAGTTTTTATCATAAATGAATGTTGAATTTTGTCAAAGGCTTTCTTTGCATCTATTAAGAAAATCATATGGCTTTTATTTTTCAATTTTTTAATGTGGTGTATTACATTGATTTGCAGATATTGAAGAATCATAGCATCCCTGGGATAAAGCCCACTTGGTCATGATGTATGATTTTTTAATGTGTTGTTTGATTCTGATTGCTAGAATTTTATTAAGGATTGTTGAATCTATGTTCATCAGTGATATTGGCCTGTAGTTTTCTTTTTTGTGTGGCATCTTTGTCAGGAGTTGGTACTAAGGTGATGGTGGCCTCATAGAATGAGTTTGTAAGTGTACCTTCCTGTGCAGTTTTCTAGAAGAGTTTGAGTAGGATACGTGTTAGCTCTTTTCTAAATTTTTGGTAGAATTCAGATATGAAGCTGTCTGGTCCTGAGCTTTTATTTGCTGGAAGATTTCTGATTACAGTTTCAATTTCCATGCTTGTGATGGGTCTGTTAAGCTTTTATATTTTTTCCTGGTTCAGTTTTGGAAAGTTGTACTTTTCTAAGAATTTGTCCATTTCTTCCAAGTTGTCCATTTTATTGGCATATAGTTGCTGAGAGTAGTCTCTTATGATTCTTTGTATTTCTGTGTTGTCTGTTGTGATCTCTCCATTTTCATTTCTAATTTTATTGATTTGATTCTTCTCCCTTTGTTTTTTGATGAGCTGGCTAAGGGTTTGTCAATTTTATTGATCCTCTCAAAGAACCAGCTTTTGGCTTTGTTGATTTTTGCTATGGTCTCTTTCGTTTCTTTTGCAATTATTTTTGCCTGAAATTTGAAGATTTCTTTCCTTCTACTAACACTGGGGTTCTTCATTTCTTCCTTTTCTAGTTGCTTTAGATGTAGAGTTAGGTTATTTATTTGACTTTTTTCTTGTTTATTGAGGTATGCCTGTATTGCTATGCACCTTTCCCTTAGCACTGCTTTTACAGTGTCCCACAGGGTTTGGCTTGTTTTGTTTTCATTTTCATTCTTTTCTATGAATATTTTGATTTCTTTTTTGATTTCTTCTGTGATTTGTTGGTTATTCATCAGCGTGTTGTTCAGCCTCCATATGTTGGAATTTTTAATAGTTTTCCTCCTGTAATTGAGATCAAATCTTACTGAATTGTGGTCAGAAAAGATGTCTGGAATGATTTCATTTTTTTTTTTTAATTTACCAAGGCGAGATTTATGGCCCAGGATGTGATCTATCTTGGAGAAGCTTCCATGTGCACTTGAGAAAAAGGTGAAAGGTATTGTTTGGGGGTGAAATGTCCTATAAATATCAATTAGGTATAACAGTTCTATTGTATCATTTAAAGTTTGTGTTTCCTTGTTAATTTAGTGTTTTGTTGAACTAGCCACAGGTATGAGTGGGATATTAAAGTCTTCCACTATTATTGTGTTATTGTTAATTTCCCCTTTCATACTTGTTAGCATTTGTCTTACATATTGTGGTGCTCCTATTTTGGGTGCCTTTATAATTCTTATATCTTCTTGGATTGATATTTTGATCATTATGTAGTTTTCTTCTTTGTCTCTCTTCACAGACTTTGTTTTAAAGTCTGTTTTATCTGAAATGAGGATTGCTATTCCTGCTTTCTTTTGGTCTCTATTTGCAGGGAATATCTTTTTCCAGCCCTTCATTTTCAGTCTGTATGTGTCCCTTGTTTCGAGGTGGGGCTCTTGTAGATAACATATATATATGTCTTGTTTTTGTATCAATTCAGCCAGTCCTTGTCTTTTGTTTGAGACATTCAACCCATTTACATTTGAGGTAATTATTGATAAATATGATCCCATTGCCATTTACTTTATTGTTTTGGGTTCCAGTTTATACATACTTTCTGTGCTTCCTGTCTAGAAAGATCCTTTAACATTTGTTGGAGAGTTGGTTTGGTGGTGCTGAATTCTCTCAGCTTTTGCTTGTCTGTGAAGCTTTTTATTTCACCTTAATATTTGAATGAAATCCTTGCTGGGTATGGTAATCTGAGCTGTCATTTTTTTTTTTTTCTTTCATCACTCTGCGATTGTCCTCATTTCTTTTAATTCGTTCTTCTTTTTCCTCTCTTTCATTGATTTCTACCATTCTATCTTCTACCTCACTTATCCTACCTTCTGTGTCCGTTATTCTACTGTTGGTTCCCTCCAGAATGTTCTTGATCTCATTTATTGCATTATTCATTATATATTGACTCTTTTTTACTTCTTCTAGGTCCTTGTTAAACCTTTCTTGCATCTTCTCAATCCTTGTCTCCAGGCTATTTATCTGTAAGTCCTTATTGTTTTCAAGATTTTGGATAATTTTCACTATCATTATTCAGAATTCTTTATCAGGTACATTCCCTGTCTCTTCCTCTTTTGTTTGGTTTGGTGGACATTTATTCTGTTCCTTTACCTGCTGGGTATTTCTCTGCCTCTTCTTGTTGTTTATATTGCTGTGTTTGGGGTCCCCTTTTTGTATTCTGGCAGTTTGTGGAGTTCCCTTTATTGTGGTGTTTCCTCTCTGTGGGTGGGTTGGACAGGTAGATTGTCAAGGTTTCCTGGTTAGGGAAGCTTGTGTCGGTGTTCTGGGGGATGGAGCTGGATTCTTCTCTCTGAAGTGCAATGAAGTGTCCAGTAATGTGTTATGAGATGTCAGTGGGTTTGGAGTGACTTTGGGCAGCCTGTCTATTGAAGCTCAGGGCTATGTTCCTATGTTGCTGGAGAATTTGCGTGGTATGTCTTGCTCTGGAACTTGTTGGCCCTTGGGTGATGTTTGGTTTTAGTGTAGGTGTGGAGGCATTTGATGAGCTCCTATCGATTAATGTTCCCTGGAATCAGGAGTTCTCTGGTGTTCTCAGGATTTGGACTTAAGCCTCCTGCCTCTGGTTTTCAGTGTTATTCTTACAGTAGCCTCAAGACTTCTCCATCTATACAGCACCTATGATAAAACGGATAAGGCAATGGCACCCCACTCCAGTATTGTTGCCTGGAAAATCCCATGGATGGAGGAGCCTGGTAGGCTGCAGTCCATGGGGTCACACAGAGTCGAATACAACTGAAGTGACTTGGCGGCAGCAGCAGCAGTATGATAAAACATCTAGGTTAAAGATCAAAATGTCTCCACAGTGAGGGACACCCAGAGAGGTTCACAGAGTTACATGGAGAAGAGAAGAGGGAGGAGGGAGATAGAGGTTACCAGGAGTAGAAGAGGGGAAAACAAAAAAGGAGAGAGCAAGCTTCCAGTAATCACTTCCTTCATTATGTGCTCTCCACAGTCTGGATCCCTCAGAGATGTTCTCAGAGCTACACAGATAACAGAAGAGGGAGAAATGAGACAGAGGTGGCCAGGGGGATTAAGGGGGGAATAAAAAGGAGAGAAATAGATCCAGCCAGTAATCAGTTCCCTAAGTGTTCTCCACTGTCCAGAACACACAAACAGATTCACAGAGTTGGGTAGAGAAGAGAAGGGGGAGGGAGGAGATTGAGGTGACCTGGTGGAGAAAAAGGAGATCCAAAGGGGGAGAGAGCAATCAGGCCAGTGATCTCGCTCCCAAGTAAAAATGGTTACTGAAGATTCGGTTCTTAAAGGTACAAAATTGCTAACAAACACCAAAAAACAAAGATTAAAAATCTAGAATACAGGTTGGATTCTCAAAAATACAATAATAAAGAAAAAAAGCCACAAAATATATATATATATATATATATATATATATATATATATAATTTGCTTTTTTTTCAAAGTAATAATAGGTTGTAAAAATGAAATTTAAAGGAGTAGTAGAAGACTTAAAAATAAATAAAAAAAATTTAAGGAATGAAAATAGTAAAAATATATTGAGGACTTTCTCTGGTGTTGTTGTGGACAGTGTGGGGGTCAGTTCACTTTCAGATATTTCCTTCATCCAGCTTATACTTCTCAAGATCTATAGGCCCTTCTTATATAGTTGGTGCTAACTGCAGGGTTTTAATCTATTGCAGCAGTCACTTCCAGGGCGGTTCCCTCTGTTTTAGCTTCTTCTGTCTGCTGGTCTCTTCAGTGTCTAATTTCCGCCCTGACGCAAGGGGGTGATGCTGGGCAATTTTTTAGGCTCACTTGTTCAGTCGTGCTGTAGGGAGGGAGGAACGCTGCAAACAAATATCACTGGCATTTGTGGGGAGTGCTCCCAGTGTTGCAGGGACACTGGGTTTTTCCCCACTCACAGCATGTGTACTTTCCCAGTCTACACTGCTCAGGCTCTAGGCTGCTCTGCCAGGAACTGTCTGAGGCAGGCCCTGGGTTACATGCACTTCCCAGGTCTAAGCCACTCAGGTCCAGGTACTTGAGTACACCTCACAGGCGCAGACGCTTTTGGGCCTTCGTTTTGCGCCCTTCCCTGGTCCGAGACACTTAGATGACCAGCTGTTTGGTGAGTCATAGCAGTCACTCCTGCTTATCACCTCTCCTGTTCCTGTTGCTCAGTTTTCTGAGTGTACAACTGGCTCACCTTCTCAGGCAGATGTTGACCATCCAGAATCCCAGGAAGTCTTGGTTAGCAATGAAGCCTGCTTACAGTTTGGTAGATGATGCCTCTCTGGGGCCGTGATTGCCCCCTTCCAACTCTGGTTGCCCTCGCTCCCCTGTCCCTGGAAGGGGATGGGCCGGTCCACATCCCGCTACCTCTACTCACTCTTTTGTTCTGTGAGCAGGCCTGGAGGTGTCTTAGTTTAGGGCTTTTCACTGGGGTAGCTTTCCCAGGGGTCTAGTTTGCTATCTCAAGTTGGTTCCCTCAGATTGCCCTCTGGGCATTCAGGCCTTGTCCTTACTCTAAGCAATGCAGCCCGCACCTCCCTGCCCAGCCCCTCCTTGCTAGTGGTGGACGCAGGCATCTGCACTGCTTCTCTGCTGAGAGTTACCATTGGGCATGTACTCTGTCCTCCCAGTTGTGTTGTCCTCTGAGGTTCCAAGGCTCACCACAGACTCACCAGTGAGAGTGTTCCCTGGTGTTTGGAAACCTCTATCTTTTTAAAGACTCCCTTCCTGGGAAAGATCTCCATCCCTACCTCTTTTGTCTCTCTTTTTATCTTTTACATTTTTTCCTACCTCCTTTCGAAGACAATTGGCAGCTTTTCTAGGTGCCTGATATCCTCTGCTGGCATTCAGAAGTTGTTTTGTGGAATTTATTCGATGTTCAAATATTCTTTTGATGAATTTTTTTAGGACAAAGTGGTCTCCTTGTCCTATTCCTCCACCATCTTAGGACTGCCCCCAAAATTACTCATAATTCCCATGAGATCGATAGGGCCCTGAAGACAATATTGCCTTCCTAGTGGGGAACAGTAAACCTGGTCTAAAGGCTGGTTTCATCTCAGCTCAAAAAACTTTATAGCAAGCTTTCAAAAAATGCAATTGTTTCCAAAAAATTAACAGTGTTTGCAAACAGTGAAAGGAATAATTTATAAAAATTAAAAAATATACAGCATCCAAAGCTAAAGTGAACACATCCACAATCCAATTTAAAATTTCCATATAAATTGTGAAAGTATTTGTCCTAGTTTCATCTCAATATTGTAAGGTAATTATCCTCTGATTAAGATAAATAAATAAATTTAAAAAGAAAAAAATCAAGATGTGTAAACAAGCAAGAAAATATCCATAATGAGGGAAAAATCAATTAGTAAAAACACAAGTAAAATATATATTACATAATTAGCAGGGAAGGGCATTAAAATGCTTACTACAACAATAATCCTTATATTCATGAAGCTGAAGAATATTGATTATGTTAAATTGAGACATGTAAAATAGAAATGCAAACACTGGGAAAAAATTAATTGTGCATCAGAGACCTTTGAAGTAACTTTAAGAGTGCTAAAATATATGTAAATAGAATCCCACAGGAAGTGAAAGACAGGATAATAAAGCAAAGGAGCTCATAACTACTGGCTGAAAAATTTCCAGGTATGATGAAAGCTTGTATCCCATCAACACAGAAGCTCAGTTAATTCAAGGACAAGAAATATGACAAGTATACAAAGACACATCATAATTCATGGTTTAAGACAATCAACTAAAGAAATGTAACCAGAAGGAAAAACAGACACAGTAGAACAAAAAATGTGGATGACAGCAGATTAGGCAAATGAAACAATGTTAGCCAGGGGACACTGGAACCACGTTTTAAATGCTGAGATAAATATAATTGACACTGAATTCTATACCCAAGAAAAATACATATCAAAAAGAAGATAAAATACTTTCTCAGACATACAACAACTACAAGACTGCATCACCACCAACAGACCAAGGTAAGAAATGTTTTTTAAAAGGTCTGAAGTCAGAAGGAATTTAAAACCAAGTGAAAATCTGGATCTACAGGGGAATGAACAGTACCGAAAAGGATAAACATGTAATGTGTATTAAAAGGTAAATATAGGGACTTCCTTGGTGGTCCAGTGGTTAAGGATCTGCTTTACAATGCAAAGTATTTGCAAATGGCAAAGGTTTGTTCCTTTGCCAGAGAGCTAAGATCCCACATGCCACTGAGCAACCAGGCCTGCATGTCTCAAATAGAGTTTACACGCTGCAAGTACTGAGCTTTCCCTCCTCAAATAGAGAGTCCCTACCACAAGGAAGATCCTGCATGCCACACTAAAACCCAGTACAGACAAAGAAATGATAAATGAATAAAATATTTACAATTATCATAATTAATAATGATAGACTAGCAAGTTAAAGATGCATACCATGGATCTCAAAACTACTTAAAAAAACAGTCACAGTTAATAAAGTGACAAAGGATATAAAAGGGAATCAGAAAAACTACTCAGTTACAAAGAAGTCAGGGAACAAAAGAGACATGGAAATAAAGAACATGGGACATACTGAAGATAAAGAGCAAGATGATAGAATTAAACCTAACTAGGGTTAACCCCACAGATGTGAACCCAGACTGAAGATATAACCCAAGACCAAGACGACAACAGATCCCCATACACTGCACTATGCACCCGAACAGAGCCTGCCAGGCCACAGGGCCCCATGTGCCTGGGCACAGAACAACACCAAAAGTTTATATGGAACAGTAAATTAGAAGACTTCAATCATACAAAGTACATCCTCTGTTTATAAAGAAATGGCATTAGAAATCAATGTTCACTGGACAGAAGAATAAGAAGGTACTAGCATAGTGTGGACCTGCCCTCGTTTACAACTTTAATTCTTCTCAGGAGGGAGCAGATAAATTGACAGGACTTACATCTCTTCAATACTAGACATACTTGACATGCATAGAAAATACTAGACATTCATGTTTGATTTTCATGGTTCAGTCTCTTCTCCCTTCCCCTCTCTTGCTCATCCTGGGCAACAGGGACTGCTCCTCTAAACCACAGCTCAATCACTACACACAAAGCTGGATGACATTTGCTGAGACTTTCACACAAACCAGTAAAAACTTGTTTCCTCCTATTTTGCAGTCTTGGCTCTTTTCAACCAACCACTGCTCTTGTCCTACGTCCTGGGATCCTGGTCCTCTGTCACTTGCAGTCATGTTCCCATACACCGGGCCTCAATCTCACCCAATAAAATTCCTATTCAGAGTGGCCATAATACAGGCAAAAAGGGAAAGAACAGGCAGCTCCTTACTTTCCTCTCTTGTTCCTTCACTACATACATTCACTGAAAACCTGTGTAGCAAGTTTGTTACATACAAACCTTCAAGTTGAAAACTTTCAAACATGTAAAAGTGCATTTGCATTTGCTATCACATCAGTTAGTTCACAGATCTGACACACGTTGTCGTGGGCACATCTAAGAAAAGTTGATATGCATTTGTGTACTTTACTGTACAGAACTGTATGGAGTACAATAGTGCAGGAGTTTTATTTCAAGCCTAGGCTGTCTGCAAGGAAGCATAAATGCAGTGGTAATCTTCACTGGGGCACTGGAGACTTACTAGGGGTGATGAGGGCTATGGACTGACCAGTGGGTATGGGGAACCAGAGTACATTAACCAACCAAGCCTGAAGTGGCCAAAGAGGGTGCATGTGGGTTGAAGGAGACTTCTCAGAGTTCCTGAGTTAAGACTTCAAGAACGTGTTGTGGGCACTGCTCTATGAAAGTGAAAGAAGAGAGTGAAAAAGTTGGCTTAAAGCTCAACATTCAGAAAATGAAGATCATGGCATCTGGTCCCATCACTTCATGGAAAATAGATGGGGACATAGTGGAAACATTGTCAGACTTTATTTTCAGGGGCTCAAAAATCACTGCAGATGGTGACTGCAGCCATGAAATTAAAAGATGCTTACTCTTTGGAAGAAAAGTTATGACCAACCTAGATAGCATATTCAAAAGCAGAGACATTACTTTGCCAACAAAGGTCCGTCTAGCCAAGGCTATGGTTTTTCCAGTGGTCATGTATGGATGTGAGAATTGGACTGTTAAGAAGGCTGAGTGCCGAATAATTGATGCTTTTGAACTGTGGTGTTGGAGAAGACACTTGAGAGTCTTTTGGACTGCAAGGGGATCCAACCAGTCCATTCTGAAGGCGATCAGCCCTGGTATTTCTTTGGAAGGAAGATGGTAAAGCTGAAGATCCAGTATTTTGGCCACCTCATGCGAAGAGTTGACTCATTGGAAAAGACTCTGATGCTGGGAGGGATTTGGGGCAGGAGGAGAAGGGGATGCCAGAGGATGAGATGGCTGGATGGCATTACTGACTCGATGGATGTGAGTCTGAGTGAACTCCGGGAGCTGGTGATGGACAGGGAGGCCTGGCCTGCTGCGATTATTGGGGTCGCTGAGTCAGACACGACTGAGCCAATGAACCGAACTGAACCAACAATGAGTTACTTTGTAGCACAGGGAACTCCGTTCAGTTATATGACAGCCTGGATGGGAGGGGTGTCTTTGGGACCAGGA
This sequence comes from Bubalus kerabau, assembly GCF_029407905.1. Taxonomy (NCBI): domain Eukaryota; kingdom Metazoa; phylum Chordata; class Mammalia; order Artiodactyla; family Bovidae; genus Bubalus; species Bubalus kerabau. Next base: position 13,575,076 of record NC_073628.1, read on the forward strand.
TACCTGGATACATATGGTTGAGTCTTTTTACTGTCCACCTGAAACTAAGAATGTTGTTAATTAGCTATATTCCAATACAAAAAAAAAATTTAATAAAGTACAGTTTGTGGGGATGCAGGAGGAGAATCAGCATTCTCTGCAGAGATGACAAGGAGCAGGAGTCAGAAGGAAAGAAACAGGGAGTGAGGGGAACTGCCAACACACTTGTTCTTCTCTAAATAATTATATTGAAGTGTGGCTAATCTTCAATGTTGCACTAAGTTCTGCTGTACAACAATGTGACTCAGTTATACACATTATATATATATTTTTTTTTTCTTATTCTTCTTCATGTGGTTTATCACTGAATATTGAATATAGTTCCTTACACTCCACAGTAGGGCTTTGTTGTTTTTCATTCCTCTATTTCCCCAACTCTCAGTCCTACACTCACCACACCCTTCCTCATGACAACTTCATGTCTTGGACTTCTTTGCTTTTGGATGAACTCTCATATCCTCTGCTGCTGAGAAAACCCCTTGATATTTACCAAAAGAGGGAAATAAAAGAATGAATTGTGCTGGATCTGGATACTGTGGGGAGTCACCGGTAAGGGCTCATGCTGACTGGTGTGTATCTCTGACTCTCCCAGGATTCTAGAGGACACTGCTATACCACCCTTAAAGAGAACAGAGTGAGTCCATCTACAGAGACCTGGATCCTGGGTAATGTCTTCCTGAGGCTGTATTTCTCAGTCTTTGATCAAGAAAATGACAGGATTGGCCTGGCACAGGCAGTGTAAATGTTTGGAATGGTTCAGGAATCATACAATGAGTGTGTGCTCCTAACACACACTCACTCACACTTTGGACATTCCAGCCCAGGATGCTGGTGAACTGTATTTGGTGGTCTGTACACCCTATTCTCAGTAAAGAATAAAGGGTTTCACTCTTAATGGTGCTGAAACAAATTGTTGCATCTGTTTGTGTCTGGGAGTGAAGGATCTAGAACCAAGTCTGAATCAAAATTGAGAGGAGCCATACTCCAACTAGCTTCAAGGAAAAGGGAGACTCATTGAAATGATTCTGGGAATCCAGGATACAAGAATCAGAGCAAATACAAAGATGTCAGTTGGTAGACCCAAGAAATCAGAACTCATCAATTCTATCTCACCATTGTGCTTTCCCTTTGGTCTTCTTTGATGGTCTGAGCCTGGCAACATTCTTCCTCAAGGCTTCTAACTGAATGAGGGAATTCAAGCTACCTGCCCTAGGGTTTTAAATCCCAAAGGCATCACCTAGTAAGGAAAGAAGATTGCAGACATGAGAGTTCAAGGGTGTTCTCTGAATGACCCACCTCAGATCACATGTACAGCCCTAGATCAGCCATCCTGGCAGGGACATGGGGTCTTATGACTGGCTTTACATGTTCTTTGGCCCTGATTCAGCAGCACACATGATTGTCAATTTCCTCCAGAACTACATGACTGAAGCTGGGAAGAGGCAGCCCCAAGGATAGACTGGCAGATGGTCTAGGCCATGAAAGTTTGTGATAACCCACCAACTCCATCATTCAAAGGAATTATAAGGGGTAATGAAATAGACTCTCTTTGTCCCATCTCAGATGATCTTATCACTGGGCTTCTACTTCAGGGGACTTTGGGTGAGGTACTTCATGCAGAGCAGATTCCCTCTTGTTCCCACACCCCAGTCACCAGCTCTATGCCACATATGCCTGCTCTGTCTTTTCCAGTACTACTTGATAACTGGTGGCCCCAGTGGATCCCTGAGCCATCCTCCTCCTCCAGGGCCCAGAATGCCCCTTCCTTGGCCTCCAATGCTGCTGGGGAGAATGCAACTCATGTATCAGGTAACCCAGTGTACATATTGACTTCAGCCTTTCTGAGCTTCCTCCAGGGGTGGAGCTACAAACTGTTTGCTTGGAGCTGCTATGGTTAGAAACTTTTGAAGTGAAAGCATCCATTCTTTCCACCTGGAGGCCCTCAGTAGATGCCTCAGCTGAGTCAGCAGGGGTCACAGGTTGATTTCCTTTCAGATTGACTGGTTTGATCTCCTTGTTGCATAAGGGACTCTCAGGAATCTTCTCAAGCACCACAATTCAAAAGCTCAATTCTTTAGCATTCACCCTTTCTTATGGTCCAGATAGCACATCTGTACATGATTACTGGAAAAATCATAGCTTTGTCACTACAGACCTCTGTAGCAAAGTGAGCCTCTGTTTTTTAATACACTGTGCAGGTTTTTCATAGCCTTTCTTCCTTCCAAGGAGCAAGTGTGTTTTAATTTTGTGGCTGCAGTCAAGGTCCATAGTGGTTTTGGAGCCCAAGAAAATAAAATCTGCCACTATTTACACTTTTCCCTCATCTGTATGCCATGATGTGGTGGGACTGGATGCCATGAATGTTGAGTATATTTTTGTGAATAGTTTTATGAATGTTGATTTTTAAGGCAGTTTTTGCATCACCTCTCCTCATCAAGAAGCGCTTTAGTTCTTCTTTGATTTCTGCCATTAGGGCAGTGTCATCTTCATATCTGTGAATCTTTATATTTCTCCCAGCAATCTTTATTCCAGCTCGGGATTTATGCAGTATAGAATATTGAGTGATGTATCCTATATAATAGTTAAATAACTAGTGTGAGAATGTGCACATTGTCATGGTTCTTTCCCAGTTTTAAATATTTCAGTTGTTCTGTGTCTGATTCTAACTGTCGATTTTTTACGTAAATACAGACTTTTCAGGAGACAGGTAAGGTGATCTGGTACTCCCATTTCCTTAAGAATTTTCCAGTTTGTTGTGGTCCACACAGTGAAAGGTTTTAGCATAGTCAGTGAAGCAGACAGCAATGTTTTCTGGGATTCCCTTGGTTTCTCTATGGTTCAATGGATGTTGGCAATTTGATATGTGGTTCCTCAAACCAGTTTGTACATCTGGAAGTTCTCAGTTCATATAGTGTTGAGGCTCAGCTTGAAGGATTTTGAGCATTACCTTGCTAGCAAGTGAGATGAGTGCAATTGCATGATAGGTTGAACATTCTTTGGAATTGCCTTTCTTTTGGATTGGAATGAAAACTGACCTTTTTCTAGCACTGTGGCCAATGCTGTGTTTTCCAAATTTTGCTAACATATTGAATTCAGCATTTTACAGCCTCATTCTTTAAGATTTTTAAATAGCTCAGCTGGAATTCCATCACATTTCCAATCATTGTCTGTAGTGATGCTTCCTAAGGCCCACTTGACTTCATACTCCACTGTATCTGGCTTTACATGAGTGACCCAAGCATCATCCCTATCCAGGTCATTATGACCATTTTTGTACAGTTCTTCTGTGCATTCTTGCCACCTTTTCTTAATCTCACCTGCTTCTGTTAGGTCTTTGAATTTTCTGTTCTTTATTGTGCCCATCCTTGCATGAAATGTTCCTCTGGTAGCTCCAATTTTCCTGAAGCAATCTATACTCTTTACAATTCTATTATTTTTCTCTAATTCTTACAGTGTTCACTTGTGAAGACTTTCTTATCTCTCCTTGCTATTCTCTGGAAGTCTGTATTCCATTGGGTATATCTTTCCCTTTCTCCTTTGCCTTTCATGTCTCTTATTTTCTCACCTATTTTTAAAGCTTCCTCAGGCAACCCCTTTTCCTTCTCACATTTGTTTTTCTTGGGGATGGTTTTGGTGACCACCTTCCATACAATGTTACAAACCTCCATCCATAGTTCCTCAGGCTTCCAGACCTAATCCCTTGAATATATTTTTAATTTCCACTATAAAATCATAAGGGATTTGATTTAGGTCATAGATGAATGTTCTACTGGTTTTCCTTACTTACTTCAATTTAAGCCTGTATACTGCTTGCTTCTGCCTAAACATTGGTGCCATATTACCACCCACCACTCCCAGTAGGTGTGGAGCAAAAACACACAATTTAAGGACTGTTACCCTGTGTTTGTTCTTGGCTTTTCACGTGCTTAGCTGTGTGACATTGATCAAGTCCCTTAACCTCAGTTTTCTCATCTGGACAATGGGCACCATGATGATAATTCCACCTCTGGATGCATGCGTGCCTGCTAAGAAAAAGTGGTCCTGAGACGGCTTTTTGGGTTCCTGAGTGTGGAACAAATATGAATTATTCTGCCACCTGGGGAGAAGGAAATCTGCTTAGAGGTTATGGCTGCCATTCCTAAGGCTAAATATTGATTCAAGCCAAATGACATCTATCTCTGAACCATGACCCAGAACTCCCATTGAGCTGATGCTTCTGTTTTCTGGGCCCCAAAAAGAGCTAATGATTAGTGGCTCAGATTGCTCATATCCCAGCCTTACCAGTCAGCCTTTCCTTTTCAACTACTTCTAGCCTGAAATCACACTGCAGGGAGAGTTGTAAGGCTTTTGGTCTCTTTTACGTTTCCCACATCTCCAGTGTAGCAATAAGTAGCTGTTATGGCTACTTGTCATAGCAACAGCTATGGCAAACTTTACAGTCCAATCTCAGCTTGTTAAAGGAAACTGTCCCCATTTGGCCACTCATGTTTACATTACCTACAGTTGCCTTAGAAACCTTCCTGTGCTTGCTGCCTAACGATCAATATGTGTGGACTTGATCTAGATTACTTTCCCAAGCATGATTCTAACCATGCAATGAAGTAACCAGACATTTAGTCGTCTAACTACCCACAGGAATTGACAAAAGCAAACCACCCATCCATTTCTTGCTTGCCACAAAACAACATTGATGTGATCTGCTGAAACAATGTGATACATTTGCATTTACACTCCAGAAGGGACGTTTTTTCTGGATCTGTTTTCCACCTAGTGCAGAATGTCTACCACAAGCCTCACCCTCCCGCAGCTGGTCACCTGGTTTTTGCAGACTCAGCCCACTCCAGATCCCTTCAACATCCCTCAGTAAAATCTAGAGAACAAACTCAGTCAAAGCTCTCTCTCCTGCAGAAAACAGTTTTTTTTTTTTTTTTATTTTTTGGAAAACAATGCTCGGTAACACATTCAAAATCTTGTGCTCCTTTTCTTGGATTCAAGGACCTGCACCAGAGGATGTGAAGCCTCCCCTTCCAATGAAATCTTTCTCTACTCCAACCAACCAGGACCAGAGCCTTCAGTGGACCCTGTATCCTGATTGGTATCGTTCAGTTGCTAAGTCATATCTGACTCTTTGTGATTACCTGTTCGGCAACAAAACAGCCTTCCCTGTCTTTCACTATTTCATGTAGTTTCCTCAAACACATGTCTTTGAGTTGGTGATGCCATCTCACAATCTCATCCTTTTATTCCCTCTCCTTCTGCCCACATTCTTTCCCAGCATCAGGGTCTCTTCCAATTAGCTGGGTCTTCACATCATTGGCCTAAGTGTTGCAGCTTCATTTTTATCATCAGTCCTTCCATTGAATATTGCTCTACCACTTCCAAAACAAAACTCATGTTTCTAATCACGTAACGATATTGACCATTGAGGAAGGCAATGACACCCCACTCCAGTACTTTTGCCTGGAAAATCCCATGGATGGAGGAGCCTGATTGGCTGCAATCCATGGGGTTGCTAAGAGTCGGACACGACTGAGTGACTTTGCTTTCACTTTTCACTTTCATGCATTGGAGAAGGAAATGGCAACCCACTCCAGTGTTCTTGCCTGGAGAATCCCAGGGACGGGGAAGCCTTGTGGGCTACTGTCTATGGGGTCGCACAGAGTCGGACACAACTGAAGTGACTTAGCATTAGCATAGCAAAGTTTAACAGAAGAGGGATCTAGTCCTCTGGGAAATCCCAGGACTGACCCCCTGCCTTTCTCTCCACCTGGCATAGAATTGCTTCCCTACAGCTTCTCCAGCTTGAAGCAGCCTGCTGATCCAAAATTGTCAGCTGTCAATGAATTGTTCCTTCCTCCTTCCTTAAAGACTTCTGCCTGCTCCCTGACTGTCCTCTGTACATCAGTTCAGTTCAATCTCTCAGTCATGTCCAACTCTTTGCTATATCATGGGGTGCAGCATGCCAGGGTTCCCTGTCTATCACCAACTCCCAGAGCTTGCTCAAACTCATGTTCATCAAGTTGATAATGCCACCCAACAATTTTGTCTTCTGTCTTCCCCTTTGCCTCCTGCCTTTAATCTTTCCCAGCATCGGGGTCTTTTATAATGAGATAGTTCTACCCATCAATTGGCCAAAGTAATGGAGGTTCAGCTTCATCATCGGTCCTTCCAATGAATATTCAGGACTGATTTCCTTTAGGGTGGACAGGTTGGATCTCCTTGCAGTCCAAGGGACTCTCAAGAATTGCCCAACACCACAGTTCAAAAGCATCAGTTCTTTGATGCTCAGCTTTCTTTAAGGTCCAACTCTCACATCCACTCATGACTTCTGGAAAAACCATAGCTTTGACTCTACAGACCTTTGCTGGTAAAATAATTTCTCTGCTTTTTAGTATGCTGTCAAAGTTATTCATAGCTTTTCTTCCAAGGACCAAGTGACTTTTTTTTTTTTATAGCTGCAATCACTATCTGCAGTGATTTTGGAGCCCAGGGAAATAAACTCTGTCACTGCTTTCATTGTTTCTCCATGTATTTTCCATGAAATAATGGAGCGGGTTGCAGTGATCTTCATTTTTTGATCTGTACGTACCTCATCAAGACCATCCCCAAGAAAATAAATGCAAAAAGGCAAAATGGTTGTCTGAGGATGCCTTAGAAAGAAGAGAAGCAAAAGGCAAAAAAGAAAAGAAACACATACCAATCTGAATTCAAAATTCCAAAGATAGCAAGAAGAGATTTTAAAAAAGCCTTCCTAAGTGATCAGTGCAAAGATATAGAGGAAAACAATAGAATGGGAAAGACCAGAGATCTGCTCAAAAAAATTAAATGTATGGAAGGATCATTACATGCAAAGATGGGCCTAATAAAATACAGAAATGGCATGGACCTAAGAGAAGCAGAATATATTAAGAAGAGGTTGAAAGAATATATAAAAGAACTATACAAAAAGAATATTAAGGACCCAGATAACCACGATGGTGTGATTACTCACTTAGAGCTGGACATCCTGAAATGTGAAGTCAAGAGGGCCTTAAGAAGCATCACTACGAGTAAAGCTAGTGGAGGTGATGGAATTGCAGTTGAGCTATTTCAAATCCTAAAAGATGATGCTGTTTAAGTGCTGCATTTAATACGCTAGCAAATTTGGAAAACTCAGCAAGGGCCACAGGACTGGAAAGTCCTTTTCATTGCAATTCCAAAGAAAGGCAATTTCAAAGAGTGTTCAACTACCACACAGTTTCACTCATCTCACATGCTACCAAAGTAATTTCTGCAAGCAAGTCTTCAACAGTACATGAACTGTGAAATTCCATATGTTCAAGATGGATTTAGAAAAGGCAGAGGAACCAGATATCAAATTGTCATCATCTCTTGGATCACAGAAAAAGCAGAATTCCAGAGATATACCTACTTCTGCTTTATTAACCATGCAAAAGCCTTTGACTGTGTGGATCACAAAAAACTGTAAAAAACTTACTGAGATTGGAAAACCAGACCATCTTACCTGCCTTCTGAGAAATCTGGATGCAGGTCAAGAAGCAACAGTTAGAGCTGAACATGGAACAGTAGACTGGTTCCAAATCAGGAAAGGAGTAATTAAAGGTTGTATACTGTCACCCTGCTTATTTAAATTATATGCTGATCACATCCTGCGAAATGTCCAACTGGATGAAGGACAAGCTGGAATCACGGTTGCTGGGAAAAATATCAATAACCTCAAATATGCAGATAACACCACCCTCATGGCAGAACGTGAGGAGAAACTAAAGAGCCTCTTGATGAAAGTGAAAAAGGAGAGTGAAACATCTGGTTTAAACTCCACATTCAGAAAATGAAGATCATGGCATTTCTTCCCATCACTTCATGGCAAATAGATGGGGAAACAATGGAAACAGTGAGAGACTTTATTTTGGGATGATCCAAAATCACTGCAGATGATGACTGCAGCCCTGAAATTAAAAGATGCTTGCTTGTTTGAAGAAAGCTATGACAAGCCTAGCAGCATTTTTAAAAGCAGAGACATTATTTGCTGAAATAGTTCAGTATAATCAAAGCTATGATTTTTCCAGCTGTCATATATGGATGCTAAAAAAAATGGTGAGTAATGAAGAACTGAAGGTTTTGAACTGTGGTGTTGGATAAGACTTGAGAGTCTTTGGACTACAAGGTGACCCAACAAGTCCATGCTAAAGGATATAAATCCTGAATATTCATTGGAAGGATTGATGCTGAAGCTGAAACTCCAATACTTTGACCAACTGATGTGAAGAACTTACTCATTAGAAAAGACCCTATTACTGGGAAAGATTGAAGGCAAGAGGAGAAGAGGATGACAGAGGATGAGATGGTTGGATGGCATCACTGACTAGATGACATGAGTTTGAGCAAGATCTAGGAGTTGAAGAAGGACAGAAAAGCCTGGCATGCTGCAGTTCATGGGGTTGCAAAGAGTCAGACAAGACTGAGTGAATGAACTGAACTGAATGTACCCCATAGCAAATGCTATTTGTAATTGTCATGTATCTCCAGCAAGACAGGGCTCCTCAGAGCCCCAACACATATCCCTAGTTAGTCTGCACCCATGCACAGAAGTCACTGACTAGCATTTACAAGGCATTCAGTGAGTTCTCATTGCAGGGGGACCTCCATTTTGGTACACATAGAGAAGCAAAGGACACATTTCTACTCCTGTCTTAAACAATTTGAAAGTAGAAGAGATAATGAAAGAGCAGTTTTTTACATCAAATGTCAGGTAGAACAGAATGGATTCCTAAGGCGGGGAGCCAACAAGGAGAGTTCTACAATTGCCCCAACTCTAGAAATAGTTTCCAACACATACATGGAAGGGCTATCTAGGCAGAGACAAACGGTCTCCTCAAGAAAAGAGATTTGAGACTCTAGATAGAGTTCACAGGAGAGAGCTACACACAGAGAACTGTGAGAGTATACAGGTGATACCCTTCCAGTTTTCAGCAGAGAGTTGATAGTACTGGTCAGGATTATAGGGAACAATCCTTGAGTCTCAAATTGCACCAAGTCTAATGGTGTCCCCCCCACCAGCATGGAAATTACTCATTATTCCCATGACATCAGTATGGCCCTGAAGACAATATTGCCTTACTAGTGGGGAATAGTAAACCTGGCCTAAAGTTTGGTCTTATATCAGCTAAAAAACCTGAACAGCAAGCCTTCAAAAAATATAATTGTTTCCAAGAAATTAACAAGTGTTTGCAAACAGTAGCAGAAATAGTAAAACTTAAGAATATCCAGCATCCAAAGGGTAAAAATTGCCAAATCCAATATTCAATTTAAAATTTCCATATGAATTGTGAAAATATTTGTCCTAGGTCAATCAAAATATTGTAAAGTAATTATCCTCTAATTAAGATAAATACATAAATTTAAAAAGAAAAAAAATTCCAATGCATAAAGAAGCAACAAAATAAACATAATGAGGGAAACATCAATTAGTAAAAATACAGTTAAAATATACATTACATAATTAGCAGGGAAGGACATTAAAATGCTTCCTAGAATAATAATCTTAATAGTCATGAGGCTGAAGAATATTGAGCATGTTAAACAGAGACATGGAAAATAGTAAAGACTGTGTGGGAAAATTAATTGTGCATCACAGGTATTTGAAACAACTTAAGAATACTGAAATATGTGTAAATGGTCCCACAGGAAATGAAAGAAGGACAATAGAGAAAAGAACTTCATAATTACTGTCTGAAAATTTCCCAGATATTATGAAAGCTTTAAACCCATTAACACAGATCAGATCAGATCAGATCAGTTGCTCAGTCATGTCCTACTCTGTGACCCCATGAATCACAGCATGCCAGGCCTCCCTGTCCATCACCAACTCCCGGAGTTCACTCAGACTCACGTCCATCGAGTCAGTGATGCCATCCAGCCATCTCATCCTCTCTCGTCTCCTTCTCCTGCCCCAAATCCCTCCCAGCATCATAATCTTTTCCAATGAGTCAACTCTTCTCATGAGGTGGCCAAAGTACTGGAGTTTCAGCTTTAGCATCTTTCCTTCCAAAGAAATCCCAGGGCTGATCTGCTTCAGAATGGACTGGTTGGATCTCCTTGAAGTCCAAAGGACTCTCAAGAGTCTTCTCCAACACCACAGTTCAAAAGCATCAATTCAATGAACATTGGGGTACCCGTGTCTCTTTCCCTTCTGGTTGATATTTGGCAAAACTAATACAATTATGTAAAGTTTAAAAAATAAAATAAAATTAAAAAAAAATAAAAAAATAAAGCATCAATTCTTCGGTGCTCAGACTTCTTCACAGTCCAACTCTCACATCCATACATGACACAGGAAAAACCATAGCCTTGACAAGATGAACCTTTGTTGGCAAAGTAATGTCTCTGCTTTGAGGCTCAATTAATTCAAGGACAAGAAATAGGACAACTATTCAAAGGTGCATGATAATTCATTGTTTAAAACAATCAACCAAAAAAATGTAACCAGAAGGAAAAACAGACACAGTAGAACAAAAAATGGGAAAGACAGCAGATTAGGCATATGAAACAATGTTAGCCAGAGGACACTAGCACCACATCTTAAAATGCTGAATGAAATATAATTGACTCAGAATTCTATACCCAAGAAAAATACATATCAAAAACAAGATAAAATACTTTCTCAGACATACAACAACTATGAGACTACATCATTACCGACAACCAATGTAACAAGAAATGTTTTTTTACCAGGACTCAAATGTGAGATCTCCATAATTCTAGCCTTCTCAGTCCTTCAAAAGACCTTGATAAGGACAAACAAATAATATAGAAATAGTCATTGTGTTTCTACCCACTTCTAGAAAGTATTGCTAACTCCTCAGTACTGGTCTTACAATGCTGGTGACCAGATGGAGAAGTGATGTGCACAGAAATAAGGAAGGTGAAACAGATAGGTCAGAATGTGAGGTAACAAAGACAAACTATTTAGAAGCTTAAGAACTGAGAGATTTGGGACCTGAGTTGGAAAAGCAGTTTTCAAACCAAATTGGTTCTTGTGGTGTGTATAATCCTCACTTCAGTCCTTAGAAGATCACTACTGACCAGTCTGCCTCTTTTTTCTGGAGCACAGTTAAGATCCACCTAGCCGTTTCTCATTGCTGTTCCTTCCTCCTGGCTCACACACTGTGCCCAGCCTTTCGGCCTAATCCATTCAGAAAAGGTTTGTTCTTTAAGGCAGGCACTGCAGGCTACCTACAAAATGATCTATTATCTGCTTCTCTTTCAAAACTGAAAATAATTTGTTATATAGCCATGAGCCCAGTAGCTACAGGAGTGCATTTCCTGCCCACCCATGCTCTTGGTCATAACTGATGACCGAGATGCAAGCAGATCTGTAAGAGCGATTTCTTGGAAGACTGCTTTCAAGGAGCTGATTTAGCTGAGAGATGAGACTCTTCCCTTCCCTACTTTCTTCCTAACTGTTGTCTGGATTTCAGTTGTGATGGCTGGAACTCCTGCAGTTGTATTGGACAATCATGTAACCTTGGAGATGGATAGCACCCAAGCTCTGGCTGGCCCACCTCCAGCTTTGTTTCAGTGGGAGAGAAAAATCAAGTTTATCTTGCTAAAGTTATAGTTGTTTCAGTCTTTTGCAATGCGCATCCAAACTTAATCCTGATACTACTATGTGTTTAATATGATATAGCCTTATTATTTTGTTGGGTTTAGGGAATATATTTATGTTTTATAGTTCTTTATTTTTTTTTAATTTTATAAACTGATTCATCAACCATTATACCTAAGTTGTATAAATGCAAAATTATGATTATAAGCATGCTTTCCTTTAGATTTTGCATTTTTATGCTTTCTTATCTTCTTTCTTGTTTTATCCATATTTTACAGCCTGGACCATGTCTTCTCTTGTAACCTCATCCATATCCATATCTGCAGGCCAAAACAGACTGAGAGCTGTGTGGGGAGAACCAAAAAAGAATGAATACAGGGATATGAATGAAGGGTGGTGGCCCTTGTTACTCATCATGAATGTTCTGAAGTAGAATCACATTCCCCTGCCCTTCTGTGTGCCCAAAACCCCCAGGTTTGCCATGACCATGGAAGATACTTTGGTCAGTGGAATTTGAATAGAGGTGATATGTCACTTCCAAATTGAAGTATTATTTTCTGTTCCACTAGCTGGAATGCAGATGTAATGACAGGAGCTGGAGCAGCCATGTTAGACCAGAAGTAAGTAGCACAGGTGGAAGATATGACAAGAAAGAAGTGGGCCCTCATCTCTGTGGAGAGACCTGCACTAACATTATATGAAAGAGAGTTGAAATTGTACTGTATTTAAGATAATGTTATTTAGGGTTTTATTACAGTCATTGAACCTGTAACCTAACACTCAGAATAACTGATCTTTGTGTTAACCTTGTCTTGACATTAGGGTCTGAATGAGACAATATCTACTGACGTATACTTACAAGTGAGTCAAGTGACAGCCCTGCCTCTGGAAGCTGTGCTCTAGTGTGGGATTCAGAAACTGAAGCAAAAACAAAGCCACATGGCAGGACAGCTTCAAGATCCTGTAGGAACCCATGGGAGGGGAACCTCAATCAGTCTTGATCTCAGGAGGTTGCTTGAAGCAGGGACAATCCTCTATCAGTCTCCTCATAAATAGGGCATGGTGCCAAGGTTCATGTAAAAGTGATTTATTTCAAATTCCTTCCAGAGTGTTTTCCCTTTTGATCCAGTCTTTAAGATATGCATTTGAAACCTAGTTTGGGAAGATTGCAAATGCCCGAGGGCAACTAAGCCGGTGGGCCACAACTACTGAGCCTGAGTGCCCTAGAGCCTGTGATCTACATCAAGAGAAGCACAGGAATGAAAAACCAGCACACTGAAATCACAGATTAGCCCCTGCTGCTGCAAACAGAGAAGTCCTGAGCAGCAATGACAACCTAGTGCAGCCAAAATTTTTTTTAAAATTCTCCCAGAGAAACCAGTGTGGTCTCAGGGGAAGCAGGACATGAAAAAGGATGAAACAAGTCTGGGTCTGATTTCATTCAAGTATTGACAGGGAAGCTACATCCTGTTTTCACAGGGAACTAGAGATATAAGTTGTGTCTCAAATGTGCTCCAACCCAAGGCTAGGGAGCTGGGATTTCACTCTCCCACTAGCGTCTCCATCTCATCCTTGAACTAACACCCAGCTGGTGTCTCCAAGCCCTTGTATTAGATCCTCCAAAGGCAAATCAAAGGTGACACTAGAAGCAAAAGACACCAAAGCTCAGGAAAATGTAACCTCCGAAATTGTGTAGATTTCTGCACCCGTTCTGCCATATCCAGCATCATATCTGAAATCCTGCGAGTCTAAAGAACTCCATGGGTCTCCACATGAAAGCATTTTTTTTAAAAAATCAGCTTTTAGTCTACATAGGAGTATAGTTGATTTACAGCATTGTATTAATATTAGTTGTATGAGAAATTATTTCCCTTATACATAGACATGTATCCATTCTTTCCTAGATTCTTTTCCCATACAGGATATTACAGACTATTGAGCAGAATTCCTCTGCTGTACAGTAGGTCTTTGTTGATTATCTATTAAATAAAGTAGTATATATACATATTAATCTCAAACTCTCAATTTATTGCTTTCCCACCTTTCCACATTGGTAACTATAATTATTGTTTTGATGGAGGGAAGGGTCTAGACACTTTTTGGATCAGGGTCAGTGCTTGTGAGAGGGCAGTGGCCAGGGAAAGCAAGCCTGAGAGAGATTCATTTGAGATGATGCTAAATGTTTAGAAGGACTCGGCCATGCAAAAAGCTGGGATAAAAATATCCTAGATGTGGGAAGTAGTCCCTGCTTAGGACCAAGGTAACCAAGTTTAATGAATGGCTATCCTTCCACTGCCAATCTTCCTTCCATGCTTGGAACTTGGCCTACAGGTCAACCACCATGACCTCATCCCAAGCTTCACTTGTGAGTTAGCAGCAATGAGGCATGTCAGCCTTCCCAAGAAGGGAGAAACTGGGACTATCACGAGGCTGAATATGCTCTGGTTCAGGGACATTTACACAAACTGGTTATCACCAGGAGCATCAGGTGCCAGGGGCCCCACCAATGCCTCTGACTATCTCCATGTACTTGTTCTCAGGAGTAGAAACACCAAGGAACTGATAGAGCAAAGAAACAAATAATGACTCGTTTCATCTTGCCCTGTGTGATTCCCATGGCCCTTTGAGCACACTGCTCTCTGCCCAAAAACTCTTTCCTCTTTTGCTTCCTCAAAGATGGCTTGTGGATTACATCAGCACCTGACTGTGAAGCCTGTTGGCTGGAACTCACAATCAATCATCAGGGACCCAGAGATGTCCAGCCTTGTCCTGAGTTTCTGTCCTTTTTGTCCAACCAGATTCATAAACCAAAGTCCCTAAAAAACATAAGGGTTATTGTAATTCTCTCAAGGCCTTTGAATGTCCAAGATCTATTTGGAGCATCAAAGAGGGAACACATGCCCCTGCATCCAGGCTAGTCTCCGACATCAGCCTCCCTTAGCCAGGGGTTCCCTGAGGAAACATAATACACTTATCTAAGTTGCCAGAAAGCTGAGAAGAGAATGTTTCTCACTGTGAATGGAGATTCATGTTATCCTGTCACCCAAATGTCTGTGTTGTCTGAATGAGGAGTGGGAGCTCTGGGGATTCTGAGTTGGGTGTGAGTCAGTCACCACCTGCACAACAAACTTTGTAGTATTTTAAATACTATTTAAAGTAGATCATCTTTTGGATGACATGCCATTTGCTCTCTGGCTTGGGATGATACCCACCATTACAGTGGAATCAATGGGTTCTGGGGGAGGCTGCCCCTCTCCCTGTGACTCAGTAGGAGTGAGTACAGTTCTCTCTCCCCTCAACTTCTGAAGGAGAAATTCCAGCAGGAAAGATGTGACCTCCAAGTGTAACTGGAAGACTCAGGTAGGTCTGGCCCTCAGGTAGGCACTATTCTTTTCCCAATGCTTCTTCCTTCCCTCTTGGGTCCTGTGTAAGCTGCCCACCTCCTGGTTCCTGGGTTCTGAATTCCTCCTCCCTTCTCTTCCAAATATCCAAGCAGTCCCATTTGTGGTTTCCTCTCTACCCAGGCCCATTCCCTCACCTGCAGATGGCATTAAAGAAGGGGAAACAAGGACGGGTCTGCCCAGTTCATTCTTTATAAAAAATGTCCGCATTCCTTCTGCTCTCAGACCCTGTCCTGAATCATTAACATCTCCAGCTAGATGACTCAGCTTAGCAAAGTAATGGTGATGTAGATGGTGGGGGTGGTAAAGTTGCCAGGTGTGGAGGACCGTTTTCAGATGACAAGAGATGATTTGGAGTAAGGAGCATGTTGTCCTCCAACTACTCATTTATTGGGGACCTGCCTGAATCTGCTATCTTGAGCTCCTCAGGGTATCTCTAAGACAGAAATTTCAAAATGGACTTTCTATAAACTTTGTACTACAAAATGGTTTCAAACATAACAAATATAATAAAGAAGAGTGTCATAAACCCTATATTTTACCATTTGGCATCAATAACTACAAAACTAACCTCTTAGTCCCACAGGTTGTCATAGACTGGAGACTATGCAACATCAAGGTGGTGGCCAATTGAGTTCCCAGTGAAGACATTCTTGACTTGCATCAGTCTTTCTCTTCTTGCTATCTTCTCACATGTGTTGGTTGAAGGGAAGGAGGAAGAGGGACAATAAGAGAGAAAAACAGGGAGAGGCTAATCCCATCATGAGGGACCACCATCAAAATCCCATGTCAACCTGGGTACCTCCCAAAGGCCCTACTTCCCAATACCATCACATTGGGAGTCAAGGGTGGACATAGTTCAATCCATAGCAGCTATGCAGATCTGTTTTAAAATCAAGACAGACACTCATTTTATTCTCTTTTACTTCTTATTCATTTTTCCTGAAGTATTTTAGGATGAGATGAACAATTCACAAAATATACATAATGAGTATTTGGGGTAAAATAATGGGATGTTAAAAAATGCTTTTTTTCCCCCAATAAAATGAACATTTAATATCCAGTCCACGTACAAATTTCCCTGATTCTCAAAAAGCAGATGTCTTTTCACAGTTTATTGAGAGAATGTAGTCATATGTTGCACTTGGTTTTTCTCCTTTAAGACAATATAACTGTTACTGTCCCAATTTTAATGCCATTTATTTGTTCAGAAACTGGGAGGAAGCAGGTTGGTTTGTCTTACAGAATGTCCCACTATTGGGTTTAGAGCAGGAGTCCACAATACCAGCACAGTGGGTCAGGACCAGTACCAGTCCTTGGTCTATTAGAAACCAGACCTCCACAGCAGGAGCTGAGCTGCAGGCCAGTGAGTGAGGCTTCATCTGTATTATAGCTGCTCCCCAACACTCTCTCATCACCCCCCAGAAGAGACGATCTAGCTTGCTTTCCTGGAACTGTTTGTAGTTATATAACCTATGCTTAATAGAAACAAAAAGAGCTTAAATATTGACAATTAGTTTCTTTCTCAGTGCTCAGAATGGTGAGTTGGTGCCCTAGCAATCTATCACAGTGACAAATTAGATGTTGCCTGTTAACATTTGGACACATTCGGCCAGCTTAAAATTAAATATTAAAAAACTAAGATCATGGGACCCAGCCCCATCCTTCATGGCAAATAGAAGGAGAAAAGGTGGAAGCAGTGACAGATTTCTTCATCTTAGCCTCTAAAACCACTGTGGATGGTGCCTGCAGCCATGAAATCGGAAGCCATTTGCTTCTTGGCAGGAAAGCTGTGAGAAACATAAACAGTGTGTTGAGAAGCAGAAAAATCATTTCCCCCAAAAAACTAGTAGATGTTTGGCCTTTTCATTTGGATTCCTAAACTTTCTGTCCAGTCCCCATTGGTCTTTGAAGTCCCTTAGCATTGTGGTCCTTCACGATTCCCAAGATTATTTTGTGCATTTCTTTACCCAGTTCTGAAATCAGCCATCTCTTTAAGGATCCATGCATCGTATGATGGGAAATGTATTTAGAAGCTGCATGTTAGACCTCAGAATAGTCACTGGTATCAAGTTGTCATTGCTTGTAGGCTTTACATTGGTCAGAGTAGGAAGAATACATACTTCTTAAAAATAAAATAAAAAGGAATATAATTATTTGGTACAAACTTATGCTTTCAGTTCAAGATTTAAGACAACAAGGTTTTAATTAAAGTTCTTTATGTTATGAGTGAACCTCTTTTTTTAGCCACTGAAAGGCTTACTTTAGAACATTAGTTTTAATTCTTGTCTTGCTTTTACCTGTTAACATATATATGATTCTGTCACAATAAAAGAAGCAATATGAAGAACAATAAGTTGTTGAATATAGTTTCAGATTTCTTTCCTGTATTTCTTCTGATTTTCTTTGGTTTTGTTTTGGATGGGCAGTATTTTTCTTTTTCCTTAGAAGATATTCCACTCTGAATGTAGTCATAATTCTGAATTTTAAAGCCACTTAAGTAATGTGTTGTTATGGGCAGCTAGTCACCAACTAGATGCAATTAGATTTATCAGTCTTTGTTTTCAATTTGTTCAGTTCAGTTCATTTCAGTCCTTCAGTTGTGTTGGTCTCTTTGCAACACCATGGACTGCAGCATGCCAGGCTTCCCTATCCATCACCAACTCCTGGAGCTTAGTCAAGCTCATGTCCATCGACTTGATGATGTCATCCAACCATCTCATCCTGTCTTCCCCTTATCTTCCTGCCTTCAATCTTTCCTAATATCAGGGTCTTTCCCAATGAGTTAATTATTCCCACCAGGTGGGAAAATAATTGGAGCTTCAACTTCAGCATCAGTTTTTCCAGTGAATATTCAGGACTGATTTTTTTTTATGATGGACTGGTTTGATCTCCTTGCAGTCCAAGGGACTCTCAAGAATCTTCTCCAACACCATAGTTCAAAGGGCATATATATGTGTAATTTGTCAGTGATGTCATATTTCTCTGTTGGGATTTAACCACCAAAACTGAATTTAAACAATGTGCAAAATGAGTGTTAAGACACAGTGCCCCATCTACATACATCTGGTGACTAGGAGAGGCTCCTGTTGTACTCAGGGGACAGTCATTGATAGATCTCCTGCAGGAATAGGCCCTGGGAATCCTGGATGAGTCTTTAAATATGATTGTCTTTACTTGGCTGCCACAGTTGTTTTGTCTTCTTTGATGGGGAAGACATTTCAAAATAGTTTTTTCATATGTTCGGTTTGGCAGATAAAATTTTTCACAGCATAGACCCTATGAGGAAATTATATCAGAAATATATCCATTTATCTTCAGCAGTTAAATTGGTTGGTTTGTATGTCCCCGGTGATATTCCTTTATAAATAGAAAGGAAACACACATATTCAGTATGCATTCAGTCTCTTTGTAAATCAACCAACATGAATTAAACTCCTCTCTGTCCCCACTGCACTCCCAACTATATGCAAGAAATAAAAACCTGCAGAGACTGAAGGCTGATTCCAGCACAGTGCTGTGAAGATTTCATTCCCACTGTTGTTTTTGGAAAAAAAAAAACATTAGATGCTAATATTAAGATCAGTACATTGTACATAAATATCCAAACTTCTGACTTCTCTTGAAAACATAGCCAACTGGCCTGCTTTCAGGCATGGTCTAAGTGTAGGAAAGGCTGCTTCCAGTGCTGTGCTGGGAGGGTCCTGTGCTGCCCAGGGCCTCCTGGGGCCATGAGTTTGTGAGAACTAGACTGCTAGCTATCTTAAGATAAAGACTACTTTTGTCTTGATCAACTTTGACTTTGAAGCCTTTAATCCAAAACCCAGAACACACTACTTCCTTGTATGTTTTTTGGATGACATAAAATATCTTGTGGATGCATATGACATTTCTTCCAATACTGAAACCATACAATTGAAGTACTACTCTTCCCTAAATCTTTGATGCAGATTGGCATCATAGGTGCCTCTGATATCTGCCATTAGACCCACTACCTAAAGCCAGTTGTATGTCCCTGGGATGTCCCTGAAGTCTTCACTTTGCCATTTGACAACTTATCCTCCTAGCAATCTCCTCTCCAATGAAGACAGCAATGCATATCTCATGAAGTGGCTAGGAAGATGACATGAAACCACAAATGTTGAGCATGGCCCTTAGTATCCATTTTCATGATGTTCTTAGCAGTTTTTTTCTCCAAGTAGGCAAGGTTCTCCATCTTCTTAGAAGTCCATACAGATCAGTTTGATTTTCCAACCAACCTTCAAGGAAGAGCTTACAGTTCAATTCTCTGTATTCTGAGAAGCTTCAAAGTCCATTCACCAAGGACACTGATGAAGGTAAAGATTTTATCAAGACCTTTGTGTTTTTTCAGACCTATTATTGGCCTAAAGGGCTAAACTTGGGCATGTCAGAGCATATATAACTAGGGATTCCCAGTCACCGTTACATGCTAAGAACCTGAACTTCCCTGAGTACTTGGAACCAGGAAAGAAGCATGAAATGGCTTGTGCTCCTCAACCTGGTAGTCTTCTCAGATTGCAGAGTCATGTAAGCATGGAGACTGTAAGCTACATCATATTAATTTCTGTGATTTTTCTTTTCATCTGAATATTCTATTCATCAGGTTTAGAAGGGAATGGAAGATTTTCCTGACAATTTTAAAGTTCACCCCTTACTTATTGCTAAGTACATTGCTATAGGAACTGTGGGTCCCAGGATCTTGGTGTAGATTTGCATAGCTGCACAACTCTTGGGGTCCAGTCATGTCATGACCTATTGAAATTGGAACTCCTTGCAATTGTTCAGTGCACAGTCAATGCAGATGTAGGTGTGGTCCTGTGGAATAGCACTTTTCTACCTTTTATTTAGCATGTTCTCTTTGTTCCCTCTCTACTTCAGTGTGTATATGTCTATGTCTGCATCTCTGTATCACTGTCATTTATCTCTCCATCTCTTTGGAAGGCTCTGAGTTTGTTTCTCTCTGTTTTTTTTTTTTCTTTTAATTTTTCATTTGACTCATCCTTCCTTCTAGAGCCTCTACATTTCTATAACTTGTTCCCTATCTCCTGGATTCTTTTTTCAACTATCTCTTCTCTTTCAACTTGTAGAAAGATTGGAAGAGTTACTTATACGCTGTTTTATATCTGACAAGCAGTGTGACCACAGCCAATTCACAAACCTCTTGCATTTCAAATTCCTCCCTTGTAAAAGAGGATAGGAATCCCCCTTCTACCTCTTTCCCTGAGCTTCTATGAGAAGGATACAGTGGAATGGCAACAGCAGTGCTAACGGCTGTCATTGTTGAGACTTCCTATTTATCAGGTACCTTATCCATCACTTCACTATCCCCAAAATATTCTATTTGGAGGCTTTGAATCATTACATTCCACCATTTTACTGAGGGGACACTGAGACCCCACATGGTCTTATGGCCTAACAAACATTACAGAACAGAATCTTTATTCAAACCTATGTATTTGCCATGGTATATGCATAAAATTCTGATAATAAGGTGACTTATAAAAATGATTGGAAAATACACAATGCCATTGCAATGACATTTATACCTTAACACTGACAGATAATTGTAGCTGCTTCGTTGTTTTCTTTGTTAAATGCTTGATGAAAGAATACCTCTAACAAAAGTGAAGACCATGAGAAAAACCCTCAGTGAAAAAAACGTGCTTAACAATTTCCTGAAGGAACATGCTTACAGACTGTCCCAGATTTCTTCTCGTGGCTCAAATATAACTATTCGCCCCCTGAAGAACATCATGAATGTGAGTGTTTTGAGAATATGTTGCTCCACAGCGCCCCCTGGTGCTCTAGACTAGAACTGGGGTCATCTGAGGGTGATGGGTGGGATGTTGGGGCTGGGGCCCCAGGTTTCTGCAGGAGGCAGAGGCCCCATTCAGTGGAGAAGGCTCTATTCTCCTCAACTCTTGTTCTTGGTGACTGGGCCCAGAAGTTACCAGGTGGCAGGTAAACATCCATTTCTGTGTCAAAGATGTGTCATTAATTCGATGGCGATGGTTCCTTCTGAGGAGAAGGCACTTCAGTCTTCTTGCCTGGAAAAACCCAAGGATGGAGGAGCCTGGTAGGCTACAGTCCATGTGGTCACTAAGAGTCGGACACGACTGAGGAACTTCACTTTCACTTTTCACTTTCCTGAATTGGAGAAGGAAATTGCAACCCACTCCCGTGTTCTTGCCTGGAGAATCCCAGGGACGGGGGAGCCTGGTGGGCTCCTGTCTATGGGGTTGCACAGAATTGGACATGACTGAAGTGACTTAGCATCAGCACCAACAAATCCTTATGAACTAAGGGAGTCACTCAGTTACAGACGAAGAGTGAATCATCTCTGATCAAAAGGTAGAACCAAATGCAAAGCAACCCAGGCAGAGGAATTCAGTTTCCACAGATGCAAGAACCACAGCAGTAAAATGTTACTGAACCTGTATTCCGTGTAAGGCCATCAGAATCTAACACAGTGCTTACTGTTTTCAGATTAGAAAATGGCTTATTTTCTCTTCAAGAATGCCCATGCCAGCCTGAGAGATAGGCAAAGAGTAAATACATGTCAAATGAAAGGGTCATTTGTGTGATGTCGATTGGATGTGGTCTGAGTTTGGAGGGGGTGGCTGGAGTTGATCAAGAAGGACCTCCTGGAAAAGGGGGTGCTAAGGCTGGGTTTGAAGAGACTATAGAGCTTCTCAAATGAAGGCACCAGGACTTCCCTGGGTGTCCAGTGGTCCTGAAGGCCCAGTGGATGTGCCTCTGAGCTTTCCATGAAAGAGGTGCCACTTCAAAGCCTGGTCATAGAATCAATATCCTGCATACAATGTAGCACAGGAAAAATAAATCAAATGCAGACACCACTGTGATCAAAGGCTGTGAGCTGCACAGTGGTTAGAAAGTGATCTCAAGACATATGTGACACCCAATGGGAGGCAGCAGTGTGGGAATAGAGGGTAGCCAATTCTGCACTAACCCACTCCCTTCTTCTCCCTGTAGATGCTGTACATGAGTAACATCACCAATGGAACACCCCCTCAGGAATTCCAGGTTGTCTTTGACACAGGATCATCTGATTTATGGGTGCCCTCCCTCTTTTGCCCCAGTCCAGCCTGTTGTGAGTACAGACACCCCCTACCTGGACCATCTTTCACTTGCCCTGCCACCCTGTTTTCCACCCTTGGCACCTGATGACACTCATCTCTTGTGTCTGCAGCTACACAAGTTAGGTTCAGACATTACAAGTCTTCCACCTTCTGGCCTACCCAAAAGACGTTCAGCATAGCCTATGGATCTGGGAGCATGAAGGTATTTCTTGCTTATGACACTGTTCAGGTAATGTGTAAACAGACGCCGAGTCAGGACTGGCTATGGAGTGACCACTGCTTGCAAAATAGATGCAGGACCATCTGGCAGGACCCTTCCTAGCCTAACTCCCATAGATATTGGCCATCTTATGCACAGGATCATGTCTCTGGGGAGGCAGTGCCCATGGTGACACACGAGCAAACAGATTAGCTAACCCAGAGAGTGACTTGAGGTGTGGACTTGCAGCTCCTCTGCCCATGAGCAGTTCAAAGTTCATTTTGCTGGGAGCAAGAAGAGGGGATAAATGCACCCACCTTTATATTCACAGACTGTTCCAGGCACTTTCAGGTAATAATTGCTTTAATCTGCAACAACCCCACACAGCTGGTGGTCTGATTAGCTCATGAGACATAAGAGGAAACTGAGGTACAGATAGCAAGGGCCTTGATGAAGTCACACATATGGTACGTGGTGGAGCTGAGCTGGGTTTTGAAGACTGCACTTGCTCTGGGGTGTTTGGGACATGATAAAACTGATCTGGGGACCCTGGGGGCAGTCAAGGGCTTCAAGTATTCAGAGTGGGAAAGTGGAGGCCAGAGATGTCACGGGCCTTGATAAATGAGTTCTCACTCTAGGAGACCTTTGAGAGTCTAATAAAACCTATGGCCTGCCTCTCCAAAGTACTTGAGTAGGTTCCTCTCTCTCTTTCTCCTTCATACACACTCCCAGAAATGCACACGTGTCCCCAAAAGTGAATTTACCAGGAAATAATTTCATAGAACCCTGAAAGTAAGATTGTGTTTTTTGCTTCTGTCTTCCCAGACAGATGCAGAATCCATAGTACCTTACAGAGAATGCAGTCCATTCCTGTCATTACATCATGCCAAAGAGAAGGCTATCTTGCTCTCGACTCATTTTGTCCACAAGGTGGCACCAATGGGTCCTGGCCTGACTCTTGGTTGCCCCACCTGGACAGAAGCCACAAGGCCAATTTGACTCACTCACATGGTGTTTTTCAGAGGGGCAGATGTTTTAAAAATCACAGCCTCTCACAGATGGAACCCAAATTCCCCTCCCAGCTTGGTCTAACTGTCTGAGGTCCACCAAAGACACAGCCCAGCCTCAATTCTTCTTTGATGATGTAATGGCAATTCATGCCAGCCCAGTCCTAGCCCCACTTCATGTATCTGTAAGTGGAAACACTCTTCTCTCCCACAGACTGGGGACTTTGTAAGCACTGACCAGCCGTTCAGTCTAAGCCTGGCGGAATCCGGGTTTGAGGGTATACCTTTTGATGGCATCTTGGTCTTGAACTACCCCAACATATCCTTCACTGGAGCCATCCCCATCTTTACCAACCTGAAGAATCAAGGTGCCATTTCTGAGCCTGTTTTTGCCTTCTACTTGAGCAAGTAATTCTGAGATGGACAATCCCTTTCTCCAAATTAGCTGTAATATGCTTTCAGTTGCATGAAAAGTATAGAACACTTGATAAAGAAGAATCCTGAGAGATAATCTACCCAGGATAAATATGGTGCCAGGGCCCTACCTGGCATCACCGCTTGTTTTTATAAATAATGTTTTATTGGAACACATACCTGCTCCTGGGCTCAAGACCAGTAACTTGGTCTAGGGGGGTGAGTGAGGAGGAAGACTAATGGAAGGCAACACAAAAAAAGTTGGAGGAAAAAGCAATATGATTTGCTTATGAATTTGATAAGGAAGGAGAAGGATGGTGGATATCTTTCCTTTCTCATTAGCATTCCACTGGGAGCCCAGGACCAGCTACCCAATTTGCAGGAGCCAGTAAAAAATAAAAGTGTGGGACACAAAACAAATGTTGGATCCCTTGTTCAAGAAACAGTAGTCATTTTAAGACAGGGAGAACAGAGGTGGGGTCCCTTCTGAGTGTGGGGCTCTTTGGACAGTAGAGGTCACAGGCCAGTTGAGCCAACTCTGGGTGACCTGAACCCACATCCTTAGCACTCCCAGGCTTTGATTTTCCTGAAAAATGATAAGCTGGATAAGGGGAAAGCAAAAACTCTTCAACACGTATCATGTGAGGGTTTCTGAGCACACAGGTAGCAGGAGGTCCTGGGCCTCTTCAGAAGACATAGTTGGTGGAGCCCAGCCATGTGACTCAGCTTCTAACCTCCTCTGTGCCACTCATTAGCCAGTTACTGACCTCAGTCTGGTTGTCAATCGCTCCTAGCCTTGATTTCTGCACCTGTAAATGGAGACCTTATTAGCGCCTTGGTGGGTAGACAAGCACAAACACAAGCTCTCCAACAGTGCTGTTGTTACTGTCCTCCAAAGATCTCCCCCTCTTTTCTCTCTACAGATGCAGGAGAAGGGCAATGTGGTGATGTTTGGTGGGGTAGACAAAGCCTACTACCAGGGAGCGCTCAACTGAATACCATTGATCCAAGCGGGAGACTGGCATGTACACATGGACCGGTAAGCCTCTCCCTCTGAGGGTCAGCCCGAGTGATGCTCCTCATCTGTACATGGACACAGGCACACACACACAAATGGATTCTCAGACACATAGTGACATAGACATATGCAGCACCCACAACGACACAGACACACAGACAGACACATGAAAACACACAAGCAGACACATAAACAGAGACACATATAAACATGCATAGCTAGTCAGAGACACAAAAGCACAATACTACCACACAATTGCACTCATCTCACATGCTAGTAAAGTAATGCTCAAAATTCTTCAAGCCAGGGTTCAGCAATATGTGAACTGTGAACTTCCTGATGTTCAAGCTGGTTTTAGAAAAGGCAGAGGAACCAGAGATCAAATTGCCAACATCCGCTGGATCATAGAAAAAGCAAGAGAGTTCCAGAAAAACATCTATTTCTGCTTTATTGACTATGCCAAAGCCTTTGACTGTGTGGATCACGATAAACTGTGGAAAATTCTTCAAGAGATGGGAATACCAGACCACCTGATCTGCCTCTTGAGAAATTTGTATGCAGGTCAGGAAGCAACAGTTAGAACTGGACATGGAACAACAGACTGGTTCCAAATAGGAAAAGAATTTCGTTAAGGCTGTATATTGTCACCCTGTTTATTTAACTTATATGCAGAGTACATCATGAGAAACGCTGGACTGGAAGAAGCACAAGCTGGAATCAAGATTTCCAGAAATATCAATAACCTCAGATATGCAGATGACACCACCCTTATGGAAGAAAGTGAAGAGGAACTCAAAAGCCTCTTGATGAAAGTGAAAGTGGAGAGTGAAAAAGTGGGCTTAAAGCTCAACATTCAGAAAACGAAGATCATGGCATCCCATCCCACCACTTCATGGGAAATAGATGGGGAAACAGTGGAAACAGTGTCAGACTTTATTTTTCTGGGCTCCAAAATCACTACAGATGGTGACTGCAGCCATGAAATTAAAAGACGCTTACTCCTTGGAAGGAAAGTTATGACCAACCTAGATAGCATATTCAAAAGCAGAGACATTACTTTGCCAACAAAGGTCCGTCTAGTCAAGGTTTTTCCTGTGGTCATGTATGGATGTGAGAGTTGGACTGGGAAGAAAGCTGAGTGCCAAAGAATTGATGCTTTTGAACTGTGGTGTTGGAGAAGACTCTTGAGAGTCTGTTGGACTGCAAGGAGATCCAACCAGTCCATCCTAAAGGAAATCAGTCCTGGATATTGATTCGAAGGACTGATACTAAAGCTGAAACTCCAGTACTTTGACCACCTCATGCGAAGAGTTGACTCATTGGAAAATATTCTGATGCTGGGAGGGATTGGGGGCGAGAGGAGAAGGGGACGACAGAGGATGAGATGGTTGGATGGCATCACTGACTCGATGGACGTGAGTCTGAGTGAACTCCGGGAGTTGGTGATGGACAGGGAGGCCTGGCATGCTGCAATTCATGGGGTCGCAAAGAGTCGGACACAACTGAGCGACTGACCTGATCTGATCTGATCTGACAAACACATATGCAAACAAACAAACACACAAACACAAAGATATGCAAACAACCCATGGGTTCATAATCCCCAAGCCTTCTGACCAGGGCTCTGACAAGGGTCCTAAAAGGGTCCAGAGAGGTCTGTGCAGCTGGGAGAGGGCTGAACCCACTGCCCTGTGAGGCATGGAGCATGGTTAGAGGATTCTACAGTGTGGTGAACAGGATCAGGGAGGATTACAGCAGCCTGAACAGAGTTATAAGATGACCAACTGTCCAGGGCTACCTGGGACCAAGGAAGTTCTCAGTACAGATAAATGTCAGTTTTAAAACAGGGAAATTCCTAAGCAAATGGGGAAAACTGGTCTTCTTAGGGAGCAGCAACTCAGCAGTGGAGAGAGGTTGGCTGCAGTCTAAAGACTTGAAAGCAACTAATAAGAAAGACACCCCATGTACCTCGGCACACAGTGGTACAGAGGCTATAACACAGAATCAGGAAAGTGGGATCCAGGAGTGACCTGAGGACAAGAGGCATAATTGATAGGATTCTGTGTGATACCCTCAGACAAAAGCTGACCTGTCCTTTGGAGTTTCTGTGGGCTAGTCATGTATTTCCTGGCCAGGGTCTCAGGGTCTGAGTTGGTTGTAGGAGCAGTGCTGGGAGACACCCTCTCCCAGAGGAGCCCCTCTCTCCCTCCATTATGAGAATCTGCTGTCCCTGTGAATCTCCAACTTCACTCTGTGGTTGAGCCATTATTTGTTCCCCACCAGATACAGCTCTCTGGATGTTTCTCATTCATTATTTTCACAGTCTTCATTCAATCACTAAACAGACAAGCATTGGGCATCCACTGTGTTTCAGGAACTTTAGGGAGGCAATGAGAATAAAACTCGCCCTCACATTAAGAAGGCAGATGCACAAGAAATGACACACACACTCACTATGTGTGTGTGTCATGAGCATGTACCAAAGTCACAATTCACTACGTGTGTGTTTCATTTCTTGTGCATCTGCCTTCTTAGATGTGAGGGCAACATAGTGAATTGTGATTTTTGTACATGCTAGACATGAGAGGCACCCCACTCCAGTACTCTTGCCTGGAAAATCCCATGGACAGAGGAGCCTGGTAGGCTGCAGTCCATGGGGCTGCAAAGAGTCAGACATGACTGAGCGATGTCACTTTCACTTTTCACTTTCTTGCATTGGAGAAGGAAATGGCAACCCACTCCAGTGTTCTTGCCTGGAGAATCCCAGAGATGGGGGAGCCTGGTGGGCTGCCGTCTATGGGGTTGCACAGAGTCAGACACGTCTGAAGTGATTAGCAGCAGCAGCATACATGAGAAAGGGTCTACAGAAAGTGACCAAGACAAGAGACTGATAAACACCGAGGGAAAGACTTCTCTGAATCAACGACAATTAAGCTGGAATCTGGAAGATGAGAATAAATTTGCTAGTCAAAGGGGAAGGGACTCTTCTAGGACAGAAGACCAGCTTGTGTCAAGATACCAAAGATCCTGGTGTATTCAAGTACTGCGTTCAAGGATGTCAAGGAAGGTGCTGTGTGGAGAGCAAAGGAAAAAAGTCAGCGCAAAAGATGAAGGGCTGTTTAGGAGACAGTCGGGAAGGGGGCAGCTCTGGGGAGACTCAGAGCAGCCTTGATGCCTGCTTTGTCAAACTGTCTCTCAGCATCTCCTTGAAAAGAAAGGTTATTGCTTGTTCTGGCAGCTGCGAGGCCCTTGTGGACACTGGGACATCACTGATCCTTGGCCCAAGAAAACTGATCAGTAACATCCAGAAGCTCATCGGCACCACGCCACGGTATTCTGAGGTGAAGGGTCATGCCCCGAGGTCACTCCCAGCCTCCACACAGAAGAAGGATCTCCAGGGCTAACCATTCTCCCTCTCTCTCTAACAACACTATCTTTCCTGTTTTGAGGTCAGTACCCTGCCCTCTATTAGCTTCAGTATCAACGGCATCAAATACCCAGTGCTAGCTCGAGCCTACATCCTCAAGGTGAGGGGAGAACTCTGAGGGGTGGTTCTCAAATAGGAACTTACAGGAGCCCTTGGGCTGCTGCTGGGATGAGGGCGCCCTCTGCAGGCCATCTCGCACTATTGCAGATGCTGCTGAGCCTTGTTGCTGGGCCAGAGCCTGCCACAAAACCCAACCACTTGAGAGTAAAGGGCTGTGTGGGACACTGATCATCCTGAAATAAATGTGGAGACACCACGCCATGCTGTAATGGGGGGAGTCACAAGGAGAGGGGAACACTATGGTCCTCAGTCCTCAAAGAGCTTCAATTCAATCTGAACCCTCAGATGCATGAATATGAAAGTCAGCTCTAGCAGTCACTGATAAACCATATGAAAAGAAGAATGACTGGGCACACTCCCAGTGTGCTCTCCCACCATAGGGATTAATAGTCTCCCTTCCCTTTTCTCAGTTTTCCTGATTTGGATGATAAATCATATGGTCACCCTCGTTCTCAGATGCATCTTCCCCTAGCTCTGGCCTGGTGCCCCCTTTGTGAGTCAGGCTACCTTACCCCTCTGTGAGGAGGCTGGATGCTAATGTGAATAAAGGGTGCACAGTGACTGCTCAGCCCCGGCATAGGGTGGAGGCTTCATGTGAGCTCCCTAGGGGAGTTCAGAGCTGGCTGATGGGCTCAAAGAAGGCTTTGAGGAAGGGAGGGAATTTCAGGAATTCTAAAACTGTAAACTCATGGAGCCATGTGGAGGGTTGCTTGGTTCTAGGCAAACAGAACTGCACTGGATTCCATGCAAAAGGCATCCCAAGCTGCTCTGCATTGGGGCACTGGGGACTTACTCGGGGTCATGAGGGCTATGGACTGACCAGTGGGGATGGGGAACCAGAGTAAGGTACCCAACCAAGCCTGGAGTGGCCAAAGAGCGTGACTGTGGGCCAAAGGAAGCTTCCCAGAGTTCCTGAGTTAAGTCTTCAAGAACATGTGAGCACTGCTCTATTTAAGATGGATAACCAACAATGAGTTACTTTGTAGCACAGGGAACTCCACTCAGTTATATGACAACCTGGATGGGAGAGGTATCTTTGGGACCAAGATACCCGGATACATACAGTTGAGGCCCCTTACTGTCCACCTGAAACTCAGAATATTGTTAATCAGCTATACTCCAATACAAAATAAAGTTTTTAAATAAAGTTTGGATTGTGGGGATGCAGGAGGAGAAATGGCATTCTCTGCACAGAAAACAAGGAGCAGGAGTCAGAAGGAAAGAAACAGGGAATGAGGAGAAGTATGGACACACATTTCTTTTCTAAAAATTTTATTGAAGTATGGCTGATCTTCACTGTTGCTTTAAGTTCTTCTGCAAAGCAATGACACTCAATTACACACATAAAATCTGTACATTCGTTTAGGAATGTACATTCTTTTTCATGTGGTTTATCACTGTATATTGAATATAGTTCCTATGCTCTACAGTAGGACTTTGTTTTTTATCATTTTGCCATATCCCCAACTCCCAGTCCTCCCCTCCCCCATACCCTTCCTCATGGCAACCACGTGTCTTGTCCCTTTTTGGTTTTGGATGAACTCTCACATCCCCTGCTGCTCATAAAATCCCCTGATACTTACACAAAAGAGGGAAATAAAATCAAGAATTGTGCTGGGTCTGAATATTGGCAGGAGTCGTAGGTAAGAGCTCAGGCTGACTGGTGTGTCTCTCTGACTCTCCCAGGATTCTAGAGGCCACTGCTATGCCTCATTTAAGAGAACACAGTGAGTATATCTACAGACCTGGGTGACGTCTTCCTGAGGCAGTACCTCTCGGTTTATGATCGAGGAAATGACAGGATTGGCCTGGCACAGGTAGTGTAAATGCTTGGTGTGGCTCAAGAATCAGTAAGGCCGCTCCAAGCAAACACTCACTCACAGTTAGGGCACTCTTGCCCAGGATGCTGGTGAACTGTATTTGGTGGGCTGCAAACCCTATTCTAATTAAAGAATAAAGAGTTTCACTCATAATGGTGCTGAAACAAATGGGTGTCTCTGTTTGAGTCTGGGAGGTGTACAATGATTGGGAAGGATCTAGAAAAAAGTCTGAATCACAGTTGAGAGGAGCCCACCTCCAACTGGCTTCAAGGAAAGGGGAGACTCATTGAAATGATTCTGGGAATCCAGTACACAAGACTGAGAGCAAATACAAAGATCTCAGTGACTGGAACCAAGAAATCAGAAGTCATCAATTCTTTCTCACCCTCGCTCTTTCCCTTCCCTCTTCTTTGATGGTCTTAGCCTGGCAACTTTCTTCCTTAAGGCTTCTACACCTAGTGAGGGAGTCCAAACTACCTGCCCTAGGGTTTTATATCCCGAAAGCATCTCCTAGTAAGGAAAGAAGCTTGGAGCCATTAGAGTTCAAGGGTGTTGTCTGAATGACCCACCTCAGTTCACATGTACAGCCCTATATCAGCCATCCTGGCAGGCCCATGGGGTCCTATGACTGGCTTTACATGGTCATTGACCCTGACCCAGCAGCACTCATGATTGTCAATTTCCTCCAGAGCTACATGACTGAAGCTGGGGAGAGGCAGACCCAAGGATAGTGACTGGGGGATTGTTTAGGCCATGGAAGAGTTTGTGATGACCCACCAACTCCACCAACTCCTCATTCAGAGGAATTATAAGAGGTAATGAAATAGACTCTCTTCATCCCATCTCAGATGATCTTATCACTGACTTCTCCTTCAGGGGATTTTGGGTGAGGTACTTCATGCAGAGCTGGTTCCCTTTTGTCCCCACACCCCAGTCACCAGCTCTCTGCCACATATGCCTGCTCTGTCCTTTCCAGTCCTACTTGGTAAGTGGTGGCCCCAGTGGATCCTTGAGCCATCCTCCTCCTCCAGGGCCCAGGGCCTTCCTTGGCCTCCAGTGCTGCTGGGGAGAATGAAACGCATGTATCGAGGGACCCAGAGAACACAGAGACTTCAGCCTTTCTGAGCTTCCTCCAGGGGTGGAGCTACAAACTATTTGCTTGAAGCTGCCATGCTTAGGCACTTTTGTAGTGGAAGCATCCGTTCTTTCTGTCTGGAGACCCTCAATAGATGCCTAAACTAGGACAGCAGGGGTCAGAAATTGATTTCCTTTCAGATTGACTGGTTTGATCTCCTTGTCGTATAAGGGACTCTCAAGAATCTTCTCAAGCACCGCAGTTCAAAAGCTCAATTCTTTGGCATTCACTCTTTCATATGGTCCAGATCTCACATCTGTACATGATTACTGGAAAAACCATAGTTTTGACACTATGGACCTCTGTAGCAAAGTGAGTCTCTGGTTTTAAATACACTGTGCAGGTTTTTCATAGTCTTTCTTCCTTCCAAGGAGCAAGTGTCTTTTAATTTTGTGGCTGCAATCAAGGTCCATAGTGATTTTGGAGCCCAAGAAAATAAAATCTGCCACTGTTTTCACTTCTCCCTCATCTATATGCCATGAAGTGGTGGGACTGGATGCCATGAATTTTGAGTGTCTTTTTGTGAATAGTTTTTTGAATGTTGAGTTTTACGCCAGCTTTTTTTCATTTCCTCTCCTTATCAATTGGTCTTTGGTGCTTTGCTTTTTGCTATTAGTGTGGTGTCATCTTCATATCTGGATGTTGATATTTCTCCCAACAATCTTGATTCCATCTTGGGATTTATGCAGTCCAGCATATCGAATGATCTTTCCTACATACAAGTCAATAACCAGAGTGACAATGTATACCTTGTCATGCTCCTTTCCCAATTTTAAATCTTTTTGTTTTATGTGTCTGATTCTAACTGCCAATTTTTGACCTACATACAGACTTTCAGGAGGCAGGTAAGGTGATCTGCTACTCCCATTATCTTAAAAATTTTCCACAGTTTGTTGTGGTCTGCACAGTGAAAGGCTTTAGGATAGTCAGTGAAGCAGATGTAGATTTTTTTTTTTTTTTGGAATTTCCTTGCTTTCTCTATGGTCCAATGGATGTTGGCAATTTGATCTCTGGTTCCTCAAACCAGTTTGTATATCTGGAAGTTCTCAGTTCATGTGCTGTGAAACTTAGCTTGAAGGATTTTGAGCATTACCTTGCTAGCAAGTGAGATGAGCACAATTGCATGATAGGTTGAACATTCTTTGGAATTGCCTTTCTTTTGGATTGGAATGAAAACTGACCTTTTCCAGCACTGTGGCCACTGCTGAGTTTTCCAAATTTGCTGACATATTGAATGCAGCACTTTTACAGTCTCATTCTTTAGGATGTTTTAAACAGCTCAGCTGTAATTGCATCACCTCCACTAGCTTTGCTTGTAGTGATGCTTCCTAAGGCCCACTCGACTTCATGCTCTAGTATATCTGGCTTTACATGAGTGACCGAAACATCATCTCTATCTGGATCATTATGACCATTTTTGTATAGTTCTTCTGTGCCTTCTTGCTACTTCTTCTTAATCTCATATGCTTCTCTTATGTCTTTGACTTTTCTGTCTTTTATTGTGCCCATCTTTGAATGAAGTATTCCTATGATATCTCCAATTTTCCTTAAGAGATCTATACTTTTTACAATTTATTATTTTCCTTTAATTCTTGCATTTTCACTTACAAAGACTTTCTTATATCTCCTTGTTATTCTCTGCAAGTCTGCATTTCATTGGGTATATCTTTCCCTTTCATTTTGCTGTTCACTTCTCTTATTTTTTCAGCTGTTTTGAAGGCCCGCTCAGGAAACCACTTTGCCTTCTCACATTTGTTTTTGTTGGGGATGGTTTTGGTTACCACTTCCTGTACAATTTTACAAACCTCCATCCATAGTTCTTCAGGCTACCAGAACTAATCCCTTGAATCTATTTTTCATCTCCCTGTATAGTCATAAGGGATTTGATTTAGGTCATAGCTTAATGGTCTAGTGGTTTTCCTTACTCTCTTCAGCTGAAGCCTGAATATTGCTTGCTTATGCCTAAGCAATAGTGCCAGATTACCACCCACCACTCCCAGTGGGTATGGAGCAAAAAACACAATTTGAGGACTATATAGTGGAAGTGAGAAATTGATTTAAGGGACTAGATCTAATAGACAGAGTGCCTGATGAACTATGGATGGAGGTTTGTGACATTGTACAGGAGACAGGGATCAAGACCATCCCCATGGAAAAGAAAGGCAAAAAAGCAAAATGGCTGTCTGAGGAGACCTTACAATAGCTGTGTAAAAAGAGAAGTGAAAGGCAAAGGAGAAAAGGAAAGATATAGGCATCTGAATGCAGAATTCCAAAGAATAGCAAAAGAGAAAAGAAAGCCTTCCTCAGCAATCAATCCAAATAATAGAGGAAAACAACAGAATGGGAAAGAGTAGAGACCTCTTCAAGAAAATTAGAGATACCAAGGGAACATTTCATGCAAAGATGGGCTCGATAAAGGACAGAAATTGTATGGACCTAACAGAAGCAGAAGATATTAAGAAGAGGTGGCAAGAATACGGAGAGAAACTGTACAAAAAAGAGTGTCACGAACCAGATAATCATGATGGTGTGATGACTCACCTAGAGCCAGACATCCTGGAATGTGAAGTTAAGTGGGCCTTGGAAAGTATCACTGTGAACAAAGCTAGTGGAGGTGATGGAATTCCAGTTGAGCTATTTCAAATCCGGAAAGATGATGCTTTGAAAGTGCTGAACTTAATATGCCAGCAAATTTGGAAACTCAGCAGTGGCCACA
This sequence comes from Bubalus kerabau, assembly GCF_029407905.1. Taxonomy (NCBI): domain Eukaryota; kingdom Metazoa; phylum Chordata; class Mammalia; order Artiodactyla; family Bovidae; genus Bubalus; species Bubalus kerabau. The sequence continues at coordinate 13,609,101 of NC_073628.1, forward strand.
GGACTGGAAAAGGTCAGTTTTCATTCCAATATCAGAGAAAGGTAATGCCAAAGAATGCTCAAACTACTGCACAATTGCACTCATCTCACATTCTAGTAAGGTAATGCTCAAAATTCTCCAAGCGAGGCTTCAGCAGTATGTGAACCATGAACTTCCAGATGCTCAAGCTGGTTTTATTTTTTTTTAATTTTTTAAAATTATTTTTATACTTTACAATATTGTATTGGTTTTACCATACATCAACATGCATCCTCCATGGGCGTACACGTGTTCCCAATCCTGAACCCCCCTCCCACCTCCCTCCCCATACCATCCCTTTGTGTCATCCCAGTGCACCAGCCCCTTGCATCCTGTATCCTGCATCAGACCTGGACTGGCAATTTGTTTCTTTTATGACATTATATGTGTTTTAATGCCATTCTCCCAAATCATCCCCCCTTCTCCCACAGAGTCCAAAAGACTGTTCTATACATCTGTGTCTCTTTTGCTGTCTCACATACAGAGTTGTCATTACAATCTTTCTAAATTCCATATATATGCGTTAGCATAGTGAATTGGTGTTTTTCTTTCTGGCTTACTTCACTCTGTATAATAGGCTCCAGTTTCATCCACCTCATTAGAACTGAGTCAAATGTATTATTTTTAATGGCTGAGTAATACTCCATTGTGTATATGTACCACAGCTTTCTTATCCATTGATCTGCTGATGGACATATAGGTTGCTTCCATGTCCTGGCTATTGTAAACAGTGCTGCGATGAATGTTGGGGTACACGTGTCTCTTTTGATACTGGTTTCCTCAGCGTGTATGCCCAGCAGGGGAATTGCTGGGTCATAAGGCAGTTTTACTTCCAGTTTTTTAAGGAATCTCCACACTGTTCTCCATAGTGGCTGAACTAGTTGGCATTCCCACCAACAGTGTAAGAGGGTTCCCTTTTCTCCACACCCTCTCCAGCATTTATTGCTTGTAGACTTTTGGATTGCAGCCATTCTGACTGGCATGAAATGGTACCTCATTGTGGTTTTGATTTGCATTTCTCTGATAATGAGTGATGCTGAGAATCTTTTCATGTGTTTGTTATCCATCTGTATGTCTTCTTTGGATAAATGTCTATTTAGTTCTTTGGCCCATTGTTTCATTGGGTCATTTATTTTTCTGGAATTGAGCTGCAGGAGTTGCTTGTATATTTTTGAGATTAGTTGTTTGTCAGTTGCTTCATTTGCTATTATTTTCTCCCATTCTGAAGGCTCTCTTTTCACCTTGCTTATAATTTCTTTTGTTGTGCTGAAGCTTTTAAATTTAACTAGATCCCATTTGTTTATTTTTGCTTTTATTTCCAATATTCTGGGAGGTGGGTCATAGAGGATCCTGCTGTGATATATGTCGGAGAGTGTTTTGCCTATGTTCTCCTCTAAGAGTTTTATAGTTTCTGGTCTTATGTTTAGATCTTTCATCCATCTTGAGTTTATTTTTGTGTATGGTGTTAGAAAGTGTTGTAGTTTCATTGTTTTACAAGTGGTTGACCAGTTTTCCCAGCACCACTTGTTAAAGAGATTGTCTTTTCTCCATTGTATATTCTTGTTTCCTTTGTCAAAGATAAGGTGTCCATAGATGCATGGGTTTATCTCTGGGCTTTCTATTTTGTTCCATTGATCTATATTTCTGTCTTTGTGCAAGTACCATACTATCTTGATGACTGTGGCTTTGTAGTAGAGCCTGAAGTCAGGCAGATTGATTCCTCCAGTTCCATTCTTCTTCCTCAAGATTGCTTTGGCTATTGGAGGTTTTTTGCATTTCCATACAAATTTTGAAATTATTTGTTCTAGCTCTGTGAAAAATACCGTTGGTAGCTTGGTAGGGATTGCACTGATTCTACAGATTGCTTTGCGTAGTAATCTCATTTCCACTATATTGATTCTTCAGATCCATGAACATGGTATATTTCTCCATATATTAGTGCCCTCTTTTATTTCTTTCATCAGTGTTTTATAGTTTTCTATATATAGGTCCAGGAGCTGACTGTGGCTCATACCGTGAACTCCTTATTGCCAAATTCAGACTGAAATTGAAGAAAGTAGGGAAAACCACTAGACCATTCAGGTATGACATAAATCAAATCCCTTATGATTATACAGTGGAAGTAAGAAATAGATTTAAGGGCGTAGATCTGATAGATAGAGTACCTGATGAACTATGGAATGAGGTTCGTGACATTGTACAGGAGACAGGGATCAAGACCATCTCCATGGAAAAGAAAGGCAAAAAAGCAAAATGGCTGTCTGGGAAGGCCTTACAAATAGCTGTGAAAAGAAGAGAAGCAAAAAGCAAAGGAGAAAAGGAAAGATATAAACATCTGAATGCAGAGTTCCAAAGAATAGCAAGAAGAGATAAGAAAGCCTTCTTCAGCGATCAATGCAAAGAAATAGAAGAAAACAACAGAATGGGAAAGACTAGGGATCTCTTCAAGAAAATCAGAGATACCAAAGGAACATTTCATGCAAAGATGGGTTCGATAAAAGACAGAAATGGTATGGACCTAACAGAAGCAGAAGATATTAAGAAGAGATGGCAAGAATACATAGAAGAACTGTACAAAAAAGATCTTCATGACCCAGATAATCATGATGGTGTGATCACTGACCTAGAGCCAGACATCCTGCAATGTGAAGTCAAGTGGGCCTTAGAAAGCATCACTACGAACAAAGCTAGTGGAGGTGATGGAATTCCAGTTGAGCTATTTCAAATCCTGAAAGATGATGCTGTGAAAGTGCTGCACTCAATATGTCATCAAATTTGTAAAACTCAGCAGTGGCCACAGGACTGGAAAAGGTCAGTTTTCATTCCAATCCCAAAGAAAGGAAATGCCAAAGCATGCTCAAACTACCACACAATTGCACTCATCTCACATGCTAGTAAAGTAATGCTCAAAATTCTTCAAGCCAGGCTTCAGCAATATGTGAACCGTAAACTTCCTGATGTTCAAGCTGGTTTTAGAAAAGGCAGAGGAACCAAAGATCAAATTGCCAACATCCTCTGGATCATGGAAAAAGCAAGAGAGTTCCAGAAAAGCATCTATTTCTGCTATATTGACTATGCCAAAGCCTTTGACTGTGTGGATCACAATAAACTGTGGAAAATTCAAGAGATGGGAATACCAGACCACCTGATCTGCCTCTTGAGAAATCTGTATGCAGGTCAGGAAGCAACAGTTAGAACTGGTCATGGAACAACAGACTGGGTCCAAACAGGAAAAGGAGTTCGTCAAGGCTGTATATTGTCACCCTGTTTATTTAACTTATATGCAGAGTACATCATGAGAAACGCTGGACTGGAAGAAGCACAAGCTGGAATCAAGATTGCTGGGAGAAATATCAATAACCTCAGATATTCAGATGACACCACCTTTATGGAAGAAAGTGAAAAGGAACTCAAAAGCCTCTTGATGAAAGTGAAAGAGGAGAGTGAAAAAGTGGGCTTAAAGCTCAACATTCATAAAACGAAGATCATGGCATCCGGTCCCATCACTTCATGGGAAATAGATGGGGAAACAGTGTTAGACTTTATTTTTCTGGGCTCCAAAATCACTACAGATGGTGACTGCAGCCATGAAATTAAAAGACGCTTACTCCTTGGAAGGAAAGTTATGACCAACCTAGATAGCATATTCAAAAGCAGAGACATTACTTTGCCAACAAAGTTTCGTCTAGTCAAGGCTATGGTTTTTCCTGTGGTCATTTATGGATGTGACAGTTGGACTGTGAAGAAGGCTGAGCGCCAAAGAATTGATGCTTTTGAACTGTGGTGTTGGAGAAGACTCTTGAGAGTCCCTTGGACTGCAAGGAGATCCAACCAGTCCATCCTAAAGGAGATCAGTCCTGGGTGTCATTGGAAGGACTGATGCTGAAGCTGAAACTCCAATACTTTGGCCACCTCATGCAAAGAGTTGACTCATTGGGAAAGACCCTGATGCTGGGAGGGAATGGGGGCAAGAGGAGAAGGGGACGCCAGAGGATGAGATGGCTGGATGGCATCACCGACTCGATGGACATGAGTTTGAGTGAACTCCAGGAGTTGGTAACAGACAGGGAGGCCTGGCATGCCTTGATTCATGGGGTGGTAAAGAGTCAGACATGACTGAGCGACTGAACTGAACTGACCCTAGGTGTGTTCTGGCATTTCACATACTTCTCTGTGTGACCTTTATCAAGTCCTTTAACCTCAGTTTTCTCATTTGGAAAATGGGCACCATGATACTTCAACCTTTTTGATTGCATATGTGCCTGCAAAGAGTAGGTGGCCCTGAGAGGGCTTTCTGGGTTCCTGAGTCTGGAACAAATATGAATTATTCTGCCACCTGGGGAGAAGGAAATCTTCTGTTTAGAGGTTATGGCTGCTGTCCCTAAGGCTAAATATTGATTCAAGCCAAATGACATCTATTTCTGAACCATGACACAGAACTCTGAGCCGAAGCTTCTGTTTTCTGGGGTCCCACAAGAGCTAATGATTACTGTCTCAGATTACTCCCTCCCTCAGCCTTACCAGTCAGCCTTTCCTTGCCAACTACTACTAGCCTGAAATCACACTTCAAGGAGAGTTGTAAAGCTTTTGGTCTCTTTTCAGTTTCCCACATCTCCAGGGTAGCAACAACTAGCTGCTTAGACTACTTGTCACAGCAACAACTATGCAACCTGCCCAGTCCAATCTCAGCCTGTTAAATTAAATTGTCCCCATATGGCCCCTCATGGTTAAGATATCTACAGTGGCCTTAGAAACCTTCCTATGCCTGCTGTTTAATGAGGAAATATGTGTGAACCTGATCTAGTTTGCTTTCCCAAGCATGATTCCAACCATGCATTAAAGGAACCAGACATTTAGGCATCTAACTACCCACAGGAATTGACAAAAGCAAACCACCCATCGTAAATTTCAAACTTACCTCAAAACAATATTGAAGTGATCCACCACAACAATCTGATACATTGGCATGTACACTCTAGACAGGACATTTTCCTCTCGATTCATTTTCCACCCCCCAGTGCAGAATGTCTACCATGAGCCTGGCCCTCCAGCATCTGGTCACCTGGTTTTTATAGACTTAGCCCACTCCAGATCCCTTTCATATCCATCAGTAAAATCTAGAGGACAAACTCAATCAAAGCTCTCACTTATGCAGAAAACAGCTTTTTTAGAAAAAAAAAAAAATGTTTGGTAACACATTCAAAATCTGTGCTCCTTGCCTTGGATTCAAGGACTTGTACCAGAGGATGGGAAACCTCCCCTTCCACATAAATCTTTATCTACTCCCACCAGGGCCAGAGGCTTCACTGGACCCTATGTCCTCACTGGTATTGTTCAGTTGCTAAGTTATGTCTGACACTTTGTGATTACATGCATGGCAGCAAAACAGGTTTCCTTGTCTTTCAATATTTTGCTGAGTTTCCTCAAACACATGTCCATTGAATCGGTGATGCCATCTCATCATCTCATCCTTTTGACACCTCTCTTTCTGCCAACAATCTTTCCCAGCATCAGGGTCTCTTCCAATGAGCTGGCTCTTCACATCAGGTGGCCTAAGCGAACTGTGGTGCTTGAGAAGATTCTTGAGAGTCCCTTATACAAGAAGGAGATCAAACCAGTCAATCTAAAAGGAAATCAACTTGTGACCCCTGCTGTCTCAGCTGAGGCATCTACTGAGGGCCTCCAGGTGGAAAGAATGGATGCTTCCACTGCAAAAGTACCTAACCATGGCAGCTCCAAGCCGACAGTTTGTAGCCCCACCCATGGAGAAGCTCAGAAAGACTGAAAGTCCTGTGTACTCTGGATCTCCCTATACATGTGTGGCACTCTCCCCAGCAGCACTGGATGCCAAGGAAAGGGCATTCTGGGCCCTGGAGGAGGGGTATGGCCCCACTGGGGCCATCACTTACCAAGTAGGACTGGAAAGGACAGAGCAGGCATATGCCACAGTGACCTGGTGACTGGGTGTGGGACAAAAAGGAACCAGCTCTCCATTTAGTACCTCACCCAAACTCCCCTGGAGGAGAATCCCAGTGATAAGTTCATCTGAGATAGGATGAAGAGAGTCTATTTCATTACCCCTTATAATTCCTCTGAATGAGGAGGTCGTGGAGTTGGTGTGTCATCACAAACTCTTCCATGGCCTAGGCTATCTACCAGTTGCTTTCTTTGGGGCTACCTCTCCCTAGCTTCAGTCTCGTAGTTCTGGAGGAAATTGACAATCATGTGTGCTGCGAGGTCAGGGCCACATGACCATGTAAAGCCAATCATAGGACCCCATGGCCCTGCCTGGATGGCTGATCTAGGACTGTACATGTGATCTGAGGTGGGTCATTCAGAGAACACCCTTGAACTCTGATGTCTTCAATCTTTTCTTTCTTTATTGGAGATGCCTTCAGGATATAAAACCCTAGTACAGGTATCTTGGACTCCCTCACTATGTGTAGAAGCCTTAAGGAAGAAAGTTGTCAGGCTAAGACCATCAAAGAAGAGGGAATGAAAGAGTGAGGGTGTGAAATAGAGAACTGATGACTTATGATTTCTTGGGTCCAATCACATAAATCTTTGTATTTGCTCTGATTCTTGTCTCCTGGATTCCAAGAATCATTTCAATGAGTCTCTCCTTTCCTTGAAGGTGGAGGTGGGCTCCTCTCAACTGTGATTCAGACTTTGTTCTAGATCCTTCCCAATTATTACACCTCCCAGAGTCAAATAGAGGCACCCGTTTGTTTCAGCACCATTACGAGTGAAACTTTTTATTCTTTATTGAGAATAGGGTATGCAGACCACCAAATACAGTTCACAGGCATCCTGGGCAGGAGTACCCTAAGTGTGATTTAGTGTTTGATTGGACTGGCCTTACTGATTCCTAAACAATTCCAAGCATTTATACCACCTGTGCCACAATTCTGTCATTTCCTCTATCAAAGACTGAGAAAAACAGCCTCAAGAAGATGTCATCCAGGATCCAGGTCTCTAGATGCCCTCACTTTGTTCTCTCGAAAGCTGGTATAGCAGTGGCCTCTAGAATCTTGGGGGAGTCAGAGACACTCACCAGTCAGCCTGAGCTCTTATGTGCGACTCCCACAAATATCTAGACCCAGCATAATTCTTGGTTCTCTTTCCCTCTTTTGGTAAGTATCATGGGATTTTCCCATTAGCAGGGGATATGAAAGTTCATCCACAACCAAAAAGGGCCAAGACATGAGGTTGCCATGTGGATGGGTGTGGGGGAGTGGAGGACTCAGAGTTGGGGACACAGAGGAATATAAACAACAAAGTCCTACTGCAGAGCATAAGGAAATATATTAAATATCCAGTCATAAACCACATGAAAAAGAACAAGAAAAAATATATATATTTCTGTATGTGTAAAACTGAGTCACTTTGCTGTGAAGCAGAAATTAACCCAACACTGAAGATTAGCCACACTTCAATAAAATATTTAGAAAAGAATAAGAGTGTCCATAGTTCTCCTCTCTCCCTATTTCTTTCCTTCTGACTCCTGCTCCTTGTTTTCTCTGCAGAGAATGCTGGTTCTCCTCCTGTGTCCCCACAATCCATACTTTAATAAAAAACTTTATTTTGTTTTGGAGTATAGCTGATTAACAATAGTCTGAGTTTCAGGTGGACAGTAAAGTGACTCAGTAATATGTATCCATGTATCCTTGTCCCAAAGATACCCCTCTCATCTAGGCTGTCATATAACTGAGTGGAATTCCCCGTGCTACACATTAACTCGTTGTTGGTTATCCATCTTAAATAGAGCAATGCCCACAACACGTTCTTGAAGACTTAACTTAGGAACTCTGGGAAGCTTCCTTCAGCCCTCACTCACCCTCTTTGGTCACTCCAGGCTTGGGTGGGTAATGTACTCTGGTTCCCCATCCCACTGGTCAGTCCGTAGCCCTCATCACCCCGAGTAAGTCCCCAGTGCCCCAGTGCAGAGCACCTTGGGATGCCTTTTGCATGGAATCCAGTGCAGTTTTCCCTAGAACCAAGCAACCCTTCATATGGCTCCATGAATTTACAGTTTTAGAATTCTTGAAATTCCCTCCCTTCCTCAAAGCCTTCTTTGAGCCCATCAGCCAGCTCTGAACTCCCCTAGGGAGCTCACATGAAGCCTCCACCCTGTGCTGGGGCTGAGCAGTCACTGTGTACCCTTTATTCACATTAACATCCAGCCTCCCCACAGAGGGGTCAGGAATCCCAACTCACAAAGGGGGCACCCGGCCAGAGCTAGGGGAAGATGCATCTGAGAACTAGGGTGACCATTTAATTTATCATCCAAACCAGGAAAACTGCGAGAAGGGAAGGGAGACTGTTAATTCCTATGCTGGGACAGCACACTGGGACTGTCCCCAGCCATTCTTCATGTCACATGACTTATTTCAAGGACTGCTAGAGCTGACTTTCCATGTTCATCCAACTGAGGGTTCAGATAGAACTGAAGCTCTTTGATGACTGAGGACCTGAGCGTTCCCATCTCCTTGTGACTCCTACCATGCCAGCATGGCGTGGTGTCTGCACATTTATTTCAGGATGATCAGTGTCCCAGACGGCCCTTTACTCTCAGGTGGTTCGTCTTGTGGGAGGCTCTGGTCAGCCCCAGGGCTCAGCAGCATCTGCAATAGTGTGAGAAGGCCTGAAGAGGGCGCCCTCCTCCCAGCAGCAGCCCAAGGGTTCCTGCAATTTCCTATTTGAGAACCACCCGTCAGGGTTCTCCCCTCATCTTGAGGATGGAGGCTTGAGCTGGGACTGGGTAGTTGATACCATTGATGGTGAAGATAATAGAGGGCAGGGTATTGTCCACAAAACATGAAACGTAGTGCTGTTAGAGAGGGAGGGAGAGAGGTTGGCCCTGGAGATCCTTCTTGGGGTTGGAGACTGGCAGTGACCCTGGGGCATGACCCTTCACCTCGGACCCCTGTGGCATGGCGCTGATGAGCTTCTGGATATTATTGACCAGTCTTCTTGGGCCAAGGATCAGTGATGTTTTGGTATCCACAAGGGCCTTGCAGCAGCCAGAACAAACAATAACCTTTCTTTTCATGGAGATGCTGAGAGACATTATGACAAAACACGCATCAAGGTCACTCTGAGTCTCCCCAGAGCTGCCCCCCTTCCCGACTGTCTTCTAAACAGCCCTTTGTCTCTTGACTTCTTTTCCTTTGTTCCTGACACGGCACCTTCCTTGACATCCTTGAATGCAGTACTTGAATACACCAGGCTCTTTTGCACCTTGACACAAGCTGGTCTTCCTTCCTAGAGGAGCCCCCTCCCCTTTGACTAGCAAATCTCTTCTCATCTTCCAGATCCAAATTAATTGTCATGGTTTCAGGGAAGTCTTTCTCCTGGTGTTTATCAGTCTCCTCTCTTGACAGTCTCTGTAGACACTTCCTCATGTTTAGCATGTGCCAAAGTCACAATTCACTATGTATATGTCTCATTTCCTGTGCATCTGCCTTCTTAGATGTGAGGGCATGTTTAATTCTTATTGCCTCCCTAAAGTGCCTGGCACACAGTGGATGCCCAAGGCTTGTCTGTTTAGTGAGTGAATGAAGACTGTGAAAATAATGAATGAGAAACATCCAGAGAGCTGTATCTTGTGGGGAACAAATAACGGGTCAATCGCAGAGTGAAGATGGAGATTCACGAGGACAGCAGATTCTCATAGTGGTGGGAGAGAGGGGGTCCTCTGGGAGATGGTGTCTGCCAGCACTGTTTCTACAACCAGCTCAGACCCTGAGACCCTGGCCAGGAAATACATGAGTAGCCCACAGAAACTCCAAAGAACGGGTCAGCATTTGTCTGAGGGTATCACACAGAATCCTATCAATTATGCCTCTTGTCCTCTGGTCACTTCTGGATCCCACTGTCCTGATTCTTTGTTATAGCCTCTGCCCCACTGTGTGACCATGAACATGTGGTGTCTTTTTTATTAGTTGCTTTCAAGTCTTAAAACTTCAGCAAATCTCTCTACACTGCTCAGTAGTTGCTCCCTTAGGAGACCAGTTCTCCCCATTTGCTCAGGACTTTCCCCATTTTTAAAATGACACGTATCTGTGCTGAGACTCTCCTATGTCCCAAGTTGCCCTGGACAGTTGGTCATTTTATACCTCTGTTCAGGCTGGAGAAATTCTCCCTGATCCTTAGTTCAACACACTGTAGAGTCCTCCATCCATGCTCCATGCCTCACAGGGCAGTGGGCGCAATCCTCTCCCAGCTGCACAGACCTCTCTAGACCCATTTAGGACCCTGTTCAGAAGGCCTGGGGATTAAGAACCCACTGGTTTTTTGAATATCTATCTGTATGTGTGTTTGTTTGTATATGTCTTTGTATGTGTGTTTGTATGTGTCTCTGTGAGTGCTTGTGTGTGTCTGACTAGCTATGCATGTTTATATGTGTCTCTGTGTATATTTATATGTGTCTGCTTGTGTGTTTCCATGTGTCTGTGTGTCTGTCTGTGTCATTGTGGGTGGTGTATATGTCTGCGTGACTGTGTGTATGAGAATGGATTTGTGTGTGTCTGCCTGTGTCCATGTACAATAGTGGGAGCATCACTTGGGCTGACCCTCAGTGGAAGAGGTTACCAGTCCATGTGTACACTCCAGTCGCCCACTTTGATCAATGATATCCAGTTGAGTGCTCCCTGACAGTAGGATTTATCCACCCCACCAAACATCACAACACTGCCTTTCGCCCTGCATGTGTAGAGAGAAGGGAGGGGGGATCCTTGGAAGACAGTAACAACAGCACTGTCTGAGAGCTGTGCTGGTCCACCCATCAAGGCCCTAATAAGGTCCCATATACAGATGCAGAAATTGAATGTAGGAGTGATTGAGATCCAGACTAAGGTTGGTTCCTGGATAATTAGTGGCACAGAGGAGGTTAGAAGCTGAGTCACCTGGCTGGGCTCCACCCACTATATCTTCTGAAGATGCCCTACCTCCTGCGACCTGAGTGCTCAGACACACTCAGAGGACACAGTACTGAAACATAATGGTTTCTCCTTGTCCAGCTTGTCATTTTTCAGGAAAATCAAAGCCTGGGAGTTCTAAGGGTGTGGGGTTAGGTCACCCAGTGTTGGCTCCGCTGGTGTGTGACCTCTACTGTCCAAAGGGCCCCACACTCAGAAGGGACCACACCTCTGCTCTCCACATGTGTGCCTTCAGCAAGGCCCTTGTTGACTGCACCTCAGTTTCCTCACATGTCTCATGAGCTAATCAGACCACCTGCTGTCTGGGGTTGTTGCAGGATTAAACCAATTATTATCTGAAATTCTTGGAACAGTCTGTGAATATAAACATGGGTGCTTTTCCCCCCTCTTCTCGCTCCCAGCAAAATGAACCTTGAACTGCTCATGGGCAGAGGAGCTGCAAGTCCACACCTCAAGCCACTCTCTGGGTTAGCTAATTTGTTTGCTCATGTGTCACCATGGGCACTGCCTCCCCCAGGACATGATCCTGTGGGTAAGATGGTCAATGTCTATGGGAGTCAGGCTAGGAAGGGTCCTGTCGGATGGTCCTGAATCTGTTTTGCTAGCAGGGATCACTCCATAGTCAGTCCTGACTCAGCTTCTCTTTAAAAGTTTCCTGAACGGTCTCATAAGCAAGAAATCCCTTCATGCTCCCAGATCCATAGGCGATGCTGAAGGTCTCTTGGGTAGGCCGGAAGGTGGAAGACTTGTAATGTCTGAACCTAACTTGTGTAGCTGAAGACATAAGAGATGAGTGTCATCAGGTGCCAAGGGTGGAAACAGGGTGACAGGGCAAGTGAAGGATGGTCTGGGCATGGGGTGTCTATACTCAGAGCAGGCTGGACTGGGGCAAAGGAGGGAGGACACCCGCAAGTCAGATGAGCCTGTGTCAAATATAACCTGGAATTCCTGAAGGGGTGTTCCAATGGTGATGTTACCTTCATAGAGCATCTACTGAGAGAAGGAGGGAGTGGGTTAGAGCAGAACTGGCTACCATCTATTCACACACTGATGTCTCCCTCTGGATGGTATATATCTTTTGAGACCACTTTCCAACCACTATGAAGTTCACAGACTTTGAACACAGAGGCGCTTGTTTTTTATTTTTTTTTTCCTATGCTACATTGTATGCAGGGTATTGATTTTATGACCAGGTGTTGAAGTGGTACCTCCTGCATTGGAAGCACAGAGGCATAACCACTGGACCTCCACGACCGTTGGACACCCAGCAAAGTCCTGGTGCCTTCATTTGAGAAACTCTGTAGTCTCTTCAAACCCAGCCTTAGCACCCCTTTCCCCAGGAGGTCCTTCTTGATCAACCCCAGCCACTCCCTCTAAACTCCGACAACATCCAATCAACAACAAACAAGTGACCCTTTCATGTGACATGTATTTACTCTTTGCCTATCTCTCAGGCTGGCATGGGCATTCTTGGAGACAAAATAAGCCCTTTTTCTAATCTAAAAACAGTAAGTGCTGTGTTAGATTCTGATGGCCTTACATGGAATACAGGTTCAGTAACTTTTTACTGCTGTGGTTCTTGCATCTGTGGAACTGAATTTGTCTGCCTGGTTATTCACAATTGCTTTGCAGTCAGTTCTAACTTCTGATCAGAAATGTTTCACTCTTTATCTGTAACTAGTTGACTGCCTTAGTTCAGAAGGAACTGCTGCTGCTGCTGCTGCAGCTAAGTCACTTCAGTTGTGTCCGATTCTATGCAACCCCATAGGCAGCAGCCCACCAGGCTCCACCGTCCCTGGGATTCTCTAGGCAAGAACACTGGAGTGGGTTGCAATTTCCTTCTCCAATTCACGAAAGTGAAAAGTGAAAGTGAAGTCACTCAGTCATGTCTGACTCTTAGTGACCCCATGAACTGCAGCCTACCAGGCCTCTCCATCCTTGGGTTTTTCCAGGCAAGAGGACTGAAGTGGGTCACCATTGCTTTTTACTCAGAAAGAACAATCTCTCTCAAACTAATGACACATCTTTGACACAGAAATGGATGTTTACCTGCCACCTGGTAATTTCTGGGCCCAGTCACCAAGACCAAGAGTTGAGGATGATAGTGCTTTCTCCTCTGTGTGGGGACCCTGTTGCCCAGTTTTTCTGCCTCTTGCAGGAGCCCCAGCCCCAACATCCCACATGGCATCCCCAGATGAGCCTCAGTGCTAGGCTAGAGCACCAGGGGATGCTTGGAGCACCTCCCAAAACACTCACATCCATGATGCTCCTTAAGGGGTGAATAATTATATTTGAGCCCCAAGAAGAAATCTGAGACAGAATGTAAGCATGTTCCTTGAGGAAATTGTTCATAATGTTTTTTTCACTGAAGGTATTTCTCATGGTCTTCACTTTCCTTAAAGGTATTCTTTCACTGAACATTTGACAAAGAAACCAAAGAAGATGCTACAATTAACTTTCAGTGTTAAGCTATAACTGTCATTGTAATGGCACTATGTATTTTCTAATCATTTTTATGAGTCACCTTATTATAAGAATTTTATGCATATTCCATGGCAAAGACATACATTTGAATAAAGATTCTGTTCTGTAATGTTGGACAAGCCATATGACCATGTGGGGTCTCATTCTCCCCTTTGGTAAAATGGTGGAATGTAACGATTCAAACCCTCCAAATAGGATATCTTGGGGATAAGTGAAGTGATGGATATAAGGTACCTGATAAATAGAAAGTCTCAACAATGACAGCCATTAGCATTGCTGTTGCCATCCCACTGTATCCTTCACATAGAAGCTCAGGGAAGGAGGTAGAAGAGGGGCTCTTATCCTCTTTTACAAGGGAGGAATTTGAAATGCAAGAGGCTTGTGAATTGGCTGTGGTCACACTGCTTGTCAGATACAAAGCAGTGTATGAGTAGCTCTCCCAATCTTTCTCCAAGTTGAAAGACAAGACAGAGTTGAAAGAAGAACACAGGAAATAGGGAACAAGTTCAGAAAATGTAGAAAGTTAAAAGAAAACACAACAGAGAGAAATCCACTCACAAAGACTTCTAAAGGGATGGAGAGATAAATGATAGTGATACAGAGATGCAGACATAAACATATACACACACTGAAGTAGAGAGGGAACAAAGAGGGCATGCTAAATAAAAGGTAGAAAAGTGCTATTCCACAGGGCCACACCTACATCTGCATTGACTGTGCACTGAACAATTGCAAGGAGTTCCAATTTCAATAGGTCATGACATGACTGGACCACAGAGTTGTGCAACTATGCAAATCTACACCAAGAACCTTGGGTCCCACAGTTCCTATAGTAAAGTACTTAGCAGGAAAGGGTTGAACTTTAATATTGTCAGGAAAATATTCCATTCTGTTCTAAACCTGATGAGTAGAAGAATAATCAGATGAAAAGAAAAATCACAGAAAGGAAGATGATGTGGCATACAGTCTCCATCCATACATGACTCTACAATCTGAGAATGCCACCAGCCCAAGGAGGACAAGCCATTTCATGCTTCTTTCCTGGCTCCAAGGACTCAGGAAAGTTCAGGTTCTTAGCATGTAGTGGTGACCCGGAGCCCCTAGTTACATATGCTCTGATATGCCCTAGTTTAGCCCTTTAGGCCAATAATAGGTCTGAAACAAACACAAAGGTCTCGATAAAATCTTTACCTTCATCAGTGTCCTTGGCTAGTGGACTTTGAAGCTTCTCAGAACACAGAGAATTGAACTGTAATCTCTTCCTTGAAGGTTGGCTGGAAAATCAAACTGATCTGCATGGATATCTAAGAAGATGGGAGAACCTTGCCTACTTGGATAAAAAAAAAAAAAAAAAACTGCTAAGAACATCATAAAAATGGATACTAAGGGCCATGCTCGACATTCATCATTTCATGTCATCTTCCTAGCCACTTCATGAGATATGGATTACTGTTTTCATTGGAGAGGAGATTGCTAGGAGGATAAGTTGTCAAATGGCAAAGTGAAGACTTCAGGGACATCCCAGGGACATACAACTGGCTTTAGGTAGTGGGTCTAATGGCAGACATCAGGGGCACTTATATTGCCAGTCTGCGTCAAAGATTTAAGGCTGAGCAGTACTTCAATTCCATTTTTTCAGTATTGGAAGAAATGTCATATGCATCCACAAGATATTTTATAGCATCCAACAAATGTACAAGGAAGAACTGTGTGCTAGGCTCTGGGTTAAAAGTTTCAAAGTCAAAGTTGATGAAGACAAAAGTAGTCTTTATCTTAAGAGAGCTATCAGTCTAATTCTCACAAAGTCATGGTCCCTGGAGGCAGGAGATATGATAATAGGGCTAGGTGGCCATATTGAACCATGGGCCACACAGCCCTTACCACTAGGAGCAGCCTTTCCGCCACTTCACCCATGTTGGAAAGCAGGCCAGTTGGCCATGTTTTCAAGAGAATCAGAAGTTTGGATATTTATGTACAATCTACTGATTTTAATGTTAGCAACTAATTTTTTTCCCCAAAAACATTGGGAATGAAATCTCCACAGCGATGTGCTGGAATCAGCCTTCAGTCTCTGCAGGTTTTTATTTCTCACCTAGAGTTGGGAGTGCAGTGTGGACCAAGTAGAATTTAATTCATGTTGGTTGATTTAAAAAGAGACTGAATGCATATTCAACATGTGTGTTTCCTTTCTATTTATAAAGAAAGAACATCAGGGACATACAAACCAACAAAATTTAACTGCTGAAGATAAATGGATATATTTCTGATACAATTTTCCCATAGGGTCTATGTCATGAAAAATTTTGTCTGCCAAACCAAACATACAAAAAAATAATAATAATAAGTTTGAAATGTCTTCCCAATCAAAGAAGACAAAACAACTGTGGCAGCCAAAGTAAAGACAATCGTGTTTAATGACTCATCCAGGACTCCCAGGGCCTATTCCTGCATGAGATCTATCCATGCCTGTCACTTGAATAAAACAGGAACCTCTCCTGTTGCCAGGTTTGTTTAGATGGAGCACTGTGACTTAATCCTCATTTTTGCATGCTGTTTACATTCAGTTCTGGTGGTTAAATCCCAACAGGGGGAATATGACATCACTGACAAATGACACACATATATGCCCTTTAAACTATGGTGTTGGAGAAGACTATTGAGAGTCCCTTGGACTGCAAGGAGATCCAACCAGTCAATCCTAAAAAAAAAAAAAAAAAGAAAGAAAGAAAGAAAGAAAAGAAAAGAAAAAAAGAAAAATCAGTCCTGAATATTCACTGGAAGGCCTGATGCTGAACTTGAAGCTCTAATTATTTGCCCACCTTATGGGAAGAACTGACTCACTGGAAAAGAGTCTGATATTAGGAAAGATTGAAGGCAGGAAGAGAAGGGGAAGACAGGATGAGATGTTTGGATGGCATGATGGCATCACCAAGTTGATTAGGGAAGCCTGGAATGCTGCAGCCCATGGCGTTGCAAAGAGATGGACACGACTGAAAGGACTGAACTGACCTGAACAAATTGAGAACAAAGAGACTGATAAATCTAACTGCATCAAGCTGGTGACTAGTTGCCCATAACAACACATTACGTAAGTGGCTTTAAAATTCAGGATTATGACTACAGAGTGGAATATCTTCTAAGGAAAAACAAAAATACTGCCCATCCGAAACAAAACCAAAGAAAATCAAAAGAAATACAGGAAATAAATCTGAAACTATATTCAACAACTTATTGTTCCTCATAACTTCTGTTATTGTGACAGAATCATATGCATGTTAACAGGTAAAAGCAAGACAAGAATTAAAACTAATGTTCTGAAGTAATCCTTTCAGTGGCTAGAAAAAGAGGTTCACATATACCATAAAGAAGTTTAATTAAAACCCTGAGGTCTTAAATCTTGAACTGAAAGCAAGTTTGTACCAAATAATTATATTCATTCTTATTTTATTTTTTTTTAAGGAAAATGTGTACTTCCTACTCTGACCAGTGTAAAGCCTACAAGCAATGACAGCTTGATAACAGTGACTATTCTGAGGTCTAACATGTAGCTTCTAAATATGTTTCCCATCAGACGATTTATGGATTCTTAAAGAGATGGCTGATTCAGGACTGGGTAAAGAAATGCACAAAATAATCTTGGGAATCATGAAGGACCAGAAAGTTAAGGGGCTTCAAAGACCAATGGGGACTGGACAGAAAGTATAGGAATCCAAATGAAAAGACCAAATATCTACCAATTTGTTGGGCAGAATGATGTTTCTGCTTCTCAACACACTGTTTATGTTTCTCATAGCTTTCCTGCCAAGAAGCAAGCACCTTCTGATTTCATGACTGCAGGCACCATCCATAGTGGTTTTAGAGGCTAAGATGAAGAAATCTGTCACTGCTCCCACCTTTTCTCCTTCTATTTGCCATGAAGGATGAGGCTGGATCCCATGATCTTAGTTTTCTAAAATTTAATTTTAAGCTGGCCAAATGTGTCCAAATGGTAAAAGGCAACATCTAATTTGTCTTGTGATAGATTCCTTGGGCACCAAGTCACCATTCTGAGCACTGAGAAAGGAAAATAATCATCTATATTTATGCTATTTTCGTTTCTATTAAGCATATGTTATGTAACTACAAACAGTTCCAGGAAAACAAGCTAGACTGTCCCTTCTAGAGGTGATGAGAGAATGACGGGGAGCAGCTATAATACAGATGAAGCCTCACTCACTGGCCTGCAGCTCACCTCCTGCTGTGGAGGTCTGGTTCCTAATAGACCATGGACTGCTACTGGTCCTGACCCACTGTGCTGGTATTGTGGACTCCTGCTCTAAACGCAATAGTGGGACATTCTGTAAGACAAACCACCCTGCTTCTGCCCAGTTTCTGAACAAATAAATGGCATTAAAATTGGGAGAGAAACAGTTATTTATTATTAAAGGAGAACAACCAAGTGCAACATATGACAACTTTCTTTCAATAAACTGTGAAACTGCTTTTTGAGAATCAGTGACATTTGTACATGGACTGGATATTAGATGTTAATTTTATTGGGAACAAACGAGCATTTTTTTCACATCCTATCATTTTCCCCAAATACTCATTATATATTTTGTGAAATGTTCATCTTGTAACTAAAACACTTCAGGAAAAGCAAATAAGGAGTAAAAGAGTGAATGAAATGAGGGTCTGTCTCGATTTAAAAACAGACCTGCATAGCTGCTATGGATTGAACTGTGTCCACCCTTGACTCCCAATGTGATGGTATTAGGAAGTAGGGCCTTTGGGAGGTACACAAGTTGACATGGGGTTTTGATGGTGTCCCTCTAGATGGGATTACCGTCTCCCTCTTTTTCTCTCTTATTTTCCCTCTTCCTCCTTCCCTTCGACCACCACGAATGAGAACATAGCAAGAAGAGAAAGACCTGAAGTAAGTCAAGAATATCTTCACCAGGAACTCAATTGTCCACAACCTTGATGTTGCATAGTCTCTGGTCTATGACAACCTGTGGGACTAAGAGTTTTGTAATTATTGATGCCGAATGATGAAATATAGGGTTCATGACACTCTTCTTTCTTATATTTGTTATGTTTGAAATAGTTTTGTAGTAAGAAGTTTATAGAATGAAGTTTCTGTCTTAGTGATACACTGAGGGGCCCAAGATAGCAGATTTAGGCAAGTCCCCAATGAGTGAGTGTTTGGAGGACCACATGCTCCTTACTCCAACTCTTCTCTTGTCATCTGAAAACCATCCCCCCCATAGCTGACAACCTTACCTTCAACCCTATCTTCATCTCCGCTCCCCTGCTAAGCTACTGAGTCATCTAGTTGGAGATCTAGATGATTCAGGATAGGATCTGGAAGGAGAAGGAATGCAGACATTTTTAGAAAGAATGATCTGGGCACCCCCTTCTTGGTTTTTCCTTCTTTATTGCCATCTGCAGGTGAGGGATAGGGCCTGGGTAGAGAGGAAGCCACAAGTGAGACTGCATGGATATTTGCCAGAGAAGGGAGGAGGAATTCACAACCCAATAACCAGGAGGTGGGAAGCTGCACAGGACCCAGGAGGGAAGGAAGAAGCACTGGGAAAAGAATAGTGCCTACCTGAGGGGCAGACCTACCTGAGTCTTCCTGTTAAACTTGGAGGTTGTGTCCTTCCTGCTTTAATTTCTCCTCCAGATGTGGAGGGGCTAAAGCTGTACTCACTGCTAATGACTCACAGGGAGAGGGACAGCCTCCCCCAGGAGCCCTTTGATTCCACTCTAACTATGGGTATCATCCCAAGCCAGAGAGCAAATGGCAGGTCATCCAAAAGATGAACTACTTAAAATAGTATTTAAAATACTACAAAATTTGTCTAAGAGTCCTGGCATATTTTGTTCCCAGTGTTTTTTAGGAGAGATGATTCATTAGCCTAATTTGGGTTCTGCTGAGGATTCTACGAGCTTCCCCATTGGTAACTTCTGACTTATAACTACCTGATCTCATCCCACAGAACCCATATGATGGTAAGTTCCAGTGGGCAAGGCCTCTAAGGTCCTCGATGTCACAGCAGCTGTGTGCCAAGTGGTCTACTACTCCCAGTCCTAAGCCCAGGACCCATGAACATCACCAGACAGTTACAGCCCCCTGCCCACCAGAGGCAGCCTCAGCATCCTCAGCAGCACCCACCTCTGAGCCACTTGTCCACTGATTGGCACTGAGCTTCAGTCTGGAACAAGTGCTCTGGAGCAAGTCCAGTCTCCCTCATCCAAGAAGTGGGAAACTGAACCCTGGGGTGTATGATTCACCTTAATGCTGCAGGTAAGTTAGTGAAGACTTGGGACCCAGGAACTCTGGCTCCCAGGTTAGGAGACTTCCAGGAGGGGAAAGATGAGAGAAAGCTCAATTGCATCCACTGATGGGTAGATTTCAGATGTCTGCAAGCACCAGAGTGGAATTTCCATTCCCTTTGCCCCTGAAGTCTGGTTCCAATTTTATCAGCAGAGTTGCCTCCATGTAGCAGCATGAAAACAATATTCAGGGCTGTTTCTTTTGGGTTCCAGGTACAGTGGGGGAGCCCCAGCTGTAGTGCCCCAGGAGGCAGTCCTGCAGGTAGTGACTGACTCACTCCCAACTCAGAATCCAAAGAGTTCTCGTTCCTCATTCACACAACACAGACCTTGGCTGACTGGATAACATGAACTTGGATTCAAGCGAGAAGCATTCCTTTCTCAGCCTTCTGGTAACATAGATAAGTGTCTTATGTTTCCTCAGGGAACACCGGGCTGAGCGAGGCTAGCCTAGATGAAACTGATGTGTTCCCTCTTTGATGCTCAAAATAGGCCTTGGAGCCTAAAAGGCCTTGAGAAGGCTACAATCACAATTATGTTTTTTCAGGACTTTGCTTTATGTATCTGGTTGGAGAAAAATGACAGAAACACAGGACAAGGCTGGACTACCCTGGGTCCCAGCTGATTGTGAGTTGAGTTCCATCCACCAAGCTTTAGAGTCAGGCGCTGATGTTATTCACAAGCCACCTTTGAAGAAGGAATAGAGGAAAGGATTTTTGGGCAGAGAGTAGTGTGGTCAAAGGGCCATGGGAATCACATGGGGCAAGATGAAATAAGAGTCATTACTTGTTTCTTTGCTCTATCAGTTCCTTGGCATTTCTACTCCTGAGAACAAGTACATGGAAATAGAGGCATTGGTGGTGGTCCTGGCACCTGATGCTCCTGGTGATAACCAGTTTGTGGACACTTCCCTGAGTCCAGAGCATATTCAGCCTTGTGATAGCCCCAGGTTCTCCCTTCTTGGGAAGGCTGACATGCCTCATTGCTGCTAACTCACAACTGAAGCATGGGATGAGGTCATGGTGATTGACCTGTAGGCCAAGTTCCAAGCATGGAAGAAAGGTTGGCAGTGGAAGGGTAGCCATTTATTAAGCTTTGTTACCTTTGTCCTTAGCAGGGGCTGCTTCCCACATCTACAATGATTTTCTCCCACATTTCATGTCCAGGTCGTTCTCAACATTTACCATCATCTCAAATGAGTCTCTCTTAGGCTTGCTTTCCTTGGCCACTGCACTCTCACAAGCACAGACCCTGATTCAAAAAGTGCCTATAGACACTTCCCTCCATCAAAACAGTAATTATAGTTACCAAAGTGGAAAGGTGGGAAGGGATAAATTGAGAGTTTGAGATTAACATATGTATACTACTTTATTTAATAGATAATGAACCAAGACCTACTGTACAACACAGGAATTATGCTCAGTAGTCTGTAATAACTTGTATAGGAAAAGAATCTAAGAAAGAATGGATCCATGTGTATGTATAAGGGAATTAATCTCCCATACACCTAGTATGAATAAAATACTGTAAATTAACTATACTCCTATATGAATTAAAAGCTGAATTTTGAAAAATGCTTATGTCTAGAGACTCATGGAGTTCTTTAATCTCACAGGATTAGAGATATGATGCTGGAGATGGCAGAGTAGGTACAAAAATCAACATATAATCAGAGGCTGCATTTTCCTGAGCTTTGGTGTTTTCTTGCTTCTAGTGTCACCTTTGATTTGTCTTTGGAGGATCTAATACAAGGGCTCCGAGACACCAGTTTGGTGTTTGCTGAAGGATGAGAGGGAGTTGCTAATGGGAGAGTGAAATCCCAGCTCCCTACTCTTGGGTTAGGGCACCTTTGAGGCAGAACTTATGTCCTAAGTTCCCTATGGAAACAAGCTGTAGCTTCCCTCTCCATGACTTGTATGATATCAGACCCAGATTGGTTCATCCATTTTCATGTCTTGTTTCCCCTTATGCCTCACTGATTTCCCTATGAGAATATTTTTTAATATAAATTGATTTACTTTAATTGGAGGCTAGTTACTTTACAATATGGTAGTGATTTTTCCATACATTGACATGAATCTGCCACAGGTGTACATGTGCTCCCCATCCTTAACTCCCCTCCCAACCCTCTCCCCATCACATCCCTCTGGGTCATCCCAGTACACCATCCCCAAGCACCCTGTCTCATTCATCAAACCTGGACTGGTGATCCATTTCACATATGATAATATACATGTTTCAATGCCATTCTACAAAATCATCCCACCCTCGCCCTCTCCCACAGAGTCCAGAAGACTGTTCTATATATCTGTGCCTCTTTTGCTGTCTTGCATATACGGTTATTGTTACCATCTTTCTAAATTCTATATATATGTGTTAGTATACTCTATTAGTGTTTTTCTTTCTGGCTTACTTCATGCTGTATAATAGGCTGCAGTTTCACCCACCTCGTTAGAACTGATTCAAATATATTCTTTTTAATGGCTGAGTAATATTCCATTGTGTATATGTAACACAGCTTTATTATCCATTCGTCTGCTGATGGACATGTAGGTTGCTTCCATGACCTGGCTATTATAAACAGTGCTTTTATTAACATTGGGGTACACGTGTCTCTTTCAATTCTGGTTACCCCAGTGTGTATGCCCAGCAGTGGGATTGCTGGGTCATATGGCAGTTCTAGTTCCAGTTTTTAAAGGAATCTCCACACTGTTCTCCAGAGTGGCTGTACTAGTGTGAATTCCCACCAACAGTGTAAGAGTGTTCCCTTTTCTCCACACCCTCTCCAGCATTTACTGTTTGTAGACTTTTGGATAGCAGCCATTCTGACTGGCATGAAATGGTACCTCATTGTGGTTCTGATTTGCATTTCTCTGATAATAAGCGATGTTGAGCAACTTTTCATTTGTTTGTTAGCCATCTGTATATCTTTTTTGGAGAAATGTCTGTTTAGTTCTTTGGTCCATTTTTTGATTGGGTTGTTTATTTTTCTGGAATTGAGCTGCATATGTTGCTTGCATATTTTTGAGATTAAGTCTTTGTCCGTTGCTTCATTTGCTATTATTTTCTCCCAATTCAAGTCTGTCTTTTAACCTTGCTTATAGTTTCCTTTATTGTGCAAAAGCTTTTAAGTTTAATTAGGTCCCATTTGTTTCTTTTTGCTTTTATTTCCAATACTCTGGGATTTGGGTCATAGAAGATCCTGCTGTGATTTATGTCAGAGAGTGTTTTCCCTATGTTTTCCTCTAGGAGTTTTATAGTTTCTGGTCTTATGTTCAGATACTTAATACATTTTGAATTTATTTTTGTGTATGGTGTTATAAAGCATTCTAGTCTCATTCTTTTACAAATCAGATTATATCAGATCAGTCACTCAGTCGTGTCCGACTCTTTGCGACCCCATGAATTGCAGCATGCCAGGCCTCCCTGTCCATCACCAACTCCTGGAGTTCACTGAGACTCACGTCCATCCAGTCAGTGATGCCATCCAGCCATCTCATCCTCTGTTGTCCCCTTCTCCTCTTGCCCCCAATCCCTCCCAGCATCAGAGTCTTTTCCAATGAGTCAACTCTTCGCGTGAGGTGGCCAAAGTACTGGAGTTTCAGCTTCAGCATCGTTCCTTCCAAAGAATTCCCAGGGCTGATCTCCTTCAGAATGGACTGGTTGGATCTCCTTGTAGTCCAAGGGACTCTCAAGAGTCTTCTCCAACACCACAGTTCAAAAGCATCAATTCTTTGGCGTTCAGCCTTCTTCACATCTTTTACAAATGGTTGACCAGTTTTCCCAGCAACACTTGTTAAAGAGATTGTCTTTTCTCCATTGTGTATTTTTGCCTCCTTTGTCAAACATAAGGTGTCCATAGGTGCGTGGATTTATCTCTGGGCTTTCTATTTTGTTTCACTGATCTACATTTCTGTCTTTGTTCCCGTACCATACTGTTTTGATGAATGTAGCTTTATATTAGAGCCTGAATTCAGGCAGGTTGATTCCTCCAGTTCCATTCTTCTTTCTCAAGATTGCTTTGGCTATTCCAGGTTTTTTGGATTTCCATACCAATTGTGAAATTATTTTTTCTAGTTCTGTGAAAAATACCATTGGTAGCTTGCTAGGGATTGCATTGAATCTATAGAATGCTTTGGGCCGTATACTCATTTTCGCTATATTGATTCTTCTGATCCATGAACATGATATATTTCTCCATCTATTAGTGTCCTCTTTGATTTCTGCGCCAGTGTTTTATAGTTTTCTATATACGTCTTTTGTTTCTTTAGGTAGATATACTCCTATGTTTTATTCTTTTCATTGCAATGGTGAATGGAATTGTTTCCTTAATTTCTTTTCTATTTTCTCATTGATAGTGTATGGGAATAAAAGGGATTTCTGTGTGTTGATTTATATATATATATCCTGCAACTTTACTATATGCATTGGTTAGCTCTAGTAATTTTCTGGTGGAATCTTTAGGGTTTTCTATGTGGAGGATCATGTCATCTGCAAACGTTGAGAGTTTTACTTCTTCTTTTCAAGTCTGGATTCCTTTTATTTCTTTTTCTGCTCTGATTGATGTGGCCAAAACTATGTTGAATAGTAATGATGAGAATGGACACCCTTGTCTTATGCCTGACTTTAGGGGAAACGCTTTCAATTTTTCACCCTTGAGGATAATGTTTGCTGTGGGTTTGTCATATATAGCTTTTATTATGTTGAGGTATGTTCATTCTATTCCTGCTTTCTGGAGAGCTTTACCATAAATGGATGTTGAATTTTTTTTGAATCAACAGAACTTTATTCCCTCACATTTCTGGAGGCTGGAAGCCCCAAATCAAAGTATTTGCAGTGTTAGTTTCTCCTGAGGCCTTTTTCCTTGGTTTACAGATAGAAGCCTCCTCACTGTGTCTTCACATGTTCTTACCTCTGTCTATGTTGTCTGTCTCCTTCTCGCCTAACGACACCAGTCATATTACATTAGGGCCCACCCATATGCCTTCATTTCAACCACTTTAAAGGCCCTGTCTTCAAATGCAGCCACATTATAAGGTTCTGGCAGTGGGTCTTCAACTTGTTAACTTGGTGTATACAATTCAGTTTATAACAAGGCTAACTAAATTTATTTTTTACATTATCTTTTGATGGAGTAGTTTATTCCAGCTGTATCCATTACTCTTTTTGGTGAGAGAAGGGTTAAAAAAGCAGTAAACTTTATTGCCAATCACCCCCTGGTGTTTCCAAACATGGCTGAATAACCAGTGTCACATTCAAACCAAAGCAAGAGAAACCCATTCTGGGTCCAATTCTCTGTCAAAATCATCCAGAACAGTGGGGATTTAGAGGTTACCACAGAAAGCTATTTAAAGCTATCCAAACTGTTATCTCTACCTTTTTTTAGCATTTCACATTAACTCACAATCTCTTGAAGACAGTGGGTTAAATTCCTTGATTTTGTGTTTCAGTCATTTTCTTTTCATATGTAGTCAGGTTTATATTTCTTTTCTTAAATGTACTTTTTAAATATAAATTTATTTTAATTGGAGGTTAATTATTTTACAATATTATATTGGTTTTGCCATACATCCACATGAATCTGCCACAGGTATACTCATGTTCCCCATCCTGAACCCCCCTCCCTCCTCCCTCCCCATACCATCCCTCTGGGTCGTCCCAGTGCACCAGCCCCAAGCATCCAGTATCATGCATCAAACCTGGACTGGCGATTCATTTCTATATGATAGTATATAAGTTTCAACGCCATTATCCCAAATCATCCCACCCTCTCCCTCTCCCACAGAGTTCAAAAGACTGTTCTATACATCTGTGTCGCTTTTGCTGTCTCGCATACAGGGTTAACTTTACCATCTTTCTAAATTCCATATATATGCGTTAGTATACTGTTGGTTTTTTTCTTTCTGGCTTACTTCACTCTGTATAATAGGCTCCAGAATCATCCACCTCATTAGAACTGATTCAAATGTGTTCTTTTTAATTGCTGAGTAATACTCCATTGTGTGTATGTACCACAGCTTTCTTATCCATTCATCTGCTGATGTACATCTAGGTTGCTTCCATGTCCTGGTTATTATAAACAGTGTTGTGATGAACATTGAGGTACACGTGTCTCTTTCAATTCTGGTTTCCTCGGTGTGTATGCCTAGCAGTGAGATTGCTGGGTCATAAGGCAGTTCTATTTCCAGTTTTTTATGGAATCTCCACACTGTTCTCCATAGTGGCTGTACTAGATTGCATTCCCACCAGCAATGTAAGAGGGTTCCCTTTTCTCCACACCCTCTCCAGCATTTACCGCTTGTAGACTTTTGGATCACAGCCATTCTGACTGGCATGAAATGGTACCTCATTGTGGTTTTGATTTGCATTTCTCTGATAATGAGTGATATTGAGCATCTTTTCATGTGTTCGTTAGCCATCTGTATATCTTCTTTGGAGAAATGTTTATTTTGATCTTTGGCCCATTTTTTGATTGGGTTGTTTATTTTTCTGAAATTGAGCTGCAGGAGTTGCTTGTATATTTTTGAGATTAAGTCTTTGTCAGTTGCTTCATTTGCTATTATTTTCTCCCAATCTGAAGGCTGTCTTTTCACCTTGCTTATAGTTTCCTTTGTTGTGCTGAAGCTTTTAAGTTTAATTAGGTCCTGTTTGTTTATTTTTGTTTTATTTCCAATATTCTGGAAGGTGGGTCATAGTGGATCCTGCTGTGATTTATGTCGGAGAGGATTTTGCCTATGTTCTCCTCTAGGAGTTTTATAGTTTCTGGTCTTATGTTTAGATCTATAATCCATTTTGGGTTTATTTTTGTGTATGGTGTTAGAAAGTGTTCTAGTTTCATTCTTTTACAAGTGGTTGACCAGTTTTCCCAGCAGCACTTGTTAAAGAGATTGTCTTTATTCCACTGTATATTATTGCTTAATTTGTCAAATATAAGGTGTCCATTGGTGTGTGAATTTATTTCTGGGCTTTCTATTTTGTTCTGTTGATCTATATTTCTGTCTTTGTGCCAGTACCATCCTGTCTTGATGACTGTGGCTTTGTAGTAGAGCCTGAATTCAGGCATGTTGGTTCCTCCAGTTCCATTCTTCTGTCTCAAGATTGATTTGACTATTTGAGGTGTTTTGTATTTCCATACATGTTGTGAAATTACTTGTTCTAGCTCTGTGAAAAATACCGTTGGTAGCTAGATAGGGATTGAATTGAATCTATAGATTGCTTTGGGTAGTATACTAATTTTCACTATATTGATTCTTCCGATTCATGAGCATGGTATATTTCTCCATCTATTAGTGTCCTTTTTTATTTCTTTCACCAGTGTTTTATAGTTTTCTATATGTAGGTCTTTAGTTTCTTTAGGTAGATATAGTCCTAAGTATGGAGAAGGCAATGGCACTCCACTCCAGAACTCTTTCCTGGAAAATCCCATGCATGGAGGAGCCTGGTAGGCTGCAGTCCATGGGGTCGCTAAGAGTCGGACATGACTGAGCGACTTCACTTCACTTTTCACTTGCATGCATTGGAGAAGGAAATGGCAACCCACTCCAGTGTTCTTGACTGGAGAAGCCCAGGGAAGGGGGAGCCTGGTGGGCTGCCATCTATGGGGTCACGCAGAGTTGAACACGACTGAAGCGACTTCACAGTCCTGAGTATTTTATTCTTTTCATTGCAATGGTGAATGGAATTGTTTCCTTAGTTTCTCTTTCTATTTTCTCATTATTAGTGTATAGGAATACAAGCGATTTCTGTGTGTTGATTTTATATCCTGCAACTTTACTATATTCATTGATTAGCTCTAGTTATTTTCTGGTGGTGTCTTTAGGGTTTTATTTGTAGAGGATCATGCCATCTGCAAACAGTGAGAAATTTATTTCTTTTTTTTCCAATCTGGATTCCTTTTATTTATTTTGCTGCTCTGATTGCTGTGGTCAAAACTTCTGAAACTATGTTGAATAGTAGTCGTGAAAGGGGCACCCTTGTAGTTATTCCTGACTTTAGGGGAAATGCTTTCAATTTTTCACCATTGAGGATAATGTTTGCTGTGCGTTTATCATATATAGCTTTTATTATGTTGAGGTATGTTCCTTCTATTCCTGCTTTCTGGAGAGTTTTTATCATAAATGGATGTTGGATTTTGTTAACGGCTTTCTCTGCATCTATTGAGAAAATCATATGGCTTTTATTTTTCAATTTGTTAATGTGGTGTATTACATTGATTGATTTGTGGATATTGAAGAATCCTTGCATCCCTGGGATAAAGCACACGTTCATGGTGTATGATCTTTTTAATGTGTTGTTGGATTCTGATTGCTAGAATTGTGTTAAGGATTTTTGCATCTATGTTCATCAGTGATATTGGCCTGTAGTTATCTTTTTTTTTTTTTTTTTTTTTTTGTGGCACCTTTGTGAGGTTTTGGTATTACGGTGATGGTGGCCTCATAGAATGAGTTTGGAAGTTTACCTTCCTGTTAAATTTTCTGGAAGAGTTTGAGTAAGGTAGGTGTTAGCTCTTCTCTAAACTTTTGGTAGAATTCAGCTGTGAAGCCGTATGGACCTGGGCTTTTGTTTGCTGGAAGATTTCTGATTACAGTTTCAATTTCCATGCTTGTGATGGGTCTGTTAAGATTTTCTGTTTCTTCCTGGTCCAGTTTTGGAAAGTTGTACTTTTCTATGAATTTGTCAATTTCTTCTACGTTGTCCATTTTATTGGCATATAATTGCTGATAGTAGTCTCTTATGATCTTTTGTAGTTCTGTGTTGTCTATTGTGATTTCTCCATTTTCATTTCTAATTTTATTGATTTGATTTTTCTCCCTTTGTTTCTTGATGAGTCTGGCAAATGGTTTGTCAATTTTATTTATCCTTTCAAAGAACCAGCTTTTGGCTTTGTTGATTTCTGCTATGGTCTCTTTTGTTTCTTTTGCATTTTTTTCTGCCCGAAATGTGAAGATTTCTTTCCTTCTACTAACCCTGGTGTTCTTCATTTCTTCCTTTTCTAGTTGCTTTAGGTGTAGATTCAGGTTATTTATTTGACTTTTTTCTTACCACAGCTTTCTTATCCATTCATCTGCTGATGGATATCTAGGTTGATTCCATGTCCTAGCATTATAAACAGTGCTGCGATGAACATTGGGGTCTCTTTCAATTCTGGTTTCCTCGGTGTGTATGTCCAGTAGTGGGATTGCTGGGTCCTAAGGCAGTTCTATTTCCAGTTTTTTAAGGAATCTCCACACTGTTCTCCATAGTGGCTGTACTAGTTTACATTCTGCCAGCAGTGTAAGAGGGTTCCCTTTTCTCCACACCCTCTCCATTATTTATTACTTGTAGACTTTTGGATCACAGCCATTCTGACTGGCGTGAAATGGTACCTCATTGTGGTTTTGATTTGCATTTCTCTGATAATTAATGATGTTCAGCATGTTTTCATGTGTTTGTTAGAATCAATGCAATCCCTTTCAAGCTGCTAATGGTATTTTTCACAGAGCTAGAACAAATAATTTCACAATTTGTACGGAAATACAAAAAACCTCCAATAGCCAAAGCAATCTTGAGACAGAAGAATGGAACTGGAGGAATCAACCTGCCTGACTTCAGGCTCTACTACAAAGCCACAGTCATCAAGTCAATATGGTACTGGCACAAAGACAGAAATATAGATCAATGGAGAAAAAAAAATAAAAATAGAAAGCCCAGAGATGAATCCACACACCTATGGACACCTTATATTTGACAAAGGAGGCAAGAATATACAATGGAATAAAGACAATCTCTTTAGCAAGTACTGCTGTGAAAACTGGTCAACCATTTGTAAAAGAATGAAACTAGAACACTTTCTAAAAGCATATACAAAAATAAACTCAAAATGGATTAAAGATCTAAATGTACAACCGGAAACTATAAAACTCCTAGAGGAGAACATAGGCAAAACCCTCTCCGACATAAATCACAGCAGGATCCTCTATGACCCACCTCCCAGAATATTGGAAATAAAAGAAAAAATAAACAAATGGGACCTAATTAAACTTAAAAGCTTCTGGACAACAACGGAAATTATAAGCAAAGTGAAAAGACAGCCTTCAGAATGGGAGAAAATAATAGCAAATGAAGCAACTGAAAAGAACTAATCTCAAAAATATAAAAGCAACTCCTGAACTTCAATTCCAGATAAATAATGACCCAATAAAAAATGGGCCAAAGAAGTAAGCAGACATTTCTCTAAAGAAGACATACAGATGGCTAACACACACATGTCTCTATCAATTCTGTTTTCCTTGGTGTGTATGCCCAGCAGTGGGATTGCTGGGTCATATGGCAGTTCTAGTTCCAGTTTTTTTTAAGGAATATCCACAGTGTTCTCCATAGTGGCTGTACTAGTGTGCATTCTCACCAACAGTTTAAGAGGGTTCCCTTTTCTCCACACTCTCTCCAGCATTTACCGCTTGTTGACTTTTGGATAGCAGCCATTCTGACTGGCGTGAACCTCATTGTGGTTTTGATTTGCATTTCTCTGATAATGAGTGATGATGAGCATCTTTTCATGTGTTTGTATATTCTTGCTTCCTTTGTCAAAGATAAGGTGTCCATAGGTGTATGGATTTATCTCTGGGCTTTGTATTTTGTTCCATTGGCCTATATTTCTGTCTTTGTGCCAGTACCAAAGTGTCTTGATGACTGTGGCTTTGTAGTAGAGCTTGAAGTCAGGCAGGTTGATTCCTCCAGTTCCATTCTTCTGTCTCAAGATTGCTTTGGCTATTGGAGGTTTTTTGTATTTCCATACAAATTGTGAAATTATTTGTTCTAGCTCTGTGAAAATGCCTTTGGTTTCTTGATAGGGCTTGCATTGAATCTATAGATTGTTTTGGGTAGTATACTCATTTCCACTATATTGATTTTTCTGATCCATGAACACGGTATATTTCTCCATCTATTAGTGTCCTCTTTGATTTTTTCACCTGTGTTTTATAATTTTCTGTATATAGGTCATTTGTTTCTTTAGGCAGATATAGTTCTAAGTATTTTAATCTTTTGTTTCAATGGTGAATGGAATTGTTTTCTTAATTTCTCTTTCTATTTTCTCATTATTAGTGTATAGGATTGCAAGGTATTTCTGTGTGTTGATTTTATATCATGCAAATTTACCATATTCTTTGATTAGCTCTAATAATTTTCTGGTGAGTCTTTAGGGTTTTCTATGTAGAGGATCATGTCATCTGCAAATGGTGAGAGTTTTATTTCTTCTTTTCCAATTTGGATTCCTTTTATTTCTTTTTATGTTCTGATTGTTATGGCCAATACTTCCAAAACTATGTTGAAGAGTTGTGGTGAGAGTCAGCACCTTTGTCTTGTTTATGACTTTAGGGGAAATGCTTTCAATATTTCACCATTGAGGATCATGTTTGCTGTTGGTTTGTCATATATACCTTTGATTATGTTGAGGTATGTTCCTTCTATTCCTGCTTTCTGGAGAGTTTTTAATCATAAATGGATGCTGAATTTTGTTAAAGGCTTTCTCTGCATCTATTGAGAAAATAATATGGCTTTTATTTTTCAATATGTTAATGTGGTGTATTACATTGATTGATTTGAGAATATTGAAGAATCCTTGCATCCCTGGGATAAAGCCCACTTGGTCATGGTGTATGATCTTTTTCATGTGTTGTTGGATTCTGCTTGCTAGAATTTTGTTAATGATTTTTGCATCTATGTTCATCAGTGATATTGGCCTGTAGTTTTCTTTTTTTGTGGCATCTTTGTCAGGTGTTGGTATTAAGGTGATGGTGGCCTCATAGAATGAATTTGTAAGTGTACCTTCCTGTGCAATTTTCTGGAAGAGTTTGGGTAGGATATGTGTTAGCTCTTCTCGAAATTTTTGGTAGAATTCAGCTATGAAGCCGTCTGGTCTTGAGCTTTTGTTTGCTGGAAGATTTCTGATTACAGTTTCAATTCCCATGCTTGTGATGGGTCTGTTAAGCTTATCTATTTCTTCCTGGTTCAGTTTTGGAAAGTTGTACTTTTCTAAGAATTTGTCCATTTCTTCCAAGTTGTCCATTTTATTGGCATATAATTGCTGATAGTAGTCTCATGATTCTTTTCATTTCTGTGCTGTCTGTTGTGATCTCTCCATTTTCCTTTCTAATTTTATTCATTTGATTTTTCTTCCTTTGTTTCTTGATGAGTCTGGCAAATGGTTTGTCAATTTTATTTATCCTTTCAAAGAACCAGCTTTTGGCTTTGTTGATTTTTGCTATGGTCTCTTTTGTTTCTTTTGCAACTATTTCTGCCCAAAATGTGAAGATTTCTTTCCTTCTACTAACCCTGGGGTTCTTCATTTCTTCCTTTTCTAGTTGCTTTAGGTGTACAGTTAGGTTATGTATTTGACTTTTTTCTTGTTTCTTGAGGTATGCCTGTATTGCTATGAACCTTCCCCTTAGCACTGCTTTAACAGTGTCCCACAGGGTTGGGCTTGTTTTGTTTTCATTTTCATTCTTTCTATGACTATTTTGATTTCTTTTTTGATTTCTTCTGTGATTTGTTGGTTATTCATCAGCGTGTTGTTCAGCCTCCATATGTAGGAATTTTTAATATTTTTCCTCCTGTAATTGAGATTTAATCTTATTGCATTGTGGTCAGAAAATATGCTTGGAATTATTTCAATTTTTTTTAAATTTACCAAGGCTATATTTATGGCCCAGGATGTGATCTATCTTGGAGAAGGTTCCGTATGCACTTGAGAAAATGGTGAAATTCATTGTTTTGGGGTTAAATGTCCTATAGATATCAATTAGATCTAACAGGTCTATTTTATCATTTAAAGTTTGTGTTTTCTTGTTAATTTTCTGTTTAGTTGATCTAGCCATAGGTGTGAGTGGGGCATTAAAGTCTCCCACTATTATTGTGTTATTGTTAATTTCCCCTTTCACACTTGTTAGCATTTGTCTTACATATTGTGGTGCTCCTATCTTGGGTGCCTTTATATTTATAATTGTTATATCTTCTTGGATTGATATTTTGATCATTATGTAGTTTCCTTCTTTGTCTCTTTTCACAGTTTTGTTTTAAAGTCTGTTTTATCTGAAATGAGGATTGCTTCTCCTGTTTTATTTTGGTCTCTATTTGCATGGAATATCTTTTTCCAGCCCTTCACTTTCAGTCTCTATGTGTCCCTTGTTTCAAGGTGGGTCTCTTGTAGACAACATATATATGTGTCTTGTTTTTGTATCAATTCAGCCAGTCTTTGTCTTTTGTTTGTGACATTCAAACCATTTACATTTGAGGTAATTATTGATAAGTATGAACCCATTGCCATTTACTTTATTGTTTTGGATTCGAATTTGTACACACTTTCTGTGTTTCCTGTCTAGACAAGATCCTTTAGCATTTCTTTTACAGCTGGTTTGGTGGTGCTGAATTCTCTCAGCTTTTTATTGTCTGTAAAGCCCTTGAATTCTCCTTCATCTTTGAATGAGATCCTTGCTGGGTACAGTAATCTGGGCTGCAGGTTTTTTTCTTTCATCACTTTAAGTATGCCCTGCCATTCCCTCCTGGCCTGAAGAGTTTCTATTGAAAGATCAGCTGTTATCCTTATGGGAACCCCCTTGTGTGCTATTTGTTGTTTTTTCCCTTGTTGATTTTAATATTTGTTCTTTCTGTTTGATCTTTTTTTTTAATTTGATTAATATGTGTCTTAGGTGTTTCACCTTGGGTTTATCCTGTTTGGGACTCTTTCGGTTTCTTGGACTTGCGTGATTATTTCCTTCCCCAAATTAGGGAAGTTTTCAGCTATTATCTCAAGTATTTTCTCATGGTGTTTCTTTTTGTCTTCTTCTGGGATTCCTATGATTCGAATGTTGGGGCATTTAACATTGTCCCAGAGGTCTCTGATATTGTCCTAATTTCTTTTAATTTGTTTTTCTTTTTCCTCTCTGTTTCATTCATTTCTACCATTCTATCTTCTACCTCACTTATCCTATCTTCTGTCTCCATTATTCTACTCTTGGTTCCTTCCAGAGTGTTTTTGATCTCATTTATTGCATTATTCTTTATATATTGATTCTTTTTTATTTCTTCTAGGTCCTTGTTAAACCTTTCTTGCATCTTCTCAATCCTTGTCTCCAGTCTTTATCTGTAATTCCTTATTGTTTTCAAGATTTTGGATAATTTTCACTATCATCATTCGGTATTTTTTATCAGGTAGATTCCCTATCTCTTCCACTTTTGTTTGGTTTGGTGGACATTTATTCTGTTCCTTTAACTGCTGAGTATTTCTCTGCCTCTTCATTTTGTTTATATTGCTGTGTTTGGGGTCACTTTTCCATATTCTGGCAGTTTGTGTAGTTCTCTTTATTGTGGAGATTCCTTGCTATTGGTGGGTTGGACGGGTGGCTTGTTAAGGTTTACTGATTAGGGAAGCTTGTGTCGGTGTTCTGGTGGGTGGAGCTGAATTTCTTCTCTCTGAAGTGCAATGAAGTGTCCAGTAATGAGTTATGAGATGTCAATGGGTTTGGATTGACTTTGGGCAGCCTGTCTATTGAAGCTCAGGGCTATGTTCCTGTGTTGCTGGAGAATTTGCATGGTATGTCTTGCTCTGGAACTTGTTGGCCCTTGGGTGGTGTTTGGTTTCAGTGTAGGTATGGAGGCATTTGATGAGCTCCTATCGATTAGTGTTCCCTGGAGTCAGGAGTTCTCTGGTGTTCTCAGGATTTGGACTTAAGCCTCCTGCCTCTGGTTTTCAGTGTTATTCTTACAGTAGCCTCAAGACTTCTCCATCTATACAACACCAATGATAAAACATCTAGGTTAAAGATGAAAAGTTTCTCCACAGTGAGAGACAGCCAGAGAGGTTCACAGAGTTACATGGAGAAGAGAAGAGGGAGGAGGGAGATAGAGATGACCAGGAGTAGAAGAGGGAGAATCAAAAGAGGAGAGAGCAAGCTTCCAGTAATCACTTCCTTATGTGCTCTCCACAGTCTGGATCCCTCAGAGACATTCACAGAGTTATACAGAGAAGAGAAGAGGGAGAAATGAGACAGAGGTAGCCAGGGGGATAAAGGGGGGAATCAAAAGGAGAGAGACAGTTCCATCCAGTAATCAGTTCCCTAAGTGTTCTCCACAGTCCAGAACACACAAAGAGATTCAGAGTTGGGTGTAGAAGAGAAGGGGGATGGAGGAGATAGAGGTGGCCTGGTGGAGCAAAAAGAGAGCCAGAGCGGGAGAGAGCAATCAGTCCAGTGATCTCACTCCCAAGTAAAAATGGTTACTGAAGATTCGGTTCTTAAAGGTACAAAATTGCTAACAAATACCAAAAATCAAAGATTAAAAATCTAGAGTAGAGGTTGGATTCTCAAAAATACAATATTAAAGAAAAAAAAGTAACAAGAATCTCTGATATGAAGTTTGCTTTAAGAAATAGTCTTTTTTGTTTCCAAAGTAATAGTAGGTTATAAAAATGAAATTTAAAGGAGTAGTAGAAGACTTAAACATAAATAAAAAATAAATTTAAAGAATGAAAGTAGTAAAAATATATCTAGGACTTTCTCTGGTGTTGTTGTGGACAGTGTGGGTTCAGTTCACTTTCAGATAGTTCCTTGATCCAGCTTATACTTCTCAAGATATATAGGCCCCTTCTTATGTAGTTGGTGCTAACTGCAGGGTTTTAATCTATTGCACCTGTCACTTCCAAGGTGGTTCCCTCTGTTGTAGCTTCTTCTGTTTAATGGTCTCTTCAGTGTCTAATTTCCACCCTGACCCAAGGGGGTGGTGGTGGACAATTTTTTAGGCTCACTTGTTCAGTCATGCTGTGGGGAGGGAGGAAGGCTGCAAACAAATATCCTTGGCATGTGTGGGGAGTGCTCCCAGTGTCTCAGGCACACTGGGTTTGCACCCACTCACAGCATGTGTGCTTTCCCAGTCTATACTGCTCAGGTTCTAGGTTGCTTTGCCAGGAATTCTCTCAGGCAGGCCCTGGGTTGCATGCACTTCCCAGGTCTAAGCCGCTCAGGTTCAGGTACTCGGGTACACCTCAAAAGTGCAGATGCTTTTGGGCCTTCGTTTTGTGCCCTTCCATGGTCCGAGCCACTCAGGTGACCAGGTGTTTGGTGAGCATGGTCACTCCTACTTATCGCCTCTCCTGTTCCTTCTGCTTGGTTTTCTGACTGTACAACTGGCTCACCTTCTCAGGCGGATGTTGACCATCCAGAATCTCAAGAAGTCTAGGTTAGCAATGAAGCCTGCTTGCAGTTTGGTAGGTGATGCCTCTTGGGGGCTGTGATCACCCCCTTCTGGCTCTGGCTGCCCTCGCTCCCTGTCCCTGGCAGGGGATGGGCCGGTCCAAAGCTGGCTCATGCCTTTATTCTGTGAGCAGACCTGGCGGTGTCTTAGTTTAGGGCTTTTTGCCAGGGTAGCTATCCCAGGGTCTGGTTTGCTATCTCAAGTTAGTTCCCTCAGATCACCCTCTGGCCATTCAGGCCCTGTCCTTACTCTAAGCAATGCAGCCCGCACCTCCTTGCCCAACCCCCACTTGCTAGTGGTGGATGCGGGCATCTGCGCTGCTTCTCTGCTGGGAGTTACCATTGGACATGTAATCTGTGGGTTTAAATTATTTATTTATTTTTCCTCCCAGTTACGTTGGCCTAGAGGTTCCAAAGCTCACCACAGACTCACCAGTGAGAGTGTTTCCTGGTGTTTGGAAACCTCTGTCTTTTTTAAGACTCCCTTCCTGGGACACATCTCCATCCCTACCTCTTTTGTCTCTCGTTTTATCTTTTACATTTTTTCCCTACCTTCTTTCGAAGACAATGGGCTGCTTTCCTAGGTGCCCGATGTCCTCTGCCTGCATTCAGAAGTGGTTTTGTGGAATTTGTTCAATGTTCAAATGTTCTTTTGATGAATTTGTTGTGGAGAAAGTGGTCTCCTTGTCCTATTCCTCCACCATATTAGGACTGCCCCCCAAATTACTCATAATTCCCATGAGATCAATAGGGCCCTGAAGACAATATTGCCTTGCTAGTGGAGAATAGTAAACCTGGTCTAAAGGCTGGTTTCATCTCAGCTTAAAAACCCTTACAGCAAGCCTTCAAAAAATGCAATTGTTTCCAAGAAATTAAGTGTTTGCAAACAGTGAAAGGGATAATTTATAAAAATTAAAAAATATCCAGCATCCAAAGCTAAAGTGAACACATCCACAATCCAATTTAAAATTTCCATACAAATTGTGAAAGTATTTCTCCTAGTTTCATCTCAATATTGTAAGGTAGTCACCCTCTGATTAAGATAAATAAATAAATTTAAAAAGAAAAAAAAAATTCAGATGTGTAAAGAAGCAAGAAAATATCCATAACGAGGGAAAAACCAATTAGTAAAATCACAAGTAAAATATATATTACATAATTAGCAGGGAAGGACATTAAAATGCTTACTACAACAATAATCCTTATATTCATTAAGCTGAAGGATATTGAGTATGTTAGAGACACATAAAATAGAAATGCAAAAATTGTGGGAAAAAATAATTGTGCATCAGAGAGCTTTGAAGTAACTTTAAGAGTGCTAAAATGTATGTAAATGGAATCCCACAGGAAGTGAAACAGGGGAGAATAAAGCAAAGGACTTCATAATTACTGGCTGAAAAATTTACAGGTATGATGAAAGCTTGTAACCCATTAACACAGAAGCTCAATTAATTCAAGGACAAGAAATACGACAACTATAAAACAGCACATCATAATTCATGGTTTAAGACAATCAACCAAGGAAATGTAACTAGAAGGAAAAACAGACACAGTAGAACAAAAAAATGGGGATGACAGCAGATTAGGCAAATTAAACAATGTTAGCCAGAGGACACTGGCGCCACGTTTTAAATGCTGAGATAAATATAATTGACTCAGAATTCTATACCCAAGAAAAATACATATCAAAAATAAGATAAAATACTTTCTCAGACATACAACAACTATAAGACTGCATCACCACCAACAGACCAATGTAATAAAAATTTTTTAAAGGTCTCAAGTCAGAAGGAATTTAAAACCAAGTGAAAATCTGGATCTACAGGGGAAATGAACAGTACCCAAAATGATAAACATGTAATATGTATTAAAAAGGTAAATATAGCGACTGCCTTGGTGGTCCAGTGGTTAAGGATCTGCTTTGCAACTCAAAGCATTTGCAAATGGCAAAGGCTTGTTCCTTTGCCAGAAAGCTAAGATCCCACATGCCACTGAGCAACTAGGCCTGCATGTCTCAAATAGAGTTTACATGCTGCAAGTACTGAGCTTTCCCTCCTCAAATAGAGAGTCCCTACCACAAGGAAGATCCTGCATGCCACACTAAGACCCAGTACAGACAAAGAAATGATAAATGAATAAAATATTTACAATTATCATAATTAATAATGATAGACTAGCAAGTTAAATATGCATACCATGGATCTTAAAACAACTTAAAAAACTGTTACAGTTAATAAAGTGACAAAGGATATAAAAGGGAATCAGAAAAACTACTCAGTCACAAAGAAGTCAGGGATAAAAGAAGACATGGAAAGAAAGAACATAGGACAAACTGAAGATAAAGAGCAAGATGATAGAATTAAACCCAACTAGAGTTAACCCCTCAGATGTGAACCCAGACTGAAGATATAACCCAGGGCCCAGATGACAGCAGATCCCCATACACTTCACTGTGCACCCGAACAGAGCCTGCCAGGCCACAGGGCCCCATGTGCCTGGGCACAGAACAGCACCAGAAGATTATATGGAACAGTAAATTAGAAGACTTCAATCATACAAAGTACATCCTCTGTTTATAAAGAAATGTCATTAGAAATCAATGTTCATTGGATGGAAGAAGAATAAGCTGCTAGCATAGTGCAGACCTTCCGTCTTTTACAACTCTAATTCTTCTCAGGAGGGAACAGATAAATTGACAGGACTTACATCTCTTCAATACTAGACATACTTGACATACATAGACAATACTAGACATTCATGTTTGATTTTCACGGTTCAGTCTCCTCTCTCTTCCCCTCTCTTGCTCATACTGGGCAACAGGGACTGCTCCTCTAAACCACAGCTCAATCACTACACACAAAGCCAGCTGACATTTGCCGAGTCTTTCACATAAACCAGTGAAAACTTGTTTCCTTCTATTTCCAACTCTTGGCTTTTTTCAACCAACCATGTCTCTTGTCCTACCTCCTGGGATCCTGGTCCTCTGTCACTTGCAGCCATGTTCCCATACACCGGGCCTCAATCTCACCCAATGAAATTCCTATTCAGAGCGGCCATAATACAAGCAAAAAGGAAATAACTGTCAGCCCCTTACTTTCCTCTCTTATTCCTTCACTACATACATTCACTGAAAACCTGTGTAGCAAGTTTGTTACATGCAAACATTCAAGTTGAAAACTTTCAAACATATAGAAGTGCATTTGCATGTGCAATCACATCAGTTAGTTCGCAAATCTGACACACATTGTTGTGGGCACATCTAAGACAAGTTGGTGTGCATTTGTGTACTTTACAGTACAGAACAGTATGGAGTACAATAGTGCAGGACTTTTATTTTAAGCCTATGCTGTCTGCAAGGAAATATAAATGCAGTGGTAATGTAGATGGTACTACTTTTCTATTTTTAAAAGTGTGCAGAGTTGCTCAGCTGTGTCTAATTTTCAATATATGGACTGCAGTCCGCCAGGCTCCTCTTGCCATGGGGATTCTCCAGACAAGAATACTGGAGTGGGTTGCCATGCCCTATCCAGGTACTGCAAGATTAAACTGTTTCTTTTATTGTTTGTGTTTGTTTTTTATGTATTATTTGTGTGAAAAGTATCATAAAGCTAATAGACTACAGTAATATATAGCCAATTGTCTTAGTTACCTGCCTAAGTAACTTTGCTGGATTTTTGAAGAAATTGGGATTTTTGAATACCCTTTTCAAGTGTAACTTGTTCATATACAGGGGACTTACTGTTCTGCTAAGACCTGTGGATCCAAATGTGAACACATCCCCTCCAGATCCAAGGAAGTCACATTCTTGGTTGGGATTTTAGAGGAAATGTGAGATCTCCATAATTCTAGACATTTCAGTCTTTTTAAAAGACCTTGATCAGGACAAACAAATACTAAAGTAGAAATAGTCATTGTGTTTCTACCCACTTCTAGAAAGTGTTGTTGGGTTCTCAACACTGGATCTTGTAATGCTGGTGGACTAGATGGAGAAGTGATGTGAACAGAAATAAGGAAGGTGAGACAGGTAGGACAGAATGTGAGGTAACAAAGACAAGGTATTTAGGAGCTGAAGAATTGAGAGAGATTTAGGACCTGAGTTGGAAAAGCAGTTTTCAAACCAAATTTGGTCATGTGGTATTGTGTAATCCTCACTTCAGTCCTTAGAAGATCTCTACTGACTAGTCTGCCTCTATTTTCTGGAGCACAGTTCAGATCCATCTAGCTGTTTCTCACTGCTGCTCCTTTCTCCTGGCTTCCACACTGTGCCCAGCCGTTCAGCCTATTCCATTCTTTTTGTTGTTGTTGTTCTTTAAGGCAGGTGCAGCAGGCTACCTACAAAATGATCTATTCTCTGCTTCTCTTTCAAAATTGAAAATAGTTTGTTATATAGCCATGAGCCCAATAGCTACAGGACTGCACTTCCTACCAGCCATGCTCTTAGTCATGACTGGTGACTTAGAAATGCAAGCAGATCTGTAAGAGGGATTTCTTGGAAGACAGTTGTGTCTTAGTTGTGATGGCTGGAACTCCTGCAGTTGTATTTGACAATCATGTAACCTTGGAGATGGATACCACCCAAGCTCTGGCTGGTTCACCTCCAGCTATGTTTCAGTGGGATAGAAAAATCAAGTTTATCTTGCTAAAGTTATAATTGTTTTAGTTTTTTGCAATGTGCATCCAAACTTAATCCTGATACTACTATATGTTTAATATGATATAGCCTTATTATTTTGTTGGTTTAGTGAATATACTTATATTTTACATTTCTCTAATTTTTTATTTTATAAATTGATTCTTCAACTATTATACCTAAATTGTATAAATGCAAAATTATTATTATAAGCATCCTTTCCGATGGATTTTGAATTTTTATACTTTCTTATCTTCTTTCAATTCTTGTTTTTTTCCATATTTGTACAGCCTGCACCATGTCCTCTCTTATAACCTCATCCATATCCATATCTGCAGGCTAAAACAGATTGAGAGCTGTGTGTGGAGAACCAAAGAAGAATGAATTACAGAGACATGAATGAAGGGTGGTCGCCCTTGTTACTCATCATGAATGTTCTGAAGTAGGATCACATTCCCCTGCCATTCTGTGTGCCCACCAACCCCAAGTTGCCATGACCATGGAAGATACTTCGGCCAGTGGAATTTGAGTAGAGGGGATATCTCACTTCCAAATGGAAGTATTATTTTCTGTCCCACTAGCTGGAATGCAGATATAATGACAGAAGATTGAGCAGCCATGTTAGACTTTTTTCTTTTTTCTTTCCTTTTTTTATTTTTTGTGGCAGAGCCCGGCCTGCCCCTTGCCCCAGTCTAAGAAATAAATACATTCATCACTGCACAAACATACTGATACAAAAGCAACACTGTCCCAAGTGTTCACACTGTCTGTGTCGGTAGGGACCAGCCCAGTGAGCCTTCCCACAGCTGGACCCACTGGAGTCTCTGCAGAGCCCTGCGAAGGTCCTGGCTTTTTGGCTTGAGAGGGACCCTCACATCAACCCACCGGGGGTCTTGCTGGCAGAGCAGCAGGATGGGATGCACCTCCATCCCGGGGCCCAAGCCCAGACTCAAGTCCTGTGGCTACAGGTGAGGCCACCCTGCCATGCCAGCTGGCTGGGACCAGTTGGCCTGGCCAGGAGGCCTGGGGGCTGGTCGGCACAGGCCCCAGCTCTTTGGTGCCAGCTGGGCTGGGAAGAGGGCTCCGCTAAGACAGGGCCTCCAAGCCGCCCGCCCTGCCCCTGGCGGCCCCCCTGCCCGTGAGCCCTCCGGGCCGACTCAGGGCCTCAAGCGGAAGGTTGGGGAATCACTGGGACTGGCCTTACAGCTCCTGAGGTCTGAAACTGTAAAAGTTTATCTAAATAATGAGATAAATATATTAGTATCTTTTTTTCTGAGCCCATTGAGGTTCCATATGCATTCAAAATGTGCTTTGGTTTAAAAAATAGCTTTTGTGAATTAGGGTGTGAGCTTCCCCCCCCCCCTTTTTTTTTAATCCTTTCCTACATGATATCTGCTATTGTTTCCTGTTCTCCAAAACATTCAGGAATTAAGTGACTAAAGCAGAGAACTGTAAGCCGCCCTGGGCCTCCAGTGGCCTAATCTCCTGGTGAGGCTCTGACACACATCCACACACATTCATGAGCACACACTCCACGTGAAACCAAGGGAAAAGGAGAACAAATCCAAGTGTCCTGTGAACCCCACCCCGCCCCACAAACCCTTAATATCTTAAATAAGAAACTAGTGTTTTGCTTTCTTGTTAAAATACAGAGAAGGCTCGATACAATACTCAGATGGGTACAATACTACGTCACATGAAGGTTGCCTGAGGGCCTCTATGCTCCATCCCTGAAGCTCTGCCCTGAACCACCTGCTTCACCAGGGCCATGCCCACGGGACTGTGTGCAGCTCCACTACAGACTTTTGTCATGCGGCTAAAGTGCTGATGGCGGGGTAGGGCGGGCAAGAAGAGAGACTGGGGTGTCCTGCCTGACTTGCTGAAACAGGCGTCCCCAGAGGGGATGGCAGCAGGCTCAGCAGGGCCCCGTGTGGCCCGAGCCCCCTCACTCCCCACACCTTCCACCCGGGTCCCTGGTTTCAGCTGGAGAGTCTCTGGAGGGGGGAAGGGATGACTCCGGATTTTTTGGTCTGAAATTAAAGTAGAAAGAAAAGAGAAGAAATAAAAGCAGGAAGCAAAGTGAAGGAGATAAACCCGCTGGTCCAGCCCTGTGGCTGCAGCTGGCTGAGGATAGCGGGCTGACCTCAGGTAAGACCAGAGGTAAGTAGCACAGGTGGAAGATGTGACAAGAAAGAAGTGGGCCCTCATCTCTGTGGAGAGACCTGCACTAACATTATATGACAGAGAACTGAATTTTATTGTAGCTAAGATGATGTTATTTAGGTTTTGATTACAACCATTGAACCTATAATGTAACACTCATAATAGAATAACTGATCTTTGTGTTAGCCTTGTCTTGACATTAGGGTCTGAATGAGACAATATCTACTGACATATACTTACAAGTGAGTCAAGTGACAGCCCTGCCCTCTGGAAGGTGTGGTCTAGTGTGAGATTCAGAAACTGAAGAGAGAACAAAGCCACATGGCAGGAGAGCTTCAAGATCCTGTAGGAACCCTGGGGAGGGGAAACTCAATCAGTCCTGATCTCAGGAGGTTGCTTGAAGTAGGGACAATCCTCTGTCAGTCTCCTCATAAATAGGCCATGGTGCCAAGTTTCATGTAAAAGTGATTTATTTCAAATTCCTTCCAGAGTGCTTTTCCTTTTGATCCAGAACTTAAGATGTGCATTTGAGACCTGGTTTCAGAAGACTGCAAATGCCCCAGGGCAACTAAGCCAGTGGGCCACAACTACTGAGCCTGAGTGCCCTAGAGCCTGTGATCTACATCAAGAGAAACAGAGGATTGAAAAGCCAGTGCACTGCAATTACAGAGGAGCCCCTGCTCACTGAAAATAGAGAAGTCCTGAGCAGCAATGAAGACCTGCTACTGCTGGTAAGTCACTTCAGTCGTCTCCAACTCTGTGCGTCCCCATAGATGGCAGCCCACCAGGCTCCGCCATCGCTGGGATTCTCCAGGCAAGAACAGTGGAGTGAGTTGCCATTTCCTTCTCCAATGAATGAAAGTGAAAGTGAAGTTGCTCAGTCTTGTTTGACCCTCAGCGACCCCATGCACTGCAGCCTTCCAGGCTCCTCCTTTCATGGGAGTTTCCAGGTAAGAGTGGGGTGCCATTGCCTTCTATGCAATGAAGACCTAGTACTGCCAAAAAAAAAAAGAAATTCTCCCAGAGAAACCAGTGAGGTCTCAGGGGAAGCATGACATGAAAAAGGATGAAACCAGTCTGGGTCTGATATCATGCAAGTCATGGAGAGGGAAGCTACAGCCTGTTTTCACAGGGAACTTGGGATATAAGTTGCTCCTCAAATGTGCCCCAACCCAAGGCTAGGGAGCTGGGATTTCACTCTTCCACTAGTGCCTGCCTCTCATCCTTCAACTAACACCCAGCTGGTGTCTCCAAGCTCTTGTATTAGACCTCCAAAGACAAATCAAAGGTGACACTAGAAGTAAAAGACACAAAAGCTCAGGAAAAGGCAAGCTCAGATAATATCTAGATTTCTGCATCCAGTCTGCCATATCTAGCATCATATCTGAAACCCTGCAAGTCTCAAAAACTCCATGGGTTTCTACATGTAAGCATTTTTTTTTATTCAGGTTTTAATTTATATAGGAGTGTAGTTGATTTACAGCATTGTATTAATATTAGTTGTATGAGAAATTAATTCCCTTATGCATAAATATGTATTCATTATTTCTTAGATTCTTTTCCCATACAGGA
Organism: Bubalus kerabau; assembly: GCF_029407905.1. NCBI lineage: Eukaryota > Metazoa > Chordata > Mammalia > Artiodactyla > Bovidae > Bubalus > Bubalus kerabau. The sequence continues at coordinate 13,653,449 of NC_073628.1, forward strand.
TATTACAGATTATTGAGCAGAATTACTGTGTTGTATAGTAGGTCTTTGTTGATTATCTATGAAATAAAGTAGTATACATATATTAATCTCAAACTCTCAATTTATCCCTCTCCATCTATCCACTTTTGTAACTATATTTATTGTTTTGATGGAGGAAAGGGTTTAGGCACTTTTTGTATCAGGGTCTGTGCTTGTGAGAGTGCAGTGGCCAGGGAAAGCAAGCCTGAGAGAGACTCATTTGAGATGATGGTAAATGTTTAGAAGGACCCGGCCATGCAAAAAGCTGGGGAAAAATATTCTAGATGTGGGAGGTAGCCCTGCTAAGGACCAAGGTAACCAAGTTTAATGAGTGGCTACCCTTCCACTGCCAATCTTCCTTCCATCCTTGGAATTTGGCGTACAGGTTAACCACCATGACCTCATCCCATGCTTCACTTGTGAGTTAGCAGCAATGAGCCATGTCAAACTTTCCAAGAAGGGAGAACCTGGGGCTATCACGAGGCTGAATATGCTCTGGACTAAAGGACGTGTCCACAAACTGGTTATCACCAGGAGTATCAGGTGCTAGGGGCACCACCAATGCCTCTAACTATCTCCATGTACTTGTTCTCAGGAGTAGAAGTGCCAAGGAACTGATAGAGCAAAGAAACAAGTAATGACTCTTGTTTCATCTTGCCTCGTGTGATTCCCAAGGCCCTTTGACCACACTGCTCTCAGCCCAACTCTTTCCCCTTTTGCTTCCTCAAAGGTGGCTTGTGAATTACATCAGCACCTGACTGTGAAGCCTAGTGGCTGGAACTCAACTCACAGTCAGCTGGGACCCAGAGATGTCCAGCCTTGTCCTGTGTTTCTGTCCTTTTTCTCCAACCAGATTCATAAGGCAAAGTCCCTACAAAATATAAGGGTGATTGTCATTCTCTCAAGGCCTTTGAATGTCCCAGGTCTATTTGGAGCATCAAACAGGGAACACATTCCCTGCATCCAGGCTAGTTTCAGACTTCGACCTCACTAAGCCAGGGGTTCCCTGAGGAAACATAAGGCACATATCTAAGTTGACAGAAGGCTGAGAAGAAAAAGCTTCTCTCTGTGAATGCAGGTTCATGTTACTCAGTTAGCCAACAGTCTGTCTTGTGTGAATGAGGAGTGGAAGCTCTGGGGATCTGAGTTGGGAGTGAGTCAGTCACCACCTGCACAACGGCCTCCTAGGGTCACTACAGCTGGGGCTCTCCCACTGTGCCTGGAACCCAGAAGAAACAGCCCTGAATATTGCTTTCCTGCTGCTACATGGAGGCAGGTCTGCTGATAAAACTGGAACCAGACTTGAGGGGCAACAGGAAAGAAACTTCCACTCTGGTGCTTTCAGACATCTGAGAGCTACCCAGCAGTGGATGCAATTGAGCTTTCTCTCATCTTTCCCTTCCTGGAAGTCTCCTAGCCTGGGAAGCAGATTTCCAGGGTCCCAAGTCTTCACTAACTCACCTGAAGCTAAGGTGAGTCATACACCCCAGGGTTCAGTTTCCCATCTTTGGATGAGGGAGACTGGACTTGCTCCAGAACACTTGTTCCACACCAAGGCTCACTGACAATCAGTGGACAAGTGGCTCAGAGGTGGGTGTTGCTGAGGATGATAAGGTTGCCTCTGGTGGGCAGGGGGATGTAACTGGCTGGTGATGTTCATGGGCCTGGGATCAGAACTGAGAGTGGTAGACCACTTGACACACAGCTGCTGTGACACTGGGGAACTTAGAGGCCTTGCCCAGTGGAACTTACCATCATTTATAATCTGTGGGATGAGATCAGGTAGTTATAATCCAGAATTTACCAATGTGGAAACTTGTAGATTCCTCAGCAGAAACCCAAATTATGTTGATGAATCATCTCTCAAAAAAAAAAAAAAAAAAAAAAAACTGGGAACTAGATATTACAGGACTCTTAGGCAAATTTTGTAGTATTTTAAATACTGTTTAAAGTAGGTCATCTTTTGGATGACCTGCCATTTGCTCTCTGGCTTGGGACGATACCCACAGTTAGAGTGGAATCAAAGGGCCTCTGGGGGAGGCTGTTAATCTCCCTGTGACTCATTAGCAGTGAGTACAGCTCTCTGAACTCCACATCTGGAGCAGGAATTCCAGCAGGAAGGATGTGACTTCCAAGTGAAACTGGAAGACTCAGGTAGGTCTGGCCCTCAGATAGGCACTATTCTTTTCCAAGTGCTTCTTCCTTCCCTCCTGGGTCCTGTGCAAGCTGTCCCCCTCTTGGTTACTGGGTTCTGAATTCCTCCTCCCTTCACTTGTAGATATCTAAGCAGTCCCACTTGTGGCTCCCTCCCTACCCAGGCCCAATCCCTCACCTGCAGATGGCACTAAAGAAGGGAAATCCAAGATGGGTCTTCCAGTTCATTCTTTCTAAAAATATCTGCATTCCTTCTGTTTCCAGACCCTGTCCTGAATCATCCACATCTCCAGCTAGATAACTCAGCTTAGCAGAGGAATGGAGATGCAGATGGGGGTATGGGGTGGTATGGGTGTCAGGTGTGGGGGACAGTTTTCAGATGACAAGAGATGAGTTGGAGTAAGAAGCCTGTGGTCCTTCAACCACTCATTCATTGGGGACCTGCCTGAATCTGCTATCTTGGGCTCCTCAGGATATCACTAAGATAGAAAATTCAAAATGGACTTTCTATAAACTTCTTACTGGAAAACAACTTCAAACATAACAAATATAAGAAAGAAGAGTGTCATGAACCCTATATTTCATCATTCGGCATCAATAACTACAAAACTAATCTCTTAGTCCCACAGGTTGTCATAGACTGGAGATTATGCAACATCAAGGTGGTGGCCAATTGAGTTCCCAGCAGAGACATTCTTGAGTTGCATCAGTCTTTCTCTTCTTGCTGTGTTCTCACATGTGATGGTTGAAGGGAAGGAAGAAGAGGGAGAATGACAGAGAAAAAGAGCGAGAAGCTAATCCCATAATGAGGGACCACAAGAGTGAACATAGACATTCTAGGAATCAGTGAACTAAGATGGACTAGAATTGGTGAATTTAACTCAGATAACCATTATATCTACTACTGTGGGCAGGAATCCCTCAGAAGAAATGGAGTAGACATCATAGTCAACAAAAGAGTCAGAAATGCAGTACTTAGATGCAATCTCAAAAATGACAGTATGATCTCTGTTCATTTCCAAGGCAAACCATTCAATACCACAGTAATCCAAGTCTATGCCCCAATCAGTAATGCTGAAGAAGCTAAAGTTGAACAGTTCTATGAAGACCTACAAAACCTTCTAGAACTAACAGCCTAAAAAGAAGTCATTTTCATTATAGGGGACTGGAATGCAAAAGTAGGAATCCAGAAATACCAGAAGTAACACACAAATTTGGCCTTAGAGTACAAAATGAAGCAGAATGCAGAGTCATAAGTCTGAATTTTAAAGCCATTTAAGTAACGTGTTGTTTTAGGTAGCTAATCAACAATTTGATGCAATTAGACTTATTAGTCTTTGCTCCCAATTTATTCAGTTCGGTTCAGTCCTTCAGTTGTGTCGGTCTCTTTGCAACACCATAGACTGAAGCATGCCAGGCTTCCCTATCCATTGCCAACTCCCGGAGCTTGCTCAAGCTCATGTCCATCGACTTGGTGATGCCATCCAACCATCTCATCCTCTGTTTCAGCTTCTCCTCATCCCTTCAATCTTTCCTAATATCAGAGTCTTTTTCAATGAGTCAGCATGTTTATTATGCATTCAGTCTCTTTTAAAATCAACCAACATGAAATAAATTCCTCTCTGTCCCCACTGCACTCCCAACTCTAGGCCAGAAACAAAAACCTGCAGAGACTGAAGGCTGATTCCAGCACATTGCTATGGAGATTTTGTTCCCAATCTTTCTTTCAGGGGAAAAAAATTAGTTTCTAACATTAAAATCAGTAGATTGTACATATAAATCCAAAGTTCTGATTCTCTTGAAAACATGGCCAACAGGCCTGCTTTCCAGCATGGGTGAAGTGGAGGAAAGGCTGCTCCCAGTGGTAAGGACTGTGCTGCCCAGATTCCAACAAGGCAACCTAGTCCTAGTATCATATCTCCTGCCTGTTGGGGCCATGAGTTTGTGAGAACTAGACTTTTAAGATAAAGACTACTTTTGTCTTGATCAACTTTGACTTTGAAGCCTTTAACCCAGAGCCTAGTACACAGTTCTTCCTTGTACAGTTGCTGGATGGTATAAAATATTTTGTGGATGCATATGACATTTCTTCCAATATTGAAACCATGCAATTGAAGTACTGCTCTGTCCTAAATCTTTGATGCAGACTGGCAAAATAAGTTCCCCTGATGTCTGCCATTAGACCCACTACCTAAAGTCAGCTGTAAGTCCCTGGGCTGCCCGTGAATTCTTCAGTTTGCCATTTGACAACTTATCCTCCTAGCAATGTCCTCTCCAATGAAGACAGCGATGCATATCTAATGAAGTAGCTAGGAAGATGACATGAAACCACAAGTGTCGAGCATGGCCCTTTGTATCCATTTTCATGATGTTCTTAGCAGTTTTTTCTCCAAGTAGGCAAGGTTTTCCATCTTCTTAGATGTACATGCAGATCAGTTTGATTTTCCAGCAAAGCTTCAAAGAAGAGATTACACTTCAATTCTCTGTATTCTGAAAAGCTTCAAAGGCCACTCACCAAGGACACTGATGAAGGTAAAGATTTTATCAAGATGAGACCTTTGTGTTTTTCTCAGATCTTTTAGTGGCATAAAAGGGAAAACTAGGGTAAGTCAGAGCATATATAACTAGGGGGTCCTGGTCACTACTACATGCTAAGAACCCAAACTTCCCTGAGTATTTGGAGCCAGGAAAGAAACATGAAGTGGCTTGTGCTGCTCGGGCTGGTGGCCTTTTCAGAGTGCATAGTCAAGTAAGTATGGGGACTGTAAGTCACATCATATTCCTTTCTCGGATTTTTCTTTTCATCTGATTATTCTTCCAGCCATCAGGTTTAGAAGGGATTAGAATATTTCCCTAAGAGTCTTAAAGTTCAACTCTCACTTATTGATGAGTAACTTGCTATAGGAACTGTGGATCCCAAGGTCTTGGTGTAGATTTGGGTTGCACAAATCTTGGGGTTCAGTCATGTCATGACCTATTGAAAATGCAACTCCTTGCAACTGTTCAGTGCATAGTCTATGCAGATGTTGATGTGGTCCTGTGGAATAGCACTTTTCTACATTTAATCAACATGTCCTCTTTTTTCCTGGTCTACATCAGTGTGTATAGGTATATGTCTGCATCTCTGTATCACTGTCATTTATCTCTCCATCTCTTTGGAAGTCACTGTGAGGGTAGTTTTCCTTGTGTGGTTTTCTTTTAATGTTTCATTTGACTCTTACTTCTTTCTCAAGCCTCTGAATTTCCCTTAATTGTTCCCTATATCTTGGATTCTTCTTTCAACTCTCTCTTCTCTTTCAACTTGGAGAAAGATACACAGTTTTACCCTGTTTTATATCGGACAAGCAGTGTGAACACAGTCAACTCAGAAACCTCTTGCATTTCAAATTTCTCCCTTGTAAAAGAGGATAAGAGTCCCCCTTCTACCTCCTTCCTTGAAATTCTATGAGAAGGAATGAGTGAGATGGCAACAGCAATGCTAATGGCTGTCATTGTTGAGACTTCCTATTTATCAGGTACCTTATAACCATCACTTAACTTATCCCCAAGATATTCTATTTGGACGGTTTGTATTGTTGCATTCCACCATTTTACCGAAGGGGAGACTGAGACACCACATGGTCATATGGCTTACCCAAGATTGAAGAACAGAACCTGTATTCAAACCTATGTCTTTGCCATGGTATATGCATAAAATTCTGATAATAATGTGCCTAACAAAAATTACTAGAAAATACACAGGGCCATAGCAGTGACAGTTATAGCTTAACACTGACAGCTAATTGTGGCATCTTCTTTGTTTTCTTTGTCAAATGCTCGGTGAAAGAATACCTCTAAGGAGAGTGAAGACCATGAGAAATACCGTCAGTGGAAAAAACATGCTGAACAATTTCAAGGAGAATGCTTACAGACTGTCCCAGATTTCTTTTCGTGGCTCAAATCTAACTAGTCACCCACTGAGAAACATCAGGGATGTGAGTATTTTGGGAGGATGATGCTCCACAGCGCCCCCTAGTACTCTAGCCTAGCACTGGGGCTCATCTGGAGGTGCCAGGTGGGATGTTGGGGTTGGGGTTTCTGCAGGAGGCAGAGACACTGGAAAACAGGGGCCGCACCTAAAGGAGAGGGCACTCTCATCCTCAACTGTTGGTCTTTGATTGGCCTCGCAATTACCAGGTGGCAGGTAAACATCCATTTGTGTGTCAAAGATGTCATTAGTTTGAGGGTGATTGTTCCTTCTGAACTAAGTGAGCCACTCAGTTATAGATGAAGAGGGAACCATCACTGATCAAAAAGTAGAACCAACTGCAAAGCAATTGTGAATCCCCAGGTAGAGGAATTCAGTTGCCACAGATAGAAGAACCACAGCAGTAAAAAGTTACTGAACCTGTATTCTGAGTATGGCCATAAGAATCACTGTGGTTCCTGTTTTTAGATTAGAAAAAGGGCTTATTTTTTCTTCAACATGTCTTTAAAAATGCCCATGCTAGCCTGAGAGACAGGAAAAGAGTAAATACATGTCAAATTAGAGGGTCAACTGTGTGCTGTTGATTGGATGTGGTCTGAGGTTAGAGGGAGTGGCTGGGGTTGATCAAGAAGGACCTCCTGGAGAAGAGGGTGCTAAGGCTGGGTTTGAAGAGAAGACAGAGCTTCTCAAATGAAGGCACCAGGACTTCCCTGGATGTCCAGCGATCCTGGAGGCCCAGTGGTTATGCCTCTGGGCTTCCCATGCAGGAGGTGCCACTTCAACGTCTGATCATAGAGTCAATATCCTGCATACAATGTAGCACAGGAAAAATGTATCAAATGCAGATACATCTGTGACCAAAGTCTGTGAGCTGCTCAGTGGTTAGAAAGTGATTTCAAAAGATATGTGACACCCAGAGGGAGGCATCAGTTTGGGAATAGAGGGTAGCCAGTTCTGCACTAACCCACTCCATCCTTCTCCCTGTAGTTTTTCTACGTGGGTAACATCACCATTGGGACACCCCCTCAGGAATTCCAGGTTATCTTTGACACAGGCTCATCTGAGTTGTGGGTGCCCTCCATCTTTTGCAACAGCTCAACCTGTTGTGAGTACAGACATTCCCTACCCGGACCATCTTTCACTTGCCCTGCTGCCCTGTTTCCACCCTTGGCACCTAATGACACTCATCTCTTGTGTCTGCAGCTAAACATGATAGGTTCAGACATCTTGAGTCTTCCACCTTCCGGCTTAGCAGGAGGACCTTCAGCATCACCTATGGATCTGGGAGAATTGAAGGACTTGTTGTTCATGACACAGTTCGGGTAACAGTGTTACAAATGCTGAGTCAGGACTGGCTATGGAGTGACCACTGCTTGAAAAACAGATGCAGGACCATCTGGCAGGACCCTTCCTAGCCTAACTCCCATAGATATTGTCAATCTTATCCACAGGTTCATGTCTCTGGGGAGGCAGTGTCTGTGGTGACACACAAACAAGCAAATTAGCTAACCCAGAGAGTGGCTTGAGGTGTGGACTTGCAGCTCCTCTGCCCATGAGCAGTTCAAGGTTCATTTTGCTGGGAGCTAGAAGAAGGGATAAAAGCACCCACTTTTATATTCACTGGATGTTCCAGGCACTTTCAGGTGATAACTAGTTTAATCCTGCAACAACCCCACACAGCAGTTACTCTGATTAGCTCATGAGACATATGTGGAAACTGAGGTGCAGACAGCAAGGGCCTTGCTGAGGGCACACATGTGGTAAGTGGTGGAGTTAGGCTGGCTTTTCAGGACTGAAGTTGCTGTGGGATGCTTGGGGACAGAATAAAACTGATCTCTGGGCCTTGGGGGCAGTCAAGGGCTTCAGGTATCCAGAGTGGGAAACTGGAGGCCTGAGAAGTTAAGGGGCCTGATAAATGAGTTCTCACTCTAGACGACCATTGAGAATCTAATAAACCTATGGCCTGCCTCCCCCAAAATACTTGAGTAGTTCCCCTCTCTCTGTTGCTCTCTCATACACACTCACAGAAATATATACATATCCCAAAAAGTGAATTCCCCAGACAGTAATTTCATAGAACCCTGCAAGCAAGATTGTGTTGGATAGATGCAGAATCCTCAGTACATTACAGAGAATTCAGTCCATTCCTGTCATTAGGTCACAGTGATGCCAAAGAGAAGGCTATCTTGCTCTCGATTGTTTTGTCCCTAAGGTGGCACCTATGTCACCTGGCCTGACTCTTGGTTGCCCCACCTGGACAGAAGCCATGAGGCCAATTTGACTCACCTAGGTGGTGTTTTTCAGAGGGGCAGATGTTTTAAAATGCACAGCCTCTCTCAAATGGAACCCAAATTCTCCTCCCAGCTTGATCTAATTGTCTGTGGGCCACCAAAGACAAAGCCCAGCCTCAGTTCTTCTCTGAGTATCTAATGGCAATGCACCACAGCCCAGTCCTAGCCCCACAGCCCAGTCCTAGCCCCACTTCACATATCTGGAAGTGGAAACACTCTTCTCTCCCACAGATTGGGGACCTTGTAAGTACTGACCAGCAGTTCGGTCTATGCCTAGAAGAATCTGGGTTTGAGGGCATGAGATTTGATGGCGTCTTGGGCTTGAGCTACACCAACATATCCTTCTCTGGAGCCATCCCCATCTTTTACAAGCTGAAGAATGAAGGTGCCATTTCTGAGCCTGTTTTTGCCTTCTACTTGAGCAAGTAAGTCTGAGATGGACAATCTCTTTCTCCAAATTAGCTGTAAGATGCTTTCAGGTGCACGGACATTATAGAACACTTGATAAAGAAGTACCCTGAGAGATAATTTAACCCAGGATAACTATGGCCTCAGGGCCCAACTGGCTTCACCCCTGGCTTTTATATATAAAATTTTATTGGAACACAACCCTACTCTTGGGCTCAAGACCAGTAACACGGTCTAGGGGGGTGAGTGAGGAAGAAGGCTAAAGGAAGGCAAAAGAAAACAAGTTGAAGGAAAAGGCATTAGGATTTGCTTATGAATTTGATCAGGAAGGAGAAGGACGGTGGATGTCTTTCCTTTCTTGTTAGCATTCCACTGGGAGCCCAGGACCAGCTACCCAATTTGTAGGAGCCAGTGAGAAATGAAAGTGTGGGACGCAAAAGTGTGGGACACTTTGTTCAAGAAATATTAGGCATTTCAGGACAGAGAGAGCAGAGATGGGGTCCCTTCTGAGTGTGGGGCCCTTTGGACAGTAGAGGTCACAGGCCAGCAGAGCCAACTCAGGGTGAACTGAACCCACACCCTTAGAACTCCCAGGCCTTGATTTTCCTGAAAAATGACAAGGTGGACTATGGGAAACCAAAACACTTCAGCACCGTGTTCTCTGAGGGTGTCTGAGCACTCAGGCCGCTGGAGGTCCAGGGCATCTTCAGAAGACATAGTGGGTGGAGCACAGCCAAGTGATTCAGCTTCTAACTTCCTCTGTGCCACTCATCAGCTAGTAACCGACCTCAGTCTGGATCTCAATCTCTCCTAGATGCTATTTCTGCATCTGTACATGGGGACCTTATTAGGGCATTGATGGGTGGACAAGCACAGCTCTCAGACAGTGCTGTTGTTACTGTCCTCCAAGGATCCCCCCGCCTCTTCTCTCTACAGAGATGTGCGGGAGGGCAGTGTGGTGATGTTTGGTGGGGCAGACCACCGCTACTACAAGGGAGAGCTCAACTGGATACCATTGATGAAAGCAGGTGACTGGAGTGTACACATGGACCGGTAAGCCTCTCTCTCTGAGGGACAGCCAAAGTGATGCACCCACTACTGTACATGGACCCAGGCAGACACACACAAATGCATTCTCAGACACACAGTCACACAGACATATACACCACCTTCAACGACACAGACAGACACACAGACACATGGAAACACACAAGCAGACACACATAAACCTACACAGAGACACATAAAAACATGCATAGCTAGTCAGCGACACACAAGCACACACAGAGACACATAGAAACACACATACAAATAAAAACAGAAGCACAAAGATAAACAAACAACCTATGAGTTCATAATCCCCAGGCCTTCTGAGCAAGGCTCTGACAAGGGTCCTAAAAGGGTCTAGAGAGGTCTGTGCAGCTGGGAGAGGGCTGCACCTACTGCCCTTTGAGGTGGGGAGCATGGTTAGAGGACGCTACAGTGTGGGGAACAGAGGATCAGGGGGAATTTCAACAGCCTGAAGAGAGTTATGATAAGATGACCGACTGTCCAGGGCTACCTAGGACATAGGAAGTTCTCAGGGACAGTCCTGAGAAGATGGGGGAAACCGGTCTTCTTAGGGAGCAGCTACCGAGCAGTGGAGAGAGCTTGGCTGCAGTCTTAAGATGTGAAACCAACTAATAAAAAGGACACCCCACATTCTTCGGCACACGGTGGGACAGGTGCTATAACAGAGAATCAGGAAGGTGGGATCCAGGAGAGACCTGAGGACAAGAGGCATAATTGACAGGATTCTGTGTGATGCCCTCAGTCAAAAGCTGACCTATTCTTTGGAGTTTCTGTGGGCTAGTCATGTATTTCCTGGCCAGGGTCTCAAGGTCTGAGCTGGTTGTAGGAGCAGTGCTGGGAGACACCCTCTCCCAGAGCAGCCCCTCTCTCCCCCTACTATGAGAATCTGCTGCCCCTGTGAATCTCCATCTTCACTCTGTGTGTGACCCGATATTTGTTCCCCATCAGATACAGCTCTTTGCATGTTTCTTATTATTTTCTCAGTCTTCATTCACCCATAGAACAGACAATCATTGGGAGTTCACTGTGTGCCAGGCACTTTAGGGAGCCAAGGAGAATAAAACTCGCCCTCACATCTAAGAAGGCAGATGTACATGAAGTTACTTGCCCACATAGTGAATTGTGACTTTGGTACATGCTAGACATGAGGAGGAGAAGGCAATGGCAACCCACTCCAGTACTTTGCCTGGAAAATCCCAGGGACTGTGGATCCTGGTGGGCTGCATTCTATGAGGTCCCACAGAGTTGGACATGAGTGAAATGAGTTAGCAGCAGCAGCAGCAGCAGACATGAGGAAGGGTCTACAGAGAGTGACCAAGACAGGAGACTGATAAACACCGGGGGAAAGGCTTCCTGAAAACAATGCAATTAAGGTGGAATCTGGAAGATGAGAAGAAATTTGCTAGTCAAAGGGGAATGGAGTCTTCTAGGAAGGAAGACCAGCTTGTGTCAAGGTACAAAAGATCCTGTTGTATTCAAGTACTGCATTCGAGGATGTCAAGAAAGGTGCTGTGTCGAGAGTAAAGGAAAAGATGGCAACAGATGAAGGGCTGTTTATGAGACAGTTGGGAAGGGGGCAACTCCGGGTACACTCAGAATGACCTTGATGCCCACTTTCTTCCATTGTCTCTCAGCATCTCCATGAAAAGAAAGGTTATTGCTTGTTCTGGCGGCTGCAAGGCCCTTGTGGACACGGGGTCATCAGATATCGTAGGCCCAAGTACACTGGTCAATAACATCTGGAAGCTCATCGGTGCCACGCCACAGGGTTCTGAGGTGAAGGGTCATGCCCCAGGGTCACTCCCAGTCTCCACACACAACAAGGATTTCCAGGGCCAACCTCTCTCCCTCTCTCTCTAACAGCACTACGTTTCATGTTCTGCGGTCAATAGCCTACCCTCTATTATCTTTACCATCAAAAGCAACAACTACCGAGTGCCAGGTCAAGCCTACATCCTCAAGGTGAGGGGACAATACTGAGGGTTGGTTCTCAAACTGGAACTTGCAGGAAACCTTGGGCTGCTCTGGGAGTAGGGCGCCCTCTGGAGGTCATGTCACATCATTACAGATGCTGCTGAGCTCCGTGGCTGGGCCAGGGCCTCCCACAAAACCAATCACTTGAGAACTAAGGGCTGTGTGCGACACTGATCTTCATGAAATAAATGTGGAGATGCCACACCTTATGACATGGTGGGAGTCACAAGGAGAGGGGAACACTAAGGTCATCAGTCCTCAAAGAGCTTCAATTCAATCTGAACCCGTAGGTGCATAAACATGAAATTCAGCTCTAGCAGTCCCTGAAATAGGCCATGTTACAAGGAGAATGGCTGGGGACAGTCCCAGTGTGATGTCCCAGAATAAGTTAACAGTCTCTGTTCCCTTCTCAAACTTTTCCCGGTCTGGATGATAAATTACATGGTCAGCCTTGTTCTCGGCTGCATCTTCCCCTTGCTCCAGCCAAGTGCCTCCTTTGTTAGTTGAAGTACCAGACCCGTCTGTGGGGAGGTTGGATACTAAGGTGAATAAAGGGAGCACAGTGACTGCTCAGCCCTGGCACAGGGTGGAGGCTTCATGTCAGCTCCCTGCAAGAGTTCAGAGCTGGCTGATGGGCTCAAAGAAGGCTTTGAGGAACAGAGGAAATTTCAGGAATTCTAAAACCACAAACTCATTGAGCCATATGGAGGGTTGCTAGGTTCTAGGCAAAACTGCACTGTATTCCATGCAAATGTCATCTCAAGCTGGTCTGCACTGGGGCACTGGGGACTTACTAGGGGTGATAAGGGCTACAGACTGACCAGTGGGGATGGGGAACCAGAGTACGTTGCCCAACCGAGCCTGGAATGGCCAAAGAGGGTGATTGTGGGCTGAAGGAGGCTTCTCAGAGTTCCTGAGTTAAGTCTTCGAGAATGTGTTGTGGGCACTGTTCTATTTAAGACGGATAACCAACAAGGAGTTACTTTTAGCACAGGGAACTCCGCTCAGTTATATGACAGCCTGGATAGGAGGGGTGTCCTTGGGACCAGGATACCTGGATACATATGGTTGAGTCCCTTTACTGTCCACCTGAAACTCAGAATATTGTTAATTAGCTATACTCCAATACAAAAAAAGTTTTTAAATAAAGTATGGATTGTGGGGATGCAGGAGGAGAAGAAGCATTCTCTGCAGAGAAAACAAGGAGCAGGAGTCAGAAGAAAAGAAACAGGGAGTGAGGGGAACTATGGACACACTTGTTCTTTTCTAAAAAATCATATTGAAGTGTGGCTAATCTTCAGTGTTGTATTAAGTTCTGCCACACAACAATGTGACTCAGTTATACACATAAAAAATATATTTTCTTTCTTATTCTTTTTCATGTGGTTTATCACTGAATATTGAATATAGTTCCTTACGCTCTACAGTAGGACTTTGTTGTTTTTCATTCCTCTGTTTCCCCAACTTCCAGTCCTCCACTCACCACACCCTTCCTCATGACAACCTCATATCTTGGCCCTCTTTGGCTTTGGATGAACTCTCACATCCCCTGCTACTGAGAAAACCCCTTGATACTTACCAAAATAGGGAAATAAAGCAAAGAATTGTGCTGGGTCTGGATTTTGGGGGAAGTCACCGGTAGGAGCTCATGCTGACTGGTGTGTGTCTCTGACTCCCCTAGGATTCTAGAGGCCGCTGCTTTACTGCCTTTAAAGGGCATCAACAGAGTTCATCTACAGAGATGTGGATCCTAGGTGACGTCTTCCTGAGGCTGTATTTCTCAGTCTTTGATCGAGGAAATGACAGAATTGGCCTGGCACAGGCAGTGTAAATGCTTGGAGTGGTTCAGGAATCAGTAAGGCCGCTCCTAACACACACTCACTCACACTTTGGGCACTCCTGCCCAGGATGCTGGTGAACTGTATTTGGTGGTCTGTACACCCGATTCTCTGGAGAAGGCAATGGCACCCCACTCCAGTACTCTTGCCTGGAAAATCACATGGACGGAGGAACCTGGTGGGCTCCAGTCCATGGGGTCGCTAAAAGTCAGGCATAACTGAGTGACTTCACTTTCACTTTACACCCTATTCTCAGTAAAGAATAAAGGGTTTCACTCTTAATGGTGCTGAAACAAATGGTTGACTCTGTTTGTGTCTGGGAGTGAAGGATCTAGAACCAAGTCTGAATCAAAATTGAGAGGAGCCCTTCTCCAACTGGCTTCAAGGAAAACGGAGACTTGTTGAAATGATCTTGGAATCCAGGATACAAGAATCAGAGCAAAAACAAAGATCTCAGTGACTAGACCCAAGAAATCAGAAGTTATCAATTCTTTCTCACCTTCTATCTTTCCCTTCAGTCTACTTTGATAGTCTTAGTGTGGCAATTTTCTTCCTTAAGGCTTCTGCACCTTTTGAGGGGGTTCAAGCTACCTGCCCTAGGGTTTTAAATCCTGAAAGCATAACCTAGTAAGGAAAGAAGATTGCAGACGTCAGAGTTCAAGGGTGTTCTCTGAATGACCACCCTCAGATCACATGTACAGCCCTAGATCAGCCATCCTGGCAGGGACATGGGGTCTTATGACTGGCTTTATATGGTCTTTGGCCCTGACCAGGCAGCACACATGATTGTCAATTTCCTCCAGAACTACATGACTGAAGCTGGGGAGAGACAGCCCCAAGGTTAGCGACTAGAAGATGGTCTAGGCCATGGAAGAGTTTATGATGACCCACCACTCCACCAACTCCTCATTCAGAGGAATTATAAGGGATAATGAAATAGACTCTCTTTGTCCCATCTCAGATGATCTTACCACTGGGCTTCTCCTCCAGGGGATTTTGGGTGAGGTACTTCATGCAGAGCTGGTTCCCTCTTGTTTCCACACCCCTGTCACCAGATGTCTGTCACATATGCCTGCTCTGTCCTTTACAGTCTCAATTGGTAAGTGGTGGCCACCATGAATCCCTGAGCCATCCCCCTCCTCTAGGGCCCAGAATGCCCCTTTCTGGCCTCCAATGCTGCTGGGGAAAATGCAACACATGTATCAGAGGACCCAGGTTACACAGAGCCTTCAGCCTTTCTGAGCTTCCTCCAAGGGTGGAGCTACAAACTATTTGCTTGAAGCTGCTATGTTTAGGCACTTTTGAAGTGGAAGCATCCGTTCTTTCCACCTGGAATCCCTCAGTAGATGCCTCAGCTGAGTCAGCAGGGGTCACAGGTTGATTTCCTTTCAGATTGACTGGTTTGATCTCCTTGTTGTATAAGGGACTCTCAAGAATTCTCAAGGACCACAGTTCAAAAGCTCAATTCTTTGGCATTCACCCTTTCTTCTGGTCCAGATCGCACATCTGTACATGATTACTGGAAAAATCATAGCTTTGACACTAGAGACCTCTGTAGCAAAGTGAGTCTCTGCTTTTTAATACACTGTACAGGTTTTTCATAGCCTTTCTTCCTTCCAAGGAGCAAGTGTGTTTTAATTTTGTGGCTGCAGTCAAGGTCCATAGTGGTTTTGGAGCCCAATAAAATAAAATCTGCCACTGTTTCCACTTTTCCCTCATCTATATGCCATGAAGTGGTGCGACAGTATGCCATGAATGTTGAGTATACTTTTGTGAATAGTTGTTCGAATGTTGAGTTTTAAGTCAGTTTTTGCATCTGCTCACCTTACCAAGAGGCTCTTTAGTTATTCTTTGCTTTCTGCTATTACGTCAATGTCATCTTCATATCTATAGATGTTGACATTTCTCCCAGCAATCATTATTCCAGCTTGGGCTTTATACATTCCAGCATATCGAATGATGTATCCTATATAGAAATATAAGATACATATATAGAAATTAAATAACCAGAGTGAGAATATACACCTTGTCACACTTCTTTCCCCCTTTTAAATCTTTCAGGTGTTTTGTGTCTGATTCTAAGTGCCACTTTTTGAGCTACATACAGACTTTTCAGGAGACAGGTAGGGTGATCAGGTACTCCCATTTCCTTAAGAATTTTCCACAGTTTGTTGTGGTCCACACAGTGAAAGGCTTTATTATAGTCAGTGAAGCAGATGGAAATGTTTTCTGGGAATCCCTTGCTTTCTCTATGATCCAATGGATGTTGGCAATTTGATCTCTGGTTCCTCAAACCAGTTTGTACATCTGGAAGTTCTCAGTTCATGTAGTGTTGAAGCTTAGCTTGAAGGATTTTGAGCATTACCTTGCTAGCAAGTGAGATGAGCACAATTGCATGATAGGTTGAACATTCTTTAGATTTGCCTTTCTTTTTGATTGGAATGAAAACTGACCTTTGCCAGCACTGTGGCCACTGATGAGTTTTCCAAATTTGATGACATATTGAATGCAGCACTTTAACAGCCTCATTCTTTAGGATTTTTAAATAGCTCAGCTGGAATTCCATCACCTGTCCTATCATTGTTTGTAGTGATGCTTCCTAAGGCCCACTTGACTTCATACTTCAGTATATCGAGCTTTACATGAGTGACCCAAGCATCATCTCTATCCCGGTCTTTATGACTGTTTTTGTACAGTTCTTCTGTGCATTCTTGCCACCTCTTCTTAATCTCATCTGCTTCTGTTAGGTCTTTGACTTTTCTGTCCTTTATTGTACCCATCCTTGCATGAAGTGTTCCTCTGGTAGCTCCAATTTTCCTGAAGCAATCTATACTCTTTACAATTCTATTGTTTTCCTCTAATTCTCACAGTGTTCACTTGTGAAGACTTTCTTATCTCTCCTTGCTATTCTCTGGAAGTCTGCTTTACATTGGTATATATTGCCCTTTCTCCTTTGCCTTTCACTTCTCTTATTTTCTCAGCTGTTTTTAAGGCATCCTCAGGCAACCCCTTTTCCATCTCACATTTGCTTTTCTTGGGGATGGTTTCGTTGACCACCTCACTTACAATGTTACAAACCTCCATCCATGGTTCTTCAGGCTTCCAGATCTAATCCCTAGAATCTATTTTTCATCTCCACTATCAAATCATCAGGGATTTGATTTAGGTAATAGCTGAATGTTCTACTGGTTTTCCTTACTTACTTCAATTTAAGCTTGAATACTGCTTGCTTCTGCCTAAGCACTGTTGCCAGATCACCACCCACCACTCCTAGTGGGTGTGGAGCAAAAACACACAATTTAGGGAGTGTTACCCTGGGTTTGTGGCTTTTCACATGCTTAGCTGTGTGACCTTGATCAAGTACCTTAACCTCAGTATTCTCATCTGGTCAATGGGCACTATGATGATAATTCTACCTCTAGATGCATGTGTACCCACTAAGAACAGGTGGCCCTGAGAGGGCTTTCTGGGTTCCTGAGTCTGGAACAAATATGAATTATTCTGCCACCTGGAGAGAAGGAAATCTTCTGTTTAGAGGTTATGGCTGCCATCCCCAAGGCTAAATATTGATTCAAGCCAAATGACATCTATCTCTGAACCCTGACCCAGAACTCTGACTGAGCCGATGCTTCTGTTTTCTGGGCTCACATAAGAGCTAATGATTACTGTCTCAGATTACTCCCTTCCCAGCCTTACCAGTCAGCCTTTCCTTGTCAACTACTTCTAGCCTGAAATCACACTGCAAGGAGAGTTGTAAGGCTTTTGGTCTCTTTTCAGTTTCCCACATCGCCAGCATAGCAAGAAGTAGCTGTGATGGCTTCTTGTCATAGCAACAACTATGGCAACTTGTACAGTCCAATCTCAGCCTGTTAAATGAAACTGTCACCATTTGGCTCTTCATGTTTAAATTACCTACAGTTGCCTTAGAAACCTTTCTATGCTTGCTATTTAATGACCAAATATGTATGGACTTGATCTAGTTTTCTTTCCCAAGCATGATTCCAACCATGTAATGAAGTAACCAAACATTTAGTCATCTAACTACCCACAGGAATTGACAAAAGCAAACCACCCATCCATTTCTTGCTTGCTCCAAAACAACGTTGAAGTGATCTGCTGAAACAATGTGATACATTGGCATGTACAAGCCAGAAGGGACACTTTTTCTGGAATCGTTTTCCACCTAGTGCAGAATGTCTACCACAAGCCTCACCCTGCAGCACCTGGTCACCTGGTTTTTGCAGACTCATCCCACTCCAGATCCCTTCGACATCCCTCAGTAAAATCTAGAGAACAAACTCAGTCAAAGCTCTCTTTCCTGCAGAAAAGAAATTTTGCTTTTCAGAAAACAATACTTGGTAACACATTTAAACTCTTGTGCTCCTTGCCTTGGATTCAAGGACCTGCACCAGAGGATGGGAAGCCTCACCTTCCAAATAAGTCTTTCTCCACTCCAACCAGGACAAGAGCATTCACTGGACCCTGTGTCCTCATTGGTATCGTTCAGTTGCTAAGTCATGTCTGACTCTTTGTAATTACATGTTTGGCAACAAAACAGGCTTCCCTGCCTTTCACTATTTCTTGTAGTTTCCTCAGGTTCATGTCCTTTGTGTAGGTGATGCCATCTCACAATCTCATCCTTTTATTCCCTCTCCTTCTGCCCAAAATCTTTCCCAGCATCAAAGTCTCTTCCAAAGAGCTGGGTCTTGACATCATTGGCCTAAGTGTTGGAGCGTCATCTTCATTATCAGTCCTTCCATTGAATATTTCTCTACCACTTAAAAACAAAACTCATGTTTCCAATCACCTAACAATATTCACCATTGATAAAGTTTAATAGAAGTGGGATTTAATCATCTGGGAAGTCCCAGAACTGGCACCCTGCTTTTCTTTTACCATTCTCTCCACCTGGCATAGAATTGCTTCCCTAGAGCCTCTCCAGCTTCAAATGGTCTGCTGACCCAAAATTTTCAGCTATTCAGGAATTGTTCTTTCCTCCTCCCTTAAAAACTTCTTCCTGCTCCCTGATTGTCCTCTGTACATCAATTCAGTTCAGTCTCTCAGAAATGTCCAACTCTTTGCTGTATCATGGGGTGCAGCATGCTAGGATCCCAGAGCTTGCTCAAACTCATGTTCATCAAGTTGATGATGCCACCCAACAATTTCGTCTTCTGTCTTCCCCTTTGCCTCCTGCCTTTAATCTTCCCCAGCATTGGGGTCTTTTATAATAAGTCAGTTCTACCCATCAATTGGCCAAAGTAGTGGAGGTTCAGCTTCAGCATCGGTCCTTCCAGTGAATATTCTGGACTGATTTCCTTTAGGATGGACTGGTTGAATCTCCTTGCAGTCCAAGGGACTCTCAAGAGTCTTGTCCAACACACAGTTCAAAAGCATAAATTCTTTGGTGCTCAGCTTTCTTTATGGTCCAACTTTCACATCTGCTCATGACTTCTGGAAAACCATAGTTTTGACTATATAGACCTTTGCTGGCAAAGTAATGTCTCTGCTTTTTAGTATGCTTTCAAGGTTTTTCATAGCTTCTCTTCCAAGAACCAAGAGTCTTTTTTTTTTTCACAGCTGAAGTCACAATCTGCAGTGATTTTGGAGCCCAGGGAAATAAAGTCTATCACTGCTTTCATTGTTTCTCCATGTATTTGCCATGAAATAATGGAACTGGATGCAGTGATTTTTTTTTTTTTTTATCTGTACTTACCTCATCAAGACCATTCCTAAGAAAATGAAATGCAAAAAGGCAAGATTGTTGTCTGAGGATGCCTTAGAACTAACTTAGAAAAGAAGAGACACAAAAGGCAAAAGAGAAAAGAAACACATACCAATCTGAATGCAGAGTTCAAAGGATAGCAAGAAGAGATTTTAAGAAAGCCTTCCTAAGTGATCAGTGCAAAGATATAGAGGAAAACAATAGAATGGGAAAGACCAGAGATCTGCTCAAGAAAATTAGAGGTAGGGAAGGATCATTTCATGCAAAGATGGGCCAAATAAAAGACAGAAATCTCATGGACCTAAGAGAAGCAGAATACATTAAGAAGAGGTTGAAAGAATATATAGAAGAACTATACAAAAAGGATATTAATGACCAAGATAACCACAATGGTGTGATCATTCACTTAGAGCTGGACATCCTGAAATGTGAAGTCAATAGGGCCTTAAGAAGCATCATTATGAGTAAAGATGGTGGAGGTGATGGAATTGTGGTTGAGCTATTTCAAATCCTAAAAGATGATGCTGTTAAAGTGCTGCACTTAATACACTAGCATTTTTGGAAAACTCAGCAGTGGCCTCAGGACTGTAAAGGTCGTTTCCATTGCAATCCCAAAGAAAGGTGATTTCAAAGAATGTTCAACTACCACACACTAGCAGTCATCTCACATGCTACCAAAGTAATTTCTCCAAGTAAGTCTTCAGCAGTACATGAACTATGAATTTCCATACGTTCAAGCTGGATTTAGGAAAGGCAGAGGAAGCAGAGATCAAATTGACATTGTCCGTTAGATCATAGATAAAGCAAGAGAATTCCAGAAATATACCTACTTCTGCTTTATTGACCATGCAAAAGCCTTTGACAGTGTGGATCACAACAAACTGTGGAAAACTTACTGAGATTGGAATACCAGAGCATCTTACCTGCATTCTGAGATATCTGTATGCAGGTCAAGAAGCAACAGTTAAAACTGAACATGGAACAACAGACTGGTTCCAAATCAGGAAAGGAGTACATAAGGGCTGTATATTGCCACCCTGCTTATTTAAACTATATGCTGAGTACATCATGCAAAATGGCCAACCAGATGAAGCACAAGCTGGAATCACATTTGCTGGGAGAAATATCAATAACCTCAGATAAGCAGAAGTCACGACTCTCATGGCTGTATGTGAAGAGAAACTAAAGAGCCTCTTGATGAAAATGAAAGAAGAGAGTGAAACATCTGGCTTAAACTCCGCATTCAGAAAATGAAGATCATGGCATTTCTTCCCATCACTTCATGGAAAACAGATGGGGAAACAATGGAAACAGTGAGAGACTTTATTTTGGGAGGATCCAAAATCACTGCAGATGTTGACTGAAGCCATGAAATTAAAAGATGCTTGCTTGTTTGAAGAAAAGCTATGACAAGTCTAGGAGCATTTTTAAAAGCAGAGACATTCCTTTGTTGAAAAAGTTCAGTATAATCAAAGCTATGATTTTTCCAGTTGTCATGTATGGATGTGACCGTTGGAACATAAAGAATGGGGAGTAATGAAGAATTGAAGGTTCTGAACTGTGGTGTTCGATAAGACTTTTGACAGTCCTTTGGACTACAAGGAGATCCAACAAGTCCATGCTAAAGGAAATCAATCCTGAATATTCATTGGAAGGACTGATGCTGAAGCTGAAACTCCAATACTTTGGCCAAGTGATGTGAAGAACTTACTCATTAGAAAAGACCTTATTACTGGGAAAGATTGAAGGCAAGAGGAGAAGAGAATGACAGAGGATGAGATGGTTGGATGGCATCACCAACTCGATGACATGAGTTTGAGCAAGATCCAGGAGTTGGTGAAGGACAGAGAAGCTTGGCATGCTGCAGTCTATGGGGTCGCAAAGAGTCGGACATGACTGAGCGACTGAACTGAACTGAACATTCCCCATAGCAAATGCTATTTGTAATTGTCATGTTTCTCCAGCAATATGGGGCTCCCCAAAGCCCAAACACAATATCCATAGTTAGTCTGCATCCATGCACAGAAGTCACTGCCTAGAATTCACAAGGCATTCAGTGAGTTCTGATTGCAGGGAACCTCCATTGTGGTCGACATAGAGGAACAAAGGACACATTTATCCTCCTGTCTCAAACAACTTGAAAGTAGATGAAATAAATGAAAGAGCAGTTTTTTACATCCAATGTCAGGCAGCAGAGAATGGGTTCCTGAGGCGGGGAGCAAGCAAGGTGAGTTCTACAATTTCCCCAACTCTAGAAATAGTTTCCAACACATACATGGAAGAGCTATCTAGGTAGAGACAAATGGTCTCCCCAAGAAGAGAGACTTGAGACTCTAGATAGTTAGAGTTCGCAGGAGAGAGCTACACACAGAGAACTGTGCAAGTGTACAGGTGACACCCTTCCAGTTTTCAGCAGAGAGTTGATAGTACTGGTCAGTATTATAGGGAACAATCCTTGAGTCTCAAATTGCGACAAATGTATTGGTGTCCCCACCAACCAGCATGGAAATTACTCATAATTCCCATGACATCAGTATGGCCCTGAAGACAATATTGCCTTACTAGTGGGGAATAGTAAACCTGGTGTAAAAGCTGGTCTTATATCAGCTAAAAACCCTGAACAGAAAGCCTTCAAAAACTACAATTGTTTCCAAGAAATTAACAGTATTTGCAAAGAGTGCAGGAATAATTTATAAAAATTAAGAATATCCAGCATCCAAAGGGTAAAAATTGCCATATCCATACATCTGTGTCTCCTTTGCTGTCTCGCATACAGGGTTATCGTTACCATCTTTCTAATCCATATCCAATTTAAAATTTCCATATGAATTGTGAAAATATTTGTCCTAGATCAATCAAAATATTGTAAAGTAATTATACTCTAGTTAAGATAAATACTCCAGTACTCTTGCCTCGAAAATTCCATGGATGGAGGAGCCTGGTAGGCTGCAGTCCATGGGGTTGCTAAGAGTCAGACATGACTGAGCGACTTTACTTTCACTTT
This sequence comes from Bubalus kerabau, assembly GCF_029407905.1. NCBI lineage: Eukaryota > Metazoa > Chordata > Mammalia > Artiodactyla > Bovidae > Bubalus > Bubalus kerabau. The sequence goes on from NC_073628.1 coordinate 13,675,896, forward strand.
TCACTTTCATGCATTGGAGAAGGAAATGGCAACCCACTCCAGTGTTCTCACCTGGAGAATCCCAGGGACGGAGGAGCCTGGTGGGCTGCCATATATGGGGTCACACAGAGTCAGACACGACTGAAGTGACTTGGCAGTAGCAGTAGCAGTAAGATAAATACATAAATTTAAAAAGAAAAAAATTTCCAATGTTTAAAGAAGCAAGAAAATATCCATAATGAGGGAAAAATCAATTAGTAAAAACACAGTTAAAATATACATTACATAATTTGCAAGGAAGGACATTAAAATGCTTCCAAGAATAATAATCTTTATAGTCATGAAGCTGAAGAATATTGAGTGTGTTAAATAGAGACATGGAAAATAGGAATGAAAATACTGTGGGGAAAAAATAATTGTGCATCACAGAGATTTGAAACAATTTTAATAACACTGAAATATAGGAGAATGGAATCCCACAGCAAGTGAAAGGAGAATAGAGAAAAGAATTTCATAATTACTGGCTGAAAATTTCCCAGATATGATGAAAGCCTTAAACCCATTAACACAGAAGCTCAATTAATTCAAGGACAAGAAACAGGATGACTATTCAAAGGCACATGATAACTCATTGTTAAAAACAATCAACCAAAGAAATGTAACCAGAAGGAAAAACAGACATAGTAGAACAAAAACTGGGAATGACGGCAGGTTAGGCATATGAAACAATGTTAGTCAGAGGACACTGGAACCACATCTTAAAATGCTGAAATATAATTCACTTAGAATTCTATACCCAACAAAAATACATATCAAAAACAAGATAAAATATTTTCTCAGACGTACAACAACTATGAGACTGCATCACCACCAACAGACCAATGTAACAAGAAATATTTTTTAAAAGATCTCAAATGTGAGATCTCTATAATTCTAGCCATATCAGTCCTTCAAAAGACCTTAATCAGGAGAAACTAATATTAAAATAGAAATAGTCATTGTGTTTCTACACACTTCTAGAAAGTGTTGCTAACTCCCCAGTACTAGATCTTGCAATGTTGGTAGACTAGATGGTGAAGTGATGTGAACAGAAGTGAGGAACGTGAGGCAGGGAGGTCAGAATGTGAGGTAACATAGACAAGGTATTTAGAAGCTGAAGAATTGAGAGAGATTTGGGACCTGAGTTGGAAAATCAGTTTTCAAAACAAATTGGGTCATGTGGTATGTATAATCCTCATTTTAGTCCTTAGAAGATCTCTCCTGACCAGTCTGCTTTTTTTTTTTTTTTTCTGGAACACAGTTCAGATCCATCCAGCTGTCTCTCATTGCTGCTCCTTCCGCCTGGCTCCCACACTGTGACCAGCTGTTCAGCCTAATATATTCAGAAAAGGTTTGTTCTTTAAGGCAGACACTGCTGGCTGCCTACAAAATGATCTATTCTCTGCTTCTATTTCAAAACTGAAAGTAGCTTGTTATATAGCCATGAGCTCAGTAGCTACAGGACTGCATTTCCTACGCACTTGTGCTCTTGGTCATAACTGGTGACTGAGATGCAAGCAGACCTGTAAGAGGGATTTCTTGGAAGACTGCTTTCAAGGAGCTGATTTAGCTGAGAAATGAGTCTCTTCCCTTCCCTACCTTCTTCCTAACTGCTCCCTGGATTTTAATTGTGATGGCTGGACTGGAACTCCTGCAGTTGTATTGGACAATCACGTAACCTTGGAGATGGATACCACTCATGCTCTCACTGGCCCACCTCCAGGTTTGTTTCAGTGGGAGAGAAAAATCAAGTTTATCTTGCTAAAGTTAAGGTTGTTTTAGGTTTTTGCAATGTGCATCCAAACTAATCCTGATAATACTCTGAATCTGATATGATTTAGCCTTATTATTTTGTTGGGTTTAGTGAATATATTTATATTTTACTTTTCTCTTATTTTTTTTATTTTCTAAATTGATTCATCAACCACAGGTATACATAAATTGTATAACTTCAAAATTATGATTATAAGCATACTTTCCTATAGATTTTGCATTCTTATACTTTCTTATCTTCTTTCCTTTCTTCTTTTTTCCATATTTGTACAGCCTTGGCCATGTCCTCTCTTATAGCCTCATCCATATCTATATCTGTAGACCAAAACAGGCTGAAAGCTGTGTGGGGAGAAACAAAGAAGAATGAATTAGAGGGACATGAATGAAAGGTGGTGGCTCCTGTTACTCATCATGAATGTTCTGTAGTAAGATCACATTCCCCTGCCCTTCTGTGGACCCACCACCCCTAGGTTTGCCATGACCATGGAAGATACTTCGGTCAGTGGAATTTGAGTAGGGGTGATATGTCACTTCCAAATGGAAGTATTATTTTCTGTCCCACTACCTGGAATGCAGATGTAATGACAGGAGCTGGAGCAGCCATGTTAGACCAGAGGTAAGTAGCACAGGTGGAAGATGTAATAAGAAAGAAGTGGGTCCCCATTTCTGTGGAAAGACCTGCACTAATATTATATGAAAGACAATTGAAATTGTATTGTATTTAAGACAATGCTATTTAAGGTTCGATTACAGTGCTTGAACCTGTAACCTAACACTCATAATAGAATAACTGATCTTTGTGTTAGCCTTGTCTTGACATTAGAGTCTGGTATAATAAGACAAGATCTACTGACGTATACTTACAAGTGAGTCAAGTGACAGCCCTGCCCTCTGGAAGCTGTGGTCTAGTGTGGGTTTAAGAAACTCGGGCAAGAACAAAGCAACATGGCGGAGACAGCTTCAAGATGGTGTAGGAACAGTTGGAAGGGGAACCTAAATCAGTTCTGGTCTCAGGAGGTTACTTGAAGTAGCGGACAGTCCTCTATTGGTCTCCTTAAAAATAGGCCAGGGTGCCAGTTTCATGTAAAAGTGATGTATTTCAAATTCCTTCCAGAGTGTTTTCCCTTTTGATTCAGTGCTTAAGATATGCTTTTGAGATCTGGCTTGGGAAGATTTCAAATTCCCCAGGGCAACAAAACCGGCGGGCCACAACTACTGAGACTGAGTGCCATAGAGCCTATGATCTGCATCAAGAGAAACACAGGATTGAAAAGCCAGTGTAGTGCAATTACAGAGTAGCCCCAGCTCGCTGCAAATAGAGAAGTCCTGAGCAGCAATTAAGACCTAGTGCAGCCAAAAATTTTATATATATATATATATATATATATATATATATATATATATCAGATCAGTCGTGTCAGACTCTTTGCGACCCCATGAATCACAGCACGCCAGGCCTCCCTGTCCATCACCAACTCCAGGAGTTCACTCAGACTCACGTCCATCGAGTCAGTGATGCCATCCAGCCATCTCATCCTCTGTCGTCCCCTTCTCCTCCTGCCCCCAATCCCTCCCAGCATCAGAGTCTTTTCCAATGAGTCAACTCTTCACATGAGGTGGCCAAAGTACTGGAGTTTCAGCTTTAGCATCATTCCTTCCAAAGAAATCCCAGGGCTGATCTCCTTCAGAATGGGCTGGTTGGATCTCCTTGCAGTCCAAAGGACTCTCAAGAGTCTTCTCCAACACCACAGTTCAAAAGCATCAATTCTTCGGCACTCAGCCTTCTTCACAGTACAACTCTCACATCCATACAGGACCACAGGAAAAACCATAGCCTTGACTAGATGAACCTTGTTGGCAAAGTAATGTCTCTGCTTTTGAATATGCTATCTAGGTTGGTCATAACTTTCCTTCCAAGGAGTAAGCGTCTTTTAATTTCATGGCTGCAGTCACCATCTATAGTGATTTTGGAGCACGGAAAAATTAAGTCTGACACTGTTTCCACTGTTTCCCCATCGATTTCCCATGAAGTGGTGGGACCGGATGCCATATATATATATATATATATATATATTAACAATAACACACGAATTGTGGGAGACTTTAATATCCCATTCACACCTATGGATAGATCAACTAAACAGGTAAATAACAAGGAAACACAAACTTTAAATGATACAATAGACCTGTTAGACATAATTGATATTTATAAGACATTTCACCCCAAAACAATGAATTTGACCTTTTTTGCAGGTGCACGTGGAAACTTCTGGATGTGGTCCAGGATAGACCACATCCTGGGGCATAAATATGGTCTTGGTAAATTCAAAATAACTGAAATAATTCCAAGCATATTTTCTGGCCACAATGCAGTAAGATTAGATGTCAATTACAAGAGAAAAAATATGAAAAATTCCAACATATTGAAGCTGAACAACACGCTGCTGAATAACCAACAATCCACAGAAGAAATAAAAAAGGAAATCAAAATATGCATAGAAACGAATAAAAATAAAAACACAAAAACCCCAAAACTATGGGACACTGTAAAAACAGTGTTAAGGGGCAGGTTCATAGCAATACAGGCTTACCTCAAGAAACAAGAAAAAAGTCAAATAAATAACCTAACACTACACCTAAAGCAACTAGAAAAGGAAGAAATGAAGAACCCCAGGGTTAGTAGAAGGAAAGAAAATTTAAAAATTAGGGCATAAATAAATGCAAAAGAAACAAAGGAGACCATAAGAAAAATCAACAATGCCAAAACCTGGTTCTTTGAGAGGGTAAATAAAATTGACAAACCGTTAGCCAGACTCATCAAGATGCAAGGAGAAGAATCAAATCAACAAAATTAGAAATGAAAATGGAGAGATCACAACAGACAACCAGAAATACAAAGTACCATAAGAGACTACTCTCAGCAACTCTATGCCAATAAAATGGACAACTGGGAAGAAATGAACAAATTCTTAGAAAAATAAACTTTCCAAAACTGAACCAGGAAGAAATAGAAAATCTTAACAGACCCATCACAGGGACAGCAATTGAAACTGTAATCAGAAATCTTCCAGCAAACTAAGGCCCAGGACCAGATGGCTTCACAGCTGAATTCTACCAAAAATTTAGAGAAGAGCTAACACCTATCCTCCTCAAATTCTTCCAGAAAACTGCAGATGAAGACAAACTGCCAAACTCATTCTATGAGGCCACCATCATGCTAATACCAAAACCAGACAAAGATGCCACATATAGGCCAATATCACTGATGAACATAGATGCAAAAATCCTTAACAAATTTTAGCAAACAGAATCCAACAACATATTTAAAAGATCATACATCATGACCAAGTGGGCTTTATCTGAGGGATGTGAGGATTCTTCAATATCCCCAAATTAATCAATATAATTCACCACATTAAAAAAAAATAAAGATAAGAACTGTATGATTATCTCAATAGAGGCAGAAAAACCCTTTTAAAAAAATCAACATCCATTTATGATAAACCCTCCAGAAAGCAGGAATAGAAGGAATATACCTCAACATAATAAAAGCTATATATGACAAACCCACAGCAAACATTATCCTCAATGGTGAAAAATGAAAGCATTTCCCCTAAAGTCAGGAACAAGACAAGGATGCCCACTCTCATCATTAGTATTCAACATAGTTTTGGAAGTTTTGGGCACATCAATCAGAGAAGAAAAAGAAAAGGAATCCAGGTTCGAAAAGAAGTAAAACTCTCACTGTGTGCAGATGACATGATCCTCTACATAGAAAACCCTAAAGATTCCACCAGAAAATTACTAGAGCTAATCAATGCATCTAGTAAAGTTGCAGGATATAAATCAACACACAGAAATCCCTTGCATTCCTATACACTAATAATGAGAAAATAGAAAATAATTTAAGGAAACAATTCCATTCACCATTGCAATGAAAAGAATAAAATACATAGGAATATATCTACCTAAAGAAACAAAAGACTTATATATAGAAAACTAAAAAACACTAATGAAAGACACCAAAGAGGACACTAATAGATGGAGAAAATATACCTTGTTCATGGATCAGAAGAATCAACATAGTGAAAATGAGTATACTACCTAAAGCAATCTACAAATTCAGTGCAATCCCTAGCAAGCTACCAATGGTATTTTTCACAGAACTAGAAAAATAATTTCACAATTGGTATGGAAATACAAAAAGCCTCGAATAGCCAAAGCAATCTTGAGAAAGAATGGAACTGGAGGAATCAACCTGCCTAACTTCAGGCTCTACTACAAAGCTATAGTCATCAAGACAGTATGGTACTGGCACAAAGACAGAAATATAGATCAGTGAAACAAAATAGAAACCCCAGAGATAAATCCATGCACCTATGGACACCTTATATTTGAAAAAGGAGGCAAAAATACACAATGGAGAAAAGACAATCTCTTTAACAAGTGTTGCTGGGAAAACTGGTCAACCATTTGTAAATGAATGATACTAGAACGCTTTCTAACATCATACACAAAAATAAACTCAAAATGGATTAAATATCTAAACATAACACCAGAAACTATAAAATTCCTAGAGGAAAACATAGGCAAAACACTCTCCAACATAAATCACAGCAGGATCCTCTATGACACAACTCCCAGAGTATTGGAAATAAAAGCAAAAAGAAATAAATGGGACCTAATTAAACTTAAAAGCCTTTGCACAATGAAGGAAACTATAAGTAAGGTGAAAAGACCACCTTCAGATTGGGAGAAAATAATAGCAAATGAAACAATGGACAAAAAATTAATCTCAAAAACATGCAAGCAACACCTGCAGCTCAATTCCAGAAAAATAAACTACCCAATCAAAAAATGGACCAAAGAACTAAACAGACATTTCTCCAAAGAAGACATACAGGTGTCTAACAAACACATGAAAAGTTGTTCAACATCGCTCATTAACAGAGCAATGCAAATCAGAACCACAATGAGGTACCATTTCATGCCAGTCAGAATGGCTGTGATCCAAAAGTCTACAAGCAGTAAATTCTGGAGAGGATGTGGAGAAAAGGGAACCCTCTTACACTGTTGGTGGGAATGTACACTAGTACAGCCACTCTGGATAACAGTGTTGAGATTACTTAAAAAACTGGAACTAGAACAGCCATATGACCCAGCAATCCCACTGTTGGGCATACACACTGAGGAAACCAGAATTGAAAGAGACACATGTACCCCAATGTTCATCACAGCACTGTTTATAATAGCCAGGTCATGGAAGCAACCTACATGTCCATTAGCAGAAAAATGGATAAGAAAACAGTGGTACATATACACAATGGAATATTACTCAGCCATTAAAAAGAATACATTTGAATCAGTTCTAATGAGGTGGGTGAAACTGCAGCCTATTATACAGTGTGAAGTAAGCCAGAAAGAAAAACACCATTTTGATATTTGGCAAATCTAATACAGTTATGTAAAGTTTAAAAATAAAATAAAATTAAAAAAAAAAAAAGAAAAACACCAATAGAGTATACTAATGCATATATATAGAATTTAGAAAGATGGTAACTATAACCCCATATGCAAGACAGCAAAAGAGACACAGATGCATAGAACCGTCTTTTGGACTTGGTGGGAGAGGGCGAGGGTGGGATGATTTCATAGAATGGCACTGAAACATACATATTATCATATGTGCAATAGATCGCCAGTCCAGGTTTGATGAATGACACAGGGTGCGTTGGGATGGTGTACTGGGATGATCCAGAGGGATGTGATGGGGAGGGGGGTGGGAGGGGGGTTAAGGATGGGGAACACATGTTCACCTGTGGCAGATCCATGTCAATGTATTTCTTTGCAAACAAAGGTCCGTCTAGTCAAGGCTATGGTTTTTTCCAGTGGTCATGTATGGATGTGAGAGTTGGACTGTGAAGAAGACTGAGCACTGAAAAATTGATGCTTTTGAACTGTGGTGTTGGAGAATACTCTTGAGAATCCTTTGGACTGCAAGGAGATCCAACCAGTCCATTCTGAAGGAGATCAGCCCTGGGATTTCTTTGGAAGGAATGATGCTAAAGCTGAAACTCCAGTACTTTGGCCACCTCATGTGAAGAGTTGACTCATTGGAAAAGACTCTGATGCTGGGAGGGATTGGGGGCAGGAGGGGAAGGGGACGACAGAGGATGAGATGGCTGGATGGCATCACTGACTCGATGGTGTGAGTCTTAGTGAACTCCTGGAGTTGGTGATGGACAGGGAGGCCTGGCATGCTGCAATTCATGGGATCGCAAACAGTCGGACACAACTGAGCGTCTGAACTGAACTGAACTGATGGCAAAACCACTAACATATTGTAAAGTAACTAGCCTCCAATTAAAGTAAATCAATTTATATTAAAAAACATTCATATAGGAAAATCAGTTAGGTCTCAGGAAAAGCAGGACATGAAAAAGGATGAACCAGTCTGGGTCTGATATCATGCAAGTTGTAAAGAGGGAAGCTAAAGCCTGTTTTCATATGGAACTTGGGACATAAGTTGTGCTTCAAACGTGCCCGAACTCAAGACTAGGGAGCTGGGATTTCACTGTCCCACTAGCACCTCCCTCTCATCCTTTAACTAACACGAACTGGTGTCTCAGAGCCTTTGTATTGGATCCTCCAAAGACAAATCAAAGGTGACACTAGAAGCAAAAAGACACCAAAGCTCAGGAAAATGCAACCTCAGATAATGTCTCTATTTCTGCACCCACTCTGCCATCTCTAGCATCATATCTGGAATCCTGTGAGTTTAAAGAACTCCATGAGTCTCTAGACATAAGCATTTTTCAAAATTCAGCTTTTAATTTATATAGGAGTATAGTTAATGTACAGTATTGTATTCATATTAGTTGTATGAGAAATTAATTCCCTTATACATACACATGTATTCATTCTTTCTTTGATTCTTTTCCCATACAGGTTATTATAGACAATTGAGCATAATTCCTGTGTTTTACAGCAGGTGTTTGTTGATTATCTATTAAATAAAGTAGTATACCTATATTAATCTCAAACTCTCAATTTATCCCTCTCCCACCTTTCCACTTTGGTAACTATAATTATTGTTTTGATGGAAGGAAGTGTCTATAGGCACTTTTTGGATCAGGGTCTGTGCTTGTGAGAGTGGAGTGGCCAGGGAAAGCAAGCCTGAGAGAGACACATTTGAGATGATGCTAAATGTTGAGAAGGACCTGGCCATGCAAATGCTGGGAAAAAAATCATTGTAGATGTGGGAAGCAGACCCTGCTAAGGACGAAGATAACCAAGCTTAAAAAATGGCTACCCTTCCACTGCCAACCTTCCTTCCATGCTTGGAACTTGGCCTACAGGTTAACAACCATGACCTCATCCCATGCTTCAGTTGTGAGTTAGTAGCAATAAGACATGTCAGCCTTCCCAAGAAGGGAGAACCTGGGGCTATCACAAGGCTGAATATGCTCTGGACTCAAGGAAGTGGCCACAAACTAGTTATCACCAGAAGCATCAGGTGCCAGGAGCACCACCAATGCCTCTATTTCCATGTACTTGTTCTCAGGAGTAGAAACGCCAAGGAACTGTTAGAGCAAAGAAACAACTAATGACTCTTGTTTCATCTTGTCCAGTGTGATTACCATGGCCTTTTGCTTCCTCAAAGGTAGCTTGTGAATTACATCAGCACCTGACTCTGAAGCCTAGTGGCTGGAACTCAACTCACAGGCAGCTGGGACCCAGAGATGTCCAGCCTTGTCCTGAGTTTCTGTCCTTTTTCTCCAACCAAATTCATAAAGCAAAGTCCTGAAAAAACATAAGTGTGATTGTAACCTTCTCAAAGACTTTGAATCTCCAAGGTCTATTTTGAGCATCAAAGCGGGAACATATCTGTTTCATCCAGGCTAGTCTCAGACCACAGCCTTGCTTAGCAAGGGGTTCCCTGAGGAAACATAAGACACTTATCTAAGTTACCAAAAGGCTGAGAAAGGAATGCTTCTCACTTGAATGCAGGTGCATATTATCCAGTCACCCAAGCTCTGTGTTGTGTGAATGAGGGGGCTCTTTGGATACTGAGTTGGGAGTGAGTCAGTCACCACCTACAGGACTGCCTCTTGGGGCTACTACAGCTGGGGCTCCCCCACTGTGCCTGGAACCCAAAAGAAACAGCCCTGAATATTGCTTTCCTGCTACTACATGGAGGCAGGTCTGCTGATAAAATCAGAACCAAACTTGAGGGGCAAAGGGAAAGGAACTTCCACTCTGGTGCTTGTAGACCTCCGAGAGCTACCCAGTAGTGCATGCAATTGAGCTTTCTCTCATCTTTCCCTTCTTGGAAGTCTCCTAGCCTGGGAACCAGAGTCCCTGGGTCCCAAGTCTTCACTAGCTTACCTGAAACCTTAAGCTGAATCATACACCTCAGGGTTCAGTTTCCCATCTCTTGGATGAGGGAGACTGGACTTGCTCAAGAATACTTGTTCCAGACTGAAGCTCAGTGCCAATCAGTGGACAAGTGGCTCAGAGGTGCGTGTTGCTGAGGATGCTGAGGCCGCCTCTGGTGGGCAGGGGGCTGTAACTGCCTGGTGATGTTCATGGGTCCTGGGATCAGATCTCGGAGTGGTAGATCACTTCGCACACGGCTGCTGTGACATTTAGGACATTAGAGGCCTTGACCACTGGAACTTACCATTATTTGGGTTCTGTGGGATGAGGTCAGGTAGTTATAAGTCAGAAGTTACCAATGGGGAAGCTTGTAGAATCCTCAGCAGAACCCAAATTAGGATAACGAATCATCTCTCCTAAAAAAGACTGGGAACATGATATGCCAGTACTCTTAGACAAATTTTCTAGTATTTTACATACTATTTACAGTAGGTCATCTTTTGGATGACCTGCCATTTGCTCTCTGGCTTGGGATGATGCCAACAGTTAGAGTGGAATTCAAGGTCTCCTGAGGGAGGCTGTCCCTCTCCCTGTGAGTCATTAGCAGTGAGTACAGCTCTGGCCCCTCCACATCTGGAGCAAAAATTAAAGCAGGAAGGATGCAACCTCCAAGTTTAACAGGAAGACTCAGGTAGGTCTGCCCCTCAGGTAGGCACTATTCTTTTCCCACTGTTTCTTCCTTCCCTTCTGGGTCCTGTGCAAGCTGCCCACCTCCTGGTTATTGGGTTGTGAATTCCTCCTCCCTTTTCTGGCAAATATCCATTCAGTCTCACTTGTGGATTCCTCTGTACCCAGGCCCTATCCCTCACTTACAGATGGCAATAAAGAAGGGAAAACCAAGGAGGGGTCTGCCCAGATCATTCTTTCTAAAAATTTCTGCATTCCTTCTCCTTCCAGACCCTGTCCTGAATCATCTAGATCTCCAACTAGATGACTCAGTAGCATAGCAGGGGAGTGGAGATGCAGATAGGGTTGGAGGTAAGGTTGTCAGGTATGGGGGTGATGGTTTTCAGATGACAAGAGAAGAGTTGGAGTAAGGAGCATGTGGCCTTCCAAACACTCACTCATCAGAGACCTGCCTGAATCTACTATCTTGGGCCCCTCAGGGTATCACTAAAACAGAAACTTCATTATATAAACTTCTTACTACAAAATAATTTCAAACATAGAAAATATAAGAAAGAAGAGGGTCATGAACCCTATATTTCATCATTTGGAATCAATAACTACAAAACTAATCTCTTAGTCCCACAGGTTGTCATAGACCGGCGACTGTGCAATATCAAGGTGGTGGACAACTGAGTTCCCGGTGAAGATATTCTTGACTTGCATCAGGTCTTTCTCTTCTTGCTATGTTCTCATTTGTTGTGGGGGAAGGGAAGGACGAAGAGGGAGAATAAGAGAGAAAAAGAGGGAGAGGATACTCCCATCATGAGGGACGACCATCAAAACCCCATTTCAACTTGAGTACCTTTCAAAGGCCCTACTTCCTAATACCATCACATTGGGAGTCAAGGGTGGGTACAATTCAATCCATAGCAGCTATGCAGTTCTGTTTTTACATTTTATTTTATTTTTAAACTTTACATAATTGTATTAGTTTTGCGAAATATCAAAATGAATCCGCCACAGGTATACATGTGTTCCCCATCCTGAACCCTCCTCCCTCCTTCCTCCCCATTCCATCCCTCTGGGTCGTCCCAGTGCACCAGCCCCAAGCATCCAGTATCGTGCATCGAACCTGGACTGGCAACTCGTTTCATACATGATATTTTACATGTTTCAATGTCATTCTCCCAAATCTTCCCACCCTCTCCCTCTCTCACAGAGTCCATAAGACTGTTCTATACATCAGTGTCTCTTTTGCTGTCTCGTACACAGGGTTATTGTTACCATCTTTCTAAATTCCATATATATGCGTTAGTATACTGTATTGGTGTTTTTCTTTCTGGCTTACTTCACTCTGTATAATAGGCTCCAGTTTCATCCACCTCATTAGAACTGATTCAAATGTATTCTTTTTAATGGCTGAGTAATACTCCATTATGAGGTACCATTTCACACCAGTCAGAATGGCTGCGATCCAAAAGTCTACAAGTAATAAATGCTGGAGAGGGTGTGGAGAAAAGGGAACCCTCTTACACTGTTGGTGGGAATGCAAACTAGTACAGCCACTATGGAGAACAGTGTGGAGACTCCTTAAAGAACTGGAAATAGAACTGCCTTATGATCCAGCAATCCCACTGCTGGGCAGTTCTGTTTTTAAATCAAGACAAACCCTCATTTCATTCTCTGTTTTACTCCTTATTCATTTTTCCTGAAGTGTTTTAGGGACAAGATGAACATTTCACAAAATATACATAATGAGTATTTGGGGTAAAATGATAGGATGTGAAAAAAAAAATGCTCGTTTGTTCCCAATAAAATTAACATCTAATATCCAGTCAATGTACAAATTTCCCTGATTCTCAAAAAGCAGTTTTCAGAGTTTATTGAAAGAATGTAGTCATATGTTGCACTTGGTTGTTCTCCTTTAAGAAAAAATAGCTGTTTCTCTCTCAATTTTAATGCCATTTATTTGTTCAGAAACTGGGCGGAAACAGGGTGGCTTGTCTTGCAGAATGTCCCACTATTGGTTTTAGACCAGGAGTCCACAATACCAGCACGGTGGGTCAGAACCAGTACCAGTCTTTGGTCTATTAGAACCAGACCTCCACAGCAGGAGGTGAGCTGCAGCCACTGACTGAGGCTTCCTCTGTATTATAGCTGCTCCCCATCACTCTCTCATCATCCCAGAAGGGAAAGTCTAGCTTGTTTTCCTGGAACTGTTTGTAGTTACATAACATATGCTTAATAGAAACAAAAAAAGCATAAATAATCACTTGCATTCCTATACACTAATAATGAGAAAATATAAAGAGTAATTAAGGAAACAATTCCATTCACCATTGCAACGAAAAGAATAAAATACTTAGGAATATAACTACCTAAAGAAACTAAAGACCTATATATAGAAAACTATAAAGCACTGATGAAAGAAATCAAAGAGGACACTAATAGATGGAGAAATATACCATGTTCATGGATCAGAAGAATCAATATAGTGAAAATGAGTATACTACCCAAAGCAATCTATAGATTCAATGCAATCCCTATCAAGATACCAATGGTATTTTTCACAGAACTAGAATAAATAATTTCACAACATATATGGAAATACAAAAACCTCCAATAGCCAAAGCAATCTTGAGAAAGAAGAATGGAACTGGAGGAATCAACCTGCCTGACTTCAGGCTCTACTACTAAGCCACAGTAATCAAGAGAGTATGGTACTGGCACAAAGACAGAAATATAGATCAATGGAACAAAATAGAAGGCCCAGAGGTAAATCCACGCACCTATGGACACCTTATCTTTGACAAAGGAAGCAAGAATATACAATGGATTAAAGACAATCTCTTTACCAAGTGGTGCTGGGAAAACTGGTCAGCCACTTGTTTTTGTTTTGTTTTGTTTTGTTTTGTTTTTTGTTTTGTTTTGTTTTTATTTTATTTTTAAACTTTACATAATTGTATTAGACTAGAACACTTTCTAACACCATACACAAAAATAAACTCAAATGGATTAAAGGTCTAAATGTAAGACCAGAAACTATAAAACTCCTAGAGGAGAACATAGGCAAAACACTCTCTGACATACATCACAGCAGGATCCTCTAAGACCCACCTCCCAGAATATTGGAAATAAAAGCAAAAATAAACAAATGGGACTTAATTAAACTTAAAAGCTTCTGCACAACAAAGGAAACTATAAGCAAGATGAAAAGACAGCCTTCAGATTGGGAGAAAATAATAGCAAATGAAGCAACTGACAAATAACTAATCTCAAAAATAACAAGCAACTCCTGTGGCTCAATTCCAGAAAAATAAGTGACCCAATCAAAAAATGGGCCAAAGAACTAAATAGACATTTCTCCAAAGAAGACATACAGATGCCTGATAAACACATGAAAAGATTCTCAACATCACTTATTATCAGAGAAATGCAAATCAAAACCACAATGAGGTACCATTTCACGCCAGTCAGAATGTCTGCCATCCAAAAGTCTATAAGCAATAAATGCTGGAGAGGGTGTGGAGAAAAGGTTACCCTCTTACACTGTTGGTGGGAATGCAATCTAGTACAGCCACTCTGGAGAACAGTGTGGAGATTCCTTAAAAAACTGGAAATAGAACTGCCTTATGACCCAGCAATCTCAATGCTAGGCATACACACTGAGGAAACCAGAATTGAAAAAGACACGTGTACCCCAATGTTCATCACAGCAATGTATATAATAGCCAGGAAAAGGAAGTAAACTAGATGCCCATCAGCAGATAAATGGATAAGAAAACAGTGGTACATATGCACAATGGAGTATTACTCAGCCATTAAAAAGAATATATTTGATTCAGTTCTGACGAGGTGGATGAAACTGGAGCCTATTATACAGAGTGAAGTAAATCAGAAATAAAAACACCAATAAAGTATACTAATGCATATATATGGAATTTAGAAAGATGGTAAACCTAACCCTGTTTGCAAAACAGCAAAAGAGACACAGATGTATAGAACAGTCTTTTGGACTTGGTGGGAGAGGGAGAGGGTGGGATGACATGGGAGAATGGCATTGAAACATATATAATATCATATATGAAATGAATCACCAGTCCAGATTCGATGCATGATACTGGATGCTTGGGGCTGGTGCATTAGGACGACCCAGAGGGATGGTACGGGGAGGGAGGAGGAAGGAGAATTCAAGATGGGGAACATGTGTATACCTGTGGCAGATTCATGTTGATGTATGGCAAAACCAATACAATATTGTAAAGTAATTAACCTCCAAATAAAATAAATTTGTATTTAAAAAATAAAACATATGAATGATGTGAGGTAATAAACAGGTAAACTTTAAAAATATAGCATAAATATTGATGAATATTTTCCTTTCTCAGTGCTCAGAATGGTTAGTCGGTGCCCTAATAATCTATCACAGTGCAAATTAGATGTCGCCTATTGACATTTGGACACATTCGGCCAGCTTAAAATTAAATTTTAAAAAACTAAGATCATGGGATCCAGCCCTATCCTTCATGGCAAATGGAAGGAGAAAAGGTGGAAGCAGTGACATATTTCTTCATCTTAGCCTCTAAAACCACTGTGGATGGTGCCTGCACCATAAAATCAGAGGATGTTTGCTACTTGGCAGGAAAGCTATGAGAAAAATAGCAAAGTGTGCTGAGAAGCAGAAACATCATTCTGCCCAACAAACTGGTAAATGTTTGGCCTTTTCATTTGGATTCCTAAACTTTCTGTCAAGTCCCCATTGGGCTTTGAAGTGCCTTAGTTTTCTGGTCCTCCACGATTCCCAAGATTATTTTGTGCATTTCTTTACCCAGTCCTGAAATCAGCCATCTCTTTAAGGATCCATGCATTGTCTGATGGGAAATGTATTTAGAAGCTACATGTTAGACCTCAGAATAATCACTGTTATCAAGTTGTCACTGCTTCTAGGCTTTACAATTGTTAGAGGAGGAAGTAGATATTTTCCTTAAAAAATAAAATAAAAATGAACATAATTAGTTGGTACAAATGTATGCTTTCAGTTCAAGATTTAAGACAGCATGGTTTGAATTGAACTTCTTTATGTTATGTGTGAACGTCTTTTTCTAGCCACAGAAAGGCTTACTTCAGAACATAAGTTTTAATTATTGTCTTGCTTTTACCTATTAACATGCATATGATTCTATCACAATAACATAAGTTATGAGGAACAATAAGTTGTTGAATATAGTTTCAGATTTCTTTCCCGTTTTTCTTTGTTTTGTTTTGGATGGGCAGCATTTTTGTTTTTTGTTAGAAGATATTCCACTCTGAATGTAGTCAAAATTCTGAATTTTAAAGCCACTTAAGTAATGTGTTCTTACGGGCAGCTAGTCACCAACTCGATGCAATTAGATTTATCAGTCTCTTTGTTCTCAGTTTGTTCAGTTCAGTTCGATCCTTTCAGTCGTGTCCGTGTCTTTGCAACACCATGGACTGCAGCATGCCAGGCTTCCCTATTCATCACCAACTCCCGGAGCTTACTCAAGCTCATGTCTATCGACTTGGTGATGCCACCCAACCATCTCATCCTGTCTTCCCCTTCTCTTCCTGCCTTCAATTTTTCCTAACATCAGGGTCTTTTCCAATGAGGCAGTTCTTCCCATCAGGTGGGCAAATAATTGGAACTTCAGCTTCAGCATCAATCCTTCCAGTGAATATTCAGGACTGATTTTATTTAGGATGGACTGGTTTGATCTCATCTCAGTCCAAGGGACTCTCAAGAGTCTTTTCCAACACTATAGTTTAAAGGGCATATATGTGTGTCATTTGTCAGTGATGTCATGTTCCTCCTATTAGGATTTAACCACCAGAAGTGAATTTAAACAACATGCAAAAATGAGGATTAAGTCACAGTGCCCCATCTAAACATACCTGGCAACAGGAGAGGCTCCTGTTGTATTCAAGGGACAAGCATGGATAGATCTCATGCAAGAATAGGTCCTGGAAGTCCTGCATGAGTCATTAAAGACAATTGTCTTTACTTTGGCTGCCACAGTAGTTTTGTCTTCTTTGATTGGGAAGACATTTCAAACTTATTTTTTTGTATGTTTGGTTTGGCAGACAAAATTTTTCATGACATAGACCCTATGGGGAAATTATATCAAAAATATATCCATTTAATTTAGTAGTTAAATTTTCTTGGTTTGTATGTCACCGATGTTCTTTCTTTATAAATAGAAAGGAAACACACATTTTCCGTGTGCATCAGTCTCTTTTTAAATCAACTGACATGACTTAGTTTCCTCTCTGTCCCCACTCCAACTCTAGGTGAGAAATAAAAACCTGCAGAGACTGAAGGCTGATTCCAGCACATCACTGTGGAGATTTCATTCCCACGGTTTTTTTGGGGGGAAAAAAAAAAAATATATATATATATATATATATATATATATATATATATATAGTTGCTAACATTAAAATCAGTAGATTGTACATAAATACCCAAACTTCTGATTCTCTTGAAAATATGGCCAACTGGCCTGCTTTCCAGCATGGGTGAAGTGGAGGAAAGGTTGCTCCCAGTGGTAAGGCCTGTGTGGCCCAGGGTTCAACATGGCCACCTCATCTTAGTATCATATCTCTTGCCTCCAGGGGCCATGGCTTTGTGAGAACTAGACTGCTAGCTCTCTTAAGATAAAGACTATTTTTGTCTTCATCAACTTTGACTTTGAAGCCTTTAACCCAGAACCTAGAACACAGTTCTTCCTTGTATGTTTGTTGGATGCTATAAAATATCTTGTGGATGCATATGACATTTCTTCCAATACTGAAACCATGCAATTGAAGTACTGCTCTGCCCTAAATCTTTGATACAGCCTGGCATCATAGGTGCCCCTGATGTATGCCATTAGACCCACTACCTGAAGCCAGTTGTATGTCCCTGGGTTGTCCCTGAAGTCTTCACTTTGTCATTTGACAACTTATCCTCCTATCAATCTCATCTCCAATGAAGACAGCAATACATATGCCATGAAGTGGCTAGAAAGATGACATGAAACAACGAATGTCAAGCATGGCCCTTAGTATCCATTTTTATGAAGTATTTACCAGTAGTTTTTTTCTCCAAGTAGGCAAGGTTGTCCATCTTCTTAGATGTCCATGCAGATCAGTTAGATTTTCCAGTCAAACTTCAAGGAAGAGATTACAGTTCAATTCTCTGTATTCTGAGAAGCTTCAAAGTCCACTCACCAAGGACACTGATGAAGACAAAGATTTTATCAAGACCTCTGTGTTTGTTTCAGACCTATTATTGGCCTGGAGGGCTAAACTAGGGCATGTCAAAGCATATATAACTAGGGGCTCCCAGTCACCACTACATGCTAAGAACCTGAACTTCCCTGTGTACTTGGAGCCAGGAAAAAAACATGAAGTGGCTTGTGCTCCTTGGGCTGGTGGCCTTCTCAGTTGAAGAGTCATTTAAGTATGGATACTGTAAGCCACATCATCTTCCTTTCCATGATTTTTCTTTTCATCTGATTATTCTTCTACTCATCAGGTTTAGGACAGAATGGAATATTTCCCTGACAACATTAAAGTTCAACCCTTACTTATTCATAAGTACTTTGCTATAGGAACTTTGGGACCCAAGGTTCTTGGTGTAGATTTGAATAGTTGCACAACTCTGGCGTCCAGTCATGTCATGACCTATTGAAATTGGAACTCCTTGCAACTGTTCAGTGCACAATCAATGCAGATGTAGGTGTGGTCCTGTGGAATAGCATTTTTCTACCTTTTATTTAGCATGTCCTCTTTGTTCCCTCTCTACTTCCATGTGTATATGTCTATGTCTGCATCTCTGTATCACTATCATTTATCTCTCCATCTCTTTTGAAGTCTCTGTGAGTGTATTTCTCTCTGTGGCATTTTCTTTTCACTTTTACTTTAATTTTCTACATTTCCTGAACTTGTTCCCCATCACCTGGATTCTTCTTTCAACTCACTTCTCTTTCAACTTGGAGAAAGACTGGGAGAGCTACTTATTCACTGTTTTATATCTGACAAGCAGTGTGACCACAGCCAATCTACAAACCTCTTGCATTTCAAATTCCTCCCTTTTAAAAGAGGATATGAATCCCCCTTCTACCTCCTTCCCTGAGCTTCTGTGAAAAGGATACAGTTGGATGGCAACAGCAATGCTAATGGCTGTCATTGTTGAGACTTCTTATTTATCAGGTACCTTATATCCATCACTTCACTTATCCCGAAGATATTCTATTTAGAGCATTTCAATCGTTACATTCCACCATTTTACCAAAGGGGAGACTGAGACCCCACATTGTCATATGGCTTACACAACATTACAGAACAAAATCTTTATTCAAACCTATGTCTGTGCCATGGAATATGCATAAAATTCTTATAATAAGGTGACTCATAAAAATGATGAGAAAATACACAGTGCCATTACAATGACAGTTATACCTTAACACTGACAGCTAAATGTACCATCTTCTTTGTTTCTTTCTCAAATGTTCAGTGAAAGAATACTTTTAAGGAAAGACCATGAGAAATACCTTCAGTGAAAAAAAAATGCTGAACAATTTCCTCAAGTAACATGCTTACAGACTGTCTCAGATTTCTTCTAGTGGCTCAAATATAACTATTCACCCCCTGAGGAACATCGTGGATGTGTGTTTGGGGAGGATGATGCTCCACAGCTCCCCCTGGTGCTCTAGTTTAGCACTGGGGCTCATCTGGAGATGCCACGTGGGAGGTTGGGGCTGGGGCTCCTGCAGGAGGCAGAAACACTGGGCCAAAGTGGCCCCAAACAGAGGAGAAGGCATTGTCATCCTCAACTCTTGTCTTGGTGACTGGGCCCAGAAATTACCAGGTGGCAGGTAAACATCCATTTCTGTGTCAAAGATGTGTCATTAGTTTGAGGGAGATTGTTCCTTCTGAGCAGAAGGCAATGGTGATCCACTTCAGTCCTCTTGCCTGGAAAAACCCAAGGACGGAGAGGCCTGGTAGACTGCAGTCCATGGGATTGCTAAGAGTCGGACAAGACTGAGCGACTTCACTTTCACTTTCGTGCATTGGAGAAGGAAATTGCAACCCACTCCAGTGTTCTTGCCTGGAGAATCCCAGGGATGGTGGAGCCTGGTGGGCTGCTATCTATGGGGTTGCACAGAATGGGACATGACTGAAG
Organism: Bubalus kerabau; assembly: GCF_029407905.1. NCBI lineage: Eukaryota > Metazoa > Chordata > Mammalia > Artiodactyla > Bovidae > Bubalus > Bubalus kerabau. The sequence continues at coordinate 13,695,919 of NC_073628.1, forward strand.
TGACTTAGCAGCAGCAGCTACAGCAGCAGCAGCAGCAGCTCCTTCTGAACTAAGGCAGTCAACTAGTTACAGATGAAGAGTGAACCATCTCTGATCAGAAGATAGAACCAACTGCAAAGCAATTGTGAATAACCAGGCAGAGGAATTCAGTTTCCACAGATGCAAGCACCACAGCAGTAAAAAGTTACTGAAGCCATATTCCGTGTAAGGCCATCAGAATCTAACACAGCACTTACTGTTTTTAGATTAGAAAAGGGGCTTATTTTGTCTTCAAGAATGCCCATGCCACCCTGAGAGATAGGCAAAGAGTAAATACATGTCCAATGAAAGGGTCAACTTGTGTGGTGTTCATTGGATGTGGTCTGAGTTTAGAGGGAGTGGCTGGGGTGGATCAAGAAGGACCTCCTGGAAAAGGGGGTGCTAGGCTGGGTTTGAAGAGACTACAGAGTTTCTCAAATGAATGAACCAGGACTTCCCTGGGTGTCCAACGGGGCTGGAGTTTCAGTGGTTATGCCTCTGTACTTCGAATGCAGGTTGTACCACTTCAATGCCTGGTCATAGAATCAATATTCTGCATACAATGTAGCACAGCAAAAAAAAAAAAAAAAAAAAAAATCAAATGCAAACACCTCTGTGTTCAAAGGCTATGAGCTGCACAGTGGTTAGAAAGTGATCTCAAGAGATATGTGACACCCAGAGGGAGGCAGCAGTGTGGGAATAGAGGGTAGTCGGTTCTGCACTAACCCACTCCCTCTTTCTCCGTGTAGATGATCTACATGGGTAAAGTCACCATTGGAACACCCCCTCAGGAATTCCAGGTTATCTTTGACACAGGCTCATGTGACTTGTGGGTGACCTCCTTCTTTTGCCCCAGGCCAGCCTGTTGTGAATACAGGCCCCATGCCCAGACCATCCTTCACTTGCCCTGTCACCCTGTTTCCACCCTTGGCACCAGATGACACTCATCTCTTTTGTCTGCAGCTACACAAGTTAGGTTCAGACATTACAAGTCTTCCACCTTCCGGCCTACCCAGAAGACCTTCAGCATAGCCTATGATTCTGGGAGCATGAAGGGATTTCTTGCTTATGACACCATTCTGGTAACATGTAAAGAGAAGCTGAGTCAGGACTGGCTATGGAGTGACCCCTGCTTGCAAAACAGATGCAGGACCATCTGTCAGGACCCTTCCAAACCTAATTCCCATAGATATTGGCCATTGTATCCACAGGATCCTGTCCCTGGGAAGGCAGTGCCCGTGGTGACACATGAGCAAATGAATTAGCTAACCCAGAGAGTAGCTTGAGGTGTGGACTTGCAGCTCCTCTGCCCACGAGCAGTTCAAGGTTCATTTTGCTGGGAGCAATAGGAGGGGAAAAAGCACCCATTTTTATATTCACAGACTGTTCCTGGCACTTTCAGGTAATAATTGGTTTAATGCTGCAACAACCCCACACAGCAGGTGGTCTGATTAGCTCATGAGACATATGAGGAAACTGAGGTGCAGACAGCAAGGGCCTTGCTGAGGTCACACATATGGTAAACGGTGGAGCTGGGTTGGCTTTTCAGGACTGAAGTTGCTGTAGGGTGTTTAGGGACAGGAGAAACCTGATCTGGGGACCCGGGGGGCCGTCAAGGTCTTCAGGTACCCATAGTGGGAAACTGGAGGCCAGAGAAGTCAAGGGGCCTGATAAATGAGTTCTCACTCTAGGGTACCTTTGAGAGTCTAATAAAATGTATGGCCTTCTTCCCCAAAATGCTTGAGTAGTTCCCCGCTCTCTCTCTTTCTCTCTCATATGCACTCACACAAATACACACTTATCCCCAAAAGTGAATATTCCAGGCAATAGTTTCATAGATCCCTGCAAGCTAGATGGTGTTTTTGGCTTCTGTCTTCCTGGACAGATGCATAATCCACAGTACCTTACAGAGAATTCAGTCCATTCCTGTCATTAGGTCATAGTGATGCCAGAGAAGGCTACCTTGCTCTTGATTCATTTTGTCCACAAAGGGGCACCAATGGGTCCTGACCTGTCTCGGTTGCCCCACCTGTACAGAAGCCACAAGGTCAATTTGACTCACTCAGGTGGTGTTTTTCAGAGGGGCAGATGTTTTAAAATTCACAGCCTCTCTCAAATGGAACCCAAATTCCCCTCCCAGTTTAGTCTAACTATCTGAGGTCCACCCAAGACACAGTCCAGCCTCAATTCTCCTCTGAGGATCTAATGGCAATGCACGCCAGCCCAGTCCTAGCCCCACTTCATGTATCTGTAAGTGGGAACATTCTTCTCTCCCACAGATTGGGGACCTTGTAAGTACTGACCAGCTGTTCGGTCTAAGCGTGGTGGAATATGGGTTTGAGGGCAGAGCTTACAATGGCATCTTGGGCTTGAACTACCCCAACGAATCCTTCTCTGGAGCCATCCCCATCTTTGACAAGCTGAAGAATCAAGGTGCCATTTCTGAGCATGTTTTGCCTTCTACCTGAGCAAGTAAGTCTGAGATGGACAATCCATTTCTCCAAATTAGCTGTAAGATGCTTTCAGGTGCACGAAAATTATAGAACACTTGATAAAGAAGAATCCTGAGAGATAATTTACCCAGGATAAATATAGCCCCAGGGCTGTACCTGACGTCACCACTGGCTTTTACAAATAACTTTTTATTGGAACACAACCCTGCTCCTGGGCTCAAAACCAGTAACTTAGTCTAGGGGGGGTGAGTGAGGAGAAAGACTAACAGAAGGCAACAGGAAACAAGTTGGAGGGAAAAGCCATACAATTTGCTTATCAATTTGATAAGGAAGGAAGGAGAAGGATGGTGGATATCTTTCCTTCCTCATTAGCATTCCACTGGGAGCCCAGGACCAGCTACCCAATTTGCAGGAGCCAGTGAAAAATGAGAGTGTGGGACACAAAACAAACACGTGGGACCCCTTGTTCAAGAAATATTAGGCATTCAAGACAGGGAGAGCAGAGGTGGGGTCCCTTCTGAGTGTGGGGCCCTTTGAACAGTAGAGGTCACAGGCCAGTGGGGCCAAATTCGGTGACCTGAACCCATACTTTCAGAATTCCCAGCCTTTGAGTTTCCTGAAAAATGACAAGCTGGACAAGGAGAAAGCCATTATGCTTCAGCACCATGTCCTCTGAGTGTGTCGGAGCACTCAGGTCGCAGGAGGTAGGGCATATTCAGTAGATATAGTGGGTGGAGCCCAGCCAGGTGACTCAGCTTCTAACCTCCTCTGTGCCACTCATTAGCCAGTAACCGACCTTGGTCTGGATCTCAATCACTCCTAGCCTCGATTTTTTTTGTTTGTTTGTTTGTTTGTTTGTTTGTTTTAGTTTTCAATTTTTTTATTTTATTTTTAAACTTTACAGTATTGTATTAGTTTTGCAAATATCGAAATGAATCTGCCACAGGTATACCTGTGTTCCCCATCCTGAACCCTCCTCCCTCCTCCCTCCCCATACCCTCCCTCTGGGTCGTCCCAGTGCACCAGCCCCAAGCATCCAGTATCGTGCATCGAACCTGGACTGGTGACTCATTTCATACATGATATTAAACATGTTTCAATGCCATTCTCCCAAATCTCCCCACCCTCGCCCTCTCCCACAGAGTCAATAAGACTGATTTATACATCAGTGTCTCTTTTGCTGTCTCGTACACAGGGTTATTGTTACCATCTTTCTAAATTCCATATATATGCATTAGTATACTGTATTGGTGTTTTTCTTTCTGGCTTACTTCACTCTGTATAACAGGCTCCAGTTTCATCCACCTCATTAGAACTGATTCAAATGTGTTCTTTTTAATGGTTGAGTAGTACTCCATTGTGTATATGTACCACAGCTTTCTTATCCATTCATCTGCTGATGGGCATCTAGGTTGCTTCCATGTCCTGGCTATTATAAATAGTGCTGCAATGAACATTGGGGTACACGTGTCTCTTTCCCTTCTGGTTTCCTGATTTCTGCATCTGTACATGGGGACCTTAATAGGGCCTTGATGGGTGGACCAGCACAGCTCTCAGACAGTGCTGTTTTTACTGTCCTCCAAGGATCCCCTCCTCTCTTCTCTCTACACATGCAAGGTGAAAGGCAGTGTGGTGATGTTTGGTGGGGTGGATAAATCCTACTGCCAGGGAGCACTCAGCTGGGTACCATTGATCCATGAGGGCAACTGGAGTATACACATGGACCAGTAACCTCTCCCTCTGAGGGTCAGCACGAGTCTCCTGCTAAATGTACATGGACACAGGCAAACACACACAAATCCATTCTCAGACACACAGTCACACAGACATATACACCACCCACAACGACACAGACAGACACACAGACACATGGAAACACACAAGCAGACACATATAAACATACAGAGACACATATAAACATGCATAGCTAGTCAGAGACACACAAGCACTCACAGAGACACATACAAACACACATACAAACATATACAAACAAACACACAAGCAGATAGATATGCAAACAACCAATGGGTTCATAATCCCCAAGCCTTCTGACCAGGGCTCTGACCAGGGTCCTAAAAGGGTCCAGAGAGGTCTGTGCAGCTGGGAAAGGATTGCACCCACTGCCCTGTGAGGTGTGCAGCATGGTTAGAGGACTCTACAGTGTGGTGAACAAAGGATTAGGGATAATTTCTCCAGCATGAACAGAGGTATAAGATGACCAAGTGTCCAGGACTACTTGGAACCAAGGAAGTTCTCTGTACAGATGTCAGTTTAAAAACAGGGAAAGTCCTGAGCAAATGGGGAGAACTGGTCTCCTAAGGGAGCAACGATTGAGAAGTGTAGAGAGATTTGCTGAAGTCTTAAGATGTGAAAGCAACTAACAAAAAAGATACCCCACGTATATGGGCACACAGTGGGGCAGGGGCTATAACAGAGAATCAGGAAGGTGGGATCCAGGAGTGACCTGAGGATAAGAGGAATAATTGATAGGATTCTGTGTGATACCCTCAGACAAAAGCTGATGCGTCCTTTGGAGTTTCTGTGGGCTAGTCATAAAATTCCTGGCCAGAGTCTCAGGGTTTGAGCTGGTTGTAGGAGCAGTGCTGGCAGACACCCTCTCTCCCACCACTATGAGAATCTGCTGCCCTTGCAATTCTCTATCTTCACTCTGTGATTGACCCATTATTTGTTCCCCACAAGATACAGCTCTCTGGATGTTTCTCATTCATTATTTTCACAGTCTTCTTTCACTCACTAAACAGACAAGCCTTGAGCATCCACTGTGTGCCAGGCACTTTAGGGAGTCAGTGAGAATAAAACTTGCCCTCTCATCTAAGAAGGCAGATGCACAGGAATTGAGACACACGCATAGTGAATTGTGATTTGGTACATGCTAGACATGAGGAAGTGTCTACAGAGACTGTTAAGAAAGGAGACTGATAAACACTGGAGGAAAGACTTCCCTCAAACCATAACAATTAAGCTGGAATCTGGAAGATGAGAAGAGATTTGCTAGTCTAAGGGGAGGGGACTCCTCTAGGAAGGAAAACCTGCTTGTGTCAAGGTGCAAAAGAGCCTGGTGTATTCAAGTACTGCATTCGAGGATGTCAAGGAAGGTTCCATGTCAGGAGCAAAAGAAAAGAAGGCAAGAGACAAAGGGCTGTTTAGAAGACAGTCGGGAAGGGGGTAGCTCTGGGGATACTCAGAGTGACCTTGATGCCTACTTTGTCCCACTGTCTCTCAGCATCTCCATGAAAAGAAAGGCTATTTCTTGTTCTGGTGGCTGCGAGGCCTTTATGGATACCAGGATATCACTGATCCTTGGCCCAAGAAGATTGGTCAATAACACCCAGAAGTTCATCGCCGCCACACCACGGGGTTCCGAGGTGAAGGGTCATGCCCGAGGGTCACTCCCAGTCTCCAAACCCAAGAAGCATCTCCAGGGCCAACCTCTCTTCCTCTCTCTCTAACAGCAGTACGTTTCATGTTTTGCGGTCAATGCCCTGTCCTCTATTATCTTCATCATCAATGGCATCAACTACCCAGTCCAAGCCCAAGCCTACATCCTCAAGGTGAGGGGAGAACCCTGAGGGGGGATTCTCAAATAGGAAGTTTCAGGAAGCCTTGGGCTGCTGCTGGGAAGAGGTCGCCCTCTGCAGGATATCTTGCACTATTGCAGATGCTGCTGAGCACTGGAGCTGTCCAGAGCCTCCCACAACATGAACCCCTTGAGAGTAAAGGGCCGTCTGGGACACTGATCATCCTGAAATAAATGTGGAGACACCACGCCATGCTGGCATGGTGGGAGTCACAAGGAGAGGGGATCACTCAGGTCCTCAGTGTTCAAAGAGCTTCACTTTAATCTGAACCCTCAGATAGATGAACATGGAAAGTCAGCTCTAGCAGTCCTTGAAATAAGTCATGTGACACGGAGAATGGCTGGGGACAGTCCCAGTGTGCTGTCCCACCATAGGGATTAACAGTCTCCCTTCCCTTCTCACAGTTTTCCTGGTTTGGATGATAAATTACATTGTCACCCTAGTTCTAGGATGCATCTTCCCCTAGCTCTGGCCGGGTGCCCCCTTTGTGAGTCATGCTACCTGACCCCTCTGTAGGAAGGATGGATGCTAATGTGAATAAAGGGTGCACAGTGACTGCTCAGCCTTGGCACAGGGTGGAGGCTTCATTTCAGCTGCCTGAGGGAGTTCAGAGCTGGCTAATGGGCTCATAGAAGACTTTGAGGAAGGGAGGGAATTTCAGGAATTCTAAAACTGTAAACTCATGAAGCCATATGGAGGGTTGCTTGGCTCTAGGCAAAACTGTACTGGATTCCATGCAAATGGCATCCCAAGGTGCTCTGCACTGGGGCACTGGGAACTTACTCGGGGTGATGAGGGCTACAGACTCACTGGTGGAGATGGCAAACCACAGTACATTACCCACCCAAGCCTGGAGTGGCCAAAGAGGGTGAGTGCGGGCTGAAGGAGGTTTCCCAGAGTCCCTAAGTTAAGTCTTCAAGAACGTGTTGTGGGCACTGCTCTATTTAAGATGGATAACCAACAATGAGTTACTGTGTAGCATGGGGAACTATGCTTAATTATATGACAACCTGGATGGGTGGGGTATTTTTGGAACCAGGATACATGGATATATATGGTTGAGTCCATTTACTGTCCACCTGAAACTCAGAATATTGTTAATCAGCTATACTCCAATACAAAATAAAGTTTTTTTAAATAAAATATGGGCTGTGGGGACGCAGGAGAAGAACCAGCATTCTCTGCATAGAAAATAAGAAGCAGGAGTCAGAAGGAAAGAAAAGGGGAGAGAGGACAACTATGGACACTCTTTTTCTTTTCTAAAAATTTTCTTTAACTTTGGCTAATCTTCAGTATTGCGTTAAGTTCTACTGCACAGCAATGTGACTCAGTTATACACATGCAGAAATATATATTCTTTTTCTTATTCTTTTTCATGTGGTTTATGACTGGGTAGTTAATATATTTCCTTATACTCTACAGTAGGACTTTGTGGTTTATCATTCCTCTGTATCCCCAACTCCCAGTCCTCCCCTCCTTCACACCCTTCTTCAATGGCAACCTCAAGTCTGCTATTTTTGGTTGTGGATTAAGTCTTATATCCCCTGCTAAGGAGAAAATCCCTTGATACTTACCAAAGGAGGGAAGTAAAACCAAGATTCGTGCTGGGTCTGGATATTTGTGGGAGTCTCACATAAGGGCTCAGGCTGACTGGTGTATGTCTCTGACTCCCCCAGGATTCTAGAGGCCACTGCTATACCACCTTTCAAGAGAACACAGTGAGGACATCTAGAGAGACCTGGATCCTGGGTGACAACTTCCTGATGCTGTATTTATCAGTCTTTGATCGAGGAAATGACAGGATTGCCCTGGCACAGGCATTGTAAATGCTTGGAGTGGTTCAGGTATCAGTAAGGCCGCTCCAAACAAACACTAAATCACACTTAGGGTACTCCTGCCCAGGATGCTGGTGAACTGTATTTGGTGGTCTGCACATCCTATTACAATAAAGAATAAAGGGTTTCACTCGTAATTGTGCTGAAACAAACGGGTGCCACTGTTTGTGTCTGGGAGGTGTACAATGATCGGGACAGATCTAGAACAAAGTCTGAATCACAGTTGAGAGGAGCCCACCACCCCCTGGCTTCAAGGAAAGGGGAGACTCATTGAAATGACTCTGGGAATTCAGGACACAAGACTCAGAGCAAATGCAAATATCTCAGTGACTGGACCCAAGAAATCAGAAGTCATCAGTTCTCTATTTCACACCCTCACTCTTTCATTCCCTCTTCTTTGCTGGTCTTAGCCTGACAACTTTCTTCCTTAAGGCTTCTACACATAGTGAGGGAGTCCAAGATACCTGCCCTAGGGTTTTATATCCTGAAGGCATCTCCAATAAGGAAAGAAAAGATTGAAGACATCAGAGTTCAAGGGTGTTTTCTGAATGACCCACCTCAGATCACATGTACAGTCCTAGATCAGCCATCCTGGCAGGGCCATGGGATCCTATGATTGGCTTTACATGGTCTTGTGGCCCTGACCCAGCAGCACACATGATTGTCAATTTCCTCCAGAACTACATGACTGAAGCTGGTGAAAGGCAGCCCCAAAGAAAGGGACTGGGAGATAGTCTAGGCCATGGAAGAGTTTGTGATGACCCACCAACTCCACGACCTCCTCATTCAGAGGAATTATAAGGGGTAATGAAATAGACTCTCTTCATCCCATCTCAGATGAACTTATCACTAGGCTTCTCTTCCAGGGGAGTTTGGGTGAGGTACTCCATGGAGAGCTGGTTCCCTTTTGCCCCACACCTAGTCACCAGGTCTCTGCCACATATGCCTGCTCTGTCCTTTCCAGTCCTACTTGCTAAGTGATGGACCCAGTGGATCCCTGAGCCATCCTCCTCCTCCAGGGCACACAATGCCCATTCCTTGGACTCCAATGCTGCTGGGGAGAATGCAACGCATGTATCTGGAGACCCAGGGTACACAGAGCATTCAGCCTTTTTGAGCTTCTCCATGGGTGGGGCTACGAACTGTTTGCTTGGAGCTGCCATGGTTAGGCACTTTTGCAGTGGAAGCATCCATTCTTTCCACCTGGAGGCCCTCAGTAGATGCCTCACCTGAGACACCAGGGTTCAAATGTTGATTTTCTATTAGATTCACTGGTTTGATCTCCTTGTTGTATAAGGGACTCTCAAGAATCTCTCAAGCACCACAGTTCAAAAGCTCAATTCTTTGGCATTCACCGTTTCTTATGGTCCAGATTGCACATCTGTACATGATTACTGGAAAAACCATAGCTTTGACACTACAGACCTCTGTAGCAAAGTGAGTCTCTGCTTTTTAACACACTGTGCAAGTTTTTCATAGCCTATCTTCCTTCCAAGGAGCAAGTATGTTTTAATTTTGTGGCTGCAGTCAAGGTCCATAGTCATTTTGGAGCCCAAGGAAACAAAATCTGCCCACTGTTTCCATTTTTCCCTCATCTAAATGCCATGAAGTGATGGGACTGGATGCCATGAATTTTGAGTATCTTTTTGTGAATAGTTTTTTGAATGTTGAGTTTAAGCTAGTTTTTTCATCTCCTCTCCTCATCGAGAGGCTCTTTAGTTCTTCTTTGCTTTCTATTATTAGGGTAGTGTTATCTTCATATCTGTGGATGTTGATACTTCTCCCAGCAATCTTGATTCCAGCTTGGGATTTATCCAGACCAGCATATTGAATGATGTATCCTACATATAAGTTACATAACCAGAGTGACAATGTATACCTTGTCATGGTCCTTTCCCAATTTTAAATCTTTCCATTGTCCCATGTCTGATTCTATATGCTGCTTTTCGACCTACAAAGAGACTTGTAAGGAGAAATGTAAGGTGATCTGGTACTCCAATTTCCTTAAGAATTTTCCACAGTTTGTTGTGGTCCACACAGTGAAAGGCTTCAGCATAGTCAGTGAAGCAGATGGGAATGTTTTTCTGGGATTCCCTTGCTTTCTCTATGATCCAATGGATGTTGGCAATTTGATCCCTGGTTGCTCAAACAATTTTGTATATCTAGAAGTTCTAAGTCCATGTACTGTTGAAACTTAGCTTGAAGGATATTGAGCATTACCTTGCTAGCAAGTGAGATGAGCAAAATGGCATGATAGGTTGAACATTCTTTGGAATTGCCATTCTTTTGCATTGGAATGAAAACTGACCTTTTCCAGCACTGTGGCCACTGATGAGTTTTCCAAATTTGCTGACACATTGAATGCAGCACTTTTACAGCCTCATTCTTTAGGATTTTTAAACAGCTCAGAAAAATTTCATCACCTTCCCTAGCTTTTCTTTTAGTGATGCTTCCTAAAGCCCACTTGACTTCATACTCCAGCATATCCGGCTTTATGTGAGTGACCCCAGCATCATCCCTATCTTGGTCATTATGGCCATTTTTGTATAGTCATTTTGTGCATTCTTGCCACCTCTTCTTAATTTCATCTGCTTCTGTTAGGTCTTTATGTCCTTTGTTGTGCCCATCTTTGCACGAAGTGTTCCTCTGGTATCTCCACTTTTCTTGAAGAGATCTATACTCGTTACAATTCTATTTGTTTTCCTCTAAATCTTGCACTATTCACTTATGAAGACTTTCTTACCTCTCCTTGCTATTCTCTGGAAGTCTGCATTCCATTGGATATATCTTTCCCTTTCTCCTTTGTCTTTCACTTCTCTTATTTTCTCAGCTACTTTTAAGGCCTCCTCAGGCAACCACTTTGCTTTGTCACATTTGTTTTTCTTGAGGATGGTTTTGATGACCACCTCCTGTACCATGTTACTAACCTCCATCCTTAGTTCTTCAGGCTAACAGACCTAATACTTGAAACTATTTTTCATCTCCACTATATAATCAGAAAGGATGTGATTTAGGTCATAGCTGAATGTTCTAGTGGTTTTCCTTACTTTCTTCAATTTAAATGTGAATAATGTTTGCTTCTGCCTAAGCATTGCTTCCAGATCACCACCCACCACTCCCAGTGGATGTGAAGCAAAAGCACACAATTTGAGGACTGTTACCCAGGGATTGTGCTTGGCTTTTCACACGCTTCTCTGTGTGAGTTTGATCAAGTCTCTTAACCTCAGTTTTCTCATGCACCATGATGATAATTCCACTTTCTAGATTGCACGTGTGCCTGCTGAGAAAAAGTGGTCCTGAGAGGGCTTTCTGGGTTCCTGAGTCTGGAACAAATATGCATTATTCTGCCTCCTGGGGAGAAGGAAATATTCTGTTTAGAGGTTATGCTGCCATCCCCAAGGCTAAATATTGATTCAAGCCAAATGACATATATCTCTGAACCCTGACCCAGAACTCTGACTGAGCCGATGCTTCTGTTTTCTGGGCTCCCACAAGAGCTAATGATTACTCGTCAGATTACGTCCTTCCTCAGCCTTACCAGTCAGCCTTTCCTTGTCAACTACTCCCCTGAAATCACACTGCAAGGAGAGTCGTAAAGGCTCTTGGTCTCTTGTCAGTTAACCACATGTCCAGCATAGCAACAAGTAGCTGTTATGGCTACTTGTCATAGCAATAAGTATGGCAACATGTACAGTTCAATCTCAGCCTGTTAAATTAATCCTTCCCCATTTGGCCCTTCATGTTTAAAATACCTATAGTTGCCTTAGTAACCTTCCTATGCTTGCTGTTTAATGTCAAAATATGTGTGGACCTCATCTAGTTTTCTTTCCCAAGCATAATTCCAACCATGCAATGAAGTAACCAAACATTTAGTCATCTAAATACCTTCAGGAATTGACAAAAACAATATTTGTTAGCCATCTGTATGTCTTCTTTGGAGAAATGTCTACTTAGTTCTTTGACCCATTTTTTGATTGGGTCTTTTATTTTTCTGGAGTTGAGCTGCAGGAGTTGCTTGTACATTTTTGAGATTAATTCTTTATCAGTTGCTTCATTTGTTATTATTTTCTCCCAATCTGAAGGCTGTCTTTTCATCTTGCTTATAGTTTCCTTTGTTGTGCAGAAGCTTTTCATTTTAATTAGGTCCCATTTTTTTTTCTTTTTGCTTTTATTTCCAATATTCTGGGAGGTGGGTCATAGAGATTCCTGCTGTGATTTATGTCAGAAAGTGTTTTGCCTATGTTCTACTCTAGGAGTTTTATAGTTTCTGGTTGTACATTTAGATCTTTAATCCATTTTGAATTAATTTTTTATTTTATTTTATTTTTAAACTTCAAACACTGTATTAGTTTTGCCAAATATCAAAACGAATCCGCCACAGGTATACATGTGTTCCCCATCCTGAACCCTCCTCCCTCCTCCCTCCCCACACCATCCCTCTGGGTCGTCCCAGTGCACCAGCCCCAAGCATCCAGTATCGTGCATCGAACCTGGACTGGCAACTCGTTTCATACATGATATTACACATGTTTCAATGCCATTCTCCCAAATCTTCCCACCCTCTCCCTCTCCAACAGAGTCCATAAGACTGTTCTATACATCAGTGTCTCTTTTGCTGTCTCGTACACAGGGTTAGTGTTACCATCTTTCTAAATTCCATATATATGCGTTAGTATACTGTATTGGTGTTTTTCTTTCTGGCTTACTTCCCTCTGTATAACAGGCTCCAGTTTCATCCACCTCATTAGAACTGATTCAAATGTGTTCTTTTTAATGGCTGAGTAGTACTCCATTGTGTATATGTACCATAGCTTTCTTATCCATTCATCTGCTGATGAACATCTAGGTTGCTTCCATGTCTTGGCTATTATAAACAGTGCTGCGATGAACATTGGGGTACATGTGTCTCTTTCCCTTCTGGTTTCCTCAGTGTGTATGCCCAGCAGTGGGATTGCTGGATCATAAGGCAGTTCCATTTTCAGTTTTTTAAGGAATCTCCACACTGTTCTCCATAGTGGCTGTACTAGTTTGCATTCCCACCAACAGTGTAAGAGGGTTCCCTTTTCTCCACACCCTCTCCAGCATTTATTGCTTGTAGACTTTCGGATTGCAGCCATTCTGACTGGTGTGAAATGGTACCTCATAGTGGTTTTGATTTGCATTTCTCTGATAATGAGTGATGTTGAGCATCTTTTCATGTGTTTGTTAGCCATCTGTATGTCTTCTTTGGAAAAATGTCTATTTAGTTCTTTGGCCCATTTTTTGATTGGGTCATTTATTTTTCTGGAGTTGAGCTGTAGGAGTTGCTTCTATATTTTTGAGATTAGTTGTTTGTCAGTTGCTTCATTTGCTATTATTTTCTCCCATTCTGAAGGCTACCTTTTCACCTTGCTAATAGTTTCCTTTGATGTGCAGAAGCTTTTAAGTTTAATTAGGTCCCATTTGTTTATTTTTGCTTTCATTTCCAGTACCAGATAAAATAGACTTTAAAACAAGGGCTGTGAAAAGAGACAAAGATGGTTACTACATAATGATCAAAGGATCAATCCAAGAAGAAGATATAACAATTATAAATATATATGCACCCAACACGGGAGCATCACAATATGCAAGACAAACGCTAACAACTATGAAAGGAGAAATTAACAATAACACAGTAATAGTGGGAGACTTTAATACCCCACTCACACCTATGGATAGATCAACTAAACAGAAAATTAACAAGGAAACACAAACTTTAAACGATACAATAGACCAGTTAGACCTAATTGATATCTATAGGATATTTCATCCCAAAACAATGAATTTCACCTTTTTCTCAAGCGCACATGGAAACTTCTCCAGGATAGATCACATCCTGAGCCATAAAAATAGCCTTGGTAAATTCAAAAAAATAGAAATCATTCCAAGCATCTTTTCTGACCACAATGCAGTAGGATTAGATCTCAATTACAGGAGAAAAACTATTAAAAATTCCAACATATGGAGGCTGAACAACACGCTGCTGAATAACCAACAAATCACAGAAGAAATCAAAAAAGAAATCAGAATTTGCATAGAAACGAATGAAAATGAAAACACAACAACCAAAAACCTGTGGGACACTGTAAAAGCAGTCCTAAGGGGAAAGTTCATAGCAATACAGGCATACCTCAAGAAATAAGAAAAAAGTCAAATACATAACCTAACTCTACACCTAAAGCAACTAGAAAAGGAAGAAATGAAGAACCCCAGGGTTAGTAGAAGGAAAGAAATCTTAAAAATTAGAGCAGAAATAAATGCAAAAGAAACAAAAGAGACCATAGCAAAAATCAACAAAGCCAAAAGCTGGTTCTTTGAAAGGATAAATAAAATTGACAAACCATTAGCCAGACTCATCAAGAAACAAAGGGAGAAAAATCAAATCAATAAAATTAGAAATGAAAATGGAGAGATCACAACAGATAACACAGAAATACAAAGGATCGTACGAGACTACTATCAACAATTGTATGCCAATAAAATGGACAACGTGGAAGAAATGGACAAATTCTTAGAAAAGTACAACTTTCCAAAACTGGACCAGGAAGAAATAGAAAATCTTAACAGACCCATCACAAGCACGGAAATTGAAACTGTAATCAAAAATCTTCCAGCAAACAAAAGCCCAGGTCCAGATGGCTTCACAGCTGAATTCTACCAAAAATTTAGAGAAGAGCTAACACCTATCCTGCTCAAACTCTTCCAGAAAATTGCAGAGGAAGGTAAATTTCCAAACTCATTCTATGAGGCCACCATCACCCTAATACCAAAACCTGACAAAGATCCCACAAAAAAAAAAAAAAAAAAGAAAACTACAGGCCAATATCACTGATGAACATAGATGCAAAAATCCTTAACAAAGTTTTAGCAATCAGAATCCAACAACACATTTAAAAGATCATACACCATGACCAAGTGGGCTTTATCCCAGGGATGCAAGGATTCTTCAACATCCGCAAATCAATCAATGTAATACACCACATTAACAAATTGAAAAACAAAAACCATATGATTATCTCAATAGATGCAGAGAAAGCCTTTGACAAAATTCAACATCCATTTATGATAAAAACTCTCCAGAAAGCAGGAATAGAAGGAACATACCTCAACATAATCAAAGCTATATATGACAAACCCACAGCAAACATTATCCTCAATGGTGAAAAATTGAAAGCATTTCCTCTAAAGTCAGGAACAAGACAAGGGTGCCCACTTTCACCATTACTATTCAACATAGTTTTGGAAGGGTTGGCCACAGCAATCAGAATGGAAAAAGAAATAAAAGGAATCCAAATTGGAAAAGAAGAAGTAAAGCTCTCACTGTTTGCAGATGACATGATCCTCTACATAGAAAACACTAAAGACTCCACCAGAAAATTACTAGAACTAATCAATGATTATAGTAAAGTAGCAGGATATAAAATCAACACACAGAAATCCCTTGCATTCCTATACACTAATAATGAGAAAACAGAACGAGAAATTAAGGAAACAATTCCATTCACCATTGCAACGGAAAGAATAAAATACTTAGGAACATGTCTACCTAAAGAAACTAAAGACCTATATATAGAAAACTATAAAACACTGGTGAAAGAAATCAAAGAGGACACTAATAGATGGAGAAATATACCGTGTTCATAGATTGGAAGAATCAATATAGTGAAAATGAGTATACTACCCAAAGCAATTTATAGATTCAATGCAATCCCTATCAAGCTACCAACGGTATTCTTCACAGAGCTAGAACAAATAATTTCACAATTTGTATGGAAATACAAAAAACCTCGAATAGCCAAAGCTATCTTGAGAAAGAAGAATGGAACTGGTAATAAACTCAAAATGGATTAAAGACCTAAACGTAAGACCAGAAACTATAAAACTCCTAGAGGAGAACATAGGCAAAATACTCTCTGACATACATCACAGCAGGATCCTGTATGACCCACCTCCCAGAATATTGGACATTTTGAGTTAATTTTTGTGTATGGTGTTAGAAAGCATTCTAGTTTCATTCTTTTACAAGTGGTTGACCAGATTTCCCAGCACCACTTGTTAAAGAGATTGTCTTTAATCCATTGTATATTCTTGCCTCCTTTGTCAAAGATAAGGTATCCATAGGTGTGTGGATTTATATCTGGGCTTTCTATTTTGTTCCATTGGTCTATATTTCTTTTTTTTTTTTTAATTTTCAGTTTATTTATTTATTTTTTTAAAATTTTATCCATTGGTCTATATTTCTGTCTTTGTGCCAGTACCATACTGTCTTGTTGACTGTGGCTTTGTAGTAGAGCCTGAAGTTAGGCAGGTTGATTCCTCCAGGTCCATTCCCCTTCTCAAGATTGCTTTGGCTATTCAAGGTTTTTTTGTATTTCCATACAAATTGTGAAATTATTTGTTCTAGATCTGTGAAAAATACCCTTGGTATCTTGATAAGGATTGCATTGAATCTATAGATCGTTTTGGGTAATATACTCATTTTCACTATATTGATTCTTCCAATACATGAACATGGTATATTTCTCCATCTATTAGTGTCCTCTTTGATTTCTTTCATCAGTATTTTATAGTTTTATATATATAGATCTTTTTTTTTTCTTTAGGTAGATATAGTCATAAATATTTTATTCTTTTCGTTGCAATGGTGAATGGAAATGTTTCCTTAATTTTCCTTTTTATTTTCTCATTATAAGTGTATAGGAATGCAAGGGATTTCTGTGTGTTGATTTTATATCCTGCAACTTAACTATAATCATTGATTAGTTCTAGTAATTTTCTGGTGGAGTCTTTAGGGTTTTCTATGTAGAGGATCATGTTATCTGCAAATGGTGAGAGCTTTACTTCTTCTTTTACAATTTGGATTCCCTTTATTTCTTTTTCCGTTCTGATTGCTGTGGCCAACACTTCCAAAACTACGTTGAATAGTAGTGGTGAGCGTGAGCACCCTTGTCTTGTTCCTGGCTTTAGGGGAAATGCTTTCATTTTTTCACCATTGAGGATAATGCTTGCTGTGGGTTTGTCATATATAGCTTTTATTATATTGAGGTATGTTCCTTCTAGTCCTACATTCTGGAGGGTTTTTATCATAAATGGATGTTGAATTTTGTCAAAGGCTTTCTCTGCATCTATTGAGATAATCATATGGTTTTTGTTTTTCAATTTGTTAATGTGGTGTATTACATTGATTGATTTGCGGATGTTGAAGAATCCTTGCATCCCTGGGATAAAGCCCACTTGATCATGGTGTATGATCTTTTTAATGTGTTGCTGCATTCTGATTGCTAGAACTTCATTAAGGATTTTTACATCTATGTTCATCAGTGATATTGGCCTGTAGTTTTATTTTTTTGTGGCATCTTTGTCAGGTTTTGGTATTAGGGTGATGGTGGCCTCATAGAATGAGTTTGGCAGTTTGTCTTCCTCTGCAATTTTCTGGAAGAGTTTGAGTAGGATAGGAGTTAGCTCTTCACTAAATTTTTGGTAGAATACAGCTGTGAAGCCATCTGGTCCTGGGCTTTTTTTTTGCTGGAAGATTTCTGATTACAGTTTCAATTTCCATGTTTGTGATGTGTCTGTTAAGATTTTCTATTTCTTCCTGGTTCAGTTTTGGAAAGTTGTACGTTTCTAAGAATTTGTCCATTTCTTCCAAGTTGTCCATTTTATTGGCATATAATTGCTGATAGTAGTCTCTTATGATCCTTTGTATGTCTGTTTTGTCTGTTGTGATCTCTCCATTTTCATTTCTAATTTTATTGATTTGATTCTTCTCCCTTTGTTTCTTGATGAGTCTGGCTAATGGTTTGTCAATTTTATTTATCCTCTCAAAGAACCAGCGTTTGGCTTTGTTGATTTTTGCTATGGTCTATTTTGGGGGTTTTTTTGCATTATTTCTGCCAGAATTTTGACGATTTCTTTCCTTCTACTAACACTGGTGTTCTTCATTTCTTCCTTTTCTAGTTGCTTTAGGTGTAGAGTTAGGTTATGTATTTGACTTTTTTCTTATTTCTTGACGTATGCCTGTATTGCCATGAACCTTCCCCTTAGCACAAATTTTACAGTGTCCCACAGGGTTTGGGTTGCTTTGTTTCCATTTTTGTTCATTTCTATGCATATTTTGATTTCTTTTTTTATTTCTTCTGTTATTTGTTGGTTATTGAGCAGCGTGTTGTTCAGCCTCCCTATGTTGGAATTTTTAATAGTTTTCTCCTGTAATTGAGATCTAATCTTACTGCATTGTGGTCACAAAAGATGCTTGGAATGATTTCAGTTTTTCTGAATTTACCAGGGCTAGATTTATGGCCCTGTCTGTGATCTATCTTGAAGAAGATTCCGTGTGCACTTGAGAAAAAGGTGAAATTTGTTATTTGGGGGTAAAATGTCCTATAGATATCAATTAGGTCTAACAGGTCTATTGTATCATTTAACTTTGTGTTTCCTTGCTAATTTTCTGTTTAGTTGTTCTAGCCATAGGTGTGAGTGGGGTATTAAAGTCTCCCACTATTACTGTGTTATTGTTAATTTCCCCTTTCATACTTGTTAGCATTTGTCTATGCATTGTGATGCTCCTATGCTGGGTTCATTTATATTCATAATAATTATATCTTATTCTTGGATTAATATTTTGATAATTTTGTAGTGTCCTTCTTTGTCTCTTTTCACAGCCTTTGTTTTATTTTTTTAATTTAAATTTATTTATTTCAATTAGGGTCTAATTACTTTACAATATTGTGTTGGTTTTGCCATACATCAACATGAATCCACCACAGGTGTACATGTGTTCCCAATCCTGAACCCCTCTCCCACCTCCTTCCCCATACCATCCCTCTGGGTCATCCCAGTGCACCAGCCGCAAGCTTCCTGTATCCTGCATAACCTAGCCTGGCAATTCATTTCTTATATGATATTATGCATGTTTCAGTGCCATTCTCCCAAATCATCCTCCCCTCCCTCTCCACAGAGTCCAAAAGACTGTTCTACACATCTATGTCTCTTTTGCTGTCTCGCATACAGGGGTACTGTTACCATCTTTCTAAAATCCATATATATGCATTAGTGTACTGTATTGGTGTTTTTCTTTTTGGCCTACTTCACTCTGTATAATCGGCTCCAGTCTCATCCACCTCATTTGAACTGATTCAAATGTATTCTTTTTAATAGCTGAGTAATACTCCATTGTGTATAGGTACCACAGCTTTCTTATAAATTCATCTGCTGATGGACATCTAGGTTGCTTCCATGTCCTGGCTATTATAAACAGTGCCGCGATGAACATTGGGGTACATGTGTCTCTTTCAATTCTGGTTTCCTTGGTGTGTATGCCCAGCAGTGGGACTGCTGGGTCATAAGGCAGTTCTATTTCCAGTTTTTTAAGGAATCTCTACACTGTTCTCCATAGTGGCTGTACTAGTTTGCATTCCCACCAACAGTGTAAGAGGGGTTCCCTTTTCTCCACACCCTCTCCAGCATTTATTGCTTGTAGACTTTTGGATTGCAGCCATTCTGACTGGTGTAAAATAATACCTCATTGTGGTTTTGATTTGCATTTCTCTGATAATGACTGATGTTGAGCATCTTTTCATGCGTTTGTTAGCCATCTGTATGTCTTCTTTGGAGAAATGTCTGTTTATTTCTTTTGCCCATTTTTTGATTGGGTCATTTATTTTTCTGGAATTGAGCTGCATGAGTTGCTTGTGTATTTTTGAGATTAGTTGTTTGTCAGTTGCTTCATTTGCTATTATTTTCTCCCATTCTGAAGGCTGTCTTTTCACCTTGCTTATGGTCCAGACGGCTTCACAGCTGAAGTCTACCAAAAATTTAGAGAAGAGCTGACACCTCTCCTATTCAAACTCTTCCAGGAAATTGCAGAGGAAGGTAAATTTCCAAACACATTCTATGAGGCCACCATCACCCTAATACCAAAACCTGACAAAGATGCCGCAAAAAAAGAAGACTACAGGCCAATATCACTCATGAACATAGATGCAAAAATTCTTAACAAAATTCTAGCAATCAGAATCCAACAACACATGAAAAAGATCATATACCATGACCAAGTGGGCTTTATCCCAGGGATGCAAGGATGCTTCAATATCAGCAAATCAATCAATGTAATATACCACATTAACAAATTGAAAAATAAAAGACATAGGATTATCTCAGTAGACGCAGAGAAAGCCTTTGACAAAATTCAACATCCAATTATTGTAAAAACTCTCCAGAAAGCAGGAATAGAAGGAACGTACCTCAACATAATAAAAGCTATATATGACAAACCCACAGCAAACATTATCCTCAATGGTGAAAAATTGAAAGCATTTCCCCTAAAGTCAGGAACAAGACAAGGTGCCCAGTCTCACCACTACTATTCAGCATAGTTTTGGAAGTTTTGGCCACAGCAATCAGATCAGAAAAAGAAATAAAAGGAATCCAAATTGGAAAAGAAGAAGTAAAACTCTCACTGTGTGCAGATGACATGATCCTCTATGTATAAAACCCTAAAGACTCCACCAGAAATCAATGCATATAGTAAAGTTGCAGGATATAAAATCGACACACAGAAATCCCTTGCATTCCTATACACTAATAATGAGAAAATAGAGAAATTAAGGAAATATTTCCATTCACCACTGCAACAAAAAGAATAAAATACTTAGGACTATATCTACCTAAAGAAACTAAAGACCTATATATAGAAAACTATAAAACACTGATGAAAGAAATCAAAGAGGACACTAATAGATGGAGAAATATACCGTGTTCATGGATCGGAAGAATCAATATAGTGAAAATGAGTATACTACCCAAAGCAATCTATAGATCCAGTGTAATCCCTATCAAGATACCAAGGGTATTTTTCACAGAGCTAGAACAAATAATTTCACAATTTGTATGGAAATACAAAAAACCTTGAATAGCCACAGCAATCTTGAGAAAGAAGAATGGACCTGGAGGAATCAACTTGCCTGACTTCAGGCTCTTCTACAAAGCCACAGTCATCAAGACAGTATGGTACTGGCACAAAGACAGAAATATAGATCAATGGAACAAAATAGAAAGCCCAGAGATAAACCCACGCACCTATGGACAGCTTATCTTTGATAAAGGAGGCAAGAATATACAATAGAGAAAAGACAATCTCTTTAACAAGTCAGGCTGGGGAAACTGGTCAACCACTTGTAAAAGAATGAAACTAGAACACTTTCTAACACCATCCACAAAAATAAACTGAAAATGGATTAAAGATCTAAACATAAGACCAGAAACTATAAAACTCCTAGAGGAAAACATAGGCAAAACACTCTCCGACATAAATCACAGCATGGTCCTCTATGACCCACCTCCCAGAATATTGGAAATAAAAGTAAAAATAAACAAATGGAATCTAATTAAAATTAAAAGCTTCTGCACAACTGCCTTTGTTTTCAAGTATATTTTATCTGATATGAGGATTGCTACTTCTGCTTTCTTTTGGTCTCTATTTGCATGGAATCTGTTTTTCCAACCCTTCACTTTCAATCTGACTTTGTCCCTTGTTTTGAGGTGGGTCTCTTGTAGACAACATATATAGGGGTCTTGTTTTTGTATCCATTCAGCAAGTCTTTGTCTTTTGGTTTGGGGCATTCAACCCATTTACATTCAAGGTAACTATTGATAAGTATGATCCTGTTGTCATTTACTTCCTTGTTTTTGGTTCGCGTTTATACATCCTTTCTGTCTTTCCTGTCTAGATAAGATCCTTTAACATTTGTTGGAGAGCTGGTTTGGTGGTGCTGAATTCTCTCAGCTTTTGCTTGTCTGTAAAGCTTTTGATTTCTCCTTCATATTTGAATGAGATCCTTGCTGGGTACAGTAATTTGGGCTGTAGGTTTTTTTCTTTCATCACTTTAAGTATGCCCTGCCATTCCCTTCTGGCCTGAAGAGTTTGTATTCAAAGATCAGCTGCTATCCTTGTAGGAATCCCCCTTTATGCTATTTGTTGTTTTACCCTTGCTGCTTTTAATATTTGTTCTTTGTGTTTGATCTTTGTTAATTTGATTAATATATGTCTTGGGGTGTTTCACCTTGGGTTTATCCTTTTTGGGACTCTCTGGGTTTCTTGGACTTGCGTGATTATTTCCTTCCCCAATTTAGGGAAGTTTTCAACTATTATCTCCAGTATTTTCTCATGGTCTTTCTTTTTGTCTTCTTCTTCTGGGACTCCTCTGATTTGAATATTGGGGTGTTTAACATTGTCCCAGAGGTCTCTGAGATTGTCCTCATTTCTTTTGATTCGTTTTTGTTTGTTTGTTTTTCCTCTCTGTTTCATTGACTTCTATCATTCTATCTTCTACCTCACTTATCCTATCTTCTGCCTCCGTTATTCTACCGTTGGTTCCCTCCAGAGTGTTTTTGATCTCATTGATTGCATTATTCGTTATATATTGACTCCTTTTTATTTCTTCTAGGTCCTTATTAAACCTTTCTTGTATCTTCTCAATCCTTGTCTCCAGGCTATTTACCTATAATTCCTTTTTGTTTTCAAGATTTTGGATCATTTTCCCTATCATTATTAGAAATTCTTTATCAGGTAGATTCCCTATCTCTTCCTCTTTTGTTTCACTTCCTGGGCATTTATCCTGTTCCTTTACCTGCTGGGTATTTCGCTGCCACTTCATCTTGTTTATATTGCTGTGTTTGGGGTCACCTTTCTCCAATTATGGCAGTTTGTGGAGTTTTCTTTATTGTGGAGTTTCCTCATTGTGGGTGGGTTTGGATGGGTGGCTTATCAAGGTTTCCTGGTTAGGGAAGCTTGTGTCGGTGTTCTGGTGGGTGGAGCTGGATTTCTTCTCTCTGAAGTGCAATGAAGTGTCCAGTAATTAGTTATGAGATGTCAGTGGGTTTGGAGTGTCTTTGGGCAGCCTGAATTTTGAAGCTCAGGGCTATGTTCCTGTGTTGCTGGAGAATTTGCCTGGTATGTCTTGCTCTGGAACTTGTTGGCCATTCGGTGGTGCTTGGTTTCAGTGTAGGTGTGGAGGTGTTTGATGAGCTCCTATCAATTAATGTTGCCTGGAGTCAGGAGTTCTCTGGTGTTCTCAGGATTTGGACTTAAGCCTCCTGCTTCTGGTTTTCAGTCTTATTTTTACAGTAGTCTCAAGACTTCTCCTAGGACTTTCTCTGGTGTTGTTGTGGACAGTGTGGTGTCAGTTCACTTTCAGATAGTTCCTTGATCCAACTTATACTTCTCAAGATCTATAGGCCCCTTCCTATGTAGTTGGTGCTAACCACAGAGTTTTAATCTATTGCACCTGTCACTTCCAGGGTGGTTCCCTCTGTTTTAGCTTCTTCTCTTTGCTGGTCTCTTCATTGTCTAATTTCTACCCTGACCCAAGGGGATGGTGGTGGACAATTTTTTAGGCTCACTTGTTCAGTCATGCTGTGGGGAGGGAGGGTCGCTGCCAACAGGTAACACTGGCGTGTGCTCCCAATAATTCGGCCACACTGGGTTTGCCCATGCTCATGGTGTGTATGCTTTCCCTGTCTACATTGCTCAGGCTCTAGGTTGCTCTGCCGGGAACTGTCTGAGGTGGGCCCTTGGTTGCATGCATTTCGCAGGTCTAAGCCGCTCAGGTTCACATACTCAGGTATTCCTCAAAGGTGCAGACTCGGTTGGGCCTGCGTTTTGTGCCCTTCCCAGGTCCATGCCGCTCAGGTGACCAGGTGTTTGGTGAGTGCAGTCGCTGTTACTTATTGCCTGTCCCATCCCTGCCACTCAGTTTTCTGGTTGTACAACTGGTGCTTCTTCTCAGGCGGATGTTGATCATCCAGAATCCCAAGAAATCTTGGTTAGCAATGAAGCCTGCTTGTAGTTTTGTAGATGATGCCTCTCTGGGGCCACGATTGCCTTCTTCTGGATCTGGCTGCCCTTGCTCCTCTGTCTTTTGCACAGGATGGGCTGATCTGCAGATGGCTAGCTCTGCTCAGTCCTTTGTTTTGTGAGCAGGCCTGGTGGTGTCTTAGTTTAGGGCTTTTCGCAGGGTTAGCTATCCCAGGGTCTGGTTTGCTATGTCAAGTTAGTTCCCTCAGATTGCCCTCTGGGCATTCAGGCCCGTTCCTTACTCTAAGCAATGCAGCCTGCACCTCTTTTCCCAGCCCCCGCTTGCTAGTGGTGGGCGCAGACATCAGCGTTGCTTCTCTGCTTGGAGTTACTGTTGGGCATGTAATATGTGGGTTTAAATTATTTATTTATTTTTCCTCCCACTTATGTTGCCCTCTGAGGTTTCAAGGCTTGCCACAGACTCACCAGCGAGAGTGTTTCCTGGTGTTTGGAAACTTCTCTCTTTTTTAAGACTCTCTTCCAAGGACGGATCTTCATCACTACCTTTTTTGACTCTTTTTATCTTTTTCATATTTTCCTACCTCCTTTTGAAGACAATGGGCTGCTTTTCTGGGTGCCTGATGTCATCTGCCTGCATTCAGAAGTTGTTATGTGGAGTTTACTCAGTGTTCAAATGTTCTTTTGATTAATTTGTTGGGGAGAAAGTGGTCTACCTGTCCTATTCCTCTGCTATCTTAAGACTGCCCCTGAAATTACTGATAATTCCCATGAGATCAATAGGGCCCTGAAGTCAATATTGCCTTGCTAGTGGGGAATAGTAAACCTGGTCTAAAGGCTGGTTTCATCTCAGCTTTAAAAGCTTTACAGCAAGCCTTCAAAAAATGCAATTGTTTTCAAGAAATTAACAGTGTTGCAAACAGTGAAAGGAATAATTTATAAAAATTTAAAAAATATCCAGCATCCAAAAATAAAGTGGCCACATCCACAATCCAATTTAAATTTACCATTTAAATTGTGAAAGTACTTGTTCTAGTTTCATCTCAATATTGTAAGGTAATTATCCTCTGATTAAATAAATAAATAAATTTAAAAGGAAAAAAAATGAGATGTGTAAAGAAGGAAGAAAATTTCCATAACGAGGGAAAAATCAATTAGTAAAAACACATGTAAAATATATATTACTTAATTAGCAGGGAAGGACATTAAAATGCTTACTACATCAATAATCCTTATATTCATGAAACTGAAGAACATTGAGTATGTTAAATAGAGACATGTAAAATAGAAATGAAAAGACTATTGGAAAAAAAATAATTGTGCATCAGAAAGCTTTGAAGTAACTTTAAGAGTGCTAAAATATATGTAAATGGAATCCCACAGGAAGTGAAAGACAGGAGAATAGAGCAAAGAACTTCATAATTACTGGCTGAAAAATTTCCAGGAATGATGAAAGCTTTAAACCCATTAACACAGAAGCTCACTTAATTCAAGGACAAGAAATATGACAACTATACAAAGGCACATCATAATTCATGGTTTAAGACAATCAACCAAAGAAATATAACCAGAAGGAAAAACAGACACAGTAGAACAAAAAATGGGGATGACAGCAGATTAGGCAAATGAAACAACGTTAGCCAGGGGACACTAGCACCACATCTTAAATGCTGAGAGAAACATAATTGGCTCAGAATTCTATACCCAAGAAAAATACATATCAAAAGCAAGATAAAATATTTTCTCAGACACACAACAACTACAACAGTGCATCACAACCAACAGAATAATGTAACAAGAAATGTTTTTTAAAAGGCCTCAAATGTGAGACCTCCATAATTCTAGCCATCTCAGTCCTTCAAAAGACTTTGATAAGGATGAACAAATACTAAAGTAGAAATAGCCATTGTGTTTGTACCCACTTCTAGAAAGTATTGTTAACTCCTCGGTACTGGATCTTGCAATGCTGGTGGACTAGATGGAGAAGTGTTGTGAACAGAAATAAGGAAGGTGAGACAGGTAGATCAGAATGTGAGATAACAGAGACAAGGTATTTAGAAGCTGAAGAATTAAGAGAGATTTGGGACCTGAGTTGGAAAAGCAGTTTTCAAACGAAATTGCATCATGTGGTTTGTATAATCCTCACTTCAGTCCTTAGAAGATCTCTACTGACCAGTCTGCCTCTTTTTTCTGGAGCACAGTTCAGGTCCATCTAGCTGTTTTTAATTGATTTTCCTTCCACACAGTGCGCAGCCATTCAGCCTAATACATTCAGAAAAGGTTTTTTTCTTTAAGACAAGTGCTGAAGACTACCTACAAAATGATATATTCTTTTCTTCTCTTTCAAAACTGAAAATAGTTTGTTGTATAGCCATGAGCCCAGTAGCTGTTGCTGTTGCTTCTAAGTCGCTTCAGTCATGTCCGACTCTGTGCAACCCCATAGAAGGCAGCCCACCAGGCTCCCCCATTCCTGGGATTCTCCAGGCAAGAACACTGGAGTTGGTTGACATTTCCTTCTCAAATGCATGAAAGTGAAAAGTAAAAGTGAAGTCCTTCCTTCGTGTCCTACTCTTAGTGACCCCATGGACTAGAGCCCACCAGGCTCCTCCGTCCATGGGATTTTCCAGGCAAGAGTGCTGGAGTGGGGTGCCATTGCCACAGGACTGCATTTCCTGCACACCTGTGCTCTTAGTCATGATGGGTGACTGACATCCAAGCAGATCTGTAAGAGGGATTTCTTGGAAAACTGCTTCCAAGGAGCTGATTTAGCTGAGAGATGGGACTCTTCCTTTCCCTACTTTCTTCCAAACTGTTGTCTGGATTTTAGTTGTGATGGCTGGAACTCCTGCAATTGTATTTAACAATAATGTAACCTTGGAGATGGATACCACCCAAGCTCTGGCTGGCCCACTTCCAGCTTTGTTTCAGTGGGAGAGAAAAATCAAATTTATCTTGCTAAAGTTATAGTTGTTTTAGTTTTTTGCAATGTGCATCCAAACGTAATCCTGATACTACTATGTGTTTCATATGATACAGTCTTATTATTTTGTTCAGTTTAGTGAATATATTTATGTTTTACATTTCTCTAATTTTTTTATTTTGTAAATTGATTCATCGACCATTATACCTAAATTGTATAAATGCAAAATTATGCTTATAAGCATGCTTTCCTTTAGATTTTGAATTTTTATACTTTCTTCTTTCCTTTCTTGTTTTCTCCATATTTTACAGCCTGGACCATGTCCTCTCTTATAACCTCATCCATATCCCTATCTGCAGGCCAAAACAGACCGAGAGCTGTGTGGGAAGAACCAAAGAAGAATGAATACAAGGATACAAATGAAGGGTGGTGGCCCTTGTTACTTATCATGAATTTTATGAAGTAGGATCACATTCTCCTGCCCTTCTCTGTGCCCACGACCCCCAGGTTTGCCATGAACATGGAAGATACTTCAGCCCATGAAATTTGAGTAGAGGTGATATGTCACTTCCAAATGGAAGTATTATTTTCTGTCCCACTAGCTGGAATGCAGATGTAATGACAGGAGCTGGAGGAGCCAAGTTAGACCAGAGGTAAGTAGCACAGGTGGAAGATGTGACAAAAAAAGAAGTGGGCTCTCATCCCTGTGGAAAGACCTGCACTAACATTATATGACAGAGAATTGAAATTGTATTGTATTTAAGATAATGTTATTTAAGGTTTGATTAGAGTCATTGAACCTGTAACCTAACACTCATAATAAAATAACTGATCTTTGTGTTAGGCTTGTCTTGACATTAGGGTCTGAATGAGACAATATCTACTGAGATATACTTACAAGTGAGTCAAGTGACAGCCCTGCCCTCTGGAAGCTGAGGTCTAGTGTGGGATTCAGAAACTGAAGCAAGAACAAAGCCACATGGCAGGACAGCTTCAAGATCCTATAGGAACCCTTGGGAGGGGAACCTCAATCAGTCTTGATCTCAGGAGGTTGCTTGAAGCAGGGACAATCCTCTATCAGTCTCCTCATAAATAGGGCATGGTGCCAAGGTTCATGTAAAAGTGATTTATTTCAAATTCCTTCCGGAGTGTTTTCCCTTTTGATCCAGTGCTT
Organism: Bubalus kerabau; assembly: GCF_029407905.1. Taxonomy (NCBI): domain Eukaryota; kingdom Metazoa; phylum Chordata; class Mammalia; order Artiodactyla; family Bovidae; genus Bubalus; species Bubalus kerabau. Next base: position 13,723,750 of record NC_073628.1, read on the forward strand.
AAGATATGCATTTGAGACCTGGTTTGGGAAGATTGCAAATGCCCCAGTGCAACTAAGCCGGTGGGCCACAACAGCTGAGCCTGAGTGTCCTAGTGCCTGTGATCTACATCAAGAGAGGCACAGGATTGGAAAGCCAGTGCACTGCCATTACAGAGTAGCCCCTACTCACTGTAAATAGAGAAGTCCTGAGCAGCAATGAAGACCTGCTGCTGTTGCTAATTCACTTCAGTAATATCCGATTCTGTGCAACCTAATAGATGGCAGCCCACCAGGCTCCCCAATCCCTCGGATTCTCCAGGAAAGAACAATGGAGTGGTTGCCATTTCCTTCTCCAATGCATGAAAGTGAAAAGTGAAAGGGAAGTTGCTCAGTCATGTCTGACCCTCAGCGACCCCATGCACTGCAGCCTTCCAGGCTCCTCCATTCATGGGATTTTCCAGGCAAGAGTACTGGAGTGGGGTACCATTGATTCTCTGCAATGAAGACATAGTGCTGCAAAAGAAAAAAAAAATTCTCCCAGAGAAACCAGTGAGGTCTCAGGGGAAGCAGGACATGAAAAACGATGAAACCACTCTGGGTCTGATATGTGAGTCATGGAGAGGGAAGCTACAGACTGTTTTCACAGAGAACTTGGGATATAAGTTGTGCCTCAAATGTGCCACAACCCAAGGCTAGGGAGCTGGGATTTCACTCTCCCACTAGCGCCTCCATATCATCCTTCAACTGACACCCAGATGGTGTCTCCACACCCTTGTATTAGATCCTCCAACTACAAATTAAAGGTGACACTAGAAGCAAAAGACACCACAGCTCAGGAAAATGCAACCTCAGATAATGTCTAGATTTCTGCATCCAGTCTGCCATCTCCAGCATCATATCTGAAATCCTGCGAGTCTAAAGAACTCCATGGGTCTCTACATGTAAGCATTTTTTTTAATCAGGTTTTAATTTAAATAGGAGTGTAGTTCATTTACAGCATTGTATTAATATTAGTTGTATGGGAAATTAATTCCCATATACATACACATATATCCATTGTTTCTTAGTTTCCTACACAGGATATTACAGACTATTTGCAGAATTCCTGTGCTGTACAGTAGGTCTTTGTTGATTACCTATTAAATAAAGTAGTATACATATATTAATCTCAAACTCTCAATTTATCCCTCTCCTGCCTTTCCACTTTGTTAACTATAATTATTGTTTTGACAGAGGGAAGGGTCTAGGCACTTTTTTGGATGAGGGTCTGTGCTTGTGAGAGTACAGTGCCCAGGGAAAGCAAGCGTGAGAGAGACTCATTTGAGATGATGCTAAATGTTGAGAAGTACCTGGCCATGCGAAAACCTGGGAGAAAAACATTCTAGATGTGGGAAATAGCCCCTGCTAAGAAACAAGGTAACCAAGCTTAATAAATGGCTACCGTTCCACTTCCAATTCTTCTTCCAATCTTGGGACTTGGCCTACAAGTCAACTATCATGACCTCATCCAATGCTTCAGTTGTGAGTTAGCAGCAATGAGCCATGTCAGCCTTCCCAAGAAGGGATAACCTGGGGCTATCACGAGGCTGTATATGCTCTGGACTTAGGGACGTGTACACAAACTGGTTATCACCAGGAGCATCAGGTACCAGGGGCACCACCAATGTCTCTGACTATCTCCATGTACTTGTTCTCAGGAGTATAAACGCCAAGGAACCGATAGAACAAAGAAACAAGTAATGATTCTTGTTTCATCTTGCCCCTAGTGATTACCACAGCACTTTGACAACACTGCTCTTTGACCAAAAACTCTTTCCTCTATTCCTTCTTCAAAGGTGGCTTGTGAATAACATCAGTACCTGACTGTGAAGCCTGGTGGCTGGAATTCAACTCACAATCAGCTGTGGTACAAAGATGTCCAGCCTTGTCCTATGTTTCTGTCCTATTTCTCCAACAAGATTCATAAAACAAAGTCCCCCAAAAATATAAGGGTGATTGTCATTCTCTCAAGGCCTTTGAATCTCCAAGGTCTATTTGGAGCATCAAAAAGGAAACACATCCCCTGCATCCAGGCTAGTCTCAGACCCTGACTTCGCTCAGCCAGGGTTTCCCTGAGGAAGCATAAGGTACATATCTAAGTTGCCAGAAGGCTGAGAAGAGAATGCTTCTCGCTGTGACTGCAGGTTCATGTTACCCAGTCAGACAAGGGTCTGTCTTGTGTGAAGGACGAACGGGAGCTCTCGGCATTCTGAGTTGTGGGTGAGTCAGTCATCACCTACACGACTGCCTCTTAGGGTCACCACTGCTGTGGCTCTCCCACTGTGCCTGGAACACAGAAGAAACAGCCCTGAATATTGCTTTCCTGCTGCTACATGGAGGCAGGTCTGCTGATAACATTGGTACCAGGCTTGAGGTGCAATGGGAAAGAAACTTCCACTCTGCTGCTTGATGTAATTGAGCTTTCTCTCATCATTCCTTTCCTTGAAGTCTCCTAGCCTGGGAACCAGAGTTCTTAGGTCCCAAGTCTTCACTAACTTACCTGCAGCTAAGGTGAGTCATACACCCCAGGGTTCAGTTTCCCATCTCTTGGATGAGGGAGACTGGACTTCCTCCAGAACACTTGTTCCAGACTGAGGCTCAATGCCAATCAGTGGAAAAGTGGCTCAGTGGTAGGTGTTGCTGAGGACGCTGAGGTTGCCTCTGGTGGGCAGGGCTATATAACTGTCTGGTGATGTTCATGGGACCTGGGCTCAGGACTGGGAGTGGTAGACCACTTGGCTCACAGCTGCTGTGACACTGAGGACCTTAGAGGCCTTGCCCACAGGAACTTACCATCATTGGGTTCTGTGAGATAAGATCAGGTAGTTATAAGTCAGAAGTTACCAATGGGGAAGCTTGTAGATTCCTCAGCAGAAACCCAAATTAGGCTGATGAATCCTCTCTCCAAAAAAGCTCTGAGAACTAGATATGCTAGGACTCGTAGACAAATTTTGTAGTATTTTAAATACCATTTAATGTAGGTCATCTTTTGGTTGACCTGCCATTTTCTCTCTGGCTTGGGATTGTACCCACAGTTAGAGTGGAATCAAAGGGCCTCTGGGGGAGGCTGTCCCTCTGCCTGTGACTCATTGGCAGTGAGTACAGCTCTCTCCCATCCACGTCTGGAGCAGGAATTCCAGTAGGAAGGACGTGACCTCCAAGTTTAACCAGAAGACTCAAGAAGGTCTGGCCCTCAGGTAGGCACTATTCATTTCCCAGTGCTTCTTCCTTCCCTCCTGCATCCTGTGCAAGTTGCCCACCTCCTTGTTACTGGGCTCTGAATTCCTCCTCCCTTAACTTGTAGATATCTAGGCAGTCTCATTTGTGGCTCCATCCCTACCCAGGCCCAATCCCTCACTTGAAGATGGCACTAAAGAAAGGAAAACCAAGACGGGTCTTCCCAGTTCATTCTTTCTAAAAATGTCTGCATTCCTTCTGCTTCCAGACCCTGTCCTGAATCATCAACATCTCCAGTTAGATGACTCAGTTTAGCACAGAAATGGAGATGAAAATGGGGGGAGGGGGGCAGTAAGGGTATCAGGTGCAGGGGACAGTTTTCAGATGCCAAGAGATGATTTGGAGTAAGGAGCATGTGGTCCTCCAAACACTCATTCATTGGGGACTTGCCTGAATCTGTTATCTTGGGCTTCTCAGGGTATCACTAAGACAGAAACTTCAAAATGGACTTTGTATAAAATTCTTACTGCAAAAGAATTTCAAAAATAACAAATATAAGAAAGAAGAGTGTCATAAACACTATATTTCATCATTCAACATCAATAACTACAAAACTAACCTCCTAGTCCCACCGGTTGTCATAGACCAGAGACTATGCAACATCAAAGTGGTGGACAATTGAGTTCCCAGCGAAGACATTCTTGACTTGAATCAGTCTTTCTCTTCTTGCTATGTTGAAGAGAAGGAAGAAGAGGAAGAATAAGAGAAAAAAAGAGGGAGAGGCTAATCCCATCATGAGGGACCACCATCAAAACCCCATGTCAACCTGGGTACCTCCCTAAGGCCCTACTTCCTAATACCATCATATTGGGATTCAAGGGTGGACACAATTCAATCCATAGCAGCTATGCATAGAATAGCAACTATCTGTTTTTAAATCAAGACAGACCATCATTTCATTCTCTCTTTTACTCCTTATTTTTTTTTCCTGAAATATTTTAGGGACAAGATGAGCATTTCACAAAGTGTACATAATGAGTGTTTGTGATAGAATGATAGGATGTTTTAAAAAATGCTCTTTTGTGTTTGTTACCAATAAAATGAACATTTAATATCCAGTACATGTGCAAATTTTCCCTGATTCTCAAAAAGCAGATGTCTTTTCACAGTTTATTGAAAGAATGAAGTCATATGTTCCACATGGTGGTTCTCCTTTAGGACTAAATAACTGTTCCTCTCCCAATTTTAATGATATTTATTTGTTCAGAAACAGGGAGAAAGCAGGGCATTTTGTCTTACAGAATGTCCCACTACTGGGTTTAGAGCAGGAGTCCACAATACCAGCACAGTGGGTCAGGAACAGTACCAGTCCTTGGTCTATTAGGAACCAGACCTCAACAGCAGGAGGTGAGCTGTAGGCCAGTGAGTGAGGCTTAATCTGTATTATAGCTGTTCCCCATCACTCTCTCATCACCCCCAGAAGGGACAGTCTAGCTTGTTTTCCTGGAACTGTTTGTAGTTACATAACCTATGCTTAATAGAAACAAAAATAGCATAAATATTGATGATTATTTTCCTTTCTCAGTGCTCAGAATGGTGAGTTTTTGCCCTAGCAGTCTATCACATTGACAAATTCGATGTTGCCTATTAACATTTGGATACATTCGACCAGCTTAAAATTACATATTAAAAACTTAAGATCATGGGATCCAGCCCCATCCTTCATAATAGAAGGAGGAAAGGTGGAAGCAGTGACCTATTTCTTCATCTTAGCTTCTAAAACAACCATGGATGGTGCCTGCAGCCATGAATTCAGAAGATATTTGCTTCTTGGCAGGAAAGCTATGAGAAACATAAGCAGTGTGTTGAGAAGCAGAAACATCATTCTGCCCAACAAACTGGTAGATGTTTGGCCTTTTCATCTGGATTCCTAAAATTTCTCTCCAGTCCCCATTATTTTTTGAAGTCCCTCAGCTTTCTGGTTCTTCACAATTCCCAAGATTATTTTGTGCATTTCTTTACCCAGTCCTGAAATCAGCCATCTCTTTAAGATCATCTGATGGGACATGTATTTATTTATTTATTTATTTATTTATTTCTAACAATTTCTTTTCTCTTATCATCATTATGATTTGGAGTAGTTTCTATCTGTGAATACTTGGCATACTAATGAGCTCCTTTTTGCATTTTTAATATAAATTTATTTATTTTAATTGGAGGTTAATTAATTTACAATATTATATTGGTTTTGCCATACATCAAAATGTATTTAGAAGCTACATGTTAGACCTCAGAATAGTCACTCCTTCAAGTTGTCACTCCTTCTAGGCTTTACAGATGTCAGGGGAGGAAGTACACATTTTCCTTAAAAATTAATATAAAAAGGAATATAATTAGTTGGTACAAACTTACACTTTCCGTTCAAGATTTAAGACAGCAGGTTTTTAATTAAACTTCTTTATTTTATGTATGAACCTCTTTTTCTAGCCATTGAAAGGTTTATTTCAGAACACTAGTTTTAATTATTGTCTTGCTTTTACCTGTTAACATACATACGATTCTGTCACAATAACAGAAACAATATGAGGAACAATAAGTTGTTGAATTATTGTTCCCTGCAGCTGCAATGGTGGTGCAGAAGTGTGCGGCTGCACTGGCAGTGCAGAAACGTGGCAGAGAGGAGCTACCCCAAATTCTAGGTCAGGAGTGGCAGCCAAGAGAAAATACCCTACTTCCAAGGTATGGAGCAGTGGTGGCGCTTTACTGGAGCATGCATGAAGAGATACCCCATGTCCAAGGTAAGAGAAATCCAAGTAAGACGGTAGGTACTGAGAAATGGCATCAGAGGGAAGACAGACTGAAACCGCATTCACAGACAACTAGCCAATCTGTTACACGGACGACAGGATTGTCTAACTCAATGGAACTAAGCCATGCTGTGTGGGGCAACCCAAGATGGACGGGTCATGGTGGAGATGTCTGACAGAATGTGGTCCACAGGAGAAGGGAATGGCAAACCACTTCAGTATTCTTGCCATGAGAACCCCATGAACAGTATAATAAGGCAAAAAAAAAAAAAAAAAAAGACTGAAAGATGAATTCCCCAGGTCATTAGGTGTCCAATATGCTACTGGAGACCAGTGGAGAAATAACTCCAAAAGAATGAAGGGATGGAGCCAAAGCAAAGACAACACCCAGTTGTGGATGGAACTGGTGATAGAAGCAAGATTCCGTGCTGTAGAGAGCATTATTGGATAGGAACCTGGATTGTTAGGTCCATGAATCAAGACAAATTGCAAGTGGTCAAATAGGAGATGACAAGAGTGAACATAGACATTCGAGGAATCAGCAAACTAAGATGGAATGGGATGGGTGAATTTAACTCAGATGACCATTATATCTACTACTGTGGGCAGGAATCCCTTAGAAGAAATGGAGTAGACATTACAGTCAACAAAAGAGTGTGAAATACAGTATTTGAATGCAATCTCTAAAACGACAGAATGATCTCTGTTCGTTTCCAAGGCAAACCATTCAATATCATGGTAATCCAAGTCTATGTCCCGATCAGTAATGCTGAAGAAGCTGAAGTTGAACAGTTCTATGAAGACCTACAAGACCTTCTAGAACTAACACCAAAAAAAGGTGTCCTTTTCATTATAGGGGACTGGAATGCAAAAGTAGGAACTCAAGAAACAACAGGAGTAACAGGCAAATTTGGCCTTGTAGTACAGAATGAAGCAGGGCAAAGGCTAACAGAGTTCTGCCAAGAGAACACACTGGTCATAGCAAACACCCTCTTCCAACAACACAAGAGAATACTCTACACATAGACATTACCAGAGGGTCAACACCAAATCAGATTGATTATATTCTTTGCAGCCATAGATGGAGAAGCTCTATACAGTCAGCAAAAGCAAGACTGAGAGTTGATGGTGGCTCAGATCATGAACTCCTTATTGCCAAATTCAGACTGAAATTGAAGAAAGTGGAGAAAAGCATTAGACCACTGAGGTATGATTGAAATTAAATCCCTTATGATTATACAGTGGAAGTGAGAAATAGACTTAAGGGACTAGATCTAATAGACAGAGCGCCTGATGAACTATGGACAGAGATTCATGATATTGTACAGGAGACAGGAATGAAGACCATCCCCAAGAACAACAAATGCAAAAAAATAAAATGACTGTCTGAGGAGGCCTTACTGTGAAAGAAGGGAATCAAAAAGCAAATGAGAAAAGCAAAGATATACCCATCTGAATGGAGAGTTCCAAAGAATAGCAAGGAGAGATAAGAAAGCCTTCCTCAGCAATCGATGCAAAGAAATAGAGTAAAACAGTAGAATGGGAAAGACTAGAGATCTATTCAAGAAAATTAGAGACACCAAGGGAATATTTCATGCAAAGATGAGCTCAATAAAGGACAGAAATAGTATGGACCTAACTGAAGCAGAAGATATTAAGAAGAGGTGGCAAGAATACACAGAAGAACTGTACAAAAAAGATCTTCACCAACCAGATAATCACAATCGTGTGATCACTCACCTAGAGCCAGACATCCTAGAATGTGAAGTCAATGGGCCTTAGAAAGCATCACTATAAACAAATTTAGTGGAAGTGATGGAATTCCAGTTGAGCTATTTCAAATCCTGAAAGGTGATGCTGTGAAAGTGCTGCACTCATAATGACAGCAAATTTGGAAAACTCAGCAGTGGCCACAGGACTGGAAAAGGTCAGTTTTCATTCCAATTCCAAAGAAAGGCAGTGCCAAAGAATGCTCAAACTACAGCACAATTGCACTCATCTCACACGCTAGTAAAGTAATGCTTAAAATTCTCCAAGCCAGACTTCAGCAATATGTGAACCATGAACTTCCAGATGATCAAGCTGGTTTTAGAAAGGGCAGAGGAACCAGAGATCAAATTGTCAACATCTGATGGATTATCGAAACAAGAGAATTCCAGAAAGACACCTACTTCTGCTTTACTGACTATGCCAAAGCCTTTGACTGTGTGGATCACAATAAAATGTGGAAAATTCTGAAAGAGATGGAATACCAGACAACCAGTCTGCCTCTTGAGAAACTTATATGCAGGTCAGGAATCAACAGTTAAAACGGGACATGGAAAAACAGACTGGTTCCAGATAGGAAAGGAATATATCAAGGCTGTATATTGTCACCCTGCTTATTTAACTTATATCCAGAGTACATCATTAAAACGCTGGGCTGGAGGAAGCACAGGCTGGAATCAAGATTGCTGGGAGAAATAATAACCTCAGATATGCAGATGAAACCACCCTTATGGCAGAAAGTGAAGAAGAACTAAAGAACCTCTTGATGAAGGTGAAAGAGGAGAGTTAAAAGTTGGTTTAAGCTCAACATTTAGTAAAGTAATATCATGGCATCCAGTCCCATCACTTCATGGCAAACAGATGGTGAAACAGTGGAAACACTGGTTGACTTCATTTTTCTGGGCTCCAAAATCACTTCAGATGGTAACTGCAGCCATGAAATTAAAAAATGCTTACATCTTGGAAAGAAAGTTGAGGCCAATCTAGACATCATATTGAAAAGCAGAGACATTACTATGTCAACAAAGGTCCATGTAGACAAGGCTATGGTTTTTCCAGTGGTCATGTATGGATGAGAGATTTGGACTATAAAGAAAGCTGAGCCCTGAAAAATTGATGCTTTTGAACGGTGGTGTTGGAGAAGACTCTTGAGTGTCCCTTGGACTGTAAGGAAATTTAATCAGTCCATCCTAAAGGAAATCAGTCCTGAATGTTCACTGGAAGGACTGATGCTGAATCTGAAACTCTAATACTTTGGCCTCATGATGAGAAGAGCTGACTCATTTGAAAAGACCCTGATGCTGGGAAAGATTGAGAGCAGGAGGAAACGGGAATGACAGAGGATGAGATGGTTGGATGGCATCACCAACTCAATGGACATGAATATGTGTGGGCTCTGGGAGTTGGTGATGGACAGGGAGGCCTTGCATGCTGCCATTTATGAACTCACAAAGAGTTGGGCATGACTGAGCAACTGAACTGAACTGAAGTTATTGAATATAGTTTCAGATTTCTTTCCTTTTTTTCTTTTGGTTTTCTTTGGTTTTGTTTCTGATGGGCCATATTTTTTTTTTCTTTAGAAGATACTCCACTCTGAATGTAGAGTCATAAGTCTGAATTTTAAAGCCACTTAAGTAATGTGCTGTTATAGGCAGCTAGTCAACAACTTGATGTAATTAGATTTATTAGTCTTTGTTCTCAATTTGTTCAGTTCAGTTCAGTCCTTCAGTCGTGTCCATTTCTTTGCACACCATGGACTGCAGCATGCCAGGCTTCCCTATCTATCGCCAACTCCCAGTTCTTGCTCAAGCTCATGTCCATTGACTTGGTGATGCCATCCAACCATCTCATCCTCTGTCTTCCCCTTCTCCTCCTGCCTTCAGTCTTTCCTAATATCAGGGTTTTTTCCAATGAGTCAGTTTTTCCCATCAGGTGGGCAAATAATTGGAGCTTCAACTTCATCATCAGTCCTTCCAGTGAATATTCAGATGGATTTCCTTTATGATGGACTGGTTTGATCTCCTTGCAGTCCAAGGGACTCTCAAGCGTCTTCTCCAACACCATAGTTTAAAGGGCATGTATGTGTGTCATTTGTCAGTGATGTCATATTCCCCCTTTTAGGATTTAACCACCAAAACTGAATTTAAACAATATGCAAAAATGAGGATTAAGACACAGTGCCCCATATACATACACCTGGCAATAGGAGAGGCTTCTGTTGTATTCAAGGGACAGGCATGGATAGATCTCAAGCAGGAATAGGCCCTGAGAATCCTGGATGAGTCATTAAACACGATTGTCTTTACTTTGGCTGCCACAGTTGTTTTGTCTTCTTTGATTGGGAAGATATTTCAAAATTATTTTTTTTGTATGTTTGCTTTGGCAGAAAAGTTTTCATAGCATAGACGCTATGGGGAAATTATATCAGAAATATATTCATTTATCTTCAGCAGTTAAATTCATTGGTTTGTATCTCCCTGATACTTTCTTTATAAATTTAAAGGAAAGAAACATGTCCAGTATGCATTCAATCTCTTTGTAAATCAACCAACTTGAATTAAATTCCTCTCTGTCCACACTGCACTCCCAACTCTAAGCCAGAAAGAAAAACCTGCAGACTTAAGGCTGATTCCAGCACATTGCTGTGGAGATTTTGTTCCCACTTTCTTTTCGGGTAAAAAAATATATATACTTGCTAACATTAAAATCAGTAGATTGTACATAAATATCCAAACTTCTGATGCTTTTTAAAACATGCTTTCCAGCATGGGTGAAGTGGAGGAAAGGCTGCTCCCAGTGGTAAGGCCTGGGCTGTCCAGGGTTCAACATGGCCATCTAGTCCTAGTATCATATTTCCTGCCTCCTGGGGCCTTGAGTTTGTGAGAACTAGACTGCTAGCTCTCTTAAGATAAAGACTAGTTTTGTCTTGATCAACTGTGACTTTGAAGCCTTTAACCCAGAACCTAGGACACAGTTCTTCCTTGTATGTTTGTTGGATGTTATAAAATATCTTGTGGATGCATATGACATTTCTTCCAATCCTGAAACCATGCAATTGAAGTACTGCTCTGCCCTAAATCTTTGATGCAGACTAACATCATAGGTGCCCCTGATACCTGGCATTAGACCCACTCCCTAAAGCCAGTTGTATATCCCTTGGCTGTCATGAAGTCTTCACTTAGCCATTTGACAACTTATCCTCTAGCAATTGCCTCTCCAATGAAGACAGCAAAGCATATCTCGTGAAGTGGCTAGAAGATAACATGCAACCATGAATGTCGAGCATGGCCCCTAGTATCCATTTTCATGATGTTCTTAGCAGTTTTTTTCTCCTAGTAGGCAAGGTTCTCCATATTCTTAGATGTCCATGCAGATCAGTTTGATTTTCCAGCCATGCTTCAAGGAAGAGATTACAGTTCAATTCTCTGTATTCTGAGAAGCTTCAAAGTCCACTTGCCAAGGACACTGATGAAGGTAAGGATTTTATCAAGAGCTTTGTGTGTTTTTTTAGATCTATTAGGGGACTAAAGGGGAAAACTAGGGTAGAACAGAGCATATATAACTAGGGGCTCCTGGTCACCACTACATGCTAAGACCCCAAACTTGCCTGAGTATTTGGAGCCAGGAAAGAACCATGAAGTGGCTTGTGCTCCTCGGGCTGGTGGCCTTCTCAGAGTGCATAATGAAGTAAGTATGGGGACTGTAAGCCTCATCATATTCCTTTCTCAGATTTTTCTTTTCATCTGATTATTCTTCCACCAATTAGGTTTAGAAGGGAATGGAATATTTCCCTAAGAGTGTTAAAGTTCAACTCTTACTTATCGATAAGTAAACTTGCTACAGGAACTGTGAATCCCAATATCTTCATGTAGATTTGCATGGTTGCACAACTCTTGGGGTCCAGTCATGTCATGACCCATTGAAAATGTAACTCCTTGAAACTGTTAAGTGCACAGTCTATGCAGATGTGATGTGGTCCTGTGGAATAGCACTTTTCTACATTTTATTCAACATGTCCTCTTTTTTCCCTGTCTACGTCAGTGTGTATATGTCTATGTCTGCATCTCTGTATCACTATCATTTATATCTCCATCTCTTTGGAAATAATTGGGAGTGTATTTCTCTCTGTGTTGTTTCCTTTTAATTTTTCATTTGACTCGTCCTTCCTTCGCAAGCCTCTGAATTTCCATTACTTGTTCCCTATATCTTGGATTCTTCTTTCAACTCTCTCTTCTCTTTCAACTTGGAGAAAGATACACTGTTTTATATACACTGTTTTATATCTGACAAGCAGTGTGATCACAGCCAAATCAGAAACCTCTTGCATTTCAAATTGCTCCCTTGTAAAAGAGGATAATAGTCCCCCTTCTACCTCCTTTCTTGAGGTTCTATGAGAAGGATAGAGTGGGATGGCAACAGCAATGCTAATGGCTGTCATTGTTGAGACTTCCTATTTATCAGGTACCTTATATCCATCACTTCACTTATCCCCAACATATTCTATTTGGAGAGTTTGTATTGTTACATTCCACCATTTTACCGAAGGGGAGACTGAGACACCACATGGTCATATGGCTTACCCAAGATTGCAGAACAGAACGTGTATTCACATCTAAGTCTTTGCCATGGTATATGCATAAAATTCTGATAATAAAGTGCCTCATAAAAAGTAAATAAAATACACAGGGCCATTACAATGACAGTTATACCTTAACACTGACAGTGTGTTGTAGCATCTTCTTTGTTTTCTTTGCCAAATACTCAGTGAAGGAATACCTCTAAGGAGAGTGAAGGCCATGAGAAAAACACTCACTGGAAAAGAAAAAAGCATACTGAACAATTTCCTGAAGGAACATGCTTACAGACTGTCCCAGATTTCTTCTCATGGCTCAAATCTAACTAGTCACCCTCTGAGGATCATCTTGGATGTGAGTGTATTGGGGATGGTGCTCCACAGCGCCCCCTGGGGCTCCAGCCTAGCACTGGGGCTCATCTGGAGGTACCTGGTGAGATTTTGGAGTTGGGGTTCCTGCAGGAGGCAGAAACCCTGGAAAACAGGGACCCCAACCAGAGGAAAAGGCATTCTCATCCTCAACTCTTGGTCTTTGTGACTGGGCCCAGCAATGACCAGATGGCAGGTGAACATCCATTTCTGTGTCAAAGTTGTGGCATTAGTTTGAGGGTGATTGTTCCTTCTGAACTAAGTGAGCCACTCAGTTACAGATGAAGAGTGAGCCATCAATGATCAAAAGGTAGAACCAACTGCAAAGCAATTGTGAATCCCCAGGTAGAGGAATTCAGTTGCCACAGATGCAAGAACCACAGCAGTAAACAGTTACTGAACCCGTATTCCATGTAAGATCATAAGAATCTAACACTGTGGTTACCGTTTTTAGACTAGAAAAAGGGCTTATTTTTTCTTCAAGAATGCCCATGCCAGCCTGAGAGATAGGCAAAGAGTAAATGCATGTCAAATGAAAGGGTCACCTGTGTGAGGTGATTGGATGTGGTCTGAGTTTAGATGGAGTGGCTGGGGTTGATCAAGAAGGACCTCCTGGAGAAGGGGCTGCTAAGGCTGGATTTGAAGAGACTACAGAGCTTCTCAAATGAAGGCACCAGGACTTCCCTGGGTGTCCAGAGGTCCTGGATGCCCAGTGGTTATTCCTCTTGGTTTCCTAGGCAGGAGGTACTACTTCAACACCTGGTCATAGAGTCAATATCCTGCATACAATGTAGCACAGGAAAAATATATCAAATGCAGATACCTCTATGACCAAAGTTTATGAGCTGCATGGTGGATAGAAAGTTATCTCAAGAGAGATGTGACACGCAGAGGGAGGCATCAGTGTGGGAATAGAGGGCAGCCAGTTCTGCACTAACCCACTACCTCCTTCTCCCTGTAGATGCTCTATGAGGTTAACATCACCATTGGAACATCCCTGCAGGAATTCCAGGTTTTCATTGACACAGGCTCATCTGACTTGTGGGTACCCTCTCTTTTGCACAAGTCCAGCCTGTTGTGAGTACAGACACCCTGTACCCGGACCATCCTTCACTTGCCCTGCTGCCTCATTCCACCCTTGGCATCCGATGACACTCATCTCTTCTGTCTGCAGCTACACACGTTATATTCAGACATCTTCTGTCTTGCACCTTCCAGCCTACCAATAAGACGTTCAGCGTCACCTATGGATCTGCGAGAATGAAAGGAGATGTTGCTCATGACACAGTCCAGGTAACAGTGTAAAAATCGCTGAGTCAGGACTGGCTATGAAGTGACCACTGCTTGCAAAACAGATGCAGGACCATCTGGTAGGACCCTTCATAGCCTAACTACCATAGATATTGGCCATCTTATCCACAAGATCATGTCTCTGAGGAGGCAGTGCCCATGGTGACAGACAACCAAGCAAATTCACTAACCCAGAGAGTGGCTTGAGGTTTGGACTTGCAGTTCCTCTGCCCATGTGCAGTTCAAGGTTCATTTTCCTGGGAGCGAGAAGAAGGGATAAAAGCACCCACTTTTACATTCACAGAATGTTCCAGGCACTTTCAGGTGATAACTGGTTTAATCCTGCAACAACCCCACACAGCAATTACTCTGATTAGCTCATGAGATATATGAGGAAACTGAGTTTCAGACAGCAAGGGTGTTGCTGAAGGCACACATGTCATAAAAGGTAGAGTTAGACTGGGTTTTCAGGACTGAAGTTGCTGTGGGGTGTTTGGGCACAGGATAAAACTGATATGGGGACAATAGGGGCAGTCAAGTGATTCAGGTATCCAGAGTGGGAAACTGGAGACCTGAGAAGTCAAGGGGCCTGATAAATGAGTTCTCACACTAGAGGACCCTGGAGAGTCTCATAAACCTATGGCCTGCCTCCCCCATAATACTTGAGTAGTTCCCCTCTCTCTCTTTCTTTCTCATACACACTCACAGAAATATACACATATCTCCAAAAATGAATTCCCCAGGCAGTAATTTCATAGAACCGTGCAAGCAAGATTGTGTTTTTGGCTTCTGCCTTCCTGGACAGATGCAGAATCCACAGTACATTACAGAGAATGCAGTCCATTCCTATCATTAGGTCACAATGACGCCAAAGAGAAGGCTCTCTTGCTCTTGACTGTTTATCCATAAGGTGGCATCAATGGGACCTGGCCTGACTCTTGGTTGTTCCACCTGTACAGATGCCACGAGGCCAGTTTGACTCACTCATGTGGTGTTTTTCAGAGGGGCAGATGTTTTAAAATGCACAGCCTCTCTCAAATGGGACTGATATTCCCCTCCCAGCTTGATCTAACCGGCTGTGGGACACTGAAACAGAGCCCAGACTCAATTTTTCTCTAAGGATCTAATGGAAATGCACCCCAGGACAATCCTAGCCCCACTTCATGTATCTGTAAGTGGGGACACTCTTCTCTCCCACATATTGGGCACCTTGTAAGTACTGACCAGACATTCGGTCTAAGCCTGGTGGAATCTGGGTTTGAGGGCATAACTTTTGATGGCATCTTGGGCTCGAACTACACCAACATATCCTTCTCTGGAGCAATCCCCATCTTTGACAAGCTGAAGAATCAAGGTGCCATTGCTGAGCCTGTT
This sequence comes from Bubalus kerabau, assembly GCF_029407905.1. Classification (NCBI taxonomy): domain Eukaryota; kingdom Metazoa; phylum Chordata; class Mammalia; order Artiodactyla; family Bovidae; genus Bubalus; species Bubalus kerabau. Next base: position 13,739,125 of record NC_073628.1, read on the forward strand.
TTTGCCTTCTACTTGAGCAAGTAAGTCTGAGATGGACAATCACTTTATCCAACTTAGCTGTAAGATGCTTTCAGTTGCACGAAAATTATAGAACACTTGATAAAGAAGTATCCTGAGACATAATCTAACCCAGGATAACTATGGACCCAGGGCCCTACCTGGCTTCATCCCTGGCTTTTATAAATAAAACTTTATTGGAACACAACCCTACTCCTGGGGTCAAGACAAGTAACTTGGTCTAGGGGGGGTGAGTGAGGAGGAAGGCTAATGGAAAGCAACAGGAAACAAGTTGAAGGAAAAGTCATTAGGATTTGCTTATGAATTTGATCAGGAAGGAAGGAGAAGGATGGTGGATATCTTTCCTTCCTCATTAGCATTTCACTGGGAGCCCAGGACCAGCTACCAATTTGTAGGAGCCAGTGAGAAACCAAAGTGTGGGACACAAAAGTGTGGGACCCCTTGTTCAAGAAATATTAGGCATTTCAAGACAGGGAGAGCAGAGGTGGGGTCCCTCCTGAGTGTGGGGTCCTTTGGACTGTAGAGGTCTCAGGCCAGTGGAGCCAACTCTGGGTGACCTGAACCCACACCCTTAGAAATTCCAGGCCTTGATTTTCCTGAAAAATAACAAGATTGACAAGGTGAGAGAGTCAGTTCCTAGGCAGGTTGATAGGGAGTCTAGGGGTCCCCAAGGAGGGAGGGGTCTGGCATTCTCAAGGAGGAAGAAAGGACAAACTTTTTTTCTTTCTCCACATTCCTTAGGATTATATAACAGTAATGTATCCTGCCTAAGGACAGTCTTTGGATTCAACCTTCTGTTATCTTAAAATGTTAATAATGGGAGTAGACCTGGTCTTTACAAGGATGTATCTTGCCTGAGGACAGTGTTATCTTAAAATGTAAATTACAGGAGTAGGACTGATGAGGTCTTTACAACCTCCAAATATTCTTTGGATTATATAACTTCATTTTTAACACTAGCAAGGGGGTTCTCTTTCTGCCCCCTTCTGATGCCTATGTCAGAAGCTTTCTCTATCTCCTTTATACTTTAATAAAACTTTATTACACAAAAGCTCTGAGCGATCAAGCCTCGTCTCTGGCCCTGGATTGAATTATTCTCCTCCGGGGGCCAAGAATCCCAGTGTATTCCCGTGATTCAACAACAACCTTTCAAAGGGGAAAGCAAAACGCTTCAGCACCCTTTCCTCTGAGGGTGTCTGAGCACTCAGGTCGCAGGTGGTCCAGGGTGTCTTCAGAAGACATAGTGGGTAGAGCCCAGCCAAGTGATTCAGCTTCTAACCTCCTCTGTGCCACTCATTAGCCAGTAACAGACCTCAGTCTGTATCTCAATCACTCCTAGCCTCAATTTCTGCATCTGTACCTGGGGACACTATTAGGGCCTTGATGGGTGGACAAGCACACTCTCAGAAAGTGCTGTTGTTACTGTCCTCAAAGGATCCCCCCCTCTCTTCTCTTTACAGATACAAGTGGGAGGGCAGTGTGGTGATGTTTGGTGGGGTGAACCACCGCTACTACAAGGGAGAGCTCAACTGGGAATCATTGATCCAAGCGAGCGACTGGAGTGTACACATGGACCGATAAGCCTCTCCCTCTGAGGGTCAGCCCAAGTGATGGTCCCTCTATTGTACATGGACACAGGCAGACACACACAAATGAATTCTCAGACACACACTCACACAGACATATACACCACCCACAACGACACACAGACTCATGGAAACACACAAGCAGACACATATAAACATAAAAAGAGACACATAAAAACATGCAGAGCTAGTTATAGACACACAAGCACACACAGAGACACATAAAAACACACATACAAACAAGCACACAAGCACATGGATACACAAGCAACCCACTGGTTCATAATCCCCAGGCCTTCTGAGCAAGTCTCTGACCAGGGTCCTAAAAGGGTCCAGAGAGGTCTGTGCAGCTGGGAGAGGGCTGCACCCACTGCCCTTTGAGGTAGGGAACATGGTTAGAGGGCTCTACAGTGTGGTGAACAGAGGATCAGGGAGATTTTCTCCAGCCTGAACAGAGTTATGATAAGATGACCAACAGTCCAGGGCTGCCTAGGACATAGGAAGTTCTCAGTACAGTTAAATGTCATTTTAAAAACATGGACAGTCCTCAGAAAATGGGAAAATCGGGTCTTCTTAGGGAGAAGCTACACAGCAGTGGAGAGAGGTTGGCTGTAGTCTTAAGATGTGAAAGCAACTAATTAAAAAGGCACCCCATGTTCTTGGGCACACAGTGGGACAGGGGCTATAACAGAGAATCAGGAAGGTGGGATCCAGGAGTGACCTGAGGACAAGAGGCATAATTGATAGGATTCTGTGTGATACCCTCAGACAAAAGCTGACTTATTCTTTGGCGTTTCTGTGGGCTAGTCATGTATTTCCTGGCCAGGGTCTCAGGGTCTGAGCTGGTTGTAGGAGCAGTGCTGGGAGACACCCTCTCCCAGAGGAGCTCCTCTCTCCCCCTACTATGAGAATCTGCTGCCCCAGAAAACTCCATCTTCACTCTGCGTGCAACCTGTTATTTGTTAACCACCAGCTACAGCTTTCTGGATGTTTCTTATTGTTTTCTCAGTCTTCATTCACTCATTGAACAGACAAGCATTGGTCATCCACTGTGTGCCAGGCACTTTAGGGAGACAAGGAGAATAAAACTCGCCCTCACATCTAAGAAGGCAGATGTACATGAAGTGACTCACCCAGATAGTCAATGGTAATGTTGGTACATCCTAGACATGAGGAGGAGAAGACAGTGGGAACCCACTCCAGTACTCTTGCCTGGAAAATCCCAGGGACAGTGGAGCCTGGTGGGCTACCCTCTATGAGGTCACACAGAGTTGGACACGACTGAAGTGAGTTAGCAACAGCAGCAGCAGCAGACATGAGGAAGGGTCTACAGAGAGTGACCAAGACAGGAGACTGATAAACATCAGGGGAAAGACTTCCTGAAAACAATACAAATAAGGTGGAATCTGGAAGATAAGAAGAAATTTGCTAGTCAAAGTGGAGTGGAGTCTTCTAAGAAGGAAGACCAGATTGTGTCAAGGTGCAAAAAATCCTGGTGTATTCAAGTACTGCATTCGAGGATGTCAAGAAAGGTGCTGTGTCGAGAGAAAAGGAAAATAGAGCAAGAAATGAAGGGATGTTTAGGAGACAGTCGGGAAGGGGGCAACTCTGGGGAGACTCAGAGTGACCTTGATGTCTGCTTTCTTCCATTGTCTCTCAGCATCTCCATGGAAAGAAAGGGTATTGCTTATTCTAGCGGCTGCGAGACCATTGTTGACACTGGAACATCACTGATCCAAGGCCCAAGAAGACTGGACAATAACATGCAGGAGCTCTTCAGTGCCACTCCACGGGTTCCAAGGTGAAGAGTCATACCCCAGGGTCACTCCCAGTCTCCACACACAAGGATCTCCAGGGCCAACCTTTCACCCCCTCTCTCTCTCACAGCACTACATTTCATGTTCTGTGGTCAATACCCTACCCTCTATTATCTTCACCATCAACGGAATCAACTGCCCGGTGACGGCTCGAGCCTACATCTTCAAGGTGAGGGGACAATACTAAGGTTCGGTTCTCAAACTGGAGCTTGCAGGAACCCTTGGGCTGCTGCTGGGAGGAGGGCGCCCTCTGCAGGCCATGTCACACCACTGTAGATGCTGCTGAGCTCTGTGGCTGGGCCAGTGCCTCCCACCAAACCAATCACTTGGGAGTAAAGGGCTGTGTGGGACACAGATCTTCCTGAAATAAATGTGGAGATGCCACACCGTGCTGGCATGGTGGGAGTCAGAAGGGGAGGGGAACACTAAGGTCCTCAGTCCTCAAAGAGCTTCAATTCAATCTGAACCCTTAGGTGCATGAACATGAAATTCAGTTCTAGCACTCCCTGAAATAGGCCATCTTACAAGGAGAATGGCTGGGGAGTTTCAGTATGATGTCCCAGCATAAGTTAACAGTCTCCCTTCCCTTCTCAAAGTTTTCCTGGTTTGGATGATAAATTATATGGTAAGCCTAGTTCTCGGCTGCATTTTCCCCTTGCTCTGGCTTGGTGCCTCCTTTGTGAGTTGGGATACCTGACCCCTCTGTGGGGAGGTTGGATGTTAATGCTATTAAAGGGTGCTCAGTGACTGCTCAGCCCCAGCACAAGGTGGAGGTTTCATGTCAGCTCCCTGTGGGAGTTCACAGCAAGCTGATGGGCTCAATGAAGGCTTTGAGGAAGAGAGGGAATTTCAGGAATTCTAAAACCACAACTCATTGAGCCATATGGAGGGTTGCTTGGTTCTAGGCAAAACTGAACTGGATTCCATGCAAATGGCATCTCAAGGTGGTCTGCAGTGGGGCACTTGGGACTTACTGGGGGTGATGAGGGTTACAGATGGAACAGTAAGGATGGGGAACCAGAGTAAGTTACCCAACCAAGCCTGGAGTGGCCAAAGAGGGTGAGGCTGGCAGATGGTCTAGGCCATGGAAGAGTTTATGATGACCCACCAACTCCACCACTTCCTAATTCATAGGAATTAATTATAAGGGGTAATGAAATAGACTCTCTTCGTTCCATCTCAGATGATCTTATCACTGGGCTTTTCCTCCAGGGGATTTTGGATGAGGTACTTCAGCAGAGCTGGTTTCTACTTGTTCCCACACCCCAGTCACCAGCTCTATGCCATATATGCCTGCTTTGTCCTTTCCAGTCCTACTTGATAAGTGGTGGCACTAGTGGATCCCTGAGCCATCCCACACCTCCAGGGGCCAGAATGCCCCTTCTTTGACCCCCAGTGCTGCTGGAGAGAATGCAACACATGTATCAGGGGACCCAGGATACACAGAGCCTTCAGCCTTTCTGAGCTTCCTCCAGGGGTGGAGCTACAAACTATTTAATTGGAGCTGCCATGGTTAGGCACTTCTGCAGTGGAAGTATCCCTTCTTTCCACTTGGAGGCCCTCAGTAGATGCCTCAGCTGAGTCAGCAGGGGTCACAGGTTGATTTCCTTTCAGATTGACTGGTTTGATCTCCTTGTTTTATCAGGGACTCTCAAGAATCTTCTCAAGAACCACAGTTCAAAATCTCAGTTCTTTGGCATTCACCCTTTCTTATAGTCCAGATCACTCACCTGTACATAATTACTGGAAAAATCATAGCTTTGACACTACAGACCTCTGTAGCAAAGTGAGTCTCTGGTTTTTAATACACTGTCCAGGTTTTTCATAGCCTTTTTTCCTTCCAAGGAGCAAGAGTCTTTTAATTTTGTAGCTGTAGTCAAGGTCCATGGTGGTTTTGGAGCCCAAGAAAATAAAATCTGCCCCTGTTTCCACTTTTCTCTCATCTATATGACATGATGTGGTGGGACTAGATGCCATGAATGTTGAGTATATTTTTGTGAATAATTTTTTGAATGTTGAGTTTTAAGCCAGTTTTTGTATCTCCTCTCCTCATCAAGAGGCACTTTAGTTCTTCTTTGCTTTCTGCCATTAGGGCAGTGTCATCTTCATATCTGTCGTTGATAATTCTCTCAGCAATCTGTATTCCACCTTGGTAATTATGCAGTCCAGTGTATCAAATGATGTATCCTATATAGAAGTTAAATAACCAGAGTGAGAATGTACACCTTGTCATTCTTCTTTCCCAGTTTTAAAACTTTCAGTTGTTCTGTGTCTGATTCTAACTCTCACTTTTTGGCCTACATACAGACTTTTCAGGAGACAGGTAAGGTGATCTGGTACTCCCATTTCCTTAAGAATTTTCCACAGTTTGTTGTGGTCCACACAGTGAAAGACTTTATCATAGTCAGTGAAGCAGATGGTAATGTTTTCTGGGATTCCCTTGCTTTCTCTATGATCCAATGGATGTTGGCAATTTGATCTCTGGTTCCTCAAACCAGTTTGTATATTTGGAAGTTTTCAGTTCATGTAGTGTTGAAGCTTAGCTAGAAGGATATTGAGCATTTCCTTGCTAGCAAGTGAGATGAGCGCAATTACATAATAGTATGAACATTCTTTGGAATTGCCTTTCTTTTGGATTGGAATGAAAACTGACCTTTTCCAGCACTGTGGCCACTGATGAGTTTTCCAAATTTGATGACATATTGAATGCAGCACTTTTACAACCTCATTCTTTAGGATTTTTAAATAGCTCAACTGGAATTCCATCACCTCTCCTATCATTGTTTGTAGTGATGTTTCCTAAGGCCCATTTGACTTCGTACTCCAGTATATCTGGCTTTACATGAGTGACCCAAGCATCATCCCTTTCCCAGTCTTTACGACCATTTTTGTTCAGTTCTTCTGTGCATTCCTGCTACCTCTTCTTAATCTCGTATGCTTCTGTTAGGTCTTTGACTTTTATGTCCTTTATTGTGCCCATCCTTGCATGAAATATTCCTCTGGTTGCTCCAATTTTCCTGAAGCTATCTATACTCTTTACAATTCTATTATTGTCCTCTAATTCTTGCAATTTTCACTTACAAAGACTTTCTGATATCCCCTTGATATTCTCTGGAAGTCTGCATTCAATTGAGTATATCTTTCCCTTTATCCTTTGCCTTTCACTTCTCTTATTTTCTCAGCTGTTTTTAGGGCGTCCTCAGGCAACCCCTTTTCCTTCTCACATTTGTTTTTCTTGGGGATGGTTTTGGTGACCACCTTCTGTACAATGATACAAATCTCCATCCATAGTTCTTCAGGCTTCCAGACCTAATCCCTTGAATATATTTTTCATCTCCACTATATAATCATAAGGGATTTGATTTAGGTCATAGCTGAATGTTCTACTGGTTTTCCTTACTTACTTCAATTTACGCCTGAATACTGCTTTCTTCTGCCTAAGCATTGGTGCCAGATCACCACCCACCACTCCCAGTGGATGTGGAGCAAAAACACACAATTTGAGGACTGTGACCCTGGGTTTGTGCTTGGCTTTTCACGTGCTTAGCTGTGTGACCTTCATCAAGTCCCTTAACCTCAGTTTTCTCATCTGGAAAACGGGCAGTATGATGATACTTCAACCTTTTAGATTGCATACATGCCTGCAAAGAGCAGGTGGCCCTGAGACGGCTTTCTGTGTTCCTGAGTCTGGAACAAATATGAATTATTCTGCCACGTGGGGAGAAGGAAATCTTCTGTTTAGAGGTTATGGCTGCCATCCCCAAGGCTAAATATTGATTCAAGCCAAATGACATCTATCTCTGAACCATAACACAGAACTCTGACTGAGAAGATGCTTCTGTTTTCTGGGGCCCAACAAGAGCTAATGATACTGGCTCATATTCCTCCCTTCCTCAGCCTTACCAGTCAGCTTTTCCTTGTCAACTACTCCTAGCCCGAAATCACCCTGCAAGGAGAGTTGTAAGGCTTTTTGTCTCTTTTTGGTTTCCCACATCTCCAGCATAGCAACAAGTAGCTGTTATTGCTACTTGTCATAGCAACAACTATGGCAACCTGTACAGTCCAATCTTAGCCTGTTAAATGAACCTGTCCCCATTTGGCCCCTCATATTTAAATTACCTACAGTTGCCTTAGAAACCTTCCTATGCTTGCTGTTTAATGACCAAATATGTGTGGACTTGATCTAGTTTTCTTTCCCAAGCATGATTCCAACCGTGCAATGAAGTAACCAGACATTTAGTAATCTAACTACCCACAGAAATTGGCAAAAGCAAGCCACCCATCCATTTCTTGCTTGCCCCAAAACAACATTGAAGTGATCTGCTGAAACAATGTGATACATTGGCATGTACACTCCAGAAGGGACAGTTTTTCTGGATTCATTTACCACCTGCTGCAGAATGTTTACCACAAGCCTTGCCCTCTAGCAGCTGGTCACCTGGTTTTGGCAGACTCAGCCCACTTCTGATCCCTTAGACATCCCTCAGTAAAATCTAGAGAACAAACTCAATCAAAGCTCTCTCTCCCACAGAAAAAGCTTTTTTGTTTTTTTCAGAAAACAGTGTTTGGTAACACATTCAAAATATTGTGCCCCTTGCCTTGGGTTCAAGGACCTGCACCAGAGAATGGGAAGGCTCCCCTTCCAACTCAGTTTTTCTCCACTCCAACAAGGACCAGAGCCTTCACTGGGCCCTGTGTCCTCATTGGTATTGTTCAGTTGCTAAGTCAAGTCTGACTTTGTGATTACATGTTGGGCAACAGAACAGGCTTCCTTGTCTTTCACTATTTATGTACTTTCCTCAAACTCACGTCCTTTGAGTATGCAATGCTGTCTCACAATCTTATCCTTTTGTTCCCTATTCTTCTGCCCACAGTCTTTCCCAGCATCAGGGTCTCTTCGAATGAGCCAAGTCTTGACATCATTGGCCTAAATGTTGAAGCTTCATCTTCCTCGTCAGTCCTTCCATTGAATATTTTTCTACCACTTCCAAAACAAAACTCATGTTTCCAATCACCTAACAATATTGAGCATTGGTAAACTTTAATAGAAAAGGGATCTGGTCCTCTGTGAAATCCCAGCACTGCCTCCATGCCTTAATCTTATCATTCTCTCCACCTGGCATAGATTTGCTTCCCTAGAGTTTCTCCAGCTTGAAATGGCCTGCTGACCCAAAATCGTCAGCTATCCAGGAATTTTTCCTTCCTCCTTCCTTAAAGACTTCTGCCTGCTCCCTGACTATCCTCTGTACATCAGTTCAGTTCAACCTCTCATTCATGTCCAACTCTTTGCTATATCATGGGGTGCAGCATGCCAGGGTTCCCTGTCCATCACTAACTCCCAGAGCTTGTTCAAACTCATGTTCATCAAGTTGATGATGCCACCCAACAATTTCATCTTCTGTCTTCCCCTTTGTCTTCTGCCTTTAATCTTTCCCAGCATCGGGGTCTTTTATAATGAATCAGTTTTACCCATCAATTGGCCAAAATAATGGAGGTTCAGCTTTAGCATCAGTCCTTCCAATTTATATTCAGGACTGATTTCCTTTAGGATGGACATACTGGATCTCCTTGCAGTCCAAGGGACTCTCATGAGTCTTGTCCAACACCACAGTTCAAAAGCAACAATTCTTTGATGCTCAGCTTTCTTTATGGTCCAACTCTCACATCCACTCACGACTTCTGGAAAAACCATAGCTTTGACTATACAGACTTTGTTGGTAAAATAATGTCTCTGCTTTTCAGTATGCTGTCAAAGATTTTTGTAGCTTTTCTTCCAAGGACCAAGTGTCTTTTTTTTTTTTTTTTCCCCACAGCTGCCATCACTATCTGCAGTGATTTTGGAGCCCAGGGAAATAAATTCTGTCACTGCTTTCATTGTTTCTCCATGTTTTTGCCATGAAATAATGGAACTGGATTCAGTGATCTTCGTTTTTTGATCTGTATGTACCTCATTAAGACCATCCCCAAGAAAATGAAATGCAAAAAGGCAAAATGGTTGTCTGAGGATGCCTTAGAAATAACTTAGAAAACAAGAGAAGCAAAAGATAAAAGAGAAAAGAAACACATACCAATCTGAATGCAGAGTTCAAAAGATAGCAAGAAGAGATTTATAAAAAGCCTTCCTAAGTGATCAGTGCATAGATATAAAGGAAAACAATAGAATGGGAAAGACTAGAGATCTGCTCAAGAAAATTAAAGGTAGGGAAGGATCATTTCATGCAAAGATGGGACAAATAAAAGAAAGAAATGGCATGGACCTAAGAGAAGCAGAATATATTAAGAAGAGGTTGAAAGAATACATAGAAGAACTATACAAAAAGGATATTAATGACCCAGATAACCACGATGGTGTGATCACTCACCTAGACCTTAGACATCCTGAAATGTGAAGTCAAGAGGGCCTAAAAAACCATCACTATGAGTAAAGCTAGTGGAGGTGATGGAATTGCAGTTGAGCTATTTCAAATCCTAAAAGATGATGCTGTTTAAGTGATGCACTTAACATGCTAGCAAATTTGGAAAACTCAGCAGTGGCCACAGGACTGGAAAGGTCGTTTTCATTGCAATCCCAAAGAAAGGTGATTTCAAAGAGTGTTCAACTACCACACAGTTGCACTAATCTCATATACTACCAAAGTAATTTCTCCAAGCAAGTCTTGAACAGTACATGCACTGTGAAATTCCATATGTTCAAGCTGGATTTAGAAAAGGCAGAGGAACCAGAGATCAAATTGCCATTATCCATTGGATCATAGGAAAAGCAAGAGAATTCCAGAAATATGCCTACTTCTGCTTTATTGACCGTGCAAAAGCCTTTGACAGTGTGGATCACAACAAACTGTAGAAAACTTACTGAGATTGGAATACCAGAGCATCTTACCTTCCTTCTGAGAAATTTGTATGCAGGTCAAGAAGCAACAGTTAGAACTTAACATGGAACAGCTGACTGGTTCCAAATCAGGAAAGAAGTATGTAAAGGCTGTATATTGTCACCCTGCTTATTTAAATTATATGCTGAGTACATCATGTGAAATGCCCAACTGGATGAAGCATAAGCTGGAATCATGGTTGCTGGGAGAAATATCAATAACCTCAGATATGCAGAAGACACCACCCTCATGGCAGAATGTGAAGGGAAACTAAAGAGCCTCTTGATGAATGTGAAAGAGGAGAGTGAAACATCTGGCTTAAACTCCCCATTCAGAAAAATGAAGATCATGGCATTTTGTCCCATCACTTCATGGCAAATAGATGGAGAAACAAAGGAAACAGGGAGAGACTTTATTATGGGGGGCTCCAAAATCACTGCAGATGATAACTGCAGTCATGAAATTAAAAGATGCTTGCTTGTTTGAAAAAAGCTATGACAAGCCTAGCAGCATTTTTAAAAGCAGAGACATTATTTTTGGAAAAAGTTCAGTATAATCAAAGTTATTATTTTGCTAGTTGCAGGTATGGATGTGACAGTTGGAACATAAAGAATGGTGAGTAATGAAGAATTTAACCTTTTGAACTGTGGTGTTGGACAAGACTCTTGAAAGTCCCTTGGACTACAAGGAGATCCAACAAGTCCATGCTAAAGGAAATCAATCCTGAATATTCATTGGAGGGACTGATGCTGAAGCTGAACTCCAATATTTTGGCCAAATGATGTAAAGAATTTACTCATTAGAAAAGACCCTATTACTGGGAAAAATTGAAGGCAGGAGGAGAAGAGGACGATAGAGGATGAGATGGTTGGATGGCATCACCAACTCAGTGACATGAGTTTGTGCAAGATCCAGGAGTTGGTGAAGGACAGAGAAGCCTGGCATGCTGCAGTCCATGGGGTTGCAAAGAGTTGGACATGACTGAGCGACTGAACTGGATTGAACATACCCCATAGCAAATGCTATTTGTAATTGTCATTTTTCTCCAGCGATACAGGGCTCCCCAAAGCCCCAACACATATCCTTAGTCGGCACCCATGAACAGAAATCAGTGCCTAGCATTCACAAGGCATTCAGTGAGTTCTGATTGCAGGGGGACCTCCATTTTGATAGACATAGAGGAGCAAAGGACACATTTATCCTCCTGTCTCAAACAACTTGAAAGTAGAAGAAATAAATGAAAGAGCAGTTTTTTACATCAAATGTTCGGCATCAGAGAATGGATTCCTGAGGCGGGGAGCAAGCACGGTGAATTCTACAATTGCCCCAACTCTAGAAATAGTTTCCAACACATACATGGAAGGGCTATCTAGGCAGAGACAAACGGTCTCCTCAAGAGGAGAGATTTGAGACTCTAGATAGTTAGAGTTCACAGGAGAGAGCTACACACAGAGAACTGTGGGAGTGTACATGTGATATATACAGCAGAGAGTTGATAGTAGTGGTCAGTATTATAGGGAACAATCTTTGAGTCTCAAATTGAGCCAAGACTAATAGTGTCCCCACCCACCAGCATGGAAATTACTCATAATTACCATGACATCAGTATGGCCCTGAAGACAATATTGCCTTACTAGTGGGGAATAGTAAACCTGGTCTAAAGGCTGGTCTTATATCAGCTAAAAAACCTGAACAGCAAGCCTTGAAAAATTACAATTGTTTCCAAGAAATTAACAGTGTTTGCAAACAGTACCAGGAATAATTTATAAAAATAAAAAATATCCAGCAACCAAAGGGTAAAAATTGCAATATCCAATATCCAATTTAAACTTTCCATATGAATTGTGAAAATATTTGTCCTAGGTCAATCAAAATATTGTAAAGTAATTATCCTCTAATTAAGATAAATTTACCAATTTAAGAAGGAAAAAAGTTCCAATCTGTAAAGAAGCAACAAAATATCCATAATGAGGGAAAAATCAATTAGTAAAAACACAGTTAAAATATATATTACATAATTAGCAGGAAAGGACATTAAAACGCTTCTTAGAATAATAATCTTTATATTCATGAAGCTGAAGACTATTGAGTATGTTAAATAGAGACATGGAAAATAAGAATGAAAAGACTGAGGGAAAAAATTGTCTATAAGAATGCTGAAATATATGTAAATGGAATCCCACAGGAAGTAAAAGGAGAATAGAGAAAAGAACTTCATAATTACTGGCTGAAAATTTTCTAGATATGATGAAAGCTTTAAACCCATTAACACAGAAGTTCAATTAACTTAAGTACAAGACATGTGACAATTATTCAAAGGTGCATGATAATTCATTGTTTAAAGCAATCAACCAAAGAAATGTAACCAGAAGGAAAAACAGACCCAGTAGAACAAAAAATTGGAAAGAGAGCAGATTAGGCATATGAAACAATGTTAGGCAGAGGACACTGGCACCGCATCTTAGAGTGCTGAGAGAAATATAATTGACTCAGAATTCCATACCCAAGAAAAATACATATCAAAAACAAGATAAAATACTTTCTCAGACGTACAACTATGAGACTGCATCACCATCAACAGACCAATGTAACAAGAAATGTTTTTGTTTTTGTTTTTTAAGGCCTCAAATGTGAAATCTCCATAATTCTAGCCATCTCAGTCCTTCAAAAGACCTTGATAAGGACAAACAAATATTAAAGTAGAAATAGTCATGTGTTTCTACCCACTTCTAGAAAGTATTGCTAACTCCTCAATACTGGATCTTGCAATGCTGGTGGACTAGATGGAGAAGTGATGTGAACAGAAGTAAGGAAGGTGAGACAGGTAGGTCAGAGTGTGAGGTAACAAAGACAAGGTATTTAGAAGCTGAAGAATTGAGAGAGATTTGGGACCTGAGTTGGAAAAGCAGTTTTCAAACCAAATTGGGTCATGTGGTATGTACAATCCTCACTTCCGTCCTTAGAAGATCTCTACTGACCAGTCTGCCTCTTTTTTTCTGGAGCACAGTTCAGGTCCATCTCGCTGTTTCTCATTGCTGTTCCTTCCACTTGGCTTCCACACTGTGCCCAGCCATTCACCCTAATCCATTCTGAAAAGGTTTTTCTTTAAGGCAGGCGCTGCAGGCTACCTAAAATGATCTATTCTCTGGTTCTCTTTCAAAACTGAAAATAGTTTGTTATATAGCCATGAGCCCAGTAGCTACAGGACTTCACTTCCTGCCCACCTGTGCTCTTAGTTATGACTGGTGACTGAGATGCAAGCAGACCTGTAAGAGGGATTTCTTTAAAGACTGCTTTCAAGGACCTGATTTAGCTGAGAGATGGGACTCTTCCCTTCCCTACTTTCTTCCTAATGGCTCCCTGGACTTTAGTTGTGATGGCTGGAACTCCTGCAGTTGCATTGGACAATCATGTAACCTTGGAGATGGATAGCACCCAAGCTCTGGCTGGCCCACCTCCAGCTTTGTTTCAGTGGGAGAGAAAAATCAAGTTTATCTCACTAAAATTATAGTTGTTTTAGTTTTTTGCAATGTGCATCCAAACTTAATCCTGATACTACTATGTGTTTAATACGATATAGCCTTATTATTTTGTTGGTTTTAGTGACTATATTTGTTTTACATTTCTCTAATTTTTTTTTATAAATTGATTAATCAACCATTATACCTAAATTGTATAACTGCAAAATTTGATTAAAAGCATGCTTTCCTTTAGATTTTGCATTTTTATAATTTCTTATCTTCTTTTCTTTCTTGTTTTCTCCATATTTTACAGCCTGGATTATGTCCTCTCTTATAACCTCATCAATATCCATATCTGCAGGTCACAGCAGAGAGCTGTGTGGGGAGAATCAAAGAAGAATGAATACAGGTATATGAATGAAGGGTGGTGGTCCCTGTTACTCATCGTGAATGTTCTGAAATAGGATCACATTCCCCTGCCCTTCTGTGTGCCCACAACCCCCAGGTTTGCCATGAACATGGAAGATACTTTGGCCAGTGGAATTTGAGTAGAAGTGATATGTCACTTCCAAATGGAAGTATTATTTTCTGTCCCACTAGCTGGAGTGCACATATAATGACAAGAGCTGGAGCAGCCATGTTAGACCAGAGGTAAGTAGCACAGGTGGAAGATGTGACAAGAAAGAAGTGGGCCCTCATCTCTGTGGAGAGACCTGCACTAACATTATATGACAGAGAATTGAAATTGTATTGTATTTAACACAATGTTACTTAGGGATTGATTACAGTCGTTAAATCTGTAACCTAACACTCATAATAGAATAACTGACCTTTGTGTTAGGCTTGTCTTGACATTAAGGTCTGAATGAGACAATATCTACTGACGTATACTTAGAAGTGAGGCAAGTGACAGCCCTGCCCTCTGGAAGCTGTGGTCTAGTGTGGGATTCAGAAACTGAAGCAAGAACAAAGCCACATGGCAGGAGAGCTTCAAGATCCTGTACAAACCCTTGGGAGGGGAACTTCAATCAGTCCTGATCTCAGGAGGTTGCTTGAAGCAGGGACAATCCTCTATCAGTCTCCTCCTAAATAGGCCATGGTGCCAAGTTTCATGTAAAAGTGATTTATTTAAAATTCCTTCCAGAGTGTTGTCCCTTTTGATCCAGTGCATAAGATATGTGTTTGAGACCTGGTTTGGAAAGACTGAAAATGCCCCAGGGCAACTAAGCTGGTGGGCCACAACTACTGAGCATGAGTGCCATAGAGCCTGTGATCTACATCAAGAGAAGCACAGGATTGAAAACCCAGTGCACTGCCATTACAGAGTAGCCCCTGCTTGCTGAAAATAGAGAAGTCTTGAGCAGCAATGAACACCTAGTGCTGCCAAAACTAAAAAAAAAAAAAATTCTCCCAGAGAAACCAGTGAGGTCTCAGGGGAAGCAGGACATGAAAAATGATGAAACCAGTCTGGGTCTGATTTCCTGCAAGTCATGGAGAGGGAAGCAACAACCTGTTTTCACAGGGAACTTGGGATATAAGTTGTGCCTCAAACGTGCCACAACCCAAGGCTAGGGAGCTGGGATTTCACTCTCCCACTAGTGCCTCCTTCTCATCCTTAAACTAACACCCAGATGGTGTCTCCAAGCCCTTGTATTAGATCCTCCAAAGACAAATCAAAGGTGACACTAGAACGAATAGACACCAAAGCTCAGGAAAATACAACCTCAGATAATGTCTAGATTTCTGCATCAACTCTGCCAACTCCAGCATCATATCTGAAACCCTACGAGTATAAAGAACTCCATGGATCTCTACATGTAAGCATTTTTTTTTAATTCAGGTTTTAATTTTTATAGGAGAGTAGTTGATTTACAGCATTGTATTAATATTAGTTGTATGGGAAATAAATTATTTTATACATACATATGTATCCATTCTTTCTTAGATTCTTTTCCATACAGAATATTCCAGACTATTGAGCAGAATTCCTGTTCTGTACAGTAGGTCTTTGTTGATTATCTATTAAATAAAGTAGTATACATATATTAATCTCAAACTCTCAATTTATCCCTCTCCCACCTTTCCACTTTGGTAACTCTAATTATTGGTTGGTTTTTTTTTTTTTTTTTTTTTTTTTTTTGGATTTAAGGAGTTTTTTTTGTGTTGTTTTTTTTTTTAAATTTTATTTTATTTTTAAACTTTACATAACTGTATTAGATTTGCCAAATATCAAAATGAATCCGCCACAGGTATACATGTGTTCCCCATCCTGAACCCTCCTCCCTACTCCCTCCCCATTCCATCCCTCTGGGTCGTCCCAGTGCACCAGCCCCAAGCATCCAGTATCGTGCATCGAACCTGGACTGGCAACTCATTTCATACATGATATTTTACATGTTTCAATGCCATTCTCCCAAATCTTCCCACCCTCTCCCTCTCCCACAGAGTCCATAAGACTGTTCTATACATCAGTGTCTCTTCTGCTGTCTCGTACACAGGGTTATTGTTACCATCTTTCTAAATTCCATATATATGCGTTAGTATACTGTATTGGTGTTTTTCTTTCTGGCTTACTTCACTCTGTATAATAGGCTCCAGTTTCATCCACCTCATTAGAACTGATTCAAATGTATTCTTTTTAATGGCTGAGTAATACTCCATTGTGTATATGTACCACTGCTTTCTTATCCATTCATCTGCTGATGGACATCTAGGTTGCTTCCATGTCCTGGCTATTATAAACAGTGCTGCGATGAACATTGGGGTACTCGTGTCTCTTTCCCTTCTGGTTTTCTCAGTGTGTATGCCCAGCAGTGGGATTGCTGGATCATAAGGCATGTCTATTTCCAGTTTTTTAAGGAATCTCCACACTGTTCTCCATAGTGGCTGTACTAGTTTGCATTCCCACCAACAGTGTAAGAGGGTTCCCTTTTCTCCACACCCTCTCCAGCATTTATTACTTGTAGACTTTTGGATCGCAGCCATTCTGACTGGTGTGAAATGGTACCTCATAGTGGTTTTGATTTGCATTTCTCTGATAATGAGTGATGTTGAGCATCTTTTCATGTGTTTGTTAGCCATCTGTATGTCTTCTTTGGAGAAATGTCTATTTAGTTCTTTGGCCCATTTTTTGATTGGATCATTTATTTTTCTGGAGTTGAGCTGTAGGAGTTCCTTGTATATTCTCGAGATTAGTTGTTTGTCAGTTGCTTCATTTGCTATTATCTTCTCCCATTCTGAAGGCTGTCTTTTCACCTTGCTAATAGTTTCCTTTGATGTGCAGAAGCTTTTAAGGTTAATTAGGTCCCATTTGTTTATTTTTGCTTTTATTTCCAATATTCTGGGAGGTCGGTCATAGAGGATCCTGCTGTGATGTATGTCAGAGAGTGTTTTGCCTATGTTCTCCTCTAGGAGTTTTATAGTTTCTGGTCTTACGTTGAGATCTTTAATCCATTTTGAGTTTATTTTTGTGTATGGTGTTAGAAAGTGTTCTAGTTTCATTCTTTTACAAGTGGTTGACCAGAGTTCCCAGCACCACTTGTTAAAGAGATTGTCTTTAATCCATTGTATATTCTTGCCTCTTTTGTCGAAGATAAGGTGTCCATATGTGCGTGGATTTATCTCTGGGCTTTCTATTTTGTTCCATTGATCTATATTTCTGTCTTTGTGCCAGTACCATACTGTCTTGATAACTGTGGATCATAAGAGACTACTATCAACAATTATATGCCAATAAAATGGACAACGAGGAAGAAATGGACAAATTCTTAGAAAAGTACAACTTTCCAAAACTCGATCAGGAAGAAATAGAAAATCTTAACAGACCCATCACAAGCACGGAAATTGAAACTGTAATAAAAAATCTTCCAGCAAACAAAAGCCCAGGTCCAGACGGCTTCACAGCTGAATTCTACCAAAAATTTAGAGAAGAGCTAACACCTATCCTGCTCAAACTCTTCCAGAAAATTGCAGAGGATGGTAAACTTCCAAACTCATTCTATGAGGCCACCATCACCCTAATACCAAAACCTGACAAAGATCCCACAAAAAAAGAAAACTACAGGCCAATATCACTGATGAACATAGATGCAAAAATCCTTAACAAAATTCTAGCCATCAGAATCCAACAACACATTAAAAAGATCATACACCATGACCAAGTGGGCTTTATCCCAGGGATGCAAGGATTCTTCAACATCCGCAAATCAATCAATGTAATACACCACATTAACAAATTGAAAAACAAAAACCATATGATTATCTCAATAGATGCAGAGAAAGCCTTTGACAAAATTCAACATCCATTTATGATAAAAACTCTCCAGAAAGCAGGAATAGAAGGAACATACCTCAACATAATCAAAGCTATATATGACAAACCCACAGCAAACATTATCCTCAATGGTGAAAAATTGAAAGCATTTCCTCTAAAGTCAGGAACAAGACAAGGGTGCCCACTTTCACCATTACTATTCAACATAGTTTTGGAAGTTTTGGCCACAGCAATCAGAACAGAAAAAGAAATAAAAGGAATCCAAATTGGAAAAGAAGAAGTAAAGCTCTCACTGTTTGCAGATGACATGATCCTCTACATAGAAAACCCTAAAGACTCTACCAGAAAATTGCTAGAACTAATCAATGACTATAGTAAAGTTGCAGGATATAAAATCAACACACAGAAATCCCTTGCATTCCTATACACTAATAATGAGAAAACAGAAAGAGAAATTAAGGAAACAATTCCATTCACCATTGCAACGGAAAGAATAAAATACTTAGGAATATATCTACCTAAAGAATCTAAAGACCTATATATAGAAAACTATAAAACACTGGTGAAAGAAATCAAAGAGGACACTAACAGATGGAGAAATATACCATGTTCATGGATTGGAAGAATCAATGTAGTGAAAAGGAGTATACTACCCAAAGCAATCTATAGATTCAATGCAATCCCTATCAAGCTACCAACAGCATTCTTCACAGAGCTAGAACAAATAATTTCACAATTTGTATGGAAATACAAAAAACCTCGAATAGCCAAAGCGATCTTGAGAAAGAAGAATGGAACTGGAGGAATCAACCTACCTGACTTCAGGCTCTACTAATTATTGTTTTAATGGAGGGATGTGTCTAGGCACTATTTGGATGAAGCTCTGTGCTTGTGAGAGTGCAGTGGCCAGGGAAAGCAAGGTTGAGAGAGAATCATTTGAGATGATGCTAAATGTTGAGAAGGACCCAGCTGTGCAAAAAGCTGGGAGAAAAACATTCTAGATGTGGAAAGTTGCCCTTGCTAAGGACCAAGGTAACCAAGTTTAATAAATGGCTACCCTTCCACTGACAACCTTCCTTCTATGCTTGGAACTTGGCCTACCTGTCAACCATCATGACCTGATCCCATGCTTCAATTGTGAAGCATCAGTGAGGCATGTCAGCCTTCCCAAGAAGGGATAACCTGGGGCTATCATGAGGGATGTGTCCACAAACTGGTTATCACCAGTAGCATCACGTGCCAGGGGCACCACCAATGCCTCTGACTATCTCCATGTACTTGTTCTCAGAAGTAGAAATGCCAAGGAACTGATAGAGCAAAGAAATAAGAAATCATTCTTGTTTCATCTTGCCCCATGTGATTCCAATGGCCCTTTGACCACACTGCTCTCTGCCCAAAAACTCTTTCCTCTTTTGCTTCTTCAAAGTTGGCTAGTGATTAACATCAGCACCTGACTGTGAAGCCTGATGGCTGGAACTCAACTCACAGTCAGCTGGGACCCAGAGATGTACAGCTTCATTCTGTGTTTCTTTCCTTTATCTCCAACCAGATTCATAAAGCGAAGTTCCTGCAAAATATAAGGATGATTGTAATTCTCTCAAGGCCTTTGAATCTCCAGGGTCTATTTGGAATATCAAAGTGGGAACACATCCCCTCCATTCAAGCTAGTCCTAGACCCCAAGCTCACTCTGCCAGGGGTTCCCTGAGGAAACATAAGGCACTTATCTAAGTTGCTAGAAGACTGAGAAGAGAATGTTTCTTGCTGTGAATGTAGGTTCATGTTACCCAGTCAGCCAAGGGTCTGTCTTGTGTGAAGGAGGAGTGGGAGCTCTGGGGATCTGAGTTGGGAGTGAGTCAGTCACCATGTGCATGACTGCCTCCTAGGGTCACTATACCTGGGGCTCTCCCACTGTGCCTGGAACCCAGAAGAAGCAGCCTGGAATATTGCTTTCCTGTTCCTACATGGAGGCAGGTCTGTTGATAAAATCAGAACCAGACTTGAGGGGCTATGGGAAAAAACTTCAACTCTGGTGCTTGCAGACATCTGAGAGCTACCCAGGAGTGGATGCAATTGAGATTTCTCTCATCTTTCCCTTCCTGGAAGTCTCCAAGCCTGGGAACCAGAGTTCCTGGGTCCCAAGTCTTCACTAACTTACCTTCAGCCTTAAGATGAGTCATACACCCCAGGGTTCAGTTTCCCATCTCTTGGGTGAGGGAAACTGGATTTGCTCCAGAACATTTGTCTCAGACTGAAGCTCAGTGAAAATCAGTAGACAAGTGGCTCAGAGGTTCATGTTGCTGAGGCTGCCTCTGGTGGGCAGGGGGCTGTAACTGTCGGGTGATGTTCATGGGTCCTGGGCTCAGGACAGGGAGTAGTAGACCACTTGGCACACAGCTGCTGTGACACTGAGGACCTTAGAGGCCTTGCCCACAGGAACTTACCATCATTGGGTTCTGTGGGATAAGTCAGAAGTTACCAATGGGGAAGCTTGCAGATTCCTCAGCAGAAACCCAAATTAGGCTGATGAAACATCTCTCAAAAAAAACTCTGCAAACTAGATTTTCCAGGACTCTTAGACAAATATTGTTATATTTTAAATACTATTTAAAGTAGGTCATCTTTTGGATGACCTGCCATTTGCTCTCTGGCTTGGGATGATACCCACAGTTAGAGTGGAATCAAAAGGCCTCTGGGGGAGGCTGTTCCTCTCCCTGTGACTCATTAGCAGTGAGTACAGCTCTCTCCCCTCCACATCTGGAGCAGGAATTACAGCAGAAAGGACGTGACATAGAATTTTAACCGAAAGACTCAAGAACGTCTGGCCCTCAGGTAAGCACTATTCTTTTCCCAGTGCTTCTTCCACCCTTCCCGGGTCCTGTGCAAGCTGCCCACCTCCTGGTTACTGGGTTCTGAATTCCTCCTCCCTTCACTTGCAGATATCTATACAGTCCCATTTGTGGCTCCCTCCCTACCCAAGCCCAATCCCTCACTTGCAGATCGCACTAAAGAAGGGAAAACCAAGATGGGTCTGCCCAGTTCATTCTTGCTAAAAATATCTGCATTCCTTCTGCTTCCAGATCCTGTCCTGAATCATCAACATCTCCAGCTAGATGACTCAGCTTAGCAGAAGAAAGGAGATGCAGATGTCAGGGAGGGGACGTTAAGGGTGTCAGGTGTGGGACAGTTTTCAGATGAAAAGAGATGATTTGGAGTAAGGAGCATGTGGCCCTCCAACAACTCATTCATTGGGGACCTGCCTGAATCTGCTATCTTGGGCTCCTCAGGTTATCACTAAGACAGAAACTTAAAAATGGACTTGCTGTAAACTTCTTGCTGCAGCTGCTGCTGCTAAGTCACTTCAGTCATGTCCGACTCTGTGCGACCCCATAAATGGCAGCCCAACAGATTCCCCTGTCCCTGGGATTCTCCAGGCAAGAACACTGGAGTGGGTTGCCATTTCCTTCTCCAATGCATGAAAGTGCAAAGTGAAAGTGAAGTTGCTCAGTCGTGTCCGACTCTTCGCTACCCCATGGACTGCAGCCTACCAGGCTCCTCCGTCCATGGGGTTTTCCAGGCAAGAGTACTGGAGTGGGGTGCCATCGCATTCTCTGGTAAACTTCTTACTGCAAAAAAATTTCAAACATAACAAATATAAAAAAGAAGAGTGTCATGAACCCTTATATTTCATCATTCAGCATCAATAACTACAAAACTAACCTCTTAGTCTCCCAGGTTGTCATAGACTAGAGACTATGTAACATCAAGATGATGGCCAGTTGAGTTCCCAGTGAAGACATTCTTGACTTGCATCAGTCCTTCTCTTCATGCTATGTTCTCACATATGCTGGTTGAAGGGAAGGAAGAAGAGGGACAATAAGAGAGAAAAAGATGGAGAGGCTAATCCCATCATGAGGGGCCACCATCAAATCCCCATGTCAACCTAATTACTTCACAAAGGCCCTACTTCCTAATACCATCACATTGGGATTCAAGGATGGACACAATTCAGTCCTTAGCAACTATGCATAGCATAGCAGCTATCTGTTTTTAGTTCAAGACAGATCCTCATTTCATTATCTCTTTTACTCCTTATTCATTTTTCTGAAGTATTTTAGGAAAAAGATGAACATTTCACAAAATGTACATAATGAGTATTTGTGGTAAAATGATAGGATATGAAAAAAATGCTCTTTTGTTCCCAATAAAATGAACATCTAATATCCAGTTCATGTACAAATATCCCAGATCTCAAAAAGCGGATGTCTTTTCACAGTTTATTGAAAGAATGTAATCATATGTTGCACTTTGTTGTTCACTTTTAAGATGAAATAACTGTTCCTAGCCCAATTTTAATGTCATTTATTTGTTCAAAAACTGGGAGGAAGCAGGATGGCTTGTCTTACAGACTGTCCCACTACTGGGTTTAGAGCAGGAGTCCACAATACCAGAACAGTGGGTCAGGAACAGTACCAGTCCTTGGTCTATTAGGAACCAGACCTCCATAGCAGGAGGTGAGCTGCAGGCCAGTGATTGAGGCTTCCTCTGTATTATAGCTGATATCCATTACTCTCTCATCACCCCCAAATGGGACAGTCTAGCTTGTTTTCCTGGAACTGTTTGTAGTTACATAACCTATGCTTAACAGAAACAAAAATAGCATAAATATTGATGATTATTTTCCTTTCTCAGGGTTCAGAATGGTGAGTTGGTACCCTAGCAATCTCTCAAAGTGACAAATTAGATGTTGTCTATTAACATTTGGACACATTTGGCCAGCTTAAATTTAAATATTAAAAAACTAACATCATGGGATCCAGCCCCATCCTTTATGGTGTTAGGTAGGTAGAATAGGGAAAAGGAGTCCAAAATGGCAGTGGCTAAAAGACAAGGAAGGTCCGAGGATCAGAGTGAAGACTTCAGGCAGAACAAACAGCACTCCTGGCTAAGCCCAATTTGCACAGGGCAAGCCCAGGTGGAGGAAAAAACATATAAAAGGAGGAGCCAAAGCACTTTCTCTCAGACTCTCTCTCTCCCATGTGCGTGCGCTCTTTTCTCTCTCTCTCTGTCTCTCTCTCTCTCACTCTCCTGCTATCTTCTAAATAAAATAGAGCTGTAACACTGATTTGCCTAAGAGCTGTAGCACAGTTTGTCCAAGACCCAAGAGCTATGATGCACCGAGGGCTTTAATGTCCATCGCTCCAAATCTTTGCTGTGATGAGACAAAGAACCGAGGAACATACAATCGCGTGACATCAAACCATGACCTAATAGGGATTGCCACCTTAGTTCCACAGACTAATTTGCCAGAAACTCCTTCATATACTGAAGGTGAGACTCTTAAAGCTAAGAGCAAGGGCTTTCAAGAAGATCATATGGGGTGGTCCCAAAAGGAGGGACTCCTTTTTCTGCCTGGAAGCCTCCAATGGAAGTTGGTTAACTCCTTACATGCCACTACTCATTTAGGAGAAAAGGCCCTCCAAAGATTACTAGAAAGGTCCTTCAGAGGAACAGGCCTCCAAACAACTATAAGACAGGTGGTCTCCTCTTGTCCCATTTGCCAATTAAACAACCCTCAAGGAGCTCGAAGACCCCAGCTGGCCCAGCCCATCCAACGACATGGGGCCTACCCAGGAGAGGACTGGCAGATGGACTTCACCCAGATGCCAGTTTCTCAAGGGTATAATACCTATTAGTCATGATAGATACATTCACAGGATGGATTGAAGGCTTTCCCACCTGGACTGAGAAGGCTGAGGAGGTGGTAAAAAAAACTGCTCCATGAAATCAGTCCAAGATTTGGTCTGCCCAGGTCATTACAAAGTAACAATGGGACATCATTTACTTCTAAGGTCACCCAAGGGGTCTCGAAAGCATTGGGCATTACGTATTATCTCCATTGTGCCTCGAGGCCTCAATCTTCAGGAAAAGTAGAAAGAGCCAATCAATTCTTAAAATCAGCGATAATTACCAATAGCTCTCCTCCGCACCCGCATTCCCCTAAGGAACAGGTTGGTCTTAGTCCTTATGAGATGCTATATGGGAGACCTTTTGTTTATGTCAATGACCTCTTCCTAGATCCAGAGGTTCAGACCCTCCAATCTTATACCATGGCCATTGGGCAATTCCAACAGGATATACGCTTGTGGGGTATGAACCAGGACCCAAAAGATTCTGAAGAGTCACCTATATGCTCCAGGAACTCAAGTCCTAATTAAAGTCTGGAAATATGGGTCCCAAAGGCTCAACTCCAGCCCACATGGAAGGGCCCCTACCCTGTAATACTTTCTACCCCCACAGCAGTCAAGGTACCAGGACATGACTCCTGGATTCACTGCTCTCGAGTCAAGCCATGGAAGAAAACAGAAGAGGACACTCAATACACCTGTGAGCCCCTGGGAGATCTCAGATACCTATTCAGAACTACCAATGAGTGTCATTCTAATGAACACCCCCAAAATCTGGTTTCTGGGGATAAGATTTCTCAGGATAACTCTAAGGAGCCAGCACAGCTTGACAGAGACTGTACTCCAAAACAGACAGGAGATAGATCTTCTGATCCCTGAACAAGGAGGGACTTGAGCCATCCTGGCCATGGGAATTTAAAATTGACCAATGTCCCTACTAGTCCTTGTTATGCTATATTGATGATGCCTATGATTATTCCATGTACTGTCAATTGTCTAACCTGTTTTGTCTCTGCCCAGGTCAACCAGCTACAACATGCAGTGCCAGTTCAACAAAGATATAAAACTACAGCTGACCACGGAAAATATCACATACCCTTGGACACAGCTATAAGGACTCTGAGGATTGAGACTAGCAAGAGGGGGAGGCCCAATAACCTTCTCCACCCCAGTTCAGCAGGAAGTAGCCAGAAAGACCTCGACGCCCCTATTCCCAAAGAATTGGGCCTTCCATCTCTTGAGGAGGGAATGTTAGGTAGGTAGAATAGGGAAAAGGAGTCCAAAATGGCAGTGGCTAAAAGATAAGGAAGGTCCGAGGACCAGAGTGAAGACTTTAGGCACAACAAACAGCACTCCTGGCTAAGCCCAATTTGCATAGGGCAGGCCCAGGTGGAGGAAAAAACATATAAAAAGAGGAGCCAAAGCGCTTTCTCTCAGACACTCTCTCCCGCGTGCGTATGCTCTTCTCTCTCTCTCTCTCTCTCTCTCTCTCTCTCTCTCTCTCTCTCTCCTGTTATCTTCTAAATAAAATAGAGCTGTAACACTGATTTGCCTAAGAGCTGTAGCACTGTTTGTCCAAGACCCAAGAGCTGTGATGTGCTGAGGGCTTTAATGTCCGTCGCTCCAAATCTTTGCTGTGATGAGACAAAGAACCGAGGAACATACACTCGCGTGACAATGGCAAATAGAAGGAGAAAAGGTGGAAGCAGTGACAGATTTCTACATCTTAGCCTCTGAAACCACTGTGGATGCTGCCTGCCACCATGATATAGAGGATATTAGCTTCTTGGAAGGAAAGCTTTGGGAAACATAAACAGTGTGTTGAGAAGCAGAAACATCATTCTGCCCAACAAACTGGTAGATGTTTGAACTTTTCATTTGGATTCCTAAAATTTCTGTCCAGTCCCCTTTGGTTTTGAAGTCCCTCAGCTTTCTGGTCCTTCAAGATTCCCAGGAATATTTTGTGCATTTCATTACCCAGTCCTGAAATCAGCCATTGTTTAAGATTTTTTGATGGGAAATATATTTAGAAGTTATATGTTAGATCTCAGAATAGTCACTGTTATCAAGTTGTCATTGCTTCTAGGCTTTACAGTGGTCAGAGGAGGAAGTACACATTTTCCTTAAAAATTAAAATGGAATATAATTAGTTGGTACAAACTTCTGCTTTCAGTTCAAGATTTAAGAAAGCACGGTTTGAATTAAACTTTTTTATGTTATGTGTGAACCTCTTTTTCTAGCCACTGAAAGGCTTACTTCAGAACATTAGTTTTAATTATTGTTGTGCTTTTACCTGTTAACATACATACGATTATGTCACAATAACAGAAACAATATGAGGAACAATAAGTTGTTGAATTATTGCTCGCCTCAGCTGCAATGGTGGTGAAGATGTGTGGCAGCTGGAAGAGCAGCACAGAAGCACGGTGGAGAGGAACTACCCTACGTTCAAAGCAGGGGTGGCAGCCGAGAGGAGCTACCTACTTCCAAGGTAAGGAGCAGTGGCTGCACTTTGCTGGAGCAGCCATGAAGAGATATCCCACGTCCAAGGTAAGAGAAACCCAAGTAAGATGGTAGGCACTGAGAAAGGGCAACAGAGGGCACACAGACTGAAACCACATTCACAGACAACTAGCCAATCTGTCACACGGACCACAGCCTTGTCTAACTCAATGAAACTAAGCCATGCCATGTGGGACCACCCAAGATGGTCGGGTCATTGTGGAGGGGTCTGACAGGATATGGTCCACTGGAGAAGGGAATGGTAAACCACTTCAGTATTCTTGCCTTGAGAACCCCATGAACAGTATGATAAGGCAAAAAGACAGGACACTGAAAGATGAACTCCCCAGGTCGGTAAGTGCTCAATATGCTACTGGAGATCAGTGGAGAAATAACTCCATAAAGAATGAAAGGATGGATCCAAAGCAAAAACAACACCTAGTTGAAGGTGGTACAGGTGATAGAAGCAAGATTTGATGCTATAGAGAGCAATATTGCATAAGAATCTGGATTGTTAGGTCCGTAAATCAAGGCAAATTGGAAGTGGTCAAACAGGAGGTGACAAGAGTGAACATAGACATTTAAGAATCAGCAAACTAAGATGGATAGGAATGGGTGAATTTAACTCTAATGACGATTATATTTACTACCGTTTGCAGGAATCCCTTAGAAGAAATGGAGTAGACATTGCAGTCAACAAAAGAGTCTGAAATGCAGTACTTGGATGCAATCTCAAAAATGACAGTATGACCTCTGTTCATTTCCAAGGAAATCCATTCAATATCATGGTAATCCAAGTCTATGCCCTGATCAGTAGTGCTGAAGAAGCTGAAGTTGAACAGTTCTATGAAGACCTACAAGACCTTCTAGAACTAACACCCAAAAATGATGTCCTTTTCATTATAGGGGACTGGAATGCAGAAGTCAGAGTCAAGAAACACCAGGAGTAACATGCAAATTTGGCCTTGGAGTACAGAATGAAGTAGGGCAAAGGCTAATAGAGTTCTGCCAAGAGAATGCACTGGTCATAGCAAACATCCTCTTCCAACAACACAAGAGAAAACTCTACACATGGGCATCTCCAGATGGTCGACACCAAAATCATATTGATTATATTATTTGAAGCCAAAGATGGAGAAGCTCTATACAGTCAACAGAAACAAGACCAGGAGCTGACTGTGGCTAAGATCATGAACTCCTTATTGCCACATTCAGACTGAAATTGAAGAAAGTGTGGAAAAGCACTAGACCATTCAGGGATGACCTAAATTAAATCCATTATGACTATACAGGGGAAGTGAGAAATATATTTAAGGGACTAGATCTAATAGAGTGCCAGGCTGTATATTGTCACCCTGCTTATTTAACTTATATGCAGAGTACATCATGAGAAATGCTGGGCTGGAAGAAGCACAAGCTGGAATCAAGATTGCCAGGGAAATATCAATAACCTCAGATATGCAGATAGCACTACCTTTATGGCAGAAAATGAAGAGGAACTAAAAAGTCCCTTGATGAAAGTGAAAGTGGAGAGTGAAAAAGGTGGCTTAAAGCTCAACATTCAGAAAACGAAGATCATGGCATCTGGTCCCATCATTCCATGGGAAATAGATGGGGAAACAGTGAAAACAGTGTCAGACTTTATTTTTCTGGGCTCCAAAATCACTGCAGATGGTGACTGCAGCCATGAAATTAAAAGACGCTTACTCTTTGGAAGGAAATTTATGACCAACCTACATAGCATATTCAAAAGCAGAGACATTACTTTGCCAACAAAGGTCCATCTAGTCAAGGCTACGGTTTTTTCAGTGGTCATGTATGGATGTGAGAGTTGGACAGTGAAGAAGGCTGAGCACAGAAGTAGTATACAGATATTAATCCCAAACTCTCAATTTACCCCTCTCCCACCTTTCCACTTTGGTAACTCTAATTATCATTTTGATGGAGGGAAGTGTTTATAGGCACTTTTTGGATCAGGGTCTGTGCTTGTGAGAGTGGAGTGGCCAGGGAAAGCAAACCTGAGAGAGACTCATTTGACATGATGGTAAATGAAGAGAAGGACCTGGCCATGTAAAAAGCTGGGGGAAAAATATTGTAGATGTGGGAAGTAGCCCCTGCTAAGGACCAAGGTAACCAAGCTTAATAAATGGCTACCCTTCCACTGCCAACCTTCCTTCCATGCTTGGAACTTGGCCTACAGGTCAACCACCATGACCTCATCCCATGTTTCAGTTGTGAGTTACCAGCAATGAGCCATGTCAGCCTTCCCAAGAAAGGATCACCTGGGGCTATCACAAAGCTTATATGGCTATCACGAGTCCAGAGCTGAATATGCTCTGGACTCAGGGAAGTGTCCACAAACTGGTTGTCTCCAGGAGCATCAGGTGCCAGGGGCACCGCCAATGCCTCTGATTATCTCCATGTACTTGTTCTCAGGAGTAGAAACAACAAGGAACTGATAGAGCAAAGAAGCAAGTAATGACTCTTGTTTCATCTTGCCCCATGTGATTCCCACGGCCCTTTGACCACACTACTCTCTGCCCAAAAACTCTTTAATCTATTCCTTCTTCAAAGGTGGCTTGTGAATAACATCAGCACCTGACTCTGAAACCTGGTGGATGGAACTGAACTCACAATCAGCTAGGACCCAGAGATGTCCAGCCTTGTCCTGTGTTTCTGTCTTTTTTCTCCAACCAGATTCATAAAGAAAAGTCCTGAAAAAACATAAGTGTGATTGTAACCCGCTCAAGGCCTTTGAAGCTCCGGGTCTATTTTGAGCATCAAAGAGGAAACACATCCAATTCATCTAGGCTAGTTTCAAACTCTAGCCTCGCTCAGCCAGAGGTTCCCTAAGGAAATATAATACACTTGTCTAAGTTGCCAGAAGGCTGAGAAAAGAATGCTTCTCGCTTGAATGCAGGCACATGTTATCCAGTCACCCAACGTTTTAGTTGTAAATGATGAGTGGGAGCTCTTTGGATTCTGAGTTGGGAGTGAGTCAGTCAACATGTGCAGGACTGCCTCCTGGGGTCACTACAGATGGGGCTCCCCCAGTGTGCCTGGAACCCAGAAGAAACAGCACTGAATATAGCTTTCCTGCTGCTACATGGACGCAGGTCTGCTAATAAAATCAGAACCAGACTTGAGGGGCAACAGGAAAGAAACTTCCAGTCTAGTGCTTGCAGACACCTTAGAGCAACCCAGCAGTGGATGCAATTGAGCTTTCTTCATCTTTCCCTTCCTGGAAGTCTCCTAGCCTGAGAACCAGAGTTCCTGTGTCCCAAGTCTTCACTAACTTACCTGCAGCCTTCAGATGAGTCATACATCCCATGGTTCAGTTTCCCATCTCTTGGATGACAGAGACTGGACTTGCTCCAGAATATTTGTTCCAGACTGAGGCTCAGTGCCAATCAGTGGACAAGTGGCTCAGTGGTGGGTGTTGCTGATGATGCTGAGATTGCCTCTGGTGGGCAGGGGGCTGTAACTGTCTGGTGATGTTCATGAGTCCTGGGCTCAAGACTGTGAGTCGTAGACAAGTTGGCACACAGCTGCTGTGACACTGAGGATCTTAAAGGCCTTGCCCCCTGGAACTTACCATCATTTGGGTTCTGAGGGATGAGATCTGAGGGATGAGGGATGGTAACTCTGAAGTTACCAGTGGGGAAGCTTGTAAAATCCTCAGCAGAACCTGAATTAGACTAAAGAATCATCTCTCCTAAAAAACTCTGGGAACAAGATATGCCGGGACTCTTAGACAAATTTTGTAGTATTTTAAATACTATTTAAAGTAGGTCATCTTTTGGATGACCTTCCATTTGCTCTCTGGCTTGGGATGATACCCACAGTTAGAGTGGAATCAAAGGGCTCCTGGGGTAGGCTGTCCTGCTCCCCGTGACTCATTAGCAGTGAGTACAGCTCTATCCCCTCTACATCTGGAGTTGAAATTAAAGCAAGAAGGATACGATCTCCAAGTTTAACAGGAAGACTCAGGTAGGTCTGGCCCTCAGGTAGGCACTATTATTTTCCCAGTGCTTCTTCCTTCCTTCCTGGGTCCTGTGCAAGCTGCCCACCTCCTGGTTATTGGGTTGTGAATTCCTCCTCCCTTTTCTGGCAAATATCCATGCAGTCTCACTTGTGGCTTCCTCTCTACCCAGGCCCTATCCCTCACCTGCAGATGGCAATAAAGAACGGAAAACCAAGGAGGGGTCTGCCCAGATCATTTTTTCTAAAAATATCTGCCTTAGTTCTCCTTCCAGACCCTGTCCTGACTCATCATGTTCTCCAACTAGATGACTCAGTAGCTTAGCAGGGGAGTGGAGATGCAGATAGTGTTGGAGGTAAGGTTGTCAGGTATGGGGGGATGATTTTCAGATGGCAAAAGAGTTGGAGTAAGGAGCATGTGGTCCTCCAACCACTCATTCATCGTGGACCTGCCTGAATCTGCTATCTCGGGCCCCTCAGGGTATAACTAAGAAAGAAACTTCATTCTATAAACTCTTTGCTACAAAACAATTTCAAACATAGCAAATATAAAAAATAAGAATGTCATGAACCCTATATTTCATCATTTGGCATCAATAACTACAAAACTAACGTCTTAGTCCCACAGGTTGTCATAGACTGGAGCTATGCAACATCAAGGTTGGTGGATAACTGAGTTCCCGGTGAAGATATTCTTGACTTGCATCAGGTCTTTCTCTTCTTGCTATGTTCTCATTTGTGGTAGGGGAAGAGAAAGAGGAAGAGGAAGAATAAGAGAGAAAAAGAGGGAAAGGATAATCCTATCATGAGGGACCACCTTAAAAACCCCATGTCAACTTGTGTACCTCCCAAAGGCCCTACTTCCTCCTAATACCATCACACTGGGAGTCAAGGGTGGACACAATTCAATCCATAGCAGCTATGCAGTTCTGTTTTTAAATCAAGACAGACCCTCATTTCATTCTCTCTTTACTCCTTATTCATTTTTCGTGAAGTGTTTTAGGGACGAGATGAACATTTCACAAAATATACATAATGAGTATTTGGGGTAAAATGATAGGATGTGAAAAAAATGCTCTTTTGTTCCCAATAAAATTAATATCTAATATCCAGTCCATGTACAAATTTCCCTGATTCTCAAAAAGCAGTTTTCAGAGTTTATTGAAAGAATGTAGTCATATGTTGCACTTGGTTGTTCTCCTTTAAGAGAAAATAACTGTTCCTCTCCCAATAGTAATGCCATTTATTTGTTCAGAAACTGGGAGGAAGCAGGGTGGTTTGTCTTACAGAATGTCCCACTATTGGATTTAGAGCAGGAGTCCACAATATGAGCACAGTGGGTTAGGACCAGTACCAGTCCTTATTTATTAGGAACCAGACCTCCACAACAGGAGGTGAGCTGCAGGCCAGTGAGTGAGGCTTCATCTGTATTATAGCTGCTCCCCAACACTCTCTCATCACCCCCAGAAGGGACAGTCTAGCTTGTTTTCCTGGAACTATTTGTCTTTACATAACCTATGCTTAATAGAAACAAAAATAGCTTAAATATTGATGATTATTTTCCTTTCTCAGTGCTCAGAATGGTGAGTTGGTGTCCTAGCAAACTATCATAGTGACAAATTAGATGTTGCCTATTAACATTTGGACACATTTGGCAGTTTAAAATGAAATATTAAAAAACTAAGATCTTGGGATCCAGCCACATCCTTCATGGCAAAAAGGAGAAAATGTGAAAACAGTGATAGATTTTTTCATCTTAGCCTCTAAAACCACTGTGGATGGTGACTGCAGCTATGAAATCAGAGGACGTTTGTGTCTTGGCAGGAAAGTTATGAGAAACATAAACAGTGTGTTGAGAAGGAGAAACATCATTCTTCCCAACAAACTGGTAGATGTTTGGCCTTTTCCTTTGGATTCCTAACCTATCTGTCCAGTCCCTATTAGTCTTTGAAGTCCCTTAGCTTACTGGTCCTTCATGCATCCCAATATTATTTTGTGCATTTATTTACCCAGTCCTGAAATCAGCCATCTCTTTAAGAATCCATGCATTGTCCGATGGGAAATGTATTTAGAAGCTACATTTTAGACCTCAGAATAGTCACTGTTAACAAATTGTCATTGCTTGTAGGCTTTACATTGGTCAGAATAGGAAGGACACATTTTCCTTGAAAAATAAAATAAAAAGGAATATAATTAGTTGGTACAAACTTATGCTTTCAGTTCAAGATTTAAGACAGCAGGGTTTGAATTAATGTTCTTTATGTTATGTGTGAACCTCTTTATCTGGCCACTGAAAGTCTTACTTCAGAACATTAGTTTTAATTATTGTCTTGCTTTTACCTCAACATACATATGATTCTGTCACAATAACAGAAGTTATGAGGAACAATAAGTTGTTGAATATAGTTTCAGATTTCTTTCCTGTTTTTCTTTTGATTTTCTTTGGTTTTGTTTTGGATGGGCAGTATTTTTGTTTTTCCTTAGAAGATATTCCACTATGAATATAGTCATAATTCTGAATTTTAAAGCCACTTAAGAGTCAGACATGACTGACTGACTGAACTGAACTGAACTGAACTGAAGTAATGTGTTGTTATGGGCAGCTAGTCACCAACTTGATGCAATTAGATTTATCAGTCTTTGTTCTCAATTTGTTCAGTTCAGTTCAGTCCTTCGGTTGTGTCAGTCTCTTTGCAACACTGAGGACTGCAGCATGCCAGGCTTCCCTATCCATTGCCAACTCCAGAAACTTACTCAAGCTCATGTCCATCGACTTGGTGATGCCATCCAACCATTTCATCCTGTCTTCCCCTTCTCTTCCTGCCTTCAATATTTCCTAACATCAGGGTCTTTTCCAATGAGTCAGTTCTTCCCATCAGGTGGGCAAATAATTGGAGCTTCAGCTTCAACATCAGTCCTTCCAGTGAATATTCAGGATGGATTTTTTTTTTTTTTTAGGATGGACTGGTTTGACCTACTTACAGTCCAAGGGACTCTCAAGAGTCTTCTCCAACACCATAGTTCCAAGGGCATATGTGTGTGTCATTTGTCAGTTATGTTATATTCCCCCTGTTGGGATTTAACCACCAGAACTGAATTTAAACAACATGTAAAAATGAGGATTAAGTCACAGTGCCCCATCTAAACACACAAGACAACAGGAGAGGCTCCTGTTGTATTCAAGGGACAAGCATGGATAGATCACATGCAGAGATCCTGGGAGTCCTGGATGAGTCAATAAAC
The DNA here is from genome assembly GCF_029407905.1 of Bubalus kerabau. Classification (NCBI taxonomy): domain Eukaryota; kingdom Metazoa; phylum Chordata; class Mammalia; order Artiodactyla; family Bovidae; genus Bubalus; species Bubalus kerabau. The sequence goes on from NC_073628.1 coordinate 13,772,560, forward strand.
ACGAGTGTCTTTACTTTGGCTGCCACAGTTGTTTTGTCTTCTTTGATTGGGAAGACATTTAAAAATTATTTTTTGTATGTTTGTTTTGGCAGACAAAACTTTTCATGTCATAGACCCTATAGGGTAATTATATCAGAAATATAGCCATTTATCTTCAGCAGTTAAATTTTGTTGGTTTGTATGTCTCTGATGATCTTTCTTTATAAATAGAAAGGAAACACACATGTTCAGTATGCGTTCAGTATGCATTCAGTCTCTTTAAATCAACTGATGTGAATTAAATTCTTCTCTGTCCCCACTGCCACTCCCAATTCTAGGCATGAAATAAAAACCTGCAAGACTGAAGGCTGATTTCAGCACATTGCTGTGGAGATTTTGTTCTCACTGTTTTTTCGGGTAAAAAAAAAAATAAGTTTCTAACATTAAAATCAGTAGATTGTACATAAATATCCAAACTTCTGATTCTCTTGAAAACATGGCCAACTGGCCTGCTTTCCAGCATGGGTGAAGTGGAGGAAAGGCTGCTCCTAGTGGTAAGGCCTGTGCAGCCCATGGTTCAATACGGCCACCTAGTCCTATTATCATATCTCCTGCCTCCAGGGGCCATGACTTTGTAAGAACTAAACTGATAGCTCTCTTAAGATAAAGACTACTTTTGTCTTCATCAACTTTGACTTTGAAATCTTTAACCCAGAGCCTAGCACACAGTTCTTCCTTGTACTTTTGTTGGATGCTATAAAATATCTTGTGGATGCATATGACATTTCTTCCAATACTGAAACCATGAAATTGAAGTACTGCTCTGCCCTAAATCTTTGATACAGCCTGGAATCATAGGTGCCCCTGATGTCTGCCATTAGACCCACTACCTAAAGCCTGTTTTATGTCCCTGGGCTGTCCCTGAAGTCTTCACTTTGCCATTTGACAACTGATCCTCCTAGCAATCTCCTCTCTAATGAAGACAGCAATGCATATCTCATGAAGTGGCTAGGACGATGACATGAAACCACAAATGTCAAGCCTTAGTATCCCTTAGTATCCATTTTTATGATGTTCTTAACAGTTTTTTTTTTTTCCAAGTAGGCAAGGTTCTCCATCTTCTTAGATGTCCATGCAGATCAGTTTGATTTTCCAGCCGAACTTCAAGGAAGAGATTACAGTTCAATTCTCTGTATTCTCTGAAGCTTCAAAGTCCACTCGCCAAGGACACTGATGAAGATAAATATTTTATCGAGACCTTTGTGGTTTTTTCAGACCTATTATTGGCCTAAAGGGCTAAACTAAGGCATGTCAGAACATATATAACTAGGGGATCCCGGTCGCCACTACATGCTAAGAATCTAAAATTCCCTGAGTACTCAGAGCCAGGAAAGAAGCATGAAGTGGCTTGTGCTCCTAGGGCTGGTGGCCTTCTCAGATTGCAGAGTCATTTAAGTATGGAGACTGTAAGCCACATCATCTTCCTTTCTATGATTTTTCTTTTCATCTGATTATTCTTGTACTCATCAGATTTAGAATGGAATAGAATAGTTCCCTGACAATCTTAAAGTTTAACTCTTACTTATTGATAAGTACCTTGCTATAGAAACTGTGAGACCCAAGGTTCTTGATGTAGATTTGCATAGTTGCAAAACACTTGGGGTCCAGTCATGTCATGACCTATTAAAATTGGAACTCCTTGCAATTGTTCAGTGCACAGTCAATGCAGATGTAGGTGTGGTCCTGGGAAATAGCACTTTTCTACCTTTTATTTAGCATGTCCTCTTTGTTTCCTCTCTACTTCAGTGTGTATATGTCTATGTCTGCATCTCTGTATCACTATCATTTATCTCTCCATCCTTTTGGAAGTCTCTGTGAGTGTATTTCTTTCTATGGTGTTTCTTTTCACTTTTCCTTTAATTTTCTACATTTCCTGAACTTGTTCCCTATCTCCTGGATTCTTTTTCAACTCTCTTCTCTTTCAACTTGGAGAAAGATTGAGAGAGCTACTTATACACTGTTTTATATCTGACAAGCAGTGTGACCACAGCCAGTTCACAAACCTCTTGCATTTAAAATTCCTCCCTTGTAAAAAAGGATAGGAATCCCACTTCTACCTCCTTCCCTGAGCTTCTATGAGAAGGATACAGTGGGATGGGAACAGCAATGCTAGTGGCTGTCATTGTTGAGACTTCCTATTTATCAGGTACCTTATATACATCACTTCACTTATCCCCAGTATATCCTATTTGGAGGGTTTGAACCGTTACATTCCACCATTTTACCGAAGGGGAGACTGAGACCCCACATGGTTGTACGCTTACCCAACATTACAGGACAGAATCTTTATTCAAACCTATGTCTTTGACATGGAATATGCATAAAATTCTGATAATAAGGTGACTCATAAAAATGATTAGAAAATACATAGTACCATTACAATGACAGTTATGCCTTAACACTGACAGCTAATTGTAGCATCTTCTTTGTTTTCTTTGTCAAATGTTCGGTGAAAGAATACCTTTAAGGAAAGTGAGGACAATGAGAAATACCCTCAGTGAAAAAACATGCTGAACAATTACCTCAAGGAACATGCTTACAGACGGTCTCAAATTTCTTCTCGTGGCTCAAATATAACTATTCACCCCGTGAGGAAAATCATGGATGTTAAGTGTTTTGGGAGGATGGTGCTCCACAGCGCCCCCTGGTGCGCGAGCCTACCACTGGGGCTCATCTGGAGGTGCCACATGGGATGTTGGGGCCGGGTCTCCTGTAGGAGGCAGACACATTGGGCAAAAGGGGCCCCATGCAGAGGAGAAGGCACTATCATTCTCAATTCTTGTCTTGGTGACTGGGCCCAGAAATTACTAGGTGGCAGGTAAACATCCACTTCTGTGTCAAAGGTGTGTCATTAGTATGAGGGAGATTGTTCCTTCTGAGGAGAAGGTGATGTCAACCCACTACAGTCCTCTTGCCTGGAAAAACCCAAGGACAGAGAGGCCTGGTAGGCTGCAGTCCATGCGGTCGCTAAGAGTCGGACACGACTGAGTGACTTCACTTTCACTTTTCACTTTCCTGAATTGGAGAAGTAAATTGCAACCCACTCCAGTGTTCTTGACTGGAGAATACCAGGGACGGTGGAGCCTGGTGGGCAGCTGTCTATGGGGTTGCACAGAATTGGACACGACTGAAGTGACTTCGCAGCAGCTGCAGCAGCAGCACAAGTTCCTTCTGAACTAAGGGAGTCAACTAGTTATAGATGAAGAGTGAACCATCACTGATCAGAAGGTAGAACCAACTTCAAAGCAATTGTGAATAACCAGGCAGAGGACATCAGTTTCCACAGAGGCAAGAACCACAGCAGTAAAAAGTTACTGAACCCGTATTCTGTGTAAGGCCATCAGAATCTAACACAGTGGTTACTGTTTTTAGATTAGAAAAAGGGCTTATTTTGTCTTCAAGAAAGCCCATGACAGCCTGAATTATAGGCAAAGAGTAAATACATGTCAGATGAAAGGGTCATTTGTGTGGTGTTGATTGCATATGGTCTAAGTTTAGAGGGATTGGCTGGAGTTGATCAAGAAGGACCTCCTGGAGAAGGACGTGCTAAGGCTGGGTTTGAAGAGACTACAGAGTTTCTCAAATGAAGGCACCAGGATTTCCCAGGGTGTCCAGAGGTCCTGGAGGCCCAGTGGTTATGCCTCTGTGCTTCCAATGCAGGAGGTACCATTTCAATGCCTGGTCATAGAATCAATATCCTGCATACAATGTAGCACAGGAAAAAAACATCAAATTCAAGCACCTCTGTGATCATAGGCTGTGAGCTTCACAGTGGTTGGAAAGTGATCTCAAGAGATACATGACACCAGAGGGAGACATAAATGTGGGAATAGAGGGTAGCCAGTTCTGTACTAACCCACTCCCTCCTTCTCCCTGTAGATGCCCTAAATGGATAACATCACCATTGGAACACCCCCTCAGGAATTCCAGGTTATCTTTGACACAGGCTCATCTGACTTGTTGGTGCCCTCCCTCTTTTGCCCCAGTCCAGCCTGTTGTGAGTACAGACACCCACTACCCAGACCATCCTTCACTTGCCCCGCCACTCTGTTTTCACCCTTGGCACCTGATGACACTCATCTCTTGTGTCTGCAGCTACACAAGTTAGGTTCAGCCATTACAAGTCTTCCACCTTCTGGCCTACCCAAAAGACCTTCAGGATCACCTATGGATCTGGTACCATGAAGGGATTTCTTGCTTATAACACCATTCGGGTAACGTGTAAAGAGAAGCTGAGTCAGTACTGGCTATGGAGTTACACCTGCTTACAAACAGATACAGGACCATCTGGCAGGACCCTTCCTAGCCTAACTTCCATAGATATTGGCCATCTTACCCACAAGATCCTGTCCCTGGGGAGGCAGTGCCAGTGGTGACACATGAGCAAACAGATTAGCTAACCCAGAGAGTGACTTGAGGTGTGGACTTGCAGATCTGCCCATGAGCAGTTCAAGGCTCATTTTGCTGGGAGTGAGAAGAGGGGAAAAAAGCACCCACTTTTATATTCACAGACTGTTCCGCGCACTTTCAGGTAGTAATTGGTTTAATCCTACAACAACCCCACACAGCAAGTGGTCTGATTAGCTCATGAGACATATGAGAAAACTGAGGTGCAGACATCAAGGGCCTTGCTGAGGTCACACATATGGTAAACGGTAGAGCTGGGTTGGCTTTTCAGGACTGAGATTGCTGTAGGGTGTTTAGGGACAGCATAAAACTGATCTGGGGATCCTGGGGGCAGTCAAGGGCTTCAGGTATCCATAGTTGGAAACTGGAGGGCAGAGATGTCATGGGGCCTAATAAATGAGTTCTCACTCTAGGGTGCCTTTGAGAGTCTAATAAAATGTATGGCCTGCCTCCCCAAAGTACTTGAGTAGTTCCCCTCTTTCTCTTTCTCTCTCATACACACTTGCATGAATACACACATATCCCCAAAAATTAATTTCCCAGGCAGCAGTTTCATAGATACCTGCAAGCAAGACTATGTTTCTCTTCTGCCTTTCTGGACAGATGCAGAATCCACAGTACCTTACAGAGAATTCACTCCATTCCTGTCATTAGGTCATAGTGATAACAGAAAAGGCTACCTTGCTCTTGACTCATTTTGTCCATAAGGGGGCACCAATTGGTCCTGGGCTGACTCTTGGTTGCCCCACCTGGACAGAAGCCACAAGGCAAAATTGCCTCACTCAGGTGGTGTTTTTCAGAGGGGCAGATGTTTTAAAATTCACAGCCTCTCACAAATGAAACACAAATTTTCCTCCCAGGTGGTCTAACCCTCTGAGGTTCACCAAAGACACAGCCCAGCCTCAATTCTTCTCTGAGGATTTAATGGCAATGCACCCCAGCCCAGCCCTAGCTCCACTTCTCATATTTGTAAGTGGGAACACTTTTCTCTCCCACAGATTGGGGACCTTGTAAGTACTGACCAGCTGTTTGGTCTAAGCATTGTGGAATACGGGTGTGAGGGTGCACCTTTTGATGACATTTTGGGTTTGAACTACCCCAATATGTACATCTTTGGAGCTATCCCCATCTTTGACAACCTAAAGAATCAAGGTGCCATTTCTGAGCCTGTTTTTGCCTTCTACTTGAGCAAGTAAGTCTGAGATGGACAATCCCTTTCTCCAAATTAGCTGTAAGATGCTTTCAGTTGCACGAAAATTTATAGAACACTTGATAAAGAAGAATCCTGAGAGATAATCTAACCCAGGATAAATATAGCCCCAGGGCTGTACCTGGCTTCACCACAGGCTTTTATAAATAACGTTTTATTGGAACACAACCCTGCTCCTGGGCTCAAAACCAGTAGCTTGGTCTAGGGGGGTGAGTGAGGAGGAAGACTAATGGAAGGCAACAGGAAACAAGTTGGAGGAAAAGGCAATTCGATTTGCTTATGAATTTTATCAGGAAGCAAGGAGAAAGATGGTGGACGTATTTCCTTCCTCATTAGCATTCCATTGGGAGCCCAGTGCCAGCCACCTAATTTGCAGGAGCCAGTGAAAAATGACAGTGTGAGACACAAAACAAATATGTGGGACTCCTTGTTCAAAAAATATTAGTCATTTCAAGACAGGGAGAGCAGAGGTGGGTCCCTTCTGAGTGTGGGGCCCTTTGAACAGTAGAGGTCACAGGCCAGTGGAGCCAAATCTGGGTGACCTGAACCCATGCCCTTAGAACTCCCAGGCTTTGATTTTCCTGAAAAATGACAAGCTGGACAAGGAGAAAGCCAGTATGCTTCAGCATCATGTCCTCTGAGTGTGTCTGAGCACTAAGATCGCAGGAGGTAGGGCATCTTAAGGAGGTAGGGCATCTTCAGAAGATAGAGTGGGTGGAGCCCAGCCATGTGACTCAGCTTCTAACCTCCTCTGTGCCACTCATTAGAGAGTAACCGACCTCAGTCTGGATCTCAATTGCTCCTAGACTCGATTTCTGCATCTGTACATGGGGACCTCATTAGGGCCCTGATGGGTGGACCAGCACAGCTCTCAGATAGTGCTGTTGTTACTGTCCTCCAAGGATCCCCACCTCTCTTCTCTCTACACATGCAGGGTGAAAGTCAGTGTGGTGATGTTTGGTGGGGTGAATAAATCCTACTACCAGGGAGTGCTCAACTGGGTACCATTGATCCAAGCATGCTACTGGAGTGTACACATGGACTGGTAAACCTCTCCTTCTGAGGGTCAGCCCAAGTGATGCTCCCACTACTGTACATGGACACAGGTAGATACACAAATGCATTCTCAGACACACAGTCACACAGACATATACAACACCCACAATGAAACTGGCAGCCACATCGAAGCACACAAGCAGACACATATACACTGAGACAAATATAAAGAAGCATAGCTAGTCAGAGACACACAAGCACTCACAGAGACACATACAAACACATATACAAACAAACACATAAGCAGATATATATGCAAACAACCCATGGGTTCATAATCCCCAGGTCTTCTGACCAGGGCTCTGACCAGGATCCTAAAAGGGCCTAGAGAGGTCTATGCAGCTGGGAGGCATGGAGCATGGTTAAAGGACTCTACAGTGTGGTGAACAGAGGATCAGGGAGAATTTCTCCAGCCTGAACAGAGGTATAAGATGATCAACTGTCCGGGGTTACCTGGGACCAAGGAAGTTCTCAGTACAGATCAATGTCAGTTAAAAAACAGGGAAAGTCCTGAGCAAATGGGGAGAACTGGTCTCCTAAGGGAGCAACTACTGAGCAGTGTAGAGAGATTGCTGGAGTCTTAAGATGTGAAAGCAACTAATAAAAAACACACCCCACATTTGTGGGCACACAGTAGGGCAGGGGCTATAACAGAAAATCAAGAAGGTGGAATCCAGGAGTGACCTGAGGACAAGAGTCATAACTGATAGAATTCTGTGTGATACCCTCAGACAAAAGCTGACCCATTCTTTGGAGTTTCTGTGGGCTAGTCATGTATTTCCTGGCCAGGGTCTCAGGGTCTGAGCTGGTTGTAGGAGCAGTGCTGGCAGACACCCTCTCCCAGAGGAGCCCCTCTCTCCCACCACTATGAGAATCTGCTGACCCAGTGAATCTCCATCTTCACTCTGCGATTGACCCATTATTTGTTCCCAATCAGATACAGCTCTCTGGATGTTTCTCATTCATTATTCTCACAGTCTTCATTCACTCACTAAACAGACAAGCCTTGGGCATCCACTGTGTGCCAGGCACTTTAGGGAGGCAAAGAGCATAAAACATTCCCTCACATCTAAGAAGGCAGATGCACAGGAAATGAGACACACACATAGTGAATTGTGACTTTGGTACATGCTAGACATGAGGAAGTATCTACAGAGACTGTCAAGAAAGGAGACTGATAAACACCGGGAGAAAGACTTCCCTGAAACCATGACAATTAAGCAGGAATCTGGAAGATGAGAAGAAATTTGCTAGTCAAAGGGGCGGGGGCTCCTCTAGGAAGGAAGACCAGCTTGTGTCAAGCTGCAAAAGAGCCTGGTGTATTCAAGTACTGTATTCAAGAATGTTAAGGAAAGTGCCATGTCAAGAGCAAAGGAAAAGAGCAGAAGAGACAAAGGGCTATTTAGAAGACAGTCAGGAAGGGGGCAGCTCTGGGGAGACTCAGAGTCTCCCCAGACCTTGATGCCTGCTTGGTCACACTGTCTTTCAGCATCTCCATGTAAAGAAAGGTTATTGCTTTTTCTGGCAGCTGCAAGGCCTTTTGGATACCAGGACATCACTGATCCTTGGCCCAAGAAGACTTGTCAATAACATCCAGAAGCTCATCAGCGCCATGCCATGGGGTTCCAAGGTGAAGGGTCATGCCACAGGGTCACTCCCAGTCTCCACACACAAGAAGAATCTCCAGGGCCAACTTTTCTCCCTCTCTCTCTAACAGCACTACGTTTCATGTTTTGCAGTCAGTACCCTATGTTCTATTATCTTCACTATCAATGGTGTCAACTACCCTGTCCCAGCTCAAGCCTACATCCTGAAGGTGAGGGAAGAATCCTGAGGGGTGGTTCTCAAATAGGAACTTGCAGGAACCCTTGGGCTGCTGCGTGGAAGAGGGTGCCCTCTGCAGGCCATCTCACACTATTGCAGATGCTGCTGAGCTCTGGGTCTGGCCAGAGCCTCCCACAAGGTGAACCACTTGAAAGTAAAGGTCCATCTGGGACAGTGATCATCCTGAAATAAATGTGGAGACACCACGCCATGCTGGCATGGTGGGAGTCACAAGGAGAGGGGATCACTCAGGTCCTCAGTGTTCAAAGAGCTTCAGTTCAATCTGAACCCTCAGACGGATGCACACAGAAAGTCAGCTCTAGCAGTCCTTGAAATAAGTCATGTGACAAAGAGAATAGCTGAGGACAGTCCCAATGTGCTGTCTCACCATAGGGATTAACAGTCTCCCTTCCCTACTCACTGTTTTCCTGGTTTGGATGATAAATTACATGGTCAGCCTAGTTCTTGGATGCATCTTCCCCTAACTCTAGCCAGGTGCCCCCTTTGTGAGTCAGGCTACCAGACCCCTCTGTGGGGAGGCTGGATGCTAATGTGAATAAAGGGTGCACAGTGACTGCTCAGCCCCGGCACAGGGTGGCTTCATGTCAACTCCCTGAGGGAGTTCAGAGCTGGCTGATGGGCTCAAAGAAGGCTTTGAGGAAGAGAGGGAATTTCAGGAATTCTAAAACTGTTAACTCATTGAGCCATATGGAGGGTTGCCTGGTTCTAGGCGAAATTGCACTGGATTTCATGCAAATGGCATCCCAAGGTGCTCTGCATCGGGGCTCTGGGTACTTACTCGGGGTGATGAAGGCTATGGACTGACCAGTGGGGTTGAGGAACCAGAGTACATTACCCAACCAAGCCTGGAGTGGCCAAAGAGGGTGAATGCGGGCTATAGGAGGCTTCTCAGAGTTCCTAAGTTAAGTCTTCAAGAACGTGTTGTGGGCACTGCTCTATTAAGATGGATAACCAACAACAGGTTACTGTGTAGAACGGGGAACTCCGCTTAATTATATGACAACCTGGATGGGTAGGGTATTTTTGTGACCAGGATACATGGATATATATGGTTGACTCCGTTTACTGTCCACCTGAAACTCAGAATATTGTTAATCAGCTACACTCCAATACAAAATAAAGCTTTTTAATAAAGTACAGATTGTGGGGACAGGGAAGGAGAACCAGCATTCTCTGCAGAGAAAACAAGGAGCATGAGTCAGCAGGAAAGAAATAGGGAGAGAGGAGAACTATGGACACTCTTTTTCTTTCCTAAAAATTTTATTGAAGTGTGGCAAAACTTCAGTGTTGCGTTAAGTTCTGCTGCACAGCAATGTGACTCAGTTATACACATACAGAAATATATATTCTTTGTCTTATTCTTTTTCATGTGGCTTATGACTTAATATTAAATGTATTTCCTTATGCTCTACAGTAGGACTTTGTTGTTTATCATTCCTCTGTATCCCCAACTCCCAGTTCTCCCCTCCCCCACACCCTTCCTCATGGTAACTTCATGTCTTGGCCCTTTTTGGTTGTGGATGAACTCTCATATCCCCTGCTAAGGAGAAAATCCCTTGATACTTACCAAAAGAAGGAAATAAAACCAAGAATTGTGTTGGGTCTGGTTATTTGTGGGAGTCACAGGTAAGGGCTCAGGCTGACTGGTGTGTGTCTCTGCCTCCCCCAGGATTCTAGAGGCCACTGCTATACCACCTTTAAAGAAAACACAGTGAGGACATCTAGAGAGGCCTGGATGCTGGGTGACATCTTCCTGAGGCTGTATTTCTCAGTCTTTAATCGAGAAAATGACAGGATTGGCCTGGCACAGGCAGTATAAATGCTTGGTGTGGCTCAGGAATCAGTAAGGCCCCTGCGAACAAACACTAAATCTCATTTAGGGTACTCCTTCCCAGGATGCTGGTGAACTGTGTTTGGTGGTCTGCACACCCTATTCTCATTAAAGAATAAAGGGTTTTACTCATAATGGTGCTGAAACAAATGGGTGCCTCTGTTCGTGTCTGGGAGGTGTACAACCAAGTCTGAATCACAGTTGAGAAGAGCCCACCTCCAACTGGCTTCAAGGAATGGGGAGACTCACTGAAATGATTCTGGGAATCCAGGACACTAAACTCAGAGCAAATACAAACATCTCAGTGACTGGACCCAAGAAATCAGAAGTCATCAGTTCTCTATTTCACACCCTCACTCTTTCATTCCCTCTTCTTTGATGGTCTTAGCCTGACAACTTTCTTCCTTAAGGCTTCTACACCTAGTAAGGGAGTCCAAGATACCTGCCCTAGGGTTTTATATCCTGAAGGCATCTCCAATAAGGAAAGAAAAGATTGAAGACATCAGAGTTCAAGAGTGTTCTCTGAATGACCCACCTCAGATCACATGTACAGTCCTAGATCAGCCATCCTGGTAGAGCCATGGGGTCCTATGATTGGCTTTACATGGTCATTGGCCCTGACCAGGCAGCACACATGATTCTCAATTTCCTCCAGAACTACATGACTGAAGCTGGGGAGAGGCAGCCCCAATGAAAGTGACTGGGAGATAGTCTAAGCCATGGAAGGGTTTGTGGTGACCCACCAACTGCACCACCTCCTCATTCAGAGGAATTATAAGGGGTAATGGAATAGACTCTTTTCATCCCATCTCAGATGATCTTATCAATGGCTTCTCCTCCAGGGGAGTTTGGATGAGGTACTTCATGCAGAGCTGGTTCCCTCTTGTTCCCACACCCCAGTCACCAGCCCCTGCCACATGTGCCTGCTCTGTCCTTTCAAGGCCAACTTGGTAAGCGCTGGCCCCAGTGGATACCTGAGCCACCCCCCTCCTCCAGGGCCCAGAATGCCCCTTCCTTGGCCTCCAATGCTGCTGGGGAGAATGCAACACATGTATCAGGAGACCCAGGGTACACAGAGCCTTCAGCATTTCTTAGCTTCTCCATGGGTGGGGCTACAAATTGTTTGCTTGGAGCTGCCATGGTTAGGTACTTTTGCAGTGGAAGCATCCATTCTTTCCACCTGGAGGCCCTCAGTAGATGCCTTAGCTGAGAAAGCAGGGGTCACAGGTTGATTTCCTTTCAGATTGACTGGTTTGATCTCCCTGTTTTATAAGGGACTCTCAAGAATCTTCTCAAGCACCGCAGTTCAAAATCTCAATTCTTTGGCATTCACCATTTCTTATGGTCCAGATATCACATCTCTACCTGATTACTGGAAAAAACATAGCTTTGACTCTACAGATCTCTGTAACAAAGTGAGTCTCTGCTTTTTAATACACTGGGCAGGTTTTTCATAGCCTTTCTTCCTTCCAAGGAGCAAGTGTGCTTTAATTTTGTGGCTGCAGTCAAGGCCCATAGTGATTTTGGAGCCCAAGAATATAAAATCTGCCACTGTTTCCACTTCTCACTCATCTATATGCCATGAAGTGGTGGGAGTGGATGCCATAAATATTGAGTATCTTTTTGTGAATAGTTTTTTGAATGTTGAGTTTAAGCTAGTTTTTTCATCTCCTCTCCTCATCGAGACGCTCTTTAGCTTTTTTTTGCTTTATTTTATTAGGGTAGTGTCATCTTCATATCTGTGGATGTTGATACTTCTCCCAGAAATCTTGATTCCACTTTGGGATTTATCCAGACCAGCATATTGAAAGATGTATCCTACATATAGGTTAAATAACCAGAGTGACAATGTATACCTTGTCATTTTCCTTTCCCCATTTTAAATCTTTCAGATGTTCCATGTCCAATGCTAACTGATGATTTTTGACCTACATACAAACTTGTTAGGAGAAAGGTAAGGTGATCTGGTATTCCCATTTCCTGAAGAATTTTCCACTGTTTGTTGTGGTCCACACAGTGAAAGGCTTTAGCATAGTCAGTGAAGCAGATGGAAATGTTTTTCTGGGATTCCCTTGCTTTCTCTATGACCCAATGGATGTTGCCAATTTGATCTCTGGTTCCTCAAACCAGTTTGTATATCTGGAAATTCTCAGTTCATGTACTGTTGAAACTTAGCTTGAACGATTTTGAGCATTATCTTGCTAGCAATTGAGATGAGCACAATGGCAAGATAGGTTGAACATTCTTTAGAATTGCCTTTTGTTTGGATTGGAATGAAAACTGACCTTCCCAGCACTGTGGCCACTGCTGAGCTTTCCAAATTTACTGACATATTGACTGCAGCACTTTGACAACCTCATTCTTTAGGATTTTTAAACAGCTCAGCTGGAATTCCTTCACCTTCCCTAGCTTTTCTTGTAGTTATGCTTCCTAAAGCCCACTTGATTTCATATTCCAGTATATCTGGCTTTATGTGAGTGACCCCAGCATCATCCCTATCCCAGTCATTATGACCATTTTTGTATAGTTCTTCTGTGCATTCTTGCCACCTCTTCTTAATCTCATCTGCTTCTGTTAGGTCTTTGACTTTTCTTTCCTTTATTGTGCCCATCTTTGCATGAAGTGTTCCTCTGGTATCTCCACTTTTCTTAAAGAGATATATACTCTTTACAATTCTGTTCTTTTCCTCTAATTCTTGCACTATTTACTTATGAAGGCTTTCTTATCTCTCCTTGATATTCTCTGGAAGTCTGCATCCCATTGGTTATATCTTTCCCTTTCTCCTTTGCCTTTCACTTCTCTTATGTTCTCATCTATTTATAAGGCCTCCTCAGGCAACCACTTTGCCTTCCTACATGTGTTTTTCTTGAGGTGGTTTTGATGACCACCTCCCATACAATGTTGCAAACCTCCATCCACAGTTCTTCAGGCTACCAGAACTAATCCCTTGAATCTATTTTTCATATCCACTATATAATCATAAGGGATTTGATTTAGGTCAGAGCTGAATATTCTAGTGGTTTTCCTTACTTTCTTCAATTTAAATGTGAATATTGTTTGCTTCTGCCTAAGCATTGCTTCCAGATCACCACCCACCACTCCCAGTGGGCGTGGAGCAAAAACACACAATTTGAGGACTGTGACCCTGGGTTTGTGCTTAGCTTTTCACTTGCTTAGCTGTGTGAGCTTGATCAAGTCTCTTAACCTCAGTTTTCTCATCTGGAAAATGGGCACCATGATGATAATTCCACTTTCTAGATTGCATGTGTGCCTGCAAAAAGCAAGTGACCCTGGGAGGACTTTCTGGGTTCCCGAGTCTGGAACAACTATGAATTATTCTGCCACCTTGGGAGAAGGAAATCTGTTTAGAGCTTATGGCTGCCATCCCCAAGGCTAAATATTATTTCTGAACCGTGACACAGAACTCTGACTAAGCCAATGCTTTTGTTTTCTGGACTCACACAAGAGCTAATGATTACTGTCTCAGATTACTCCCTTCCTCAGCCTTACCAGTTAGCCTTTCCTTGTCAACTACTTCTCCCCTGAAATCATACTGCAAGGAAAGTCGTAAAGGCTCTTGGCCTTGTTTCAGTTTCTCACATCTCCAGTGTAGCAACAAGTAGCTGTTACGCTACTTGTCATAGCAACAACTATGGCAACCTGTATAGTTCAATCTCAGCCTGTTAAGTGAATCTTTCCCCATATAGCCCCTCATGTTTAAATTACCTATAGTTGCCTTAGTAACCTTCCTATTGGTTCAGTTCTGTCACTCAGTCGTGTCCGACTCTTTGCAACCCCATGAATCGCAGCACGCCAGGCCTCCCTGTCCATCACCATCTCCCGGAGTTCACTCAGACTCACGTCCATCGAGTCAGTGATGCCATCCACCCATCTCATCCTCTGTCGTTACCTTCTCCTCTTGCCCCCAGTCCCTCCCAGCATCAGAGTCTTTTCCAATGAGTCAACTTTCACATGAGGTGGCCAACCTTCCTATACTTGCTATTTAATGTAAAAATATGTGTGGACCTCATCTAGTTTCTTTCCCAAGCATAATTCCAACCATGCAATTAAGTAACCAAACTTTTAGTCATCTAACTACCCACAAGAATTGACAAAAGCAAACGACACATCATGCATTTCTTGCTTGACCCAAAACACCATTCAGCTGATCTGCTGAAACAATGTGATACATTGGCATGTCCACTCCAGAAGGAACACTTTTTCTCTGGATTTGTTTTCCATCTAGTGCAGAATGTCTACCATAAGCCTAGCCCTCCAGCAGCTGGTCACCTAATTTTTGAGGACTCATCCTACTACAGATGCCTTTCACATCCCTCAGTAAAATCTAGAGAACAGACTCAGTCAAAGTTATCACTCCTGCAAAAAACGGGTTTTGTGTTTTTTTAGAAAACAATATTTGGTAACACATTCAAAATCTTGTGCTCCTTGCCTTGGATTCAAGGACCTCCATGAGAGGATGGAAAATCTCCCTTTCCATCTAAATCTTTCACCACTCCTGCCAGGGCCATTGGCTTGACTGGACCCCAAAGACTTTTGCCTGCTCCCTGATATCCTCTGTACATCAGTTCACTTCAGTCTCTCAGTCATATCCTACTCTTTGCTATATCATGGGGTGCAGCTTGTCAGGCTTCCCTGTCCATCACCAACTCTGGAGCTTTCTCAAACTCATGTTCATCAGGTCGGTGATGCCACCCAACAATTTCATCCTCTGTCTTCCCCTTTGCCTTCTGCCTTTAATATTTCCCTGCATGAGGGTCTTTTCTAATGAGTCAGTTCTTCAGTTGCCCAAAGTACTGGAGGTTCAGCTTCAGCATCAGTCCTTCCAATGAATATTCAGGACTTATTTCCTTTAGCATGGACTGGTTGGATCTCCTTGCAGTCTAAGGGACTCTCAAGAGTCTTGTAAAACATCATAGTTTAAAAGCATCAATTCTCTGCTATTCAGCTTTCTTTATGGTCCAACTCTCACATCCATCACAACTTCTTCTAGCAAAGCCATAGATTTGACTATACAGACCTTTGCTGTAAAGTAATGTCTCTGTTTTTAGTATGCTGTTTGGGTTTTTCATAACTTTATCTTCCAAGGATCAGCGTCTCTTTTTTCACAGCTGCAGTCACTATCTCCAGTGATTTTGGAGCCCATAAAAATAAAGCCTGTCACTGTTTTCATTGTTTCTCCATGTATTTGCCATGAAGGAATGGAATGGAATATCATGATCTTCATTTTTTTTTATCTGTACATACCATATCAAGACCATCCTTAAGAAAAATAAATGCAAAAAGTTTGTCTGAGAAGGCCTTACAAATAACTTACAAAAGAAGAGAAGCAGAAGGCAAAGGAGAAAAGAAAGACATACCCATCTTAATGCAGAGTCCCAAAGAATAGCAAGAAGATATTTTTAAACAAGCCTTCCTAAGTGATCAGTGCAAAGAAATAGAGGAAAACAACAGAATGGGGAAGACCAGAGATCTCTTCAAAAAAATGAGAGATAGGGAGGGCATGTTTCAGGCAAAGATGGGCACAATAAAAGAGAGACATGGGATGGACCTAACAGAAGCAGAATATATTAAGAGGTTGAAAGAATACATAGAAGAACTGCAAAAAAAAAAAAAAAGATATTAATGACCCAGATAAACACGATGATGTGATCACTCACCTAGAGTTAGACAATCCTGACATTCGAAGTCAAATGGGTCTTCAGAAGCATCACTAAGAGCAAAGCGAGTGGAGGGGATGGCATTGCAGTAGAGCTATGTCAGATCCTAAAAGATGATGCTGTTAAAGTGCTGCACTCAATATGCCAGCAAATGTGGAAAACTCAGCAGTGGCCACAGGACTGGAAAGATCGTTTTCCTTGCAATCCCCAAGAAAAGTGATTTCAAAGAATGTTCAACTACCACACAGTTGCACTCATCTCACATGCTACCAAGGTAATTTCTCCAAGCAAGTCTACAACACTACATGAACTGTGAAATTCCATATGTTCAAGCTGGATTTAGACAAGGTAGAGGAACCAGAGATCAAGTTGTCAACATTCGTTGGATCATAGAAAAAGCAAGAGAATTCTAGAAAAACACCTACTTCTGCTTTACTGACCATGCAAAAGCGTTTGACTGTGTGGATCACAACAAACTGTGGAAAACTTACAGAGATGGGAATACCAGACCATCGTACCTGCCTTCTGAGAAATCTGTGTGCAGGTCAAGAAGCAACAGTTAGAACTGAACATGGAAGAGCAGACTGGCTCCAAATCGGGAAAGAAGTATATAAAGGCTGTATATCGTCACCTTGCTTATTTAACTTATATGCTGAGTACGTCATGTGAAATGGCCAATTGGATGAAGCACAAGCTGGAATTAAGATAGCCAGGAGAAATATCAATAGCCTCAGATATGCAGAAGACACCACCATCACGGCAGAAATTGAAGAGAAACTAAAAAGCCTCTTGGTAAATGTGAAATAGGAGAGTGAAACATCTGGTTTAAACTTCACATTCAGAGAATGAAGATCATGGCATTTGGTCCCATCACTTCATGGCAAATAGATGGGGAAACTGTGGAAACAGTTAGAGATTTTATTTTCAGGGGCTCCAAAATCACTGCAGATGATGACTACAGCCATGAAATTAAAAGATGCTTGCTCGTTTGAAGAAAAACTATGACAAACCTATACAAATTTTTTAAAAGTAGAGACATTACTTTGCTGAAAATTTCAGTATAATCAAAGCTATGATTTTTCCAGTTGTCATGTATGGATGTGACAGTTGCCCCATAAAGAAAGGTGAGTGATGAAGAATTAGTGGTTTTGAACTATGGTGTTGGACAAGACTCTTGAGAGTCCCTTGGACTGCAAGGAGATCCACCCAGTCATATTAAAGGAAATCAATCCTGAATATTCATTGGAAGGATTGATGCTGATATTGAACCTCCAATACTTTGAGCAACTGATGTGAAGAACTGACTCATTAGAAAAGACCTTGTTACTTGGAAAGATTGAAGGCAGGGGGAGAAGAGGATGACAGAGGATGAAATGGTTGGATGGAATCACCAACTAGATGGAAATGACTTTTCCGAAGCTCCAGGAGTTGGTGAAGAACAGCGAGCCCTGGCATGCTGTAGTCCATGGGGTTGCAAAGAATCGGACATGACTGAGCAACTGAACTGAACTGAACATAACACATTGCAAATACTATTTGTAATTGGCATGTTTTTCCAGAAAGACTGGGGCTCCCTAGGCCCCAACAAATATCCCCAATTAAGTTTGCACCCATGCACAGAAGTCAGTGCCTAGCATTCACAAGGCATTCAGTGAGTTCTGATTGCAGGGGGACCTCCAGTTTAGTCGACACAGAAGAGTAAAGGACACATTTATCCTCCTGTCTCAAATAACTCCAAAGTAGAAAAGACAAATGAAAGAGCATTGTTTTACATCAAACATCTGGCAGCAGAGAATGGATTCCTGAGTTGGGGAGCAAGCAAGGAGAGTTCTATAATTGCCCCAAGT
Source organism: Bubalus kerabau (assembly GCF_029407905.1). Classification (NCBI taxonomy): domain Eukaryota; kingdom Metazoa; phylum Chordata; class Mammalia; order Artiodactyla; family Bovidae; genus Bubalus; species Bubalus kerabau. The sequence goes on from NC_073628.1 coordinate 13,790,473, forward strand.
CTAGAAATAGTTTCCAACACATACATGGAAGGTATACCTAGGCAGAGAAAACAGTCTCTCCAAGAAGAGATATTTATGACTCTATATAGTTAGAGTTCACAGGAGAGAGCTACATACAGAGAACTGTGGGAAGGTACAGGTGATACCCTTCCAGTTTTTAGCAGAGAGTTGATAGCACTGGTCTGAATTATAGGGAACAATCCTTGAATCTCGAATTGCACCAAGTCTAATTGTGTCCCCACCCACCAGAATGGAGATTACTCATTTTGTAATATAAATTTATTTATTTAATTGGTGGCTAATTACTTTACAATATTGTATTGGTTTTGCAAACATTGACATGAATCTGCCACAGGTGTACACGTGTTCCCCATCCTGAACCTCCCTCCCACCTCCCTCCCCATACCATCCCTCTGGGTCAACCCAGTGCGCCAGCCCCGAGCATCCTGTATCATCCATTGAAACTGGACTGGCAATTCATTTCATATATGATAATATACATGTTTCAATGCCATTCTCCCAAATCATCACACCCTCGCCCTCTCCCAAAGTCCAGAAGACGGTTCTATACATCTGTGTGTCTTTTCCTGTCTCTCATACAGGGTTATTATTACCATCTTTCTAAATTCCATATATATGCATTTAGATCAGATGAGTCGCTTAGTCGTGTCCGACTCTTTGTGACACCATGAATCGCAGCACGCCAGGCCTCCCTGTCCATCACCAACTCCCGGAGTTCATGGAGACTCACGTCCATCAAGTCAGTGATGCCATCCAGCCATCTCATCTTCTGTCGTCCCCTTCTCCTCCTGCCACCAATCCCTCCCAGCATCAGAGTCTTTTCCAATGAGCCAACTCTTCGCATGAGGTGGCCAATGTACTGGAGTTTCAACTTTAGCATCATTCCTTCCAAAGAAATCCCAGGGCTGATCTCCTTCAGAATGGACTGGTTGGATCCCCTTGCAGTCCAAGGGACTCTCAAGAGTCTTCTCCAACACCACAGTTCAAAAGCATCAATTCTTCGGCACTCAGCTTTCTTCACAGTCCAACTCTCACATCCATACGTGACCACTGGAAAAACCATAGCCTTGACTAGACAAACATTTGTTGGCAAAGTAATGTCTCTGCTTTTGAATACGCTATCTAGGTTGGTCATAACTTTCCTTCCAAAGAGGAAGCGTCTTTTAATTTCATGGCTGCAGTCACCATCTGCAGTGATTTTGGAGCCCATAAAAATAGTCTGACACTGTTTCCACTTAGTATACTATATTGTTGTTTTTCTTTGTGACTTACTTCACTCTGTATAATAGGCTCCAGTTTCATCCACCTCATTAGAACTGATCCAAATGTGTTCTTTTAAATGGCTGATAATACTCCATTGTGTATATGTAGCAAAGCTTTCTTATACATTTGTCTGCTGATGGACATCTAGGTTGCTACCATGTCTTGGCTATTATAAACAGTGCTGCAATGAACTTTGGGGTACAAGTGTCTCTTTCAGTTCTGGTTTCTTTGGTGTGTATGCCCGGCAGTGGGGTTGCTGGATCGTATGGCAGTTCAACTTCCAGTTTTTTAAGGAATCTCCACCCTGTTCTCCATAGTGGCTGTACTAGTTTGCATTCCCACCAACAGTGTAAGAGGGTTCCCTTTTCTCCACACCCTCCCCAGCATTTACTGCTTGTAGACTTTTGGATAGCAGCCATTCTGACTGACATGAAATGGTACTTCACTGTGGTTTTGATTTGCATTTCTCTGATAATGAATGATGTTGACCAACTTTTCATGTGTTTGTTAGCCATCTGTACGTCTTTTTTGGAGAAATGTCTGTTTAGTTCTTTGGCCCACTTTTTGATTGGGTGGTTTATTTTTCTGGAATTGAGCTGCAGGAGTTGCTTGTATATTTTTGAGATTAATTCTTTGTCAGTTGCTTCATTTGCTATTGTTTTCTCCCATTCTGAAGGCTGTCTTTTCACCTTGCTTATAACTTCCTTTGTTGTGCAGAAGCTTTTAATTTTAATTAGGTCCCATTTGTTTTCTTTTTGTTTTTATTTCCAATATTCTTGGAGGTGGGTCATAGAGGATCCTGCTGTGATTTATGTTGGAGAGTGTTTTGCCTATGTTCTCCGCCAAGAGTTTTATAGTTTATGGTTGTAAGTTTAGATCTTTAATCCATTTTGAGTTTATTTTTGTGTATAGGGTTAGAAAGTGTCTAGTTTCATTCTTTTACAAGTGGTTGACCAGTTTTCCCAGCACCAGGTGTTAAAGAGACTGTCTTTTCTCCATTGTATATTCTTGCCTCCTTTGTCAACATAAGGTGTCCATAGTTGTGTGGAATTATCTCTGGGTGTTCTATTTTTTTCCATTTATCTATATTCCTGTCTTTATGCCAGTACCATAGTGTCTTGATGACTGTGGCTTTGTAGTAGAGCCTGAAGTCAGTCAGGTAGATTCCTCCAGTTCCATTCTTCTTTCTCAAGATTGCTTTGGCTATTCAAGGTTTTTTGCATTTCCATACAAATTCTAAAATTATTTGTTCTAGCTCTTTGAAAAATAGCATTGGTATCTTGATAGGGATTGCATTGAATCTATGGATTGTTTTGGGTAGTATACTCATTTTCAATATATTGATTCTTCCGATCCATGAACATGGTATATTTGTCCACCTATTAGTGTCCTCTTTGATTTCTTTCACCAGTGTTTTATAGTTTTATATATATAGTTCTTTTATTTCTTTTGGTAGATATAGTCCTAAGTATTTTATTCTTTCCTTTGCAATGGTGAATGGAATTGTTTCCTTAATTTCTCTTTTATTTTCTCATTATTAATGTATAGGAATGCAAGAGATTTCTGTGTGTTGATTTTATATCCTGCAACTTGTCTATATTCATTGATTAGCTCTGGTAATTTTCTGGTGGAGTCTTTAGGTTTTTCTATGTAGAGGATCATGTTATCTGCACACAGTGAGAGTTTTACTTCTTTTCCAATTTGGATTCCTTTTATTTCTTTTTCTGTTCTGCTTGCTATAGCCAATACTTCCCAAGACTATGTTGAATAGTAGTGGTGAGAGTGAGCACCCTTGTCTTGTTCCTGACCTTAGGGGAAACGCTTTCAATTTTTCACCACTGAGGATAATGTTTGCTGTGGGTTTGTCATATATAGCTTTTATTATGTTGAGGTATGTTCCTTCTATTCCTGCTTTCTGGAGGGTTTTATCATAAATGGATGTTGAATTTTGACAAAAGCTTTCTCTGAATCTCTTGAGATAATCATATGGCTTTTATTTTTCAATTTGTTAATGCAGTGTATTACATTGATTGATTTGCCCATATTGAAGAATTCTCACACCCCTGGGTAAAAGCCCACTTGGTCATGATGTATGATCTTTTTAATGTGTTGTTGGAGTCTGATTGCTAGAATTTGTTAAGGATTTTTGCATCTATGCTCATCAGTGTTATTGGCCTGTATTTTTCTTTTTTTGTGGCATCTTTGTCAAGTGTTGGTATTAGGATGATGGTGGCCTCATAGAATGAGTTTGAAAGTTCACCTTCCTCTGCAATTTTCTGGAAGAGTTTGAGTAGAATAGGTGTTAGCTCTTCTCCTAATTTTTGGTAGAATTCACCTGTGAAGCCGTCTGGACCTGGGCTTCTGTTTGCTGGAAGATTTTTGATTACAGTTTCAATCACTGTGCTTGTGATGGGTCTGTTAAGATTTTCTATTTCTTCTTGGTTCAGTTTTGGAAAGTTGTACTTTTCTAAGAATTTGTCCGTTTCTTCCAAGTTGTCCATTTTATTGGCATATAATTGCATATAGTTGTCTCTTATGATCTTTTGTATTTCTGTGTTGTCTGTTGTGATCTCTCCATTTTCATTTCTAATTTTATTGATTTGATTTTTCTCCCTTTGTTTCTTGATGACTCTGGCTAATGGTTTGACAATTTTATTTATCCTCTCATAGAACCAGCTTTTGCCTTTGTTGGTCTCTGCTATGATCTCTTTTGTTTCTTTTTCATTTATTTCTGCCCAACTGATGAAGATTTCTTTCCTTCTACTAACTCTGGGGTACTTCATTTCTTCCTTTTCTAGTTGCTTTAGGTGTAGAGTTAGGTTATTTATTTGACTTTTTTCTTGTTTCTTGAGGTATGCCTGCATTGCTATGAACCTTCCCATTAGCACTGCTTTTACAGTGTGCCACAGTGTTTGGGTTGTTGTGTTTTCATTTTCATTCGTTTTTATGCACATTTTGATTTCTTCTGTGATTTTTTAGTTATTCATCAGCGTGTTTTTAATTTTTAATTTTTATTTTTAATAGTTTTCCTCCTGTAATTGAGATCTAATCTTACTGCATTGTGGTCAGAAAAGATGCTTGGGAACGATTTCAATTTTTTTTACTTTACTAAGGCTAGATTTATGGCCCAGGATGTGATTTATCCTGGAGAAGGTTCCGTGTGCACTTGAGAAAAAGGTGAAATTCATTGTTTTGGGATGAAATGTCCTATAGATATCAATTAGGTCTAACAGGTCTATTGTATCATTTAAAGTTTTTGTTTCCTTGTTAATTTTCTGTTTAGTTGATCTAGCCATAGGTGTGAGCGGCGTATTAAAGTCTCCCACTATTATTGTGTTATTGTTAATTTCCCCTTTCACACTCATTAGCATTTGTCTTACATATTGCGGTGTTCCTATGTTGGGTGCATTTATATTTATAATTGTTATATCTTCTTTTTTGATTGATATTTTGATCATTATGTAGTGTCCTTCTTTGTCTCTTTTCACAGCCTTTGTTTTAAAGCCTATTTTATCTGATATGAGTATTGCTACTCCTGCTTTGCTTTCTTTTGGTCTCTATTTGTGTGAGATATCTTTTTCCAGCCCTTCACTTTCAGTCTGAATGTGTCCCTTGTTTCAAGGTGGGTCTCTTGTAGACAACATATATAGGGGTCTTGCTTTTGTATCCATTCAGCCAGTCTTTGTCTTTTGTTTGGGGCATTCAACCCATCTACATTTAAGATCATTATTGATAAGTATGATCCCATTGCCATTTACTTTATTGTTTTGGGTTCAAGATTATACACCCTTTCTCTGTTTCCTCTCTAGAGAAGATCCTTTAGTACTTGTTGGAGAGCTGGATTGGTGCTGCTGAATTCTCTCAGCTTTTGCTTGTCTATAAAGCTTTTGATTTCTCCTTCATATTTAAATGAGATCCTTTCTGGGTACAGTAATCTGGACTGTAGGTTTTGTAGCCATGAAATTAAAAGATGCTTACTCCTTGGAAGGAAAGTTATGACCAACCTAGATACCATACTCAAAAGCAGAGACATTACTTTGCCAAATAAGGTCCGTCTAGTAAAGGCTATGGTTTTTCCAGTGGTCATGTATGGATGTGCGAGTTGGACTGTGAAGAAAGCTGAGTGCCAAAGAATTGATGCTTTTGAACTGTGGTGTTGGAGAAGACTCTTGAGAGTCCCTTGGACTGCAAGGAGATCCATCCAGTCCATTCTAAAGGATATCAGTCCTGGGTGTTCTTTGGAAGGAATGATGCTAAAGCTGAAACTCCAGTACTTTGGCCACCTCATGCAAAGAGTTGACTCACTGGAAAAGACTCTGATGCTGGGAGGGATTGGTGGCAGGAGGAGAAGGGGACGACAGAGGATGAGATGGCTGGATGGCATCACTGACTCAATGGACATGGGTTTGAATGAACTCCGGGAGTTGGTGATGGACAGGGAGGCCTGGTGTGCTGCAATTCATGGGGTCGCAAAGAGTCGGACACGACTGAGTGACTGAACTGAACTGAACAGATGTACTCTCAACAGTCTGGATCCCTCAGAGATGTTCACAGAGTTACACAGAGAAGAGGGAGGAAGGAGACAAAGGTGGCCAGGGTGATAAAGGGGGGAATCAAAAGGAGCGAGACAGATCCAGCCAGTAATCAGTTCCCTAAGTCTTCTCCACAGTCTGGAACACACAAAGAGATTCACAGAGTTCTGTAGAAAAGAGAAGGAGGGAGGGAGGAGATAGAGGCGACCTGGTGGAGAAAAAGGAGATCCAAATTGGGAGAGAACAATCAGGCCAGTGATCTCTCTCCCAAGTAAAAATGGTTACTGAAGATTGGGTTTTTAAAGGTACAAAATTGATAACAAATACCAAAAAGCTAAAGTTGAAAATCTAGAGTAGAAGTTGGATTCTCAAAAATACAATATTTAAGAAAAAAAACAAAGTCACAAAAATTATTTTATATATATGAAGTTTGCTTTAAGAAATAGGGTCTTTTTTTTTTCAAAGTAATAATAGGTTAAAAAATGAAAATTAAAGGAGTATTAGAGAACTTAAAAATTAAAACAATAATAAATTTAAAGAATGAAAATAGTAAAATATATATATATATATATCTAGGACTTTCTCTGGTGTTTTTGTGAACAGTGTGGGGTCAGTTCGCTTTCAGATAGTTCCTTCATCCAGCTTATATTTCTCAAGATCTGTAGTCTCCTCCCTAAGTAGTCAGTGCTAACAGCAGGGTTTTAATCTATTGCACCTGTCACTTCCAGGGCAGTTCCTTCTGTTTTATCTTCTTCTTTTTACTGGTCTCTTCAGTGTCTAATTTCTGCCCTGACCCAAGGGGATGGTGGTGGACAATTTTTTAGGCTCACTTGTTCAGTTGTGCTGTGGGGAGGGAGGAATGCTGCAAACAAATATCACTGGCGTGTGTGGGGAGTGCTCCCAGTGTCTCGGGCACACTGGGTTTGCCCCCAGTCATGGCAGGTGTGCTTTCCCAGTCTACACTGCTCAGGCTCTAGGTTGCTCTGTCAGGAACTGTCTGAGGCGGGCCTTAGGTTGCATGCACTTCCCAGGTCTAAGCAGCTCAGGTTCAGGTACTCGGGTACTCCTCAAAGGCACAGACTCTGTTGGACCTGCGTTTTGTGCCTTTCCCAGGCAAGAGCTGCTCAGGTCACCAGGTGTTTAGAGAGCGCAGTTGCTGTGACTTATTGCATCTCCCATCCCTGCTGCTCATTTTTCTGGGTGTACAACTGGCGCAGCTTCTCAGGCGGATGTTGACCATCCAGAATCCCAAGAAGTCTTGGTTAGCAATGGAGCCTGCTTGCAGTTTGGTAGATGATGCTTCTCTGGGGCCGTAGTTGTCCCCTTCCAGCTCTGGCTGCCCTCACCTCCCTGTCTCTGGCAGCAGATGGGCTGGTCCGCAGCCAGCTAGCTCTGCTCAGTCCTTTGCTCTGTGAGCAGGCCTGGTGGTGTCTTAGTTTAGGGCTTTTCACTGGGGTAGCTATCCCAGAGTCTGGTTTGCTATCTCAAGTTAGTTCCCTCAGATTGTCCTAGGAGCATTCAGGCCCGGTCCTTACTTTAAGCAATGCAGCCTGCGCCTCCCTGCCCAGCCCCTGCTTGCTAGTGGCGGATGCAGGTGTCGGTGCTGCTTCTCCACTGGGAGTTACCACTGGGCATGTAATCTGTGGGTTTAAATTATTTATTTATTTTTCCTCCCATTTATGTTGCCCTCTAAGGTTCCAAGGCTTGCCACAGATTCGCCAGTGAGAGTGTTTCCTGCTGTTTGGAAACTTCTCTCTTTTGTAAGCTCCCTTCCCGGGATGGATCACAATCCCTACTTCTTTGTCTCTCTTTTTTTTTTTATTTTATTTTATTTTTAAACTTTACATAATTGTATTAGTTTTGCCAAATATCAAAATGAATCTGCCACAGGTATACATGTGTTCCCCATCCTGAACCCTCCTCCCTCCTCCCTCCACATTCCATCCCTCTGGGTCGTCCCAGTGCACCAGCCCCAAGCATCCAGTATCGTGCATCGAACCTGGACTGGCAACGTCTCTCTTTTTATCTTTTACATTTTTTCCTACCTCCTTTTAAAGACAATGGGCTGCTTTTCTGGGTGCCTGATGTCCTCTGCCTGCATTCAGAAGTTGTTCTGTGGCATTTACTCAGCGTTCAAATGTTCTTTTGATGAATTTGTTGGGGAGAGAGTGGTCTCCCTGTCCTATTCCTCCACCATCTTAGGATGCCCCCAAAATTACTCATAATTTTCATGAGATCAATAAGGCCCTGAAGACAATATTGCCTTTCTAGTGGGCGATAGTAAACCTGGTCTAAAGGCTGGTTTCATCTCAGCTTAAAAAACTTTACAGCAAGCCTTCAAAAAATGCAATCGTTTCCAAGAAATTAACACTGTTTGCAAACAGTGAAAGGAATAATTTATAAAAATTTAAAAATATCCAGCATCCAAAGGTAAAGTGACCACATCCACAATCCAATTTAAAATTTCCATATAAATTGTGAAAGTATTTGTTCAGTTTCATCTCAATTTTGTAAGGTAATTATCCTCTGATTAAGACAAATAAATAAATTTAAAAATAAAAAAATCCAGATGTGCAAAGAAGAAAGAAAATATCCATAACGAGGGAAAAATCCATTAGTAAAAACACAAGTAAAATATATATTACATAATTAGCAGGGAAGGACATTAAAATGTTTACTTCATCAAAAATGCTTATTTTCATGAAGCTGAAGAATATTGAGTATGTTAGAGACATGTAAAATAGAAATGCAAAGACTGTGGGGAAAACATTAATTGTACATCAGAGAGATTTGAAGTAAGTTTAAGAGTGCTAAAATATATGTAAATGGAATCCCACAGGAAGTGAACAGCAGAACAGAGCAAAGAACTTCATAACTACTGGCTGAAAAATTCCCAGGTATAATGAAAGCTTTAAACCCATTAGCACAGAAGGTCAATTAATTCAAGGACAAGAAATATGACAACTATATCAAAGGCACATCATAATTCATGGTTTAAGACAATAAACAAAAGAAATGTAACCAGAAGGAAAAACAGACGCAGTAGAACAAAAAATAGGGGTGACAGCAGATTAGGCAAATGAAACAATGTTATCCAGATGACACTGGTACCACATCGTAAATGCTGAAAGAAATAGAATTGACTCAGAATTCTATACCCAAGAAAAATGCATATCAAAAACAAGATAATATACTTTCTCACACATACAACAACTACAAGACTGCATCACCACAAGCAGACCTTTTATAAAAGGTCTCAAGTCAGAAGGAATTTAAAACGAAATGAAAATCTGGATCCACAGGGGGAATGAATACTACCCAAAATAATAAGAAAGAAAAAGAGGGAGAGGCTAATCCCATCATAAGGGACCACCATCAAAATCCCATGTCAACTTGCCAGTCCAGGTTCGATGCACAATACTGGATGCTTGGGGCTGGTGCACTGGGACGACCCAGAGGGATGGAATGGGGAGGGAGGAGGGAGGAGCGTTCAGGATGGGGAACACATGTATACCTGTGGTGGATTCATTTTGATATTTGGCAAAACTAATACAATTATGTAAAGTTTAAAATAAAATAAAATTTAAAAAAAAAAGAATTTAAAAGGTAAAAAAAAAAAAAAATCCCATGTCAAACTGGGTACTTCTTAAAGGCCCTACTTCCTAATATCATCACATTGGGAGTCAAGGGTGGACACAATTCAGTCCATAGCAGCTATGCACATCGTAGTAGCTATCTGTTTTTAAACCATGACAGACCGTCATTTCATTCTCTCTTTTATTCCTTATTCATTTTTCCTGAAGTATTTTAGGGACAAGATGAACATTTCACAAAATGTACATAATGAGTATTTGTGGTAGAATTATAGAATATGAAAAAATTGCTCTTTTGCTCCCAATAAAAGAAACATTTAATATCCAGTCCATGTGCAAATTTCCCCAATTCTCAAAAACCAGATGTCTTTTCACAGTTATTGAAAGAATATAGTCACATGTTGCACTTGGTAGTTCTCTTTAGAACTGAATAACTGTTCCTTTTCTAATTTTAATGCCATTTTTTTGTTCAGAAACAGAGAGGAAACAGTGTGGTTTCTCCTACAGAATGTCCCACTATTGGGTTTAGAGCAGGAGTCCACAATACCAGAACAGTGGGTCAGGACCAGTACCAGTCCTTGGTCTATTAGGAACCAGACCTCCACAGCAGGAGGTGAGCTGCAGGCCACTGAGTGAGGCTTCATCCGTATTATAGCTGCTCCCCATCACCCTCTCATCACCCCCAGAAGGGACAGTCTAGCTTGTTTCCCTGGAACCATTTGTAGTTACATAACCTATGCTTAATAGAAACAAAAATAGCATAAATATTGATGATTATTTTTCTTTCTCAGGGCTTAGAATGGTGAGTTGGTGTCCTAGCAGTCTATCACAGTGACAATTTAGATGTTGACTATTAATATTTGGACACATTCGTCCAGCTTAAATTTAAATATTTAAAAACTAAGATAATGGGATCCAGCCCCATGCTGCAGGGCAAATAGAAGGAGAAAAGTTGGAAGCAGTGACAGATTTCTTCATCTTAGCTTCTAAAACAACAGTGGATGCTGCCTGCAGCCATGAAATCAGAAGACATTAGCTTCTTGGAAGGAAAGCTTTGGGAAACATAAACAGTGTGTTGAGAAGCAGAAACATCATTCTGCCCAATAAACTGGTAGATGTTTGGCGTTTTCACTTGGATTCCTAAACTTTCTCTCCAGTCCCCATTGGTTTTGAAGTCCCTCAGCTTTCTGGTCCTTCAAGATACCCAAGATTATTTTGAGCATTTCTTTACCCAGTCCTGACATCAGCCATCTCCTTAAGATCTTCTGATGAGAAATGTATTTAGAAGCTAGATGTTAGACCTCAGAATAGTCCCTGTTATCAAGTTGTCATTCCTTCTAGGCTTTACAGTGGTTGGGGGAGGAAGTACATATTTTCCTTAAAAATTAAAGTAAAATGGAATATAATTAGTTTGTAGAAACTTATGCTTTCAGTTCAAGATTTAAGACAGCAGGGTTTGAATTAAAACTTATATATGTTATGTGTGAACCTCATTTTCTAGCCACTGAAAGGCTTACTTCAGAACATTAGTTTTAATTATTGTCTTGCTTTTACCTGTTAACATACATACGATTCTGTCACAATAACAGAAACAATATGAGGAACAATAAGTTGTTGAATTATTGCTCTCTGCAGCTCTGATGGTGGTGCAGATACATGGCAGATGCAACGGGAGCACAGACACATGGCAGAGATGAACTACTCCATGTCCAAATCGAGGGCGGCAGTCAAGAGGAGCTACCTTACTTCCGAGGTAAGGAGCAGCGGCTGCTCTTTGCTGGAGCAGCCATGAAGAGATACCCCATGTACAAGGTAAGAGAAACCCAAGTAAGATGGTAGGCACTGAGAGAGGGCAACAGAGGGCAGACAGACTGAAACCACAATCACAGACAACTAGCCAATCTGTCACACGACCACAGCCTTGTCTAACTCAATGGAACTAAGCCATGCCATGTGGGGACACCCAAGATGGACAGGTCATGGTGTAGAGATCTGACAGAATGTACTCCACTGGAGAAGGGATTGGCAAACCACTTCAGTATTCTTGCCTTGAGAAACCCATGAATAGTATGATAAGGCAAAAAGATAGGACCCTGAAAGATGAACTTCCCAGGTTGGTAGGTGCCCAATATGCTACTGGAGATCAGTGGAGAAATAACTCCAGAAAGAATGAAGGGATGGAGCCAAATCAAAGACAACACCCAGTTGTGGGTGAGACTGGTGATAGAAGCAAGATTCAATGCTGTAGAGAACAATATTGGATAGGAATCTGGATTGTTAGGGCCATGAATCAAAGCAAATTGGAAGTGGTTAAACAGGAGATGACAAGAGTGAACATGGCCATTCTAGGAATCAGCGAACTAAGATGGACTGGAATGGGTGAATTTAACTCAGATGACCATTTTATTTACTACTGTGGGCAGGAATCCCTTAGAAGAAATGGGGTAGACATCATTGTCAAGAAAAGAGTCTGAAATGCAGTACTTGGATGCAATCTCAAAAATGACAGTGTGATCTCTGTTCGTTTCCAAGGCAAACCATTCTATATACCGGTAATCCAAGTCTATGCCACGATCAGTAACACTGAAGAAGCTGAAGTTGAACAGTTCTATGAAGACCTAGAAGACCTTCTAGAAAACACCTAAAAAATATATCATTTTCATTATATGGGACTGGAATGAAAAAGTAGGAGTCAAGAAACACCAGGAGTAACACGCAAATTTGGCCTTTGAGTACAGAATGAAGCAGGGCAAAGGCTAATAGAGTTCTGCCAAGAGAACACACTGGTCATAGCAAACACCCACTTCCGACAACACAAGAGAAAACTCTACATATGGACATCACCAGATGGTCGACACCAAAATAAAATTGATTATATTCTTTGCAGCCAAAGATGGAGAAGCTCTAAACAGTCAGCAAAAGCAAGACTGGGAGCTGACGGTGGCTCAGATGATGAACTCCTTATTGCCTAATTCAGACTGAAATTGAAGAAAGATGGGAAAAGCACTAGACCATTCAAGTATGACCTAAATCAAATCCCTTAGGACTATACAGTGGAAGTGAGAAATAGATTTAAGCTACTATATCAAATAGACAGAGTGTCTGATGAACTATGGATGGAGGTTCATGACATTGTACAGGAGACAGGAATCAAGACCATTTCCAAGAAAAATAAATGCAAAAAAGCAAACTGGCTGTCTGAGGAGGCTTAACAGATAGCTGTGAAAAAAGGGAAGCAAAAAGCAAAGGAGAAAAGCAAAGATATAACCATTTGAATGAAGAGTTGCAGTGAATAGCAAGGAGAGATAAGAAAGCCTTTCTCAGCGATCAATGCAAAGAAATAGAGGAAAACAATAGAATGGTAAAGACTAGAGATATCTTCAAGAAAATTAGAGATACCAAGGGAATATTTCATGCAAAGATGAGCTCAATAATGGACAGAAATGGTATGGACCTAACAGAAGCAGAAGATATTAAGAAGAGGTGGCAAAAATACACAGAGGAACTGTACAAAAAAGATCTTCAAGACTGAGATAATCACGATGGTGTGATCATTCATCTAGGGTTAGACATTCTGGAATGTGAAGCCAAATGGGCCTTAGGAAGCATCACAAAATGTTGCATTCCATATGCCAGAAAATTTGGAAAACTCTGCAGTGGCCACAGGAATGGAAAAGGTCAGTTCTATTCCAATCCCAAAGAAAGGCAGTGCCAAAGAATGCTCAAACTACAGCACAATTGCACTCATCTCACATGCTAGTAAAGTAATGCTTAAAATTCTCCAAGCCAGGCTTCAGCAATACGTGAACCATGAACCTCCAGAAGATCAAGCTGGTTTTAGAAAAGGCAGAGGAACCAGAGATCGTACTGTCAACATCTGGTGGATTATCAAAAAAGCAAGAAATTCCAGAAAACCACCTACTTCTGCTTTACTGACTATGCCAAAGCCTTTGACTGTGTGGGTCACAATAAAATGTGGACATTTCTTAAAGAGATGGGAATACCAGACACCCTGACCTGCCTCTTGAGAAACCTGTATGCAGGTCAGGAAGCAACAGTTAGAACTGGACATGAAACAACAGACTGGTTCCAAATAGGAAAGGAGTATGTCAAGGCTGTATATTGTCACCCTGCTTATTTAACTTACATGTAGAGTACATCATGAAAATGCTGGGGAGGAGGACGCACAGGCTGGAATCAAGATTGCCGGGAGAAATATCCATAGCCTCAGATATGTAGATGACACTACCCTATTGCAGAAATGAAGAAGAAAAAGAACCTCTTGATGAAGGTGAAAGAGGAGAGTGAAAAAGTGGACTTAAAGCTCAACATTTAGAAAACTAAGATCATGGCATCCAGTCCCATCATTTCATGGCCTATAGATGGGGAAACAGTGAAGACAGTGGTTGACTTCATTTTTCTGGGCTCCAAAATCACTGCAGATGGTGATTGCAGCCATGAAATTAAAAGGCACTGACATCTTGAAAGGAAAGCTGAGATCAATCTAGACAGCATATTGAAAAGCAGAGACATTACTATGTCAGTAAAGGTCTGTGTAGTCAAAGCTATGGCTTTACCAGTGGTCGTGTATAGGTGTGAAAGTTGGACTATAAAGAAAGCTGAGCCCTGAAGAATTGATGCTTTTGAACTGTGGTGTTGGAGAAGACTCTGAGTGTCCCGTGGACTACAAGGAGATCCACCCAGTCCATCCTAAAGGAAATCAGTCCTGAATGTTCACTGAAGGATTGATGTTGAAGCTGAAATTCCAATACTTTGGCCACCTGATGCGAAGAGCTGACTCATTTAAAAAGACCTTGATGTTGGGAAAGATGGAGGGCAGGAGGAGAGGGGATGACAGAGGATGAGATGGTTGGATGGTATCACCAACTCAATGGACATGGATATGTGTGGACTCCGGGAGTTGGTGATGGACAAGGAGGCCTTGCGTGCTGCCATTCACGGGCTCACAAAAGTCGGACACGACTGAGCAACTGAACTGAACTGACATTGTTGAATATAGTTTCAGATTTCTTTCCTTTTTTTCTTTTGGTTTTCTTTCATTTTGTTTTTGATGGGTAGTATTTTTGTTTTTCCTTAGAAGATATTCCACTCTCAATGTAGAGTCATAAGTCTGAATTTAAAAGCCACTTAAGTAATGTGTTGTTATAGGTAGCTAGTCAACAACCTGATGCAATTAGATTTATTAGTCTCTGTTCTCAATTTGTTCAGTTCAGTTCAGTCCTTCAGTTGTGTCCGTCTCTTTGCAATGCCATACACTGCAGCATGCCAGGCTTCCCTATCCATCACCAACTCCCGGAGCTTGCTCAAGCTCATGTCCTTAGACTTGGTGATGCCACCTAACCATCTCATCCTCTATCTTCCACTTCTCCTCCTGCCTTCAATCTTTCTTAATATGAGGGTATTTTCCAATGAGTCAGCATGTTTAGTATGCATTCAGTACCTTTTTAAATCAACCAACATGAATTAAATTCCTCTCTGTCCCTACTGCACTCCCAACTCTAGGCCAGAAACAAAAAATTGCAGAGACTGAAGGCTGATTCCAACACATCGCTGTGGATATTTCGTTCCCACTTTTTTTTTTGGGGGGGGGGGCGGGGGATGCGGAATTAGTTGCTAACATTAAAATCAGTAGATTGTACATAAATATCCAAACTTCTGATTCTCTTGAAAACATGTCCAACTGGCCTGCTTACCAGCATGGGAGAAGTGGAAGAAAGGCTACTCCTAGTGGTAAGGCCTGTGCTGCCCAGATTCCAACATGGCCATCTAGTCCCAGTATCATATTTCCTGCCTCCTGGGGCCATGAGTTTGTGAGCATTAGACTTCTAGCTCTCTTAAGTTAAAGACTACTTCTGTCTTGATCAACTTTGTCTTTGAAGCCTTTAACCCAGAACCTAGCACACAGTTCTTCCTTGTACAGTTGTTGGATGATATAAAATATCTCATGGATGCATATGACATTTCTTCCAATACTGAAATGATGCAATTGAAGTATTGCTCTGCTATAAATATTTGATGCAGACTGGCATCATAGGTGCCCCCCCCCCCGCCTTGATGTCTGCCATTAGACCCACTACCTAAAGCCAGTTCTATGTCCCTGGGCTGTCCTTGAAGTCTTCACTTTGCCATTTGACCACTTATCCTCCTAGCAATCTCGTCTCCAATGAAGACAGCAAAGCATATCTCATGAAGTGGCTAGGAAGATGACATGAATCCATGAATGTCGATCAGGGCCCCTAGTATCCATTTTCATGGTGTTCTTAGCAGTTTTTTCTCCATGTAGGCAAGGTTCCCTGTCTTCTTAGATGTCCATGTAGATTAGTTTGATTTTCCAGCCAAGGTTCAAGGAAGAGATTACAGTTCAATTCTCTGTATTCTGAGAAGCTTCAAAGGCTACTCACCAAGGACACTGATGAAGGTAAAGATTTTATCTAGAGCTTTGTGTTTTTTCAGATCTTTTAGTGGCCTAAAGGGGAAAACTCGGGTAGGTCAGAGCATATATAGCTCCCGGTCACCACTACATGCTAAGAACCCAAACTTCCCTGAGTACTTGGATGCAGGAAAGAAGCATGAAGTGGCTTGTGCTCCTCGGGCTGGTGGCCTTCTCAGAGTGTGTAGTCAAGTAAGTATGGGGACTGTAAGCCACATCATGTTCCTTTTTCTCTGATTTTTCTTTTCATCTGATTATTCTTCCAGCCATCAGGTTTAGAAGGGAATGGGGTATTTCCCTAAGAGTCTTAAAGTTCAAATCTTACTTATTGATAAGTAACTGGCTATAGGAACTGTGGATCCCAAGGTCTTGGTATAGATTTAGGTTGCACAATCTTGGGGTCCAGTCATGTCATGACCTATTGAAAATACAACTCCTTGCAACTGTTCAGGGCACAGTCTATGCAGATGTCGATGTGGTCCTGTGGAATAGCACTTTTCTACATTTTATTCAACATGTCCTCTTTTTTCCCTGTCTACTTCAGTGTTTTTATGCCTATGTCTTCATCTCTGTATCACTGTCATTTATTTCTCCATCTCTTTGGAAGTCACTGGGAGTGTATATCTCTTTGTGTTGTTTGCTTTTAATTGTTCATTTGGCTCTTACTTTCTTCTCAAGCTTCTGAATTTCCCTTATTTGTTCCCTATATCTTGGATTCTTCTTTAAATTCTTCTCTTTCAACTTAGAGAAAAATACACTGTTTTATATTTGACAAGCAGTGTGACCACAGCCAATTCAGACACCTCTTGCATTTCAAATTGCTCCCTTGTAAAAGAGGATAAGAGTCCCCCTTCTACCTCCTTCCTTGAGGTTCTATGAGAAGGAATGAGTGGGATGGCAAAAGAAATGCTAATGGCTGTAATTTTTGAGACTTCCTATTTATCAGGTACCTTATATCCATCACTTCACTTATCCCCAAGGTATCCTATTTGGAGGGTTTGTATTGTTACATTCCACCATTTTACTGAAGGGGAGACAGAGACACCACATGGTCATACAGCTTACCCAAAAATGCAGAACGGAATCTGTATTCAAGTCTGTGTCTTTGCCATGGTATATGCATAAAATTCTGACAATAATGTGCCTCATAAAAATGATTAGAAAATACACAGGGCCATTACAATGACAGTTATACCTTAACACTGACAGCTAATTCTAGCATCTTCTTTGTTTTCTTTGTCAAATGCTCGGTGAAAGAATACCTCTAAGGAGAGTGAAGACCATGACAAAAACCCTCAGTGGAAAAAACATTCTGAACAATTTCCTGAAGGAGCATGCTTACAGACTGTCCCAGATTTCTTTTCGTGGCTCAAATCTAACTATTCACCCGCTGAGAAACATCAGGGATGTGAGTATTTTGGGAGGATGGTGCTCCACAGCGCCCCCTGGTGCTCTAGCCTAGCACTGGGGCTCATCTGGAGGTGCCAGGTGGAATATTGGGGTTGGGGTTCCTGCAGGAGACAGAGACATTGGAAAACAGGGACCCCACCAGAGGAGAAGTCACTCTCATCCTCAACTGTTGGTCTTTGTGACTGGGCCTGGCAATTACCAGGTGGCAGGTAAATATCCATTTCTGTGTCAAAGATGTGTCATTAGTTTGAGGGCGATTGTTCCTTCTGAACTACGTGAGCCAGTCAGTTACAGATGAAGAGTGAACCATCACTGATCAAAAGGTAGAACCAACTGCAAAGCAATTGTGAATCCCCAGGCAGAGGAATTCAGTTTTCACAGACACAAGAAAGACAGCAATATAAAGTTAGTGAACCTGTATTCCTTGTATGGCCATAAGAATCACTGTGGTTACTGTTTTCAGATTAGACAAAGGGCTTACTTTGTCTTCAAGAATGCCCATGCCAGCCTGAGAGATAGGCAAAGAGTAAATAAATGTCAAATGAAAGGGTCACCTGTGTGGTGTTGATTGGATGTGGTCTGAGTTTGGAGGGAGTGGCTGGGGTTGATCAAGAAGGACCTCCTGGAGAAGCGGGTGCTAAGGCTGGGTTTGAAGAGACTACAGAGCTTCTCAAATAAAGGCACCAGGACCCTGGAGGCACAGTGGTTATGCCTCTGGGCTTCCCATGCAGGAGGTACCACTTGAATGTCTGGTCATAGAGTCAATATCCTGCATACAATGTAGCACAGGACAAATATATCAAATGCACATACCTCTGTGACCAAAGTCTGTGAGCTTCACAGTGGTTAGAAAGTGATCTCAAGAGATATGTGACACCCCGAGGGAGGCAGCAGTGTGGGAATAGAGGGTAGCCAGTTCTGCACTAACCCACTCCCTCCTTCTCCCTGTAGGTGTTCTACATGGGTAACATCACCATTGGAACACCCCCTCAGGAATTCCTGGTTGTCTTTGACACAGGCTCATCTGACTTGTGGGTTCCCTCCGACTTTTGCACCAGTCCAGCCTGTTGTGAGTACAGACACCCCCTACCCGGACCATCCTTCACTTGCCCTGCCACCCTGTGTCCATCCTTGGCACCTGATAACACTCATATCTTGTGTCTGCAGCTAAACACGTTAGGTTCAGACATCTTCAGTCTTCCACATTCCGGCTTACCAATAAGACCTTCAGCATTGAATACGGATCTGGGACAATGGAAGGAATTGTTGCTCATGACACAGTTCGGGTAACAGTTTAACATATGCTGAGTCAGGAGTGGCTATGGAGTGACCACTGCTGACAAAACTAATGCAGGACCACCTGCCAGGACCCTTCCTATCCTAACTCCCATAGATATTGGCCATCTTATCCACAGGATCATGTCTCTGGGGAGGCAGTGCCCATGGTGACATATGAGCAAACAGATTAGCTAACCCAGAGAGTGGTTTGAAGTGTGGACTTGCAGCTCCTCTGCCCATGCGTAGTTCAAGGTTCATTTTGCTGGGAGTGAGAAGAGGGGGAAAAAGCACCCACTTTTATATTCACAGACTGTTCCAACCACTTTCAGGTGACAACTGGTTTAATTCTGCAACAACTCCACAAAGCAGTTACTCTGATTAGCTCATGAGACATATGAGGAAACTGAGGTGCAGACAGAAAGGACCTTGCTGAGGGCACACATGTGGTAAAAGGTGGAATTAGGCTGGCTTTTCAGGACTGAAGTTGCTGTGAGGTATTTGGGGACAGAATAAAACTGATCTGGGAACTTTGGGGGCAGTCAAGTGCTTCAGGTATCCAGAATGGGAAACTGGGGACCTGAGAAGTCAAGGGGCCTGATGAATGAGTTCTCACTCTAGAGGACCCTTGAGAATCTAATAAACCTATATCCTGCTTCCCCCAAAATCCTTGAGTAGTTCCCCTCTCTCTTTCTCTCCCATACACACTCACAGAAATCTATACATATCCCCAAACGTGATTTCCCCAGGCAGTAATTTCATAGAACCTTGGAAGCAAGATTGTGTTTTTGGCTTCTGTCTTCCTGGACAGATGCAGAATCCACAGTACATCACAGAGAATGCAGTCCATTCCTGTCATTAGGTCACAGTAATGCCAAAGAGAAGGTTATCTTGCTCTCAATTGTTTTGTCCATAAGGTGGCACCAATGGGACCTGGCCTGACCCCTGTTGCTCCACCTGTAGAGAAGCCAAGAGGCCAATTTGACTCATTCAGGCGGTATTTTTCAGAGGGGCAGATGTTATAAAATTCACAGCCTCTCAAATTGAACCCAAATTCCCCTCCCAGCTTGATCTAACCGTCTGTCGGCCACCAAAGACAGAACCCAACCTCAATTCTTCTTTGAGGATCTAATGTCAGTGCATCCCACCGCAGTCTTAGTCCCACTTCACGTATCTGTAAGTGGGGACACTCTTCCCTCCCACAGATTGGGGACCTTGTAAGCACTGACCAGCCATTCGGTCTAAGCATGACGGAATCCGGGTTTGAGGGTATACCTTTTGATGGCGTCTTGGGCTTGAACTACCCCAACATATCCTTCTCTGGAGCCATCCCCATCTTTGACAAGCTGAAGAATCAAGGTGCCTTTTCTGAGCCTGTTTTTGCCTTCTATTTGAGCAAGTAAGTCTGAGATGGGCAATCCCTTTCTCCAAATTAGCTATAAGATTCTTTCAGTTGCACAAAAATTTATAGAACACTTGAATATGAAGTATCTGAGAGATAATCTAACCCAGGATAACTATGGCCCCAAGACCCTACCTGGCTTCACCCCTGGATTTTATAAATAAAGGTTTATTGGAACACAACCCTACTCCTGGGGTCAAGACCAGTAGTGTGGTCTAGGCGGGTGAGTGAGGAGGAAGGCTAATGGAAGGCAACAGGAAACAAGTTGAAGGAAAAGGCATTAGGATTTGCTTATGAATTTGATAAGGAAGGAAGGAGAAGGACGGTGGATATCTTTCCTTCCTCATTAACATTTCACTGGGAGCCCAGGACCAGCTACCCAATTTGTAGGACCCAGTGAGAAGCGAAAGTATGGGACACAAAAGTGTGGGACCCGTTGTTCAAAAAATATGAGGCATTTCAAGAAAGAGAGAGCAGAAGTGGGGTCCCTTCTGAGCTTGGGGACCTTTTGACATTAGAGGTCACATGCCATTGGAGCCAATGCTGGGTGACTTGAACCCACACCCTTAGAACTCCCAGAGCTTCATTTTCCTGAAAAATGACAAGGTGGACAACGGGAAAGCCAAAACACTTCAGCACCCCGTCCTCTGAGGGTGTCTGAGCACTCAGGTCCCTGGACGTCCAGGGCGTCTTCAGAAGACTTAGTGGGTGGAGCCCAGCCAAGTGATTCAGCTTCTAACCTCCTCTGTGCAACTCATTAACCAGTAATGGACCTCAGTTTGGATCTCAATCTCTCCTAGACTCGATTTCTGCACCTGCACATGGGGATCTTATTAGGGCCTTGATGGGTGGACAAGTGCAGCTTTCAGAAAGTGCTGCTGTTACTGTCCTCCAAGGATCCCCCCCTTCACTTCTCTCTACAGAGACGAGCAGGAGGGCAGTGTGGTGATGTTTGGTGGGGTGGACCACCGCTACTACAAGGGAGAGCTCAAATGGGTACCATTGATTGAAGCGGGTGACTGGATTGTACACATGGACCGGTAAGCCTCTCCCTCTGATGGTCAGCCCA
Source organism: Bubalus kerabau (assembly GCF_029407905.1). Lineage (NCBI taxonomy): Eukaryota > Metazoa > Chordata > Mammalia > Artiodactyla > Bovidae > Bubalus > Bubalus kerabau. Next base: position 13,811,489 of record NC_073628.1, read on the forward strand.
AGTGATGCTCCCACTTCGGTACGTGGACACAGGCAGACACACACAAATGTATTCTCAGACACACAGTCACACAGGCATATACACTACCCACAACGACACAGACAGATACACAGACACATGGAAACATACAAGCAGATACACATAAACATACACAGCAACACATAAAATCATGCATAGCTAGTCAGAGACACACAAGCACACACAGAGACACATACAAACACACATACAAACAAACACACAAGCACAGAGATATACAAACAACCCATGGATTTATAACCCCCAGGCCTTCTGATCATGGCTCTGACCAGGGTCCTAAAAGGCACCAGAGAGGTCTGTGCAGCGGAGAGAATGCTGCACCCACTGCCCTTTGAGGTGGGGAGCATGGTTAGAGGACTCTACAGTGTGGTGAATAGAGGATCAGGGAGAATTTCTCCAGCCTGAATAGAGTTATGATAAGATGACCAGCTGTCCAGGGCTACCTAGGACATAGGAAGTTCTCAGTACAGATAAATGTCATTTTAAAAACAGGGACAATCTTGAGAAAATGGGGGAAACTGGTCTTCTTAGGGGGCAGCTACCCAGCAGTGGAGAGAGGTTGGCTCCAGTCTTAAGACGTGAAAGCAATTAAAAAAAAGACACACCAAGTTCTTGGGCACACAGTGGGACAGAGGCTATTACAGAGAATCAGGAAGGTGGGATACAGCAGTGACGTGAGGACAAGAGGCACAATTGATAGGATTCTGTGTGATACCCTCAGACAAAAGCTGACCTGTCCTTTGGAGTTTCTGTAGGCTAGACATGTATTTCCTGGCCAGGTTCTCAGGGTCTGAGCTGGTTGTAGGAGCAGTGCTGGGATACACCCTCTCCCAGAGGAGCCCCTCTCTCCCATCATTATGAGAAACTGCTGCCCCTGTGAATCTCCATCTTCACTCTGTGTGCAACACGTTATTTGTTCCCCATCAGATACAGCTCTCTGGAGGTTTCTTATTGTTTTCTCAGTCTTCATTCATTCATTGAACAGACAAGCATTGGGCTTCCACTGTGTGCCAGGCACTTGAGGGAGACAAGGAGAATAAAACTCGCCCTCACATTTAAGAAGGCAGATGTACATGAAGTGACTCGCCCACATAGTGAATTCTGACTTTGGTACATGCTAGATATGAGGAGGAGAAGGCAATGGCAACTCACTCCAGTACTCTTGCCTGGAAAATCCCAGGGATGGTGGAGCCTGGTGGGCTGCCCTGTATGAAGTTGCACAGACTCAGACACGACTGAAGTGAGTTAGAAGCAGTAGCAGCAGCAGACATGAGGAAGGGTCTACAGAGAGTGACTAAGACAGGAGACTGATAAACCCCAGGGGAAAGACTTCCCAAAAATAATACAATAAAGCTGGAATCTGGAAGATGAGAAGAAATTTGCTACTCAAAGTCACGTGGAGTCTTCTAGAAAGGAAGACCAGCTAGCTTCTGTCAAGGTACAAAAGATCCTGATGTATTCAAGTACTGCATTCGAGGATGTCAAGAAAGGTGCTGTGTCGAGAGCAAAGGAAAAGAGGCCAAGAGATGAAGGGCTGTTTAGGAGACAGTCGGGAAGGGGACAACTCTGGGGAGACTCAGAGTGACCTTGATGCCCGCTTTCTTCCTTTGTCTCTCAGCATCTCCATGAGAAGAAAGGTTATTGCTTGTTCTGAAGGCTGCGAGGCCGTTGTTGACACTGGGGTATCAATGATCAAAGGCCCAAAAACACTGGCCGATAACATCCAGAAGCTAATCGGCGCCACTCTACGGGGTTTCAAGGTGAAGGGTCATGCCCTAGGGTCACTCCCAGTCTCCACACACAACAAGGAACTCCAGGGCCAACCTCTCACCCTCTCTCTCTAACAGTACTACGTTTCATGTTCTGCGGTCAATACCCTGCCCTCTATTACCTTCACCATAAACGGTATCAACTACCGAGTGCCAGCTCGAGCCTACATCCTCAAGGTAAGGGGAAAATACTGAGGTTTGGTTCTCAAACTGGAGCTTGCAGAACTCTTGGGCTGCTGCTGGGAGGAGTGCGCCCTCTGGAGGCCATGATAAACCATTGCAGATGCTGCTGAGTCCTGTGGCTGGGCCAGTGCCTACCACAAAACCAATCACTTGAGAATAAAGGGCCATGTGGGACACTGATCTTCCTGAAATAAATGTGGAGAGGCCACACCATATGGCATGGCGGGAGTCAAAAGGAGAGGGGAACACTAAGGTCCTCAGTGCTCAAAGAGCTTCAATTCAGTCTGAACCCATAGGTGCATGAACATGGAATTCAGCACTAGCAGTCCCTGAAATAGGCCATGTTACAAGAAAAATGGCTGGGGACAGTCCCAGTGTGATGTCCCAGTATAAGTTCACAGTCTCCCTTCCCTTCTCAAAGTTTTCCTGGTTTGAATGATAAATTACATGGTCAGCCTAGTTCTTGGCTGCATCTTCACCCTGCTCCGGCCAGGGGCCCCCTTTGTGAGTTGGGGTACCCGACCCATCTGTGGGGAGGTTGGATGCTAATATGAATAAAGGCTTCACTGTGACTGCTGAGCCCCAGCACTGGGTGGAGGCTTCATGTCAGCTCCCAGCGGGAGTTCAGAGCAGGCTGATGGGTTCAAAGAATGCTCTGAGGGAAAGAGGGAATTTCAGGAATTCTAAAACCAGAAACTCATTGAGCCATATGGAGGCTTGCTTGGTTCTAAGCAAAACTGCACTGGATTCCATGCAAATGGCATCTCAAGGTGATCTTCACTGGGGCACTGGGGACTTACTAGCGGTGATGAGGGCTACAGACTGACCAGTGGGGATGGGGAACCAGAGTACGCTACCCAACCAAGCCTGGAGTGGCCAAAGAGGGTGACTGTGGGCTGAAGGAGGCTTCACAGCATTCCTGAGTTAAGTCTTCAGGAACATGTTGTGGGCACTGCTCTATTTAAGATGGATAACCAACAATGAGTTACTGTGTAGCACCGGGAACTCTGCTCAGTTATATGACAGCCTGGATGGGAGTGGTGTCTTTGGGACCAGGATACTTGGATACATACAGTTGAGTCACTTTACTGTCCACCTGAAATTCAGATTATTGTTAATCATCTGTACTCAAATACAAAATAAAGTTTTTTAATAAAGTATTGATTGTGGGGATGCAGGAGGAGAACCAACATTCTCTGCAGAGAAAACAAGGAGCAGGAGTCAGAAGGAAAGAAACAGGGAGTGAGGAGAGCTATGGACACACTTGTTCTTTTTGAAAAAATTATACCAAAGTGTGGCTAATCTTCAGTGTTGCATTAAATTCTGCTGCACAGCAATGTGACTCAGTTATACACATAAAAATATATGTTTTCTATTCCTTTTCATGTGATTTGTCACTGAATATTGAATATAGTTTCTTATGCTCCACAGTAGGACTTTGTTGTTTTTAATTCCTCTGTTTCTCCACTCTCAGTCCTCCCCTCCACCACACTCTTCCTCATGGCAACCTCATGTCTTGGCCATCTTTGGTTTTGGATGAACTCTCATATCCCCTGATGCTGAGAAAACCCCTTGATACTTACCAAAAGAGGGAAAGAAAACAAAGGATTGTGATGGGTCTGGATATTGGGGGGAGTCACCAGTAAGGGCTCATGCTGACTGGTGTGTGTCTCTGACTCCTCCAGGATTCTAGAGGCCGCTGCTATAGCAGCTTTCAAGAGACCACTGTGAGTCCATCTACAGAGACCTGGATCCTGGGTGACGTCTTCCTGAGGCTGTATTTCTCAGTCTTTGATCGAGGAAATGACAGGATTGGCCTGGCACGGGCAGTGTAAATGCTTGGAGTGTTCAAGAATCAGTAAGGCCACTCATAACACACACTCATTCACACTTTGGGCACTCCTGCCCAGGTGCTGGTGAACTGTGTTTGGTGATCTGCACACCCTATTCTCAATAAATAATAAAGGGTTTCACTCTTAATGCTGCTGAAACAAATGGTTGCCTCTGTTTGTGTCTGGCAGTGAAGGATCTAGAACCAAGTCTGAATCAAAATTGAGAGAAGCCCTACTCCAACTGGCTTCAAGGAAAAGGGAGACTCATTGAAATGATTCTGGGAATCCAGGACACAAGACTCAGAGCAAACACAAAGATCTCAGTGACTGGACCCAAGAAATCATAAGTCATCAGTACTCTCTTTCTCACCCTCAGTGTTTCCCTTCCCTCTTCTTTGATGGCCTTAGCCTGACAACTTTCTTCCTTGAGGCTTCTACACCTAGTGAGGGAGTCCAAGCTACCTGCCCTAGGGTTTTATATCCTGAAGGCATCTCCTAGTAAGGAAAGAAGCTTGGAGCCATCAGAGTTCAAGGGTGTTCCCTGAATGATACACCTCACTTCACATGTACAACCCTAGATCAGCAACCTGGCAGGGCCATGGGGTCCTATGACTGGCTTTACATGGTCACTAGCCCTGACCCAGAAGCACATGTGATTGTCAATTTACTCCAGAACTACATGACTGAAGCTAGGGAGAGGCAGCCTCAAGGATAGCGACTGGGGGATGGTCTAGGCCATGGAAGAGTTTGTGATAACCAACCAACTCCACCATCTCCTCATTCATAGGAATTATAAGGGGTAATGAAATAGACTCTCTTCATCCCATCTCAGATGATCTTATCCCTGGACTTCTCCTCCAGGGGTTTTTGGGTGAGGTACTTCATGCAGAGCTGGTTCCCTCTTGTTGCCACACCCCTGTCACCAGCTCTCTGCCACATATGCCTGCTCTGTCCTTTCCAGGCCTACTTGGTAAGTGGTGGCCCCATGGATCCCTGAGCCATCCTCCTCCTCCAGGGCCAAGAATGCCCCTTCCTTTGCCTCCAATGCTGCTGGGGAGATTGCAACACATGTATCGGGGGGGCCAGAGTACACAGAGCCTTCAGCCTTTCTGACCTTCCTCCAGGGGTGGAGCTACAAACTATTTGCTTGGAGCTGCCATGGTTAGGCAACTTTTGCAGTAGGAGCATCCGTTCTTTCCTCCTGGAGTCCCTCAGTAGATGTCTCAGCTAAGACAGCAGGGGTCAGAGTTTGATTTCCTTTCAGATTGACTGGTTTGATCTCCTTGTTGTATAAGGGACTCTAAAGAATCTTCTCAAGCACCCCAGTTCAAAAGCTCAATTCTTTGGCATTCACCCTTTTGTATGGTCCAGATCTTACATCTGTACATGATTGCTGGAAAAATCATAGCTTTGACACTACAGACCTCTGCAGCAAAGTGAGAATCTGCTTTTTATTAAACTGTGCAGTTTTATTAAACTTTTTATTAAACTGTGCAGTTTTTTCATAGCCTTTATTCCTTCCTAAAGCAAGTGTGTTTTAATTTTGTGGCCGTAATCAAGGTCCATAGTGATTTTGATATCCAAGAAAATAAAATTTGTTTCCACTTTTCCATCATCTATATGCCATGAAGTGGTGGGATTGGATGCCGTGAATGTTGAGTATCTTTTTGTGAATAGTTTTCTGAATGTTGAGTTTTAAGCCAGCTTTTTTCATCTCTTCTCCTTATCAATTTGTCTTTAGTTCTTTGCTTTCTGCTATTAGTGTGGTGTCATCTTCATAACTGTGGATGTTGATATTTCTCCCAGCAATCTTGATTCCATCTTGGGATTTATGCATTCCAGAATATCGGATGATCTTTCCTTACATACAAGTTCAATAACCAGAGTAACAATGTATACCTTGTCATGCTGCTTTCCCAATTTTAAATCTTTTAGTTGTTCCGTGTCTGATTCTAACTGCCACTTTTTGACCTACATACAGACTTTCAGGAGACAGGTAAGGTGATCTGGGACTCCCATTTACATAAGAATTTTCCACAGTTTGTTGTGGTCCACACAGTGAAAGGCTTTCGCATAGTCAGTGAAGCAGATGTAGATGTTTTTTTTCTGGAATTCCCATGCTTTCTATATGGTCCAATGGATGCTGGCAATTGGATCTCTGGTTCCTCAAACCAGTTCTCAGTTCTCAGTTCATGTACTATGAAGCTTAGCTTGAAGGATTTTGAGCATTACCTTGCTAGCAAGTGAGATGAGCACAATTGCATGATAGAATGAACATTCTTTGGAATTGCCTTTCTTTTGAATTGGAATGAAAACTGACCTTTGCCAGCACTGTGGCCACTGCAGAGTTTTCCAAATTTGTTGACATACTGAATGAAGCACTGTTACAGCCTCATTCTTTACGATGTTTTAAACAGCTCAGCTGGAATGCCATCACCTCCACTAGCTTTGCTTGTAGTGATGCTTCCTGAGGCCCACTTGACTTCATGCTCTAGAATATCTGGCTTTACATAAGTGACCCCAATATCATCTCTATCTGGGTCATTATGACCATTTTTGTATAGTTCTTCTGTGCATTCTTGCCACCTCTTCTTAATCTCATCTGCTTCTGTTAGGTCTTTGAGTTTTCTGTCCTTTATTGTGCCCATATTTCAATTAAGTATCCCTATGGTATCTCCAATTTTCCTGAAGTGATCTATACTATTTACAATTTATTATTTTCCTCTAATTCTTGCACTTTTCACTTATGAAGACTTTATTATCTCTCCTTGCTATTCTCTGGAAGTCTACATTTCATTGGGTATATCTTTCCCTTTCTTGTTTGCTGTTCACTTCTTTTATTTTCTCAGCTGTTTTCAAGGCCTCCTCAGGCAACCACTTTGCCTTCTCACATTTGTTTTTCTTGGGGATGGTTTTTGTCACCACTTCCTGTACAATGTTACAAACTTCCATCCATAGTTCTTCAGGCTACCAGACATAATCCCTTGAATCTATTTTTCATCTCCACTGTAAAATCATAAGGGATTTGATTTATGTCATAGCTTAATGGTCTAGTGGTTTTCCTTACTTTCTTCAATTGAAGCCTGAATATTGCTTGCTTCTGCCTAAGCAATAGTGCCAGATGACCACCACCACTCCCAGTGAGTATGGAACAGCAACAACAACAACAACAAAAAAACAATTTGAGGACTATACAGTGGGAGTGAGAAATAGATTTAAGGGCCTAGATCTGATAGACAGAGTGTCTGATGAACTATGGACGGTGGTTTCTGACATTGTATAGGAGACAGGGATCAAGATCATCCCCATGGAAAAGAAATGCAAAAAAGAAAAATGGCTGTCTGAGGAGACCTTACAAATACCTGTGAAAAGAAGAGAAGCAAAAAGCAAAGGAGGAAAGGAAAGATAAAAGCATTTGAATGCAGAGTTCCAAAGAATAGCAGGGAGAGATAAGAAATCCTTCCTCAGTGATTAATGCAAATAATAGAGGAAAGCAACAGAATGGGAAAGACTAGAGATCTCTTCAAGAAAATTAGAGATACCAAGGGAAGATTTCATACAATGATGGGCTCAATAAAGGACAGAGAGTGTATGGGCCTAACAGAAGCAAAAGATATTAAGAAGAGATGGCAAGAATACACAGAAGACCTATACAAAAAAGATCTTCACGACCCATATAAACACAATGGTGTGATCACTCAACTAAAGCCAGACATCCTGGAATGTGAAGTCAAGTGGGCCTTAGAAAGCATCACTATGAACAAAGCTAGTGGAGGTGATGGAATTCCAGTTGAGCTATTTCAAGTCCTGAAAGATGATGGTGTGCAAGTGCTGAACTTAATATACCAGCAAATTTAGAAACTCAGTAGTGGCCACGGGACTAGAAAAAGTCAGTTTTCATTCCAATCCCAAAGAAAGATAATGCCAAAGAAGGCTCAAACTTCCACACAATTGCACTCATCTCACACGCTAGTAAAGTAATGCTCAAAATTCTCCAAGCCAGGCTTCAGCAGTAAGTTAACCATGAACTTCCAGATGTTCAAGCTGGTTTTAGAAAAGGCAGAGGAACCAGAGATCAAATTGCCAACATCTGCTAGATCATCAAAAAAGCAAGAGAGTTTCAGAAAAACATCTATTTCTGCATTATTGACTACACCAAAGCCTTTGACTGTGTGGATCACAACAAACTGTAGAAAATTCCGAAAGAGATGGGAATACCAGACCACTTGACCTGCCTCTTGAGAAACCTGTATGCAGGTCAGGAAGCAACAGTTAGAACTGGAGAAGGACCAACAGACTGGTTCCAAATAGGAAAAGGAGTACATCAAGGGTATATATTGTCACCCTGCTTATTTAACTTATATGCAGAGTACATCATGAGACACGCTGGGCTGGAAGAAGGACAAGATGGAATCAAGATTTCCAGGAGAAATATCAATAACCTCAGATATGCAGATGACACCACCCTTATGGCAGAAAGTGAAGAGTAACTAAAAAGCCTGTTGATGAAAGTGAAATAGGAGATTGAAAAAGTTTGGCTTAAAGATCAACATTCAGAAAACTAAGACCTGCTGGGAGCCAGCATGGGAGTTCCTACCCATGACAAGGCCATGTGGGAGAGGCCTGACAGGCAAGGCGAGTCAGGACTCAGGGGTCCCCCCTGGATCTGCTTGAGCATATACCCCAAAACCAGAATCTGTCTGTTTTACTATTTTCCGACTTTCATCAACTCTTCTGACATTGGTGCAGGGCTATCCCCGACCACATTTCTCTGTAAGAAAATCAACTTAGAGTTCTAGTTAATAAGTCTCCAAGGTATAATAGGTGTGTTCAAGTTCAAATCCCTCGGATAGCTCTCTAACTTGCCTGACAGGTTTCTGGACTCTTACAGCTACGCATGTGATTGTTCACAGCCTCCCAACCACGAGAGACACGGGAAGCTTAAGATATTCTAACAGTGCAGAGCTTCTCAGGGAGTTAAAATTGTTGTAATAAAACTAAGTAGAGGATTTCTTTGTTGAGCTAATGGTTGCTGCCAAGTTTCCATATCCGTTACCCACTCATTGTGTCCCTGAGAGTGTATTGATTAATATAGTTGGTATATAGAAATATAAGTAGCAACTTTGATGTTAACAACCTTAGACCCTTGAGTTAATAAATTCTTCCCTTGATTATCCCCCACTGCACCTTTTGCCCTATAGGAATGCAACTCTATCTAGTGCTTTCAGGGAGTGGCGCCAGACTTTAATAAAAATCACCTTTGGAGAAAATAAGTTTTTCTGGTTGACTAACCTTTGTCAGAAGAAGAATGTTAGCAGATCTGCTGAACAGAAGATGATGTAAATCACCTAAATCCTTTGTATATGATAAGTTTGCAGAAAGAAAGCCTGGTTTCAATAAGAGTCAAGGACTGCTGACCTTGCATGACTTTGCACCCCCTATTATCTTCTATGTACAACTTAGGGTATAAAAGCTCTTTTTGAAAATAAAGCTACGGACCTTGCTCATCAGGCTTGGCCTCCCCGTGTCATTCTTGTTTCCGTTTCTCTGTTTTTCTTCTCTGTTCTTCCTTCAGGATGACTAATTGGAGCGTGGGGGCCCTCTGAGACCACTTATTTGCCTGGGCTTCTAAGACCCACTCGAGAAGATGTGCTAAGGTGGGGCACTTTCTGCGATTTGAGAGGGTGCTGGTGGCCTCTGTGGTCAGAGCGAGTTCAGTGTCACAAACTTTACTGGCTCTCTGTGTAAACCAGTTAGATCAAGCCTCTGATCTCTCCGCTTTGCTACCCTTTTGCCGAAGCTGTCATCCTGAGGGAATTCCTGGATCCAACCAGGGCTAGACCCCAGTAAAGACCATGGCATCTGGTCCCATCACTTCATGGGAAATAGATAGGGAAACAGTGGAAACAGTGTCAGACTTTATTTTGGGGGGCTCCAAAATCATTGCAGATGGTGACCAACCTACATAGCATATTGGAAAGCAGAGATATTACTTTGCCAACAAAGGTCTGTCTAGTCAAGGCTATGGTTTTTCCAATGGTCATATATGGATGTGAGAGTTGGACTGTAAAGAAAGCAGAGCACCAAAGGATTGATGCTTTTGAATTGTGGTGTTGGAGAAGACTCTTGAGAGTCCCTTGGACTGCAAGGAGATCCAACCACTCCATCCTAATGGAGATTATTCCTGGGTGTTCATTGGAAGGACTGATGCTGAAGCTGAAACTCCAATACTTTGGCCACCTCATGCGAAGAATTGACTCATTGGAAAAGACTCTGATGCTGGGAGGGATGGGGGCAGGAGGAGAAGGGGACGACAGAGGATGAGATGGCTGGATGGCATCACCTACTCGATGGACATGAGTTTGAGTGAACTCTGGGAGTTAGTGACAGACTGGGAGGCCTGGCATGCTGTGATTCACGGGGTCACGAAGAGTCGGACACAACTGAGCAATTGAACTGAACTGACTGTAAGTGTGTTCTGGCATTTCACATCCTTAGCTGTGTGACCTTGATCAAGTCCCTTAACCTCAGTTATCTCATCTTGAAAATGGACACCATGATGATACTTCAAACTTTTAGATTGCATACATGCCTGCAAAGAGCAGGTGGCCCTGAGAGGGCTTTTTGGGTTCCTGAGTCTGGAACAAATATGAATTATTCTGCTACCTGGGGAGAAGGAAACCTTCTGTTTAGAGGTTGTGCCTGCCATCCCCAAGGTTAAATACTGATTCAAGCCAAATGACATCTATTTCTGAACCATAACACAGAACTCTGACTGAGCCAATGTTTCTGTTTTCTGGGGTCCAACAATAGCTAATGATTACTGTCTCAGATTACTCACTTCCTTGGCCTTACCAGTCAGCCTTTCCTTGTCAACTGCTTCTAGCCTGAAATCAACTGCAAGGAGAGTTGTAAGGCTTTTGGTCTCTTTTCGGTTTTCCACATCTCCAGCGTGTTAGAGGCCATTATGGCTACTTGTCATAGCAACAACTATGGCAACCTACACAATCCAATCTCAGCCTGTTAAATTAAACTGTCCCCATATGGCCCCTCATGGTTAAAATACCTACAGAGGCCTTAGAAACCTGCCTGTGCCTGCTGTTTAATGAGGAAATACGTGTGGACCTGATCTAGTTTGCTTTCCCAAGCATGATTCCAACTATGCATTGAAGGAACCAGACATTTATTCATCTAACTACCCACAGGAATTGACAAAAGCAAACCACCCATCGTGCATTTCTCACTTACCTCAAAACAATATTGAAGTGATCTGATGCAACAATCTGATACATTGGCATGTACACTCTAGACGGGACACTTTTCCTCTGGATTCATTTTCCACCTAGTGCAGAATGTCTTCCACGAGGCTGGCCCTCCAGCATCTGGTCACCTGGTTTTTGCAGACTTAGCCCACTCCAGAACCCTTCCACATCCGTCAGTAAAATTTAGAGAACAAACTCAGTCAAAGCTCTCACTTCTGCAGAAAACAGCTTTTGTTTTTTTTTTTTTAGAAAACAATGTTTGGTAAAACATTTAAAATCTTGTGCTCCTTGCCTTGGATTCAAGGACTTGTACCAGAGGATAGGAAGCTTCCCCTTCCACCTAAATCTTTCTCTACTCCCACCAGAGCCAGAGGCTTCACTGGATCCTTTGTCCTCACTGGTATTGTTCAGTTGCTAAGTCATGTCTGACACTCTGTGGTTACATGTACGGCAGCAAAACAGGCTTCCTTTTCTTTCACTATTTTGCAGAGTTTCCTCAAACTCATGTCCATTGAGTCGGTGATGCCATCTCATCATCTCATCCTTTTGACGCCTCTCCTTCTGCCAACAATCTTTCCCAGCATCAGGGTCTCTTCCAATGAGCTGGCTCTTCACATTAGGTGGCCTAAATGTTGGAGCTTCATCTTCAGCATCAGTCTTTGCATTAAATACTGCTCTACCACTTCCAAAACAAAACTCATGTCTCCAATCACCTAAAAATATTGCGTGTTGATAAGTTTTAATAGAATAGGGATATTGTCACCTGGGAAATCCCAGCATTGCTGCCCTGCCTTTCTCTTACCATTCTCTGAACCTGGCATAGAATTGCTTCCCTACAGCTTCTCTTGCTTGAAAAGGCCTACCAACCTATCATTGTCAGCTATCCAGGAACTGTTCCTTCCTCCTTCCCCAAAGACTTCAGCGTGCTTCCTGATTGTCCTATGTACATCTGTTCAGAGGACTTGCTGCTGCTAAGTCACTTCAGTCATGTCCGACTCTGTGCGACCCCATAGATGGCAGCCTACCAGGCTCCCCCGTCCCTGGGATTCTCCAGGCAAGAACACTGGAGTGGGTTGCCATTTCCTTCTCCAATGCACGGAAGTGAAAAGTGAAAGTGAAGTTGCTCAGTCATGTCCGACTCTTAGCAGCCCCATGGACTGCAGCCCACCAGGCTCCTCCATCCATGGGTTTTTCCAGGCAAGAGTACTGGAGTGGGGTGCCATTGAGGACTTGCTATATCATGCTAACTTCTTGCTATAATATGGGGTGCAGCACACCAGGCTTCCCTGTCCATCACCAACTTCTGGAGCTTGCTCAAATTCATGTTCATCAATTTGGTGATGCCACCCAACAATTTAATCTTCTGTCTTCCCCTTTACCTCCTGCCTTTAATCTTTCCCAGCATCAGGGACTTTTCTGATAAGTCAGTTCTTCCCATCAGGTGGCCAAAGTATTGGAGGTTGAGCTTCAGCATCGGCCCTTCTAATGAATATTCAGGACTTATTTCCTTTAGGGTGGACTGGTTGGATCTCCTTGCAGTCCAAGGGACTCTCAACAGTCTTGTCCAACACCGCAGCTTAAAAGCATCAATGCTTTTGTGCTCAGCTTTCTTTAGGTCCAGCTCTCACATCCATCACAACTTCTGGCAAAACCATAGCTTTGAATATACAAACCTTTGCTGGTAAAGCAATGTCTCTGCTTTTAGTATGCTGTCTAGATTTTTCATGGCTTTATCTTCCAAGGATCAGCATCTCTTTTTCACAGCCACAGTCACTATCTCCAGTGATTTTGGAGCCCAGGAAATAAAGCTTGTCACTGTTTTCATTATTTCTCCATGTATTTGCCATGAAGTAATAGAATGAGACATCATGGTCTTCGATTTTGTGAACTGTACATACCATATCAAGACCATCACTAAGAAAAAGAAATGCAAAAAGTTTGTCTGAGAAGGCCTTACAAATAATTTACAAAAGAAGAGAAGCAGGAGGCAAAGGAGAAAAGAAAGACATACCCATCTGAAGGCAGAGTTTCAAAGAATAACAAGGAGAGATTTTAAAAAACTTTCCTAAGTTATCAGTGCAAAGAAATAGAGGAAAACAACAGAATGGCAAAGACCAGAGATCTCTTCAAGAAAATTAGAGATAGGGAGGGAACATTTCATGCAAAGGTCGGCACAATAAAGGACAGAAATGATATGGACCTAACAGAATCAGAAGATATTAAGAACAGGGTGAAAGAATACATAGAACTGTACAAAAAAGATATTAATGACCCAGATGACCATGATGGTGTGATCACTCACCTAGAGGTAGACATCTTGAGATGCACATCAAGTGGGCCTTCAGAAGTATCACTAGGAGCAAAGCAAGTGAAGATGATGGAATTGCAGTTGAGCTATTTCAAATCCTAAAAGATGATGCTGTTAAACTGCTGGACTCTGTATGCTAGCAAATTTGGAATACTTAGCAGTGGCCACAGGACTGGAAATGTTGTATTCATTCCAATCCAAAAGAAAGGTGACTTCAAAGAATGTTCATCTCCCACACAGTCGCACTGATCTCACATGCTACCAAAGCAATATCTCCAAGCAAGTCTTCAACAGTACGTGAACTGTGATATTCCATATGTTCAAGCTGGATTAAGAAAAGTCAGAGGAACCAGAGATCAAACTGCCAACATCCACTGGATCATAGAAAAAGCAAGAGAATTGCAGAAAAACACCTACCTCTGCTTCATCGACTTTGCAAAAGCCTTTGACTGTGTGGATTACAAACTGTGGAAAACTTACAGAGATTGGAATACCAGACCATCTTATCTGCCTTCTAAGAAATCTGTATGCAGGCCAAGAAGCAACAGCGAGAACTGAACATGGAACAGCAGACTGGTTCCAAATCAGGAAAGGAGTATGTCAAGGCTGTATATTGTCACCCTGATTACTTAACTTATATGCAGAGTACATCATGAGAAATGCCCAACTGGATGAAACACAAACTGGAATCAAGATTTCCCAGGAGAAATATCAGTAACCTCAGATATGGAGATGACACCACTCTCATGGCAGAAAGTGAAGAGGAACTAAAGAGCCTCTTGATGAAAGTGAAATAGGAGAGCGAAACATCTGGCTTAAATTCCCCATTCAGAAAATGAAGATCATGGCATTTGGTCCCATGACTTCATGGCAAATAGATTGGGCAACAATGGAAACAGTGAGAGACTTTATTTTTAGGGGCTCGAAAATCACTGCAGATGATGGCTACAGCCATGAAATTAAAAGATGCTTGCTTGTTTGAAGAAAAGCTATGAAAATCCTAGACAGCATTTTTAAAAGCAGAGACATCACTTTGCTAAAAAAAAAAAAGTTCAGTATAATCAAAGCTACGATTTTTCCAGGTGTCATGTATGGATGTGATAGTTGCACCATAAGGAGTTGTGAGCAATGAAGAATTGATGGTTTTGAACTGTGGTGTTGGACAAGACGCTTGAGAGTCCCTTGGACTGAAAGGAGCTCCAAACAGTCAATGCTAAAGGAAATCAATCCTGAATATTCATTGGAAGGACTGAATCTGAACCTGAAGCTAAAATACTTTGGCCAACTCTTGTCAAGAACAGACTCATTAGGAAAGACCCTGTTGCTGGGAAAGATTGAAGGCAGGAGAAGAAGAGGATGACAGAGGATGAGATGGTTGGATGGCATCACTGACTTGATGGACATGAGTTTGAGCAAGCTTCTGGAGTTGCTGAAGGACAGGGAGGCCTGGCGTGCAGCAGTCCATGGGGTTGCAAAGAATCAGACATGACTGAGAGACTGAACTGAATTGAACATACCCCATAGCAAATACTATTTGTAACTGAAATACTTCTCCAGCAAGACTGGGGCTCCCTAAGGTCCCAACACTTATCCCCAGTCAAGTCTGCACCCATGCACAGAAGTCAGTGCCTAGCATTCACAAGGCATTCAGTGAGTTCTGATTGCAGGGGGACCTCCATTTTGGTAGACATAGAGGAGCAAAGGACACATTTATCCTCCTGTCTCAAACAACTCCAAAATAGACAAGATAAATGAAAGAGTAGTTTTTCACATCAAACATCTGGCAGCAGAGAATGGATTCCTGGGGTGGGAGTGGGGAGCAAGCAAGGTGAGTTCTACAATTGCCCCAACTCTAGAAATAGTTTCCAACACATACATGGAAGGGGGTATCTAGGCAGAGACAAACAGTCTACCCAAGAATAGAGATTTGAGACTTTAGATAGTTAAGAGCTCACAGGAGAAAGCTACAGATAGAACTGTGGGAAGGTACAGATGATACCCCTCCAGTTTTCAGTGGAGAGTTGATAGTATTGGTAAGAATTATAGGGAACAATGCTTGAGCCTCAAATTGAGCCAAGTCTAATTGTGTTCTCACCCACCAGAGTGGAAATTATTCATAATTCCCATGACATCTGTAGGGCCTTAAAGACAATATTGCCTTACTAGTGGGGAATAATAAATCTGGTCTAAAGGCTGTTCTCATCTCAGCTTAAAAAACTGAACAGCAAGCCTTCAAAAAGTACAACTGTTTCCAAGAAATTAACAGTGTTTGCAAACAGTGTCAGGAATAATTTATAATAATTAAAAATATCCAGTATCCAAAGGGTAAAAATGACCACATTCAACATCCAATTTAAAATTTCCATATAAACTGTGAAAGTATTTGTCCTAGTTCCTTCACAATATTTTAAAGTAATTATCCTCTAATTAAGATATCTAAATTTTAAAAGAAACGAATGGCCAGTCCAGGTTCAATGCATGATACTGGATGCTCGGGACTGGTGCACTGGGACGACTTAGAAGGATGGTAAGGGGAGGGAGGAGGGAGGGGGGTTCAGGATGGGGAACACGTGTATACCTGTGGTGGATTCATGTTGATGTAGGGCAAAACCAATACAGTATTGTAAAGTAATTAACCTCCAATTAAAGTAAATAAATTTATATTTTAAAAATGCTCTGATTAAAAAAAAGAAAGAAAGAAAGAAAAAAAATTCCCGATGTGCAAAGAAGCAAGAAAATATCCAAAATGAGGGGAAAATCAATTGGTAAAAACACGCTCAATAACTGCAAACAAATCTGGATGATATTTACCAAGTCTTTCACATACCCCAGTGAAACATTGTTTCCTCCTCTTTTGTACTTCTGGCTCTTTTCAACCAACCATAGCTCTTGTGCCACATCCTGGAATCTTGGTCCTCTGTCATTTGCAGTGATGTCCTAGTTCCATCAGTATATTGTAAAATAATTATCTCAAATTAAAATGAATATATTTAAAAAGAACAAAGTTCTGGATGTGCAAAGCAGCAAGAAAATATCCATAATGATGGGAAAATCTATTAGGAAAAACACAGTTAAAAATATACACTACATTATTAGCAAGGAAGGACATTAAAATACTTACTACAACAATAATCCTTATATTCCTGAAGCCGAAGAGTATTGAGTATGTTAAATAGAGACATGGAAAACAGTAATGGAAAGAATGTGGGAAAAAAATAATTGTCCATCACAGAACTTTGAAACAACTTTAAGAATACTAAAATGTATGTAGATGGAATCCAACAGGAAGTTAAAGACAGAAGAATAGAGAAAAGAACTTCATAATTAATGGCTGAAAACTTTCCAGATATGATGAAAGCTTTAAAACCACAAACACAGAAGCTCAATTAACTCAAGGACAAGAAGTATGACAACTGTACAAAGGCACATCCTAATTCATTGCTTAAAACAATCAACCAAAGAAACATAACCAGAAGGAAAAACAGACA
This sequence comes from Bubalus kerabau, assembly GCF_029407905.1. Classification (NCBI taxonomy): domain Eukaryota; kingdom Metazoa; phylum Chordata; class Mammalia; order Artiodactyla; family Bovidae; genus Bubalus; species Bubalus kerabau. The sequence continues at coordinate 13,828,367 of NC_073628.1, forward strand.
CAGCAGAACAAAAAAGGGGAATGACAGCAGATTAGGCATATGAAACAATGTCAGCCAGAGGACACTGGCACCACATCTTAGAGTGCTGAGAGAAATAGAATTGACTCAGAATTATATACCCAAGAAAAATACATATCAAAAACAAGATAAAATACTTTCTCAGACATACAACAACTACAAGACTGCATCACCACCAACAGACCAATGTAATAAATGTGTTATAAAAGGTCTCAAGTCAGAAGGAATTTAAAAGGAAGGGGAAATATGGATCTACAAGGGGAATGAACAGTAGCCCAAATGATCAACATGTAATATATACTAACAGCTAATTATAATTTAATGACTTTCCCAGTGGTCCAGTGGTTAAGTATCTGCTTTGCAATGCAGGGGATGCTGGTTTGTTTCTTTGCCTGAGAACTAAAATCCTACATACCACTGAGCAACTAGGCCTGCATGTCTCAATTAGAGTTTACATGCTTCAAGTACTGAGCTTGCCCTGCTCAAATAGAGATTCCTTACCACAAGGAAGATCCTGCATGCCACACGAAGACCCAACACAGTCAAAGAAATGACAAATAAATATATAATCTAATAATTATTAATAATTATCATAATTAATAATGATAGACTGGAAAGTTAAAGATGCATACCATGGATCTTAAAACTACTTTAAAAAAGTTACAGTTAATAAACAGACAAAGTCTATAAAAGGGAATCATAAAAACTACTCAGTCACAAAGAAGTCAGGGATAAAAAGACATGGTAAGAAAGAACATGGGACAAACTGAAGATGATAGAATAAACCCAGCTAGAGTTAACCCCTCAGATGTGAACCCAGACTGAAGATATACCCCAGGCCTCAGACAACAGCAGATCCCCATACACTGCACTCTGCAGCCAAAACAGAGCCTGCCAGGCTCCAGGGCCCCATGTGCCTGGGCACAGAACAGCACCAAAAGTTTATATGGAACAGTAAATTAGAAGCCTTCAATCATATGAAGTGCATCCTCTGTTTATAAAGAAATGGCATTAGAAATCAATGTTCACTGGACAGAAGAAGAAGAAGGTGCTAGCATAGTTCAGACCTTCCCTCCTTTACTACTCTAATTCTTTCCAGGAAGGAGCAGATAAATTGACAGGACTTACATCTCTTCAATACTAGATATATTTGACCTGGGACACATGTTCGATTTTCATGGTTAATTTTCCTCTCTTTGCTCATACTTGAGAACAGAGACTGCTCCTCTAAACCACAGCTCAATCACTACAAAAAAATCCAGACGATATTTGCCGAGTCGTTCACATACACCAGTGAAAAGTTGTTTCCTCCAAATTTGCACTCCTGGTTCTTTTCAACCAACCATGGCTCTTGTGCCATGTCCTGGAATTCTGGTCCTCTGTCCCTTGCAGTGATGTTCCCATACTCTAGGCTTCAATTATGCTCAATGGAATTCCCATTCAGAGTGGCCATAATACATGCAAAAATGGAAAGAACAGGCAGCTCCTTACTCTCCTGTCTTGTTCATTCACTGCATACAATCACTGAACACCTGTGTAGCAAGTCTGTTACAAACAAACCTTCAAGTTGAAAACTTTCAAACATGTAAAAGTGCATTTTAATGTGCAATCACATCAGTTAGTTCACAGATCTGACACACATTGTCTTGGGCACATCCCAGACAAGTGGGTGTGCTTTTGTGTACTTTACTGTACAGAACTGTATGGAGTACAATAAGTGTTAGTGGCTCAGTTGGGCCTGACTCTTTGCGACACCATGGACTGTAGCCCACGAGGCTCCACTGTCCATGAGATTTTTCCAGCAAGGATAAAAGGAGTGTGTTGCCATTTCCTTCTCCAGGGGATCTTCCCAATCAAGGGATTGACCCCGGGTCTCCTGCACTGCAGGCAGATTCTTTACCGACTGAGCTACAAGGGAAGATGACAGAGTACAATAGTGCAGTATTTTTATTTCAAGGTTACAATGTCTGAAAGGAAGCATAAATGCAGTGGTAATATAAATGGTACCACTATTCTATTTTTTTCCAGATTCACATTTTTAATAGCTCGTCCTGTGTACAGTGAATTAGAGTGAGGAGACCTTTCAGATCTGTTGACCTGAAACAGGTGACAGGAGTAGCTGCTATAAGGGTACCAGTGAGTTAGAGAGGAGTGTATGCATTCTGGAGACATTCAGGAGGTAAAACCTACAAGAACTGGTTTTGTTAAAGAAATACATGAATGTTGGTGGGAACGCAAACTAGTACAGCCACTATGGAGAACAGTGTGGAGATTCCTTAAAAAACTGGAAATAGAACTGCCTTATGACCCTGCAATCCCACTGCTGGGCATACACACTGAAGAAACCAGAAGGGAAAGAGACACGTGTACCCCAATGTTCATCGCAACACTGTTTATAATAGCCAGGACATGGAAGCAACCTAGATGTCCATCAGCAGATGAATGGATAAGAAAGCTGTGGTACATATACACAAGGGAGTATTACTCAGACATTAAAAAGAATACATTTGAATCAGTTCTAATGAGCTGGATGAAACTGGAGCCTATTATACAGAGTGAAGTAAGCCAGAAAGAAAAACACCAATACAGTATACTAATGCATATATATGGAATTTAGAAAGATGGTAACAATAACCCTGTATACAAGACAGCAAAAGAGACACTGATGTATAGAACAGTCTTTTGGACTCTGTGGGAGAGGGAGAGGGTGGGATGATTTGGGAGAATGGCATTGAAACATGTATATTATCATATGTGAAACGAATTGCCAGTCCAGGTTCAATGCATGATACTGGATGCTTGGGGCTGGTGCACTGGGACGACCCAGAGGGATGGTTTGGGGAGGGAGGAGGGAGGAGGGTTCAGGATGGGGAGCACATGTATACCTGTGGCAGATTCATTTTGATATATGACAAAACCAATACAATATTGTAAAGTTAAAAAATAAAATTAAATTAAAATTAAAAAAAATTTAAAAAGGTTCTACCACTTTAAAAAAAAATACTATTATATTTTTAAAAGTGTGCTTAGTTGCTTAGCTGTGCTCAACTTTGGCAACATATGGACTGTAGTCAGCCAGACTCCTCTTGCCATGGGGATTCTCCAGACAAGAATTCGGAGTGGGTTGTCCTGCCCTATCCAGGTACTGCAAGATTAAAAATGTTTCTTTTATTGTTTGTTGTTTTTATGTATTATTTGCATGAAAACTATCATAAAGCTATTAAACTACAGTAACATATAGCCATTTGTCTTAGGTGGCTGTCTAAGTAACTTTGCTGGACTTATGAAGAAATTGGGATTTTTAAACACCCTTTTGAAATGTAACTTGTTCATACACAGGGGACTTACTGTCCTGCTAAGACCTGTGGATCCAAAAGTAAGTGCATCCCCTCCAGGTCCAAGGAAGTCACATTCTTGGTTGGGATTTTAGAGGAAACGTGAGATCTCCATAATTCTAGCCATCTCAGTCCTTCAAAAGACCTAGATCAGGAGAAACTATTATTAAAGTAGAAATAGTCATTGTGTTTCTACACACTTCTAGAAAGTGTTTCTAACTCCTCAGTACTGGATCTTGTAATGCTGGTGACTGGATGGTGAAGTGATGTGAACAGAAGTAAAGAAGGTGAGACAGGTAGGTCAGAATGTGAGGTAACAAAGACAAGGTATTTAGAAGCTGAAGAGTTGAGAGAGATTTTGGACCTGAGTTGGAAAGCAGTTTTCAAAACAAATTGGGTCCTGTGGTATGTATAATCTTCACTTCAGTCCTTAGAAGATCTCTACTGACCAGTCTGTCCTTTCTTTTCTGGAGCACAGTTCAGATCCATCCAGCTGTCTCTCATTGCTGCTCCTTCCTCCTGGCTCCCACACTGTGCCCAGCTATTCAGCCTAATATATTCAGAAAAGGTTTGTTCTCTAAGGCAGACACTGCTGGCTGCCTACAAAATGATCTATTCTCTGCTTCTCTTTCAAAACTGAAAATAGTTTGTTATATAGCCATGAGCCCAGTAGCTACAGGACTGCACTTCTACCCACCTGTGCTCTTGGTCATGACTGGTGACTGAGATGCAAGCAGACCTGCAAGAGGGATTTCTTGGAAGACTGCTTTCAAGGAGCTGATTTAGCTGAGAGATGAGTCTCTTCCCTTCCCTACTGTCTTCTAACTGTTGTATGGATTTTAGTTGTGTGGCTGGAACTCCTGCAGTTGTAGTGTACAATCATGTAATGTTGGAGATGGATACCACCCTAGCTCTGGCTGGCCCACCTCCAGCTTTGTTTCAGTGGGAGAGAAAAATCAATTTTATCTTGCTAAAGTTATAGTTGTTTTAATATTTTGCAACGTGCTTCCAAATGAATCCTGATACTACTATGTGTTTAATGTGATATAGCCTTATTATTTTGTTGGGTTTAGTGAATATATTTATATTTTACATTTCTCTTATTTTTTATTTAATAACTTGATTCACCAACCACAGATATACCTAAATTGTATAACTACAAAATTATGATTATAAGCATACTTTCCTATAGATTTTGCATTTTTATACTTTCTCTTCTTTGCTTTCTTGTTTTCTCCATATTTGTACAGCCTGGGCCATTTCCTCTCTTATAACCTCATCCATATCCATATCTGCAGGCCAAAACAGGCTGAAAGCTGTGTGGGGGAACCAAAGAGCAATAAATTACAGGGACATGAATGAAGGGTGGTGGCCCTTGTTACTCATCATCAATGTTCTGTAGTAGGATCACATTCCCCTGCTCTTCTGTGGACCCACCCCCAGTTTTGCCATGACCATGGAAGATACTTCAGCCTGTGGAATTTGAGTAGAGGTGATATGTCACTTCCAAATGGAAGTATTATTTTCTGTCCCACTATCTGGAATGCAGATGTAATGACAGGGGCTGGAACAGCCATCTTACACACCAGTAAGTAGCACAGGTGGAAGATGTAACAAGAAAGAAGTGGGTCTCCATTTCTGTGGAGAGACCTGCACTAATATTATAAGAAAGAGAATTGAAATTGTACTGTATTTAAGACAATGTTATTTAAGGTTCGATTACAGTAGTTGAACCTGTAACCTAACACTCATAATAGCATAACGGATCTTAGTGTTAGCCTTGTCTTGACATTGGAGTCTGGTATAATGCAACAAGATTTACTGACGTATACTTACAAGTGAGTCAAGTGACAACCCTGCCCTCTGGAAGCTGTGGGCTAGTGTGGGTATCAGAAACTCAAGCAAGAACAAAGCAACATGGCGGGGACAGCTTCAAGATGCTGTAGGTACATTTGGGAGGGGAACCTAAATCAGTCCTTGTCTCAGGAGGCTGCTTGAAGTAGTGGACAATCCTTTATTGGTCTCCTTAAAAATAGGCCATGGTGCCAAGTTTCATGTAAATGTTATGTATTTCAAATTCCTTCCAGAGTGTTTTCCCTTTTGATCCAGTGCCTAAGATATACATTTGAGACCTGACTTGGGAAGATTGCAAATGCCCCAGGGCAACTAAACCGGAAGGCCACAACTACTGAGTGCCCTAGAGCCTGTGATCTGCATCAAGAGAAACACAGGATTGAAAAGCCAGTGTACTGCAATTACAGAGTAGCCCCAGCTGGCTGCAAATAGAGAAGTCCTGAGCAGCAATGAAGAACTAGTGCAGCCAATTTTTTTTTTTTTAATATGAGGAAATTAACAATAACACAAGAATTGTGGGAGACTTTAATATCCCACTCACACCTATGGATAGATCAACTAAACAGGGAAATAACAAGAAAACACATACTTTAAATGATACAATAGACCGGTTAGACCCAATTGATATCTACAGGACATTTCACAACAAAACAATGAATTTCACCTTTTTCGGAGGTGCACATAGAACCTTCTCCGAGATAGAGCACATCCTGGGCCATAGATCTAGTCTTGGCAAATTCAAAATAACTGAAATAATTCCAAGTATCTTTTCTGGTCACAATGCAGTAAGATTAGATGTCAATAACAGGAGAAAAACTATTAAAAATTCCTACATATGGAGGCTGAACAACATGCTGTTGAATAACCAACAATTCACAGAAGAAATAAAAAAGGAAATCAAAATATGAATTCATTTCTGTTCAGTACAGTCTCTCAGTGGTGTCCAACTCTTTGTGACCTCGAGTCACAGCACGCCAGGCCTCCCTGTCCATCACCATCTCCCGCAGTTCAATCAAACTCACGTCCATTGAGTCAGTGATGCCATCCAGCCATCTCATCCTCTGTCATTCCCTTTTTCTCCTGCCCCCAATCCATCCCAACATCAGAGTATTTTCCAATGAGTCAATTATTCGCATGAGGTGGCCAAAGTATTGGAGTTTCAGCTTTAGCATCATTCCTTCCAAAGAACACAAGAAATGAATAAAAATGAAAACACAACAACCCCAAAACTATGGGACACTGTAAAAGCAGTGTTAAGGGGAAGGTTCAAAGCAATACAGGCTTACCTCAAGAAACAAGAAAAAAGTCAAATAAATAACCAAACTTTACACCTAACACAACTAGAAAAGGAAGAAATGAAGAGCCCCAAGGTTAGTAGAGGAAAGAAATATTAAAAATTAGGGCATAAAAAACTGCAAAAGAAACAAAGGAGACCATAAGAAAAATCAACAAAGCCAAAAGATGCTTTTTTGAGAGGTTAAATAAAATTGACAAGCCATTACCCAGGCTCATCAAGAAACAAAGGGAGAATCAAATCAACAAAATTGGAAATGAAAATGGAGAGATCACAGCAGAAAACACAGAAATACAAAGGATCATAAGAGATTACTATCAGCAACTCTATGCCAATAAAATGGACAACTTGGAAGAAATGGGCAAATTCTTAGAAAAATAACTTTCCAAAACTGAACCAGGAAGAAATAGAAAATCTTAACAGACCCATCACAAGCACAGAAATTAAAACTGTAATCAGAAATCTTCCAGTAAACAAGAGCCCAGGGCCAGACGGCTTCACAGCTGAATTCTACCAAAAATTTAGAGAAGAGCTAATACCTATTCTACTCAAACTCTTCCAGAAAATTGCAGATGAAGACAAACTACCAAACTCATTCTATGAGGCCACCATCACCCTAATACCAAAACCAGACAAAGATGCCACATATAGGCAAATATCACTGATGAACACATATGCAAAAATCCTTAACAAAATTCTAGCATCAGAATCCAACAACACATGAAAAAGATCATACATCCTGACCAAGTGGGCTTTACCCAAGGGATGCAAGGATTCTTCAACATGGGCAAATCAATCAATGGAATACACCACATTAACAAATTGAAAGATAAGAACCATATGATTATCTCAATAGATGCAGAGAAAGCCTTTTAAAAAATTCAATATCCATTTATGATAAAACTCTCCAGAAAGCAGAATAGAAGGAACATACCTCAACATAATAAGAGCTATATATGACAAACACACAGCAAACATTATGCTCAAAGGTGAAACATTGAAAGCATTTCCACTAAAGTCAGGAATAAGGCAAGAGTGCCCCCTGTCATCATTACTATGCAACATAATTTAGGACATTTTGGCCACAGAAATCAGAGCAGAAAAAGAAATAAAAGGAATCCAGACTGGAAAATAAGTAAAACTCTCACTGTTTGCAGATGGCATGATCCTCTACATAGAAAACCAAAAAGACTCTACCAGAAAATTACTAGAGTTAATCAATACATATAGTAAAATTTCAGGATATAAAAACAACACACAGAAATCCTTTGCATTCCTATACACTACTAATGAGAAAATAGAAAAGAAATTAATAAAACAATTCCACTCATCGTTGCAATGAAAAGAATAAAATACTTAGGAATATATCTACCTAAAGGAACAAAAAAATTATATATAGAAAACTATAAAACACTGGTGAAAGAAATAAAGAGGACACTAATAGATGGAGAAATATACCATGTTCATGGATCAGAAGAATCAATATAGTGGAAATGAGTATACTACCCAAAGTAATCTATAAATTCAACACAATCCCTATCAAGCTACCAACGGTATTTTTCACAGAACTAGAACAAATAATTTCACAATTTGTATGGAAATACAAAAAACCTTGAATAACCAAAGCAATCTTGAGAAAGAAGAATGGAACTGGAGGAATCAACCCGCCTGACTTCAGGCTCTATTACAAAGCTACAGTCATCAAGACAGTATGGTACTGGCACAAAGACAGAAATATAGATCAGTGAAACAAAATAGAAAGCCCAGAGATAAATCCACGCATCTAAGGGAACCTTATCTTTGACAAAGGAGACAAGAATACACAATGGAGAAAAGACAAAATCTTTAACAAGTGTTGCTGGGAAAACCAGTGAACCACTTGTAAAAGATTGAGACTAGAATGCTTTCTCCCACTCCAGTACTCTTGCCTGGAAAATCCCATGCATGGAGGAGCCTGGTAGGCTGCAGTCCATGGGGTCGCTAAGAGTCGGGCATGACTGAGCGACTTCACTTTCACTTTTCACTTTCACGCGTTGGAGAAGGAAATGGCAACTCACTACAGTATTCTTCCCTGGAGAATCCCAGGGACAGAGGAGCCTAGTGGGCTGCTGTCTATGGGGTCACACAGAGTCGGATACGACTGAAGCAACTTAGCAGCAGCAGCAGCAGAACACTTTCTAACACCATACACAAAAATAAACTCAAAATGGATTAAATGTCTATAAGTAAGACTAGAAACTATAAAACACCTAGAAGAAAACATAGGCAAAACACTCTCCGACATAAATCACAGCAGGATCCTCTATGGCCCAACTCCAAGAGTATTGGAAATAAAAGCAAAACTAAACAAATGGGACCTAATTAAACTTAAAAGCTTTTGCACAATGAATGAAACTATAAGCAAGGTGAAATGACAGCCTTCAGAATATAAGAAAATAATAGCAAATGAAGCAGCTGACAAACAACTAATCTCAAAAATATACAAGCAACTCCTGCAGCTCAATTCCAGAAAAATAAACAACCCAATCAAAAAACGGGCCAAAGAATTAAAAAGACATTTCTCCAAAGGAGACATATTGATGGCTAAGAAATACATGAAAAGTTGCTCAACATCACTCATTATCAGGGAAATGCAAATCAAAACCACAATGAGGTACCATTTCACACCAGTCAGAATGGCTGCTATCCAAAAGTCTACAAACAATAAATGCTGGAGAGGGTGTGGAGAAAAGGGAACCCTCTTACACTGTTGGTGGGAACGCAAACTAATACAGCCAATCTGGACAACAGTGTGGTGATTCCTTAAAAAACTGGAAATAGAACTGCCATATGACCCAACAATCCCACTGCTTGGCATACACACTGAGAAACCTGGATTGAAAGAGACACATGCATCCCAATGTTCATCACAGCCCTTTTATAATATCCAGGACATGGGCACAAACTTGATGTCCATCAGCAGATGAATGGGTAAGAAAGCTGTTGTACATATACACAATGGAATATTACTTGGCCATTAAAAAGAATACATTTGAATCAGTCCTAATGAGGTGGGTAAAACTGCAGCCTATTATACAGAGTGAAGTAAGCCAGAAATAAAAACACCAATACAGTATACTAACACATATATATGGAATTTAGAAAGATGGTAATGATAACCCTATACACAAGACAGCAAAAGAGACGCAGATGTATAGAACAGTCTTTTGGACTCTGTGGAAGAGGGCGAGGGTGGGAGGATTTCAGAGAATGGCCTTGAAACATGCATATTATCATATGTGAACTGGATCGCCAGTCCAGGTTTGATGAATGAGACAGGGTGCTTGAGGACGGTGTACTGGGAAGACCCAGAGGGATGTGATGAGGACGGGGGTTGGAGGGGGGTTAAGGATGGGGAACACATGTACACCTGTGGCAGATTTATGTCAATATATGGCAAAACCACTACCATATTGTAAAGTAACTAGCCTCCAATTAAAATAAATCAATTTATATTAAAAATATTCTCATAGAGAAATCAGTGGGGTCTCAGGGGAAGCAGGTCATGAAAAAGGATGAAACCAGTCTGGATCTGATATCATGCAAGTCGTGGAGAGGGAAGCTACAGCCTGTTTTCATAGGGAACTTGGGACATAAGTTGTGCCTCAAATGTGCCCCAACCCAAGACTAGGGAGCTGGGATTTCACTATCCCACTAGCACCGCCCTCTCATCCTTCAACTAATACTGAACCGGTGTCTCGGAGCCTTTGTATTAGATCATCCAAAGACAAATCAAATGTGACACTAGAAGCAAAAAGACACCAAAGCTCAGGAAAATGCAACCTCAGATAATGTCTAGATTTCTGCACCCACTCTGCCATCTCCAGCATCATATCTGGAACCCTGCGAGTCTAAAGAACTCCATGAGCCTCTAGACATAAGCATTTTTTTAAAATTCAGCTTTTAATTTATACAGGAGTATGGTTAATTTACAGTATTGCATTAATATTAGTTGTATGGGAAATTAATTTCCTTACACATACACATATATTCATTGTTTCTTAGATTATTTTCCTATACATGATATTACAGATTATTGAGCAGAATTCCTGTGCTGTACAGTAGGTCTTTGTTGATTATCTATTAAATAAAGTAGTATACATATATTAATCTCAAACTCTCAATTTATTCCTCTCCCAAATTTCCCCTTTGGTAAATATAATTATTGTTTTGATGGAAGGATGTGTCTATAGGCACTCTTTGGACCAGGGTCTGTGCTTATGAGAGTGGAGTGGCCAGGGAAAGCAAACCTGAGAAAGACACATTTGAGATGATGCTAAATGTTGAGAAAGACCTGGCCAAGCAAAAAGCTGAGAGAAACACATTGTAGATGTGGGAACTAGCCCCTGATATGGACCAAGGTAAACAAGCTTAATAAATGGCTACCCTTTCACTGCCAACCTTCCTTCCATGCTTGGAACTTGGCCTACAGGTCAACCACCATGACCTCATCCCATGTTTCAGTTGTGAGTTAGCAGCAATGAGCCTTGTTAGCCTTCCCAAGAAGGGAGAACCTGGGGCTATCACGAGGCTGAATATGCTCTGGACTCAGATACTTGTACACAAACTGGTTATCACCAGGAGTATCAGGTGCCAGGGACATCACCCATGCCTCTGATTATCTCCATGTACTTGTTCTCAGGAGTAGAAATGCCAAGGAACTGATAGAGCAAAGAAACAAGAGTAATGACTCTTGTTTCATCTTGCCCCATGTGATTCCCATGGCCCTTTGACCACACTGCTCTCTGCCCAAAAACTCTTTCCTCTATTGCTTCTTCAAAGGTGGCTTGTGAATAACATCAGCACTTAACTCTGAAGCCTGGTGGCCAGAACTCAACTCAAAATCAGCTGGGACCCAGAGATGTCCAGCCTTATCCTGTGTTTCTCTCCTTTTTCCCCAAGCAGATTCATAAAGCAAAGTGCTGAAAAAAACATAAGTGTGATTGTAGCCCTCTCAAGGCCTTTGAAGCTCCAAGGTCTATTTTGTGCATCAAAGAGGGAACACATAAGTTTTATGCAGGCTAGTCTCAGACCCCAACCTCGATCACCAGGGGTTCCTTGAGGAAACATAAGACACTTATCTAAATTACCAGAAGGCTGAGAAAGGAATGCTTCTCACTTGAATGCAGGTGCATGTTATCCAGTCACCCAAGGTCTGTGTTGTGTGAATGAGGAGCGGGAGCTCTGGGGATTCTGAGTTGGGAGTGAGTCAGTCACCACCTGCAGGACTGCCCCCTGGGGTCACTACAGCTGGGGCTCCCCCACTGTACCTGGAACCCAGAAGAAACAGCCCTGAATATTGCTTTCCTGCTGCTACATGGAGGCAGGTCTGCTGATAAAATGGGAACCAGACTTGAGGGGCAAAGGGAAAGGACCTTCCACTCTGGTGCTTGCAGACATCTGAGAGCTACCCAGCAGTGGATGCAATTGAGCTTTCTCTCATCTTTCCCTTCCTGGAAGTCTCCTAGCCTGGGAAGCAGATTTCCAGGGTCCCAAGTCTTCACTAACTCACCTGAAGCTAAGGTGAGTCATACACCCCAGGGTTCAGTTTCCCATCTTTGGATGAGGGAGACTGGACTTGCTCCAGAACACTTGTTCCACACCAAGGCTCACTGACAATCAGTGGACAAGTGGCTCAGAGGTGGGTGTTGCTGAGGAAGCTGAGGCTGCCTCTGGTGGGCAGGGGGCTGTAACTCTCTGGTGATATTCATGGGTCCTGGGCTCAGGACTGGGAGTGGTAGACCACTTGGCACACAGCTGCTGAGACACCTAGGACCTTAGAGGCCTTGCCCCTGGAACTTACCATCATTTTGGTTCTGTGGGATGAGATCCGGTAGCTATAAGTCAAAAGATACCAATGGGGAAGCTTGTAGAATCCTCAGCAGAACCCAATTAGGCTAACGAATCATCTCTTCTAAAAAACTCTGGGAACAAGATATGCCAGGACTCAGACGAATTTTGTAGTATTTTGAATACTATTTAAAGTAGGTCATCTTTTGGATGACCTGCCGTTTGCTCTCTGGCTTGGGATGATACCCACTGTTAGAGTGGAATCCAAGGGCTCCTGGGGGAGGCTGTCCCTCTCCCTGTGACTCATTAGCAGTGACTACAGCTCTATCCCCTCTACATCTGGAGCAGAAATTAAAGCAGGAAGAACGTGACCTCCAAGTTTAACAGGAAGACTCAGGTAGGTCTGGCCCTCAGGTAGGCACTATTTTTTTACCCAGTGCTTCTTCCTTCCCTCCTGGGTCCTGTGCAAGCTGCCCACCTCCTGGATATTGGGTTTTGAATTCCTCTTCCCTTATCTTTCAAATACCCATGCAGTCTCTCTTGTGGCTTCCTCTCTATCCAGGCCCTATCCCTCACCTGCAGATGGCAATAAAGAAGGGAAAACCAAAGAAGGGTCTGCTCAGATCATTCTTTCTAAAAATGTCTGCATTCCTTCTCCTTCCAGACCCTGTTCTGAATCATCTAGTTCTCCAACTAGATGATTCAGTAGCTTAGCAGGGGAGTGGAGATGCAGATAGGGTTTGAGGTAAAGTTGTCAGGTATGGGGGGGATGGTTTTCAGATGACAAGAGAAGAGTTGGAGTAAGGAGCATGTGGTCCTCCAACCACTCACTCATCAGGGACCTGCCTGAATCTGCTATCTTGGGCCCCTCAGGGTATTACTAAGACAGAAACTTCATTCTATGAACTTATTACAACAAAATGATTTCAAACATAACAAATATAAGAAAGAAGAGTGTCATGAACCCTATATTTCATCATTTGGCATCAATAACTACAAAGCTAACCTCTTAGTCCCACAGGTAGTCATAGACCGGAGACTATGCAACATCAATGTGGTGGACAATTGAGTTTCCAGTAAAGACATTCTTGACTTGAATCAGGCCTTTTTCTTCTTGCTGTGTTCTCATTTGTGGTGGGGGAAGGGAAAGAGGAAGAGGGAGAATAAGAGAGAAAAAGAGGGAGAGGATAATCCCATCATGAGGGACCACCATCAAAACCCCATGTCAATTTGCGTACCTCCCAAAAGCACTACTTCCTAATACCATCACATTGGGAGTCAAGGGTGGACACAATTCAATACATAGGAGCTATGCAGATCTGTTTTTAAATCAAGACAGACGCTCATTTCATTCTCTCTTTTACTCCTTATTCATTTTTCCTTAAGTGTTTGAGGGATGAGATGAACATTTCACAAAATATGCATAATGAGTGTTTGGGGTAAAATGATAGGATGTAAAAAAAAAATGCTCTTTTGTTCCCAATAAAATTAACATCTAATATCCAGTCCACATACAAATTTCCCTGATTTCAAAACGGAGATGTCTTCTCACAGTTTATTAAGAGAATGTAGTCATATGTTTCACTTGGTTGTTCTCCTTTAAGACTAAATAACTGTTCCTCTTCCAATTTTAATGCCATTTATTTTTTCAGAAACTGGGGGGAAGCAGGTGAGTTTCAGGCCAGTGAGTGAGGCTTCATCTGTATTATAGCTGCTCCCCATCACTCTCTCATCATCCCCAGAAAAGACAGTGTGGCTTGTTTTCCTGGAACTGTAGTTACATAATCTATGCATAATAGAAAAAAATAGCATAAATATTGATGATTATTTTCCTTTCTCAGTGCTCAGAACGGTGAGTTGGTGCCCTAGCAGTCTATCACAGTGACAAATTAGGTGTTGCCTACTAACATTTGGACACATTCAGCCAGCTTAAAATTAAATATTAAAAAAACTAATATCATGAGATCCAGCCCCATCCTTCATGGCAAATAGAAGGAGAATTTTTCAGAGGGGCAGATGTTTTAAAATTCACAACCTCTCAAATGGAACTCAAATTCCCCTCCCAGTTTGGTCTAACCATCTGTGGTCCACCGAAGTCAGAGCCAGCCTCTATTCTTCTCTGAGGATCTTAAGGCAGTGCACCCCAGCCCAGTCCTAGCCCCACTTCACATATCTATATGTGGGAAACTCTTCTCTCCCACAGATTGGGGACCTTGTAAGTACTGACCAGCAATTCGGTCTAACCTTCATGGAATCCTGGTTTGAGACGCCTTTTGATGGCGTCTTGGTCTTGAACTACCCTAATATATCCTTCACTGGAGCCATCCCCATCTTGGACAAGCTGAAGAATCAAGGTGCCATTTCTGAGCCTGCTTTTGCTTTCTACTTGAGCAAGTAAGTCTGAGATGGACAATCTCTTTCTCCAAATTAGTTGTAAGATGCTTTCAGTTGCAAGAAAATTATAGAAAACTTGATAAAGTAGTATCCTGAGAGATAATCTAACCCACCATAACAATGGCCCCAGGGCCCTACCTGACATCACCCCTTGGCTTTTACAAATAAAATTTTATTGAAACACAACCTTGATCCTAGTCTCAAGACCAGTAGCTTGGTCTAGGGGGGTGAGTGAGGAGGAAGGCTAATGGAAGGCAACATGAGACAAGTTGAAGGGAAAGTCATTAGGATTTGCTTATGAATTTGATAAGGAAGGAAGAAGAAGGATGGTGGATATCTTTCCTTCCTCATTAGCATTTCACTGGGAGCCCAGGACCAGCTAACCAATTTGTAGGAGCCAGTGAAAAATGAAAGTGTGGGACACAAAAGTGTGGGACTCCTTGTTCAAGAAATATTAGGCATTTCAAGGCAGGGAAAACAGAGGTGGGTCCCTTCTGAGTGTGGGGCCCTTTGGACAGTAGAGGTCACAGGCCAGCAGAGCCAACTCTGGGTGACCTGAACCCATACCCTTAGAGCTCCCAGGCTTTATTTTCCTGAAAAATGACAAGGTGGACAAGGAGAAATCCAATATGCTTCAGCATCCTGTCCTCTGAGTGTGTCTGAGCACTCATGTCCCAGGAGGTAGGGCATCTTCAGAAGATACAATGGGTGGAGCCCAGTCAGGTGACTCAGCTTCTAACCTCCTCTGTGCCACTCTTTAGCCAGTAACCGACTTCGGTCTAGATCTCAATCGCTCCTAGCCTCAATTTCTTCATCTGTAGGTGGGGAACTTAATAGGGCCTTGATGGGTGGACAAGCACAGCTCTCAGACAGTGCTGTTGTCACTGTCCTCCAAGGTTCCCCCCTCTCTTCTCTCTACACATGCAGGGCTAAAGGCAGTGTGGTGATGTTTGGTGAGGTGGATAAATCCTACTACCAGAGAGTGCTACGGGTACCATTGATCCACGCATGTGACTGGAATGTACACATGGACCGGAAAGCCTCTCCCTCAGAGGGTCAGCCCAAGTGATGCTCCCACTACTGTACATGGACACAGGCAGACACACACAAATACATTCTCAGACACCCAGTCACACAGACATATACACACCCACAATGACAAAGAGAGACACACAGATACATGGAAACACACCAGCAGAAACATATACACAGAGACACATATAAACATGCATAGCTAGTCAGAGACACACAACCACTCACAGAGACACATACAAACACACATACAAACAAACACACAAGAACATAGATACACAAACAATCCATGGGTTCATAATCCCCAGGCCTTCTGACCAGGGCTTTGACCAGGGTCCTAAAAGGGTCCTGAGAGGTCTGCGCAGCTGGGAGAGGATTGCACCCACTGCCCTGTGAGGCATGGAGCATGGTTAGAGAACTCTACAGTGTGGTGAAGACAGGATCAGAGAGGATTTCTCCAGCCGGAACAGAGGTATAAGATGACCAACTATCCGGGGCTACCTGGGACCAAGGAAGTTCTCAGTACAGATAAATGTCAGTTTAAAAACAGGGAAAGTCCTGAGCAAATGGGGAGACTGGTTTCCTAATGGAGCAACTACTGACCAGTGTAGAGAGATTTGCTGAAGTCTTAAGACATGAAAGCAAATAATAAAAAAGACATCCCATGTTCATGGGCACACAGTGGGGCAGGGGCTATAACAGAGAATCAGGAATGTGGGATCCAGGAGTGACCTGAAGACAAAAGGCATAATTGATAGGATTCTGTGTGATACCCTCAGACAAAAGCTGACCTGTCTTTGGAGTTTCTGTGGGCTAGTCATGTAATTCCTGGCTAGGGTCTCAGGGTCTGAGCTGGTTGTAGGAGCAGTGCTGGCAGACACCCTCTCCCAGAGGAGCCCCTCTCTCCCACCACTAAGAGAATCTGCTGCCCTCACTAATCTCCATCTTCATTCTGCATTTGACCCTTTATTTGTTCCCCACCAGATATAGCTATCTGGGTGTTTCTCATTCATTATTCTCACAGTCTTCATTCACTCACTAAACAGACAAGCCTTGGGCATCCACTGTGTGCCAGGCACTTTAGGGAGGTAATGAGAATGAAATGTGCCCCCATATCTAAGAAGGCAGATGCACAGGAAATGAGACACACACATAATTAATTGTGACTTTGGTACATGGTAGACATGAGGAAGTGTCTACAGAGACTATCAAGGAAGGAGACTGATAAACACTGGGGGAAAGACTTCCCTGAAACCATGACAATTAAGCTGGAGTCTGGAAGATGAGAAAAGATTTGCTAATAAAAGGGGAGGGGGCTCCTCTAAGAAGGAAGACCAGCTTGTGTCAAGGTTCAAAAGAGCATGGTGTATTCAAGTACTGCTTTCAAGAATGTCAAGGAAGGTACAATGTCGGGAGCAAAGGAAAAGAGTGCAAGAGACAAAGGACTGTTTAGGAGACAGTCGTGAAGAGGGCAGCTCTGGGGAGACTCAGAGTGACCTTGATGCCTACTTTGTCACACAGTCTCTCAGCCTCTCCATGAGAAAAAAGGTTATTGCTTGTTCTGGTGGATGCGAGGCCCTTGTGGACACTAGGACATCACTGATCCTTGGCCCAAGAAGACTGATCAATAACATCCAGAAGCTCATCGGGGCCATGCCACAGGATTCCGAGGTGAAGTGTCATGCCCCAGGGTCACACCCAATCTCCACACACAAGAAGGATCTCCAGGGCCAACCTCTCTCCCTCTGTCTCTAACAGCACTAAGTTTCATGTTTTGCGGTCAATACCCTGCCCTCTATTATCTTCACCATCAATGGTACCAATTACCCAGTCCCAGCTCAAGCCTACATCCTCAAGGTGAGGGGAGAAGCCTGAGGAGTGGTTCTTTTTTTTTTTTTTTTAATTTTATTTTATTTTTAAACTTTACATAATTGTATTAGTTTTGCCAAATATCAAAATGAATCCGCCACAGGTATACATGTGTTCCCCATCCTGAACCCTCCTCCCTCCTCCCTCCCCATTCCATCCCTCTGGGTCGTCCCAGTGCACCAGCCCCAAGCTGGTATTGTACATCGAACCTGGACTGGCAACTCATTTCGTACATGATATTTTATATGTTTCAATGCCATTCTCCCAAATCTTTCCACCCTCTCCCTCTCCCACAGAGTCCATAAGACTGTTCTATACATCAGTGTCTCTTTTGCTGTCTCGTATACAAGGTGATTGTTACCATCTTTCTAAATTCCATATATATGCGTTAGTATATTGTATTGGTGTTTTTCTTTCTGGCTTACTTCACTCTGTATAATAGGCTCCAGTTTCATCCACCTCATTAGAACTGATTCAAATGTATTCTTTTTAATGGCTAAGTAATACTCCATTGTGTATATGTTCCACAGCTTTCTTATCCATTCATCTGCTGATGGACATCTAGGTTGCTTCCATGTCCTGGCTATTATAAACAGTGCTGCAATGAACATTGGGGTACACGTGTCTCTTTCCCTTCTGGTTTCCTCAGTGTGTATGCCCAGCAGTGGGATTGCTGGATCATAAGGCAGTTCTATTTCCAGTTTTTTAAGGAATCTCCACACTGTTCTCCAGAGTGGCTGTACTAGTTTGCATTCCCACCAACAGTGTAAGAGGATTCCCTTTTCTCCACACCCTCTCCAGCATTTATTACTTGTAGACTTTTGGATCGTAGACATTCTGACTGGTGTGAAATGGTACCTCATAGTGGTTTTGATTTGCATTTCTCTGATAATGAGTGATGTTGAGCATCTTTTCATATGTTTGTTAGCCATCTGTATGTCTTCTTTGGAGAAATGTCTATTTAGTTCTTTGGCCTTAAATAGGAACTTGAAATAACCCTTGGCCTGCTGCTGGGAGAAGGCCGCCTTCTGCAGGCCATCTTGCACTATTGCAGATGCTGCTGAGCTCTGTGGCTGGGCCAGAGCCTCCCACAACATGAACCACTTGAGAGTAAAGGGCCATCTGGCACACTGATCATCCTGAAATAAATGTGGAGACACCACGCCATGCTGGCATGAGGGAGTCACAAGGAGAGGGGATCACTCAGGTCCTCAGTGTTCAAAGAACTTCAGTTCAATCTGAACCCTCAGATGGATGCACACAGAAAGTCAGCTCTAGCAGTCCTTGAAATAAGTCATGTGACAAGGAGAATGGCTGGGGACAGTCCCAGTGTGCTGTCCCACCATAGGGATTAACAGTCTCCCTTCCCTTCTCACAGTTTTGCTGGTTTGGATGATAAATTACGTGGTCAGCCTAGTTCTCGGATGCATCTTCCCCTAGCTCTGGCCGGGTGCCCCCTTTGTGAGTCAGGCTACCCGACCCCTCTGTGGGGAGGCTGGATGCTAATGTGAATAAAGTGTGCACAGTGACTGCTCAGCCCCAGCACAGGGTGGAGGCTTCATGTCAGGTCCCTAGGGGAGTTCAGAGCTGGCTGATGGGCTCAAAGAAGGTTTTTAGGAAGGGAGGGAATTTCAGGAATTCTAAAACTGTAAACCCATGGAGCCATATGGAGGGTTGCTTGGTTCGAGGCAAAACAGCACTGGATTCCATGCAAATGGCATCCCGAGGTGCCCTGCACTGGGGCTCTGGGGACTTACTCGGGGTGAGGAGGGCTGCAGACTGATTGGTGGGGATGGGGAACCAGAGTACGTTACTCACCCAAGCCTTGAGTGTCCAAAGTGGGTAGTACGGGCCAAAAAAGGCTTCCCAGAGTTGCTAAGCTAAGTCTTCAAGAATGTGTTGTGGCCACTGCTCTATTTAAGATGGATAACCAGGGGGAGGAGCCAAGATGGCGGAGGAGTAGGACGGGGAGAACACTTTCTCCCCCACAAATTCATCAAAAGAGCATTTAAACATCGAGTAAATTCCACAAAACAACTTCCGAATGCCGGCAGAGGACATCAGGCACCCAGAAAAGCAGCCCAACTCTTCGAAAGGAGGTAGGAAAAAATATAAAAGACAAAAAAAGAGACAAAAGAGGGAGGGACGGAGTTCCGTCCCGGGAAGGGAGTCTTAAAAAGAGAGAAGTTTCCAAACACCAGGAAACCCTCTCACTGCCGAATCTGTGCCGAGCTTTGGAAGCACAGAGGGCAACATAAAAGGGAGGGGAAAAAAAAAAAAAATAAACAATTAAAAATCGCGGATTGTG
Organism: Bubalus kerabau; assembly: GCF_029407905.1. NCBI lineage: Eukaryota > Metazoa > Chordata > Mammalia > Artiodactyla > Bovidae > Bubalus > Bubalus kerabau. The sequence continues at coordinate 13,848,300 of NC_073628.1, forward strand.
AGCCCTACGGGAACTCCCCCAGCGGAGAAGCAGCGCAGACGCCTGCACACGGCATTAGCAAGCGGGGGCTGGGCAGGGAAGTGCGGCACGGGCTGTGTCCCTTAGAGTAAGAATCGGGCCGAATGTCCTGAGCGCTATCTGAGCGAAATAATTTGGGCTAGCAAACCAGACTGTGGGATATCTACCACGCGAAAAGCCAGCCCTAACCTAAGACACCGCCAGGCCCGCGCACAGAACAAAGGACTGAACAGAGATAGCCGGCTGCAGACCTCCCCCTCCGGTGACAGGCAACCAGAGCCGGAAGGGGGCAATCGCAGCCCCAGAGAGACACTATCTATAAAACTGTAAGCAGGCTTCTTTGCTAACTAAAACTTCTTGGGGGTCTGGACGGTCAACATCTGCCTGAGAAGGTGCGCCGGTTTTACACCCAGATAACCGAGTGGCGGGGAGGCGATAAGTCGCAGCATTGGCGCCCGCCAAGCACCTCATCGCCTGAGCTGCTCGACCTGGGAAGAACACAAAACGCAGGCCCAACCGAGTCTGCGCCTCTGAGGACTACCCGAGTGCCTGAACCTGAGCGGCTTGGACCTGGGAGCTCAGTCCAGGGCCGGCCTCTGATTGTTCCCGGCGGAACAACCTAGAGCCCAAGCAGTGTGGGCAGGGAGGTTACACGCGCCGTGAGCGGGGGCAGACCCAGTGTGGCCGAGGCACTTCGAGCGCACGCCAGTGTTATCTGTTTGCAGCATCCCTCCCTCCCTCCCCACAGCGCGGCTGAACAAGTGAGCCTAAATTAAAAAAAAAAAAAAAAAAAAAAAAAATAGGGTCCTCCACCGTCCCCTTTGTGTCAGGGCGGGAACCAGACACTGAAGAGACCAGCAAACAGAAGAAGCTCTAACAGAGGGAAACGCCTTGGAAGCTACAGGCCATAGATTAAAACCCTGTGGTTACTACGGATTACATAGGAAGGGGCCTATAGATCTTGAGAAATATAAGTCGGACTAAGGAACTGCCAAAAATGAACTGAACCCACAATACTCACAACAAAACCAGAGAAAGACCTAGATATATTTTTACTATTTTTACGATCAATCTTTCTTTCTTTCTTTTTTTTTTTAATTAAAAAAAAATTTTTTTTAAGTCCTCTATTGTCCTTTAATTTTCACTTTTATAACTATTACTTTGCAAAAAAAAAAAAAAAAGACCCTATTTTTTTTTTTTTTTTCTTCTTCAGCAAACTTCATATATATATTTTATAATTTTTTGACCGTGGTTTTTTTTTTTTTTTTTTCTTTTTTCTTTTTCTTCTTTTCTTTAACATTGCATTTTTGAAATTCCAAACTCTACTCTAGATTTTTAATTTTAGCCATTTGATATATGTTATCAATTTTGTACCTATAGTTTTTTTCATAATTGCTGTGACTTTTTTTTTTCCTCTGTTTCTTTCTCTTCTTCTTTTATATAACATCGTATATCTGCAATTCCAAACTCTACTCAAGATTTTTAATTTATGCTTTTTGGTATTTGATATCAATTTTGTACCTGTATTTTCTTTATAATTTTTGCGACATTGTTTTTGTTGGTTTGTTTGTTTTCTCTCTTTATTTTTCTTCTTCTTCTTCTTTTTTTTTTTTTTTTTTTTAACGTTGTATTTTTGAAATTCCAAACTCTACTCTGGATTTTTAATTTTTGCTGTTTGGTATTAGTTATCAATTTTGTACCTGTAGTTTCTTTATTACTTTCACGACCTTGTTTGTTTTTCTTTGTTCGTTTTTTCTCTCTTTCTTTTCCTTCTCCTTTTCATTAACATCGCATTTTTGAAATTCCAAACTCTACTCTAATTTCTAATTTTTGTTTTTATGTATTTGTTACCAATTTTGTACCTTTAAGAACCCAATCTTCAGGACCCATTTTTCACTAGTGTACGAGATTACTGGCTTGACTGCTCTCTCTCCCTTTGGACTCTCCATTTTCTCCACCAGGTCACCTGTATCTCCTCCCTAACCCCTCTCTACTCTACCCAACTCTGTGAATTTCTGTGTGTTCCAGACGGTGGAGAACACTTAAGGAACTGATTACTGGCTGGATCTGTCTCCCGCCTTTTCATTTCCCCCTTTTATCCTTCTGGCCACCTCTGTCTCCTGCCTCCTTCTTCTCTTCCCTGTATAACTCCGTGAACATCTCTGAGTGGTCCAGTTGTGGAGTGCACATAAGGAAGTGACTACTGGCTAGCCCACTCTCTCCACTATTGATTCCACCTCATCTCATTTGGGTCACCTCTAACTCCCTCCTCCCTCTTCTCTTCTCCATGTAACGCTGTGAACCTCTCTGAGTGACCCTCACAGTAGAGAAACTTTTCATCTTTAACGTAGATGTTTTATCAGTGGTGCTGTATAGAAGGAGAAGTTTTGAAACTACTGTAAAATTAAGACCGATAACTGGAAGTAGGAGGCTTAAGTCCAATCCCTGACTCCAGGGAACTCCTGACTCCAAGGAACATTAATTGACAGGAGCTCATCAAACGCCTCCATACCGACACTGAAACCAAGCACCACACAAGAGCCAACAAGTTCCAGGGAAAGACATAACAAGCAAATTCTCCAGCAACAAAGGAACACAGCCCTGAGCTTCAAGATACAGGCTGCCCAAAGTCACCCCAAAACCATAGACATCTCATAACTCATTACTGGACATTTCATTACACTCCAGAGAGAAGAAATACAGCTCCATCCACCAGAACATCGACACAAGCTTCCCTAACCAGGAAACCTTGACAAGCCACCTGTACAAACCCACACACAGCGAGGAAACGCCACAATAAAGAGAACTCCACAAACTGCCAGAATACAGAAAGGACACCCCAAACTCAGCAATTTAAACAAGATGAAGAGACAGAGGAATAGCCAGCAGATAAAGGAACAGGATAAATGCCCACCAAACCAAACCAAAGAGGAAGAGATAGGGAATCTACCTGATAAAGAATTCCGAATAATGATAGTGAAATTGATCCAAAATCTTGAAATTAAAATGGAATCACAGATAAATAGCCTGGAGGCAAGGATTGAGAAGATGCAAGAAAGGTTTAACAAGGACTTAGAAGAAATAAAAAAGAGTCAATATATAATGAATAATGCAATAAGTGAAATTAAAAACACTCTGGAGGCAACAAATAGTAGAATAACAGAGGCAGAAGATAGGATTAGTGAATTAGAAGATAGAATGGTAGAAATAAATGAATCAGAGAGGATAAAAGAAAAACGAATTAAAAGAAATGAGGACAATCTCAGAGACCTCCAGGACAATATTAAACGCTACAACATTCGAATCATAGGGGTCCCAGAAGAAGAAGACAAAAAGAAAGACCATGAGAAAATACTTGAGGAGATAATAGTTGAAAACTTCCCTAAAATGGGGAAGGAAATAATCACCCAAGTCCAAGAAACCCAGAGAGTCCCAAATAGGATAAACCCAAGGCGAAACACCCCAAGACACATAGTAATCAAATTAACAAAGATCAAACACAAAGAACAAATATTAAAAGCAGCAAGGGAAAAACAACAAATAACACACAAGGGAATTCCCATAAGGATAACAGCTGATCTTTCAATAGAAACTCTTCAAGCCAGGAGGGAATGGCAAGACATACTTAAAATGATGAAAGAAAATAATCTACAGCCCAGATTATTGTACCCAGCAAGGATCTCATTCAAGTATGAAGGAGAAATCAAAAGCTTTTCAGACAAGCAAAAGCTGAGAGAATTCTGCACCACCAAACCAGCTCTCCAACAAATACTAAAGGATATTCTCTAGACAGGAAACACAAAAATTGTGTATAAATTCGAACCCAAAACAATAAAGTAAATGGCAACGGGGTCATACTTATCAGTAATTACCTTAAACGTAAATGGGTTGAATGCCCCAACCAAAAGACAAAGACTGGCTGAATGGATACAAAAACAAGACCCCTGCATATGTTGTCTACAAGAGACCCACCTCAAAACAGGGGACACATACAGACTGAAAGTGAAGGGCTGGAAAAAGATTTTCCATGCGAATAGGGACCAAAAGAAAGCAGGAGTAGCAATACTCATATCAGATAAAATAGACTTTAAAACAAAGACTGTGAAAAGAGACAAAGATGGTCACTACATAATGATCAAAGGATCAATCCAAGAAGAAGATATAACAATTATAAATATATACGCACCCAACACGGGAGCACCGCAGTATGTAAGACAAATGCTAACAAGTATGAAAGAAGAAATTAACAATAACACAATAATAGTGGGAGACTTTAATACCCCACTCACACCTATGGATAGATCAACTAAACAGAAAATTAACAAGGAAACACAAACTTTAAACGATACAATAGACCAGTTAGACCTAATTGATATCTATAGGACATTTCATCCCAAAACAATGAATTTCACCTTCTTCTCAAGTGCACATGGAACCTTCTCCAGGATAGATCACATCCTGGGCCATAAAGCTAGCCTTGGTAAATTCAAAAAAATAGAAATCATTCCAAGCATCTTTTCTGACCATAATGCAGTAAGATTAGATCTCAATTACAGGAGAAAAACTATTAAAAAATCCAACATATGGAGGCTGAACAACACGCTGCTGAATAACCAACAAATCACAGAAGAAATCAAAAAAGAAATCAAAATTTGCATAGAAACGAATGAAAATGAAAACACAACAACCCAAAACCTGTGGGACACGGTAAAAGCAGTCCTAAGGGGAAAGTTCATAGCAATACAGGCACACCTCAAGAAACAAGAAAAAAGTCAAATAAATAACCTAACTCTACACCTAAAGCAACTAGAAAAGGAAGAAATGAAGAACCCCAGGGTTAGTAGAAGGAAAGAAATCTTAAAAATTAGAGCAGAAATAAATGCAAAAGAAACAAAAGAGACCATAGCAAAAATCAACAAAACCAAAAGCTGGTTCTTTGAAAGGATAAATAAAATTGACAAACCATTAGCCAGACTCATCAAGAAACAAAGGGAGAAAAATCAAATCAATAAAATTAGAAATGAAAATGGAGAGATCACAACAGACAACACAGAAATACAAAGGATCATAAGAGACTACTATCAACAATTATATGCCAATAAAATGGACAACGTGGAAGAAATGGACAAATTCTTAGAAAAGTACAACTTTCCAAAACTCGATCAGGAAGAAATAGAAAATCTTAACAGACCCATCACAAGCACGGAAATTGAAACTGTAATCAAAAATCTTCCAGCAAACAAAAGCCCAGGTCCAGACGGCTTCACAGCTGAATTCTACCAAAAATTTAGAGAAGAGCTAACACCTATCCTGCTCAAACTCTTCCAGAAAATTGCAGAGGATGGTAAACTTCCAAACTCATTCTATGAGGCCACCATCACCCTAATACCAAAACCTGACAAAGATCCCACAAAAAAAGAAAACTACAGGCCAATATCACTGATGAACATAGATGCAAAAATCCTTAACAAAATTCTAGCAATCAGAATCCAACAACACATTAAAAAGATCATACACCATGACCAAGTGGGCTTTATCCCAGGGATGCAAGGATTCTTCAATATCCGCAAATCAATCAATGTAATACACCACATTAACAAATTGAAAAATAAAAACCATATGATTATCTCAATAGATGCAGAGAAAGCCTTTGACAAAATTCAACATCCATTTATGATCAAAACTCTCCAGAAAGCAGGAATAGAAGGAACCTACCTCAACATAATCAAAGCTATATATGACAAACCCACAGCAAACATTATCCTCAATGGTGAAAAATTGAAAGCATTTCCTCTAAAGTCAGGAACAAGACAAGGGTGCCCACTTTCACCATTACTATTCAACATAGTTTTGGAAGTTTTGGCCACAGCAATCAGAGCAGAAAAAGAAATAAAAGGAATCCAAATTGGAAAAGAAGAAGTAAAGCTCTCACTGTTTGCAGATGACATGATCCTCTACATAGAAAACCCTAAAGACTCCACCAGAAAATTACTAGAACTAATCAATGACTATAGTAAAGTTGCAGGATATAAAATCAACACACAGAAATCCCTTGCATTCCTATACACTAATAATGAGAAAACAGAAAGAGAAATTAAGGAAACAATTCCATTCACCATTGCAACGGAAAGAATAAAATACTTAGGAATATATCTACCTAAAGAATCTAAAGACCTATATATAGAAAACTATAAAACACTGGTGAAAGAAATCAAAGAGGACACTAACAGATGGAGAAATATACCATGTTCATGGATTGGAAGAATCAATGTAGTGAAAATGAGTATACTACCCAAAGCAATCTATAGATTCAATGCAATCCCTATCAAGCTACCAACAGCATTCTTCACAGAGCTAGAACAAATAATTTCACAATTTGTATGGAAAAACAAAAAACCTCGAATAGCCAAAGCGATCTTGAGAAAGAAGAATGGAACTGGAGGAATCAACCTACCTGACTTCAGGCTCTACTACAAAGCCACAGTTATCAAGACAGTATGGTACTGGCACAAAGACAGAAATATAGATCAATGGAACAAAATAGAAAGCCCAGAAATAAATCCACGCACATATGGACACCTTATCTTCGACAAAGGAGGCAAGAATATACAATGGATTAAAGACAATCTCTTTAACAAGTGGTGCTGGGAACTCTGGTCAACCACTTGTAAAAGAATGAAACTAGAACACTTTCTAACACCATACACAAAAATAAACTCAAAATGGATTAAAGATCTCAACGTAAGACCAGAAACTATAAAACTCCTAGAGGAGAACATAGGCAAAACACTCTCTGACATACATCACAGCAGGATCCTCTATGACCCACCTCCCAGAATATTGGAAATAAAAGCAAAAATAAACAAATGGGACCTAATTAACCTTAAAAGCTTCTGCACATCAAAGGAAACTATTAGCAAGGTGAAAAGACAGCCTTCAGAATGGGAGAAGATAATAGCAAATGAAGCAACTGACAAACAACTAATCTCGAGGATATACAAGCAACTCCTACAGCTCAACTCCAGAAAAATAAATGACCCAATCAAAAAATGGGCCAAAGAACTAAATAGACATTTCTCCAAAGAAGACATACAGATGGCTAACAAACACATGAAAAGATGCTCAACATCACTCATTATCAGAGAAATGCAAATCAAAACCACTATGAGGTACCATTTCACGCCAGTCAGAATGGCTGCAATCCAAAAGTCTACAAGTAATAAATGCTGGAGAGGGTGTGGAGAAAAGGGAACCCTCTTACACTGTTGGTGGGAATGCAAACTAGTGCAGCCACTATGGAGAACAGTGTGGAGATTCCTTAAAAAACTGGAAATAGAACTGCCTTATGATCCAGCAATCCCACTGCTGGGCATACACACTGAGGAAACCAGAAGGGAAAGAGACACGAGTACCCCAATGTTCATCGCAGCACTGTTTATAATAGCCAGGACATGGAAGCAACCTAGATGTCCATCAGCAGATGAATGGATAAGAAAGCTGTGGTACATATACACAATGGAGTATTATTCAGCCATTAAAAAGAATACATTTGAATCAGTTCTAATGAGGTGGATGAAACTGGAGCCTATTATACAGAGTGAAGTAAGCCAGAAAGAAAAACACCAATACAGTATACTAACGCATATATATGGAATTTAGAAAGATGGTAACAATAACCCTGTGTACGAGACAGCAAAAGAGACACTGATGTATAGAACAGTCTTATGGACTCTGTGGGAGAGGGAGAGGGTGGGAAGATTTGGGAGAATGGCATTGAAACATGTAAATATCATGTATGAAATGAGTTGCCAGTCCAGGTTCGATGCATGATACTGGATGCTTGGGGCTGGTGCACTGGGACGACCCAGAGGGATGGAATGGGGAGGGAGGAGGGAGGAGGGTTCAGGATGGGGAACACATGTATACCTGTGGCGGATTCATTCTGATATTTGGCAAATCTAATACAGTTATGTAAAGTTTAAAAATAAAATAAAATTAAAAAAAAAAAAAAAAAAAAAAGATGGATAACCAACAACTAGTTACTGTGTAGCTTAAGGGGTACTCCGCTTAATTATATGACAACATGGATGGGAGGGGTATTTTTGGGACCAGGATACATGGATATATATGGTTGAGTCCATTTACTGTACACCTGAAACTCAGAATATTGTTAATCAGCTATATTCCAATACAAAATAAAGATTTTTTAATAAAATACGGATTGTGGGGACGAAGGAGGAGAACCAGCATTCTCTGAAGAGAAAACAAGGAGCAGGAGTCAGCAGGAAAGAAACAGGGAGATAGGAGAACTATGGACACTCTTTTTCTTTTCTAAAAATTTTATTGAAATGTGGCTAATCTTCAGTATTGCGTTTAGTTCTGCTGCACAGCAATGTGACTCAGTTATACACATACAGAAATATATATTCTTTTTCTTATTCTTTTTCATGTGGTTTATGACTGGATAGTTAATATACTTCCTTATGCTCTACAGTAGGACTTTTTTGTTTATCATTCCTCTGTATCCCCAACTCCCAGTTCTCCCCTCCCCCACACCCTTCCTCATGGCAAACTCATATCTTGGCCATTTTTGGTTATGGGTGAACTCTCATATCCCCTGCTAATGAGAAAATCCCTTGATACTTACCAAAAGAGGGAAATAAAACCAAGAATTATGCTGGGTCTAAATATTTGTGGGAGTCGCATGTAAGGGCTCAGGCTGACTGGTGTGTGTCTCTGACTCCCCCAGGATTCTAGAGGCCACTGCAATACCACCTTTCAAGAGAACATAGTGAGGACATCTAGAGAGACCTGGATCCTGGGTGATGTCTTCCTGAGGCTGTATTTCTCAGTCTTTGATCGAGGAAATGACAGGACTGGCCTGGCACAGGCAGTATAAATGCTTGGAGTAGTTCAGGAATCAGTAAGGCTGCTTCAAGCAAACACTAAATCACACTTGGGTACTCCTGCCAGGATGCTGGTGAACTGTATTTGGTGGTCTGCACACAATTCTAAATAAAGAATTAAGTGTTTCACTCATAATGGTACTTAAATAAACAGGTGCCTCTGTTTGTGTCTGGGAGATGTACAATGATCAGAAAGGATCTAGAACAAAGTCTGAATCACAGTTGAGAGGAACCCACCTCCACCTGGCTTCAAGGAAAGGGGAGATTCACTGAAATGATTCTGGGAATCCAGGACACAAGACTCAGAGCAAATACAAAGATATCAGTGACTGGACCCAAGAAATCAGAATTCATCAATTCTCTATTTTACACCCTCACTCTTTCATTCCCTCTTCTTTGATGGTCTTACCCTGACAACTTTATTCCTTAAGGCCACTACACCTAGTGAGGGAGTCCAAGCTACCTGCCCTAGGGTTTTATATCCTGAAGGCATTTCCAATAAGGAAAGAAAAGATTGAAGACATCAGAGTTCAAGGGTGTTCCCTGAATGATACACCTCAGATCTCATGTGCAGTCCTAACTCAGCCATTCTGGCAGGGCCATGGGGTCCTATGATTGAATTTACATGGTCTTGTGGCCCTGACCCAGAAGCACACATGATTGTCAATTTCCTCCAGAATTACATGACTGAAGCTGGGGAGAGGCAGCCCCAAAAAGAGCGACTTGGAGATAGTCTAAGCCATGGAAGAGTTTGTGATGACCCACCAACTCCACCACCTCCTCATTCAGAGGAACTATAGATCAGATCAGATCAGATCAGTTGCTCAGTCATGTCCGACTCTTTGCGACCCCATGAATCGCAGCACTCCAGGCCTCCCTGTCCAACACCAACTCCTGGAGTTCACTAAAACTCACATCCATCAAGTCAGTGATGCCGTAAGGGGTAATGAAATAGACTCTCTTCATCCCATCTCAGATGAACTTATCACTGGGCTTCTCCTCCAGGGGAGTTTGGGTGAGGTACTTCATGAAGAGCTGGTTCCCTTTTGTCCCATACTCAGTCACCAGCTCTCTTCCACATATGCCTGCTCTGTCCTTTCCAGTCCTACTTGGTAAGTGGTGGCCCCAGTGGATCACTGAGCCATCCCCCTCTTCCAGGGCCCAGACTGCCCCTTCCTTGGCCTCCAATGCTGCTTGGGAGAATGCAACACATGTATCAGGAGACCCAGGGTACACAGAGCTTTCAGCCTTTCTGAGCTTCTCCATGGCTGGGGCTACAAACTGTTTGCTTGGAGCTGCCATGATTAGGCACTTTTGCAGTGGAAGCATCCATTCTTTCCACCCGGAGGCCCTCAGTACATGCCTCAGCTGAGACAACAGGGGTCAGATGTTGATTTCCTTTCAGATTGACGGGTTTGATCTCCTTGTTGTATAAGGGACTCTCAAGAATCTTCTCAAGCACCACTGTTTAAAAGCTCAGTTCTTTGGTATTCACCATTTCTTATGGTCCAGATTGCACATCCGTACCTGACTACTGGAAAAACCATAGCTTTGACTCTACAGACCTCTGCAGCAAAGTGAGTCTCTGCTTTTTAATACACTGTGCAGGCTTTTCATAGCCTTTCTTCCTTCCAAGGAGCAAGTGTCTTTTAATTTTGTGGCTGCAGTCAAGGTCCATAGTGATTTTGGAGCCCAAGAAAATAAAATCTGTCACTGTTTCCACTTTTACATCATCTGTATGCCATGAAGTGGTGGGATTGGATGCCATGAATGTTGAGTATCTTTTTGTGAATAGTTTTTTGAATGTTGAGTTTAAGCTAGTTTTTTCATCTTCTCTCCTCATCGAGAGGCTCTTTAGTTTTTCTTTGCTTTCTGCTATCAGGGTAGTGTCATTTTCATATATGTGGATGTTGATACTTCTCTCAGCAATCTTGATTCCAGCTTGAGATTTATCCAGACCAGCATATTGAATGAAGTATCCTACATATAAGTTAAATAATCAGAGTGACAATGTATACCTTGTCATGCTCCTTTCCCAATTTTAAATCTTTCCGTTGTTCTGTGTCTGATTCTAACTGCTGCTTTTTGACCTACATACAGACCTGTTTGGAGAAAGATAAGGTGATCTGGTACTCCCATTTCTTTAAGACTTTTTCACAGTTTGTTGTGGTCCACACAGTGAAAGGCTTTAGAGTAGTCAGTGAAGCAGATGGAAATGTTCTTTCTGGGATTCCCTTGCTTTCTCTATAATCCAGTGTTTGTTGGCAATTTGATCTCTGGTTGCTCAAACCAGCTTGTATACTTAGAAGTTCTCAGTTCATGTACTGTTGAAACTTAGCTTGAAGAATATTGAGCATTACCTTGCTAGAAAGTGAGATGAGCACAATGGCATTATAGGTTGAACATTCTTTGGCATTGCCTTTCTTTTGCATTGGAATGAAAACTGACCTTTTTCAGCACTGTGGCCACTGATGCGCTTTCCAAATTTGCTGACATATTGAATGCAGCATATTTACAGCCTCATTCGTTAGGAATTTTAAACAGCTCAGCTGGAATTTCATCACCTTCCCTAGCTTTTCTTGTAGTGATGCTTCCTAAAGTCCACTTGACTTCATACTCTGGTATCTGGCTTTATGTGAGTGACCCCAGCATCATCCCTATCCCAGTCGTTATGATCATTTTTGTATAGTTCTTCTCTGCATTCTTGCCACCTCTTCTTAATCTCGCTTCTGTTAGGTCTTTGACTTTTCTGTCCTTTATTGTGCCCACCTTTGCACGAAGTATTCCTCTGGTATCTCCACTTTTCTTGAAGAGATCTGTACTCTACAATCCTATTTTTCTCCTCTAATTCTTGCACTTCACTTATGAAGACTTTCTTATCTCTCTTTGCTATTCTCTGGAAGTCTGCATGCCATTGGGTATATCTTTCCTTTCTCCTTTGCCTTTCACTTCTCTTATGTTCTCAGCTATTTTTATGGCCTCCTCAGGCAACCACTTTGCCTTCTCATGTTTATTTTTCTTGAGGATGGTTTTGATGACCACCTCCCGTACCATGTTACAAACCTCCATCCATTGTTCTTCAGTCTAACAGACCTAATCCCTTGAATCTATTTTTCATCTCCACTATATAATCATAAGGGATTTTATTTAGGTCATAGCAGAAGGTTCTAGTGGTTTTCCTTACTTTCTTCAATTTAAACATGAATATTGTTTGCTTCTGCCTAAGCATTGCTTCCAGATCACCACCCACCACTCCCAGTGGGTGTGGAGCAAAAACACACAATTTGAGGACTGTGACCCTGGGTTTGTGCTTGGCTTTTCATATGCTTATCTGTGTGAGCTTGATCAAGTCTCTTAACCTCAGTTTTCTCATCTGGAAAATGGGCACCATGATCATAATTCCACCTTCGAGATTGCATGTGTGCCTGCAAAAAGCAAGTGGCCCTGAGAGGGCTTTCTGGGTTCCTGAGTCTGGAACAAATATGAATTATTCTGCCACATGGGGAGAAGGAAATCTTCTGTTTAGAGGTTATGGCTGGCATCCCCAAGGGTAAATATTGATTCAAGCCAAATAACATTTATTTCTGAACCCTAACCCAGACCTCTGACTGAGCCGATGCTTCTGTTTTCTGGGCTCACAAAAGAGCTAATGATGACTGTCTCAGATTATTCCCTTCCTCAGCCTTACCAGTTAGCCTTTCCTTGTCAACTGCTTCTCTCCTGAAATCACACTGCAAGGAAAGTTGTAAAGGCTCTTGGTCTCTTTTCAGTTTCCCACATCTCCAGCATAACAACAAGTAGCTGTTATGGCTACTTGTCATAGCAACAACTACGGCAACCTGTACAGTTCAATCTCAGCCTGTTAAATGAATCGTTCCCCCTTTGGCCCCTCATGTTTAAATTACCTATAGTTGCCTTAGTAATCATGCTATGCTTGCTGTTTAATGTCAAAATACGTGTGGACCTGATCTACTTTTCTTTCCCAAGCATAATTCCAACCATGCAATTAAGTAACCAAACATTTAGTCATCTAACTACCCACAGGAATTGACAAAAGCAAGCCACCCATCATGCATTTCTTGCTTGCCCCAAAACTCCATTTAACTGATCTGCTGAAACAATGTGATACATTGTCATATACACTCCAGAAGGGACACTTTTTCAATAGATTTGTTTTCCACATAGTGAAGAATTTCTACCATAAGCCTGGCCCTCCAGCAGCTGGTCACCTAATTTTTGCAGACTCAGCCCACTCCAGATTCCTTCCACATCCCTCAGTAAAATCAAGAGAACAGACTCACTCAAAGTTCTCACTCCTGCACAAAGCAGTTTTTGGTTTTTTGGGGTTTTTTTTAGAAAACAATATTTGGTAACACCTTCAAAATCTTGTGCTCATTGCCTTGGATTCAAGCACCTGCACCAGAGGATGGGAAGCCTCCCCTTCCACCTAAATCTTTCACCACTCCCACCAGGGCCACAGGCTTGACTGGACCCCAAAGACTTCTGCCTGCTCCCTGATGCCTCTGTACATTAGTTCAGTTCAGTCTCTCAGTCATGTCCAACTCTTTGCTATATCATGGCGTGCAGAATGCCAGGTTTCCCTGTCCGTCACCAACTCCTGGGGCTTGCTCAGATTCATGTTCATCAGGTCGGTGATGCCACCCAACAATTTCATATTCTGTCTTCCCCTTTGCCTTCTGCCTTTAATCTTTCTCTGCATCAGGGTCTTTGCTAACGAGTCAGTTCTTCGCATCAATTGGCCAAATTATTGAAGCTTCAGCTTCAGCCTCAGTCCTTCCAGTGAATACTCAGGACTTATTCCTTTAGCATGGACTGGTTGAATCTCCTTGCAGTCCATGGGACTCTCAAGAGTCTTGTCCAACACAACAGTTTAAAAGCATCAATTCTTTGGTACTCAGCTTTCTTTATGGTCCAACTCTCAAATCCACACACGATTTCTGGTAAAACCATAGCTTTGACTATACAGACCTTTGCTGGTAAAGTAATGTCTCTGCTTTTTAGTATGCTATTGGGTTTTTCATAGCTTTTCTTCCAAGGAGCAAGCATCTTTTTTTTCACAACTGTGGTCACTATCTACAGTGATTTTGGAGCCCAGGAAAATAAAGCCTGTCTCTGTTTTCATTGTTTTTTTTTTCCAGGTATTTGCCATGAAATGATGGAACTGGATGACATGATCTTCATTTTTTGATCTGTACATACCACCTCAAGGCCATACCAAAGAAATAGAAATGCAAAAAGACAAAATGGTTGCCTGAGGAGGCCTTAAAAATAACTTAGAAAGGAAGAGTAGCAAAAGGAAAAGGAGTAAAGAAATACATACCCATCTGAATGCAGAGTTCCAAAGTATAACAAGAAGAGATTTTAAAATAGCCTTCCTAAGTGATCAGTGCAAAGAAATAGAGGAAAACATCAGAATGGTATAGACCAGAGATCTCTTCAAGAAAATTAGAGATAGGGAGGGAATTTTTCAGGCAAAGATGGGCACAAAAAAAGGGAGATATGGGATGGACCTAACAGAAGCAGAATATATTAAGAAGAGATTGAAAGAATACATAGAAGAACTGCACACACAAAAAAATATTAATGACCCAGATAACCACAATGGTGCGATCACTCACCTAGCAGTAGACAATCCTGAAATGCGAAGTCAAAGGGGTCTTCAGAAGCATCACTAAGAGCAAATCTAGTGGGTGTGATTGCTTTGCAGTACAGTTATATCAGATCCTAAAAGACGATGCTGTTAAAGTGCTGCACTCAGTTCAGTTCAGTCACTCAGTCGTGTCCAACTCTTTGCGGCCCCATGAATCGCAGCATGCCAGGCCTCCCTGTCCATCACCAACTCCCGGAATTCACTCAGACTCACGTCCATCAAGTAAGTGATGCCATCCAGCCATCTCATCCTCTGTCGTCCCCTTCTCCTCCTGACCCCAATCCCTCCCAGCATCAGAGACTTTCCCAGTGAGTCAACTCTTCGCATGAGGTGGCCAAAGTACTGGAGTTTCAGCTTTAGCATCATTCCTTCCAAAGAAATCCCAGAGCTGATCTCCTTCAGAATGGACCAGTTGGATCTCCTTGCAGTCCAAGGGACTCTCAAGAGTCTTCTCCAACACCACAGTTCAAAAGCATCAATTCTTCAGCACTCAGCCTTCTTCACAGTCCAACTCTCACAGGAAAAACCATAGCCTTGACTAGATGGACCTTTCTTGGCAAAGTAATGTCTCTGCTTTTGAACATGCTATCTAGGTTGGTCATGACTTTCCTTCCAAGGAGTAAGTGTCTTTTAATTTCATGGCTGCAGTCACCATCTGCAGTGATTTTGGAGCCCAAAAAAATAAAGTCTGACATTGTTTCCACTCTTTCCCCATCTATTTCCCATGAAGTGATGGGACCAGATGCCATGATCTTCGTTTTCTGAATGTTGAGCTTTAAGCCAACTTTTTCACTCTCCACTTTCTCTTTCATCAAGAGGCTTTTTAGTTCTTCTTCACTTTCTGCCATAAGGGTTGTGTCATCTGCATATCTGAGGTTATTGATATTTCTCCCGGCAATCTTGATTCCAACTTGTGCTTCTTCCAGTCCAGCATTTCTCATGATGTACTCTGCATATAAGTTAAATAAACCGGGTGACAATATACAGCCTTGACGTACTCCTTTTCCTATTTGGAACCAGTCTGTTGTTCCATGTCCAGTTCTAACTATTGCTTCCTGACCTGCATACAAATTTCTCAAGAGGCAAATCAGGTGGTCTGGTATTCCAATCTCTTTCAGAATTTTCCACAGTTTATTGTGATCCACACAGTCAGTGTGTGCTGCACTCAATATACCAGCAAATGTGGAAACCTCAGCAGTGGCCACAGGACTGGAAAGGTCATTTTCCTTGCAATCCCCAAGAAAAGTGATTTCAAAAAATGTTCAACTACCACACAGTTGCACTCATCTCACATGCTACCAAAGTAATTTCTCCAAGAAAGTCTTGAACAGTACATGAACTGTGAAATTCCATATGTTCAAGCTGGATTGAGAAAAAGCAGAAGAACCAGAGATCAAATTGTAAACATTCATTGGATAATAGAAAAAGCAAGAGGATTCTACAAAAACACCTACTTCTGCTTTATTGACCATGCAAAAGCCTTTGACTATGTGGATCACAACAAACTGTGGA
Organism: Bubalus kerabau; assembly: GCF_029407905.1. Taxonomy (NCBI): domain Eukaryota; kingdom Metazoa; phylum Chordata; class Mammalia; order Artiodactyla; family Bovidae; genus Bubalus; species Bubalus kerabau. The sequence continues at coordinate 13,864,407 of NC_073628.1, forward strand.
AAACTTACAGAGATGGGAATACCAGACCATCTTACCTGCGTTCTGAGAAATATGTATGTAGGTCAAGAAGCAACAGATAGAACTGAACATGGAACAACAAAGTGGTTCCAATTCGGTAAAGGAGTACATAAAGGCTGTATATTGTCACCTTGCTTATTTAACTTATATGCAGAGTACATCACGTGAAATGCCCAAATGGATGAAGCACAAGCTGGAATCAAGATTTCTGCGAGAAATATCAGTAGCTTCAGATATACAGAAGACACCACCCTCATGGCAGAAATTGAAGAGGAACTAAAGAGCCTCTTGATAAATGTGAAATAAGAGAGTGAAACATCTGGTTTAAACTTCACATTCAGAAAATGAAGATCATGGCATCTGGTCCCATCACTTCATGGCAAATAGATGGGGAAACAATGGAAACAGTGAGAGACTTTATTTTTAGGGGCTCCAAAATCACTGCAGATGATGACTGCAGTCATGAAATTAAAAGATGCTTGCTTCTTTGAAGAAAAACCATGACAAAACTATTCAAATTTTTTTTTTTTTTTTTTAGGAAGCTTGAGGCCTTTTTATTGACAATTCTCCATATACAAAGACATCCTTGTAGTTCCTCTCCAGTGTAAATAAAGCATGAGCACTTAACTTATATCTCAACAGGACCAAGGAGCTTGAGGAAGGGGGTCTACCAAGGCCTGCCTGGCTCCCCAGGGATTTGCCCCTCTGGGCCTGTGGCAGGTCCCTGGCTCCTAGACTGGCTGGCTGGGAAAGAAAGCTGGCCTAGGATGAGCCCTGACTCCCAGCCTGCCTCCTCACATCCCAGCTGAGAGTATAGAAACGTCTCCACCTCCCAGGCTCTGAATCCCAGGCAGCCCATGAGTCCAGGGGAGAACCCTAGGGCAGGAGAGGGCCCCCATCTTCCTGATCCCATTCCCTGTGCTCCATGTTCCCGGGAATCATGCAATAAATAAATAAATACTTCAAAAAGGCAGGGAAGCTCCTGGGGAAGGAAGGGGTGCCTGAGCCCGCTCATGGCTTAGGGAGAGACACCGAGCTCTTAAGAGTCCAGGGTGAAGACAAAACTGTTGCAGACGGGATGGGCACTCCAGGTGGCCTTATCCCATAACTGAGGCTGCCCTACTACAGATCAGCCCTGGAATCTGAGACCAGCCTAGCGAGACCCCACACTTCCCAGGCCCCCAGAGATCAAGGGTTTCAGGACCTCTGCTGAGCTTACCTGGCCTCACACTCACTGCATGGGATGAGGGGCCGGTGAGGGAAGTGGTAGCTCTAGGCCAGAGGAGGGTAGCCAAGGCTCTGAACACGGGGAGCAGGAGTGACTGAGTGCCCAGCATCTTCCCGGCAGAGCTGAAAACACTAGGATAACATATGGGCTGAGACTGTAAGCCAGGGTCTCTGCGAGGTGGGGCTGAGGCCTCTGAGCTGCTGCGGCTCCCCGTGTTTTGCTCTGCTTAACACTGAAGGGTTCTGCCAGGCCCTCCTCTGAGAGAATCTGGGAACTCTGACCTTGTTTCTAGAAGTACTTTTGGTCTTGACAGCCCTGGCCATGCCCTCTGGCGGGTAAACGAAGAGCTCCTGAGGCCTGCAGGAACACTCCAACAGCAGAACTGGGACACGGTGCACGCCCTTCTGCAGGCTCTGGGCAGGCAAGGGCCTGGCCCAGCACCCAGCATTACTTTGCTGAAAAAGTTCAGTATAATCAAAGCTATGATTTTTCCAGTTGTCATGTATGGATGTGACAGTTGCACCATAAAGAATGGTGAGTGATGAAGAATTAATGGTTTTGAACTGTGGTGTTGGACAAGACTCCTGTGAATCCCTTTGACTGGAAGGAGATCCACCCAGTCATCCTAAAGGAAATCAATCCTGAATATTCATTGGAAGGACTGATGCTGAAATTGAACCTCCAATACTTTGGCCAACTGATGTGAAGAACTGACTCATTAGAAAAGACCCTGTTACTGGGCAACATTGAAGGCAGGAGGAGAGAGGATGACAGAGGATGAGATGGTTGGATGGAATCACCAACTCGATGGACATAAGTTTGCCCAAGCTCCAGGAGTTGGTGAAGAACAGCGAGCCCTGGCGTGCTGCAGTCCACCAGGTTGCAAAGAGTCGGACATGACTGAGTGACTGAACTGAACTGAACATACCACATAGCAAACACTATTTGGAATGGGCATGTTTCTCCAGCAAGACTGGGGCTCCTTAAAGCCCCAACACATATCCCCAATCAAGTTTGCACCCATCACAGAAGTCAGTGCCTAGCATTCACAAGGCATTCAGTGAGTTCTGATTGCAGGGGGACCTCCATTTTAGTCGACAAAAAGGAGTAAAGGACACATTTATCCTCCTGTCTCAAATAACTTCAAAGTAGAAAAGACAAATGAAAGAGCATTGTTTTACATCAAACATCTGGCAGCAGAGAATGGATTCCTGAGTCGGGGAGCAAGCAAGCAGAGTTCTACAATTGCCCCAACTCTAGAAATAGTTTCCAATACATATATGGAAGGTGTACCTAAGTGGAGACAAACGGTCCCCCCAAGAAGAGAGATTTATGACTCAATATAGTTAGAGTTCAGAGGAGAGAGCTACATACAGAGAACTGTAGGAAGGTATAGGTGATACCCCACCAGTTTTCTGCAGAGAGTTGATAGTACTGGTCTGAATTATAGGGAACAATCCTTGAGTCTCAAATTGCACCAAGTCTAATTGTGTCCCCACCCACCAGTGTGTAAATTACTCATTTACATGCTGAGTAAATATATAAATAAATAAATAAATAAAATATAAATGTATTTATTTTAATTGGAGGCTAATTACTTTACAATATTGCATTGGTTTGCCATACACTGACATGAATCCACCACAGGTGTACATGTGTTTTTAATCCTGAACCCCCCTCCCATCTCTCTCCCTATTCCATGCCTCTGGGTCATCCCAGTGCATCAGCCTGAAGCATCCTGTATCATGCATCGAACCTGGACTGGTGATTCATTTCACAATACATGTTTCAATGCCATTCTCCCAAATCATCCCACCCTTGCCCTCTCCCAGAGTCCAAAAGACTATTCTATACATCTGTGTCTCTTTTGCTGTCTCACATACAGGGTTATCATTACCATCTTTCTAAATTCCATATATATATGTTAGTATACAGTATTGGTGTTTTTCTGTCTGGCTTACTTCACTCTGTATAATAGGCTCCAGTTTCATCCACTTCATTAGAACTGATTCAAATGTATTCTTTTTAATGGCTGAGTAATACTCCATTGTGTATATGTACCACATCTTTCTTATCCATTCATCTGCTGATGGACATCTAGGTTGCTTCCATGTCCTGACTATTATAAACAGTAGTGTGATGAACATTGGGGTACACATGTCTCTTTCAATTCTCATTTCCTCGGTGTGTATGCCCAGTAGTGGGATTGCAGGGTCATAAGGCAGTTCTATTTCCAGTTTTTTAAGGAATCTCCACACTGTTCTTCATAATGGCTGTACTACTTTGCATTCCCACTAACAGTGTAAGAGATTTCCATTTTCTCCACACCCTCTCCAGCATTTATTGCTTGTAGACATTTGGATAGCAGCCATTCTAACTAGCATAAAATGGTACCTCATTGTGGTTTTGATTTGCATTCCTCTGATAATGAGTGATGTTGAGCATCTTTTCATGTGTTTGTAGATTCAATGAAATCCCTATCAAGCTACCAATGGTATTTTTCACAGAGCTAGAACAAATAATTTCACAATTTATATGGAAATACAAAAAACCTCAAATAGCCAAAGCAATCTTGAGAAAGAAGAATGGAACTGGAGGAATCAACATGCCTGACTTCAGGCTCTACTATAAAGCCACAGTCATCAAGACAGTATGGTACTGGCACAAAGACAGAAATATAGATCAATGGAACAAAATGGAAAACCCAGAGATAAATCCAAGCACCTATGGATACCTTATCTTTGACAAAGGAGGCAAGAATATACAATGGAGAAAAGACAATCTCTTAAAAAGTGGTTCTGGGAAAAATGGCCAACCACTTGTGAAAGAATGAAACTAGAACACTTTCTAACACCATACACAAAAGTAAACTCAAAATAAATTAAAGAGCTAAACATACAACCAGAAACTATAAAACTCCTAGAGGAAGACACAGACAAAAAACTCTCCAACATAAATCACAGCAGGATCCTCTATGACCCACCTCCCAGAATATTGGAAATAAAAGCAAAAATAAACAAATGGGACCTAATTAAAATTAAATGCTTCTGCACAACAATGGAAACTATAAGCAAGGTGAAAAGACAGCCTTCAGAAAGGGAGAAAATAATAGCAAATGAAGCAACTGAAAAGAACTAATCTCAAAAATATACAAGCAACTCCTGCAGCTCAATTCCAGAAAAATAAACGACCCAATCAAAAAATGGGCCAAAGAACTAAACAGACATTTCTCCAAAGAAGACATACAGATGGCTAACAAACACGTGTCTCTTTCAATTCTGGTTTCCTTGGTGTATATGCCTAGCAGTGGTATTACTGGGTCGAATAGCAGTTCAATTTTCAGTTTTTAAAGGAATCTCCACACTGTTCTCCAGAGTGGCTGTACTAGTGTGAATTCCCACCAACAGTGTAAGAGGGTTCCCTTTTCTCCACACCCTCTCCAGCATTTACTGCTAGTATACTTTTGGATAGCAGCCATTCTGACTGGCATGAAATGATACCTCATTGTGGTTTTGATTTACATTTCTCTGATAATGAGCGATTTTGAGCACCTTTTCATGTGTTTGTTAGCCATCTGTATGTCTTCTTTGGAGAAATGTCTATTTAGTTCTTTGGCCCATTTTTTGATTGGGTCGTTTATTTTTCTGGAATTGAGCTGCAGGAGTTGCTTGTATATTTTTGAGATTAATTCTTTGTCAGTTGCTTAATTTGTTATTATTTTCTCCCTTTCTGAAGGCTGTCTTTTCACCTTGCTTATAGTTTCCTTTGTTGTGCAGAAGCTGTCAATTTTAATTAGGTCCCATTTGTTTTCTTTTTGTGTTTATTTCCAATATTCTGGGAGGTGGGTCATAGAGGATCCTGCTGTGATTTATGTTGGAGAGTTTTTTGTCTGTGTCTTCCTCTAGGAGTTTTATAGTTTCTGGTTGTACGTTTAGCTCTTTAATCCATTTTGAGTTTATTTTTGTGTATGGTGTTAGAAAGTGTTCTAGTTTCATTCTTTCACAAGTGATTGGCCGGCTTTCCCAGAACCACTTGTTACAGAGATTGTCTTTTCTCCATTGTATATTCTTGCCTCCTTTGTCAAAGATAAGGTATCCATAGGTGCTTGGATTTATCTCTGGGTTTTCCATTTTGTTCCATTGATCTATTTTTCTGTCTTTGTGCCAGTACCATACTGTCTTGATGACTGTGGCTTTAAGGTAGAGCCTGAAGTCAGGCAGGTTGATTCCTCCAGTTCCATTCTTCTTTCTCAAGATTGCTTTGGCTATTCGAGGTTTTTTGTATTTCCATATAAATTGTGAAATTGTTTGTTCTAGCTCTGTGAAAAATACTGTTGGTAGCTTGATAGGGTTTCCATTGAATCTATAGATTGTTTTGGGTAGTATACTCATTTTCACTATATTGATTTTTCCAATCCATGAACATGGTATATTTATCCATCTATTAGTGTCCTCTTTGATTTCTTTCACCAGTGTTTTATAGTTTTCTATATATAGGTCTTTAGTTTCTTTAGGTATATAGGGTCGTAAGTATTTTAATCTTTTCATTGCAATTGTGAATGTAATTGTTACCTTAATTCCTCTTTCTATTTTCTCATTATTAGTGTATAGGAATGCAAGGGATTTCTGTGTGTTGATTTTATATCCTGCAACTTTACCATATTCATTGATTAACTCTAGTAATTTTCTGGTGGAGTCTTTAGGGTTTTCTATGTAGAGGATCATGTCGTCTGCAAACAGTGAGAGTTTTACTTCTTCTTTTCCAATTTTGATTCCTCTTATTTCTTTTTCTGTTCTGATTCCTTTGGCCAATACTTCCAAAACTATGTTGAATAGTAGTGATAAGAGTGAGCACCCTTGTCTTGTTCCTTGCTTTAGGGGAAATGCTTTCAATTATTCACCATTGAGGATAATGTTTGCTATGGGTTTGTCATATATAGCTTTTATTATGTTGAGGTATGTTCCTTCTAGTCCTGCTTTCTGGAGAGTTTTTATCATAAATGGATGTTGAATTTTGTCAAAGGCTTTCTCTGCATCTATTGAGATAATCATATGGCTATTATTTTCAATTTGTTAATGTGGTGTATTACATTGATTGATTTGTGGATATTGAAGAATCCTTGCATCCCTGGAATAAAGCCCACTTGGTCATGTGTATGATCTTTTAAATGTGTTGTTGGATTCTGATTGCTAGAATTTTGTTTAGAATTTTTGCATCTATGTTCATCAGTGATATTGGCCTGTAGTTTTGTTTTTTTGTGGCATCTTTCTCAGGTGTTGTTATTAGGGTGATGGTGGCCTCATAGAATGAGTTTTTAAGTTTACCTTCGTCTGCAATTTTATGAAAAAGTTTGAGTAGGATCGCTGTTAGTTCTTCTCTAAATTTTTGGTAGAATTCAGCTATGAAACCGTCTGGTCCTGAGCTTTTGTTTGCTGGAAGATTTCTGATTACAGTTTCAACGTCCATGCTTGTGATGTGTCTGTTAAGATTTTCTATTTCTTCGTGGTTCCATTTTGGAAAGTTATACTTTTCTAGGAATTTCTCTATTTCTTCCAAGTTTTCCATTTTATTGGCATATAATTGCTGATAGTAGTCTCTTATGATCCTTTGTATTTCTGTGTTGTCTGTTGTTATTTCTGTGTTGTCTGTTGTGAACTCTACATTTTTATTTCTAATTTTATTGATTTGATTTTTCTCCCTTTGTTTCTTGATGAGTCTGGCTAATGGTTTGTCAATTTTATTTATCCTCTCAAAGAACCAGCTTTTGGCTTTGTTGATTTATGTTATGGTCTCTTTTGTTTCTTTTGCATTTATTTCTGCCCGCATTTTGAATATTTCTTTCCTTCTACTAACCCTGGGGTTCTTCATTTCTTCCTTTTCTAGTTGCTTTAGGTGTAGAGTTAGGTTATTTATTTGGCTTTTTTCTTGTTTCTTGAGGTATGCCTGTATTGCTATGAACCTTCCCATTAGCACTGCTTTTACAGTGTGCCACAGGGTTTGGGTTGTTGTGTTTTCATTTTCATTTGTTTCTATACATATTTTGATTTCTTTTTTGACTTCTTCTGTGATTTTTGGTTATTCATCAGCGTGTTGTTCAGCCTCCATATGCTGGAATTTTTAATAGTTTTCTTCATGTAATTGAGATCTAATCTTACTGCATTGTGATCAGAAAAGATGATTGAAATTATTTCTTTTTTTTTCAATTTACCAAGGCTAGATTTATGGCCCAGGATGTGATCTATCTTGGAGAAGGTTCCATGTGCACTTGAGAAAAGGGTGAAATTCATTGTTTTGGGATGAAATGTCCTATAGGTATCAATTAGGTCTAACAGCTCTATTTTATCATTTAAAGTTTGTGTTTCCTTGTTAATTTTCTGTTTAGTTGATCTAGCCATAGGTGTGAGTGGGGCATTAAAGTCTCCCACTATTATTGTGTGCCGGAGTCCAGCTCCAGCAGCCAGGGAATCAGCCTGAAGGGGTGAGTGGTGTCAGCGGATGATGATGTAGCCCCTGACTCAAAATACAGACCTAAATGTTTATTTCATGCTTCAGGTTTTATTTTATACTTTGACCAAAGCATTGGGTCAGAGGTTTGACAATTTTAGTTCTCCCACCCAAATTTATTGTCTCCAGAAATCATTGTTGTTCTTCAAACAGAGTTCCTGCTTCAGCGATTCTCTCAGAATCGGCTTTACCTTCTATCATCTACTTTCTCTTATGTGTCCTATACTTAACTTGTGATTCCATTGTAACTCATGAAACATTCCTCAGTTTATTTCTTATCTTTCTAAACCTGTTTGCCCCTAACATCTTAAGATCATTATCTCCTATAAAGGCTTCTAGCTATTCTTAATTATTCCTAAACCCTAAATTCAGCAAACTTCTTTTGCCATAAATATTTCCCTCACAAACAGGTCTCAGAAAACAATCCTTCCCATGGCCTCAAGCTGTGGCCTATGGGCTCATCCTGGAACATTCTTTGTAAAGATCCTTCAACAAATATCAATGGTTATTTTATAGATTATTTTCTGGGCACAACTGCAGAAGGCTTTGTGCTTTCTCATGTTTCTCTTAAGAACAATAAGCACCTTAACATTCTTTCTAGTCAACTCAACCGAAGAAAGGAAAGAACAAGTAAGAATCACAAGACCTAACTCCTTCATCCCGGGTCTGTGCCTGCAGAATGAGGAGAGGGTGTTGGGGCCGTGCTTCCATTTTGTCAGTAATGTCTAACACAGCTCCCAACAATTATGTTATTGTTAATTTCCCGTTTTATACTTGTTAGCCTTTGTCTTACATTTTGCCGTGCTCCTATGTTGGGTGCCTTTATATTTATAATTGTTATATCTTCTTCTTGGATTGATATTTTGATCATTATGTAGTGTCCTTCTTTGTCTCTTTTCACAGCCTTTGTTTTAAACTCTATTTTATCTGATATGAGTATTGCTACTCCTGCTTTCTTTTGGTGTCTATTTGCATGGAATATCTTTTTCAAGCCCTTCACTTTCAGTCTGTATGTGTCCCTTATTTCGAGGTGGGTCTCTTGTAGACAACATATATAGGGGTCTTGTTTTTTTATCCATTCAGCCAGTCTTTGTCTTTTGTTTGGGGCATTCAACCCATTTACATTTAAGGTAATTATTGATAAGTATGATTCCATTGCCATATACTTTATTGTTTTCGGTTTGAGTTTATACACCCTTTCTGTGTTTCTGGTCTAGAGAAGATCCTGTAGCATTTGTTGGAGAGCTGGTTTGGTGGCACTGAATTCTCTCAGCTTTTGCTTGTCTGTAAAGCTTTTGATTTCTCCTTCATATTTGAATGAGATCCTTGCTGGGTACAGTAATCTGGGCTGTAGGTTTTTTTTCTTTTATCCTCCTACCTGTCCTACCATTCCCTCCTGGCCTGAAGAGTTTCTATTCTAAGATCAGCTGTTATCCTTATGGGAACCCCTTGTGTGCTATTTGTTGTTTTTCCCCTGATGCTTTTAATATTTGTTCTTTGTGTTTGATTTTTATTAATTTGATTAATATGTGTCTTGGGGTGGTTCACCTTGGGTTTATCCTTCTTGGGACTCTCTGGGTTTCTTGGACTTGCATGATTATTTCTTTCCCCAATTTAGGGAAGTTTTCAACTATTATCTCAAGTATTTTCTCAAGGTCTTTCTTTTTGTCTTCTTCTTCTGGGACTTCTATGATTCTTATGTTGGGGCATTTAACATTGTCCCAGAGGTCTCTGAGATTGTCCTCATTTCTTTTAATTCATTTTTCTTTTTCCTCTCTCTTTCATTCTTTTCTATCATTCTAACTTATACATCACTTATCCTATCTTCTGCCTCCGTTATTCTACTGTTGGTTTTCTCCAGAGTATTTTTTATCTCACTTATTGCATTATTCATTATATATTGACCCTTTTTTATTTCTTCTAGGTCCTTGATAAACCTTTCTTGCATCTTCTCAATCCTTGTCTCTGGTTCTTTATCTGTAATTCCTTGTTGTTTTCAAGATTTTGGATCATTTTCACTATCATTATTCGGAATTCTTTATCACGTAGATTTCCTATGTCTTCCTCTTTTGTTTGGTTTGGTGGACATTTATTCTGTTCCTTTACCTGCTGGGTAGTTCTCTGCCTCTTCTTGTTGTTTATATTGCTGTGTTTGTATGCCTATCCATATTCTGGCAGTTTGTGGAGTTCACTTTCTTGCGGAGTTTCCTTGCTGTGGGTTGGGTTGGATTGGTGGCTTGTCAAGGTTTCCTGGTTAGGGAAGCTTGTGTTTGTGTTCTGGTGGGTGGAGCTGGATTTCTTCTCTCTGTAGTGCAATGAAGTGTCCAGTAATGAGTTATGGGATGTCAGTGGGTTTGGAGTGACTTTGGGCAGCCTGTATATTGAAGCTCAGGGCTATGTTCCTGTGTTGCTGGAGAATTTGCATGGTATGTCTTTCTCTGGAACTTGTTGGCCCTTGGGTGGTGCTTAGTTTCAGTGTAGGTATGGAGGCATTTGATGAAATCTCCTATCGATTAGTGTTCCCTGGAGTCAGGATTTCCCTGGTGTTGTCAGGATTTGGACTTAAGCCTCCTGCCTCTGGTTTTCAGTCTTATTCTTACAGTAGCCTCAAGACTTCTCCATCTATACAGCACCAATGATAAAACATCTAGGTTAAAGATGAAAAGTTTCTCCACAGTGAGGGACATCCAGAGAGATTCACAGAGTTACATGGAGATGAGAAGAGGGAGGAGGGAGGTAGAGGTTATCAGGAGTAGAAGAGAGGGAATCAAAAGGGGAGAGACCAAGCTAGCCAGTAATCACTTCCCTATGTGCTCTCCACAGTCTGGATCCCTCAGAGATGTTCGCAGAGTTACACAGAGAAGAGAAGAGGGAGGAAGGAGAGAGAAGTGGCCAGGGGGATAAAGAGGGAATCAACAGGAGAGAGACAGATCCAGCCTGTAATCAGTTCCCTAAGTGTTCTCCACAGTCTGAAACACACAAAGAGATTCACAGAGTTGGGTAGATAAGGGAGAGGAGGGAGATAGAGGTGACCTGGTGGAGAAAAAGGACATCCAAAGGGGGAGAGAGCAATCAGGCCAGTGATCTCGCTCCCAAGTAAAAATGGTTACTGAAGATTGGGTTCTTTTTTTTTTTTTTTAATTTTATTTTATTTTTAAACTTAACATAACTGTATTAGATTTGCCAAATATCAAAATGAATCCGCCATAGGTGGGTTCTTAAAGGTACAAAATTGATAACAAGTACCAAAAAGCAAAGATTAAAAATCTAGAGTAGAGGTTGGATTCTCAAAAATACAATATTAAAGAAAAAAACAAAGTCACAAAAATTATAATATATATATATAAAGTTTGCTTCAAGAAATAGGGTCTTTTTTTTTTTCAAAGTAATAGGTTATAAAAATGAAATTTAAAGGAGTAGTAGAGGATTTTAAAATAAAAAATAAACAAATTTAAAGAATGAAAATAGTAAAAAATATATCTATGACTTTATCTGGTGTTGTTATGGACAGTGTGGTATCAGTTCACCTTCAGATAGTTCCTTGATCCAGCTTATACTTCTCAAGATCTATAGGTCCCTTCCTATGTAGTCGGTGCTAACTGCAGGATTTTAATCTATTGTACCTGTCACTTCCAGGGTGGTTCCCTCTGTTTTAGCTGTTTTAGCTTCTCCTGTTTGCTGGTCTCTTCAGTGTCTAATTTCTGCCCTGACCGAAGGGGATGGTGGTGGACAATTTTTTAGGCTCACTTGTTCAGTCATGCTGTGGGGAGGGAGGAACACTGCAAACAAATATCACTGGCGTGTGTGGAGAGTGCTCCCAGTGTCTCGGGCACACTGGGTTTGCCCCAGCTCATGGCGAGTGTGCTTTCCCAGTCTACACTGATCAGGCTGTAGGTTGCTCTGCTGGGAACTGTCTAAGGTGGGCCCTGGGTTGCATGCACTTCCCAGGGCTAAGCCTCTCAGGTTTAGGTACTTGAGTACTCCTTAAAGGTGCAGACTTGGTTGGGCCTGAGTTTTGTGCCCTTCTCAGGTCCGAGCCGCTCAAGTGACCAGGTGTTTGGTGAGCGCGGTCACTCCTACTTATTGCCTTTCCCATCTCTGCTGCTCAGTTTTCTGGGTGTACAACCAATGCACCTTCTCAGGTGGATGTTGACCGTCCAGAATCCCAAAAAGTCTTGGTTAGCAACAAAGCCTGCTTGCAGTTTGGTAGATGATGACTCTCTAGGGCCACAATTTCCCCCTTCCGGCTCTGGCTGTCCTCGGTCCCCTGTCCCTGGCAGGCGATGGGCTGGTACACAGCCAGCTACCTCTGCTCACTCCTTTGTTCTGTGATCAGGCTTAGTAGTGTCTTAGTTTAGGTCTTCTCACTGGGGTAGTTATTCCAGGGTCTGGTTTGCTATCTCAAGTTAGTTCCCTCAGATTGCACTCAGGGCATTCAGGCCCAGTCCTTACTCTAAGCAATGCAGCCCGCACCTCCTTGCCCAGCCCCTGCTTGCTAGTGGCAGATGCAGGTGTCTGTGCTGCTTCTCCACTGGGAGTTACCGTTGGAAATGTAATCTGTGGGTTTAAATTATTTATTTATTTTTCCTCTCAGTTATGTTGCCCTCTGAGGTTCCAAGGCTTGCCACAGACTCACCAGTGAGAGTGTTTCCTGGTGTTTGGAAGCTTCTCTCTTTTTTAAAACTCGCTTCTTGGGATGGATCTCCATCCCTACCTCTTTTGTTGCTCTTTTTATCTTTTACATTTTTTTCTACCACCTTTTGAAGACAATGGGCTGCTTTTCTGGCTGCCTGATGTCCTCTGCCTGCATTTAGAAGTTGCTTTGTGGAATTTACTCAGTGTTCAAAAGTTCTTTTGATGAATTTGTTGGGGAGAAAGTGGTCTCCCTGTCCTATTCCTCTGCCATCTTAGGACTGACCCCGAAATTACTCATAATTCTCATGAGATCAATAGGGCCCTGAAGACAATATTGCCTTGCTCGTTGGGAATAGTAACCTGGTCTAAAGGCTGATTTCATCTCAGCTTAAAAAACTTTACAGCAAGCATTCAAAAAATGCAATTGTTTCCAAGAAATTAACTGTTTGCAAAGAGTGAAAGGAATCATTTATAAAAATTAAAAAATATCCAGCATCCAAAGGTAAACTGATCACATCCACTATCCAATTTAAAATTTCCATATAAATTTTATTTGTAAATACAGGAAAAATAAGTATTTGTCCTAGTTTCATCTCAATAATGTAAGGTAATTATCCTCTGATTAAGATAAATAAATAAATTTAAAAAGAAAAAATCCAGATATGTAAAGAAGCAAGAAAATATCCATAATGAGGGAGAATTCAGTTAGTAAAAACACAAGTAAAATATATATTACATAATTAGCAGGGAAGTACATTAAAATGCTTACTACATCAATAATCCTTATATTCATGAAGCTGAAAAATATTGAATATGTTAAATAGAGACATGTAAAATAGAAATGCAAAGACTGTGGGAAAAAAATTAATTGTGCATCAGAGAGCTTTGAAGTAACTTTAAGAGTGCTTAAATATGTAAGTGGAATCCCACAGGAAATGAAAGACAGGAGAATAGAGCAAAGAACATCATAATTACTGGCTGAAAATTTTCCAGATATGACGAAATCTTTAAAGCCATTAACACAGAAGCTCAATTAACTCAAGGACAAGAAATATGAGAACTCTACAAAGGCACATCATAATTCATGGTTTAAGACAATCAACCAAAGAAATGTAACCAGATGGAAAAACAGTCACAGGAGAACAAAAAATGGGGATGATAGCAGATTAGGCAAATGAAACAATGTTAGCCACAGGACACTGGCACCACATCTTAAATGCTGAGAGAAATATAATTGACTCAGAATTCTATATCCAAGAAAAATACATATCAAAAACAAGATAAAATACTTTCTCAAACAGACAACAACCACAATATTGCATCACCACCAACAGACCAATGTAATAAATGTTTCTTAAAAGGTCTCAATTCAGAAGGAATGAAGTGAAAATCTGGATCTACAGGGGGAATGAACAGTACCCAAAATGATAAATATGCAATATGTATTAAAAGGTAAATATAAGGACTTCCTTGTTGGTCCAGTGGTTAAGGATCTGCTTTGCAATGCAAAGCATTTGCAAATGGCAAAGGTTTGTTCCTTTGCCAGAGGACTAATATCCCACATGCCACTGAACAACTAGGCCTGCATGTCTCAAATAGAGTTTACATGCTGCAAGTACTGAGCCTTTTCTCCTCAAATAGAGAGTCCCTATGACAAGGAAGATCCTGCATGCCACACTAAAACCCAGAACAGACAGAGAAATGATAAATGAATAAATAATTTAATAATTATCATAATTAATAATGATGGACTGGCAAGTTAAAGATGCATACCATGGATCTTAAAACTACTTAAAAAACAGTTACAGTTAATAAAGTGACAAAGGATATAAAAGGGAATCCAAAAACCTACTCAGTCACAAAGAAGTCAGGGATAAAAAGAGACATGGAAAGAAAGAACATGGGACAAACTGAAGATAAAGACCAAGATGATAGAATTAAACACAACTAGAGTTAACCCCTAAGATGTGAATCCAGACTGAAGATATAACCCAGAGCCCAGATGACAGCAGATCCCCATACACTGCACTGTGCAGCCGAAACAGAGCCTGCCAGGCCCCAGGGCCCTATGTGCCTGAGCACAGAACAGCACTAAATGTTTATATGGAACAGTAAATTAGAAGACTTCAGTGATACAAAGTACATCCTCTGTTTATAAATAATGCCATTAGAAATCAATGGTCACTGGACAGAAGAAGAATGTACTAGCATAGTGCAGACTTTCCCTCTTTTACAACTCTAATTCTTCTCAGGAGGGAGCAGATAAATTGACAGGACTTACATCTCTTCAATACTAGACACACTTGACATACATAGAAAATACTAGACATTCATGTTTGATTTTCACGGTTCAGTCTCCTCTCTCTTCTCCTCTCTTTCTCATCCTGGGCAACAGGGACTGCACCTCTAAACCACAGCTCAGTCACTACACACAAATCCGGATGATATTTGCCAAGTCTTTCACATAAACCAGTGAAAGCTTGTTTCCTGTTATTTCACATTCTTGGCTCTTTTCAACCAACCATGGTTCTTGTCCTACCTCCTGGGATCCTGGTCCTCTGTCACTTGCAGCCATGTTCCCATACACAGGGCCTCAAGCTCACCCAAAGATTCCTTAAAAAAATGGAAATAGAACTGCCTTATGATCCAGCAATCCCACTGCTGGGCATACACGGAGGAAACCAGAAGGGAAAGAGACACATGTACCCCAATGTTCATCGCAGCACTGTTTATAATAACCAGGACATGGAAGCGACCTAGATGTCCATCAGCAGATGAATGGATAAGAAAGCTATGGTACATATGCACAATGGAGTATTACTCAGCCATTAAAAAGAATACATTTGAATCAGTTCTAATGAGGTGGATGGAACTGGAGCCTATTATACAGAGTGAAGTAAGCCAGGAAGAAAAACACCAATACAGTATACTAACACATATATATGGAATTTAGAAAGATGGTAACAATAACCCTGTGTACAAGATAGCAAAAGAGACACTGATGTATAGAACAGTCTTATGGACGCTGTGGGAGAGAGAGAGGGTGGGAAGATTTGGGAGAATGACATTTAAACATGTATAATATCATGTATGAAACAAGTCGCCAGTCCAGGTTCGATGCATGATACTAGATGCTTGGGGCAGGTGCACTGGGAAGACCCAGAGGGAGGGTATGGGGAGGGAGGAGGGAGGAGGGTCCAGGATGGGGAACACATGCATACCTGTGGCGGATTCATTTCAATATTTGGCAAAACTAATACAATATTGTAAAGTTTAAAAATAAAATTAAATTAAACAACAAAAAAAAAAGAAATTCCTATTCAGAGTGGCCATAATACACGCAAAAAGGGAAAGAACAGGCAGCTCCTTATTCTCCTCTCTTGTTCCTTCACTACATACATTCACTGAAAACCTGTGTAGCAAGTTTGTTACATACAAACGTTCAAGTTGAAAACTTTCAAACATGTAAAAGTGCATTTGCATGTGCCATCACATCAGTTAGTTCACAGATCTGACACACATTGTAGTGGACACATCCAAGACAAATTGGTGTGCATTTGTATACTTTACTGTACAGAACTGTATGGAATACAATAGTGCAGGACTTTTATTTCAAGCCTATGCTGTCTGAAAAGAAGCATAAATGCAGTGGTAATGTAGATGGTACTACTATTCTATTTTTAAAGGTGTGCTTAGTTGCTCAGCTGTGTCTGAATTTTCAACATATTTACTGCAGTCCCCCAGGCTCCTCTTGCCATGAGGATTCTCCAGACAAGAATACTGGAGTGGGTTGCCATGCCCTATCCAGGTACTGCAAGATTAAAAATGTTTTCTTTATTGTGTTTGTTTTTTATGTATTATTTGTGTGAAAAGTATCATAAAGGTATTAAACTAAGCTATTAAACTATATATTAAAGTAATATATAGCCAATTGTCTTAGTTGGCTACCTATGTAACTTTGCTGGATTTATGAAGAAATTGGGATTTTTGAACCCCCCTTTTCCAATGTATCCTGTTCATATATAGGGGACTTACTGTTCTGCTAAGACCTGTGGATCCAAAAGTGAACGCATCCCCTCTAGGTCCAAGGAAGTCACATTCTTGGTTGGGATTTTAGAGGAAACGTGAGATCTCCATAATTCTAGCCATTTCAGTCTTTTCAAAAGACCTTGATCAGAACAAACAAATACTAAAGTGGAAATACTCATTGTGTTTCTACCCACTTTTAGAAAGTGCTGCTAAGTTCTCAATACTGGATCTTGTAATGCTGGTGGACAATTGAAATGATGTGAACAGAAATAAGGAAGGTGAGACAGGTAGGTCAGAATGTGAGGTAACAAAGACAGGATATTTAGAAGCTGAAGAATTGAGAGAGATTTTGGACTTGAGTTGGAAAAGCAGTTTTCAAAACTAATTGGGTCATATGGTATGTGTAATCCTCACTTCACTCCTTAGAAGATTTCTAATGACCAGTCTGCCTCTATTTTCTGGATCATATTTCAGAGCCAACTAGCTGTTTCTCATTGCTGATGCTTTCTCCAGGCTCCCACACTGTGGCCAGCAGTTCAGACTATTCCATTTATTTTTGTTGTTGTTATTTAAGGCAGGTGCTGCAGGCTACCTACAAAATGATCTATTCTCTGATTCTCTTTCAAAACTGAAAATAGTTTGTTATATATCCATGAGCCCAGTAGCTACAGGACTGCACTTCCTATGCACCCGTG
The DNA here is from genome assembly GCF_029407905.1 of Bubalus kerabau. NCBI lineage: Eukaryota > Metazoa > Chordata > Mammalia > Artiodactyla > Bovidae > Bubalus > Bubalus kerabau. The sequence continues at coordinate 13,881,516 of NC_073628.1, forward strand.
CTCTTAGTCATGACTGGTGACTTAGAGATGCAAGCAGATCTGTAAGAGGGATTTCTTAGAAGACTGCATTAAAGGAGCTGATTTAGCTGAGAGATGGGACTCTTCCCTTCAATAATTTCTTCCAAACTGTTGTCTGGATTTTAGTTGTGATGGCAGGAACTTCTGCAGTTGTATTGGACAATCATGTAACCTTGGAGATGGATACCACCCAAGCTCTGGCTGGAGACCTCCAGTTTCAGTGGGAAATAAAAATCAAGTTTATCTTGCTAAAATTATAGTTGTTTTAGTTTTTTTGCAATGTACACCCAAACATAATCCTGATACTCAGAGATCAGATCAGTCGCTCATTCGTGTCTGACTATTTGCGACCCCATGAATTGCAGGACGCCAGGCCTCCCTGTCCATCACCAACTCCCGGAATTCACTCAGATTCACGTCCATCGAGTCAGTGATACCATCCAGCCATCTCATCCTCTGTCGTCCCCTTCTCCTCTTGCCCCCAACCCCTCCCAGCATCAGACTCTTTTCCAATGAGTCAACTCTTCGCATGAGGTGGCCAAAGTACTGGAGTTTCAGCTTTAGCATCATTCCTTCCAAAGAACTCCCAGGGCTGATCTCCTTCAGAATGGACTGGTTGGATCTCCTTGTAGTCCAAGGGACTCTCAGGAGTCTTCTCCAACACCACAGTTCAAAAGCATCAATTCTTCAGTGCTTAGCCTTCTTCACAGTCCAACTCTCACATCCATACATGACCACAGGAAAAACCATATCCTTGACTAGACGAACCTTTGTTGGCAAAGTAATGTCTCTGCTTTTGAATATGCTATCTAGGTTGGTCATGACTTTCCTTCCAAGGACTAAGTTTCTTTTAATTTCATGGCTTCAGTCACTATCTTCAGTGATTTGGGAGCACATAAAAATAAAGTCTGACACTGTTTCCACTGTTTCCCCATCTATTTCCCATGAAGTGATGGGACGGGATGCCATGATCTTCGTTTTCTGAATGTTGAGCTTTAAGCCAAATTTTTCACTCTCTACTTTCACTTTCATCAAGAGGCTTTTTAGTTCCTCTTCACTTTCTGCCATAAGGGTGATGTCATCTGCATATCTGAGGTTATTGATATTTCTCCCAGCAATCTTGATTCCAGCTTGTGTTTCTTCCAGTCCAGCATTTCTCATGATGTACTCTGCATATAAGTTAAATAAGCAGGGTGACAGTATACAGCCTTGACGTACTCCTTTTCCTATTTGGAACCAGTCTGTTGTTCCATGTCCAGTTCTAACTGTTGCTTCCTGACCTGCATACAAATTTCTCAAGAGGCGGATCAGGTGTTCTGGTACTCCCATTTCTTTCAGAATTTTTCCACAGTTTATTGTGATCCACACAGTCAAAGGCTTTGGCATAGTCAATAAAGCAGAAATAGATGTTTCTCTGGAACTCTCTTGCTTTTTCCATGGTCCAGCGGATGTCGGCAATTTGATCTCTGGTTCCTCTGCCTTTTCTAAAACCAGCTTGAACATCAGTAAGTTCACGGTTCACATATTGCTGAAGCCTGGCTTGGAGAATTTTGAGCATTACTTTACTAGCGTGTGAGATGAGTGCAATTGTGCTGTACTTTGAGCATTCTTTGGCATTGCCTTTCTTTGTGATGGGAATGAAAACTGACCTTTTCCAGTCCTGTGGCCACTGCTGAGTTTTCCAAATTTGCTGGCATATTGAATGCAGAACTTTCACAGCATCATCTTCCAGGATTTGGAATAGCTCAACTGGAATTCCATCACCTCCACTAGCTTTGTTCGTAGTGATGCTTTCTGAGGCCCACTTGATTTCACATTCCAGGATGTCTGGCTCTAGGTGAGTGATCACACCATCGTGATTATCTGGGTCGTGAAGATCTTTTTGGTACAGTTCTCCTGTGTATTCTTGCCATCTTTTCTTAATATCTTCTGCTTCTGTTAGGTCCATACCATTTCTGTCCTTTATTGAGCCCATCTTTGCATGAAATGTTCCTTTGGCATCTCTGATTTTCTTGAAGAGATCTCTAGTCTTCCCCATTCTGTTGTTTTCCTCTCTTTGCATTGATTGCTGAAGAAGGCTTTCTTATCTCTTCTTGCTATTCTTTGGAACTCTGCATTCAGATGTTTATATCTTTCCTTTTCTCCTTTGCTTTTCGCTTCTCTTCTTTTCACAGGTATTTGTAAGGCCTCCCCAGACAGCCATTTTGCTTTTTTGCATTTCTTTTCCATGGGGATGGTCTTGATCCCTGTCTCCTGTACAATGTCACGAACCTCATTCCATAGTTCATCAGGCACTCTAACTATCAGATCTAGGCCCTTAAATCTATTTCTCACTTCCACTGTATAATCATAAGGGATTTGATTTAGGTCATACCTGAATGGTCTAGTGGTTTTCCCTACTTTCTTCAATTTCAGTCTGAATTTAACAATAAGTAGTTCATGGTCTGAGCCACAGTCAGCTCCTGGTCTTGTTTTTGCTGACTGTATAGAGCTTCTCCATCTTTGGCTGCAAAGAATATAATCAATCTGATTTCGGTGTTGACCATCTGGTGATGTCCATGTATAGAGTCTTCTCTTGTGTTGTTGGAAGAGGGTGTTTGTTATGACCAGTGCATTTTCTTGGCAAAACTCTATTAGTCTTCGCCCTGCTTCATTGCGTATTCCAAGGCTTTAATGTGTTTAATATGAAATAGCCTTATTATTTTGTTTGGTTTGGTGAATATATTTATATATTACATTTCTCTAATTTTTTATTTTATAAATTGATTCATCAACCATTATACCTAAATTGTATAAATGCAAAATTATGATTATGAGCATGCTTTCCTTTGCATTTTGAATTTTTATACTTTCTTATCTTCTTTCCAATCTTGTTTTCTCCATATTTGTACAGCCTGGGCTATGTCCTCTTTTATAACCTCATCCATATCCATATCTGCAGGTGAAAACAGGCTGAAAGCTGTGTTGGGAGAACCAAATAAGAACGAATTACAGGGACATGAATGAAGGGTGGTGGCCCTTGTTACTCATCATGAATGTTCTGTAGTAGGATCACAGTCCCCTGCCCTTCTGTGTGCCCAACAACCCCAGGTTTGCTATGGCCATGGAAGATACTTCACCCCCTGGAATTTGAGTAGAGGTGATATGTCACTTCCAAATGGAAGTATTATTTTCTGTTCCACTAGCTGGAATGCAGATATAATGACAGGAGCTGGAGCAGCCAAGTTAGACCAGAGGTAAGTAGCACAGGTGGAAGATATGACAAGAAAGAAGTGGGCCCTCATCTCTGTGGAGAGACCTTCACTAACATTATATGACAGAGTATTGAAATTGTATTTAAGAAAATGTTATTTAGGTTTTGATTACAGTCATTGAACCTGTAACCTAACACTCATAATAGAATAACTGATCTTTGTGTTAGCCTTGTCTTGACATTAGGATCTGAATGAGACAATATCTACTGACATATACTTTCAAGAGAGTCAAGTGATAGCCCTGCACTCTGGAAGCTGTGCTCTAGTGTGGGATTCAGAAACTCAAGCAAGAACAAAGCCATATGGCAGGAGAGCTTCAAGATCCTATAGGAACCCATGGGAGGGGAACCTCAATAAGTCCTGATCTCAGGAGGTTGCTTGAAGCAGGGACAATCCTCTATCAGCCTCCTCATAAATAGGCCATGGTGCCAAGTTTCACGTAAAAGTGATTTATTTAAAATTCCTTCCAGAGAGCTTTCCCTTTTGATCCAGTGCTTAAAATGTGCATTTGAGACCTGGCTTGGGAAGATTGCAAATGCCCCAGGGCAACTAAGCCAGTGGGCCACAGATACTGAGCCTGAGTGACCTAGAGCCTGTGATCTACATCAAGAGAAGCACAGGATAGAAAAGCCAGTGCACTGCAATTACAGAGTAGCCCCTGCTCGCTGAAAATACAGAAGTCCTGAGCAGCAATGAAGACCTGCTGCTGCTGCTGCTGCTAAGTTACTTCAGTCGTGTCCGACTCTGTGAGTCCCCTTAGATGGCAGCCCACCAGGCTCCCCCGTCCCTGGGATTCTCCAGGGAAGAACAGTGGAGCGGGTTGCCATTTTCTTCTCCAATGCATGAAAGTGAAAATTGAAAGTGAAGTCACTCAGTCATGTCTGATCCTCAGCGACCCCATGCATTGCAGCCTTCCAGGCTCCTCCGTTCATGGGATTTTCCAGGCAAGAGTACTGGAGTAGGGTGCCATTGCCTTCTCCACAATGAAGACCTATGGCTGGCAAAAAAAAATAAAAATAAAAATAAAAAATTCTTCCAGAGAAACCAGTAAAGTCTCAGAGGAAGCAGAACATGAAAAAGGATGAAACCAGTCTGGGTCTGATATCATGCAAGTCATGGAGAGGGAAGCTACAGCCTGTTATCACAGGGAAATTGGGATATAAGTTGTGCTTCAAACATGCCCCAATCCAAGGCTAGGGAGCTGAGATTTCACTCTCAGACAGGTAACTCCCTCTCATCCTTCAGCTAACACCAAGCTGGTGTCTCCAAGCCCTTGTATTAGATCCTCCAAAGACAAATCAAAGGTGACACTAGAAGCAAAAGAAACCAAAGCTCAGGAAAATGCAACCTCAGATAATGTCTAGATTTCTGCACCCAGTCTGCCATCTCCAGCATCATATCTGAAATCCTGTCAGTCTAAAGAACTCCATGGGTCTATACATGTAAGCATTTTTTTAATTCAGGTTTTAATTTATATAGGAGTGTAGTCGATTTACAGCATTCTTTTAATATTAGTTGTATGGGAAATTAATTTCCTTATACATACACATGTATCCATTGTTTATTAGATTATTTTCCCATACAGGATATTACAGACTATTGAGCAGAATTCCTGTGCAATACAGGAGGTCTTTGTTGATTATCTATTAAATAAAGTAATATACATATATTAATCTCAAACTCTCAATTTATCCCTCTCCCACTTTTCTACATTGGTAACTATAATTATTGTTTTGATGGAGGGAAGTGTCTAGGCACTTTTTGGATCAGGGTCTGTGCTTGTGAGAGTGGAGTGGCCAGGGAAAGCAAGCCTGAGAGAGACTCATTTCAGATGATGCTAAATGTTGAGAAGGACCTGGATATGCAAAAGCTGGGAGAAAAACTTTCTAGATATGGGAAGTAGCCCCTGCTAAGGAGCAATGTAGCTAAGTTTAATGAATGGATAATGTTCTATTGCCAATTTTCCTTCCATGCTTGGAACTTGGCCTACAGGTCAACCACCATGACCTCATCCCATGCTTCAGTTGTGAGTTAGCAGCAATGAGCCATGTCAGCCTTCCCAAGAAGGGAGAACCTGGGTTTATCACAAGGCTGAATATGCTCTGGACTCAGGGTCTTGTCCACAAACTGGTTGTCGCCAGGAGGATCAGGTGCCAGGGGCACCATCAATGCCTGTGACTATCTCCATGTACTTGTTCTCAGGAGTAGAAACATCAAGGAACCGATAGAGCAATGAAACAAGTAATGACTCTTGTTTCATCTTGCCCCGTGTGATTCCCACTGCCCTTTGACCACACTACTCTCTGCCCAAAATCTCTTTCCTCTTTTGCTTCTTCAAAGGTGGTTTGTGAATAACAACAGCACCTGACTCTGAAGCCTGGTGGCTGGAACTCAAATCACAGTCAGCTGGGACCCAGAGATGTCCAGCCTTGTCCTGTGTTTCTGTCCTTTTTCTCCAACCAGATTCATAGAGCAAAAGTGAAAAGTGAAAGTGAAGTCGCTCAGTCATGTCTGACTCTTTGAGACCCCATGGACTGTAGCCTACCAGCTTCCTCCGTCCAAGCGATTTTCCAGGCAAGAATACTGGAGTGGGTTGCCATTTCCTTCTCCAGGAGATCTTCCTGACCCAGGGATTGAACCCGGGTCTCCTGCATTGTAGGCAGACGCCTTACTGTCTGAGCCACCAGGGAAGTCGTGTCATAAAGCAAAGTCCCTACAAAATATAAGGGTGATTGTAATTCTATTAAAGCCTTTGAATCTCCAAGGTCTATTTGGAGCATCAAAGTGGGAACACATCCCCTGCGTCCAGGCTAGTCTCAGACCCTGACGTCGCTCAGCCAGTGGTTCCCTGAGGAAACATAAGGTACATATCTAAGTTGCCAGAAGGCTGAGAAGAGAAAACTTCTCGCTGTGAATGGAGGTTCGTGTTACCCAGTCAGCCAAGGGTCTGTCTTGTGTGAAGGATGAGAGGGAGCTCGGAGGATCTCAGTTGGGAGTGAGTCAGTCACCACCTGCACAATGGCCTCCTAGGGTCGCTACAGCTGGGTTCTCCCACTGTGCCTGGAACCCAGAAGAAACAGCCCTGAATATTGCTTTCCTGCTGCTACATGGAGGCAGGTCTGCTAATAAAATCGGAACCAGACTTGAGGGGCAATGGGAAAGAGATTTCCATTCTGGTGCTTGCAGATATCTAAGAGCTACCCAGCAGTGAATGCTATGGAGTTTTCTCTCATCTTTCCCTTCCTGGAAGTCTCCTAGCCTCGGAACCAGAGTTCCTGGGTCTCAAGTCTTCACTAACTTACCTGCAGCTAAGGTAAGTCATACAGCCTAGGGTTCAGTTTCCCATTTTTTGGATGAGGGAAACTGGACATGCACCAGAACACTTATCCCAGACTGAGGATCAATGCCAATAAGTGGACAAGTGGCTCAGAGGTGGGTGTTGCTGAGGATGATGAGGTTGCCTCTGGTAGGCAGGGGGCTATAACTGTCCGGTGATGTTCATGGGTCCTGGCTCAGGACTGAGAGTGGTAGACCACTTGGCACACAGCTGCTGTGCCATGGAGGACTTTAGAGGCCTTGTCCACTGGAATTTACCATCATTTGGGTTCTGTGGGATGAGATCAGGTAGTTATAAGTCAGAAGTTACCAATGGAGACGCTTGTAGATTCCTCAGCAGAAACCCAAATTAGGCAGATTAATCATCTCTCCAAAAAAACTCTGGGAACTAGATATGCCACAACACTTAGACAAATTTTGTAGTATTTTAAATACTATTTAAAGTAAGTCATCTTTTGGATGACCTGCTATTTGCTCTCTGGCTTGGGATGATACCCACAGTTAGAGTGGAATCAAAGGGCCTCTGGGGGACGCTGTCCCTCTCCCTGTGACTCATCAGCAGTGAGTACAGCTCTCTCCCCTCCACATGTGGAGCAGGAATTCCAGCAGGAAGGAAGTGACCTCCAAGTTACCAGAAGACTCAAGAAGGTCTGACCCTTGGTAGGCACTATTCTTTTCCCAGTGTTTCTTCTTTCCCTCCTGGGTCCTGTGCAAGCTGCCTACCTCCTGGTTACTGGGTTCTGAATTTCTCTGCCCTTCACTTGTAGATATCTAGGCAGTCCCACTTGTGGCTCCCTCCCTACCCAGGCCCAATCCTCACCAGCAGAAGGCACTAAAGAAGGGAAAAATGAGACGGGCCTTCCCAGTTCATTCTTTCTAAAAATATCTGCATTCCTTCTGCTTCCAGACCCTGTCCTGAGTCATTAACATGTGCAGCTAGATGACTCAGCTTAGCAGAGGAATGGAAATGTAGATTGGGGATGGTTACGCTAAGGGTATCACGTGTGGGGGACAGTTTTCAGATGACAAGAGATGAGTTGGAGTAAGGAACATGTGGTCCTCCAACCACTCATTCATTTGGGACCTGCCTGAATCTATTATCTTGGGCTACTCAGGGTATCACTAAGACAGAAACTTCAAAATGGACTTTCCATAAACTTCTTACTGCAAAACAATTTCAAACATAACAAATATAAGAAAGAAGAGTGTCATGAACCCTATATTTCATCATTTGGCATCAATAACTACAAAACTACCTCTTAGTCCCACAGGTTGTCATAGACTGAAGACTATGCAACATCAAGGTGGTGGCCAATTGAGTTCCCAGGGAAGACATTCTTGACTTGCATCTGTCTTTCTCTTCTTGCTATATTCTCACATGTGGTGGTTGAAGGAAAGGAAGAAGAAGAATAAGATAGAAAAAGTGCGAGGGGCTAATTCCATCATGAGGGACCACCATCAAAATCTCATGTCAACCTGGGTACCTCTTAAATGCCCTACTTCCTAATACCATCACATTGGGAGTCAAGGGTGGGCACAATTCAATCCATAGCAGCTATGCATAGCTATCTGTTTTTACATCAAGACAGACCATCATTTCATTCTCTCTTTTAACACTTATTCATTTTCCCTGAAGTATTTTAGGGACAAGATGAACATTTCACCAAATGTACATAATGAGTATTTTTGGTAGCATGATAGGATATGAAAAAAATGATCTGTTGTTCCCCATAAAATGAACATTTTATATCCAGTCCATGTGCAAATTTCCCTGATTCTCAAACAGCAGATGTCTTTTCACAGTTTATTGAAAGAATGTAGTCATATGTTACACTTGGTTGTTCTCCTTTAAGACAAAATAATTATTTCTCTCCCAATTTTAATGCCATTTATTTGTTCAGAAACAGGGAGGAAGCAGAGTGGTTTGTGTTACAGAATGTCCCACTACTGGTTTTAGAGCAGGAGTCCACAATACCAGCACAGTGGGTCAGGACCAGTACCAGTCCTTGGTCTATTAGGAACCAGACCTACACAGAAGGAGGTGAGCTGCAGGTCAGTGAGTGAGGCTTCATCTGTGTTATAGCTGCTCCCTGTCACTCTCCCATCAACCCAAGAAGGGAGAATTTAGCTTGTTTTCCTGCAACTGTTTGTAGTTACATAACCTATGCTTAATAGAAACAAAAATAGCTTAAATATTGATGATTATTTTCCTTTCTCAGTGCTCAGAACGGTGAGTTGGTGTCCTAGCAGTCTATCACATTGACAAATTAGATGTTTCCTATTAACATTTGAACACATTCAGACAGCTTAAAGTTAAATATTAAAAAACTAAGATCATGGGATCCAGCCCCATGCTTTATGTCAAATAGAAGGAGAAAATGTGGAAGCAGTGACAGATTTCTTCATCTTAGCTTCTAAAACCACTGTGGATGGTGTCTGCAGCCATGAAATCAGAAGACATTAGCTTCTTGGCAAGAAATCTATGAGAAACATAAACAGTGTATTGAGAAGGAGAAACATCATTCTGCCCAAAAAACTAGTAGATGTTTGGCCTTTTCATTTGGATTCCTAAACTTTCTGTCCAGTCCCCACTGGTCTTTGAAGTCCCTCCGTTTTCTGGTCCTTCACAATTCCCAAGATTATTTTGTGCATTTCTTTACCTAGTCCTGAAATCAGCCATCTCTTTAAGATCGTCTGATGGGAAATGTATTTAGAAGCTACATGTTAGACCTCAGAATAGTAACTGTCATCAAGTTCTAACTGCTTCTAGGCTTTACAGTGGTCAGAGGAGGAAGTACACATTTTCCTTAAAATTAAAATAAAAAGGAATATAATTAGTTGGTACAAACTTATGCTTTCAGTTCAAGATTTAAGACAGCAGGGTTTGAATTAAACTTGTATAGGTTATGTGTGAACCTCTTTTTCTAGCCACTGAAAGGCTTACTTCAAAACATTAGTTTTAATTATTGTCTTGCTTTTACCTGTTTACATACATACGATTCTGTCACAATAACAGAAACAATATGAGGAACATATGTTGTTGAATTATTGCTCGCCTCAGCTGCAATGGTGGTGCAGATGCATGGCGGCTGCAATGGCAGCCCAGAAGCATGGCGGAGAGGAACTACCCCACGTCCAAATCAGGGGCAGCAGCCGAGAGGAGCTACCCTACTTCCAAGGTAAGGAGCAGCAGCTGAGCTTTGCTGGAGGAGCCATGAAGAGATACCCCACATCCAAGGTAAGAGAAACCTGAGGAAGACAGTACACACTGAGAGAGGCCATCAGAGGGCAGACAGACTGACACTACATTCACAGACAACTAGCCTATCTGTCACATGGACCACAGCCTTGTCTAACTCAATGAAACTAAACCATGCTGTGTGGGGCCACCCTAGATGGACGGGTCATGGTGGAGAGGTCTGACAGAATGTGGTCCACTGGAGAAGGGAATAGCAAACCACTTCAGTATTATTGCCTTGAGAAACCCATGAACAGTATGATAAGGCAAAAAGATAGGACACTGAAAGATGAACTTCCCAGGTCGGTAGGTGCCCAATATGTTACTGGAGATCAGTGGAGAAATAACTCCAGAAAGAATGAAGGGATGATGCCAAAGCATAACAACACCCAGTTGTGGGTGGGACTGGTGATAGAAGCAAGATTCGATGCCATAGAGAGCAATATTTCATAGGAACCTGGATTGTTAGGCCCAAGAATCAAGGCAAAATGGAAGTGTTCAAACAGGAGATGACAAGAGTGAACATAGACATTCTAGGAATCAGCGAACTAAGATGGACTGGAATGGGTGAATTTAACTCAGATGACCATTATATCTACTACTGTGGGCAGGAATCCCTTAGAAGAAATGGAGTAGACATCACAGTCAACAAAAGAGTCTGAAATGCAGTACTTGGATGCAATCCCAAAAATGACAGTATGATCTCTGTTCGTTTCCAAGGCAAACCATTCAATACCACGGTAATCCAAGTCTATGCCCCTATCAGTAAGGCTGAAGAAGCTGAAGTTGAACATTTCTATGAAAACCTACAAGACCTTCTAGAACTAATATACAAAAGAGATGTCATTTTCATTGTATGGGACTGGAATGCCAAAGTAGGAGTCAAGAAACACCAGGAGTAACACGCAAATTTGGCCTTGGAGTACAGAATGAAGCAGGGCAAAGGCATTCTGCCAAGAGAATGTACTGGTCATAGGAAACACCCTCTTCCAATAACACAAGAGAAAACTCTACACATGGACATCACCAGATGGTTGGCACCAAAATCAGATTGATCATATTCCTTGCAGCCAAAGATGGAGAAGCTCTATACAGTCAGCAAAAACAAGACTGGGAGCCAATGGTGGCTCAGATCATGAAATCCTTATTGCCAAGTTCAGACTGAAATTGAAAAAAAGTGGAGAAAAGCACTAGACCATCCTGGTATGACCTAAATCAAATCCCTTATGACTATACAGTGGAAGTGAGAAATTGATTTAAGGGACTAGATCTAATAGACAGAGTGCCTGATGAATGATGGACAGAGGTTCATGACATTGTACAGGAGACAGAAATCAAGACCATCCCCAAGAAAAAGAAATGCAAAAAAGCCAAATGGCTGTCTGAGGAGGCCTTACAGATAGCTGTGAAATGAAGGGAAGCAAAAAGCAAAGGAGAAAAGCAAAGATATACCCATTTGAATGCAGAGTTCCAAAGAATAGTAAGGAGAGATAAGAAAGACTTCCCAGCGATAAACGCAAATGAGAGAGTCATTTCCTAGGCAAGTTGATAAGGAGTCTAGGGGTCCCCAAGGAGAGAGGGGTCAGGAATTCTCAAGGAGGAAGAAAAGACAAACTTCCCTTTTCCTTCTCCACATTCCTTAGAATTATATAACAATAATGTATCCTGCCTGAGGACAGTCTCTGGATTAAACCTTCTGGCTAATTCTATTATCTTAAAATATAAATTATGGGAGTAGGTCTGGTGAGGTCTTTACAACATCTAGACATTCTTTGGATTCATTGGAGAGTATATAACTTCATTGCTAACACGAGCAAGTCGGTACTTTTTCTGCCCCCTTCTGATGCCTATGTCAGAAGCTTTCTCTGTCTCCTTTATACTTTAATAAAACTTTATTACACAAAAGCTCTGAGCAATCAAGCCTTGTCTCTGGCCCTGGACTGAATTCTTCTCCTCCGGGGGCCAAGAATCCTGGTGTCTTCACGTGATTTAACAACAACCTTTCACAAAGAAATAGAGGAAAATAAGAGAATGGGAAATACTAGAGATGTCTTCAAGAAAATTAGAGATACCAAGGGAATATTTCATGCAACTGCTGCTGCTGCTGCTAAGTCCCTTCAGTCTGGTATGGACCTAACAGAAGCAGAAGATATTAAGAAGAGGTGGCAAGAATACACAGAGGCCCTGTACAAAAAAGATCTTCATGACCCAGATAATCACGATGGTGTGATCACTCACCTAGAGCCAGACATCCTGGAATGTGAAGTCAAATGGGCCTTAGGAAACATCACTATGAACAAAGCTAATGAAGGTGATGGAATTCCAGTTGAGCTATTTCAAATCCTGAAAAATGATGCTGTGAAAGTGCTGCACTCAATATGCCAGCAAATTTGGAAAACTCAGCAGTGGCCACAGGATGGACAAGGTCAGTTTCCATTGCAATCACAAAGAAAGGCAGTGCCAAAGAATGCTCAAACTACCGCACAATTGCACTCATCTCACACACTAGTAAAGTAATGCTTAAAATTCTCCAAGCCAGGCTTCAGCAATATGTGAACCATGAACTTCCAGATGATCAACCCGGTTTTATAAAAGGCAGAAGAACCAGAGATCGTATTGCCAACATCTGATGGATTATCAAAAAAGCAAGAAATTCCAGAAAACACATACTTCTGCTTTACTGACTATGCCAAAGCCTTTAACTCTGTGGATCACAATAAAATGTGGAAAATTCTTAAAGAGATGGGAACACCAGACCACCTGACTTGCCTCTTGAGAAACCTGTATGCAAGTCAGGAAGCAACAGTTAGAACTGGACGTGGAAAAACAGACTGGTTTAAACAGGAAAGAAGTACATCAAGGCTGTATATTGTCACCCTGCTTATTTAAATAATATGCAGAGTACATCATGAAAACGCTGGGCTGGAGGAAGCACAGGCTGAAATCAAGATTGCTGGGAGAAATATCAATAGCCTCAGATATGCAGATGACATCACCCTACTGTAGAAAGTGAAGAAGAATAAAGTACCCCTTGATGAAGGTGAAAAAGAAGAGTTAAAAGTTGTTTTAAAGCTCAACATTTAGAAAACTAAGATCATGGCATCCAGTCCCATCACTTCATGGCCAATAGATGGGGAAACAGTGGACACAGTGGTTGATTCATTTTTCTGGGCTCCAAAATCACTGCAGATGGTGATTGCAGCCATGAAATTAAAAGTTGCTTACACCTTGGAAGGAAAGTTGAGACCAATCTAGGCAGCATATTGAAAAGCAGAGACGTTACTATGTCAACAAAGGTCCGTGTAGTCAAGGCTATGGTTTTTCTAGTGGTCATGTATGGATGTGAGAATTGGACTATAAAGAAAGCTGAGCCCCGAAGAATTGATGCTTTTGAACAGTGGTGTTGGAGAAGACTCTTGAGTGTCCCTTGGACTGCAAGGAGATGCAACCAGACCATCCTAAAGGAAATCAGTCTTGAATGTTAACTGGAAGGACTGATTCTGAAGCTGAAACTCCAGTACTTGGCCACCTGGTGAAAAGAGCTGACTCATTTGAAAAGACCCTGATGTTGGGAAAGATTGAAGGCAGGAGGAGAAGGGGATAACAGGATAAGATGGTTGGATGGCATCACCAACTCAATGGACATGAATATGTGTGGACTCCGGGAGTTGGTGATGGACAAGGAGGCCTTCCCTGCTGCCGTTAATGGGCTCACAAAGAGTTGAATACGACTGAGCAACTGAACTGAACTGAAGTTGTTGCATATAGTGCCAGATATCTTTCCTTTTTTCCTTTTGGTATTCTTTGGTTTTGTTTTGATGGGCAGGACTTTTGTTTTTCCTTAGAAGATTTTCCACTCTGAATGTAGAGTCATAAGTCTGAATCTTAAAATCACTTAAGTAATGTGTTGTTATAGGTAGCTAGTCAACAACTTGATGCAGTTAGATTTATTAGTCTTTGTTCTCAATTTGTTCAGTTCAGTTCAGTCCTTCAGTTGTGTCTGTCTCTTTGCAATGCCATAGACTGCAGCATGCCAGGCTTCCCTATCCATCACCAACTCCCGGAGCTTTCTCAAGCTCATGTCCATCGACTTGGAGATGCTATCCATCCATCTCATCCTCTGTCTTCTGCTTCTCCTCTTGCCTTCAATCTTTTCTAATAACAGGGTATTTTCCAATGAGTCAACATGTTCAGTATGCATTCAGTCTCTTTTACAATGAACAAACATGAATTAAATTCCTCTCTGTCCCCACTGCACTCCCAATTCTAGGCCAGAAACAAAAAACTGCAGAGACTGAAGGCTGATAACAGCACATTGCTGTGGAGATTTTGTTCCCTCTTTTCTGGGGAGGTAAATAAAATTAGTTGCTAACATTAAAATCAGTATACTGTACATAAGTATCTAAACTTCTGATTCTCTTGAAAACATGCCCAACAGGCCTGCTTTCCAGCATGGGTGAAGTGGAGGAAAGGCTGCTCCCAGAGGTAAAGCCTGTGCTGCCCAAATTTCAACATGCCCACCTAGTCCTAGTATGATATCTCCTGCTTACTGGAGCCAGGAGTCAGTGAAAACCAGACTTCTAGCTCTCTTAAGATAAAGACTACTTTTGTCTTGATCAACTTTGACTTTGAAGCCTTTAACCCAGAACCTAGCACACAGTTCTTCCTTGTACGTTTGTTGGATGATATAAAATATCTTGTGGCTGCATATGACATTTCTTCCAATACTGAAACCATGCAATTGAAGTACTGTTCTGCCCTAAATCTTTGATGCAGCCTGGCATCATAGGTTCCCCTATGTCTGCCATTAGACCCACTACCTAGAGCCAGTTGTTTGTCCCCAGGCTGTCCCTAAAGTCTTCACTTTGCCATTTGACAACTTATCATCCTAGCAATGTCCTTGCCAACGAAGACAGCAATGCATATCTCATGAGGTGGCTAGGAAGATGACATGAAACCACACGTGTCGAACATGGCCCCAAGTATCCATTTTCATGATGATTTTGGCAGTTATTTCTCCAAGTAGGCAAGGTTCTCCATCTTCTTAGATGTCCATGCAGATCAGTTTGATTTTCCAGCCAAACTTCAAGGAAGAGATTACAGTTCAATTCTCTGTATTCTGAAAAGCTTCAAAGTCCATTCACCAAGAACACTGATGAAGGTAAAGATTTTATCAAGACCTTTGTGTTTTTTTTCAGATCTTTTAGTGGCCTAAAGGGGAAACCTAGGGTAGGTCAGAGCATATATAACTAGGGGATCCCAGTCACCACTACATGCTAAGAACCAAAACTTCCCTGAGTACTTGGAGCCAGGAAAGAAGCATGAAGTGGCTTGTGCTCCTCGGGCTGGTGGCCTTCTCAGAGTGCATAGTCAAGTATGTATGGGGACTGTATGTCACATCATATTCCTTTCTCGGATTTTTCTTTTCATCTGATTATTTTTCCACCCATCAGGTTTCAAGGGAATGGAATATTTCCCTAAGAGTCTTAAAGTTCAACTCTTACTTTTTGATAAATAACTTGCTAGAGGAACTGTGGATCGCAAGGTCTTGGTGTAAATTTGGGTTGCACAAATCTTGGGGTCCAGACATGTCATGACCTGTTCAAAATGCAACTCCTTGCAACTGTTCAGTGCACAGTTTATGCAGATGTTGATGTGGTCCTCTGGAATAGCACTTTTCTACATTTAATCAACATGTCCTCTTTTTTCCTGTCTATTTCAATGTGTATATGCCTATGTCTGCATCTCTGTATCACTGTCATTTATCTCTCCATCTCTTTGGAAGTCACTGGAAGTGTATTTCTCTTTGTGTTGTTTGCTTTTAATTGTTCATTTGACTCTTACTTCCTTCTCAAGCCTCTGAATTTCCCTTAATTGTTCCCTATATCTTGGATTTTTCTTTCAACTCTCTCTTCTCTTTCAACTTGGAGAAAGATACACTGTTTTATATACACTGATTTATATCTGATGAGCAGTGTGACCAGGGCCAACTCGGAAACCTCTTGTATTTCAAATTGCTCCCTTGTAAAAGAGGATAAGAGTCCCCCTTCTACCTCCTTCCTTGAGGTTCTTTGAGAAGGAATGAGTGGGATGCCAACAGCAATGCTAATGGCTGTCATTGTTGAGACTTCCTATTTATCAGGTACCTTATATCCATCACTTCGCTTATCCCCAATGTATTCTATTTGGAGGGTTTGTATTGTTACATTCCACCATTTTGCTGAAGGGGAGACTGAGACACCACATGGTCATATGGCTTACCCAAGATTGCAGAAAAGAATCTGTATTCAAAACTATGTCTTTGCCATGTTATATGCATAAAATTCTGATAATAATGTGCTTCATAAAAATGATTAGAAAACACACAGGGCCATTACAATGACAGTTATACCTTAACACTGACAGCTAATTCTAGCATCTTCTCTGTTTTCTTTGTCAAATGCTCGGTGAAAGAATACCTCTAAGGAGAGTGAAGACCATGAGAAAAACTCTCAGTGGAAAAAACATGCTGAACAATTTCTTGAAGGAGGATCCTTACAGACTGTCCCAGATTTCTTTTCGTGGCTCAAATCTAACTATTCATCCGCTGAGAAACATCAGAGATGTGAGTATTTGGGAAGGATGGTGCTCCACAGCGCCCCCTGGAGCTCCAGCCTAGCATGGGACTCATCTGGAGGTGCCAGATGGGATGTTGGGGTTGGGGTTCCTGCAGGAGGCAGAGACACTGGAAAAGAGGGACCCCACCCAGATGAGAAGGCACTCTCATCCTCAACTGTTGGTTTTTGTGACTGGGCCTGGCAATTACCAGGTGGCAGGTAAATATCCATTTTTGTGTCAAAGATGTGTCAGTTTGAGGGTGACTGTTCCTTCTGAACTAAGTGAGCCACTCAGTTACAGATGAATAGTGAACCATCACTGATCAGAAGGTAGAACCAACTGCAAAGCAATTGTGCATCCCCAGGTAAAGGAATTCAGGTTCCACAGATGCAAGAACGACAACAGAAAAAAGTTACTGAACCTGTATTCTGTGTATTGCCATAAGAATCTAATACAGTGCTTACTGTTTTTAGATTAGAAAAGGGCTTATTTTGTCTTCAAGAATGCCCATGCCAGCCTGAGAGATAGGCAAAGAGTAAATACATCTCAAATAAAACAGTCACCTGTGTGGTGTTGGTTGGATGTGGTCTGAGTTTAGAGGGAGTGGCTGGGGTTCATCAAGTAGGACATCCTGGAGAAGGGGGTGCTAAGGCTTGGTTTGAAGAGACTACAGAGCTTCTCAAATGAAGGCACCAGGACTTCCCTGGGTGTCCAGCGGTCCTGGAGGCCCACTGCTTATGCCTCTGGGCTTCCCAGGAAGGAGCTATGACTTCAACACCTGATCATAGACTCAATATCCTGCATACAATGTAGCACAGGAAAAATATATCAAATGCAGATACCTCTGTGACCAAAGTCTGTGAGCTGCATGGTGGTTAGAAAGTGGTCTCAAGAGATATGTGACACCCAGAGGGAGGCATCAATGTGGGAATAGAGGGTAGCCAGTTCTGCACTAACCCACTCCCTCCTTCTCCCTGTAGATCTTCTATGTTGGAAACATCACCATTGGAACACCCCCTCAGGAATTCCAGGTTATCTTTGACACAGGCTCATCCGACTTGTGGGTGCCCTCAATCGATTGCAACAGTACATCCTGTGGTGAGTACAGACACCCCCTACCCGGGCCATCTTTTACTTGCCCTGCTACCCTGTTTCCACCCTTGGCACCTGATGACACTCATCTCTTGTGTCTGCAGCTACACACGTTAGGTTCAGACATCTTCAGTCTTCCACCTTCCGGCCTACCAATAAGACCTTCACGATCATCTATGGATCTGGGAGAATGAAAGGAGTTGTTGCTTATGACACAGTTCGGGTAACAGTATAACATATGCTGGGTCAGGACTGGCTATAGAGTGACCATGGCTTGCAAAACAGATGCAGGACCATCTGGCAGGACCCTTCCTAGCCTAACTCCCATAGATATTGGCCATCTTATCCACAGGATCATGTCTCTGGGGAGGCAGTGCCCATGGTGACACACAAGCAAACAAATTAGCTAACCCAGAGAGTGGCTTGAGATGTGAACTTGCAGCTCCTCTGCCAATGAGCAGTTCAAGGTCCATTTATCTGGGAACAAGAAGGGATAAAGCACCCACTTTTATATTCACAGACTGTTCCAACCACTTTCAGGTGATAACTGGTTTAATTCTGCAGCAACTCCACAAAGCAGTTACTCTGATTAGCTCATAAGACATATGAGGAAACTGAGGTCAAGACAGCAAGGGCCTTGCTGAGAGCACACATGTGATAAAACGTGGAGTTAGGCTGGCTTTTCAGGGCTGAAGTTTCTGTGGGGTGTTTGGGGACATGATAAAACTGATGTGGGGGCCATGGGGGCAGTCAAGGGCTTCAGGTATCCAGAGTGGGAAACTGGAGGCCTGAGAAGTCAAGGGGCCTGATAAATGAGTTTTCACACTCGAGCACCCTTGAGAGTCTAATAAACATATGGCTTGCCTCCCCCAAAATACTTGAGTAGTTCCCCTCTCTCTCTTTCTCTCTCATACACACTCACAGAAATACACACATATCCCCAAAAGTGAATTCCCCAGGCAGTAATTTCATAGAACTCTGCAAGCAAGACTGAGTTTTTGGCTTCTGTCTTCCTGGACAGATGCAGAGTCCACAGTACCTTACAGAGAATGCAGTCCATTCCTGTCATTAGGTCACAGTGATGCCAAAGAGAAGGCTATCTTGCTCTTGATTGTTTTGTCCATAAGGTGGCATCAATGGGACCTGTCCTGACTCTTGGTTGCCCCACTTGTACAGGAGCCACGAGGCCAATTTAACTCACGCAGGTGGTGTTTTTCAGAGGGGCAGATGTTTTAAAATTCACAGCCTCTCTCAAATAGAACCTAAATTCCCCTTCTACCTTGCTCTAACCATCTGTGGGCAACCAAACACAGAGCCCAGCCTCAATTCTTCTCTGAGGATCTAATGGCAATGCACCCCAGGCCAGTCCTAGCCCCACTTCACATATCTGTAAGTGGGAACACTCTTCTCTCCCACAGATTGGGGACCTTGTAAGTACCGACCAGCCATTCGGTCTAAGCATGGAGGAATACGGGTTTGCACACAAAAGATTTGATGGCATCTTAGGCTTGAACTACCGCAACCTATCCTGGTCTAAGACCCTCCCCATCTTTGACAAGCTGAAGAATGAAGGTGCTATTTCTGAGCCTGTTTTTGCCTTCTACTTGAGCAAGTAAGTCTGAGATGGACAATTCCTTTCTCCAAATTAGCTGTAAGATGCTTTCAGTTGCATGAAAATTATAGAACACTTGATAAAAGTATCCTGAGAGTAATATAACCAAGGACAACTATGACCCCAGGGCCCTACCTGGCTTCACCACTGGTTTTTATAAATAAAATTTTATTGGAACACAACCCTACTCCTGGGCTCAAGACCAGTAACTTGGTCTAGGGGCGGGGGTGAGTGAGGAGGAATGCAAATGGAAGGCAACAGGAAACAAGTTGAAGGAAAAGACATTAGTATTTGCTTATGAATTTGATCAGGAAGGAAGGAGAAGGATGGTGGATATCTTTCCTTCCTCATTAGCATTTCACTGGGAAACCAGGACCAGCTACCCAATTTGTAGGAGCCAGTGAGAAATGAAAGTGTGGGACACAAAAGTGTGGGACCCCTTGTTCAAGAAATATGAGGCATTTCAAGACAGGGAGAGGAGAAGTGGGGTCCCTTCTGAGTGTGGAGCCCTTTGGACAGTGTAGGTCACAGGCCAGTGGAGCCAACTCTGGGTGATGCGAACCCACACCCTTAGGATTCCCAGGCCTTGATTTTCCTGAAAAATGAAAAGGAGGACACGAGGAAAGCCAAAACACTTCAGCAATCTGTCCTATGATGGTGTCTGAGCACTCAGGTTGCTGGAGGTCCAGGGCGTCTTCAGAAGACATAGGGGATGGAGCTCAGACATGTGATTCAGCTTCTAACCTCCTCTGTGCCACTCATGAGACATTAACAGACTTCAATCTGGATCTAAATCTCTCCTAGACGCTATTTCTGCATCTGTACATTGGGACCTTATTAGGGTGTTGATTGTTGGATAAGCACAGCTCTCAGACAGTGCTGTTGTTACTGTCCTCCAAGGATCCCCCCTTACTTCTCTCTACAGAGACAAGCGGGAGGGCAGTGTGGTGATGTTTGGTGGGGTGGACCACCACTACTACAAGGGAGAGCTCAAATGGGTACCATTGATCCGAGCAGTCGACTGGAGTGTACACGTAGACCGGTAAGCCTCTCCCTCTGAGGGTCAGCCCAAGTGATGCTCCCACTAATGTACAAGGACACAGGCAGACACACACAAATACATTCTCAGACACAGTCACAGAGACATATACAGCACCTTCAACGACAGAGACAGAAACACAGACACATGGAAACACACAAGCAGACACATATAAACATACACAGAGACACATAAAAACATGCATAGCTAGTCAGAGACACACAAGCACAAACAGAAACACATACAAACAAACACACAAGCACATATATAATCCCCAGGCCTTCTGAGCAAGGCTCTGACCAGGGTCCTAAAAGGGTCCAGAAAGGTCTGTGCAGCCGGGAGAGGGCTGCACCTACTGCCCTTTGAGGTGGGGAGCATGGTTAGAGGACTCTACAGTGTGGTGAACAGAGGATCAGGGAGTATTTCTCCAGCTTGAACAGAGTTATGATAAGATGACCAACTGCCCAGGGCTACCTAGGACATAGGAAGTTCTCAGTACAGATAAATGTCATTTTAAAAACAGGGACAGTCCTGAGAAAATGGGGAAAACTGGTCTTCTTAGGGAGCAGCTACCCAGCAGTGGAGAGGGGTTGGCTGCAGTCTTGAGACGTTAAAGCAACTAATTAAAAAGGCACCCCATGTTCATGGGCACACAGTGGGGCAGGGGCTATAACAGAGAATCAGGAAAGTGGGATCCAGGAGTGACCTGAGGACAAGAGGCATAATTGATAGGATTCTGTGTGATACCTTCAGACAAAAGCTGACTTATCCTTTGGAGTTTCTGTGGGCTAGTCATGTATTTCCTGGCCAGGGTCTCAGGGTCTGAGCTGGTTGTAGGAGCAGTTCTGGGAGACACCCTCTCCCAGAGGAGTCCCTCTCTCCCCCTACTATGAGAATCTGCTGCTCCTGTGAATCTCCATCTTCACTCTGTGTGTGACCTGTTATTTGTTCCCCATCAGATACAGCTCTCTTGATGTTTCTTATTGTTTTCTCAGTCTTCATTCACTCATTGAACAGATAAGCATTGGACAACCACTGTGTGCCAGGCACTTTAGGGAGGCAAGGAGAATAAAACTCGCCCTCACATTTAAGAAGGCAGATGTACGTGAAGTGATTCACCCACATAGTGAATTGTGACTTTGGTACATGCTAGACATGAGGAGGAGAAGGCAATGGCAACCCACGAAAGTACTTTGCCTGGAAAATCCCAGGGACAGCAGAGCCTGGTGGGCTGCTCTCTATGAGGTCACACAGAGTCAGACACGACTGAAGTGAGTTAGCAGCAGCAGCAGCAACAGTCATGAGGAAGGGTCTACAGAGATGACCAAGACAGGAGACTGATAAACACCAGGTGAAAGAATTCTTGAAAACAATACAGTTAAGCTGGAATCTGGAAGATGAGAAGAAATTTGCTAATCAAAGGGGAGTAGAGTCTTTTAGAAAGAAAAACCAGCTTGGGTCAAGGTACAAAAGATCCTGGTGTGTTCAAGTACTCCATTTGAGGATGTCAGGAAAGGTGCTGTGTCGAGAGCAAAGGAAAAGAGGGCAAAAGATGAAGGGCTGCTTAGGAGACAGTCGGGAAGGGGGCAACTCTGGGGAGACTCAGAGTGACCTTGATGCCCGCTTTCTTCCATTGTCTTTCAGCATCACCATGAAAAGAGAGGTTATCGCTTGTTCTGAAGGCTGTGCAGCCCTTGTGGACACTGGGTCATCAAATATCCAAGGCCCAGGAAGACTGATTGATAACATACAGAAGCTCATCGGGGCCACGCCACGGGGTTCCAAGGTGAAGGGTCATGCCCCAGGGTCACTCCCAGTCTCCACACACAACAAGGATCTCCAGGGCCAACCTCTCACCCTCTCTCTCTAACAGTACTACGTTTCATGTTCTGCGGTCAATATCCTGCCCTCTATTATCTTCACCATCAACGGCGTCAACTACCCAGTGCCAGCTCGAGCCTATATCCTCAAGGTGAGGGGACAATACTGAGGGTTGGTTCTCAAACTGGAACTTGCAGGAACCCTTGGGCTGCTGTTGGGAGGAGGGCGCCCTCTGGAGGCCATGTCACACTATTGCAGATGCTGCTGAGCCCAGTGGCTGGGCCAGCGCCTCCCACAAAACCAAACACTTGAGAGTAATGGGCTGTGTGGGACACTGATCTTCCTGAAATAAATGTGGAGA
This sequence comes from Bubalus kerabau, assembly GCF_029407905.1. NCBI lineage: Eukaryota > Metazoa > Chordata > Mammalia > Artiodactyla > Bovidae > Bubalus > Bubalus kerabau. The sequence continues at coordinate 13,903,884 of NC_073628.1, forward strand.
TACCACACCATATGGCATGGTGGGAGTCAAGGAGAGGGGAACACTACGATCCTCAGTCCTCAAAGAGCTTCAATTCAATCCGAACCCTTAGGTGCATGAACATGAAATTCAGTTCTAGCAGTCCCTGAAATAGGCCATGTTACAAGGAGAATGGCTGGGGACAGTCCCAGTGTGATGTCCCTGCATAAGTTAACAGTCTGCCTTCCCTTCTCAAGATTTTTCTGGTTTGAATGATAAATTACATGGTCAGCCTAGTCCTAGCCTGCATCTTCCCCTTGCTCTGGACAGGTGCCTCCTTTGTCAGTTGGGATATCCGACCCCTCTGTGGGGAGGTTGGATAATAAGATGAATAAAGGGTGCAGAGTGACTGCTCAGCCCCAGCAGAGGGAGGAGGCTTCATGTCAGCTCCCTGTGAGAGTTCAGAGCTGGCTGATGGACTCAAAGAAGGCTTTGAGGAAGAGAGGGAATTTCAGGAATTCTAAAACGACAAACTCATTGAGCCATTTTGAGGGTTGCTTGATTAAGGCAAAAGTGCACTGGATTCCATGCAAATGGCATCTCAAGGTGGTCTGCACTGGGTCAAGGTGGTCTGCACTGGGGCACTGGGGACCTACTAGGGCTGATGAGGACTATGGACTGACCACTGGGGATGGGGAACCAGAGTACATTACCCAACCAAGCCTGGAGTGGCCAAAGAGGGTGAGTGTGGGCTGAAGGAGGCTTCTCAGAGTTCCTGGGTTAAGTCTTCAAGAATGTGTTGTGGGCACTGCTGTATTTAAGATGGATAACCAATAAAGAGTTACTTTGTAGCATAGGGAACACCGCTTAGTTATATGACAGCCTGGATGGGAGCGGTGTCTTTGGGACCAGGATACCCGGATACATATGGTTGAGTCCCTTTACTGTCCACCTGAAGCTCAGAATATTGTTGATCAGCTATACTCCAATACAAAATAAAGTAGTTTTTTTTTTTTAATAAAGTACGGATTTGGGGGATGGAGGAGGAGAACCAGCATTCTATGCAGAGAAAACAAGGAGCAGGAGTCAGAAGGAAAGAAACAGGGAGTGACGGGAACTATGGACACACTTGTTCTTTTCGAAAAAATCATATTGAAGTGTGGCTAATCTTCAATGATGCATTAAGTTCTGCTGCACAACAGTGTGACTCAGTTATACACATAAAAATATATTTTTTTCCTATTCTTTTTCATGTGGTTTATCACTGAATATTGAATATAGTTCCTGACGCTCTACAGTAGGACTTTGTTGTTTTTCATTCCTCTGTTTCCCCAACTCCCAGTCCTCCACTCACCACACTCTCCTTCATGATAAACTGATGTCTTGGCCCTCTTTGGTTTTGGATGAACTCTCATATCCCCTGCTGCTGAGAAAACCCCTTGATAGTTACTAAAAGAGGGAAATAAAACAAAGAATTTTGCTGGGTCTGGATATTGGGGGGAGTCACCGGTAAGGGTTCATGCTGACTGGTGTGTGTCTTTGACTTCCCCAGGATTCTAGAGGCCACTGCTATACCACCTTTAAAGAGAAAAGAGTGAGGAGATCTACAGAGAGCTGGGTCCTGGGTGAAGTCTTCCTGAGGCTGTATTTCTCAGTCTTTGATCGAGGAAATGACAGGATTGGCCTGGCACGGGCAGTGTAAATGCTTGGAGTGGTTCAGGAATCAATAAGGCCACTCCTAACACACACTCACTCACATTTTGGGCACTCCTGCCCAGGATGCTGGTGAACTGTATTTGGTGTTCTGTACACCCTATTCTCAGTAAAGAATAAAGGGTTTCACTCTTAATAGTGCTGAAACAAAGGTTGCTTCTGTTTGTGTCTGGGTGTGAGGAATCTAGAACCAAGTCTGAATCAAAATTGAGAGGAGCCCTACTCCAACAGGCTTCAAGGAATAGGGAGACTCATTGAAATGATTCTGGGAATCCAGGATACAAGAATCAGAGCAAATACAAAGATCTCAGTGACTGGACCCAAGAAATCAGAAGTCATCAATTCTCTCTCACCCTCGCTATTTCCCTTCTGTCTACTTTGATGGTCTTAGCCTGGCAACTTTTTTTCTTTAGGCTTCTACACCTAGTCAGGGAGTTCAAGCTACCTGCCCTAGGGTTTTAAATCCTGAAGGCATCACCTAGTAAGGAAAAAAGATTGCAGACATCAGAGTTCAAGGGTGTTCTCTGAATCGCCCACCTCAGTTCACATGTACAGCCCTAGATCAGCCATCCTGGCAGGGGCATGGGGTCTTATGACTGGCTTTACATGGTCTTTGTCCCTGACCCAGCAACACACATGATTGTCAATTTCCTCCAGAACTACATGACTGATGCTGGGGAGAGGCAGCCCCAAGGATAGCAACTGGCAGATGGTCTAGGCCATGCAGGAGTTTGTGATGACCCACCAACTCCACCACCTCCTCATTCAGAGGAATTATAAGGGGTAATGAAACAGACTCTCTTCATCCCATCTCAGATAAACTTATCACTGGGCTTCTCCTCCAGGGGATTTTGGGTGAGGTACTTCATGCAGAGCTGGTTCCCTCTTTTTCCCACACCCCAGTCACCAGCTCTCTGCCACATATGCCTGCTCTGTCCTTTCCAGCCCTACTTGGTAAGTGGTGGCCCCAGTGGATCCCTGAGCCATCCCCCTCCTCCAGGGCCCAGAATCCCCCTTCCTTGGCCTCCAATGCTGTTGAGGAGAATGCAACGCATGTATCGGTGAACCCAGGGTACACAGAGCCTTCAGCCTTTCTGAGCTTCCTCTAGGGCTGGAGCTACAAACTATTTGCTTGGAGCTGCCATGGTTAAGCTCTTTTGAAGTGGAAGAATCCATTCTTTCCACCTGGAGGCCCTTAGTACATGGCTCAGCTAAGAGAGCAAGGGTCACAGGTTGATTTCCTTTCAGATTGACTAGTTTGATCTCCTTGGTTTATAAGGGACTCTCAAGAATCTTCTCAAGCACCACAGTTCAAAAGCTAAATTCTTGGGCATTCACCCTTTCTTATGGTCCAGATCGCTCATCTGTATGTGATTACTGGAAAAAAATAGTTTTGACACTACAGACCTCTGTAGCAAAGTGAGTCTCTGCTTTTTAATACACTGTGCAGGTTTTTCATAGCCTTTCTTCCTTCCAAGAAGCAAGTGTCTTTTAATTTTGGGCTGCAGTCAAGCTCCATTGTGGTTTTGGAGCCCAAGAAAATAAAATCTGCCACTGTTTCCACGTTTCCCTCATCAATATGCTATGATGTGGTGGGACCAGATGCCATGAATGTTGAGTATATTTTTGTGAAGAGTTTTTGAATATTAAGTACCGGGGTCCAGCCCCGGTTGGATCCAGGAATTCCCTCAGGATGACGGCTTCGGCGATTAGAATAGCAAAGCAAAGAGTTTTTAGAGACTCATTATAACTGGTTTACATGGAAAATCAATATAACCCGTGACACCAGGTTTGCTCTGACCACAGAGGCCACAGGCACTCTCTTTAATCACTGAAGGTGCCCCACCTTGGGCACCTTCTCAAGTGGGTCTTAGAAGCCCAGGCAAGTAATTGGTCTCAGAGGACCTCCGCGCTCCAATTATTTTGGCCTGAAGGAAGATCAGAAAAGGAGGAAAAGAAAACAAGAAAGAACTACACGGGGAGACCAACCTTTGAGCAAGGCCCATAGCTTTATTTTCAAAGAGAGCTTATTTAACTTAAGTTGTGCATAGAGGATAATAGGAGGTGTGAAATCATGCAAAGTCAGCAGTCTTTGATCCTTATCAAGACCAGGCTTCCTTTTCTGCAAACTTATTGTATACAAATGGTTTAGGTGATTTACATCATCTTCTGGCGAGAAGGCCTGTTAACATTTTATGACTCTGATAAAGGTTTGCCAACCATAAGACTTATTTTCTCTAAGAGTAATTATTTTAAAGTTTGGCGCCATTTTCCAAAGGTGTTAGATAAGGTTGCATTCCTAAAGGGCAGAGGTGCAGTGGGTTTACAACAAGGAAAGAATTTATTACCTTAAGGGTCTAAAGTTGTTAGTACCAAGGCCACTACTTATTTTTTCTATGTACCAACTATATTAATTAATACACTTCCAAGGATACAATACAGGGATGTGGAAACTTGGCAGCAAGCATTGGCTCAACAATGAAATCTTCTACTAGTTCTAACAATTTCTAACTCTCCAAGAGGCTCTATACTATTTGAATATCTTAAGCTTCCCATGCCTCTCACAGTTGGGAGACTGTAAACAATCCTATGAGTAGCTGTAGGAGTCCAGGTAAACCTGTCAGGCAAGTTAGAGAGCCATCTGAGGGGTTTGGATTAAAACACTCCTGTTATGCCCAGGAGGCTAATTAGCTAGGGCTCTAAGTTGATTTCCTTCAGAGAAAAGGTGGTCAGGGATAGCTCCCTGTTAATGTCAGAGGAGGTAGTGAAAGTCATAAAATAGTAAAACAGACAGATTCTGGTATTGGGGTAGACACTCAGGCAGATCCAGGGGGACCCCTCGAGCCCTGACTGGCCTTTGCATATCAGGCCTCTCCACATGACCTTTGTCATGGGTGGGAACTACTGTGCTGGCTCCTGGCAGTTGAGTTTTAAGCCAGTTTTTGCATCTGCTATCTCATCAAGAGGCTCTTTAGTTCTTTTTTGCTTTCTGCCATTAGGGCAGTGCCATCTTCATATCTGTGGATGTTCATGTTTCTCACAGCAATATTTATTCCAGCTTGGGATTTATGCAGTCCAACATATCAAATGATGTATCCTATATAGAAGTTAAATAACCAGAGTGAGAATGTACACCTTGTCACACTTCTTTCCCAGTTTTAAATCTTTCAGTTGTTCCGTGTCTGATTCTAACTGCCACTTTTTGACCTACATACAGACTTTTCAGGAGACAGGTAAGGTGATCTGGGACTCCCATTTCCTTAAGAATTTTCCACAGTTTGTTGTGGTCCTTTATGTGAAAGGCTTTAGCATAATCAGTGAAGCAGATGGAAATGTTTTCTGGGATTCCCTTGCTTTCTCTATGATCCAATGGATGTTGGCAATTTGATCTCTCATTCCTCAAACCAGTTTGTACATCTGGAAGTTCTCAGTTCATGTAGTGTTGAAGCTTAGCTTGAAGGATTTTGAGCATTACCTTGCTAGCAAGTGAGATGAGCACAAATGCATGATAGGTTGAACATTCTTTGGAATTGCCTTTCTTTTGGATTGGAATGAAAATTGACCTTTTCCAGCACTGTGGCCACTGCTGAGTTTTCCAAATTTGCTGACATATTGAATGCAGCACTTTTACAGCCTCATTCTTTAGGAATTTTAAATAGCTCAGCTGGAATTCCATCACCTCTCCTATCATTGTTTGTAGTGATGCTTCCTAAGGCCAATTGACTTCATACTCCAGTATATCTGGCTTAACATGAGTGACGCAAGCATCATCCCTATCCCAGTCTTTATGACCATTTTTGTACAGTTCTTCTGTGCATTCTTGCCACTTCTTAATCTCATCTGCTTCTGTTAAGTCTCTGACTTTTCTGACCTTTATTGTGCCCCATCCTTGCATGAAGTGTTCCTCTGGTAGCTCCAATTTTCCTGAAGCGATCTATACTCTTTACATTCTGTTATTTTCCTCTAATTTTTGCAGTGTTCACTTAAGACTTTATTATATCCCCTTGCTACTCTCTGGAAGTCTGCATTCCATTCAGTATATCTTTCCCTTTCTCCTTTGCTTCTCTTATTTTCTCAGCTGTTTTTAAGGCCTCCTCAGGCAATCCCTTTTCCTTCTCACATTTGTTTTTCTTGGGTTTGGTTTTGGTGACCACCTCCCATACAATGTTACAAACCTCCATCCATAGATCTTCAGGCTTCCAGACCTAATCCCTTGAATCTATTTTTCATCTCCACTATCAAATCATCAGGGATTTGATTTAGGTCATAGCTGAATGTTCTACTGCTTTTCCTTACTTACTTCAATTAAATCTGAATACTGCTTGCTTCTGCCTAAGCATTGTTGCCAGATCACCACCCACCACTCCCAGTGGGTGTGGAGCAAAAACACACAATTTGAGGACTGTTACTCTGGGTTTATGCTTGGCTTTTCACATGCTTAGCTGTGTGACCTTGATCAAGTCCCTTAACCTCAGTTTTTTCATCTGGTCAATAGGCACGATGATAGTAATTCCACCTCTAGATGCATATGTGCCTGCTAAGAACAAGTGGCCCTGAGAGAGCTTACTTGGTTCCTGAGTCTGGAAAAAGTAAGAATTATTCTGCCACCTAGGGAGATGGCAATCTTCTGTTTAGAGGTTATGGTTGCCAACTCCAAGGCTAAATACTGATTCAAGCCAAATGACATCTATCTCTGAACCTGACCCAGAACCCTGACTGAGCCAACGATTCTGTTTTTTTGGCCCCAACAAGAGCTAAATCATTACTGGCTCAGATTTCTCCCTTCCCAAGCTTACCAGTCAGCCTTTCCTTGTCAACTACTTCTAGCCTGAAATCGCACTGCAAGGAGAATTGTAAGGCTGTTGGTCCCTTTTTGGTTTCCCACATCTCCAGCATAGCAAGAAGTACCTGAAATGGCTACTTGTCATAGCAACAGCTATGGCAACCTGTACAGTCCAATCTCAGCCTGTTAAATGAAACTGTCCACATTTGGACCCTCATGTTTAAATTACCTACAGTTGCCTTAGAAACCTTCCTATGCTTGATGTTTAATGACCAAATATGTGTGAAATTAATCTAGTTTTCTTTCCCAAGCATGATTTCAACCATTCAATGAAGTAAGCAGACATTTAGTCATCTAATTTTCCACAGGAATTGACAAAAGCAAACCACCCATCCATTTCTTGCTTGCCCCAAAACAACATTGAAGTGATCTGCTGAAACAATGTGATACATTGGCATGTACACTCCAGAAGGGACACTTTTTCTGGATCCGTTTTCCACCTAGTGCCAGATGTCTACCACAAGCCTCACACTCCAGAAGCCGGTCACCTGGTTTTTGCAGACTCAGCCCACTCCAGATCTCTTCGACATCCTTCAGTAAAATCTAGAGAACAAACTCAGTCAAAGCTCACTCTCCTGCAGAAAACAGTTTTTTGTTTTTTTAGAAAACAATTTTTGGTAACACATTCAAAATCTTGTGCTCCTTGTTTGGATTCAAGGACCTGCACCAGAGGATGGGAAGCCTCCCCTTCCAACTAAATCTTTCTCCACTCCAACCAGGACCAGAGCCTTCACTGGACCCTGTCTCCTCATTGGTATCGTTCAGTTGCTAAGCCATGTCTGACTCTTTGTGATTACATGTTTGGCAACAAAACAGGCCTCCCTGTCTTTCACTATTTCGTGTAGTTTCCTCAAACTCATGTCCTTTGAGTAGGTGATGCCATCTCATATTCTCATCTGTCTCCCTCTGTCCACAATCTTTCCCAGTATCAGGGTCTCTTCCAAAGAGCTAGGTCTTGACATCATTGGCCTAAGTGTTGGAGCTTCATCTTCATCATCATTCCTTCCATTGAATATTGCTCTACCACTCCCAAAACAAAAGTCATTTTTCCAATCACCTAACAGTATTGAACACTAATAAAGTTTAATAGGAGTCGGATCTGGTCCTCTGAAAAATCCCAGCACTGCCTCCCTGCCTTTGTCTTACCATTCTTTCCACCTGGCATAGAATTGTTTCCCTACAGCTTCTCCAGCTTGAAATGGCCTGCTGACCCAAAATTGTCAGCTATCCAGGAATTGTTCCTTCCTCCTTCCTTAAAGACTTCTGCCTGATCCCTGATTGTCCTCTGTACATCAGTTCAGTTCAGTCTCTCAGTCATGTCCACTCTTTGCTATATCATGGGGTGCAGCATGCCAGGCTTCCTTGTCCATCACCAACTCCCAGAGCTTGCTCAAACTCATGTTCATCAAGTTGATGATGCCACCCAACAATTTCGTCTTCTATCTTCCCCTTTGCCTCCTGCTTTTAACCTTTCCCAGTATCAGGATCTTTTATAATGAGTCAGTTCTACCCATCAATTGGCCAAAATAATAGAGGTTCAGCTTCAGCATCGGTCCTTCAAATTAATATTCAGGACTGATTTCCTTTAAGATGGACAGGTTGGATCTCCTTGCAGTCCAAGGGACTTTCAAGAGTCTTGTCCAGCACACAGTTCAAAAGCATCAATTCTTTGGCGCTCAGCTTTTTTTATGGTCCAACTCTCACATCCACTCAAAACTTCTGGAAAAACCATAGCTTTGATTCTACAGACCTTTGCTGGTAAAGTAGTAATGCCCATGCTTTTTAGTATTCTGTCAAAGTTTCTCATAGCTTTTCTTCCAAGGACCAAGTGTTTGTTTTGTTCTGTTTTTTTTTTTTTTTTTTTTTTTTTTCCACTGCTGCAGTCACTATCTGCAGTTATTTTGGAGCCCAGGGAAATGAAGTCTGTCACTGCTTTCATTGTTTCTCCATGTATTTGCCATGAAATAAGGGAACTGGATGCAGTGATCTTTGTTTTTTGATCTGTACGTACCTAATCAAGACCATTCCCAATAAAATGAAATGCAAAAAGGCAAAATGGTTGTCTGAGGATGCCTTAGAAATAACATAGAAAATAAGACAAGCAAAAGGCAAAAGGGAAAAGAAACACATGCCAATCTGAATGCAGAGTTCCAAAGATAACAAGAAGAGATTTAAAAACAAAGCCTTCCTAAGTGATCAGTGCAAAGATATAGAGGAAAACAATAGAATGGGAAAGACCAGAGATCTGCTCAAGAAAATTAGAGGTACGGAAGGATCCTTTCATGCAAAGATGGGCCAAATAAAAGACAGTAATCGCATGGACCTAAGAGAAGCAGAATATATTAAGAAGAGGTTGAAAGAATATGTAGAAGAACAATTCAAAAAGGATATTAATGACCCAGATAACCACGATGGTGTAATCACTCACCTAGAGCTAGACATCCTGAAATGTGAAGTCAAGAGGGCCTTACTAAGCATCACTACACATAAAGCTAGTGGTTGTGATGGAATTGCAGTTGAGCTATTTCAAATCCTAAAAGATGATGCTGTTAAAGTACTGCAATTAATACACTAGCATTTTTGGAAAACTCAGCAGTGGCCTCAGGACTGTAAAGGTCGTTTTCATTGCAATCCCAAAGAAAGGTGATTTCAAAGAATGTTCAACTACCACACACTTGCAGTCATCTCACATGCTACCAAAGTAATTTCTTCAAGCAAGTCTTCAACAGTACATGAACTGTGAAATTCCATATGTGCAAGTTGGATTGAGAAAAGGCAGAGGAACCAGAGATCATACTGCCATCATCCATTGGATCATAGAAAAAGCAAGAGAATTCCCGAAATATACCTACCTCTGCTTTATTGACCATGCAAAAGCCTTTGACTGTGTGGATCACAACAAACTGTGGAAAACTTACAGAGACTTGAATACCAGACCATCTTAACTGCCTTCAGAGAAGTCTGTATGCAGGCCAAGAAGCACTAGGTAGAGCTGAACGTGGAACAGCAGACTGGTTCCAAATCAGGAAAGGAGTATGTAAAGGCTGTATATTGCCACCCTGCTTGTTTAAAGTATATACTGAGTACCTCATGTGAAACGCCCAACTAGATGAAGCACAAGCTGGAATCACGGTTGCTGGGAGAAATATCAATAACCTCAGATATGCAGAAAAGAGCACTCTCATGGCAGAATATGAAAAGAAACTAAAGAGCCTCTTGATGAAAGTGAAAGGGGAGAGTGAAACATCTGGCTTAAACTCCACATTCAGAAAATGAAGATCATGGCATTTGGTCCCATCACTTCACAGCAAATACATGGTGAAACAATGGAAACAGTGAGAGACTTTATTTTTAGGGGCTCCAAAATCACTGCAGATGATGACTGCAGCCATGAAATTAAAAGATGCTTGCTTGTTTGAAGAAAAGTTATGACAAGCCTAGCAGCATTTTTAAAAGCAAAGACATTACTTTGCTGAAAAAGTTCAGTATAATCAAAGCTATTTTTCCAATTGTCATGTATGGATGTGACAGTTGGAGCATAAAGAATGGTGAGTAATGAAGAATTGAAGGTTTTGAACTGTGGTGTTGGACAAGACTCTTGAGAGTCCCTCGGACTACAAGGAGATCCAACAAGTCCATGCTAAAGGAAATAAATCTTGAATATTCATTGGAAGGATCGATGCTGGAGCTGAAACTCCAATACTTAGGCCAACTGATGTGAAGAACTTACTCATTAGAAAAGACCCTATTACTGGGAACGATTGAAGGCAGGAGGAGAGGAGGATGACAGAGGATGAGATGGTTGTTGGATGGCATCACTGACTCGATGACATGAGTTTGAGCAAGATCCAGGAGTTGGTGAAGGACAGAGAAGCCTGGCGTGCTGCAGTCCATGGTGTTGCAAAGAGTCAAACATGACTGAGTGACTGAACTGAACTGAACATACCCCATAGCAAATGCTATTTGTAACTGTCATGTTTCTCCAGCAAGACAGGGCTCCCCAAAGCCCCATATCCCTAGTTAGTCTGCATCCATGCACAGAAGTCACTGCCTAGCATTCACAAGGCATTCATGAGTTCTGATTGCAGGGGGACCTCCATTTTGGTAGACATAGAGGAGCAAAGGACACATTTATTCTCCTGTCTCAAACAACTTGAAAATAGAAGAGATAAATTAAAGAGCAGTTTTTTACATCAAATGTCAAGCAGCAGAGAATGGATTCCTGAGGCGGGGAGCAAGCAAGGTGAGTTCTACAATTGCCCAAACTCTATAAATAGTTTCCAACACATACATGGAAGGGCTATCTAGGCAGAGACACACAGTCTCCCCAAGAAGACAGATTTGAGACTCTAGATAGTTAGAGTCCATAGGAGAGAGCTACACACAGAGAAATGTGCAAGTGTACAGGTGATACCCTTCCAGTTTTCAGCAGAGAGTCAATAGTACTGGTCAGGATTATAGGGAACAATCCTTGAGTCTCAAATTGCAGCAAGTCTAATGGTGTCCCCACCCACCAGCATGGAAATTACTCATAATCCCCATGACATCAGTATGGCCCTGAAGACAATACTGCCTTACTAGTGGGGAATAGTAAACCTGGTTTAAAGGCTGGTCTTCTATTAGCTAAAAAACCTGAACAGCAAACCTTCAAAAAATACAATTGTTTCCAAGAAATTAACAGTGTCTGCAAACAGTGCCATGAATAATTTATAAAAATTAAGAATATCCAGCATCCAAAGGGTAAAAATTGCCATATCCAGTATCTATCCAAAATGAGGGGAAAATCAATTAGTAAAAACACAGCTAAAATATACATTACATAATTAACAAGGAAGGACATTAAAATGCTTCCTAGAATAATAATTTTTATAGTCATGAAGCTGAAGAATATTGAGTATGTTAAATAGAGACATGGAAAATAGGAATGAAAAGACTGTGGGGAAAATATTGATTGTGCATCACAGAGATTTGAAACAACTTTAAGAATACTAACATATATGTAAATGGAATCCCACAGGAAGTAAAAGAAGGAGAATAGAGAAAAGAACTACATAATTACTGGCTGAAAATTTTCCAGATATGATGAAAGCTTTAAACCCATTAACACAGAAGTTCAATTAATTCGAGGACAAGAGATAGGACAACTATTCAAAGGTGCATGATAAGTCATTGTTTAAAACAATCAACCAAAGAAATGTAACCAGAAGGAAAAACAGACACAATAGAACAAATATGGGAAAGACAGCAGATTAGGCATATGAAACAATGTTAGCCAGAGGACACTGGCACCATATCTTAAAATGCTAAGAGAAATATAATTGACTCAGAATTCTAAGCCCAAGAAAAATACATATCAAAAACAAGATAAAATACTTTATCAGACGTACAACAACTATGAGACTGCATCACCAGCAAACAACCAATGAAACAAGAAATTATTTTAACCAGGGCTGAAACGTGAGATCTCCATGATTCTAGCCATCTCCATCCTTCAAAAGACCTTGATAAGGACAAACAAATATTAAAGTAGAAATAGTCATTGTGTTTCTACCCAATTCTAGAAAGTATTGCTAACTCCTCAGTTCTGGATCTTGAAATGCTGGTGGACTAGATGGAGAAGTGATGTGAACAGAAATAAGCAAGGTGAGACAGGCAGGTCAGAATTTGAGGTAACAAAGACAAGGTATTTAGAAGCTGAAGAGTGGAGAGAGATTTGGGACCTGAGTTGGAAAAGCAGTTTTCAAAACAAATTGGGTCCTGTGGTGTGTATAATCCTCACTTCAGTCCGTAGAAGATCTTTACTGACCAGTCTGCCTCTTTTTTCTGGAGCACAGTTCAGGTCCATCTAGCTGTTTCTCATTGCTGTTCCTTTCTCCTGGCTCTCACACTGTGCCCAGCCATTCAGCCTAATCCATTTAGAAAAGGTTTGTTCTTTCAGGCAAGCAATGCAGGCTACCTACAAAATGATCTATTCTCTGCTTCTCTTTCAAAACTGAAAATAGTTTGTTATATAGCCATGAGCCCAGTAACTACAGGACTGCATTTCCTACCCACCTGTGCTCTTAGTCATGACTGGTGACTGAGATGCAAGCAGATCTGTAAGAGGGATTTCTTTAAAGACTGCTTTCAAGGAGCTGAATTAGCTGAGAGATTGGACTCTTCCCTTCCCTACTTTCTTCCTAACTGTTGTCTGGATTTAAGTTGTGATGGCTGGAATTCCTGCAGTTGTATTTTGGACAATCATGTAACCTAGGAGATGGATACCCCCCAAGCTCTGGCTGGCCCACCTGCAGCTTTGTTTCAGTGGGAGAGAAACATCAAGTTTATCTTGCTAAAGTTATAGTAGTTTTAGTTGTTTGCAATGTGCATCCAAACTTAATCCTGATACTACTATGTGTTTAATATGATATAGCCTTATTATTTTGTTAGGTTTAGTTTAGTGAATATATTTATGTTTTACATTTCTCTATTTTTTTATTTTATAAATTGATTCATCAACCATTATACCTAAATTATATAAATGCAAAATTATGGTTATACGCATGCTTTCCTTTAATTTTGAATTTTTATACTTTCTTATCCTCTTTCCTTTCTTGTTTTCTCCATATTGGTATAGCCTGGATCATGTCCTCTCTGTTAAACTCATCCATATCCATATCTGCAGGCCAAAACAGACCAAGAGCTCTGTGGGGAGAACCAAAGAAGAATGAATACAGGGATATGAATGAAGGGTGGTGGCTCTTGTTACTCATCGTGAATGTTCTGAAGTAGGATCACATTCCCCGCCCTTCTGTGTGCCTACAACCCCCAAGTTTTCCATGAACATGGAAGATACCTTGGCCAGTGGAATTTGAGTACAGGTGATATGTAACTTCCAAATTGAAGTATTATTTTCTGTTCCACTAGCTGGAATGCAGATGTAATGACAGCAGCTGGAGCACCCATATTAGACCAGAGGTAAGTAGCACAGGTGGAAGATATGACAAGAAAGAAGTGGACCCTCATCTCTGTGGAGAGACCTGAAGTAATATTACATGAAAGAGAGTTGAAATTGTATTGTATTTAAGATAATGTTATTTAGGGTTTGATGACAGTCATTGAACCTGTAACCAAACACTCAGAATAGAATAACTGATCTTTGTGTTAGCCTTGTCTTGACATTAGGGTCTAAATGAGACGGTATCTACTGATGTATACTTAGAAATGAGTCAAGTTACAGCCCTGCCCTCTGGAAGCTCTAGTGTGGGATTCAGAAACTGAAGCAAGAACAAAGCCACATGGAAGGACAGCTTCAAGATCCTGTAGGAACCCTTGGGAGGGGAACCTCAATCAGTTCTGATCTCAGGAGGTTGCTTGAAGCAAGGACAATCCTCTCTCAGTCTCCTCATAAATAGGCCATGGTGCCAAGTTTCATGTAAAAGTGATTTATTTCAAATTCCTTCCAGAGTGCTTTCCCTTCTGAGCCAGTGTTTAAGACCTGGTTTGTGCAGATTGCAAATGCCCCAGGGCAACTAACCCGGTGGGCCAAAACTACTGAGCCTGAGTGCCCTAGAGACTGATCTACATCAGGAGAAGCACAGGATTGAAAAGCCAGTGCACTGCAATTACAGAGTAGCCCCTGCTCGCTGCAAATAGAGAAGTCCTGAGCAGCAGTGAATACCTATTGCAGCCAAAATTAAAAAAAAAAAAAATTCTCACAGAGAAACCAGTGAGGTCTCAGGGGAAGCAGGACATGAAAAAGGATGAAACCAGTCTGGGTCTGATATCATGCAAGTCATGGAGAGGGAAGCAAGAGTCTGTTTTCACAGGGAACTTGGGATGTAAGTTGTTCCTCAACCATGCCCCAACCCAAGGCTAGGGAGCTGGGATTTCACTCTCCCACTAGAGTCTCCCTCTCATCCTTCAACTAACATCCAGCTGGTGTCCTGCAAAGACAAATCAAAGGTGACACTAGAAGCAAAAGACATGAAAGCTCAGGAAAATATAACCTCAAAAAATGTTTAGATATCTGCACCCATTCTGGAATATCCAGCATCATATCTGAAATCCTGCAAGTCTAAAGAACTCCATGGGTCTCTACATGTAAGCATTTTTTTAAAAATCAGCTTTTAATCTATATAGTAGTATAGTTGATTTACAGCATTGTATTAATATTTGTTGTATGAGAAATTAATTCCCTTATACATAGACATGTATCCATTCTTTCCTAAATTCTTTTCCCATACAGGATATTACAGACTATTGAGCAGAATTCCTGTGCTGTACAGTAGGTCTTTGTTGATTATCTATTAAATAAAGTAGTATACATAGATTAATCTCAAACTCTCAATTTATCCCTCTCCCACCTTTCCACATTGGTAACTATAATTATTGTTTTGATGGAGGGAAGTGTCTAGGCACTTTTTGGATAAGGGTCTGTGCTTATGAGAGTGGAGTGGCCAGGGAAAGCAAGCCTGAGAGAGACTCATTTCAGATGATGCTAAATGTTGAGAAGGACCTGGCCATGCAAAAAGCTGGGAGAAAAACTTTCTGGATGTGGGAAGTAGCCCCTGCTAAGGACCAATGTAACCAAGTTTAATGAATGGCTACCATTCCACTGCCAATCTTCCTTCAATGCTTAGAACTTGGCCTACATGTCAACCACCATGACCTCATCCCATGCTTCACTTGTGAGTTAGCAGCAATGAGCCATGTCAGCCTTCCCAAGAAGGGAGAACCTGGGCTTATCACGAGGCTGAATATGCTCTGGACTCAGGGATGTGTCAACAAACTGGTTATCACCAGGAACATCAGGTGCCAGGGGCACCACCAATGCCTCTGACTATCTCCATGTACTTGTTCTCAGAAGTAGAAATGCCAAGGAACTGATACAGCAAAGAAACAAGTAATGACTCTTGTTTCATCTTGCCCCATGTGATTCCCCTGGCCCTTTGACCACACTGCTCTCTGCCCAAAAACTCTTTCTTCTTTTGTTTCCTCAAAGGTGGCTTGTGAATAATATCAGCACCTGACTGTGAAGCCTTGTGGCTGGAACTCAACTCACAATCAGCTGGGACCCAGAGATGCCCAGTCTTGTCCTGAGTTTCTGTCCTTTTTCTCCAACCAGATTCATAAAGCAAAGTCCCTAAGAAACATAAGGGTGATTGTAATTCTCTCAAGGCCTTTGAATCTCCAAGGTCTATTTGGAGCATCAGAGAGAATATATTCCCCTGCATCCAGGCTAGTCTTGGACCTCAGCCTCCCTCAGCCAGGGATTCCCTGAGGAAACATAAGATACTTATCTAAGTTGCCAGAAGGCTGAGAAGAGAATGCTTCTCACTGTGAATGGAGGTTCATGTTATCCAGTTACCCAAAGGTCTGTGTTGTCTCAATGAGGATTGGGAGCTCTGGGGATTCTGAGTTGGGAGTGAGTCAGTCACCACAAGCAGGACTGCCTCCAGGGGTCACTACAGCTGGGGCTCCCCCACTGTGCCTGGAACCCAGAAGAAACAGCCTGCAGTATTGCTTTCCTGCTGCTACAAGAAGATAGGTCTGCTGATAAAATCAGAACCAGACTTGAGGGGCAACGGGAAACGAATTTCCACTCTGGTGCCTGCAGATATCTGAGAGCTTCCCAGCAGTGGATGAAATGGAGTTTTCTCTCATCTTTCCCTTCCCGGAAGTCTTCTGGTCTGAGAACCAGAGTTCCTGGGTCCCAAGTCTTCACTAACGTACCTGCAGCTTTAGAGTGAGTCATACAACCCAGGGTTCAGTTTCCCATCTCTTGGATAAGGGAAACTGGACTTGCTCCAGAACACTTGTTCCAGGCTGAAGCTAAGTGCCAATCAGTAGACAAGTGGCTCAGAGGTGCCTGTTGCTGAGGAAGCTGAGGCTGCCTCTGGTGGGCAAGGGATGTAACTGTCTGGTGATGTTCATGGGTCCTGGGATCGGAACTGGGAGTGGTAGACCACTTGGCACAAAGCTGCTGTGGCACCGAGGACCTTAGAGGCCTTGCCCACTGGAACTTACCATCATTTGGGTTCTGTGGGATGAGATCAGGTACTTAAAAGTCAGAAGTTACCCATGAGGAAGTTTGTAGATTCCTCAGCAGAAACCCAATTTAGGCTGATGAATCATCTTTGCTAAAAAACTCAAGGAACTAGATATGCCAGGACTCTTAGACAAATTTTGTAGTATTTTAAATACTATTTAAAATAAGTCATCTTTTGGATGACCTGCCATTTGCTCTCTGGCTTGAGATGATACCCACAGCTAGAGTGGAATCAAAGGGCTCTGGGGGAGGCTGTCCCTCTCCCTGTGACTCAGTAGGAGTGAGTACAGCTGTCTTCCCTCCACATATGGAGCAAGAATTCCACCAGGAAGGACGTGACCTCCAAGTTTAACAGGAAGACTCAAGTAGGTCTGGCCCTCAGGTAGGCACTATTCTTTTCCAGTGCTTCTTCTTTCCCTCCTGCGTCCTGTGCAAGCTGCCCACCTCCTGGTTCCTGGGTTCTGAATTCCTCCTCCCTTCTCTTCCAAATATCCATGCAGTCCCACTTGTGGCTTCCTCTCTACCCAGGCCCAATCCCTCACATGCAGATGGCACTAAAGAAGGGAACACCAAGGACGGGCCTGCCCAGTTCATTCCTTCTAAAAATGTCTGCATTCCTTCTGCTTCCAGACCCTGTCCTTAATCATTAACATCTCCAGCTAGTTGACTCAGCTTAGCGGGGTAATGGAGATGCAGATGGGGGTGTGGTAAGGTTTTCAGGTGTGGGGGGCATTTTTCAGATGACAAGAGATGAGTTGGAGTAAGGAGCATGTGGTCCTCCAACCACTCATTCATTGGGGACCTGCCTGAATCTGCTATCTTGGGCTCCTCAGGGTATCTCTAAGACAGAAATTTCAAAATGGACTTTCTATAAACTTCTTACTACAAAACTGTTTCAAACATAACAAATATAATAAAGAAAATTGTCATAAATGCTATATTTTATCATTTTGGCATCAATAAGTACAAAACCATCCTCTTAGTCCCACCGGTTGTCATTGACTGGAGACTGTGCAACATCAACGTGGTGGCCAATTGAGTTCCTGGTGAAGACATTCTTGACTTGAATCAGTCTTTCTCTTCTTGCTATCTTCTCACATGTGGTGGTTGAAGGGAAGAAGGAAGAGGGAGAATAAGAGAGAAAAATAGGGAGAGGCTAATCCCATCATGAGGGACCACCGTCAAAACCCCATGTCAACCTGGGTACCTCCCAAATGCCCTACTTCCTAATACCATCACACTGGGAGTCAAGAGTGGACACAATTCAATCCATAGCAGCTATGCAGATCTGTTTTTATATCAAGACAGACACTCATTTCATTCTTTCTTTTACTTCTTATTCATTTTTCCTGAAATATTTTAGGGACGAGATGAACAATTCACAAAATGTACTTAATGAATGAGTATTTGAGGTAAAATAATGGGATGTTAAAAAATGCACTTTGTTCCCAATAAAATTAACATCTAATATCCAGTCCATGTACAAATTCCCCTGATTCTCAAAAAGCAGTTTTCACGGTTTATTGAAAGAATGTAGTCATATGTTGCACTTGGTTGTTCTCCTTTAAGATGAAATAACTGTTCCTCTCGCAATTTTATGCCATTCATTTGTTCAGAAACTGGGCTGTAGCAGGGTGGATTGTCTTACAGAATGTCCCACTATTGGGTTTAGAGCAGGAGTCCACAATACCAGCACAGTGGATCGGGACCAGTACCAGTCCTTGGTATATTAGGAACCAGACCTCTACAGAAGGAGGTGAGCTGCAGGCCAGTGAGTGAGGCTTCATCTGTATTACAGCCACTCCCCATGACTCTCTCATCACTCCCAGAATCGACAATCTAGCTTGTTTTCCTGGAAGTGTTTATAGTTACATAACCTATGCTTAATAGAAAAAAAAATAGCATAAATATTGATGAATATTTTCCTTTCTCAGTGTTCAGAATTGCGAGTTGGTGCCCTAGCAATCTATCACAGTGACAAACTAGATGTTACCTATTAACATTTGGACACATTTAGCCATCTTAAAATTAAATATTAAAAAACTAAGATTATGGGATCCAGCCCCATGTTTCATGGCAAATAGAAGGAGAAAAGGTGGAAGCAGTGACTGATTTCTTCATCTTAGCTTCTAAAACCACTGTGGATGGTGCCTGCAGCCATGAAATCAGAGGACGTTTGCTTCATGACAGGAAAGCTATGAGAAACATAAACAATGTGTTGAGAAGCAGAAACATCATTCTGCCCAACAAACTGGTAGATGTTTGGCCTTTTCATTTGGATTCTTAAATTTTCTGTCCAGTCCCCACTGGGCTTCGAAGTGCCTTAGATTTGTGGTCCTTCACGATTCCCAAGATTATTTTGTGCATTTCTTTACCAGTACTGAAATCAGCCATCTCTTTAAGAATCCATGCATCATCTGATGGGAAATGTATTTAGAAGCTACATGTTAGACCTCAGAATAGTCACTGTTATCAAGTTATCATTGCTTGTAGACTTTACATTGGTCAGAGTAGGAAGGACGCATTTTCCTTAAAAAATAAAATAAAAAGGAATATAATTAGTTGGTACAAACTTATGCTTTCAGTTCAAGATTAAAGACAGAAGGGTTTGAATTAAACTTCTTTATGTTATGTGTGAACCTCTTTTTCTAGCCACTGAAAGGCTTACTTCAGAACATTAATTATTGTCTTGCTTTTACCTTTTAACATGCATATAATTCTGTCACAATAACAGAAGTTATGAGGAACAATAAGTTGTTGAATATAGTTTCAGATTTCTTTCCTGTTTTTCTTTGTTTTGTTTTGGATGGGCAGTATTTTTGTTTTTAATTAGAAGATATTCAACTCTGAATGTAGTCATAATTCTGAATTTTAAAGCTACTTAAGTAATGTGTTGTTATGGGCAGCAAGTCACCAACTTGATGCAATTAGATTTATCAGTCTCTTTGTTCTCAATGTGTTCAGTTCAGTTCAGTCCTTTCAGTTGTGTCGGTCTCTTTGCAACGCCATGGACTGCAGCATGCCAGGCTTCTCTATCCATCACCAACTCTCGGAGCTTACTCAAGCTCATGTCCATCGACTTGTTGATGCCACCATCTCATCCTGTCTTCCCCTTCTCTTCCTGCTTCAATCGTTCCTAACATCAGCATTTTTCAAATGACTCAGTTTTTCCCATCAGGTGGGCAAATAATTGGAGCCTCAGCTTCAGCATCAGTCCTTCCAGTGAATATTCAGGACTGACTTTATTTAGGATGGATTGGTTTGATCTCATCGAGGTCCAAGGGACTCTCAAGAGTCTTTTCCAATACCATAGTTTAAAGGGTATATATGTGTGTCATTTGTCAGTGATATCATGTTCCCCCTGTTGGGATTTAACCACCAGAACTGAGTTTAAACAACATGCAAAAATGAGGACTAAGTCACAGTGCCCCATCTAAACACACCTGGCAAAAGGAGAGGCTCCTGTTGTATTCAAGGGACAGGCATGGATTGATCTCATGCAGGAATAGGCCCTGGGAGTGTTGGATGAGTCATTAAACACAATTGTTCTCGGCTGCCACAGTAGTTTTTTCTTCTTTGGTTGGGAAGACATTTCAAAATTATTTTTTGTATGTTTTTTTTTTTTTTTTTTTTTTTTTTTTTGCAGACAAAATTTTTCGTAACATAGACCCTATGGGGAGATTATATCATAAATATATCCATTTATCTTAAGCAGTTAAATTTTGTTGGTTTGTATGTCCCTGATGATCTTTCTTTATAAATAGAAATGAAACACACATGTTCAGTATGCATTCAGTGTCTTTGTAAATCAACCGACATGAATTAAATTCCTCTCTGTCCCCACTGCACTCCCAACTCGAGGCAAGAAATAAAAACCTGCAGAAACTGAAGGCTGATTCCAGCACATCACCGTGGAGTTTTCGTTCCCACTGTTTTTTGGAAAAAATTTAGTTGCTAACATTAAAATCAGTAGATTGTACATAAATATCCAAACTTCCAATTCTTTTGAAAACATGGCCAACTGACCTGCTTTCCAGCACGGGTGAAGTGGAGGAAAGGCTGCTCCCAGTGGTAAAGCCTGTGTGGCCCAGGGTTCAACATGGCCACCTAGTCCTAGAATCATATCTCCTGCCTCCTGAGGCCATGACTTTGTGAACTAGACTGCTAGGTCTCTTAAGATAAAGACTACTTTGTCTTCATCAACTTTGACTTTGAAGCCTTTAACCCAGAACCTAGCACACAGTTCTTCCTTGTACATTTGTTGGATGCTATAAAATATCTTGTGGATGCATATGACATTTCTTCCAATATTGAAACCATGCAATTGAAATACTGCTCTGCCCTAAATCTTTGATGCAGCATGGCATCATAGGTGCCCCTGATGTCTGCCATCAGACCAACTACCAAAAGCCAGTTGTATGTCCCTGGGCTGTCCCTGAACTCTTCACTTTGCCATTTGACAACTTATCCTCCTTGCAATCTTCTTGCCAATGAAGACAGCAATGCATTTCTCATGAAGTGGCTAGGAAGATGACATGAAACCAAGAATGTTGAGAATGGCCCTTAGTATCCATTTTTATGATGTTCTTAGCAGTTTTTTTCTCCAAGTAGGCAAGGTTCTCCATCTTCTTAGATGTCCGTGCAGATCAGTATGATTTTCCAGCCAAGCTTCAAGGAAGAGATTACAGTTCAATTCTCTGTATTCCAAAAAGCTTCAAAGTCCACTCACCAAGGACACTGATGAAGGTAAAGATTTTATTGAGACCTTTGTGTTTTTTTCAGACCTATTATTGGCCTCAAGGGCTAAACTAGGGCATGTCAGAGCATATATAACTAGGGGCTCCCGGTCACCACTACATGCTAAGAACCTGAACTTCTATGAGTCCTTGGAGCCAGGAAAGAAGCATGAAGTGGCTTGTGTTCCCTGACCTGGTGGCCTTCTCAGATTGCAGGGTCATGTATGTATGGAGACTGTAAGCCACATCATCTTCCTTTCTGTGATTTTTATTTTCCTCTGATTATTCTTCTACTCATCAGGTTTAGAACGGAATGGAATATTTCCCTGACACTCTTAAAGTTCAACCCTTAAATAGTGATAAGTACCTTGCTCTAGGAACTGTGGGACCCAAGGTTCTTGGTGTAGATTTGCATAGTTGCACAACTCTGGGGTCCAGTCATGTCATGACCTATTGAAATTGGAACTCCTTGCAATTGTTCAGTGCACAGTCAATGCAGATGTAGGTGTGGTCCTGCGGAATAGCACTTTTCTAGGTTTTATTTAGCATGTTCTTTGTTCCCTCTCTATTTCAGTGTGTACATGTCTATATCTGCATCTCAGTATTACTATCATTTATCTCTCCATCCCTTTGGAAGTCTCTGTGAGTGTATTTCTCTCTGTGGTGTTTTCTTTTAACTTTTCTTTTAATTTTCTACATTTCCTGAACTTGTTCCCTATCTCCTGGATTCTTCTTTTAACTCTCTCTTCTCTTTCAACTTGGAGAAAGATTGGGAGAGCTACTTATACACTGTTTTATATCTGAACAAGCAGTGTGACCACAGCCAATTCACAAGCCTCTTGCATTTCAAATTCCTCCCTTGTAAACGAAGATAGGAATCCCCCTTCTACCTCCTTCCCTGAGCTTTTGTGAGAAGGATACTGTGTGGTGGCAACAGCAATGCTAGTGGCTGTCATTGTTGAGACTTCCTATTTATCAGGCACCTTATATCCATCACTTTACTTTCCCCAAGATATCCTATTTGGAGGGTTTGAATCATTACATTCCACCATTTTACCAAAGGGGAGACTGAGATCCCACATGGTCATATGGCTTACCCAACATTACAGAACAGAATTTTTATTCAAACCAATGTCTTTGCCATGGAATATGCATAAAATTCTTCTAATAAGGTGACTCATAAAAATGATTTGAAAGTACACAGTGCCATTACAATGACAGTTATACCTTAACACTGACATCTAACTGTAGTATCATCTTTGTTTTCTTTGACAAATGTTTGGTGAAAGAATACCTCTAAGGTATTCACCCCCTGAGGAACATCATGGATGTAAGTGTTTTGGGAGGATGGTGTTCCACAGCACTCCCTGGTGCTCTAGCCTAGAACTGGGGCTCATCTGGAGATGCCACGTGAGATGTTGGATCTGGGGCTTCTGCAGGAGGCAGAAACACTGGGCAAAAGGGGCCCCACGCAGAGGAGAAGGCACTATCATCCTCAACTCTTGTCTTGGTGACTGGGCCCAGAAATTACCAGGTGGCAGGTAAACATCCATTTCTGTGTCAAAGATGTGTCATTAGTTTGAGGGAGATTGTTCCTTCTGAGCAGAAGGCAATGACGACCCACTACAGTCCTCTTGCCTGGAAAAACCCCAAAATGGAGAGGCCTGGTGGGCTGCAGTCCAAGGGGTTGCTAAGAGTCGGACACGACTGAGCGACTTCACTTTCACTTTGCACTTTCCTGAATTGGAGAAGGAAATTAAACAGCCCACTCCAGTGTTCTTGCCTGGAGAATCCCAGGGACGGTGGAGCCTGGTGGGCTGCTGTCTATGGGGTTGCACAGAATCAGACACGACTGGAGAAACTTAGCAGCAGCAGCAGCTCCTTCTGAACTAAGGGAGTCAACTAGTTACAGATGAAGAATGAACCATCTCTGATCAGAAGGTAGAACCAATTGCAAAGCAATTGTGAATCCCCAGGCAGAGGAATTCAGTTTTCACAGATGCAAGAACCACAGCAGGAAAACGTTACTGAACCCGTATTCTGTGTAAGGCCATAAGAATCTAACACAGTGCTTACTGCTTTTAGATTAGAAAAAGGGCTTATTTGTCTTCAAGAATGCCCATGTCAGCCTGAGAGATAGGCAGACAGTAAATACATGTCAAGTGAGAGGGTCACTTGTGTGGTGTTGATTGAATGTGGTCTGAGTTTAGAGTTAGTGCCTGGGGTTGATCAAGAAGGATCTCCTGGAGAAGGAGGTGCTAAGGCTACATTTGAAGAGACTACAAAATTTCTCAAATGAAGGCACCAGGACTTCCTTGGGTGTCCAAATTTCCTGGAGGTCCAGTGGTTATGCCTCTGGGCTTCCAATGCAAGAGGTACCATTTCAACGCCTGGTCATAGAATCAATATCCTGCATACAATGTAGCACAGGAATAAAAAAATCAAATGCAAGCACCTCTGTGATAAAGGCTGTGAGCTTCACAGTGGTTGGAAAGTGCTCTCAAGAGATATATGACACCCAGAGGGAGACATCAGTATGGGAACAGAGGGTTGCCAGTTGTGCACTAACCCACTCCCTCCTTCTCCATGTAGATGCTCTACATGGGTAAAATCACCGTTGGAACACCCCCTCAGGAATTCCAGGTTATCTTTGACACAAGATCATCCAACTTGTGGGTGCCCTCCCTCTTTTGCCCCAGTCCAGCCTGTTGTGAGTGCAGACATCCCGTACCCAGATGATCCTTCTCTTGCCTTGCCACACTGTTTCCACCCTTGGAAACTGATGACACTCATCTCTTGGGTCTGCAGCTACACAAGTTCGGTTCAGACATTACAAGTCTTCCACCTTCTGGCCTACCCAAAAGACTTTCAGGATCGCCTATGGATATGTGAGCATGAAGGGATTTCTTGCTTATTACACCATTCGGGTACCGTGTAAAAAGAAGCTGAGTCAAGACTGGCTATGGAGTGGCCCCTGCTTGCAAAACAGATGCAGGACCATTTGGCAGGACCCTTCCTGGCCTAACTCCCATAGACATTGGCCATCTTACCCACAGGTTCCTGTCCCTGGGGAGGCAGTGCCCATGGTGACACATGAGCAAATGGATTAGCTCACCCAGAGAGTGGCTTGAGATGTGGACTTGCAACCCCTCTGCCCATGAGAAGTTCAAGATTCATTTTGCTGAGAGCAAGAAGATGGGAAAAAAGCACCCACTTTTATATTCACAGACTGTTCCAGCCACTTTCAGGTGATAACTGGTTTAATTCTGCAACAACCCCACAAAGCAGGTACTCTGATTAGCTCATGAGACATATGAGGAAACTGAGGTCCAAACAGCAAGGACCTTGCTGAGAGCACACATGTGATAAAAGGTGAATTAGGCTGGCTTTTCAGGACTGAAGTTGCTGTGGGGTGTTTGGGGACAGGATAAAACTGATCTGAGGACCAGGGGGGCAGTCAAGGGCTTCAGATATCCAGAGTGGGAAACTGGAGGCCTGAGAAGTCAAGGGGCCTGATAAACGAGTTCACACTCTAGAGGACCATTGAGAGTCTAATAAACATATGGCCTGCCTCCCCCAAAATACTTGAGTAGTTCCCCTCTCTCTTTCTCTCTCATACACACTCACAGAAATATACACATATCCCCAAAAGTGAATTCCCCAGGAAGTAATTTCATAGAACCCTGCAAGCAAGATTGTGTTTTTGGCTTCTCTTCCTGGACAGAAGCAGAATTCACAGTACCTTACAGAGAATGCAGTCCATTCCTGTCATTAGGTCACAGTGATGCCAAAGAGAAGGCTATCTTGCTCTCAATTGTTTTGTCCATAAGGTGGCACCAATGGGACCTGTCCTGACTCTTGGTTGCCCCACCTGTATAGAAGCCACAAGGCCAATTTAACTCACTCAAGTGGTGTTTTTCAGAGGGGCAGATGTTTTAAAATTCACAGCCTCTCTCAAATGGAATCCAAATTCCCCTTCCACCTTGCTCTAACCATCTGTGGGCAACCAAACACAGAGCCCAGCCTCAATTCTTCTCCGAGGATCTAATGACAATGCACCCCAGCCCAGTCCTAGCCCCACTTCATGTATCTATAAGTGGGAACACTCCTCTCTCCCACAGATTGGGGACTTTGTAAGTACTGACCAGCTGTTTGGTCTAAGCGTGGCAGAATACGGGTTTGAGGGCAGAAGATTTGAAGGCATCTTGGGCTTGAACTACCCCAACCTATCCTTCTCTGGAGCCATTCCCATCTTTGACAAGCTGAAAAATCAAGGTGCGATTTCTGAGCCTGAATTGCCTTCTACTGGAGCAAGTGAGTCTGAGATGGACAATTCCTTTCTCCAAATTAGCTGTAAGATGTTTTCAGTTGCACGAAAGTTATAGAGCACTTGATAAGGAAGTATCCTGAGAGTAATATAACCAAGGATAACTATGGCCCAAGGGCCCTACCTGGCTTCACCACTGGCTTTTATAAATAAAATTTTATTGGAGCACAACCCTACTTCTGGGCTCAAGACCAGTAACTTGGTCTAGGGGGCATGAGTTATGAGGGAGGCTAATGGAAGGCAACAGGAAACAAGTTGGAAGAAAAAACAATATGATTTGCTTATGAATTTGATAAGGAAGAAAGGAGAAGGATGGTGGATATCTTTCCTTCCTCATTAGCATTTCACTGGGAGCCAAGGACCAGCTACCAAATTTACAGGAGCCAGTGAAAAATGAAAGTGTGGGGCACAAAACAAACATGTGAGACCCCTTGTTCAAGAAATATTAGTCATATCAAGACAGGGAGAGCAGAGGTGGGGTCCCTTCTGAGTGTGGGGGCCCTTTGGAGAGTGTAGGTCACAGGCCAGTGGAGCCAACTCTGGGTGACCTGAACCCACATCCTTAGAATTCCCAGGCCTTGATTTTCCTGAAAAATGACAAAGTGGACAAGGGAAAAGCCAAAACAGTTCAGCACCCTGTCCTCTGAGGGTGCCTGAGCACTCAGGTTGCTGGAGGTCCAGGGCATCTTCAGAAGACATAGTGGGTGGAGCTCAGACAAGTGATTCAGCTACTAACCTCCTCTGTGCCACTAATGAGACAGTAACAGACCTCAGTCTGGATCTCTATCTCTCCTAGACACTATTTCTGCATCTGTACATGGGGACCTCATTAGGGCCTTGATGGGTGGACAAGCACAGCTCTCACACAGTGCTGTTGTTACTGTACTCCAAGGATCCCTCCCCTCACTTCTCTTTACAGAGATGAGCAGGAGGGCAGTGTGGTGATGTTTGGGGGGTGGACCACCACTACTACAAAGGAGAGCTCAACTGGGTACCATTGATCCAAGCAGGCAACTGGATTGTACACATGGACTGGTAAGCCTGTCTCTCTGAGGGTCAGCCCAAGTGCTGCTCCCACTATTGTACATGGACACAGGCAGACACACACAAATGTATTCTCAGACACACAGTCACACAGACATATACACCACCCACAATGACACAGACAGACACACAGACACATGGAAACACATAAGCAGACACATATAAACATACACAGCAGCACATAAAAACATGCATAGCTAGTCAGAGACACACAAGCACACACAGAGACACATACAAACACACATACAAACAAACACACAAGCACAGAGATACACAAACAACCCATGGGTTCATAATCCCCAGGCCTTCTGAGCATGACTCTGACCAGGGTCCTAAGAGGTACCAGAGAGGTCTATGTAGCTGGGAGAAGGTTACACCCACTGCCCTTTGAGGTGGGGAGCATGGTTAGAGGACTCTACAGTGTGGTGAACAGCAAATCATGGAGAATTTCTCCAGCCTGAACAGAGTTATGATAAGATAACTGACTGTCCAGCGCTACCTAGGACATAGGAAGTTCTCAGTACAGATAAATGTCAGGTAAAAAACAGGGACAGTCCTGGGAAAATGGGGAAAACTGGTCTTCTTAGGGAGCAGCTACCCAGCAGTGGAGAGAGGTTGCCTGAAATCTTAAGACATGAAAGCAACTAAAAAAAAAGACATGCCAAGTTCTTGGGAACACAGTGGGACAGGGGCTATTACAGAGAATCAGGAAGGTGGGATCCAGGAGCAACCTGAGGACAAGAGGCATAATTGACAGGATTCTGTGTGATACCCTCAGACAAAAGCTGACTTGTCCTTTGGAATTTCTGTGGGCTAGTCATGTATTTCCTGGCCAGGGTCTCAGGGTCTGAGCTGGTTGTAGGAGCAGTGCTGGGAGACACCCTCTCCCAGAGGAGCCCCTCTCCCCCTACTATGAGAATCTGCTGCCCCTGCAAATCTCCATCTTCACACTGTGTGAGACCCGTTATTTGTTTCCCACCAGATACGGCTCTCTAGAGGTTTCTTATTGTTTTCTCAGTCTTCATTCACTCATTGAACAGAGAAGCATTGGGCATCCACTGTGTGCCAGGCACTTTAGGGAGGCAAGGAGAATAAAACTCGCCCTCACATTTAAGAAGGCAGATGTACATGAAGTGACTCGCCCACATAGTGAAGTCTGACTTTGGTACATCCTAGACATGAGGAGGAGAAGGCAATGGCAGCACACTCAAGTACTCTTGCGTGGAAAATCCCAGGGACAGTGGAGCCTGGTGGGCTGCCCTCTATGAGGTCGCACCGAGTTGGACAGGACTGAAGTGAGTTAGCAGCAGTAGCAGCAGCAGATGTGAGGAAGGGTCTACAGAGAGTGACTAACACAGGAAACTGATAAACACCAGGGGAAAGACTTCCTGAAAACAATATAATTAAGCTAGAATCTGGAAGATGAGAAGAAATTTGCTAGGCAAAGTGGAGTGCAGTCTTCTAGGAAGGAAGACCAGCTTGTGTCAAGGTACAAAAGATCCTGGTGTATTCAAGTACTGCATTCAAGGATGTAAAGAAAGGTGCTGTGTCTAGAGCAAAGGAAAAGAGGGCGAGAGATGAAGGTCTGCTTAGGAGACAATCGGGAAGGGGTCAACTCTGGGGAGACTCAGAGTGACCTTGATGCCCACTTTCTTCCTTTGTCTCTCAGTATCTCCATTGAAAGAAAGGTTATCGCTTGTTCTGGATGCTGCAAGGCCATTGTTGACACCGGGCTGCATTCATAGAAGGCCCAAGAACACTGGTCGATAACATACAGAAGCTCATCGGCTCCACGCCACACCACGCCACGGGGTTCCAAGGTGAAGGGTCATGCCCCAGCCTCATTCCCAGTCTCCACACACAATAAGGATCACCAGGGCCAACCTCTCACCCTCTCTCTCTAACAGCACTGTTTCATGTTCTGCGGTCAATACCCTGCCCTCTATTATCTTCACCATCAACAGCATCAACTACCCAGTGCCAGCTCGAGGCTACATCCTCAAGGTGAGGGGACAATATTGAGGGTTGGTTCTCAAACTGGAACTTGCAGGAACCCTTGGGCTGCTGCTGGGAGGAGGGCGCCCTCTGGAGGCCATGTCACACCATTACAGAAGCTGCCCTTTGGCTGGGCCAGTGCCTCCCACAAAACCAATCACTTGAGAGTAAAGGCCTGTGTGGGACATTGATCTTCCTGAAACATGTGGAGAGGCCACACCATATGGCATGATGGGAGTCAGGGAGAGGGTAACACTAAGGTCCTCAGTGCTCAAAGAGCTTCAATTCAATCTGAACCCTTAGGTGCATGAACATGAAATTCAGCTCTAGCAGTCCCTGAAATAGGCCATGTTACAAGGAGAATGGCTGGGGACAGTTCCAGTGTGATGTCCCAGCATAAGTTAACAGTCTCCCTTCCCTTCTGAATGTTTTCCTGGTTTGAATGATAAATTACATGGTCAGCCTAGTTCTCGCTGCATCTTCCCCTTGCTCCAGCCAGGTGCCTCCTTTGTGAGTTGGGGTACCCGACCCCTCTGTGGTGAGGTTGGATGCCAATGTGAATAAAGGGTGCACAGTGACTGCTTAGCCCCGACACTGGGTGGAGGCTTCATGTCAGCTCCCAGTGGGAGTTCAGAGCAGGCTGATGGGCTGAAAGAAGGCTTTGAGGAAGAGAGGGAATTTCAGGAATTCTAAAACCACAAACTCATTGAGGCATATGGAGGGTTGCTTAGTTCTAGGCAAAACTGCACTGGATTCCATGCAAATGGCATCTCAAGGTGGTCTGTACTGGGGCACTGGGAACTTACTAGGGATGATGAGGGCTACGGACTGACCAGTGAGGATGGGGAACAAGAGTATGTTACCCAACCAAGCCTGGAGTGGCCAGAGAGAGTGAGTGTGGGCTGAAGGAGGCTTTGCAGAGTTCCTGAGTTAAGTCTTCAAGAAAGTGTTGTGGGCACTGCTCTATTTAAGATGGATAACCAACAACAAGTTGCTGTGTAGCACAGGGAACTCCACTCAGTTATATGACAACCTGGATGGGAGGGGTGTCTTTGGGACCAGGATACCTGGATACATACAGTTGAGTCCCTTTACTGTCCACCTGAAACTCAGAATATTGTTAATCAGCTATGCTGCTAAGTTGATTCAGTCGTGTCTGACTCTGTGCGACCCTATAGATGGCAGCCCACCAGGCTTCCCCATCCCTGGGATTCTCCAGGCAAGAACACTGCAGTGGGTTGCCATTTCCTTCTCCAAAGCATAAAAGTGAAAAGTGGGAGTGAAGTCATTCAGTCCTGTCTGACTCTTAGCGACCCCATGAACTGCAGCCTACCAGACTCCTCCATCCATGGGATTTTCCAGGCAAGAGTACTGAAGTGGGATGCCAGTGCCTTCTTCAGAGTAATCAGCTATACGCCAATACAAAATAAATTTTTTTAATAAAGTACGGATTGTGGGGATGCAGAAGGAGAACCAGCATTCTCTGCAGAGAAAACAAGGAACAGGAGTCAGAAGGAAAGAAACAGGGACTGAGGAGAGCTATGGACACACTTCTTCTTTTTGAAAAAATTATATTGAAGTGTGCCTAATTTTCAGTGTTGCTTTAAGTTCTCCTGCACAACAGTGTGACTCAGTTATACACATAAAAAAGTACATATTTTCTTATTTTTTCATGTGATTTATCACTGAATATTGAATAGTTTCTTATGCTCTACAGTAGGACTTTGTTGTTTTTCATTCCTCTGTTTCCCCAACTCCCAGTCTTCAACTCACCACACCCTTCCTCATGGAAACCTCATTTCCTGGCCCTCTGGTTTTGGATGAACTCTCATATTCCCTGCTGCTGAGAAAACCCCTTGATACTTAGCAAAAGAGGGAAATAAAACAAAGAATTGTGCTGGGTCTGGATATTGGGGGGAGTCACCGGTAAGGTTTCATGCTGACGAGTGTGTGCCTCTGACTCCCCCAGGATGATAGAGGCCGCTGCTATACCACCTTTCAAGAGAACACTGTGAGTCCATCTACAGAGACCTGTGTCCTGGGTGACGTCTTCCTGAGGCTGTATTTCTCAGTCTTTGATCAAGGAAATGACAGGATTGGCCGGCACGGGCAGTGTAAATACTTGGACTGGTTCAGGAATCAGTAAGGACACTCCTAACACACACTCACTCACACTTTGGACACTCCTGCCCAGGATGCTGATGAACTGTGTTTGGTGGTCTGCACACCCTATTCTCAGTAAAGAATAAAGGGTTTCACTCTTAATGGTGCTGAAACAAATGGTTGCCTCTGTTTGTGTCTGGCAGTGAAGGATCTAGAACCAAGTCTGAATCAAAATTGAGAGTAGCCCTACTCCAACTGGCTTCAAGGAAAAGGGAGACTCATTGAAATGATTCTGGGAATCCAGGACACAAGACTCAGAGCAAATACAAAGATCACAGTGACTGGACCCAGGAAATCAGAAGTCATCAGTTCTCTCTTTCTCACACTCGGTCTTTCCCTTCCCTCTTCTTTCATGGTCTTAGCCTGACAACTTTCTTCCTTAAGCCTTCCACACCTAGTGAGGGAGTCCAAGCTACCTGCCCTAGGGTTTATATCCTGAAGGCATCTCCTAGTAAGGAAAGAAGCTCAGAGCCATTAGTGTTCAAGGGTGTTCCCTGAATGACTCACCTCAGTTCACATGTACAGCCCTAGATCAGCCATCCCGGTGCCATGGGGTCCTATGATTGGCTTTACATGGTCATCGGACCTGACACAGCAGCACACATGATTGTCAATCTCCTCTAGAACTACATGACTGAAGCTGGGGAGAGGCAGCCCCAACGATAGTGACTGGGGGATGGTCTAGGCCATGCAGGAGTTTGTGATGACCCACCAACTCCACCACCTCCTCATTCAGAGGAATTATAAGGGGTAATGAAATAGACTCTCTTCATCCCATCTCAGATGATCTTATCCCTGGACTTCTCCAGGGGATTTTGGGTGAGGCATTTCATGCAGTGCTGGTTCCCTCTTTTTCCCACACCCGAGTCACCAGCTCTCTGCCACATGTGCCTGCTCTGTCCTTTCCAGTTCTACTTGGTAAGTGGTGGCCCCAGTGAATCCCTGAGCCATCTCCCTTCTCCACGGCCCAGAATCCCCCTTCCTTGGCCTCCAGTGCTGCTGGGGAGAATGCAACACATGTATCTGGGGATGCAGGGTACACAGAGCCTTCAGCCTTTCTGAGCTTCCTCCAGGGGTGGAGCTACAAACTATTTTCTTGGAGCTGCCATGGTTAGGCACTTTTGCAGTGGAAGTATCCGTTCTTTCCACCTGGACCCCTCAGTACATGCCTCAGCTAAGACAGTAGGGGTCACAGGTTGATTTCCTTTCAGATTGACTGGTTTGATCTCCTTGTTTTACAAGGGACTCTCAAGAATCTTCTCTAGTACCACAGTTCAAAAGCTCAATTCTTTGGCATTTACCCTTTCATGTGGTCCAGATCTCACATCTGTACATGATTAATGGAAAAATCATAGCTTTGACACTACAGATCTCTGTAGCAAAGTGAGTCTCTGTTTTTTAACACACTGTGCAGATTTTTCATAGGCTTTCTTCCTTCCAAGGGACAAGTATCTTTTAATTTTGTGGTTGCAGTCAAGGCCCATAGTGATATTGGAGCCCAAGAAAATAAAATATGCCACTGTTTCCACTTCTTCCTCATCTATATGCCATGAAGTGGTGGGACTGGATGCCATGAATGTTGAGTATTTTGTGTGTGTGTGAATAGTTGTTTGAATGTTGAGTTTTAAGCCAGCATTTTTCATCTCCTCTCCTTATCAATTGGTCTTTAGTTCTTTGCTTTCTGCTATCAGTGTGGTGTCATCTTGATATCTGTGGATGTTGATATTTCTCCCAACAATCTTGATTCCATCTTGGGATTTATGCAGTCCACCAGGATCGAATGATCTTTCATACATACAAGTTCAATAAGCAGAGTAACAATGTATACCTTGTCATGCTGCTTTCCCAATTTTAAATCTTTTAGTTGTTCTGTGTCTTATTCTAACAGCCACTTTTTGACCTACATACAGACTTTCAGGAGACAGGTAAGGTGATCTGCTACTCCCATTCTCTTAAGAATTTTCCTCGGTTTGTTGTGGTCCACACATTGAAAGGCTTTAGCATAGTCAGTGAAGCATATGCAGATGTTTTTCTGGAATCCCCTTGCTTTCTCCATGGTCCAATGGATGTTGGCAATTTGATCTCTGGTTCCTCAAACCAGTTTGTACATCTGGAAGTTCTCAGTTCATGTACTGTGAAGGTTAGCTTGAAGGATTTTGAGCACTACCTTGCTAGCAAGTGAGATGAGCACAATTGCATGATAGGTTGAACATTCTTTGGAATTGCCATTATTTTGGATTGGAATGAAAACTGACTTTTCCCAGCACGGTGGCCACTGCTGAGTTTTCCAAATTTGCTGACATATTGAATGCAGCACTATTACAGCCTCATTATTTAGGATGTTTTAAACAGTTCAGCTGGAATTCCATCACCCCCACTAGCTTTGCTTGTAGTGATGCTTCCTAAGGCCCACTTGACTTCATGCTCTAGTTTATCTGGCTTTACATAAGTGACCCCAACATCATCTATATCTGGGTCATTATGTCCATTTTTGTATAGTTCTTCTGTGCATTCTTGCTACCTCTTCTTAATCTCATCTGCTTCTGTTAGATCTTTGAATTTTCTGTCCTTTATTGTGCCCATCTTTTCATGAAGTATTCCTATGGTATCTCCAATTTTCCTGAAGAGATCTATACTCTTTACAATTTATTATTTTCCTCTAATTCTTGCACTTTTCACTTATGAAGACTTTCTTATCTCTCCTTACTATTCTCTGGAAGTCTGCATCTCATTGGGTATATCTTTCCCTTTCTTGTTTGCTATCCACTTCTATTATTTTCTCAGCTGTTTTCAAGGCCTCCTCAGGCAACCACTTTGCCTTCTCACATTTGTTTTTCTTGGGGATGGTTTTGGTCACCACTTCCTGTACAGTGTTACAAAACTTCATCCATAGTTCTTCAGGCTACCAGACCTAATCCCTTGAATCTATTTTTCATCTCCACTGTATAATCATAAGGGATTTGACTTAGCTCATAGTTTAATGGTCTAGTGGTTTGCCTTATGTTCTTCAATTGAAACCTGAATATTGCTTGCTTCTGCCTAAGCAATAGTGCCAGATTACCACCCACAACTCCAGGTGGGTATAGAGCAAAAAACACAATTTGAGGACTATACTGTGGAAGTGAGAAATAGATTAAAGGGACTAGATCTGATAGACAGAGTGCCTGATGAACTATGGAATGAGGTTCATGACATTGTACAGAAGACAGGGATCAAGACCATCCCCATGGAATTACAGGAGGGGGAGGAGCTAATTCCACAAAACAACTTCTGAATGCCGGCAGAGGACATCAGGCACCCAGAAAAGCAACCCAAGTCTTCGAAAGGAGGTAGGAAAAAATACAAAAGACAAAAAAAGAGACAAAAGAGGGAGGGATGGAGTTCCATCCCGGGAAGGGAGTCTTAAAAAGAGAGAAGTTTCCAAACACCAGGAATCCTTCTCACTGCCGAATCTGTGCCGAGCCTTGGAAGCACAGAGGGCAACATAACAGGGAGGAAAAATAAATAAACAATTAAAACCTGCAGATTACAAGCCCTACAGTAACTCCCCCAGTGGAGAAGCAGTGCAGATGCCTGAACACACCACTAGCAAGCGGGGGCTGGGCAGGGAGGCCCGGCACGGGCTGCATCACTTAGAGTAAGGATCTGGCCTGAATACCCTGAGCGCTCTCTGAGCGAAATAATTTGGGCGAGCAAACCAGACTGTGGGATATCTACCACGCAAAAAGCCAGCCCTAACCTAAGACACCGCCAGGCCCACACATGGAACAAAGGCCTGAACAGAGATAGCTGGCTGCAGACCATCCACCTCTGGTGACAGGCAGCCAGAGCCAGAAGGGGGCATTAGCAGCCCCAAAGACACTATCTATAAAACTGTAAGCAGGCTTCTTTGCTAACTAAAACTTCTTGGGGGTCTGGACGGTCAACATCCACCTGAGAAGGTGCGCCAGTTGTACTAGATTACTAGTACAGATTACTAAGTGGCGGGGAGGTGATAAGTTGCAGCAATTGTGCTCGCCAAACACCTCATCACCTGAGCTGCTCGGACCTGGGAAGGGCACAAAACACAGGCCCAACCGAGTCTGTGCCTCTGAGGACTACCCGAGTTCCTGAACCTGAGCGGCTTGGACCTGGGAGGTGCAAGCAGCCCAGGGCCAGACGGATGGTTCCTGGTGGAGCAACCTAGAGCCTGAGCAGTGTGGGCAGGGAGGCTACATGCGCCATGAGCGGGGGCAGACCCAGTGTGGCTGAGGCACTGCGAGCACACACCAGTGTTATTTGTTTGCAGCGTCTCTCCCTCCCCCACAGCATGACTGAACAAGTGAGCCTAAAAAAAAAAAAAAAAGTGTCCTCCACCGTCCCTTTTGTGTCAGGGCGGAAACCAGACACTGAAGAGACCAGCAAACAGAAGAAGCTATAACAGAGGGAACCGCCTTGGAAGCTACAGGCAATAGATTAAAACCCTGTGGTTAGTACTGACTACATAGGAAGGGGCCTATAGATCTTGAGAAATATAAGTCGGACCAAGGAACTAGCCGAAAATGAACTGAACCCACAATACCCACAACAAAACTAGAGAAAGTATTAGATATATTTTTACTATTTTTACGATCATTCTTTCTTTCTTTTTTTAATTTTTTAAAGAATTTTAAGTCCTCTATTATTCCTTTAATTTTCACTTTTATAACCTACTATTACTTAGCAAAAAAACAATAAAAATAAAAAGACCCTTTTTTTTAAAGCAAACTTCATATAAATATAAATTTTTTTTTACAATTTTTTTTACTTTTTTTTCTTCTTTTCTTTAGCATTATATTTTTGAAATTCCAAACTCTACTCTAGATTTTTAATTTTAGCTTTTTGGTATTTGTTATCAATTTTGTACCTATATTTTTTTAATAATTTTTTTGACTTTTTTTTTCTCTCTTTCTTTCTCTTCTTTTATATAACATTGTATTTTTGAAATTCCAAACTCTACTTTAGATTTTTAATTTATGCTTTTTGGTATTTGTTATAAATTTTGTACCTATACTTCCTTTATAATTTTCGTGACTTTGTTTTTGTTTTTTCTCTCTCTCTTTTTTTTTTTTTTTTCTTCTTCTTTTCTTTAAGATTGTACTTTTGAAATTTCAAATTCTACTCTAGATTTTTAACTTTTGCTTTTTGGTATTTGTTATCAATTTTGCACCTATATTTTCTTTATAATTTTTGCGATTTGTTTGTTTTTGTTTGCTTTTGTTTCTCTCTTTCTTTTCCGTCTTCTTTTCTTTAACATTGTATTTTTGAAATTCCAAACTCTACTCTAGATTTTTAATTTTTGCTTTTATGTATTTGTTACCAATTTTGTACCTTAAAGAACCCAATCTTCAGTACCCATTTTTCACTAGGGAGCGAGATTACTGGCTTGACTGCTCTCTCTCCCTCTGGTCTCTCCTTTTTCTCCACCAGGTCGCCTGTGTCTCCTCCATAACCCCTCTCTACTCTACCCAACTCTGTGAATTTCTTTGTGTTCCAGACGGTGGAAGACACTTAGGGAACTGATTACTGGCTGGATCTGTCTCCCTCCTTTTCATTCCCCACTTGTATCCTCCTGGCCACCTCTGTCTCCTTCCTCCTTCTTCTCTTCTCTGTATAACTCCATGAACATCTCTGAGCGGTCCAATTGTGGAGTGCACATAAGGAAGTGATTACTGGCTAGCCCGCTCTCTCCTCTGTTGATTCCACCTCATCTCATTCGGGTCACCTCTAACTCCCTCCTCCCTCTTCTCTTCTCCATGTAACGCTGTGAACCTCTCTGGGTGACCCTCATGGTGGAGAAATTTTTCATCTTTAACGTAGATGTTTTATCAATGGTGCTGTATGGAAGTAGAAGTTTTGAGACTACTGTAAAAATAAGACTGATAACTGGAAGCAGGAGGCTTAAGTCCAAACCCTGACTCCAGGGAACTCCTGACTCCAGGGAACATTAATTGACAGGAGCTCATCAAATGCCTCCATACCTACACTGAAACCAAGCACCACACAAGGGCCAACAAGTTCCAGGGCAAGACATACCAAGCAAATTCTCCAGCAACAAAGGAACACAGCCCTGAGCTCCAAGATACAGGCTGCCCAAAGTCACTCCAAAACCATAGACATCTCATAACTCATTACTGGACATTTCATTACACTCCAGAGAGAAGAAATCCAGTTCCACACACCAGAACACAGACACAAGCTTCCCTAGCCAAGAAACCTTGACAAGCCACCTGTACAAACCCACGCACAGTGAGGAAATGCCACAATAAAGAGAACTCCACCAACTGCCAGAATACAGAAAGGACACCCCAAACTCAGCAATTTAAACAAGATGAAGAGACAGAGGAATACCCAGGATAAATGCCCACCAAGCCAAACAAAACAGGAAGAGATAGGGAATCTACCTGATAAAGAATTCCGAATAATGATAGTGAAATTGATCCAAAATCTTGAAATCAAAATGGAATCACAGATTAATACCCTGGAGACAAGGATTGAGAAGATGCAAGAAAGGTTTAACAAGGACCTAGAAGAAATAAAAAAAGAGTCAATATATAATGAATAATGCAATAAATGAAATTAAAAACACTCTGAAGTCATCAAATAGTATAATAACAGAGGCAGAAGATAGGATTAGTGAATTAGAAGATAGAATGGTAGAAATAAATGAATCAGAGAGGAAAAAAGAAAAACGAACTAAAAGAAATGAGGACAATCTCAGAGACCTCCGGGACAATATTAAACGCTATAACATTCAAATCATAGGGGTCCAAGAAGAAGAAGACAAAAAGAAAGACCATGAGAAAAGACTTGAGGAGATAATAGTTGAAAACTTCCCTAAAATGGGGAAGGAAATAGTCACTCAAGTCCAAGAAACCCAGAGAGTCCCAAACAGGATAAATGCAAGGCAAAACACCCCAAGACACATATTAATCAAATTAACAAAGATCAAACACAAAGAACAAATATTAAAAGCAGCAAGGGAAAAACAACAAATAACACAAAAGGGAATTCCCATTAGGATAACAGCTGATCTTTCAATAAAAACTCTTCAAGCCAGGAGGGAATGATAAGACATACTTAAAGTCATGAAAGAAAATAACCTACAGCCCAGATTGTACCCAGCAAGGATCTCATTCAAATATGAAGGAGAAATCAAAAGCTTTACAGACAAGCAAAAGCTGAGAGAATTCAGCACCACCAAACCAGCTCTCCAACAAATACTAAAGGATATTCTCTAGACAGGAAACAAAAAAACGGTGTATAAACTCGAACCCAAAACAATAAAGTAAATGGCAACGGGATCATACTTATCAGTAATTACCTTAAACATATATGGGTTGAATGCCCCAACCAAAAGACAAAGACTGGCTGAATGGATACAAAAACAAGACCCCTACATATGTTGTCTGCAAGAGACCCACCACAAAACAGGGGACACATACAGACTGAAAGTGAAGGGCTGGAAAAAGATTTTCCAAGCAAATAGGGACCAAAAGAAAGCAGGGGTAGCAATACTCATATCAGATAAAATGGACTTTAAAACAAAGGCTATGAATAGAGACAAAGACGGTCACTACATAATGATCAAAGGATCAATCCAAGAAGAAGATATAACAATTTTAAATATATATGCACCCAACACGGGAGCACCACAATATGTAAGACAAATGCTAACAAGTATGAAAGGAGAAATTAACAATAACACAATAATACTGGGAGACTTTAATATCCCACTCACACCTATGGATAGATCAACTAAACAGAAAATTAACAAGGAAACACAAACTTTAAACGATACAATAGACCAGTTAGACCTAGTTGATATCTATAGGACATTTCACCCCAAAACAATGAATTTCACCTTTTTCTCAAGCACACATGGGACCTTCTCCAGGATAGATCACATCCTGGAACATAAATCTAGCCTTGGTAAATTCAAAAAAATAGAAATAATTCCAAGCATCTTCTCTGACTACAATGTAGTAAGATTAGATCTCAATTACAGGAGAAAAACTATTAAAAATTCCAACAAATGGAGGCTGAACAACACGCTGCTGAATAACCAACAAATCACAGAAGAAATCAAAAAAGGAATCAAAATCTGCATAGAAACAAATGAAAATGAAAACACAACAACCCAAAACCCGTGGGACACTGTAAAAGCAGTCCTAAGGGGAAAGTTCATAGCAATACAGGCATACCTCAAGAAACAAGAAAAAAGTCAAATACATAACCTAACTCTACACCTAAAGCAACTGGAAAAGGAAGAAATGAAGAACCCCAGGATTAGTAGAAGGAAAGAAATCTTAAAAATTAGGGCAGAAATAAATGCAAAAGAAACAAAAGAGACCATAGCAAAAATCAACAAAGCCAAAAGCTGGTTCTTTGAAAGGATAAATAAAATTGACACAACATCAGCCAGACTCATCAAGAAACAATGGGAGAAAAATCAAATCAATAAAATTAGAAATGAAAATGAGAGATCACAACAGACAACACAGAAATACAAAGGATCATAAGAGACTACTATCAGCAATTACATGCCAATAAAATGGACAACGTGGAAGAAATGGACAAATTCTTAGAAAAGTACAACTTTCCAAAACTGGACCAGGAAGAAATAGAAAATCTTAACAGACACATCACAAACACGGAAATTGAAACTGTAATCAGAAATCTTCCAGCAAACAAAAGCCCAGGTCCAGACTGCTTCACAGCTGAATTCTTCCAAAAATTTAGAGAAGAGCTAACACCTATCCTACTCAAACTCTTCCAGAAAATTGCAGAGGAAGGTAAACTTCCAAACTCATTCTATGAGGTCACCATCACCCTAATACCAAAACCTGACAAAGATCCCACAAAAAAAGAAAACTAAAGGCCAATATCACTGATGAACATAGATGTAAAAGTCCTTAACAAAATTCTAGCAATCAGAATCCAATAACACATTAAAAAGATCATACACCATGACCAAGTGGGCTTTATCCCAGGGATGCAAGGATTCTTCAATATCCACAAATCAATCAATGTAATACACCACATTAACAAATTGAAAAATAAAAACCATATGATTATCTCAATAGATGCAGAGAAAGCCTTTGACAAAATTCAATATCCATTTATGATAAAAACTCTCCAGAAAGCAGGACTAGGAGGAAAATACCTCAACATAATAAAAGCTATATATGACAAACCCACAGCAAACATTATCCTCAACGGTGAAAAATTGAAAGCATTTCCTCTAAAGCCAGGGACAAGACAAGGGTGCCCACTTTCACCTTTACTATTCAACATAGTTTGGAAGTTTTGGCCACAGCAATCAGAGCAGAAAAAGAAATAAAAGGTATCCAAATTGGAAAAAAAGAAGTAAAAGTCTCATTGTTTACAGATGACATGATTCTCTATATAGAAAACCCTAAAGACTCCACCAGAAAATTACTAGAACTAACCAATGAATATAGTAAAGTTGCAGGATATAAAATCAACACACAGAAATCCCTTGCATCCCTATACACTAATAATGAGGAAACAGAAAGAGAAATTAAGGAAACAATTCCATTCACCATTGCAAGGGAAAGAATAAAATACTTAGGAATATATCTACCTAAAGAAACTAAAGACCTATATACATAAAACTATAAAACACTGGTGAAAGAAATCAAAGAGGACACTAATAGATGGAGAAATATACCATGTTCATGGATTGGAAGAATCAATATAGTGAAAATGAGTATACTACACAAAGCAATTTATAGATTAAATGCAATCCCTATCAAGCTACCAACAGTATTCTTCACAGAGCTAGAACAAATAATTTCACAATTTGTATGGAAATACAAAAAACCTCGAATAGCCAAAGCGATCTTGAGAAAGAAGAATGGAACAGGAGGAATCAACCTACCTGACTTCAGGCTCTACTACAAAGCCACAGTCATCAAGACAGTATGGTACTGGTACAAAGACAGAAATATAGATCAATGGAACAAAATAGAAAGCCCAGAGATAAATCCACGCACATATGGACACCTAATCTTTGACAAAGGAGGCAAGAATATACAATGGATTAAAGACAGTCTCTTTAACAAGTGGTGCTGGGAAAAGTGGTCAACCACTTATAAAAGAATGAAACTAGAACACTTTCTAACACCATACACAAAAATAAACTCAAAATGCATTAAAGATCTAAATGTAAGACCAGAAACTATAAAACTCCTAGAGGAGAACATAGGCAAAACACTCTCCGACATACATCACAGCAGGATCCTCTATGACCCACCTCCCAGAATATTGGAAATAAAAGCAAAGATAAACAAATCGGATCCTATTAAAATTAAAAGCTTCTGCACAACAAAGGAAATTATAAGCAAGGTGAAAAGACAGCCTTCAGAATGGGAGAAAATAATAGCAAATGAAGCAACTGACAAACATCTAATCTCAAAAATATACAAGCAACTCCTACAGCTCAATTCCAGAAAAATAAATGACCTAATCAAAAAATGGGCCAAAGAACTAAATAGACATTTCTCCAAAGAAGACATACAGATGGCTAACAAACACATGAAAAGATGCTCAACATCACTTATTATCAGAGAAATGCAAATCAAAACCACTATGAAGTACCATTTCACGCCAGTCAGAATGGCTGCGATCCAAAAGTCTACAAGTAATAAATGCTGGAGAGGGTGTGGAGAAAAGGGAACCCTCTTACACTGTTGGTGGGAATGCAAACTAGTACAGCCACTATGGAGAACAGTGTGGAAATTCCTTAAAAAACTGGAAATAGAACTGCCTTATGATCCAGCAATCTCACTGCTGGGCATACACACTGAGGAAACCAGGATTGAAAGAGACATGTGTACCCCAATGTTCATCGCACTACTGTTTATAAAAGCCAGGACATGAAAGCAACCTAGATGTCCATCAGCAGATGAATGGATAAGAAAGCTATGGTACATATACACAATGGAGTATTACTCAGCCATTAAAAAGAATACATTTGAATCAGTTCTAATGAGGTGGATGAAACTGGAGTCTATTATACAGAGTGAAGTAAGGCAGAAAGAAAAACACCAATACAGTATACTAACACATATATATGGAATTTAGAAAGATGGTAACAATAACCCTGTGTACGAGACAGCAAAAGAGACACTGATGTATAGAACAGTCTTATGGACTCTGTGGGAGAGGGAGAGGGCAGAAAGATTTGGGAGAATGACATTGAGACATGTATAATATCATGTATGAAACGAGTCACCAGTCCAGGTTCGATGCACGATACTGGATTCCTGGGGCTGGTGCACTGGGACAACCCAGAGGGATGGTATGGGGAGGGAGGAGGGTTCAGAATGGGGAACACATGTATACCTGTGGTGGATTCATTTCAATATTTGGCAAAACCAATACAATATTGTAAAGTTTAAAAATAAAATGAAATTTAAAAAAATAATTACAGGAAAAATAAACAAACAACCTTTCGGCGACTTTAAAAAAAAAAAGACCATCCCCATGGAAAATAAATGCAAATAAGCAAAATGGCTGTCTGAGGAGACCTTACACATACCTATGAAAAGAAGAGAAGCAAAAAGAAAAGAGAAAAGGAAAGATATAAGCATCTGAATGCAGAGTTCCAAAGAATAGCAAGAAAAAATAAGAAAGCCTTCCTCAGCGATCAATGCAAATAATAGAGGAAAACAACAGAATGGGAAAGACTAGAGATCTTTTCAAGAAAATTAAACATACCAAGGGAATATTTCATGCAAAGATGGGCTTGATAAAGGACAGAAATGGTATGGACCTAACAGAAGCAGAAGATATTAAGAAGAGGTATCAATAATACACAGAAGAACTGTACAAAAAAGAGCTTCATGACCCAGATAAACACGATGGTGTGATCACTGACCTAGAGCCAGACATCTTGGAATGTGAAGTCAAGTGGGCCTTAGAAAGTATCACTACAAACAAAGCTAGAAGAGCTGATGGAATTCCAGTTGAGCTATTTCAAATCCTGAAAGATGATGCTGTGAAAGGGCTAAACTCAATATGCCAGCAAATTTGGAAAACTCAGCAGTGGCCACAGGACAGGAAAAGGTTAGTTTTCATTTCAATCCCAAAGAAAGGTAATGCCAAACAATGCTCAAATTCCTGCACAATTGCACTAATCTCACACGCTAGTATAGTAATGCTCAAAATTCTTCAAG
Source organism: Bubalus kerabau (assembly GCF_029407905.1). NCBI lineage: Eukaryota > Metazoa > Chordata > Mammalia > Artiodactyla > Bovidae > Bubalus > Bubalus kerabau. The sequence continues at coordinate 13,946,914 of NC_073628.1, forward strand.
CCAGGCTTCAGCAATACGTGAACTGTGAACTTCCAGATGTTCAAGCTGGTTTTATAAAAGGCAGAGGAACAAGAGATCAAATTGCCAACATCTGCTGGATCATCGAAAAAGCAAGAGTTCCTGAAAAACATCTATTTCTGTTTTATTGACTATGCAACAGCCTTTGACTGTGTGGATCACAATAAACTGTGGAAAATTCTGAGAGAGATGGGAATACCAGACCACCTGACCTGCCTCTTGAGAAACCTGTATGCAAGTCAGGCAACAACAGTTAGAACCGGGTAAAGAACAACGGACCAGTTCCAAATAGGAAAAGGAGTATGTCAAGGGTGTATATTGTCACCCTGTTTATTTAACTTATATGCAGAGTACATCATGAGAAATGCTGGGCTGGAAGAAGCACAAGAGGGAATCAAGATTTCCAGGAGAAATATCAATAACCTCAGATATGCAGATGACACCACCCTTATGGCAGAAAGTGAAGAGGACCTAAAAGCCTCTTGATGAAATTGAAAGAGGAGAGTGAAAGTGTTGGCCTAAAGATCAACATTCAGAAAACTAAGACCATGGCATCTGGTCCCATCACTTCATGTGAAATAGATGGGGAGACAGTGGAAACAGTGTCAGACTTTATTTTAGGGGGCTCCAAAATCACTACAGATGATGACTGCAGCCATGAAATTAAAAGACGCTTACTCCGTGGAAGGAAAGTTATGACCAACCTAGATAGCATATTGAAAAGCAGAGATATTACTTTGCCAACAAAGGTCCGTCCAGTCAAGGCTATGGTTTTTCCAGTGGTCATATATGGATGTGAGAGTTGGACTGTGATGAAAGCTGAGAGCCACAGAATTGATGCTTTTGAACTGTGATGTTGGTGAAGACTCTTGAGAGTCCCTTGGACTGCAAGGAGATCCAGCCAGTCCATCCTAAAGGAGATCATTCCTGGGTGTTCATTGAAGGGCTGATGCTAAAGATGAAACTCCAATACTTTGGCCACCTCATGCAAAGAGTTGACTTACTGGAAAAGACTCTGATGCTGGGAGGGATTGGGGGCAGGAGGAGAAAGGGACAACAGAGGATGAGATGGCTGTATGGCATCACTGATTCGATGGACATGAGTTTGAGTGAACTCCGGGAGTTGGTGATGGACCAGGAGGCCTGGCATGCTGTGATTCATGGGGTCGCAAAGAATCGGACACGACTGAGCGACTGAGCTGAACTGAACTGACCCTAGGTTTATTCTGGCGTTTCACATACTTAGCTGTGTGACCTTCATCAAGTCCCTTAACCTCAGTTTTCTCATCTGGAAAATGGGCACCATGCTGATACTTGAACCTTTTAGATTGCATACGTGCCTGCAAAGAGCAGATGGCCCTGAGAGGGCTTTCTGGGTTCCTGAGTCTGGATCAATTATGAATTATTCTGCCACCTGGGGAGAAGGAAATCTTCTGTTTAGAGGTTATGCCTACCATCCTCAAAGTTAAATACTGATTCAAGCCAAATTACATCTATTTCTGAACCATAATACAGAACTCTGACTGAGCCGATGCTTCTGTTTTCTTGGGTCCCAGAAGAGCTAATGATTACTGTCTCAGATTACTCCTTTCCTTAACATTACCAGTCAGCCTTTCCTTGCCAACTACTTCTAGCCTGAAATCAACTGCAAGGAGAGTTGTAAGGCTTTTGGTCTCTTTTCAGTTTCCCGCATCTCCAGCATAGCAACAAGTAGCTGTTATGGCTACTTGTCATAGCAACAACTATGGCAACCTCTACAGTCCAATCTCAGCCTGTTAATATAAACTGTCTTCATATGGCCCCTCATGGTTAAAATACCTACAGTGGCCTTAAAAACCTGCCTATGCCTTCTGTTTATCAGGAAATATGTGTGGACCTGATCTAATTTGCTTTCCCAAGCATGATTCCAACCATGCATTTAAGGAATGAGACATTTAGTCATCTAACTACCCACAGGAATTGACAAAAGCAAACCACCCATCGGGCATTTCTCGCTTACCTCAAAACAATATTGAAGTGATCTGCAACAATCTGATACACTGACATGTACACTCTAGACGGGACAATTTTCCTCTCGATTCATTTTCCACCTAGTACAGAATGTCTACCATGAGCCTGGCCTTCTAGCAGCTGGTCACCTGGTTTTTGCAGACTTAGCCCACTTCAGACCCCTTCCACATTCGTCAGTAAAATCTAGAGAACAAACTCAGTCAAAGCTCTCGCTTCTGCAGAAGACAGCTTTTGGTTTTTTAAAAAACAATGTTTGGTAACACATTCAAAATCTTGTGCTCCTTGCCTTGGATTCAAGGACTTGTACCAAAGGATGGGAAGATTCCCCTTCCACCCAAATCTTTCTCTACTCCCACCAGGGCCAGAGGCTTCACTGGACCCTGTGTCCTCACTGGTATTGTTCAATTGCTAAGTAATGTCTGACACTCTGTGGTTACATGTACAGCAGCAAAACAGGCTTCCTTGTCTTTCAGTATTTTGCAGAGTTTCCTCAAACTCATGTCCATTAAGTCGGTGATGCCATCTCATCATCTCATCCTTTTGATACCTCTCCTTCTGCCAACAACCTTTTCCAGCATCAGGGTCTCTTCCAATGAGCTGGCTCGTCACATCAGGTGCCCTAAATGTTGGAGCTTCATCTTCAGCATCAGTCTTTGCATTAAATATTGCTCTACCACTTCCAAAACAAAACTCATGTTTCCAATCACCTAACAATATTGAGCATTGATAAGGTTTAATAGATCAGTGATATTGACCCCTGGGAAATCCCAGCACTGCCACCTTGCCTTTCTCTTACGATTCTCTGAACCTGGCATAGAACTGCTTCCCTACAGCTTCTCTTGCTTGAAAAGGCCTACCAACCTATCATTGTCAGCTATCCAGGAACTGTTCCTTCCTACTTCCCCAAAGACTTCTGACTGCTCCCTGATTGTCCTCTGTACATCAGTTCAGAGGACTTGCTATATCATGCTAACTTCTTGCTATATCATGGGGTGCAGCACACCAGGCTTCCCTGTCCATCACCAACTTCCAGAGCTTGCTCAAACTCATCTTCATCAAGTTGTTGATGCCACCCAACAATTTCATCTTCTGTCTTCCCCTTTACCTCCTGCCTTTAATCTTTTCCAGCATCAGGGACTTTTCTAATAAATCAGTTCTTCCCATCAGGTGGCCAAAGTATTGGAGGTTTAGCTTCAGCATCTGTCCTTCCAATGAATATTCAGAACTTGATTCCTTTAGGGTGGGCTGGTTGGATCTTCTTGCAGTCCAAGGGACTCTCAAGAGTCATGTCGAAGATCACAGCTTAAAAGCATCAATGCAAAAGAAACAAAAAAGACCATAGCAAAAATCAACAAAGCCAAAAGCTTGTTCTTTGAGAGGATAAATAAAATTGAAAAACCATTAGCCAGACTCATCAAGAAACAAAGGGAGAAGAATCAAATCAACAAAATTAGAGTGAAAATGGAGAGATCACAACAGATAACATAGAAATACAAAGGATCATAAGAGACTACTATCAGTAACTATATACCAATAAAATGGACAACTTGGAAGAAATGGACAAATTCTTAGAAAAATAAACTTTTCAAAACTGAACCACGAAAAAATAGAAAATCTTAACAGACCCAACACAAGCACAGAAATTGAAACTGTAATCAGAAATCTTCCAGCAAACAAAACCCCAGGACCAGATGGCTTCTCAGCTGAATTCTACCAAAAATTTAGAGAAGAGCTAACACCTATCCTACTCAAACTCTTCCAGAAAGTTGCAGACGAAGACAAACTGCCAAACTCATTCTATGAGGCCACCATTGCCCTAATACCAAAACCAGACAAAGATGCCACATATAGGCCAATATCACTGATAAACATAGATGCAAAAACCTTAACAAAATTCTAGCAAAGACAATCCAACACCATATTAAAAAGATCACACATCATGACTAAGTGGCCTTTATCCCAGGGATGCAAAGAGTCTTCATTATCTGCAAATCAATCAAAATAATACATCACATTAACAAATTGAAAGATAAGAACCATATGATTATCTCAATAGATGCAGAGAAAGCCTTTTTAAAAATTCAACATCCATTTATGATAAAACCCTCCAGAAAGCTAGAATAGAAGAAACATACCTCAACATAATAAAAGCTATATATGGCAAACACACAGCAAACATTATTCTCAATGGTGAAACATTGAAAGCATTTCCCCTAAAGTCAGGAATAAGACAAGGGTGCCCACTCTCATCATTATTATTCAACATAGTTTTGGAAGTTTTGGCCACAGCAATCAAAGCAGAAAAAGAAATAAAAGAAATCCAGACTGGAAAAGAAGAAGTAAAACTCTCACTGTTTGCAGATGACATGATCCTTTACATAGAAAACCCTAAAGACTCCACCAGAAAATTACTAGAGCTAAACAATGCATATAGTAAAGTTGCAGGATATAAAATCAACACACAGAAATCCCTTCCATTCCTATACATTAATAATGAGAAAATAGAAAAGAAATTAAGAAAGCAATTCCATTCACCATTGCAATGAAAAAAAATACATACGAATATATCTACCTAAAGAAACAAAAGGCTTATATTTGGAAAACTTATATATATAAAACACTGGTGAAAGAAATCGAAGAGGACACTAATAGATGGAGAAATATACCATGTTCAAGGATCAGAAGAATCAATATAGTGGAAATGAGTATACTATCCAGAGCAATCTATAGATTCAATGCAATCCCTATCAAGCTACCAACAGTATTTTTCACAGAACGAGAACAAATAATTTCACAATTTGTATGGAAATACAAAAAACCTCGAATAGCCAAAGTAATCTTGAGAAAGAAGAATGGAACTGGAGGAATCAACCTGCCTGACTTCAGGCTCTATTACAAAGCCACAGTCATCAAGACAGTATGGTACTGGCACAAAGACATAAATATAGATCAGTAAAACAAAGTAGAAAGCCCAGAGATAAATCCACACACCTATGGACACCTTATCTTTGACAAAAGTGGCAAGAATATACAGTGGAGAAAAGACAAACTCTTTAACAAGTGTTGCGGGGAAAACTGGTCAACCACTTGTAAAAGACTGAGATTAGAACACTTTCTAACACCATACACAAAAATAAACTCAAAATGGATTAAAGATCTAAATGCAAGACCAGAAACTATAAAACTCCTAGAGGAAAACATAGGCAAAACACTTTTTGACATAAATCACAGCAGGATCCTCTATGACCAACCCTCCAGAGTATTGGAAATAAAAGTAAAAATAAACAAATGGGACCTAATTAAACTTAAAGCTTTTGCACAATGAAGGAAACTATATGCAAGGTGAAAAGACAGCCTTCAGATTGGGAGAAAATTATAGCAAATGAAGCAACTGACAAAGAATTAATCTCAAAAATATACAAGCAACTCCTGCAGTTCAATTCCAGAAAAATAAACGACCCAATCAAAAAATGGGCCAAAGAACTAAACAGACATTTCTCCAAAGAAGACATACAGATGGCTAACAAATACATGAAAAGTTGCTCAACATCACTCATTATCAGAGCAATGCAAATCAAAACCACAATGAGGTACCATTTCACGCCAGTCAGAATGGCTGCTATCAAAAAGTCTACAAACAATAAATGCTGGAGAGGGTGTGGAGAAAAGGGAACCCTCTTACACTGTTGGTGGTAATGCACACTAGTACAGCCAATCTGGAGAACAGTGTGGAGATTCCTTAAAAAATTGGAACTAAAACTGTCATATGACCCAGCAATACCACTGCTGGACATACACACTGAGGAAACCAGAATTGAAAGAGACACATGTATCCCAGTGTTCATTGCAGCACTGTTTATAATAGCCAGGACATGGGAGCAACCTAGATGTCCATCAGCAGACGAATAGATAAGAAAGCCATGGTACATATACACAATGGAGTATTACTCAGCCATTAAAAAGAATACATTTGAATCAGTTCTAATGAGGTGGGTAAAACTGCAGCCTATTATACAGACTGAAGTAAGCCAGAAAGAAAAACACCAATACAGTATACTAACATATATATATATATATATAAAATATGTACATTTATATAATATATAAATGTATATATATGTTATATAAATATATATTATATATAATATATATTATATTATATTATATATTATATATAAACATATATATTAAATATATAATATATTATAATATAATATATTATATTACATTACATTATATATTATATTATATATATGTGTGTTTATATAAATTTATATATGTTATATAAATATATATTAAATATATATATATAAAATATGGAAAGATAGTAATGATAACCCTATACACAAGACAGCAAAAGAGACACAGATGTATAGAACTGTCTTTTGGACTCTGGGAGAGGGTGAGGATGGGAGGATTTCAGAGAATGTCATTGAAACATGCATATTATCATATGTGAAGTGGATTGCCAGTCCAGGTTTGATGAATGAGACAGGGTGCTTGGGGATGGTGTACTGGGATGACCCAGAGGGATGTGATGGGGAGAGCAGTGGGAGGGGGGGTTAAGGATGGGAAAAACATGTACACTGTGGCAGATTAATGTAAATTTATGGCAAAACCACTACCATTTTGTAAAGTAACTAGCCTCCAATTAAAGTAAATCAATTTATATTAAAAAATATTCTCATAGAGAAATCAGGGAGGTCTCAGGGAAAGCAGGACATGAAAAAGGATGAACCAGTCTGGGTCTGATATCATGCAAGTGGTGGAGAGGGAAACTACAGCCTGTTTTCATAGGGAACTTGTGCCTCAAACGTACCCCAACTCAAGACTAGGGAGCTGGGATTTCACTCTCTGACAAGCACCTCCCTCTCATCCTTCAACTAACACTGCACTGGTGTCTCAGAGCCTTTGTATTAGATCCTCCAAAGAAAAATCAAAGGTGACACTAGAAGCAAAAAGACACCAAAGCTCAGGAAAATGCAACCTCAGATAATGTCTCGATTTCTGCACCCACTCTGCCATCTCCAGCATCATATCTGGAATCCTGCGAGTCTAAAGAACTCCATGAGTCTCTAGACATAAGCATTTTTCAAAATTCAGCTTTTAATTTATATAGGGGTATAGTTAATTTACAGTATTGTATTAATATTAGTTGTATGGAAAATTAATTCCCTTATACATACACATGTATCCATTCTTTCTTAGGTTCTTTTCCCATACAGGTTATTACAGACTATTGATCAGAATTCCTGTGCTGTACAGTAGGTCTTTGTTGATTATCTATTAAATAGAATAGTATACAGATATTAATCTCAAACTGTCAATATCCCTCTCCCACATTTCCACTTTGGTAACTATAATTATTGTTTTGATGGAGGGAAGTGTCTATAGGCACTTTTTGGATCAGGGTCTGTGCTTGTGGGAGTGGAGTGGCCAGGAAAAGCAAGCCTGAGAGAGACTCATTTGAGATGATGCTAAGTGTTGAGAAGGACCTGGCCATGCACAAAGCTGGGAGAAAAACATTCTAGATGTGGGAAGTAGTCCCTGATAAGGAAGGACCAAGGTAACCAAGTTTAATAAACGGCTACCCTTCCACTGCTAACCTTCCTTCCATGCTTGGAACTTGGCCTTCAGGTCAACCACCATGACCTAATCTCATGCTTCAGCTGTGAGTTAGCAGCAATGAGCCACATCAGCCTTCCCAAAAAGGGAGAACCTGGGGCTATCACGAGGCTGAATATGCTCTGGACTCAGGAAAGTGTCCACAAACTAGTTATCCCCAGGAGCATCAGGTGCAAGGGGCACCACCAAGGCCTCTGACTATCTCTGTCTACTTGTTCTCAGGAGTAGAAATGCCAAGGAACTGATAGAGCAAAGAAATAAGTAATGACTTGTTTCATCGTTCTCTGTGTGATTCCCCTGGCCCTTTGACCACACTGCTCTCTGCCCAAAAACTCTTTCCTCTATTCCTTCTTCAAAGGTGGCTTGTGAAAAACTTCAGCACCTGACTGTGAAGCCTGGTGACTGGAACTCAACTCACAATCAACTGGGAACCTGAGATGTCCAGCCTTGTCCTGTGTTTCTGCCCTTTTTCTCCAACCAGATTCATAAAGCAAAGTCCTGAATAAAAATAAGTGTGATTGTAACCCTCTCAAGGCTTTTGAATCTCTAAGATCTATTTTGAGCATCAAAGAGGGAACACATACGTTTCATGCAGGCTAGTCTCAGACCCCAGCCTCACTCACCAGGGGTTCCCTGAGGAAACATAAGATACTTATCCAAGTTACCAGAAGGCTGAGAAAGGAAAGCTTCTCGCTTGAATGCAGGTGCATGTTATCCAGTCACCCAAGGTCTGTGTTGTGTGAATGAGGATTGGGAGCTCTGGGGATTCTGAGTTGGGAGTGAGTCAGTCACCACCTGCAAGATTGCCTCTTGGGGTCACTACAGCTGGGGCTCCCCCACTGTGCCTGGAACCCAGAAAAAACAGCCCTGAATATTGCTTTCCTGCTGCTACATGGAGACAGGTCTGCTGATAAAATCAGAACCTCACTTGAGGGGCAAAGGGAAAGGAACTTCCACTCTGCTGCTTGCAGACATCTGAGAGCTACCCAGCAGTGGATGCAATTGAGCTTTCTCTCATCTTTCCCTTCCTGGAAGTCTCCTAGCCTAGGAACCAGAGTTCCTGGGTCCCAAATCTTCACTAACTTACCTGCAGCCTTAAGGTGAGTCATACACCTAAGGGTTCAGTTTCCTGTCTCTTGGATGAGGAAGACTGGACTTGCTCCAGAGCACTCATTACAGACTGAAGCTCAGTGCCAATCAATGGACAAGTGGATCAGAGGTGGGTGTTGCTGAGGATGCTGAGGCCGCCTCTGGTGGGCAGGGGGCTGTAACTGTCTGGTGATGTTCATGGGTCCTGGGCTCAGGACTGGGAGTGGTAGACCACTTGGCACAAAGCTGCTGTGACAAGTAGGACCTTAGAGTCCTTGCCCCCTGGAACTTACCATCATTTGGGTTTTGTGGGATGAGATCAGGTAGTTATAAGTCAAAAGATACCAATGGGGAAGCTTGTAGAATCCTCAGCAGAACTCAAATTAGGCTAATGAATCATCTCTCCTAAAAAATTCTGGGAACAAGATATGCCAGAACTCTTAGACAAATTTTGTAGTACTTTAAATACTCTTTAAAGTAGGTCACCTTTTGGATGACCTGCCATTTGCTCTCTGGCTTGAGATGATACCCACAGTTAGATTGGAATCCAAGGCTCCTGGGGGAGGCTGTCCCTCTCCCTGTAACTCATTAGCAGTGAGTACAGCTCTAGCCCCTCCACATCTGGAGCAGAAATTAAAGCAGGAAGGACGCGACCTCCAAGTTTAACAGGAAGATTCAGGTAGGTCTGGCCCTCAGGTAGGCACTATTCTTTTCCCAGTGCTTCTTCCTTCCCTCCTGTGTCCTGTGCAAGCTGCCCACTTCCTGGTTCCTGGGTCTGAATTCCTCCTCCCTTCGCTTGCAAATATCCATGCAGTCTCACTTGTGGCTTCCTCTCTACCCAGGTCCTATCCCTCACCTGAAGATGGCAATAAAGAAAGGAAAACCAAGGAGGGGTCTGCCCAGATCATTCTGTCTAAAAATGTCTGCATTCCTTCTCCTTTCAAACCTTGTCCTGAATCATCAAGATCTCCAACTAGATGACTCAGTAGCTTAGCAGGGGAGTGGAGATGCAGATAGGTTTGGAGGTAAGGTTGTCTGGTATGGTGGGGAATGGTTTTCAGATTACAAGAGAAGAGTTGGAGTAAGGAGCATGTGGTCCTCCAACCACTCATTCATTGGGGACCTGCCTGAATCTGCTATCTTGGTCCCCTCAGGGTATCACTAAGACAGAAATTTCATTCTATAAACTTCTTAGTACAGAACAATTTCAAACATAACAAATATAAGAAAGAAGAGTGTCATGAACCCTATATTTCATCATTCAGCATCAATAAATACAAAACTAACCTCTTAGTCCCACAGATTGTCATAGACCAGAGACTATGCAACATTAAGGTGGTGGACAATTGAGTTCCCAGTGAAGACATTCTTGACTTGCATCAGGTCTTTTTCTTCTTTCTATGTTCTCATTTGTGGTGGGGGAAGGGAAGGAGGAAGAGGGAGAATAAGAGAGACAAAGAGGGAGAGGATAATCCCATCATTAGGGACTACCATCAAAACCCCATGTCAACTTGTGTACCTCCCAAAGGCCCTACTTCCTAATACCATCACACTGGGAGTCAAGAGTGGACACAATTCAATCCATAGGAGCTATGCAGATCGGTTTTTAAATCAAGACAGATCCTCATTTCATTCTCTCTTTTACTCCTTATTCATTTTTCCTGAAGTGTTTTAGGGATGAAATAACCATTTCACAAAATATACATAATGAGTATTGGGGTAAAATGATACGATGTGAAAAAAATGCTCTTTTGTTCTCAATAAAATTAACATCTAATATCCTGTCCATGTACAAATTTCCTTGATTCTCAAAAAGCAAATGTCTTTTCACAGTTTATTGAGAGAATGTAGTCATATGTTGCACTTGGTTGTTCTCCTTTAAGACAAAATAACTGCTCCTCTCCCAATTTTAATGCCATTTATTTGTTCAGAAACTGGGCGGAACAGGATGGTTTGTCTTACAGAATGTCCCACTATTGGGTTTAGAGCAGGAGTCCACAATACCAGCACAGTGGGTCAGGACCAGTACCAGCCCTTGGTCTATTAGAAACCAGACCTCAACAGCAGGAGGTGAGCTGCAGGCCAGTGAGTGAGGCTTCATCTATATTATAGCTGCTCCCCATCACTCTCTCATCATCCCCAGAAGGGACAGTCTAGCTTGTTTTCCTGAAAACTGTTTGTAGTTACATAACCTATGCATAATAAAAACAAAAATAGCATAAATATTAATGATTATTTTCCTTTCTCAGTGCTCAGAATGGTGAGTTGGTGCCCTAGCAGTCTATCACAGTGACAAATTAGATGTTTCTTACTAACATTTGGACACATTCAGCCAGCTTAAAATTAAATATTAAAAAAGTAAGATCATGGGATCCAGTCCCATCCTTCATGGCAAATAGGAGGAGAATTTTTCAGAGGGGCAGATATTTTAAAATTCACAGCCTCTCTCAAATGGAACCCAAATACCCCTATGAACTTGATCTAACCATCTGTGGGCCACCAAAGACAGAGCCCAGCCTCAATTCTTCTCTGAGTATCTAAAGGCAGTGCACCCCAGCCCAGTCCTGACCCCACTTCACGTATCTATAAGTGGGAAACTCTTATCTCAAACAGATTGGGGACCTTGTAAGTACTGACCAGCTGTTCCATCTAACCTTCATGGAATTCTGGTTTGAGACACCTTTTGATGGCATCTTGGGCTTGAACTACCCCAACATATCCTTCACTGGAGTCATCCCCATCTTTGACAAGCTGAAGAATCAAGGTGCCATTTCTGAGCCTGTTTTTGCCTTCTACTTGAGTAAGTTGAGAGATCTGTATGCAGGTCAGGAAGCAACAGTTAGAAATGGACATAGAACAACAGAATGGTTCCAAATAGGAAAAGGAGTACATCAAGACTGTAAATTGTCACCCTGCTTATTTAACTTATATGCAGAGTACAGCCGGGTCCCGGCACATCATGAGAAATGCTGGGCTGGAAGAAGCACAAGCTGGAATCAAGATTGCCGGGAGAAATATCAATCACCTTAGATATGCAGATGACACCACCCTTATGGCAGAAAATGAAGAGGAACTAAAAAGCCTCTTGATCAAAGTGAAAGAGGAGAGTGAAAAAGTTGGCTTAAAACTCAACATTCAGAAAAGGAAGATCATGGCATCCGGTCCCATCACTTCATGGGAAATAGATGGGGAAACAGTGGAAACAGTGGAAACAGTGTCAGACTTTATTTTTGGGTGGCTCCAAAAATCACTGCAGATGGTGATTGCAGCCATGAAATTAAAAGACACTTACTCCTTGGAAGGAAAGTTATGACCAACCTAGATAGCATATTGAAAAGCAGAGACATTACTTTGCCAACAAAGGTCCATCTAGTCAAGGCTATGGTTTTTCTGGTGGTCATGTATGGATGTGAGAGTTGGACTGTGAAGAAAGCTGAGAGCTGAAGAATTGATGCTTTTGAACTGCGGTGTTGGAGAAGACTCTTAAGAGTTCCTTGGACTACAAGGAGACCCAACCAGTCCATTCTGAAGGAGATCAGCCCTGGGATTTCTTTGGAAGGAATGATGCTAAAGCTGAAACGCCACCTCATGCGAAGAGTTGACTCATTGGAAAAGACTCAGATGCTGGGAGGGATTGAGGGCAAGAGGAGAAGGGGATGACAGAGGATGAGATGGCTGGATGGCATCACTGATTCGATGGACGTGAGTCTGAGTGAATTCCGGGAGTTGGTGATGGACAGGGAGGCCTGGCGTGCTGCAATTCACGGAGTCACAAAGAGTCCGACATGACTGAGCAACTGAACTGAACTGAACTGAACAAGTAAGTCTGAGATGGACAATTTCTTTCTCCAAATTAGCTGTAAGATGCTTTCAGTTGCAAGAAAATTATAGAAAACTTGTAAAGAAGTATCCTGAGATAATTTAACCCACCATAACTATGGCCCCAGGGCCCTACCTGACATTAAGCCCTGGCTTTTATAAATAAAATTTTATTGAAACACAACCCTGATCCTAGGCTCAAGACCAGTAACTTGGTCTAGGGGGGTGAGTGAGGAGGAAGGCTAATGGAAGGCAACAGGATACAAGTTGAAGGAAAAGGCATTAAGATTTGCTTATGAATTTGATAAGGAAGGAAGGAGACGGATGGTGGATATCTTTTCTTCCTCATTAGCATTTCACCGGGAGCCCAGGACCAGCTACCCAATATGTAGGAGCCAGTGAAAAACAAAAGTGTAGGACACAAAAGTTTGGGACCCCTTATTCAAGAAATATTAGGCATTTCAAGACAGGGAAAGCAGAGGTGGGGTCCCTTCTGAGTGTGGGGCCCTTTGAACAGTAGAAGTCACAGGCCAGCGGAGCCAACTCTGGGTGACCTGAACCCACACCCTTAGAACTCCCAGGCTTTATTTTCCTGAAAAATGACAAGCTGGACAAGGAGAAAGCCTATATGCTTCAGTACCCGGTCCTCTGAGTGTGTCTGAGCACTCAGGTCGCAGGAGGTAGGGCATCTTCAGAAGATAGAGTGGGTGGAGCCCAGCCAGATGACTCAGCTGCTAACCTCCTCTGTGCCACTCATTAGCCAGTAACTGACCTCAGTCTGGATCTCAATCGCTCCTAGACTTGATTTCTGCATCTGTACATGGGGACATTAATAGCGCCTTGATGGGTGGACAAGCACAGCTCTCAGACAGTGCTGTTGTTACTGTCCTCCAAGGATCCCCCCCTCTCTTCTCTCTACACATGCAGGGCGAAAGGCAGTGTGGTGATGTTTGCTGGGGTGGACAGAATCTACGATCAGGGAGTGCTCAACTGAGTACCATTGATCCATGCGGGCGACTGGAGTATACACATGGACCGGTAAGCCTCTCCCTCTGAGGATCAGCCCAAGTGATGCTCCCACTACTGTACATGGACACAGGCACACACACACAAATACATTCTCAGACACACAGTCACACAAACATATACACCACCTTCAACGATACAGACAGACACACAGACACATGGAAACACATAAGCAGACACATATACACAGAGACACATATAAACATGGATAGCTAGTCAAAGACACACAAGCACTCACAGAGACACATACAAACACACATAAAAACAAACACACAAGCACATAGATACACAAACAACCTATTGGTTAATAATCCCCAGGCCTTCTGACCAGGGTTCTAAAAGGGTCTGGAGAGGTCTGTGCAGCTGGGAAATGATTGTACCTACTGCCCTGTGAGGCATGGAACATGGTTAGAGGACTCCATAGTGTGGTGAAGAGAGCATCAGGGAGAATTTCTCCAGGCTGAACAGAGGTATAAGATGACCAACTGTCCATGGCTACCTGGGACCAAGGAAGTTCTCAACACAGACAAATATCACTTTTAAAACAGGGGAAGTCCTGAGCAAATGGGGAGACTGGTATCCTAAGGGAGCAACTACTGAGCAGTGTAGAGAGATTTGCTGAAGTCTTAAGATGTGAAAGCAACTAATAAAAAAGACACCCCATGTTCATGGGCACACAGTGGGGCAGGGGCTATAACAGAGAATCAGGAAAGTGGGATCCAGGAGTGACCTGAGGACAAGAGGCATAATTGATAGGATTCTGTGTGATACCTTCCTTAAGAGTTTTCCATAGTTTGTTGTGGTCCACACAGCAAAAGGCTTTAGCATAGTCAGTGAGGTAGATGGAAATGTTTTTTTCTGGGATTCCCTTGCTCTCTCTATGATCAAATGGTTGTTGGCAATTTGATCTATGGTTGCTCAAACCAGTTTGTATATCTAGAAGTTCTCAGTGTGACCCCAATGGAAACAGTGAGAGACTTTATTTTCAGGGGCTCCGATATCACTGCAGATGATGACTGCAGTCATGAAATTAAAAGATGCTTGCTCCTTTGAAGAAAAACTATTACAAACCCTAACAATTTTTTTAAAAGTAGAGATATTACTTTGCTGAAAAAGGTCAGTATAATCAAAGCTATGATTTTTCCAGTTGTCATGTATGGATGTGACAGTTGCACCATAAAGAATGGTGAGCAATGAAGAATTGATGGTTTTGAACTGTGGTGTTGGACAAGACACTTGAGAATCTCTTGGACTGCAAGGAGATCCACCCAATCATTTTAAAGGAAATCAATCCTGAATATTCATTGGAAGGACCGATGCTGAAATTGAACCTCCAATACTTTGGCCAACTGATGTGAAGAACTGACTCATTAGAAAAGACCCTGTTACTGGGCAACATTGAAGGCAGGAGGAGAGAACATGACAGAGGATGAGATGGTTGGATGGAATCACCAACTTGATGGACATGAATTTGCCCAAACTCCAGGAGTTGGTGAAGAATAGCAAGCCCTGGCATGCTGCAGTCCATGGTGTTGCCAAGAGTCAGACATGACTGAGCGACTGAACTGAACATACCACATAGCAAACACTATTTGGAATGGGCATGTTTCTCCAGCAAGACTGGGGCTCCCTAAGGCCCCAACACATATCCCCAGTCAAGTTTGCACCCATGCACAGAAGTCAGTGCCTAGCATTCACAGAGCATTCAGTGAGTTCCTATTGCAGGGGGACCTCCATTTTAGTCTACATAGAGGAGTAAAGGACACATTTAGCCTCCCGTCTTAAATAACTCCAAAGTAGAAAAAGCAAATGAAAGAGCATTGTTTTACATCAAACATCTGGCAGCAGAGAATGGATTCCTGAAGCGGGGAGCAAGCAAGCAGAGTTCTACAATTGCCCCAACTCTAGAAATAGTTTCCAACACATAAATAGAATGTGTACCTAGGCAGAGATAAACAGTCTCCCCAAGAAGACAGATTTATGACTCTATATAGTTAGAGTTCACAGGAGAGAGCTACATACAGAGAACTGTGGGAAGGTACAGGTGATACCCCTCCAGTTTTCTGCAGAGAATTGATAGTCTAAATTATAGGGAACAATCCTTGAGTCTCAAATTGAACCAATTCTAATTGTGTCCCCACTCACCAGTGTGTACATTACTCATTTTTTAATATAAATTTATTTATTTTAATTGGAGGCTAATTACTTTACAATATTGTATTGGTTTGCCATACATTGACATGAATCCACCACGGGTGTACATGGGTTTCTCATCCTGAACCCCCCTCCCACCTCCCTCCCTATTCCATCCTTTTGGGTCATCCCAGTGCACCAGCCCCAAGCATCCTGTATCATGCATAGAACCTGGATTGGCAATTCGTTTCACATATGGTAATATACATGTTTCAATGTCCTCCTCCCAAATCATCCTACCCTCTCCCTCTCCCAAAGAATCCAAAAGACTATTCTATACATCTGTGTCTCTTTTGCTGTCTTGCATACAGGGTTATCATTACCATCTTTCTAATTTCCATATATACGTGTTAGTATGCCTCTTGAGAAATCTGTATACAGGTCATGAAGCAACAGTTAGAACTGGACATTGAACAACAGACTGGTTCCAAATAGGAAAAGGAGTATATCAAGACTGAATATTGTCACCCTGCTTATTTAACTTATATGCAGAGTACATCATGAGAAACGCTGGGCTGGAAGAAACACAAGCTGGAATCAAGAATGCCGGGAGAAATATCAATAAACTCAGATATGGAGATGACACCACCCTTATGGCAGAAAGAAGCCTCTTGATGAAAGTGAAAGTGGAGAGTGAAAAAGTTGGCTTAAAGCTCAACATTCAGGAAACGAAGATCATGGCATCTGGCCCCATCACTTCATGAGAAATAGATGGGGAAACAGTGGAAACAGTGTCAGACTTTATTTTTGGGGGCTCCAAAATCACAGCAGGTGGTGACTGCAGCCATGAAATTAAAAGACGCTTACTTCTTGGAAGGAAAGTTATGTTCAACCTAGATAGCATATTGAAAAGAGAGATATTACTTTGTCAACCAAGGTCCATCTAGTCTGGGCTATGGTTTTTCCTGTGGTCATGTACAGATGTGAGAGTTGGACTGTGAAGAAGGCTGAGTGCCGAAGAATTGATGCTTTTGAACTGTGTTGGAGAAGACTCTTGAGAGTCCCTTTGACTGCAAGGAAATCCAACCGGTCCATTCTGAAGGAGATCAGCCCTGGGAGTTCTTTGGAAGGAATGATGCTAAAGCTGAAACTCCAGTACTTTGGCCACCTCATGGGAAATGTTGACTCATTGGAAAAGACTCTAATGCTCGGAGGGGTTGGAAGCAGGAGAAGAAGTGGATGACAGAGGATGAGATGGCTGGATGGCATCACTGACTCGATGGACGTGAGTCTGAGTGAACTCTGGGAGTTGGTGATGGACAGAGAGGCCTGGCGTGCTGCAATTCATGGGGTTGCAAAGAGTCAGACACGACTGAGTGACTGAATTGAACTGAACTAATACTGTATTGGTGTTTATCTTTCTGACTTATTTCACTCTGTATAATAGGCTGCAGTTTCATCCACCTCATTAGAACTGATTCAAATGTATTCTTTTTTAATGGCTGAGTAATACTCCATTGTGTATATGTACCACAGCTTTCTAATCCATTCATCTGCTGATGGACATCTAGGTTGCTTCCATGTCCTGGCTATTATAAACAGTGGTGTGATGAACATTGGGGTACACGTGTCTCTTTCAATTCTGGTTTCCTCAGTGTTTATGCCCAGTAGTGCGATTGCTGGGTCATAAGGCAGTTCTATTTCCAGTTTTTTAAGGAATCTCCACACTGTTCTCCATAGTGGCTGTACTGGTTTGCATTCCCATTAACAGTGTAAGAGATTTCGTTTTCTCGACACCCTCTCCAGCATGTATTGCTTGTAGACTTTTGGATAGCAGCCATTCTGACTAGCGTGAAATGGTACCTCACTGTGGTTTTGATTTGCATTTCTCTGATAATGAGTGATGTTGAGCATCTTTTCATGTATTCTTTAGATTCAATGCAATCCCTATCAAGCTACCAATGGTATTTTTCACAGAGCTAGTACAAATAATTTCACAATTTGTATGGAAATACAAAAAACCTCAAATAGCCAAAGCAATCTTGAGAAAGAAGAATGGAACTGGAGGAATCAACATGCCTGACTTCAGGCTCTACTACAAAGCCACAGTCATCAAGACAGTATGGTACTGGCACAAAGACAGAAATGTAGATCAGTAAAACAAAGTAGAAAGCCCAGAGATAAATCCACGCACCCATGGACACCTTATCTTTGACAAAGGAAGCAATCATATACAATGGAGAAAAGACAATCTTTTTAACAAGTGGTGCTGGGAAAATTGGCCAACCATTTGTAAAAGAATGAAACTAGAACACTTTCTAACACCATACACAAAAATAAACTCAAAATGCATTAAAGATTTAAATGTACAACCAGAAACTATAAAACTGCTAGAGGAAAACATAGGAAAAGCACTCTACAACATAAACTACAGCAGGATCCTCCTATGACCCACCCCCCTGAATATTGGAAATAAAAGTAAAAATAAACAAATGGGACTTAATTAAAATTAAAAGCTTCTGCACCACAACAGAAACCATAAGCAAGGTGAAAAGACAGCCTTCAGAATGGGAGAAAATAATAGCAAATTAAGCAACTGAAAAGAACTAATCTCAAAAATATACAAGCAACACCTGCACCTCAATTCCAGGAAAATAAATGACCCAATCAAAAAATGGGCCAAATAACTAAACAGACATTTCTCCAAAGAAGACATACAGATGGCTAACAAACACGTGTCTCTTTGAATTCTGGTTCCTTGGTGCCTATGCCCAGTAGTGGGTTTACTGGGTCATGTGGCAGTTCAAGTTCCAGTTTTTTAAGCAATATCCACACTGTTCTCCAGAGTGGCTGTACTAGTGTGCATTACCACCAACAGTGTAGGAGGGTTCCCTTTTCTCCACACCCCACACCATTTACTGCTTGTAGAATTTTGGATAGCAGTCATTATGACTGGTGTGAAATGATACCTCACTGTGGTTTTGATTTGCATTTCTCTGATAATGAGTGATGTGCACCTTTTCATGTGTTTGTTAGCCATCTGTATGTCTTCTTTGGAGAAATCTCTGTTTAGTTTTTTGGCCCTTTTTTGATTGGGTCGTTTATTTTTCTGGAATTGAGCTGCAGGAATTGCTTGTATATTTTTGAGATTAATTCTTTGTCAGTTGCTTCATTTGTTATTATTTTCTCCCATTCTGAAGGCTGTCTTTTCACCTTACTTATAGTTTTCTTTGTTGTGCAGAAGGTTTCAATTTTAATTAAGTCCCATTTGTTTTCTTTTTGCTTTTATTTCCAATAATCTGCTAGGTGGGTCATAGAGGATCCTGCTGTGATGTATGTCGGAGAGTGTTTTGCCTATGTTTTCCTCTAGCAGTTTTATAGTTTCTGGTTGTATGTTTAGATCTTTAATGCATTTTGAGTTTATTTTTGTGTATGGTGTTAGAAAGTGTTCTAGTTTCATTCTTTTACAAATGGTTGGCCAATTTTCCCAGCACCACTTGTTAAAGAGATTGTATTTTTTTCATTGTATATGCTTGTTTCCTTTGTCATAGATAAGGTGTCCATAGGTGCATGGATTTATCTCTGTGCTTTCTAATTTGTTCCACTGATCTATATTTCTGTCTTTGTGCCAGTACCATACTGTCTTGATGACTGTGGCTTTGTAGTAGAGCCTGAAGTCAGGCATGTTGATTCCTCCAGTTCCATTCTTCTTTCTCAAGATTGCTTTGGCTATTCGAGGTTTTTTGCATTTCCATACAAATTGTGAAATTATTTGTTTTAGCTCTGTGAAAAATACCATTGGTAGCTTGGTATGGTTCCCATTGAATCTATAGATTGTTTTGGGTAGTATACTCATTTTCTCTTATTGATTTTTCTGATCCATGAACACGGTATATTTCTCCATCTATTAGTGTCCTCTTTGATTTCTTTCACCAGTGTTTTATACTTTTCTATATATAGGTCTTTAGTTTGTTTAGGTAGATATCAGATCATATCAGATCAGTCGCTCAGTCGTGTCCGACTCTGCGACCCCATGAATTGCAGCATGCCAGGCCTCCCTGTCCAGCCCCAACTCCCGGAGTTCACTCAGACTCACATCCATCAAGTCAGTGGTGCCATCCAGCCATCTCATCCCCTGTCGTCCCCTTCTCCTCTTGCCCCCAATCCCTCCCAGCATCAGAGTCTTTTCCAATGAGTCAACTCTTCACATGAGGTAGCCAAAGTACTGGAGTTTCAGCTGTAGCATCATTCCTTCCAAAGAAATCCCAGTGCTGATCTCCTTCAGAATGGACTGGTTGGATCTCCTTGTAGTCCAGGGGACTCTCAAGAGTCTTCTCCAACACCACAGTTCAAAAGCATCAATTCTTCAGTGCTCAGTCTTCTTCACAGTCCAACTCTCACATCCATACATGACCACAGGAAAAACCATAGCCTTGACTAGACGGACCTTTGTTGGCAAAGTAATGTCTCTGCTTTTGAATATGCTATCTAGGTTGGTCATAACTTTCCTTCCAAGGAGTAAGCGTCTTTTAATTTCATGGCTGCAGTCACCATCTGCAGTGATTTTGGAGCCCAGAAAAATAAAGTCTGACACTGTTTCCACTGTTTCCCCATCTATTTCCCATGAAGTGATGGGACCGGATGCCATGATCTTCGTTTTCTGAATGTTGAGCTTTAAGCCAACTTTTTCACTCTGCACTTTCACCTTCATCAAGAGGCTTTTTAGTTCCTCTTCATTTTCTGCCATAAGGGTGGTGTCATCTGCATATCTGAGGTTATTGATATTGTCCTAAGTATTTTAATCTTTCGTTGCAATGGTGAATGGAATTGTTTCCTTATTATCTTTTTCTATTTTCTCATTATTAGTTTATAGGAATGCAAGTGATTTCTGTGTGTTGATTTAATATCCTTCAACTTTACCATGTTCATTGATTAGCTCTAGAAATTTTCTGGTGGAGTCTTTAGGGTTTTCTGTGTAGAGGATCATGTCGTCTGCAAACAGTGAGAGTTTTACTTCTTCTTTTCCAATTTGACTCTTTTATTTGTTTTTCTGTTCTGATTGCTGTGGCCAATACTTCCCAAACTATGTTGAATAGTAGTGGTGAGAGTGAGCACCCTTGTCTTGTTTCTGATTTTAGGGGAAATGCTTTCAATTTTTCACACTGATGATAATGTTTGCTGTGGGTTTGTCATGTATAGTTTTTATTATGTTGAGGTATGTTCCTTCTAGTCCTGCTTTCTGGACAGTTTTTATCATAAATGGGTTTTGAATTTTGTCAAAGGCTTTCTCTGCATCTATTGAGATAATCATATGGTTCTTATTTTTCAATTTGTTAATGTGGTGTATTACATTGATTGATTTGCAGATATTGAAGAATCCTTGAATCCCTGGGATAAAGCCCACTTGGTCATGGTGTATGATCTTTTTAACGTGTTGTTGGATTCTGATTGCTAGAATTTTGTTAAGGATTTTTGCATCTGTGTTCATCAGTGATATTGGCCTGTGGTTTTCTTTTTTTGTGGCATCTTCATCAGGTGTTGGTATTAAAGTAATGGTGGCTTCATAGAATAAGTTTGTAAGTTTACCTTTGTCTGCAATTTTCTGGAAGAGTTTGAGTAGGATAGGTGTTAGCTCTTCTCTAAATTTTTGGTAGAATTCAGCTATGAAGCCGTCTGGTCTTGAGCTTTTTTTTATTGGAAGATTTCTGATTACCGTTTCAATTTCCATGCTTGTGATGTGTCTGTTAAGATTTTCTATTTCTTCCTGGTTCAGTTTTGAAAAGTTGTACTTTTCTAAGAATTTGTCCATTTCTTCCATGTTGTCCATTTTATTGGCATATAATTGCTGATAGTAGTCTCTTATGATCCTTTGTATTTCTGTGTTGTCTATTGTTATTTCTGTGTTGTCTGTTGTGAACTCTCCATTTTCATTTCTAATTTTATTGATTTAATTTTTCTTCCTTTGTTTCTTGATGAGTCTAGCTAATGGTTTGTCAATTTTATTTATCCTCTCAAAGAACCAGCTTTTGGCTTTGTGAATTTTTGCTATGGTCTCTTTTGTTTCTTTTGCATATCTTTCTTTCTTTCTTTCTTTCTTTCTTTTTTGAAAATTATGTTTATTCATGTTGATTATAAAAGCTGTACAGGCTCAAACTAGAAAATAGAAAAACGATTTTAAAAATTACCCATAAATGTAATAGCCGGAGATGACCACTATTAATATTTTGGTCTATTTCTTTCCAGAATTTTTATGATTTCTGCCTGAATTTTGAAGATTTCTTTCCTTCTACTAACACTAGGGTTCTTCATTTCTTCATTTTCTAGTTGCTTTAGGTGTAGAGTTAGGTTATTTACTTGACTTTTTTCTTGTTTCTTGAGGTATGCCTGTATTGCTATGAACCTTCCCCTTCAACACTGCTTTTACAGTGTCCCACAGGCTTTGGGTTGTTTTGTTTTCAATTTCATTCGTTTCTATGCATATTTTGATTTCGTTTTTTATTTCTTCTGTGATTTGTTGGTTATTCATCAGCGTGTTGTTCAGCCTCCACATGTTGGAATTTTTAATAGTTTTCCTCCAGTAATTGAGATTTAATCTTACTGCATTGTGGTCAGAAAAGATGTTTGGAATGATTTCATTTTTTTTTGTTTGTTTTTTTTTTTTTTTTGAATTTACCAAGGCTAGATTTATGACCCAAGATGTGATCTATTTTGGAGAAGGTTCCGTGTGCACTTGAGAAAAAAGTGAAATTCATTGTTTTGGGGTGAAGTGTCCTATAGATATCAATTAGGTCTAATAGGTCTATTTTATCATTTAAAGTTTGTGTTTCCTTGTTAATTTTCTATTTAGTTGATCTAGCCATAGGTGTGAGTGGGGCAATAAAGTCTCCCACTATTATTGCGTGCTGGAGTCCAGCTCCAGCAGCCAGGGAATCAGCCTGAATGCGTGAGTGGTGTCGGCGGACGATGATGTCACCTCTGACTCAAAGTACGGAACTACATGTTTATTTCAAGCTTCAGGTTTTCTTTTATACTTTGACCAAAGCATTAGGTCAAAGTTTGACATTTTTAGTTTCCCCCAACCAGATTTATTGTCTCCAGAAATCATTGTTGTCCTACAAACAGAGTTCCTGCTTCAGCGATTCTTTCAGAATCCGCTTTACTATCTATTATCTACTTTCTCTTATGTGTCCTATACTTAACTTGTGATTCCATTGTAACTCATGCCACATTCCTCAGTTTATTTCTTATCTTCCTAAATCCTGTTTGCCCCTAGCATCTTAAGATCATTATCTCCTATAAAGGCTTCTAGCTATTCTTAATTATTCCTAAACCCTAAACTCAGCAAACTTCTTTAGCCATAAATATTTCCCTCACAAACAGGTCTCAGAAAACAATCCTTCCCATGGCCTCAAGCTGTGGTCTATGGGTTCATCCTGGAACATTCTTTGTAAAGATCCTTGAACAAGTGTCAATGGTTACTTTATAGATTATTTTCTGGGCACAACTGCAGAAGGCTTTGTGCTTTCTCATGTTTTGCTCAAGAACAATAAGCAACTTAACATTCTTCCCAGTCAACTGAACCGAAGAAAGGAAAGAACAAGTCAGAATCACAAGACCTAACTCCTTCATCCTGGGTCCGTGCCTGCGGAATGAGGAGAGGGTGCTGGGGCCATACCTCTATTTTGTCAGTAATGCCTAACATGGCTCCCAACAACTGTATTATTGTTAATTTCCCCTTTCATATTTTTTAGCATTTGTCGTACATATTGTGGGGTTCCTATGTTGGGTGCCTTTATATTTATAATTGTTATATCTTCTTCTTGGATTGATATTTTGATCATTATGTAGTGTCCTTCTTTGTCTCTTTTCACAGCCTTTGTTTTAAAGTCTATCTTACCTGCTATAAGTATTGCTACCCCTGCTTTCTCTTGGTCTCTATTTGCATGGAATATCTTTTTCCAGCCCCTCACTTTCATTCTGTATGTGTCCCTTGTTTTGAGGTGGGTTTCTTGTAGACAACATATATAGGGGTCTTGTTTTTTTTATCCATTCAGCCATTCTTTGCCTTTTGTTTGGGACATTCAACCCATTTACATTTAAGGTAATTATTGATAAGTATGATCCCGTTGCCATTTACTTTTTTGTTTTGGGTTCTAGTTTATACACCCTTTCTGTGTTTCCTTTCTAGACAAGATCCTTTAGGATTTGTTGGAGAGCTGGTTTGGTGGTGCTGAATTCTCTCAGCTTTTGCTTGTCTGTAAAGCTCTTGATTTCTCCTTCATATTTGAATGAGATCCTTGCTAGGTACAGTAATCTGGGCTGTAGGGTTTTTCTTTCATTACTTTAAGTATGCCCTGCCATTCCCTCCTGGCATGAAGAGTTTCTATTGAAAGATCAGCTGTTATCCTTATGGAAATCCCCTTGTGTGCTTATGTTGTTTTTCACTTGCTGCTTTTAATATTTGTTCTTTATGTTTGATCTTTGCTAATTTTACTAATATGTGTTTTAGAGTGTTTGGCCTTGGGTTTATCCTATTTGGGACTCTCTGGATTTCTTGGACTTGCGTGATTATTTCCTTCCCCAATTTAAGGAAGTTTTCAACTATTATCTCAAGTATTTTCTCATGGTTTTTCTTTTTTCTTCTTCTGGGACTCCCATGCTTCGAATGTTGGGGCATTTAATATTGTCCCAGAGGTCTCTGAGATTGTCCTCATTTCTTTTAATTCATTTTTCTTTTTCCTCTCTGTTTCATTGATTTCTATCATTCTATCTTCTACCTCACTTATCCTATCTTCTGCCTCCGTTATTCTACTGTTGGTTCCCTCCAGAGTGTTTTTGATCTCATTTATTGCATTATTCATTATATATTGACTCTTTTTATTTATTCTATGTCCTTGTTAAACCTTTCTTGAATCTTCTCAATCCTTGTCTCCAAGCTATTTATCTGTATTTCCTTATTGTTTTCAAGATTTTGGATCATTTTCACTATCATTATTTGGAATTCTTTAACAGGTAGATTCCCTATCTCTTCCTCTTTTGTTTGTTTTGGTGGACATTTATTCTGTTATTTTACCTGCTGGGTATTTCTCTGCCTCTTCTTCTTGTTTATATTGCTGTGTTTGTGATTGCCTTTCCATATTCTGGCAGTTTGTGGAGTTCTCTTTATTGTGGAGTTTCCTCACTGTGGGTGGGGTTGGACGGGTGGCTTGTCAAGTTTTCCTGGTTAGGGAAGCTTGTGTCAGTGTTCTTGTGGGTGGAGATCGATTTCTTCCCTCTGTACTGCAATGAAGTGTCCAGTAATGAGTTATGAGATGTCAGTGGGTTTGGAGTGACTTTGGGCAGCCTGTATATTGAAGCTCAGGGATATGTTCCTGTGTTGCTGGGGAATTTGCATGGTATGTCTTTCTCTGGAACTTGTTGGCCCTTGGATGGTGCTTGCTGTCAGTGTAGATATGGAGGCATTTGATGAGTTCCTATTGATTAGTGTTGCTGGAGTTAGGAGTTCTCTGGTGTTCTCAGGATTTGGACTTAAGGTTCCTGACTCTGGTTTTCAGTCTTATTCTTACAATAGCCTCAAGACTTCTCCATATATACGGCACCAATGATAAAAATATAGGTTAAAGATGAAAAGTTTCTCCACAGTGAGGGACATCCAGAGAGTTTCACAGAGTTACATGGAGAAGAGAAGAGGAAGTAAGGGATGTAGAGGTGACCAGGAGTAGAAGAGAGGGAATCAAAAGGGGAGAGAGCAAGCTAGCCAGTAATCACTTCGCTATGTGCTTTCCACAGTCTGGATCCCTCAGAGATGTTCACAGAGTTACACAGAGAAGACAAGATGGAGGAAGGAGACAGTGTTGGCCAGGAGGATAAAGGGGGAATCAAAAGGAAAGAGGCAGATCCAGCCAGTAATCAGTTCCCTAAGTGTTCTCAGTAGTCCAGAGCATACAAAAGATTCACAGAGTTGGGTAGAGAAGAGAAGGGAGAGGGAGGAGGTAGAGGTGACCTGGTGGAGAAAAAGGAGATCCAAAGGGGGAGAGAGCAATCAGGCCAGTGATCTCACTCTCAAGTAAAAAATGTTTACTGAAGATTGGGTTCTTAAAGGTACAAAATTGATAACAAATACCAAAAAGCAAAGATTAAAAATCTAGAGTAGAGGTTGGATTCTCAAAAATACAATATTAACAAAAAAAAAGTCACAAAAATTGTAAATATATATATATATATATATATATATAATGTTTGCTTTAAGAAATAGGGTCTTTTTTTTTGAAAATAATAGTAGGTTATAAAAATGAAATTTAAAGGAGTAGTTCAGTTCAGTTCAGTCGCTCAGTCATGTCGGACTCTTTGCAATGCCTTGAATCACAGCACGCCACGCCTCCCTGTCCATCACCAACTCCCGGAGTTCACTTAGACTCACATCCATTGAGTCAGTGATGCCATCCAGCCATCTCATCCCCTGTCGTCCCCTTCTCCTCTTGCCCCCAATCCCTCCCAGCATCAGAGTCTTTTCCAATGAGTCAACTCTTCACATGAGGCGGCCAAAGTACTGGAGTTTCAGCTGTAGCATCATTCCTTCCAAAGAACTCCCAGGGCTGATCTCCTTCAGAATGGACTGGTTGGATCTTCTTGCAGTCCAAGGGACTCTCAAGAGCCTTCCCCAACACCACAGTTCAAAAGCATCAATTCTTTGGCGCTCAGCCTTCTTCACAGTCCAACTCTCACATCCATACATGACCACAGGAAAAACCATAGCCTTGACTAGACAGACCTTTGTTGGCAAAGTAATGTCTCTGCTTTTCAATATGCTATCTAGGTTGGTCATAACTTTCCTTCCAAGGAGTAAGCGTCTTTTAATTTCATGGCTGCAGTCACCATCTGCAGTGATTTTGGAGCCCCAAAAGAATAAAGTCTGACACTGCTTCCACTGTCTTCCCATCTATTTCCCATGAAGTGATGGGACCGGATGCCATGATCTTCGTTTTCTGAATGTTGAGCTTTAAGCCAACTTTTTCACTCTCCACTTTCACTTTCATCAAGAGGTTTTGTAGTTCCTCTTCACTTTCTGCCATAAGGGTTGTATCATTTGCATATCTGAGGTGATTGTTATTTCTCCCAGCAATCTTGATTCCAGCTTGTTCTTCTTCCAGCCCAGCATTTCTCATGATGTACTCTGCATATAAGTTAAATAAGCAGGGTGACAATATACTGCCTTGACGTCCTCCTTTTCCTATTTGGAACCAGTCTGTCGTTCCATGTCCAGTTCTAACTGTTGCTTCCTGACCTGCATACAGATTTATCAAGAGGCAGGTCAGGTGGTCTGGCATTCCCATCTCTTTCAGAATTTTCCACAGAGTAACAGGCAAATTTGACCTTGAAATATGGAATGAAGCAGGGCAAAGACTAACAGAGTTTTGTCAAGAAAATGCACTGGTCATAGCAAACACCCTCTTCCAAACACAAGAGAAGACTCTACACATGGACATCACCAGACTGTCAACATTGAAATCAGATTGATTATGTTCTTTGCAGCCAAAGATGGAGAAGCTCTATACAGTCAACAAAAACAAGACCAGGAGCTGACTGTGTCTCATATCATGAAATCCTTACTATCAAATTCAGACTTAAATTGAAGAAAGTAGGGAAAACCACTAGACCAGTCAGGAATGACCTAAATCAAATCCCTTATGATTATACAGTGGAAGTGAGAAATAGATTTAAGGACCTAGATCTGATAGATAGAGTGCCTGATGAACTATGGAATGAGGTTCGTGACATTGTACAGGAGACAGAGATCAAGACAATCCCCATGGAAAAGAAATGCAAAAAAGCAAAATGGCTGTCTGGGGAGGCCTTACAAATAGCTGTGAAAAGAAGAGAAGTGAAAAGCAAAGGAGAAAAGGAAAGAAATAAGCATCTGAATGCAGAGTTCCAAAGAATAGCAAGAAGAGATAAGAAAGCCTTCCTCAGCGATCAATGCAAAGAAATAGAGGAAAACAACAGAATGGGAAAGACTAGTGATCTCTTCAAGAAAATTAGAGATATCAAGGGAACATTTCATGCAAAGATGGGCACGATAATGGACAGAAATTGTATGGACCTAACAGAAGCAGAAGATATTAAGAAGAGGTATCAATAATACACAGAAGAACTGTACAAAAAAGATCTTCATGACCCAGATAATCACGATGGTGTGATCACTGACCTAGAGCCAGACATCCTGGAATGTGAAGTCAAGTGGGCCTTAGAAAGCATCACTACAAACAAAGCTAGTGGAGGTGATGGAATTCCAGTTGGGCTATTTCAAATCCTGAAAGACGATGCTGTGAAAGTCCTGCACTCAATATGCCAGAAAATTTGGAAAACTCAGCAGTGGCCACAGGACTGGAAAAGGTCAGTTTTCATTCCAACCCCAAAGAAAGGCAATGCCAAAGAATGTTCAAACTACCACACAATTCACTCATCTCACATGCTAGAGTGCTAGCATGTGAATTTTGAGCTAAAGTAATGCTCAAAATTCTTCAAGCCAGGCTTCAGCAATATGTGAACCGTGAACTTCCTAATGTTCAAAAGAAGTAGTAGAGGACTTAAAAATTTTTAAAAAAAAATTAAATTTAAAGAATGAAAATAGTAAAAATATATCTAGGACTTTCTCTGGTGGTGTTGTGTACAGTGTGGGGTCAGTCACTTTCAGATAATTCCTTGATCCAGCTTATACTTCTCAAGATCTATAGGCCCCTTCCTATGTAGTCAGTGCTAACTGCAGGGTTTTAATCTATTGCGCCTGTCACTTCCAGGGTGGTTCCCTCTGTTTTAGCTTCTTCTGTTTGCTGGTCTCTTCAGTGTCTAATTTCTGCCCTGACTGAAGGGGGTGGTGGTAGACAATTTTTTAGCCTCACTTGTTCACTCGTGCTGTGGGGAGGGAGGAACACTGCAAACAAATATCACTGGCATGTGTGGGGAGTGCTCCCAGTGTCTCAGACACACTGGGTTTACCCTCACTCACAGTGTGTGTGCTATCCCAGTCTACACTGCTCAGGCTTTAGGTTGCTCTGCTGGGAACTGTCTGAGGCGGGACCTGGGATGCATGCAATTGCCAGGTCTAAGCTGCTCAGGTTCAGGTACTCAGGTACTCCTCAAAGGTGCAGACTCAGTTGGGCCTGTGTTTTGTGCCCTTCTCAGGTGTGAGCCGCTCAGGTGACCAGGTGTTTGGTGAGCACGGTCACTCCTACTTATTGCCTCTCCCGTCCCTGCTGCTCAGTTTTCTGGGTGTACAACGGGCGCACCTTCTCAGTTGGATATTGACCATCCAGAATCCCAAGAAGACTTGGTTAGCAACAAAGCCTGCTTGCAGTTTGGTAGATGATGACTCTCTGGGGCCACGATTGCCCCCTTCCGGCTCTGGCTGCCCTCGCTCCCCTGTCCCTGGCAGGGGATGGGCCGGTCCGCAGCTGGCCACCTCTGCTCACTGCTTTGACTGTGAGCAGGCTGGACGGTGTCTTAGTTTAGGGCTTTTCCCCGGGGTAGCTATCCCAGGGTCTGGCTTGCTATCTCAAGTTAGTTCCTTCAGATTGCACTCGGGGCATTCAGGCCTGGTCCTTACTCTAAGCAATGCAGCCCGCATCTCCCTGTCCAGCCCCCGCTTACTAGTGGCGAATGCAGGCGTCTGTACTGCTTCTCTGCTGGGAGTTACCACTGGGCATGTAATCTGTGGTTTAAAATTATTTATTTATTTTTCCTCCCACTTGTGTTGCCCTCTGAGGTTCAAGGGCTTGCCACAGACTCCCCATTGAGAGTGTTTCCTGGTGTTTGGAAGCTTCTCTACTTTTTAAGACTCCCTTCCTGGGATGGATCTCCATCTCCACCTCTTTTGTCTCTCTTTTTATCTGTTACATTTTTTCCTACCTCCTTTCAAAGACAATGGGCTGCTTTTCTGGGTGCCTGATGTCCTCTTCCTGCATTCACAAGTCGTTTTGTGGAATTTACTCAGCGTTCAAATGTTCTTTTGATGAATTTTTTGGAGAGAAAGTGTTCTCCCTGTCCTATTCCTCCACCATCTTAGGACTGTCCCTGAAATTACTCATAATTCCCATGAGATCAATAGGGCCCTGAAGACAATATTGCCTTGCTAGTGGGGAATTGTAAACCTGGCCTAAAGGCTGGTTTTATCTCAGCTTAAAGAACTTTACAGCAAGCCTTCAAAAAACGCAATTGTTTCCAAGAAATTAACAGTGTTTGCAAACAGTGAAAAGAATAATTTATAAAAATTAAAAAATATCCAGCATCCAAAGGTAAAGTGACCGTATCCACAATCCAATTTAAAATTTCCATATAAATTGTGAAAGTATCTGTCCTAGTTTCATCTCAATATTGTAAGGTAATTATCCTCTGATTAATATAAATAAATTTAAAAATAAAAAAAATTCCAGATGTGTAAAGAAGCAAGAAAATATCCATAACGAGGGCAAAATCAATTAGTAAAAACACAAGTAAAATATATATTACATAAGTAGCAGGGAAGGACATTAAAATGCTTACTACATCAATAATCCTTATATTCATGAAGCTGAAGAATATTGAGTATGTTAAATAGAGACACGTAAAATAGAAATTCAAAGACTGTGGGGGAAAATTAATTGTGCATCAGAGACCTTTGAAGTAACTTTAAGAGTGCTAAAATATATGTAAATGGAATCACACACGAAGTGAAAGACAGCGGAATAGAGCAAAGAACTTCATAATTACTGGTTGAAAAATTTCCAGGTATGATGAAAGCTTTAAAGCCATTAACAAGGAAGCTCAATTAACTCAAGGACAAGAACTATGACAACTCTACAAAGGCACATCATAATTCATGGTTTAAGACAATCAACCAAAGATATGTAACCAGAAGGAAAACCAGGCATAGGAGAACAAAAAATAGGAGTGACAGCAGATTAGGCAAATTAAACAATGTTAGCCAGGGGACACTGGCACCAGATCTTAAATGCTGAGAGAAATATAATTGACTCAGAATTCTATACCCAAGAAAAATACATATCAAAAACAAGATAAAATACTTTATCAGACGTACAACAACTATGAGACTGCATCACCAGCAAGCAACCAATGTAACAAGAAATGTTCTTTACCAGGCCTTAAATGTGAGATCTCCATAATTCTAGCCATCTCAGTCCTTCAAAACACCTTGATAAGGACAAACAAATATTAGAGTAGAAATAGTCATTGTGTTTCTACCCACTTCTAGAAAGTATTGCTAACTCCTCAGTACTGGTCTTGCAATGCTGGTGGACTAGATGGAGAAGTGATGTGAACAGAAATAAACAAGGTGAGACAGGTAGGTCAGAATGTGAGGTAACAAAGACAAGGTATTTAGAAGCTGAAGAATTGAGAGAGATTTGGGACCTGAGTTGGAAAAGCAGTTTTCAAAACAAATTGGGTCCTGTGGTGTGTATAACCCTCACTTCAGTCCCTAGAAGATCACTACTGACAAGTCTGCCTATTTTTTCTGGAGCACAGTTAAGATCCATCTAGCTGTTTCTCATTGCTGTTCCTTCCTCCTGGCTCCCACTCTGTGCCCAGCCGTTCAGCCTAATCCATTCAGAAGAGGTTTCTTCTTTAAGGCAGGCGCTGCAGGCTACCTACAAAATGATCTATTCTCTGCTTCTCTTTCAAAACTGAAAATAGTTTGTTATATAGCCATGAGCACAGTAGCTACAGGACTGCATTTTCTGCCACCCATGCTCTTAGTCATGACTGGTGACTGAGATGCAAGCAGATCTGTAAGAGGAATTTCTTTAAAGACTGCTTTCAAGGAGTTGATTTAGCTGAGAGATGGGACTCTTCCCTTCCCTACTTTCTTCTTAACTGTTGTCTGGATTTTAGTTGTGATGGCTGGAACTCCTGCAGATGTATTGGACAATCATGTAAACCTGGAGATGGATACCCCCCAAGCTCTGGCTGGCCCACCTCCAGCTTTGTTTCAGTGGGAGAGAAAAATAAAGTTTATCTTGCTAAAGTCATAGATGTTTTAGTTTTTTGCAAAGTGCATCCAAACTTAATCCTGATACTACTATGTGTTTAATATGATATAGCCTTATTATTTTGTTGGGTTTAGTGAATATATTTATATTTTACATTCTCTAATTTTTTATTTTATAAATTGATTCATCAACCATTATACATAAATTGTATAAATGCAAAATTATTATTATAAGCATGATTTCCTTTAGATTTTAAATTTTTATACTTTCTTATCTTCTTTCCTTTCTTCTTTTCTCCATATTTATACAGCCTGGACCATGTCCTCTCTTATAACCTCATCCATATCCATATCTGCAGGCCAAAACAGACCGAAAGCTGGGTGGGGAGAACCAAAGAAGAAAGAATAGAGGGATATGAATGAAGGGTGGTGCCCCTTGTTACTCATCGTGAATGTACTGAAGTAGGATCACATTCCCCTGCCCTTCTGTGTGCCCACAATCGCAAAGTTAGCCATGAACATGGAGGATATTTTGGTCAGTGGAATTTGAGTAGAGGTGATATGTCACTTCCAAATTGAAGAATTTCTTTCTGTTCCACTAGCTGGAATGCTGATGTAATGATAGGAGCTGGAGCAGTGATGTTAGACCAGAAATAAGTAGCACAGGTGGAAGATATGACAAGAAAGAAGTGGGAGGGTGGGAGGAGCTAAGATGGTGGAGGAATAGGACTGGGAGACCACTTTGTCCCCCACAAATTCATCAAAAGAACATTTAAACGCCAAGTAAATTCCACAAAACAACTTCTGAATGCTGGCAGAGGACATCAGGAACCCAGAAAAGCAACCCATTGTCTTCTAAAGGAGGCAGGAAAAAATATAAAAGACAAAAAAAAGAGACAAAAGAGGGATGGATGGAGCTCCATCCCAGGAAGGGAGTCTTAAAAGGAGAGAAGTTTCCAAACACCAGGAAACACTCTCACTGCTGAGTCTGTGCCGAGTTTTGAAAGCACAGAGGGCAACATGACAGGGAGGAAAAATAAATAAACAATTAAAACCCACATATTACGAGCCCAACAGTAACTCTCCCAGCGGAGAAGCAGCGCAGATGCCTGCACCCTCCACTAGCAAGAGGGGGCTAGGCAGGGAGGCGCAGGCTGCATCGCTTAGAGTAAGGATCTGGCCTGAATACCCCGAGCGCTATCTGAGCGAACTAATTTGGGCTAGCAAACCAGACTGTGGGATATCTACCACGTGAAAAGCCAGCCCTAACCTAAGACACCGCCAGGCCCATGCGTGGAACAAAGGACTGAACAGAGATAGCGGGTTGCAGACCATCCGCCTCCGGTGACAGGCAGCCAGAGCCAGAAGGGGGCAATCGCAGCCCCAGAGAGACATTATCTACAAAACTGTAAGCAGGCTTCTTTGCTAACTAAGACTTCCTGGGGTTCTGGATGGTCAACATCCGCCTGAGAAGGTGCACTGATTGTACACCCAGAAAACCAAGCAGCGGGGAGGCGATAAGTCACAGCAACCGCGCTCGCCAAACACCTCATCACCTGAGCTGCTCGGACCCGGGAAGGGCACAAAACGCAGGCCCAACTGAGTCTGCACCTCTGAGGACTACCCAACTGCCCGAACCTGAGTGGCTTAGACCTGGGAGGTGCAGGCAGCCCAGGGCCAGCCTCAGATGGTTCCCGGCAGAGCAATCTAGAGCCTGAGCAGTGTGGGCAGGGAGGCTACATGCGCCGTGAGCTGGGGCAGGCCCAGTGTGGCTGAGGCACTGTGAGCACATGCCAGTGTTATTTGTTTGCAGCATCCCTCCTTCCCCACAGTGCAACTGAACAAGTGAGCCTAAAAAAAAAAAAAAAAAGTTTCCACCACCACCCCCTTTGTATCAGGGCAGAAATCAGACACTGAAGAGACTGGCAAACAGAAGAAGCTATAACAGAGGAAACCGCCTTGGAAGTGACAGGCAATAGATTAAAACCCTATCGTTAGTACCAACTACATAGAAAGGGGCCTATAGATCTTAAGAAATATAAACCAGACCAAGGAACTAGCCGAAAATGAACTGACCCCACAATACCCATGACAACACGAGATAAAGTCCTAGATATATTTTTTACTATTTTTACAATCATTCTTTCTTTATTTATTTTTAATTTTTAAAAAAAAATTTAAGTCCTCTATTATTCCTTTAATTTTCACTTTTATAACCTACTATTACTTTGCAAAAAAAAAATCCTATTTTTTTTAAAAAAGCAAACTTCATATATATATCTTTTATAATTTTTGTGACCTTGTTTTTCTTTTTCTTTTTCTCTTTCTTTTTTTTTTCTTCTTTTCTTTAAATTTATATTTTTGAAATTCCAAACTCTACTCTAGATTTTTAATTTTAGCTTTTTGGTATTTGTTATCAATTTTGTATCTATTTTTTTTAATAAATTCTGTGACTTTTTTTTCTCCCTTTCTTTCTCTTCTTCTTTTCTTTAACATTGTATTTCTGAAATTCCAAACTCTACTCTAGATTTTTAATTTATGCTTTTTGGTATTTGTTATCAATTTTGTACCTATATTTTATTTATAATTTTTGTGACTTTGTTTTTTTTCTCTCTTTCTTCTTCTTCTTCTTTTCTTTAACATTGTATTTTTGAAATTCCAAACTCTACTCTAGATTTTTAACTTTTGCTTTTTCGTATTCGTTATCAGTTTTATACCTATATTTTATTTATAATTTTTGTGACTTTTTTTTTCTTTTTCTCTGTTTCTTTTCCTTCTTTGTTTCTTTAACATTGTATTTTTGAAATTCCAAACTCTACTCTAGATTTTTGATTTTTGCTTTAGGTATTTGTTACCAATTTTTTACCTTTAAGAACCTAATCTTCAGTACCCATTTTTTACCTGAGAGCGAGATTACTGGATTGACTGCTCTCTCCCCCTTTGGACTCTCCTTTTTCTCACCAGGTCACCTGTGTCTCCTCCCTAACCCCTCTCTGCTCTACCCAACTCTGTAAATTTCTGTGTGTTCCAGACGGTGCAGAACACTTAGGGAGCTGACTACGGGCTGGATCTCTCTCTCTCCTTTTCATTCCCCCCTTTTATCCTCCTGGCCACCTCTGTCTCCTTCCTCCCTCTTCTATTCTCTGTATAACTCCGTGAATATCTCTGAGCGGTCCAATTGTGGAGTGCATATAAGGAAGTGATTACTGGCTAGCCCGCTCTCTCTTCTATTGATTCCACCTCATCTCATTCAGGTCACCTCTAACTCCCTCCTCCCTCTTCTCTTCTCCATGTAACATTCTGAACCTCTCTGGGTGACCCTCACAATGGAGAAACTTTTCATCCTTAACCTAGATGTTTTATCAATGGTGCTGTATAGAAGGAGAAGTTTTGAGACTACTGTAAACATAAGACTGATAACTGGAAGCAGGAGGCTTAAGTCCAAACCCTGACTCCAGGGAACTCCTGACTCCAGGGAACACTAATTGACAGGAGCTCATCAAACGCCTACATACCTACACTGAAACCAAGCACCACAGTAGGGCCAACAAGTTCCAGGGCAGGACATACCAAGCAAATTCTCCAGAAACAAAGGAACACAGCCGTGAGCTCCAATATACAGGTTGCCCAAAGTCACCCCAAAACCATAGACATCTCATAACTCATTACTGGACACTTCATTGCACTCCAGAGAGAAGAAATCCAGCTCCACACACCAGAACACCAACACAAACTTCCCTAACCAAGAAACCTTGACAAGCCACCTGTACAAACCCACACACAGTGAGGAAACGCCACAATAAACAGAATTCCACAAACTGCCAGAATACAGAAAGGACACCCCAAACTCAGCAATTTAAACAAGATGAAGAGACAGAGGAATACCCAGCAGATAAAGGAACAGGATAAATGCCCACCAAACCAAACAAAAGAGGAAGAGATAGGGAATCTACCTGATAAAGAATTCCGAATAATGATAGTGAAATTGATCCAAAATCTTGAAATTAAAATGGAATCACAGATAAATAGCCTGGAGACAAGGATTGAGAAGATGCAAGAAAGGTTTAACAAGGACCTAGAAGAAATAAAAAAGAGTCAATATATAATGAATAATGCAATAAATGAGATTAAAAAAAAAACACTCTGGAGGCAACAAATAGTAGAATAACAGAGGCAGAAGATAGGATTAGTGAATTAGAAGATAGAATGGTAGAAATAAATGAATCAGAGAGGAAAAAAGAAAAACGAACTAAAAGAAATGAGGACAATCTCAGAGACCTCCGGGACAATATTAAATGCTACAACATTCGAATCATAGGGGTCCCAGAAGAAGAAGACAAAAAGAAAGACCATGAGAAAAGACTTGAGGAGATAATAGTTGAAAACTTCCCTAAAATGGGGAAGGAAATAGTCACTCAAGTCCAAGAAACCCAGAGAGTCCCAAACAGGATAAACCCAAGGCGAAACACCCCAAGACACATAGTAATCAAATTAACAAAGATCAAACACAAAGAACAAATATTAAAAACAGCAAAGGAAAAACAACAAATAACACAAAAGGGAATTCCCATAAGGATAACAGCTGATCTTTCAATAAAAACTCTTCAAGCCAGGAGGGAATGATAAGACATACTTAAAATGATGAAAGAAAATAACTCACAGCCCAGATTACTGTGCCCAGAAAGGATCTCATTCAAATATGAAGGAGAAATCAAAAGCTTTACAGACAAGCAAAAGCTGAGAGAATTCAGCACCACCAAACCAGCTCTCCAACAAATACTAAAGGATATTCTCTAGACATGAAACACAAAAAGGGTGTATAAACTCGAACCCAAAACAATAAAGTAAATGGCAACAGGATCGTGCTTATCAATAATTACCTTAAATGTAAATGGGTTGAATGCCCCAACCAAAAGACAAAGACTGGCTGAATGGATACAAAAACAAGACCCCTACATATGTTGTCTACAAGAGACCCACCTCAAAACAGAAGACACATACAGACTGAAAGTGAAGGGCTGGAAAAAGATTTTCCATGCAAATAGAGACCAAAAGAAAGCAGGAGTAGCAATACTCATAGCAGGTAAGATAGACTTTAAAACAAAGTCTGTGAAAAGAGACAAAGGCTGTGAAAAGAGACAAAGGCAGTCACTACATAATGATCAAAGGATCAATCCAAGAAGAAGATATAAAAATTATAAATATATATGCACCCAACATAGGAGAACCGAAATGTGTAAGACAAATGCTAACAAGTATGAAAGGAGAAATTAACAGTAACACAGTAATAGTGGGAGACTTTAATACTCCACTTACACCTATGGATAGATCAGCTAAACAGAAAATTAACAAGGAAACACAAACTTTAAATGGTACAATAGATCAGTTAGACCTATTTGATATCTATAGGACATTTCATCCCAAAACAATGAATTTCACCTTTTTCTCAAGTGCACACAGAACTTTTTCCAGGTTAGATCACATCCTGGGCCATAAATCTAGCCTTTGTAAATTCAAAAAAATTGAAATCATTCCAAGCATCATTTCTAACAACAATGCAGTAAGATTAGATCTCAATTACAAAAGAAAAACTATTTAAAATTCCAACATATGGAGGCTGAACAACCAACAAATCACAGAAGAAATCAAAAAAGAAATCAAAATTTGCATAGAAACGAATGAAAATGAAAACACAACAACCCAAAACCCGTGGGACACTGTAAAAGCAGTCCTAAGGGGAAAGTTCATAGCATTACAGGCATACCTCAAGAAACAAGAAAAAAGTCAAATAAATAACCTAACTCTACACCTAAAGCAACTGGAAAAGGAAGAAATGAAGAACCCCAGGGTTAGTAGAAGGAAAGAAATCTTAAAAATTAGGGCAGAAATAAATGCAAAAGAGACCATAGCAAAAATTAACAAAGCCAAAAGCTGGTTCTTTGAAAGGATAAATAAAATTGACAAACCATTAGCCAGACTCATCAAGAAACAAAGGGAGAAAAATCAAATCAATAAAATTAGAAATGAAAATGAGAGATCACAACAGACAACACAGAAATACAAAGGATCATAAGAGACTATTATCAGTAACTATAAGCCAATAAAATGGACAATGTGGAAGAAATGGACAAATTCTTAGAAACGTACAATTTTCCAAAACTGAACCAGGAAGAAATAGAAAATCTTAACAGACACATCACAAACACGGAAACTGAAACTGTAATCAGAAATCTTCCAGCAAACAAAAGCCCAGGTCCAGACGGCTTCACAGCTGAATTCTACCAAAAACTTAGAGAAGAGCTAACACATATCCTACTCAAACTCTTCCAGAAAATTGCAGAGGAAGGTAAACTTCCAAACTCATTCTATGAGCCACCATAACCCTAATACCAAAACCTGACAAAGATGCCACAAAAAAAAAGAAAACTACAGGCCAATATCACTGATGAACATAGATGAAAAAATCCTTAACAAAATTCTAGCAATCAGAATCAAACAACACATTAAAAAGATCATACACCATGACCAAGTGGGCTTTATCCCAGGGACTCAAGGATTCTTCAATATCCGCAAATCAATCAATGTAATACACCACATTTACAATTGAAAAATTAAAAAATATGATTATCTCAATAGATGCAGAGAAAGTCTTTTAAAAAATTCAACATTCATTTATGATAAAAACTCTGCAGAAAGCAGGAATAGAAGGAACATACCTCAACATAATAAAAGCTATATATGACAAACCCACAGCAAACATTATCCTCAATGGTGAAAAATTGAAAGCATTTCCTCTAAAGTCAGGAACAAGACAAGGGTGCCCACTTTCACCATTACTATTCAACATACTTTTGGAAGTTTTGGCTACAGCAATCAGAGCAGAAAAAGAAAGAAAACGAATCCAAATTGGAAAAGAAGAAATAAAACTCTCACTGTTTGCAGATGACATGATCCTCTACATAGAAAACCCTAAAGATTCCACCAGAAAATTACTAGAACTAATCAATAAATACAGTAAAGTTGCAGGATATAAAATCAACACACAGAAATCCCTTGCATTCCTATACACAAATAATGAGAAAATAGAAAGAGAAATTAAGAAAACAATTCCATTCACCATTGCAACAAAAAGATAAAATGCTTAGGAATATATCTACTAAAGAAACTAAAGACCTATATATAGAAAACTATAAAACACTGGTGAAATAAATCAAAGAGGACACTAATAGATGGAGAAATATATCATGTTCATGGATTGGAAGAATCAATATAGTGAAAATGAGTATACTACACAAAGCAATTTATAGATTCAATGCAATCCCTATCAAGCTACCAACGGTATTCTTCACAGAGCTAGAACAAATTATTTCACAAGTTGTATAGAAATACAAAAAAAACCTCGAATAGCCAAAGCAATCTTGAGAAAGAAGAATGGAACTGGAGGAATCAACCTGCCTGACTTCAGGCTCTATTACAAAGCCACAGTCATCAAGACAGTATGGTACTGGCACAAAGACAGAAATATAGATCAATGGAACAAATTTAAAAGCCCAGAGATAAATCCACGCACATATGGACACCTTATCTTTGACAAAGGAGACAAGAATACACAATGGATTAAAGACAATCTCTTTAACAAGTGGTGCTGGGAAAACTGGTCAACCATTTGTAAAAGAATGAAACTGGAACACTTTCTAACACCGTACACAAAAATGAACTCAAAATGGATTAAAGATCTAAAAGTAAGACCAGAAACTATAAAACTCCTAGAGAAGAACATAGGCAAAATACTCTCCGACATACATCAAAGCAGGATCCTCTATGACCCACCTCCAAGAATATTGGAAATAAAAGCAAAAATAAACAAATGGGACCTAATTAAACTTAAAAGCTTTTGCACAATGAATGAAACTATAATCAAGGTGAAAAGACAGCCTTCAGAATGGGAGAAAATAATAGCAAATGAAGCAACTGACAAACAACTAATCTCAAAAATATACAAGCAACTCCTACAGCTCAATTCCAGAAAAATAAATGACCCAGTCAAAACATGAGCCGAAGAACTAAATAGACATTTCTCCAAAGAAGACATACAGATGGCTAACAAACACATGAAAAGATGCTCAACATCACTCATTATCAGAGAAATGCAAATCAAAACCACTATGAAGTACCATTTCACGCCAGTCAGAATGGCTGCGATCCAAAAGTCTACAAATAATAAATGCTGGAGAGGGTGTGGAGAAAAGGGAACCCTCTTACACTGTTGGTGGGAATGCAGACTAGTACAGCCACCATGGAGAACAGTGTGGAGATTCCTTTAAAAACTGGAAATAGAACTGCCTGATGATCCAGCAGTCCCACTGCTGGGCATAGACACTGAGGAAACCAGAATTGAAAGAGACACGTGTACCCCAATCTTAATCGCAGCACTGTTTATAATAGCCAGGACATGGAAGCATCCTAGATGTCTATCAGCAGATGAATGGATAAGAAAGCAGTGGTACATATACACAATGGAGTATTACTCAGCCATTAAAAAGAATACATTTGAATCAGTTCTAATGAGGTGGATGAAACTGGAGCCTATTATACAGAGTAAGCCAGAAAGAAAAACACCAATACAGTATACTAACGCATATATATGGAATTTAGAAAGATGGTAACAATAACCCTGTATATGAGACAACAAAAGAGACACTGATGTATAGAACAGTCTTTTGAACTCTGTGGGAGAGGGAGAGGGTGGGATGATTTTGGAGAATGGCATTGAAACATGTATAATATCATATATGAAACAAGTCACCAGTCAAGGTTCAATGTATGATACTGGATGCCTGGGGCTGGTGCGCTGGGACAATGCAGAGGGATGGTATGGGGAGAGAGGAGGGAGGGGGATTCGGGATGGGAAACACATGCATACCTGTGGCGGGTTCATTTTGATATATGGCAAAACCAATACAATATTGTAAAGTTAAAAAATAAAATTAAATTAAAAAAAATAAAGAAATAAGTGGGCCCTCATCTCTGTGGAGTGACCTGCACAAACATTATATGAAAGAGAATTGAAATTGTATTGTATTTAAGACAATGTTATTTAGGGTTTGATTACAGTCATTGAACCAGTAACTTAACACTCATAATAGAATAACTGATCTTTGTGTTAGTCTTGTCTTGACATTAGGGTCTAAATGAGACAGTATCTACTGACGTATACGTACAAGTGAGTAAAGTGACAGCCCTGCCCTCTGGAAGCTGTGCTCTAGTGTGGGATTCAGAAACTCAAACAACAACAAAGCCACATAGCAGGACAGATTCCAAAATCCTGTAGGAACCCTTGTGAGAGGAATGTCAGTCAGTCCTGACAGTCAGGAGGTTGCTTGAAGCAGGGACAATCCTCTATCAGTCTCCTATAAACAGGCCATGGTGCCAAGTTTCATGTAAAAGTGATTTATTTCAAATTCC
Source organism: Bubalus kerabau (assembly GCF_029407905.1). Lineage (NCBI taxonomy): Eukaryota > Metazoa > Chordata > Mammalia > Artiodactyla > Bovidae > Bubalus > Bubalus kerabau. The sequence continues at coordinate 13,988,081 of NC_073628.1, forward strand.
TTCCAGAGTGATTTCCCTTTTGATCTAGTGCTTAAGATGTGCATTTGAGACCTGGTTTGGGAAGACTGCAAATGCCCCAGGGCAAATAAGCCAGTGGACCACAACTATTGAGTCTGAGTGCCCTAGAGCCTGTGATCTACATCAAGAGAAGCACAGGACTGAAAAGCCAGTGTACTGCAATTACAGAGTAGCCCCTGCTTGTTGCAAATAGAGAAGTCCTGAGCAGCAATGAAGACCTAGCGCAGCCAATTTTTTTTTTTTTTTTTAATTCTCGCAGAGAAACCAGTGAGGTCTCAGGGGAAGCAGGACATGAAAAAGGATGAAACTAGTCTGAGTCTGATTTAATGCAAGTCATAGAGAGGGAAGCTACAGCCTGTTTTCACAAGGAACTTGGGATATAAGTTGTGCCTCAAACGTGCCCCAATCCAAGGCTAGGGAGCTGGGATTTCACTCTCCCACTAGTGCCTCCCTTTCATCCTTCAACTAACACCCAGCTGGTGTTTCCAAGCCCTTGTATTAGATCCTCCAAAGACAAATCAAAGGTGACACTGGAAGCAAAAGACACCACAGCTCAGGAAAATGCAACCTCAGATGATGTCTAGATTTCTGCCCCTGTTCTGCCATCTCTATCATCATATCTGAAATCCTGCAAGTCTAAAGAACTCCATGGGTCTCTATATGTAAGCATTTTTTTAAAAATCAGCTTTTAATCTCTATAGGAGTATAGTTGATTTACAGCATTGTATTAATATTAGTTGTATGAGAAATTAATTCCCTTTTACATAGACATATATCCATTCTTTCCTAGATTCTTTTCCCATGCAGGATATTACAGACTATTAAGAAGAATTCCTAGGCTGTACAGTAGGTCTTTGTTGATTATCTATTAAATAAAGTAGTATACATATATTAATCTCAAACTCTCAATTTATCCCTCTCCCACCTTTCCACATTGGTAACTATAATTGTTTTGATGGAGGGAAGTGTCTACACACTTTTTGTATCAGGGCCTGTGCTTGTGAGATTGCAGTGGTCAGGGAAAGCAAGCCTGAGAGAGACTCTTTTGGGATGAAAGTAAATGTGGAGAAGGATCTGGCCATGCAAAAAGCTGTTAGAAAAACATTCTAGATGTGGGAAGTAGTCCCTGCTAAGTACCAAGGTAACCAAGTTTAATGAATGACTACCCTTCCACTGCCAACCTTCCTTCCATGCTTGGAACTTGGCCTTCAGGTCAACCACCATGACCTCATCCCATGCTTCACTTGTGAGTTAGCAGCAATGAGCCATGTTAGCCTTCCCAAGAAGGGAGAACCTGGGGCTATCATGAGGCTGAATATGCTCTGGACTCAGGTACGTGTACACAAACTGGCTATCACAAGGAGCATCAGGTGCCAGGGGCACCACCAATGCCTCTAACTATCTCCATATACTTGTTCTCAGGAGTAGACACACAAAGGAACTGATAGAGCAAAGAAACAAGTAATGAGTCTTGTTTCATCTAGCCCCATGTGATTCCCATGGCCCTTTGACCACACTGCTCTCTGCCCAAAAACTCTTTCCTCTATTCCTTCTTCAAAGGTGGCTTGTGAATAACATCAGCACCTGATTCTGAAGCCTGGTGGATGAAACTCAGCTCACAATCAGCTGGGACCCAGAGATCCAGCCTTGTCCTGTGTTTCTGTCCTTTTTCTCGACCAGTTTCATAACACAAAGTCTTAAAAAAAAACATAAGTGTGACCATAACCCTCTCAAGGCCTTTGAAGCTCCAAGGTATATTTTGATCATCAAAGAGGGAACACATCCGTTTCATCCAGGCTAGTCTCAGACCCCAGCCTCACTCAGCCAAGGGTTCCCTGAGGAAACATGAGACACTTATCTAAGTTACCAGAAGACTGAAAAAGGAATGCTTCTCGCTTGAATGCAGGTGCATTCTGTCCAGTCACCCAAGGTCTCTGTTGTGTGAAGAAGCAGGAGCGGGAGCTCTGGGGAATCTGAGTTGGGAGTGAGTCATTCACCACCTGCAGGACTGCCTCCTGGGGTCATAACAGCTGGGGTTCCCCCACTCTGCCTGGAACCCAGAAGAAACAGCCCTGACTATTGCTTTCCTGCTGATACATGGAGGCAGGTCTGCTGATAAAATCGGAACCAGACTTGAGGGACAAAGGGAAAGGAACTTCCACTCTGGTGCTTGCAGACATCTGAGAGCTACCCAGCAGTGGATGCAATTGAGCTTTCTCTCATCTTTCCCTTCCTGGAAGTCTCCTAGACTGGGAACCAGAGTTCCTGGGCACCAGGTCTTCACTAACTTACCTGCAGCCTTAAGGTGAATCATAAACCCCAGGGTTCGGTTTCCCATCTCTTGGATGAGGGAGACTGGACTTGCTACAGAGCACTTGTTCCAGACTGAGGCTCAGTGCCAATCAGTGGACAAGTGGCTCAGAGGTGGGTGCTGCTGAGGCTGCCTCTGGTGGGCAGGGGGCTGTAACTGTCTGGTGATGTTCATGGGTCCTGGGCTCAGGACTGGGAGTGGTAGACCACTTGGCACACAGCTGCTGTGACACCGAGGACCTTAGAGGCCTTGCCCACTGGAATTTACCATCATTTGGGTTCTGTGGGATGAGATCAGGTAGTTATAAGTGAAGTTACCAATGGGGAAGCTTGTGGATTCCTTAGCAGAACCCAAATTAGGCTAACGAATCATCTCTCCTTAAAGAAAATGCTCGTTTGTTCCCAATAAAATTAACATCTAATATCCAGTGCATGTACAAATTTCCCTGGTTCTCAAAGGCAGTTTTCACAGATTATTGAAAGAATATAGTCATATGTTGCACTTGGTTGTTCTCCTTTAAGAGAAAATAACTGTTCCTCTCCCAATTTTAATGCCATTTATTTGTTCAGAAACTGGGAGTAAGCAGGGTAGTTTGTCTTACAGAATGTCCCACTATTGTGTTTAGAGCAGAAGTCCACAATACCAGCACAGTGGGTCAGGACCAGTACCAGTCCTTGGTCTATTAGGAACCAGACCTCCACAGCAGGAGATGAGCTGCAGGCCAGTGGGTGGGGCTTCCTCTGTATTATAGCTGCTCCCCATCACTCTCTCATCACCCCCAGAAGGGACAGTCTAATTGTTTTCCTGGAACCGTTTTTAGTTATATAACATATGCTTAATAGAAACAAAAATAGCATAAATATTGATGATTATTTTCCTTTCTCAGTGCTCAGAATGGTGAGTTGATACCCTAGCAATCTATCACAGTGACAAAATAGATGTTGCCTATTAACATTTGGACACATTCGGCCAGCTTAAAATTAAATATTAAAAAACTAAGATCATGGGATCCGGTCCCATCCTTCATGGCAAATGGAGAAAGGGTGGAAGCAGTGACCAATTTCTTCATATTAGCCTCCAAAACCACTGAAGATGGTGCTTCATGTAATCAGAGGATGTTTGCTTCTTTGCAGGATAGCTATGAGAAACATAAACAGTGTATTGAGAAGCAGAAACATCATTCTGCCCAACAAACTGGTAGATGTTTGGCCTTTTCATTTGGATTCCTAAACTTTCTGTCCAGTCCCCACTGGGCTTCAGAGTGCCTTAGCTTTCTGGTCCTTCACAATTCCCAAGATTGTTTTCTGCATTTCTTTACACAGTCCTGAAATTAGCCATCTCTTTAAGAATCCATGCATTTTCAGATGGGAAATGTATTTAGAAGCTACATGTTAGACCTCAGAATAGTCACTGTTATCAAGCTGTCATTGCTTGTAGGCTTTACATTGGTCAGAGTAGGAAGAACACATTTTCCTTAAAAAATAGAATAAAAATGAATATAAGTTGTTGGTACAAAAGATTTAAGACAGTAGGGTTTGAATTAAACTTCTTTATGTTATGTGTGAACCTCTTTTTCTAGCCACTGAAAGGCTTACTTCAAAACATTAGTTTTAATTATTGTCTTGCTTTTACCTTTTAACATGCATATCATTCTGTCACATTAACAGAAGTTATAAGGAACAATAAGTTGTTGAATATAATTTCAAAGTCCTTTCCTGTTTTTCTTTTGATTTTCTTTGGTTTTGTTTTGGATGGGCAGTATTTTTGTTTTTCCTTATGCTTGGGGCTGGTGCACTGGGACGACCCAGAGGGATGGAATGGGGAGGGAGGAGGGAGGAGGGTTCAGGATGGGGAACACATGTATACCTGTGGCGGATTCATTTTGATATTTGGCAAAACTAATACAATTATGTAAAGTTTAAAAATAAAATAAAAAAAGAAGATATTCCACTCTGAATGTAGTCATAATTCTGAATTTTAAAGCCACTTAAGTAATGTGTTCTTATGGACAGCTAATCACCAACTTGATGCAATTAGATTTATCAGTCTCTCTTCTCAATTTGTTCAGTTCAGCTCAGTCCTTTCAGTCGTGTCCGTCTCTTTGCAACGCTATGGACTGCAGCATGCCAGGCTTCCCTATCCATCACCAACTCCCGGAGATTACTCAAGCTCATGTCCATCGATTTGGTGATGCCAACCAACCATCTCATCCTGTCTTCCCCTTCCCCTCCTGCCTTCAGACTTTCCTAACATCAGGGTATTTTCCAGTGAGTCAGTTCTTCCCATCAGGTGGGCAAATAACTGGAGCTTCAGCTTCAGCATCAGTCTTTCCAGTGAATATTCAGGACTGATTTTTTTTAGGATGGACTGGTTTGATCTCCTTGCAGTCCAAGGGAATCTCAAGAGTCTTCTCCAACACCATAGTTCAAAGGGCATATGCTGAAGTCCAGCTCTAGCAGCCAGAGATTCAACCTGAAGAGGTGAGCATTGTTGGCGATGATGATGTAGCCTCTAACTCATAGTACAGGACTACATCTGACAGACAATGATGTAGCCTCTGACTCAAAGTACAGGACTACATGGGCAATGATGAGACAGCCTCTCAGTTTTTCTTGGACTGCCTGTTTATTTCAAGTTTAAGTTTTTCTTTTATACTTTTACAAAAGCATTAGGTCAGAGGTTTGACATTTTCAGTTCCCCCTCACCCAGATTTATTATCTCCATAAATCATTGTTGCTCTTCAAACAGAGTTCCTGCTTCAGTGATTCTCTGAGATTCAGCCTTACTATCTATTATCTACTTCCTCTAATGTGTCCTATAGTTAACTTATGATTACATTGTAACTCATGCTACATTCCTCAGTTTACTTATCTTTCTAAATCCTGTTTTCCCCTAGTATCCTGAGCTCACTCTTAAAATCGGATCCTATTAAAATTAAAAGCTTCTTCACAACAAAGGAAATTATAAGCAAGGTGAAAAGACAGCCTTCAGAATGGGAGAAAATAATAGCAAATGAAGCAACTGACAAACAACTAATCTCAAAAATATACAAGCAACTCCTACAGCTCAATTCCAGAAAAATAAATGACCTAATCAAAAAATGGGCCAAAGAACTAAATAGACATTTCCCCAAAGAAGACATACAGATGGCTAACAAACACATGAAAAGATGCTCAACATCACTTATTATCAGAGAAATGCAAATCAAAACCACTATGAGGTACCATTTCACACCAGTCAGAATGGCTGCGATCCAAAAGTCTACAAGTAATAAATGCTGGAGAGGGTGTGGAGAAAAGGGAACCCTCTTACACTGTTTGTGGGAATGCAAACTAGTACAGCCACTATGGAGAACAGTGTGGAGATTCCTTAAAAAACTGGAAATAGACCTGCCTTATGATCCAGCAATCCCACTGCTGGGCATACACACTGAGGAAACCAGAAGGGAAAGAGACACAAGTACCCCAATGTTCATCGCAGCACTGTTTATAATAGCCAGGACATGGAAGCAACCTACATGTCCATCAGCAGATGAATGGATAAGAAAGCTGTGGTACATATACACAATGGAGTATTATTCAGCCATTAAAAAGAATACATTTGAATCAGTTCTAATGAGGTGGATGAAACTGGAGCCTATTATACAGAGTGAAGTAAGCCAGAAAGAAAAACACCAATACAGTATACTAACGCATATATATGGAATTTAGAAAGATGGTAACAATAACCCTGTATACGAGACAGCAAAAGAGACACTGATGTATAGAACAGTCTTATGGACTCTGTGGGAGAGGGAGAGGGTGGGAAGATTTGGGAGAATGGCATTGAAACATGTAAAATATCATGTATGAAATGAGTTGCCAGTACAGGTTCAATGCACGATACTGGATGCTTGGGGCTGGTGCACTGGGACGACCCAGAGGGATGGAATGGGGAGGGAGGAGGGAGGAGGGTTCAGGATGGGGAACACATGTATACCTGTGGCGGATTCATTTTGATATTTGGCAAAACTAATACAGTTATGTAAAGTCTAAAAATAAAATAAAATTTAAAAAAAAAAGGCTTCTAGCTACAGTGTCTCAAAAATTCCTAACCTCTATAAGCTATAGTAAAATATGCTAACTTTACAACATTCCTTAAATCTTTGACTTCTAACTATTTTAATTATTTCTAAGCCCTAAATTTAGTAAACTCCTTTACCATAAACATTTTCCTCACAAATAGGCTTCAGATAGCAATCCCTCCCATGGCCTCAAGCTGCAGCCTATGTGCTCATCCTGGGACACTCTTTTTGTAAAAGTCTTTAAACAAATGTCAATCATTAACTTTATGAATTATTCTCTGAGCACAGCTGCAGAAGGCTTTGTGCCTTCTCATGGTCCTCTCAAGAACAATAAGCACCTTAATATTCCCTTTCAGTCAACTCAGCCAAGGAAAGGAAAAAACAAGTCAGAATTACAAGGCCTAACTCCTTCATCCCGGGTCCATGCCTGCGGAATGAGGAGGGGGAGGTGGGGCCGTGCCTTCATTTTGTCAGTAAAGCCTAACACGGCTCCCAACAGGCATATATGTGTGTAATTTGTCAGTGATGTCATGGTCCCCCGTTGGGATTTAGCCACCAGAACTAAATTTAAAAAACATGCAAAAATGAAGACTAAGTCACAATGCCCCATATAAACACACCTGGCAACAGGAGAGGCTCCTGTTGTATTCAAGGGACAGGCATGGATAGATCTCATGCAGGAATAGGCCCTGGGAATCCTGGATGAGTCAATGGACACGCTTGTCTTTACTTTGGCTGCCACAGTAGTTTTGTCTTCTTTGATTGGGAAGACATTTCAAAAAATAGAGGGATGGAATGGGGAAGGAGGAGGGAGGGGGGTTCGGGATGGGGAACACATGTATACCTGTGGCGGATTCATTTTGATATTTGGCAAAACTAATACAGTTATGTAAAGTTTAAAAATAAAATAAAATTTAAAAAAATAATAATAAAAAATTAAAAATTAAAAAAAAAGGTTTTGATTAAAAAAATAAAAAAATTAAAAAAATTAAAAAAAAGAAATTTCAAAAAAAAAATTTTTTTTTGTATGTTTGGTTTGGCAACAAAATTTTTCATGACATAGACCCTATCGGGAAATTATATCAGAAATATATCAATTTATCTTCAGCAGTTAAATTTTGTTGGTTTGTATGTCCCTGATGGTCTTTCTTTATAAGTAGAAAGGAAACACATATGTTCAGTATGCATTCAGTCTCTCTTTAAATCAACCGACATGAATTAAATTCCTCTCTGTCCCTACTGCATTCCCAACTCTAGGCAAGAAATAAAAACCTGCAGTGACTGAAGGCTGATTCCAGCACATCACTGTAGAGATTTCATTCCCACTGTTTTTTGGGGGAAAAAAATTAGTTGCTAACATTAAAATCAGTAGATTGTACATAAATATCCAAACTTGTGATTCTCTTGAAAACATGGCCAACTGGCCTGCTTTCCAGCATGGGTGAAGTGGAGGAAAGGCTGCTCCCAGTGGTAAGGCCAGTGTGGCCCAGGGTTCAACATGGCCACCTCATCCTAGTATCATTTCTCCTGCCTCCTGGGGCCATGACTTTGTGAGAACTAGACTGCTAGCTCTCTTAAGATAAAGACTACTTTTGGCTTCATCAACTTTGACTTTGAAACATTTAACCCAGATCCTAGCACACAGTTCTTCCTTGTACAGTTGTTGGATGCTGTAAAATATCTTGCGGATGGATATGACATTTCTTCAAATACTGAAACCATGTAACTGGCATACTGCTCTGTCCTAAATCTTTGATGCAGCCTGGCATTATAGGTGTCCCTGATGTCTGCCATTAGACCCACTACACAGGTTGTATGTCCCTGGGCTGTCCCTGAAGTCTTCACTTTGCCATTTGAAACTTATCCTCCTAGCAATCTCCTCTCCAATGAAGACTGCAATGCATATCTCATGAAGTGGCTAGGAAGATGACATAAAACCACGAATGTCGAGCATGGCTCTTAGTATCCATTTTTATGATGTTCTTAGCAGTTTTTTCTCCAAGTAGGCAAGGTTCTCCATCTTCTTAGATGTCCATGCAGATCAGTTTGATTTTCCAGCCAAACTTCAAGGAAGAGATAACAGTTCAATTCTCTGTACTTTGTGAAGCTTCAAAGTCCACTCACCAAGGACACTGATGAAGGTAAAGATTTTATCGAGACCTTTGTGTTTTTTTCAGACCTATTATTGACCTAAAGGGCTAAACAAGGGCATGTCAGAGCATATATAACTAGGGGCTCCTGGTCACCACTACATGCTAAGAACCTGAACTTCCCTGAGTCCTTGAAGCCAGGAAAGAAGCATGAAGTGGCTTGTGTTCCTTGGGCTGGTGGCCTTCTCAGATTGCAGAGTCATTTAAGTATGGACACTGTAAGCCACATCATCTTCCTTTCTGTGATTTTTCTTTTCATCTGATTATTCTTGTACTCATCAGGTTTAGAACAGAATGGAATATTTCCTGACAATCTTAAAGTTCAACCCTTAATTATTGATAAGTACTTTGCTATAGGAACTGTGGTCCCAAGGTTCTTGGTGTAGATTTGCCTAGTTTCACAACTCTGGGGTCCAGCCATGTCATGACCTATTGAAACTGGAACTCCTTGCAATTGTTCAGTGCACAGTCAATGCAGATGTAGGTGTGATCCTGTGGAATAGCACTTTTCTACGTTTTATTTAGCATGTCCTCTTTGTTCTGTCTCTACTTCAGTGTGTATATGTCTATGTCTGCATCTCTGTATCTCTATCATTTATCTCTCCATCCCCTTAGAAGTCTCTGTGAGTGTATTTTTCTCTGCGGTGTTTTCTTTTAATTTTCTACATTCCCTGAAATTGTTCCCTACTCCTGGATTCTTCTTTCAACTCTTCTCTTTCAACTTGGAGAAAGATTGGCAGAGCTACTTAAACACTGTTTTATATCTGACAAGCAGTGTGACCACAGCCAATTCACAAACCTCTCGCATTTCAAATTCCTCCCTTGTAAAAGAGAATAGGAATCCCCCTTCTACCTCCTTCCCTGAGCTTCTATGAGAAGGATACAGTGCTGTGGCAACAGCCATGCTAATGGCTGTCATTGTTGAGACTTTCTATTTATCAGGCACCTTATATCCATCACTTCACTTATCCCCAAGATATTCTATTTTGAGGGTTTGAATTGCTGCATTCCACCATTTTACTGAAGGGGAGACTGAGACCCCTTATGGTCATATAGCTTACCCAACATTACAGAACAGAATCTTTATTCAAACCTATGTCTTTGCCATGGAATATGCATAAAATTCTTATAATAAGGTGACTCATAAAAATGATTGGAAAATACACAGTGCCATTACAATGACAGTTATACCTTAACACTGACAGCTAATTCTAGCATCTTCTTTGTCAAATGTTTGGTGAAAGAATACCTCTAAGGAAAGTGAAGACCATGAGATAAACCCTCAGTGGAAAAAACATGCTGAACAATTTCTTGAAGGAGCATGCTTACAGACTGTCTCAGATTTCTTCTTATGGCTCAAATATAACTATTCACCCCCTGAGGAACATCGTGGATGTGAGGGTTTTGGAAGGATGGTGCTCCACAGCGCCCCCTGGTGCTCTAGCCTAGCACTGGGGCTCATCTGGAGGTGCCACGTGGGATGTTGAGGCTGGGGCTCCTGCAGGAGGCAGAAACACTGGGCCAAAGGGGCCCCACGCAGAGGAGAAGGCATTATCACCCTCAACTCTTGGTCTTGGTGACTGGGCCCAGAATTACCAGGTGGCAGGTAAACATACATTTCTGTGTCAAAGATGTGTCATTAGTTTGAGGGAGATTGTTCCTTCTGAGCAGAAGGCAATGACGACCCACTACAGTCCTCTTGCCTGGAAAAACCCCAAAATGGAGAGGCCTGGTGGGCTGCAGTCCAAGGGGTTGCTAAGAGTCGGACACGACTGAGCGACTTCACTTTCACTTTGCACTTTCCTGAATTGGAGAAGGAAATTACAGCCCACTCCAGTGTTCTTGCCTGGAGAATCCCAGGGACGGTGGAGCCTGGTGGGCTGCTGTCTATGGGGTTGCACAGAATCAGACACGACTGGAGAAACTTAGCAGCAGCAGCAGCTCCTTCTGAACTAAGGGAGTCAACTAGTTACAGATGAAGAGTGAACCGTCTCTGATCAGTAGGTAGAACCAACTGCAAAGCAATTGTGAATAAAAAAGGCAGAGTAATTCAGTTTGCACACATGCAAGAACTACAGCAGTAAAAAGTTACTGAACCCATATTCAGTAAGGCCATAAGAATCTAGCACAGTGCTTACTGCTTTTAGATAAGAAAAAGGGCTTAATTTGTCTTTAAGAATGCCCTTGCCAGCCTGAGAGATAGGCAAAGAATAAGTACATGTCAAATGAAAGGGTCACTTGTGTGGTGTTGATTGGATGTGGTCTGAGTTTAGAGGGAGTGGCTGGGGTTGATCAAGAAGGACCTCCCGGAGAAGGGTGTGGTAAGGCTGGGTTTGAAGAGACATCAGAATTTCTCAAATGAAGGCCCCAAGACTTCACTAGGTGTCCAACAGTGCTGGAGGTCCAGTGGTTACACCTCTGCACTTCCAATGCAGGAGGTACCACTCTAACACCTGGTCATAGAATCAATATCCTGCATACAATGTAGCACAGGGAAAAAAAAAATCAAATGCAAGCACCTCTGTGATCAAAGGCTGTGAGCTTCACAGTGGATGGAAAGTGATCTCAAATGATATATGACACCAGAGGGAGGCATTAGTGTGGGAATAGAGGGTAGCCAGTTCTGACTAATCCACTCCCTCCTTTTCCCTGTAGATGCAATATAAGGGTAACATCACCATTGGAACATTCCCTCAGGAATTCCAGGTTATCTTTGACACAGGCTCATCTGACTTGTAGGTTCCCTCCCTCTTTTGTCCCAGTCCAGCCTGTTGTAAGTAGAGACACCCCCTACCTGGACCATCCTTCACTTGCCCTGCTGCCCTGTTTCCACCCTTGGCACCTGATTACACTCATCTCTTATGTCTGCAACTACACAAGTTAGGTTCAGACATTACAAGTCTTCCACCTTCCGGCCTACCCAAAAGACCTTCAGGATCGCCTATGGATCTGGGAGCATGAAGGGATTTCTTGCTTATGACACTATTCAGGTAACATGTAAAGAGAAGCTGAGTCAGGACTGGCTATGGAGTGACCCCTGCTTGCAAAACAGATGCAGGACCATCTGGCAAGAGCCTTCCTAGCCTAACTCCCATAGACATTGGTCATCTTACCCACAGGATCCTGTCCCTGGGGAGGCAGTGCCCATGGTGACACATGAGCAAACGGCTTAGCTAACCCAGAGAGTGGCTTGAGGTGTGGACTTGCAGCTCCTCTGCCCATGAGCAGTTCAAGGTTCATTTTGCTGGGAGCGAGAATAGGGGGGAAAAGCACCCACTTTTATATTCACAGACTTTTCCAGGCACTTACCAGGACTTCCCTGGTGGCTCAGATGGTAAAGCATCTGTCTACAATGCAGAAGACCCAGGTTCAATCCCTGGGTCAGGAAGATCCCCTGGAGAAGGAAATGGCAATCCACTCCAGTACTATTGCCTGGAAAATCCCATGCACAGAGGAGACTGGTAGGCTACAGTCCATGGGGGTCACAAAAAGTTGGACACGACTGAGTGACTTCACTTTCACTTCCACTTTATATTCACAGACTGTTCCAGGCACTTTCAGGTAATAATTGGTTTAATCCTGCAACAGCCCCACACAGCAGGTGGTTAGCTCATGAAACATATGATGAAACTGAGGTGCAGACAGCAAGGGCCTTGCTGAAGTCACACATGTTGTAAACGGTGGAGCTGGGTTGGCTTTTCAGTACTGAGGTTGCTGTAGGGTGTTTGCTGCTGCTGCTGCTGCTAAGTTGCTTCAGTCATGTCCGACTCTGTGCAACCCCATAGATGGCAGCCCACCAGGCTCCTCTGTCCCTGGGATTCTACCGGCAAGAATACTGGAGTGGGTTGCCATTTCCTTCTCCAATGCATGAAAGTGAAAAGTGAAAGTGAAGTCGCTCAGTCGTGCCCGAATCTTAGCGACCCCATGGACTGTAGCCCACCAGGCTACTCCATCCATGGGGTTTTCCAGGCAAGAGTACTGGAGTGGGGTGCCACTGGGGACAGGATAAAACTGATCTGGGGACCCTGGGGGCAGTCAAGAGCTTCAGGTATCCGGAGTGGGAAACGAGGCCAGAGATATCAAGGGGCCTGATAAATGAGTTCTCATTCTAGGGTGCCTTTGAGAATCTCATAAAGCATATGGCCTGCCTCCCCAAAGTACTTGAGTAGTTCCCCTCTCTCTCTTTGTCTCTCATACGCACTCACACAAATACACACACATATCCCCAAAAGGGAATTTCACAGGCAGTAGTTTCATAGATCCCTGCAATCAAGACTGTGTTTTTGGCTTCTGTCTTCCTGGACAGATGCAGAATCTACAGTACCTTACAGAGAATTCAGTCCATTCCTGGCATTAGGTCATAGTGATGCCAGAGAAGGCTACCTTGCTCTCGACTCATTTTGTCCTCAAGGGGTCACCAATGGGTCCTGGCCTGACTTGGTTGCCCTACCTGGACAGAAGCCACAAGGTCAATTTGACTCACTCAGGTGGTGTTTTTCAGAGGGGCAGATGTTTTAAAATTCACAGCCTCTCACAAATGGAACCCAAATTCCCCTCCCAGGTTGTTCTAACCATCTGAGGTCCACCAAAGACAGAGCCCAGCCTCAATTCTTCTCTGAGGATTTAATGGCAATGCACCCCAGCCCAGTCCTAGCCCCACTTCACATATCTGTAAATGGGAACACTCTTCTCTCCCACAGATTGGGGACCTTGTAAGTACTGACCAGCTGTTCAGTCTAAGCATTGTGGAATATGGATATGAGGATGCACCTTTTGCTGGCATCTTGGGCTTGAACTACCCCAACATATCTGTCTTTGGAGCTATCCCCATCTTTGACAACCTGAAGAATCAAGATGCCATTTCTGAGCCTGTTTTTGAATTCTACTTGAGCAAGTAAGTCTGAAATGGACAATCTCTTTCTCCAAATTAGCTGTAAGATGCTTTCAGGTGCATGAAAATTATTGAACACTTGATAAAGAAATATCCTGAGAGATAATCTAACCCAGGATAAATATAGCCCCAGGGCCGTACCTGGCTTCACCACTGGCTTTTATAAATAACATTTTATCGGAACATAACCCTGCTCCTGGACTCAAAACCAGTAACTTGGTCTAAGGGGTTGAGTGAGGAGGAAGACTAATGGAAGGCAAGAGGAAATAAGTTGGAGGAAAAAGCAATACAATTTGTTATGAATTTGATCAGGAAAGAAGGAGAAGGATGGTGGATATCTTTCCTTCCTCATTAACATTCCACTGGGAGCCTAGGACCAGGTACTCTATTAGCAGGAGCCAGTGAAAACTGAAAGTGTGGGACACAAAACAAACATGTGGGACCCCTTGTTCAAGAAATATTAGGCATTTCAAGACAGGGAGAGCACTGTTGGGATCCCTTCTGAGTGTGGGGCCCTTTGAACAGTAGAGGTCACAGCACAGTGGAGCCAAATCTGGGTGACCTGAACCCATACCCTTAGAACTCCCAGGCTTTGATTTTCCTGAAAAATGACAAGCTGTACAAGGAGAAAGCCAGTATGCTTCTTTACCATATCCTCTGAATGTGTCTGACTACTCAGGTCGCAGGAGGTAGGGCATCTTCAGAAGATAGAGTGGGTGGAGCCCAGCCAGGTGACATAGCTTCTAACCTCCTCTGTGCCACTCATTAGACAGTAACCGACCTCAGTCTGGATCTCAATCACTCCTAGACGCTATTTCTGAATCTGTACATAGGGACCTTATTAGGGCCTTGATGGGTGGACCATCACAGCTCTCAGACAGTGCTGTTGTTACTGTCCTCCAAGGATCCACCCCCCTCTTCTCTATACACATGCAGGGCGAAAGGCAGTGTGGTGATGTTTGGTGGAGTGGATAAATCCTACTACCAGGGAGTGCTCAACTGGGTACCATTGATCCACGTGGGTGACAGGCATGTACACATGGACCGGTAAGTCTCTCCCTCTGAGGGTCAGCCCAAGTGATGCTCCCGCTACTGTACATGGACACAGGCAGACACACACAATACATTCTCAGACACACAGTCACACAGACATATACACCACCCACAATGACACTGACACATAGACACATTGAAGCACACAAGCAGACACATATAAACATATACATATAAACATGCATAGCTAGTCAGAGACACACAAGCACTCACAGAGACACATACAAACACACATACAAACAAACACACAAGCAGATAGATATGCAAACAACCAATGGGTTCATAATTCCCAGGCCTTCTGACCAGGGCTCTGACCAGGGTCCTAAAAAGGGTGCAGAGAGGTCTTTGCGGCTGGGAGAGGATTGCACCCACTGCCCTGTGAGGCGTGGAGCATGGTTAGAGGACTCTACACTGTGGTGAACAGAGGATTAGGGAGAATTTCTCCATCCTGAACAGAGGTACAAGATGACCAACTGTCCGGGGCTACCTGGGACCAAGGAAGGTCTCAGTACAGATAAATGTCAGTTTTAAAACAGGGAAAGTACTGGAAATGGGGAGAACTGGTCTCCTAAGGGAGCAACAACTGAGAAGTGTAGAGAGATTTGCTGAAATCTTAAGATGTGAAAGTAACTAATAAAAAAGACACCCCACGTTCATGGGCACACTGTGGGGCAGGGGCTATAACAGAGAATCAGGAAGGTGGGATCCAGGAGTGACCTGAGGACAAGAGGCATAATTGATAGGATTCTGTGTGATACCCTCAGACAAAAGTTGACCTGTCCTTTGGAGTTTCTGTGGGCTAGTCATGTATTTCCTGGCCAGGATCTCAGCATCTGAGCTGGTTGTAGGAGTAGTGCTGGCAGATACCCTCTCCCAGAGGAGCCCCTCTCTCCCACCACTATGAGAATCTGGTGCCCTCGCAAATTTCCACCTTCACTCTGCGATTGACCCTTTATTTGTTCCCCACCAGATACAGCTGTCTGGATGTTTCTCATTCATTATTTTCAGTTTTCATTCACTCACTAAACAGATAAGTCTTGGGCATCCACTGTGTGCCAGGCACTTTAGGGAGGTAATGAGAATAAAACTTGCCAGCACATGTAAGGCAGATGCACAGGAAATGAGACACACACATAGTGAATTGTGACTTTGGTACACGCTAGACATGAGGAAGTGTCTACAGAGACTGTCAAGAAAGGAGACTGATAAACACCGGGAGAAAGACTTCCCTGAAACCATGACAATTAAGCTGGAATCTGGAAGATGAGAAGAAATTTTCTAGTCAAAGGGGAGGGGGCTCCTCTAGGAAGGAAGACCAGCTTGTGTCAAGGTGCAAAAGAGCCTGGTGTAATCAAGTACTGCATTCAAGAATGTCAAGGAAGATGCCCTGTCGGGAGCAAAGGAAAAGAAGGCAAGAGACAAAGAGCTGTTTAGAAGACAGTTGGGAAGGGGGCAGCTCTGGGGGGACTCAGAGTGACCTTGATGCCTGCTTTGTCACACTGTCTCTCAGCATCTCCATGAAAAGAAAGACTATTGCTTGTTCTGGCGGCTGCGAGGCCCTTGTGGATACCGGGGCATCACTGATCTTTGGCCCAAGAAGACTGGTCAGTAACATCCAGAAGCTCATCAGCGCCATGCCAGGGGGTTCCAAGGTGAAGGGTCATGCCCCAGGGTCACTCCCAGTCTCCATACAAAAGAAGCATCTCCAGGACCAACCTCTCTCCCTCTCTCTCTAACAGCACTATGTTTCATGTTTTGCAGTCAATACCCTCTCCTCTATTATCTTCACCATCATGGCATCAACTACGCATTCCCAGCTCAAGCCTACATCCTCAAGGTGAGGGGAGAACCCTGAGGGGTGGTTCTCAAATAGGAACTTGCAGGAATCCTTGGGCTGCTGGGAGGAGGGGGCCCTCTGCAGGCTGTCTCTCACTATTGCAGACCCTGCTGAGCGGTGGGGGGGGGGGGGGGGGCCGGGGCCGGGGAGGGGGGGAGGGGCGGGGATGGCCAGGCCAGAGCCTCCCACAAGATGAACCAATTGAAAGTAAAGGGCCATCTGGGACACTGATCATCCTGAAATAAATGTGGAGACACCATGGTGGAAGGCACAAGGACAGGGGAACACTCAGGTCCTCAGTGTTCAAAGAGCTTTACTTCAATCTGAACCTTCAGACGGATGAACATGGAAAGTCAGCTCTAGCAGTCCCTGAAATAAGTCATGTGACAAGAAGAATGGCTGGGGACAGTCCCAGTGTGCTGTCTCACCATGGGGATTAACAGTCTCCCTTCCCTTCTCGCAGTTTTGCTGATTTGGATGATAAATTACATTGTCACCCTAGTTCTCGGATGCATCTTCCCCTAGCTCTGGCCGGGTGCCCCCTTTGTGTGTTGGAATACCTGACCCCTCTGTGGGGAGGCGGGATGCTAATGTGAATAAAGGGTGCACAGTGACTGCTCAGCCCTGGCACAGGGTGGAGGCTTCATGTCAGCTCCCTAGGGGAGTTCAGAGCTGGCTGATGGGCTCAAAGAAGACTTTGAGGAAGGGAGGGAATTTCAGGGATTCTAAAACTGTAAACTCATGGAGCCATATGGAAGGTTGCTTGGTTCTAGGCAAAACTGCCCTGGATTCCATGCAAATGGCATCCCAAGGTACTCTGCATTGGGGCACTGGGGACTTACTGGGGGTGATGAGGGCTATGGACTCACTGGTGGGGATGGCTAACCAGAGTACTTTACCCAACCAACCCTGGAGTGGCCAAAGAGGGTGAATGCGGGCTGAAGGAGGCTTCCCAGAATTCCTAAGTCTTCAAGAACGTGTTGTGGGCTCTGCTCTATTTAAGATGGATAACCAACAATGAGTTACTGTGTAGCACGGGGAACTCCACTGAATTATATGACAACCTGGATGGGCGGTTTATTTTGGGGACCAGGATACATGGATACATATGGTTGAGTACATTTACTGTCCACCTGAAACTCAGAATATTGTTAATCAGCTATATTCCAATACAAAATACAGTTTATTAATAATGTATGGATTGTGGGGATGCAGGAGGAGAACCAGCATTCTCTGCAGAGAAAACAAGGAGCAGGAGTCAGAAGGAAAGAAACAGGGAGAGAGGAGAACTATGGACATTCTTTTTCTTTTCTAAAATTTTTATTGAAGTGTGGCTAATCTTCAGTGTTGCGTTAAGTTCTGCTGCACAGCAATGTGACTCAGTTATACACATACAGAAATATATATTCTTTTTCTTATTCTTTTTCATGTGGTTTATAACTGGATATTTAATATATTTCCTTATGCTCTACAGTAGGACTTTGTTGTTTATCATTCCTCTGTATCCCCAACTCCCAATCCTCCCCTCCCCCACACCCTTCCTCATGTAAACCTCATATATTGGCCCTTTTTGGTTGTGGATGAATTCTCATAGCCCCTGCTAATGAGAAAATTCCTTGATACTTACCAAAAGAGGGAAATAAAACAAAGAATTGTGATGGGTCTGGATATTGGGGGGAGTCACACGTAAGGGCTCAGGATGACTGATGTGTGTCTCTGACTCCCCCAGGATTATAGAGGCTACTGATATACCACCTTTCAAGAGAACACAGTGAGGACATCTAGAGAGACCTGGATCCTGGGTGACGTCTTCCTGAGGCTGTATTTCTCAGTCTTTGATTGAGGAAATGATAGGATTGACCTGGCACAGGCAGTGTAAATGCTTGGAGTGGTTCAGGAATCAGTAAGGCCGCTCCAAGCAAACACTAAATCATGCTTAGAGTACTTCTGCCCAGGATGCTAGTGAACTGTATTTGATGTTCTGCACACCCTATTACAATAAACAATAAAGGGTTTCACATGGAATGGTGCTGAAACAAACGGGTGCCACTGTTTGTGTATGGGAGGCATACAATGATCAGGAAGGATCTAGAACAAAGTCTGAATCACAGTTGAGAGGAGCCCACCTCCACCTGGTTTCAAGGAAAGGGGAGACTCATTGAAATGATTCTGAGAATACAGGACACAAGAATCAGAGCAAATACAAAGATCTCAATGACTGGACCCAAGAAATCAGAAGTCATCAGTTCTCTATTTCACACCCTCATTCTTTCATTCCCTCTTCTTTGATGGTCTTAGCCTGACAATTTCTTCCTTACGGCTTCTACACATAGTGAGGGAGTCCAAGATACCTGCCCTGGTGTTTTATATCTTGAAGGCATCTCCAATAAGGAAAGAAAAGTTTGAAGACATCAGAGTTCAAGGGTGTTCTCTGAATGAGCCACCTCAGATCACAGGTACAGTCCTAGATCAGCCATCCTGGCAGGGCCATGGGGTCCTATGATTGGCTTTACATGGTCTCGTGGCCCTGACCCAGAAGCACACATGATTGTCAATTTCCTCCAGAACTACATGACTGAAGCTGGGGAGAGGCAGCCCCAATGAAAGAGACTGGGAGATAGTCCTGGCCATGGAAGAGTTTGTGATAACCCATCAACTCCACCACCTCTTCATTCAGAGGAATTATAAGGGGTAATGAAACAGACTCTCTTCATCCCATCTCAGATGAACTTTTCACTGGGCTTCTCCTCCAGGGGAGTTTGGGTGAGGTACTTCATGGAGAGCTAGTACCCTTTTGCCCCACACCCAGTCACCAGGTCTCTGCCACATATGCCTGCTCTGTCCTTTCCAGTCCTACTTGGTAAGTGATGGCCCCAGTGGATCCCTGAGCCATCCTCCTCCTCCAAGGCACACAATGCCCCTTCCTTGGCCTCCAATGCTGCTGGGGAGAATGCAATGCATGTATCGGTGAACCCAGGGTACACAGAGCCTTCAGCCTTTCTAAGCTTCTCCATAGGTGGGGCTACAAACTGTTTGCTTGCAGCTGCCATGGATAGGCATTTTTGCAGTGGAAGCATCCGTTCTTTCCACCGGGCAGCCCTCAGTAGATGCCTCAGCTGAGACAGCAGAGGCCAGATGTTGATTTCCTTTCATATTGACTGGTTTGATCTTCTTGTTGTATAAGGAGCTCTCAAGAATCTTCTCAAGCACCACAGTTCAAAAGCTCAATTCTTTGGCATTCATGTTTCTTATGGTCAAGATATCACATCTGTACCTTATTACTAGAAAAACCATAGCTTTGACACTACAGACCTCTATAGCAAAGTGAGTCTCTGCTTTTTAATGCACTGTGCAGGTTTTTCATAGCCTTTCTTCCTTCCAAGGAGCAAGCGTGTTTTAATTTTTTGGCTGCAGTCAAGGTCCATATTGATTTTGGGGCCCAAGGAAATAAAATCTGCCCACTCTTTCTACTTTTCCCTCATCTATATGCCATGAAGTGGTGGGACTGGATGCCATGAATGTTGAGTATCTTTTTGTGAATAGTTTTTTGAATGTTGAGTTTAAACTAGTTTTTTCATCTCCTCTCCTCACTGAGAGGCTCTTTAGTTCTTCTTTGCTTTCTATTATTAGGGTAGTGTCATCTTCATATCTGTGGATGCTGATACTTCTCTCAGCAATCTTGATTCCAGCTTGAGATTTATCCAGGGCAGCATATTGAATGATGTATCCTACATATAAGTTACATAACCAGACAATGTATACCTTGTCATGCTCCTTTCCCAATTTTAAATCTTTCAGTTGTTCCATGTCTGATTCTAACTGCTGCCTTTTGACCTACATACAGACTTGTTAGGAGAAACATAAGGTGATATGGTACTCCCATTTCCTTAACTTTTCCACAGTTTGTTGTGGTCCACACAGTGAAAAGGTTTAGCATAGTCAGTGAAGCAGATGGAAATGCTTTTCTGGGATTCCCTTGCTTTCTCTATGATCCAATGGATGTTGGCAATTTGATCTCTGGTTGTTCAAACCAGTTTGTACATCTAAAAGTTCTCAGTTCATGTACTGTTGAAACTTAGCTTGAAGGATATTGAGCATGACCTTGCTAGCAAGTGAGATGAGCACAATGGCATGATAGGTTGAACATTCTTTGGCATTGCCTTTCTTTTGCATTGGAAAGAAAACTGAACTTTTCCAGCACTGTGGCCACTGATGAGTTTTCCAAATTTGCTGACATATTGAATGCAGCACATTTGCAATCTCATTCTTTGGGATTTTAAAACAGCTCATTTGGAATTTCATCACCTTCCCTACTTTTTCTTGTAGTGATGCTTCCTAAAGCCCACTTGACTACATACTCCTGTATATCTGGCTTTATGTGAGTGACCCCAGCATCATCCCTATCCCAGTCATTATGACCATTTTTGTATAGTTCTTCTGTGCATTCTTGCCACCTCTTCTTAATCTCATCTGCTTCTGTTAGGTCTTTAACTTTTATGTCCTTTATTGTGCCAATCTTTCCATGAAGTGTTCCTCTGGTATCTCCACTTTTCTTGAAAAGATCTATACTCTTTACAATTCTATTGTTTTCCTCTAAATCTTGCACTATTCACTTATGAAGACTTTCTTATCACTCCTTGCTACTGTCTGGAAGTCTGCATTCCATTGGGTATATCTTTCCCTTTCTCTTCTCTTATTTTCTCAGCTGTTTTTAAGGCCTCCTCAGGCAACCACTTTGGCTTCTCACATTTGTTTTTCTTGAGGATGGTTTTGGTGACCACCTCCCATACAATGTTGCAAACCTCCATCCATAGTTCTTCAGGCTAACAGACCTAATTCTTTGAATCTATTTTTCATCTCCACTATATAATCATAAGGGATTTGACTTAGGTCACAGCTGAATGTTCTAGTGGTTTTCCTTACTTTCTTTAATTTAAGCCTGAATATTGCTTGCTTCTGCCTAACCATTGGTGCCAGATCAGACACCCACCACTCTCAGTGGGTGTGGAGCAAAAACAATTTGAGGACTGTTACCCTGGGTTTGTGCTTGGCTTTTCATATGCTTAGCTGTGTGAGCTTGATCAGTTCCCTTAATCTCAGTTTTCTCATCTGGAAAATGGGCACCATGATGATTATTCCACCTTCTAGATTGCATGTGTGCCTGCAAAGAGCAAGTGGCCCTTAGAGGGCTTTCTGAGTTCCTGAGTCTGGAGCAAATATGAATTATTCTGCCACCTGTAAGAAGGAAAACTTTTTAGAGGTTATGGCTGCCATCCCCAAGGCTAAATAATGATTCAAGCCAAATGACATCTATCTCTGAACCCTGACCCAGACCTCTGACTGAGCCGATGCTTCTGTTTTCTGGGCTCCCACAAGAGCTAATGATTACTGGCTCAGAACACTCCCTTCCTCAGCCTTACCAGTCACACTTTCCTTTTCAACTACTTCTCCCCTGAAATCACACTGAAAGGAGAGTCATAAAGGCTCTTGGTCTCTTGTCAGTTTCCCACATCGCCAGCATAGCAACAAGTAGCTATTATGGCTACTTGTCATAGCAACAACTATGGCAACCTGTACAGTCCAATCTCAGCCTGTTAAATGAATCTTTCCCCATTTGCCCCCTCATGTTTAAATTACCTATAGTTGCCTTAGTATCCTTCCTATGCTTGCTGTTTAATGTCAAAATATGTGTGGACCTCATTTTGTTTTCTTTCCCAAGCATAATTCCAACGAGGCAATTAAGTAACCAAACATTTATTCATCTAACTACCCACAGGAATTGACAAAAGCAAACCACCCATCATGCATTTTTGCTTGCCCCAAAACACCACTGAAGTGATCTCCTGAAACAATATGATACATTGGCATGTACACTCCAGAAGGGACACTTTTTTCTAGATTTATTTTCCATCTAGTGCAGAATGTCAATCATAAGCCTGGCCCTCCAGCAGCTGGTCACCTAATTTTTGCAGACTCAGCCCACTCCTTATCCCTTCCACATCTCTCAGTAAAATCTAGAGAACAGATTCAGTCAAAGTTCTCACTCCTGCAGAAAACAGATTTTTTTCTAGTTTTTTTTTTTTAGAAAACAATATTTGGTAACACATTCAAAATCATGTGCTCCTTGCCTTGGATTCAAGGACTTGCACCAGAGGATGGGAAGCCTCCCCTTCCACCTAAATGTTTCACCACTCCCACCAGGGCCACAGGCTTGACTGGACCCCAACGACTTCTGCCTGCTCCCTGATGTCCTCTGTACATCAGTTCAGTTCAGTCTCTCAGTCATGTCCAACTCTTTGCTATATCATGGAGTGCCGCATGCTAGGTTTCCCTGTCCATTACCAACTCCCGGAGCTTGCTCAAACTCATCTTCATCATGTCGGTGATGCCACCCAACAATTTCATCTTCTGCCTTCCCCTTTGCCTTCTGCCTTTAATCTTTCCCTTCATCAGGGTCTTTTCTAATAAGTCAGTTCTTCCCATCAGGTGGGCAAAGTATTGGAGGTTCGGCTTCAGCATCGGTCCTTCCAATGAATATTCAGGATTTATTTCCTTTAGCATGGACTGGTTGGATCTCCTTGCAGTCCAAGAGACTCTCAAGAGTCTTGTCCAACACCACAGTTTAAGAGTATCAATTCTTTGGTACTCAGCTTTCTTTATGGTCCAACTCTCACATACACTCATGATTCCTCCATTTTAGTCGACATAAAGGAGTAAAGGACACATTTATCCTCCTGTCTCAAATAACTCCAAAGTAGAAAAGACAAATGAAAGAGCATTGTATTACATCAAACATCTGGCAGCAGAGAATGCATTCCTGAGGCAGGGAGCAAGCAAGGAGAGTTCTACAATTGCCCCAACTCTAGAAATACTTTCCAACACATACATGGAAGGTGTACCTAGGCAGAGACAAACAGTCTCCCCAAGAAGACAGATTTATGACTCTATATAGTCAGAGTTCATAGGAGAGAGTGACATACAGATAACTGTAGGAAGGTACAGGTGATACCCTTCCAGTTTTCAGCAGAGAGTTGATAGTACTGGTCTGAATTATAGGGAACAATCCTTGAGTCTCAAATTGCACCAAGTCTAATTGTGTCCCCACCCACCAGCGTGGAAATTACTCATTTTTCAATATAAATTCATTTATTTTAATTGGAGGCTAATTGTTTTACAATATTATATTGGTTTTGCCATACATGGACATGAATCTGCATGGGTGTACATGTGTTCCCCATTCTGAACTCCCCTCCCACCTCCTTCCCCATCCCATCCCTCTGGATCATCACAGTGCACCAGCCCCGAGAATCCTGCATCAGGCATCAAACCTGGACTGGCGATTCATTTCACATATGATAATATACATGTTTCAATGCCATTCTCCCAAATTATCCCACCCTCTCCCTCTCCCACAGAGTCCAGAAGACTGTTCTATACATCTCTGTTTCTTTTGCTGTCTTGTATACATGGTTATTGTTACCATCTTTCTAAATTCCATATATATGCGATAGTATACTGTATTGGTGTTTTTCTTTCTGGCTGACTTCACTCTGTATAATAGGCTCCAGTTTCATCCACCTCATTAGAACTGATTCAAATGTATTCTTTTTAATGGCTGAGTAATACCCCATTGTGTATATGTACCACAAAGTTATTATCTATTCGTCTGCTGATGGACATCTAGATTGCTTCCATGTCCTGGCTATTATAAACAGTGCTGAGCTGAACATTGGGATGCAGTGTCTCTTTCAATTCTGGTTTCCTTGGTGTTTACGCCCAGCAGTGTGATTGCTGGGGCGTATGGCAGTTCAATTTCCAGTTTTTTAAGGAATCTCCACACTGTTCTCCATAGTGGCTGTACTAGTTTGCATTCCCACCAACAGTGTAAGAAGGTTCCCTTTTCTCCACACCCTCTCCAGCATTTACTCCTTGTAGACTTGGAAAGCAGCCATTGTGACTTCGTGAAATGGTACCTCATTGTGGTTTTGATTTGCATTTCTCTGATAATGAGTGATGTTGAGCATCTTTTCATGTGTTTGTTAGCCATCTGTATGTCTTCTTTGGAGAAATGTCTGTTTAGTTCTTTGGCCCATTTTTTCATTGGGTCATTTATTTTTCTGGAATTGAGCTGCAGGAGTTGTTTGTATATTTTTGAGATTAATTCTTTGTCAACTGCTTCATTTGCTATTATTTTTCTCCCAATCTGAAGTCTGCTTTTCACCTTCCTTATAGGTTCCTTTGTTGTGCAGAAGCTTTTAAGTTTAATTAGGTGCCATTTGTTTATTTTTGCTTTTATTTCCAATACTCTGAGAGTTGGGTCATAGAGGATCCTGCTGTGATTTATGTCGGAGAGTGTTTTTCCTATGTTCTCCTCTAGGAGTTTTATTGTTTCTGGTCTTACATTTAGATCTTTAATCCATTTTGAGTTTATTTTTGTGTATGGTGTTAGAAAGTGGTCTAGTTTCATTCTTTTACAAATGGTTGACCAGTTTTCCCAGCAACACTTGGTAAAGGGATTGTCTTTTTTTCATTGTATATTCTTGCTTCGTTTTTTCAAAGATAAGGTGTCCATAGGAGTGTGGATTTATCTCTGGGCTTTCTATTTTGTTCCATTAATCTATACATCTGTCTTTGTGCCAGTACCATACTGTCTGATGACTGTGGCTTTGTAGTAGAGCCTGATGTCACGCAGGTTGATTCCTCCAGTTCCATTCTTCTTTCTCAAGATTGCTTTGGCTATTCGAGGTTTTTTGTATTTCAATACAAATTGTAAAATTATTTGTTCTAGCTCTGTGAAAAATACTGTTGGTAGCTTGATAGGGATTGTATTGAATCTATAGATTGCTTTGGGTCGTATAATCATTTTCACTCTATTGATCCTTCTGATCCACGAACACGCTATATTTCTCCATCTATTAGTGTCCTCTTTGATTTCTTTCACCAGTGTTTTATAGTTTTATATTTAGGTCTTTATTTTCTTTAGGTAGATATAGTGCTAAATATTTTATTCTTTTCGTTGCAATGGTCAATGGAATTGTTTCCTTAATTTCTCTTTCTATTTTCTCATTATTAGTGTATAGGAATGCAAGGAATTTCTTTGTGTTGATTTTATATCCTGCAACTTTACTATATTCATTGATTAGCTCTATTAATTTTCTGGTGGAGTCTTTAGGGTTTTCTATATAGAGGATCGTGTCATCTGAAACAGTGAGCATTTTACTTCTTCTTTTCGAATTTGGATTCCTTTTATATCTTTTTCTGTTCTGATTGCTGTGGCCAATAATTCCAAAACTATAGTTGAATAGTAGTGGTGAGAGTGAGCACCCTTGTCTTCTTCCTGACTTTAGAGGAAATGCTTTCAATTTTTCACCATTGAGGATAATGTTTGCTATGGGTTTGTCATATATAGCTTTTATTATGTTGAGTTATGTTCCTTCTATTCCTGCATTCTGGAGGGTTTTATCATAAATGGATGTTGAATTTTTTCAAAGGCTTTCTCTGCATCTATTGAGATAATCATATGGCTTTTATTTTTCAATTTTTTAATGTGGTGTATTATGTTGATTGATTTGCAGATATTGAAGAGTACTTGCATACCTGGGGTAAAGCCCACTTGGTCATGGTGTATGATCTTTTTAATGTGTTGTTGGATTCTGATTGCTAGAATTTTGTTAAGGATTTTTTCATCTATGTTCATCAGTGATATTGGCCTGTAGTTTTCTTTTTTTGTGGCATCTTTGTCCAGTTTTGGTATTAGGGTTATGGTGGCCTCATAGAATGAGTTTGGCAGTTTGTCTTCCTCTGCAACTTTCTGGAAGAGTTTGAGTAGGATAGGTGGTAGCTCTTCTCTAAATTTTTGGTAGAATTTAGCTGTGAAGCCATCTGGTCCTGGGCTTTTGTTTGCTGGAAGATTTCTGATTACAGTTTCAATTCCCATGCTTGTGATGGGTCTGTTAAGATTTTCTGTTTCTTCCTGGTCCAGTTTCAGAAAGTTTATTTTTCTAAGAATTTGTCAATTTCTTCCAAGTTGTCCATTTTATTGGCATATAATTGCTGATAGTAGTCTCTTATGATCCTTTGTATTTCTGTGTTGTCTGTTGTGGTCTCTCCATTTGCGTTTCTAATTTTATTGATTTGATTTTTCTCTCTTTGCTTCTTGATGAGTCTGGCTAATGGTTTGACAATTTTATTTATCCTCTCAAAGAACCAGCTTTTGGCTTTGTTGATTTTTGCTATGGTCTTTTTTGTTTCTTTTGAATTTATTTCTGCCCGCATTTTGAAGATTTCTTTCCTTCTACTAACCCTGGGGTTCTTCATTTCTTCCTTTTCTAGTTGCTTTAGGTGTAGAGTTAGGTTATTTATGTGACTTTTTTCTTGTTTCTTGAGGTATGCCTGTATTGCTATGAACCTTCCCCTTAGCACTGCTTTTACAGTGTCCCACAGGTTTTGGGTTGTTGTGTTTTCATTTTCATTTGTTTCTATGCATATTTTTATTTCTTTTTTGATTTCTTCTGTGATTTGTTGGTTATTCAGCAGCGTGTTGTTCAGCCTCCATATGTTGGAATTTTTAATAATTTTCCTCCTGTAATTGAGATCTAATCTTATCTGCATTGTGGTCAGAAAAGATGCTTGGAAGGATTTCAATATTTTTGAAATTACCAAGGCTAGATTTATGGCCCAGGATGTGATCTATCCTTGAGAAAGTTCCGTGTGCACTTGAGAAAAAGGTGAAATTCATTGTTTGGGGGTGAAATGTCCTATAGATATCAATTAGGTCTAACAGGTCTATTGTATCATTTAAAATTTGTGTTTCCTAGGTAATTTTCTGTTTAGTTGATCTACCCATAGGTGTGAGTGGGGTATTAAAGTCTCCCAGTATTATTGTGTTATTGTTAATTTCCACTGTCATACTTGTTAGCATTTGTCTTACGTATTGCGGTGCTCCCATGTTGGGTGCCTTTATATTTATAACTGTTATATCTTTCTCTTGGATTGATATTTTGATCATTATGTAGTGTCCTTCTTTGTCTCTTTTCAAAGCCTTTGTTTTAAAGTCTATTTTATCGAATATGAGTATTGCCACTCCTGCTTTCCTTTGGTCTCTATTTGAGTGGAATATCTTTTTCCAGCCCTTCATTTGCAATCTGATTGTGTCTCTTGTTTCGAGGTGGGTCTCTTGTAGACAACATATATTTTTTTTATCCATTCAGCCAGTCTTTGTCTTTTGTTTGGTGCACTCAATCCATTTACCTTTAAGGTAATTGTTGATAAGTATTATCCCGTTGTCATTTACTTTATTGTTCTGGGTTCAAGTTTATACACTCTTTCTGTGTTTCCTGTTTAGAGAAGATCCTTTAACATTTGTTGGAGAACTGGCTTGGTGGCACTGAATTCTCTCAGCTTTTGCTTGTCTGTAAAGCTTTTGATTTCTCCTTCATATTTGAATGAGATCCTTGCTCGGTACAGTAATCTGGGATGTAGGTGTTTTTCCTTCATCACTTTAAGTATCCCCTGCTATTCCCTCCTGGCATGAATAGTTTCTATTCAAAGATCAGCTGTTATCCTTATGGGAATGCCCTTGTGTGCTATTTGTTATTTTGTCCTTGCTGCTTTTAATATTTGTTCTTTGTGTTTGATCTTTGTTTAATATGATCTTTTATATTTGATTAATATGTGTCTTGGGGTGTTTCACCTTGGGTTTATCCTGTTTGAGACTCTGGGTTTCTTGGACTTGCCTGATTATTTCCTTCCCCAATTTAGGGAAGTTTTCAATTATTATCTCAAATATTTTCTCATTGTCTTTATTTTTGTCTTCTTCTGGGACTCCTATGATTCGAATTTTGGGGCATTTAACATTGTCCCAGAGGTCTCTGAGATTGTCCTCATTTCTTTTAATTCGTTTTTCTTTTTTCCTCTCTGTTTCATTGATTTCTAACATTCTATCTTCTACCTCACTTATCCTATCTTCTGCCTCTGTTATTCTATTCTTGGTTCCCTCTATAGTGTTTTTGATCTCATTTATTGCATTATTCATTATATATTGACTCTTTTTTATTTCTTCTAGATCCTTGTTAAACCTTTCTTGCATCTTCTGAATCCTTGTCTCCAGGTTATTTATCTGTAATTCCTTTTTGTTTTCAAGATTTTGGATCATTTTCACATTCATTATTCAGAATTCTTTATCAGGTAGACATCCTATCTCTTCCTCTTTTGTTTGGTTTGGTAGACATTTACCTTGCTCCTTTATCTGATGGATATTTCTCTGCCTCTTCATCTTGTTTATATTGCTGTGTTTTGAATCACCTTTCTGTCTTGTGGCAGTTTCTGGTGTTCTCTTGATTGTGGAGTTTCCTCACTGTGGGTGGGGTTGGACAGGTGGCTTGTTAAGGTTTCCTGGTTAGGGAAGCTTGTGTCTGTGTTCTTGTGGGTAGAGCTGGATTTCTTCTCTCTGAAGTGCAATGAAGTGTCCAGTAATGAGTTATGAGATGTCAATGGGTTTGGAGTGACTTTGAGCAGCCTGTATATTGAAGCTCAGGGCTATGTTCCTGTGTTGCTGGAGAATTTGCATGGTATGTCTTTCTCTGGAACTTGCTGGTCTTTGGGTGGTGCTTGGTTTCAGTGTAGGTATGGAGGCATTTGATGAGCTCCTATCGATTAATGCTCCCTGGAGTCAGTTCTCTGGTGATCTCAGGATTTGGACTTATGCCTCCTGCCTCTGGTTTTCAGTCTTATTCTTAAAGTAGCTTCAAGACTTCTCCATCTATACAGCACCAATGATAAAATATCTAGGTTAAAGATGAAAAGTTTCTCCACAGTGAGGGACACCCAAAGAGGTTCACAGAGTTACATGGAGAAGAGAATAGGGAGGAGGGAGATAGAGGTGACCAGGAGTAGAAGAGGGGGAATCAAATGAGGCGAGAGCAATTTAGCCAGTAATCACTTCCTTATGTGCTCTCGACAGTATGGATCCCTCAGAGTTGTTCACAGAGTTACACAGAGAAGAGAAGAGGGAGGAAGGAGACAGGGGTGGCCAGGGGTATAAAGGGGGAAACCAAAAGGAGGGAGACAGATCCAGCCAGTAATCCATTCCCTAAGTGTTCTCCACAGTCCAGAACACAAAAAGAGATTCACAGAGTTAGGTAGAGAAGACAAGGGTGATGGTAGAGACAGAGGCGACCTGGTGGAGAAAAGGGAGATCAAAACGGGAGAGAGCGAGCCAGTGATCTCGCTCCCAAGTAAAAATGTTTTCTGAAGATTGGGTTCTTAAAGGTACAAAATTGATAACAAATACCAAAAAGCAAAGATTAAAAATCTAGAGTAGAGGTTGGATTCTCAAAAATACAATATTAAAGGAAAAAAAATTCACAAAAATTATATATATATATATATATATTATAATATATATATATATATATATATATATATATATATATCAGATCAGTCACTCAGTCATGTCCGACTCTTTGCGACCCCATGAATCGCAGCATGCCAAGCCTCCCTGTCCATCACCAACTCCTGGAGTTCACTGAGACTCATGTCCATTGAGTCAGTGATGCCATCCAGCCATCTCATCCTCTGTCGTCCCCTTCTCCTCTTGCCCCCAATCCCTCACAGCATCAGAGTCTTTTCCAATAAATCAACTCTTCACATAAGGTGGTCAAAGTACTGGAGTTTCAGCTTTAGCATCATTCCCTCCAAAGAAATCCCAGGGCTGATCTCCTTCAGAATGGACTGGTTGGATCTCCTTGCAGTCCAAGGGGCTCTCAAGAGTCTTCTCCAACACCACAGTTCAAAAGCATCAATTCTTCGGTGCTCAGCCTCCTTCACAGTCCAACTCTCACATCCATACATGACCACTGGAAAAACCATAGCCTTGACTAGACGAAACTTTGTTGCAAAGTAATGTCTCTGCTTTTGAATATGCTATCTAGGTTGGTAATAACTTTCCTTCCAAGGAGTAATCGTGTTTTAATTTCATGGCTGCAGTCACCATCTGCAGTGATTTTGGAGCCCAGAAAAATAAAGTCTGACACTGTTTCCACTGTTTCCCCATCTATTTCCCATGAAGTGATGGGACCGGATGCCATGATCTTCGTTTTCTGAATGTTGAGCTTTAAGCCAACTTTTTCACTCTCCTCTTTCACTTTCATCAAGAGACTTTTGAGTTCCTCTTCACTTTCTGCCATAAGGGTGGTGTCATCTGCATATCTGAGGTTATTGATATTTCTCCCACCAATCTTGATTCCAGCTTGTGCTTCTTCCAATCCAGCGTTTCTCATGATGTACTCTGCATATAAGTTAAATAAACAGGGTGACAATATACAGCCTTGACAAACTCCTTTTCCTATTTGGAACCAGTCTGTTGTTCCATGTCCAGTTCTAACTGTTGCTTCCTGACCTGCATACAAATTTCTCAAGAGGCAGATCAGGTGGTCTGGTATTCCCATCTCTTTCAGTATTTCCCACAGTTTATTGTGATCCACACAGTCAAAGGCTTTGGCATAGTCATGCTGTTTGAAGGGAAGCTAAATGCAGTGGTAATGTAGAGGGTACTACTATTCTATTTTTAAAGGTGTGCTTAGTTGCTCAGCTGTGTCTGAATTTTCAACACATGGGCTGCAGTATGGCAGGCTCCTCTTGCCATGGGGATTCTCCAGACAAGAATACTGGAGTGGGTTGCCATGCCCTATCCAGGTACTGCAAGATTAAAAATGTTTCTTTAATTTTGTTTTTTTTTTTTTTATGTATTATTTGTGTGAAAAGTATCATAAAGCTATTAAACTACAGTAATATAACCTATTGTCTTAGTTGGCTACCTAAGTAACTTTGCTGGATTTATGAAGAAATTGGGATTTTTGAACACCCTTTTCAAATGTAACTTGTTCATATACAGGGGACTTACTGTTCTTCTAAGACCTGTGGGTCCAAAAGTGAACGCATCCCCTCCAGGTCCAAGGAAGTCACATTCTTGGTTGGGATTTTAGAGGAAACGTGAGATCTCCATAATTCTAGCCATTTTAGTCTTTTCAAAAGACCTTGATCAGGACACACAAATACTAAAGTAGAAATACTCATTGTGTTTCCACCCACTTCTAGAAAGTGTTGCTAAGTACTCAATACAGGATCTTGTAATGCTGGTGGACTAGATGGAGAAGTGATGTGAACAGAAATAAGGATGGTGAGACAGGTAGGTCAGAATGTGAGGTAACAAAGACAAGATATTTAGAAGCTGAAGAATTGAGAGAGATTTGGGACCTGAGTTGGAAAAGCAGTTTTCAAACCAAACTCCTCTCGCCTCTATTGAGCAAGAGTCCACAATACCAGCACAGTGGGTCAGGACCAGTACCAGTCCTTGGTCTATTAGGAACCAGACCTCCACAGAAGGAGGTGAGCTGCAGACCAGTGAGTGAGGCTTCATCTGTATTATAGCTGTTCCCCATCACTCTCTCATCACCCCGAGAAGGGACAGTCTAGCTTGTTTTCCTGGAACTGTTTGTAGTTACATAACCTATGCTTAATAGAAACCAAGATAGCTTAAATATTGATGATTATTTTCCTTTCTCAGTGCTCAGAATGGTGAGCTGGTGCCCCAGCAATCTATCACAGTGACAAATTAAATGTTGCCTATTAACATTTGGATACAGTCAGCCAGCTTAAAATTAATATTAAAAAATCTAAGATCATGGGATCCAGCCCCATCCTTCATGGCAAATAGAAGATGAAAAGGTGGAAGCAGTGACAGATTTCTTCATCTTAGCCTCTAAAACCACTGTGGATGGTGACTGCAGCCATGAATTCAGAAGGTGTTGCTTCTTGGCAGGAAAGCTATGAGAAACATAAACAGTGTGTTGAGAAGCAGAAACATCATTCTGCCCAACAAACTGGTAGATGTTTGGCCTTTTCATTTGGATTTCTAAACTTTCTGTCTAGTCTCCACTGATCTTTGAAGTCCCTCAGCTTTGTGGTCCTTCATGATTCCCAAGATTATTTTGTGCCCTTCTTTACCCAGTCCTGAAATCAGCCATCTATTTAAGATTGTCTAATGGGAAACATATTCAGAAGCTAGATGTTAGACCTCAGAATAGTCACTGTTATCAAGTTGTCACTGCTTCTAGGCTTTACAGTAGTTAGAGGAGGAAGTACACATTTTCCTTAAAAATTAATATTAAAAGAAATATAATTAGTTTGTACAAACTTATGCTTTCAGTTCAAGATTTAAGACAGCAGGGTTTGAATTAAACTTCTATATATTATGTGTGAACCTCTTTTTCTAGCCACTGAAAGGCTTACTTCAAAACATTAGTCTTAATTATTTTCTTGCTTTTACCTGTTAACATACATACGATTCTGTCACAATAACAGAAACAATATGAGGAACAATAAGCTGTCGAATTATTGCTCACTGAAGCTGCAATGGCAGTGCAGAGGCATGGCAGCTGCAACGGCAGCACAGAAGTGTGGCAGAGAGGAACTATCCAACATCCAAATCAGGGGCGGCAGCCAAGAGGAGCTACCCTACTTCAAAGGTAAGGAGCAATGGCTGCGCTTTGCTGGAGCAGCTGTGAAGAAAGACCACACATCCAAGGTAAGAGAAACCCAAGTAAGACGGTAGGCACTGAGACAGGGCATCAGAGGGCAGACAGACTGAAACCACAATCACAGACAACTAGCCAATCTGTCACACAGATCACAGACTTGTCTCAATGGAACTAAGCCAATGGAACTAACTCAATGGAACTAAGCCATGCCATGTGGGGCCACCCAAGACAGACAGGTCATGGTAGAGAGGTCTGACAGATTGTGGTCCAATGGAGAAGAGAATGGCAAACCACTTCAGTATTCTTGTCTTGAGAACCCCATGAACAATATGATAAGGCAAAAAGATTGGACACTGAAAGATGAACTCCCCAGGTTGGTAGGTACTCAATATGCTACTGGGGATCAGTGGAGAAATAACTCCAGAAAGAATGAAGGGATGGAGCCAAAGCAAAGACAACACCCAGTTCTGGATTGGACTGGTGATAGAAGCAAGATTCGATGTTATAGAGAGGGATATTGCATAGGAACCTGGATTGTTAGGTCCATGAACCAAGGCAAATTCAGTTCAGTTCAGTTCAGTCTCTCAGTCCGGTCTGTCTGACTCTACAAGCCCATGAATTGCAGCACACCAGGCCTCCCTGTCCATCACCAACTCGCAGAGTTCACTCAAACTCACATCCATTGAGTCGGTGATGACATCCAGCCATCTCATCCTCTGTTGTCCCCTTTTCCCCCTGCCTCCAATCCGTCCCAGCATCAGAGTCTTTCCCAATGAGTCAACTCTTCGCATGAGGTGGCCAAAGTACTGGAGTTTCAGCTTTAGCATCATTCCCTCCAAAGAACACCCAGGACTGATCTCTTTCAGAATGGACTGGTTTGATCTCCTTGCAGTCCAAGGGACTCTCAAGAGTCTTCTCCAACACCACAGTTCAAAAGCATCAATTCTTCGGCACTCAGCTTTCTTCACAGTTCAACTCTCACATCCATACATGACCACTGGAAAAACCATAGCCTTGAATAGGCGGACCTTGGAAGTAGTCAAACAGGAGCTGGCAAGAGTGAACATAGACATTCTAGGAATCAACGAACTAAGATGGACTGGAATGGGTGAATTTAAAACAGATGGCCATTATATCTACTACTGTGGGCAGGAATCTATTAGAAGAAATGGAGTAGACATCACAGTCAACAAAAGAATCTGAAATGCAGTACTTGGATACCATCTCAAAAATGACAGTATGATCTCTGTTCATTTCCAAGGCAAACCATTCAATATCATGGTAATCCAAATCTATGCCCCAGTCAGTAACGCTGAAGAAGCTGAAGTTGAACAGTTCTATGAAGACCTACAAGACATTCTAGAAAACACCCCAAAAAGATGTCATTTTCATTATAGGGGATTGGAATGCCAAAGTAGGAGTCAAGAAACACAAGGAATAACACGTAAATTTGGCCTTGGAGTACAGAATGAAGCAGGGCAAAGGCTAATAGAGTTCTGTAAAGAAAATGCACTAGTAAACACCCTCTTCCAACAACACAAAAGAAGACTCTACACATGGACATCACCAGATGGTCGACAACAAAATCAGATTGAGTATATTCTTTGCAGCCAAAGATGGAAAAGCTCTATACAGTCAGCAAAAACAAGACTGGGAGCTGACAGTGGCTCAAATCATGAACTCCTTGTTGCCAAATTCAGACTGAAATTGAATAAAGTGGAGAAAAGCACTAGACCATTCAGGTATGACCTAAATCAAATCCCTTAGGACTATACAGTGGAAGTGAGACATAGCTTTAAGGGACTAGATGTAATAGACAGAGTGCCTGATGAAGTATGGACGGAGGTTCATGACATTGTACAGGAGACAGGAATCAAGACCATCCCCAAGAAATATAAATGCAAAAAAGCCAAATGGCTGTCTGAGGAGGCCTCACAGATAGCTGTGAAAAGAAGGGAAGCAAAAAGCAAAGGAGAAAAGCAAAGATATACCCATTTTAATGCAGAGTCCCAAAGAATAGCAAGAAGAGATAAGAAAGTCTTCCTCAGAGATCAATGCAAAGAAATAGAGGAAAAAAATAGAATGGGAAAAACTACAGATCTCTTCAAGAAAATTAGAGATACCAAGGGAATATTCCACGCAAAGATGAGCTCAATAAATGACAGAAATGATATGGACCTAACAGAAGCAGAAGATATTAAGAAGAGGTGGCAAGAATACACAGAAGAACTGTACAAAAAAGATCTTCATGACCCACATAATCACGATGGTGTGATCACTGACCTAGAGCCAGACATCCTGGAATGTGAAGTCTAATGGGCCTTAGGAAGCATCACTATGAACAAAGCTAGGGGACGTGATGGAATTCCAGTTAAGCTATTTCAAATCCTGAAAGATGATGCTGTGAAAGTGTTACACTCAATATGCCAGCAAATTTGGAAAACTCAGCAGTGGCCACAGGACTGAAAAAGGTCAGTTTTCATTCCAATCCCAAAGAAAGGCAATGCCAAAGAATGCTCAAACTACCACACAATTGCACTCATCTCACACGCTAGTAAAGTAATGCTCAAAATTCTATAAGCCAGGCTTCAACAATACATGAACCATGAACTTCCAGATGTTCAATCTGGTTTTAGAAAAGGCAGAGGAACCAGAAATTGTATTGCTCACATCTGATGGATTATCAGAAAAGCAAGAAATTCCAGAAAAACACCTACTTCTGCTTTACTGACTATGCCAAAGCCTTTGACTGTGTGGATCACAATAAATGTGAAAAATTCTTAAAAAGATGGGAATACCAGACCACCTGATCTGCCTGTTGAGAAACCTGTATGCAGATCAGGAAGCAAGTTAGAACTGGACATGGAACAACAGACTGGTTCCAAATAGGAAAGGAGTACATCAAGGCTGTATATTGTAACCCTGCTTGTTTAACTTATATGGAGAGTACATCATGAAAAGCCTGGGCTGGGGGAAGCACAGGCTGGAATCAAGATTGCCGAGAGAAATATCAATAGCCTCAGATATGCAGATGACACTACCCTATTGCAGAAAGTGAAGAAGAATAAAGAACCTCTTGATGAATGTGAAAGAGGAGATTTAAAGGTTGGCTTAAAGCTCAACACTTAGAAAACTAAGATCATGGCATCTGATCCCATCACTTCATGGCCAATAGATGGGGAAACAGTGGAGCCAGTGGTTGACTTCATTTTTCTGGGCTCCAAAATCACTGCAGATGGTGATTGCAGCCATGAAATTAAAACACGCTTACACCTTGGAAGGAAAGTTGAGACCAATCTAGACAGCATATTGAAAAGCAGAGACATTACTATGTCAACAAAGGTCCGTGTAGTCAAGGCTATGATTTTTCCAGTGGTCATGTATTGATGTGAGATTTAGACTATAAAGAAAGCTGAGCCCCAAAGAATTGATGATTTTTAACTGTGGTGTTGGAGAAGATTCTTGAGCATCCCTTGGACTGCAAGGAGATCCAACCAGTCCATCCTAAAGGAAATCAGTCCTAAATGTTCACTGGAAGGACTGATGCTGAAGCTGAAACTCCAATACTTTGGCCACCTGATGTGAAGAGCTGACTCATTTGAAAAGACCCTGACGAGGCGGTCCTAAAATTGTGGAGGAATAGGACAGGGAAACCACTTTTTTCCCCACAAATTCATCAAAAGAACATTTAAACGCAGAGTAAGTTCCACAAAACAACTTCTGAATGCCAGCAGAGGACATCAGGCACCCAGAAAAGCAGCTTATTGTCTTCAAAAGGAGGTAGGAAAAAATATAAAAGACAAAAAGAGAGACAAAAGAGGTAGAGATGGAGCTCCTTCCCAGGAAGGGATTCTTAAAAAGAGAGAAGTTTCCAAACACCAGGAAACACTCTCACTGCTGAGCCTGTGGCAAGCCTTGGAATCACAGAGGGCCACATAACTGGGAGGAAAAATAAATAAATAATTAAAATTCACTATGTGCCCACCGTTAACTCCCCCATGGAGAAGCAGCACAGAAGCCTGCACCAGCCACTAGCAAGCGGGGGCTGGGCAGGGAGGCGCGGGCTGCATTACTTAGAGTAAGGACAGGGCCTGAATGTCCCGAGGGCAATCTGATGGAACTAACTTGGGCTAGCAAACCAGACTGTGGGATAGCTACCACGTGAAAAGCCCTAACCTAAGACTTAAGCAGGCCCGTCTCACAGAACAAAGGAGTGAACAGAGCTAGCAGGCTGCAGACTATTCCCCTCTGGTGACAGGCAGCCAGAGCCAGAAGAGGGCAATCATGGCCCCAGAGAGGCATTATCTACCAAACTGCGAGCAGGCTTCTTTGTTAAAACTTCTTGGGATTCTGGATGGTCAACATCTGCCTGAGAAATGTGTGCCAGTTGTACACCCAGAAAACTGAGCAGCAGGGATGGGGGGAGGTGATAAGTCACAGCCACCGTGCTCCCCAAACACCTCATCACCTGAGCTGCTCAGACCTAGGAAGGGCACAAAACACAGGCTCAACCGAGTCTGTGCCTCTGAGGATAACTGCAGTGCCTGAACCTGAGCAGCTTAGACCTGGGAGGTGCATGCAGCCCAGGGCCGGCCTCGGATGGTTCCCCTCGGAGCAACCTAGAGCATGAACAGTGTGGGCAGGGAGGGCACATGCACCGTGAGCAGGGGCAGGCCCAGTGTGGCTGAGACACTTCGAGCACATGCCAGTGTTATTTGTTAGCAGCATCCCTCCTTCCCCACAGCGCAACTGAACAAGTGAGCCTAAAAAGTGTCCACCACCGCCCACTTGAATCAGGGCGGAAATTAGACACTGAAGAGACCAGCAAACAGAAGAAGCTAAAACAGAGGGAACTGCCTTGGAAGTAACAGGTGCAATTGATTTAAACGCTGTAGTTACTACCAACTACATAGGAATGGGCCTATAGATCTTGAGAAATATAAGCCGGACCAAGGAACTATCCGAAAATGAACTGACCACAAACTGCCCACAAGAACACCAGAGAAAGTCCTAGATACATTTTTACTATTTTTACTATCATTCTTTATTTTTTAATTTTTTTAATATTTAAGTCCTCTATTGCTTCTTTAATTTTCATTTTTATAACCTACTATTACTTTGCCCTTTACAGCATCAGACCTTGCTTCTATCACCAGTCACATCCACAGCTGGGTATTCTTTTTGCTTTGGCTCCATCCCTTCATTCTTTCTGGAGTTATTTCTCCATTGATCTCCAGTAGCATATTGGGCACCTACTGACCTGGAGAGTTTCTCTTTCAGTATCCTATCATTTTGCCTTTTCATACTGTTCATGGGGTTCTCAAGGCAAGAATACTGAAGTGGTTTGCCATTCTCTTCTCCAGTGGACCACATTCTGTCAGATCTCTCCACCATGACCCGCCCGTCTTGGGTTGCCCCACGGGCATGGCTTAGTTTCATTGAGTTAGATAAGGCTGTGGTCCTAGTGTGATTAGATTGACTAGTTTTCTGTGAGTATGGTTTCAGTGTGTCTGCCCTCTGATGTCCTCTTGTAACACCTAAGGAGATCAGCCTTGGGATTTCTTTGGAAGAAATGATGCTAAAGCTGAAACTCCAGTACTTTGGCCACCTCATGCAAAGAGTTGACTCACTGGAAAAGACTCTGATGCTGGGAGGGATTGGGGGCAAGAGGAGAAGGGGACGACAGAGGATGAGATGGCTGGATGGCATCACTGACTTGATGGACGTGAGTCTGAGTGAACTCCGGGAGTTGGTGATGGACAGGGAGGCCTGACATGCTGCAATTCATGGGGTCGCAAAGAGTCAGACACGACTGAGCGACTGATCTGATCTGATCTGATTACTTTGCCAAAAAGAGAGAGAGAGAGAGAGAGAGAGAGAGAGCCTATCTTTTAAAGCAAACTTTATATATATATATATATATATATATATATATATATATATATAGTAATTTTTGAGACTTTCTTTTCTTTTCTTTAATGTTGTATTTTTGAAAATCCAACCTCTACTCTAGATTTTTAATCTTTGTTTTTTGGTATTTGTTATCAATTTGGTGCCTTTAAGAACCCAATTTTCAGTGCCCATTTTTACTTGGGAGAGAGATTACTGGCTTGACTGCTCTCTCCCCCTTTGGACTCTCCTTTTTATCCACCAGGTCGCCTCTATCTCCTCCCTCCCGCTTCTCTTCTGTACCCAACTCTGTGAATCTCTTTGTGTGTTCCGGACAGTGGAGAACACTTAGGGAACTGATTACTGGCTGGATTTGTCTCTCTCCTTTTGACTCCCCCCTTTTATTCTCCTGGCCACCTCTGTCTCCTTCCTCCCTCTTCTCTTTGTATAACTCCGTGAACATCTCTGAGCGTCCAGACTGTGGAGCACATATAAAGAAGTGATTACTGGCTAGTTTGCTCTCTCCTTTTTTTATTACATCTCATCTCATTCAGGTCACCTCTAATTCCCTCCTCCCTCCTCTTCTCCATGTAATTCTGTGAACCTCTCTGGATGTCCCTCACTGTAGAGAAACTTTTCATCTTTAACCTTTTCATCTTTAACCTTTAACATTTCCATCTCTAACCTAACATCTAGGTTAGGCTGTACAGAGGGAGAAGTCTTGAGGCTACTGTAAAAATAAGACTGAAAACCAGAAGAAGGAGACTTAAGTCCGAATCCTGAGAACACCAGAGAACTCCTGACTACAGGGAACATTAATTGACAGGAACTCATCAAATGCCTTCATACCTACACTGAAACCAGGTACCACCCAAGGGCCAACAAGTTCCAGAGCAAGACATACCATGCAAATTCTCCAGCAACACAGGGGCACAACCCTTAGATTCAATATACAGGCTGCTCAAAGTCACTCCAAACCCACTGACATCTCATAACTCATTACTGGACACTTCATTGCACTCCAGAGAGAAGAAATCCAGCTCCACCCACCAGAACACCGAAACAAGCTTCCCTAACCAGGAAACCTTGACAAGCCACACATACAACCCCACCCAAGTGAAGAAACTCCACAATAAATAGAACTCCACAAACTGCCAGAATACAGAAAGGCCACCCCAAACACAGCAATATAAACAAGACAAAGAGAAAGAGGAATACCCAGCATGTAAAGGAATAGGATAAATGTCCACCAAACCAAACAAAAGAGGAAGAGACAGGGAATCTACCTGATAAAGAATTCAGAATAATGAGAGTGAAAATGATCCAAAATCTTGAAATCAAAATGGAATCATGGATAAAGAGCCTGGAGACAAGGATTTAGAAGATGTAAGAAAGGTTTAACAAGGACCTAGAAGAAATAAAAAAGAGTCAATATATAATGAATAATGCAATAAATGAAATCAAAAACATGCTGGAAGGAACAAATACTAGAATAACAGAGGCTGAAGATAGGATTACTGAATTAGAAGACAGAATGGTAGAAATAAATGAATCAGAGAGGATAAAAAGAAAAACGAATTAAAAGAAATGAGGACAATCTCAGAGACCTCTGGGACAATGTTAAACGCCCCAACATTCGAATCATAGGAGTCCCAGAAGAAGAAGACAAAAAGAAAGACCATGAGAAAATACTTGAGGAGATAATAGTTGAAAACTTCCCTAAAATGGGGAAGGAAATAATCACTCAAGTCCAAGAAACCCAGAGAGTCCCAAACAGGATAAACCCAAGGCAAAACACCCCAAGACACATATTAATCAAATTAACAAAGATCAAACACAAAGAACAAATACTAAAAGCAGCAAGGGAAAAATAACAAATAACACATAAGGGGATTCCCATAAGTATAAAAGCTGATCTTACAACAGAAACTCTTCAGGCCAGGAGGGAATGGCAGGACAGACTTAAAGTGATGAAAGAAAATAACCTACAGCCCAGATTACGGTACCCAGCAAGGATCTTATTCAAATATGAAGGAGAAATCAAAAGCTTTAGACAATCAAAAGCTGAGAGAATTCAGCACCACCAAACCAGCTCTCCAACAAATGCTAAAGGATTTTCTCTAGACCAGAAACACAGAAAGGATGTATAAACTCGAACCCAAAACAATAAAGTAAATGGCAACGGGATCATACTTATCAATAATTACCTTAAACATAAATGGGTTGAATGCCCCAACCAAAAGACAAAGACTGGCTGAATGGATACAAAAACAAGACCCCTA
Source organism: Bubalus kerabau (assembly GCF_029407905.1). Lineage (NCBI taxonomy): Eukaryota > Metazoa > Chordata > Mammalia > Artiodactyla > Bovidae > Bubalus > Bubalus kerabau. The sequence continues at coordinate 14,029,113 of NC_073628.1, forward strand.
TATATGTTTTCTATAAGAGATCCACCTCAAAACAAGGGACACATACAGACTGAAGGTGAAGGGCTGGAAAAAGATATTCCAAGCAAATAGAGACCAAAAGAAAGCAGGAGTAGCAATATTCATATCAAATAAAATAGACTTTAAAACAAAGGCTGTGAAAAGAGACAAAGGAGGACACTACATAATGATAAAAATATTAATCCAAGAAGATACAACAATTATAAATACAAAGGTACCCAACATAGGAACACCGCAAAATGCAAGACAAATGCTAGTAAGTATGAAAGAGGAAATTAACAATAACACAATATTATTGTGTGGGAAACGTTAATACCCCACTCACACCTATGGATAGATCAACTAAACAGAAAACCAACAAGGAAACACAGACTATAAATGATACAATAGACCAGTTAGACCTAATTGATATCTATAGGCCATTTCACCCCCAAACAATGAATTTCACCTTTTTCTCAAGTGCACATGGAACCTTCTCCAGGATAGATCACATCCTGGAACATAAATCTAGCCTTGGTAAATTCACAAAAAAATTGAAATCATTCCAAACATCTTTTCTGACCACAATGCAGTAAGATTAGATCTCAATTACAGGAGGAAAACTATTAAAAGTTCCAACATATGGAGGCTGAACAACACGCTGATGAATAACCAACAAATCACAGAAGAAATCAAAAAGAAATCAAAATATGCATAGAAACAAATGAAAATGAAAACACAACAACCCAAAACCTGTGGGACACTGTAAAAGCAGTGCTAAGGGAAAGGTTCATAGCAAAACAGGCATGCCTCAAGAAACAAGAAAAAAGTCAAATAAATAACCTAACTCTACACCTAAAGCAACTAGAAAAGGAAGAAATGAAGAACCCCAGGGTTAGTAGAAGGAAAGAAATATTCAAAATGCAGGCAGAAATAAATGCAAAAGAAACAAAAGAGACCATAGTAAAAATCAACTAAGCCAAAAGCTGGTTCTTTGAGAGGATAAATAAAATTGACAAACCATTAGCCAGACTCATCAAGAAACAAAGGGAAAAAAATCAAATCAATAAAATTAGAAATGAAAATGGAGAGATCACAACAGACAACACAGAAATACAAAGGATCATAAGAGACTACTATCAGCAACTTTATGCCAATAAAATGGACAATTTGGAAGAAATGGACAAATTCTTAGAAAAGTACAACTTTCCAAAACTGAACCAGGAAGAAATAGAAAATCTTAACAGGCCCGTCACAAGCATGGAAATTGAAAGTGTAATCAGAAACCTTCCAGCAAACAAAACCCAGACAGCATCACAGCTGGATTCTACCAAAAATTTAGTGAAGAGCTAACACCTATTCTACTCAAACTCTTGCAGAAAATTGCAGGGGAAGGTAAACTTCCAAACTCATTCTATGAGGCCACCACCACCCTAATACCAAAACCTGACAAAGATGCAACAGAAAAAAAGAAAACTACAGGCCAATAACACTGATGAACATAGATGAAAAATCCTTAACAAAATTCTAGCAATCAGAATCCAACAGCACATTAAAAAGATCATACACATGACCAAGTGGGCTTTATTCCAGGGATGCAAGGATTCTTCAATATCCACAAATCAATCAATGTAGTACACCACCTTAACAAATTGAAAAATAAAAGCCATAAGATTATCTCAATAGATGCAGAGAAAGCCATTTACAGAAATCAACATCCATTTATGATTAAAAAAAAAAAAAACTACCCAGAAAGGAGTAGAAGGAACATACCTCAACATAAGAAAAAATATATATGACAAACCTACAGCAAACATTATCCTCAATGGTGAAAAATTGAAAACATTTCCTCTAAAGTCAGGAACAAGACAAGGGTGCCCACTTTCACCACTACTATTCAACATAGTTTTGAAGGTTTGGCTACAGCAATCAGAGCAGAAAAAGAAATAAAAGGAATCCAAATTCAAAAAGAAGAAGTAAAACTCTCACTGTTTGCAGATGACAGGATCCTCTTTATAGAAAACCCTAAAGACTCCACCATAAAATTACTAGAACTAATCAATGAATATAGTAAAGTTGCAGGATATAAAATCAACACAAAGAAATCCCTTGCATTCCTATACATTAATAATGAGAAAACAGAAAGAGAAATTAAGGAAACAATTCCATTCACCATTGCAACGAAAAGAATAAAATACTTAGGAATATATCTACTTAAAGAAACAAAAGACCTATATATAGAAAACAATAAAACACTGGTGAAAGAAATCAAAGAGGACACTAATAGATGGAGAAATATACCGTGTTCATGGATCAGAAGAATCAATACAGTGAAAATGATTATACTACCCAAAGCAATCTATAGATTCAATGCAATCCCTATCAAGCTACCAACAGTATTTTTCACAGAACTAGAACAAATAACTTCACAGTTTGTATGGAAATACAAAAAACCTCGAATAGCCAAAGCAATCTTGAGAAAGAAGAATGAAACTGGAGGAATCAACCTGCCTGACTTCAGGCTCTACTACAAAGCCACAGTCATCAAGACACTATGGTACTGGCACAAAGACAGAAATATAGACCAATGGAACAAAATAGAAAGCCTAGAGATATATCTGCCCATCTATGGACACCTTATTTTTGACACAGGAAGCAAGAATATACAATGGAGAAAAGACAATCTCTTTAACAAGTGGTGCTGGGAAAACTGGTCAACCACTTGTAAAAGAATGAAACTAGAACACTTTCTAACACCATACACAAAAATAAACTCAAAACGGACTAAAGATCTAAATGTAAGACCAGAAACTATTAAACTCCTAGAGGAGAACATAGGCAAAACACTCTCCAACATAAATCACAGCAAGATCCTCTATGACCCACCTCCCAGAATATTGGAAATAAAAGGAAAAATAAAAACGGGACCTAATCAAAATTCAAAGCTTCTACACAACAAAGGAAACTATAAGCAAGGTGAAAAGACAGCCTTCAGAATGGGAGAAAATAATAGCAAATGAAGAAACTGACAAAGAACTAGTCTCAAAAATATACAAGCAACTCCTGCAGCTCAATTCCAGAAAAATAAAAGGCCCAATCAAAAAATTGGCCAAAGAACTAAATAGACATTTCTCCAAAGAAGATATACAGATGGCTAACAAACACATGAAAAGATGCTCAACATCACACATTATCAGAGAAATGCAAATCAAAACCACTATGAGGTACCATTTCACGCCAGTCAAAATGGCTGCGATCCAAAAGTCTACCGGCAAAAAATGCTGGAGAAGGCGTGGAGAAAATGGAACCCTCTTACACTGTTGGTGGGAATGCAAACTAATATAGCCATTATGGAATAGTGTGTAGATTCCTTAAAAAACTGGAAATAGAACTGCCTTATGACCCTGCAATCCCACTGCTGGGCATACACACTGAGGAAACCAGAATTGAAAGAGACACGTGTACCCCCAATGTTCATCGCAGCACTGTTTATACTGGCCAGGACATGGAAGCAACCTAGATGTCCATCAGCAGACGAATGGATAAGAACGCTGTGGTACATATACACAATGAGGTATTACTCAACCACTAAAAAGAATACATTTGACTCAGTCCTAAAGAGGTGGATTTTACTGGAGCCTATTATACAGAGTGAAGTAAGCCAGAAACAAAAACACCAATACAATATACTAATGCATATATATGAAATTTAGAAAGATGGTAATTATAACCATTACCATGGGCGATTGTGGGATGTCTTGGGAGAATGGCATTGAAACATGTATAATATCATATATGAAACGAATCACCAGTTGAGGGTGAATGCATGATACAGGATGCTTGGGACTGGTGCACTGGGATGACCCAGAGGGATGGTACAGGGAGGGAGGTGGAAGGGGGGTTCAGGACGGGGAACACATGTACACCCATGGTGGATTCATGTTGATGTATGGCAAAACCAATACAATATTGTAAAGTAATTAGCCTCCAATTAAAATAAATAAATTTATATTTTTAAAAAATGAAAAGACCCTAATGTTGGGAAAGATTGAGGGCAGGAGGAGAAGGGGATGATAGAGGATGAGATGGTTTGATAGCATCACCAACTCAATGGACATGAGTATGTGTGGACTCTGGGAGTTGGTGATGGACAGGAAGGCCTTGCATGCTGCCATTCATGGGCTCACAAAGAGTTGGACACGACTGAGCAACTGAACTGAACTGAAATTGTTGAATATAGTTTCAGATTTCTTTCCTTATTTCTTCTGATTTTCTTTGGTTTTGTTTTTGATGGGCAGTATTTTTGTTTTTCCTTAGAAGATATTCCACTCTGAATGTAGAGTCATAAGTCTGAATTTTAAAGCCTCTTACGTAATGTGTTGTTATAGGTAGCTAGTCAACAACCTGATACAATTAGATTTATTAGTCTTTGTTCTCAATTTGTTCAGTTCAGTTCAGTCCTTCAGTTGTGTCCATCTCTTTGCAATGCCATAGACTGCAGCTTGCCAGGCTTCCCTATCCATTACCAACTCCCAAAGCTTGCTCATGCTCATGTCCATCGACTTGGTGATGCCATCCAGCCATCTCATCCTCTGTCTTCCACTTATCCTCCTGCCTTCAATCTTCCCTATATCAGGGTCTTTTCCAATCAGTCAGCATGTTTGGTATGCATTAAGTCTCTTTTCAAGTCAACTAATATGAATTAAATTCCTCTCTGTCCCCACTGCATTCCCAACTCTAGGCCAGAAACAAAAGCCTGCAAACACTGAAGGCTGATTCCAGCACATTGCTGTGGAGATTTCATTCCCAGTTTTTTCTGGGAAAAAACAATTAGTTGCTAACATTAAAAGCAGTAATTGTACATAAATATCCAAACTTCTGATTCTCTTGAAAACATGGCCAACTGGCCTGGTTTACAGAATGGGTGAAGTGAAGGAAAGGCTGCTACCAGTGGTAAGGCCTGTGCTGCCCAAGGTTCAACATAGCCACCTAGTCCTAGAATCATATCTCCTGCCTCCTGGGGACATTAGTTTGTGAGAACTAAACTGCTAGCCCTCTTAAGATAAAGACTACTTTTGTCTTGATCAACTTTGACTTTGAAGCCTTTAACCCAGAACCTAGCACACAGTTCTTCCTCGTATGTTTTTTGGATGATATAAAATATCTTGTGGATGCATATGACATTTCTTCCAGTACTGAAACCATGTAACTGGAATACTGCTCTGCCCTAAATCTTTGATGCAGACTGGCATCATAGGTGCCCCTGAAGTCTGCCATTAGACCTACTATCTAAAGCCAGTTGTTGTCTCTGGGCTGCCCCTGAAGTCTTCACTTTGCCATTTGACAACTTATCCTCCTAGCAATCTCCTCTCCAACACAGACAGCAATGGACATCGCATGAAGTGGCTAGGAAAATGACATGAAACCATGAATGTCGAGCATGGCCCCTAGTATCCATTTTCATGATGGTCTTAGCAGTTTTTTCTCCAAGTGGGCAAGGTTCTCCATCTTCCTAGATGTCCATGCAGATCAGTTTGATTTTCCGCCAAACTTCAAGGAAGAGATTACAGTTCAATTCTCTCTATTCTGAGAAGCTTCAAAGTCCACTCGTCAAGGACACTGATGAAGGTAAACATTTTATCAAGAACTTTGTGATTTTTTTCAGATTTTTTAGTGGCCTAAATGGGAAAACTAGGGTAGGTCAGAGCATATATAACTAGGGTCACCACTACATGCTAAGAACCCAAACTTCCCTGAGTACTTGGAGCCAGGAAAGAAGCATCAAGTGGCTTGTGCTCCTCAGGCTGGTGACCTTCTCAGAGTGCATAGTCAAGTAAGTATGGGGACTGTAAGTCGCATCATATTCCTTTCTTGGATTTTTGTTTTCATCTGCTTATTCTTCCACCCATCAGGTTTAGAAGGGAATGGAATATTTCCCTAAGAGTCTTAAAGATCAACACTTACTTATTGATAAGTAACTTGCTATAGGAACTGTGGATCCCAAGGTCTTGCTGTAGATTTCGGTTGCACAAATCTTGGGGTCCAGCCATGTCATGACCTATTCAAAATGCAACTCCTTGCAACTGTTCAGTGCACAGTCTATGCAGATGTCAATGTGGTCCTGTGGAATAGCACATTTCTACATTTTATTCAACATGTCCTCTTTTTTCCCTGTCTACTTCAGTGTGTATATGCCTATGTCTGCATCTCTGTATCACTGTCATTTATCTCTCCATATCTTTGGAAGTCACTGGAAGTGTATGTCTCTCTGTGTTATTTTCTTTTATTTTTCATTTGACTCTTCCTTCCTTTTTCAGCCTCTGAGTTTCCCTTATTTGTTCCCTATATTTTGGATTCTTCTTTCAACTCTCTCTTCTCTTTCAACGTGGAGAAATACACACTGTTTTATAAACAGTGTTTTATATCTGACAAGCAGTGTGACCACATCCAACTCAGAAACCTCTTGCATTTCAAATTGCTCCCTTGTAAAAGAGGATAAGAGTCCCCCTTCTAACTCCTTCCTTGATGTTCTATGAGAAGGTTAGAGTGGATTGGCGACAGCAATGCTAATGGCTGTCATTGTTGAGACTTCCTATTTATCGGGTACCTTATATCCATCACATCACTTATCCCCAATATATGCTATTTGGATGGTTTGTATTGTTACATTCCACCATTTTACCGATGGGGAGACTGAGACACCACTTGGTCATATGGCTTACCCAAGAATGCAGAACATAACCTGTATTCAAATCTATGTCTTTGCCATGGTATATGAATAAAATTCTGATAATAATGTGTCTCATAAAAATGATTAAAAAATACACAGAGCCATTAAAAAGACAGTTATACCTTAACACTGACAGATAATTGTAGCATCTTCTTTGTTTTCTTTGTCAAATGCTCAGTGAAAGAATACCTCTAACAAAAGTGAAGACCATGAGAAAAACCCTCAGTGGAAAAAAACATGCTGAACAGTTTCCTGAAGGAACATGCTTACAGTCTGTTCCAGATTTCTTCTCGTGGCTCAAATCTATTTACCCTCTGAGAAACATCAGGGATGTATTTTGGGAGGATGGTGCTCCACAGCGCCCCCTGGTGCTCTAGCCTAGTACTGGGGCTCATCTGGAGGTGGCAGGTAGGATGTTGGGGTTGGGGTTCCTGCAGGAGGCAGAAACCCTGGAAAATCGGGAGCCCAACCAGAGGATAAGGCACTCTCATCCTCAACTGTTGGTCTTTGTGACTGGGCCCAGCAATTACCAGGTGGCAGGTAAACATCCATTTCTATGTCAAAGATGTGTCATTAGTTTAAGGGAGATTGTTCCTTCTGAACTTAGTGAGCCACTCAGTTACAGATGAAGAGTGAACCATCACTGATCAAAAGGTATAATAAACTGCAAAGCAATTGTGAAACCCCAGGTAGGGGAATTCAGTTTCCACAGATGCAAGAACGACAACAGTAAAAAGTTACTGAACCTGTTTTCCATATATGGCCATAAGAATCACTGTGGTTACTGTTTTTAGATTAGAAAAAGGGCTTATTTTGCCTTCAAAATGTCTTCAAGAATGTCCATGCCAGCCTGAGAGATAGGCAAAGAGTAAATATATGTCAAATGAAAGGGTCACCTATGCGGTGTTGATTGGATGTGGTCCAAGTTTAGAAGGAGTGGCTGGGGTTGATCCAGAAGGACCTCCTGGAGAAGCGGGTGCTAAGGCTGGGTTTGAAGAGACTACAGAGCTTCTCAAATAAAGGCACCAGGACTACCCGGGGTGCCCAGCAGTCCTGGACGTGCAGTGATTATGCCTTTGGGCTTCCCATGCAGGAAGTACCACTTCAACGCCTGGTCATAGAGTGAATATCCTGCATACAATGTAGTACAGGAAAAATATATCAAATGCAGATACCTCTGTGACCAAAGTTTGTGAGCTGCACGGTGGTTAGAAAGTGATCTCCAGAGATATGTGACACCCAGAGGGAGGCATCAGTGTGGGAATAGAGGGTAGCCACTTCTGCACTAACTCACTCCCTCCTTCTCCCTGTAGATGCTCTACGTGGGTGACATCACCATTGGAACACCCCCTCAGGAATTCCAGGTTGTCTTTGACACAGGCTCATCTGACTTGTTGGTGCCCTCCATCTATTGCAGCAGCCTAACCTGTTGTGAGTACAGACACCCTGTACCCAGACCATTCTTCACTGGCCCTGCCACCCTGTTTCCAACCTTGGCACCTGATGACACTCATCTCTTGTTTCTGCAGCTAAACAAGTTAAGTTCAAACATCATTAGTCTTCCACCTTCCAGTTTACCAATGACACCTTCAGCATCTTCTTTGGTTCTGGAAGGATGAGAGGAGTTGTTGCTCATGACACAGTTCAGGTAACAGTGTAACAAATGCTGAGTCAGGACTGGCTATGGAGTGGCCCCTGCTTGCAAAGCAGATGCAGGACCATCTGGTAGGACCCTTCCTAGCCTAACTCCCATAGATATTGGCCATCTTATTCACAGGATCATGTCTCTGGAGAGGCAGTGCCCGTGGTGACACATGAGCAAACAGGTTAACTAACCCAGAGAGTGGCCTGAGGTGTGGACTTGCAGCTCCTCTGCCCATGAGCAGTTCAAGATTCATTTTGCTGTGAGTGAGAAGAGGGGATAAAAGCACTCACTTTTATATTCACAGACTGTTCCAGGCACTTTCAGGTGATAACTGGTTTAATCCTGCAACAGTCCCACACAGCAGTTACTCTTATTAGCTCATGAGACATATGAGGAAACTGAGGTACAGACAGCAAGGGCCTTGCTGAGGTCACACATTGATAAAAGGTGGAGTTTGGATGGCTTTTCAGGGCTGAAGTTGCTGTGGGGTGTTTGGGGACAGGATAAAACTGATCTGGGGACCCTGGGGGCAGACAAGGGATTCAGGTATCCATAGTGGAAAACTGGAAGCCTGAGAAGTCAAGGGGTCTGATAAATGAGTTCTCACTCTAGAAGACCCTTGAGAGTCTAATAAACATATGGCCTGCCTCCCCCAAAGTACTTGAGTAGTTCCCCTCTCTCTCTTTCTCTCTCATACACACTCACAGAAATATACACATATCCCCAAAAGGGAATTCCCCAGGCAGTAATTTCATAGAACCCTGCAAGCAAGATTGTGTTTTTGGCTTCTGTCTTCCTGGACAGATGCAGAATCCGCAGTACATTACAGAGAATGCAGTCCATTCCTGTTATTAGGTCACAGTGATGCCAAATAGAAGGCTATCTTGCTTTTGATCGTTTTGTCCATAAGGTGGCGCCAATGGGACCTGTCCTGACTCTTGGCTGCCCCACTAGTACAGAAGCCATGAGGCCAATTTGACTCACTCAGGTGGTGTTTTTCAGAGGGGCAGATGTTTTAAAATTCGCAGCCTCTCTCAAATAGAACCCAAATTCCCCTTCCACCTTGGTCTAACCATCTGTGGGCCACCAAAGACAGAGGCCAGCCTCAATTCTTCTCTGAGGATCTAATGGCAATGCACCCCAGCCCAGTCCTAGCCCCACTTCACATATCTGTAATTGGGAACACTCTTTTCTCCCACAGATTGGGGACCTTGTAAGTACTGACCAGCTGTTTGGTCTAACCATTATGGAAACCTGGTTTGATACGCCTTTTGATGGCGTCTTGAGCTTGAACTATCCCAACATACCCTTCTCTGGAGCCATCCCATCTTTGATAAGCTGAAGAATGAAGGTGCCATTTCTGAGCCTGTTTTTGCCTTCTACTTGAGCAAGTATGTCTGAGATGGACAATCTCTTTTCTCCAAATTACCTGTAATATGCTTTTAGTTGCAAGAAAATTAGAACATTTGATAAAGAGGTATCCTGAGAGATAACCTAACCCACCATAAATATGACCCCAGGGCCCTACCTGGCTTCACCTCTGGCATTTATAAATAAAATTTTATTGGAAGACAACCCCAATCCTGGGCTTAAAACCAGTAACTTGGTCTAGGCGGGTGAGTGAGAAAGAAAGCTAATGGAAGGCAACAGGAAACAAGTTGAAGGAAAAGGCATTAGGATCTGCTTATGAATTTGATCAGGAAGAAAGGACAAGGATGGTGGATATCTTTCCTTCCTCATTACCATTTCACTTGGAGCCCAGGACCAGTTATCCAATTTGAAGGAGCCAATGAAAACCAAAAGTGTGGGACACAAAAGTGTGGGACCCCTTGTTCAAGAAATATTAGGCATTTCAAGACAGAGAAACCAGAGGTGGGGTCTCTTTTGAGTGCGGGGCCGTTTGGACAGTAGGTGTCACAGGACCTGAACCCACACCCTTAGAAATCCCAGCCTTGATTTTCCTGAAAAATGACCAAGTGGACAAGGGGAAAGCCAAAAGCTTCAGCACCTGTCCTCTGAGGGTGTCTGAGCACTCTGGTCGCTGGAGTTCCAGGGGGTCTTCAGAAGATTTAGTGGAAGGAGCCCAGCCAAGTGATTCAGCTTCTAACCTCCTCTGTGCCACTCATTAGCCAGTAACTGACCTCAGTCTGGATCTCAATCGCTCCTAGACTCGATTTCTGCATCTGTACATGGGGACCTTATTAGGGCCTTGATGGGTGGACAAGAACGGCTCTCAGACAGTGCTATTGCTACTGTTTTCCAAGGATCCCCCACCTCTCTTCTCTCTACAGATACAAGCGGGAGGAAAGTGTGGTGATGTCTGGTGGGGTGGACCACCACTACTACAAGGGAGAGCTCAACTGGGTACCACTGATCCACCTGGGCGAGTGGAGTGTACACTTGGACCAGTAAGCCTCTCCCTCTAAGTGATGGTCCCACTACTGTACATGAACACAGGCAGAAACACACAAATGCATTCTCAGACACATAGTCACACAGACATATACATCACCCACAACGACACAGACAAACATAGACACATGGAAACACACAAGCAGACACATAAACATACACAGAGACACATAAAAACATGTATAGCTAGTCAGAGACACACAAGCACACACAGAGACACATACAAACACATACAAACAAACACACAAGCACATAGATACACAAAAAACCCATGGGTTCATAATCCCCAGGCATTCTGAGCAAGGCTCAGACCAGGGTCCTAAAAGGGTCTAAAGAGGTCTGTGCAGCCAGGAGAGGGCTGCATACACCACCCTTTGAGGTGGGGAGCATGGTTAGAGGACTCTACAGTGTGGTGAACAGAGAATCAGGGAGAATTTCACCAACCTGAACAGAGTTATGATCAGATGATCAAGTGTCCAGGGCTACCTAGGACATAGGAAGTTCTCAGAACAGATAAATGTCAGTTTAAAAACAGGGACAGTCCTGAGAAAATGGGGAAAACTAGTCTTCTTTGGGAGCAGCTACGCAGCAGTGGAAGGAGTTTGGCTGCAGTCTTAAGATGTGAAAGCAACTAATAAAAAAAACACCCCACGTTCTTGGGCACACAGTGGGGCAGGGGCTATAACAGAGAATCAGGAAGGTGGGATCCAGGAGTGACCTGAGGACAAGAGGCATAATTGATAGGATTCTGTGTGATATCCTCAGACTAAAGCTGACCTATCCTTTGGAGTTTCTGCGGGCTAGGCATGTATTTCCTGGCCAGGGTCTCAGGGTCTGAGCTGGTTGTAGGAGCAGTGCTGGCAGACACCCTCTCCCAGAGGATCCCCTCTATCCCCTTACTATGAAAATCTGCTGTGCCTGAGAATCTCCACCTTCACTCTGTGTGAGACCCGTTATTTGTTCCTCAGCAGATACAGCTCTCTGGATGTTTCTCATTGTTTTCTCAGTCTTCATTCACTCATTGAACAGACAAGCATTGGGCATCCACTGTGTGCCAGGCACTTTAGGGAGGCAAGGAGAATAAAATTTGCCCTCACATCTAAGAAGGCAGATGTACATGCAGTGACTCACCCACATAGTGCATTGTGACTTTGGTACATGCTAGACATGAGGAGGAGAAGGCAATGGCAACCCACTCCAGTACTCTTGTCCAGAAAATCCCAGGGATTGCAGAGCCTGGTGGGCTGCCTTCTATGAGGTCGCACAGAGTCGGACACGACTGAAGTGAGTTAGCAACAGCAGCAGCAGCAGACATGAGGAAGGGTCTACAGAGAGTGACCAAGACAGGAGACTTATAAACACTGGGGGAAAGACTTCCCGAAAACTATACAATTAAGCTGGAATCTGGAAGATGAGAAGAAATTTGCTAGTCAGAGGGGAGTGGAGTCTTCTAGGAAGGAAGACCATCCTGTGTCAAGGTGCAAAAGAGTCTGGTGTATTCAAGTACTGCATTCGAGGATGTCAAGAAAGGTGCTGTGTCGAGAGCAAAGGAAAAGAGGGCAAGAGATGAAGGGCTGTTTAGGGACAGTTGGGAAGGGGGCAGCTCTGGGGAGACTCAGAGTGACCTTGACGCCTGCTTTCTTCCATTGCCTTGCAGCATCTCCATTAAAAGAAAGGTCATTGCTTGTTCTGGCGGCTGCAAGCCCCTTGTGGGCACCAGGACATCACTGATCCTTGGCCCAAGAACAGTGGTCAATAACATACAGAAGTTCATCGGCGCCACGCCACAGTGTGCCGAGGTGAAGCGTCATGCCCCAGGGTCACTCCCTGTCTCCACACAAAACAAGGATCTCCAGGGCCAACCTCTCATCCTCTCTCTCTAACAGTACTTTGTTTCATGTTCTGCGGTCAATACCCTGCCCCCTATTATCTTCACCATCAACGGCATCAATTACCCAGTGCCAGCTCGAGGCTACATCATCAAGGTGAGGGGACAATACCGAGGGTGGGTTCTCAAACTGGAGCTTGCAGGAACCCTTGGGCTGCTGCTGGGAGGAGGGCGCCCTCTGGAGGCCATTTCACACCATTGCATATGCTGCTGAGCCCTGTGGCTGGGCTAGTGCCTGCCAGAAAACCAATCACTTGAGAGTAAAGGGGCCTCTGGGACACTGATCTTCCTGAGATAAATGTGGAGATGCCACACCATGCCGGCATTGTGGGAGTCAGGGAGAGGGGAACGCTAAGGTCCTCAGTCCTCAAAGAGCTGCAATTCAATCTGAACCTTTAGGTGCATGAACATGAAAGTCAGCTTTAGCAGTCCCTGAAATAGGCCATGTTACAAGGAGAATGGCTGGTGACAGTCCCAGTCTGATGTCCCAGTGTAAGTTAACAGTCTCCCTTCCCTTCTCAAAGTTTTCCTGGTTTGGATGATAAATTACATGGTCAGCCTAGTTCTCGGCTGCATCTTCCCCCTGCTCTGGCCAGGTGCCTCCTTTGTGAGTTGGGGTACCCGACCCCTCTGTGGGGAGGTTGGATACTAAGGTGAATAAAGGGTGCCCAGTGACTGCTCAGCCCTGGCACAGGGTGGAGGTTTCATGTCAGCTCCCTGCGAGAGTTCAGAGCAGGCTGATGGGCTCAAAGAAGGCTTTGAGGAAGAGAGGGAATTTCAGGAATTCTAAAACTGTAAACTCATGGAGCCATGTGGAGGGTTGCTTGGTTCTAGGCAAAACTGCACTGGATTCCATGCAAATGGCATCTTAAGGTGGTCTGCACTGGGGCACTGGGGACTTACTAGGGGTGATGAGGGCTATGGTGGGGATGGGAACCAGAGTACATTAAACAACCAAGCCTGGAATGGCCAAAGAGGGTGAGTGTGGGCCGAAGGAGGCTTCACAGAGTTCCTGAGTTAAGTCTTCAGGAACGTGTTGTGGGCACTGCTCTATTTAAGATGGATAACCAACAACGAGTTACTGTGTAGCACAGGGAACTCCCCTCAGTTATATGACAGCCTGGATGGGAGGGGTATCTTTGGGACCAGGATGCATGAAACATATGGTTGAATCCCTTTACTGTCCACCTGAACCTCAGAGTATTGCTAGTCAGCTATACTCCAAAACAAAATAAAGTTTTTAAATAAAGTACGGATTGTGGGGATGCAGGAGGAGAATCGGCATTCTCTGCAGAGAACATGTATAATATCATATAAGAAATGAATCGCCAGTCCATGTTCGATAAAGGATGCTTGGGGCTGGTGCACTGGGATGACCCAGAGGGATGGTACGGGGAGGCAGGTGGGAGGGGGGTTCAGGATGGGGAACACGTGTATGCACGTGGCAGATTCATGTTGATGTGTGGCAGAACCAATACAATATTGTAAAATAATTAGCCTCCAATTAAAATAAATAAATTTAAAAATAAATAAATGAAAGGAGGGGAGAAGGAGTAAGAAAAAAAAGAAAATGTTTGAACTAACATAAAAAAAATCAAGGAGCAGGAGTCAGAAGAGAGGAAACAGGGAGTGAGGAGAACTATGGACACACTTGTTCTTTTCTAAAAAATTATATTGAAGTGTGGCTAATCTTCAGTGCTGCGTTAAGTTCTGCTGCACAGCAATGTGACTCAGTCATACACATAAAAATTATTTTTTCTTTTTTTCACTCTTTTTCGTGTGGTTTGTCACTGAATATTGAATATAGTTCCTTATGCTCTACAATAGGACTTTGTTGTTTTTCATTCCTCTGTTTCCCCAACTCCCAGTCCTCCCCCCCCCCACATCCTTCCTCATGGCAACCTCATGACTTGACCCTCTTTCTATTGGATGAACTCTCATATCCCCTGCTGGTAAGAAAACCCCTTAATAATTACCAAAAGAGGGAAATAATGAGAAGTGTGCAGGGTCTGGATATTGGAGGGAGTCACCGGTAACAGTTCATGCTGACTGGTGTGTCTCTGACTCCCTTCAGGATTCTAAAGACGAGTGCCATTCCCCCTTTCAAGAGAACAGAGCGAGTCCATCTACAGAGAACTGGATCCTGGGTGACATCTTCCTAAGATGGTATTTCTCAGTCTTTGATCAAGGAAATGACAGGATTGGACTGGCACGGGCAGTGTAAATGCTTGGAGTGGTTCAGGAATCAGTAAGGCTGCTCCTAACACATACTCACTCACACTTTGATCACTACTTCCCAGGATGCTAGTGAACTGTATTTGGTGGTCTGCACACCCTATTCTCAGAAAAGAATAAAGGGTTTCACTCTTAATGGTGCTGAAACAAATGGGTGCCTCTGTTTGTGTCTGAGAGTGAAGGATCTAGAACAATGTCTGAATCAAAACTGAGAGGAGCCCTAATCCAACTGGCTTCAAGGAACAGGGAGACTCATTGAAATGATTCTGAGAATCCAGGACACAAGAATCAGAGCAAATAAAAAGATCTCAGTGACTGGACCCAAGAAATCAGAAGTCATCAACTCCCTCTCACCCTTGCTCTTTCCCTTCCCTCTTCTTTGATGGCCTTAGCCTGACAACTTTCTACACCTAGTGAGGGAGTCCAAGCTACCTGCCCTAGGGTTTCAAATCCCGAAGGCATCACCCTAGTAAGGAAAGAAGACTGCACACATCGTAGTTCAAGGGTGTTCTCTGAATGACCCACCTCAGATCACATGTACAGCCCCAGATCAGCCATCCTGGCAGGGACATGGGGTCTTATGACTGGCTTTACATGGTCTTTGGCCCTGACCAGGCAGCACACATTATTGTCAATTTCCTCCAGAACTACATGACTGAAGCTGGGGAGAGGCAGCCCCAAGGATAGCGACTGGCAGATGGTCTAGACCACAGAAGAGTTTGTGATGACCCACCAACTCCACCACCTCCTCATTCAGAGGAATTATAAGGGATAATGAAATAGACTCTCTTCATCCCATCTCAGATGATCTTATCACTGGGCTTCTCCTCCAGAGGATTTTGGCTGAGGTACTTCATGCAGAGCGGGTTCCCTTATGCCCCACACCCAGTCACCAGCTCTCTGCCACATATGCCTGCTCTGTCCTTTCCAGTCCTACTTGGTAAGTGGTGGCCCCAGTGGATCCCTGAGCCATCCCCTGCCTCCAGGGCCCAGAATGCCACTTCCTTGGCCTCCAGTGCTGCTGGGGAGAATGCAATGCATGTATCGGTGAACCCAGAGTACACAGAGCCTTCAGCCTTTCTGAGCTTCCTCCAGGGGTGGAGCTACAAACTATTTGCCTGGAGCTGCCATGGTTAGGCACTTCTGCAGTGGAAGCATCCGTTCTTTCCACCTGGAGGCCCTCAGAAGATGTCTCAGCTGAGTCAGCAGGGGTCAGAGTTTTATTTCCTTTCAAATTGACTGGTTTGATCTCCTTGTTTTATAAGGGACTCTCAAGAATCTTCTCAAGCACCGCAGTTCAAAAGCTCAATTTTGCCATTCACCCTTTCTTATGGTCCAAATCGCACATCTGTACATGATTACTGGAAAAATCATAGCTTTGACAATAGAGACCTCGGTAGCAAAGTGAGTCTCTGCTTTTTAATACACTGTCCAGGTTTTTCATATCCTTTCTTCCTTCCAAGGAGCAAGTGTCTTTTAATTTTGTGGCTTAAGTAAAGGTCCATAGTGGTTTTGGGTCCCAAGAAAATAATATCTGCCACTGTTTCCACTTTTCCCTCATCTATTTGACATGAAGTGGTTTGACCGGATGCCATGAATGTTGAATATATCTTGTGAATAGTTTTTTGAATGTTGAATTTTAAGCCAGTTTTTGCATCTCCTCTCCTCATCAAGAGGCTCTTTATTTCTTCTTTGCTTTCTGCCATTAGAGAAGTGTCATCTTCATATCTGTGGATGTTGATATTTCTCCCAGCAATCTTTATTCCAGCTTGGTAATTATGCAGTCCAGCATATCAAATGATGTATCCTATATAGAAGTTAAATAACCAGAGTGAGAATTTAAACCTTGGCCCGCTTCTTTCCCAGTTTTAAATCTTTCAGTTTTTCCGTGTCTGATTCTAACTGCCAATTTTTGACCTACATACAGACTTTTCAGGAGACAGGTAAGGTGATCTGGTACTCCCATTTCCTTAAGAATTTTCCACAGTTTGTTGTGGTCCACATAGTGAAAGAATTTAGCATAGTCAGTGAAGCAGACAGAAATGCTTTTTGGGATTCCCTTGCTTTCTCTATGATCCAATGGATGTTGGCATTTTGATCTCTGGTTCCTCAGATCAGCTTGTATATCTGAAAGTTCTCAGTTCATGTAAAGTTGAAGCTTAGCTTGAAGGATTTTGAGCATTACCTTGCTAGCAAGTGAGATGAGCGCATTGCATGATAGTTTCAACATTCTTTGGAATTGCCTTTCATTTGGATTGGAATGAAAACTGACCTTTTCCAGTACTGTGGACACTGCTGAGTTTTCCAAATTTGGTGACATACTGAATGCAGCACTTTTACAGCCTCATTCTTTAGGATTTTTAAATAGCTCAGCTGGAATTCCATCACCTGCCCTATCATTGTTTGTAGTGATGCTTCCTAAGGCCCACTTGACTTCATACTCCAGTATATCTGGCATTACTTGAGTGACCCAAACATCATCCCCATCCCGGTCATTATGATTGTTTTTTTACAGTTCTTCTGTACATTCTTGCCACCTCTTCTTAATCTCATCTGCTTCTGTTAGGTCTTTGAATTTTCTGTCCTTTATCGTGCCCATCCTTGCATGAAGTGTTCCTCTGGTAGCTCCAATTTTCCTGAAGCAATCTATACTCCTTACAATTCTATTGTTTTCCTCTAATTCTTGCACTGTTCACTTATGAAGATTTTCAAATCTCTCCTTGCTATTCTCTGGAAGTCTGCATTCCATTGAGTATATCTTTCCCTTTCTCCTTTGCCTTTCACTTCTCTTATTTTCTCAGCTGTTTTTAAGGCCTCCTCAGGCAACCCCTTTTCCTTCTCACATTTGTTTTTCTTGGGGATGGTTTGGGTGACCACCTTCTGTACAATGTTACAAACCTTCATCCATAGTTCTTCAGGTAAACAGAACTAATCCCTGGAATCTATTATTCATCTCCACTATGATGGAATCTATTATTCATCTCCAGTAGGTCATAGCTTTATGGTCTAATGGTTTTCCTTTTGTACTACAATTTAAGCCTGAATGCTGCTTGCTTCTGCCTAAACATTGTTGCCAGATCACCACCCACCACTCCCATGTGCATGTTGAACAAAAACACAGAATTTGAGGACTGTTACCCTGGGCTTGTGCTTGGCTTTTCACATGCTTAGCTGTGTGACCTTGATGAAGTCTCTTAACCTCAGTTTTCTCAACTGAAAAATAGGCACCATGATTGTAGTTCCACTTTCTAGATTGCATGTGTGCCTGCTAAGAAAAAATGCCCCTGAGATTGCTTTCTGGGTTCCTGACTCTGGAACAAATATGAATTATTCTGCCACCTGGGAAGAAGGAAATCTTCTGTTTAGAGGTTATGGCTGCCATCCCCAAGGCTAAATATCGATTCAAGCCAAATGACATCTATCTCTGAACCATGGCACAGAACTCTGACTGAGCCGATGCTTCTGCTTTTTGGCCTCCAACAAGAGCTACTGATTACTGGCTCAGATTACTCCCTTCCCAGCCTTACCAGTCAGCCTTTCCTTATCAACTACTTCTAGCCTGAAATCACACTGCAAGGAGAGTTGTAAGGCTTTTGGTCTCTTTTCAGTTTCCCACATCTCCAGTGTAGCCACAAGTAGCTGTTATGCCTACTTGTCATAGCAACTGCTATGGCAACCTGTACAGTCCAATCTCAGCCTGTTAAATGAAACTGTCCCCATTTGGCCCCTCATGTTTAAATTACTTACAGTTGCCTTAGAAACCTTCCTATGCTTGCTGTTTAACGACCAAATATGTGTCGACTTGATCTATGATCTATGTTCATCAGTGATATTGGTTTGTAGTTTTCATTTTGTAACATCTTTGTCAGGTTTTGCTATTAGGGTGATGGTGGCCTCATAGAATGAGTTTGAAAGTTTACCTTCCTCTGCAATTTTCTGGAAGTTTGAGTAGGATAGGTTTAGATCTTCTCTAAAATTTTGGTAGAATTCAGCTGTGAAGCCATCAGGTCCTGGGCTTTTGTTTGCTGGACGATTTCTGATTACAGTTTCAATATCCATGCTTGTGATGTGTGTGTGTTATGATTTTCTAATTCTTCCAGGTTCAGCTTTGGAAAGTTGTACTTTTCTAAGAATTTGTCCATTTCTTCCAGGTTGTCCATTTTATTGGCATATAATTGCTGATAGTAGTCTCTTATGATCTTTTGTATATCTATGTTGTCCGTTGTGATCTCTCCATTTTCATTTCTAATTTTATTGATTTGATTTTTCTCCCTTTTTTCTTGATGAGTCTGGCTAATGGTTTGTCAATTTTATTTATCCTCTCAGAGAACCAGATTTTTGCTTTGTTAATTTTTGCTATGGGCTCTTTTTTTTTTCTTTTGCATTTATTTCTGCATTAATTTTGAAGATTTCTTTCCTTCTACTAACCCTGGGGTTCCTCATTTCTTCCTTTTCTAGTTGCTTTAGGTGTAGAGCTAGGTTATTTATTAGACTTTGTGTATTTATTTAGGTTATTTATTTGAATTTTCCCCCTGATTCTCAAAAAGCAGATGTCTTTTCACAGTTTATTGAAAGAATGTAGTCATATGTTGCACTTGGTTGTTCTCCTTTAAGGCGAAATAACTGTTCCTCTCCCAATTTTAATGGCATTCATTTGTTCAGAAACTGGGAGGAAGCAGGGTGTTTGTTTTACAGAATGTCCCACTATTGAGTTTAGAGCAGGCATCAACAATACCAACACAGTGAGTCAGGACCAGTACCAGTCCTTGGTCTATTAGGAACCAGACCTCCACAGCAGGAGGTGAGCTGCAGGCCAGTGAGTGAGGCTTCATCTGTATTATAGCTGCTCCCCAACACTCTCTCATCACCCCCAGAAGGGACAGTCTAGCTTGTTTTCCTGGAACCATTTGTAGTTACATAACCTATACTTAATAGAAACAAAAATAGCATAAATATTAATGATTATTTTCCTTTCTCAGTGCTCAGTATGGGGAGTTGGTGCCCTAGCAATCTATCACAGTGACAAATTAAATGTTGTCTAATAACATTTGGACACTTTTGGCCATCATAAAATTAAATATTAAAAAACTAAGATCATGGGATCCAGCCCCAACCTTCATGGCAAGTAGAAGGAGGAAAGGTGGCAGCAGAGACAAATTTCTTCATCTTAGCCTCTAAAACCACTGTGGATGGTGCCTGCAGCCATGAAATCAGAAGGCGATTGCTTCTTTGCAGTAAAGCTATGAGAAACATAAACAGTGTGTTGAGAAGCAGAAACATCATTCTGCCCAACAAACTGGTAGATGTTTGGCCTTTTCATTTGGATTCCTAAACTTTCTGTCCAGTCCCCATTGGTCTCTGAAGTCCCTCAGGTTTCTGGTTCTTCAAGATTCCTGAGATTATTTTGTGCATTTCTTTAACTAGTTCTGAAATCAGTCATCTCTTTAAGATCATCTGATGGGAAATGTATTTAGAAGCTACATGTTAGACCTCAGAATAGTCACTGTTATCAAGTTGTCATTGCCTCTTGGCTTTACAGTGGTCAGAGGAGGAAGTACACATTTTCCTTAAAATTAAAATAAAAAGGAATATAATTAGTTGGTACAAACTTATGCTTTCAGTTCAAGATTTAAGACAGCAGGGTTTGAATTAAATTTCTTTATGTTATGTGTGAACCTCATTTTCTAGCCACTGAAAGACTTAATTCAGAACATTAGTTTTAATTATTGTCTTGCTTTTACCTGTTAACACACATACGATTCTGTCACAACAACAGAAACAATATGAGGAACAATAAGCTGTTGAATTATTGCTCACCACAGATGCGATGGTGGTGCAGATGTGTGGCAGCTGCAACAGCAGTGCAGAAGCACGGCAGAGAGGAGCTACCCCACTTCCAAATTAGGCGGGGCAGCCAAGAGGACCTACCTTACTTCCAAGGTAAGGAGCAGCGGCTGCACTTTGCTGGAGCAGCCGTGAAGAGATAACCCACATCCAAGGTAAAAGAAATCCAAGTAAGATGGTAGGAACTGGGAGAGGGCATCTGAGGGCAGACAGACTGAAACCACAATCACAGACAACTAGCCAATCTGTCACACGGATCACAGCCTTGTCTAACTCAAGGAAGCTAAGCCATGCCGTGTGGGGCCACCCAAGATGGATGGGTCATGGTGGAGAGGTCTGACAAAACGTGGTCCACTGGAAAAGGGAATAGCAAACCACTTCAGTATTCTTACCTTGAGAACTCATAAACACTATGGTAAGGTAAAAAGATAGGACACTGAAAGATGAACTCCCCAGGTCGCTAGGTGCCCAATATGCTACTGGAGATCACTGGAGAAATAACTCCAGAAAGAATGAAGGGATTGAGCCAAAGCAAAGACAACATCCAGTTGTGGATGGGACTGCAAGTAAGATCGATGCTGTAGAGAGCGGTATTGCATAGGAACTTGGATTGTTAGGTCCATGAATCAAGGCAAATTGGAAGTGGTCAAACAGGAGATGACAAGAGTGAAAATAGATATTCTAGGAATCAGTGAACCAAGATGGACTGGAATGGGTGAATTCAAATCAGATGACCAAACGTCAACTAGTGTTGGCAGGAATCCCTTTGAAGAAATGGAGTAGACATCATAGTCAACAAAAGAGTCTGAAATGCAGTACTTGGATGCAATCACAATAATGACAGCATGATCTCTGTTCATTTCCAAGTCGAAAAATTCAATATCACAGTAATCAAACTCTATGCCCCAATCAGTAATGCTGAAGTTGAACAATTCTATGAAGACCTACAAGACCTTCTAGAACTAACACCCCCCAAAAGATGTCCTTTTCATTATAGGGGACTGGAATGCAAAAGTAGGAAGTCAAGAAACACCAGGAGTAACACGTAAATCTGGTCTTGGAGTACAGAATGAAGCAGGTCAAAGGCTAATAGCATTCTGCCAAGAGAATGCACTGGTCATAGCAAACCCCTTCTTCCAACAACACAAGAGAAGACTCTACACATGGACATCACCAGATGGTCGACACCAAAATTAGATTGATTATATTCTTTGCAGCCAAAGATGGATAAACTGTATACAGTCAGCAAAAACAAGACTTGGAGTTGATGGTGGCTCAGATCATGAACTCCTTGTTGCCAAATTCAGACTGAAATTGAATAAAGTGGAGAAAAGCACTAGACCATTCAGGTATGACCTAAATCAAATCCCTTAGGACTATTCAGTGGAAGTGAGAAGTAGATTTAAGGGACTAGATCTAACAGACAGAGTGCCTGATGAACTATGGATGGAGGTTCATGATGTTGTACAGGAGACAGGAATCAAGACCATCCCCAAGAAATATAAATGCAAAAAAGCCAAATGGCTGTCTGAGAAGGCCTTACAGATAGCTTTGAAAATAAGGGAAGCAAAAAACAAAGGAGAAAAACAAAGATATAGCCATTTGAATGGAGAGTTCCAAAGAATAGCAAGGAGAGATAAGAAAGAAAGCCTTCCTCAGCAATCGCTGCAAAGAAATAGAGGAAAACAATAGAATGGGAAAGACTAGAGATATCTTCAAGAAAATTAGAAATACCAAAGGAATATTTCATGCAAAGATAAGCTCAGTAAAGGACAGAAATGATATGAACCTAAGAGAAACAGAAGATATTAAGACAGGTGGCAAGAATACACAGAAGAACTGCACAAAAATGATCTTCAAGACCCAGATAATCACGATGGTGTAATCACTCACCTACAGCCAGACATCCTGGAATGTGAAGTCTAATGGGCCTTAGGAAGCATCACTACGAACAAAGCTAGTGGACGTGATGGAATGCCAGTTGAGCTCTTTCAAATCCTGAAAGATGATGCTGTGAAAGTGCTGTACTCAATATGCCAGCAAATTTGTAAAACTCAGCAGTGACAACAGGACTGGAAAAGGTCAGTTTTCATTCCAATCTCAAAGAAAGGCAGTGCCAAAGAATGCTCAAACTACAGAACAATTGCACTCATCTCACACGCTAGTAAAGTAATGCTTAAAATTTTCCAAGCCAGGCTTCAGCAACGCATGAACCATGAATTTCCAGATGATCAAGCTGGTTTTAGAAAAGGCAGAGGAACCAGAGATCATATTGCCAACATCCAATGGATTATCGAAACAGCAAGAGAATTCCAGAAAAACACCTACTTTTGCTTCTCTGACTATGCAAAAGCCTTTGATTGTGTGGATCACAATAAAATGTGGAAAATTCTTTAAGAGATGGGAATACCAGACCACCTGACCTGCGTCTTGAGAAATCTATATGCAGGTCAGGAATCAGCAGTTAGCACTGGATATGGAACAGCAGACTGGTTCAAAATAGGAAAGGAGTACGTCAAGGCTGTATATTGTCACCCTGCTTATTTAACTTATATGCAGAGTACATCATGAAAACGCTGGGTTGGAGGAAGCACAGGCTGGAATCAAGATTGCTGGAAGAAATATCAATAACCTCAGATATGCAGATGGCATCACCCTTATGGCAGAAAGTGAAGAAGAATGAAAGAACATCTTGATGAAGGTGAAAGAGGAGAGTGAAAAAGATGGCTTAAAGCTCAACATTTAGAAAACTAAGATCATGGCATCTGGTCCCATCACTTCATGGCAAATAGATGGGGAAACAGTAGAGACAGTAGTTGACTTCATTTTTCTGGGCTCCAAAATCACTGCAGATGTTGAGTGCAGCCATGAAATTAAAACACGCTTACACCTTGGAAGGAAAGTTGTGACCAACCTAGACAGCATATTGAAAAGCAGAGACATTACTATGTCAACAAAGGTCCGTGTAGTCAAGGCTATGGTTTTTCCAGTGGTCATATATGGATGTGAGAGTTGGACTATAAAGAAAGCTGAGCCCTGAAGATTTGATGCTTTTGAACTGTGATGTTGGAGAAGACTCTTGAGCGTCCCTTGGACTGAAAGGAGATCCAACCAGTCCATCCTAAAGGAAATCAGTCCTGAATGTTCACTGGAAGTACTGATGCTGAAGCTGAAACTCCAATATTTTGGCCACCTGATGCGAAGAGCTGACTCATTTGAAAAGACCCTGATGCTGGGAAAGATTGAGGGCAGGAGGAGAAGGGGATGACAGAGGATGAGATGGTGGGATGGCATCACAAACTCAATGAACATGAATATGTGTGGACTCCGGGAGTTGGTGATGGACAGGGAGGCCTTGTGTGCTGCCGTTCATGAGCTCACAAAGAGTTAGACATGACTGAGCAACTGAACTGAACTGAAGTTGTTGAATATAGTTTCAGATTTCTTTCCTTATTTCTTTTGATTTTCTTTGGTGTTGTTTTTGATGGGCAGTATTTTTGTTTTTACTTAGAAGATATTCCCCTCTGAATGTAGAGTCATAAGTCTGAATTTTAAAGCCATTTACATAATGTGTTGTTATAGGTAGCTAGTCAACAACTTGATGCAATTTGATTTATTAGTCTTTGTTCTCAATTTTTTCAATTCAGTTCAGTCCTTCAGTTGTGTCTGTCTCTTTGCAATGCCATAGACTGCAGCGTGCCAGACTTCTCTATCCATCACCAACTCCCGAAGCTTGCGCAAGCTCATGTCCATCGACTTGGTGATACCATCCAACCATCTCATCCTCTGTCTTCCACTTCTCCTCCTGCCTTCAATGTTTCCTAATATCAGGGTCTTTTCCAATGAGTCAGCATGTTTAGTATGCATTCAGTCTCTTTGTAAATCAACCAACATGAATCAAATTCCTCTCTGTCCCCACTGCACTCCCAACTCTAGGCCAGAAATAAAAACCTGCATAGACTGAAAGCTAATTCCAGCACATCGCTGCAGAGATTTCATTCCCACTGTTTTTTCAGGAAAAAAAAATTAGTTGCTAACGTTAATAGCAGTAGATTGTACATAAATATCCAGACTTCTGATTCTCTTGAAAATGTGGCCAACTGACCTGCTTTCCAGCATGGGTGAAGTGGAGGTAAGGCTGCCCCCAGTGGTAAGGCCTGTGCTGCCCAGAGTCCAACAGGGCCATCTAGTCCTAGTATCATATCTCCTGCCTCCTGGGGACATGAGTCTAGTGAGAACTAGACTGCTAGCTCTCTTAAGGTAAAGACTACTTTTGTCTTGATCAACTTTGACTTTGAAACCTTTAACCCAGAACCTAGCACACACTTCTTCCTTGTACGTTTGTTGGATGATATAAAATATCTTGCGGGTCCATATGACCTTTCTTCCAATACTGAAACCATGCAATTGACGTACCGCTCTGCCCTAAATTTTTGATACAGACTGGCATCACAGATGCCCCTGATATCTGCCATTAGACCCACTAACTAAAGCCAGTTGTATGTCCCTGGGCTGCCCCTGAGGTCTTCACTTTGCCATTTGACAACTTATCCTCCTAGCAATCTCCTCTCCAATGAAGACAGCAATGCATATCTCATGAAGTGGCTAGGAATATGACATGAAGCCACAGATGTCGAGCATGGCCCCTTGTATCCATTTTCATGATGTTTTTAGTTTTTTTCTCCAAGTAGGCAAGGTTCTCCATCTTTATAGATGTCCATGCAGATCAGTTTGATTTTCTAGCCAAGCTTCAAGGAAGAGATTACACTTCAATTCTCTCTATTCTGAGAAGCTTCAAAGGCTACTCGCCAAGGACACTGATGAAGGTAAAGATTTTATCAAGACCTTTGTGTTTATCAGATCTTTTAGTGGCCTAAAGGGGAAAAATAGGGTAGGTCAGAGCATATATAACTAGCAACTCCTGGTCACCACTACATGCTAGGAACGCAAACTTCCCCGAGTACTTGGAGCCAGGAAGGAAGCATGAAGTGGCTTGTGCTCCTCGGGCTGGTGGCCTTCTCAGAGTGCATAGTCAAGTAAGTATGGGGACAGTAAGCCACATCATATTCCTTTCTCGGATTTTTGTTTTCATCTGATTATTCTTCCACCCATCAGGTTTAGAAGGGAATGGAATATCTCCCTAAGAATCTTAAAGTCCAACTCTTTCTTTGTAACTTGCTATAGGAACTGTGGATCCCAAGATTTTGGTGTAGATTTGGGTTGCACAACTCTTGGGGTCCAGTCTTTTCATGACCTATTGAAAATGCAACTCCTTGCAACGGTTCAGTGCACAGTCTATGCAGATGTCGATGTGATCCTGTGGAATAGCACTTTTCTACATTTTATTCAACATGTCCTCTTTTTTCCTGTCTACTTCAGTGTGTATATGCCTATGTCTGCATCTCTGTATCACTGTCATTTATCTCTCCATCTCTTTGGAAGTCACTGGGAGTGTATTTCTGTCTGAGTTGTTTTCTTTTAATTTTTCATTTGACTCATCCTTCCTTCCCAAGCCTCTGAATTTCCCTTACTTGTTCACTATAACTTGGATTCTTCTTTCAACTCTCTCCTATTTCAACTTGGAGAAAGATACACTGTTTTATATACACTGATTTATATCTGACAAGCACTGTGACCACAGCCAACTCAGAAACCTCTTGCATTTCAAATTGTTCCCTTTTAAAAGAGGATAAGAGTCCCCCTTCTACCTCCTTCCTTAAGGTTCTATGAGACGGATAGAGTGGGATGGCAACAGCAATGCTAATGGCTGTCATTGTTAAGACTTCCTATTTATCAAGTACTTTATAGCCATCACTTTGCTTATCCCCAAGATATTCTATTTGTGGGTTTGTTGTTACATTTCACCATTTTACTGAAGAGGAGACTGATACACCACATTGTCAAATGGCTTACCCAAGAATGCAGAACAGAACCTGTATTCAAATCTATGTCCTTGCCATGGTATATGCATAAAATTCTGATAATAATGTGCCTCATAAAAATGATTAGAAAGTATACATGACCATTACAATGACAGTTATACCTTAACACTGACAGCTTGTTGTAGCATCTTCTTTGTTTTCTTTGTCACATGCTCGGTGAAAGAATACCTCTAAGGAGAGTGAAGACCATGAGAAAAACCCCCAGTAGAAAAAACATCCTGAACAGTTTCCTGAAGGAACATGCTTACAGACTGTCCCAGATTTCTTCTCGTGCCTCAAATCTAACATTTCACCCCTTGAGAAACATCAAGGATGTGAGTATTTTGGGAGGATAGTGCTCCACAGCGCCCCTTGGTGCTCTAGCCTAGCACCGGGGCTCCTCTGGAGGTGCCAGGTGGGATGTTGAAGTTGGGGTTCCTGCAGGAGGCAGAGACACTGGAAAGCAGGGACCCCACCCAGAGGAGAAGGCACTCTTATCCTTAATTGTTGGTCTTTGTGACTGGGCCTGGCAATTATCAGGTGGCAGGTAAATATCCATTTCTATGTCAAAGATGTGTCATTAGTTTGAGGACGATTGTTCCTTCTGAACTAAGTGAGCCACTCAGTTACAGATGAAGAATGAACCATCACCGATCAAAAGGTAGAACCTTTTGCAAAGCAATTGTGAATCCTCAGGTAGAGGAATTCAGTCTCCACAGATGCAAGAAACACAGCAGTAAAAATTTATTGAATCAGTAGTCTGTTTAAGGCCATAAGAATCTAACACATTGGTTACTGTTTTTAGATTAGCCAAAGGGTTTATTTTGTCTTCAAGAATGCCCATGCCAGCCTGAGAGATAGGCAAAGAGTAAGTACATGTCAAGTGAAAGGGTCACCTGTGTGGTGTTGATTGTATGTGGGCTGAGCTTAGAGGTAGTGGCAGAGGTTGATCAAAAAGGACCTTCTGGAGAAGGGGGTGCTAAGGCTGGGTTTGAAGAGACTACAGAGCTTCTCAAATGAAGATACCAGGACTTCCCTGGGTGTCCAGCATTCCTGGATGTCCAGTGGTTATGCCTCTGGGCTTCCCATGCAGGAGGTACCACTTCAATGCTTTATCATAGAGTCAATATCCACATACAATGTAGCACAGGAAAAATATATCAAATGCAGATACCGCTGTGACCAAAGTCTGTGAGCGGCACAGTGGTTAGAAAGTGATCTCAAGAGATATGTGACACCCAGAGGGAGGCATCAGTGTGGGAACAGTCGGTAGCCAGTTCAGCACTAACCCACTCCCTCCTTTTCCCTATAGAAGCTCTACGTGGGTAACATAACCATTGGAACACCCCCTCAAGAATTCCAGGTTATCTTTGACACAGGCTCATCTGACTTGTGGGTGCCCTCCGTCTTTTGCACCAGCCCAATCTGTTGTGAGTACAGACACCCCATTCTTGGACCATCTTTCACTTGCCCTGTGGCCCAGTTTCCACCCTTGGCACCTGATGACACTCATCCCTTGTGTCTGCAGCTACACACGTTATGTTCAGACATTTTGATTCTTCCACCTTCCGGCCTACCAAAAAGACCTTCAGCATCAACTACGGTTCTGGAAGGATGAAAGGAGTTGTTGTTCATGACACAGTTCGGGTAACAGTGTAACAGATGCTGAGTCAGGACTGGCTATGGAGTGACCAATGCTTGCAAAACAGATGCAGGACCATCTGGCAGGACACTTCCTAGCCTATCTCACATAGATATTGGCCATCTTATCCACAGGATCATGTCCCTGGGGAGGCAGTGCCTGTGGTGACACATGAGCAAACAGATTAGCTAACCCAGAGAGTCGCTTGAGGTGTGGACTTGCAGCTCCTCTGCCTATGAGCAGTTCAAGGCTCATTTTGCCAGGTGTGGGAAGAGGGGATAAAAGCACCCACTTTTATCTTCACAGACTGTTCCAGGCTTTATCAGGTTATAACTGGTTTAATTCTGCAACAATCCCACACAGCAGTTGCTCTGATTAGTTTCTCTGACATATGAGAAACTGAGGTGCAGACAGCAAGGGCCTTGCTGAGGGCACACATGTGATAAATGGAGTTAGGCTAGCTTTTCAGGACTGAAGTTGCTGTAAGGCATTTGGGGACAGGATAAAACTGATCTGGGGACCCTGGGGGCAGACAAGGGCTTCAGGTATCCAGAGTGGGAAATTGGAGGCCTGAGAAGTCAAGGGGCCTGATAAATGAGTTCTCACTCTAGACGACCCTTGAGAGTCTAATAAACCTATGGCCTGCCTCCCCCAAAGTACTTGAGTAGTTCCCCCCTCTCTCTCTCTCATACACACTCACACAAATACACACATATCCCCAAAAGGGAATTTCCCAGGCAGTAATTTCATAGAACACTGCAAGGAAGATTGTGTTTTCGGCTTCTGTTTTCCTGGACAGATGCAGAATTCCCAGTACATTACAGAGAATGCAGTCCATTCCTGTCATTAGGTCATAGTGATGCCAAAGAGAAGGCTATCTTGCTCTCAATTGTTTTGTCCATAAGATGGCACCAATGGAACCTGGCCTGACTCTTGGTTGCCCCACCTGTACAGAAGCCACGAGGCCAATTTGACTCACTCAAGTGGTGTTTTTCAGAGGGGCAGATGTTTTAAAACTCACAGCTTATCTCAAATGGAACCCAAATTCCCCTTCCAGCTTGGTCTAACCATCTGTGGGCCACCAAAGACAGAGCCAAGCCTCAATTCTTTTCTGAGGATTTTATGGCAATGCACCCCAACCCTGTCCTAGCCCCTTTTCACATATCTGTAGTGGGAACACTCTTCTCTCCCACAGATTGGGGACCTTGTAAGTACTGACCAGCCATTCGGTCTAAGCATGGCGGAACTCGGGTTTGATGGTATACCTTTTGATGGCGTCATGGGCTTGAACTACCCCAAACTATCCTTCTCTGGAGCCATCCCCATCTTTGACAAGCTGAAGAATGAAGGTGCCATTTCTGAGCCTGTTTTTGCCTTCTACTTGAGCAAGTAAGTCTGAGATGGACACTCCCTTTCTCCAAAGTAGCTGTAAGATGCTTTCAGTTGCACGAAAATTATAGAAGACTTGATAAAGAATTATCCTGTGAGATAATCTAACTCAGGATAACTATGGCCCCAGGGCCCTACCTGGCTTCACCACTGGATTTTATAAATAACTTTGTATTGTAACACGACCCTACTCCTGAGCTCAAGACCAGTAACTTGGTCTGGGGTGGGGTGAGTGAGATGGAAGACTAATGGAAGGTAACAGGAATCAATTTGAAGGAAAAGGCCTTAGGATTTGCTTATGAATTTGATAAGGAAAGAAGGTGAAGGATCGTGGATATCCTTCCTTCCTCATTAGCATTTCACTGGGAGCCCAGGACCAGCTACCCAATTTGTAGGAGCCAGTGAAAATTGAAAGTGTGGGGCACAAAAGTGTGGGACCCCTTGTTCAAGAAATATTAAACATTCCAAGACAGGAAGAGCAGAGGTGGGGTCCCTTCTGAGCTCTGAGGTGGAGCTCTTTGGACAGTAGAGGTCACAGGCCAGAGGAGGCAACTCTGGGTGACCAGAACACACACCGTAAGAACCCCCAGGCCTTGATTTTCCTGAAAAATGACAAGGTGGACAAAGAGAAAGCCAAAACGCTTCAGCACCCTGTACTCTGAGGGTTTCTGAGCACTCAGGTCCCAGGAGGTCCAGGGCGTCTTCAGAAGACATAGCGGGTGGAGTCCAACCAAGTGATTCAGCTTCTAATCTCCTCTGTGCCACTCACTAGCCAGTAACAGACCTCAGTCTGGATCTCAATCTCTCCTAGATGATATTTCTGCATCTGTATATGGGACCTTATTAGGGCCTTGATGGGTGGACAAGCACAGCTCTCACACAGTGCTGTTGTTACTGTCCTCCAAGGATCCGCCCCTCCCCCCCACCTCTTCTCCATACAGAGACAAGCAGGAGGGCAGTGTGGTGATGTTTGGTGGGGTGGACCACCGCTACTACAAGGGAGAGCTCAACTGGATACCTTTGATCCAAGCAGGCGACTGGAGTGTACACATGGACCGGTAAGCCTCTCCCTCTGAGGATCAGCCCAAGTGATGCTCCTGCTACTGTACATGGACACAGCCAGACACACACAAATGCATTCTAGACACACAGTCACACAGACATATACACCAGCCACAAGGACACAGACAGACACACAGACACATGGAAACACAAAAGCAGACACATATAAACCTACACAGAGACACATAAAAACATGTATAGCTAGTCAGAGACACACAAGCACACACAGAGACACATACAAACACACATACAAATAAACACACAAGCACATGGATACACAAACAACCCATGGGTTCATAATCCCCAGGCCTTCTGAGCCAGGCTCAGATCAGGGTCCTAAAAGGCACCAGAGAGGTCTGTGCTGCTGGTAGAGGGCTGTACCCACTGCCCTTTGAGGTGGGGAGCAGGGTTAGAGGACTCTTCAGTGTGGTGGACAGAGGATCAGGCAGAATTTCACCAACCTGAACAGAGTTATGATAAGAAGACCAACAATCGAGGGCTACCTAGGACATAGGAAGTTATCAGTACAGATAAATGTCTGTTTAAAAACAGGGAAGTCCTGAGCAAATGGGGAAAACGGGTCTCCTTAGGGAGCAGCTACCCCAAAGTGGATAGAGGTTGGCTGCAGTCTTAAGACGTGAAAGCAACTAATAAAAAAGACACCCCACGTCATGGGCACAAGTGGGACAGGGGCTATAACAGAATCAGGAAGGTGGGATCCAGGAGTGACCTGAGGACAAGAGGCATAATTGATAGGATTCTGTGTGATACCCTCAGACAAAAGCTGACCTCTCCTTTGGGGTTTCTGTGTGCTAGTCATGTATTTCCTGGCTAGGGTCTCAGGGTCTGAACTGGTTGTAGGAGTAGTGCTAGCAGACACCCTCTCCCACAGGAGCCCCTCCCTCTCTCCCACCACTATGAGAATCTGCTGCCCCATTGAATCTCCATCTTCATTCTGTGTGTGACCCATATTTGTTCACCATCAGCTACAGCTCTCTGGATGTTTCTCATTGTTTTCTCAGTCTTCATTCGCTCACTGAACAGACAAGCATTGTGCATCCACTGTGTGCCAGGCACTTTAGGGAGGCAAGGAGAATAAAACTTGCCCTCACATCTAAGAAGGCAGATGTACATGAAGTGACTCGCCCACATAGTGAACTGTCACTTTGGTACATGCTAGACATGAGGAGGAGAAGGCAATGGCAACCCACTCCAGTACTCTTGCTTGGAAAATCCCATGGATGGCAGAGCCTGGTGGGCTGCCTTCTATGGGGTCACACAGAGTAGGACACGAGTGAAGTGAGTTAGCAGCAGCAGCAGAAATGAGGAGGGTCTACAGAGAGTGACCAAGACAGGAGACTGATAAACATCAGGAGAAAGACTTCCCTGAAAACAATACAATTAAGCTGGAATCTGGAAAATGAGAAGAAATTTGCTAATCAAAGGGGAGTGGAGTCTTCTTGGAAGGAAGACCATCCTGTGTCAAGGTGCAAAAGAGCCTGGTGTATTCAAGTACTGTATTCAAGGATGTCAAGAAAGGTGCTGTGTTGAGAGCAAAGGAAAAGAGGGCAAAAGACGAAGGGCTGCTTAGGAGACAGTTGGGAAGGGGGCAGCTCTGGGGAGACTCAGAGTGACCTTGACGCCTGCTTTCTTCCATTGTCTCTCAGCATCTCCATGAAAAGAAAGGTTATTGCTTGTTCTGGTGGCTGCGAGGCTGTTGTGGACACTGGGACATCAGTGATCGAAGGCCCACGAAGACTGGTCAATAACATACAGAAGCACATCGGAGCCATGCCACGGGGTTCCGAGGTAGAGGGCCATGCCCCAGGGTCACTCTCAGGTTTCACACACAACAAGGATCACCAGGGCCAACCTCTCACCCTCTCTCTCTAATAGCACTACGTTTCATGTTCTGCGGTCAATACCCTGCCCCCTATTATCTTCACCATCAATGGCATCGACTACCCAGTGCCAGCTCAAGCCTACATCCTCAAGGTGAGGGGACAATACTCACGGTTGCTTCTCTAACTGAAGCTTGCAGGAACACTTGGGCTGCTGCTGGGAGGAGGGCGGAGTCTGCAGGCCATGTCACACCATTGCAGATGCTGCTGAGCCCTGTGGCTGGGCCAGTGCCTGCCAGAAAACCAACCACTTGAGATTAAAGGACAGTCTGGGACACTGATCTTCTTGAAATAAATGTGGAGATGCCACACCATGCTGGCATGGTGGGAGTCACAAGGAGAGGGGAACACTAAGGTCCTCAGTCCTCAAAGAGTGTCAATTCAATCTGAACCCTTAGGTGCATGAACATGGAAGTCAGCTCTAGAAGTCCCTGAAATAGACCATGTTACAAAGAGAATGGCTGGGGACAGTCCTAGTCTGATATCCTAGCATAAGTTAACAGTTTTCCTTCCCTTATCAAAGTTTTCCTGGTTTGGATGATAAATTACATGGTCACCCTAGTTCTCAGCTGCCATTTCCCCTTGCTCTGGCCAGGTGCCTCCTTTGTGAGTTGGGGTACCCGACCCCTCTGAGGGGAGGCTGAATGCTAAGGTGAATAAAGGTGCACAATGACTGCTCTGCTCCAGCACAGGGTGGAGGCTTCATGTCAGCTCCATGTGGGAGTTCAGAGCAGGCTAATGAGCTAAAAGAAGGCTTTGAGGAAGGGAGGGAATTGCAGGAAACCACAAACACATTGAGCCATATGGACGGTTGCTTGGTTCTAGGCAAAACTGCACAGGATTCCATGCAAATGGCATCTCAAGGTGGTCTGCACTGGGGCACTAGGGACTTACTAGGGGTGATGAGGGCTATGGACTGACCAATGGGGATGCAGAACCAGAGTAGGTTACCCAACCAAGCCAGGAGTGGCCAAAGAAGGTGAGTGTGAGCCGAAGGAGGCTTCCCAGAGTTCCTTAGTTAAGTCTTCAAGAACATGCTGTGGGCACTGATCTATTTAAGATGGATAACCAACAACAGGATGCTGTGTAGCACAGGAAACTCCACTCAGTTATAAGACAGCCTGGATGGGAGGGGGATCTTTGGGACCAGGATACATGGATACATATGGTTGAGTCCCTTTTCTGTCCACCTGAAACTCAGAATATTGTTTATCAGCTATGCTCCAATACAAAATAAAGTTGTTTTTAATAAAGTACAGATTGTGGGGATGCAGGAGGAGAACCAGCACTCTGCAGAGAAAACAAGGAGCAGGAGTCAGAAGAAAGGAAACAGGGAGTGAGGGGAACTATGGACACACTTGTTCTTTTCTAAATAATTATATTGAAGTGTGGCTAATCTTCAGTGTGGCATTAAGTTCTGCTGCACAGCAATGTGACTCAGTTATACACATAAAAAATGTATATTTTCTTATTCTTTTTCATGTGTTTTATCAGTGGATATTGAATATAGTTCCTTACGCTCTACAGAAGGACTTTGTTGTTTTTCATTCCTCTGTTTCCCCAATTCCCAGTCCTCCGCTCACCACACCCTTCCACATGACAACCTCATGTCTTGGCCTTCTTTGGTTTTGGATGAACTCTCATATCCCCTGCTCCTGAGAAAACCCCTTTATACTTATCAAAAGTGGGAAATAAAGAATTGTGCTAGTTCGGAATATTGAGGGGAGTCACCGGTAAGAGCTCATGCTAACTGGTCTGTGTCTCTGACTCCCCCAGGATTCTAGAGGCCACTGCTATACCACCTTTGAACAGAACAAAGTGAGTTCATCTACAGAGACCTGGATCCTGGGTGATGTCTTCCTGAGGTGGTATTTCTCGGTCTTTGATCGAGGAAATGACAGGATTGGCCTGGCACGGGCAGTGTAAATGCTTGGAGTGGTTCAGGAATCAGTAAGGCCGCTCCTAACACACACTCACTCACACTTTGACCACTCCTTCCCAGGATGCTAGTGAACTGTATTTGGTGGTCTGCACACCCTATTCTCAGGAAAGAATAAAGGGTTTCACTCTTAATGGTGCTGAAACAAATGGGTGCCTCTGTTTGGGTCTGGGAGGTATACAATGATCGGGAAGGATCTAGAACCAAGTCTGAATAAAAGTTGAAAGGATCCCAACTCCAACTGGCTTCAAGAAAAAGGTAGACTCATGTAAATGATTCTGGGAATCCAGAACACAAGAATCAGAGGAAAGACAAAGATCTCAGTGACTGCACCCAAGAAATCAGAAGTCATCAATTCTCTCTTACTCTCGTACTTTCCCTTCACTCTTCTTTCATGGTCTTAGCCTGGCAACTTTCTTCCTTAAGACTTCTACACCTAGTAAGGGAATCCAAGCTACTTGCCCTAGGGTTTTAAATCCCAAAGGCATCACCTAGAAAGGAAAGAAGATTGCACACATCAGAGTTCAAGAGTGTTCTCTGAATGACCCACCTCAGTTCACATGTACAGCCCAGATCAGCCATCCTGGCAGGGACAAGGGGTCTTCTGACTGGCTTTACATGGTCTTTGACCCTGACCCAGCAGCACACATGATTGTCAATTTCCTCCAGAACTACATGACTGAAGCTGGAGAGGCAGCCCCAAGG
Source organism: Bubalus kerabau (assembly GCF_029407905.1). NCBI lineage: Eukaryota > Metazoa > Chordata > Mammalia > Artiodactyla > Bovidae > Bubalus > Bubalus kerabau. The sequence continues at coordinate 14,064,423 of NC_073628.1, forward strand.
ATAGCGACTGGCAGATGGTCTAGGCCATGGAAGAGTTTGTCATGACCCAACAACTCCACCACCTCCTCATTCAGAAAAATTATAAGGGATAATGAAATAGACTCTCTTCGTCCCATCTCATATGATCTTGTCACTTGGCTTGTCTTCCAGGGGATTTTGGGTGAGGTACTTCATGCAGAGCTGATTCCCTCTTGTTCCCACACCCAGTCACCAGCTCTCTGCCACATATGCCTGCTCTGTCCTTTCCAGTCCTACTTGGTAAGTGTTGGCTCCAGTGGATCCCTGAGCCATACCCCGCCTCCAGGGCCCAGAATGCCACTTCCTTGGCCTCCAGTGCTGCTGGGGAGAATGCCACGCATGTATCGGTGAACCCAGGATACACAGAGCCTTCAGCCTTTCTGAGCTTCTTCCAGGGGTGGAGCTACAAACTATTTGCTTGGAGCTGCCATGGTTAGGCACTTTTGCAGTGGAAGCATCCGTTCTTTCCACCTGGAGGGCCTCAGGAGATGCCTCAGCTGAGACAGCAGAGATCAGTGGTTGATTTCCTTTCAGATTGACTGGTTTGATCTCATTGTTCTATAAGGGACTCTCAAGAATCTTCTCAAGCACCACAGTTCAAAAGCTCAATTTTTTCCCATTCACCCTTTCTTATGGTCCAGAGCGCACATCTGTACATGATTACTGGCAAAATCATAGCTGTGTCACTGCAGACCTCTGTAGCAAAGTGAATCTCTGCTTTTTAATACACTGTGCAGGTTTTTCATAGCCTTTCTTCCTTCTAAGGAGCAAGTGTCTTTTAATTTTGTGGCTGCAGTGAAGGTATGTAGTGCTTTTGGAGCCCAAGAAAATAAAATCTGCCACTGTATCCACTTTTCCCTCATCTATATGCCATGAAGTGGAGTGACATGAGGCCATGAATGTTGCGTATATTTTTGTAAATAGTTTTCTTAAATGTTAAGTTTTAAGCCAGTTTTTGCATCTTCTCTCCTCATCAAGAGGCTCTTTAGTTCTTTTTTGCTTTCTGCTATTAGGGCAATGTCATCTTCATTTCTGTGGATGTTGATATTTCTCCCAGCAATCTGTATTCCAGTTTGGGAATTATGCAGTCAGCATATCGAATGATGTATCCTATACAGAAGTTAAATAACTAGAGTGAGAATGTATACCTTGTCACACTTCTTTAACAGTTTTAAATCTTTCAGTTGTTCCATGTCTGATTCTAACTGCTGCTTTTTTACCTACATACAGACTTTTCAGGAGACAGGTAAGGTGATCTGGTACTCCCATTCCTTAAGAATTTTCCACAGTTTGTTGTGGTCCACACAAGGAAAGGCTTTAGCATAGTCAGTGAAGCAGACAGAAAGGTTTTCTGGGATTTCCTTGCTCTCTATGATCCAATGGATGTTGGCAATTTGATCTCTGGTTCCTCAAACCAGTTTGTACATCTGGAAGTTTTCAGTTCATGTAGTGTTGAAGCTTAGCTTGAGGATTTTGAACATTACCTTGCTAGCAAGTGAGATGAGCGCATTGCATGATAGGTTGAACTTTCTTTGGAATTGCCTTTCTTGTGGATTGGAATAAAAACTGACCTTTTCCAGCACTGTGGCCACTGCTGTTTTCCAAATTTGCTGACATATTGAATGCAGCACTTTTACAGCCTCATTCTTTAGGATTTTTAAATAACTCAGCTGGAATTCCATCACCTCTCCTAACATTGTTTGTAGTGATGCTTCCTAAGGCCCACTTGACTTCATACTCCAGTATATCTGGCTTTACATGAGTGGCCCCAGCATCATTCCTATCCCGGTCATTATGACTGTTTTTTTACAGTTCTTCTGTGCATTCTTCCTACCTCATCTTAATCTCATCTGCTTCTGTTAGGTCTTTGAATTTTCTCTCCTTTATTGTGCCCATCCTTGCATGAAGTGTTCCTCTGGTAGCTCCAATTTTCTTGAAAAGATCTATGCTCTTTACAATTCTGCTGTTTTCCTCTAATCCTTGCACTGTTGACTTACACTTTCTTATCTCTCCTTGCTATTCTCTGGAATTCTGCATTCCATTGTGTAAATCTTTCCCTGTCTGCTTTGTCTTTCACTTCTCTATTTTCTCAGCTGTTTTTAAGGCCTCCTCAGCAATCCCTTTTCCTTCTCACATTTGTTTTTCTTGGGGATGGTTTTGGTGACCACCTCTTGTACAATGTTACAAACCTCCATCCATAGTTCTTCAGGCTACCAGCCCTAATCCCTTGAATCTATTTTTCATCTCCACTACAAATTCATAAGAGATTTGATTTAGGTCATAGCTTAATGGCCTAGTGGTTTTCCTTACTTACTTCAATTTAAGCCTGAAAACTGTTTGCTTCTACCTAACCATTGGTGCCAGATCTCCATCCACAACTCCCAGTAGATGTGGAGCAAAAACACACAAATTGAGGGCTGTTACCCTGGGTTTGTGCTTGGCTTTTCACATGCTTAGCTCTGTGACCTTGATCAAGTCCCTGACCCTCAGTTGTCTCATCTGGAAAATGGGCATCATGATGATAGTCCCACCTTATAGGTTGCATGTGTGTCTGCTAAGAACAAGTGGCCCTGAGAGGACTTTCTGGGTTCCTGAGTCTGGAACAATTATGAATTATTCTGCCACATGGAAAGAAGGAAATCTTCTGTTTAGAGGTTTTGGATGCCATGCCCAAGGCTAAATATTGATTCAAGCCAAATGACATCTATCTCTGAACCATGACACAGAACTCTGACTGAGCTGATGCTTCTGTTTTCTGGGCTGCCAAAAGAGCTACTGATTACTGGCTCAGATTACGCCCTTCCCAGACTTAGCAGTCAATCAACTACTTCTAGCTTGAAATCACACTGCAAGGAGAGTTGTAAGGCTTTTAGTGTCTTTTCGGATTCCCACAACTCCAGTGTAGCAACAAGTAGCTCTTATGGCTTCTTGTCATAGCAACAACTATGGCAACCTGTTCAGTCCAATCTCAGCCTGTTAAATGAATCTTTCCCCCTTTGGCCCGTCATGTTTAAATTACCTACAGTTGCCTTAGAAACCTTCCTATGCTTGCTGTTTAAGGATGAAATATGTGTGAACCTGATCTAGTTTTCTTTCCCAAGCATGATTCCAAGCATTCAATGAAGTAATCAGACATTTAGTCATCTAACTACCCACAGGAATTGACAAAAGCAAACCACCCATCCTACATTTCTTGCTTTCCCCAAAACAACATTGAAGTGATCTGCTGAAACAATGTGATACATTGGCATGAGTATGCCAGAAAGGACACTTTTTCTGGATTCGTTCTCCACCTAGTGCAGAATGTCTACCACAAGCCTCGCCCTCCAGCAGCAGGTCATCTAGTTTTTGCAGACTCAGCCCGCCCCCGATCCCTTTCACATTCTTCAGTAAAATCTAGAGAACAAACTCAGTCAAAGCTCTCTCTCCTGCAGAAAACAGTTTTTTGTTTTTTTTAGAAAATAATGTTTGGTAACACATTCAAAATCTTGTGCTCCTTGCCTTGGTTTCAAGGACCTGCACCAGAGGATGGGAAGCCACTCCTTCCACCTAAAACTTTCTCCACTCCAACCAGGACCAGAGCGTTCAGTGGACTCTGTGTCCTCATTGGTATTGTTCAGTTGCTAAGTCATGTCTGACACTTGGTGATCACATGTTCAGCAACAAAGCTGGCTTCCCTGTCTTTCACTATTTCGTGGAGTTTCCTCAAACTCATGTCCTTTGAGTCTGTCATGCCATGTCACAATCTCATTCTTTTATTACCTCTCCTTCTGCCACAGTCTTTCCTAGCATCAAGGTCTCTTCCAATGAGCTGGGTCTTCACATCAGATAGCCTAAGTGTTGGAACTTCATCTTCAGCATCAGTCCTTCCTTTGAATATTGCTCTACCACTTCCAAAACAAAACTCATGTTTCCAAACACCTAACAATATTGAGCACTGATAAAGTTTAGTAGAACAGGGATCTTGTCCTCTGGGAAATCTCAGCACTGCTGCCTTGCCTTTCTCTTACCATTCTCTCCACCTGGCATAGAATTGGTTCCCTACAGTTTCTCCAGCCTGAAACCACTTGGCAATGCATCATTGTCAGCTATCCAGGAATTGTTCCTTCCTCCTTCCTTAAAGATTTCTTCCTGCTCCCTGATTGTCCTCTGTACATCAGTTCAGTTCAGTCTCAGTCATGTCCAACTCTTTGCTATATCATGGGGTACAGCACGCCAGCCTTCCCTGTCCATCACTAACTCCCAGAGCTTGCTCAAACTCATGTTCATCATGTTGGTGATGCCACCAAGAATTTCATCTTCTGTCTTCCCCTTTGCTTCCTGACTTTAATGTTTCCCAGCATCGAGGTCTTTTATAATGAGTCAGTTCTACCCATCAATTGGCCAAAGTAATGGAGGTTCAGTTTCAGCATCGGTCCTTCCAATGAATATTTAGGACTAATTTCCTTTAGGATGGACTGGTTCGATCTCCTTGCAGTCCGAGGGACTCTCAAGAGTCTTGTCCAACACCACAGTTCAAAAGCATCAATTCTTTGGTGCTCAGTTTTCTTTATGGGCCAACTCTCACATCCACTCATGACTTCTGGAAAAACCATAGCTTTGACTATACAGACCTTTGCTGGTAAAGTAATGTCTCTGCTTCTTAGTATGCTGTCAAGGTTTTTCATAGCTTTTCTTTCAAGGAGCAAGCATCTTTTTTTTTTCACAGCTGCAGTCACTATCTGCAGTGATTTTGGAGCCCAGGGAAATGAAGTCTGTCACTGCTTTCATTGTTTCTCCATGTATTTGCCATGAAATAATGGAACTGGATGCAGTGATCTTCATTTTTTGATCTATACATAACTCATCAAGACCATCTCCAAGAAAACGAAACACAAAAGGCAAAATGGTTGTCTGAGGATGCCTTAGAAATAACTTAGAAAAGAAGAGAAGCAAAAGGCAAATAATAAAAGAAAGACATACCAATCTTAATGCAGAGTTCCAAAGAATAGCAAGAAGAGATTTTTTAAAAGCCTTCCTACGTGATCAGTGGGAAAAAAATAGAGGAAAACAATAGAATGGGAAAGACCAGAGATCTACTCAAGAAAATTAGAGTGAGGAAAGGATCATTTCATGCAAAGATGGGCCAAATAAAAGACAGAAATGGCATGGACCTAAAAGAAGCGGAGTATATTAAGAGGTTGAAATAATATATAGAACTATACAAAAAAGATATTTTTGACCCAGATAACCACGATGGTGTGATCATTCACTTAGAACTAGATATCCTGAAATGTGAAGTCAAGAGGGTCATAAGAAGCATAACTATGAGCAAAACTAGTGGGGTGTGATGGAATTGCAGTTGAGCTATTTCAAATCCTAAAAGATGATGCTGTTAAAGTGCTGCACTCAATATGCTAGCAAATTTGGAAAACTCAGCAGTGGCCACAGAACTGGAAAGGTCGTTTTCATTGCAATCCCAAAGAAAGGCAATTTCAAAGAATGTTCAACTACCACACAGTTGCACTCATCTCACATGCTACCAAAGTAATTTCTCCAAGCAAGTCTGCAACAATACACGAACTGTGAATTTCCATATGTGCAAGCTGGATTTAGAAAAGGCAGAGGAACCAGAGGTCAAATTGCCATCATCCACTGCATCATAGAAAAAGCAAAAGAATTCCAGAAATATACCTACTTCTGCTTTATTGACCATGCAAAAGCCTTTGACTCTGTGGATCACAACAAACTGTGGAAAACTTACAGAATGTGAATACCAGACCATCTTATCTGCCTTCTGAGAAATCTGTATGCAGGTCAAGAAGCAACAGTTAGAACTGAACTTGGAACAGCAGACTGGTTCCAAATCAGGAAAGGAGTACGTAAAGGCTGTATATTGTAATTCTGATTACTTAAATTATATGCTGAGTAAATCATGCGAAATGCCCAACTGGATGAAGCACAAGCTGGAATCACGGTTGCTCAGAGAAATCTCAGTAACCTCAGATATGCAGAAAACATGTGGCAGAACATGAAGAGAAACTAAAGAGCCTCTTGGTGAAAGTGAAAGAGGAGAGTGAAACATCTGGTTAAATTCCACATTCAGAAAATGAAGATCATGGCATTTTTTTCCCATCACTTCATGGCAAATAGATGGGGAAACAATGGAAACAGTGAGAGACTTTAATTTGGGGGGCTCCAAAATCACTGCAGATGATGATTACATCCATGAAATTAAAAGATTCTTGCTTGTTTGAAGAAAAGCTATGGCAAACCTAGCAGCATTTTTAAAAACAGAGATATTACTTTGCAGAAATAGTTCAGTATAATCAAAGCTATGATTTTTCTAATTGTCATGTATGGATGTGAGAGTTGGACCATAAAGAATGGTGAGCAATGAAGAATTGATGGTTTTCAACTAACTGTGGTGTTGGACAAGACTCTTGCGAGTCCCTTGGACTACAAGGAGATCCAACAAGTCCATGCTAAAGGAAATCAATCTTGAATATTCATTGGAAGGACCGATGCTTAAGCTGAAGCTCCAATACTTTGGCCAACTGATGTGAAGAACTTATTCATTATAAAAGACCCTATTACTGGGAAAGTTTGAAGGCAGGAGGAGAATAGGACAATAGAGGATGAGAAGGTTGGATGGCATCACCGACTCAATGGGCATGTGTTTGAGCAAGATCAGGGAGTTGGTGAAGGACAGGTAAGCCTGGTGTGCTACAGTCCATGGGGTTGCAAAGAGTCGGATATGACTGAGCGACTGAACTGAACTGAACATACACCATAGCAAATGCTAGTTGTAATTGTCATGTTTCTCCAGCAAACCAGGGCTCCCCAAGGCATCAACACATATCCCTAGTCAAGTCTGCACCCATGCACAGTGCCTAGCATCCACAAGGCATTCAGAGAGTTCTGATTGCAGGGGGACGTCCATTTTGGTAGACATAGAGGAGCAAAGGCCACATTTATCCTCCCATCTCAAACAACTTGAAAGTAGAAGAGATAAATGAAAGAACAGTTTTTTACATCAAAAGTCAGGTAGCAGAGTATGGATTCCTGAGGCAGGGAGCAAGCAAGGTGAGTTCTACAATTGCCCCAACTCTAGAAATAATTTCCAACACATACATGGAAGGGCTATCTAGGCAGAGACAAACGGTCTCCCCAAGAAGAGAGATTTGAGACTCTAGATAGTTAGGGTTCACAGGAGAGAGCTACACACAGAGAACTGTGGGAGTGTACATGTGACACCCCTTCAGTTCTCAGGAGAGAGTTATAGTACTGGTCAGAACTATAGGGAACAATCCTTGAGTCTCAAATTGAGCCAAGTTTAATGGTGTCCCCACCCACCAGTATGGAAATTACTCATAATTGCCATGACATCAGTATAGCCCTGAAGACAATATTGTGTTACTAGTGGGGAATAGTAACCTGGTCTAAAGGCTGGTCTCATATCAGCTAAAAAACCTGAACAGCAAGCCTTCAAAAAATAAAATTGTTTCCAAGATATTAACAGTGTTTGCAAACAGTACCAGGAATAATCTATAAAAATTTAAAAATATCCAGCATCCAAAGGGAAAATTTACCATATCCAATATCCAATTTAAAATTTCCATATGAATTGTGAATATATTTGTCCTAGGTCAATAACAATATTGTAAAGTAATTATCCTCTAATTAAGATAAATACATAAATTTTAAAAGAAAAATATTTCCGATGTATAAAGAAGCAAGAAAATATTCATAATGAGGGAAAAATCAATTAGTAAAAACACAGTTAAAATATACATTACATAATTAGCAGGGAAGGACATTAAAATGTTTACTACATCAATAATCCTATATTCAATAAGATGAAGAATACTGAGTATGTTAAAATAGAGAAATGAAAAATAGGAATGGAAAGACTGTGGGAAAAAAATAATTGTGCATCACAGAGATTTGAAACAACTTTAAGAATACTAAAATATATGTAAATGGAACCCTACAGAAAGTGAAAGAAGGAGAATAGAGAAAAGAACTTCATAATTACTGGCTGAAAATTTTCCAGATATGATGAAAGCTTTAAATCCATTAACACAGAAGTTCAATTAATTCAAGGACAAGAAATAGGACAACTATTCAAAGGTGCATGATAATTCATTGTTTAAAACAATCAACCAAAGAAATGTAACCAGAAGGAAAAACAGACACAGTAGGACAAAAAATGGGAAAGACAGCAGATTAGGCATATGAAACAATGTTAGCCAGAGGACACTGGCACCACATCTTAAAATGCTGAGAGAAATATAATTGACTCAGAATTCTATACTCAAGAAAAATACATATCAAAAACAAGATAAAATACTATCTCAGACATACAACAACTGTAAGACTGCATCACCACCAACAGACCAATGTAACAAGAAATGTTTTTCAAAAGGCCTCAAACATGAGATCTCCATAATTCTAGCCATCTCAGTTCTTCAGAAGACCTTGATAAAAACAAATACTAAAGTAGAAATTGTCACTGTGTTTCTACCCACTTCTAGAAAGCGTTGCTAACTCCTCAGTACTGGATCTTGCAATGTTGGTGGACTAGATGGAGAAGTGATGTGAACAGAAATAAGGAAGGTGAGACAGGTAGGTCAGAATGTGAGGTAACAAAGACAAGGTATTTAGAAGCTGAAGAATTGAGAGAGATTTGGGACCTGAGTTGGAAAAGCAGTTTTCAAACCAAATTGGGTCATGTGGTATGTATAATCCTCACTTCAGTCCTTAGAAGATCTCTACTGACCAGTCTGCCTCTTTTTTCTGGAGCACAGTTCAGATGCATCTAGCTGTTTCTCATTGCTGTTCCTTCCACCGAGCTCCCACTCTGTGCCCAGCCATTCAGCCTAATCCATTCAAAATAGGTTTGTTCTTTAAGGCAGGCGCTGCAGGCTGCCTACAAAATGATCTATTCCCTCCTTCTCTTTCAAAACTGAAAATAGTTATATAGCCATGAGTCCAGTAGCTACAGGACTGCATTTCCTGCCCACCCGTGCTCTTAGTCATGACTGGTGACTGAGATGCAAGCATATCTGTAAGAGGGATTTCTTGGAAGACTGCTTTCAAGGAGCTGATTTAGCTGACAGATGGGACTCTTCCCTTCCCCACCTACTTCCTAACTGTTGTCTGGATTTTAGTTGTGATCTCTGGAACTCCTGCAGTTGTATTGGACAATCATGTAACCTTGGAGATTGATACCACCCAAGCTCTGGCTGGCCCACCTCCAGCTTGGTTTCAGTGGTAGAGAAAAATCAAGTTTATTATGCTAAAGTTATGGTTGTTTTAGTTTTTTGCAATGTGCATCCAAACTTAATCCTGATACTACTATGTGTTTAATGTGATATAGCCTTATTATTTTGTAGGGTTTAGTGAATATATTTATATTTTACATTTCTCTAATTTTTTATTTTATAAATTGATTCATCAACCATTATACCTAAATTGTATAAATTCAAAATTATGATTATAAGCATGCTTTCCTTTAGATTTTGCATTTTTAACTTTCTTATCTTCTTTCTTTGCTTGCTTTCTCCATATTTGTACAGCCTGAGCCAGGTCCTCTCTTATGCTGCTACTGATGCTTAGTCACTTCAGTCTTGTCCGACTCTGTGTGACCCCATAGACAGCAGCCCACCAGGCTCTGCCATCCCTGGGATTCTCTAGGCAAGAACACTGGAGTGGGTTGCCATTTCCTTCTCCATTTCGTGAAAGTGAAAGTGAAGTCGTTCAGTCACGACCAACTCGTGGTGACCCCATGGACTGTAGCCCACCAGGCTTCTCCATCCATGGGATTTTCTAGGCAAGAGTACTGGAGTGGCTTGCCATTGCCTTCTCCAGGTCCTCTCTTATAACCTCACCCATATCCATATCTGCAGGCCAAAACAGACTTAGAGCTGTATGAGGGGAACCAAAGGAGAATGAATTAAAAGGACATAAATGAAGAATGGTGGCCCTTGTTACTCAACATGAATGTTCTTCAGTAGGATCACATTACCCTGCCCTTCTGTGTGCCCACCACCCCCAGGTTTGCCATGACCATGGAAGATACTTCGGCCAGTGGAATTTGAGTAGAGGTGATATCTCACTTCCAAATGGAAGTATTAATTTCTGCCCCACTAGCTGGAATGCACATGTAATGACAGGAGCTGAAGCAGCCATAATAGACCAGAGGTAAGTAGCACAGGCAGAAGATGTGACAAGAAAGAAGTGGGCCCTCATCTATGGGGAGAGACCTGCACTAACATTATATGAAAGAGAATTGAAATTGTGTTGTATTTAAGACAATGTTATTTAGAGTTTGATTATAGTCACTGAACCTGTAACCTAACACTCATAATAACTGATCTTTGTGTCAGCCTTGTCTTGACATTAGGGTCTGAATGAGACAATATCTACTGACATATACTTACAAGTGAGTCAAGTGACAGCCCTGCCCTCTGGAAGCTGTGGTCTAGTGTGGGATTCAGAAACTCAAGCAAGAACAAAGCCACATGGCAGGACAGCTTCAAGATCCTGTAGGAACCCTTGGGAGGGGAACCTCAATCAGTCCTGATCTCAGGAGGTTGCTTGAAGCAGAGACAATCCTCTATCAGTCTCCTCATAAGTAGGCCATGGTGCCAAGTTTCATGTAAAAGTGATTTATTTCAAATTCCTTCCCAAGTGTTTTCCCTTTTGATCCAGTGCTTAAGATATGCGTTTGAGACCTGGTTAGGGAAGATTTCAAATGCCCCAGGGCAACTAAGCTGGTGGGCCACAACTACTGAGTCCGACCGCCCTATAGCCTGTTGTCTACATCAAGAGAAGCACAGGATTGAAAAGCCAGTGCACTGCAGTTACAGAGTAGCCCCTGCTCCCTGCAAATAAAGAAGTCCTGAGCAGCAATGAAGACCTAGTGCAGTCAAAATTATTTTAAATATAAATTTATTTAAATTATAATTTGACAATTTTTTTTTTAATTCTCCCAGAGAAACCAGTGAGGTCTTACAGGAAGCAGGACATGAAAAAGGATTAATTCAGTCCGGGCCTGTTTTCATGCAAGTCATGGAGAGGGAAGTTATAGCTTGTTTTCACAGGGAACTTGGGACATAAGTTGTGCCTCAAACGTGCCCCAACCCAAAGCTGGGAGCTGGGCTTTCACTCTCGCACTAGTGTCTCCCTCTCATTCTTCAACTAACACCCAGCTGGTATCTCCAAGCCCTTGTATTAGATCCTCCAAACACAAAACAAAGGTGCCACTATAAGCAAAAGACACCAAAGCTCAGGAAAATGTAACTTCAGATAATGTCTTTATTTCTGCACCTGTTCTGGCATATCCAGCATCATATCTGAAATCCTGCGAGTCTAAAGAACTCCATGGATGTCTACATGTAAGCATTTTTTTTTAATCAGCTTTTAATTTATATAGGAATATAGTTGATTTACAGCATTGTGTTAATATTAACTGTATGAGAAATTAATTCCCATATACATAGACATGTATCCATTCTTTCCTAGATTCTTTTCCCATACAGGATATTACAGACTATTGAGCAGAATTCCTGTGCTGTACAGTAGGTCTTTGTTGATTATCTATTAAATAAAATAGTATACATATATTAATCTCAAACTCTCTATTTATCCCTATCCCACCTTTCCACATTGGTAACTATTGTTTTGATGGAGGGAAGTGTCTAGGCACTTTTTGGATGAGGGTCTGTGCCTGTGAGAGTGCAGTGGCCAGGAAAAGCAAGCCTGAGAGAGACTCATTTGAGATGATGCTAAATGTTGAGAAGGACTGGGCCATGCAAAAAGCTGTGAGAAAAACATTCTAAATGTGGAAAGTAGCCCCTGTTAAGGACCAATGTAACAAAGTTTAATGAATGGCTACTGTTCCACTGCCAATCTTCCTTCCATGCTTGGAACTTGGCCTACAGGTCAACCACCATGACCTCATCCCCTGCTTCAGTTGTGAGTTGGCAGCAACGAGCCATGTCAGCCTTCCCAAGAAGGGAGAACCTGGGGCTATCATGAGGCTGAATATGCTCTGGACTCAGGGACGTGTTCATAAACTGGTTATCACCAAGAGCATCAGGTGCCAGGGGGACCACCAATGCCTCTGGCTATCTCCATGTACTTGTTTTCAGGAGTAGAAATGCCAAGGAACTGAGAGAACAAAGAAACAAGTAATGACTCTTGTTTCATCTTGCCCCATGTGATTCCCACTGCCCTTTGACCACACTGCTCTCTGCCCAAAAACTCTTTCCTCTTTTGCTTCCTCAAAGGTGGCTTGTGATTACATAAGCACCTGACTGTGAAGCCTGGAGGCTGGAACTCAACTCACAATCAGCTGGGACCCAGAGATGTCCAGCCTTGTCCTGAGTTTCTGTCCTTTTTCTCCAACCAGATTCATAAAGCTAAGTCTCTAAAAAACATAAGAGTGATTGTAATTCTCTCAAAGTCTTTGAATCTCCAAGGTCTATTTGGAGCATCAAAGAAGGAACACATTCCCCTGCATCCAGGCTAGTCTCAGACCTCAGAGTCCCTCAGCCAGGCGTTCCCTGAGGAAACATAAAACACTTATCTAAGTTGCCAGAAGGCTGAGAAGAGAATGCTTCTCACTGTGAATGCAGCTTCATGTTATCCAATCACCCAAGGGTCTGTGTTGTTTGAATGAGGATTGGGAGTTCTGGGGATTCTGAGTTGGGAGAGAGTCAGTCAACACCTGCACAACTGCCTCCTGGGGTCACTACAGCTGGGGCTCCTCCACTGTGCCTGCAACCCAAAGAAAGAGCCTGCAGTATTGCTTTCCGGTTACTACAATAAGGCAGGTCTGCTAATAAAATCAGAACCAGTGTTGAGGGGCAACGGGAAAGGAACTTCCACTCTGGTGCCTGCAGAAATCTGAGAGCTGCCCAGCAGTGGATGCAATTGAGCTTTCTCTCATCTTTCCCTTCTTAGAAGTCTCCTGGTCTGAGAACCAGAGTTCCTGGGTCCCAAGTCTTCACTAACTTACCTGAAGCTTTAGAGTGAGTCATACACCCCAGGGAGAAGGCAATGGCACCACACTTCTGTACTCTTCCTTGGAAAATCCCATGGATGGAGGAGCCTGGTAGGGTGCAGTCCATGGGGTCACTAAGAGTCGGACATGACTGAGTGACTTCACTTTCACTTTTCACTTTCATGCATTGGAGAAGGAAATGGAAACCCACTCCAGTGTTCTTGCCTGGAGAATCCCAGGGACTGGGGAGCATGGTGGGCTGCCATCTATGGAGTTACACAGTGTTGGACATGACTGAAGTGACTTAGCAGCAACAGCAGCAGCATACACCCCAGGGTTCAGTTTCCCAACTCTTGGATGAGGGAGAATGGACTTGCTCCAGAACATTTGTTCCAGACTGAAGCTCAGTGCCAATCAGTGGACAGAGGCTCAGAGGTGGGTGTTACTGAGGATTCTGAGGCTGCCTCTGGTGGGCAGGGGGCTGTAACTGTCGGGTGATGTTCATGGGTCCTGGGCTCAGGACTGGGAGTGGTAGACCACTTGCCACACAGCTGCTGAGACACTGAAGACCTTAGAGGTCTTGCCCACTGGAATGTACCATCATTTGGGTTCTGTGGGATGAGATCAGGTACTTAAAAGTCAGAAGTTACCCATGGGGAAGTTTGTAGATTTCTCAGCAGAAACCCAAATTAGGCTGATAAATCATCTCAGCTAAAAAACTCAGGGAACTAGATATGCCAGGACTCTTAGACAAATTTTGAAGTATTTTAAATACTATTTAAAGTAGGTCATCTTTTGGATGACCTGCCATTTGCTCTCTGGCTTGGCATGATACCCACAGTTAGAGTGGAATCAAAGGGCTCTGGGGGAGGCTGCCATGTGACTCAGTAGGAGTGAGCACAGCTCTCTCCCCTTCACAACTGGAGCAGAAATTCCAGCAGGAAGGACATGACCTCCAAGTTTAAGCAGAAGACTCAGGTAGATCTGACCCTCAGGTAGGCACTATTCTTTTTCCAGTGCTTCTTCCTTCCCTCCTGCGTCCTGTGCAAGCTGACCACCTCCTGATTACTGGGTTCTGAATTCCTCCTCCCTTCTCTTGCAAATATCCATGCAGTCCCACTTGTGGCTTCCTTTCAACCCAGGCCCAATCCCTCACCTGCAGATGGCACTAAAGAAGGGAAAACCAAGGACAAGTCTGCTCAGTTCATTCTTTCTAAAAATGTCCACATTCCTTCTGCTTCCAGACCCTGTCCTGAATCAACATCTCCAGCTAAATGACTCAGCTTAGCAGGGTAATGGAGATGTAGATGGTGGTGGGCGGTAAGGTTGTCAGGTATGGGGGACGATTTTCAGATGACAAGAGATGAGTTGGAGTAAGGAGCATGTTGTCCTCCAACCACTCATTCATTGGGGACCTGCCTGAATCTGCTATCTTGGGCTCCTCAGAGTATCTCTAAGAGAAATTTCAAAATGGACTTTCTACAAACTTCTTACTGCAAAACAGTTTCAAACATAACAAATATAATAAAGAAGAGTGTCATAAACCCTATATTTTATCATTTGGCATCAATAACTACAAAACTAACCTCTTAGTCCCACAGGCTGTCGTGGACCGGAGACTATGCAACATCAAGGTGATGACCAATTGATTTCCCAGTGAAGACATTCTTGACTTGCATCAGTCTTTTTCTTCTTGCTATCTTCTCACATATGTTCGCTGAAGGGAAGGAGGAAGAGGTAGAATAAGAGAACAAATAGGGAGAGGCTAATCCCATCATGCGGAGAAGGCAATGGCACCCTACTCCAGTACTCTTGCCTGGAAAATCCCAAGGATAGAGGAGCCTGGTAGGTTGCAGTCCATGGGGTTGCTAAGAGTCAGACATGACTGAACGACTTCACTTTCACTTTTCACTTTCATGCATTGGAGAAGGAAATGGCAACCCACTCCAGTGTTCTTGCCTGGAGAATCCCAGGGAAGGGGGAAGCCTGGTGGGCTGCTGTCTATGGGGTTGCACAGAGTCAGGCACGACTGCAGTGACTTAGCAGCAGCAGCAGCAATCCCATCATGAGGGATCACCATCAAAACTGAAAGTCAACCTGGGTACCTCTGAAACGCCCTACTTTCTAATACCATCACATTGGGAGTCAAGGGTGGACACAATTGAATCCATAGCAGCTACGCAGATCTATTTTTAAATCAGGACAGACACTCATTTCATTCTCTCTTTTACATCTTATTCATTTTTCATTAAGTATTTTAGGGATGAGATGAACATTTCACAAAATGTACATAATGAGTATTTGGGTAAAATAATGGGATGGCATCAGGTCCCATCACTTCATGGGAAATAGATGGGGAAACAGTGGAAACAGTGTCAGACTTTATTTGTGGGGCTTCAAAATCACTGCAGATGGTGATTGCAGCTATGATATTAAAAGACGCTTACTCCTGGGAAGAAAAATTATGACCAACCTAGATAGCATATTGAAAAGCAGAGACATTACTTTGCCAACAAAGGTCCATCTAGTCAAGGCTATGGTTTCTCCAGTGGTCATGTATGGATGTGAGAGTTGGTCTGTGAAGAAAGCTGAGCACTGAAGAATTGATGCTTTTGAACTGTGGTGTTGGAGAAGACTCTTGAGAGTCCCTTGGATTGCAAGGAGATCCAACCAGTCCATTCTAAAGGAGATCAGCCCTGGGTGTTCTTTGGAAGGAATAATGTTAAAGCTGAAACTCCCGTACTTTGGCCACCTCATGCGAGGAGTTGACTCATTGGAAAAGACTCTGATGCTGGGAGGGATTGGGGGCAGGAGGAAAATGGGACAACAGAGGATGAAATGGCTGGATGGCACCACTGACTTGATGGACGTGAGTCTGAGTGAACTCCGGGAGTTGGTGACGGACAGGGAGGCCTTGGCTTGCTGTGATTCATGGGGTCGCAAAGAGTCAGACATGACTGAGTGACTGATCTGAACTGAACTGAATGGGATGCTCTTTGTTCCCAATAAAATTAACATTTAATATCCAGTCCATGTGCAAATTTCCCTTATTCTCAAAAAACAGATGTCTTTTCACAGTTTATTGAGAGAATGTTCTCTTATGTTGCACTTGGTTGTTCTCCTTTAAGATGAAATAACTGTTCCTCTCCCAATTTTAATGCCATTTATTTGTTCAGAAACTGGGAGTAAGCAGGGTGGTTTGTCTTACAGAATGTCCCACTATTGAGTTAAAGCAGGAGTACACAATACCAGCACAGTGGGTCAGGACCAGTACCAGTCCTTGGTCTTTTAGAACCAGACCTCCGCAGCAGGAGGTGAGCTGCAGGCCAGTGAGTGAGCTTCATCTGTATTATAGCTGCTCCCTATCACTCTCTCATCACTCCCAGAAAGGACAATCTAGCTTGTTTTCCTGGAACTGTTTGTAGTTACATAACCGATGCTTAATAGAAACAAAAATAGTATAATTATTGATGACTATTTTCCTTTCTCAGTGCTCAGAATGGTGAGTTGGTGCCCTAGAAGTCTATCACAGTGACAAATTAGATGTTGCCTATTAACATTTGGACACATTCAGCCAGCTTAAAATTAAATATTAAAAAACTAAGATCATGGGATCCAGCCCCATCCTTCATGGCAAATAGAAGGAGAAAATGTGGAAGCAGTGACAGATTTCTTCATCTTAGCCTCTAAAACCACTGTGGATGGTGACTGCAGCCATGAAATGAGAAAGCGTTTGCTTCTTGGCAGGAAAGCTATGAGAAACATAAACAGTGTGTTGAGAAGCAGAAACATCATTCTGCCCAACAAACTGGTAGATGTTTGGCCTTTTCATTTGGATTCCTATACATTCTATCCAGTCCCCATTGGTCTTTGAAGTCCCTCAGCTTTCTGGTCCTTCAAGATTCCCAAGATTATTTTGTGCATTTCTTTACACAGTCCAGAAATCAGTCATCTCTTTAAGAATCCATGCATCATCTGATGGGAAATGTATTTAGAAGCTACATGTTAGACCTCAGAATAGTCACTGCTATCAAGTTGTCATTGCTTGTAGGCTTTCCTCTGGTCAAAACAGGAAGGAAACATTTTCCTTAAAAAATAAAATAAAAAGGAATATAATTATTTGGTACAAACTTATGGTTTCAGTTCAAGATTTAAGACAGCAGGGTTTTAATTAAAGTTCTTCATGTTATTAGTGAACCTCTTTTTCTAGCCACTGAAAGGCTTAGTTCAGAACATTAGTTTTAATTATTGTCTTGCTGTTACCTGTTAACATATATATGATTCTGTCACAATAACAGAAACAATATGAGGATCAATAATTTGCTGAATATAGTTTCAGATTTCTTTCCTTATTTCTTTTGATTTTCTTTGGTTTTGTTTTTGATGGGCAGTATTTTTGTTTTTAGTTAGAAGATATTCCACTCTGAATGTAGTCATAATTCTGAATTTTAAAGCCACTTAAGTAATGTGTTGTTATGGGCAGCTAGTCACCAACTTGATGAAATTATATTTACCAGTTTTGTTCTCAATTTGTTCAGTTCAGTTCAGTCCTTCTGTCGTGTCCGTCTCTTTGCAACGACATGGACTACAGCATGCCAGGCTTCCCTGTTCATCACCAACTCTCGAAGCTTACTCAAGCTCATGTCCATCGACTTAGTGATGCCATCCAACCATCTCATCCTCTCTTCCCAGCCTCTTCCTGCCTTCAATCTTTCCTAATATCAGGGTCTTTTCCAATGAGTCAGTTCTTCCCATCAGGTGGGCAAATAACTGGAGCTTCAACTTCAGCATCAGTTTTTCCAGTGAATATTCAGGACTGATTTTTTTTAGGATGGACTTGTTTTATACCCTTGCAGTACAAGGGACTCTCAAGAGTCTTTTCCAATGCCATAGTTCAAAGGGCATATATGTGTGTCATTTGTCAGTGACATCATATTCCCCCTGTTGGGATTTAACCATGAAAACTGAATTTAAACAATGTGCAAAAATTAGTGTTAAGACACAGTGTCCAATCTACACACATCTGGTGACTAGGAGAGGCTCCTGTTGTATTCAAGGGATAGTCAGTGATAGATCTCATGCAGGATTAGGCCCTGGGAATCCTGGATGAGTCATTAAACACCATTGTCTTTACTTGGCTGCCACATTTGTTTTGTCTTCTTAGATTGGGAAGACATTTCACAATTATTTTTTTGTATGTTTGGTGTGGCAGACAAAATTTTTCACGGGATAGACCCTATGGGGAAATTATATCAGAAGTATATCCTTTTATCTTCAGCAGTTAAATTCATTGGTTTGTATGTCCCCGGTGATCTTTCTTTATAAATAGAAAGGAAACACACATGTTCAGTATGCATTCAGTATCCTTTCAAATCAACCGACATGAATCAAATTCCTCTCTGTCCGCACTGCACTGCCAACTTTAGGGGAGAAATAAAAACTTGCAGAGACTGAAGGCTGATTCCAGCACATCACTGTGGAGTTTTCGTTCCCACTCTTCTTTGGGGGAAAAAAAATTAGTTGCTAACGTTAAAGTCAGTAGAGTGTACATAAATATCCAAACTTTTGATTCTCTTGAAAACATGGCCAACTGGGTTGCTTTCCAGCATGGGTGAAGTGGAGGAAAGGCTGCTCCCAGTGGTAAGGCCTGTGCTGCCCAGGGCCCAACATGGCAACCTAGTCCTAGTATCATATCTCCTGCCTCCTGGGGCCATGAGTTTGGGAGAACTAGACTGCTAGCTATCTTAAGATAAAGACTACTTTTGTCTTGATCAACTTTCACTTTGAAGCCTTTAACCCAGAACCCAGCACACACTTCTTCCTTGTACGTTTGTTGGATGATATAAAATATCTTGTGGATGCATATGACATTTCTTCCAATACTGAAACCATGCAATTGAAGTACTGTTCTGCCCTAAATCTTTGATGTAGACTGGCATCATAAGTGTCCCTGATGTCTGCCATTAGACCCACTAACTAAAACCAGTTGTATGTTCCTGGGCTGTCCCTGAAGTCTTCACTTTGCCATTTGACAACTTATCCTCCTAGTAATCTCCTCTCCAATGAAGACAGCAATGCATATCTCATGAAGTGGCTAGGAAGATGACATGAAAACAAGAATGTCAAGCATGGCCCTTAGTATCCATTTTCATGATGTTCTTAGCAGTTTTTACTCCAAGTAGTCAAGGTTCTCCATCTTTGTAGACGTCCATGCAGATCAGTTTGATTTTCCAGCCAAGCTTCAAGGAAGAGATTACAGTTCAGTTCTCTGTATTCTGAGAAGCTTCAAAGTCCACTCGTCAAGGACACTGATGGAGGTAAAGATTTTATCAAGAACTTTTTGGTTTTTTTTTCAGACCTATTAGTGGCCTAAAGGGCTAAACTAGGGCATGTCAGAGCATATATAACTAGGGGCTCCAGGTCGCCACTACATACTAAGAACCTGAACTTCCCTGAGTTCTTGGATCCAGGAGAGAAGCATGAAGTGGCTTGTGCTCCTCGGCCTGGTGGCCTTCTCAGATTGCAGAGTCATTTAAGTATGGAGACTATAAGCCACATCATATTCATTTCTGTGATTTTTCTTTTCATCTGATTATTCTATTCATCAGGTTTAGAAGGGAATGAAATATTTCCCTCACAATCTTAAAGTTCAACCCTTACTTATAGATAAGTACCTTGCTATAGGAACTGTGGTCCCAAGGGTCTTATGTAGATTTGCATAGCTGCACAACTCTTGGGGTCCAGTCAAGTCACGACCTATTGAAACTGGAACTCCTTGCAAGTGTTCAGTGCACAGTCAGTGAAGATGTAAGTGTGGTCCTGTGGAATAGCACTCTTCTCCCTTTTATTTAGAATGTCCTCTTTGTTCCCTCTCTACTTCAGTGTGTATATGTCTATGTCTGCATCTCTGTATCACTATCGTTTATCTCTCCATCCCTTTGGAAGTCTCTGAGTGTATTTCTCTCTGTGTTGTTTTCCTTTAATTTTTCATTTGACTCATCCTTCCTTCTCGAGCCTCTACATTTCCTTAACTTGTTCCCTATCTCCTGGATTCTTTTTTCAGCTATCTCTTTTCTTTCATCTTGGGAAAGATTTAGAGAGCTACTTATACACTGTTTTATATCTGACAAGCAGTCTGACCACAGCCAATTCACAAGCCTCTTGCATTTCCAATTTCTCCCTGGTAAAAGAGGACAGGAATCCCCCTTCTACCTCCTTCCCTGAGCTTCTATGAGAAGGATACAGTGGGGTGGCAACAGCAGTGCTAGTGGCTGTCGTTGTTGAGACCTCCTATTTATCAGGCACATTATATCCATCACTTCACTATCCCCAAGATGTCCTATTTGGAGGGTTTGAATCATTACATTCCACCATTTTACTGAGGGGAGACTGAGACCCTACAGGGTCATATGGCTTACCCAACATTACAGAACAGAATCTTTATTCAAACCTATGTCTTTGCCATGGAATATGCATAAAATTCTGACAATAAGGTGACTCATAAAATTGATTGGAAAATACACAGTGCCATTACAATGACAGTTAAACCTTAACACTGACAACTAATTGTAGCTTCTTTGTTTTCTTTGTCAAATGCTCAATGAAAGAATACCTCTAACAAAAGTGAAGACCATGAGAAATACCCTCAGTGAAAAAAACATGCTGAACAATTTCCTGAAGGAACATGCTTACAGAGTGTCCCAGATTTCTTCTCCTGGCTCAAATATAACTATTCACCCCCTGAGGAACATCATGGATGTGTTTTGGGAGGATGGTGCTCCACAGCGCCCCCTGGTGCTCTAGCCTAGCACTGGGGCTCATCTGGAGATGCCACGTGGGATGTTGGGTCTGGGGCTCCTGCAGGAGGCAGAAACCCTGGGCAAAAGATGCCCAACCCAGAGGAGAAGGCACTATCATCCTCAACTCTTGGTCTTGGTGACTGGGCCCAGAAATTACCAGGTGGCAGGTAAACTTCCATTTCTGTGTCAAATATGTGTCATTAGTTTGATGGAGATTGTTCCTTCTGAGGAGAAGGCAATGACGACCCACTACAGTGTTCTTAACTGGAGAATCCCAGGGATGGGGAGCCTGGTGGGCTACTGTCTATGGGGTTGCACAGATTCGGACACGACTGAAGCAACTTAGCAGCAGCAGCAGCAGTTCCTTCTGAACTAAGGGGGTCGCTCAGTTACAAATGAAGACTGAACCATCTCTGATCAAAAAGTAGAACCAACTGCAAAGCAACTGTGAATCCCCAGGCAGAGGAATTCAGTTTCCACAGATGCAAGAACCACAGCAGGAAAAAGTTATTGAACCCGTATTCTGTGTAAGGCCATAAGAATCTAACACTGGTTACTGTTCTTAGATTAGAAAGGGGGCTTATTTTGCCCTCAAGAATGTCCATGCCAGCCTGAGAGATAGGTAAAAAGTAAATACATGTCAAATGAAAGAGTCACCTGTGTGGTGTTGATTGGATGTCGTCTGAGTTTGCAGGGAGTGGCCGGGGTTTATCAAGAAGGACCTCCTGGAGAAGGGGGTCCTAAGGCTGGGTTTGAAGAAACTACAGAGCTTTTCAAATGAAGGGACCAGGACTTTCCTGGGTGTCCAATTCCTGGAGGTCCAGTGGTTATGCCTCTGGGCTTCCAATGCAGGAGGTACCACTTCAACGCCTGGTCATAGAATCAATATCCTGCATACAATGTAGCACAGGAAAAAAAATATCAAATGCAAGCACCTCTGTGATCAAAGGCTGTGAGCTTCACAGTAGTTAGAAAGTGATCTCAAGAGATATTTGACACCCAGAGGGAGGCAGCAGTGTGGGAATAGAGGGCAGCCAATTCTGCACTAATCCACTCCCTCCTTCTCCCTGTAGATGCTCTACGAGGGTAACATCACCATTGGAACACCCCTTAAGGAATTCCAGTTTGTCTTTGCCACAGGCTCACCTGACTTGTGGGTGCCCTCCCTCTTTTGCCCCTGTTCAGCCTGTTGTGAGTACAGACACCCCATACCCGAACCATCCTTCACTTGCCCTGCCGCCCTGTTTTCCACCCTTGGCACCTGATGACACTCATCTGTTTTGTCTGCAGCTACACACGTTAGGTTCAGACATCTTGAGTCTTCCACCTTCCGGCCCACCCAGAAGACCTTCAGCATTACCTATGGATCTGGGAACATGAAGGGATTTCTTACTTATGACACTGTTCGGTAACGTGTAAACAAAAGCTCAGTCAGGATGGCTATGGAGTGACCCCTGCTTGCAAAACAGATGCAGGGCCATCTGGCAGGACCCTTCCTAGCCTAACTCCTATAGATATTGGCCATTTTACCCACAGGATCCTGTCCCTGGGGAGGCAGTGCCCATGGTGACACATGAGCAAACAGATTAGCGAACCCAGAGAGTGACTTGAGGTGTGGACTTGCAGCTCCTCTGACCATGAGCAGTTCAAGGTTCATTTTGCTGGAAGCGAAAAGAGGGGGGGGGGAAAGCACCTACTTTTATATTCACAGACTGTGCCAAGCACTTTCAGGTAATAACTGCTTTAATCCTGCAACAACCCCACACAGCAGGTGGTCTGTTTAGCTCATGAGACATATGAGGAAACTGAGGTACAGACAGCAAGAGCCTTGCTGAGGTCACACATGTGGTAAATGGTGGGACTGGGCTGGCTTTTCAAGACTGAAGTTGCTGTGGGGTGTTTAGGGACAGGACAAAACTGATCAAGGGACCCTGGGGGCAGTCAAGGGCTTCAAGTATCCAGAGTTGGAAACTGGAGGCCAGATATGTCAGGAGGCCTGATAAATGAATTCTCACTCTAGGGGGTCTTTGAGAGTCTAATAAAACCTATGGCCTGCCTCTCCAAAGTACTTGAGTATTTCCCGCCTCTCTCTTTCTCTCTCATACACACTCACAGAAATATGCACATATCCCCAAAAGTGAATTTCCCAGGCAGTAATTTCATAGATCCCTGCAAGCAAGATTGAGTTTTAAGCTTCTGCCTTCCTGGACAGATGCAGAATTCACAATACCTTTCAGAGAATGCAGTACATTCCTGTCATTAGGTCATAGTGATGCCAAAGAGAAGGCTACCTTGCTCTCGACTCATTTCTCCACAAGGGGGCACCAATGGTTCCTGGTCTGACTCTTGGTTGCCCCACCTGTACAGAAGCCACAAGGCCAATTTAACTCACTCAGGTGGTGTTTTTCAGAGGGGCAGATGTTTTAAAATTCACAGCCTCTCTCAAATGGAACCCAAATTCCCTCCCAGCTTGATCTAACCATCTGAGGTCCACCAAAGACAGAGCCCAGCCTCAATTCTTTTCTGAGGATTTTATGGCAATGCACCCCAGCCCAGTCCTAGCCCCTTTTCACATATCTGTAGTGGGAACACTCCTCTCTCCCACAGATTGGGGACCTTGTAAGTACTGACCAGCCGTTCGGTCTAAGCGTGGCGGAATATGGGTTTGAGGGTATACCTTTTGATGGCATCTTTGGCTTGAACTACCCCAAACTATCCTTCTCTGGAGCCATTCCCATTTTTAACAAGCTGAAGAATCAAGGTGCTATTTCTGAGCCTGTTTTTGCCTTCTACTTGAGAAAGTAAGTCTGAGATGGACAATCCCTTTCTCCATATTAGCTGTAAGATGTTTTCAGTTGCACGAAAATTATAGAACACTTGATAATAAGTATCCTGAGAGATAATCTAACCCAGGATAAATATAGCCCAAGGGCCATACCTGGCTTCACCATGGGCATTTATAAATAACGTTTTATTGGAACACAACCCTGCTCCTGGTCTCAAGACCAGTAACTTAGTATAGGGGGGTGAGTGAGGAAGAAGGCTAATGGAAGGCAACAGGAAACATGTTGGAGGAAAAGGCAGTAGGATTTGCTGATGAACTTAATAAGGAGGGAAGGAGAAGGATGGTGGATATCTTTCCTTCCTCATTAGCATTTCACTGGGAGCCCAGGGCCAGCTACCCAATTTGCAGGAGCCAGTGAAAACTAAAAGTGTAGGACACAAAACAAATGTGTGGGACCCCTTGTTCAAGAAATATTAGGCATTTCAAGACAGGGAGAGCAGAGGTGGGGTCCCTTCTGAGTGTGGGGCCCTTTGAACAGTAGAGGTCACAAGGCCAGTGGAGCCAACTCTGGGTGACCTGAACCCACACTCTTAGAAGTCCCAGGCTTTGATTTTCCTGAAAAATGACAAGCTGGACAAGGAAAAAGCCATTATGCTTCAGCACCGTGTCCTCTGAGTGTATCTGAGCACTCAGGTCACAGGAGGTCCATGGCATCTTCAGAAGATAGAGTGGGTGGAGCCCAGCCAGGTGACTCAGCTTCTAACCTCCTCTGTGCCACTTGCAGCCAGTAACCTACCTTGGTCTGGATCTCAATGGCTCCTAGACTCAATTTCTGCATCTGTACATGGGGACATTATTAGGGCCTTGATGGGTGGACAAGCACAGCTCTCAGACAGTGCTGTTGCTACTGTCCTCCAAGGATCCCCCACCTCTTCTCTATACACATGCAGGGCAAAAGGCAGTGTGGTGATGTTTGGTGGGGTGGATAAATCCTACTACCAGGGAGTGCTCGACTGGGTACCATTGATTGAAGTGGGTGACTGGAGTGTACACATGGACCGGTAAGCCTCTCCCTCTGAGGTTCAGCCCAAGTGATGCTCCCACTACTGTACATGGACATAGGCAGACACATACAAATGCATTCTCAGACACACAGTCACACAGACATATACACCACCCACAACGACACAGACAGACACACAAACACATGGAAACACACAAGCAGACACATATAAACATACACAGAGACACATATAAACATGCATAGCTAGTCAGAGACACACAAGCACACACAGAGACACATACAAACACATATACAAACAGACACACAAGCACATAGATTGGAAACAACTCATGGGTTCATAATTACCCCAGGCCTTCTGACCAGGGTCCTAAAAGGGTCCGGAGAGGTCTGTGCAGCTGGGAGAGGGCTGCACCCACTGCCCTGTGAGGCTTGGAGCATGATTAGAGGACTCTACAGTGTGGTGTACAGAGGATTAGTGAGAATTTCTCCAGCCTGAACATAGTTATAAGATGACCAACTGTCCAGGGCTACTTGGGACCAAGGAAGTTCTCAGTACCAATAAATATGAATTTAAAAACACAGAAAGTCCTGAGCAAATGGGTAGAACTGGTCTCCTGAGGGAGCAACTACTCAGCACTGTAGAGAGATTTGCTGAAGTCTTAAGATGTGGAAGCAACTAATAAAAAAGACGCCCCATGTATCTGGTCACACAGTGGGGCAGGGGCTATAACAGAATCAGGAAGGTGGGATTCAGAGTGACCTGAGGACAAGAGGCAATAATCAATAGGATTCTGTGCGATACCCTCAGAGAAAAGCTGACCTGTCCTTTGGGGTTTCTGTGGGCTAGTCATGTATTTCCTGGCCAGGGTCTCAGGGTCTGAGCTGGTTGTAAGAGCAGTGCTGGGAGACACCCTCTCCCAGAGGCGCCCCTCTATCCCACTATGAGAATCTGCTGCCCCTGCGCATCTCCATCTTCACTCTATGATTAACCCGTTATTTGTTCCCCACCAGATACAGCTCTCTGGATGTTTCTCATTCATTATTTTCACAGTCTTCATTCACTCACTAAACAGACAAGCATTGTGCATCCACTGTGTGCCAGGCACTTTAGGGAGGCAATGAGAATAAAACTTGCCCTCACATCTAAGAAGGTAGCTGCACAGGAAATGAGACACACACATAGTGAATTGTGACTTTGCACATGCTAGACATGAGGAAGGGTCTACAGAGACTGAAAGAGAAGAGACTGATAAACACTGGGGGAAAGACTTCCCTGAAACCATGACAACTAAGCTGGAATCTGGAAGATGAGAAGAAATTTTCTAGTCAAAGGGGAGGGAGCTCCTCTAGGAAGGATGACCAGCTTGTGTCAAGGTGCAAAAGAGCCTGGTGTATTCATGTACTGCATTCAAGGATGTCAAGGAAGGTGCCGTATCGGGAGCAAAGGAAAAAAGGGCAAGAGACAAAGGGCTGTTTAGGACACAGTCGGGAAGAGGGCAGCTCTGGGGAGACTCAGAGTGACGTTGATGTCCGCTTTTTCCATTGTTTCTCAGCATTTCCATGAAAAGAAAGGTTATTGCTTGTTCTGGTGGCTGCAAGGCCCTTGTGGACACCAGGACATCACTGATCCTTGGCCCAAGAAGACTTTTCAATAACATACAGAAGCTCATCGGCGCCATGCCATGGAGTTCCAAGATGAAGGATCATGCCCCAGGGTCACTCCCAGTCTCCACGCACAAGAAGGATCTCCAGGGCCAACCTCTCTCCTTCCGTCTCTAACAGCACTATGTTTCATGTTTTGCCATCAATATCCTGCCCTCTATTATCTTCACCATCAATGGTATTAATTACCCAGTCCCAGCTCAAGCCTACATCCTCAAGGTGAGGGGAGAAGACTGAGGGGTGGTTCTCAAATAGGAACTTGAAATAACCCTTGGCCTGCTGCTGGGAGAAGGCCGCCCTCTGCAAGCCATGTCATACCATTGCAGATGCTGCTGAGCCCTGTGGTTGGCCCAGTGCCTTCCAGAAAAACAAACAAACAAAAAAAAACACTTGAGAGTAAAGGGCTGTCTGGAACACTGATCATCCTGAAATAAATGTGGAGACACCATGCCATGCTGGCATGGTGGGAGTCACAAGGAGAGGGGAACACTCAGGTCCTCAGTGTTCAAAGAACTTCAGTTCAATCTAAACCCTCAAATGGATGAACACAGAAAGTCAGCTCTAGCAGTTCCTGAAATAGTCCATTTGACAAGGAGAATGGCTGGGGACACTCCCAGTGAGCTCTCCCACCATAGGGATTAACAGTCTCCCTTCCCTCTCGCAGTTTTCCTGGTTTGGATGATAAATTACATTGTCAGCCTAGTTCTCAGCTGCATCTTCCCCTTGCTCTGGCCGAGTGCCCCCTTTGTGATTTGGGGTACCGACCCCTCTGTGGGGATGTTGGATACTAAGGTGAATAAAGGGTGCACAATGACTGCTCAGCCCCAGCACAGGGTGGAGGCTTCATGTCAGCTCTCTGTGGGAGTTCGTAACAGGCTGATGAATTCAAAGAAGGCTTTGAGGAAGGGAGGGAATTTCAGGAATTGTAAAATCACAAACTCATTGAGCCATATGGAAGGTTGCTTGGTTCTAGGCAAACTTCACTGGATTCTATGCAAATGGCATCCCAATGTGCTCTGAACTGAGGGACTTACTAGTGGTGGTGAGGGCTATGGACTGACCCATGGGGATGGGGAACCAGAGTATGTTACCGAACCAAGCCTGGAGTGGCCAAAGAGGGTGAGTGCGGCCTGAAGGAGGCTTCCCAGAGTTCCTAAGTTAAGTCTTCAAGAACGTGCTGTGGGCACTGCTCTATTTAAGATGGATAACCAGCAATGAGTTACTGTGTAGCACAGGGAACTCTGCTTAATTATATGACAGCCTGGATGGGAGGGGTATTTTGGGGACCAGGATACATGCATACATATGGGTGATTCCCTTTACTGTCGACCTGAAACTCAGAATATTTTTAATCAGCTATACTCCAATACAAAATAAAGTTTTGTTTTGTTTTTAAATAAAGTACTGATTGTGGGGACGCAGGAGGCAAACGGGCATTCTCTGCAGAGAAAACAAGCAGCAGGAGTCAGAAGGAAGGAAACAGGGAGTGAGGAGAACTATGGACACTCTTATTCTTTTCTAAAGATTTTATTGAAGTGTGGCTAATCTTCAGTGTTGTGTTAACTTTTGCTGCACAGCAAAGTGACTCAGTTATAAACATAAAAATTATATATTATTTTTCTTTTCTTTTTATGTGGTTTATCACTGAATATTGAATATATTTCCTTATGCTCTACAGTAGGACTTAGTTGTTTATCACTCCTCTGTATCCACAATTCCCAGTCCTCCCCTCCCCCATACCCTTCCTCATGGAAACTGCATGTATTGGCCCTTTTTGGTTGTGGATGAACTCTCATATCCCCTGCTCCTGAGAAAATCCCTTGATTCTTACCAAAAGAGGGAAATAAAATGAAGAATTGTGCTGGGTCTGGATATTTGTGGGAGTCCCACATAAGAGCTCAGGCTGACTGGTGTGTGTCTCTGACTCCCCCAGGATTCTAGAGGCCACTGCTATACCACCTTTAAAGAGAACACAGTGAGGACATCTACAGAGACCTGGATCCTGGGTGACGTCTTCCTGAGGCGGTATTTCTCAGTCTTTGATCGAGGAAATGACAGGATTGGCCTGGCACGGGCAGTGTAAATGCTTGGAGTGGTTCAGGAATCAGTAAGGCTGCTCTGAGCAAACACACTCACATGCACAAAGAGCAAGTGGCCCTGAGAGGGCTTTCTGGGTTCCTGAGTTTGGAAAAAATATGAATTATTCTCCCACCTGGGGAGAAGGAAGTCTTCTGTTTAGAGATTATGGCTGCCATCCCAAAGGCTAAATATTGATTCAAGCCAAATGACATCTATTTCTGAACCGTGACACAGAACTCTGACTGAGCTGATGCTTCTGTTTTCTGGGCTCCCAAAATAGCTACTGATTACTGGCTCAGATTACTCCCTTCCTCAGCCTTACCAGTCAGCCTTTCCTTATCAACTACTTCTCCCCTGAAATCACACTGCAAGGAAAGTCGTAAAGATTTTTGGTCTCTTGTCAGTTTCCCACATCTCCAGCATAGCAAGAAGTAGCTGTTATGGTTACTTGTCATAGCAACAACTATGGCAACCTGTACAGTCCAATCTCAGCCTGTTAAATGAATCTGTCCCCATTTGGCCCCTCGTGTTTAAATTACCTACACTTGCCTTAGAAACCTTCCTGTGCTTGCTGTTTAATGATGAAATATGTGTGGGCCTCATCTTGTTTTCTTTCCCAAGCATAATTCCAACTATGCAATTAAGTAACCAGACATTTAGTCATCTAACTACCCACAGGAATTGACAATAGCAAACCACTCATCATGCATTTCTTGCTTGCCCCTTCTGAAACAATGTGATACATTGACATGTACACTCCAGAAAGGACACTTTTTCTCTGGATTTGTTTTCCATCTAGTATAGAATGTCTACCATAATCCTGGCCGTCCAGCAGCTGGTCACCTAATTTTTGCAGACTCAGCCCACTCCATATTCCTTCCACATCCCTCAGTAAAATCTAGAGAACAAACTCAGTCAAAGCTCTCATTCCTGCAGAAAACAGTTTTTTGTTTTTGTTTTTGTTTTTTAGAAAACAATGTTTGTTAATACATTCAAAATCATGTGCTCCTTGCCTTGGATTCAAGGAACTGCACCAGAGGATGGGAAGCCTCCCCTTCCACCTAAATCTTTCAGCACTCCCACCAGGGCCACAGGCTTGACTGGATCCCAAGGCTTCTTCCTGCACCCTTATGTCCTCTGTACATCAGTTCAGTTCAGTCTGTCAGTCATGTCAAACTCTTTGCTGTATCATGGGGTGCAGCACGCCAGGTTTCCCTGTTCATCACCAACTCCCGGAGCTTGCTCAAACTTTTGTTCATCAAGTTGATGATGCCACCCAACAATTTCATTTTCTGTCTTCCCCTTTCCCTCCTGCCTTTAATCTTTCCCTTCATCAGGGTCTTTTCTAATGAGTCAGTTCTTCCCATCAGGTGGCCAAAGTATTGGAGATTCAGCTTCAGCATCGGTCCTTCCAATGAATATTCAGGACTGATTTCCTTTAGGATGGACTTGTTGGATATCCTTGCAGTCCAAGGGACTCTCAAGAGTCTTGTCCAACACCACAGTTCAAAAGCATCAATTCTTTGGTGCTCAGCTTTATTTATGGTCCAACTCTCACATCCACTCACGACTTCTGGTAAAACCATAGCTTTGACTCTACAGACCTTTGCTGGTAAAGTAATGTCTCTGCTTTTTAGTATGCTGTCAGGTTTTTAATAGCTTTTCTTCCAAAGAGCTAGTCTTTTTTTCACTGTAGTCACTATCTGCAGTAATTTTGGAGCCCAGGAAAATAAAGTCTGTCACTGTTTTCATTGTTTCTCCAGGTATTTGCCATGAAGTGATGGAACTGAATTCCATGATCTTTGTTTTTTGATCCGTACATACCACATCAAGACCATTCTCCAAGAAAAAGAAATGCAAAAAGGCAAAATGGTTGTCTGATGAGGACTTACAAATAACTTAGAAAAGAAGAGAAGCAAAAAGCAAAGGAGAAAAGAAAGACATACCCATCTGAATGCAGAGTTCCAAAGAATAGCAAGAATACATTAAAATTAAAAAAAAAAAAGCCTTCCTAAATTATAAGTGCAAAGAAATAGAGGAAAACATTAGAATGATAAAGAGCAGAGATCTCTTCAAGGAAATTAGAGATAGGGAAGGAATGTTTCAGGCAAAGATGGGCACAATAAAAGAGAGAAATGGTATGGACCTAACAGAAACAGAATATATTAAGAAGAGGTTGAAAGAATACATAGAAGAACTACACAAAAATGATATTAATGACCCAGATAACCACGATGGTGTGATCACTCACCTAGAGCTAGACATCCTGAAATGCGAAGTCAAATGGGCCTTCAGAAGCATCACTATGAGCAAAGCTAGTGAAGGTGATGGCATTGCAGTAGGGCTATATAAGATTCTAAAAGATGATGCTGTTAAAGTGCTGCACTCAATATGCCAGCAAATTTGGAAAACTCAGTAGTGGCCACAGGACAGGACAGGTCGTTTTCATTGCAATTCCCAAGAAAGGTGATTTCAAAGGATGTTTGACTACCACACAGTTGCACTCATCTCACATGCTACCAAAGTAATCTTCCCAAGCAAGTCTTCAACAGTACATGAACTATGAAATTCCATATAGTCAAGCTGGATTTACAAAAGGCAGCGGTACCAGAGATCAAATTGCCAATATTCGTTAGATGATAGAAAAAGCAAGAGAATTCTAGAAAAACACCTACTTCTGCTTTATTGACCATGGAAAAGCCTTTGACTGTGTGGATCACAACAAACTGTATAAAACTTACAGAGATGGGAATACCAGACCATCTTACCTGCCTTCTGAGAAATCTGTATGCAGGTCAAGAATCAACAGTTAGACCTGAACATGGAACAACAGACAGGAAAGTTGTAGGTAAATGCTGTATACTGTCACCTCACTTATTTAAATTATATGCAGAATACATCATGCCAAATGCCCAGCTGGATGAAGCACAAGCTGGAATCAAGGTTGCTGTGTGTAATATCAATAACCTCAGTGCTGAAGACACTACCCTCATGGCAAAAATTGAACAGGAAATAAAGAGCCTCTTCATGAAAGAGAAAGAGGATAGTGAAACATCTGGCTTAAACTCCACATTCAGAAAATGAAGATCATGGCATTTGGTCCCATCAATTCATGGCAAATAGATGGGGAAACAATGGAAACAGTGAGAGACTTTATTTTGGGGGGCTCCAAAATCACTGCAGATAATGACTTCAGCCATGAAATTAAAAGATGCTTGCTCATTTGAAGAAAAGCTATGACAAATCTATACATTAAAAAAAAAAGAGAGAGACATTACTTTCCTGAAAAAGTTCAATATAATCAAAGCTATGATTTTTCCAGTTGTCATGTATGGATGTGAGAGTTGGACCATAAAGAATGATGAGTGATGAAGAATTAATGGCTTTGAACTGTGGTGTTGGACAATACTCTTGAGAGTCCATTCGAGTGCAAGGAAATTAAACCAGTCAATCCTGAAGGAAATCAATCCTGAATATTCATTGGAAGGACCAATGCTGAAATTGAACCTCCAATATTTTGCCCACCTGACGTGAAGAACTGACTCATTAGAAAAGACCCTGTTACTGGGAAAGATTGAAGGCAGGAGGAGAAAAGGATGACAGAGGATAAGATGGTTGGATGGCATCACCGACTTGATGGACATGAGTTTGCCCAAACTCTAGGAGTTGGTGAAGAACAGCCAGCCCTGGCGTGCTGCAGTCCATGGGATTGCGAAGAGTCAGACATGACTGAGAGACTGAACTGAACTGAACATACCACATAGCAAATACTATTTGTAATTGGCATGTGTCTCCAGCAGGACTGGGGCTCCCTAAGGCCCCAACACTTATCCCCAGTCAAGTCTGCACCCATGCACAGAAGTCAGTGCCTAGCATTCACAAGGCATTCAGTGAGTTCTGATTGCAGGGGGATCTCCATTTGGGTAGACATAGAGGAGCAAAGGACACATTTATCCTCCTGTCTCAAACAACTCCAAAGTAGAAAAGACTAATGAAAGAGCATTGTTTTACATCAAACATCTGACAGCAGAGAATGGATTCCTGAGGCGGGGAGCAAGCAAGGTGAGTTCTACAATTGCCTCAACTCTAGAATTAGTTTCCAACACATACATGGAAGGGGTATCTAGGCAGAGACAAACAGTCTCCCCAAGAAGAGAGATTTGTGACTCTATATAGTTAGTGCCTAGTGCCGGGAGCCAGCGTGAGGAACTCCGCCCGTGGCAAAGGTCATGAGGAAGGAGACTCGGCATACGCAAAGGCAGGATCAAGCCTCAGGAGTCCCCCTGGATATTCTCGAGCATCTACCCCCAAAACCAGAGTCTGCCTACTTTACTGCTTTATGCTTTCACCTCTGACTTTACAGGTGCTGTCCCCCACCACCATCTCACTCTTTCTGAAAAGGAGTTAACTTACAGCTCCAGTTAATAAAGTTCCTGGGCATAATAGGAGTGTTTAAATCCAAACCCCTCAGATGGCTCTCTAACTTGCCTGACAAGTTTACACGGACTCCTACAGCTATGCATATAATTGTTTACAGTCTCCCAGCTGCGAGAGGCACAAGAAGCTTAAGATATTCAAATAGCTTAGAGCCTCTCGGAGAGTTAGAAACTGTCAGAATAAAACTAGTAGAAGATTTCATTGATGAGCCAGTGCTTGCTGCCAAGTTTCCACATCCCCTGTATTGCATTTTTGAAAGTGTATTAATTAATATAGTTGGTATATAGAAAAAATAAGTAGTGGCCTTGGTGCTAGCAACTTTAGATCCTTAAGGTAATAAATTATTTCCTTTGTTGTAAACCCACTGCACCTCTGCCCTATAGGAATGCAACTTTATCTAACACCTTCGGAGGATGGCGCCAAACTTTAAAATCATTACTCTTAGAGAAAATAAGTCTTATGGTTGACAAACCTTTGTCAGAGTCATAAAATGTTAATAAACCTTCTGGCCAGAAGATGATGTAAATCACCTAAACCATTTGTATATGATAAGTTTGCAGAAAAGAAACCCTGGTTTCGATAAGGATCAAAGACTGCTGACTTTGCATGATTTCACACCCCCTATTATCTTCTATGTGCAACTTATGGTATAAAAGCCCCTGTTGAAAATAAATCTACGGGCCTTGCTCCCTGAAGCTTGGTCTCCCCATGTCATTCTTTCTCTCAACCTCTGGCTGAGTCTCCATCTGGATTGCAGAGGCCCACCAAGCTTACTAATTTTTCCAGGGCTTCTAAGATCTGACCGGGGAGGCCTCAGTGTCTCCTCTCCCACGGGAGAATGGAAGGACGCCTGTGGCCTACGTAAGTGGTGCAAATTTCTTGGTTTGAAGTTTTATTGGTTTTCCACATAAACCAAGCTACTCAGCCTCTTTTCTCCACTGAATTTTCCTGCTGAGCTATCCTCATTCTATTACTCTTTATATCTCTAATTAATATTTAATTAAAGCTATTGTATCCAGTTTGCCAAAGCCGTCTCCCCTTCGAATTCCCTGGGTCAGCCAGGGCTGGACCCTGACAAGTTAGAGTTCACAGGAGAGAGCTACATACAAAGAACTGTGGGAAGGTACAGGTGGTACCCCTCCAGTTTTAAGCAGAGAGTTGACAGTACTGATCAGAATTATAGGGAACAATCCTTGAGTCTCAAATTGCACCAAGTCTAATTGTGTCCCCACCCACCAGCGTGGAAATTACTCATAATTCCCGTGAGATCACTAAGGCCCTGAAGACAATATTGCCTTGCTAGTGGGAAATCGTAAACTTGGTCTAAAGTCTAGTTTCATCTCAGCTTAAAAAACTGAACAGCATGCCTTCAAAAAATGCAATTGTTTCCAAGAAATTAACACTGTTTGCAAACAGTGAAAGGAATAATTTATAAAAATTTAAAAATATCCAGCATCTAAAGGTAAAGTGACCACATCCACAATCCAATTTAAAATTTCCATATAAATTGTGAAAGTATTTGTCCTACTTTCATCTAAATATTGTAAAGTAATTATCCTCTGATAAAGATAAATAAATAAATTTAAAAAGAAAAAATCCAGATGTGTAAGAAAGCAATAAAATATCCATAATGAGGGAAAAATCAATTAGTAAAAACACAAGTAAAATATATATTACATAATTAGCAGGGAAGGACATTAAAATGCTTGCTACATCAATAATCCTTATATTCATGAAGCTGAAGAATATTGAGTATGTTAAATAGAGACATGGAAAATAGAAATGGAAAGACTGTGGGAAAAATTAATTGTGCATAACAGAGATTTGAAGTAACTTTAAGAGTGCTAAAATATATGTAAATGGAATCCCACAGGAAGTGAAAGACAGGAGAACAGAGCAAAGAACTTCATAATTACTGGCTGAAAATTTTCCAGATAGGATGAAAAAGCTTTAAACCCATTAACACAGAAGCTCAATTAACTCAAGGACAATAAATATGAAAACTATATAAAGGCACATCATAATTCATGGTTTAAGACAATCAACCAAAGAAATGTAACCAGAAGGAAAAACAGACACAGTAGAACAAAAAATGGGGATGACAGCAGATAAGGCATATGAAACAATGCTAGCCAGAGGACAATGGCACCACATCTTAAAATGCTGAGAAAAATATAATTGACTCAGAATTCTATACCCAAGAAAAATACATGTCAAAAACAAGATAAAATACTTTCTCAGACATACAACAACTACAAGACTGCATCACCACCAACAGACCAATGTAATAAATGTTTTCTAAAAGGTCTCAAGTCAGGAGGAATTTAAGACGAAGTGAAAATCTGGATCTATAAGGGGAAAGAACAGTACCCAAAATGACAAACATGTAACATGTATTAAAAAGTAAATATACGGACTTCCTTGGTGGTCCAGTGGTTAAGGATCTACTTTGCAAGGCAAAGCATTTGCAAATGGCAAAGGTTTGTTCCTTTCCCAGAGAACTAAGATCCCACATGTCACTGAGCAACTAAGCCTGCATGTCTCAAATAGAGTTTACACGCTGCAAGTACTGAGCTTGCCATCCTAAAATAGAGAGTCTCTACCACAAGGAAGACCCTGCATGCCACACTAAGACCCAGTACAAAGAAATTATAAATAAATAAATAATTTAATAATTATCATAATTAATAATGATAGGTTGGCAAGTTAAAGATGCATACCACGGATCTTAAAGCTACTTAAAAAACATTTCACACCAGTCAGAATGGCTGCAATCCAAAGGTCACAAGCAATAAATGCTGGAGAGGGTGTGGATAAAAGGGAACCCTCTTACACTGTTGGTGGGAATGCAAACTAGTACAGCCACTATGGAGAACAGTGTGGAGATTGCTTAAAAAACTGGAAATAGAACTGCCTTATGACCCAGCAATCCCACTGCTGGACATACACACTGAGGAAACCAGAATTCAAAGAGACATATGTACCCCAATGTTTATCACAGCACTGTTTATAATAGCCAGGACATGGAAGCAACCTAGATGTCCATCAGCAGATGAATGGATAAGAAAGCTGTGGTACATATACACAATGGAGTATTACTCAGCCATTAGAAAGAATACATTTGAATCAGTTGTAATGAGGTGGATGAAACTGAACTCGATTATACAGAGTGAAGTAAGCCAGAAAGGAAAACACCAATACAGTATACTAACACATATATATGGAATTTAGAAAAATGGTAACAATAACCCTGTATGCGAGACAGCAAAAGAGACACAGATGTATAGAACAGTCTTTTGGACTCTGTGGGAGATGGTGAGGGTGGGATGATTTGGGAGAGTGGCATTGAAACATGTATAATATCATATAAGAAACAAATCACCAGTCTAGGTTCGATGCAGGATACAGGATGCTGGTGCACTGGGATGACCCAGAGAGATGGTATGGGGAGGGAAGTGGGAGGGGGGTTCAGGATTGGGAACACGTGTACACTCGTGGTGGATTCATGTTGATGTATAGCAAAACCAATACAGTATTGTAAAGTAAAATTTAAAAAAAAAAAAACAGTTACAGTTAATAAAGTGGCAAAGGATATAAAAGGGAATCATAAAAACTACTCAGTCACAAAGAAGTCAGGCATAAAAAGAGACATGGAAAGAAAGAACATGGGACAAATTAAAGATAAAGAGCAAGATGATAGAATTAAACCCAACTAGAGTTAACCCCTCAGATGTGAACCCAGACTGAAGATATAACCCAGGCCCCAGACGACAGCAAATCCCCATACACTGCACTCTGAGCAGAAACAGAGCCTGCCAGGCCCCAGAGCCCCATGTGCCTGGTCACAGAACAGCACCAAAAGTTCATATGGAACAGTAAATTAGAAGACTTCAATCATACAAAGTGCATCCTCTGTTTATAAAGAAATGGCATTAGAAATCAATGTTCACTGGACAGAAGAAGCATAAGGTGCTAGCATAGTGTGGACCTTCCCTCTTTTACAACTCTAATTCTTCTCAGGACGGAGCAGATAAATTGACAGGACTTACATCTCTTCAATACTAGACACACTTGACCTGGGATATATTTCATTTTCATAGTTCAGTCTCCTCTCTCTTCTCCTATCTTGCTCATCCTGGGCAACAGGGACTGCTCCTGTAATCCACTGCTCAATCACTACACACAAATCCGGATGATATTTGCTGAGTCTTTCACATAAACCAGTGAAAGCTTGTTTCCTCCTATTTCGCACTCTTGGCTCTTTCAACCAACCATGGCTCTTGTCCTATCTCCTGGGATCCTGGTCCTCTGTCACTTGCAGCCATGTTCCCATACACTGGGCCTCAATTACACCCAATGAAATTCCTATTCAGAGTGGCCATAATACATGCAAAAAGGGAAAGAACAGGCAGCACCTTACTCTCCTCTCTTGTTCCTTCACTAGATACATTCACTGAAAACCTGTGTAGCAAGTTTGTTACATACAAACATTCAAGTTGAAAACTTTCAAACATGTAAAAGTGCATTTGCAAGTGCAATCACATCAGTTAGTTCACAGATCTGAAACACATTGTTGTGGGCACATCCAAACAAGTGGGTGTGATTTTGTGTACTTTACTATACAGAACTGTATGGAGTACAATAGTGCAGGACTTTTAGTTCAAGCCTACGCTGTCTGAAGGAAAGCATAAATGCAGTGGCAATGTAGACAGTACCACTATTCTATTTTTAAAGGTGTGCTTAGTTGCTCAGCTGTATCTGAATTTTGCAACATATGGACTTCAGTCCACCATGCTTCTATTTCCATGGGGATTCTCCAAACAAAAATAGTGGTGTGGGTTGCCATTCCCTATCCAGGTACTGCAAGATTAAAAATGATTCTTTTATTGTTTGTGTTTGTTTTTTATGTATTATTTGTGTGAAAAGTGTCATAAAGCTATTAATCTACAGTAATATATAGCCAATTGTCTTAGTTGGCTACCTAAGTAACTTTGCTGGACTTATGAAGAAATTAGGATTTTTGAATACCCTTTTGAAATGTAACTTATTCATATACAAGGGGACTTACTGTTCTGCTAAGACCTGTGGATCCAAAAGTGAACACATCCCCTCCAGGTCCAAGGAAGTCACATTCCTGGTTAGGATTTTAGAGGAACGTGAGATCTCCATAATTCTAGCCATCTCAGTCCTTTCAAACAACCTTGATCAGGACAAACAAGTACTAAAGTAGAAAGAGTCACTGTGTTTCTACCCACTTCTAGAAAGTGTTGAAAAGTTCTCAATACTGGA
Source organism: Bubalus kerabau (assembly GCF_029407905.1). Taxonomy (NCBI): domain Eukaryota; kingdom Metazoa; phylum Chordata; class Mammalia; order Artiodactyla; family Bovidae; genus Bubalus; species Bubalus kerabau. The sequence continues at coordinate 14,102,507 of NC_073628.1, forward strand.
TTTTGTAATGGTGGTGGACTAGATGGAGAAGTGATGTGAAGAGAAATAAGGAAGGTGAGACAGGTAGGTCAGGATGTGAGGTAACAAAGGCAAGGTATTTAGAAGCTGAAGATTGAGAGAGATTTGGGACCTGAGTTGGAAAAGCAGTTTTCAAAACAAATTGGGTCATGTGGTATGTGTAATCTTCATTTCAGTCCTTAGAAGATCTCTACTGACCAGTCTGCTTCTTTTTTCTGGAGCACAGTTCAAATCCATCTAGTTATTTCTCATTGCAGCTCCTTCCTTCTGGCTCCCACACTGTGTCCAGCTGTTCAGCCTAATCCATTCAGAAAAGGTTTGTTCTTTAAGGCAGACACTGCTGGATACCTACAAAATGATCTATTCTCTGCTTCTCTTTCAAAACTGAAAATAGTTTGTTATATAGCTATGAGCTCAGTAGCTACAGGACTGCATTTCCTACCCACTTGTGCTCTTAGTCATGACTGGTGACTTTGAGATGCAAGCAGAGAGATGAGACTCTTCCCTTCCCCACCTACTTCCTAACTGTTGTCTGGATTTTAGTTGTGATGGTTGGAATTCATGAAGTTGTATTGAACAAACATGTAACCTTGGAGATGGACACCACCCAAGTTCTGGCTGGCCCACCTCCAGCTTTGTTTCAGTGGGAGAAAAAAGTCAAGTTTATCTTGCTAAAGTTATGGTTGTTTTACTTTCTTGCAATGTGTATCCAAACTTAATCCTGATACTACTATGTGTTTAATATTATATAGCCTTATTATTTTGTTGAGTTTAGTGAATATATTTATATTTTACATTTGTCTTATTTTTTACTTTATAAATTGATTCATAAACCACAAGTATACATAAATTGTATAAATGCAAAATTATGACTACAAGCAGGCTTTTCTATAGATTTTGCATTTTTGTATTTTCTTATCTTCTTTCCTTTCTTGTTTTCTCCATATTTGTACAGCCTGGGCCATGTCCTCTCTTATAGCCTCATCCATATCCATATCTGCAGGCCAAAACAAGCTGAGAGCTGTGTGGGGAGAACCAAAGAAGAATGAATTACAGGGACATGAATGAAGGGTGGTGGCCCTTGTTACTCATCATGAATGTTCTTCAGTAGGATCACATTCCCCTGCCCTTCGGTGGACCCACCACCCCCAGGTTTGCCATGACCATGGAACATACTTCGGAGAGTGGAAATTGAGTAGAAGTGAAATATCACTTCCAAATGGAAGTAGTATTTTCTGTCCCACTAGCTGGAATGCACATGTAATGACAGGAGCTTGAGCAGCCATATCAGACCAGAGGTAAGTAGCACAGGTGGAAGATGTGACAACAAAGAAGTGGGTCCCCACCTCTGTGGAGAGACCTGCACTAACATTATATGAGAGTGAATTGAAATTGTCTTGTATTTAAGACAATGTTATTTAGGGTTTGATTACAGTCGTTGTACCTGTAACCTAACACTCAGAATAACTTTTCTTTGTGTTAGCCTTGTCTTGACATTAGAGTCTGGTATAATGAGACAAGATCTACTGATATGTACTTACAAGTGAGTTAAGTGACAGGCCTGCCCTCTGGAAGCTGTGGTCTAGTGTGGATTTCAGAAACTCTAGCACGAACAAAACCACATGGCAGGGATGGCTTCAAGATGCTGTAGGAACACTTGGGAGGGGAACCTAAATCACTCCTGATCTCAGGAGGTTGCTTGCAGTAGGGGACAACACTCTATCAGTCTCCTCAAAAATAGGCCATGATGCTGTTTCATCTAAAAGTGATGTATTTCAAATTCCTTCAAGAGTGTTTTCCCTTATGATCCAGTGCTTAAGATATAGGTTTGAGACCTGGTTTGGGAAGATTGCAAATGCCCCAGGGCAACTAAACCGGCGGGCCACCACTACTGAGCCTGAGTGCCCTAGAGTTGTGACCTACATCAAGAGAAGCACAGGATTGAAAAGCCAGTGCACTGGAATTACAGAGTAGCCCCTGCTTGCTGCAAATAGAGAAGTTCTGAGCAGCAATGAAGACCTAGTGCAGCCAAAATTAAAAAAAAAAAAAGTCTCCCAGAGAAACCATGATGTCTCAGGGGAAGCAGGACATGAAAAAGGATGAAAGTAGTCTGGGTCTGATTTCATGGAGAGGTACGCTACAGTCTGTTTTCACAGGGAACTGGGGACATAAGTTGTGCCTCAAATGTGCTCCAACTGAGTGCTAGGGAGCTGGGATTTCACTCTCCCATTAGCGCCTCCCTCTCATCCTTCAACTAACACCCAGCTTATGTCTCCAAGCCCTTGTATTAGATCCTCCAAAGACAAACCAAAGGTGACACTAGAAGCAAAAGACACCAAAGCTCAGGAAAATGTAACCTCAGATAATGTCTAGATTTCTGCACCCAGTTTGCCACCTCCAGCATTATATCTGGAATCTTGTGAATCTAAAGAACCCCATGGGTCTCGACGGGTAACCTTTTTTTTTAATTTAACTTTTAATTTATATAGGCATATAGTTGATATACAGTATTTTATTAATATTAGTTGTATGGGAAATTAATTAGCTTATACATACACATGTATCCATTCTTTCTTAGATTTTTTTGCATACAGGATATAATGGACTATTGAGCAGAATTCTTGTGCTGTACAGTAGGTCTTTGTTGATTATTTATTAAATATAATAGTATACATATATTAATCTCAAACTCTCAATTTATCCCTTTCCCATCTTTCCACTTTGGAAACTATAATTATTATTCTCAAACTCTCAATTTATCCCTCTCCCATCTTTCCACTTTGGAAACTATAATTATTCTTCTGATGGAGGTAAGAGTCTAGGCACTTTTTGGATCAGAGTCTGTGCTTGTGAGAGTGCAGTGGCCAGGGAAAGCAAGCCTGAGAGAGACTCATTTGAGATGATGCTAAATTCTGAGAAGGACCCGTCCATGTAAAAAGCTGGGAGAAAAACATTCCAGATGTGGGAAGTAGCCCCTGCTAAAGACCAAGGTATCCAAGCTTAATAAATGCTACCCTTCCACTGCCAATCTTCCTTCCATGCTTGGAACTTGGCCTACAGTTCAACCACCATGACCTCATCCCATGCTTCACTTGTGAGTTAGCAGCAGTGAGCAATGTCAGCCTTCCCAAGAAGGGAGAACCTGGGGCTATCATGAGGCTGAATATGCTCTGGACTCAGGGACGTGTCCACAAACTGCTTATCACAAGGAGCATCAGGTGCCAGGAGAACCATCAATGCCTCTGGCTATCTCCATGTACTTGTTCTCAGGAGTAGAAACGCCAAGGAACTGATGGAGCAAAGAAACAAGTAATGACTCTTGTTTCATCTTGCCCCCATGTGATTCCCACGGCCCTTTAATTACACTGCTCTCTGCACAAAAACTCTTTCCTCTTTTGTTTCCTCAAAGGTGGCTTGTGAATTATATCAGCACCTGACTGTGAAGCTTGGTGGCTGGAACTCAACTCACAATCAGCTGGGGCCCAGAGATGTCCAGCCTTGTCCTGTGTTTGTGTCCATTTTCTCCAATCAGATTCATAAAGCAAAGTCCCTATAAAACATAAGGGTGATTGTAAGTCTCTCAAAGCCTTTGAATCTCCAAGGTCTATTTTGAGCATGAAAGAGGGAACACATCCCCTGCATCCAGGCTAGTCTCAGACCTCAGAGTCCCTCAGCCAGGGGTTCCCTGAGGAAACATAAGACACTTATCTAAGTTGCCAGAAGGTTGAGAAGAGAATGCTTCTCGCTGTGAATGCAGGTTCCTGTTGTCCAGTCACCCAAGGGTCTGTGTTGTCTGAATAAGGAGCAAGAGCTCTGGGGATTCTGAGTTGGGAGTGAGTCAGTCACCACCTGCACGACTGCCTCCTGGGGTCACTACAGCTGGGGCTCCCCCACTGTGCCTGCAACCCAGAAGAAACAGCCCTGAATATTGTTTTCCTGCTGCTACATGGAGGCAGGTCTGCTGATAAAATCAGAACCAGACTTGAGGGGCAAATGGAAAGGAACTTCCACTCTGGTGTTTGCAGACATCTGAGAGCTACCCAGCAGTGGATGCAATTGAGCTTTCTCTCATCTTTCCCTTCCTGGAAGTCTCCTAGCCCGGAAACCAGAGTTCCTGGGTCCCAAGTCTTCACTAACTTACCTGTAGCCTTAAGGTGAATCATACAACCCAGGGTCCAGTTTCCCATCTCTTGGATGAGGGAGACTGGACTTGCTCCAGAACACTTGTTCCAGACTAAAGCTCAGTGCCAATCAGTGAACAAGTGGCTCAGAGGTGCCTGTTGCTGAGGAAGCTGAGGCTGCCTCTGGTGGGCAGGGGGCTGTAACTGTCTGGTGATGTTCATGGGTCCTGGGTTCAGGACTGGGAGTGGTAGACCCCTTGGCACACAGCTGCTGTAACACCGAGGACTTAGAGGTCTTGCCCACTGGAACGTACCATCATTTGGGTTCTGTGGGATGAGATCAGGTAGTTATAAGTCAGAAGTTACCAATGGGGAGGTTTGTAGACTCCTCAGCAGAAACCTAAATTAGGCTGATGAATCATCTCTCCTAGGAAACTCTGGGAACTAGATATATCAGGACTCTTGGACAAATTTTGTGGTATTTTAAATACTATTTAAAGTAGGTCATCTTTTGGATAACCTGCCATTTGCTCTCTGGCTTGGGATGATACCCACAGTTAGAGTGGAATCAAAGGGCCCCTGGGGGAGGCTGTCCCTCTCCCTGTGACTCATTAGCAGTGAGTACAGCTCTCACCCCTCCTCATCTGGAGCAGAAATTCCAGCAGGAAGGACGTGACCTCCAAGTTTAACCGGAAGACTCAGGTAGGTCTGGCCCTCAGGTAGGCACTATACTTTTCCCAGTGCTTCTTCCTTCCCTCCTGGGTCCTGTGCAAGCTTCCCACCTCCTGGTTCCTGAGTTCTGAATTCGTCCTCCCTTCTCTTGCAGATATCTATACTGTCCCATTTGTGGCTCCATCCCTGCCCAGGCCCTCCCTCACCCACAGATGGCACTAAAGAAGGGAAAACCAAGGAGGGGTCTGCCCAGTTCATTATTTCTAAAAATATCTGCATTCCTTCTGCTTCCAGACCCTGTCCTGAATCATCAAGATCTACAGCTAGATGACTCAGCTTAGCAGGGTAATGGAGATGAAGATGGGAGACGGGGGTGGTAAGGGTATCAGGTGTGGGGGAAGGTTTTCATATGACAAGAGATGAGTTGGAGTAAGGAGCATGTTGTCCTCCAACCACTCATTCATTGGAGACCTGCCAGAATCTGCTATCTTGGGCTCCTCAGGGTATCACTAAGACAGAAACTTCAAAATGGACTTTCTATAAACTTCTTACTGCAAAACAATTTTAAATATAACAAATATAAGAAAGAAGTGTCATAAACCCTACATTTCATCATTTGGCATCAATAACTACAAAACTAACCTCTTAGTCCCACAGGTTGTCATAGACTGGAGACTATGCAACATTAAGGTGATGGCCAATTGAGTTCCCAGCAAAAACATTCTTTACTTGCATCAAGTCTTTCTATTCTTGCTATGTTCTCACATGTGGTGAGGAAAGGGAAGGAGGAAGAGGGGGAATAAGAGAGAAAAAGAGGGAGAGTTAATCCCATCATGAGAGACCACCATAAAAACCCCGTGTCAACCTGGGTACCTCCCAAAGACCCTAATTCCTAATAATATATCATTGGGAGTTAAGGGCAGACACAATTCAATCCATAGCAGCTATGCAGATCTGTTTTTAAAGCAAGACAGACCCTCATTTCATTCTCTCTTTTACTCCTTATTCATTTTTCCTGAAGTATTTAAGGATGAGATGAACATTTCACAAAATGTACATAATGAGTATTTGGGGTAAAATGATAGGATGTGAAAAAAATGCTCTTTTGCTCCCCAAAAAATGAACATTTAATGTCCAGTCTATGTGCAAATTTCCTTGATTCTCAAAAAGCAGATGCCTTTTCACAGTTTATTGAGAGAATGTTCTCTTATGTTTCACTAGGTTGTTCTCCTTTAAGATGAAATAACTGTTCCTCTCCCAATTTTAATGCCATTTATTTGTTCAGAAACTGGGAGTAAGCAGGGTGGTTTGTCTTACAGAATGTCCCACTATTGGGTTTAGGGGAGGAGTCCACAATACCAGCACAGTGGTTCAGGACCAGTACCAGTCCTTGGTTATTAGGAACTAGATCTCCACAGAAGGAGGTGAGCTGCAGGCCAGTGAGTGAGGCTTCATCTGTATTATAGCTGCTCCCTATCACTCTCTCGTCACCCCCAGAAGGGACAGTCTAGCTTGTCTTCCTGGAACTGTTTGTAATTACATAACCTATGCTTAATAGAAACAAAGATAGCTTAAATATTGATGATTATTTTCCTTTCTCAGTGCTCAGAATGGTGAGTTGGTGCCCTAGCAATCTATCACAGTGACAAATTAGATGTTGCTTATTAACATTTGGACACATTCGGCCAACTTAAAATTAAATATTAAAAAACTAAGATCATGTGATCCAGCCCCATCCTTCATGGCAAATAGAAGGAGAAAATGTGGAAGCAGTGACAGATTTCTTCATCTTAGCCTCTAAAACCACTGTGGATGGTGACTGCAGCCATGAAATCAGAAGGCGTTTGCTTCTTGGGAGGAAAGCTATGAGAACCATAAACACTGAGAAGCAGAAACATCATTCTGCCCAACAAACTGGTAGATGTTTGCCCTTTTCATTTGGATTCCTAGACTTTCCGTCTAGCTCCCATTGGTCTTTGAAGTCCCTCGGGTTTCTGGTCCTTCAAGCCTGAAATCAGCCATCTCTTTAAGAATCCATGGATCGGGGGTGGTCCTAAAGTGGTGGAGGATTAGGACAGGGAGACCACTTTCTCCCAAAAAAATTCATCAAAATAACATTTGAACACTGAGTAAATTCCACAAAACACCTTCTGAACGCTGGCAGAGGACATCAGGCACCCAGAAAAGCAGCCCATTGTCTTCGAAAGGAGGTAGGAAAAAAATATAAAAGAGAGACAAAAGAGTTAGGGATGGAGCTCCATCCCAGGAAGGGAATCTTAAAAAAGAGACAAGTTTCCAAACACCAGGAAACACTCTCACTGCAGAGTCTGTGGCTAGCCTTGGAACCACAGAGGGCAACATAACCAGGAGGAATAATAAATAAATAATTAAAACCCACAGATTACGTGCCCAGTGGTAACTCCCCCAGTGGAGAAGCAGCACAGATGCCTGCATCCATCACTAGCAAGCGGGGGCTGGGCAGGGAGGCGCGGGCTACATTGCCTAGCATAAGGACTGGGCCTGAATGCCCCGAGGGCAATCTGAGGGAACTAGCTTGGGCTAGCAAACCAGACTGTGGGATAGCTACCAGGCTAAAAGCCCTAATCTAAGACACCGCCAGGTCTGCTCACAGAACAAAGGACTGAGCAGAGCTAGCCGGCTGCAGACCGGCCATCCCCCTCCAGTGACAGGCAGATGAGGGCAGCCAGAGCCAGAAGAGGGCAATCCAGGCCCCAGAGAGGCATCATCTACCAAACTTCAAGCAGGCTTCGTTGCTAACCAAGACTTATTGGGATTCTGGACAGTCAACATCCACCTGAGAAGGTGCGCCGGTTGTACACCCAGAAAACCAAGTGGCAGGGAGGGGGGAGGTGATAAGTCACAGCAACCACGCTTGTCAAACACCTGGTCACCTGAGCTGCTCAGACCTGGGAAGGGCAAAAAACGCAGGCCCAACCAAGTCTTCACCTCTGAGGACTACCCGAGTGCCTGAACCTGAGCAGCTTAGACCTGGGAAGAGCATACAACCCAGGGCCAGCCTCAGACAGTTCCCGGCAAAGCAACCTAGAGCCTAAGCAGTGACAGGGAAAGCACACACGCCATGAGCGGGGGCAAACCAAGTGTGGCCAACACACTACGAGCACATGCAAGTGTTATTTGTTTGCAGCATCCCTCCCTCCACACAGCACGACTGAACAAGTGAGCCTAAAAAGTGTCCACCACCACCCGCTTGTGTCAGACCGGAGATCAGACACTGAAGAGACCAGCAAACAGAAGAAGCCAAAACAGAGGGAACCTTCTTGGAAGTGACAGGTGAAATAGATTACAACTGTGTAGTTAATACCGACTACATAGGAAGGGGCCTATAGATCTTGAGATATATAAGATGGATCAAGGAACTATCCAAAAATGAACTGACCCCACACTGCCCACAAAAAGACCAGAGAAAGTCCTTGATATATTTTTACTATAATTCTTTAATTCTGTTTTATTTTTTTTTATTTTTAAGTCCTCTATTACTCCTTTACTTTGTTTTACTTCTTTTCATTTTTATAACCACTGGTTCCAAATAGGAGAAGGAGTACGTCAAGGCTGTATATTATCACCCTGCTTATTTAACTTATATGCAGAGTACATCATGAGAAATGCTGGGCTGGAAGAAACACAAGCTGGAATCAAGATTGCCAGGAGAAATATCAATAACCTCAGATATGCAGATGACACCACCCTTATGGCAGAAAGTGAAGAGGAACTCAAAAGCCTCTTGATGAAAGTGAAAGTGGAGAGTGAAGAAGTTGGCTTAAAGCTCAACTTTCAGAAAACGAAGATCATGGCAACTGGCCCCATCACTTCATGGGAAATAGATGGGGAAACAGTGGAAACAGTGTCAGACTTTATTTTTTGGGCTTCAAAATCACTGCAGATGGTGACTGCAGCCATGAAATTAAAAGACGCTTACTCCTTGGAAGGAAAGTTATGACCAACCTAGAGAGCATATTCAAAAGCAGACACAATACTTTGCCAACAAAGGTCCGTCTAGTCAAGGCTATGGTTTTTCCAGTGGTCATGTATGGATGTGAGAGTTGGACTGTGAAGAAGGCTGATCACCGAAGAACTGATGCTTTTGAACTGTGGTGTTGGAGAAGACTCTTGAGAGTCCCTTTGACTGCAAGGAGATCCAGCCAGTCCATTCTAAAGGAGATCAGCCCTGGGATTTCTTTGAAGGGAATGATGCTAAAGCTGAAACTCCAGTACTTTGTCCACCTCATGCGAAGAGTTGACTCATTGGAAAAGACTCTGATGCTGGGAGGGATTGGGGGCAGGAGGAGAAGGGGACGACAGAGGATGAGATGGCTGGATGGCATCACTGACTCGATGGACGTGAATCTGAGTGAATCCCGGGAGTTGGTGATGGACAAGGAGGCCTAGTGTGCTGCAATTCATGGGGTCGCGAAGAGTCGGACATGACTGAGCGACTGAACTGAACTGAACTGATTACTTTGGAAAAAAAAAAGAGAGAGAGAGAGAAAGAGACCATATTTTTTAAGCAAACTTCATATATATATATATATAAAATAATTTTTCTGACTGTTTTTTTTTTCCTTTAATATTGTATTTTTGAAAATCCAACCTCTACTCTAGATTTTTAATCTTTGCTTTTTGGTATTTGTTGTCAATTTGGAACATTTAAGAACCCAATCTTCAGTAACCATTTTTACTTGGGAGTGAGATTACTGGCTTGACTACTCGCTCCCTTTTTGGACTCTCCTTTTTCTCCACCAGGTCGCCTCTATCTCCTCCCTCCTCCTTCTCTTCTCTACCCAACTCTGTGAATCTCTTTGTGTATTCCAGGCTGTGGAGGACACTTAGGGAACTGATTACTGGCTGGATCTGTGTCTCTCCTTTTGATTCCCCCCTTTATCCTCCTGGCCACCTCTGTCTCCTTCCTCCCTCTCCTATTCTCTGTATAACTTTATGAACATCTCTGAGCAGTCCAGACTGTGGAGCGCACAGAAGGAAGTGATTACCGGCTAGCGTGCTCTCTCCTCTTTTGATTCCAAATCATCTCAATCGGGTCACATTTAACTCCCTCTTCCCTCTTCCCTTCTCCATGTAACTCTGTGAACCTCTCTGGGTGTTCCTCACTGTGGAGAAACTTTTAGTCTTTAACCTAGATGTTTTATCAACAGTGCTGTATAGATGGAGAAGTCTTTAGGCTACTGTAAAAATAAGATGAAAAACCAGAAGCAGGAGCTGCTGCTGCTGCTGCTGCTGCTGCTGTTAAGTCGCTTCAGTCGTATTCAACTCTGTGCAACCCCATAGATGGCAGCCCACCAGGTTCCCTGTCCCTGGGATTCTCCAGGTAAGAACACTGGAGTGGGTTGCCATTTCCTTCTCCAATGCATGAAAGTGAAAAGTGAAAGTGAAGTTGCTCAGTCATATCTGACTCCTAGCGACCCCATGGACTGCAGCCTACCAAGCCCCTCCATCCATGGGATTTTCCAGGCAAGAGTACTGGAGTGGGTTGCCATTGCCTTCTCCGAGAAGCAGGAGGCTTAAGTTCAAATCCTGAGAACACCAGAGAACTCCTGACTCCAGGGAACATTAATCAACAGGAGCTCATCAAACGCCTCCATACCTACACTGAAACCAAGCACCACACAAGGGCGAACAAGTTCCAGAGCAAGACATACCATGCAAATTCTCCAGCAACACAGGAACATAGCCTTGAGCTTCAATATACAGGCTGCCCAAAGTCACTCCAAACCCATTGACATCTCATAACTCATGACTGGACACTTCACTGCACTTCAGAGAGAAGAAATCCAGCTCTACCCACAAGAACACAAGCTTCCCTAACCAGGAAACCTTGACAAGCCACCTGTCCAACCCCACCCACAGTGAGGAAACTCCACAATCAAGAGAACTCCACAAACTGCCAAAATACAGAAAGATCACCCCAAAAACAGCAATATAAACAAGATGAAGAGACAGAGGAATACCCAGAAGGTAAAGGAATAGATAAATGCCCACCAAACCAAACAAAAGAGGAAGAGATAGGGAATCAACCTGATAAAGAATTCCAAATAATGATAGTGAAAATGATTCAAATCTTGAAAACAAAATGGAATCACAGATAAATAGCCTAGAGACAAGGACTGAGAAGATGCAAGAAAGGTTTAACAAGGACATAGAAGAAATAAAAAAGTCAATATATAATGAATAATGCAATAAATGAGATCAAAAACACTTTTGAGGGAACAAATAGTAGAATAATGGAGGCAGAAGATAGGATTAGTGAGGTAGAAGATAGAAGGGTAGAAATAAATGAATCAGAGAGGAAAAAAGAAAAATGAACTAAAAGAAATGAGGACAATCTCAGAGACTTCTATGGCAATGTTAAATGCCCCAACATTCAAAGCATAGGAATCCCAGAAGAAGAAGACAAAAAGAAAGACCATGAGAAAATACTTGAGGAAATAATAGTTGAAAACTTCCCTAAACTGGGGAAGGAAATAATCACTCAAGTCCAAGAAACCCAGTGAGTCCCAAACAGGATAAACACAAGACAAAACACCCCAAGACACATATTAATCAAATTAACAAAGATCAAACACAAAGAACAAATATTAAAAGCAGCAAAGGAAAAACAACAAATAACACACCAAGGGAATTCCCATAAGGATAACAGCTAATCTTTCAATAGAAACTCTTCAGACCAGGAGGGAATGGCAGGACATACTAAAAGTGATGAAAGAAAATAACCTACAGCCCAGATTACTGTACCCAGATAGGAACTCATTCAAATATGAAGGAGAAATTCTATGAAGCAAAAGCTGAGAGAATTCAGCACCACCAAACCAGCTCTCCAACAAATTCTAAAGGATACTCTCTAGTAGGAAACACAAAAAGGGTGTATAAACTCTAACCCAAAACAATAAAGTAAATGGCAATGGGATCATACTTATCAATAATTACCTTAAACTTAATGGGTTGAATGTGCCAAACAAAAGACAAAGACTGGCTGAATGGATACAAAAACAAGACCCCTATATATGTTGTCTACAAGAGACCCACCTCAAAACAAGGGACACATACAGACTGAAAGTGAAGGGGTGGGAAAAGTTATTGCACACAAATAGAGACCAAAAGAAAGCAGGAGTAGCAATACTCATATCAGATAAAATAGACTTTAAAACAAAGGCTGTGAAAAGAGACAAAGAAGGGCACTACATAATGGCAACCCACTCCAATTCTCTTGCCTGGAAAATCCCATGGACAAAGGAGCCTGGTAGGCTACAGTCCATGGGGTCGCAAAGAGTCAGACACAATAGAGTGACTTAACTTTCACTTTCACATAATGATCAAAGGATCAATCCAAGAAGATATAACAATTATAAATATAAATGCACCCAACATAGGAGCATCGCAATATGTAAGACAAATGCTAACAAGAATGACAGGGGAAATTAACAATAACACAATAATAGTGGGAGACTTTAATACCCCACTCACACCTATGGATAGATCAACTAAACAGAAAATTAACAAGGAAACACAAACTTTAAATGATACAATAGACCAGGTCTAATTGATATCTATAGGACATTTCACCACAAAACAATGAATTTCACATTTTTCTCAAGTGCACATGGAACCTTCTCCAAGATAGATCACATCCTGGGCCATAAATCTAGCCTTGGTAAATTCAAAAAATTGAAATCATTCCAGGCATCTTTTCTGACCACAATGCAGTAAGATTAAATCTCAATTACAGTAGGAAAATTATTAGAAATTCCAACATATGGAGGCTGAACAACACGCTGCTGAATAACCAACAAATCACAGAAGAAATCAGAAAAGAAATAAAAATATGCATAGAAACAAACGAAAATGAAAACACAACAACCCAAACCCTGTGGCACACTGTAAAAGCAGTGCTAAGGGGAAGGTTCATAGCAATACAGAAACAAGAAACAAGAAAAAAGTCAAATACATAACCTAACTCTACACCTAAAGCAACTAGAAAGGAAGAAGTGAAGAACCCCAGGGTTAGTAGAAAGAAAGAAATCTTCAAAATGCAGGCAGAAATAAATGCAAAAGAAACAAAAGAGACCATAGCAAAAATCAACAAAGCTAAAAGATGGTTCTTTGAAAGGATAAATAAAATTGACAAACCATTAGCCAGACTCATCAAGAAACAAAGGGAGAAAAATCAAATCAATAAAATTAGAAACAAAAATGGAGAGATTACAACAGAAAACACAGAAATACAAAGAATCATAAGAGACTACTATCAGCAATTATATGCCAATAAATTGGACAACTTGGAAGATATGGACAAATTCTTAGAAAAGTACAACTTTCCAAAACTGAACCAGGAAGAAATAGAAAACCTTAACAGGCCCATCACAAGCACAGAAATTGAAACTGTAATTAAAAATCTTTCAGCAAACAAAAGCCCAGGTCCAGATGGCTTCAAAGCTGAATTCTACCAAAAATTTGGAGAAGAGCTAACACCTATACTACTCAAACTCTTCCAGAAAATTGCATAGGAAGGTAAAGCTACAAACTCATTCTATGAGGCCACCATCACTCTAATACCAACACCTGAAAAAATTGCCACAAAAAAAGAAAACTACAGGTCAATATCACTGTTGAACATACATGCAAAAATCCCTAACAAAATTCTAGCAATCAGAATCCAACAACATACATCATGACTAAGTGGGCTTTATTCCAGGGATTCAGGGATTCTTCAATATCCACAAATCAGTCAATGTAATACACTACATTAACAAATTGAAAAATAAAAGCCATACGATTATCTCAATCTATGCAGAGAAAGCTTTTGTCAAAATTCAACATCCATTTATGATAAAAACCCTCCAGAATGCAGGAATATAAGGAACGTTCCTCAACATAATAAAAGCTATATATGACAAACCCACAGCAAACATTATCCTCAATGGTGAAAAATTGAAAGCATTTCCTCTAAAGTCAGGAACAAGACAAGGGTGCCTATTTTCACCACCACTATTCAACATAGTTTTGGAAGTTTTGGCCAGAGCAATCAGAGCGGAAAAAGAAATAAAAGGTATTCAACATAGTTTTGGAACTTTTGGCCAGAGCAATCAGAGCGGAAAAAGAAATAAAAGGAATCCAGATTGGAGAATAAGAAGTAATACCCTCACTGTTTGCAGATGACATGATCCTCCACATATAAAACCCTAAAGACTCCACCAGAAAATTACTAGAGCTAATCAATGAATATAGTAAAGTTTCAGGATATAAAATCAACACACAGAAATCCCTTGCATTCCTATACACTAATAATGAGAAAACAGAAAAAGAAATTAAGAAAGCAATTCCATTCACCATTGCAACAAAAAGAAAAAAATACTTAGGACTATATCTACCTAAAGAAACAAAAGACCTATATATAGAAAAATATAAAACACTGGTGAAAGTAATCAAAGAGGACACTAATAGATGGAGAAATATACCATGTTAGTGGATCAGAAGAATCAATATAGTGAAAATGATTATACTACCCTAAGCAATCTATAGATTCAATGCAATCCCTGTCAAGCTACCAACTGTATTTTTCACATAACTGAACAAATAATTTCACAATTTGTCTGGACATATAAAAAACCTCGAGTAGCCAAAGCAATCATGAGAAAGAAGAATGGAACTGGAGGAATCAATCTGCCTGACTTCAGGCTCTACTACAAAGCCACAGTCATCAAGAGAGTATGGTACTGGCACAAAGACAGAAATATAAATCAATGGAACAAAATAGAAAGTGCAGAGATAAATCCATGCACATATGGACACCTTACTTTGACAAAGGAGGCAAGAATATACAATGGAGAAAAGACAATCTCTTTAACAAGTGGTGCTGGGAAAACTGGCCAACTACTTGTAAAAGAATGAAACTAGACCACTTTCTTACACCATACACAAAAATAAACTCAAAATGGATTAAAGATCTAAATGTAAGACCAGAAACTATAAAATTCCTAGAGGAGAACATAGACAAAACACTCTCTGACATAAATCACAGCAGGATCCTCTATGACCCACCTCCCAGAATATTGGAAATAAAAGGAAAAATAAACAAATGAGATCTAATTAAAATTAAAAGCTTCTGCACAACAAAGGAAGCTATAAGCCAGGTGAAAAGACAGCCCTCAGAATCGGAGAAAATAATAGCAAGTGAAGCAACTGTCAAAGAATTAATCTCAAAAATATACAAGCAACTCTTACAGTTCAATTCCAGAAAAATGAATGACCCAATCAAAAAAATGGGCCAAAGAACTAAACAGACATTTCTCCAAAGAAGACATACAGATGGCTAACAAACACATGAAAAGATGCTCAACATCACTCATTGTCAGAGAAATACAAGTCAAAACGACAATGAGGTACTATTTCAGGCCAGCCAGAATGACTGCTATCCAAATGTCTACAATCAATAAATACTGGAGAGGGTGTGGAGAAAAGGGAACCCTCTTACACTGCTGGTGGGAATGCAAACCAGTACAGCCACTATGGAGAACATGTGGAGACTCCTTTAAAAATTTGGAAATAGAACTGCCATATGACCCAGCACCCACTGCTGGGCATACACACCGAGGAACCCAGAATTGAAAGAGACACATGTACCCCAATGTTCATCCCAGCACTGTTTATAATAACCACGACATGGAAGCAACCTAGATGTCCATCAGCAGACGAATGGATAAGAAAGCTGTGGCACATATACACAATGGAGTATTACTCAGCCATTAAAAAGAACACATTTGAATCAGCTCTAATGAGGTGGATGAAACTAAAGCCTATTATACAGAGTGAAGTAAGCCAGAAAGAAAAACACCAATATAGTACACTAACGAATATATATGGAATTTAGAAAGATGGTAATGATAAACCTATATGCGAGACAGCAAAAGAGACACAGATGTATAGAACAGTTTGGACTCTGTGGGAGATGGTGAGGGTGGGATGATTTGGGAGAATGGCATTGAAATATGTATAATATCATATGAGAAATGAATCACCAGTCCAGGTTCGATGCATGATACAGGATGCTCGGGGCTGGTGCACTGGGGTGACCCAGAGGGATGGTATGGGGAGAGAGGTAGGAGCAGGGTTCAGGATGGGGAACACTTGTACACCCATGGCGGATTTATGTTGATGTATGGCAAAACCAATACAATATTGTAAAGTTAAATAAAATAAAATTAAAAAAAATAAGAAAAAGCAAAACCAATACAATATTGTAAAGTTAAAAAATAAAATAAAAAATAAAAAGAAAGCATCACTATGAACAATGCTATTGGAGGTGATGGAATTCCAGTTGAGCTGTTTCAAATCCTGAGAGATGATGCTGTGAAAGTGCTGCACTCTATATGCCAGCAAATTTGGAAAACTTAGCAGTGGCCACAGGACTAGAAAAGGTCAGTTTCATTCCAATCCCAAAGAAAGGCAATGCCAAAGAATGCTCAAACTACCTCACAATTGCACTCATCTCACATGCTAGTAAAGTAATGCTCAAAAATCTCCAAGCCAGGCTTCAACAATACGTGAACCGTGAACTTCCAGATGTTCAAGCTGGTTTTAGAAAAGGCAGAGGAACCAGAGATCATGTTGCCAACATCCAATGGATTATCGAAACAGCAAGAGCATTCCAGAAGTCACCTACTTCTGCTTTACTGACTATGCCAAAGCTTTTGACTGTGTGGATCACAATAAAATGTGGAAAATTCTGAAAGGGATGGGAATACCAGACACCCTGACCTGCCTCTTGTGAAACCTGTATGTAGGTCAGGAAGCAACAGTTAGAACTGGACATGGAACAAAAGATTGTTTCCAAATAGGAAAGGAGTATGTCAAGGCTGTATATTGTCGCCCTGCATATTTAACTTATATGCAGAGTACATCATGAAAATGCTGGGCTAGAGGAAGCACAGGCTGGAATCAAGATTGCCGGGAGAAATATCAATAACCTTAGATATGCAGATGATAGCACCCTTATGGCAGAAAGTGAAGAAGAACGAAAGAACCTCTTAATGAAGGTGAAAGAGGAGTGTGAAAAAGTGAGGGAGAGGGTGGGATGATTTGGGAAAATGGCATTGAAACATGTATAATATCATATATGAAACGAGTCACCAGTCCAGGTTCGATGCATGATACTGGATGCTTAGGGCTGGTGCACTGGGACGACCCAGAGGGATGGTATGGGGAGGGAGGAGGGAGGAGGGTTCAGGATAGGGAACACATGTATACCTGTGGCGGATTCATTTTGATATATGGCAAAGCCAATACAATATTGTAAAGTTAAAAAATAAAATAAAATTTAAAAAGCTCAACGTTTAGAAAACTATGATCAAAGCATCTGGTCCCATCACTTCATGGCAAATAGATGGGGTAATAGTGAAGACAGTGGTTGACTTTATTTTTCTGGGCTCCAAAATCACTGCAGATGGTGATTGCAAACTTGAAATTAAAAGATGCTTACACCTTGGAAGGAAAGTTGTGACCAACCTAGACAGCATATTGAAAAGCAGAGACATTACTATGTCAACAAAGGTCCATGTAGTCAAGGCTTTGGTTTTTCCAGTGGTCATGTATGAATGTGAGAGTTGGACTATAAAGAAAGCTGAGCCCTGAAGATTTTATGCTTTTGAAGTGTGGTGTTAGAGAAGACTCTTGAGTGTCCTTGGACTGCCAGGAGATCCAACCAGTCCATCCTAAAGAAGATCAGTCCTGGGTGTTCTTTGGAAGGACTGATGTTGAAGCTGAAGCTCCAAAACTTTGGCTACCTGATGCGAAGAGCTGACTCATTTGAAAAGACCCTGATGCTGGGAAAGATTGAGGGCAGGAGGAGAAGGGGATGACAGAGGATGAGATGGTCGGATGACATCACCGACTCAATGGACATGAGTTTGTGTGGATTCCGGGAGTTGGTGATGGGCAGGGAGGCCTGGCATGCTGCATTTCATGGGCTCACAAAGAGTTGGTCATGACTGAGTGACTGAACTGACCTGAAGTTGTTGAATAGAGTTTCAGATTTCTTTCCTGTTTTTCTTTTGATTTTCTTTGGTTTTGTTTTGGATGAGGAGTATTTTTGTTTTTCCTTAGATTATATTCCACTCTGAATGTAGAGTCATAATTCTGAATTTTAAAGCCACTTAAGTAATGTGTTCTTATGGGCAGCTAGTCCTCAACTTGATACAATTAGATTTATCAGTTTTGTTCTCTATTTGTTTAGTTCACTTCAGTCACTCAGTTGTGTCCATCTCTTTGCTATGCCTCGGACTGCAGCTTGCCAGGCTTCCCTATGCATCACCAACTCCCGGAGCTTGCTCAAGCTCATGTCCATCGACTTGGTGATGCCATCCAACCATCTCATCCTCTGTCTTCCCATTCTCCTCCTGCCTTCAATCTCTCCTAATATCAGTATCTTTTCCAATGAGTCAGCTCTTCCCATCAGGTGGGCAAATAATTGGAGCTTCAGCATCAGTACTTTCAGTGAATATTCAGGACTGATTTCCTTTAGGGTGGACTGGTTTGATCTCCTTGCAGTCCAAGGGATTCTCAAGAGTCTTCTCCACCGCCATAGTTCAAAGGGAATATATGTGTGTCATTTGTCAGTGACATCATATTCCCCCTGTTGGGATTTAACAACCAAAACTGAATTTAAACAATATGCAAAAATGAGGATTAAGTCACAGTACCTCATCTACATACACCTGGCAACAGGAGATGCTCCTGTTTTATTCAAGGGACAGGCATGGATAGATCTCATGCAGGAATAGGCCCTTGAAGTCCTGGATGAGTCATTAAACACGATTGTCTTTACTTTGGCTGCCACAGCTGTTTTGTCTTTTTTGATTGGGAAGACATTAAAAAAATTTTTTTTTGTATGTTTGGTTTGGCAGACAAAATTTTTCATGGCATAGACCCTATGGGGAAATTATATCAGAAATATATCCATTTATCTTCAGCACTTAAATTCATTGGTTTGTATGTCCCTGATGATCTTTCTTTATAAGTAGAAAGGAAACACACATTTTCAGTATGCATTCAGTCACTTTGTAAATCAACCGACATGAATTAAATTCCTTTCTGTCCACACTGCACTCCCAACTCTAGGCCAGAAATAAAAACTTACAGAGACTGAAGGCTGATTCCAGCACATCACTGTGGAGATTTGGTTCCTAATGTCTTTTCAGGAAAAAAAAAATTAGTTGCTAACACTAAAATCAGTAGATTGTACATAAATATCCAAACTTGTGACTTCTCTTGAAAGCATGGCCAACTGGCCTGCTTTCCAGCATGGTTGAAGTCGAGGAAAGGCTGCTCCCAGTGGTAAGGCCTGTGCTGCCCAGGGCCCAACATGGCAACCTAGTCCTAGTATCATTTCTTTTGCCTCCTGGGGCCAAGAGTTTGTGAGAGCTAGACTGCTAGCACTCTTAAGATAAAGACTACTTTTGTCTTGATCAACTTTCACTTTGAAGCCTTTAACCCAGAACCAAGCACACACTTCTTCCTTGTATGTTTTTTGGATGATATAAAATATCTTGTGGATATGACATTTCTTCCAATACTGAAACCATGCAATTGAAGTACTGCTTTGCCCTAAATCTTTGATGCAGACTGGCATCATAAGTGCCCCTGATGTCTGCCATTAGACCCACTAACTAAAGCCAGATGTATGTCCCTGGGCTGTCCCTGAAGTCTTCACTTTGCCATCTGACAACTTATCTTCCTAGCAATCTCCTCTCCAACAAAGACAGCAATGCATATCTCACAAAGTGGCTAGGAAGATGACATGAAATGAAGAATGTCGAGCATGGCCCCTAGTATCCATTTTCATGATGTTCTTAGCAGTTTTTCCTCCAAGTAGTCAAGGTTCTCCATCTTTGTAGATGTCCATGAAGATCAGTTTGATTTTCCAGCCAAGCTTCAAGGAAGAGATTACAGTTCAATTCTCTGTATTCTGAGAAGCTTCAAAGTCCACTCGCCAAGGACACTGATGGAGGTAAAGATTTTATCTTGAGATTTGTGTTTTTTTCAGATCTTTTAGTGGCCTAAAGGGGAAAAGAAGGCATGTCAGAGCATATATAACTAGGGGCTTCCTGTCACCACTACATGCTAAGAACCTGAACTTCCCTGAGTACTTGGAGCCAGGAAAGAAGTATGAAGTGGCTTGTGCTCCTCGGGCTGCTGACCTCCTCAGAGTGCATAGTCATGTAAGTATGGGGACTGTAATCCACATCATATTCCTTTCTAGAATTTTTCTTTTCATCTGATTATTCTTCCACCCATCAGGTTCAAACGGGAATAGAATATATCCCTACAGTCTTAATGTTCAACTCTTACTTATTGATAAGTAACTTGCTATAGGAACTGTGGATCCCAAGGGTCTTGGTGTAGATTTGCATGGTTGCACAACTCTTGGGGTCCAGTCATCTCATGCTCTATTGAAAATAGAACTCCTTGCAATTGTTCAGTGCACAGTCTATGCAGAATTAGGTGTGGTCCTGTGAAATAGCATTTTTCTACATTTTATTCAACATGTCTTCTTTTTTCCCTGTATACTTCAACGTGTATATGTCTATGTCTGCATCTCTGTATCACTGTCATTTATCTCTCCATCTCTTTGGAAGTCTCTGTGAGTGTATTTCTCTCTGTGCTGTTTTCTTTTAATTTTTCATTTGACTCATCCTTCCTTCTTGAGCCTCTAAATTTTCCTAACTTGTTCCCTATCTCCTTGATTTTTCTCTGAAGTCTCAATTCTCTTTCAACTTGGAGATAGATACACTGTTTTATATACACCGTTTCATATCTGACAAGCAGTGTGACCCAAGCCAACTCAGAAACCTCTTGCATTTCAAACTGCTCCGTTGTAAAAGAGGATAAGAGTCCCCCTTCTACCTCCTTCCCCGAGCTTCTATGAGAAGGACACATGGGATGGCAACAGCAATGCTAATGACTGGCATTGTTGAGACTTCTTATTTCTCATGTACCTTATATCCATCACTTCACTTATCCCCAAAATATTCTATTTGGAGGGTTTGAATTGTTACATTACATCATTTTACCAAGGGGGAGACTGAGACCCCACATGGTCATATGGCTTACCCAAGATTGCAGAAGAGAAACTGTATTCAAACCTATGTCTTTACCATAGTACATGCATAAAATTCTGATAATAAGGTGACTCATAAAAATGATTGGAAAATACACAGGGCCATTATAATGACAATATACCTTAACACTGACATCTAATAGTAGCTTCTTTGTTTTCTTTGTCAAATGCTCAATGAAAGAATACCTCTAACAAAAGTGAAGACCATGAGAAAAACCCTCAGTGAAAAAAACATGCTGAACAATTTCCTGAAGGAACATGCTTACAGACTGTCCCAGATTTCTTCTCGTGGCTCAAATATAACTATTCATCCCCTGAGGAACATCATGGACGTGAGTGTATTGGGGATGGTGCTCCACAGCACCCCCTGGTGCTCTAGCCTAGCACTGGGGCTCATCTGAAGGTGAGATGAGCCAAGTGGGATGTTGAGGTTGGGACTCCTACAGGAGGCAGAAACCCTGGGAAACAGGGACCCCACCCAGAGAAGAAGACATTCTCATCCTCAAATCTTGGTCTTGGTGACAGGGCCCAGCAATGACCAGGTGGCAGGTAAACATCCATTTCTGTGTCAAAGATGTGTCATTAGTTTGAGGGAGATTGTTCCTTCTGAACTAAGTGAGCCGCTCAGTCACAGATGAAGAGTGAACCATTACTGATCAAAAGGTAGAACCAACCAACTGCCAGGCAATTGTGAATCCCCAGGTAGAAGAATTCAGTTTCCACAGATGCAAGAACCACAGCAGTAAAAAGTTACTGAACCTGTATTCCATGTAAGGCCATAAGAATCTAACACTGTGGTTACTGTATTTAGATTTTTTTTAAAAAAGGCTTATTTTGTCTTCAAGAATGCCCATGAGAGCCTGAGAGATAGGAAAAGAGTAAATACATGTCATGAAAGGGTCATCTGTGTGGTGTTGATTGGATGTCGTCTGAGTTTAGAGAGAGTGGCTGACGTTGATCAAGAAGGACCTCCTGGAGAAGGGGATGCTGAGGCTGGGTTTGAAGCAACTACAGAGATTCTCAAATGAAGGCACCAAGACTCTCCTGGGTGTCCAGTGATCCTGGTAGTTCAGTGGTTATGCCTCTGGGCTTCCAATGCAGGAGGTACCACTTCAACACCTGGTCATAGAATCAATATCCTGCATACCATGTAGCACAGGAAAAAAAAATATCAAATGCAAGCACCTCTGTGATCAAAGGCTTTGAGCTGCACAGTGATTCAAAAGTAATCCCAAGAGATATGTGACACCCAGAGGGAGGCAACAGTGTGGGAATAGAGAGTAGCCAGTTCTGCATTAACCCACTCCCTCCTTTTCCCTGTAGATGGTCTATGTGGGTAAAATCACCATTGGAACACCCCCTCAGGAATTCCAGGTTGTCTTTGACACAGGCTCATCTGAGTTGTGGGTGCCCTCCGTCTTTTGCACCAGCCCAACCTGTTGTGAGTACAGACACCCTGTACCCGGACCATCCTTCATTTGCCCTGCTGCCCTGTTTCCACCCTTGGCACCTGATGACACTCATCTCTTGTGTCTGCAGCTACTCACATTAGGTTCAGACATCTTGAGTCTTCCACCTTCCGGCCTACCCAAAAGACCTTCAGCATCACCTATGGATCTGGG
Organism: Bubalus kerabau; assembly: GCF_029407905.1. Classification (NCBI taxonomy): domain Eukaryota; kingdom Metazoa; phylum Chordata; class Mammalia; order Artiodactyla; family Bovidae; genus Bubalus; species Bubalus kerabau. The sequence continues at coordinate 14,125,102 of NC_073628.1, forward strand.
AGCATGAAGGGATTTCTTGCTTATGACACCGTTCGGGTAACGTGTAAACGGAAGCTGAGTCAGGACTGGCTATGAAGTGACCACTGCTTGCAAAAGAGATGCAGGACCATCTGGCAGGACCCTTCCTAGCCTAACTCCCATAGACATTGGCCATCTTCCCCACAGGATCCTGTCCCTGGGGAGGCAGTGCCCATGGTGACACACAAGCAAACAGATTAGCTAACCCAGAGAGTGGCTTGAGGTGTGGACGTGCAGCTCCTCTGCCCATGAGTAGTTCAAAGTTCATTTTGCTGTGAGGGAGAAGAGAGGGAAAACGCACCCACTTTCATATTCTGAGTCACTGTTCCAAGCACTTTAAGGTAATAACTGGTTTAATCCTGCAACAACCCCACACAGCAGGTGGTCTTATTAGCTCATGAGACATATGAGGAAACTGAGGTACAGACAGCAAGGGTCTTGTTGAGGTCACACATGTGGTAAGAGGTGGAGCTAGGCTGGCTTTTCAGGACTGAAGTTGCTGTGGGGTGTTTGGGACAGGACAAAACTGATCTGGGGATCCTGGGGGGCAGTCAAGGGATCAGGTATCCAGAGTAGGAAATTGGAGCCCTCAGATGTCAGGGGGCCTGATAAATGAGTTCTCACTCTAGAGGACCCTTGAGAATCTAATAAACCTATGGCCTGCCTCCCCAAAGTATTTGAGTAGTTCCCCTCTCTCTCTTTCTCTCTCATACACACTCACACATATACACACATATCCCCAAAAGTGGATTCCCCAGGCAGTAATTTCATAGAACCCTGCAAGCAAGATTGTGTTTTCAGCTTCTGTCTTCCTGGACAGATGCAGAATCCACAGTACCTTACAGAGAATGTAGTTCATTCCTGTCATTAGTTCATAGTGATGCCAAAGAGAAGGCTACCTTGCTCTCGACTCATTTTGTCCACAAAGTGGCACCAATCGGTCCTGGCTTGACTTGGTTGCCACACCTATACAGAAGCCATGAGGCCAATTTGATTCACTCAGGTGGTGTTTTTCAGAGGGGCAGATGTTTTAAAATTCACAACCTCTCTCAAATGGAACCCAAATTCCCCTCCCAGCTAGGTCTAACCGTCTATGGGCCACCAAAGACAGAGCCCAGCCTGAATTCTCTGAGGATCTAATGGCAATGCACCCCAGCCCAGTCCTAGCCCCACTTCCTGTATCTGTAAGTGGGAACACTCTTCTCTCCCACAGATTGGGGACCTTCTAAGTACTGATCAGGAATTCGGACTAAGCATGGAAGAATACGGGTTTGAGCATCTACCTTTTGATGGCGTCTTGGGCTTGAACTACCCTGACATGTCCTTCATAAGAACCATCCCCATCTTTGACAACCTCAAGAATCAAGGTGCCTTTTCTGAGCCTGTTTTTGCCTTCTACTTGGGCAAGTAAGTCTGAGATGAACAATCCTTTTCTCCAATTAGCTGTAACATGCTTTCAGTCCCATGAAAATTATAGAAAACTTGATAAAGAAGTATCCTGAGAGATAATCAAACCCAGGATAACTATGGCCCCAGGGCCCTACCTGGATTCACCTCTGGCTTTTATGAATAAATTTTTATTGGAACACAACCCTGCTCCTGGGCTCAAGACCAGTAACTTGGGCTAGGGGGGTGACTGAGGGGGGTGGCTAATGGAAGGCAACAGGAAAACTGTTGGAGGTTAAGGCAATAGGATTTGCTTGTGAATTTGATAAGGAAGGAAGGAGAAGGATGGTGGATATCTTTCCTTCCTCATTAGCATTTCACTGGGAGCCCAGGACCAGCTACCCAATTTGCAGGAGCCAGTGAAAAATGAAAGTGTGGGACACAAAACAAAAGTGTGGGACCCCTTGTTCAAGATATATTAAGCATTTCAAGATAGGGAGAGCAGAGGTTGTGTCCCTTATGAGTGTGGGGCCGTTTGGACAGTAGAGTTCACAGGCCAACAGAGCCAACTCTGGGTGACATGAACCCACACGCCTAGCGCTCCCAGGCCTTGATTTTCCTGAAAAATGACAAGCTGGACAAGGGGAAAGTAAAAATGCTTCAGCACCCTGTCCTTTGAAGGTATCTGAACATTCATGTAATAGGAGGTCCAGGGCCTCTTCAGAAGACATAGTGGGTGGACCCCAGCCAGATGATTCAGCTTCTAACCTCCTCTGTGCTACTCATTAGCCAGTAACCAACCTCAATCTGGATCTCAATCACTCCTAGCCTCTATTTCTGCATCTGTAAATTGGGACCTTATTGGGTAGACAAGGCCTTGATGGGTAGACAAGCACAGCTCTCAGACAGTGCCATCGTTACTGTCCTCCAAGGATCAAGCCCCCTCTTCTCTCTACACATGCAGGGCGAAGGGCAGTGTGGTGATGTTTGGTGGGGTGGACCACCACTACTACAAGGGAGAGCTCAACTGGGTACCATTGATCCACGCAGGTGACTGGAGTGTACACATGGACCGGTAAGCCTCTCCCTCTGAGGGTCAGCCCAAGTGATGCTCCCACTACTGTTCATGGACACAGGCAGACACACACAAATGCATTCTAAGACACAGTCACACAGACATATACACCACCCACAGCAACACAGACGAACACACAGACACATGGAAACACAGAAGCAGACACATATAAACCTACACAGAGACACGTAAAAATATGCATAGCTAATCAGAGACACACACAGAGACACATACAAACACATATACATATATATAGATACACAAACAACCCATGGGTTCATAATCCCCAGGCCTTCTGACCAGGGCTCTGACCAGGGTTTTAAAAGGGTCCAGAGAGGTCTGTGCAGCTGGGAGAGGGCTGCACCCACTGCCCTATGAGGCATGGAGCATGGTTAGAGGACTCTACAGTTTGGTGTACAGAGGATCAGGGAGAATTTCACTAGCCTGGACAGAGTTATAAGATGATCAACTGTCCAGGGCTACCTGGGACCAAGGAAGTTCTCAGTACAGATAAATGTCTGTTTAAAAACAGGAAAAGTCCTGAGAAAATGGGGAAAACTGGTCTTCTTAGGGAGCAGCTACCCAGCAGTGGAGAGAGGTTGACTGCAGTCTTACGACATGAAAGCAACTAATTAAAAAGACACCCCACATACCTGGGCACACAGTGGGGCAGGGGCTATAACAGAGAATTAGGAAGGTGGGATCCAGGACTGACCTGAGGACAAGAGGCATACTTGATAGGATTCTGTGTGATACCCTCAAACAAAAGCTGACCTGTCCTTTGGAGTTTCTGTGGGCTAGTCATGTATTTCCTGGCCAGGGTCTCAGTGTCTGAGCTGGTTGTAGGAGCAGTGCTAGGAGACACCCTCTCCCAGAGGAGCCCCTCTCTCCCCCTATTATGAGATTCTGCTGCCACTGTGAATCTCCATCTTCACTCTGTGGTTGACCCGTTATTTGTTCCCCACCAGATACAGCTCTCTGGATGGTTCTCATTCATTATTTTTACAGTCTTCATTCACTCATTCAACACAGAAACATTGTGAATCCACTGTGTGCCAGGCACTTTAGGGAGGCAATGAGAATAAAACTTGCCCTCACATCTAAGAAGGCAGATGTACAAGAAATGACTCACCCACATAGTGAACTGTCATTTTGGTACATGCTAGACATGAGGAAGGGTCTACAGAAAGTGACCAAGACAGGAGACTGATAAACACTGGGAGAAATACTTCCCTGAAAACAATACAATTAAGCTGGAATCTGGAAAATGAGAAGAAATTTGCTAGTCAAAGGGGAAGGAGCTCTTCTAGGAAGGAAGACCAATTTGTGTCAAGGTGCAAAAGATCATGGTGTATTCAAGTACTGCATTCGAGGATGTCAAGAAAGGGGCTGTGTCGAGAGCAAAGGAAAAGAAGGCAAGAGACAAAGGGCTGGTTAGGAGACAGTCAGGAAGGGGGCAGCTCTGGGGAGACTCAGAGTGACCTTGATGCCTGCTTTTTCCACTGTCTCTCAGCATCTCCATGAAAAGAAAGGTTATTGCTTGTTCTGGTGGCTGCGAGGCCCTTGTGGACACCGGAACATCACTAATCCTTGGCCCAAGAAGACTGGTCAATAACATCCAGAAGCTCATCGGTGCCACGCCACGGGGTTCCGAGGTAAAGGGTCATGCCCCAGGGTCACTCCCTGTCTCCACACAAACAAGGATCTCCAGGGCCAACCTCTCTCTCTCTCTCTCTCTCTAACAGCACTACATTTCATGTTTTGCTGTCTATACCCTGCCCTCTATTATCTTCACCATCAACGGCATCAACTACCCAGTGCCAGCTCGAACCTACATCCACAAGGTGAGGGGACAACCCTGAGGGGTGGTTCGAAAATAGGAACTTGCAGGAACCCTTGGGCTGCTGCTGGGAGGAGGGCGCCCTCTGCAGGCCATGTGACACCATTGCAGATGCTGCTGAGCCGCTGAGCCCCTGTGGCTGGGCCAGAGCCTGTCACAAGATGAAGCAGTTGAAAGTAAAGGGCCGTCTGGGACATTGATCATCCTTAAATAAATGTGGAGATGCCACACCATGCTGGCATGGTGGGAGTCGCAAGGAGAGGGGAATACTCAGGTCCTCAGTCCTCAAAGAGCTTCAGTTCAATCTGAACCCTCAGATCGATGAACACGGAAAGTCAGCTCTAGCAGTCCCTGAAATAGGTCATGTGACAGTGAGAATGGCTGGGACAGTCCCAGTGTGATGTCCCACCATAGGGATTAACAGTCTCCTTTCCCTTCTGGATGATAAATTACATGTTCACCCTAGTGCCATCTTCCCCTTGCTCTGGCCAGGTGCCCTCTTTGTAAGTTGGGGTACCCTACCCCTCTGTAGGAGGTTGGATGCTAAGGTGTTAAAGGGTGCACAGTGACTGCTCAGACCTGGCACAGGGTGGAGGCTTCATGTCAGCGCCCTATGGGAGTTGAGAGCTGGCTGATGGGCTCAAAGAAGGCTTTGAGGAAGAGAGCAAATTTCAGGCATTCTAAAACCACAAACTCATGGAGCCATACAGAGGGTTGCTTGGTTCTAGGCAAAATTGCCCTGGATTCCATGCAAATGGCATTCCAAGGCGCTCTGCATTGGGGCACTGGGGACTTACTAGGGGTGATGAGGGCTATGGACTGACTGGTGGGGATGAAGAACCAGAGTAAGTTACCCAACCAAGCCTGGAGTGGCCAAAGAGGGTGAGTGTGGGCCGAAGGAGGCTTCCCAGAGTTCCTTAGTTAAGTCTTCAAGAACGTGTTGTGGGCACTGCTCTATTTAAGATGGATAACCAACAATGAGTTACTGTGTAGCACGGGGAACTCCGCTCAGTTATATGACAGCCTGAATGGGAGGGGTATCTTTGGGACCAGGATACACGGATACATACCGTTGAGTCCCTTTACTGTCCACCTGAAACTCAGCTATACTCCAATACAAAATAAAGTTTTTTAATAAAGTACAGATTGTGGGGATGCAGGAAGAGAACCGGCATTCTCTACAGAGAAAACAAGGAGCAGAAGTCAAAAGGGAAAAAACAGGGAGTGAGGAGAACTATGGACATGCTCATTCTTTTCTAAATTTTATATTGGAGTATGGCTGATCTTCAGTTTTGCCTTAAGTTCTGCTGCACAGCAATGTGACTCAGTTATACACATAAAAAATATATATTCTTTTTCTTATTCATTTTCATGTGGTTTATCACTGAATATTGAATATAGTTCCTTATGCTCTACATTAGGACTTTGATGTTTATCATTCCTCTGTTTCCCCAACTCCCAGTCCTCCCCTCCCCCACAGTCTTCCTCATGGCAACCTCATATTTTGGTCCTTTTTGGTTTTGGATGAACTCTCATATCCTCTGCAGCTGAGAAAACCCCTTGATACTTAACAAAAGATGGAAATAAAATGAAGAATTGCGCTGGGTCTGGATATTGGGGGAGTCACAGGTAAGAGCTCAGGCTGACTGGTGTGTGTCTCTGACTCTCCCAGGATTCTAGAGGCCACTGCTATCCCACCTTTAAAGAGAACACAGTGAGTACATCCACAGAGACCTGGATCCTGGGTGACGTCTTCCTGAGGCTGTATTTCTCAGTTTTTGATCGAGGAAATGACAGGATTGGCCTGGCACAGGCAGTGTAAATGCTTGGAGTGGTTCAGGAATCAGTAAGGCCGCTCCTAACACACACTCACTCACACTTTGAGCACTCCTGCCCAGGATGCTGGTGAACTGTACTTGGTGGTCTGCACACCCTATTCTCAGGAAAGAATAAAGGGTTTCACTCTTAATGGTGCTGAAACAAATGGGTGCCTCTGTTTGAGTCTGGGAGGTGTACAATGATTGGGAAGGATCTAGAACAAAGTCTGAATCACATTTGGGAGGAGACCACTCCAACTGGATTTACGGAAAGTGGAGACTCATTGAAATGATTCTGGGAATCCAGGACACAAGAATCAGAGCAAACACAAAAATCTCAGTGACTGGAACCAAGAAATCAGAAGTCATCAGTTTTCTCTTTCTCACCCTCATTCTTTCCCTTCCCTCTTCTTTGAAGGTCCTAGCTTGACAAATTTCTTCCTTAAGGCTTCTACACCTAATATGGGAGTTAGCTACCTGCCTTGTGTTTTATATCCCGAAGGCATCTCCTAGTAAGGAAAGAAGCTTGGAGCCATCAGAGTTCAAGAGTGTTCTCTGAATGACCCACCTCAGTTCACATGTACAGCCCTAGATCAGCCATCATGGCAGGGCCATGGGGTCCTATTATTGACTTTACATGGTCATTGGCCTGACCCAGCAGCACACATGATTACAGTTTACTCCAGCACTACATGACTGAAGCTGGGGAGAGGCAGCCCCAGGGATAGCGACTGACAGATGGTCTAGGCCATGGAAGAATTTGTGATGACCCACCAACTCCACCACCTCCTCAATCAGAGGAATTATAAGGGATAATGAAATAGACTCTTTTCATCCAATCTCAGATGAACTTATCACTGGGCTTCTCCTCCAGGGCAGTTTGGGTGAGGTACTTCATGCAGAGCTAGTTCCCTTTTGTTCCCAAACCCCAGTCACCAGCTCTCTGCTACATATGCCTGCTCTGTCCTTTCCTGTCCTACTTAAGTGGTGGCCTCAGTGGATCCCTGAGCCATCCCCCTCCTCCAGGGCCCAGAATGCCCCTTCCTTGGCCTCCAATGCTTCTGGGGAGAATGAAATGCTTGTATCAGGAACCCAGGGTACACAGAGCCTTCAGCCTTTCAGAGCTTCCTCCTGGGGTGGAGCTACAAACAATTTGCTTGGAGCTGCTATGGTTAGGCACTTTTGCAGTGAAAGCATCCGTTTTTTCCACCTGGAGGCCCTCAGTAGATGTCTCAGCTGAGACAGGGGTCAGAGGTTGATTTCCTTTCGATTGACTGGTTTGATCTCCTTTTTGTATAAGAGACTCTCAAGAATCTTCTCAAGCACCACAGTTCAAAAGCTCAGTTCTTCAGCATTCACCCTTTCTTATGGTCCAGATCGCACATCTGTACATGATTACTGGAAAAATCATAGCTTTGACACTACATACCTCTGTAGCAAAGTGAGTCTCTGCTTTTTAATACACTGTGCAGGTTTTTCATAGCCTTTCTTCCTTCCAAGGATCAAGTGTCTTTTTTTATATATATAAATTTATTTTGTGGCTGCAGTCAAGGTCCATAGTGATTTTGGAGCCCAAGAAAATAAAATCTGCCACTGTTTCCACTTTTCCATCATCTATATGCCATGAAGTGGTGGGACTGGATGCCATGAATGTTGAGGGTCTGTTTGTGAATAGTTTTTTGAATGTTGAGTTTAAGCTAGTTTTTTCATCTCCTCTCCTCATCGAGAGGCTCTTTAGTTCTTTGCTTTCTGCCATTAGGGTGTGTCATCTTCATATCTGTGGATGTTGATATTTTTCCCAGAAATCTTGATTGCATCTTGGGATTTATGCAAGCATATTGAATGATGTATCCTTTCAGGAGACAGGTAAGGAGATCTGGTACTTGAATTTCCTTAAGAATTTTCCACAGTTAGTTGTGGTCCATACATTGAAAGGCTTTAGCATAGTCAGTGAAGCAGATGTAGATGTTTTTCTGGAATTCCCTTGCTTTCTCTATGATCCAATGGATGTTGGCAATTCAATCTCTGGCTCCTCAAACCAGTTTGTACATCTGGAAGTTCTCAGTTCATGTACTGTTGAAGTTTAGCTTGAAGGATTTTAAGCATTACCTTGCTAGAAAGTGAAATGAGCACTATTGCATGATAAGTTGAACATTCTTTGGAATTGCCTTTCTTTGGATTGGAATGAAAACTGACCTTTTCCAGCACTGTGGCCACTGCTGAGTTTTGCAAATTTGCTGACGTATTCAATGCAGCACTTTTATAGCACCTTCGTTAGGATTTTTAAACAGCTCAGCTGAAATTTCATCCCCTCCACTCGCTTTGTTTGTGGTGATGCTTCCTAAGGCCCACTTTACTTCATACTCCAGTATATCTGGCTTTACATGAGTGACCCCAGCATCATTCCTATCCCGGTCATTATGACCATTTTTGTATAGTTCTTCTGTGCATTCTTCCTACCTCTTCTTAATCTCATCTGCTTTTGTTTGTCTTTGATTTTTCTGTCCTTTATTGTGCCCATATTTGCATAAAGTGTTCCTATGGTATCTCCAATTTTCCTGAAGAGATCTATACTCTTTACAATTTTATTATTTCCTTTAATTCTTGCACTGTTCACTTACGACGACTTTCTTATCTCTCCTTGCTATTCTCTAGAAATCTGCATTCTACTGGGTATATCTTTACCTTTCTCCTTTGCCTTTCACTTCTCTTATTTTCTCAGCTGTTTTTAAGGCCTCCTCAGGCAACCACTTTGTCTTCTCGCATTTCTTTTTCTTGGGGATGGTTTTGGTGACCACCTCCCGTACAATGTTACAAACCTCCATCCATAGTTCTTCAGGCTACCAGACCAAATCCCTTGAATTTATTTTTCATCTCCACTATATAATCATAAGGGATTTGACTTAGGTCATAGCTAAATGTTCTAGTGGTTTTCCTTACTTTCTTCAATTTAAGCATGAATATTGTTTGCTTCTGCCTAAGCATTGCTTCTAGATCACAACCCACCACTCCCAGTGGGTGTGGAGCAAAAACACACAATTTGAGGACTGTTACCCTGGGTTTGTGCTTGGCTTTTCACACGCTTAGCTATGTGACCTTGATCAAGTCCGTTAACTTCAGTTTCCTCATCTGGAAAATGGGCACCATGACGATAATTCCAACTTGTAGATTGTATGCATGCCTGCAAAGAGTAAGTGACCCTGAGAGGGCTTTCTTTGTTTCTGAGTCTGGAAAAAATATGAATTTTTTTCCCACCTGGGGAGAAGGAAATCTTCTGTTTAGAGATTATGGCTGCCATCCCCAAGGCTAAATATTGATTCAAGCCAAATGGCATCTATTTCTGAACCATGACACAGAACTCTGACTGAACCGATGCTTCTGTTTTCTGGGCTCCCAAAAGAGCTAATGATTACTGGCTCAGATTACTCCCTTCCTCAGCCTTACCAGTCAGCCTTTCCTTGTCAACTACTTCTAGCCTGAAATCACACTGCAAGGAGAGTTGTAAGGCTTTTGGTCTCTTGTCAGTTTCCCACATCTCCAGTGTAGCAACAAGTAGCTGTTATGGCTTCTTGTCATAGCAACAACTATGGCAACCTGTACAGTCCAATCTCAGCCTGTTAAATAAAACTGTCCACATATGGCTCCTCATGTTTAAAATACCTACAGTGACCTTAGAAACCTTCCTATGTCTGCTGTTTAATGATGAAATATGTGTGGACCTGATCTAGTTTTCTTTCCCAAGCATGATTCCAACCATGCATTAAAGGAATCAGACATTTAGTCATCTAACTATCCACAGGATTTGACAAAAGCATACCACCCATTGTGCATTTCTCACTTACCGCAAAACAATATTGAAGTAATCTGCCACAACAATCTGATACATTGGCATGTACACTCCAGTTGGGACATTTTATCTCTGAATTTGTTTTCCACCTAGTGCAGAATGTCTACCATGAGCCTGGACCTCCAGCAGCTGGTCACCTGTTTTTACAGACTCAGCCCACTCCATATCCCTTCTACATCCGTCAGTAAAATCTAGAGAACAAACTCAGTCAAAGTTCTCACCCCTGCAGAAAACAGGTTGTTTTGTTTGTTTGTTTGTTTTGTTTTTTAAAAAAACGGTGTTTGTTAACACATTCAAAATCTTGTGCTCCTTGCCTTGGATTCAAGGACCTGCACCAGAGGATGGGAAGCCTCCCCTTCCACCTAAATCTTTCTCTACTCCCACCAGTGCCAGAGGCTTCACTGGACCCTGTGTCCTCATTGGTATTGTTCAGTTGCTAAATCATGTCTGACTCTTTGTGATTACATGTATGGCAGCAAAACAGGCTTCCCTTACTTTCACTATTTCGTGGAGTTTCCTCAAACTCATGTCCATTGAGTCAGTGATGCCATCTCACCATCTCATCCTTTTGATCACTCTCCTTCTGCTCACAGTATTTCCCAGCATCAGTGTCTCTTCCAATGAGCTGGGTCTTCACATCAGATGGCCTAAGTGTTGGAGCTTCAGCTTCAGCCTCAGTCCTTCCATTGAATATTGCTCTACCACTTCCAAAACAAAACTCATGTTTCCAATCACCTAACAAAATTGAGCATTGATAAAGTTTAATTGAACAAGGATCTTGTCTTCTGGGAAATCCCAGCACTGCTGCCTTGCCGTTCTCTTACCTTTCTCTCCACCTGGCATAGAATTGCTTCCCTAGAGCTTCTCCAGCTTGAAACCACCTGCCGACTCATCATTGTCAGCTATCCAGGAATTGTCCCTTCCTCCTTCCCCAAAGACTTCTGCCTGCTCCCTGATTGTCTTCTCTACATCAGTTCAGTTCAGTCTCTCAGTTCAGTTCAGTTGCTCAGTCATGTCCAACTCTTTGCGACCCGGAGAATCGCAGCACGCCAGGCCTCCCTGTCCATCACCATCTCTCAGAGTTCACTCAAACTCACGTCCATCGAGTCAGTGATGCCATCCAGCCATCTCATCCTCTGTCGTCCCCTTCTCCTCCTGCCCCCAATTCCTCCCAGCATCAGAGTCTTTTCCAATAAGTCAACTCCACATGAGGTGGCCAAACTACTGGAGTTTCAGCTTTAGCATCATTCCTTCCAAAGAAATCCCAGGGCTGATCTCCTTTAGAATAGACTGGTTGGATCTCCTTGCAGGCCAAGGCACACTCAAGAGTCTTCTCCAACACCAAAGTTCAAAAGCATCAATTCTTCAGCACTCAGCCTTCTTCACAGTCCAACTCTCACATCCATACATGACCACTGGGAAAACCATAGCCTTGACTAGACGGACCTTTGTTGGCAAAGTAATGTCTCTGCTTTTGAATATGCTATCTAGGTTGGTCATAACTTTCCTTCCAAGGAGTAAGTGTCTTTTAATTTCATGGCTGCAATCACCATCTGCAGTGATTTTGGAGCCCAAAAAAAAATAAAGTCCGACACTGTTTCCACTGTTTCCCCATCTATTTCTCAGTCATGTCCAACTCTTTCCTATACCATGGGGTGAAGCACGCAGAGCTCCCTGTCCATCACCAACTCCCAGAGCTTGCTCAAACTCATGTTTATCAAGTTGGTGATGCCACCCAACAACTTCATCTTCTCTTTTCCACTTTGCCTCCTACCTTTAATCTTTCCCAGCATAGGGGTCTTTTCTAATGAGTCAGTTCTACCAATCAGGTGGCCAAAGTATTGGAGGTTAGCTTCAGCATCAGTCCTTCCAGTGAATATTCAGAACTGGCTTCCTTTAGGAGGGACTGGTTGGATCTCCTTGCAGTCCAAAGGACTCTCAAGAGTCTTGTCCAACACCACAGTTCAAAGCATTAATTCTTTCGTGCTCAGCTTTCTTTATGGTCCAGCTCTAACATCCAGTCACAACTTCTCTCAAAACCATAGCTTTGACTGTACAGATCTTTGCCGGTAAAGTAATGTCTCTGCTTTTTAGTATGTTGTCAAGGTTTTTCATAGCTTTTCTTCCAAGGAGCAAGCATCTTTTTTTTTTTTTTTTCACATTTGCAGTCACTGTCTGCAGTGACTTTGGAGCCCAGAAATATAAAGTCTCTCTCTGTTTTCATTGTTTCTACAGGTATTTTCCATGAAATAATGGAACTGTATGCAATGATCTTCATTTTTTTATCTGTACTTACCACATCAAGACCATCCCCAAGAAAGAGAAATGCAAAAAGGCAAAATGGTTGTCTGAGGAGGCCTTACAAATAACTTAGAAAAGAAGAGAAGCAAAAGGCAAAGGAGAAAAGAAAGACATACCCATCTGAATGCAGACTTTCACAGAATAGCAAGGAGGGATTACAAGAAAAAAAAAATCCTTCCTAACTGATCAGTGCAAAGAAATAGGTTCGATGCACGATACTGGATGCTTGGGGCTGGTGCACTGGGACGACCCAGAGGGATGGAATGGGGAGGGAGGAGGGAGGAGGGTTCAGGATGGGGAACACATGTGTACCTGTGGCGGATTCATTTTGATATTTGGCAAATCTAATACAGTTATGTAAAGTTTAAAAATAAAATAAAATTAAAAAAAAAAAAAAAAGAAATAGAGGAAAACAACACAAAGGTAAAGACCAAAGATCTCTTAAGAAAATTACATATAGGGAGGGAATATTTCATGCAAAGATGGGCACAATAAAGGACAAAAATTATATGGACCTAACAGAAGCAAAAGATAATAAGAAGAGGTTGAAAAAATATATAGAAGAACTGTACATAAAAGATATTACTGACCCAGATAACCACAATGGTGTGATCACTCACCTAAAGCTAGACATCCTGAAATGCAAATCAAGTGGGCCTTCAGAAGCATCACTATGAGCAAAGCTAGTGGAGGTGATGAAATTGCAGTTGAGCTATTTCAAATCCTAAAAGATGATGCTGTTAAAGTGCTGCACTCAGTGTGCCAGCAAATGTGAAAAACTCAGCAGTGGCCACAGGACGGGAAAGGTCGTTTTCACTACAATCCTGAAGAAAGGCAATTTCAAAGAATGTTCAACTACCACACAGTTGCACTCATCTCACCTGCTACCAAAGTAATTTCTCCAAGCAAGTCTTCAACAGTACATGAACTGTGACATTCCATATGTTCAAGCTGGGTTGAGAAAAGGCAGAAGAACCAGAGATCAAATTGCCAACGTCCGTTGGACCATAGAAAAAGCAAAAGAATTTCAGAAAAACACCTACTTCTGCTTTACTGACCATGCAAAAGCCTCACTGTGTGGATCATAACAAACTGTGGGAAACTGTGGATATAGCAGACCATCTTATCTGCCTTCTGAGAAATCTGTATGCAGGTCAAGAAGCAACAGTTAGAACTGAACATGGAACAATAGACTGGTTCCAAATCAGGAAAGGCATATCTCAAGGCTGTATAATGTCACCGTGCTTATTTAACTTATATGCAGAGTACCTCATGAGAAATGCCCAACTGGATGAAGCACAAACTGGAATAAAGATTGCCAGGAGAAATATCAATAACCTCAGATATGCAGATGACACCACACTCATGGCAGAAAGTGAAGAGGAACTAAAGAACCTCTTGATGAAAGTGAAAGAGGAGAGTGAAACATCTGGCTTAAACTGAACATACGGAAAATGAAGATCATGGCATTTGGTCCCATCACTTCATGGCAAATACATGGAGAAATAATGGAAACAGTGAGAGACTTTATTTTGGGTGGCTTCAAAACCACTGCAGATGATGACTGCAGCCATGAAATTAAAAGATGCTTGCTCGTTTGAAGAAAACCTCTGACAAACCTAGCAGCATTTTTTAATATAAATTTATTTATTTTAATTGGAGGCTAATTACTTTACAATATTTTATTGATGTCACCATATATCAACATGACTCTGCCATGGGTATACACATGTTCCCCATCCTGAACCCCCCTCCCACCTCCCTCCCCATACCATCCCTCTGGATCATCCTCAGGCACCAGCCCCAAGCATCCTGTATCATAAGCAGAGACATTACTTTGCTGAAAATGCTCATTATAATCAAAGCTATGATTTTTCCAGTTGTCATGTATGGATGTGACAGTTGCACCATAAAGAATGGTGAGCAATGAAGAATTGATGGTTTTGAACTGTGGTGTTGGACAAGACTCTTGAGAGTCCCTTGGACTGCAAGGAGATCCAACCAGCCAATCCTAAAGAAAATCAATCCTGAATATTCATTGGAAGGACTGATGCTGAACCTGAAGATCCAATACTTTGGCCAACTGATGTGAAGAACTGACTAATTAGAAAAGACCCTGTTGCTTTGAAAGATTGAAGGCAGGAGGAGAAGAGGACGATAGAGGATGAGATGGTTGGGTGGCATCACCAACTCGATGGACATGAGTTTGAGCAGGCTTCAGGAGTTGGTGAAGGACAGGAAGGCCTGGCGTGATACAGTCCATGGGTTTGCAAAGAGTCAGACAAGACTGAGCGACTGAACTGAACTGAACATACAACATAGCAAATACTATTTGTAATTGGCATGTTTCTTCAGCAAGACGAAGCTCCCCAAGGCCCCAACACCTATCCCCAGTCAAGTTTGCACCCATATACAGAAGTCAGTGCCTAGCTTTCACAAGGCATTCAGTGAGTTCTGATTTCAGGGGACCTCCATTTTGGTAGACATAGAGGAGCAAAGGACACATTTATCCTTCTGTCTCAAACAACTACAAAATAGACAAGATAAATGAAAGACTAGTTTTTTACATCAAACATCTGGCAGCAGAGAATGGATTCCTGGGGGGTGGCCAGGAGCAAGCAAGGTGAGTTCTACAATTGCCCCAACTCTAGAAATAGTTTCCAACACATACAAGGAGGGGGTATCTAGGCAAGAAAAACAGTTTCCCCAAGAATAGAGATTTGAGAGTCTAGATAGTTAAGAGTTCACAAGAGAAAGCTACACAGATAGAACTGTGGGAAGGTACAAATGATACCCCTCCAGTTTTCAGTGGAGAGTTGATAGTACTGGTCAGAATTATAGGGAACAATCCCTGAGCCTCAAAATGAGCCAAGTCTAATTGTGTCCTCACCCACCAGAGTGGAAATTATTCATAATTACCATGACATCAGTAAGGCCTTAAAGATAAAATTGCCTTGCTAGTGGGGAATAATAAACCTCATCTAAAGGCTGGTCTCATCTAAGCTTAAAAAACTGAACAGCAAGCCTTCAAAAAGTACAACGGTTTACAAGAAATTAACAGTGTTTGCAAACAGTGCCAGGAACAATTTATTTGTGCATTTGCATGTGCAATCACATCAGTTAGTTCACAGATCTGACACATATTGTCTTGGGCTCATCCCAGACAATTGGGTGTGCTTTTGTGTACTTTACTGTACATAACTGTATGGAGTACAATAGCGCAGTATTTTTATTTCAAGCCTACACTGTCTGAAAGGAAGCATAAATGCAGTGGTAATATCGATGGTACTACTATTCTATTTTTATAAGTGTGCTTAGTTGCTCAGCTGTGTCCAACTTTGGCAATACATGCACTGTAGTCAGCCAAGCTCCTCTTGGCATGGGGATTCTCCAGACAAGAATACTGGAGTGGGGGAGGAGCTAAGATGGCGGAGGAGTAGGACAGGGAGAATGCTTTCTCCCCCACAAATTCATCAAAAGAACATTTAAACACCGAGTAAATTCCATAAAACAACTTCTGAATGCTGGCAGAGGACATCAGGCACCCAGAAAAGCAACCCATGTCTTCACAAGGAGGTAGGAAAAAATATAAAAGACAAAAAAAGAGACAAAAGAGGGAGGGATGTAGCTCTGTCCCGGGAAGGGAGTCTTAAAAAGAGAGAAGTTTCCAAACACCAGGAAACCTTCTCACTGCCGAATCTGTGCCGAGCCTTGGAAGCACAGAGGGCAACATAACAGGGAGGAAAAATAAATAAATAATTAAAACCTGCAGATTGCGAGCCCTACGGTAACTCCCCCAGCGGAGAAGCAGCGCAGACACCTGCACACGCCACTAGCAAGCAGGGGCTGGGCAGGGAGGCACGGCGCCGGCTGCATTGCTTAGAGTAAGGATCTGGCCTGAATAACCCAATCGCTATCTCAGCGAAATAATTTGGGCTAGCAAACCAGACTGTGGGATATATACCACGTGAAAAGCCAGCCCTAACCTAAGACACCGCCAGGCCCGTGCACAGAACAAAGGACTGAACAGAGATAGCCAGCTGCGGACCATCCCCCTCTGGTGACAGACAGCCAGAGCCAGAAGGGGGCATTCGCAGCCCCAGAGAGACATTACCTATAAAACTGTAAGCAGGCTTCTTTGCTAACTAAAACTTCTTGGGGGTCTGGACGGTCAACATTTGCCTGAGAAGGTGCACCGGTTGTACACCTAGATAACTGAGCGGGGGGGAGGCGATAAGTCGCAGCAACAGCGCTCGCCAAACACCTCATCACCTGAGCTGCTCGGACCTAGGAAGGGCACAAAATGCAGGCCCAACTGAGTCTGCACCTCTGAGGACTACCCGAGTGACTGAACCTGAGCGGTTTGGACCTGGGAGGTGCAAGCAGCTCAGGGCCAGCCTCAGATTGTTCCCTGTGGAGCAACCTAGAGCCTGAGCAGTGTGGGCAGGGAGGCCACACACGCCGTGAGCAGGGGCAGACCCAGTGTGGCTGAGGCACTGCAAGCACACGCCAGTGTTATTTGTTTGCAGCGTCCCTCCCTCCACACAGTGTGACTGAAAAAGTGAGCCTAAAAAAAAAAAAAAAAAAGTGTCCTCCACCATCCCCTTTGTGTCAGGGCAGAAACCAGACACTGAAGAGACCAGCAAACAGAAGAAGCTATAACAGAAGGAACCGCCTTTGAAGCTACAGGCAATAGATTAAACACTGTGATTAGTACCCACTTCATAGGAATGGGCCTATAGATCTTGAGAAATATAAGTTGGACCAAGGAACTAGCCGAAAATGAACTGAACCCACAATACCCACAACAAAACTAGAGAAAGTCCTAGATATATTTTTACTATTTTTACAATCATTCTTTCTTTTTTATTTAATTTTTTAAAGAATTTTAAGTCCTCTATTATTTCTTTAATTTTCACTTTTATAACCTATTACTTAGCAAAAGAAAAAAAAAGACCCTATTTTTTTAAAGCAAACTTCATATATATATTTTTTATAATTTTTTTGACTTTTTTCCTTCTTTTCTTTAACACTGTATTTTTTTTATTTTATTTTATTTTTAAACTTTACAAAATTGTGTTAGTTTTGTCAAATATCAAAATGAATCCACCACAGGTATACATGTGTTCCCCATCCTGAACCCTCCTCCCTCCTCCCTCCCCATACCCTCCCTCTGGGTCGTCCCAGTGCACTAGCCCCAAGCATGCAGTATCTTGCATCGAACCTGGACTGGCAACTCGTTTCATACATGATACTCTACATGTTTCAATGCCAATCTCCCAAATCTTCCCACCCTCTCCCTCTCCCACAGAGTCCATAAGACTGTTCTATACATCAGTGTCTCTTTCGCTGTCTCGTACGCAGGGTTATTGTCACCATCTTTCTAAATTCCATATATATGCGTTAGTATACTGTATTGGTGTTTTTCTCTCTGGGTGACCCTCATGGGGGAGAAACTTTTCATCTTTAATGTAAATGTTTTATCAATGGTGCTGTATAGAAGGAGAAGTTTTGAAATGACTGTAAAAATAAGACCGATAACTGGAAGCAGGAGGCTTAAGTCCAAACCCTGACTCCAGGGAACTCCTGAGTCCAGGGAACATTAATTGACAGGAGCTCATCAAATGCCTCCATACCTACACCGAAACCAAGCACCACACAAGGGCCAACAAGTTCCAGGGCAAGACATACCAAGCAAATTCTCCAGCAACAAAGGAACACAGCCCTGAGCTCCAAGATACAGGCTGCCCAAAGTCACCCCAAAAGCATAGACATCTCATAACTCATTACTGGACACTTCATTGCACTCCAGAGAGAAGAAATACAGCTCCACCCACCAGAACACCGACACAAGCTTCCCTAACCAAGAAACCTTGACAAGCCACCTGTATAAACCCACACACAGCGAGGAAAAGCCACAATAAAGAGAACTCCACCAACTGCCAGAATACAGAAAGGACACCCCAAACTCAGCAATTTAAACAAGATAAAGAGACAGAGGAATACCCAGAAGATAAAGGAACAGGATAAATGCCCACCAAACCAAACAAAAGAGGAAGAGATAGGGAATCTACCTGATAAAGAATCCCGAATAATGATAGTGAAATTGATCCAAAATCTTGAAATCAAAATGGAATCACAGATAAATAGCCTGGAGACAAGGATTGAGAAGATGCAAGAAAGGTTTAACAAGGACCTAGAAGAAATAAAAAAGAATCAATATATAATGAATAATGCAATAAATGAAATTAAAAACACTCTAGAGGCAACAAATAGTAGAATAACAGAGGCAGAAGATAGGATTAGTGAATTAGAAGATAGAATGGTAGAAATAAATGAATCAGAGAGGATAAAAGAAAAACGAACTAAAAGGAATGAGGACAATCTCAGAGACCTCCAGGACAATATTAAACACTACAACATTCGAATCATAGGGGTCCCAGAAGAATAAGAAAAAAAGAAAGACCATGAGAAAAGATTTGAGGAGATAATAGTTGAAAACTTCACTAAAATGGGGAAGGACATAGTCACTCAAGTCCAAGAAACCCAGAGAGTCCCAAACGGGATAAACCCAAGGCAAAACACCCCAAGACAAACATTAATCAGATTAACAAAGATCAAACACAAAGAACAAATATTAAAAGCAGCAAGGGAAAAACAACAAATAACACACAAGGGAATACCCATAAGGATAAAAGCTGATCTTTCAATAGAAACTCGTCAAGCCAGGAGGGAATGGCAAGACATACTTAAAGTCATGAAAGAAAATAACCTACAGCCCAGATTATTATACCCAGCAAGGATCTCATTCAAATATGAAGGAGAAATAAAAAGCTTTACAGACAAGCAAAGCTGAGAGAATTCAGCACCACCAAACCAGCTCTCCAACAAATACTAAAGGATATTCTCTAGACAGGAAACACAAAAACGGTGTATAAATTCGAACCCAAAACAATAAAGTAAATGGCAACGGGATCATACTTATCAGTAATTACCTTAAACGTAAATGGGTTGAATGCCCCAACCAAAAGACAAAGACTGGCTGAATGGATACAAAAACAAGACCCCTACATATGTTGTCTACAAGAGACCCACCTCAAAACAGGGGACACATACAGACTGAAAGTGAAGGGCTGGAAAAAGATTTTCCATGCAAATAGGGACCAAAAGAAAGCAGGAGTAGCAATACTCATATCAGATAAAATAGACTTTAAAACAAAGGCTGTGAAAAGAGACAAAGACGGTCACTACATAATGATCAAAGCATCAATCCAAGAAGAAGATATAACAATTATAAATATATATGCACCCAACACGGGAGCACCGCAATATGTAAGATAAATGCTAACAAGTATGAAAGGAGAAATTAACAATAACACAATAATAGTGGGAGACTTTGATACCCCACTCACACCTATGGATAGATCAACTAAACAGAAAATTAACAAGGAAACACAAACTTTAAATGATACAATAGACCAGTTAGACCTAATTGATATCTATAGGACATTTCATCCCAAAACAATGAATTTCACCTTTTTCTCAAGCGCACATGGAACCTTCTCCAGGATAGACCACATCCTGGGCCATAAATCTAGCCTTGGTAAATTCAAAAAAAAATAGAAATAATTCTAAGCATCTTCTCTGACCACAATGCAGTAAGATTAGATTTCAATTACAGAAGAAAAACTATTAAAACTTGCAGCATATGGAGGCTGAACAACACGCTGCTGAATAACCAACAAATCACAGAAGAAATCAAAAAGGAAATCAAAATTTGCATAGAAATGAATGAAAATGAAAACACAACAACCCAAAACCTGTGGGACACTGTAAAAGCAGGCCTAAGGGGAAAGTTCATAGCAATACAGGCATACCTCAAGAAACAAGAAAAAAGTCAAATACATAACCTAATTCTACACCTAAAGCAACTAGAAAAGGAAGAAATGAAGAACCCCAGGGTTAGTAGAAGGAAAGAAATCTTCAAAATCTTAAAAAGAAGAAATCTTAAAAAAAATTAAGAAATCTTAAAAAATCAGAAATAAATGCAAAAGAAACAAAAGACACCATAGCAAAAATCAACAAAGCCAAAAGCTGGATCTTTGAAAGGATAAATAAAATTGTCAAACCATTAGCCAGATTCATCAAGAAACAAAGGGAGAAAAATCAAATCAATAAAATTAGAAATGAAAATGGAGAGATCAAAAGAGACAACACAGAAATAAAAAGGATCATAAGAGACTACTATCAGCAATTATATGCCAATAAAATGGACAACGTGGAAGAAATGGACAAATTCATAGAAAAGTACAACTTTACAAAACTGGACCAGGAAGAAATAGAAAATCTTAACAGACCCATCACAAGCACGGAAATTGAAACTGTAATCAAAAATCTTCCAGTAAACAAAAGCCCAGGTCCAGATGGCTTCACAGCTGAATTCTACCAAAAATTTAGAGAAGAGCTAACACCTATACTACTCAAACTCTTCCAGAAAATTGCAGAGGAAGGTAAACTTCCAAATTCATTCTATGAGGCCACCATCACCCTAATACCAAAACCTGACAAAGATCCCACAAAAAAAGAAAACTACAGGCCAATATCACTGATGAACATAGATGAAAAAATCCTTAACAAAATTCTAGCAATGAGAATCCAACAACACATTAAAAAGATCATACACCATGACCAAGTGGGCTTTATCCCACAGATGTAAGGATGCTTCAATATCCGCAAATCAATCAGTGTAATACACCGGATTAACAAATTGAAAAATAAAAACCATATGATGATCTCAATAGATGCAGAGAAAGCCTTTGGCAAAATTCAACATCCATTTATGATAAAAACTCTCCAGAAAGCAGGAATAGAAGGAACATACCTCAACATAATCAAAGCTATATATGACAAACCCACAGCAAACATTATCCTCAATGGTGAAAAATTGAAAGCGTTTCCTCTAAAGTCAGGAACAAGACAAGGGTGCCCACTTTCACCATTACTATTCAACATAGCTTTGGAAGTTTTGGCCACAGCAATCAGAGCAGAAAAAGAAATAAAAGGAATCCAAATTGGAAAAGAAGAAGTAAAACTCTCACTATTTGCAGATGACATGATCCTCTACATAGAAAACCCTAAAGACTCCACCAGAAAATTAGTAGAACTAATCAATGATTATAGTAAAGTTGCAGGATATAAAATCAACACACAGAAATCCCTTGCATTCCTATACACTAAAAATGAGAAAACAGAAAGAGAAATTAAGGAAACAATTCCATTCACCATTGCAACGAAAAGAATAAAATACTTAGGAATATATCTACCTAAAGAAACTAAAGACCTATATATAGGAAACTATAAAACACTGGTGAAAGAAATCAAAGAGGACACTAATAGATGGAGAAATATACCATGTTCATGGATTGGAGAAATCAATATAGTGAAAATGAGTATACTACCCAAAGCAATTTATAGATTCAATGCAATCCCTATCAAGCTACCAACGGTGTTCTTCACAGAGCTAGAACAAATAATTTCCCAATTTGTATGGAAATACAAAAAACCTCGAATAACCAAAGCTATCTTGAGAAAGAAGAATGGAACTGGAGGACTCAATCTACCTGACTTCAGGCTGTACTACAAAGCCACAGTCATCAAGACAGTATGGTACTGGCACAAAGACAGAAATATAGATCAATGGAACAAAATAGAAAGCCAGAGATAAATCCACGCACATATGGACACCTTATCTTTGACAAAGGAGGCAAGAATATACAATGGATTAAAGACAATCTCTTTAACAAGTGGTGCTGGGAAATCTGGTCAACCACTTGTAAAAGAATGAAACTAGAACACTTTCTAACACCATACACAAGAATAAACTCAAAATGGATTAAAGATCTAAATGTAAGACCAGAAACTATAAAACTCCTAGAGGAGAACATAGGCAAAACACTCTCCGATACATCACAGCAGGATCCTCTATGACCCACCTCCCAGAATATTGGAAATAAAAGCAAAAATAAACAAATGGGACCTAATTAAACTTAAAAGCTTCTGCACAACAAAGGAAACTATAAGCAAGGTGAAAAGACAGCCTTCAGAATGGGAGAAAATAATAGCAAATGAAGCAACTGACAAACAACTAATCTCAAAAACATACAAGCAACTCCTGCAGCTCAATTCCAGAAAAATAAATGACCCAATCAAAAAATGGGCCAAAGAACTAAATAGATATTTCTCCAAAGAAGACATACAGATGGCTAACACATGAAAAGATGCTCAACATCACTCATTATCAGAGAAATGCAAATCAAAACCACTATGAGGTACCATTTCACACCGGTCAGAATGGCTGTGATACAAAAGTCTACAAGCAATACATTCTGGAGAGGGTGTGGAGAAAAGGGAACCCTCTTGCACTGTTAGTGGGAATGCAAACTAGTACAGCCACTATGGAGAACAGTGTGGAGATTCTTTAAAAAACTGGAAATAGAACTGCCTTATGACCCTGCAATCCCACTGCTGGGCATACACACTGAGGAAACCAGAAGGGAAAGGGACATGTGTACCCCAATGTTCATCGAAGCACTGTTTATAATAGCCAGGACATGGAAGCAACCTAGATGTCCATCAGCAGATGAATGGATAAGAAAGCTATGGCACATATACACAATGGAGTATTACTCAGCCAATAATAAGAATACATTTGAATCAGTTCTAATGAGGTGGATGAAACTGGAGCCTATTATACAGAGTGAAGTAAGCCAGAAAGAAAAACACCAATACAGTATACGAACACATATATATGGAATTTAGAAAGATGGTGACAATAACCCTGCGTACGAGACAGCGAAAGAGACACTGATGTATAGAATAGTCTTATGGACTCTGTGGGAGAGGGAGAGGGTGGGAAGATTTGGGAGAGTGGCATTGAAACATGTAGAATATCATGTATGAAACGAGTTGCCAGTCCAGGTTCGATGCACGATACTGGATGCTTGAGGCTGGTGCACTGGGACGACCCAGAGGGATGGTATGGGGAGGGAGGAGGGAGGAGAGTTCAGGATGGGGAATGCACGTATACCTGTGGTGGATTCATTTTGATATTTTGCAAAACCAGTACAATATTGTAAAGTTTAAAAATAAAATAAAAGATTATTACAAAAAAAAAAAAGAATACTGGAGTGGGTTGCCATGCCCTATCCAGGTACTGCAAGATTTAAAATGTTTCTTTTATTGTTTATGTTTGTTTTATGTATTATTTGTGTGAAAAATATCATAAAGCTATTAAACTACAGTAATATATATAGCCAATTGTCTTAGCTGGCTACCTAAGTAACTTTGCTGGACTTATGAAGAAATTAGGATTTTTGAACACCCTTTTGAAATTTAACTTGTTCATATACAAGGGGACTTACTGTTCTGCTAAGACCTGTGGATCCAAAAGTGAATGCATCCCCTCTAGGTCCCAGGAAGTCACATTCTTGGTTGGGATTTTAGAGGAAACGTGAGATCTCCATAATTCTAGCCATCTCAGTCCTTTCAAACAACTTTGATCAGGACAAATACTAAAGTAGAAATAGTCATTGTGTTTCTACCCACTTCTAGAAAGTGTTGCTAACTCCCCAGTACTGGATCTTGTAATGCTGCTGACTGGATGGAGAAGTGATGTGAAGAGAAATAAGGAAGGTGAGACAGGTAGGTCAGGATGTGAGGTAGCAAAGACAAGGTATTTAGAAGCTGAAGAATTGAGAGAAATTTGGGACCTGAGTTGGAAAAGCAGTTTTCAAACCAAACTGGGCCATGTGGTATGTATAATCCTCACTTCAGTCCTTAGGCTGAACTACTGACCAGTCTGCCTCTTTTTTCTGGAGCACAGTTCAGATTCATCTAGCTGTTTCTCATTGCTGCTCCTTCCTCCTGGCTCCCACACTGTGCCCAGCCATTCAGCCTAAACCATTCAGAAAAGGTCTGTTCTTTAAGGTAGGCACTGCAGGCTGCCTACAAAATGATCTATCCTCTGCTTCTCTTTCAAAACTGAAAATAGTTTGTCATATACCATGAGCTCAGTAGCCACAGAACTGCATTTCCTACCCACCCATGTTCTTAGTCATGACTGGTGACTTTGAGATGCAAGCACATCTCAAGTGGGATTTCTTGGAAGACTGCTTTCAAGGAGCTGATTTAGCTAAGAGAAGAGACGCTCTCCTTTCCCCTCTTCTCCCTAACTGTTGCCTGGATTTTAGTTGTGATGGCTGGAACTCCTGCAGTTGTATTGGAAAATCATGTAACCTTGAAGATGGATACCACCCAAGCTCTGGCTGGCCCACCTCCAGCTTTGTTTCAGTGGGAGAGAAAAATCAAGTTTATTGCTAAAGTTATGGTTGTTTTAGTTTTTAGCAATATGCATCCAAACTTAATCCTGATACTACTATGTGATTAATATTATATAGCTTTATTATTTTGTTGGGTTTAGTGAATATATTTATATTTTACATTTGTCTTATTTTTTATTTTATAAATTGATTCATAAACCACAGGTATATCTAAATTGTATAACTGCAAAATTATGAGTAAAGCATGCTTTCTATAGATTTTGAATTTTTATACTTTCTTATCTTCTTTCCTTCTTGTTTTCTCCATATTTTTACAGCCTGGGCCATGTCCTCTCTTATAACCTCATCCATATCCATATCTGCAGGCCAAAACAGGCTGAGAGCTGTGTGGGGAGAACCAAAGAATAATGAATTACAGGGACATGAATGAAGGGTGGTGGCCCTTGTTACTCATCATGAATGTTCTGTAGTAGGATCACATTCCCCTGCCCTTCTGTGTACCCACCACCCTCCAGGTTTACCATGACCATAGAAGATTCTTCAGCCAGTGGAATTTGAGTAGAGGTGATATGTCACTTTCAAAAGGAAGTATTATTTTCTGTCCCACTATCTGGAATGCAGATGTAATGACAGGAGCTGGAGCAGCCATATTAAACCAAAGGTAATTAGCAGAGGTGGAAGAATTGATAAGAAAGAAGTGGATCTCCATCTATGGGGAGAGACCTGCACTAACATTATATGAAAGTGAATTGAAATTTTATTGTATTTAAGACAATGTTATTTAGAGTTTGATTACAGTAGTTGAACCTGTAACCTAGCACTCAGAATAACTGATCTTTGTATTAGCCTTGTTTTGACATTAGAGTCTGGTATAATGAGAAAAGATCTACTGACGTATACCTACAAGTGAGTCAAGTGACAGCCCTGCCCTCTGGAAGCTGTGGTCTAGTGTGGGTTTCAGAAATTACAAAGCAAATACAAAGCCACATGGCATGGACAGCTTCAAGATGCTGTAGAAACACTTGGGAGGGGAACCTAAATCAGTCCTGATCTCTGAGATTCCCTGAATTAGGGACATCACTGATCAATGGCCCAACAAGACTGGTCACTAACATTCAGAGGCTCATCTGTGCCACGCCCCTGGGTCCCAAGATGAAGAGTCATGCCACAGGGTCACCCCCAGTCTCCACACACAACAAGGATCTCCAGGGCCAACCTCTCTCCCTCTCTCCCTAACAGCACTACGTTTCGTGTTCTATGGCATCAACTACCCGCTGCCAGCTCGAGCCTACATCCTCAAGGTGAGGGGACAATCCCGAGGGTTGGTTCTCAAATAGGAACTTGCAGAAATCCTTGACCTGGTTCAGGGAGGAAGGCGCCCTCTGCAGGCCATGTCACACCATGGCAGATGCTCCTGAGCCCCTGTAGCTGGGCCAGTGCCTCCCACAAAACCAACCACTTGAGAGTAAAGGTCAGTCTGGGGCACTGATCTTCCTGAAATAGATATGGAGACACCACCCCATGCTGGCCTGGTATGAATCACAAGAAGAGGGGAACACTAAGGACCTCAGCCTCAGAGAACTTCAGTTCAATCAGGGCCCTCAGATGCATGAATACGGAAAGCCAGCTCTAGCAATCCCTGAAATAGGCCATGTGATGAGGAGAATGGCTGGGGATAGTCCCAGTGTGCTGTCCCACTATAGGGATTAACAGTCTCCCTTCCCTTCTCGAAGTTTTCCTTGTTTGGATGATAAATTACATAGTTACCCTAGTCTCAGCTGCATCTTTCTGTTGCTATGCCCATGTGCCCCCTTTGTGAGTTGGGATACCTAAGCCCTCTGTGGGTAAGTTGGATGCTAAGGTGACTAAAGGGTGCACAGTGACTGTACAGCCCTGACACAGGGTGGAGGCTTCATGTCAGCTCCCTGTGGGAGTTCAGAGTAGGCTGATGGGCTCAAAGAAGGCTTTGAGGAAGAAAGGGAGTTTCAGTAATTCTAACCCCACAGACTCATAGCTCAATAAGGGGGCTTGCTTGTCTCTAGGCAAATCTACACTGGATTTCATGCAAATGGCACCAAAGGTGCTCTGCAAAGGAGCACTGGAGACTTACTAGGGATGATGAGGGCTACAGACAGACCAGTGTGGGTGGAGTATGAGAGGGAATCACCCAGCCATTCCTGGAGCGGCCAAAGAAGGCTAGTGTGGCTCCAAGGAGTTTTCCCAGAGGGCCTGAGTGAAGACTTAAAGAACGTGTTGTGAGAACTGCTATTAATGTATTTAACATGCATAACCAGCAATGAGCTGCTGTATAGCACAGGGAAATCTGCTCAATGTTAGGTGGCAGCCGGGATGGGAGGGGTTTCTTTTGGACAAGGATACATGTATATGTATGACTGAATCACTTCATCATCCACCTGAAACTCAGAATATTGTTAACACCTATACTCGAATACAAAAATGAAGGTTTTTAATAAAGAATAGGTTGTGGGGACGAAGAAGAACCAGCAATCTCTGCAGCGAAAACAAGAATCAGGAGTCAGTAGGAAAGAAACAAGAGTGTGAAGAGAACTATGGGAAACTCTTGTTTTTTTCTAAAAAATTTGTATTGATGTATGACTAATCTTCAATGTTGCCCTAAGTTCTGCTGCACAGCAAACTGACTCAGTTATACACATTCAAAAATTTTTTTTTTCTTATTCTTTTTCATTACAGTTTGTCACTGGATATTGAATATATTTCCATGTGCTCTCAGTAGGACTTTGTTGTTTATCATTCCTCTGTATATTACTTTGCATCTGATAATCCCCTACTCCCTGTCCTCCCCTCACCCACACCTTTCCTTCTGGCAACCATATGTTTTGGCCCTTTTTGTTTTGGATGAACCGTCATATCCCCAGCTGCTGAGAAAATCACCTGATACTTACAAAAGAGGGAAATAAAACAAAGAAGTGTGCTGAGTCTGGATACTGAGGGGAGTTGCAGGTAAGGGCTCAGGCTGACTGGTATGTGTCTCTGACTCCCCTAGGATTCTCAAGGCGGCTGCTTTAGCACCTTTAAAGGAGGCACAGAAATTTTTAAACACGCAGAGACCTGAGTCCTGGGTGACGTCTTCCTGAGGCTGTATTTCTCAGTTTATGATTGAGGAAATAACAGGATTGGCCTGGCTCAGGCAACGTAAATGCTTGGACTAGTTTAGGAATCAATCAGGCTGCTCCAAACACACACTGGTTCACACTTAGGGCATTCTTGCCCAGGGATGCTGGTGAACTGCATTTGGTGCTCTGCAAACCCTATTCTCAGTAAAGAATAAAAGGTTTCACTCTTAATGGTGCTAAAACAAATGAGTGCCTCTGTTTGTGTCTTGGAGGTGCATAATGATCAAGAAGGATCTGGTACCAAGTCTGAGGCACAATTGAGAGGAGCCCAACTCCAACTGGCTTCAGGGAAAGGGGGAACTTATTGGATGGATTCCAGGGATCTGGGACATAGGAACCAGAGCAGATTCAAAGATCTCAGTGACTGGACCCAAGAAATCAGAAGTCATCAGTTTTCTCCTTTTCATCCTCGCTCTTTCCCCTCTCTCTTCTTTGACTGTCTTAGCCTGACAGCTTTCTTCCCTAAGGCTTCTACACCTAGTGAAGAACTCCAGAGCTACCTGCCCTAGGGTTTTATATCCTGAAGTCATCTACCCCATAAGAAAAGAAGCTCAAAGACATCAGGATTCTAGGGAGTGCTCTGAATGGCCCACCTCAGATCACATGTCCAACTGGAGACCAACCATCCTGGCAGTGCCATGGGGTCCTATGAGTGGCTTTACATGGTCATGTGGCCCTGACCCAGCAGCAAACATGATTGTCAATTTCCTGCAGAACCACATGACTGGAGCTGGGTACTTGTAGCCTCAAAGATAGTGGCTGGGGGATGGTCTAGATCATGGAAGAGTTTATGACTCTTCCACCACCAACTCCACAACCTCCCATTCAGAGGAATTATAAGGGGTAATGAAAATATTCTAATCATCCCATCTCAGGTGAACATTGGCAGTGGGCTTCTGCTCCAGGGGTTCTGTGTGAGTCCATCATACTGAAAGTGTTTGTTTTTGTCCCCCCACCCCAGTCACCAGCCCTCTGCCACACACACTTGCTGTGTCCTGTCCAGTTCCACTTGGCAAGTGATGGCCCCTGTGGATCTCTGAGCCATCCTCCTTCTGCAGGGCTCAAATGCCCCTTCCTTGGCCTCCAACTCTGCTGGGGAGAATGTAACTCGTATATCAGGGCACCCAGGGTACACAGAGGCTTCAGCCTTTCTGAGCTTCCTCCAGGGGTGGTGCTACAAGCCATTTGGTTAGAGCTGCCATGGTTAAGCACTTTTGCAGTGAAAGCATCAGTTCTTCCCACCTGAACACCTTCAACAGAGACCTCATCTGGGACAGCAGGGGTCAGAGATTGATTACCTTTAGAATTGACTAGTTTCATTTCCTTGCTCTATAAGGGACTCTCAAGAATCTTCTCCAGCACCACTATTCAAAAACACCAATTCTTAGGTGCTCCCCATTCTCTAATCTCACATCTGTATAAGACTACTGGAAAAAGCCATGGCTATGACACTACAGACCTTTGTCAGCCAAGTGATATCTCTGCTTTTTAATACATTGTCCAGGTTTGTCATAGCTTTACTTCCAAGGAGCAAGTGTCTTTTAATTTCATGGCTGTGGTCAAGGCCCATTGTGATTTTGGAGCCCAAGAAAATAAAATCTGCCACTGTTTCCACTTTTCCTCCAACTACTATCATTAAATGCTGGGGCTGAGTGCCATGATCTTAGTTTTTTGAATGTTGAGTTTTTAAGGCAACTTTTCCTTTTCTCTTTCACCCTAATCAAGAGGCTCTTTAGTTCCTCTTCCCTTTCTGCCATTAGGGTGGTAACATCTTCATATCTGCTGTTGTTATTTCCCCTAGCAATCTTGATTTCAGCTTGGGATTATCCAGCCCAGCACTTTGAATGATGTGTCCTCAGTTCAGTTCAGTGACTCATTTGTGTCCGACTCTTTGCAACCCCATGAACTGCAGCACTCCATGCTTGCCTGTCCATCACCAACTCCCAGAACCTACTAAAACTCATGTCCATCGAGTCGCTGATGCTATCCAACCGTCTCATCCTCTGTCACCTCCTTCTCCTCCTGCCTTCACTCTTTCCCAGCATCAGGGTCTTTTCCAATGAATCGGTTATTCCCATCATGTGGCCAAAATATTGGAGTTTCAGCATCAACATCAGTCCTTCCAATGAATATTCAAGATTGATTACATTTAGGAATGACTGGTTGGTCTCTTTGCAGTCCAAGGGACTCTCAAGAGTCTTCTCTCACACCACAGTTCAAAAGCATCGTTTTTTCAGTGCTCAGCCTTTTTTATAGTCCATCTCTCACATTCATACATGATTACTAGAAAAATCATAGTTTTGACTAGACAGACCTTTGTCAGCAATGTAATGTCTCTGCTTTTTAATATGCTGTCTAGGTTGGTCATAGCTTTTCTTTCAAGGAGTAAGTGTCTTCTAATTTCATGGGTCCCGTACCCATCTGCAGTGATTTTGGAACCCAAGAAAATAAAGTCCGCCACTATTTCCACTGTTTCCCCATCTATTTGCCATAAAGTGATGGGACCAGATTCCATGATCTCAGTTTTCTGAATGTTGAGTATTAAGTCAGCTTTTTCACTCTCCTCTTTCACTTCCTTCAAGAGGCTCTTTATTTCCTCTTCACTTTCTGCCATAAGGGTTGTGTCATCTGTGTATCTGAGGTTATTGATATTTCTCCGGCAATCTTGATTCCAGCTTGTGCTTCATCCAGCCTGGCATTTTATATGATGTACTCTGCATATAAGTTAAATAAGCAGAGCTACAATATACAGCCTTGACGTACTCCTTTCCCGATTTGGAACCAGTCTATTTTTCCATGTCTGGTTCTAACTCTTGCTTCTTGACCTGCATACAGATTTCTCAAGAGGCTGGTAAGATGGTTTCATATTCCCACCTCTTGAAGAATTTTCCAGTTTGTTGTGATCTACACAAAGGCTTTAGCTCAGTCAGCAAAACAAAAGAAGATGTTTTTCTGGAATGCTCTTGTTTTTTCTATGATGCAATGGACGTTGGCAATTTGGTATCTGGCTCCTCTGCCTTTTCTTAATCCAGCTTGAACTTCTGAAAGTTCATAATTTATGTACTGTTGAAGCTTAGCTTGGAGAATTTTGAGTATTACTTTGCTAGCATATTAGATGAGTGAAATTGAGAGGGAAATTCTTTCACATTGCCCTTCCTTGGAATTGGAATGAAACTGACTTTTTCTAGTCCTGTAGCCACTGCTGAGTTTTCCAAATTTGTTGCCATATTGAGTGCAGCACATTAACAACATCATCTTTTAGGATCTGAAGTATCTCAACTGGAATTCTATCACCTCCACTAGCTTTACTCATAGTGATGCTTCCTAAGGCCCACTGAGTTCACATTCCAGGATGTCTGGGGATAGATGAGTGTTCACACCATTGTGGTTATCTGGGTCATCTTTTTTGAATAGTTCTTATGTATATTCATGCCACCTCTTCTTAATATCTTCTGCTTCTGTTAAGTCCATACCATTTCTGTCCTTTATTGTGCCGATGATTGCATGAATGTTCCCTTGGTATCTCTAATTTTCTTGAAGATATGTCCTACATATAGGTTAAATTACAGACTGACAAATAAACCTTGTCGTGCTCCTTTCCCAATTTTGAATCATTCAGCTGCTGTTCCATGTCTGGTTCCATCACTTTTTGAACTGAATACAGATTTTTCAGGAAACAGGTAAGTGATCCGGGACTCCCACTTCTTTAAGAATATTCCATAGTTGGTTATTGTCCACACAGTGAAAGGCTTTAGCATAGTCAGTGAAGCAGATGTATATGTTTTTCTGGAATTCCCTTACTCTCTGTATGATTCAATGGATGTTGGCAATTTGCTCTCTGTTTCCTCTACCTTTTCTAATTCCAACTTCTGCATCTGGAATCTCTCATTTCACATACTGTTGAAGCTTAGCTTGAAGAATTTTGAGCATTACCTCCTAGCATGTGAGATGAGCACAATTGTTTGGTAGTTTAAAAATTCTTTGGAGTTATCATTCTTAAGGATTGGAATAAAAGCTGACCTTTTCCAGGGCTGTGGCCACTGCTGAGTTTTCCAAATTTGCTGACATATTGAGTGCAACACTTTTACAGCATCATCTCTTAGGACTCTTAACAGCTCAGCTGGAATTCCATCACCTCCACTAACTTGTTCTGAGTAATGCTTCCTAAGGGCCACTTGACTTCATACTCCAGGATGTCTTGCTTTACATAAGTGACCCCAGCATCATGCCTATCTGGATCATTAAGACCTTTTTTGTGTAGTTCTGTGTATTTTTGCCACCTTGCCTTAATCTCTCCTGCTTCTGCTGGGTCCTTGCCTTTTCTGTCCTTTGTGTCCATAACTGCATGAAATGTTACCATGGTATCTCCAATTTTCTTGAAGAGCTCTCTAGTCTTTACAATTTCATTGTTTTCCTCTATTTCTAGATTTTCTTGTCTCTCTGCTATCCTCTGTAAGTCTGCACTCCATTGGGTATATCTTTCCCTTTCTCATTTGACTTTGGCTTCTGTTCTTTTCTCAGCTGTTTGTAAGCCCTCCTCAGACAACCACTTTGACTTCTCCCATTTATTTTTCTTGGGAATTATTGTGGTCACCACCTCCTGTACAATGTTACAAACTTCCACCCATAGGTCTTCAGGCATTCTGCCTACCAGATCTAACCCCTTGAATCTATTTGTCATCTCCAATCTATAACTGTAAGGCTTTAGGTCATACATGAATGTTCTAGTGGTTTGCTTTACTTTCTTCAATTTAAACCTGAATATTTCTTGCTTCTGCCTAAACAATGCTGGATCACCTCTCTCCACCCACAGTGGGTATGGAGCAAAAATGCACAATTTGGGTACTGGGTTTGTGCTTGGCTTTTCACATGCTTAGTTGTGTAACCTTGATCAAGTCCCTTAACTTCAGTTTCCTCATCTAGAAAATGGGCACCATGATGATAATTTCACCTTTTAGATTGCATGTGTGCACACAATGTGCATGTGTGCATGGTCCAGAGAGGCTTTCTGAGTTCCTGACTCTGAATTAAATATGAATTATTCTGCCTCCTGGGATGGGGCAATCTTTTGTTTAGAGGTTATGGCTGCAATCCCCAAAACTAAATATTAAGTCAAGCAAAATAACATCTATTTCTGAACCACGACACAGAACACTGACTGAGCTGATGTTTTTGTTTTGGTGCTCCAACAGGAGCTAAAACACTGACTCAGATTACTCCCTTCCTTAGCCTTACCAGTCAGCCTTTTCTTGCCAACTATTTCTAGCCTGAAATCACACTACAAGGAGAGTTGTAAAGGCTTTTGGTCTCTTGACAGTTTCCCACATCTCTAGTATAGCACAAGAAGCTGTTACTATGGCAGCCTGCACAGTCCAATCTCAATCTCTTAAATGGAACTGCCCCATTCGGTCCCTCATGTCTAAAACATTTGCAGTTGCCTTATAAATCTTCCTACGCTTTCTGTCTAATGAAGAAATATGTGTGGATCTGATCTAGCTTTCTTTTCCAAGGATGATTCCAGCCATGAAATGAATTAACCAGACTTTCAGTCATCTAACTGTACACAGGAATTGACCAAAGCAAACAACCCATCGTGCATTTCTTGCTTGCCTCAAAATACCATTTAAGTGATCTGCTGCAACAACCTCATACATTGGCATGTACATTTCAGAAGGGAGACTTTTTCTCTGGATTTGTTTTCCACCCAGTGCAGAATGTCTACCATGAGCCTGGTCATCCAGCAGTTGGTCACCTGGTTTCTGCAGACTCAGTCCACTCCAGGTCTCTTCCACATCCCCCAACAAAATCTAGAGAACAAACTCAGTCAAAGCTCTTACTCGTGAAGAAAACAGTCTTTTTTTTTACATTTGGTAACACATTCAAAATCTTGTGCTCCTTAGCTTGCAATTAAAGGACTTGCATCAGCGCCCAGCAGTCTCCACTTGCTTCTAAATCTTTCTCCATTCCCACCAGAACACCAGCTTCTCTGGATCCTATGTTCTTGCTGTTGTTCTTCAGTTGTTAAGTCAAGTCTGACTTTTTGTGATTACTTGGACTGCAGCAAGCCAGGCTTCCATGTCCTTCACTATTTCCCAGAGTTTCCTCAAACTCATGTCCATAGAGTCAGTGATACCATCCCACCGTCTCATCCTGTCATCCCCTTCTCTTCCTTCCCACAATATTTCCCAGCATTAGAGTCTCTTCCAATGAGCTGACTCTTCATATCAGGTGGCCTAAGTTTTGGAGCTTCATCTTCAATATCACTCCTTCCATTGAATATTGCTCTACCACTTCCAAAACAAAACTCGTGTTTCTATCATCTGACAATATTGGGCATCAATAAAGTTTAATAGAGCTGGGATCTTGTTCTCTGGGAGCTCCCAGCACTACCACCCTGCCTTTGCTCTTACCATTACCTCCACCTGGCTTAGAATTTCTTCCCTACAGCTTCTCCAGCTTGAAAAGGCCTGCCAACCCATTACTGTCAACTATCCAGGAGTTGTTCTTTTCTCCTTCTCCAAAGACTTCTTCCTGCTCCCTGATGGTCCTCTGTACATACCACATAGCAATTATTATGTATGAATCAGCATGTTACTTCAGCAAGACGGGGGCTCCCCAAGGACCCAACACATGTTCCCCATCATGTCTGCACCCCTTCATGGAGGTCAGTGCCTAGCATGCACAAGGTGCTCAGTGAGTGCAGCCTCTATTTTGGCAGACAGAGAGGAGCAAAGACCACATTTATCTTCCTACCTCAAACAATTCCCAACTAGACAAAATAATTTAAACAGCAGTTTTTTGTACATCAAACATTAAGCAGCTGAGAATGAATTCCTGAGAGGGTGCAGCAAGCAAGGTGAGCTCTACAATTGTCCCAACTCTAGACCGAGTTTGCAACACATGGCACAGGGAGGGGGCATGCAGGCAGATCCAAATAGTCTCCCCAAGCTGGGAAAGAAAGAGGTGGAACTCTAGAGTTCACAGGAGAGAGCTACACACAGAGAACTGTGGGAGTCTGCAAGAGATAGCCCTCCAGTTTTCAGTTGAGAGTATTGATCATAATTAGAGGGAACAATCATTGAGTTTCAAATTGAGCCAAGTCTAATTGTGTCCCCAACCACCAGAATGAAAATTATTCAATTCACAGGACATCAGTAGGGGACTGAAAACAGTATTGCCTTGCAAGTAGGGAAAATTAAACCTGGTATAAAGACTGGTCTCATCTCAGCTAACAAAGCTGATAGGAAAGCCTTCAGAAGTACAGTTGTCTCCACAAAATTAAGAGTGGTCCAAAACAGAGCCAGAATACTTATCAAAATTTAAAAATATCCAGCATCAGACAGGGTAAAATTTATAACATTGAACATCCAATTTAAAATTTCTGTACAAACTGTGAAATGATTTGTCCTAATTCCATGATAATATTGTAAATTAATTGTTCTCCAATTAAGACAAATTCAGTTTAGTTCAGTCACTCAGTTGTGTCCGACTTTTTGCAATCCCTTGGACTGGGGCAGGTCAGGCTTCAATGTTCATACCAACTCCTGGGGTTTGCTCAAACTCATGTCCATGGAGTCGGTGATCATATCCAGTCATCTCATCCTCTGTTGTCTCCTTCTCCTCCTACCTTCAATCTTTCCAAGTATCAGGGACTTTTCAAATGAGTTAGTTCTTCTCATCAGGTGGCAAAACTATTGGAGCTTCATCATCTGTCCTTAGAATGGATATTTGGGACTGATTTCCTTTAGGATTGACTGGTTAGACCTTGCAGGCAAAAGGGCTCTCAAGCATCTTGTCCAACATCACAGTTCAAAAGCATCATTTCTTTGGCACTGAGCTTTCGTTATGGTGCAATTCTTACATCCATCCATGACTACCAGAAAAGTGATAGCTTTGACTAGATGGACCTTTGTCAGCAAAGTAATGTCTCTGCTTATTTTATGCTATCTAGGTTTGTCATAGCTTTTCTTCCAAGGAGCAAGAGTCTTTTAATTTCATGGCTGAAATCACTATGTGCAGTGATTTTGGAGCCCCCCAAAATAAAGTCTTTCACTGTTTCCATTGTTTCCCCATCTATTTGCTATGAAGTGATTGGACTAGATGATGTGATCTAAGGTTTTTGAATGCTGAGTTTTACACCAACTTTTTCACTCTCCTCTTTCACTTTCAAGAGGCTCTTTAGTTCTTCAATTTCTGCTATAAGGCTGGTGTCATCTGCACATCTGAGGTTATTGATATTTCTCCAAGCCATCTTGATTCCAGCTTGCCCTTCATCCAGGTGAGCATTTCCCCTGATGTACTATGCATATAAGTTAAATTAAAAGGGTGACAAAATACAGCTTTGACATACTCTTTCCCAATTTGGAACCAGTCTGGTTCTAATTGTTGCTTCTTGACCTGCATATAGGTTTCTCAGGAAGCAGGTAAGATGGTCTGGTATTCCCATCTCCTTAAAAATTTTGCAGAGTTTGTTGTGATCCACACAGTCAATGGCTTTAGTGTAGTCAATGAAGAAGTAGATGTTTTTCAGGAATTTTCTTGCTTTTTCTAGATCCAATGATGTTGGAATTTTGATGCCTGGTTCCTTTGCCTTTTGTAAATCTGACTTGAACATCTGGACATTCTCGGTTCATGTACTGTTTGTAGCCTAGTTTGGAGAATTTTGAATATTACTTTGCTAGTGTGTGAGATGAGTGAAATTGTGCAGCAGTTTGAACGTTGTTTGGCCCTAACTTTCTTTGATTTGGAATGAAAACTGACCTTTTCCAGTCCTGTGGCCACTGCTGAGCTTCCCAGGTTTGCTGGCATATTAAGTAGTAAGTGAACTGAATTGAAAGTCTCTCAGTTGTGTCTGACTCTTTGTGACCCCATGAACTATACTGTCCAAGGAATACTCCAGGCCAGAATACTAGAGTGGGTAGCCATTCCCTTTTTCAGGGGATCTTCCCAACCCAGCAGTCGAATCAAGGTGTCCTGCATTGCAGCTGGATTCTTTAGCCACTGAAGTGCCAGGGAAGTAGGATAGCTTCCCTGAACTAGCTCAGCTGGAATTCCATTTATTACTTATTAAGATAAATAAGTAAATTTTAAAAGATGTGCAAATTTTTAAATTCCATATGTGCAAAGAAGCAAGAGAATATTAAGAATGAGGGGAAAATCAATTAGTAGAAACACACTTAAAAATATAGGTTACAGAATTAGCAGGGATAGACATTAAAATCTTACTTCAATTGTAATCTTTATACTCATTAGGTAAAAAATATTGAGCATATTAAATAGATATATGTAAAATAGTAAAGGAAAGACTGTGGGAAAAAATTAATTGTGCATCAGAGAGCTTTGAAACAACTTTAAGAATACCAAAATAAATGAAACTGGAATATATGTTCAGTTCAGTTCAGTTGCTCAGTCATGTCTGACTCTTTGCGACCCCATGAATCACAGCATGCCAGGTCTCCCTGTCCATCACCAACTCCCAGAGTTCACTCAGGCTCACATCCATCGAGTCAGTGATGCCATCCAGCCATCTCATCCTCTGTCGTCCCCTTCTCCTCCTGCCTCCAATTCCTCCCAGCATCAGAGTCTTTTCCAATGAGTCAACTCTTCGAATGAGGTGGCCAAAGTACTGGAGTTTCAGCTTTAGCATCATTCCTTCCAAAGAAATCCCAGGGCTGATCTCCTTCAGAATGGACTGGTTGGATCTCCTTGTAGTCCAAGGGACTCTCAAGAGTCTTCTCCAACACCACAGTTCAAAAACATCAATTCTTCGGTGCTCAGTTTTCTTCACAGTCCAACTCTCACATCCATACATGACCACAGGAAAAACCATAGCCTTGACTAGACGGACCTTTGTTGGCAAAGTAATGTCTCTGCTTTTGAATATGCTATCTAGGTTGGCCGTAACTTTCCTTCCAAGGAGTAAGCGTCTTTTAAATTCATGGCTGCAGTCACCATCTGCAGTGATTTTGGAGCCCAAATAAATAAAGTCTGACACTGTTTCCACTGTTTCCCCATCTATTTCCCATGAAGTGATGGGGCCAGATGCTATGATCTTCGTTTTCTGAATGTTGAGCTTTAAGCCAACTTTTTCACTCTCCTCCTTCACTTTCATCGAGAGGCTTTTTAGTTCCTCTTCACTTTCTGCCATAAGGGTGATGTCATCTGCATATCTGAGGTTATTTATATTTCTCCCGGCAATCTTGATTTCAGCTTGTGCTTCTTCCAGCCCAGGGTTTCTCATGATGTACTCTGCATATAAGTTAAATAAGCAGGGTGACTATATACAGCCTTGATGTACTCCTTTTCCTATTTGGAACCAGTCTATTGTTCCATGTCCAGTTCTAACTGTTGCTTCCTGACCTGCATGCAGATTTCTCAAGAGGCAGGTCATATGTTACAGGAAGTGAAAGACAGGAGAATAGAGAAAAGAACTGCAAAATTACTGGCTGAAAATGTTCTATAAATGATGAAAACTTAAACCCATAAACATAGAAACTCAACTCAAGTACAACTTCACAAAGGCATATCATAATTCATCGTTTAAAACAATCAACCAGAGAAATGTAGCCAGAAGGAAAAAGAGACACAGAACAAAAATAAGAATGACAGCAGATTAAACATATGAAACAATGTTAGTCAGAAGACGCTGGTACCACATCTTAAAATGCTGCTGCTACTGCTAAGTTGCTTCAGTCGTGTCCGACTCTGTGCAACCCCATAGACGGCGGCCCACCAGGCTCCCCCGTCCCTGGGATTCTCCAGGCAAGAACACTGGAGTGGGTTGCCATTTCCTTCTCCAATGCAGGAAAGTGTGAAAAGTGAAAGTGAAGTCGTTCAGTCATGTCCAACCCTTAGCGACCCCATGGACTGCAGCCTACCAGGTTCCTCCGTCCATGGGAATTTCCAGGCAAGATTATTAGAGTGGGGTGCCATTGCCTTCTCTGCTTAAAATGCTGAGAGAAATATAATTGACTCACAATTCTATACCCAAGAAAAATACATATCAAAAACAAGATAAAATACTTTCTAAGACATACAACAACTATAAGACTGCATCACCACCAACAGACCAATGTAACAAGAAATGTTTTTTAAAAGGCCTCAAGTCAGAAGGAAATTTAAAGGAAGTGTAAATCTGGATCTATAGGAGGAATGAACAGTACCCAAAATGATTAACATGTAATGTATATTAAAAGGTAAATAAACGGACTTCCCCAGTGGTCCAGTGGTTAAGGATCTGTTTTGCAATGCAGGGGATGCTGGTTTGTTCCTTTGCCAGAGAACTAAGGTCCTACATGCCACTGAGTAATTAAGCTTGCATGTCTCGAATAGAATTTACATGCTGAAAGTACTGAGCTTGCCCTCCTCAAATAGAGAGTCCCTACCACAAGGAAGATCCTGCATGCCACACTAAGACCCAACACTGTCATCAGTTCAGTCACTCAGTCATGTCCGACTCTTTGCAACCCCATGAATTGCAGCATGCTAGGCCTCCCTGTCCATCACCAACTCCCAGAGTTCACTCAAACTCACGTCCATCGAGTCGGTGATGCCATCCAGCTATCTCATCCTCTGTCGTCCCCTTCTCCTCCTGCCCCCAATCCGTCTCAGCCTCAGAGTCTTTTCCAATGAGTCAACTCTTCACGTGAGGTGGTCAACTGTCATTGAAATGATAAATAAATAATTTTTAAATAAAATAGCTTTTTCTTTCTAATTAATTGCTTTAGAAAATAATTGACTGTGTACAACAAGGATAGTAACAATGTATTGTGTAATTTATACCAGATGTAGAAGTAAAATGTTTAACAACAATAGCAAAAAGTACAGGATGGAGGAAATGAGAGTATAGTATGATTAGGTTCTTATTCTACATGTAAAGGCACAAAAGATCACTTGATGATAGACTGTGGATGTTAAAGATGCATACCATGAATCTTAAACCTACCATTTAAAAAAAGAGTTATAGTTAATAAAGGGAATTGTAAAAACTACTCAGTCACGAAGAAGTCAGGGATAAAAAGAGACATGGGAAGAAAGAACATAGATGATAGAATTAAATCTGACTAGAGTTAACCCCTCAGATGTGAACCCAGATTGAAGATATAACTCAGGCCCCAAATGACAGCAGATCCCCATGCATGGCAGTCTACAGCAGAAATAGAGCTTGCCAGGCCCCAGGGCCCCATGTGCCTGGGCACAGAAAAGCCCCAAAGTTTATATGGAACAGTAAGTTAGAAGACTTCAATAATACAAAGTACATCCTCTGTTTATAAAGAAATTACATTAGAAATCAATGTTCACTGGACAGAAAGAGGAATAAAGTGATGACTTTCCTTCTTTTACTACTCTAATTCTGCCCAAGAGGGAGCAAATAAATTGACAGGACTTAAATCTATTCAATACTAGACATACTTGACCTGGGATACATGTTTGATTTTCATGATTCAGTCTCCTCTCCACTCCTATCTGGCTCATCCTAAGCCACAGGGGCTACTCTTCTAAACCAAAGATCAATCACTACACACAAATTGGGATGGTATTTGCTAAGTCTTTCACATAAACCTGTGAAAACTTGTTTCTTCCTATTTTGTACTTCTGGTTCTTTTCAGCCAACCCTGGATCTTGTCCCTTCTCCTGGGATCCTGGTTCTCTGTCACTTGCAGTGATGTTCCCATGCACTAGGCCTTGATTATATCCAATGACATTCATATTCAGAGTGGTCATAATACATGCAAAAAGAGAAGGCAGCTACTAACTCTTTTCTTTTGTTCACTTACTCCATATACATTCACAGAATACCTGTATAGCAAGTCTGTTATTTATATACTTTCAAGCTGAAAACTTTCAAAGATGTAAAAGTGCATTTGCATGCCCAATCACATTAGTTTGTTCACAGGTCTGGCATACATTATTTTGGTTACATCTCTGACAAGTGATAGTGTTCTTATGTACTTTAATGTACAGAACTGTATAGAGTAGTACAGTATCTTTAATTCAAGCCTGCACTAGAAATCTCTTCAAGGAAACTAGAGACACCAAGGGAACATTTCATGCAAACATTGGCACAATAAAGGACAGAAATGGTATGGACCTAACAGAAGCAGAAGATATTAAGAAGAGGTGTGGCCACAGCAATCAGAGCAGAAAAAGAAATAAAAGGAATCCAAATTGGAAAAGAAGAAGTAAGGCTCTCACTATTTGCAGATGACATGATCCTCTACATAGAAAACCCTAAAGACTCCACCAGAAAATTAGTAGAACTAATCAATGACTATAGTAAAGTTGCAGGATATAAAATCAACACCCAGAAATCCCTTGCATTCCTATACACTAATAATGAGAAAACAGAAAGAGAAATTAAGGAAACAATTCCATTCACCATTGCAATGGAAAGAATAAAATACTTAGGAACATATCTACCTAAAGAAACTAAAGACCTATATATAGAAAACTATAAAACACTGGTGAAAGAAATCAAAGAGGACAGTAATAGATGGAGAAATATACCATATTCATGGATTGGAAAATCAATATAGTGAAAATGAGTATATTACCCAAAGCAATTTATAGATTCAATGCAATCCCTATCAAGCTACCAACAATATTCTTCACAGAGCTAGAACAAATAATTTCCTAATTTGTATGGAAATACAAAAAAACCTCTAATAGCCAAAGCGATCTTGAGAAAGAAGAATGGAACTGGAGGAATCAAGCTACCTGACTTCAGGGTCTACTACAAAGCCACAGTTATCAAGACGGTATGGTACTGGCACAAAGACAGAAATATAGATCAATGGAACAAAATAGAAAGCCCAGAGATAAATCCACACACATATGGACACCTTATCTTTGACAAAGGAGGTAAGAATATACAATGGATTAAAGACAATCTCTTTAACAAGTGGTGCTGGGAAATCTGGTCAACCACTTGTAAAAGAATGAAACTAGAACACTTTCTAACACCATACACAAAAATAAACTCAAAATGGATTAAAGATCTAAACGTAAGACCAGAAACTATAAAACTCCTAGAGGAGAACATAGGCAAAACACTCTCTGACATACATCACAGCAGGATCCTCTATGACCCACCTCCCAGAATATTGGAAATAAAAGCAAAAATAAACAAATGGGACCTAATTAACCTTAAAAGCTTCTGCACATCAAAGGAAACTATTAGCAAGGTGAAAAGGCAGCCTTCAGAATGGGAGAAAATAATAGCAAATGAAGCAACTGACAAACAACTAATCTCGAGAATATACAAGCAACTCCTACAGCTCAACTCCAGAAAAATAAATGACCTAATCAAAAAATGGGCCAAAGAACTAAATAGACATTTCTCCAAAGAAGACATCCAGATGGCTAACAAACACATGAAAAGATGCTCAACATCACTCATTATCAGAGAAATGCAAATCAAAACCACTATGAGGTACCATTTCACACCAGTCAGAATGGCTGCAATCCAAAAGTCTACAAGCAATAAATGCTGGAGAGGGTGTGGAGAAAAGGAAACCCTCTTACACTGTTAGTGGGAATGCAAACTAATAAAGCCACTATGGAGAACAGTGTGGAGATTCCTTAAAAAACTGGAAATAGAACTGCCTTATGATCCAGCAATCCCACTGCTGGGCATACACACTGAGGAAGCCAGAAGGGAAAGAGACACGTGTACCCCAATGTTCATCGCAGCACTGTTTATAATAGCCAGGACATGGAAGCAACCTAGATGTCCATCAGCAGATGAATGGATAAGAAAGCCATGGTACATATATACAATGGAGTATTACTCAGCCAATAATAAGAATACATTTGAATCAGTTCTAATGAGGTGGATGAAACTGGAGCCTATTATACAGAGTGAAGTAAGCCAGAAAGAAAAACACCATTACAGTATACTAATGCATATATATGGAATTTAGAAAGATGGTAACAATAACCCTATGTACGAGACAGCGAAAGAGACACTGATGTATAGAACAGTCTTATGGACTCTGTTGGAGAGGGAGAGGGTGGGAAGATTTGGGAGAATGGCATTGAAACATGTAAAATATCATGTATGAAACGAGTTGCCAGTCCAGGTTCGATGCACGATACTGGATGCTTGGGGCTGGTGCACAGGGACGACCCAGAGGGATGGTATGGGGAGAGAGGAGGGTTCAGGATCAGGAACACATGTATACCCGTGGCAGATTCATTTTGATATTTGGCAAAACTAATACAATTATGTAAAGTTTAAAAATAAAATAAAATTTAAAAAAAAAAAAAGAAGAGGTGGCAAGAATACACAGAAGAACTGTACAAAAAGATCTTCATGATCCAGATAACCACAAAGGTGTGATCCCTCACCTAGAGCCAGACATCCTGGAATGTGAAGTGAAGTGGGCCTTAGGAAACATTACTATGAGCAAAGCTAGTCCAGGTGATGGAGTTTCCACTGAGCTGTTTCAAGTCATAGAAGAAGATTCTGTCAAAGTGCTGCATTCAATATGCCAGCGAATCTAGAAAACTCAGCAGTGGCCACAGGACTGGAAAGGTCAGTTTTCATTCCAATCCCAAAGGCAATGGCAAAGAATGTTCAAACTACCACACAATTGCACTATCTCACATGCTAGCAAAGTAATACTCAAAATTCTCCAAGCCAGACTTCAACAGTATGTGAACCATGAATTCCAGATGTTCAAGTTGGATTTAGAAAATGCAGAGGAACCAGAGATCAAATTGCCAACATCCATTGGATCATTGAAAAAGCAAGAGAGTTGTAGAAAAACATCTACTTTTACTTTATTGACTACCTCAAAGCCTTTGACTGTGTGGATCACTATAAACTGTGGAAAATTCTGAAAGAGATGGGCATACCAGACCACCTGACCCGCCTCCTGAAAAATCCGTTTGCAGGTCAAGATTAGAACTGGACATGGAACAATAGACTGGTTCCAAATATGAAAAGGAGTACATCAAGGCTGTATATTTTCAAACTGCTTATTTAACTTATGTGCAGAGAACATCATGTGAAATGCCAGGGTGGATTAAGCACAAACTGGAATAAAGACTGCCAGGAGAAATATCAATAACTTCATATATGCAGATGACACTACCCTTGTGTCTGAAAGTGAAGAAAAACAAAAGAGCCTCTTGAATGAAAGTGAAAGAGGAGAGTGAAACAGTTGGATAAAGCCACATGGTGGGGACAGCTTCAAGATGCTGTAGGAACACTTGGGAGGGGAACCTAAATCAGTCCTGATCTCAGGAGGTTGCCTGAAGAAGGGGACAATCCTATATCAGTCTCCTCAAAAATAGGCCATGGTTCCAAGTTTCATGTAAAAGAGATTTATTTCGAAGTTCCTCCCAGAAGGAAATCCAGTGGTTAGGAGCCCATCTGCTGGGTGCTTGGAATATGCATCGGAGATCTGGTTGAGGAAGATTCCAGATGCTGCAGGCAAATTAAGCCAGTGGGCCACAATTACTGAGCCTGTGTGTCCTAGTATCTGTGATGTGCAACATGAGAAAACACCGGAATGAAACTCCCAAGCACAGCAACTACAGGGTAGCTCCTGTCACTGCTAATAGAGAAGACTTGAGCAGTGAAGACCCAGTGCAGCCAAAACTTTTTTTTAATTTCTGCAAAAGAAACCAGTGAGGTCACAGGGGAAGGAGGACAGGAGAAAGGATGAAACC
Organism: Bubalus kerabau; assembly: GCF_029407905.1. Classification (NCBI taxonomy): domain Eukaryota; kingdom Metazoa; phylum Chordata; class Mammalia; order Artiodactyla; family Bovidae; genus Bubalus; species Bubalus kerabau. The sequence continues at coordinate 14,169,556 of NC_073628.1, forward strand.
AGCCCTGGTCTGATTTCTTGCAAGTCTTGAAGAGGGAAGCTGCAGCCTGTTCCCACAAGGAACTCTGAAACATAAGTTGTGCTCCAAGCCAAGGCTAGGGAGCTGATATTTCATATTCCCTCCAACACCTACCTCTCATTCTTCAACTAACACCTAGCTCATGTCTACAGACCATTGTATTAGATCCTCTAAAGACAAATCAAAGATGACACTATAAGCAAAAGGATACCAAAGCTCAGCAAAATGCAATCTCAGATAATGTCAAGATTTCTACACCCACTCTGCCCTCTGCAGCATCATATTTGGAAACCTGTGAGTCTAAAGAGACCCACGGGTCTCTAGAGGTCATCTTTTTTTTTTTAAGTGGCTTTAATTTATATAGGAGTACAGTTGATTTACTGTATTGTGTTAGTATTAATTTTATGGGGAATTGACTCCATTCTACATACACATGCATCCATTCTTTTTTAGATTCTTTTCCCATATCTGTTATAGAATATTGAGTAGAATTTCTGTGCTATATAGTAGGTCCTTGTTGATTACCTATTTTATATGTAGTGGTGTGTTTATATTAATCTCAAACTCTCAATTTGTCACTCTCCCACCTTCCACTTTGCTAATTATAATTCTGTTCTTGAAGGAGGGAAGTGCAGTCAGTGTCTATGGACTCTTTAATGGATCAGGCTCTGTGCTTGTGAGAGTGGAGTGGCTTGGGAAGGTAAGCATGAGAGAGAATCATTTGAGATGATGCTAAATGTTAAGAAGGAACCAGCCATGCAGAAAGCCAGGAGAAGAACATTCTAGATGCAGGAAATAGCCACTGCAAAGGCCCAAGGTAACCAAGCTTAATAAATGACTACCCTTCCACCTGCAATCTTCCTTCCACACTTGGAAGATGGTCACAGCTCACCCACCAGCACCTCATTACATACTTCAGTTGTGAGTTACCAGCAATGCACCATCTCATCCTCCCCAGAAGGGAGACTGGGGCTGTCACAGGGCTGCTGGACTCAGGATTGTGTACACAAACTGGTTATCACCAGGAGAATCAGGTGCCAGGGTCACCACCAGTGACTCTATGTGTGTTTGTCCTCAGGGGTGGAAATTCCAGGGAACTGATAGAGCCAAGAAACAAGGAATTGCTCTTGTCTCATCTTGCCCTGCGTGATCCTGCGGCCCCCTGACCACACTGCTCTCTGCCCAAAATCTCTTTCCTCTATTCCTTCTCCAAAGGTGGCCTGTGACTAACATTAGCAACTGACCCTGAAGCCTGGTGGCTGGTATATAACTCACAATCGTCAGACCCAGCAAAGCCCAGCCTTGAATTTTGTCTCTTTTTACCCAACCAGATCCATAAATCAAAGTCCCCAAAGAACATGACTGGCTCACCCCTTTTCAAAGCCTTCAAAGCGCCAAGGTCTTTTTTCAGCATCAAAGAGGGAACACATCCCTTAAATCCAGGTTAGCCGCAGCCCCCTGAATCTCACTCAGCCAAAGGTTCCCTGAGGAAGGAGGAAGACACTGCATCTAAGCTGCCAGAAGTCTGAGAAGAAAATGTTCCTTGGTGTGAACCCAGGTCGATTTGACCCAGTTTCCCAAAGGTCTGTGTTGTGTGAATGAGGAGCCAGAGCTCTGGGGCTGCTGAGCTGGGAGTCAGTCAGGCACCACCTGTGTGACAGCTTCCAAGGGCCACTCCAGCTGGGGCTGCCCCCACTGTGCCTGGAACCCAGCAGAACCAGCTCTAAGTAGTGCTTTCCTGCTTCTACAAGAAGGCATGTCTGATGATAGAATCAGAGCCAGATTTGTGGGTCAAGGGAAAAGGAACTTTCACTCTGGTGCCTGCAGACCTCTGAGAATGGCCCAGCCATGGATACAATTGATGATATTTCCCTTCCTGGAGCTCTCTCTCCCACCCTGAGAACCAGAGGACCTGAGTCCCAGCACTTCCCCATCCCACCTAGAGCATTAAGGTGAGTAATACACCCCAGGGTTTGGTTTCCCAGCTCTTGAATGAGGGAGACTGGACTTGCTCCAGACTGAAGTTCAATGTCAATCAGTGAACAAGTGGCTCAGAGGTGCATGTCACCGAGGATGCTGAGGCTGCATCTGGTATGCAGGGGGGCGTGACTGCTTGGTGATGTCCACGGATCCAGAGCTCAGAACAGGGAGTGGTAGACCACTTGGACACAGCTGCTGTGACATGGAGGACCCTAGAGGCCTTGCCCCCCGGAATTTTCTGCCACTTGGGTCCTGTGGGATGAGATCAGGTAGTTATAAGTCAGAAGTTATCAAATGGGAAGGTTGTAGATTTCAGCAGAAACTCACGTTGGGCCGATGAATCATCTCCCTAAAAGAATTATGGAAATAAGATGCAAGAAGACTCTTGGATAAATTTCATAGTATTTTAAATAGTTTTTTGAATAGGTCATCTTTTGGATGACCTTCCATGTTGCTGACTGGCTGGGGATGATGCCCACAGTAAGAGTGGAATCAAAGGGCCCCTGGGGGGAGGCTGTCCCTCTCCCTTTGACTCATTAGCAGTGAGTACAGCTCTATCCCCTCCATGTCTGGAGCAGGAATTCAAGCAGGAAGGAAGTGTCCTCCAGCAAGTTTAACCGGAAGACCCAGGTAAGTCTTGCCCTTTGGTAGGAACCATTTTTTTCCCAGTGCTTCTTCCTTCGTATGTCCTGAACAACCTGCCCACCTCTTGGTGACTAGGTTGTGAACTCCTCCACCCTTCCCTTCAATCTATCCCCACAGCCCCACTTTGGCTTCCTCCCTACCCAGGCCCTGCCTATCACCTGCTGCTGCTGCTGCTAAGTCACGTCAGTAGTGTCCAACTCTGTGAGACCCCATAGACTGCAGCCCAACAGGCTCCTCTGTCCCTGGGATTCTCCAGGCAAGAATACTGGAGTGGGTTGCCATTTCCTTCTCCAATGCATGAACGTGAAAAGTGAAAGTGAAGTCTCTCAATCGTGTCTGACTCTTAGCAACCCCATGGATTATAGCCTACCAGGCTCCTCCGTCCATGGGATTCTCCAGAAAAGAGTACTGGAGTGGGTTGCCATTGCCTTCTCCGTGCCTATCACCTGCAGATAGCACTAAAGAAGAGAAAACCAGGGAGGGGGTGGTCCAGTTAATTCTTTCTAATAATGACCACATTCCTTCTTTCTCCAGACCCTGTCCTGAATCATCAATATTTCCAGCTGGATAACTAAGCAGCTTAACACGGGAGTAGAGATGCAGATAGTGGTGGGGGTAGAGTTGTTAAGGTGTGGTGGGCAGTTTTCAGATGACAGGAGAAGACCTGGAATAATGAGCATGTGTTTCTCCAACCACTGTCTCACTGGGGACCTGCCTGAATACGCTACCTTGAGCTCCACAGTGTATCACTAAAGACAGAAACTTCAAAATGGATTTCATAAATTTCTTATTACAAAATAGTTTCAAAGATAACAAATACAAGAAAGAATAGTGTCATGAACCCTGTATTTCATCATTTGGCATCAATAACTACAAAGCTACTCTTAGTCCCACAGATTGTCATAGACTGGAGACTATGCAAGATCAAGGTGGTGGGCAGTTGGGTTCCTGGTGAAGATATTCTTGACTTGCATCAGTTCTCTTCTTACTATGTTCTCACATGTGGTGTCGGAGGGGAAGGAGGAAGAGGGAGAAGAGAGAAAAAGAGGTAGAGGCTAATCCAATCATGGGGTCCCCACCATTTAAACCCCATGTCAACTTAGTGCCTCCTAAAGGCAATACCTCCTAATACCATCACATCAAGATTTAAGGATCAGAATTTGGGGGTGGACACAATTCAATCCATTGCACCTATGCAAATCTGCTTTTAAATCAAGACAGACCCTCATTTAATTTCCTGTTTTTACTTTTTATTCATTTTTCCTGAAGTATTTTAGGGAAGAGATGACCATTTCACAAAATATACATAATGAGTATTTGTGGGAAAATGCTATTATGTACAAAATACAGTATTTTGTTCCAAAGAAAATAAACATCTCATATTGATAGCTTATGGTGAACGATGTCAGATTTGTGATCTCTGAAGAAGAAGATTTAGCTTTAGGACCAGGGATCAAGCTTGATCATTCAAAGGCTTTTGTGTAAGAGAGTTTTTTAAAATAAGTAAGAGACAGGGAAAGTTTCTGACACAGACATCAAAAGGGGGACAGAGAGTGCGCCACTTGCTAGTCTTCAGCAAGGGAATTATATACTTTTTTAATTTAGTGATTACAATAAATTAAAAGAATGTCTCAAGGTTGTAAAAATTTTACCAGACCCACTCCCACAATTTACATTTAGGATAATAGGATTAGGACTTAATAGAAAGATCCTACCAGACCCACTCCCATAATATACATTCTAAGATAGCAAGTGAAGAAGGCAATGGCACCCCACTCCAGTACTCTTGCCTGGAAAATCCCATGGACAGAGGAGCCCGGTAGGCTGCAGTCCATGGGTCACTAAGAGTCGGAAACGACTGAACAACTTCACATTCACTTTTCGCTTTCACGCATTGGAGAAGGAAATGGCAACCCTCTCCAGTGTTCTTGCCTGGAGAATCCCAGAGATGGGGGAGCCTGGTGGGCTGCTGTCTATGGGGTCGCACAGAGTCAGACATGACTGAAGCGACTTAGCAGCAGTAGCAGCAAGATAGCAAGATTAGTCAGAATCAGGAAGGAGAAACAGTCCTCAAGCAGGACACATTCAGTTCATTTCAGTTGAGTTCAGCCACTTAGTCATGTCCAACTCTTTGTTACCCCCACGGACTGTAGCACACCAGGCCTCCCTGTCCATCACCAACTTCTGGAGTTTACTCAAACTCCTGCCCATTGAGTTGGTGATGCCATCCAACCATCTTATCCTGTGTTGTCCCCTTCTCATCCCAACTTCAATTTTTCCCGGCATCAGAATCTTTTCAGATGAGTCATTTCTTCACATCAGGTGGCCAAAGTATTGAAGCTTCAGCTTCAGCATCAGTCCTTCCAATGAATGTTCATGATTGACTTCCTTTAGGACTGACTGGTTTGATCACCTTGTAGTTCAAGGGACTCTCAAGAATCTACTCCAACACCACAGTTCAAAAGCACCAATTCATTGGTGCTCAGCCTTCTTTATGGTACAACTCTTACATCCATACATGACTACTGGAAAAACCATAGCTTTAACTATGTGGACCTTTGTGGCAAAGTAACGTCTCTGCCTTTTAATATGCTATCTAGGTTTGTCATAGCTTTTCTTCCAAGAAGCAAGTGTTTTTTAATTACATGGATGCAGTCACCATCTGCAGTGATTTTGGAGCCCAAGAAAAGAAAGTCTGTCACTGTTTCCATCGTTTCCCCATCTATTAGCCATGAACTGATGGGACCAGATACCATGATCTTAGCTTTTTGAATGCTGAGTTTTAAGCCATCGTTTTCACTCTCTGCTTTCACCTTCATCAAGTGGCTCTTTAGTTCCTCTTCACTTTCTGCCATAAGAGTGATGTCATCTGCATATCTGAGCTTATTGATATTATTCCCTGAAGTCTCGATGCCACCTTTTTCTTCATCCAGCCCAGCATATTGTGTTGTATTCTGCATATAAGTTAAATAAGCAGGGTGACAATATACTGCCTTGATGTACTCCTTTCCTATTTAGAACCAATCCATTGTTCCACATCCAACTGTACTGTTGCTTGACCTGCCTACAGGTTTTTCAGGGGCAGTTAAGTAGGTCTGTTATTTCATTATCTTTAAGAATTTTCCTGTTTGTTGTGATACACATGTTCAAAGGTTTAGTGTAGTCAGTGAAGAAGTGGGTATTTTTCCAGAATTCTCTTGTTTTTTCTATGACCCAACGGATGTTGGCAACGGGATATCTGGTTCCTCTGCCTTTTCTAGATCCAGCTTGAACATCTGGAATTTCTCAGTTCAAGTGCTGTTGAAGCCTAGCTTGGAGGATTTTGAGCATTACTTTGCTAACATGTGAAATGAGCAATTGTGCAATAGTTTGAAGATTCTTTGGCAGTGCCTTTCTTTGGGACTGGAATGAAAACTGACCTTTCTAGTCCTGTGGCCACTGCTGAGTTTTCCAAATTTGCTGGCATATTGAGTGAAGCACTTTTACAGCATCATCTTTTAGGATTTGAAATAACTCAGCTGGGATTCCATTACCTCCATTATCTTTGGTAGTTCCTAAGGCCCACTTGACTTCACACTCCAGGATGTCTGATCTATCAGTCAGTTCAATTCAGTTCAGTCACTCAGTTGTGTCCTATTCTTTGCAATCCCATGAATCGCAGCACACCAGGCCTCCCTGTTGATCACCAACTCCCGGAGTTCACTCAAACTCCTGTACATCGAGTCAGTGATGCCATCCAACCATCTCATCCTCTGTCATCCCCTTCTCCCACCCCTAATCCCTCCCAGCATCAGGGTCTTTTCTAATGAGTCAGCTCTTTGCATCAGATAGCCAAAGTATTGGAGTTTCAGCTTCAGCATCAGTCCTTCCAATGAACACCCAGGACTGATCTCCTTTAAGATGGACTGGTTGGATCTCCTTCCAGTCCAAGGGACTCTCAAGAGTCTTCTCCAACACGACAGTTCAAAAGCATCAATTCTTCGGTGCTCAGCTTTCTTCACAGTCCAACTCTGACATTCATACATGACCACTGGAAAACCATAGCCTTGACTAGATGGACCTTTGTTGGCAAAGTAATGTCTCTGCTTTTAAATATGCTGTCTAGGTTGGTCATGACTTTCCTTCCAAGGAGTAAGCATCTTTTAATTTCATGGCTGCAATCAACATCTGCAGTGATTTTTGAGCCCAAATAAATAAATTCTGATACTGTTTCCACTGTTTCCCCATCTATTTCCCATGAAGTGATGGGACCAGATGCCATGATCTTAGTTTTCTGAATGTTGAGCTTTAAGGCAACTTTTTCACTCTCCTCTTTCACTTTCATCAGGAGGCTTTTTAGTTCCTCTTCAATTTCTGCCATAAGGGTGGTGTCATCTGCATATCTGAGGTTATTGATATTTCTCCCAGCAATCTTGATTCCAGCTTGTGCTTCTTCCAGCCCCACATTTCTCATGATGTACTCTGCATATAAATTAAATAAGCAAGGAAAAGGTTACCATCTCACAAAATATAGATAACCACAATGTATTTTGTTCCAAATAAAATTAACATCTAATATCCAGTCCATGTTCAAATTTCCCTGATTCTCTAAAAACAGATGTGTTTTCACAGTTTATTGAAAGAATGTACTCATATGTTTCACTTTTAAGTTGTTCTCTTTTAAGACTAAATAACTGTCTCTCTCCCAATTTTAAAGCCATTTATTTGTTAAAAAACTGGGAGGAAGTGGCATGATTTGTCTTATAGAATGTCCCAAGTATTGGGTTAGAGCAGGGATCCACAACACTGGCACCAGGATCAATACCATTCCTTGATCTATGTAGAACCAGGTTGCAGAGCAGGAGGTGAGCAGCAGGCCAGTGAGTGAGGCTTCCTCTGGATTTACAGCTGCTCCCCATCGCTCTCCCATCACCCAGAGATGGGACAGTCTTGTTTTAGGAAAAGAAGATCTGGGCTCCCACAAATTCTGCATTATGATGATCTGTATAATTATTTCATTACATATCCCAATGTAATAATAAAATAAATAAAGTGCACAATAAGTGAAATATCCTTCAATCATCCCAAAATCATCTCCCTATGAAAAAATTGTCTTCCAGGAAACCAGCCCCTTGTGACAAAAGTTGGGGGAGTGTAGATTTAGGAGGATTGCTTCTCTGTAGCTTTATCTGTGTTTTTCCCTGGAGACTGGCAGGTAGATCTACACTTGAGTTCAAAAATTTTTATTGGGGTATTTCATATGCAGATATATATTTCTTATGGTGCTACTTAAAAAGTCTCACTATTTCTAGTTGCCTCACTTTGAGAGATGCTGAAATGCAGTGGATCCTGATGTTGCCAGCTTCATGCATCCATTATATACTCCCCTTTTTACTTCCACTTATGGTTTCAGCATCCATTGATGACCTTTGCCCAGATCCATTGTTTCATGAGGATGCTGCAAAATAGTGCTTTCCTGTTTATACCATTCTTTCTGTTTTAATTTCTGGAATTCTTCAATAAAAATAAGATTCCTTAAACTGTTTGTGGTTACATGGAATCTGCTACATACCAAAAAAAATGGCATAAACATTGATGATTATTTTCCTTTCTCAGCTCTCAGAATGGTGTTAGTGCCCTAGAAATCTGTCACAATGACAAATGAGATGTTGTCTATTAGTATTTTGAATTTCTGACTTTTTATATATTTAATTTGTTCTAATTAATGGATGTAATGCTAAAATTATCCCAGTTTTGGCTTCTGCATATGGATTCCTAAGCTTTTCTTAGACCCACTACCTAAAACCACTCATATGTCCCTGGGCTGCCTCTGAAGTCTACACTTTTCCTTTTGACCTCTTTGCCTCCTAGAAATCAGCTCTCAAACAAAGACAGCAAACCATACCTCATGAAGTAGCTAGGCAGACCACATGAGATCATGAATGTCTAGCATGGCCCCTCGTATTCACTTTTATGGTGTCCTTAGCAGTTATTTTCTCCAAGTTGGCAAGTTTCTCCATGCCTTAGATGTCCAAGCACTTCACTTTGGTTTTCAAGCCAAGCCTCAAGGAAGAAATCACAGTAGAATTCTCTGAATTCTGAGAATTTTCTGAGACCAAGGTCAGGGATGGAGATAAAAATTTTATCGAGAGCTCTGTATTTTTATCAGATCCATTAGTGCCCTAAGCGGAAAATTAGGGCAGGTTAGAGCACATATAACTAGAAGCTCCTGGTCACCACTGCATGCTAAGGAACTAAAGCTTCCCTGAGTACTTGGTGCCAGGAAAGAAGCATGAAGTGGCTTGTGCTCCTCGGGCTGGTGGCCCTCTCAGAGTGCATAGTCATGTAAGTATGGGGACTGTAAGTGGCATCATCTTCCTTTCTGGGTTAGAAAGAAATGGAATATTTCCCTGATAGTCTTAAAGTTCAACTCTTACTTATTGATAAGTACCTTTCTACAGGTACTTATCCTTGCTTCTTTAGCCTTAGGCTTTCCAGGTGGTGCTATTGGTAAATGACCCACGTGCAAATATAGGAGATGTAAGAGATGCAGGTTTGATCCCTGGGTCAGGAAGATCCCCTGGAGAAGGACATGGCAACCCACTCCAATATTTTTGCCTGGAGAATCCCATGGGCAGAGGAGCCTGGCAGGCTGTGGTCCATAGGGTCATATAGAGTTGGACACGACTGAAGCAGCTTAGCACGCATGCATGCACCTTGCTAGAGAAACTGTGGGTCCCAAGGGTCGAGGTGTAGGTTTGCATGGTTGCATAACTCTTGGGACCCCATCATGTGGTGACCTGTTGAAAATGGAAGACCTTGCAATTGTTTAGTGCACAACCTGTACAAATGTATGTGTGGTCCTGTGGAATAGCATTTTTCTACATTTTGTTCTAGGTGTCCTCTCTGTTCTCTCTCTACTTCAGTGTATATATGTCTATGTCTGCATCTCTGTATCTCTCTAATTTATCTCTCCATCTCCTTGGAAGTCTCTGTGAGTGCAGATTTCTCCGGGTTGTTTTCTCTTCTTTTAATTTTTCAGTTTTGACTCATTCTTGCTTCTTTAGCCTCTTAATTTCCCTAACTTGTTTCCTATCTCCTGGATTCTTCTCTCAACCCTCTGTTCCATTTCTATTTGGAGAAAGATTGGGAGAGCTACTTCTACGCTGTTTTACATCTGAAAAACAGTGTGACCACAGCCAAGTGACAAACTCCTTGAATTTCAGATTCTTTCCCCATAAAATTAGGATAATGATCCCCTTCTACAACCTTCTTCCCTGAGCTTCCTTGAGAACAATACAGTGGGATAGCAATAGCAATACTAACGGCTGTCATTGTTGAGATTTACTATATATCAGATACATTATATCCATCACTTCACTTATGTCCCAAATTTTCTATATGGAGGATGGGAATCATTATATTCCACCGTTTTATCCAGGGGTAAGCTGAGAATCCAAATGGTCTTACCCAATGTTACACAACTGAACCTGTATTCAAACCTACATCCTTGCCATGGTATTTGCATGGCATTCTGATAATAAGGTGACACTCATAAAAACGCTTGGAAAATACACAGTGTGTTACAATGACAGTTATACCTTAACACGGACAGCTAATTGTATCTTCTCCTTTGTTTCTTTTCCTAATCCTTGGTGAAAGTTTGCCTCTAAGGAAAATGATGACCTTGCGAGAAACCCTGAGGGAAAAAAACTTGCTGAACAATTTCCTGGAGGAACAAACTTACAGACTGTCCAATAGTGACTCCAAAACAGCCACTCACCCGCTGAGGAACTATCTGGATGTGAGTTTGTTGGGAGAATGGCTCTCCACAGCGTCCCCTGGTGCTCTGGCCTAGCACTGTGGTTCTTCTGGAGGTAGCATGTGGGATGTTGGGGCTGGGACTCCTGCAGGAGTCAGAAACACTGGGGCACAGGGACCCCGTTCCAGAGGAGAAGGCATTGTCATCCTCAACTCTTGGTCTGTGTTGACTGAGCCCAGCAACGACCAGGGGACAGGTAAACGTCCATTTCTGTGTCAAAGATGTGTCATAAGTTTGAGGGAGATTGTCGCTTCTGAACTAAGTGAGCCACTCAGTTACAGATGAAGGGTGAGCCATCTCCAGTCAAAAGACAAAGCCAACTGCAAAGCAAGAGTGAACCTCCAGGCAGAAGAATTCAGCTTCCACAGATGCAAGAATCACAGCACTAAAAAGTTACTGAATCCCTATTCCATGTAAGGCATAAGAATCTAACACTGTGGTCATTGTTATCAGATTAGAAGAAAAGGGCACATTTTGTCTTCAAGGTTGTGCAGGTTCGCCTGAGAGATAGGCAAAGAGTAAATATATGTGAAATGCAAGGATCACCTGTGTGGTGTTGATTGGATGTGGTCTGAGTTTAGAGGGAGTGGCTGGGATTGATCAAGGAGGACCTGGAGAAGGAAGTGCTCAGGCTGGGTTAGAAGAGGAGACTAGAGAGATCCTCAAATGAAGGCACCAAGACTTACTTCCCTGCACGCCCAATGCTTATGACTCTGGGTTCAAATGCAGGAGATACTTTTTCAACTCCTGGTCATAGAGTGAATATCCCACGTACTGCGTAACACAGGAAAAAATATCAAATTCAGGCACCTCTGAGAACAAAGGCTATGGGCTCAATGGTGGTTGGAAAGTGATCTCAGGAGACATGTGATACCCAGCGGGAGGCAGCAGTGTGGGAATCGAGGGGAGCCAGATCTGCACTAACCCACCCCTCCTGGTCCCCACAGACTGCCTACGTGGGTAACATCACCATTGGAACACCCCCTCAGGAATTCCGGGTCATCTTTGACACAGGCTCAGCTGACTTGTGGGCGCCTTCCATCAGCTGTGTCAGTCCAGCCTGTAGTGAGTACAAACACCCTTCATCCCATGCATCTTTTACTTGCCCTGAACTCCCTTCTCCACCCTTGGCACCTGACTGACACTCATCTCTTGGGTTTGCAGGAACACACATCACCTTCAATCATCAAAATTCTTCCACCTTTGAGGAACCAGGCCAGCCTATCACCATCTACTATGGATCCTGGATAATTTGGGGATTTCTTGGCTCTGACACCGTTAGGGTAACGTGGAAACAAAAGCTGAGTCAGGACTCACTATGGAGTGACCACTGCTTACAAAATAGATACAGGACAAGCTGGCAGGACCATCCTACCCTAACTCCCATAGATACTGGCCATCTTAACTGCAGGATGCTGTCCCTGGGGAGACAGTCTCTGTAGTGACACACAAACAAATGGATTAGCTAACTCAGAGAGGGGCTTGGGCTGTGGACTTGCAGCTCCTCTGCCCATGAGCAGCTCAGGGTTCACTTTGCTGGGAGCCAGAAGAGGGGGGAAAAAAGCAGCGACTTTTATATTCTCAGACTGTGCCAGACACTGCCATGGTAATAACTTGCTTAAACCTGCAACAACCCCACACAGCAGGTGCATTAATTAGCTAATGATACAGATGAGGATACACTGGCTTCCCCAGTGGCTCAGAGGTTAAAGCATCTGCCAGCAATGTGGGAGGACCTGGGTTCGATCCCTGGGTTGGGAAGATCCCCTGGAGAAGGAAATGGCAACCCACTCCAGTATTCTTGCCTGGAGAATCCCATGGATGGAGGAACCTGGTGGGCTACAGTCCACGGGGTCGCAAAGAGTTGGACATGACTGAGCAGCTTCACAGATGAGGAAACTGAGGTGCAGACAGCAAGGGCCTTGCTGAGGTCACACGTGTGGTAAGCGATGGAGCTGGGCTGGATTGGTGAAGCTGGTGGTGGGTGTTTGGGGAAAGGATCAGGGGACCCTGGGGGAAATCAAGCACTTCAGATATCCAGAGTGGATAAGAAGGAGGACTGAGATGTAGGGGGGCCTAATAAGTATGTTCTCAATGTATGGGGCCTTTGGGAGTCTAATAAAACCTATAGCCTCCCTACCGCAAAGTACCTGAGTAGTTCGCCTCTCTCTCTTACTCTCTCTCTCATACACACTCACACAAACACACAGATACCCCAAAAGGGTATTTCCCAGGCAGTAATTTCATAAGAACCCTGCCAGCAACATTGTATAATGGACTTCTGTCTTTCTGGGCAGATGCAGAACCCAAAATACATTACCATCAATTCAGTCCATTTCTCTCATCAGTTCATAGAGACACCAGAGAAGGCTCTCCTGCTCTTTACTCATTCTGTCCATAAGGGGACAGCATTGGATCCTGGCCTGACTCTTGGTTGCCCCACCTGTACGGAAGCCATGAGGCCAGTTTGATTCATTCAGAAGGTGTTTTTCAGAGGGGCAGATGTTGTAAAATGCACAGACCCACCTAAATGGAACCCAAATTCCCATCCAGTCTTGGTCTAACCATCTGAGGTCTACCTAGAACATAGAAAGACCTCAGTTCTTCTCTGCAGAGCTACTGCAATCTCTTCCTCAGCCCAAGCCTAGACCCACTTGCTGCTGCTGCTGCTAAGTCGCTTCAGTCGTGTCCGACTCTGTGCGACCCCATAGACAGCAGCCCACCAGGCTCCCCCGTCCTTGGGATTCTCCAGGCAAGAACACTGGAGTGGGTTGCCATTTCCTTCTCCAGTGCATGAAAGTGAAAAGCGAAAGTCAAGTCACTCAGTCATATCTGACTCTTAGCGACCCCATGGACAGCAGCCTACCAGGCTTCTCCATCCATAGGATTTTCCAGGCAAAAGTACTGGAGTGGGGTGCCATAGACCCACTTAACAAACGTTTATATGGGAACACTCTTCTCACCCACAGATCGGGAACCTTGTTAGCCTTAAACAGTCATTTGGCCTAAGCCAGGAGGAATACGGGTTTGATGGTGCACCCTTTGATGGTGTCCCGGGCTTGGCCTTCCAAAGGTGCCATCCCCATCTTTGACAACTTGTGGTCGCAAGGTGCCTTTTCTGAGCCTGTCTTTGCCTTCTACTTGAGCAAGTAAGTCTGAGCTGGACAAGCCTGCTCCAAATTAGTTGTAAGATGCTTTCAGTTGCATGAAAATTATGCAACAATTGATACAAAAGTATCCTGAGAGATAATCTAACCCAAGATAACTATGGCCCCAGGGCCCCACCTGGCTTCACCTCTGGCTTTTATAATAAAGTTTTATTAGAACACAACCATGCTCCTGGGCGCAAGGGCTGGGGCTTGGTGTAGGGGGTGAGCGAAAAGGAAGACTAATACAAGGTATCAAGATATGAGTTGTAAGAAAAGACAACAGGATTTGCTGATGAATTTGACATGGAAGGGAAGAGAGGGAAGGTGGAAATCTTTCCCTTCTCACTAACATTTCACTGAGCACCCAGGACCAGCTACACAAAGAAAGGTGGGACCCAAAACAAAAGTGTCAGGCTCCTTTTTCAACAAGTATTGGGAATTTCAAGACAGGGAGAGCAGAGGTGGGGGCCCTGCTGAGTGTGGGGCCCAATGGACAGCACAGGTCATGGGCCAGTGAAGCCAACCCTGGGTGACTTGAATCCACACCCTAGTGCTTCAGGCCTTGATTTTTCTGAAAAAAATACAGGCTGGACAAGGGGAAAGACAAAACCCTTCAGCACACTGACCTCTGAGGGTATCGCTAAGCACTCAGGTCACAGGAGATCCAGGGCCTCTTCTGAAGACTGAATGGATAGAGCCTTGCCAGGTGGCCAGGCTTCTAACCTCCTTTGTGCCACTCATTAGCCAGCAACCAACCTCAGTCTGGTTCTCAATTGCTCCTAGCCTCGAATTCTGCATCTGTAGATGGGGACCTTATTAGGGCCTTGATGAGTAGACAAGCACAGCTCTCAGACAGAATCTCCTCCAAGGATCTCCCCCTCTCCTCTCTCTACAGATACAAAATGCAGGGCAGTGCAGTGATGTTTGGTGGGGTGGACCACCACTACTACAAGGGAGAACTCAGCTGGGTACCAGTCCCAACCTCACCACTGGCTGATAAGCATGAACCAGTAAGCCTCTCCCTCTAAGGGTCACCACAAGTGATGCTCCCACAGCTGTACACAGACACAGGCAGACACACAAATCCACTCCCAGACACAGGCAACAGACATACACACCAACACTATGACACAGACAGACACAAGGCACTCGTGCAAACATACAAGCTGGCACATATAAACATGAATAGCCAGCCAGAGACACACAAGTACACGCACAGAGCCACATATGAACACACACATAAACAAACACAGAAACACATAAATACACAAACCACCCACGGGTTAATAATCACCCCAGGCCTCCTGACCAGGGCTCTGAACAGGGTCCATCACAGGGTCCAGAGAGGCCTGTGCAGCTGCGGGAGGACTGCACCCCTGAGTGTGAGGTGGGGAGCATGGTTATAGGACTTTACAGTGTGGTGAAAAGAGGATCAGGGAGAATTACCTCAGCCTGAACAGAGCTGTGATAAGATGACCCACTGTCCAGGGCTACAAGGGACCAAGGAAGTTCTCAGCAAGATAAATGTCAGTTTAAAAACAGGGAAAGTCCTGAAGAAATGGGGAAAACTGGTCTCCTTAGGGAGAAGCTAGCCAGCAGTGGAGAGAGGTTGGCCACAGTCTTGGGACTCAAAAATGACTCATTAAAAAGAGACACCCCACATCCCTGGCACACAGTGGGGCAGGGGCTATAACTGAGAGAATCAGGAAGGCAGGATCCAGGAGTGGTTTGATAAGAAGAGGCAATAATTGATGAGATTCTGTGTTTGACCCTCAGATAAAAGCTTACCTGTCCTTTGAGGTTCTGTGTCTAGTCAGATATCGCCTGGTCAGGGTCTCAGTGTCTGAGCCCAGTGAGGGGATGCTGCATAGAGACACCCTCTCCCAGGGCAGCCAGTCTCTCCCACCCCTATGAGAATCTGCTGCCACAGGGACCTCCATCTTCACAGTGTGTTTGTCCCATTGTTGGTGAGATATCAGATATACCTCTCTGGACGGTCTTCATTATTTTCACAGTCTTCATTCACTCATTCAACAGACAAGCATTTTGCATTCACTGTGTGCCAAGCAATTTAGGGAGGCAATGAGAATAAAGCTCACCCTCACATCTAAGAAGGTAAATGTACAAGAAATGACACACACACAGAGGGAATTGTCACTTTGGTACATGCTAGACATGAGGAAGTGTCTACAGAGAGTGACCAAGACAGGAGACTGATATACACCGGGAGAAAGATTTCCCTGAAACCATGACAGTTAAGCTGAAATCTGGAAAATGAGGAGAAATTAGCTAGTCAAAGGGGAGGGGACACTTCCAGCAAGGAAGCCCAGCATGTGGCAAGGTATAAAAGAGCCAAGGTACAAAAGGTGTATTCAAGTACTGCTCAAGGATGTCAAGGAAGTTGCTGTGATCAAAGCAAAAGAAAAGTCAGGGCAAGAGATGACTCACTGTTCTAGAGACAGTCAGGGAGGGGGCAGCTGTGAGGGAGGGGGCTCACAGTCCCTCAAGGAGGGAGCCTTCCACTTGACCCTGAGGCCCGCTTTGTCTACTGTCTCAGCATCAGCATGAATGGGAATATTGTTGCTTGTTCTCATAGATGTCAAGCCTTTGTGGACACTGGGACATCATTGATCTATGGCCCAACAGACCTAGTCACCAACATCAACAAGCTCATGAACGCCAGGCTTGAGAATTCTGAGGTGAAGGGTCATGCCACAAGGTCACTCCCAGTCTCCCCACATGATAAGGATTCTCTGGCCCAACCTCTCTCCTTCTCTCTAACAGTATGCAGTTTCATGTGATGCCGTCAAGACCCTGCCTCCTGTCATCTTCAACATCAATGGCATTGACTATCCACTGCCCCCTCAAGCCTACATCATCAAGGTGAGGGGCCATCCCTAAGGGTTGGTTCTCTAAATTGGGGTTTGCAGGAACCCTTGGGCTACTGCTGGGAGGAGGGCATGCTCCTCAGGCCAAGCCACAACTTGCAGATGCTGCTGAAAACCCTATGGCTGGGCCAGCACCTCCCACAAAATCAACCACTTGAGAGTAGAAGACAGTCTGGGACATCCATCCTCCTGAAATAAACATGGAGACACCACTCCGTGATGGCATGGTGGGAGTCACAAGGAGAGGGGAACACTAAGGGCCTCTGCCCTCATAGATCTTCAGTTCTACTAGAGCCCTCAGATGCAGAAATACAGAAAGTCAGCTCTAGGGATCCCTAAAATAGGACATGTGACAAGGGGGGTTGGCTGGTGGCAGTCCCTGTGTGTGCTCCCACCATAATGATTAACAGTCTCCCTTTCCTTCTTGAAATTAACCCGGTTACAATAAATTACATGGCTACCTTAGACCTCGGCTGCAACTTCCCCTTGCTAAGTCCCAGTTTCCCCTGTGAGTCGGGCTACCCGACCCCTCTGTGGGGAGGTTGGATGCTAAGGTGATTAAAGGATTCACAGTGACTGCTCAGCCCTGACACAGGGTGGAGGCCTCATGTCAGCTCCCTGTGGGAGTTCAGAGCAGGCTGTTGGGCTCAAAGAAGGCTTTGAGGAAGAGAGGGAATTGCAGTAATTCTGAAACCCCTGACTCATGGCACCATAGGGAGGCCTGCTTGGGTCTAGGCAAATCTACCCTGGGTTCCATGCAAATGGCACCCCGTGGTGCTCTGCAAAGGGACCCTGGGACTTATTAGGGGTGTTGAGGGCTATAGACCGACGGGTTGGGATGGAGACCAGAATAACTCACCCAGCCAAGCCTGGAGTGGCCAAACGCTGAGTGTGGGTCCAAAGAGGCTTCTCAGAGGGCCTGAGCGAAGTCTTAAAGAACATGTTGTGAGCACTGTTTTGAATGTATTTAACATGCATAACCAACAGTGAGCTACTGTATAGCACAGGCAACACTGCTCAACATAAGGTGGCAGCCTGGATGGAAAGGGTGTCTTTGGGACAAGGATACATGTATATGTATGACTGAGTCCCTTTAATGTCCACCTAAAACTTCAAATACTGTTAATCAGCTATACTCCAAAACAAAATTAAAAGTTTAAAAAAAGAGCTGGTTTTGGGGACCCAGGAGATGAACAGGCATTCTCTGCAAAGAAAACAAGGAGCAGGAGTCAGAAGGAAAGAAACAGAGAGTGGGAGGAGAACCAAGGGACACTCTTGTTCTTTCCTAAAAAAACTGTATTGCAGTATAGCTGATCTTCAGTGTTGCCTTAAGTTATGCTGCACAGCTAAGTGATTTAGCTGTACATATTTAAATATATTTTTATTAGTTAATCAGTAAATATTGAATATAGTTCCTTGCACTATAAGTAGGACTTTGTTACTTTTCTGTATATTATTTTGCATCTGATAACTCCAAACTTCCAATCCTCCCCTCCCCACACTCCCGAATATGTCAGTCACACGACTTGGCCCTTTTTGGTTTTGGATGAACCCTCATATCCCCAGCTGCTGAGAAAATCACCTGATACTTACCAAAAAAAGGAAATAAAATGAAGAAGTGTGTCAGGTCTGGATATTGAGGAGGGAGTAGCAGGTAAGCGCACAGGCTGACTGGTGTGTGTCTCTAACTCCCGCAGGATAAAAACTCCTGCATTAGTGTCTTTCAAGGGGGCCTAGAAAATATCTCTCCAGACAACTGGCTCTTGGGTGACGTCTTTCTGAGGCAGTACTTTGCAGTTTTTGATCAAAAAAATGAAAGGATTGGCCTGGCTCTGGCAGTGTAAATGCTTGGACTGTTTCAGGAATTAAGCAGGCCACTCCTAACACACACTCGCTCACACTAGGGCACTCCTGCCCAGCGATGCTGGTGAACTGTGTTTGGTGCTCTGCAAACTCTATTCTCAGTAAAGAATAAAATGTTTCACTCTTAATGGTGCTAAAACAAATGGGTGCCTCTTTTTGGGTCTGGGAGGTGCATTATAATCAGGAAGGATCTAGAACCAAGTCTGAACCACTAGGGAGAGGAGCTCAACTCCAACTGGTTTCAAGGAAAGGGGAGACTTTTCATAAGAACACTGGAGATCTTGTACGTAGGAACCAGAGCAGATAGAAAGATCTCAGTGACTGGACCCAAGAAATCAGAAGTCATCAGTTCTCTCTTTCTCACCCTCGCTCTTTCCCCTCTCTCCTTTGTATGTCTAGCCTGACAGCTTTCTTCCTTAAGGCTCCTACACCTAGTGAGGGAGTCCAGAGCTACATGCCTTAGGGTTTTTATCCCTAAGGCGTCTAACCCATAAGGAAAGAAGCTCAGAGTCTTGAGGGTTCAAGGGAGTGCTCTGACTAGTCCACCTCAGACCACATGTCCGTATGGTATCTCCAATTTTCTTGAAGAGATGTCTTGTCTTTGCAATTCTATTGTTTTTCTCTATTTCTTGCACTGTTCACTAAAGAAGGCTTTCTTATCCCTCCTTGCTCTTCTCTGGAAGTCTGCATTCCTTTGATTTTAACTTTCTTTTTTTTTTTTTTTTTTTTTTTTTTTTTAAAACAATAGAACTTTTTCTGATTTTTTTTTTTTACCATACATCAACATTAATCAGCCACAGGTATACATGTGCCCCCCCATCATGAACCCCCCTCTTACCTCCCGCCCCATCCCTCTGGGTTGTCGAGAGCACCAGATTTGGGTGCCCTGCTTCATGCCTCAAACTTGCACTGGTCATCTGTTTTACACATGGTAATATACATTTTCCCATGCTGTTCTCTCAAATCATTCCTACCCTTGCCTTCTTCAACAATTCCCTAATCCAGTGGCTAATATCCTTATAAAACAGGCAGACATATGGGGAAGAAGCCATGTGAAGAGACAGACACAGATCAGAAGATTCATCTGCAAGCCAAGGAACACCAAGGATGGCCAGAAACCAGCAGATGCTGGAGGGGCCAGGTAGGATTCTTCCCTAGGGATTCAGAGAGAACATGGCTCTACAGACACTTTGATTTTAACTTTCTCTTTTGTGTTTGCTTTCACTTCTCTTCTTTTCTCAGCTATTTGTAGCCATCCTCAGATAACCACTTTGCCTTCTTGCATTTCTGTTTCTTGGAGATGGTTTGATCACCACCTTCTGTACAATGTTACAAACCTCCATAATTAGTTCTTCAGGCACCCTGTCTACCAGATTTAATCCCTTGAATCTATTTGTCACCTCTGCTGTATAATCATAAGGGATTTGATTTAGGTGATACTTGAATGGTCTAGTTGTTTTCCCTCCTTTCTTCATTTTAAGCCTGGATATGGCTTGCTTCTGCCTACACAATTAGTGGCAGGTCACCACCCTCCGTCCCTGGTAGGAGCAGAGCAAAACCACACAATTTGGGATCTGATATCCTGAGTTTGCACTTTGGCTCCTCATATCCCTAGTTGTGTGAGCTTGATCAAGTCCCTTAACCTCAGTTTCCTCATCAGGAAAATGGGCATCATGATAATTCCAACTTGGAGATTGTATGTGTGCCTGGGAGGAGCAAGTAGCCCTGAGAAGGCTTTTTGAATTCCTGAGTCTGGAGCAAATGTGAATTATTCTGCCTCTTCAGGTGGCAATCTTCTGTTTAGAGACAACTCTCACCATGCTTAGGGCTCAATATGAGTCAAGCAAAATGACGTTTGTTTCTGAACCATGACAGGGAACTCTCACTGAGCAGCACTTCTTTTTCCTGGATCCACCAGGAGCTAAAGAGCTGGCTTCACTTACTTCCCTCCTCACACTTATAAGCCAACCTTTCCTTTCCAAACACTTCTCTCCTAAAATCACACTGCAAGGAGAGTTGTAAAGGCTTTTGGTCTCTTGTCAGTTCCCCACATCTCCTAGGTAGCACAGGAAGCTGTTACTATGGCAACCTGCACAGTCCAATCTCAACCTGTTAAATGGAACTGTCCCCATTTGGGCCCTCATGTCTAGAACACCGGCAGTTGTCTTAGAAACCTTCCTATGCCTGCTATTTAGTGAGGAAATACATGTGAACCTGAACTAGCTTTCTTTTCCAAGGGTGATTCCAACCATGCAAAGAAGTAACCAGATATTTAGTCATCTAACTACCCACAGGACTTAACAAAATCAAAGCACCCATCACGCATTTGTGACTTGCCTCAAAACACCATTGAAGTGATCTGCTGCAACAATCTGCTGCAACATTGGCATGTACACTTCATAAGGAAGATGTTTCAGATTTCTTTCTTTCTAAGCAGTTTCTGGGGATGAGATTGCAGTAGGAGATCTCACCACCCCCCAGTCCTAAATAGTTAACATGGCATGAAAGAAAGAATTGCTTTCAAGGCTTAAGAAACCATATTCTGGATTGAAATCCCAGGTTGGCCTTTTACTAGCTGCAGGACCTTGAACAAATTATTCATCCTCTTAATTTGTTTCTTATTGATAAAATGGGATTAATTCTGTAACAGAGTTTGCTCTTTCACAGACCTTAGCAGGTGGTCATTGCTGTGCACCATTGGTCCTTACCGTGTTACCAGGCAACTGTTACCCCAAGACCATTAGTGATCTTGCTCTGCCATTGGTTGGTGCTGCAAGTGGCCCCTTCCCCAAACAACAAGCTGTCTATGAGCATCGCTTAGAGGCCCATTCAGCCTACAGTAGGTGGAGACTTGGTTCTCAGGCTAAACTGAAATAAGAGTTGAATCCCATTTTTTTACGTGGGGCCCTCCAGCTTAGCTGGCCTTGGGCCAATGGGTTAGCTGGGGTACACAGAGAACCAGCTTGGGGGTATCCTACAGGGCTCCAGAGCCCTCACCAAGGTCACCCCTCGTCCTGAGTCTGGCCATAAGACAGTGGTGAACATCTCCCCACTTCCTGTCTCGGGAAGAGCAGTGGCAGTCTGCCTGGGTCACAGTCTGCAGGACTTGCCCATCCTGCAATGGGCAGGCTGTGGATCTTGAGGGGCATTTGGGTCCTGGGAGCCTGGCTCTGTCAGCAGTAGCAGCTGGGCAAGGTATGGGGATGTAGCCCTGAAAGAGCGGAAAATTAAGATCTTGTTCCCCTTAACTAAGACCAGGACCTTAGAAGGAGAAAACTGCGCCTTGGGACCTTGCCCTTTCTTGTCAGAACAGAGAAAATTTGTTTGGCAGAGATTTGTAGGGACATCATTACCTTACCAAGACCTGATCTCAAGAACAAAAGATGTGACACCAAGAAGTTTGTAACAACTAATCACACCACAGAAAACAAGAAGCCAGGCCACTTTCCTCAAATCTACTTGTGACTCTGGCAGGAATCTACAGAGGCCATCACCACACAGGTGAAATGTGGCAGTTCACTTTTACTGCCACAGTGAGCTCTGGATTCATTTCCTTCCTAGTGCAGAATGTCCACCTGGAGCCAGGCCCTCCAGCAGCTGCCTTCCTGGTTTTTACAGACTCATCCCTCTCCAGGTCTCTTCCACATCCCATAGTAAAGTCTAAAGAACAAACACAGTCAAAACTCTCGTATCCTGCTGAAAGCAGTTTGTTGGTTTGTTTGTTTTTTAAACAGCCTTTGGTAACATGTTCAAAATCTTGAGTTCTTTGTCTTGGGACTGAAGGATCTGCACCAGAGAATCAGGAACCTCCCCTTCCAGCTAAATCTTTCTCCATTCCCACATGAACCACAGGCTTCACTGGACCCTCTCTTCTCATTGTTGCTGTTCATTCACTAAGCCATGTCGAACTCATCGTGATTCCATGGACTGCAGCACGCCAAGCTTCTCTGTCCTTCACTATCTCCCATAGTTTCCTCAGACTCATATCCATTGAACTGGTGAATCCATCCAACCATCTCATCCTGTCACCCCCTTCTCCTCCTGCTCTCAATCTTTCCCAGCATCAGGGTCTCTTCCAATGAGCTGGCTCGTGCATCAGGTGGCCAAAGCACTAGAGCTTCATCTTCAGCATCAGTCCTTCCACTGAATATTGTTCTACAACTCCGAAAACAGAAATCATGTTTCCAATCACTTAACAAACATTAAACATTGATAAAGATAAATAGAAATGGGATCTTGTCCTCTGGGAACTCCCAACACTACTGCTCCTGCCTTTACTATTGCCATTCCATGCCTTGGCCTAGAATTTCTTCCTGGTACATTATTCAGGTTGAAATGGCCTGCTGACCCATCCCTGTTAGCTATCCAGGAATTGTTCCTTCCTCATTCCCCACAGACTTCTTCCTGCTCCCTGATGGTCCTCTGTGCATACCACATTCCGATTACTATGTAGGAATCAGCATGTTTCTCCAGAAAGACAGGGGCTCCCCAAGGACCCAACACACATTCCCCATCATGTCTGCACCCCTGCATGGAGGTCAGTGCCTAGCATGCACAAGGAACTCAGTGAGTGCTGGCTGCAAGGGGACCTCCATTTTGGCAGACTTACAGGAGCAAAGACCATATTTATCCTCCTGCCTCAAACAACTCCAAACCAGACAAAATAAATGAAGCATTAGCTTTTGTACATCAAACATCAGGCACCAGAGAATGGATTCCTGAGAGAGGGAAGAAACGGAGGTGAGCCTTACAATTGTTGCAACTCTAGACAGAGTTTCCAACACATGGCACAGGGAGGGAGTATCCAGGAAGAGCCAAACAATCTCCCCAGATTTGGAAAGAAAGAGTTGTGACTCTAATTAGTTAGAATTCACATAGAGAGCTACACATAGAGAACAGTATGAGTTTGTAGGATATAGCTCTCCAGTTTTCAACTGACTGTTGATAGTACAGTGAACTTAAAGCAATAGCAACAAAAATCATGCAAAACAAACCATAAATTTATTTTAAAAGACGGTGGAAAAAAAAAGTAATTGTCTGTCAGAGAGCTTTGAACCAACTTTCAGTTCAGTTCAGTTCAGTCACTCAGTCGTGTCCGACTCCTTGTGACCCCATGAATCACAACAAGCCCGGCCTCCCTGTCCAACACCAACTCCCAGAGTTCACCCAAACTCATATGCATCCAGTCGGTGATGCCATCCAGCCATCTCATCATCTGTCATCACCTTCTCCTCCTGCCCCCAATCCCTCCCAGCATCAGGGTTTTTTCCAGTGAGCCAACACTTTGCATGAGGTGGCCCAAGTATTGGAGTTTCAGCTTCAGCATCAGTCCTTCCAAGGAACACCCAGGACTGCTAGCCTTTAGGATGGACTGGTTGGATCTCCTTGCAGTCAAAGGGACTCTCAAGAGTCTTCTCCAACACCACAGTTCAAAAGCATCAATTCTTCAGCGCTCAGCTTTCTTCACAGTCCAACTCTCACATCTATACATGACCACTGGAAAAAACCATAACCTTGACTAGATAGACCTTTGTTGCAAAGTAATGTCTCTGTTTTTAAATATGCTATCTAGGTTGGTCATAACTTTCCTTCCAAGGACTAAGCATCTTTTAATTTCATGGCTACAATCACCATCTGCAGTGATTTTGGAGCCCCAAAAAATAAAGTTTGACACTGATTCCACTGTTTCCCCATCTATTTCCCATGAAGTGATGGGACCAGATGCCATGATCTTAGTTTTCTAAATGTTAAGCTTTAAGCCAACTTTTTCACTCTCCTCTTTCACTTTCATCAACAGGCTTTTTATTTCCTCTTTGCTTTCTGCATTAAGGGTGGTGTCATCTGCATATCTGAGGTTATTGATATTTCTCCCAGCAATCTTGATTCCAGCTTGTGCTGATTCCAGCCCAGCATTTCTCATGATGTACTCTGTATATAAGTTAAATAAGCAGGGTGACAATATACAGCCTTGACATACTCCTTTTCCTATTTGGAACCAGTCTGTTGTTCCATGTCCAGTTCTAACTGTTGCTTCCTGACCTGCATACAGATTTCTCAAGAGGCAGGTCAGATGGTCTGGTATTCCCATCTCTTTCAGAATTTTCCACAGTTTATTGGGATCCACACAGTCAAAAGCTTTGGCATAGTCAATAAAGCAGAAATATATGCTTTTCTGGAACTCTCTTGCTTTTTCCATGATCCAGCGGATGTTGGCAATTTGATCTCTGGTTCCTCTACCTTTTCTAAAATCAGCTTGAACATCAGGAAGTTCATGGTTCACATATTGCTGAAGCCTGGCTTGGAGAATTTTCAGCATTACTTTACTAGCATGTGAGATGAGTGCAATTGTGCAGTAGTTTGAGCATTCTTTGGCATTGCCTTTCTTTAGGATTGGAATGAAAACTGACCGTTTCCTGTCCTGTGGCCACTGCTGAGTTTTCCAAATTTGCTGGCATATTGAATGCAGCACTTTCACAGCATCATCTTTCAAGATTTAAAATAGCTCAACTGGAATTCCATCACCTCCACTGGCTTTGTTCATAGTGATGCTTTCTAAGGCCCACTTGACTTCACATTCCAGGATGCCTGGCTCTAGGTCAGTGATCACACCATCGTGATTATCTGGGACGTGAAGATCTTTTTTGTACAGTTCTTCTGTGTATTCTTGCCACCTTTTCTTGATATCTTCTGCTTCTGTTAGGTCCATACCATTTCTGTCCTTTATCGAGCCCATCTTTGCATGAAATGTTCCCTTGGTATCTCTAATTTTCTTGAAGAGATCTCTAGTCTTTCCCATTCTGTTGTTTTCCTCTATTTCTTTGCAATAATCACTGAGGAAGGCTTTCTTATCTCTTCTTGCTATTCTTTGGAACTCTGCATTTGACCGTGTGGATCACCACAATCTGTGGAAAATTCTTCAAGAGATGGAATTACCAGATCACTTGACCTGCCTCTTGAGAAATGTGTATGCAGGTCAGGAAGCAACAGTTAGAACTGGACATGAAACAACAGACTGGTTCCAAATAGGGAAGGAGAACAACAAGGCTCTATATTGTCACCCTGCTTATTTAACTTCTATGCAGAGGACATCATGAAAAACACTGGGCTGGAAGAAGCACAAGCTGGAATCAAGATTACCAGGAGAAATATCAATAACCTCAGATATGCAGATGACACCACCCTTATGGCAGAAAGTGAGTAGACCTAAAGAGCCTCTTGATGAAAAGGAAAAAGTTGGCTTAAAGCTCAACATTCAGGAAACTAAGGTCATGACATCTGGTCCCATCACTTCATGGGAAATAGATGGGGAAACAGTG
This sequence comes from Bubalus kerabau, assembly GCF_029407905.1. Classification (NCBI taxonomy): domain Eukaryota; kingdom Metazoa; phylum Chordata; class Mammalia; order Artiodactyla; family Bovidae; genus Bubalus; species Bubalus kerabau. Next base: position 14,195,216 of record NC_073628.1, read on the forward strand.
GAAACAGTGTCAGACTTTATTTTGGGGGGCTCCAAAAAACTGCAGATGGTGATTGTAGCCATGAAATTAAAAGACGCTTAGTCCTTGGAAGGAAAGTTATGACCAACCTAGATAGCATATTTAAAAGCAGAGACATTACTTTGCAACAAAGGTCCATCTAGTCGGGCTATGGTTTTTCCAGTAGTCATGTATGGTAGGGAAAGTTGAACTGTGAAGAAAGCTGAGCGCCGAAGAATTGATGCTTTTGAACTGTGGTGTTGGAGAAGACTCTTGAGAGTCCCTTTGACTGCAAAGAGATCCAACCAGTCCATCCTAAAGGAGATCAGTCCTGGGTGTTCAGTGGAAGGACTGATGCTGAAGCTGAAACTCGAATACTTGGGCCACCTCATGCGAAGAGTTGACTCATTGGAAAAGATCCTAATGCTGGGGAGGATTGGGGGCAGGAGGAGAAGGGGATGACAGATGATGAGATGGCTGGATGGCATCACCGACTTGATGGACATGGGTTTAGGTAGACTCCAGGAGTTGGTGATGGACAGGGAGGCCTGGTGTGCTGTGATTCATGGGGTCGCAAAGAGTCAGACATGACTGAGCAACTGAACTTAACTGAACTGAACTCAAGGCTATGGTTTTTCCAGTATTCATGTATGGATGTGAGAGTTTGATTATAAAGAAAGCTGAGCACTAAAGAATTGATGCTTTTGAACTGTGATGTTGAAGACTCCTGATAGTCCTTTGGACTGCAAGGAGGTCCAATCACTCCATCCTAAAGGAAATCAGTCCTGAATATTCATTGGAAGGACTGATACTGAAGCTGAAATGCCAACACTTTGGCCACCTGATGCAAAGAACCAACTAATTGGAAAAGACCCTGATACTGGCAAGATTGAAGTCGGGAGGGGAAAGGGATAACCAAGGATGAGATGGTTGGATGGCATCACTGACACATTGGATATGAGTTTGATTAGGCTCCGGGAGTTGGTGATGGTAGGGAAGACTGGCATGCGGCAGTCCATGGGGTCTCAAAGAGGCAGACACGACTGAGAGACGGAACTGAACTGAACTGAGCCATCAGATGAATAGCATGAATGTTAAAACTACCATCAAAAAAAAGTTACAGCTCATTAACTGATAAAGTATATAAAAGTGTACGAGGAACTTCCCAGGTAACTCAGTGGTAAAAATCTGCCTGCCAATGTTGGATACATGAGTTCCATTCCTGATCCTCGTAGATCCCACCTGCAGTGGAGCAGTTAAACCCATTTACCACAGCTATTGAGCCTCTGCTCTAGAGTCTGGGGACTGCAACTACTGAGTCCATGTACCCTTGAGCCCATGGTTCCCAACAGGAAAAGCCAAAGCAATAAGAAGCTTACACGCTGCAATGAAGAGTAGCCCTGGCTCATTGCAACTCAAGAAGACAAAAATAAGTATATAAAATTATTTTAAGAAATGCATAGAAAATAAAAAGTATGCTGCATGGAAAGAACAGCAGATTAGACACTACAGAAGAAAAAAAAATCAGTGTACTTGAAGAAGTAGCAGCAGAAACTATGCAAAATCAACCCCAAATTAAAAGAAAAATTGATGGGGTGGAAAATAAATTGTGCGTCAAGAAAGCTTTGAAATAATTTTAATGCTAAACTACATGTAACTGGAGCCCCACAGAAACATCATTTCCATTCTTTTCAATTTCTTTAGAAAATAATTGACTGTTTAAAGCAAAAGTTGTAACAATATATCATGTGATTTATAACGGATGTAGAAGTGAAATGTGTGACAATAACAGCAAAAAGGCCAGGAGGGAGGGAATGAGAGTATAGCATGGTTAGGTTCTTATTCTACCTGTAAAGCAATAGAAAATCACTTGATGGTCAACTAGCAAGGTAAAGATGCATACCATGAATCTTAATACAGCCACTTCATAAAGAAGAGTTACAGCTAATAAACTGACAAGGGATATAAAAGGGAATCATAAAAACTACTCAAAGCAAAGAAGTCAGGGGAAAAATGGAAAATGGGAAGAAAGAACATGGTACAGATTGAAAACAAACAGCAAGATAATAGAATTAAACCCAACTAAAGTTAGCCCCTGAGATGTGAACACTGATTGAAGACATAACCCAGGCTGCAGATGACAGCAGATCCCCATAGGCTGCACTCTACTGCGGAAACAGAAATTGCCAGGCTCCGGGGCCCATGTGCCTGGGCACAGAACAGCCCCAAAAGTTTATATGGAACAGTACGTTAGGAGGACTCAATCATATAAAGTATATTCTCTGTTTATAAAGAAATTAGAAATCAATGTTCACTGGACAGCAGAGTAATAAGATGATAGCATAGTGCCGACCTTCCCTCTCTTACTACTTTAATTCTGCCCAGGAGGGAGCAGATAAATTGGCAAGACTTACATGTCTCCAGTACTAGACATACCTGATTGGTGTTATTTGTTTAATTTTCATGTTTCAGTCTCCTTTCTCCTCTCCTGTCTGCCCCATCTTAAGCCGCAGGGTCTTCTAAGCCACAGCTACGTCGCTACAAACAAATTTGTATGGTGTTTGCTGAGTTTCCAATAAATCGGTGAACCTTGTTTCTTCCTATTTTGTACTTCTGACTCTTTTCTGCCAACCCTGGCTCTTGTCCCACCTCCTGGAATCCTGGTCCTCTGTCACTTGCAGCTATGTTCCTATACACCAGGCCTCCATTACACCCAGTGGCATTTCTTTTCAGAGTGGCCATAATACATGCAAAAAGTGAAAGAGCAGGCAGCTCCTCACTCTCTTCTCTTGTTCCTTCATGACATACATTCACTGAAAGCCTGTGTAGCAAGTCTGTTACTTACACACCTTCAAGTTGAGAACTTTCAAAGATGTAAAAGTGCATTTGCATGCCCAAACACATCAGTTAGTTCACAGGTCTGACACACATCATTTTGGTTACATCCCTGGCAAGTGATTGTGTTTTTACATACTTTATTGTATAGAACTATATGGAGTAGAGTAGTACAGTATCTTTATTTCAAACCTACAATGTCTGAAAGACCAGTTTTGAACACCCTTTGAAATAGAACTTGTTCATATATAGGGGACTTACTGTTCTGCTAAGATGTGTGGATACAAAAGTGAACACACCATCTCCAGGTCCAAGGAAGTTACATTCCTGGTTGGGAAATTAGAGGAAATATGAGCTCTCCCTACTCCAATACATCTCAGTCCTTCAGATGACCTTGATCAGGAACAAAAAATATTAAAATAGCAATAATTATCTTGTTTTTACCTGCTTCTAAAAAGTGTTGTTTAGCTGCTCAGTACTGGATCTTGTTATGCTGGTGGACTGGATGGAGAAGTGATGTGAACATGAGTAGGGAAGGTGAGACAGGTAGGTCAGAATGTAAGGTAACAAAAGTAAGATATTTAAGAAGCTGAAGAAATGAGAGATATTTGGCCCTGAGTTGGAAAAGCAGTTTTCAAAACAAAGTGGTTCATGTGATATGTATACTATCTAATTCAATCCTTAGAAGAGCTCTAGTGATGAGTTTGCCTTTTTTGTTGTTGTTTCCTGGAACACAGCTTGGATCATCAAGCAGTTTTTTACTGCTGCTCCTTCCTCTTGTCTCCTAAATTGTGCCCAGCAGTTCAGGCTGATCCATCCATAAAGGTTTTGTTCTTTTAGGCAGGAGCCGGAAACTTCATACAACTCTGTTCTCTGTTTTCTTACAAAACCAAATGTATTTTGTTATTAGGCAACGTGCCTAGTAGCTAAAAGACTGCATTTCCTACCTGCCAGTGCTCTTAGTCATGACTGGTGACTTTGTGATATAGCAGACATGTAAGAGCCATTTCTTGGAAGGCTGCTTTTTCAAGGAGCTGATTCAGCTGGAACATGAGTCTCTTTCCTTCCCTACCTTCTTCCTCAGTGCTGTCTTGTTTTCAGATGTGATGGCTGGAACTCTTGCATCTGATTTGGACCAATAGGTAACCTTGAAGTTGGATACCAGTCAAGGTCTGACTGGCCCACCTCCAGATTTATTCCAGTGGGAGAAAAAAATCAAGTTTATCATGTTAAAGGTATGGTTGTTTTAGTTTTTTGCAATGTGCATCCAACTTAATCTTGATACTAATATGTTTAGCCTTATTATTTTGTTGGGTTTAGTGATTACATTTGTATTTTAAATTTGTCTTATTTTTTATTTTAAGGATTGGTTCATAAAGTGCACATATACCTAAATAGTATAAATGCAAAATTATTGTTAAAAAATTATTCTTACAGATTTTGAATTTTTATTCTTTCTTTTCTTCTTTCCTTTCTTGTTTTCCCCACATTTGTATAGCCTAGCATATGTCCTCTCTTTTAATCTTGTCTGAATCCTATTACCGGCCAAAAGTGATGAAGGAGCAGGGTGTGCAGAACCAAAGAAGAACACAGCACAGGGACATGAATGAAGGGTGGTAGCCCTTGTTACTCACCATGAATGTTCTGCAGTCGGATCACATTATCCTGCCCTCTGTGTACCCACCAGCCCCAGGTTTGCCATGACCATGGAAGTTACATTGGCCAGCGGAGTTTGAGTAGTAGTGACATATGATTTCAAAATGGAGGCTTTTAAGAACCAGAGTCTAATTGGCCTCACACTCCCTTCCCCTACATCCGGAGGAAAGCTCCATCTACTTACCTCCCTGAAAGTAAGTGTTGAACAGAGCCCCTTGTCTACTAAACTCAGATGTGAGTGAGAAATAAATCTGTTATTAAGACTTTGACCAAAACCTGTGGGACACTGTAAAAGCAGTTCTAAGGGGAAAGTTCATAGCAATACAGGCATACCTCAAGAAACAAGAAAAAAGTCAAATAAATAACCTAACTTTACACCTAAAGAACTAGAAAAGGAAGAAATGAAGAACCCCAGGGTTAGTAGAAGGAAAGAAATCTTAAAAATTAGAGCAGAAATAAATGCAAAAGAAACAAAAGAGATCATAGCAAAAATCAACAAAGCTAAAAGCTGGTTCTTTGAAAGGATAAATAAAATTGACAAACCATTAGCCAGACTCATCAAGAAACAAAGGGAGAAAAATCAAATCAATAAAATTAGAAATGAAAATGGAAAGATCACAACAGACAACACAGAAATACAAAGGATCGTAAGAGACTACTATCAACAATTATATGCCAATAAGATCGACAACGTGGAAGAAATGGACAAATTCTTAGAAGAGTACAACTTTCCAAAACTCGACCAGGAAGAAATAGAAAATCTTAACAGACCCATCACAAGCACGGAAATTGAAACTGTAATCAGAAATCTTCCAGCAAACAAAAGCCCAGGTCCAGACGGCTTCACAGCTGAATTCTACCAAAAATTTAGAGAGGAGCTAACACCTATCCTGCTCAAACTCTTCCAGACAATTGCAGAGGAAGGTAAACTTCCAAACTCATTCTATGAGGCCACCATCACCCTAATACCAAAACCTGACAAAGATGCCACAAAAAAAGAAAACTACAGGCCAATATCACTGATGAACATAGATGCAAAAATCTTTGACAAAATTCTAGCAATGAGAATCCAACAACACATTAAAAAGATCATACACCATGACCAAGTGGGCTTTATCCCAGGGATGCAAGGATTCTTCAATATCTGCAAATCGATCAATGTAATACACCACATTAACAAATTGAAAAATAAAAACCATATGATTATCTCAATAGATGCAGAGAAAGCCTTTGACAAAATTCAACATCCATTTATGATAAAAAGTCTCCAGAAAGCAGGAATAGAAGGAACATACCTCAACATAATAAAAGCTATATATGACAAACCCACAGCAAACATTATCCTCAGTGGTGAAAAACTGAAAGCATTTCCTCTAAAGTCAGGAACAAGACAAGGGTGCCCACTTTCACCATTACTATTCAACATAGTTTTGGAAGTTTTGGCCACAGCAATCAGAGCAGAAAAAGAAATAAAAGGAATCCAAATTGGAAAAGAAGAAGTAAAACTCTCACTATTTGCAGATGACATGATCCTCTACATAGAAAACCCTAAAGACTCCTCCAGAAAATTACTAGAACTAATCAATGACTATAGTAAAGTTGTAGGATATAAAATCAACACACAGAAATCCCTTGCATTCCTATACACTAATAATGAGAAAACAGAAAGAGAAATTAAGGAAACAATTCCATTCACCATTGCAACGGAAAGAATAAAATACTTAGGAATATATCTACCTAAAGAAACTAAAGACCTATATATAGGAAACTATAAAACACTGGTGAAAGAAATCAAGGAGGACACTAATAGATGGAGAAATATACCATGTTCATGGATTGGAAGAATCAATATAGTGAAAATGAGTATACTACCCAAAGCAACTTATAGATTCAATGCAATCCCTATCAAGCTACCAACGGTGTTCTTCACAGAGCTAGAACAAATAATTTCCCAATTTGTATGGAAATACAAAAAACCTGGAATAACCAAATCTATCTTGAGAAAGAAGAATGGAACTGCAGGAATCAACCTACCTGACTTCAGGCTCTACTACAAAGCCACAGTCATCAAGACAGTATGGTACTGGCACAAAGACAGAAATATAGATCAATGAAACAAAATAGAAAGCATTTCTGCACAAAGACAGAAATATAGATCAATGGAACAAAATAGAAAGCCCAGAGATAAATCCACACACATATGGACACCTTATCTTTGACAAAGGAGGCAAGAATATACAATGGATTAAAGACAATCTCTTTAACAAGTGGTGCTGGGAAATCTGGTCAACCACTTGTAAAAGAATGAAACTAGAACACTTTCTAACACCATACACAAAAATAAACTCAAAATGGATTAAAGATCTCAATGTAAGACCAGAAACTATAAAACTACTAGAGGAGAACATAGGCAAAACACTCTCCGACATTCATCACAGCAGGATCCTCTATGACCCACCTCCCAGAATATTGGAAATAAAAGCAAAAATAAACAAATGGGACCTAATTAACCTTAAAAGCTTCTGCACATCAAAGGAAACTATTAGCAAGGTGAAAAGACAGCCTTCAGAATGGGAGAAAATAATAGCAAATGAAGCAACTGACAAACAACTAATCTCAAAAATATACAAGCAACTCCTACAGCTCAACTCCAGAAAAATAAATGACCAAATCAAAAAATAGGCCAAAGAACTAAATAGACATTTCTCCAAAGAAGACATACAGATGGCTAACAAACACATGAAAAGATGCCCAACATCACTCATTATCAGAGAAATGCAAATCAAAACCACTATGAGATACCATTTCACACCAGTCAGAATGGCTGCAATCCAAAAGTCTACAAGCAATAAATGCTGGAGAGGGTGTGGAGAAAAGGGAACCCTCTTACACTGTTAGTGGGAATGCAAACTAGCACAGCCACTCTGGAGAACAGTGTGGAGATTCCTTAAAGAACTGGAAATAGACCTGCCTTATGATCCAGCAATCCCACTGCTGGGCATACACACTGAGGAAACCAGAAGGGAAAGAGACACGTGTACCCCAATGTTCATCGCAGCACTGTTTATAATAGCCAGGACATGGAAGCAACCTAGATGTCCATCAGCAGATGAATGAATAAGAAAGCTATGGTACATATACACAATGGAGTACTACTCAGCCATTAAAAAGAACACATTTGAATCAGTTCTAATGAGGTGGATGAAACCGGAGCCTATTTTACAGAGTGAAGTAAGCCAGAAAGAAAAACACCAATACAGTATACTAATGCATATATATGGAATTTAGAAAGATGGTAACAATAACCCTATGTACGAGACAGCAAAAGAGACACTGATGTATAGAACAGTCTTATGGACTCTGTGGGAGAGGGAGAGGGTGGGAAGATTTGGGAGAATGGCATTGAAACATGTGTAATATCATGTATGAAACGAGTTGCCAGTCCAGGTTCAATGCACGATACTGGATGCTTGGGGCTGGTGCACTGGGATCACCCAGAGGGATGGTGTGGGGAGGGAGGAGGGAGGAGGGTTCAGGATGGGGAGCACATGTATACCTGTGGCGGATTCGTTTTGATGTTTGGCAATACTAATACAGTGTTTCAGGTTTAAAAATAAAATAAAATAAATAAAAATTTAAAAAACATAAATTCATTAAAATAAATAAATAAATAAAAATTAAAAGCCAAGGGCAGAAGTATTTTTAAATAATGTTGGTTTTTTCCCCCAAATATATAAGTAATACATATTCATTGCAGATAATTTAGAAAGCGGTGGAAAACATGAAGAAAATAAAATAATACAGGTAAAATGAAAAAGAAAAAAAAAAAAGACTTTAAAATTTGGGCATTTTATGTTTTCATCCTGTAAGTAACTTTCTCTTCACTGAAAGAGGTGACTATAACAAGAACTCGTATTTGTCTCCTTCTTCATTTAATAACTAAACTTAACTAAATTCCTAGTCTAGGGCCACCCAGCTGATAGTTCATTTCCTAGCCTATCTTTCTGTTAAAAATGCCTCTCTGACTTCATTGCAGCCACTGAGAAATGAGTGAAAGTAATTTTATGACTTCTGGTTATGCCCTTAAAGGAAGTGGACATATCCTGAGTCCCCTTCTTTCTCCCGCTAGCTGGGATGCAGATGTAATGGCAGGAGCTGGAGCAGCCATGTAAGACCAGAGGTGAGTATCACATATTCATTAAGGCAAAGCAACCAGAAAAAACTGGGTCCACATCATTGTGGAGCAATCTCTACTTTTATTACAGGAAAAGAAATGAAAATGTATTTAAGACAAGGTTATTTAGATTTTGAGTACAGAAGTTGAGCCTGTAACCTAACACCCATAGCCTAGTAACAAATCTGTGTGTTAGCCTTGTTTTGACATCAGAGTCTGGTGGACAGAGACAGGCATTCCCAGATGCAAATAGTGATAAAGAACCCGCCTGTCCAATGCTGGAAACATAAGAGTTGTGAGTTCGATCCCCAGGTCTGGAAGATCCCCTGGAGTAGGGCATGGTGACTCACTCCAGTACTTTTGCTTGGAGAATCTCAAAGACAGAGGAGCCTGGAAGGGCTGCAGTCCATGGGATCGCAAAAACTTGGACACAACTGAAGAGACTTAGCACACCACACAGATAGAGACTAGATCTTCTCACATGGACTACAAGTAGGTTAAGTGAGAGCCATGTCCTCCAGAACGTGTGGTCTAGCATGGGCTTCAGAAACTCAGTTCAGTTGCTCAGTTGTGTCCAACTCTTTGAGACCCCATGGATTGCAGTACACCAGGCTTCCCTATCACCAACTCCTGGAGCCTACTCAAACTCATGCCCATCACATCGGTGATGCCATCAAACTATCTCATCCTCTGTCATCCCCTTCTCCTCCCGCCTTCAATATTTCCCAGCATTAGGGTCTTTTCCAATGAGTTGGTTCTTCGCATCAGGTGACCAAGGTATTGGAGTTTCAGCCTCAGCATCAGTCCTTCTAATGAATATTCAGGACTGTTCTGCCTTAGGATGGATCGGTTGTATCTCCTTGCAGTCCAGGGGAGTCTCAAGAGTCTTCTCCAACACCACAGTTCAAAAGCATCAATTCTATACTGCTCAGCTGTCTTTATAGTCCATCTCTCACATCCATACATGACTACTGGAAAAACCAAAGCCTTGATTAGATGAACCTTTGTTGGCAAAGTAATGTCTCTGCTTTTTAATATGCTATCTAGGTTGGCCATAACCTTTCTTCCAAAGAACAAGTGTCTTTTAGTTTCATGGTTGAAGTGACCATCTGCAGTGATTTTGGAGCCCCCCAAAATAAAGTCTCTTTCTGTTTCCATATTTTACCCACCTATTTGCCATGAAGTGATGGGACCAGATGCCATGATCTTAGTTTTCTGAATGTTGAGCTTTAAGCCAACTTTTTCACTCTCCTCTTTCACTTTCCTCAAGAGGCTTTTTAGTTCTTCACTTTCTGCCATAAGGGTGGTATCTGAGATGCTGATATTTCTCCCAGCAATCTTGATTCCAGCTTGTGCTTCATCCAGCCCGGCATTTCTCATGATGTACTCTGCATATAAGTTAAATAAGTAGGATGACAATATACAGCCTTGATGTACGCCTTTCTGGATTTGGAACCAGTCTGTTGTTCCATATCCAGTTCTAACCGTTGCTTCCTGACCTGTATACAGATTTCTCAGGAGGCAGTTCAGGTAGTCTGGTATTCCCATCTCTTTAGGAATTTTCCACGGTTTATTGTGATCCACACAGTCAAAGTTTGGCATAGTCAATAAAGCAGAAATAGATGTTTTTCTGGAACTCTCTTGCTTTTTCAATGATCCAGCAGATGGTGGCAATTGTATCTCTGGTTCCTCTGCCTTTTCTAAAACCAGCTTGAACATCTGGAATTTCATGGTTCATGTACTGTTGAAGCCTGCCTTGGAGAATTTTGAGCATTACTTTGCTAGCATGTGACATGAATTGTGCAGTAGTTTGAGCATTCTTTGGCATTGCCTTTCTTTAGGATTGGAATGAAAACTGACATTTTCCAGTCCTGTGGCCACTGCTGAATTTTCCAGATTTGCTGGCATATTGAGTGCAGCACTTTCACAGCATCATCTTTCAGGATTTGATATAGCTCAACTGGTATAGCTTAATTTTATATAGCTCAAGAGTAGAGGTTAGACTCTCAAAAATACAATATTAAAAAAATTAAAAATAAAAAATATAAATATATATATGAAGTTTGCTTTTAAAATAGGGTCTTTTTTTGTAAGGTAATAGTAGGTTATAAAAATAAAAATTAAAGGAGTAATACAGGACTTAAAATTTTTAAATAATTTAAAAAATGATAATAGTAAAAATATATCTAGGAATTTCTCTGAAGATGTTGTGGGTGGTGTGGGGTCAGTTCAGTTTCAGATAGTTCCTTGTTCCAGCTTATACTTTTCAAGATCTATAGGCCCCTTCCAACGTAGTCAGTGCTAACTACAGGGTTTTACTCTTGCACCTGCCTTTCCAAAATGGATCCCTCTCTTTGTTTCGGCTTCTTCTATTTGCAAGTCTCTTCCATGTCTAATTTCCGCCCTGACACAAGGAGGTGAAGGTGGTCATTTATTTAGGCTCACTTATTCAGTTGTGCTTTGTGGAGGGAGCAGCACTGCAAACAAATATCACTGGCATGTGTGGGGAGTGCTTGCAGTGTTTGGCCACACTGGGTTTGCCCCGCTCACGGCATGTGAGCTTTCCCAGACTACACTGCTCAGGTTCCAGGTTGCTCTGCAGGGGAACTGTCTAAAGTGGGCCCTGGGTTGTGTGCACTTCCCAGGTCTAAGCCACTCAGGTTCAGGTTCTCAGATAGTCCACAAAGATGCAGATGTGATTGGGCCTGCCTTTTGTGCCCTTCCCAGGTCCCAGCAGCTCAGACAACCATGTGCTTGACGAGTGCCCTTTCCCCGATAAGGTGCGCTGCATCTTATCACCTCCCCTATCCCAGCCACTCAATTTCCTGGGTGCACAGTGGGAGCGCCGTCTCAGGTATGCCGTTGTCTCCTCTGGGGAGCTGGTATCTGGCTGTGACCCTCCCAGCTGATGTCAACCATCCAGGATCCTAAGAAGACTAAGAAGACTTGGTTAGCAACTGGGAGCCTGCTCACAGTTTGGTAGATGATGTCATCTCTGTGGCTAAAATCACCCCTTTCCATCTCTGGCTGCCACCATCTTCCTCCCTGCTTCTGGCAGGGGATGGGCCAGTCCAAGCTGGCTTGCTGTCCTCTGGTATTTGCTCAGTCCTTTGTTCTGTGAGCCTGCCAGCAGTGCCTTAGCTTAAGGCTTTTCAAGGGAAAGTTCTCTCTTGCTCTCTCTCTCTCTCTCTCTCTCTTTTTTTTTTTTTTTTTTTTTTTTTTTTTTTTTTTGTCTCTCTCTGGCTGTCCCACAGTTTGAGTTGCTATGTCACCTTAGTTCCCTCAGATTGACCTCAGGGCATTGAGGCCCCGTCCTAGCCCTAAGCAAGGCAGCCCATGAAAAGGCCAGCATCTGGGCTACTTCTCCACTGGGAGTTGCCATTAAGCATGTAATCTGTGGGTTTATTTATTTATTTATTTTTCCTACTTCCAGTTATGTTGCCCTCTGAGATTCCAAAATTCCCCACAGACCCACCAGTGAGAGGGTTTCTTGGTGTTTGGAAACTTCTCCTCTTTTACACTCCCTCCCAGGATGGGTCTCCGTCCCTAGCTCTTTTCTCTCTCTTTTTATCTTTTATATTTTGTCCTACCTCCTTTCAAAGAAATGTGCTGCCTTTCTGGGTGTCTGGTGTCCTCTGCCAGCGTTCATAAGTTGTTTTGTGGAATTTGCTCCACATTTAAATATTCTTTTGAAGAATTTGTAGGGGAAAAAGAGGTCCCCCCGTTCTATCGCTCTGCCATCTTAGAACCGCCCCCTAGATAGTATTTTAAATGCTTTACATGACCTGCCATGTTGCTGTCCAGCTTGGGATGATGCCCACAGTTAGCTAGAATCAAAAAGCCCCTGAGTGTGACTCTTCCTCTGGCCAGCTCTGTCCCCTCTGCATCTAGAGCAAGAATTCCAGCAGAAAGGACAGGAACTCTAGCAAGGTTTACTGGAAGACCCAGGTGGGTCTAGACCTCTGGCAGGTACCATTCTTTCCCCAGTATGTCTTCCTTCCCTCCTGGATCCTGAGCAATCTTCCCACATGTTGGTTCCTGGCTAGTGAACTCCTCCTCCCTTCCCTTACAAATATCCCCAAAGCCCCACGCCATGGCTCCCTCCCTACACAGGCCTATCCCTCACCTGCAGATGGCACTAAAGAGGAGAAAACTAGGGAAAGTAATGCCCAGTTCATTCTTTCTAAAGATGTCCCTGGGGAGGAGCCAAGATGGCAGAGGAGTAGGACGGGGAGAACACTTTCTCCCCCACAAATTCATCAAAAGAGCATTTAAACGTCGAGTAAATTCCACAAAACAACTTCTGAATGCCGGCAGAGGACATCAGGCACGCAGAAAAGCAGCCCAACTCTTCTAAAGGAGGTAGGAAAAAATATAAAAGATTAAAAAAAGAGACAAAAGAGGGAGGGATGGAGTTCCGTCCCGGGAAGGGAGACTTAAAAAGAGAGAAGTTTCCAAACACCAGGAAACCTTCTCACTGCCGAATCTGTGCCGAGCTTTGGAAGCACAGAGGGCAACATAACATGGAGGAAAAAATAAATACACAATTAAAACTCACAGATTGCAAGCCCTACAGTAACTCCCCCAGCAGAGAAGCAGCGCGGACACCTGCACACGCCATTAGCAAGCGGGGGTTGGACAGGGAGGCACCGCATGGGCTGCATCACTTAGAGTAAGAATCTGGCCTGAATATCCTGAGAGCTATCTGAGTGAAATAATTTGGGCTAGCAAACCAGACTGTGGGATATCTACCACGCGAAAAGCCAGCCCTAACCTAAGACACCGCCAGGCCCGCGCATGGAACAAAGGACTGAACAGAGATAGCCGGCTGCAGACCTTCCCCCTCTGGTGACAGGCAGCCAGAGCCGGAAGGGAGCAATCCCAGCCCCAGAGAGACATTATCTATAAAACTGTAAGCAGGCTTCTTTGCTAACTAAAACTTCTTGGGGGTCTGGACAGTCAATATCTGCCTGAGAAGGTGCGCCGGTTTTACACCCAGATAACCGAGTGGCAGGGAGGCGATAAGTAGCAGCATTGGCACTTGCCAAACACCTCATCACCTGAGCTGCTTGGACCTGGGAAAAGCACAAAACGCAGGCCCAACTGAGTCTGCGCCTCTGAGGACTACCCGAGCGCCTGAACCTGAGCGGCTTGGACCTGGGAGGTGCATGCAGCCCAAGGTCGGCCTCGGATTATTCCCAGCAGAACAACCTAGAACCCGAGCAGTGTGGGCAGGGAGGCTACACGCGCCGTGAGCGGGGGCAGACCCAGTGTGGCTGAGGCACTGCAAGCACACGCCAGTGTTATTTGTTTGCAGCATCCCTCCCTCCCTCCCCACAGCACAACTGAACAAGTGAGCCTAAATAAAAAAAATTTAAAAAAAAGTGTCCTCCACCGTCCCCTTTGTGTTAGGGCGGAAACCAGACACTGAAGAGACCAGCAAACAGAAGAAGCTATAACAGAGGGAAACACCTTGGAAGCTACAGGCAATAGATTAAAACCCTGTGGTTACTACGGACTACAAAGGAAGGGGCCTATAGATCTTGAGAAATATAAGTAGGACCAAGATTGTAGCCAAAAATGAACTGAACCCACAATACTCACAACAAAACCAGAGAAAGTCCTAGGTATATTTTTACTATTTTTACGATCATTCTTTCTTTCTTTTTTTTTTCTTTTTTAATTTTTTTTAAAAAAATTTTAAGTCCTCTATTGTTCCTTTAATTTTCACTTTTATAACCTATTACTTTGAAAAAAAAACCCTATTTTTTTCTTCTTCAGCAAACTTCATATATATATATTTTATAATTTTTTGACCTTGTTTTTTTTTTCTTTCTTCTTTTCTTTAACATTGTATTTTTGAAATTCCAGACTCTACTCTAGATTTTTAATTTTAGGTTTTTGGTATATGTTATCAATTTTGTACCTTTAGTTTTTTTTTATAATTTCTGTGACTTTTTTTTTCTCTGTTTCTTTCTCTTCTTCTTTTATATAACATAGTATATCTGAAATTCCAAACTCTACTCTAGATTTTTAATTTATGCTTTTTGGTATTTGATATCAATTTTGTACCTGTATTTTCTTTATAATTTTTGTGACATTGTTTGTTTTTGTTTGTTTGTTTTCTCTCTTTGTTTTTCTTCTTTTTTTTAACATTGTATTTTTGAAATTCCAAACTCTACTCTAGATTTTTAATTTTTGCTTTTATGTATTTGTTACCAATTTTGTACCTTTAAGAACCCAATCTTCAGGACCCATTTTTCACTAGGGAGCGAGATTACTGGCTTGACTGCTCTCTCTCTCTTTGGACTCTCCTTTTCTCCACCAGGTCGCCTGTGTCTCCTCCCTAACCTCTCTCTACTTTACCCAACTCTGTGAATTTCTGTGTGTTCCAGACGGTGGAGAACACTTAGGGAACTGATTACTGGCTGGATCTGTCTCCCTCCTTTTCATTCCCCCCTTTTAGCCTCCTGGCCACCTCTGTCTCCTTCCTCCCTTTTCTATTCTCTGTATAACTCCGTGAACATCTCTGAGCGGTCCAGTTGTGGAGTACACATAAGGAAGTGATTACTGGCTAGCCCACTCTCTCCTCTATTGATTCCACCTCATCTCATTTGGGTCACCTCTAACTCCCTCCTCCCTCTTCTCTTCTCCATGTAACTCTGTGAACCTCTCTGAGTGACCCTCACAGTAGAGAAACTTTTCATCTTTAACGTAGATGTTTCATCAATGGTACTGTATAGAAGGAGAAGTTTTGAAACTACCATAAAAATAAGACCGATAACTGGAAGCAGGAGGCTTAAGTCCAAACCCTGACTCCAGGGTACTCCTGAATCCAAAGAACATTAATTGACAGGAGCTCATCAAACGCCTCCATACAGACACTGAAACCAAGCACCACACAAGGGCCAACAAGTTCCAGGGCAAGACATACCAAGCAAATTCTCCAGCAACAAAGGAACACAGCCCTGAGCTCCAAGATACAGGCTGCCCAAAGTCACCTCAAAACCATAGACATCTCATAACTCATTACTGGACATTTCATTGCACTCCAGAGAGAAGAAATACAGCTCCACCCACTAGAACACCGACACAAGCTTCCCTAACCAGGAAACCTTGACAAGCCACCTGTACAAACCCACACACAGCGAGGAAAAGCCACAATAAAGAGAACTCCACCAACTGCCAGAATACAGAAAGGACACCCCAAACGCAGCAATTTAAACAAGATGAAGAGATAGAGGAATACCCAGCAGATAAAGGAACAGGATAAATGCCCACCAAACCAAACAAAAGAGGAAGAGATAGGGAATCTACCTGATAAAGAATCCCGAATAATGATAGTGAAATTGATCCAAAATCTTGAAATCCAAATGGAATCACAGATAAATAGCCTGGAGACAAGGATTGAGAAGATGCAAGAAAGGTTTAACAAGGACCTAGAAGAAGAGTCAATATATAATGAATATTCAGCCAGTCTTTGTCTTTTGGTTGGGGCATTCAACCCATTTACGTTTAAGGTAATTACTGATAAGTATGACCCCGTTGCCATTTACTTTATTGTTTTGGATTCGAATTTATACACAATTTTTGTGTTTCCTGTCTAGAGAATTTTGATATTTGGCAAATCTAATACAGTTATGTAAAGTTTAAAAATAAAATAAAATTTAAAAAATATATATATATATAATGAATAATGCAATAAATGAAATTAAAAACACTCTGGAGGCAACAAATAGTAGAATAACAGAGGCAGAAGATAGGATTAGTGAATTAAAAGATAGAATGGTAGAAATAAATGAATCAGAGAGGATAAAAGAAAAGCAAATAAAAAGAAATGAGGACAATCTCAGAGACCTCCAGGACAATACTAAACGCTACAACATTCGAATCATAGGGGTCCCAGAAGAAGACAAAAAGAAAGACCATGAGAAAATACTTGAGAAGATAATAGTTGAAAACTTCCCTAAAATTGGGAAGGAAATAATCACCCAAGTCCAAGAAACCCAGAGAGTCCCAAACAGGATAAACCCAAGACGAAACACTCCAAGACACATATTAATCAAATTAACAAAGATCAAACACAAAGAACAAATATTAAAAGCAGCAAAGGAAAAACAACAATAACACACAAGGGAATTCCCATAAGGATAACAGTTGATCTTTCAATAGAAACTCTTCAAGCCAGGAGGGAATGGCAAGACATACTTAAAGTGATGAAAGAAAATAACCTACAGCCCAGATTATTGTACCCAGCAAGGATCTCATTCAAGTATGAAGGAGAAATAAAAAGCTTTTCAGACAAGCAAAAGCTGAGAGAATTCTGCACCACCAAACCAGCTCTCCAACAAATACTAAAGGATATTCTCTAGACAGGAAACACAAAAACGGTGTATAAATTCAAACCCAAAACAATAAAGTAAATGGCAACGGGATCATACTTATCAGTAATTACCTTAAACATATATGGGTTGAATGCCCCAACCAAAAGACAAAGACTGGCTGAATGGATACAAAAACAAGATGCCTACATATGTTGTCTACAAGAGACCCACCTCAAAACAGGGGACACATACAGACTGAAAGTGAAGGGCTGGAAAAAGATTTTCCATGCAAATAGGGACCAAAAGAAAGCAGGAGTAGCAATACTCATATCAGATAAAATAGACTTTAAAACAAAGGCTGTGAAAAGAGACAAAGACGGTCACTACATAATGATCAAAGCATCAATCCAAGAAGAAGATATAACAATTATAAATATATATGCACCCAACACGGGAGCACCGCAGTGTGTAAGACAAATGCTAACAAGTATGAAAGGAGAAATTAACAATAACACAATAATAGTGGGAGACTTTAATACCCCACTCACACCTATGGATAGATCAACTAAACAGAAAATTAACAAGAAAACACAAACTTTAAATGATACAATAGACCAGTTAGACCTAACTGATATCTATAGGACATTTCATCCCAAAACAATGAATTTCACCTTTTTCTCAAGCGCACATGGAACCTTCTCCAGGATAGATCACATCCTGGGCCATAAAGCTAGCCTTGGTAAATTCAAAAAAATAGAAATCATTCCAAGCATCTTTTCTGACCACAGTGCAGTAAGATTAGATCTCAATTACAGGAGAAAAACTATTAAAAATTCCAACATATGGAGGCTGAACAACACGCTGCTGAATAACCAACAAATCACAGAAGAAATCAAAAAAGAAATCAAAATTTGCATAGAAATGAATGAAAATGAAAACACAACAACCCAAAACCTGTGGGACACGGTAAAAGCAGTCCTAAGGGGAAAGTTCATAGCAATACAGGCACACCTCAAGAAACAAGAAAAAAGTCAAATAAATAACCTAACTCTACACCTAAAGCAACTAGAAAAGGAAGAAATGAAGAACCCCAGGGTTAGTAGAAGGAAAGAAATCTTAAAAATTAGAGCAGAAATAAATGCAAAAGAAACAAAAGAGATCATAGCAAAAATCAACAAAGCTAAAAGCTGGTTCTTTGAAAGGATAAATAAAATTGACAAACCATTAGCCAGACTCATCAAGAAACAAAGGGAGAAAAATCAAATCAATAAAATTAGAAATGAAAATGGAAAGATCACAACAGACAACACAGAAATACAAAGGATCGTAAGAGACTACTATCAACAATTATATGCCAATAAGATCGACAACTTGGAAGAAATGGACAAATTCTTAGAAGAGTACAACTTTCCAAAACTCGACCAGGAAGAAATAGAAAATCTTAACAGACCCATCACAAGCACGGAAATTGAAACTGTAATCAGAAATCTTCCAGCAAACAAAAGCCCAGGTCCAGATGGCTTCACAGCTGAATTCTACCAAAAATTTAGAGAAGAGCTAACACCTATCCTGCTCAAACTCTTCCAGACAATTGCAGAGGAAGGTAAACTTCCAAACTCATTCTATGAGGCCACCATCACCCTAATACCAAAACCTGACAAAGATGCCACAAAAAAAGAAAACTACAGGCCAATATCACTGATGAACATAGATGCAAAAATCTTTGACAAAATTCTAGCAATGAGAATCCAACAACACATTAAAAAGATCATACACCATGACCAAGTGGGCTTTATCCCAGGGATGCAAGGATTCTTCAATATCTGCAAATCGATCAATGTAATACACCACATTAACAAATTGAAAAATAAAAACCATATGATTATCTCAATAGATGCAGAGAAAGCCTTTGACAAAATTCAACATCCATTTATGATGAAAACTCTCCAGAAAGCAGGAATAGAAGGAACATACCTCAACATAATAAAAGCTATATATGACAAACCCACAGCAAACATTATCCTCAGTGGTGAAAAATTGAAAGCATTTCCTCTAAAGTCAGGAACAAGACAAGGGTGCCCACTTTCACCATTACTATTCAACATAGTTTTGGAAGTTTTGGCCACAGCAATCAGAGCAGAAAAAGAAATAAAAGGAATCCAAATTGGAAAAGAAGAAGTAAAACTCTCACTATTTGCAGATGACATGATCCTCTACATAGAAAACCCTAAAGACTCCTCCAGAAAATTACTAGAACTAATCAATGACTATAGTAAAGTTGTAGGATATAAAATCAACACACAGAAATCCCTTGCATTCCTATACACTAATAATGAGAAAACAGAAAGAGAAATTAAGGAAACAATTCCATTCACCATTGCAACGGAAAGAATAAAATACTTAGGAATATATCTACCTAAAGAAACTAAAGACCTATATATAGGAAACTATAAAACACTGGTGAAAGAAATCAAAGACGACACCAATAGATGGAGGAAATATACCACGTTCATGGATTGGAAGAATCAATATAGTGAAAATGATTATACTACCCTAAGCAATTTATAGATTCAATGCAATCCCTATCAAGCTACCAACAGTATTCTTCACAGAGCTAGAACAAACAATTTCACAATTTGTATGGAAATACAAAAAACCTCGAATAGCCAAAGCTATCTTGAGAAAGAAGAATGGAACTGGAGGAATCAACCTACCTGACTTCAGGCTCTACTACAAAGCCACAGTTATCAAGACAGTATGGTACTGGCACAAAGACAGAAATATAGATCAATGGAACAAAATAGAAAGCCCAGAGATAAATCCACGCACATATGGACACCTTATTTGACAAAGGAGGCAAGAATATACAATGGATTAAAGACAATCTCTTTAACAAGTGGTGCTGGGTGCCGAGGTCCAGCCCCGGCTGATCCAGGGTATTCGAAGGGGAGACGGAGTAGGCGACCTATTTATTTATTTATTCAGAGATATAAAGAATAATAGAATAAGGATAGCTCAGTAGTAAAATTCAGTGGAGAAAAGAAGCTGAGTAGCTTGGTTTACGCGGAAAATCAATATAACCCGTGACACCAGGTTAGCTCTGACCACAGAGGCCGCAGGCGCCCTCTCAAATAGTGGAAGGTGCCCCACCTTAGACACCTTCTCGAGTGGGTCTTAGAAGCCCAGGCAAATAAGTGGTCACAGAGGATATCCGCGCTCCAGATGGATACTCAGCTGAAGGTTTAGGGGAAGAATGACATGGGGAGACCAAGCGTTGGTGAGCAAGGCCCGTAGCTTTATTTTCAACAGGGGCTTTTATACACTAAGTTACACATAGAGGATAATAGGGGATGCAAAGTCAGCAGTTTTTGATCCTTATCAAAAACCAGGGTTTCTTTCCTGTAAATTTATCTTATACAAATGGTTTAGGTGATTTACATCATCTTCTGGCCAGAAGGCCTATTAACATTTTATGACTCTTGACAAGGACTTATCAACAAAGACTTATTTTCTCTAAGAGTAATTATTTTAAGGTTTGGCGCCATCTTTCAAAGATAAAATTACATTCCTATAGGGCGGATGTGTAATGGCTTTACAACAAAGGAAAGAATTTATTACCTTAAGGGTCTAAAGTTACTAACACCAAGGCCACTACTTATTTTTTCTACATAGCAACTATATTAATTAATACACATTCAAGGATACAATACAGGGGATGTGGAAACTTGGCAACAAGCATTGGCTCATCAATGAAATCTTTTACTAGTTTCATTCTGACAGTTTCTAACTCTCTGAGAGGCTCTAAGCTATTTGAATATCTTAAGCTTCCCATGCCTCTCGAGGCTGGGAGACTGTAAACAATCATATGCATAGCTGTAGGTGTCCGGGTAAACTTGTCAGGCGACTTAGAGAGCCATCTGAGGGGTTTGGATTTAAACACTCCTAATTGCCCAGGAACTTTATTAATTGGAGCTGTAAGTTAACTCTTTGACAGAGAGAGCGAGATCGTGGTAGGGGACAGCCCCCAGTAAAGTCAGAGGTGAGAGCACAAAGCAATAAAGTAGGCAGACTCTGGTTTTTGGGGGTAGATGCTCGAGAATATCCGGGGGGACTTCCTAGGCTCGATCCTGCCTTTGCGTATGCCGAGCCTCCTTCCTCATGACCTTTGTCATGAGTGGAATGTCTCTCGCCAGCTCCCGGCAACTGGGAAATCTGGTCAATCACTTGTAAAAGAATGAAACTAGAACACTTTCTAACACCATACACAAAAATAAACTCAAAATGGATTAAAGATCTAAACGTAAGACCAGAAACTATAAAACTACTAGAGGAGAACATAGGCAAAACACTCTCTGACATACATCACAGCAGGATCCTCTATGACCCACCTCCCAAAGTATTGGGAATAAAAGCAAAAATAAACAAATGGGACCTAATTAACCTTAAAAGCTTCTGCACATCAAAGGAAACTATTAGCAAGGTGAAAAGGCAGCCTTCAGAATGGGAGAAAATAATAGCAAATGAAGCAGCTGACAAACAACTAATCTCAAAAATATACAAGCAACCCCTACAGCTCAACTCCAGAAAAATAAATGACCAAATCAAAAAATAGGCCAAAGAACTAAATAGACATTTCTCCAAAGAAGACATCCAGATGGCTAACAAACACATGAAAAGATGCTCAACATCACTCATTATCAGAGAAATGCAAATCAAAACCACTATGAGGTACCATTTCACACCAGTCAGAATGGCTGCGATCCAAAAGTCTACAAGTAATAAATGCTGGAGAGGGTGTGGAGAAAAGGGAACCCTCTTACACTGTTGGTGGGAATGCAAACTAGTACAGCCACTCTGGAGAACAGTGTGGAGATTCCTTAAAGAACTGGAAATAGAACTGCCTTATGATCCAGCAATCCCACTGCTGGGCATACACACTGAGGAAACCAGAAGGGAAAGAGACACATGTACCCCAATGTTCATCGCAGCACTGTTTATAATAGCCAGGACATGGAAGCAACCTAGATGCCCATCAGCAGATGAATGGATAAGAAAGCTGTGGTACATATACACAATGGAGTACTACTCAGCCATTAAAAAGAACACATTTGAATCAGTTCTAATGAGGTGGATGAAACTGGAGCCTATTTTACAGAGTGAAGTAAGCCAGAAAGAAAAACACCAATACAGTATATTAACGCATATATATGGAATTTAGAAAGATGGTAACAATAACCCTGTGTACGAGACAGTAAAAGAGACACTGATGTATAGAACAGTCTTATGGACTCTGTGGGAGAGGGAGAGGGTGGGAAGATTTGAGAGAATGGCATTGAAACATGTAAAATATCATGTACGAAATGAGTTGCCAATCCAGGTTCGATGCATGATACTGGATGCTTGGGGCCAGTGCACTGGGACAACCCAGAGGGATGGTATGGGGAGGGAGGAGGGTTCAGGATGGGGAATACATGTATACCTGTGGCGGATTCATTTTGATATTTGGCAAAACTAATACAATTATGTAAAGTTTAAAAATAATATAAAATTTAAAAAAATAAAAAAAAAAACAAAGATAACAAAAATATAAAAGAATAATATTGTGAACCCTGTATTTCAAGACTTGGCATCAAGAACCATTAATACAACTCTAATCTGTTAGTTAGCCCAGGCTGTCATAGACTGGAGGCTACAGGTCCAAGATTAAGGTACTGGTCAACTGAGTTCCTAGTGGAGTGTTCTACTGAAGAGTGTTCTTCAATATTGGACTGTTCTTGGCTAGCAGACAGTTCTATCTTGCTGTATCCTCAATGTCTCTGGGGTAGAGAGAAAGAATGAGAGACTTAGAGGGAAGGAGAGGGAGGATCAGAGAGGGGAAAAGAGAGAAATAGATGAAGCTCTCTGGTGGCTCTTCTAAAACCTCTAATCCCATCATGAGGGCCCCACCATCAAGACTCCATCTCAAGATAATCACCTCCCAAAGGCCCCTCCTCCTAATGCCATCATATCAGGAGTTAGGGACACAGCATTTGAATTTGGTGTGTTGGTTGCTTGATCGTGTCTTACTCTTTGCAACCATGGACTGTAGCCTGCCAGGCTCCCCGTCCATGGAATTTTCCAGGCAAGAATACTGGAGTGGGTAGCCATTCCCTTCTCCAGTGGATCTACTGACCTAAGGATTGAACTAAGTTCTTCTGCATTGCAGGCAAATTACAGTCTGAGCCACCAGGAACGCCCTTGAGTTTGGGGGTAGACACAATTCAATACAGAGCAACTACACAGATGTTCCTTTTAAAATCAAGACAGACCCTCATTTAAAATGTGTTCTCCATCCTAAACCCCCTTCCCACCTCCCTTCCCATCCCATCCCTCTGGGACATCCCAGTGCACCAGCCCCGAGCATTCTGTATCATGGATCAAACCTGGACTGGCGATTCGTTTCACATATGATAATTTACATGTTTCAATACTATTCTCCCACATCATTCCACCCTCACCCTCTCTCACAGAGTCCAATAGACTGTTCTATACATCAGTGTCTCTTTTGCTGTCTCGTATGCAGGGTTATCATTACCTTCTTTCTAAATTCCATACATATACGTTAGTATACTGTATTGGTGTTTTTCTTTCTGGCTTACTTCATTCTGTATAATAGGCTCCAGTTTCATCCACCTCATTAGAACTGATTCAAATGTATTCTTTTTAATGGCTGAGTAAAATTCCATTGTGTATATGTACTACAGCTTTCTTATCCGTTCATCTGCTGATGGACATCCAGATTGCTTCCATGTCCTGGTTATTATAAACAGTGCTGCGATGAACATTGGGGTACATGTGTATCTTTCGATTCTGGTTTTATCAGTGTGTAAGTCCAGCAGTGGGTTTGCTGGGTCATATGGCAGGGTTTTTTCTTTTTTCTTTTTTTTTTTTTTTTTACATTTATTTAAGGAATCTCTAGGGAGGAGCTAAGATGGTGGAGGAATAGGACAGGGAGACCACTTTCTCCCCCACAAATTCATCAAAAGAACATTTAAACCCAGAGTAAATTTCACAAAACAACTTCTGAATGCCAGCAGAGGACATCAGGCACACAGAAAAGCAACCCATTGTCTTCGAAAGGAGGTAGGAAAAAATATAAAAGACAAAAAAAGAGACAAAAGAGGGAGGGATGGAGCTCCATCCTAGGAAGGAAGGGAGTCTTAAAAAGAGAGAAGTTTCCAAACACTAGGAAACACTCTCATTGCTGAGTCTGTGCCGAGCCTTGGAAGCACAGAGGGCAACATAACAGGGAGGAAAAATAAATAAACAATTAAAACCTGCAGATTACAAGCCCAACAGTAACTCCCCCAGCAGAGAAGCAGCGCCGACGCCTGTACCCACCACTAGCAAGAGGGGGCTGGGCGGGGAGGTGCGGGCTGCATCGCTTAGAGTAAGGATCTGGCCTGAATGCCCCAAGCGCTGTCTGAGCAAACTAATTTGGGCTAGCAAACCAGACTGTGGGATAACTACCACGTGAAAAGCCAGCCCTAACCTAAGACACTGCCATGCCCGCTCATGGAACAAAGGACCAAACAGAGATAGCCAGCTGCAGACCATCCCCCTCCAGTGACAGGCAGCCAGAGCCAGAAGGGGGCAATCGTAGCCCCAGAGAGACATTATCTATAAAACTGTAAGCAGGCTTCTTTGCTAACTACAACTTCTTGGGAGTCTGGATGGTCAACATCTGCCTGAGAAGGTGCGCTGGTTGTACACCTAGATAACTGAGTGGCAGGGAGGCGATAAGTCACAGCAATTGCGCTGGCCAAATACCTCATCACCTGAGCTGCTTGGATCTGGGAAGGGCACAAAATGCAGACCCAACCAAGTCTGCGCCTCTGAGGACTACCCGAGTGCCTGAACCTGAGCGGCTTGGACCTGGGAGGTGCAAGCAGTCTAAGGCCGGCCTCGGATGGTTCCCAGTGGAGCAACCTAGAGCCTGAGCAGTGTGGGCAGGGAGACTACACGTGCCTTGAGCCAGGGCAGACCCAGTGTGGCTGAGGCACTGGGAGCACACGCCAGTGTTATTTGTTTGCAGCGTCTCTCCCTCCCCACAGCGAGACTGAAGAAGTGAGCCTAAAAAAAAAAAAAAAAAAAAAAAAAAAAAGTGTCCACCACCGCCCTCTTTGTATGAGGGCAGAAATCAGACACTGAAGAGACCAGCAAACAGAAGAAACTATAACGGAGGGAACTGCCTTGGAAGCGACAGGCAATAGATTAAAACCCTGTCATTAGTACTGACTACATAGGAAGGGGCCTATAGATCTTGAGAAATATAACCCGAACCAAGGAACTAGCTGAAAATGAACTGACCCCACAATACCTACAACAACATCAGAGAAAGTCCTAGATATATTTTTACTATTTTTATGATCATTCTTTCTTTCTTTTTTTAATTTTTTTAAAGTTTTTAAGTCCTCTGTTACTCCTTTAATTTTCACTTTTATAACCTACTATTACTTTGCAAAAAAAAAAAAAACCCTATTTTTTTAAAGCAAACTTCATATTATATATATATATTTTATAATTTTTGTAACCTTTTTTTCTCTCTCTCTTTCTTTCTCTTCTTCTTTTCTTTAACATTGTATTTTTGAAATTCCAAACTCTACTCTAGATTTCTAATTTTGCTTTTTGGTATTTGTTATCAATTTTGTACCTATATTTTCTTTATAATTTTTGTGACTTTGTTTGCTTTGGTTTGTTTGTTTGTTTTCTCTTTCTTTTTCTTCTTTTCTTTAGCATTGTATTTTTGAAATTCCAAACTCTACTCTAGATTTTTAATTTTTGCTTTTTGGTATTTGTTATCAATTTTGTATCTATATTTTCTTTATAATTTTTGTGACTTTTTTCTTTTCTCTCTTTCTTTTCCTTCTTCTTTTCTTTAACATTATATTTTTGAAATTCCAAACTCTACTCTAGATTTTTAATTTTTGCTTTTAGGTATTTGTTACCAATTTTGTACCTTTAAGAACCCAATCTTCAGTACCCATTTTTTACTTGGGAGCGAGATTACAGGCTTGACTGCTTTCTCCCACTTTGGACTCTCCTTTTTCTCCACCAGGTCGCCTGTGTCTCCTCCCTAACCCCTCTCTACTCTACCCAACTCTGTGTATTTCTGTGTGCTCCAGACGGTGGAGAACACTTAGGGAACTGATTACTGGCTGCATCTGTCTCCCTCCTTTTCATTCCCCCCTTTTAGCCTCCTGGCCACCTCTGTCTCCTTCCTCCCTTTTCTGTTCTCTGTATAACTCCGTGAACATCTCTGAGCGGTCCAGTTGTGGAGTACACATAAGGAAGTGATTACTGGCTAGCCCACTCTCTCCTCTATTGATTCCACCTCATCTCATTTGGGTCACCTCTAACTCCCTCCTCCCTCTTCTCTTCTCCATGTAACGCTGTGAAATCCTCTGGATGACC
Organism: Bubalus kerabau; assembly: GCF_029407905.1. Lineage (NCBI taxonomy): Eukaryota > Metazoa > Chordata > Mammalia > Artiodactyla > Bovidae > Bubalus > Bubalus kerabau. The sequence goes on from NC_073628.1 coordinate 14,221,655, forward strand.
CTCATGGTGCAGAAACTTTTCATCTTTAACGTAGATGTTTTATCAATGGTGCTGTATAGAAGGAGAAGTTTTGAGACTACTGTAAAAATAAGACCGATAACTGAAAGCAGGAGGCTTAAGTCCAAACCCTGACTCCAGGGAACTCCTGACTCCAGAGAACATTAATTGACAGGAGCTCATCAAACGACTCCATACCTACACTGAAACAAAGCACCACACAAGGGCCAACAAGTTCCAGGGCAAGACATACCAAGCAAATTCTCCAGTAACACAGGAACACAGACCTGAGCTCCAATATACAGGCTGCCCAAAGTTACTACAAAACCATAGACATCTCATAACTGGACACTTCATTGCACTCCAGAGAGAAGAAATCCAGCTCCACCCACCAGAACACCGACACAAGCTTCCCTAACCAAGAAACCTTGACAAGCCACCTGTATAAACCCACACACAGTGAGGAAACTCCACAATAAAGAGAACTCCATAAACTGCCAGAATACAGAAAGGACACCCCAAACTCAGCAATATAAACAAGATGAAGAGACAGAGGAATACCCAGCAGGTAAAGAAACAGGATAAATGCCCACCAAACCAAACAAAAGAGGAAGAGATAGGGAATCTACCTGATAAAGAATTCTGAATAATGATAGTGAAATTGATCCAAAATCTTGAAATCAAAATGGAATCACAGATAAATAGCCTGGAGACAAGGATTGAGAAGATGCAAGAAAGGTTTAACAAGGACCTAGAAGAAATAAAAAAGAGTCAATATATAATGAATAGTGCAATAAATGAGATCAAAAACACTCTGGAGGCAACAAATAGAATAACAGAGGCAGAAGATAGGATTAGTGAATTAGAAGATAGAATGGTAGAAATAAACGAATTAGAGAGGAAAAAAGAAAAACAAATTAAAAGAAATGCGGACAATCTCAGAGACCTCCAGGACAATATTAAACGCTACACCATTCGAATCATAGGAGTCCCGAAGAAGAAGACAAAAAGAAAGACCATGAGAAAATACTTGAGGAGATAATAGTTGAAAATTTCCCTAAAATGCAGAAGGAAACAATCACTCAAATCCAAGAAACCCAGAGAGTCCCAAATAGGATAAACCCAAGGCGAAACACCACAAGACACATATTAATCAAATTAACAAAGATCAAACACAAAGAACAAATATTAAAAGCAGCAAGGGAAAAACAACAATAACACACAAGGGAATACCCATAAGGATAACAGCTGATCTTTCAATAGAAACTCTTCAAGCCAGGAGGGAATGACAAGACATACTTAAAGTGATGAAATAAAATAACCTACAGCCCAGATTATTGTACCCAGCAAGGGTCTCATTCAAATATGAAGGAGAAATCAAAAGCTTTTCAGACAAGCAAAGCTGAGAGAATTCAGCACCACCATACCAGCTCTCCAACAAACACTAAAGGACATTCTCTAGACAGGAAACACAAAAAGGGTATATAAATTCAAACCTAAAACAATAAAGTAAATGGCAATGGGATCATACTTATCAGTAATTACCTTAAACGTAAATGGGTTGAATGCCCCAACCAAAAGACAAAGACTGGCTGAATGGATACAAAAACAAGACCCCTACATATGTTGTCTACAAGAGACCCACCTCAAAACAGGGGACACATACAGACTGAAAGTGAAGGGCTGGAAAAAGATTTTCCATGCCAATGGAGACCAAAAGAAAGCAGGAGTAGCAATACTCATATCAGATAAAATAGACTTTAAAACAAAGGCTGTGAAAAGAGACAAAGAATGTCACCACATAATGATCAAAGGATCAATCCAAGAAGAAGATATAACAATTATAAATATATATGCACCCAACACGGGAGCACCGCAGTGTGTAAGACAAATGCTAACAAGTATGAAAGGAGAAATTAACAATAACACAATAATAGTGGGAGACTTTAATACCCCACTCACGCCTATGGATAGATCAACTAAACAGAAAATTAACAAGGAAACACAAACTTTAAATGATACAATAGACCAGTTAGACCTAATTGATATCTATAGGACATTTCATCCCAAAACAATGAATTTCACCTTTTTCTCAAGCGCACAAAGAACTTTCTCCAGGATAGATCACAATCTGGGCCATAAATCTAGCCTTGGTAAATTCTAAAAAATTGAAATCATTCCAAGCATCTTTTCTGACCACAATGCAGTAAGATTAGATCTCAATTACAGGAGAAAAACTATTAAAAAATCCAACATATGGAGGCTGAACAACACGCTGCTGAATAACCAACAAATCACAGAAGAAATCAAAAAAGAAATAAAAATATGCATAGAAACGAATGAAAATGAAAACACAACAACCCAAAACCTGTGGGACACGGTAAAAGCAGTCCTAAGGGGAAAGTTCATAGCAATACAGGCATACCTCAAGAAACAAGAAAAAAGTCAAATAAAGAACCTAACTCTACACCTAAAGCAACTAGAAAAGGAAGAAACGAAGAATCCCAGGGTTAGTAGAAGGAAAGAAATCTTTAAAATTAGAGCAGAAATAAATGCAAAAGAAACAAAACAGACCATAGCAAAAATCAACAAAGCCAAAATCTGGTTCTTTGAAAGGATAAATAAAATTGACAAACCATTGACAGACTCATCAAGAAACAAAGGGAGAAAAATCAAATCAATAAAATTAGAAATGCAAATGGAGAGATCACAACAGACAACACAGAAATACAAAGGATCATAAGTGACTACTATCAGCAATTATATGCCAATAAAATTGACAACGTGGAAGAAATGGACAAATTCTTAGAAAAGTACAACTTTCCAAAGCTGGACTAGGAAGAAATAGAAACTCCTAACAGACCCATCACAAGCACGGAAATTGAAACTGTAATCAGAAATCTTCCAGCAAACAAAAGCCCAGGTCCAGATGGCTTCACAGATGAATTCTACCAAAAATTTAGAGAAGAGCTCACACCTATCCCACTCAAACTCCTCCAGAAAATTGCAGAGGAAGGTAAACTTCCAAACTCATTCTATGAGGCCACTATCACCCTAATACTAAAACCTGACAAAGATGCCACAAAAAAAGAAAACTACAGGCCAATATCACTGATGAACATAGATGCAAAAATCCTTAACGAAATTCTAGCCATCAGAATCCAACAATACATGAAAAAGATCATACACCATGACCAAGTGGGCTTTATCCCAGGGATGCAAGGATTCTTCAATATCTGCAAATCAATCAATGTAATACACCACATTAACAAATTGAAAAATAAAAACCATATGATTATCTCAGTAGATGCAGAGAGAGCCTTTGACAAAATTCAACATCCATTTATGATGAAAACTCTTCGGAAAGCAGGAATAGAAGGAACATACCTCAACATAATAAAAGCTATATATGACAAACCCACAGCAAACATTATCCTCAGTGGTGAAAAACTGAAAGCATTTCCTCTAAAGTCAGGAACAAGACAAGGGTGCCCACTTTCACCATTACTATTCAACATAGTTTTGGAAGTTTTGGCCACAGCAATCAGAGCAGAAAAAGAAATAAAAGGAATCCAAATTGGAAAAGAAGAAGTAAAACTCTCACTATTTGCAGATGACATGATCCTCTACATAGAAAACCCTAAAGACTCCACCAGAAAATTTCTAGAGCTAATCAATGAATATAGTAAAGTTTCAGGATATAAAATCAACACACAGAAATCCCTTGCATTCCTATACACTAATAATGAGAAAATAGAAAGAGAAATTAATGAAACAATTCCATTCACCATTGCAATGAAAAGAATAAAATACTTAGGAATATATCTACCTAAAGAAACTAAAGACCTATATATAGGAAACTATAAAACACTGGTGAAAGAAATCAAAGACGACACCAATAGATGGAGGAAATATACCACGTTCATGGATTGGAAGAATCAATATAGTGAAAATGAGTATACTACCCAAAGCAATTTATAGATTCAATGCAATCCCTATCAAGCTGTCAACGGTATTCTTCACAGAGCTAGAACAAATAATTTCACAATTTGTATGGAAATACAAAAAACCTCAAATAGCCAAAGCAATCTTCAGAAAGAAAAATGGAACTGGAGGAATCAATCTGCCTGACTTCAGGCTCTACTACAAAGCCACAGTCATCAAGACAGTATGGTACTGGCACAAAGACAGAAATATAGATCAATGGAACAAAATAGAAAGCCCAGAGATAAATCCACGCACATATGAACACCTTATCTTTGACAAAGGAGGCAAGAATATACAATGGATTAAAGACAATCTCTTTAACAAGTGGTGCTGGGAAAACTGGTCAACCACTTGTAAAAGAATGAAAGTAGAACACTTTCTAACACCATCAGATCAGATCAGATCAGTCGCTCAGTCGTGTCTGACCCTTTGCAACCCCATGAATTGCAGCACGCCAGGCCTCCCTGTCCATCACCAACTCCCGGAGTTCATTGAGATTCAGGTCCATCGAGTCAGTGATGCCATCCAGCCATCTCATCCTCTGTCGTCCCCTTCTCCTCTTGCCCCCAATCCCTCCCAGCATCAGAGTCTTTTCCAATGAATCAACTCTTTGCATGAGGTGGCCAAAGTACTGGAGTTTCATCTTTAGCATCATTCCTTCCAAAGAAACCCCAGGGCTGATCTCCTTGCAGTCCAAGGGACTCTCAAGAGTCTTCTCCAACACCACAGTTCAAAAGCATCAATTCTTCAGCACTCAGCCTTCTTCACAGTCCAACTCTCACATCTGTACATGACGACAGGAAAAACCATAGCCCTGACTAGACGAACCTTTGTTGGCAAAGTAATGTCTCTGCTTTTCAATATGCTATCTAGGTTGGTCATAACTTTCCTTCCAAGGAGTAAGCATCTTTTAATTTCATGGCTGCAGTCAACATCTGCAGTGATTTTGGAGCCCAGATAAATAAAGTCTGACACTGTTTACACTGTTTCCCCATCTATTTCCCATGAAGTGATGGGACCAGATGCCATGATCTTTGTTTTCTGAATGTTGAGCTTTAAGCCAACTTTTTCACTTTCACTTTCATCAAGAGGCTTTTGAGTTCCTCTTCACTTTCTGCCATAAGGGTGGTGTCATCTGCATATCTGAGGTTATTGATATTTCTCCCGGCAATCTTGATTCCAGCTTGTGTTTCTTCCAGTCCATCGTTTCTCATCATGTACTCTGCATATAAGTTAAATAAACACGATGACAATATACAGCCTTGATGAACTCCTTTTCCTATTTGGAACCAATCTGTTGTTCCATGGTTCTAACTGTTGCTTCCTGACCTGAATACAAATTTCTCAAGAGGCCGATTTGGTGGTCTGGTATTCCCATCTCTTTCAGAATTTTCCACAGTTTATTGTGATCCACACAGTCAAAGGCTTTGGCATATTCAATAAAGCAGAAATAGATGTTTTTCTGGAACTTTCTTGCTTTTTCCGTGATCCAGCAGATGTTGGCAATTTGATCTCTGGTTCCTCTGCCTTTTCTAAATCCAGTTTGAACATCAGGAAGTTCATGGTTCACATATTGCTGAAGCCTGGCTTGGAGAATTTTGAGCATTACTTTACTAGCATGTGAGATGAGTGCAATTGTGCGGTAGTTTGAGCATTCTTTGGCATTGCCCTTCTTTGGGATTGGAATGAAAACTGACCCTTTCCAGTCCTGTGGCCACTGCTGAGTTTTCCAAATTTGATGGCATATTGCATGCAGCACTTTCACAGCATCATCTTTCAGGATTTGAAATAGCTCAACTGGAATTCCATCACCTCCACTAGCTTTGTTCGTAGTGATGCTTTCTAAGGCCCATTTGACTTCACATTCCAGGATGTCTGGCTCTAGGTCAGTGATCACACCATCGTGATTATCTGTGTCGTGAAGATCTTTTTTGTACAGCTCTTCTGTGTATTCTTGCCATCTCTTTTTAATATCTTCTCCTTCTGTTAGGTCCATACCATTTCTGTCCTTTTTCGAGCCCATCTAACACCATACACAAAAATAAACTCAAAATGGATTAAAGATCTAAACGTAAGACCAAAAATTATAAAATTCCTAGAGGAGAACATAGGCAAAACATTCTCCAACATACATCACAGCAGGATCCTCTATGAACCACCTCCCAGAATATTGGAAATAAAAGCAAAAAGAAATAAATGGGACCTAATTAAATTTAAAAGCTTCTGCACAACAAAGGAAACTATAAGCAAGGTGAAAAGACAGCCTTCAGAATGGGAGAAAATACTAGCAAATGAAGCAACTGACAAACAACTAATCTCAAAAATATACAAGCAACTCCTACAGCTCAACTCCAGAAAAATAAATGACCCAATCAAAAAATGGGCCAAAGAACTAAATAGACATTTCTCCAAAGAAGACATACAAATGGCTAACAAACACATGAAAAGATGCTCATCACTCATTATCAGAGAAATGCAAATCAAAACCACTATGAGGTACCATTTACACCAGTCAGAATGGCTGCTACCCAGAAATCTACAAGCAATAAATGCTGGAGAGGGTGTGGAGAAAAGGGAACCCTCTTACACTGTTGGTGGGAATGCAAACTAGTACAGCCACTCTGGAGAACAGTGTGGAGATTCCTTAAAAAACTGGAAATAGAACTGCCTTATGATCCAGCAATCCCACTGCTGGGCATACACACTGAGGAAACCAGAAGGGAAAGAGACACATGTACCCCAATGTTCACCACAGCACTGTTTATAATAGCCAGGACATGGAAGCAACCTAGATGTCCATCAGCAGATGAATGGATAAGAAAGCTGTGGCACATATACACAATGGAGTATTACTCAGCCATTAAAAAGAATACATTTGAATCAGTTCTAATGAGGTGGATGAAACTGGAGCCTATTATACAGAATGAAGTAAACCAGAAAGAAAAATACCAATACAGTATACTAAAGCATATATATGGAATTTAGAAAGATGGTAACAATAACCCTGTATATGAGACAGCAAAAGAGACACTGATGTATAGAACAGTCTTTTGGACTCTGTGGGAGAGGGAGAGGGTGGGATGATTTGGGAGAATGGCATTGAAACATGTATAATATCATATATGAAACGAGTCGCCAGTCCAGGTTCGATGCATGATACTGGATGCTTGGAGCTGGTGCACTGGGACGACCCAGAGGGATGGTATGGGGAGGGAGGAGGGAGGAGGGTTCAGGATGGGGAACACATGTATACTTGTGGCGGATTCATTTTGATATATGGCAAAACCAATACAATATTGTAAAGTTAAAAAATAAAATTAAAAAAAAAAAAAAGGAATCTCCACACTGTTCTCCATAGTGGCTGTACTAGTTTGCATTCCCACCAACAGTGTAAGAGGGTTCCCTTTTCTCCATACACTCTGCAGCATTTATTGTTTGTAGACTTTTGGATAGCAGCCATTCTGACTGGCATGAAATGGTACCTCATTGTGATTTCGATTTGCATTTCTCTGATAATGAATGATGTTGAGCATCTTTTCTTGTGTTTGTTAGTTTAGTTAGTACATGTTTGGAACACATGTACACCCATGGTGGATTCAAGTCAATCTAGGGGAAAACCAATACAATATTGTAAAGGAAAATAAATAAATGAAATAATTTTTAAAAATTAAAATAAAAAACACAACTACTGACTTCAGTGATGTTCAGTGACTGAACGTATTCTGTGGGAAAAAAAGACAGACCCTTATTTGAAATGTTCTTTTAAAATATTTTTTTCATTTTTCCTGAAGTTATTTTAAGGAAGAGGTTACCATTTCAAATATATACATAACCACCAAAATCTTTTGTTTCAAATTAAATTAATATCCAATATCTAGTCCATGTTCAAATTTATCTGTGCTGTGCATAGACTCTCAGTCATGTCTGACCCTTTGTGACCCCATGGACTGTAGCCTGCCAAGCTCCTCCATCCATGGGGATTCTCCAGTCAATAATACTGGAGTGGGTTGCCTTGCCCTTCTCCAGGGGATCATTCCAACCTAGGGAAAAACCCAGGTCTCTCTCATTGCAGGTGGATTCTTTACCATCTGAACCACCAGGGAAACCCAAATTTCTCTAATCCTCTGAAAAATGTCTTTTAACAGTTTATTTATTCAAATCAGAGTCTAGACAATGTACACATATATTGCATGAGACCTTTCTCAGACTTTAACTAAATAACAATCTCCCCCCATTTTATGCCATTTATTTGTTTAAAAAGTGGGAGTAGATGGGGTGGTTTGTCTCATAAAATGTTTCAAGTATTAGGTTTAGAGCAGGGCTCCACAACACTGGTACCAGGACCAGTACCAGTCCTTGGTCTATTAGGAACCAGACAGCACAGCAGGAGGTGAGCAGCAGGCCAGTGAGTGAGGCTTCATCTGTATTTACAGCTGCTCCCCAGGGCTCTCCCATCACCCCCAGATGGAACAGTCTAGTTCCAGGAAAACAAGGTCTGGGCTCCCACTGATTCTGCCTTGTGGACAGCTGTCTAATTATTTCATTATATATCACAATGTAATAATAATAGAGATAAAGTACACAATAAATATAATGCCCTTGATTCATCCTGAAATAATCCCCTCGCTCTGCCCTGTGGAAAAATAGTCTTTCAGGAAACCAGTCCCTAGTGCTGATAAAGTTGGGGTCCACTGGCTTAGAGGATTACTTCCCTGTTCCTTTGTCTATGTACTTCCCTGAAAACTGGTAGTTAGATCCAGACTTGAGTTCAGCAAATTTTATTGGAATATTTCATATGTTGTTCCACATATTTCTTAAGGCACCATTCCAAGAGACTCATAATTTCTAGTTGCCCTACTTTGATTGAATCTTAGATACAGCGGGTCCTGAGTTGCCAACCTCTTGCATCCATTATAAACTTCCCCTTTAACATTTCATCTAATGGTTTTAGCATCCATTGATGACCTTGTCCTAGATCCATTGTTTCATGAAGCTGTTGCAAATAGTGGTTTCCTGATTCTAACATTTCTTCTGATTTAATTCATGAAATTCTTCAAGTAAAGAAAACATTTCACCATTAACTATTGTACAAGCTGAGGAGGGGAGTAAGTGAAGCCAGCTCTTTAGCTCCCGGTGGAGCCAGGAAAACAGAAGTCCTGGCTCAGTCAGAGTTCCCATCATGGTTCAGAAACAGCAGTCATTTTGATGACTCAATATTGAGCCCTGTTGGTGGCAGGAGTTGCCTCTAAACAGAAGATTGCCACCCCAAGAGGCAGAATAATTCATATTTGCTCCAGACTCAGGAATTCAAAAAGCTTTCTCAGGGCTACTTGCTCCTCCCAGGCACACATACATTCTCCAAGGTGGAATTATCATCTTGATGCCCACTTTCCTCATGAGGAAACAGGTTAAGGGACTTGATCAAGGCCCCACAACTAGGGATATGAGGAGCCAACGTGCAAACTCAGGACATCAGTTCCCAAATTGTGTGGTTTTGCTCTGCTCCCACCAGAGATGGAGGGTGCTGACCTGCCACTAATTGTGAAGGCAGAAGCAAGCAATATCCAGGCTTAAAATGAAGAAAGTGAGGAAAACAACTAGACCATTCAAGTATCACCTAAATCAAATCCCTTATGGTTATACAGTGGAGGTGACAGATTCAAGGGATTAAATCTGGTAGACAGGGTGCCTGAAGAACTAATGATGGAGGTTTGACAGTGATCAAACCATTCCCAAGACACAGAAATGCAAGAAGGCAAAGTGGTTGGTTATCTGAGGATGGCTACAAATAGCAGAGAAAAGAAGAGAAGTGAAAGCAAACGGAAAAGAGAAAGTTAAAACCAAAGGAATGCAGACTTCCAGAGAAGAGCAAGGAGAGATAAGAAAGCCTTCTTAAGTGAACAGTGCAAGAAATAGAGAAAAACAATAGAATTGCAAAGACAAGACATCTCTTCAAGAAAATTGGAGATACCATACGGACATGTGATCTGAGGTGGACTAGTCAAAGCACTCCCTTGAACCTTCAGGTCTCTGAGCTTCTTTCCTTATGGGTTAGATGCCTTAGGGATATAAAACCCTAGGGCAGGTAGCTCTGGTCTCCCTCACTAGGTGTAGAAGCCTTAAGGAAGAAAGCTGTCAGGCTAAGACAATCAAAGAAGAGAGAGGGGAAAGAGCGAGGGTGAGAAAGAGAGAACTGATGACTTCTGATTTCTTGGGTCCAGTCACTGAGATCTTTCTATCTGCTCTGGTTCCTATGTACAGGATCTCCAGTGTTCTTCTGAAAAGTCTCCCCTTTACTTGAAACCAGCTGGAGTTGAGCTCCTCTCCCTAGTGCTTCAAACTTGGTTCTAGATCCTCCCTGATTATGATGCACCTCCCAGACCCAAAAAGAGGCACCCATTTGTTTTAGCACCATTAAGAGTAAAACATTTTATTCTTTACTGAGAATAGAGTTTGCAGAGCACCAAACACAGTTCACCAGCATCTCTGGGCAGGAGTGCCCTAGTGTGAGCGAGTGTGTGTTAGGAGCAGCCTGATTGATTCCTGAACGAGTCCAAGCATTTACACTGCTGGAGCCAGGCCAATCCTGTCATTTCTTCGATCAAAAACTGCGAAGTACTGTCTCAGGAAGGCGTCACCCAGGATCCAGGTCTCTGGAGAGCTAGTTTCTGTGCCCCCATGAAAGATGCTAAGGCAGAAGTTTTGAGCCTTGGGGAGTTAAGAGAGACACACCAGTCAGCCTGTGTGCTTACTGCAACTCCCTCCTCAATATCCAGACCTGGCATACTTCTTGGTTTTATTTCCCTCTTTTGGTAAGTATCAGGTGATTTTCTCAGAAGCTGGGGATATGAGGGTTCATCCAAAACCAAAAAGGACCAAAGCATGTGGTTGCAATATGGCAGGAGTGTGGGGAGGGGAGGATTGGGAGTTTGGAATGATCAGATGCAAAGTAATATACAGAGGAATGATAAGCAACAAAGTCCTACTTCTGGAGCAAGGAACTGTATTCAATATTTATTGACTAACTGATGAAAAAGAATATATATATTTGTATATGTACAGCTAAAACACTTAGCTGTGCAGCAGAACTTAAGGCAAAGCTGAAGATCAGCTATACTGCAACACGTTTTTTTAAGAAAAGAACAAGAGTGCCTCCTAGTTCTCCTCACACTCTCTGTTTCTTTCCTTCTGACTCCTGCTCCTTGTTTTCTCTGCAGAGAATGCCTGTTCTTCTCCTGCGTCCCCCAAACCAGTTCTTTTTAACTTTTAATTTTGTTTTGGAGTATAGCTGACTAACAGTATTTGAAGTTTCAGGTGGACAGTAAAGGGATTCAGTCATACATATACATGTATCCTTGTCCCAGAGACACACCCCTCCCATCCAGGCTGCCACCTTATGTTGAGCAGTGTTCCCTGTGCTATACAGTAGCTCACTGTTGGTTATGCATGTTAAATACATTCAAAGCAGTGCTCACAACATATTCTTTAAGCCTTCTCTCAGCCCCTCTGAGAAGACTGTTTGGACCCACACTCAGCCTTTGGTCACTTCAGGTTTGGCTGGGTGACTTATTCTGGTCTCCATCCCCGCCAGTTGGTCCATAGCCCAAATTACCCCTAATAAATCCCAGGGTCCCTTTGCAGAGCACCACGGGGTGCCATTTGCATGGAACCCAGGGCAGATTTGCCTAGACCCAAGCAGGCCTCCCTATGGTGTCATGAGTCAGGGGTTTTAGAATTACTGCAGTTCCCTCTCTTCCTCAAAGCCTTCTTTGAGCCCAACAGCCTGCTCTGAACTCCCACAGGGAGCTGATGTGAAGCCTCCACCTTGTGTTAGGTCTGAGAAGTCACTGTGCACCCTTTAATCACCTTAGCATCCAACCTCCCCATAGAGGGGCCAGGTAGCCTGACTTACAGAGGGGAAACTGGAGAAGTTGCAGTCAAGATCTATGATAGCCATGTAATTTATTGTAACTGGGACAATTTCAAGAAGGAAAGGGAGACTGTTAATCATTATGGTGGGAGCACACACAGGGACTGCCACCAGCCAACCCCCCTTGTCACATGTCCTATTTTAGGGATCCCTAGAGCTGACTTTCTGTATTTCTGCATCTGAGGGCTCTAGTAGAACTGAAGATCTATGAAGGCAGAGGCCCTTAGTGTTCCCCTCTCCTTGTGACTCCCACCATGCCATCACGGAGTGGTGTCTCCATGTTTATTTCAGGAGGATGGATGTCCCAGACTGTCCTCTACTCTCAAGTGGTTGATTTTGTGGACGTGCTGGCCCACCCATAGTGGATCAGCAGCATCTGCAATGGTGTGGCTTGGCCTGCAGAGGGTGCCCTCCTCCCGGCAGTAGCCCAAGAGTTCCTGAAAACCCCAATTTAGAGAACAAACCCTCAGGGATGGCCCCTCACCTTGATGATGTAGGCTTGAGGGGGCAGTGGATAGTCGATGCCATTGATGTTGAAGATGACAGGAGGCAGGGTCTTGACGGCATCACATGAAACCACATACTGTTAGAGAGAAGGAGAGAGGTTGGCCCAGAGAATCCTTATTTTGTGGGGAGACTGGGAGTGATCCTGTAGCATGACCCTTTACCTCAGAACCCTGGTGCCTGGCATTCATGAGCTTGTGGATGTTGGTGACCAGTCTTGTTGGGCCATGGATCATTGATGTCCCAGTGTCCAAAAGGGCCTGACATCCACGAGAACAAGCAGTAACATTCCCATTTATGCTGATGCTGAGAGACAGTAGGACAAAGCGGGCATCAGGGTCATACGGAAAGCTGCTTCACAGCTGCCCCTTCCCTGACTGTCTCCTGAACAGAGCTTCATCTCTTGCCCTGACTTTTCCTTTGCTCTGATCACAGCACCTTCCTTGACATGCGTGAATGCAGTACTTGAATACACCAGGCTCTTTAATACCTTGACACATGCTTCCTTCCTAGAAGAGCCCCCTCGCCTCTGACTAGCTAATTTCTCCTCATCTTCCAGATTCCAGCTTAACTGTCGTGGTTCCAGGGAAGTCTTTCCCCCAGTGTATATCAGTCTCCTGTCTTCGTCACTCTCTGTATCTCTATAGACCCTTCCTCATGTCTAGCATGTACCAAAGTGACAATTTACTCTGTGTGTGTGTCATTTCTTGTACATTTGCCTTCTTAGATGTGAGGATGAGTTTTATTCTCATCACATCCCTAAAGTGCCTGGCACACAGTGGATGCACAATGCTTGTCTGTTGAATGAGTGAATGAAGACTGTGAAAATAATGAATGAAGACCATCCAGAGAGGTATATCTGATGTCTCACCAACAATGGGACAAACACACAGTAAAGATGGAGGTTCCTGCGGCAGCAGATTCTCATAGGGGTAGGGGAGACCGGCTGCCCTGGGAGGGGATGTCTCTGAGCAGCAACCCCTCACTGGGCTCAGACCCTGAGACACTGACCAGGTGATACCTGACTAGACACAGAACCTCAATGGACCAGTAAGCTTTTATCTGAGGGTCAAACACAGAATCTCATCAATGATTACCTCTTCTTCTCAAGCCAGTCTTGGATCCCACCTTCCCGATTCTCTAACCCCAGCCCCATGTGTGCCCAGGGACATGGGGTGTCTCTTTTTATGAGTCACTTTCGGGTCCCAAGACTGTGGCCAACCTCTCTCCACTGCTGGCTAGCTTCTCCCTAAGGAGACCAGTTTTCCCCATTTCTTCAGGACTTTCCCTATTTTTAAACTGACATTTATCTGTACTAACTTCCTTGGTCCCATGTAGCCCTCGACAGTTGGTCATGTTATCACAGCTCTGTTCAGGCTGAGGAAATTTTCCCTGATCCTCTTTTCATCACACTGTAAAGTCCTATAACCATGCTCCCCACCTCACACTCAGGGGTGCAGTCCTCCCACAGCTGCACAGGCCTCTCTGGACCCTGTGATGGACCCTGTTTAGAGCCCTGGTCAGGAGGCCTGGGGTGATTATGAACCCATGGGTGATTTGTGTATCTGTGTTTCTGTGTTTATATGTGTGTTCATATGTGGCTCTGTGTGTGTACTTGTGTGTCTCTGGCTGGTTATGCATGTTTATTTGTGCCTACTAGTGTCTTTGTATGTGTGCCTGTGTGTCTGTCTGTGTCGTAGTGGTTGGTGTGTATGTTTATTAATTGTGTGTCTGGTAGTGCATTTGTGTGTTTGTCTGTGTCCATGTACAGATATGGGAGCATCACTTGGGGTGATCCTCAGAGGGAGAGGCTTACCGGTTCATGCTTATCTGCCAGTAGCGAGTTTGGGACACTGGCATCCAGTTGAGCTCTCCCTTGTAGTAGCGGTGGTCCACCCCACCAAACATCACCACACTGCCCTCCGGCTTGCATCTATAGAAAGGGGGCAGGGATCCTTTGAGGACAGTAACAACAGCACTGTCTGAGAGTTGTGCTTGTCCACCCATCAAGGCCCTAATAAGGTCCCCACGTACAGATGCAGAAATAGAGTCTAGGAGCAATTGAGAACCAGACTGAGGGTGGTCGCTGGCTAATGAGTGGCACAGAGGAGGTTAGAAGCTGGGCCACCTGGCAGGTCTCTATCCACTCAGTCTTCAGAAGAGGCCCTGGACCTCCTGCGACCTGAGTGGTCAGATACTCTCAGAGGACAGTGTGCTGAAGGCTTTTGGCTTCCCCCTGTACGGTCTGTTTTTTTGTTTGTTTGTTTGTTTGTTTTCAGAAAAACTAAGGCCTGAAAACACTAAGGGTGTGGCTTCAAGTCATTCAGGGTTGGCTTCACTGGCCCGTGACCTGTGCTGTTCATTGGGCCCCACACTCAGCTGGGCCCCCACCTCTGCTCTCCCTGTCTTGAAATTCCCAATAGTTGTTGAAAAAGAAATCCCACACTTTTGTTTTGGGTCTCACGCTTTCATTTTGCACTGGCTCCTGCAAATTGTTTAGCTGGTCCTGGGTGCCCAGTTAAATGTTCGTGAGGAAGGAAAGATTTCCACCATCCCTCTCTTTCCTTCCATGTCAAATTCATCAGCAAATCCTGTTGCCTTTTCTTCCAACTTGTATCCTGACACCTTGCATTAGTTTTCCTTTTCGCTCACCCCCTACCCCAAGCCCCAGCTCTTGCATCCAGGAGCCTGGTTATGTACCAATAAAATTTTATTTATAAAAGCCAGTGGTGAGCCCAGGTGGGGCCCTGGGGCCATAGTTATCCTGGGTTAGATCATCTCTCAGCATACTTCTGTATCAATTGTTGCATAATTTTCATGCAAATGAAAGCATCTTACAACTAATTTGGAGAGGGACTGTCCAGCTCAGACTTACTTGTTCAAGTAGAAGGCAAAGACAGGCTCAGAAAAGGCACCTTGCGACCACAAGTTGTCAAAGATGGGGATGATACCTTTGGTGCTGATGGAGGGGAAGGCCAAGCCCAGGACGCCATCAAAGGGTGCACCATCAAACCCATATTCCTCCAGGCTTAGGCCAAACGACTGTTTAAGGCTAACAAGGTTCCCGATCTGTGGGCGAGAAGAGTGTTCCCACATAAAGTTTTTTTAAGTGGGTCTAGGCTTGGGCTGAGGAAGAGATGCCATTAGCATTGCAGAGATCTGAGGTCTTTGTGTGTCCTTGGTAGACCTCAGATTTTTAGACCTACCCTGAAGGGGAATTTGGGTTCCATTTATGTGGTCTGTGGATTTAGACAGGGTACTCAGGGCTGGTGCACTGGCATGATTCTGAAGGATGGGATGGGGAGTGGGTCTCAGGTTGGAGAACACAGGAACACCCATGGCTGATTCATGTCAATGTATGGCAAAAACCATTACAATACTGTAAAGTAATTAGCCTCCAATTAAAAAAAAAAAAAATCTGCTCCTGTGAAAAACACCATCTGAGTGAGTCAAATTGGCCTCATGCCTTCTTGTACCGATGGGGCAACCGAGTCTGGCCAGGACCCAATGGTGCCCCCTTGTGGACAAAATGAGTCAAGAGCAGGAGAGCCTTCTCGGGCATCTCTCTGAACTGATGACAGAAATGGAGTACCTTGATGGTAATGTATTTTGGATTCTGCATCTGCCCAGAAAGACAGAGGTCCATTATACAATGTTTCTGGCAGGGTTCTTATGAAATTACTGCCTGGGAAATACATTTTTGGGGGTATGTGTATGTTTGTGTGAGTGTCTATGAGAGAGAGAGAGAGAGGCGAACTACTCAGGCACTAGGGGGAGGGAGGCTGTAGGTTTTATTAGACTCCCAAAGGCCCCATACGTTGAGAACACACTTAGGCCCACCTACATCTCTGGCATCCTGATTATCCACCCTGCATACCCGAAGTGCTTGACTGCACCCAGGGTCCCCAGATCAGTTTTATCCTTTCCCCAAATACCCACCACCAGCTTCAGTCCTGACAAGCCAGCCCAGCTCCACCGCTTACCACACCTGTGACCTCAGCAAGCCCTTGCTGTCTGCATCTGTTTCCTCATCTGTATCATTAGTTAGTCAACGCACCTGCTGTGTGGGGTTGTTGCAGATTTAAACAAGTTATTACCACAAAAGTGCCTGGAAGTCTGAGAATATAAAAGTTGGTGCTTTTTCCCCCCTCTTCTGGCTCCCAGCAAAATGAACCCTGAGCTGCTCATGGGCAGAGGAGCTGCAAGTCCACAGCCCAAGCCCCTCTCTGGGTTAGCTAATCCATTTGTTTGTGTGTCACTATGGAGACTGTCTCCCCAGGGACAGGATCCTGTGGGTAAAAGGCCAATATCTATGGGAGTTAGGGTAGGACGGTCCTGCCAGCTTGTCCTGTATCTGTTTTGTAAGCAGTGGTCACTCCATAGTCAGTCCTGACTCAGCTTTTTTTTCCACATTACCCGAACGGTGTCAGAGCCAAGAAATCCCTGAATTATCCCAGGTCCATAGGAGATGCTAATAGGCTGGCGTATTTGCCCGAAGCTGGAAGAATTGTGAAGATTGAAGGTTTTGTGTGTATCTGCAAACACAAGAGATGAGTGTCAGTCAGGTGCCAAGGGTGGAGAAGGGAGAGTCAGGGTGGAGAGAAGGGTGAAGGATGGAGAGGGCAAGTAAAAGATGGGTGGATTGGGGGGTGTTTGTACTCACAACAGGCTGGACTGACACAGCCGATGGAAGGCACCCACAAGTCAGCTGAGCCTGTGTCAAAGATGACCTGGAACTCCTGAGGGGGTGTTCCAATGGTGATATTACCCATGTAGGCCATCTATGGGGACCAGGAAGTGTGGGTTAGTGCAGATCTGGCTCCCCTCAATTTCCACACTGCTGCCTCCGTCTGGGTGTCACATGTCTCCTGAGATCACTTTCCAATCACCATGCAGCTCACAGCCTTTATTCTCAGAGGTGCCTGCATTTGATATTTTTTCTTGCACCACGTGGTATGCGGGATATTCACTCTGTGACCAGGAGTTGAAAAAGTACCTCCTGCATTCAAAGCCCAGAGTCATAAGCACTGGACCTCCAGGGAAGTCCTGGTGCCTTCATTTGAAAAGCTCTCTAGTCTCTTCAAACCCAGTCTGAGCACCCCCTTCTCCAGGAGTTCCTTCTTGATCAATCCCAACCACTCCCTCTAAACTCAGACCACATCCAATCAACACCACACAGATGACCCTTTCCTTTGACATATATTTACTTTTTGCCTTTCTCTCAGGCTAGCCTGCACAATCTTGAAGACAATCTTGCCCTTTTTTCTAATCTAATAACAATAACCACAGTGTTAGATTCTTATGGCCTTATGTGGAATAAGGATTCAGTAACTTTTTACTGCTGTGATTCTTGCATCTGTGGAAGCTGAATTCCTCTGCCTGGGGATTCACACTTGCTTTGCAGCTGGCTTTATCTTTTGACTGGAGATGGCTCACCCTTCATCTGTAACTGAGTGGCTCGCTTAGTTCAGAAGGAACAATCTCCCTCAAACTAATGACACATCTTTGACACAGCAATGGATGTTTACCTGCCACCTGGTCATTGCTGGGCCCAGTCACCACAAACCAAGAGTTGAGGATGAGAGTGCCTTCTCCTCTGGAACGGGGTCCCTGTGCCTCAGTGTTTCTGACTCCTGCAGGAGCCCCAGCCCCAAAATCCCACCTGCTACTTCTGGAAGAACCACAATGCTAGACCAGAGCACCAGGGGGCGCTGTGAAGAGCCATTCTCCCAATAAACTCACATCCAGATAGTTCCTCAAGGGGTGAGTAGCTATTCTGGAGTCTCTCTTGGACAGTCTGTAAGCTTGTTCCTCCAGGAAATTGTTCAGCAAGTTTTTTTCCCTCAGGGTTTCTCGCAAGGTCTTCATTTTCCTTAGAGGCAAACTTTCACCCAGGATTAGGAAAAGAAACAGAGAAGATACAATTAGCTATCCTTGTTAAGGTATATCTGTCATTGTAACACACTGTGTATTTTCCAAGCGTTTTTATGAGTGTCACCTTATTATCGGAATGCCATGCAAATACCATGGCAAGGACGTAGGTTTGGATACAGGTTCAGTTGTGTAACATTGGGTAAGACCATTTGGATTCTCAGCTTACCCCTGGGTAAAAAGGTCGAATTTAATGATCCCCCCCCACCCCCACCCCCGCATATAGAAAATTTGGGAGATAAGTGAAGATGGATATAATGTATCTGATATATCTTAAATCTCAATAATGACAGCCATTAGTATTGCCATTGCCATCACACTATATCCTTCTCAAGGAAGCTCAGGGAGGAAGGTTCTAGAAGAGAACCATTATCTTATTTGTACAGGGAAGAAATCTGAAATTCAAGTAGTTTGTCACTTGGATGTGGTCACAGTGCTTGTGAGATGTAAAACAATGAAGAAGTAGCTCTCCCTATCTTCCTCCAATAGAAATGGAACGAGAATTGAGAGAAGAATCCGGGAGATAGCAAACAAATTAGGGAAATTAAGAGGCTAAAGAAGCAAGGATGAGTCGAAACTGAAAAATTAAAAGAAGGAAAAACAACACGGAGAGATCTGAAAGATTGTTGCTGAATGAAAAGACGGCCGGGATTCTTGGCCTCCAGAGGAGAATTCAATCCGGGGCCAGATATGAGGTTTGATCACTCAGAGCTTTGTGTAATAAGGTTTTATTAAAGTATAAGGGAGATAGAGAAAGCTTCTGACATAGGCATCAGAACGGGGCAGAAAGAGTACCCCCCTGCTAGTCTTCAGCTGGATGTTATATAGTCACTAGCAGTCGGTTAATGAAAGAAAGGAATGTCTTAAAACTCAGAATGGCACTAGGCCCCTCACCCATAAGATGCATTTTGGGATAATCTTGGCATCAAATGTTCATCCTGGGCCATAAAATGATTAACTTGAATCTTGTAGAAGGACAGATTACCATACAAATAGTTTTGTTTGCATAGATTAGGAGAACAATATCTGAGTATAACATGCTGGTTTGTCAAGTAGGTTCTGAGCCATGAGGTGGAACTGACTTGAGACAGAGTTTGGGGTAAATGCATAGCACATTAGCATAGCTGAAGTCAAACATTTCCATAAGAAAAATGCATTGGTTATCTCAATTTTTGAGAATAGTTAACTTCAGGTGAAACCAGGTGTCATTATGGCAATACAGTATTTTAAGAGAAACCTCCTTTTAAATTTGTATAGAGAAGGAAAAAAATATCATTAATTTGTTTCCTCCTGCCGCTTAAGAGAGATAAAAATGTCTGACACTTGCAGGCTACTTCCTCCGTTTGGAGACCCCTGGCCTTCCTGCCTATTATCCTCTCAGATCTGCACTCACAGAGACTTCAAAAGAGATGGAGAGATAAATGAGAGAGATGCAGAGATGCAGACATAGACAAATACACACTGAAGTAGAGAGAGAACAGAGAGGACACCTAGAACAAAATGTAGAAAAATGCTATTCCACGGGACCACACATACATTTGTACAGGTTGCAATTGCAAGGAGTTCCATTTTCAGCAGGCCACCACATGATGGTGGTCCAAGAGTTGTGCAACCATGCAAACCTATACCTCGACCCAGGGGCCCACAGTTTCTATAGCAAGGTGCATGCACGTGTGCTAAGCTGCTTCAGTCGTGTCCAACTCTATATGACCCTATGGACCACAGCCTGCCAGGCTCCTCTGCCCGTGGGACTCTCCAGGCAAAAATATTGGAGTGGGTTGCCATGTCCTTCTCCAGAGGATCTTCCCGACCCAGGGATCAAACCCGCATCTCTTACATCTCCTATATTTGAGCGTGGGTCCTTTACCAATAGCACCACCTGGGAAGCCCAAGGCTAAAGAAGCAAGGATAAGTACCTATAGAAAGGTACTTATCAATAAGTAAGAGTTGAACCTTAAGACTATCAGGGAAATATTCCATTTCTTTCTAACCCAGAAAGGAAGATGATGCCTCTTACAGTCCCCATACTTACATGACTATGCACTCTGAGATGGCCACCAGCCCGAGGAGCACAAGCCACTTCATGCTTCTTTCCTGGCTCCGAGTACTCAGGGAAGCTTTAGTTCCTTAGCATGCAGTGGTGACCAGGAGCTTCTAGTTATATGTGCTCTAACCTGCCCTAATTGTCCGCTTTAGGGCACTAATGGATCTGATAAAAATACAAAGCTCTCGATAAAATTTTTATCTCCATCCTTGTCTTTGGTGAATGGTCTTAGAAAATTCTCAGAATACAGAGACTTCTACTGTGATCTCTTCCTTGAGGCTTGGCTTGAAAACCAAAGTGAACTGCATGGACATCTAAGGGGTGGAGAAACTTGCCAACTTGGAGAAAATAACTGCTAAGGACACCATAAAAATGAGTACTAGGGGCCATGCTAGACATTCATGATCTCATGTGGTCTGCCTAGCCATTTCATGAGGTATGGTTTGCTGTCCTCGTTGGAAAGCTGATTGCTAGGAGGCAAAGAGGTCAAATGGAAAAGTGAGGCTTGAGAGGCAGCCCAGGGACATATGAGTGGTTTTAGGTAGTGGGTCTAATGGCAGAGATCAGGGGCACCTATGATGCCAGTCTGCATCAAAGATTTAGGGCAGAGCAGTATTTCAATTGCATGATTTCAGTATTGGAAGAAGTGCCATATGCATCCACAAGATATTTTATATCATCCAACAAACCTACAAGGAAGACATGTGTGCTGGTGTCTGAGTTAGATGGTGGAAAGTCAAAGTTGATCAAGACACAAGTGGTCTTTATCTTAATCGAGCTATCAGTCTAGTTCTCACAAATTCATGGTCCAGGAGGCAAGAGAAATGATACAAAGCCTAGACAGCTGTGCTCAACACTGGGCAGCACATGCCTTTCCACTGGGAGCAGCCTCTCCTCCACTTCAGCCATGCTGGAAAGTGGGTCAGTTGGCCATGTTTTCGAGAGAAGTCAGAAGTCTGGATATTTATGTGCAAGTTCATGATTTTAATGTTAGTAACTAATTTTTATCCCCCTCAAACATAGTGGGAGCCAAATCTCCACCACAGTGGGCTGGATTCAGCCTTCAGTCTATGCAGGTTTTATTTCTGGCCTAGAAGTAGAAATACAATGTGCACAGAGAGGGATTTTAATTCAAGTTGGTTGATTTAAATGAGACTGAATGTATATTAAACATGTTAGTTTTCTTTCTATTTGCAAAGAAAGATCACCAGGGACATATCAATCAATGACCTTAATAATGCCAATTTGCTGAAGATAAATGGATAGATGTCTGATGTAAGTCTCCAGTAGGGCCCATGCCATGAAAAATGTTGACTGCCAAACAAAACACAGAAAAAATAATTTTGAAGTGTCTTATCAATCAAAGAAGGCAAAGAAAACCACACCAGTCTGGGCTCCAACCCAGACTGAGATGAACAGGGCTATCCGTTAAACTGTTACCACAGCCAAAGGAAAGACAAACATGTTTCCTGGCTCTTCCAGGACTCCCAGGGCCTATTCTTGCATGAGATCTATCCTGGATTGTCCCTTGGATACAACAACAGGGGCCTGGTCTGGACACCAGGTGTGTATAAATGGGGCACAATGTCATAACCCTCATTTTTGCAAATTGTTTAAATCCAGTTTTGGTGGTTCAGTCTCTACAGAGGGAATATGATAGCATCTAACAAATGACACACATATTTGCTCTTTAACTCAGCAATTCTACTCCTAGGGATCTACTCAATGACACACTGGTGAAAACATAAAAAGCCATATGCACAAGCTGTCTACTGCACATTGTTTTTAAAAGCAAAATATCAGCAGCATACCTGAAGTGACCATCCATGGGGGAATCTGCAACAAGACATAGGTCATCCCAACACCGGGGTATAATGTGGATGAAGGAGTAGTGGAATAGGTGACATTGTCAACTGTGTATTTAGCTGCCGGGGTCCAGCCCCAGCTGATCCAGGGTATTCGAAGGAGAGACGACATAGGCGAGGGTCAGGAAACAACTGCTTAATTAAACTTTAATGAAGGATATAAAGAGTAATAGAATAAGGATAGCTCAGTGAGGAAATTCAGTGGAGAAAAGAGGCTGAGTAGCTTGGTTTACATGGGAGACCAATAAAACTTCAAGACAAGAAGTTTGCACCACTTACGTAGGCCACAGGCATCCTTCCGTTCTCCCGAAGGAGAGGAGACACTGAGGCCTCCCCGGTCGGATCTTAGAAGCCCAGGCATAATCAGCAAGCATGGTGGGTTCCGCGCTCCAGATGGAGACTCAGCTAGAATTTGGGAGAGAGAGTGACATGGGGAGACCAAGTTTCAGTGAACAAGGCCCGCACTTTATTTTCCAAAGTAGTTTTTATACCTTAAGGTATGCATAGAGGATAATGGGGGAAGGGGTGGAGTCATGCAAGGACAGCAGTTCCTGGTTCTAATCTAAGCCAGGCTTTCAAACTTATCATATGCAAAAGTTCAGGTGATTGACATCATCTTCTGGCCCGGAGGCCTGTTAACATTTTAAGAAACTTATTTTTCTCTAAAGGTGATTATTCCAAAGTCAGGCACCAGCCTCCAAAAAAGCATTGGACAAAGCTGCATTTTACATTTCTATACACCCATTATATCAATCAATACACTGCCAAGGACACAGTAGGTAAGGAGTATGGAGACTTAGCAGCAAACATTGGCCCAACAAGTGAAAAACCCTTCACCAATACAATTTCTAATCAATCTTTTAACTACTCAAAGGAATCTGTGTTTAGGCAGTTTAGAACATCTCCTGCCTCTCACAGTTGGGAGGCTCTGAACAATCACATGTGGCCGGAAAAACCCATTCAGGAAGGCTAGAGGATTTCCAAAGGAGTTTGTAGGTTGAAACACTGTCACATCCAAGAATTATTAACTGGAGCTGTAAGCTAACTCTTTTTTCAGAGAGAGGTAGTGGGAGACAGCCCCCTGTAAAGTCAGAGGTGTAGGTGAAAGCACAAAGCAGAAAGTAGGCAGACTCTGGTTTTGGGGGTAGATGCTCGAGAATTTCCAGGGGGACTCCTGAGGCTCGATCCCGCCTTTGCGTATGCCGAGCCTCCTTCCTCATGACCTTTGTCATGGGCGGAGTGCCTCACGCTGGCTCCCGGCAGTGATAGAATTCCAGTTGAGCTATTACAGATCCTCACTCAATATGCAATATGCCGGCTCCGGGCATTTAGCTTTTTTAAAAAAGAGGGTTCAAAAAAGTTCTTAGAGTTTGTTGCTTCTTATACACATGTATGTCTATTTTCATTTAGAAAGAGTAAAAGAATTAGCCAAAAACTACTAAAATGTAACTTATTGATGAGGGGTAGGGAAGTGAGATTTTTCTTGTTTTATACTTTGATTTGCAGCCATGAAAATGTGTTACAGAATCAAAAAGTAATCACATGTGTCAAAATTGAGAACAAAGATTAATAAGTCTAATTGTAACAAGTTGGTGATTGGCTGTATATATCAAAACATTGCTTGAGTTGCTGTAAAATTCAAAATTATAGCTGTACATGCAGAGTGGAATATCTTCTAAGGACAAAGACAAACAAAAATACTGACCCATATGAAACAAACCAAAAGAAAAACAGAAGCAAAAAACGCAAAGAAATCTGAAGCTATATTTAACAACTTATTGTTGGTGATATTGCTTCTCTTATTGTGAAAGTATCATATATATGTTACAGGTTAAAGTGAGTCAGCAATTAATGCTGATGTTGTTCTGAGGTAAAAAATTCAGTGGTTAGAGAAAAGAGTTTTACATAAAATAAAGAAGCTTAAGCAAAACCATGCAATCTTAAAACTTGAATTGAAAGACTAAGTTTGTACCATCAATTGCATTCCTTTTTTTTTTTAATAAAGAATGTCTATACTTCCTGCTCTGACAACTGAAAAGCTTAGAAGCAATGACAGCTTGATAACAACGACTATCTTGAAGTCTAACATGTAGCCTCTAAATGCATTTCCCACCAGAGGATCCATGGATTCTTAAACAGATGGCTGATTTCAGGACTGGGTGCAGAAATGCACAATATAATCTTGGGACTCTTGAAGGGCAGGAAAGTTGAAGGACTTCAAAGACAAGTGGGGACTGGACAGAAAGTATAGGAATCCATATGAAGAAGCCAAAATTGGGGTAATTTTAGCATTACATCCATTAACTAGAACAAATTAAATGTATAAAAAGTCAGAAATTCAAAATACTATTAGACAACATCTCATTTGTCACTGTGGCAGATTGCTAGGGCATTAACACCGTTCTGAGCGCTGAGAAAGGAAAATAGTCATCAATATTTATGCCTTTTTATTGGTATGTAGCAGATTCCATGTAACTACAAACAGTTAAAAGAATCTTATTTTTAATGAAGAATTCCAGAAATTAAAACAAAAGGAGTGGTAGAAACAGGAAAGCACTATTTTGCAGCATCCTCATGAAACAATGGATCTGGGCAAAGGTCATCAATGGGTGCTGAAACCATAAGCGAAAGGTAGAAAGGGGAGTGTATAATGGATCCATAAAGGTGGCAACATCAGAAGGCACTGCATTTCAGCAGCTCTCAAAGTGAGGCAACTAGAAATAGTGAGACTCTTTAAGTAGCACCATAAGAAATATATATCTGCCTATGAAATATTCCAATAAAAATTTTGAACTCAAGTCTAGATCTACCTACCAGTCTCCCAGGAAAAACACAGATAAAGATATAGAGAACCAATCCTCTAAACCTACATTCCCCCACCTTTTGTCACAAGGGACTAGTTTCCTGGAAGACAATTTTTTCACAAATGTTGGTAGGGAGATGATTTCGTGATGATTGAAGGATATTTCACTTATTGTGCACTTTATTTCTTTTATTATTACATTGGGATATGTAATGAAATAATTATACAGATCATCATAATGCAGAATCGGTGGGAGCCCTGAGCTTGTTTTCCTGGAATGAGACTGTCCATCTCTGGGTGATGGAAGAGCAATGGGGAGCAGCTGTAAATACAGAGGAAGCCTCACTCACTGGCCTGCTGCTCACCTCCTGCTCTGCAACCTGGTTCTCCATAGACCAAGGAATGGTATTTGTCCTGGTGCTGGCGTTGTGGATCCCTGCTCTAAACCCAATACTTGGGACATTCTATAATACAAATCATGCCACTTCCTCCCAGTTTTTTTAACAAATAAATGGCTTTAAAATTGGGGAGAGAGACAGTTATTTAGTCTTAAAAGAGAACAATTTAAAAGTGAAACATATGAGTACATTCTTTCAATAAACTGTGAAAAGACATCTGTTTTTAGAGAATCAGGGAAATTTGAACATGGACTGGATCAGTTCAGTTCAGTCGGTCAGTCGTGTCTGACTCTATGCGACCCCATTAATCACAGCACGCCAGGCTTCCCTGTCCATCACCAACTCCCAGAGTTCACTAAGACTCACGTGCATCGAGTCAGTGATGCCATCCAGCCATTTCATCCTCTGTCGTCCCCTTCTCCTCCTGCCCCCAATCCCTCCCAGCATCAAAGTCTTTTCCAACGAGTCAACTCTTTGCATGAGGTGGCCAAAGTACTGGAGTTTCAGCTTTAGCATCATTCCTTCCAAAGAAATCCCAGGGCTGATCTCCTTCAGAATGGACTGGTTGGATCTCCTTGCAGTCCAAGGGACTCTCAAGAGTCTTCTCCAACACCACAGTTCAAAAGCATCAATTCTTTGGCACTCAGCTTTATTCACAGTCCAACTCTCACATCCATACATGACCACTGGAAAAACCATAGCCTTGACTAGACAGACCTTTGTTGGCAAAGTAATGTCTGCTTTTCAAAATGCTGTCTAGGTTGGTCATAACTTTCCTTCCAAGATCTAAGCATCTTTTAATTTCATGGCTGCAGTCACCATCTGCAGTGACTTTGGAGCCCAAAAAAATAAAGTCTGACACAGTCTCCACTGTTTCCCCATCTATTTCCCATGAAATGATGGGACCAATGCCATGATCTTAGTTTTTTGAATGGTGAACTTTAAGCCAACTTTTTCACTCTCCTCTTTCACTTTCATCAAGAGGCTTTTGAGTTCCTCTTCACTTTCTGCCATAAGGGTGGTGTCATCTGCATATCTGAGGTGATTAATATTTCTCCTGGAAATCTTGATTCCAGCTTGTGCTTCTTCCAGCCCAGCGTTTCTCATGATGTACTCTGCATAGAAGTTAAATAAGCAGGGTGACAATATACAGCCTTGACATACTCCTTTTCCTATTTGGAACCAGCCTGTTGTTCCATGTCCAGTTCTAACTGTTGCTTCCTAACCTGCATATAGGTTTCTCAAGAGGCAGGTCAGATGGTCTGGTATGCCTATATCTCTCAGAATTTTCCACAGTTTATTGGGATCCACACAGTCAAAGGCTTTGGCATAGTCAATAAAGCAGAAATAGATGTTTTTCTGGAATTCTCTTGCTTTTTCCATGATCCAGTGGATGTTGGCAATTTGATCTCTAGTTCCTCTGCCTTTTCTAAAACCAGCTTGAACATCTGGAATTTCATGGTTCACATATTGCTGAAGCCTGGCTTGGAGAATTTTCAGTATTAATTTGCTAGCATGTGAGATGAGTGCCATTGTGCGGTAGTTTGAGCATTTTTTGGCATTGTCTTTCTTTGGGATTGGAATGAAAACTGACCTTTTCCAGTCCTGTGGCCACTGCTGAGTTTTTCAAATTTGCTGGCATATTGAATGCAGCACTTTCACAGCATCATCTTTCAGGATTTAAAATAGCTCAACTGGAATTCCATCACTTCCGCTAGCTTTGTTCATAGTGATGCTTTCTAAGGCCCACTTGACTTCACATTCCAGGATGTCTGGCTCTAGGTGAGTGATCACACCATCATGATTATCTTGGTCATGAAGATCTTTTTTGTACAGCTCTTCTGTGTATTCTTGCCACCTCTTCTTAATATCTTCTGCTTCTATTAGGTCCATACCATCTCTGTCCTTTATCGAGCCCATCTTTGCATGAAATGTTCCTTTGGTGTCTCTGATTTTCTTGAAGAGATCTCTAGTCTTTGCCATTCTGTTGTTTTCCTCCATTTCTTTGCATTGATCGCTGAGGAAGGCTTTCTTATCTCTTCTTGCTATTCTTTGGAACTCTGCATTTAGATGCTTATATCTTTCCTTTTCTCCTTTGTTTTTGCTTCACTTCTTTTCAAAGCTATTTGTAAGGCCTCCCCAGACAGCCATTTTGCTTTTTTGCATTTCTTTTCCATGGGTATGGTCTTGATCCCTGTCCCCTGTACAAAGTCACGAACCTCCATCCATAGTTCATCAGGCACTCTGTGTATCAGATCTAGGCCCTTAAATCTATTTCTCACTTCCACTGTATAATGATAAGAGATTTGATTTAGTTCATACATGAATTGTCTAGTGGTTTTCCCTACTTTCTTCAATTTAAGTCTGAATTTGGCAATAAGGAGTTCATGATCTGAGCCACAGTCAGCTCCTGGTCTTGTTTTTGTTGACTGTATAGAGCTTCTCCATCTTTGGCTGCAAAGAATATAATCACTCTGATTTTGGTGTTGACCATCTGGTGATGTCCATGTGTAGAGTCTTCTCTAGTGTTGTTGGAAGAGGGTGTTTGCTATGACTAGTGCATTTTCTTGGCAAAACTCTATTGATGTTAATTTTATTTGGAACAAAATACATTGTGGTTGTCTATATTTTGTGAGATGGTAAACTTTTCCTTAAAATACTTCAGCAGAGATGAATAGCAAAAGAAAAAAGAAATTAAGTGAGGATTTGTCTTGATTTGAAAAGAGATCTGCATAGCTACTATAGATGAATCATGTTCCACACAATTCAGATGTTGAATCCTTAACTCCCGATTTGTTGGTATTCGGAGGTAGGGTCTTTGGGAGGTAATTAAATTGATATGGGTTTTTGATGGTGGGGCCCTCATTATGGGATTAAAATCGTCCCCTCTTTTTTTTCTCTTATTCTCCCTCTTCCTCCATCCCCTCCCCTACCACATGTGAGAACATAGAAAGGAGAAAACTGATGTAAGTCAGGAAGATTGTCATCACCAGGAACTGGTTGTCCACCACCTTGACTTGCACTTCTAGTCTCTGCTCTATGACAACCTATGGGACTCAGAGAGTAGTTTTGTAGTTACTGATGCCAAATGATGAAATACAGGGTTCATGATACTATTCTTTCTTATTTCTGTGTTGTTTGACATCGTTTTGTGATAAATTTCCAAAAGGTGCATTTTGAAGGCTCTGTCTTAATGGTACCCTGAGGAGCCCAAGAAAAGCAGATTCAGGTAGGCTCCCCCAAAGACTGAGTGGCTAGAGACCCACATGCTTTCTATCCAGCTCTTCTGTCATCTGATCACCATCACCCACAGCCGACAACCCCACCCTCACCCCCATCTGCACCCACCTGCTAACCTAATTGTTCATCCAGCTGTATACTCTAATGAGCCAGGTCAGGGCCTTGAGGTAGAAGGAATGGGGACAAATTAGAAAGAATGAAATGGGCAGCCCCCTCCCTGGTTTTCTCTTCTTTCATGTCATCTGCAAGTGAGGGAAGGGTAGGGAGGGAGCCACTAGTGGGGCTCTGTGGACCATTAGAAGGAAAGCAAGGAGGAGTTCATAACCCAGAATCCAAGATGTGGGCAGATTGCCCAGGATCCAGGAAGGAGGAAAGAAGCACTAGGAAAAGAATGGTGCCAACCAGAGAGCCAGGTCCACCCAAGCTTTCTGTTTAAACTTACTGGAGGTCATGTTCTTCTTGCTGGAATTCCTGCTCTGGACATGAAGGGGATAGAGCCATACTCACTGTTAATGAGTCATGGGGAGAGGGACAACTTCCCCAAAGGGCCCTTTGATTCCCCTCTAACTATGGGCATCATCCCAATCTGGGAAGCAAAATGGCAGGTCATCCAAGCATTTAAAATACTTCCTAATTTATCTAAGAGTCCTGGCAGGTCTTATGCCCAGAGTTCCTTTCAGAGAGTTAATTCATCAGCCCAACTCGGGTTTCTGCAGAGGAAACTACAACCTTCCCAGTCGATAACTTCTGACTTATAGCTACCTGATCTCATCCCAGAGAACCCAAATTGTGGTAAGTTCCAATGGGCAAGGCCTCTAAAGTCCTCCATCTCACAACAGCTGTGTGCTAAGTTGTCTTCCACTCCCAGTCCTGAGCCCAGGATTCATGGACATCAGCAGGCAGTCACGGACCCCTGGCCACTAGTTGCAGCCTCAGCATCCTCGGTAACTTGTGCCTCTGAGCCACTTGTCCACTGATTGACATTGAACCTCTGTCTGGAACAAGTGTTCTGGAGCAAGTCCAGTCTCCCTCATCCAAGAGATGGGAAACTGGATCCTGGGGTGTATGACTCACTCTAAGGCTGCAGGTAAGTTAGTGAAGACCTGGGAACCAGAAACTCTGGTTCTCAGTATAGGAGACCTCCAGGAAGGGAAAGATGACATAAAGCTCAATTGCATCCACTGCTGGGCAGCTCTCAGAGGTCTGCAGGTACCAGAGTGGAAGTTCCTTTCCCATTGTCCCTCAAGTCTGGCTGCGATTCTATCAGAAGATCTGTCTTCTTGTAGCAGCAGGAAAGCACTATAGGGAGCTGGTTCTGCTAGGTTCCAGACACACTGGGGAAGCCCCAGCTGAAGTGTCCTCAGGAAGCAGTCATGTAGATGGTGCCTGATTGACTCCCAGCTCAGCAGGCCCAGAGCTTCCACTCCTCATTCACACAACACAGACCCTTGAGACACTGGGTCACATGGACCTGCATTCACAAGAAGGAGCATTCCATGTTCAGCCCCCTGAGAACTTAGACACAGTGTCTTACTCTTTCCTCAGGGAACCCCTGCCTGAGTGAGGTTTGGACTGAGACAAGCCTATAATCAAGGGACTTGTTCCCTCTTTGATGCTCAAAAAAGATTGGAGCTTTGCATGCCTTGAGAGGGGGTGAACCAGTCATGTTCTTTGGGGACTTTGCTTCATGGAACTGTTTGGAGAAAAAGTACAAACACACAGGACAAACCTGGACATCTCTGGGTCTCAGCTGGTTGTGAGTTGAGTTCCAGCCATCAGACTTCAGGGTCATGTGCTGATGTTATTCACAAGCCAACTTCGGAGAAGGAAGACAGGAAAGAGATTTTGCCCAGAGAGCAGTGTAGTCAGCCGACCACGGGATCACACAAGGCAAGATGGGACAAGAGCCTTTGTCTCTTGGCTCTATCAGTTCCCTGGAGTTTCCACCCCTGAGGACAAGCACACAGAGATAGCCAGAGTCACTGGTGATGCCCCTGGCACCTGATGTTCCTGGTGATAATCAGCTTGTGTACACAGCCCTGGGCTCAGGGCTGACTCAGCCCTCTGACAGCACAGGGTCTCCCTTCTGGGGAGCATGAGATGGTTCATTGCTGGTAACTCACAAGTGAAGTATGTAATGAGGTCCTGGTTGGTGACTTGTGGCAAAGTTCCCAGCATGAATGCAATATCTGAAGTGCAAAGTAGTCATTCATTAAGCTTGGTTAACTTGGGCCTTTACAGTGACTATTTCTCACATCTGGAATGTTCTTCTCCTAGCTTTTTGCATTGCTGGCATCTTCACAACATATAGCATCATCTCAAATGTGTCTCCCTCAGGCAAGCCTTCCCTGGTCACTCCAATCTCACAAGCACAGAGCCTGATCCATTCAAAGAGCCCATAGACACTGACTGCACTTCTCTCTGTGCTTTCAATGGGCACCTTTAGAGCTTGAAATTGTCCCCGATTTAAAGATGACAAAACTGAAGTTGAGAGGGGTTAAGCATCGCCGTGAAGGACATAGAGCCTGAGAGTGTTAGAGGCAAGATGTGAATCCAGGTCTGTCTGACGGCTAATACAGCTGCTCCTTAGTCCTGGGCTTAGGGGTCCTGGAAGTAATGTAGAGAGGACAAGAGGGTGGGGCATGGAGGGTGACACTGAAAAAGGACCTCACAAACTGGGGCTCTGACCTGGGACATTGTCTTCTGGGGATGCAGAATGTGGACGCTTCACCATCTGCAGAGTCACCAGTTGCCATGGCAGGGGAAGGGGCATGTGCTGATTCATGGACTGATTGTTGTGAATAAAAAGTACTGCCTGCCCTTTGTGTTGCTGTTTAGTCTCTCGGTCATGTCTGACTCTTTTGTGACTCCCATGAACTGTAGTCCACCAGGCTCCTCTGTGCATGAAATTTCCCAATACAGGAGTGGATTGGCTTTTCCCCCTCCATAGCATCTACACATAACCTTACTCAAGGGGCTTGAACGTCCAGAATTTTGACTCTACATTCAGACTGGTGTTTCAACTTCCTGTTGGGGGAGCTGAAATGTCAAAGTGACACCACTGTATCTGCACAAATACCACCCCTCCCCATTTTTCTTTTGACAATGCAATAGTCGGAAAATCTCAAAGGATTCTATGAACGAAGGAGAAGAATGGGAACTATGTTCTCTCCATCCTGAAGGGGAGACACTATTGAACTTGAGTTAAAGACAAAGGTATGTGACACGGCTTACAAAATGAGAGTGAGCAGAACACTTAAGAACAGTGCTAGAGCCAGATGGCCTGCATTCAAATTCCAGCTTGGCCATCTACTAGTTGTGTGTCCTTGGACAAACTACTTACTGTTTTCTATCTTTAAATACAGAATAAAAGCAGAACCAACGGAGTTAATATGTGTAGGGTGCTTTGATTCATGGTAAGTGCCATATGAGTTTTATATAAAGTGTGGATTTAAAAAATACAGCACAGTGTGAGAGCTTTGAGTAAAGTTTTACTTGGGGCAAGCAAGGACTACAGCCAGGGGAGATGGCCTCTCAGTTAGCTCTGAGGAGCTTCACTGAAGAGGTGAGGAGAGGGAGGTCAGTGTGCATTTTATTGGTGAAGAGGGTACAGGCAGGCAAGCACACATTTTGGCAGAAGTTTGTTGCTAGTGAGAAAGAGCAGTTGTCTATGTTAATAATTTTAGTGCTTTTTTAGATATGGGATTATACAAGATATCAAGCATATCAAATCTTCTTTTGAAAATATTTCTTTGAAGTGTTCTTCTTTCTGTTTTCCCAGAGCACTGAGTACCTCATTCCTGACCTCTGCCCTGAAACTCCTTTCATGGTGTGCTGAAAATAAGTGACATCAGTGGCTAGTGACTCCATCCTTGTAGTGCTAGATGGTGAGGAACAATGCTTAGTTGGCAAAGTTAACCAGGTACGTGGGACTCAAATTCATACCTGTTCCACCTGCTGTATGTGAGGAGCTTGTCCAGGACTAGGGAGCCTCTTCAGGGTCATGTCATGATTTAGGCAATCATCCGGTTTTCTCTATGGCTTTCAGATGAGGAATCAAGACCAATAGAGCAGAAGAGACTTGGCCAAGCTCACAGCAGACCAAGGGATGTTAGTGACAAATCAGGGACTGGGCCTCAGGCAAGTCAGAGTCCTGAGTCAGCCTCTTGAAAGCTGTGTGATCTCTGTGCGGGGCTGTCCATCTGTGGAATGAATGGGCTGCATTGAGGGCCCCCAAGTCCAATGGGTTTAAGTGGAGGCTGTCTGACCTACAGCTGCTCTGGGGCCTGACTTTGGACTGCTGCCTGGAGGAGAGGCAATTTTTTCCTTATGACATCTAGCTTGGCCCAAAGTGTTTGGGAACTTTGTTTGACCTCCTGGAGCCTTATAAAACCAGATGCCAAGGTCAGTGGGGATAAAAAGGTAGAGGGCCTGTGGTGTGACACCAAAAGGGGCCGAGCCTGGCCTGTCTTGTCTGATCAGTTGGTAAACAGTCACATCAGACCCTGCATATTCAGATTCACAGAACTCAATAAAGAATTATGTTTAGCAAAGACGATGGATGGGAGAGGGATAAACTGGGAGTTTGAGATTAATATATTTACATTCAGTTCAGTTCAGTTCAGTCGCTCAGTCATGTCCGACTCTTTGCGACCCCATGAATTGCAGCACGTCAGGCCTCCCTGTCCATCACCAACTCCCAGAATTCACTAAGACTCACGTCCATCGAGTCAGTGATGTCATCCAACCATTTCATCCTCTGTCGTCCCCTTCTCCTCTTGCCCCCAATCCGTCCCAGAATCAGAGTCTTTTCCAATGAGTCAACTCCTCACATGAGGTGGCCAAAGTATTGGAGTTTCAGCTTTAGCATCATTCCTTCCAAAGAAATCCCAGGGCTGATCTTCAGAATGGACTGGTTGGATCTCTTTGCAGTCCAAGGGACTCTCAACAGTCTTCTCCAACACCACATTTTAAAAGCATCAATTCTTCGGTGCTCAGCTTTCTTCACAGTCCAACTCTCACATCCATACATATAAAATAGAAAATCAGCAAGGACCTCTTTTATACCACAGGAATTCTACTTAGTATTCTGTAATAACCTGTATGGGAAAGGTTATTCTTCCTTAGAAAGAAAGGAATCTAAGAAGAATGATACATGGATATGTATAAGGGAATTAGTTTCCCATACAACTAATACTAATACAATACTATAAATCAACTATACTTCAATATAAATTGAAAGCCAAATTTTTGAAAAAAGGTAACCTCTAGAGATCTTGGGGCTCTTTTGACTCACAGAGCTCCTGATGTGATGCTGGAGTGGGCAAAGCAAGTGCAGGACACCTCAACATTATCTCAGGTTGCAATTTCCCTGGCTTTGGTGTGCTTCAGCTTCTAGTGGGCACCTTTGACTTGTCTTTGGAGGATCTAATACCCATAGATACCAACTGGGTGCTACTTGAAGGCTGAGAGGTTGGTGCTGCTGGGACTGTGAAAGCCCAGTTCCCTAGCCTTAGGCTGGGGCACTTTTGAGGCACAATTTATGTTCCAGAGTTCCCTGTGGGAACAGGCTGCAGCTTCCCTCTCTGAGCTTTCCCTGTAATCAGACCCAGGCTGATTTCATCCTTTTTCCTGTCCTACTTCCCCTGTGACCTCACTTGTTTCTTTGGGAGAAATTTCTTTTTTAAAATTCTTGGCTGCACTGGGTCTTCATTGCTGCTCAGGATTTCTCTATTTGCACTGAGCAGGGGCTCCTCCGTCATTGCAGTGCGCTCGCTTTTCATTCCAGTGACTTCTCTTGTTGCAGATCACAGGCTCTAGGATATACAGGCTCAATAGTTGTGGCTCATCATGTGCTTTGTGGCACATGGAATCTCCCCGAACCAGATCTCCAAAGCATATCTCTTGCACTAGCAGGTGGACTCCTAACCACTGGATCAAAAGGGAAGTCCTTCTGGGAGGAACTTTGAAATAAATCACTTTTACATGAAACCTGGCATCACGGCCTATTTGTGGAGAGATAAGATTGTCCCGTGCTTCAGGAAACCCCCTGAGGCCAGGACTGATTAAATTTCCCCTGCCAAGTGTTCCTACAGCACCTTGAAGCTGTCCCTGCCATGTGGCTTTGTCCTTGCTTGTTTCTGAAACCCATGCTCTATCTTCTGGAGAGCAGGGCTCTCATTTGACTCACTTGCAAGTATATGTGACTAGATATTGTCTCTATACACCAGACTCTAATATCAAAAGAAGGTTAACCCAAAGTTCAGTTATTAGATTATGAATGCTAGGTTACAAGTTCAACTGCTGTAATCAAACCCTAAATAACATTGTCTTAAATAGAATACAATTTCATTTCCCTTTCATATAATAATAGTCTAGGTTACTCCACAGTGATGGGGACCCACTTCTTTCTTCTTGCTTTGCCATCTTCCACATGTAATACCTCTGGTCTGATATGGTTGCTCCAGCTCCTGTCATTACATCTGCATTCAAGCTAGAGAGAGAAAGAAGGGGAAGCAGGATATGTCCCTTTTGTTTGAGGCATAACCAGAAACTATAAAATTACTTTCTTACTGGTTTCAATGAAATCACAGAGGCATTTTATTGAAATGGCTAGGAAATGGAATTTTTATCTGGGTCACCCTACACTAGGTGTTTAGTGACCTGTTAACACTGTTGCTTCAGTCAAGAATTTCTGACTTACTCTATGAAGGTATAAAACTCTCAAATTCAATGACTCCTCTTATGTAAGGTTTATTTCTCACTCACATCTGTCATGGGTGGGAGGGAGCCCTGCTCATCACAGTCTCTCAGGGAGGAAAGCAGATAGAGAGTCCCTCTGAATGCAGGGGAAGGGAGTGTGTGGCAAATTAGATTCTGGTACTTAAAGGGTTCCACTTGGAAGTGACATATGACTTCTACTAAATTCCATTGGCTGAAGTAACTTCCACAGTCATGGCACATCTGGGGTGCTGGGTACACAGAAGGGCAGGGGCGTGTGATCCTACTGAAGAGCATTCAAGATGAGCAACAAGGGCCACCACCCTTCATTCATGTCCCTGTGCTTCACTCTTCTTTGGGTCTCTCCACCCTGCTCTCAGCCTCTTTTGGCCTGTAGATATGGATTTGGATAAGACTATCAGAGAGGGCATATACTAGGCTGTTAATAAGTGTGGAAGTCAAGCAAAAATAAGTAAATAAAGACAAAAAATCCAAAACTATAAGAAATCACAATTCTGCCCTAATACAAGATTAGGTGTATGGGTGGTTTATGCATCAACTTAATAAAATTACAAAGGAAAGAAAAATTTTAAATATAAATTCATTCACTAACCAACAAAACAATAATAAAGCTGTACCACATTAACTACATACTATTAACAAATTTAAGTTTATACCACATTGCAAAAACCTAGAAGTACCATACTTTGGCCACTTGATGAGAAGAACTGACTCATTGGAAAATACCCTGATGCTGGCAAAGACTGAAGGCAGGAAGAAAAGGGGATGACAGAGGATGAGATGGTTGGATGGCATCACCGACTCGATGGATATGAGTTTGAGCAAACTCCAGGATACAGTGATGGACAGGAAAGCCTGGCATCCTGCAGTCCATGGTATAGCAAAGAGTCGGACATAGCTGAGAGACTGAATTGAACTGAACTGAACTGAAAAGCACCATAACTTGAACGAGGTAAAACTTCATATTTTTTCTGCCACTGTAACAAATCTGGAGGTTGGCCATCCAGAGCATCACTGGTTTCATCTCCAAGGTGACCTGATGGTCTAGTACAATTGCAGGAATTCCAGCCATCACGCCTGAAATCCAGACAGCAGTTAAGAAGAAGGTGGGGAAGGTGAAGAGATTCATCTTCCAGCTGAATCAGCTCCTTGAAAGCAGCCTTCCAAGAAATCCCTCTTTCAGGTCTGCTTATATCACAAAGTCACCAGTCATGACTAAGAGCAAAAAAGAGAGGGAAATGCAGTCTTTAACTACCAGGCACATGATTGTATAACAAATTACATTCTTTTTTTTTTTTTTTTAAGAAATCTCAACAATGGATAATTTTGTAGAGAGCTACCAGCCTGTGCCTCATAGAACAGAACATTTCTGGATAGATCAGACAAAACTACTGGGCACAGTGTAAAAGCCAGGAGGAAGAAGCAGGAATGACAGACAGCTAGATGGATCTGACTTGTGTTCTAGGGGCAAATAAAGGAAAAAGTCTTCCTCTGAGATCTCCTGAAGACTGAACTTCAGATTATACATATCACATGGCCAAGCTTGTTTTGAAAACTGCTTTTCCATCTCAGGTCTGAAATGTAAGTAACTCAGCTTCTTAAATAACTCATCTTGGTTGCCTCACCTGATGACCTACCTATCTCACCTTCCTTACTTCTGTTCACATCACTTCTCCATCTGGTCTACCAGCATAACAAGATCCAGGACTGATGAGCCAAATGAGCATTTTTTAGAAGAAGGTTAAAAACTTTATGGGGCTTCCCTAGTGGCTCAGCTGTAAAGAATGCACCTGCAATTTGGAAGGCCTGGATTCCGTCCCTGGGTTGGAAAGATCCCCTGGAGGACAGCATGGTAATCCACTCTAGTACTGCTGCCTGGAGAATCCTCATGGACAGAGGAGCCTGGTGGGCTGCTCGATGGGGTTGCAATGAGTCAGACATGAATGAGTGACTAAGCACACAGCACAGCAGCACCATGACTATTTCTACCTTAATATTTTGTGTTCCTGATCAAGGTCATCCGACGGGCTGAGATGGCGAGAACAGGGAGAGCTCTTGCTTCCTTTAAAATCCCAACCGAGAAGGTGACTTCCTTGCACCTGAAGATGGTGTGTTCAGGTTGAATCCAGAGTACAGAGAGTCAGTGAATGTACGTGGAGTGAATGAACATGAGAGGAGAGTAAGGAGCAATCTTCTCTTTCTCTCTCACTTTTTGCCTGTATCAGGACCACTGTGAGTAGGAATGACATTGGGTGTAATCGAGGCCTGGCATATGGGGACATAGGTGCAAGTGATAGGGGACCAGGGTCATAGGGAGGCTGAAAGGAGCCAGAAGTGGAAAACAGGAGGAAACAGGTGGGAGGAGCACCCATTTCTAATGCTGCCTGCCTCTGATGACTTGAATTTCCTTCCACATTTATCCCTTCTCTCCTTTACTCTAACTCTCTACCTGTAGTTATTCAGCAGGCCCAGCATCACCCTCTCCCCATCCCCACCCTAAGATAACTTGGCAGTGACCCAGTAGATTCAGAGAGGAGATTGTCTTTTCCTCTCAACACCCTCAGTGGGATTAGTATGTCTGTCACATTTAGAAATTCTTATCATTGTTTCAGAAGTTTCTAGAATCTGTGTAAAAAGATGTATAAAATAGTTTCTGCCTACACTTAGAGAAGTTTCCTTCTGTAGGGATATACATATACTATATTTACACAGAGAGGCAGTGAATCTTCCATTCCAGAAAATTGTAGTAAATGCTAAGAAAGGAAAAGAAAAGTTGTGGTGTTTGAAGAACATACAAGGAAGGGATTTACCCAGTCTTGGGAGTATAAGATGGGCTTTCCAAAAGTGGATTTTAAGACTTAAAAATGTCAGTAACAAGAAACCCAAAACAAAAGTGGCTTACAAAAGTTGTTTACTTCCCTTTCCATAAAAGTCCTGATGTGGGCATCCAGCAGTGTAATGAGGCATGGAGTTCCATGGTGTCAGGGCTCAGGATCCCCCTTTTTTGTTGTGTGGCCAGACATAGCCTTTAGTCTCCTGATCACCTCATGTTTCAAGGTGACAACTCTAGCTCCAACTATGGTGCCCACATTCCACTTTCCTCCACATATCAGTTAGTGAAACGATTCTTGAGCATCAACTCAAGCTAATCTATATTTAGTGCTTTCTAATACGTTACCATAAGTAATACAGATCAGTCAGTTCAGTTCAGTTTAGTAGTTCAGTTGTGTCCGACTCTTTGCAAACCCATGAATCAGAGCACTCCAGGCCTCCCTGTACATCACCAACTCCCGAAGTTCACTCAAACTCATGTCTATCGAGTTTGTGATGCCATCCAGCCATCTCATCCTCCGTCTTCCCCTTCTCCTCCTGCCCTCAAACCCTCCCAGCATCAGGGTTTTTTCCAATGGGTCAACTCTTTGCATGAGGTGGCCAAAGTATTGGAGTTTCAGCTTCAGCATCAGTCCTTCCAATGAACACCCAGGACTGATCTCCTTTAGGATGGACTGGTTGGATGTCCTTGCATTCCAAGAGACTCTCAAGAGTCTTCTCCAACACCACAGTTCAAAAGCATCAAATCTTCAGCGCTCAGTTTTCTTCACAGTCCAACTCTTACATCCATACATGACCACTAGAAAAACCATAGCCTTAACTAGACAAACCTTTGTTGGCAAAGTAATATCTCTGCTTCTTAATATGCTATCTAGGTTGGTCATAACTTTCCTTCCGAGGAGTAAGTGTCTTTTAATTTCATGGCTGCAACCACCATCTGCAGTGATTTTGGAGCCCCCAAATATAAAGTTTGACACTGTTTCCCCATCTATTTGCCATGAAGTGACAGGACCAGATGCCATGATCTTAGTTTTCTGAATGTTGAGCTTTAAGCCAACTTTTTCATTCTCCTCTTTCACTTTCATCAAGAGGCTTTTGAGTTCCTCTTCACTTTCTGCCATAAGGGTGGTGTCATCCACATATCTGAGGTTATTGAGATTTCTCCCAGCAATCTTGATTCCAGTTTGTACTTCTTCCAGCCCAGCGTTTCTCATGATGTACTCTGCATAGAAGTTAAATAAGCAGGGTGACAATATACAGCCTTGACGTACTGGTTTTCCTATTTGGAACCAGTCTATTGTTCCATGTCCAACTCTAACTGTTGCTTCCTGACCTGCATATAGGTTTCTCAAGTAATACAAATGAAGGTGAAATATTATGTAGTACAAAAGGGCATATAACAAAACGTTAAGGTCATCTACCCAGGCCCTCCCCAACCCCGAGAAACAGTTTCAACCCAGCTTTCTGGCAGCTGCTATCAGTGATAGTCACTCTGATGATATTTTCAAAGTGAAATGTTTGGAAAACCAGCTACAGCATCACTCAAAAGAGTTTCTGATGTCTCAGAAGGGTTAATAGCTGAGACAGCCTTCCTCACAAATTCCATCTTTGTTCTAACATGTGACCACTCCTT
This sequence comes from Bubalus kerabau, assembly GCF_029407905.1. Taxonomy (NCBI): domain Eukaryota; kingdom Metazoa; phylum Chordata; class Mammalia; order Artiodactyla; family Bovidae; genus Bubalus; species Bubalus kerabau. The sequence goes on from NC_073628.1 coordinate 14,261,560, forward strand.
GGAGAAGGGTGATCACTTGACCCAGTGCCATTCATACATAAGCTGCCTGGCAGCCAATGTGGAGGCAAGAACATATAAATTCTGTCCAGTTTGGGCAACTGTGATTATCCAATAGGGCCCACTCTCTCTAGAATTTGAAATAGAAATTTGAGGTTATCTAGGTAAAGGAGGGGTGGAACACAGTGAAAAAAGAATAGGTCAAATAAGGAGAATGAGGCCAAGAATGACAATGTTCCTGGCATTGTCACCACCCGTGGACTTTATTGCTCTGTGATCCAATAATTTCCAGGTCACAGAAGCTGTCCAAGTTGGATTTCTGTCACCAGCAATGAAGGTCTTAATTCAACACCTAATAAGTTTCTGAATTCGGGTGTCATAGATTTCTTTGGTCTAAGAAGCTGTGCAAGTACTCATCCCAGTGCACCAACCCCAAGCATCCTGTATCATGCATCGAACCTGGACTGGCGATTTGTTTCACATATAATATTATACATGTTTCAATGCCATTCTCCCAAATCATCCCACATTCGCCCTCTCCCACAGAGTCCAAAAGACTGTTCTATACATCTGTGTCTCTTTTGCTATCTTGCATACAGGGTTATCGTTACCATCTTTCTAAATGCCATATATATGTGTTAGTATACTGTATTGGTGTTTTTCTTTCTGGCTTACTTCACTCTGTATAATAGGCTCCACCTCATTAGAACTGATTCAAATGTATTCTTTTTAATGGTGGAGTAATACTCCATTGTGTATATGTACCACAGCTTTCTTATCCATTCGTCTACTGATGGACACCTAGGTTGCTTCCATGTCCTGGCTATTATAAACAGTGCTGCGATGAACATTGGGGTACACATATCTCTTTGAATTCTGGTTTCCTCAGTGTGTATGCCCAGTAGTGGGATTACTGGGTCATATGGCAGATTGATTTCCAGTTTTTTAAGGAATCTCCACACTGTTCTCCAGAGTGGCTGTACTAGTTTGCATTCCCACCAACAGTGTAAGAGGGTTCCCTTTTCTCTGGACAGTCTCCAGCACTTATTGCTTATAGACTTTTGGGTAGCAGCCATTCTGACTGCTGTGAAATGGTACCTCATTGTGGTTTTGATTTGCATTTCTCTGATAATGAGTGATTTTGAGCATCTTTTCATGTGTTTGTTAGCCATCTGTATGTCTTCTTTGGAGAAATGTCTATTTAGTTCGTTGGCCCATATTTTGATTGGGTCATTTACTTTCCTGGAGTTGAGCTGCAGGAGTTGCTTGTATATTTTTGAGATTAATTCTTTGTCACTTGCTTCATTTGCTATTATTTTCTCCCATTCTGAAGGCTGTCTTTTCACCTTGCTTATAGTTTCCTTTGTTGTGCAGAAGCTTTTAATTTTAATTAGGTCCCATTTGTTTCTTTTTACTTTTATTTCCAATATTCTGGGAGGTGAGTCATAGAGGATCCTGCTGTGATTTATGTCAGAGAGTGTTTAGCCTATGTTCTCCTCTAGGAGTTTTATAGTTTCTGGCCTTACATTTAAATCTTTAATCCATTTTGAGTTTATTTTTATGTATGGTGTTAGAAACTGTTCTACTTTCATTCTTTTACAAGTGGTTGACCAGTTTTCCCAGCACCACTTGTTAAAGAGTTTGTCTTTTCCCCACTGTATATTCTTGCTTCCTTTGTCAAAGATAAGGTGTCCATAGGTGTGTGGATTTATCTCTCACCTTTCTATTTTGTTCCATTGATCTATATTTCTGTCTTTGTGCCAGTACCATACTGTCTTGATGACTGTGGCTTTGTAGTAGAGCCTGAAATCAGGCAGGTTGATTCCTCCAGTTCCATTCTTCTCTCTCAAGATTGCTTTGGATATTCGAGTTTTTTTGTATTTCCATACAAATTCTGAGATGATTTTTTCTAGCTCTGTGAAAAATAGAGTTGGTAGCTTGATAGGGATTGCATTGAATCTATAGATTGTTTTGAGTAGTATACTCATTTTCACTATATTGATTCTCCCAATCCATGAACACGGTATATTTCTCCATCTATTAGTGTCCTCTTTGATTTCTTTCACCAGTGTTTTATAGTTTTCTGTATATAGGTCTTTAGTTTCTTTAGGTAGATATATTCCTAAATATTTTATTCTTTTTGTTGCAATGGTGAATGGAATTGTTTCCTTAATTTCTCTATTTTCTCATTATTAGTGTATAGGAATGCAAGGGATTTCTGTGTGTTGATTTTATATCTTGCAACTTTACTATATTCATTGATGAGCTCTAGTAATTTTCTGGTGGAGTCTTTAGGGTTTTCTATGTAGAGGATCATGTCATCTACAAACAGTGAGAGTTTTACTTCTTCTTTTCCAGTCTGGATTCTTTTATTTCTTTTTCTGCTCTGATTGTTGTGGCCAAAACTTCCAAAACTATGTTGAATAGTAGTGGTGAAAGTGGACACTCTTGTCTTGTTCCTGACTTTAGGGGAAATGCTTTCAATTTTTCTCCATTGAGGATAATGTTTGCTGTGGGGTTATCATATATAGCTTTTATTATGTTGAGGTATGTTCCTTCTATTCCTGCTTTCTGGAGAGTTGTGATCATAAATGGATGTTGAATTTTGTCAAAGGATTTCTCTGCATCTATTGAGATAATCATATGGCTTTTATTTTTCAATTTGTTAATGTATATTACAATGATTGATTTGTGGATATTGAAGAATCCTTGCATCCCTGGGATAAAGCCCACTTGGTCATGATGTATGTTGTTGGATTCTGATTGCTAGAATTTTGTCAAGGATTTTTGCATCTATGTTCATCAGTGATATTGGCCTGTAGTTTTCTTTTTTGTGGCAACTTTGTCAGGTTTTGATAGTAGGGTCATGGTGGCCTCATAAAATGAGTTTGGAAGGTTACCTTCCTCTGCAATTTTCTGGAAAAATTTGAGTAGGATAGGTGTTAGTTCTTCCCTAAATTTTTGGTAGAATTCATCTGTGAAGCCGTCTGGACCTGGGCTTTTGTTTGCTGGAAGATTTCTGATTACAGTTTCAATTTCTGTGCTTGTGATGGGTCTGTTAAGATTTTCTATTTCTTCCTGGTTCAGTTTTGGAAAGTTGTACTTTTCTAAGAATTTGTCCATTTCTTCCAAGTTGTCCATTTTATTGGCAAATAGTTACTGATAGTAGTCTCTTATGATCCTTTGTATTTCTGTGTTGTCTGTTGTGATCTCCCCATTTTCATTTCTAATTTTATTGATTTGACTTTTCTCCCTTTTTTTCTTGATGAGTCTGGCTAATGGTTTGTCAATTTTTTTTTTATCCTCTCAAAGAACTAACTTTTGGCTTTGTTGGTTTTTGCTATGGTCTCTTTTGTTTCTTTTGCATTTATTTCTGCCCTAATTTTTAAGATTTCTTTCCTTCTGCTAACCCTGGAGTTCTTCATTTCTTCCTTTTCTAGTTGCTTTAGGTGTAGAGTTAAGTTATTTATTTAACTTTTTTCTTGTTTCTTGATGTATGCCTGTATTGCTATGAACCTTTCCCTTAGCACTGATTTTACAGGGTACCACAGGTTTGGGGTTATTGTATTTTCATTGTCATTCATTTCTATGCATATTTTGATTTCTTTTTTGATTTCTTCTGTGATTTGTTGGTTATTCAGCAGCGTGTTGTTCAGCTTCCATATGTTGGCATTTTTAATAGTTTTTCTCCTGTAATTGAGATTTAATCTTACTGAATTGTGGTCAGAAAAGATGCTTGGAATGATTTCACTTTTTTCGAATTTACCAAGGCTAGATTTATGGCCCAGGATGTGATCTATCCTGGAGAAAGTTCTGTGTGCACTTGAGAAAAAAGTGAAGTTCATTGTTTTGGCATGAAATGTCCTATAGATATCAATTAGGTCTAACTGGTCTATTGTATCGTTTAAAGTTTGTGTTTCCTTGTTAATTTTCTGTTTAGTTGATCTATCCATAGGCATGAGTGGGGTATTAAAGTCTCCCACTATTATTGTGTTATTGTTAATTTCCCCTTTCACACTTGTTAGCATTTTTCTTACATATTGAGGTGCTCCTATGTTGGGGGCATATATATTTATAATTGTTATATCTTCTTCTTGGACTGATCCTTTGATCATTATGTAGTGTCCTTCTTTGTCTCTTTTCACAGCCTTTGTTTTAAAGTCTATTTTATCTGATATGAGTATTGCTACTCCTGCTTTCTTTTGGTCTCTATTTGCGTGGAATATCTTTTTCCAGCCCTTCACTTTCAGTCAGTATGTGTCCCTTGTTTTGAGGTGGGTCTCTTGTAGACAACATATATAGGGGTCTTGCCTTCATATCCATTCATCCAGTCTTTGTCTTTTGGTTGGGGCATTCAACCCATTTATGTTTAAGGTAATTATTGATAAGGATGATCCCGTTGCCATTTACTTTATTGTTTTGGGTTTGAGTTTATACACCCTTTTTGTGTTTCCTGTCTAGAGAAGATCCTTTAGCATTTGTTGGAGAGCTGATTTGGTGGTGCTGAATTCTCTCAGCTTTTGCTTGTCTGTAAAGCTTTTGATTTCTCCTTCATATTTGAATGAGATCCTTGCTGGGTACAGTAATCTGGGCTGTAGGTTATTTTCTTTCATCACTTTAAGTCTGTCCTGCCATTCCCTCCTGGCCTGAAGAGTTTCTATTGAAAGATCAGCTGTTATCCTTATGGGAATCCCCTTGTGTGTTATTTGTTGTTTTTCCCTTGCTGCTTTTAATGTTTGTTCTTTGTGTTTGATCTTTGTTAATTTGATTAATATGTGTCTTGGGATGTTTCGCCTTGGGTTTATCCTATTTGGGACTCTCTGGGTTTCTTGGACTTACGTGATTATTTCTTTCCCCAATTTAGGGAAATTTTCAACTATTATCTCCTCAAGTATTTTCTCATGGTCTTCCTTTTTGTCTTCTTCTTCTGGGACTCCTATGATTCGAATGTTGGGGTGTTTAACATTGTCCCAGAGGTCTCTGAGATTGTGCTCATTTCTTTTAATTCATTTTTCTTTTTTCCTCTCTGATTCATTTATTTCTTTTATTATTATTATTATTATTTTAATTTTATTTTATTTTTAAACTTTACAATATTGTATTAGCTCCGCCAAACATCAAAATGAATCCACCACAGGTACACCTGTGCCCCCCATCCTGAACCCCCCTCCGTCCCCCCTCCCCACACCACCCCCCCGGGTCATCCCAGTGCACCAGCCCCAAGCATCCAGTATCGTGCATCAAACCTGGACTGGTGACTCGTTTCATACATGATATTATACATGTTTCAATGCCATTCTCCCAAATCTCCCCACCCTCTCCCTCTCCTGCAGAGTCCATAAGACTGATCTATACATCAGTGTCTCTTTTGCTGTCTCGTACACAGGGTTATTGTTACCATCTTTCTAAATTCCATATATATGTGTTAGTATACTGTATTGGTGTTTTTCTTTCTGGCTTACTTCACTCTGTATAATAGGCTCCAGTTTCATCCACCTCATTAGAACTGATTCAAATGTATTCTTTTTAATGGCTGAGTAATACTCCATTGTGTATATGTACCACAGCTTTCTTATCCATTCATCTGCTGATGGGCATTCATTTATTTCTACCAATCTATCTTCTACCTCACTAATCCTATCTTCTGCCTCTGTTATTCTACTATTTGTTGCCTCCAGAGTGTTTTTGATTTCATTTATTGCATTATTCATTATATATTGACTCTTTTTTATTTCATCTAGGTCCTTGTTAAACCTTTCTTGCATCTTCTCAATCCTTGTCTCCAGGCTATTTATCTGTGATTCCATTTTGTTTTCAAGATTTTGGATCATTTTCACTATCATTATTTGGAATTCTTTATCAAGTAGATTCCCTATCTCTTCCTCTCTTTTTTTGGTTTGGTGGGCATTTACCCTGTTCATTTACCTGCTGGGTATTCCTCTGTCTCTTCATCTTGTTTATATTGCTGAGTTTGGGGTGTCCTTTCTGTATTCTGGCAGTTTGTGGACTTCTCTTGACTGTGGAGTTTCCTCACTGTGGGTGGGGTTGTACAGGCGCTTGTCAAGGTTTCCTGGTTAGGGAAGCTTGTGTCGGTGTTCTGGTGGGTGGAGCTGGATTTCTTCTCTCTGAAGTGCAATGAAGTGTCCAGTAATGAGTTATGAGATGTCAGTGGGTTTGGATTGACTTTGGGCAGCCTGTATATTGAAGCTCAGGGATACGTTCCTGTGTTTCTGGAGAATTTGCATGGTATTGCTCTCGAACTTTTTGGCCCTTGGGTGGTTCTTGGTTTCAGTGTAGGTATGGAGGCGTTTGATGAGCTCCTGTCAATTAATGTTCCCTGGAGTCAGGAGTTCTCTGGTGTGCTCAGAATTTGGACTTAAGCCTCCTGCTTCTAGTTTTCAGTCTTATTTTTGCAGTAGCCTCAAGACTTCTCCATCTATACAGCACCATTGATAAAACATCTAGGTTGAAGATGAAAAGTTTTGAGGGACACCCAGAGAGGTTCACAGAGTTACATGGAGAAGAGAAGAGGGAGGAGGGAGATAGAGGTGACCTGAATGAGATGAGGTGGAATCAAAAGAGGAGAGAACAAGCTAGCCAGTAATCACTTCCTTATGTGCGATCCACAGTCTGGACTGCTCAGAGATTTTCACGAAGTTATACAGAGAGGAGAAGAGGGAGGAAGGAGACAAAGGTGGTCTGGAGGATAAAGGGGGGAATCAAAAGGAGAGAGACAGATCCAGCCAATAATCAGTTCCCTAAGTGTTCTCCACCGTCCAGAACTCACAAAGAAATTCACAGAGTTGGGTACAGAAGAGAAGGAGGAGGGAGGAGATAGAGGCGACCTGGTGGAGAAAAAGCAGAGTCCAAAGAGGGAGGGAGCCATCAAGCCAGTAATCTCACTCCTAAGTAAAAATGGGTACTGAAGATTGGGTTCTTAAGGGTACAGAATTGATAACAAATACCAAAAGGCAAAGATTAAAAATCTAGAATAGAGGTTGGATTTTCAAAAATACAATATTTTTTTAAAAGTCACAAAAATTATAAAATATATATATATATATGAAGTTTCCTTTAAAAAATAGGGTCTCTCATTTTCTTTTTTTCTTTTTTTTTTTTGGCAAAGTACTGGTAGGTCATAAAAATGAAAATTAAAGGAGTAATAGAGGGCTTACAAATTTTAAAAAATTTAAAAAAAAGAATGATAGTCAAAATAGTAAAAATATATCTAGGGATTTCTCTGGTGTTGTTGTGGGCAGTGTGGGGTCAGTTCTTTTTCGGATAGTTCCTTGGTCTGGCTTATATTTCTCAAGATCTATAGGCCCCTTCCCATGTAGTCAGTACTAACTACAGGGTTTTAATCTATTGCATCTGTCACTTCCAAGGCAGTTCCCTCTGTTATAGCTTCTTCTGTTTGCTGGTCTCTTCAGTGTCTGATTTCTGCCCTGACACAAGGGGGCAGTGGTGGACACTTTTTTAGGCTCACCTGTTCCCTTCCCAAGTCGGAGCAGCTCACATAACCAGATGTTTGGCGAGCAGGGTCGCTGCAATTTATCACCTCCCCTGTCCCTGCCGCTCGGTTTTCTGGGTGTACAACTGGTGCACCTTCTCAGGTGGATGTTGACCATCCAGAATCCCAAGAAGTCTTAGCAATGAAGCCTGCTTGCAGTTTGGTAGATAATGCCTCTCTGGGGCCATGAATGCCCCCTACAGGCTCTGGCTGCCTGTCACCGAAGGGGGATGATCTGCAGCCTGCTAGCTCTGCTCAGCCCTTTGTTCTGTAAGTGAGCCTGACAGGGTCTTAGGCTAGGGCTTTTCATGTAGCTCTAGTCAGTCCTTTGTTCTTTGAGCGAGCCTAGCGGTGTCCTAGGTTAGGGCTTTTCACGTGGTAGCTATCCCACGGTATGGTTTGCTAGCCCAAGTTAGTTCCTTCAGATTGCCCTCAGGGCACTGAGAGCCGGTCCTTACTCTAAGCAATGCAGCTGGCGCCTCCCTGCCCAGCCCCCGCTTGCTAGTGGTGGATGCAGGCGACTGCACTGGTTCTCCACTGGGGGAATTACCATTGGGCACGTAATCTGTGGGTTTTAATTATTTATTTGTTTTTCCACCTGGTTATGTTGCCCTCTGTGGTTCCAAGGCTCACTACAGACTCGGCAGTGAGAATGTTTCCTGGTGTTTGGAAACTTCTTTTTTAAAACTCCCTTCCTGGGACAGAGCTCCATCTCTGCCTCTTTTGTCTCTCCTTTTGTCTTTTATAATTTTTCCAACCTCCTTTTGAAGACAATGGGCTGCTTTTCTGGGTGCCTGATGTCCTCTGCCAGCATTTAGAAGTTGTTTTGTGGAATTTACTCAGTGTTCAAATGTTGTTTTGATGAATTTGTGGAGGAGAAAGTGGTCTCCCCGTCCTATTCCTCTGCCATCTTAGGACCGCCTCCAGAAGGAAGACTTTTTTAGATTTCTTTCTTTCTAAGAAGTTTCTGGGGTGGGATTGCAGTAAGAGATTTCACCACACCCCAGTGCTAAATAGTTAACATGGTGTGAAAGACAGTGAATCGCTTTCAAGGCTTGAGAACCCATATTCTGGATTGAAATAGCAGGTTGACCTTTTACTAGCTATAGGACCTTGGACAAATTATTCAGCCTCTTAATATGTTTCTTATTGATAAAATGGGATTAGTTCTGTAACAGAGTTCGCTCTTTCACAGACCTTAGCAGGTGGTCATTGCTGTGCACCATTGACTCTCACCATGTTACCAGGCAACTGTTACCCCAAGACCATTAGTGATCTTGCTCTGCCATTGGTTGGTGCTGCAAGTGGCCCCTTCCCCAAACAACCAGCTGTCTATGAGCATCGCTTAGAGGCCCATTCAGCCTAAAGTAGTTGGAGAGTTGGTTCTCAGGCTAAAGTGAGATAAGAGTTGGATCCCATTCTTTTACTTGGGTCCCTCCAGGCTACCTGGCCTTGAGCCAATGGGTTAGCTGGCATACACAGGGAACAAGCTTGGGGGCATCCTACAGGGCTCCAGAGCCCTCACCAAGGTCACCCCTGTCCCTGAGTCTGGCCACAAGATAAGTGGTTAACATCTCCCCATTTCCTGTCTCAGAGACCTAAGAGCAGTGGCAGTCTGCCTGGGTCACAGTCTGCAGGACTTGCCTATCCTGCAGATGGGCAGACTGTGCAGCTTGAGGGGCAGTTGGGTCCTGGGAGCCTGGTTCTCTCAGCAATAGCAGCTGGGCAAGGTATGGGGACGTAGCCCTGAAGGAGCAGAAAATTAGAGATACACATAGAGAATGGTATGAGTCTGTACGAGATACCTCTCCAGTTTTCAACTGACTGTTGACAGTACAGTGAACTTGAAGCAACAGCAACAAAAACCATGCAAAACAAACCATAAAGTTTTTTAAAAGATAGTGGGAAAAAATTAATTGTGTGTCAGAGAGCTTTGAAACAACTTTAAGAATCCTAAAATACATGCAACTAGAATCCCACAGGAAGTGAAAGACAAGAGAATAAAGAAAAGAACTGCAAAACTATTGGCTGAAAATTTTCCACATATGATGAAAGCTTTAAACACAGAAACTCAGTTAACTCGAGTACAGGAAATATGAGAAGTATACCAAGGCACATCATAATTCATTCATTTAAAATAGGCAATGAAAGAAATGTAGCCAGAAGGAAAAACAGATACACAACAAAAAATAAGAATGACAGCAGATTAGGCATATGAAACTATTTAGACAGAAGACACTGGTACCACATTTTAAAATGCAGAAAGATATATAATTGATTCAGAATTCTATACCCAAGAAAAATACATTTAAAAAACAAGATAAAATAAAGACTTTCTCAGACCCAAAAGCTATAAGAATTCATCACCAACAGACCAATGTAATAAGAATGCCTCAAGTCAGAAGGAATTTAAAAGGAAGTGGAAATCTGGATCTATGGAGGAATGTAGAGCACCTGAAATGATAAATGTGTAATATATATTTAAAGTATATATAGGGATTTCCCCCAGTGGTCTAGTAGTTGAGAATCTGCTTTGCAATGCAGGGAACACTGGTTCAATCCTTTGTCAGAGAACTTACATCCCACATGCCACTGAGCAAGTAAGCCTGCATGCCTCAAATAGAGACTCTACGTACTGCAACTACTAAGCTTGCCCTCCTCAAGTAAAGAGTCCCTGTGTTACAAGGAAGATCCTGCATGCCATAGCTAAGACCCAACACAGGTAAATAAATAAAATCATTTTTTAAAAGAGATTTTTCTTATTCTACATGTAAGGCAATAGAAGATCACTTGATGATAGACTGTGGCAAAGTAAAGATGCATGGAATGTGAAAGTGTCTATTACTCAGGCATGTCTGACTCTTTGTGATCCCATGGACTGTAGCCCACCAGGCTCTTCTGTCCATGGGATTTCCCAGGCAAGAATACTGCAGAGGGTTGCCATTTCCTTCTCCAGGGGATCTTCCCAACCCAGGAATCAAATCCAGGTCTCCAGAATTGCAGGCAGATTTTGTACCATCTGACCCATCACCTAGAGCCTGAGCCATCACCTACAGCCAGACATCCTGGAATGCAAAGTCAAGTGGGCCTTAGGCAGCATCACTATGAACAAAACTAGTAGAGGTGATGAAATTCCAGTTGAGCTATTCCAAATCCTAAAAGATGATGCTGTGAAAATGCTTCTCTCAATATGCCAGCAAATCTGGAAAACTCAGCAGTGGCCACCGGACTGGAAAAGGTCAGTTTTCATTCCAATCCCCAAAAACAACAATGCCAACAAATGTTCAAACTACCACACAGTTGCTCTCATCTCACACACTAGTAAAGTAATGTTCAAAATTCTCCAAGCCAGGCTTCAACAGTACATGAACTGTGAACTTACAGATGTTCAAGCTGCTTATATAAAAGGCAGAGGAATGAGAGATCAAATTGCCAACATCCATTGGATTATTGAAAAAGCAAGAGAGTTCCAGAAAAAAATATCTATTTCTGCTTTATTGACTATGCCAAAGCCTTTGACTGTGTGGATCACCACAAACTGTGTAAAATTCTTGAAGAGATGGGAATACCAGATCACCTGACCTACCTCATGAGAAATGTGTATGTAGGTCAGGAAGCAACAGTTAGAACTGGTCATGGAACAACAGGCTGGTTCCAAATAGGGAAAGGAGTACATCAAGGCTGTATATTGTCACCCTGCTTATTTAACTTATATGCAGAGGACATCATGAGAAACATTGGGCAGGAAGAAGCACAAGCTGGAATCAAGATTGCTGAGAGAAATAGCAATAACCATAGATATGCAGATGACACCACCCTTATGACAGAAAGGGAAGTAGAACTAAAGAGCCTCTTGATGAAGAAAAAGTTGTCTTAAAGCTCAACATTCAGAAAACTAAGATCATGGCATCTGATCCCATCACTTCGTGGCAAATAGATGAGGAAACAGTTGAAACAGTGACAGACTTTATTTTGGGGGACTCCAAAATCACTGCAAATGGTGAATGCAGCCATGAATTAAAAGACGCTTGTTCCTTGGAATAAAACTTATGACCAACCTAGACAGCATATTAAAAAGCAGAGACATTATTTTATCAACAAAGGTCCATCCAGTCAAGGCTGTGCTTTTTCCAGTAGTCATGTATGGATGTGAGTTGGATTATAAAGAAAGCTGAGCACTGAAGAATTGATGCTTTTGAACTGTGGTCTTGGAGAAGATTCTGGAGAATCCTTTGGATTGCAAGGAGGTCCAACCAGTCCATCCTAAATGAAATCAGTCCTGAATATTCATTGGAAGGACTGATACTGAAACTGAAACTCCAACACTTTGGCCACCTGATGCAAAGAACCAACTCATTGGAAAAGACCCTGATGCTGGGTAATATTGAAGGTGGGAGGAGAAGGGGATGACAGAGGATGAGATGGTTGGTGGCATCACCGACATGATGGACATGAGTTTGAGTAGGCTTCAGGAGTTGGTGATGGACAGGGAAGCCTGGCATGCTGCAGTCCATGGGGTCTCAAAGAGTCAGACACAACTGAGAGACTGAAGTGAACTGAACTGAACTGAGCCATCAGATGAATTAGCATGAATGTTAAAACCATCAAAAAAAGAGTTACAACTAATTAACTGATAAAGTATATAAAAGTATACAAGGAACTTCCCAGGCGACTCAGTAGTAAAAATCTGCCTGTCAGTGTTGGATATGTGGGTTCCATCCCTGATCCTCAAAGATCCCACCGGCAGTGGAGCATTTAAACCCTTGTACCACAGCTATTGAGCCTCTGCTCTAGAGTCTGGGAACTGCAACTACTGAGTCCCAGAGCCCATGCTTTGGGACAGGAGAAACCAAAGCAATAAGAAGCCTGCACACTGCAATGAAGAGTCGCCCTGGCTCATTGCAACTTGAGAAGCAAAAAAAATAAATAAATAAAATTATTTTTAAAATAAATAGAAAATAAAAAGTGTACTGGATGGAAAGAACAGCAGGTTAGACACTACAGAAGACAAAAATCAGTGTACTTGAAGAAGTAGCAGCAGAAACTATGCAAAACAAACCCTAAATTAAAAGAAAAATTGACTGGATGAAAAGTTAATTGTGCGCCAAGAGATCTTTGAAATAAATTTAAGAATACTAAACTACATGTAACTCTAGCCCCACAGGGACTTCATTTCTGTTCCTTTTGCAACTCAAAACCACAATGAGGTACCATTTCACGCCAGTCAGAATGGCTGTTACCCAAAAGTCTACAAACAATAAATGCTGGAGACTGTCCAGAGAAAAGGGAACAACCCTCTTACACTGTTGGTAGGAATGCAAACTAGTACAGCCACTATGGAGAACAGTGTGGAGATTCCTTAAAAAACTGGAACTAGACCTGCCATACGACCCAGCAATCCCACTGCTGGGCATACACATGGAGGAAACCAGAATTCAAAGAGACACATGTACCCAAGGTTCATCGCAGCACTGTTTATAATAGCCAGGACATGGAAGCAACCTAGATGTCCATCAGTAGATGAATGGATAAGAAAGCTGTGATACATATACACAATGGAGTATTACTCAGCCATTAAAAAGAATACATTTGAATCAGTTCTAATGAGGTGTATGAAACTGCAGCCTATTATACAGAGTGAAGTAAGCCAGAAAGAAAAATACCAATACAGCATACTAACACATATACGTTGAATTTAGAAAGATGGTAATGATAACCTTGTATACGAGACAGCAAAAGAGACACAGATGTATAGAACAGTCTTTTGGACTCTGTGGGAGAGGGCGAGGATGGGATGATTTGGGAGAAAGGCTTTGAAATATGTGTAATATCATATGTGAAACGAATCACCAGTCCAGGTTCGATGCATGATACAGGATGCTCAGGGCTGGTGCACTAGGATGACCCAGAGGGATGGTATGGGGAGGGAGGTGGGAGGTGGTTTCAGGATGGGGAACACGTGTACACCCATGACAGATTCATGTTGATGTATGGCAAAACCAATACAATATTTTAAAGTAATTAGCCTCCAATTAAAATAAATAAATTTATATTAAAAAATAAAACCTGTGGGGGAAAAATAAAATTAAAATATGCACATAATTTTTTTTAATGATGCATGCACACATGTGTGTGCTCGGTTGTGTCCAAGTCTCTGCAAACCCACGGACTGTAACCCACCAGGTTCCTCTGTCCATGGGATTCTCCAGGCAGGAATATTGGAGTGGGTTGTCATTTCCTTCTCCAGATTTTTCCCACCCAGGTATCAAACCCATAGCTCCTGTGGCTTCTGCACTGGCGGGTAGTTTCTTTACCACTGAGCCTCCTGGGAAGCCTTAAAAATTATGCTTTTGTTTAAATGTGTGCTTGTTTTTTTTTTTTTTAACTCATTAGTGAGGTGGAGCATTTTTTTCATCTTTTTTTGCCCTTTTTTACTTAGGAATCCTACACAAGCATCCTCAGCCCTTTTTTCGTTGTTGCCCTTTGTCTTCTTACTATATTGAAACAGCTTTGACATATATGACTGGAAACTAAGGCCCTTTAAAACTCTTATTTTAAGAGTTTATTGGGACTTCTCTGGTGGCTCAGTGGTAAACAATCTGCCTGCCAATGAAGGAGACAGGAGTTCGATCCCTGGTCCAGGAAGATCGCACATGCTGCAAAGCAACTAAGCCAGTGTGCCACAACTATTGAGCCTGTGCTCTAGAGCCAGGGAGCCACAACTACTGAGCCCACAAACCACAACTACTGAAGTCTGCACACTCTAGAGCCTGTGGTCTGCAACAGAAGTCACCACAACAAGAAGCCCACACATCACCACTAGAGAAAAGTCTGCACAGCAGCAAAGACCCAGCATAGGCAAAAATAAAAATAAAATTATATGGAGCTTGGGTCTCCCTGATAGCTCAGTTGGTAAAGAATCCAATCCCTGGGTTGGGATAGATCTGCTGGAGAAGGGATAGGCTACCCACTCCAGGATTCATGGGCTTCCATTGTGGCTCAGCTGGTAAAGAATCCGCCTGCAATGTGGGAGACCTGGGTTCAATCCCTGGGTTGGGAAGATCCACTGGAGGGGGGAAGGACTGCCCACTCCAGTGTTCTGGCCTGGAGAATTCCATGGACCAGTTAATGGGGTCGCAAAGAGTTGGACACGACTCAGTGACTTTCACTTCACTTCATAAAGAGCTTAAAATCACCATTATGTAAACATATGTAAACATATATGGGACCAAATGTTTCAGATAGATTTAGAATTAGAGAACCAACAGATTTTTCTTCTGCCCTCCCAATAAACTGCTTTATTTTTTTTTTTAAGAAAATAACTGTTTAAAGCAAAAAATTGTAACAATATATTGTGTGATTTATAATGGATGTAGAAGTGAAATGTGTGACAACAACAGCAAAAAGGCCAGGAGGGAGGAATGAGAGCATAGCATGATTAGGTTCTTATTCTACATGTAAAGCAATAGAGCACTTGACGATTGACTGGCAAGGTAAAGATGCATACCATGAATCTTAATACAGCCACTTCATAAAAAAGAGTTACACCTAATAAACTGACAAGGGATATAAAAGGGAATCATAAAAACTACTCAAAGCAAAGAAGTCAGGGGGAAAAATGAAAAATGGGAAGAAAGAACATGGGACAGATTCAAAACAAATAGCAAGATGATAGAATTAAACCCAATTAATTTTAATCCCACACATGTGAACGCAGATTGAAGACATAACCCAGGCCCCAGATGACAGCAGATCCCAATACGTTGCACTCTACAGGGAAACCAGGGAAACAGAACCTGCCAGGCTCCGGGGCCCATGCGCACAGGCACATAACAGCCCAAAAAGTTTATATGGAACAGTAAGTTAGAAGAATTCAATCATACAAAGTATATTCTCTGTTTATAAAGAACTTAAATTAGAAATCAATGTTCATTGGACAGAAGAAGAATAAGGTGATAGCATAGTGCCAACCTTCCCTCTTTTACTACTTTAATTCTGCCCAGAAGGGAGCAGATAAATTGGCAGGACTTACATGTCTCCAGTACTAGACATACCTGACTGGTGTTATTTGTTTAATTTTCATGTTTCAGTCTACCTTCTCCTCCCCTGTCTGCCCCATCTTAAGCCGCAGGAGCTAGTCTTCTAAGCCACAGCTACGTCACTACAAACAAATCTGTATGGTGTTTGCTGAGTTTCCAATAAACCGGTGAACCTTGTTTCTTCCTATTTTGTACTTCTGACTCTTTTCTGCCAACCCTGGCTCTTGTCCCACCTCCTTAGATCCTGGTCCTCTGGCACTTGCACCTATGTTCCTATACACCAGGCCTCCATTACACCCAGTGGCATTTCTTTTCAGAGTGGCCATAATACATGCAAAAAGTGAAAGAGCAGGCAGCTCCTTACTCTCTTCTCTTGTTCCTTCATGACATACATTCACTGAAAGCCTGTGTAGCAAGTCTGTTACTTACACACCTTCAAGTTGAGAACTTTCAAAGATGTAAAAGTGCATTTGCATGTCCAAACACATCAGTTAGTTCACAGGTCTGACACACATCATTTTGGTTACATCCCTGACAAGTGATTATGCTTTTACATACTTTACTGTATAGAACTATATGGAGTAGAGTAGTACAGTATCTTTATTTCAAACCTACAATGTCTGAAAGTCCAGTTTTGAATGCCCTTTGAAATATAACTTGTTCATATATAGGGGACTTATTGTTCTGCTAAGACATGTGGATACAAAAGTGAACACACCATCTCCAGGTCCAAGGAAGTCACATTCCTGGTTGGGATATTAGAGGAAATATGAGCTCTCCCTACTCCAATACATCTCAGTCCTTCAGATGACCTTGATCAGGAATAAAAAATATTAAAATAGTAATAATCATCTTGCTTTTACCTGCTTCAAAAAAGTGTTGTTTAGCTGCTGAGTACTGGATCTTGTTATGCTGGTGGACTGGATGGAGAAATGATATGAACAAGAGTAAGGAAGGTGAGACAGGTGGGTCAGAATGTGAGGTAACTAAGGCAAGATATTTGAGAAGCTGAAGGACCAAGAGATATTTGCAACCTGAGTTGGAAAAGCAGTTTTCAAAACAAATTGTGTCACGTGATAGGTAAAACCCCCAATTCAATCCTTAGAAGAGCTCTAGTGATGAGTTTGCCTTTGGTTGTTGTTGTTGTTGTTGTTTCCTGGAATGCAGCTTGGATCATGAAGCAGTTTCTTGCTGCTGCTCCTTCCTCTTGGCTCCTAAATTGTGCCCGGCAGTTCAGGCTGATCCATCCAGAAAGGTTTTGTTCTTTTAGGCAGGAGCCGGAAACTGCCTACAAAATACTCTACTCTCTGCTTTTCTTTCAACACCAAATACATTTTGTTATTAGGCAACATGCCCAATAGCTAAAAGACTGCATTTCCTACCTGCCAGTGCTCTTAGTCATGACTGGTGACTTTGTGATATAGCAGACATGTAAGAGCCATTTCTTGGAAGGCTGCTTTTTCAAGGAGCTGATTCAGCTGGAACATGAGTCTCTTTCCTTCCCTACCTTCTTCTTCAGTGCTGTCTTGTTTTCAGATGTGATGGCTGGAACTCTTGCAGCTGCTTTGGACCAATAGGTAAACTTGAAGATGGATACCACTCAAGGTCTGGCTGGCACACCTCCAGATTTATTTCAGTGGGAGAAAAAAAATCAAGTTTATCTTGTTAAAGGTACAGTTGTTTTAGTTTTTTGCAATGTGCATCCAAACTTAATCCTGATACTAATATGTTTAGCCTTATTATTTTGTTGGGTTTAGTGATTAGATTTATATTTTAAATTTGTCTTATTTTTTATTTTAAGGATTGGTTCATAAAGTGCACATATACCTAAATAGTATAAATGCAAAATTATTTTTAAAAATATTCTTACATATTTTGAATATTTCTTCTTTCTTTTCTTCTTTCCTTTTTTGTTTTCCCCACATTTGTGTAGCCTAGCATATGTCCTGTCTTAATATTGTCCGAATCCTTATTTACAGGTGAAAATTGGTGAAGGAAGAGGGTGGGGAGAACCAAAGAAGAACAAAGCACAGGGACATGAATGAAGGTTGGTGGTCCTTGTTACTTACCATGAATGTTCTGCAGTCAGATCACATTCTCCTGCCCTTCTCTGTACCCATCACCCCCAGGTTTGCCATGACCATGGAAGTTACATTGGCCAGAAGAGTTTGAGTAGCAGTGACATATCATTTCACAATGGAAGCCTTTAAGAACCAGAGTCTAATTGGCCTCACACTCCCTTCCCCTACATCCGGAGGGAAGCTCCATCTACTTACCTCCCTGAAAGTAAGTGTTGAACAGAGCCCCCGTCTACTAAACTCAGATGTGAGTGAGAAATAAATCTTAGTTATTAAGACTTTGAAATTTGGGCATTTTATGTTTTCATACTGTAAGTAACTTTCTCTTCACTGAAAGAGGGGAATATAACAAAAACTCCTATCATTTAGTAACTAAACTGTAACTAAATACCTAGTCTAGGGCCACCCAGCTGATAGTTCATTTCCTACCCTATCTTTAATTTTAAAATGCCTCTCTGACTTCATTGCAGCCACTGAGAAATGAGTGAAAGTACTTTGATAACTTCTGGTTATGCCCTTAAAGGAAAGGGACATATCCTGATTCCCCTTCTCCCATCGCTGGGATGCAGATGTAATGGCAGGAGCTGGAGCAGCCATGTAAGACCAGAGGTGAGTATCACATATTCATGAAGGCAAAGCAACCAGAAAAAACTGGGCCCCCGTTACTGTGGAGCAATTGCTACTATTATTACATGAAAAGAAATGAAAGCGTTTTTAAGACAAGGGTATTTAGATTTTGAGTACAGAAGTTGAGCCTGTAACCTAACACCCATAGCCTAGTAACAAATCTGTGTGTTAGCCTTGTTTTGACATCAGAGTCTGGTGGATAGAGACAGGCATTCCCGGATGCCAATTATAATAAAGAACCCGCCTGTCCAATGTTGGAAACATAAGAGTTGTGAGTTTGATACCCAAGTATGGAAGATCCACTGGAGTATAGCATGGCAACTCACTCCAGTACTTTTGCTTGGAGAATCTCAAGGACAGAGGAGCCTGGAAGGGCTACAGTCCATGGGGTCACAAAAAAAATCGGACACAATTGAAGAGACTTAGCACACCACACAAACAGAGACTAGATCTACTCACATGGACTACAAGTGGGTTAAGTGAGAGCCATGTCCTCCAGAACCTGTGGTCTAGCATGGGTTTCAGAAACTCACTTCCGTTCAGTTCAGTTGCTCAGTTGCGTTCGACTCTTTGAGACCCCATGGATTGCAATACGCTGGGCTTTTCTGTCCATCACCAACTCCTGGAGGCTGCTCAAACTCATGCCTATTGAGTCAGTGATGCCATCCAACAATCTCATCCTCCGTCATCCCCTTCTCCTCCTGCCTACAATATTTCCCAGCACCACGGTCTTTTCCAATGAGTTGGTTCTTCTCATCAAGTGGCCAAAGTATTGGAGTTTCACCTTCAATGTCAGTCCTTGTAATGAATATTCAGGACTGATCTTCTTTAGGATGGACTGGTTTGATCTCCTTGGAGTCAAAGGGACTCTCAAGAGTCTTCTCCAACACCACGGTTCAAAATATCAATTCTCCAGTGCTCAGCTTTCTTTATAGTCCATCTCTCACATCCATACATGATTACTGGAAAAACCAAAGCCTTGACTAGATGAATCTTTGTTCGCAATGTAATGTCTCTGCTTTTTATATGCTGTCTAAGTTGGTCATAAGTTTTCTTCCAAGGAACAAACATCTTTTAATTTCATGGTTGAAGTGACCATCTGCAGTGATTTTGGAGCCCCCAAAAATAAAGTCTGTCACTGTTTCCACTGTTTCCACATCTATTTCCCATGAAATGATGGGACCAGATGCCAATGTCTTAGTTTTCTGAATGCTGAGCTTTAAGCCAACTTTTCCACCCTCCTCTTTCACTTTCCTCATGAGGCTCTTTAGTTCTTCTCCGCTTTCTGCCATGAGGCTGGTGTCATCTACGTATCTGAGGTTATTGATATTTCTCCTGGCAATCTTGATTCCAGCTTGTGCTTCATCCAGCCCAGCATTTTGCATAATGTACTCTGCACATAAGTTAAATAAGCAGGATTACAATATACAGCCTTGGTGTACTCCTTTCCCGATTTGGAACCAGGCAGTTGTTCCATATCCAGTTCTAACTGTTGCTTCTTGAACTGCACACAGCTTTCTCAGGAGGCATGTGAGGTGGTCTAGTATTTCCATCTCTTTAAGAATTTTCCACAGTTTATTGTGATCCACACAGTCAAATGCTTTGGCATAGTCAATAATGCAAAAGTGGATGTTTTACTAGAACTCTCTTGCCTTTTTCCATTATTCAACACGTATTGGCAATTTGACCTTTGGTTCCTCTGCCTTTTCTAAAACCAGCTTGAACATCTGAAGTTCATGCTTCATGTACTATTGATGCCTGCCTTGGAGAATTTTGAGCATTACTTTGCTAGCATGTGACATGAATGCAATTGTGTGGAAATTTGGGCATTCTTTGGCACTGCCTTTCTTCAGAACTGGAATGAAAATTGACTTTTTCCAGTCCTGTGGCCACTGCCGAGTTTTCCAGATTTGCTGGCATATTGAGTGCAGCACTTTCACAGCATCATCTTTTAGGATTTGAAATAGCTCAACTGGATTCCATCACCTGGACTAGCTTTGTTCATAGGGATGCTTCCTAAGGCCCTCTTGACTTCACATTCCAGGGTGTCTGGCTCTAGGTGATGATCAAATCATCGTGGTTATTTGGGTCATAAAGATCTTTTTTGTATATTTCTTCTGTGTATTCTTACCACCTCTTCTTAATATCTTCTGTTTCTGTTTGGTCCATACCATTTCTGTCCTTTATTGTGCTCATGTTTGCATGAAATTTTCCATTGGTATCTCTAATTTTCCTGAAGAAATTTCTTCAGTTCAGTTCAGCTGTTCAGTTGTGTCTGACTCTTTGGGACGCCATGAATTGCAGCACGCCAGACCTCCTTGTCCATCACCAACTCCTGGAGTTTACCCAAACTCATGTCCATTGAGTCAGTGATGTCCTCTAACCATCTCATCCTGTTTTGTCCCCTTCTCCTCCTGCCCTCAATCTTTCCCAGCATCAGGGTCTTTTCCAATGAATTGGAACTTCTCATCAGGTGGCCAAAATATTGGAATTTCAGCTTCAACATCAGTCTGTCCAATGAACATCCAGGACTGATCTCCTTTAGGATGGACTGGTTGGATCTCATTATAGTCCAAGGGACTCAAGAGTCTTCACCAACACCACAGTTCAAAAGCATCAGTTCTTCACCACTCAGCTTTTTTTATAGTCCAACTCTTACATCCATACATGACCACTGGAAAAAACAAAGCCTTGACTAGATGAATCTTTGTTCGCAATGTAATGTCTCTGCTTTTTATATGCTGTCTAAGTTGGTCATAAGTTTTCTTCCAAGGAGTAAGCGTCTTTTAATTTCATGGCTGCAATCACCATCTGCAGTGATTTTGGAGCCCCAAAAAGTAAACTCAGCCACTGTTTCCACATCAATTTGCCATGAAGTGATGGGACCAGATGGCATGATCTTAGTTTTCTGAATTTTGAGCTTTAAACCAACTGCTTAACTCTCCTCTTTCACTTTTTCAAAAGGCTTTTTCATTCTTCTTCACTTTCTACTAATAGGGTAGTGTCATCTGCATATCTGAGGTTATTGAGACTTCTCATGGAAATCTTGATTCCAGCTTGTGCTTCTTCCAGTCCAGTGTTTCTCATGATGTATTCTGCATATAAGTTAAATAAGCACAGTGGCAATATACAGCCTTGACATACTTCTTTTCCTATTTGGAACCAGTCTGTTGTTCCATGTCCAGTTTTAACTGTTGCTTCCTGACCTGCATACAGGTTCCTCAAGAGGCAGGTCAGGTGGTCTGGTATTCCCATCTCTTTCAGAATTCTCCACAGTTTATTGTGATCCACACAGTCAAAGGCTTTGGCATAGTCAATAAAGCAGAAATAGATGCTTTTCTGGAACTCTCTTGCTTTCTTGATGATCCAGCAGATGTCAGCAATTTGATCTCTTGTTCCTCTGCCTTTTGTAAAGCCAGCTTGAACATCTGGAAGTTCATGGCTCATGTATTGGTGAAGCCTGGCTTGAAGAATTTTGAGCATTACTTTACTAGCGTGTGAGATGAGTGCAATTGTGCAGTAGTTTCAGCATTCTTTGGCATTGCCTTTCTTTAGGATCAGAATGAAAACTGACCTCATCCAGTCCTGTGCCCACTGCTGAGTTTTCCAGATTTGCTGCATATTGAGTGCAGCACTTTCAGAGCATCATCTTTCAGGATTTGATATAGCTCAACGGGAACTCCATCACCTCCACTAGCTTTATTCATAGTGATGGTTCTTAAGGCCCACTTGACTTCACCTTCCAGGATGTCTGGTTTTAGGTGAGTGATCACACCATCGTGATTATCTGAGTCGTGAAGATCTTTTTCATATAGTTCTTCTGTGTATTCTTGCCACCTCTTCTTAACATCTTCTGCTTCTGTTAGGTCCATTCAATTTCTGTCCTTTATTGAGCCCATTTTTGCATGAAATGTCCCCTTTGTATCTCTAATTTTCTTGAAGAGATCTCTAGTCTTTCTCATTCTATTGTTTCCTCTATTTCTTTGCATTGATCTCTGAGGAAGGCTTTATCTCTCCTTTCTATTCTTTGGACCTCTGCATTCAAATGGGTATATCTTTCCTTTTGTCCTTTGCTTTTTGCTTCTCTTTTTTTCACAGCTATTTTTAAGGTGTCCTCAGAGAGCCATTTTGCTTTTTTGCATTTCTTTTACTTGAGGATGGTCTTGATCCCTGTCTCCTCTACAATGTCACTAACCTCTGTCCATAGTTCATCAAGCACTGTGTCTATCAGATGTAGTCCCTTAAATCTATTTCTCACTTCCACTGACTAATCATAAGGGATTTGATTTAGGTCATACCTGAATGATCTAGTGATTTTCCCCACTTTCTTCAATTTAAGTCTGAATTTGGCAATAAGGAGTTCATGATCTGAGGCACAGTCCCCTCCTGGTCTTGTTTTTGCTGACTGTATAGAGCTTCTCCATTTTTGGCTACAAAGAATATAGTCAATCTGATTTCAGTGTTGACCACCTGGGGATATCCATGTGTAGAGTCTTCGCTTGTGTTGTTGGTCATAACAAAAACCCTCTTACAACAACACAAGGAGAGACTCAACACATGGACATCACCAGATGGTCAATACCAGCAGCAACTTCACTCACTCAGTCGTGTCCGACTCTTTGCAACCCCGTGGACTGTAGCCCACCAGGCTTCTTTGTCCATGGGATTCTCCAGGCAAGAATACTGGAGTGGGTTGCCATTTCCTTCTCCAGGGGATCTTCCTGACCCAGGGATTAAACCCAAGTCTCCCATATTGCAGGCAGATGCTTTAACCTCTGAGCCACCAGGGATGGTCAATACTGAAATCAAATTGATTATATTCAGAAACTCAATCAAGAGCAAATTCACTTGGCCCAGATAGCTTCATGCATCTGTAGCAAAACTTGTACAGGAACCTATATCAGTCCCAGTTTCAAAGAACCACTGGAGTAGGGTACAACCTTGGGTTATCCTCCCCAGAAGTAGCTCATGACTCAAGGTTTCATGTACAAGGGATTCAAAGTTACTCCCAGAGAGACTTCCCTGGTGGTCCAGTGGTTAGGAGTCTGCCTGCTGGTACAGAGGATATGGGTTGGATCCCTGGTTTGGAAAGATTCCACATGCTTGGAGACAACTAAGCCTGTGTGTCTTAAGTACTGAACCCTTACACACTAGAGCTCATGATCTGCAATAAGAGAAGCCACTGCAATGAGAAGCCTTCTTGCCACAACTAGAGAATAGCTCTCACTCACTAAAATCAGAGAAGGCTCATGCAGCAACGAAGGCTGGCACAGTCAAAAAAAAACTCCTCCCAGAGAAACCAGTGAGGTCCCAGGAGAAGCAGGACTGGAAGGACTGGAAAAGGGATGAAACCAATCCTGGGTGTGATTTCATGCAAGTCTCAGAGAGGGCCTGCTCCCACAGGGAACTCTGGAATGTAAACTGTGACTCAAAAGTGCCCCAACACAAGGCAGGGGAGCTGGAATTTCACACTCCCAGCACCTGGCAGCCTTCAACTACCAGCCGCCTCATGTCTATGGGCCTTTGTACTAGATCCTCCAAAGACAACTCAAATGTGACCCTACATTCAAAAGCACATGAAAGTCAAGGAAAATGCAACCTCAGATAATGTTGAGGTGCTCCTCACTGGCTCTGCCATCTCCAGCATCACATCACATCATACCATGAGACAGGGAAAAGCTCCTCTGGTCTCTAGAGGTAACTTTTTCTTTTTAAATTTAATTTTGTTTTTATTGCAGTATAGTTGATTTCCACCTGCCAGTCCCGTAGATGCAAGAGATGTGGGTTTGATCACTTGGTTAGGCAGATCCCCTGGTGTAAGAAATGGCAAACCACTCCAATATTATTATCACCATTTTATATATATATATATATATATATATATATCTCCATAATATATATTATATATGTATATATATTCATTCTTTAATAGATTCTTTTCCCATAAAAGTTATTACAGAATATTGAGAAGAGTTCCCTGTGCTATACAGTAGGTCCTACTGGATTATTTATTTTGTATTTAGTAGTGAGACATTACTTTGCCAACAAAGGTTCGTCTAGTCAACGCTATGGTTTTTCCAGTAGTCATGTATGGATGTGAGAGTTGGACTGTGAAGACAGATGAGTGCTGAGAATTGATGCTTTTGAACTGTGGTGTTGGAGAAGACTCTTGAGAGTCCCTTGGAATGCAAGGAGATCCAACCAGTCCATTATAAAGGAGATCAGTCCTGGATGTTCTTTGGAAGGAATGATGCTAAAGCTGAAACTCCATAACTTGGGCCACCTCATGCGAACAGTTGAGTCATTGGAAAAGACTCTAATGCTGGGAGGGATTGGGGTCAGGAGGAGAAGGGAACGACAGAGGATGCGATGGCTGGATGGCATCACCGACTCAATGGACATGAGTTTGAGTGAACTCCAGGAGTTAGTGATGGAAAGGGAGGGCTGGCATGCTGCGATTCATGGGGTCGCAAAGAGTCGGACATGACTGAGCGACTGAACTGAACTGAACTGAACTGAACTGAGTAGTCTATGTATATTAATACCAAACTCTCAGTTTACCCCTCTTCCCCTACCTTTCCATTGGTAGCCATAAGTTTGCTTTTGAAGACTGGAAATCTGTTTTCAAGAAATCATTTCTGATGAACTGGGATGACCCATCAGCCAGAGGCAGGAGTACTTTCACCCCAGTGGAGATAAATTCAGCATAGCATTTAAGTCTTCGTTACTCCAAACAGAAACGTACACACATTTCTTAAGAGCAAGAACAGGGCTGGGTGTAATTTTTGATCAAGTGCTCCATCAAGACAAGCCAGGCTCAGTCTCTAGGTTGGGCCACATTGGTGTCACACCATAGCCCCTCACACTTTCATCCCCATTGACCTTACCATCGGCTGTGATAAGACTCCACAAGATCAAACAAAGCTCTCCAACCCCTAGGGTCAACTAGACATGAGAAAAACCTACTTCTTCTCCAGAAAGCAGTCCTGAGGCATCCCCCAGAAAAGCTGGAGGTTAGACAGTTTCCACTCACCTCGCTCAGGCCTGGAGGCCCACAAAGCCTCCAAGTTTGACTGCCCTGCACAGCAGTCACACAGCTTTTGAGAGGTTGACTCAGGACTCAGGCTTGCCAGAGTTCCAGTCCCTGTTTTGTCACTCACATCCCTTTGTCTACAGCAACCTCAACCAAGTCCCTTCTGCTCTCTTGGCCTTGATTTCTCATCAGCAAAGCCAAAGAAGGAACCAGATGATTCCTCAAACCATGACATGACCCTGAGGCAGTTCTCAAGGCCGAGATAAGCTCCTCACATACAGCAGGTGGAACAGGTATGAATTTGAGTCCAAAAATACCTGATACTTTGCCAACTAAACATTGTCCCTCACCATCTGACACTACCAGGATGGAATCACTAGCCACTGATGTCACTGCCTTTCAACACAGCCTGCAAAGAATTTAGGGTAGAGGTCAGGAATGAGGCCCTCAGTGCTCTGAGAAAACTGGCAGAACATTCCATCAAGTAAATATTTTCAAAAGATTTTATGAGCCCATTTTCTTCTCCTATCTAGAAAAGCATCACTGACAGAGATATTTGCTCTTCATAACCAGCAGCAAGCTTCTGCCAAAACGTGTGCTTGACTGCACGTACCCCTTCACCAAATCGTAGATGCACTGAACTCCCACACATACCTCTTAGGCACCTCTTAGGCAATATTCAACAGAGCTTTGTGAGAACCTGTCTCCAGGGCTACAGTCCTCCACTTAACCCCAAACAAAACTTAACTCTCACATTGTGCTCTTTTCAAAAACTTTATATAAAACTTAAATAGCACTTCAGTCACTCAGTCAGTTCAGTTGCTCAGTGTGTCCTACTCTTTGCAACCCCATGAACCGCAGCATACCAGGCCTCCCTGTCCATCACCAACTCCCAAAGTTTACCCAGACTCATGTCCATAGAGTCAAGGATGCCATCTAACCATCTCATCCTCTGTCGTCCCCTTCTCCTTCTGCCTTCAATCTTTCCCAGCATCAGGGTCTTTTCCAATGAGTCAGCTCTTCACATTAGCTGGCCAAAATATTGGAGTTTCAGCTTCAACATCAGTCCTTCCAATGAACACCCAGGACTGATTTCCTTTAGGATGGACTGGTTAGATCCCCTTGCCATCCAAAGAACTCTCAAGAGTCCTCTCCATCACCACAGTTCAAAGCATCAATTCTTCTGCCCTCAGCTTTCTTTATAGTCCAAATCTTATATCCATACATGACTACTGGAAAAAACCATAGCCTTGACTAGAAGGACCTTTGTTGACAAAATAATGTCTCTGCTTTTTAATATCCTGTCTAGGTTGGGCATAACTTACCTTCCAAGGAGTCAGCATCTTTTAATTTCATGGCTGCAGTCACCATCTGCAATGATTTTGGAGCCCAAAAAAATAAAGTCTGACACTGTTTCCACTGTTCCCTCATTTTTGCCATGAAGTGATGGGACCGGATGCCATGATCTTAGTTTTCTGAATTTTGAGCTTTAAGCCAACTTTTTCACTCTCCTCTTTCACTTTCATTAAGAGGCTCTTTAGTTCTTCATTTTCTGCCATAAGGGTGGTGTCATCTGCATATCTGAGGTTATTGATATTTCTCCCGGCAATCTTGATTCCAGCTTGCGCTTCTTCCAGTCCAGTGTTTCTCATGATGTACTCTGCATATAAGTTAAATAAGCACAGTGGCAATATACAGCCTTGACATACTTCTTTTCCTATTTGGAACCAGTCTGTTGTTCCATGTCCAGTTCTAACTGTTGCTTCCTGACCTGCATACAGGTTCCTCAAGAGGCAGGTCAGGTGGTCTGGTATTCCCATCTCTTTCAGAATTCTCCACAGTTTATTGTGATCCACACAGTCAAAGGCTTTGGCATAGTCAATAAAGTAGAAATAGATGTTTTTCTGGAACTCTCTTATTTTTTCGATGATCCAGCAAATATTAGCAATTTGATCTCTTGTTCCTCTGCCTTTTGTAAAACTAGCTTGAACAACTCGAAGTTCATGGTTCACGTATTGGTGAAGCCTGGCTTGAAGAATTTTGAGCATTATTTTACTAGCGTGTGAGATGAGTGTAATTGTGTGAGAGTTTTAGCATTCTTTGGCATTGCCTTTCCTTAGGATTAGAGTTAAAACTGACCTCATCCAGTCCTGTGGTCACTACCGAATTTTCCAGATTTGCTGCATATTGAGTGCAGAACTTTCACAGCATCATCTTTCAGGATTTGATATAGCTCAACTGGAATCCATCACCTCCACTAGCTTTATTTGTAATGATGCTTCCTAAGGCCCACTTGACTTCACATTCCAGGATGTCTGGCTCTAGGTGAGTGATTACACCATTGTGATTATCAGGGTCATGAAGATCTTTTTTGTATAGTTCTTCTGTATTCTTGCCACCTCTTCTTAATATCTTCTGCTTCTGTTATGTCCATACAATCTCTGTCCTTTATTGAGCCCATCTTTGCATGAAATGTCCCCTTTGCATCTCTAATTTTCTTGAAGAGATCTCTAGTGTTTCCCATTCTATTGTTTCCTCTATTTCTTTGCATTGATCTCTGAAGAAGGCTTTCTTATCTCTCCTTTCTATTCTTTAGAACTCTGCATTCAAATGGGTATCTTTCTTTTTCTCCTTTGCTTTTTGCTTCTCTTCTTTTCACAGCTATTTGTAAGGTGTCCTCAGAGAGCCATTTTGCTTTTTTGCATTCTTTCTCTTGAGGATGGTCTTGATCCCTGTCTCCTCTACATGTCACGAACCTCCGTCCATAGTTCATCAGGCACTCTGTCTATCAGATTTAGTCCCTTAAATCTATTTCTCACTTCCACTGAATAATCATAAGGGATTTGATTTAGGTCATACCTGAATGATCTAGTGATTTTCCCCACTTTCTTCAATTTAAATCTGAATTTGGCAATAAGGAGTTCATGATCTGAGGCACAGTCCCCTCCTGGTCTTGTTTTTGCTGACTGTGTAGAGCTTCTCCATCTTTGGCTGCAAAGAATATAATCAGTCTGATTTCAGTGTTGTCCATCTGGGGATGTCCATGTGTAGAGTCTTCCCATGTGTTGTTGTAACAGAGTGTTTGCTATGACCAGTCCGTTCTCTTGGCAGAACTCTATTAGCCCTTATCATCAATCTAAACACCCTACACATATTAACTCATTGGGGTTCTGTTATTATTATTACCTATTTAAAGATGGGAAACGTGAGGCACAGAAAGAACAAGTAACTTATCTAAGGTCACAGAGCTGGCAGATGGTTAAACTGGGATTTGAACCAAGATCATTGCTCTCAGCGGAGAAGGCAATGGCACCCCATTCCAGTTCTTGCCTGGAGAATCAAAGGGATGGGGGAGCCTGGTGGGCTGCCGTCTATGGGGTCCAGCAGGTCAGACACGACTGAGGTGACTTAGCAGCAGCAGCAGCATCGCTCTCAGACACTGTGTTTTTATCTGTTATGCTCTGCTCACTCTCATTTTTTAAATCATGTCATATACTTTAATTCAAGTTCAATTTCTCCCATCCAGGTCAGAAAGAATATATGTCCCCTTATATTTTTCTCCTCCGTAGACTCCTTTGAATTTTACAAACTATTGTGGTGTCAAAAGGAAAATGAAGGGAGATGGTGTTTGTGCAGATACCGTGGTGTCACCACTATATCCCAGCTCCCCCAGCCACAAGGTGATATGCCAGGGCCCAGTGTCTCTGGGAAAGTCACAAGGGTGCCCCTCCCAAGCCCCAGGTAGAAGAAACATCAGTCCTAGGGGATCACACCAGCATCTATGAAGGGCATGTGCTCAAGGATCAGATCACAGCACCCACGGACCTCCAGTCAGAAGTTCCGCCTCTTCCTGCAGACGTGACAGGAGTATAACCAGCTTCAGCTTGAACAACCCATCTTAACCCAGAGGAGCTTCCTCCTCCTTTTCATCCAGGCACTTACTCCTTTGCCCACTTTCCCTTTTAACTTCATTTAACTTTGCCTTTGAAACACAAGTGGGGAGCAGGGAGCTGGGAGCTTTCTTCTTTGGGGTTCTAAAATGCCACAAAACTATTCACTACCACCTCTTCCTGGTCTAGAGTATTACCTTTTCATTCCTTCTTCCCTAGGCTCTGAGAACTGGAAGTAAATTAACATTTCCAAATATCACACACCTGCCCCAGTCTGTGCAAGATGCTGGCAAAGAGCAAATGACACGGGTAAGTTAATAACAGAAGCTGTTAGCAAATTAAAGTGAAATCTACCTGTATCCCATTTAGCCTTTTCATTGTTCAACTCTGAAAATTTGCCATAGAGTAAATGTAGCTTTTCTTTAAGGTGAAAACTCATAGAGACTTGAAGTTGGTCTTTATGCCCCTACTAAAGTCTTGATTCTCCAGTGTAAAAACCCTCCAAAATACATGTCCACACTCCCACTTCCTAATGAAATGGAAGTTTGGAAGCTGGTGGCCATGACCTTCAATCGGTGTCCAAAGTTTTTCCCATTCTGCTTCTACAGCTTCCTGGTTCTCTTCATGTACTTCCTTTTTTTTTTTTTTTTTTAACTTTACAATATTGTATTGGTTTTGCCATACATCAACATGAATCCACCACAGGTGTACACGTGTTCCCTATCCTGAACCTCCCTCCCACCTTCCCTCCCTACGCATGTTTAATCTCCTTCTTCTGTTTTAGCCTCACTTTCCATTTTTTCTCCCCCATTCTCCATAGTTTTACTCATCTACTCAAAGATTCCCACTGCCCACAGGATAAATTTCATGATCTTGAACATTGGCTTAAACCACCCTGGGACCTGATCTTGGTTCCCCTTTTCTACACTGTCCTGTGTGTATCATTCATTAGTGCTATTGTCCAAGTTTTCAAGTCTTTGTCCTAGACTCACGCTGGCTTATACTTCTATATTCCCTCAAAATTCACTGGGGCCCTGTGGCTTGTTTACACCAACACAACACAGGTAACAGGGACACAGCTCACTCCAGGCAAATGTTTTAATAGTGTCAACTGAAAAAAAATGTACAACCTAAAAGTCAGCAATTCTGTTTGATTCGGCCAACTTTTTGCGAACTTCAAGCCCGGGGGCCACCTCTCATAGCTCTACGGGACCTCTCTGAAGAGATAAAGAGGAGCCAGGACATTTAAGAGTTTTTGCAACAAAAAAACAGTCTGAACATGAAAATATTACTGTTCATTAAAGGAAGATTAAATATCTAAAGTTTAAAACTTCAAGTATTTTTCCATGTATGAGAAGATTCAAGAGCCTGGGCTCCTTGAAATCATTATTTTGATATGCACCTTAGCTATCTAGGGCAGTATACTTATTTTTCTCATCCTGAATCACCTATGGGCACACAGATTTTAGGGGGGAGGTGGCTTCATGGCTTCAGTAGCTGAAGGCTTGATGGAGGGCATCCTTTTGCCTCCCTGAATTTTGTCAGAGCTGACCATAGGGAGTGGCTGTATCCTGATGATTGGATGCCTGCAACATTCTTTGTTTACTGACAGGGTGGGCAATACTTTTCCTTCACAATAGTCAGTACATGAATAAGTATCTGACCCTCCCACCACCATGACAACCAGTGGCACTGCAGTTGGTGAAGCCTCCATCAGGCTGCATCCCTAAGAAATTTCTTTAATCAGAGCCACAGACAACTTTTAATGGACAGAGAGGTTGTTTTTTTGTGTGTGTGCCCACCATGTGGCACACAAGATCTTAGTTGCCTCTTCAGGGATTAAACCAGTACCTCCTGTAGTGGAAGGGCAGAGTGTTAACCACTGGACAGCCAGAGAAGTCCCAATGCTCTTATTTTGAAATTGGTTATGGTTTGTACTGTCAATACTGCCCAGACTGACTGATATAAGGTACCTTAGGGCTAAGCTAGCCAGATGAATGGCAATCCCTGTAGGCCAGTACGGTACCAGTTCTTCCCTCTTTGATGGCTGCTCCCTCCATCTGACCACCCACTCAGCAAAGTTTTTAATCCTTTGAGACAAAGCTCAGTTGCCACTGCCACCAGGAAGCCTTCGAAAATTTCCATCTAAGTTGGGACTCTGGGAACTTGTCTGTTACAGTCTGATCACATTTCTTTTCTGAAGTTTTGATCCCTTGCTAGGCCATGCAGGAAAAGCTGACCCTCCAGGTGGACATGCTCATGTAGGGACTGGCTCACGGCAAAGGATCACAAACTAGGCTTCAGGGCATCTCAACCCTTGGGCCCAGCATCTGTGATCTGAGCATAGGCCTCACAGTATTCCTGCACCCTAAGCTCCTTCTTCACAGTAAGCATTTTCCATACTAGGCTTAGAGCACCTTGAAGAAGTGCTCAATGAAAGAATGAATATTTTCTAATAGATGAGATCCTTTCTCAGTTTCCCACTCCATCCCCAACCCTCTAATCTCCTCTGCATCACCTCTTCATTTTCTGAGCCAGGACTAAGGAGCAGTCCTGATTCTGAGAAGTTTTATTCTTTGCCTAATTTTCGCTTGTTACCCTGATTGAGTTTAAGAAACTTAGAGGAAAATTCATATTATGGTCAGAGTCAGATCAGATATTATTAATTGGCCGGGTGAGAGGTCCCCCTAATAATATCAAGAGTAGCCTGAATGGTACTGAAACTTCTTCTAAAACAAAAATTTCTGAGTCATCCAATTAGAGTCTTGGATAAGAAAAATGCCTGAGGCAATCTAGAAGTACTGGATGCAGGTATTTGGCCACAGTCCAACAAATGGATTGACTTTTAAAACTAGCATACAGTCATCTCCATGATAGAAAACATTTGATTTATGTGCAAAAGTCCAAGAAGTAAAAAAAAAAAAAAAAACATTATAAGATCATATGAATCAGGTCCAGCATCTTGAGTAAGCCATCTACTCCTAATGTCATCTTCTTGTCCTGGTTATAAGCATGGTTTCATCTGTTTGAGCATTTTTTTTAAGGTGAGTTTGAGATCAGCAGTCCTCTCTGTAGACCAGTCCTGTGTAGGGCTTTTGTAAGTGGATAATGCAAGAGTCATTTTCCCTTCAGTTTCACTGTGTATGAGCTACTTAAGGGTACCTGATACAGCTCCTTCCATCCAGCTTGAAGACAATCCTTTAAATTTTATATTCCAGTACACATCATTCCCTGGCTACAGGTCATGGGGCATCTAATTTTCATCTAAAGGTTACTGAGATAAGCTTCAGGAAAAAAAAAAACTTAGAATGTGTTTTTAATAATTTAATCAAGTTTATCTTAATATATGGTAAAAGCAAGGAACTATCTGGGAAGTGAATCACTAAATGTAGAACTCCATTTACAAAATTTGGATTTAACATTGATTGAAACATAATCTTTTTCTCTCTAAAATTACCCTGATTTCTACTAAATATATCCAAATTAAAACTAATTTGCTTGCAAAATAAATCTGGTCTCAAAAAAAGTTGGCCTGATGATTTTTATAATTAACCCTATAGGCTTTTTGATTTACTGAAATTTCCACATCCAGGATGGTTAAATGAATTAGATAGTATTTTAAATGTTTTGGATGATCTGCCATGTTGCTGTCCATCTTAGGATGATGCCCACAGTTAGCTGGAATCAAAAGGCCCCTGAGTGTGACTCTTCCTCTGCCTGGCTCTGTCCCCTCCACATCAAGAGCAGGAATTCCTGCAGAAAGGACATGAATTCCAGCAAGTTTTAATGGAAGACCAGGGTGGGTCTAGACCTCTGACAGGTACCATTCTTTCCCCAGTACTTCTTCCTTCCCTCCTGGATCCTGAGCAATCTTCCCACATCTTGGTTCCTGGCTAGTGAACTCCTCCTCCCTTCCCTTACAAATATCCCCAGAGCCCCACTCCTTGGCTCCCTGCCTACACAGGCCCTCTCCCTCACCTGCAGATGGCACTAAAGAGGAGAAAACTAGGGAAAGTGATGCCCAGTTCATTCTTTCTAAAGATGTCCCCATTCCTTCTACCTCCAGGCCCTGTCCTGGCTCATCAAAGATTCCACCTGGATTTCACCCAGCTTAGCAGGGAGGGGGAGATGGGAGTGGGTGTAATTCAGAATGGGGGACAGTGATCAGATAAAAAGGGAAGAGCTGGTGTAATGAGCAGATGGGCTCCAACCACTCAACTAGTGGCACCTGCCAGAGTCTGCTTTCCTTGGGACCCTGAGGGTATCACTAAAGACAAAAACTTCAAAATGGACATTTTGTAAATTTATTACAAGAAGATTTCAAACATAACAAAAATAAAAAAGAATAATATTGTGAACCCTGTATTTCAAGACTCAGCATCAAGAACCATTAATGCAACTCTAATCTCTTAGTTATCCCAGGCTGTCATAGACTGGAGGCTACAGGTCCAAGATTAAGGTGCTGGCCAACTGAGTTCCTAGTGGAGTGTTCTATTGAAGAGTGTTCTTCCATATTAGAGTGTTCTTCTAGCAGACAGCAGACAGCAGGCTAGCAGACAGTTCTATCTTGCTGTGTCCTCACATGTCTTTGTGGGGGGTGCAGGGCGGGGGGAGAAAAAGAAGGAGGGAGTTAGAAGGAAGGAGAGGGAGAATCAGAGAGGGGAAAAGAGAGAAATAGAAGAAGCTCTCTGGTGGCCCTTCTAAAGGCTCTAATCCCATCATAAGGGCCCCATCATCAAGACTCCATCTCAAGATAATCACCTCCCAAAGGCTCTACCTCCTAATACCATCATATCAGGAGTTAGGGACACAGCATTTGAATTTGGTGTGTTGGTTGCTTGATCGTGTCTGACTCTTTGCAACCCCATGGACTGTAGCCTGCCAGGCTCCCCTGTCCCTGGAATTTTCCAGGCAAGAATGCTGGAGTGGGTAGCCATTCCCTTCTCCAGTGGATCTTCTGACCTAGGGACTGAACTAAGTTCTCCTGCATTGCAGGCAGATTGCCATCTGAGCCACCAGGAAAGCCCTTGAGCTTGGGGGTGGACACAATTCAATACAGAGCAAATACACAGACATTTCTTTTAAAATCGAGACATACCTCATTTAAAATGTTCTTCTTTTAAAATATTTATACATTTCTGCTGAAGTTATTTCAAGGAAGAGATTACGAGTTTCACAAAAAATGCATGACCAACAAGCTCTTCTGTTTCAAGTAAAATTAATATCCAATATCTAGTCCATATTCAAATTTATCTGTGCTATGCTTAGTCTCTCAGTCGTGTCCGATTTTTTGCGACCCCATGGACTGTAGCCTGCCAAGCTCCTCTATCCATGGGGATTCTCCAGGCAAGAATACTAGAGTGGGTTACCTTGCCCTTCTCCAGGGGATCATCCCAACCCAGGGATCAAACCCAGGTCTCTCTCATTGCAGGTAGATTCTTTACCATCTGAACCACCAGGGAAACCCAAATTTCTCTAATCCTCTGAAAAATGTCTTTCAACAGTTTCTTTATTCAAACCTGAGTCTAAACAATGTACACATATATTGCATGAGACCTTTCTCACTTTAAATAACAATCTCCCCCAATTTTATGCCATTTATTTGTTTAAAAAGTGAGAATAGGTGGGGTGGTTTGTCTCATAAATGTCCCAAGTATTGGGTTTAGAGCAGGGCTCCACAACACTAGTACCAGGACCAGGACCAGTCCTTGGTCTATTAGGAACCAGGCAGCACAGCAGAAGGTGAGCAGCAGGCCAGTGAGTGAGGCTTCATCTGTATTTACAGCTGCTCCCCAGCGCTCTCCCATCACCCCCAGATGGAACAGTCTAGTTCCAGGAAAACAAGGTCTGGGCTCCCACTGATTCTGCCTTGTGGACAGCTGTCTAATTATTTCATTATATATCACAATGTAATAATAATACAAATAAAGTACACAATAAATACAATGCCCTTGATTCATCCTGAAATCCCCTCACTCTGGCCTGTGGAAAAATTGTCTTTCAGGAAACCAGTCCCTAGTGCTGATAAAGCTGGGAACCCTGGTTTAGAGGATTACTTCCCTGTTCCTTTATCTATGTACTTCTCTAAAAACTGGTAGTTAGATCCAGACTTGAGTTCAGCAAATTTTATTGGAATATTTCATATGTAGTTCCATATATAGAAGAAGGCAATGGCAACCCACTCCAGTACTCTTGCTTGGAGAATCCCATGGACAGAGGAGCCTTGGTGGGCTACCGTCCATGGGGTCGTGAAGAGTCAGACAAGACTGAGAGACTTCACTTTCACTTTTCATTTTCATGCACTAGAGAAGGAAATGGCAACTGACTCCAGTATTCTTGCCTGGAGAACCCCAGGGACACAGGAGCCTGGCGGGCTGCCATCTATGGGGTCGCACAAAGTGGGACATGACTGATCCAACTTAGCAGCAGCAGCAGCAGTTCCATATATTTCTTAAGGCACCACTCCAAAAGGCTCATAATTTCTAGTTGCCCCACTTTGATTGATACATAGATGCAGTGAGTCCTGAGTTGCCAGCCTCTTGCATCTATTATAAACTTCCCCTTTAACATTTCATCTAATGGTTTTAGCATCCATTGATGATCTTGACCCAGATCCATTGTTTCATGAAGCTGTTGCAAATAGTGGTTTCCTGATTCTAACATTTCTTCTGATTTAATTCATGAAATTCTTCAAGTAAAGAAAACATTTCACCATCAACTACTTGTACTTTTGTGAAACATGCCTTATGCAAACAAAAATAGCATAAACTGATGATTATTTCCCTTTCTTGGGGCTCAAAATCGTGAGTTGGTGCCCTGGAAACCTATAACAACAACAAATTAGATGTAGTCTATTAGCATTTGGAACTCCTGGCTTTGTATATATTAATTTGTTTCAGTCGAGTTGATCTGATGCTAAAACTGTCCCACTTTTGGCCTCATCAAACGGATTCCTAAACTTTTTGTCCCACTCTTGTTAGTCTTTGAAAGCCCTCAGATTTCTGGTCCTTCAAGATTCCCAGGCTTATCTTGTACTTTTCTTGGCCCAGCCCTGAAATCAGCCATCTTTTCAGGAATCCATGGATTTTCTCATGAGAAATGTATTGAGGCCACAAGCTAGCCCTCAGGATCATCACTGTTACAAGGTCACACCGCTTCTAGGCTTTCCAGTTGTCAGAACCAGGAAGTACACATTTTCTTTAAAAAAAAAAAAAAAACAGAAAGAAAAGAATTAATTGGTTCAAACTTCTGCTTTCAATTTGAAATTTAAGACTGCGGGGTTTTACTTAAGCTTTTTTTATTTCATACTTATCCACTTTTCTCTATTCACTGAACATTTTGCTTCAGAACAACATGAGTTTTAATTGCTTACTGCTTTAGCCTGTGACATATATATAAATTTTTCACAATTTGTAATTGTTCAGTCGCTCAGTCATTTCCTGTGATCCCACGGACTGCAGCTCACAGGCTTTCCTGTCCTTCACCATCTCCTGGATTTTGCTCAAACTCATGTTCATGGAGTCGGTGATGCCATCCAACCATCTCGTCCTCTGTTGTCCCGTTCTCTTGCCCTCAGTCTTTCCCAGCATCAGGATTTTTCCCAATGAATTGCTCTTCACATCAGGTGGCCAAAGTGTTGGAGCTTCATCTTCAGCATCAGTCCTTCCAATAAATATTCAGCTTTGATTTCCTTTAAGATTGATTGGTTTGATCTCCTTGCTATCTAAGGGACTCTCAAAAGTAAGAGTCATATCCAGTACCACAATTTAAAGGCATCGATCCTTCAGTGCTCAATCTTTTTTATTGTGCAGATCTCACATCTGTACATGATTACTAGAAAAACCATAACTTTGACTATAGGGACCTTTGTTGGAAAGTAACGTCTCTGCTGTTTAACACACTGTCTAGGTTTGTTATTGCTTTTCTTCCAAAGAGCAAGTGTCTTTTATCTTGATTCGTGGACCTAACATTCCAGGTTCCTATTAAATATTGCTCTTTACAGCATCAGACTTTACTTTCACCCCTGGAAAAATCTACAACTGGGCGTCATTTTGGCTTTGGCTCAGCCTCTTCGTTCCTTCTGGAGCTATTTCTCTGCTCTTCTCCAGTAGCATATTAGACACCTACTGACCTGGGGAGTTCATCATTCAGTGTCATGCCTTTTTGCCTTTTCGCACTGTTCATGGGTTCTTAAGGCAAAATGCTGAAGTGGTTTGCCATTTCCTTCTCTAATTTTCACAATAATAGTAGCAATATTACCAATAATAAAGTGTTGGGTATAGTCTCAGATTTCTTTACTTTTTTATTTTTGATTGTCTTTGGAGCGGGGGAGCATATTTTTGTTTGTTGATACTTCTTCTTAGACATTATTCCACTCTGAATGTAGAGTCAAAATTCTGCATTTTAAACTAATGATTTTTGGAGGGCAGTTATGTTAGCAACTTGATGTAATTAGGCTCATTAGTCTTAATTTGTTCTCAACTTCTGTAGATGTGCACATTTATCTATTTTTTATTCTGTAACACAGTTCCATGGTTGCAAAGTCAAACTATAAAATGAGTAAAACTTCACTCCCTTCTCTGCCTCTCATTCATAAACTAAAATTTTTGTTAATTTTGGCTTTATTCTTGCACTCTTATTGAAAATAGGCATACATGTGTATGTAAAAAGGAGCGACTATCAGCAGTCTTTTGGTTCCTCTTTTTAAAAGACCTAAAGTGTATCTCACCCATTCCACTCCTTCCTCATCTGCATTACACCCAAGTGCTGGGATGCCCTGTGCCTTATTCCACACTCCCCCATGGATGGTCATTTAAGGTCTGTTTATGATCTTTTGCTTTGGCAAATAGTGTTGTAGTGAATAGCTTGTGCATCTGGCTTTGTGCATTCTTGCCACTATATCTTTGGGATAGATCCCTAAGAGTAGAATTGTTGAGTTAAAGGGCATATGTGTGTGTCATTTGCTAGATGCTGTCAACTCCCCTCCATGGGGACTGAACCATCAAAGCTGAATTTTAACAAGGTGCAAAAAGGAGGGTTATGTCACAGCATCCATCTCTATCCACCTGGTGACCAGGGTTCCTAGCAGTGGTTCTCAGTCTGGAACTGACTGGCGAGTTCCTCAAAACAACTCAGAGTAGCTAGGTTACAGTTAGTCCATCCAGTGTGGGTAGTGCTTTAAAAATAAGAGAGGACCTTATACAATGCACCCTCCCTTACCCAGAATCACTAGGCTGGTGCCCCATGAAGCAAGGCCTGCTGCTAGTGCCGCCTTATCTAGCCATCTAGTACTGGACAAGCAGGCCTGGAGAAAGCCCATTCCCTATTTGCCTCTCAGCAGCCTCCACAACTGCAACTTTGGGAAAATGGGACCCTAAATGACAGCTTCTTAGACCAAAGAAATCTATGACACCCGAATTCAGAAACTTATTAGATGTTGAATTAAGACCTTCATTGCTGGTGACAGAAATCCAACTTGGACAGCTTCTGTGACCTGGAAATTATTGGATCACAGAGCAATAAAGTCCACGGGTGGTGACAATGCCAGGAACATTGTCATTCTTGGCCTCATTCTCCTTATTTGACCTGTTCTTTTTTCACTGTGTTCCACCCCTCCTTTACCTAGATAACCTCAAATTTCTATTTCAAGTTCTAGAGAGAGTGGGTCCTATTGGATAATCACAGTTGCCCGAACTGGACAGAATGTATACGTTCTTGCCTCCACATTGGCTGCCAGGCAGCTTATGTATGAATGGCACTAGGTCAAGTCATCACCCTTCTCCAAGGAGTGGTCACATGTTAGAACAAAGATGGGGTTTGTGAGGAAGGCTGTCTCAGCTATTGACCCTTCTGAGACATCAGAAACTCTTTTGAGCGATGCTGTAGCTGGTTTTCCAAACATTTCACTTTGAAAATATCATCAGAGTGACTATCACTGATAGCAGCTGCCAGAAAGCTGGGTTGAAACTGTTTCTCGGGGGTGGGGAGGGCCTGGGTAGATGACCTTAACATTTTGTTATATGCCCTTTTGTACTACATAATATTTCACCTTCTATTTGTATGACTTAAGGGTAACACATTAGAAAGCACTAATGATAGATTAGCTCGAGTTATGGCACCCCACTCCAGTACCCTTGCCTGGAAAATCCCATGGATGGAGGAGCCTGGTAGGCTGCAGTCCATGGGGTGGCTAAGAGTCAGACACGACTGAGTGACTTCCCTTTCACTTTTCACTTTCATGCATTGGAGAAGGAAATGGCAACCCACCCAAGTGTTCTTGCCTGGAGAATCCCAGGGACGGGGGAGCCTGGTGGGCTGCCATCTATGGGGTCGCACAGACCCCATAGACATGACTGAAGCGACTTAGCAGCAGCAGGAGAAGCATGGTCAGGAATCCTTTCACTTACTGATACCGTGGTGGAAAATGGAATGTGGGAACAATAGCTGCAGCTAGAGTGGTCACCTTGAACCATGAGGTGACCAGGAGACTAGAGGCTATGTCTGGCCACACAACAAAAGAGGGGGATCCTGAGCCCTGACACCATGGAGCTCGCATGCCCCATGACACTGATGGATGTCCACCTCAGGACTTTCATGGAAAGGGAAATAAGCCACCTTTGTAAGCCACTTTTGTTTTGGGTTACTTATCACTGACACATTTTAAGTCTTAAAATCCACTTTTGGAAAGCCCATCTTATACCACTAAGACTGGGTAAATAACCTCCTTGTATGTTCTTCAAACACCACAACTTTTCTTTTCCTTTCTTAGCCTTTACTGCATTTTTCTGGAATGGAAGATTCACTGCCCCTCTGTATAAATACAGTATATGTATATCCCTACAGAAAGCAACTTCTCTAAGGGTAAGCAGAGACTATTTTATACATCTTTTTACACAGATTCTAGAAACTTCTGAAACAATGATAAGAATTTCTAAATGTGACAGACATACTAATCCCACTGAGGGTGTTGAGAGGAAAAGACAATCTCCTCTCTGAATCTACTGGGTCACTGCCAAGTTATCTTAGGGTGGGGTGCAGAGAGGGTGATGCTGGGCCTGCTGAATAAATACAGATAGAGAGTTAGAGTAAAGGAGAGAAGGGATAAATGTGGAAGGAAATTCAAGTCATCAGAGGCAGGTGGTATTAGAAATGGGTGCTCCTCCCACCTGTTTCCTCCTGTTTTCCACTTCTGGCTCCTTTCAGCCTCCCTATGACCCTGGTCCCCTATCACTTGCACCTATGTCCCCATATGCCAGGCCTCGATTACACCCAATGTCATTCCTACTCACAGTGGTCCTGATACAGGCAAAAAGTGAGAGAGAAAGAGAAGATTGCTCCTTACTCTCCTCTCGTGTTCATTCACTCCACGTACATTCACTAACTCACTGTACTGTGGATTCAACGTGAACACACTATCTCTAGGGGCAAGGAAGTCACCTTCTCGGTTGGGATTTTAAAGGAAGCAAGAGCTCTCCCTGTTCTCGCCATCTCAGCCCGTTGGATGACCTTGATCAGGAACACAAAATATTAAGGTAGAAATAGTCATGGTGCTGCTGTGCTGTGTGCTTAGTCACTCAATCATGTCTGACTCATTGCAACCCCATCGAGCAGCCCACCAGGCTCCTCTGTCCATGAGGATTCTCCAGGCAGGAGTACTAGAGTGGGTTACCACACTCTCCTCCAGGAGATCTTCCCAACCCAGGGACCGAATCCAAGCCTTCCAAATTGCAGGTGGATTCTTTACAGCTGAGCCACTAGTGAAGCCCCATGGTGTTTTTATCTTCTTCTAAAAAATGCTCATTTGGCTCATCAGTCCTGGATCTTGTTATGCTGGTGAACTGGATAGAGAAGTGATGTGAACAGAAGTAAGGAAGGTGAGACAGGTGGGTCAGAAGGTGAGGCAACAAAGATGAGATATTTAAGAAGCTGAGTTGTTGAGAGAGATGTCGGACCTGAGATGGAAAAGCAATTTTCAAAACAAGCTTGGCCATGTGGTATGTATAATCTGCAGTTCAGTCCTCAGGAGATCTCAGAGGAAGACCTTTTTCCTTTTTTTGCCCCTAGAACACAAGTCAGATCTATCTAGCTGTCTGTCATTCCTGCTCCTTCCTCCTGGCTTTTACACTGTGCCCAGCAGTTTTGTCTAATCTATCCAGAAAGGTTTTGTTCTCTGAAGCACAGGCTGGTAGCTTTCTACAAAATTACCCATTACTGAGATTCCTTGGGGGAAAAAAAAGAATGTAATTTGTTATACAATCATGTGCCCAGTAGTTAAAGACTGCATTTCCCTCTCTTCTTTGCTCTTAGTCATGACTGGTGACTTTGTGATATAAGCAGACCTGAAAGAGGGATTTCTTGGAAGGCTGCTTTCAAGGAGCTGATTCAGCCGGAAAATGAATCTCTTCACCTTCCCCACCTTCTTCTTAACTGCTGTCTGGATTTCAAGCGTGATGGCTGGAATTCCTGCAATTGTACTAGACCATCAGGTCACCTTGGAGATGAAACGAGTGAAGCTCTGGATGGCCAACCTCCAGATTTGTTACAGTGGCAGAAAAAATATTAAGTTTTACCTCTTTCAAGTTTTGGTACTTTTCAGTTCAGTTCAATTCAGTCTCTCAGTCATGTCTGACTCTTTGCTATACCATGCACTGTGCGATGCCAGGCTTTCCTTTCCGTCACCATATCCCAGAGTTTGCTCAAACTCATGTCCATCGAGTCGGTGATGTCATCCAACCAACTTATCCTCTATCATCCCCTTTTCCTCCTGCCTTCAGTCTTTGCCAGCATCAGGGTATTTTCCAATAAGTCAGTTCTTCTCATCAAGTGGCACTTTTAGGTTTTTGTAATGTGGTATAAACTTAAATTTGTTAATAGTATGTAGTTAATGTGGTACAGCTTCATTATTGTTTTGTTGGGTTAGTGAATGAATTTATATTTAAATTTTTTCTTTCTTTTATAATTTTATTAAACTGATGCATAAACCACACTTACACCTAATCTTGTATAAATGCAAACTTGTGATTTCTTATAGCTTTGGATTTTTTGTTTTTATTTACTTATTTTTGTTTGACTTCCACACTTATTAACAGCCTAGTATATGCCCTCTCTGATAGTCTTATCCAAATCCATATCTACAGGCCAAAAGAGGCTGAGAGCAGGGTGGAGAGACCCAAAGAAGAGTGAAGCACAGGGACATGAATGAAGGGTGGTGGCCCTTGTTGCTCATCTTGAATGCTCTTCAGTAGGATCACACGCCCCTGCCCTTCTGTGTACCCAGCACCCCATATTTGCCATGACCGTGGAAGTTTCTTCAGCCAATGGAATTTGGTAGAGGTGATATGTCACTTCCAAGTGGAACCCTTTAAGTACCAGAATCTAATTTGCCACACACTCCCTTCCCCTGCATTCAGAGGGAGTCTCCATCAGCTTTCCTCCCTGAGAGACTGTGATGAGCAGGGCTTCCTCCCACCCATGACAGATGTGAGTGAGAAATAAACCTTACTTAAGAGGAGTCATTGAATTTGAGGGTTTTATACCTTCATAGAGTAAGTCAGCACTTCTTCACTGAAGCAGGAGTGTTAAAGGGTCACTAAACACCTAGTGTAGGGTGACCCAGATAAAAATTCCATTTCCTAGCCATTTCAATAAAATTGCCTCTGTGACTTCATTGCAACCAATAAGAAATGAGTGAAAGTAATTTTATAATTTCCGGTTATGCCTCAAACAAAAGGGACATATCCTGCTTCGCCTTCTTTTTCCATCTAGCTTGAATGCAGATGTAATGACAGGAGCTGGAACAACCATATCAGACCAGAGGTAAGTATTACATGTGGAAGATGGCAAAGCAAGAAGAAAGAAGTGGGTCCCCATCACTGTGGAGTAACCTAGACTATTATTATATGAAAGGGAAATGAAATTGTATTCTATTTAAGACAATGTTATTTAGGGTTTGATTACAGCAGTTGAACCTGTAACCTAGCATTCATAATCTAATAACTGATCTTTGGGTTAACCTTCTTTTGACATTAGAGTCTGGTGTATAGAGACAAGATCTAGCCACATATACTTGCAAGTGAGTCAGGTGAGAGCCCTGCCCTCCAGAAGCTAGACCATGGGTTTCAGAAACAAGCAAGGACAAAGTCACATGGCAGGGACAGCTTCAAGTTGGTGTAGGAACACTTGGCAGGGGAAACTAAATCAGTCCTGGTCTCAGGGGATTTCCTGAAGCAGGGGACAATCTTATGTCTCCACAAATAGGCCATGATGCCAGGTTTCATGTAAAAGTGATTTATTTCAAAGTTCCTCCCAGAAGGACTTCCCTTTTGATCCAGTGGTTAGGAGTCCACCTCCAGTGCAGGGGATATGCATTGGAGATCTAGTTCTGGAAGATTCCATGTGCCACAGAGCAACTAAGTGGGTGGGCCACAGCTACTGAGCCTGTGTACCCTAGAGCCTGTGATCTGCAACAAGAGAAGTCACTGGAATGAAAAGCGAGTGCATTGCAATGACAGAGGAGCCACTTCTCACTGCAAATAGAAAAATCCTGAGCAGCAATGAAGACCCAGTGCAGCCAAGAATTAAAAAAAGAAATTTCTCCCAAAGAAACAAGTGAGGTCACAGGGGAAGTAGGACAGGAAAAAGGATGAAATCAGCATGGGTCTGATTACAGGGAAAGCTCAGAGAGGGAAGCTGCAGCCTGTTCCCACAGGGAACTCTGGAACATAAATTGTGCCTCAAAAGTGCCCCAGCCTAAGGCTAGGGAACTGGGCTTTCACACTCCCAGCAGCACCTACCTCTCAGCCTTCAAGTAGCACCCAGCTGGTGTCTATGGGTATTAG
The DNA here is from genome assembly GCF_029407905.1 of Bubalus kerabau. Taxonomy (NCBI): domain Eukaryota; kingdom Metazoa; phylum Chordata; class Mammalia; order Artiodactyla; family Bovidae; genus Bubalus; species Bubalus kerabau. The sequence continues at coordinate 14,305,571 of NC_073628.1, forward strand.
ATCCTCCAACAACAAGTCATAAGTGCTCACTAGAAGGTGAAGTACACCAAAGACAGGGAAATTGCAACCTGAGATAGTGTCAAGGCGTCCTGCACCTCCTCTGTCCACTCCAGCATAATGTCAGGAGCCTTGAGAGTCAAAAGAGCCCCACAGATCTCTAGAGTTTACTTTTTCAACAATTTAGGTTTTAATTTATATTAGAGTATAGTTGACTTACAGTTTTGTATTAGTATTAGTTGTATGGGAAACTAATTCCCTTATACATATCCATGTGTCATTCTACTTAGATTCCTTTCCCATACAGGTTATTACAGAATACTAAGTAGAATTCCTGTGCTATGCAGAAGGTCCTTGCTGATGTTCTATTTTATATATAGTAGAATATATATTTTAACCTCAAACTCTCATTTTATCCCTCTCCCATCCATCGTCTTTGGTGAACATAATTCTTTGTTGAGTTCTGTGAATTTGTAAGATGCAGGGTGTGATGTGATTGTTTACCAACTGATCAGCCAAGACAGGCCAGGCTTGTCTCTAGTTTGGGCCCCCCTTGGTTTCAAACTGCAGGCCATCAGCTTTTCATCCCCACTGACCTTGGCATCTGCTTTGATAAGGCTCCAGGAGGTCAAACAAAGTTCCCAAACACTTCAAGCCAAGCTAGATGTTAGAAGGAAAAAAGTTGCCTCTCCTCCAGGCAGCAGTCTCAAGGCAGGCCCCAGAGCAGCTGTAGGTCAAACAGCCTCCACTTAAACCCATCAGACTTGGGGGCCCACTATGCAGCCCATTCATTCCACAGATGGACATCCCTGCACAGAGATCACACAGCTTTCAAGAGGCTGACTCAGGACTCTGACTTACCTGAGGCCCAGTCCCTGATTTGTCACTAACATCCCTTGGTCTGCTGTGAGCTTGGCCAAGTCTCTTCTGATCTATTGGTCTTGATTCCTCATCTGAAAGCCAGAGAGAAAACCAGATGATTGCCCAAATCATGACATGACCCTGAAGAGGCTCCCTAGTCCTGGACAAGCTCCTCACATACAGCAGGTGGAACAGGTATGAATTTGAATTCCACATACCTGGTTAACTTTGCCAACTAAGCAATGTCGCTCACCATCTGGCACTACAAGGATGGAGTCACTAGCCAATGATGTCATTTATTTTCAGCACACCATGAAAGGAGTTTCAGGGCAGAGGTCAGGAATGAGGTACCTGGGGAATGAGTGCTCTGGGGAAACTAGAAGAAGAACACTTCAAAGAAATATTTTCAAAAGATTTGATGGACTTGATATCTTGTATAATCCCATATCTAAAAAAGCACTAAAATTCTTAACATAGACAACTGCTCTTTCTCACTAGCAACAAACTTCTGCCAAAATGCGTGCTTGCCTGCCTGTACCCTCTTCACCAATGAAATGCACACTGACCTCCCTCTCCTCACCTCTTCAGTGAAGCTCCTCAGAGCTAACTGAGAGGCCATCTCCCTGGCTGTAGTCCTTGTTTGCCCCAAATAAAACTTTACTCAAAGCTCTCACACTGTGCTGTATTTTTTCAATCCACACTTTATATAAAACTCATATGGCACTTACCATGAATCAAAGCATCCTACACATATTAACTCCGTTGGTTCTGCTTTTATTCTGTATTTAAAGATAGAAAACAGTAAGTAGTTTGTCCAAAGACACACAACTAGTAGATGGCCAAGCTGGAATTTGAATGCAGGCCATCTGGCTCTAGCACTGTTCTTAAGTGTTCTGCTCACTCTTATTTTGTAAGCCATGTCATATACCTTTGTCTTTAACTCAAGTTCAATAGTGTCTCCCCTTCAGGATGGAGAGAACATAATTCCCATTCTTCTTCATTCATAGAATCCTTTGAGATTTTCAGACTATTGCATTGTCAAAAGAAAAATGGGGAGGGGTGGTATTTGTGCAGATACAGTGGTGTCACTTTGACATTTCAGCTCCCCCAACAGGAAGCTGAAGCACCAGTATGAATGTAGAGTCAAAATTCTGGACGTTCAAGCCCCTTGAGTAAGGTTATGTGTAGATGCTATGGAGGGGGAAAAGCCAATCCACTCCTGTATTGGGAAATTTCATGCACTGAGGAGCCTGGTGGACTACAGTTCATGGGAGTCACAAAAGAGTCAGACACGACTGAGAGACTAAACAGCAACACAAAGGGCAGGCAGTACTTTATATTCACAACAATCAGTCCATGAATCAGCACATGCCCCTCCCCCTGCCATGGCAACTGGTGACTCTGCAGATGGTGAAGCGTCCACAGTCTGCATCCCCAGAAGACAATGTCCCAGCTCAGGGCCCCAGTTTGTGAGGTCCTTTCTCAGTGTCACCCTCCATGCCCCACCCTCTTGTCCTCTCTATATTACTTCCAGGTCCCTTAAGCCCAGGACTAAGGAGCAGCTGTATTAGCAGTCAGACAGACCTGGATTCACAACTTTCGTCTAACACTCTCAGACTCTATGTCCTTCACAGAGATGCTTAACCCCTCTCAACTTCAGCTTTGTCATCTTTAAATCGGGGACAATTTCAAGCTCTAAAGGTGCCCATTGAAAGCGCAGAAGGAAATGCAGTCAGTGTCTGTGGGCTCTTTGAATGGATCAGGCTCTGTGCTTGTGAGATTGGAGTGGCCAGGGAAGGCCTGCCTGAGGAAGACACGTTAGATGATGCTAAACGTTGTAAAGACAGCAGCAACGCAAAAAGCTGGGAGAACTTTCTAGATGTGAGAAAAACAGTCACTGTAAAGGACCAAGGTAAACAAGCTTAATAAGTGGCTACTTTTCCACTTCAAATATTGCATTCATGCTTGGAACTTGGCCACAAGTCACTAACCAGGACCTATTACATACTTTACTTGTAAGTTACCAGCAATGAACCATCTCATCGTCCCCGGAAGGGAGACCCTGGTGCTTTCACAGGGCTGAGTCAGCCCTGGGCCCAGGGCTATGTACACAAGCTGGTTATCACCAGAGGCATCAGGTGCCAGGGGCATCACCAGTGACTCTGGCTATCTCTGTGTGCTTGTCCTGGGGTGGAAACTCCAGGGAACTGATAGAGCCAAGAGACAAACAAAAGCTCTTGTCCCATCTTGCCTTGTGTGATCCCGTGGTCGGCTGGCTACACTGCTCTCTGGGCAAAATATCTTTCCTCTATTCCTTCTCTGAAGGTGGCTTGTGAAGAACATCAGTACCTGACCCTGAAGTCTGGTGGCTGGAACTCAACTCACAACCAGCTGAGACCCAGAGATGTCCAGTCTTGTCCTGTGTGTCTGTCCTTTTTCTCCAAGCAGATCCATAAAGCAAAGTCCCCAAAGAACATGACTGGTTCCCCCTTCTCATTCATTAGTCATTCAAAGCTCCAAGATCTTTTTGAGCATCAAAGAGGGAACAAGTCCCTTGATTATAGGCTTGTCTCAAACCAAACCTTGCTCAGCCAGAGTACATTCAGTATTCTGAATGTAGAGTCATAATTCTGAATTTTATAGCAACTCAAGCAATGTTTTGATATGTGCAGCTAGTCACCAACTTGTTACAGTTAGACTTATTATTAGCCTTTGTTCTCAATTTTGATGCACGTGATTACTTTTTGATTCTATAACACATTTTCATGGCTGCAAATCAAAGCATAAAACAAGAAAAATCTCACTTCCCTGCTCCTCATCTATAAATTATATTTTTGTTGTTTTTGGCTAATTCTTTTACTCTTTCTAAATGAAAATAGACATACATGTGTATAAGAAGCAACAAACTCTAAGAACTTTTTTGAACCCTCTTTTTTTGAAAAGCTAAATACACAGTTGACAATGTCACCCATTCCACTACTCCTTCATCCACATTATACCCCGGTGTTGGGATGCCCTGTGCCTTACTGCAGATTCCCCCATGGATGGTCACTTCAGGTATGTTGCTGATATTTTGATTTTAAAAACAATGTGCAGAACATAGCTTGTGCATATAGCTTTTTATATTTTCACCAGTGTGTCGTTGGGTAGATCCCTAGGAGTAGAATTGCTGAGTTAAAGAGCAAATGTGTGTGTCATTTGTTAGATGCTCTCATATTCCCTCTGTAGAGATGGAACTACCAAAACTGGATTTAAACAATTTGCAAAAATGAGGGTTATGACATTGTGCCCCATTTATACACACCTGGTGTCCAGACCAGGCCCCTGTTGTTGTATCCAAGGGACAATCCAGGATAGATCTCATGCAAGAATAGGCCCTGGGAGCCCTGGAAGAGCCAGGAAACACGATCGTCTTTCCTTTGGCTGTGGTAACAGTTTAACAGATAGCCCTGTTCATCTCAGTCTGGGTTGGAGCCCAGACTGGTGTGGTTTTCTTTGCCTTCTTTGATTGATAAGACACTTCAAAATTTTTTTTGTGTGTGTTTTGTTTGGCAGTCAACATTTTTCATGGCATGGACCCTACTGGAGACTTACATCAGACATCTATCCATTTATCCTCAGCAAATTGGCATTATTAAGGTCATTGATTGATATGTCCCTGGTGATCTTTCTTTGCAAATAGAAAGAAAACTAACATGTTTAATATGCATTCAGTCTCATTTTAAATCAACCAACTTAGATTAAATCCGTCTCTGTCCTCACTGCACTCCTACTTCTAGGCCAGAAATAAAAACCTGCATAGACTGAAGGCTGAATCCAGCCCACCATGGTGGAAATACAGCTCCCAATCTGTTTAGGGGGGATAAAAATTAGTTACTAACATTAAAATCAAGAACTTGCACATAAATATCCAGACTTTTGACTTCTCTCAAAAACATGGCCAAATGACCCACTTTCCAGCATGGCTGAAGTGGAGGAGAGGCTGCTCCCAGTGGAAAAGCATGTCCTGCCCAGTGTTGAGCATGGCTGCCTAGGCTTTGTATCATTTCTCTTGCTTCTTGGACCATGAGTTTGTAAGAACTAGACTGATAGCTCGATTAGGATAAAGACCACTTGTGTCTTGATCAACTTTGACTTTCTGCCATCTAACTCAGACACCAGCACACATGTCTTCCCTGTAGGTTTGTTGGATGATATAAAATATCTTGCAGATGCATATGGCACTTCTTCCAATACTGAAATCATGAAATACTGCTCTGCCCTAAATCTTTGATGCATACTGGCATCATAGGTGCCCCTGATCTCTGCCATTAGACCCACTACCTAAAGCCACTCATATGTCCCTGGGCTGCCTCTCAAGCCTTCACTTTTCCATTTGACCTCTTTGCCTCCTAGCAATCAGCTCTCCAATGAGGACAGCAAACCATACCTCATGAAGTGGCTAGGCAGACCACATGAGATCATGAATGTCTAGCACGGCCCCTGGTATTCATTTTTATGGTGTTCTTAGCAGTTATTTTCTCCAGGTTGGCAAGTTTCTCCACACCTAGATGTCCATGCAGTTCACCCCAGCCTAGCCTCAAGTAAGAGATCACAGGAGAATTCTCTGTATTCTGAGAATTTTCTAAGTCCATTCCCTAAGGACAATGATGGAAATAAAATTTTATCAAGAGCTTTGTATTTTTATCAGATCCATTAGTGGCCTAAAGGGGACAATTAGGGCAGGTTAGAGCACATATAACTAGAAGCTCCTGGTCACCACTGCATGTCAAGGAACTAAAGCTTCCCTGAGTACTTGGTGCCAGGAAAGAAGCATGAAGTGGCTTGTGCTCCTCGGGCTGGTGGCCCTCTCAGAGTGCATAGTCATGTAAGTATGGGGACTGTAAGAGGCATCATCTTCCTTTCTGGGTTAGAAAGGAATGGAATATTTCCCTGATAGTCTTAAAGTTCAACTCTTACTTATTGATAAGTACCTTTCTATAGGTACTTATTCTTGCTTCTTTAGCCTTGGGCTTTGCAGGTAGTGCTAGTGGTAAAGGACCTGCATGCAAATGTAGGAGATGTAAGAGATGCAGGTTCAATTCCTAGGTCGGGAATATCCCCTGGAGAAGGACATGGCAACCCACTCCAATATTTTTGCCTGGAGAATCCCATGGGCAGAGGAGCCTAGCAGGCTGTGGTCCACAGGGTCATATAGAGTTGGACACGACTGAAGCGGCTTAGCATGCATGCATGCACCTTGCTAGAGAAACTGTGGGTCCCAAGGGTCGAGGTGTAGGTTTGCATGGTTCCATAACTCTTGGGACCCCATCATGTGGTGACCTGCTGAAAATGGAAGACCTTGCAATTGTTTAGTGCACAACCTGTACAAATGTATGTGTGATCCTGTGGAATAGCATTTTTCTACATTTTATTCTAGGTGTCCTCTCTGTTCTCTCTCTACTTCAGTGTGTATATGTCTATGTCTGCATCTCTGTATCTCTCTAATTTATCTCTCCATCTCCTTGGAAGTCTCTGTGAGTGCAGATCTCTCCATGTTGTTTTCTCTTCTTTTAATTTTTCAGTTTTGACTCATCTTTGCTTCTTTAGCCTCTTAATTTCCCTAATTTGTTTCCTATCTCCTGGATTCTTCCCTCAACCCTCTGTTCCATTTCTACTTGGAGAAAGATTGGGAGAGCTACTTCTATGCTGTTTTATATCTGACAAACAGTGTGACCACAGCCAAGTGATAAACTCTTTGAATTTCAGATTCCTTCCCCATAAAATTAGGATAAGGATCCCCTTCTACAACCTTCTTCCCTGATCTTCCTTGAGAACAGTACAGTGGGATGGCAATAGCAATACTAACAGCTGTCATTGTTGAGATTCATTATATATCAGATACATTATATCCATCACTTCACTTATCTCCCAATTTTCTATGTGGAGGATGGGAATCATTACATTCCACCGTTTTACCCAGGGGTAAGCTGAGAATCCAAATGGTCTTACCCAATGTTACACAACAGAACCTGTATTCAAACCTACGTCCTTGCCATGGTATTTGCATGGCATTCTGATAATAAGGTGACACTCGTAAAAACGCTTGGAAAATACACAGTGTGTTACAATGACAGTTATACCTTAACACAGACAGCTAATTGTATCTTCTCCTTTGTTTCTTTTCCTAATCCTTGGTGAAAGTTTGCCTCTAAAGAAAATGAAGACCTTGCGAGAAACCCTGAGGGAAAAAAACTTGCTGAACAATTTCCTGGAGGAACAAACTTACAGACTGTCCAAGAATGACTCCAAAATAACTATTCACCCGCTGAGGAACTATCTGGATGTGAGTTTGTTGGGAGGATGGCTCTCACAGAGCCCCCTGGTGCTCTGGCCTAGCACTGAGGTTCTTCTGGAGGTGGCAGATGGGAAGTTGGGGCTGGGGCTCCTGCAGGAGGCAGAAACACTGGGGAACAGGAACCCCATTCCAGAGGAGAAGGCGTTCTCATCCACAACTCTTGGTGTGTGGTGACTGGGCCCAGCAGTGACCAGGTGGCAGGTAAACATCCATTTCTGTGTCAAAGATGTGTCATTAGTTTGAGGAAGATTGTTCCTTCTGAACTAAGTGAGCCACTCAGTTACAGATGAAGGGTGAGCCATCTCTAGTCAAAAGATCAAGCCAACTGCAAAGCAATTGTGAATTCCCCAGGCAGAAGAATTCAACTTCCACAGATGCAAGAATAACAGCAGTAAAAAGTTACTGAATCCCTATTCTGTGTAAGGCCATAAGAATCTAACACTGTGGATGTTGTTATTAGATCAGAAAAAAGAGCACATTTTGTCTTCAAGATTGTGCAGGCAGCCTGAGGGATAGCAAAGAGTAAATATATGACAAATGAAAGGGTCACCTGTGCAGTGTTTATGGGATGTGGTCTGAGTTTAGAGGGAGTGGCTGGGATTGATCAAGGAGGACCTCCTGGAGAAGGGTGTGCTCAGACTGGGTTTGAAGAGGAGACTAGAGAGCTTCTCAAATGAAGGCACCAGGACTTCCCTGGAGGTCCAGTGCTTATGACTCTGGGCTTCGAATGCAGGAGGTACTTTTTCAACCCCTGGTCACAGAGTGAATATCCCGCATACCACGTGGTGCAAGAAAAAATATCAAATGCAGGCACCTCTGAGAATAAAGGCTGTGAGCTGCATGGTCATTGGAAAGTGATCTCAGGAGACATGTGACACCCAGACGGAGGCAGCAGTGTGGGAATCGAGGGGAGCCAGATCTGCACTAACCCACCCATCTTGGTCCCCACAGACTGCCTATGTGGGTAACATCACCATTGGAACACCCCCTCAGGAGTTCCGGGTCGTCTTTGACACAGGCTCAGCTAACTTGTGGGTGCCTTGCATCACCTGTACCAGTCCAGCCTGTTGTGAGTACAAACACCCTCCAACCCACCCATCTTTTACTAGCCCTGAACTCCCTTCTCCACCCTTGGCACCTGACTGACACTCATCTCTTGTGTCTGCAGATACACACAACACCTTCAATCCTCAAAAGTCTTCAAGCTTCCGGGACGCAGGCTCGCCTATCACCATCTTCTATGGATCTGGGATAATTCAGGGATTTCTTGGCTCTGACACCGTTCGGGTAATGTGGAAACAAAAGCTGAGTCAGGACTGACTATGGAGTGACCACTGCTTACAAAACAGATACAGGACCAGCTGGCAGGATCATCCTACCCTAACTCCCATAGATACTGGCCATCTTACCCACAGGATTCTGTCCCTGGAGAGACAGTCTCCATAGTGATATACAAACAAATGAATTAGGTAACCCAGAGAGTTGCTTGGGCTGTGGACTTGAAGCTCCTCTGACCATGAGCAGCTCAAGGTTCATTTTGCTGGGAGCAAGAAGAGAGGGGAAAGCACCAACTTTTATATTCTCAGACTGTGCCAGGCACTTTCGTGGTAATAACTTGCTTAAACCTACAACAACCCCATGCAGCAGGTGTGTTGATTAGCTAATGATACAGATGAGGAAACTGAGGTGCAGACAGCAAGGGCCTTGCTGAGGTCACAAGTGTGGTAAGCGATGGAGCTAGCCTGGCTTGTCAGGACCAAAGCTGGTGGTGGGTGTTTGGGGAAAGGATAAAACTGATCTGGGGACCCTGGGCACAGTCAAGCACTTCAGGTATCCGGGGTGGATAAGCAGAAGACCAGAGATGTAGGTGGGCCTGATAAGTGTGTTCTCAACGTATGGGGCCTTTGGGAGTCTAATAAAACCTATAGCCTCCCTCCCCCAAAGTACCTGAGTAGTTCGCCTCTCTCTCTTACTTTCTCTCTCTCCCTCATACACACTCACACACACACACACAGATACCCCCAAAAGTGTATTTCCCAGGCAGTAAATTCATAAGAACCCTGCCAGCAACATTGTATAATGGACTTCTGTCTTTGTGGGCAGATGCAGAATCCAAACTACATTACCATCAATTCACCTCATTTCTGTCATCAGTTCAGAGAGACGCCAGAGAAGGCTCTCCTGCTCTTTACTCATTTTGTCCACAAGGGGGCACCATTGGGTCCTGGCCAGACTTGTTTGCACCACCCGTACAAGAAGGCATGAGGCCAGTTTGACTCACTCAGACGGTGTTTTTCAAGGAGCAGATGTTTTAAAAGTCCACAGACCCACATAAATAGAATCCAAATCCCCTCCCAGCTCGGTCTAACCATCTGAAGTCTACCGAGGACACAGAAAGACCTCAGTTCTGCTCTGCAGTGCTAATGGCATCTCTTCCTCAGCCCAAGCCTAGACGAACTTAACAAACCTTTACCTCGGAACACTCTTCTCGCCCACAGATCGGGAACCTTGTTAGCCCTGAACAGTCGTTTGGCCTAAGCCTGGTGGAATACGGGTTTGATTCTGTACCCTTTGATGGCATCCTGGGCTTGGCTTTTCCCTCCATGGGCATCAAAGATACCATCCCCATCTTTGACAACTTGTGGTCACACGGTGCCTTTTCTGAGCCTGTCTTTGCCTTCTACTTGAACACGTAAGTCTGAGCTGAACAATCCCTCTCTCCAAATTAGTTTTAAGATGCTTTCAGTTGCATGAAAATTATGCAACAATTGATACAGAAGTATCCTAAGAGATAATCTAACCCAGGATAACTATGGCCCAGGGCCCCACCTGGGTTTACCACTGGCTTTTATAAATTAAGTTTTATTGGTACACAACCATGCTCCTGGGCGTAAGAGCCGGGGCTTGGTGTAGGGGGTGAGCGAAAAGGAAGACTAATGCAAGGTGTCAGGATACGAGTTGGAAGAAAAGGCAACAGGATTTGCTGATGAATTTGACATGGAAGGGAACAGAGGGAAGGTGGAAATCTTTCCCTTCTCACTAACATTTCACTGGGTACCCAGAACCAGCTAAACAATTTGCAGGAGCCAGTGCAAAAAGAAAGAGTGGGACCCAAAACAAAAGTGTGGGACTCCTTTTTCAACTCCTTTTGAAAGGTGGACAAGCACAACTCTCAGAAAGTGCTGTTGCTACTATCCTCCAAGGATCTCCCCCTCTCCTCTCTCTACAGAAACAAGCCGGAGGGCAGTGTGGTGATGTTTGGTGGGGTGGACCACCGCTACTACAAGGGAGAGCTCAACTGGATACCAGTGTCCCAAACTAGCCATTGGCAGATAAGCATGAACAAGTAAGCCTCTCCCTCTGAGGGTCACCCCAAGTGATGCTCTCACATCTGTACATGGACACAGGCAGATACACAAATGCACTCCCAGACACACAGTCAACAGACATGCACACCACCCACAACGACACAGACACACATGCAAAGACACAAGCAGGCACATAGAAACATACATAACCAGCCAGAGACACACAAGTACACGCACAGAGCCACATATGAATACACACATAAACAAACGCAGAAACACATAGATACACAAACCACCCATAGGTTCATAATCACCCCAGGCCACCTGACCAGGGCTCTGAACAGGGTCCATCACAGGGTCCAGAGAGGCCTGTGCAGCTGCGGGAGGACTGCACCCCTGAGTGTGAGGTGGGGAGCATGGTTATAGGACTTTACAGTGTGGTGAAAAGAGGATCAGGGAGAATTTCCTCAGCCTGAAAGAGCTGTGATAAGATAACCAACTGTCCAGGGCAACATGGGACCAAGGAAGTTCTCAGCACAGAGAAATGTCAGTTTAAAAACAGGAAAAGTCCTGAAGAAATGGGGAAAACTAGTCTCCTTAGGGAGAAGCTAGCCAGCAGAGGAGAGAGGTTGGCCACAGTCTTGGGACCCGAAAGCGACTCATAAAAAAAGACACCCCACATCCCTGGGCACACAGTGGGTCAGGGGCTATAACTGAGTGAATCGGGAAGGTGGGGTCCAGGAATGGCTTGAGAAGAGGCAATAATTGATGAGATTCTGTGTTTGACCCTCAGATAAAAGCTTACCTGTCCTTTGAGGTTCTGTGTCTAGTCAGGTATCACCTGGTCAGGGTCTCAGTGTCTGAGCCCAGTGAGGGGGTGCTGCTCAGAGACACCCTCTCCCAGGGCAGCCAGTCTCCCCCACCCCTATGAGAATCTGCTGCCGCAGGAACCTCCATCTTTACTGTGTGTTTGTCCCATTGTTGGTGAGACATCAGATATACCTCTCTGGATGGTCTTCATTATTTTCACAGCCTTCATTCACTCATTCAACAGACAAGCATTGTGCATCCACTGAGTACCAGGCACTTTAGAGATGTGATGAGAATAAAACTTGTCCTCACATCTAAGAAGGCAAATGTACAAGAAATGACACACACACACAGAGTGAATTGTCACTTTGTTACATACTAGACATGAGGGGCATCCCTTACAGCTCAGTTGGTGAAGAATCTCCCTGTAATGCAGGAGACCTGGGTTTGATTCCTGCTTTGGGAAGATCCTCTGGAGAAGGAAATGGCAACCCACTCCAATATTCTTGCCTAAAGAATCCCATGGACAGAGGAGCCTGGCAGGCTACTGTCCATGGGATCGCAAAAGCCAGACATGACTTAGCGACTAAACCACCACCACCACCAGACCTGAGGAAGGGTCTATAGAAAGTAACCAAGAGAGGAGACTGATACACACCAGGGGAAATACTTCCCTGGAACCATGACAGTTAAGCTGGAATCTGGAAGATGAGGAGAAATTAGCTAGTCAAAGGGAAGGGGGCTCTTCTAGCAAGGAAGACCAGCTTATGTCAAGGTACAAAAAACCTGGTGTATTCAAGTACTGCATTCAAGGATGTCAAGGAAGGTACTGTGATCAGAGCAAAGGAAAAGTCATGGCAAGACATGAAGCTCTGTTCAGGAGACAGCCAGGGAGAGGGAGCTGTGAGGGAGCCTTCCACATGACCCTGATGCCTGCTTTACCTACTGTCTCAGCATCAGCATGAACGGGAATGTTACTGCTTGTTCTTGTGGATGTCAGGCCCTTTTGGACACCGGGACATCATTGATCTACGGCCCAACAGAACTGGTCACCAACATCCACAAGCTCATGAACGCCAAGCCCAAGGATTCTGAGGTGAAGGGTCATGCCACAGGGTCACTCCCAGTCTCCCCACATAATAAGGATCCTCTGGGCCAACCTCTCTCCTTCTCTCTAACAGTATGTGGTTTCATGTGATGCCGTCAAGACCCTGCCTCCTGTCATCTTCAACATCAATGGCATCGACTATCCACTGCCCCCTCAAGCCTATATCATCAAGGTGAGGGGCCATCCCTGAGGGTTGGTTCTCTAAATTAGGGTTTGCAGAAAACTTTGGGCTACTGCTGGGAGGAGGGCACCCTCTGCAGACGAAGCCACACCACTGCAGATGCTGCTGAGCCCCTGTGGCTGGGCCATCACCTCCCACAAAATCAGCCACTTGAGAGTAGAGGACAGTCTGGGGCATCCATCCTCCTGAAATAAATGTGGAGACACCACTCCGTGATGGCATGGTGGGAGTCACAAGGAGAAGGGAACACTAAGGGCCTCTGCCTTCACAGATCTTCAGTTCTACTAGAGCCCTCAGATGCAGAAATACAGAAAGTCAGCTCTAGGGATCCCTAAAATAGGACATGTGACAAGGGGGGTTGGCTGGTGGCAGTCCCTGTGTGTGCTCCCACCATAATGATTAACAGTCTCCCTTTCCTTCTTGAAATTGTCCCAGTTACAATAAATTACATGGCTACATTAGACCTCGGCTGCAACTTCCCCTTGCTAAGTCCCAGTTCCCTCTCTGTGAGTCGGGCTACTCGACCCCTCTATGGGGAGGTTGGATGCTAAGGTGAATCAAGGATGTACAGTGACTGCTCAGCCCTGACACAGAGTGGAGGCTTCACTTCAGCTCCCTGTGGGAGTTCAGAGCAGGCTGTTGGGCTCAAAGAAGGCTTTAAGGAAGAGAGGGAATTGCAGTAATCCTAAAACCCCTGACTCATGGCACCATAGGGAGGCCTGCTTGGGTCTAGGCAAATCCGCCCTGGGTTCCATGCAAATGGCACCCCGCGGTGCTCTGCAAAGAGACCCTGAGGACTTACTAGGGGTGATGAGGGCTATGGACCAACTGGCGGGGATGGAGACCAGAATAACTCACCCAGCCAAGCCTGGAGTGGCCAAAGGCTGAGTGTGGGTCCAAACAGGCTTCTCAGAGGGCCTGAGCAAAGGCTTAAAGGATGTGTTGTGAGCACTGCTTTGAATGTATTTAACATGCATAACCAACAGTGAGCTACTGTATAGCACAGGCAACACTGCTCAACATAAGGTGGCAGCCTGGATGGGAGGGGTGTCTTTGGGACAAGGATACATGTATATGTATGACTGAGTCCTTTACTGTCCACCTGAAACTCAGAATATTGTTAATCAGCTATACTCCAAAAAAATTAAAAGTTAAAAAGAACCAGTTTTGGGGATGCAGGAGAAGAACAGACATTCTCTGCAGAGAAAATAATGAGCAGGGGTCAGAAGGAAAGAAACAGAGTGTGAGGAGAACTAGGAGACACTCTCTTGTTCTTTTCTAAAAATCTGTATTGCAGTATAGCTGATCTTCAGCATTGCCTTAAGTTCTGCTGCAGAGCTAAGTGATTTAGCTGTACATATACAAATATATATATTCTTTTTCATTAGTTAGTCAATAAATATTGAATACAGTACCTTGCTCTAGAAGTAGGACTTTGTTGCTTATCATTCCTCTGTATATTACTTTACATCTGATCATTCCAAACTCCCAATCCTCCCCTCCCCACACTCCTGCCATATTACAACCACATGCCTTGGCCCTTTTTGGTTTGGATGAACCCTCATATCCCCAGCTGCTGAGAAAATCACCTGATACTTACCAAAAGAGGGAAATAAAACCAAGAAGTATGCCAGGTCTGGATATTGAGGAGGGAGTAGCAGTAAGTGCACAGGCTGACTGGTTTGTGTCTCTAACTCCTCCAGATTCAAAACAGCTGCCGCAGCGTCTTTCAAGGAGGCACAGAAAATAGCTCTCTAGACACCTGGATCCTTGGTGATATCTTCCTGAGGCAGTACTTCTCGGTTTTTGATCGAAAAAATAAAAGGATTGGCCTGGCTCCGGCAGTGTAAATGCTTGGACTAGTTCAGGAATCAATCAGGCTGCTCCTAACACAGACTCACTCACACTAGGGCGCTCCTGCCCAGCGATGCTGGTGAATTGTGTTTGGTGCTCTGCAAGCCCTATTCTCAATAAAGAATAAAAAGTTTCACTCTTAATGGTGCTAAAACAAATCGGTGCTTCTTTTTGGGTCTGGGAGGTGCATAATAATCAGGGAGGATCTAGAAGCAAGTCTGAACCACAAGTGAGAGGAGCTCAACTCCAGCTGGTTTCAAGGAAAGGGGAGACTTTTCAGAAGAACACTGGAGATCCTGTACATAGGAACCAGAAAAGATAGAGAGATCTCAGTGACTGGACCCAAGAAATCAGAAGTCATCAGTTCTCTCTTTCTGACCTTCACTCTTTCCCCTCTCTCTTCTTTGATGGTCTTAGCCTAATAACCTTCTTCCTTAAGGCTTCTACACCTAGTGAGGGAGTCCAAAGCTACCTGCCCCAGGGTTTTTATATTCCCAAGGCATCTAACTCATAAGGAAAGAAGCTCAGAGACATCAGGTTCAAGGGAGTGCTCTGAATGGCCCACCTAAGATCACATGTCCAACCCTGGATCAACCATCATGGCAGGGTCATAGGGTCCTATGAGTGGCTTTACATGGTCATCTGGCCCTGACCCAGCAGCAAACATGATTGACAGTTTCCTCCAGAACTTAATAACTGGAGCTGGCAGGAGGCAGCCCTGAGGATAGTGGCTGGGGGATGGTCTAGATCAGGGAAGAGTTTATGATGATGCCAACTCCACTGCCTCCTCATTCAGAGGGATTATGAGGGGTAATGAAAATATTCTATTCATCACATCTTAGATGAACATTGGCAGTGGGGTTCTGCTCTAGGGGGTTCTGGGTGAGGCCCCTCACACTGAGATGGCTCTCCTTTGTTCCCCCACCTCAGTTACCAGCTCTCTGCCACCCATACCTGCTGTGACCTTTCCAGTCCCATTTCCCATGTGACAGCCCCTGTGGATCCCTGAGCCATCCCCCTCCTCCAGGGTCCAGCACATCCCTTCCTTGGCCTCCAGTGCTGTAGGGGGAAGGTGTCACTCATGTAACGGTGGACCAGGGTGCACAGAGTGTTCAGCCTCTCTGAACTTCCTCCAGGGCCAGAGTTACAAACCATTTGGTTGTGAGCTGCCGTGAACTGGCACCTTGAGAGTAGAAGTATCACTTCTTTCTACCTGGAGACCCTAGGTAGAGACCTAAGCTCAGGACAGTAGGGGTGAGATATGCAGGGAGACTCAGGTAATGGAAGAAAATGAAAAGAAGAGATAAAGTAGAAAACATACCCCAAGACAATGCATAGTAGGGGCCTTTACTCAGGCAAGAGAAACATCAGTGAAAGAAGTGTCCCCCTGCCTTTCTTCATTTTTTTATTCAGTACCAATACTTACAGAGGAGCTACTATGGGCTTTCCTGAGGGCTCAGTGGGTAAAGAATCTGCCTGCAATGCAGGAGACATAGGAGATGCAGGTTAGATCCCTGGGTCGGAAAGATCCACTGGAGAAGGAAATGGAAACCTGTGCCAGTATTCTTGCCTAGAAAACCCCATGGACAGAGGAACCTGGTGGCCATAGTCCAAGGGTCAGAAAGTCAGACACAACTAGGCACGCAGGCACGCATTTTGCACCAGGTGCTGTAGTTGACCCCAGGGATAGAGGCATGGGTGATAAAGGCACCAAAAAGTCGTGGAGACAGATAAAGAGACAACCTGCAATGGGGAGGCCCAGACGGAGGAAACAGCAGAGGCATGGCTGGGGGGCCAAGAGGAGTGAGGGGCTTCCTCTTCAGGGAGGCAGAGAAAGGCTGGCATAGGACGAGGTGAAACGCATTGACTTCAAGCTTTTCACCCCACCCTGAATCATACCCCTCAACCTTGCAGTTTCCATCTGTGTGCAGAACGGCCACATGTCCATGGTTACCTGTGCCTGGCCCCTTTGGGATGGCACTGGATTATGATCACCTTGAGGGGAGTGAAAGAGGACCAACAGCAGAGCTGATAAAGGGGAGAAATGTGAGAACAGAATCAGTTATTTTTCTTTAACAGTAAATATCAGCAACTGGGCTCAAAGGTGATGCAAGCGAACAGCTTGTGAAACTCATTGTCCAAGTGTTCTCCAGAGAACCATAAGGAATGATTCTCTAGATGAGAAATCAACAATAAAAGTAGGAATAACAGCTCGAGTTCATTACATATGCTATCTCACTGTCTCCCCAAGGTCCCTTGCAAGGTGTGACTCCCACCCCCTGCACTGTACAAGTGAAAGAAGTCTCCTCGGATCTTCTGGCTCTAGCACTGGTGTCAGATGTCTAGTAGGCCCTCAAGAAATATATGTTGACTTAAAAATAAATAAGTTAGTAGATGCCATGATCTTGGTTTTTTGAATGTTGAGTTTTAAGTCAGCTTTTTCACTCTCCTGTTTCACTTTCATCAAGAGGCTCTTTAGTTCCTCTTCACTTTCTGCCATAAAGGTGATGTCATTTGCATATCTGAGGTTATTGATATTTCTCCTGGCAATCTTGATTCCAGCTTGTGCTTCATCAAGCCTGGCATTTTTCATGATGTACTCTGCATATAAGTTAAATAAGCAGGGTGACATCATACAGCCTTGATGTACTCCTTTCCCAATTTTGAACCAGTCAGTTGTTTGATGTAAGTTTTTTCTTCTTGACCTGCATAGAGGTTTCTCAGGAGTCAGATAAGGTGGTCTGCTATTCCCAAGTCAGATAAGGTGGTCTGTTATTCCCATCTCTTGAAGAATTTTCCACAGTTTATGATAATCCACACAGTCAAAGAATTTAGCGTAGTCAATGTAGCAGATGTCTTTCAGGAATTCCCTTGCTTTTTTCCTATTTGTAGTTGAGTTTGACAGTCCCAGGATAGATCCTCATTGAGCAGGAGCCATCAATACCTTGTTCCTCACCCCCGCCCCCCACTGACCTCAAATCTGAATGACTGTCCTGAGCCATCACCAGTATCCCTTCCCACCAGGACATTTTGCAGGCTCCTGCTTGGGGTGGTGACCAAGGGCGCCACTCTGACCTCCATCCACTGAGGGTAGTTTAATTGCCTCTGGGCCTCACTATCTTCCACTAAATGGAGCTCCCTGTGTTTGAGGTATGTGAGCTGGATTTCATCTAGACAGAAAGAAGTGGAAAGATGTTGAGGGTAAGAATGCAAGCAGCAGGTGCCAGTGCCCAGAGACTCTGCATCCCCGCCCCATGGTGTGGGCCTTAGCAAGGCCCAGGATCAGAACCAGGAAACTGTCTCCTTGGTTCTGGCTGGTGCTTCTCCAGTTTTGTCAGCCCCCACACAGGGCTCTGTGACCAAAAAGTGGGCTTCAGGACACCTGGGAAATGTTGGTCACCCCACCCCCTCCCCCCTCACCCCTTCCTCCCATAGACTCTGCCCTCCCCGCACATGTCTCTCATGGAGCATCAGTTGTTGATGTCAGGTGACAAACCACAGCTCATCCCATGGTTGCTACAACTTTGAACTGGTTACTGAAATTTAAAAATGGGGAGATGTCACACTGATGTGGGTTTCTAGCCTCCCTTGGAGACCAGGCAGGTCTGGTCACACTGGGCCTGCCCTCCTACCTGTAGGAGGTGCCTGAGTTGGGATGGAGCTTTCAGAGGACAGGGTCTCTGACACGTCTGCTTGGCCTGTGTTGGCATCTGGGTTTGAGAGTTCTGTGAGTGTGAAAGATCAGAGAAGACATCAAAAAAGTGGAAGGAAGGAAAGAATGAGTGAAAGAGAAAAGAAAGAAGGAAAGAAAAGAAGAAGTTTCTTCTAATCCAATTCTGAGAATATAAAGAAATATTATGCTGTTAAAAAAAAGGGCAGGAAATTAATGTGATGCAGTATTATTAACTAAAGTTTGGATTTTGTTCAAATCTCAGAAAATTTTATGCTAGCGTCCATTATTTGTTCTCATCCCTTATTCAAGATTCCACATTGTATTTAATTGCATTGAGCAGCTTCAGGTGCATGCAACAAGTTCTGCTAAATTCTCTTTTCATTTTTATTCTATTACAGATATTTTCTAATTTTCCTTGTTATGGCTCTCATTTAAAATTGGATGTTTAATTTCCAAATACAAGGGATTTTTAAAGTATTTTTTATATTAATTTCTCATTTAAATGTTTTCTTCTCTGCAATCACCCTCTGGGTTTTTTCAATCTTCTAACTTCATTGAGGCTTTCAGTGGCTAAGTCAAAGATCTCTCTTGGTAAATGTCACAGTGCACTTGAGAATATGTGGGTTATTCTCAAATATTTTTTGATATTGATCTTTAACATAATTCCACAGTAATAAGAGAATAGACTATATGTTTTCAGTACCTTTAGACCATTAAATTTCTGCAGCTGGTCTTATGTCTCTGGATATGTTCCAGTGTCTGCTAGTTAATACTCTATGGGAACTTGAATAGAATTTGTGTCCTACCATTTTGTGAAAATTGTATA
Source organism: Bubalus kerabau (assembly GCF_029407905.1). Lineage (NCBI taxonomy): Eukaryota > Metazoa > Chordata > Mammalia > Artiodactyla > Bovidae > Bubalus > Bubalus kerabau. Next base: position 14,324,526 of record NC_073628.1, read on the forward strand.
AATCTTAATTATGTCAAATTGGTTCATGATGCTTTTCAGGCCTACTATATTCTTCTACTTCTTTGTATATTCATGCAATAAATTTCTGAGAGTTTGATATTGAAACTTCAACTAAAAATCTTAATCTAGCTACTTCAGTTCAGTTCAGTCACTCAGCTGTATCTAAATCTTTGCAACCCCGTAGACTGCAGCACACCAGTCCTCTCTGTCCATCACAAACTCCTGGAGTTTACTCAAACTCATTTCCATTGAGTCAGTGGTTAGTGATGCCATCCAACCATCTCATTCTCTTTCATCCCATTCTCCTACCCTCAATCTTTCCCAGCCTCAGGGTCTTTTCAAATGAGTCAGTTCTTTGCATCAGGTGGCCGAAGTGTTGGAGCTTCAGCTTCAACATCAGTCCTTCCAATGAATATTCAGGACTGATTTCCTTTAGGATTGACTGGTTGGATCTCCATGCAGTCCAATGGACTCTCAAGAGTCTTCTCCAACACCACAGCTCAAAAGAATCAATTCTTTGGTGCTCAGCTTTCTTTATAGCCTAACTCTCACATTCATACATGACCACTGGAAAAACCAAAGCCTTGACTAAATGAATCTTTGTTGGCAAAGTAATGTCTCTGCTTTTTAATATGCTGTGTATGTTGGTCATAATTTGTCTTCTAAGGAGCAAGCGTCTTTTAATTTCATGGCTGCATTCACCATCTGCAGTGATTTTGGAGCCCAAAAAATAAAGTCTGCCACTGTTTTCCCATCTATTTGCCATGAAGTAATGGGACTGGATGCCATGATCTTAGTTTTCTGAATGTTGAGCTTTAAACCAACTGTTTCACTCTCCTCTTTCACTTTCATCAAGAGGCTCTTTAGTTCCTCTTCACTTTCTGCCATAAGGGTGGCGTCATCTGCATATCTGAGATTATTGAGATTTCTCCCGGCAATCTTGATTCCAGCTTGTGCTTCTTCCAGCCCAGCATTTCTCATGATGTACTCTGCGTGTAAATTAAATAAGCAGGGTGACAATATACAGCCTTTCCGTACTCCTTTTCCTATTTGGAACCAGTCTGTTGTTCCATATCCAGTTCTAACTGTTGCTTCCTGACCTGCATACAGGTTTCTCAAGAGGTAGGTCAGGTGGTCTGCTATTCCCATCTCTTTCAGAATTTTCCACAGTTTGTGGTGATTCCACAGTCAAAGGCTTTGGCATAATCAATAAAGTAGAAATATATGTTTTTCTGGAACTCTCTTGCTTTTTTGATGATTCAATGGATGTTAGCAATTTGATCTCTGGTTCCTCTGCCTTTTCTAAAACCAGCTTGAACATCTGAAAGTTCATGGTTCACATATTGTTGAAGCCTGGCTTGGAGAATTTTGAGCATTACTCTGCTAGTGTGTGAGATGAATGCATTTGTGCAGGAGTTTGAGCATTCTTTGGCATTGTCTGTCTTTGGGATTGGAATGAAAACTGACCTTTTCCAGTCCTATGGCCACTGCTGAGTTTTCCAAACTTGCTGGCATATTGAGTGCAACACTTTCACAGCATCATCTTTTAGAGTTTGAAATAGCTCAACTGAAATTCCATCACCTCCTCTAGCTTTGTTCATAGTGATGCTTCCTAAGGCCCACTTGACTTTGCATTCCAGGATGTCTCTGGGTGAGTGATCATACCATCTTGATTATCTGGGTGGTGAAGATCTTTTTTGTATATTTCTTCTGTGTATTCTTGCCACCTCTTTTTAATATCTTCTGTTTCTGTTAGGTCCATATCATTTCTGTCCTTTATCGAGCCCATCTTTGCATGAAATGTTCCCTTGGTATCTCTAATTTTCCTGAAGAGATCTCTAATCTTTCCCATTCTATTGTTGTCCTCTATTTCTTTGCATTGATCACTCAGGGAGGCTTTCTTATCTCTCCTTGCTGTTCTTTGGAACTCTGCATTCAAATGGGTATATATTTCTTTTTCTTCTTTGCTTTTGCTTCTCTTCTTTTCACAGCTATTTGTAAGGCCTATCTACTTAAAAGAAAAAATTGTGGTGTATAATGGAATGGTCTGTTTTTGCTCTGCATTTTTCAAATCTCTTATGAATGTGTTATCATATTTTCATAACTTAAAAGTTGCATTGAATAGATAAATAAATCTCCATTAAGTCCAGTTCATGATATTTTCCATTAAAAGGATAAACAATGAGTTCTATTCTCTATTTTCCTCCCTTTATCAGCTCTTCAATCAGTCCCCTTTCACTCCCCTCAAGCCAATTATAGTCCAGTGCCATCCCAATGGAGACAGGCACATGAAAGGGTGGACACATGGCTGAACTGCACACAGATGGTAACTGCAGGGTTTAAGGGTGTGTTTCAGGATGGGATGGCAAGATTGACATCCATGACTCCCTTACTACTATTATCCAGCCTTTTCCTGTCTCTCTGCAGAGGAAAACCCTCACTCCTCTGGCCTCCTACCCACACATCTGTTGTTTTCTCCATCTGCCCTCCCCTTATAGAACTGTTTATTTGTCTCCATGACTTGGTGCTGGATTTCTAACCCAGCTCTCTATCCCTGGGGTCCACTACAGCATCTGGTCATAGCATGTACTTAGTAAATTTGTACTGAAGGAAATGATGAGGAAGGGATGGAGACATTCCTTTCACTGATGCTTCTCTTGCCCATACTAAACATTGTGTTTTCCACCTTATTTCTTCCTTCCATTTTCTTCTCTCATCTGGGTCTCTCTCCAGCTCTGACCCCTGCTGTCCCCAGCCTGGATCTCTGCCTAAAGTCTCCAGATGGAAAGAACTGATGCTTCACTCCCAAAGTGCCAAACCATGCAGCTCCAACCAAAGGATTTGTGGCTCTGCCCCTAGAGGAAGCTCAGAAAGAATGAAGGTTTTGTATACCCTAGGTCCCCCATTACATGCTTAACATCCTCTCCAACAGTACTAGAGGTCAAGGGAAGAGGCAATGCTGAGCCCTGGAGGAGGCGGGTGGCTCTCAGGAATCCAAATGGGCCTGTCACCTGGGAAGTGGGACTGGAAAGGACACAGCAGTGGGGGTGCCAGTGAGTTGGTGACTAGGGTGGGGGGGACAGAAGGGAAATATGTCATCCTGAGGAGCCTCACCCAGATCCCCCCTGGAGAAGAAGGCCACTGCCAAAGGTCTTCTGAGAAGGGAAGAATAGAATCTATTTTTGTCACCCCTTACCATCCTTCTGTGCCCACAGGACTGGAAGAGGTCAGTTTTCATCCCAATTCCAAAGAACGGCAGTGCTAGAGAATGTTCAAACTACCTGATAATTGCACTTCTCATGCTAGTAAAGTTATGCTCAAAATCCTTCAAGCTAGGCTTCAGCAGTACTTGGATTGAGAACTTCCAGATGAACAAACTGGGTTTAGAAAAGTCAGAGGAACCAGAGATCAAATTGCCAACTTCCGTTGGATCATAGATAAAGCAAGGGAATTCCAGGAAAACATCTAGTTCTGTTACACTGACCACATGAAAGCCTTTGACTGTGTGGATCATAACAAACTGTGGAAAATTCTTAAAAGAGATAGAAATACCAGATCATCATACCTGTCTCCTGAGAAACCTTTAAGCAGGTCAAGAAGCAACAGTTAGAACCTTACACGAACAACTGACTGGTTTAAAACTGGGAAAGGCATATGACAAGGCTTTATATTGTCTCCTTGCTTATTTAACTTATATGCAGAGCACATTATGTGAAATGCCAGGCTGGATGAGTTACAAGCTGGAATCAAGGTTGCTGGGAGAAATATCAACAACCTTAGATATGCAGATGATACCACTCTAATGGCAGAAAGCAAAGAGGAACCAAAGAGCTCTTGATGAGGAGGAAGGAAGAACATGAAAAAGCTGGTTTAAAACTCAACATTAAAAAAACTAAGATCATTGCTTCTCAGCCTTTTGGTTAAGATCAAGTGAAAAAAACTAAGATCAACGCATCCAGTTCCATCACTTCATGGCAAACAGAAGGGGAAAAAGTAGAAGCAGTATCAGACTTTATTTTCTTGGGCTCCAAAATCACTGTGACAGTGAGTACAGCCATGAAATTGAAAGACACTTGCTCCTTGGAAGGGAGGCTATGAGAAACCTAGACAGCATATTAAAAGGTAAAGACATCACTTTGCCAACAAAAGTCCATATAGTCAAAGCTGTGGTCTTTCCAGTAGTCATGTATAGACCTGAGAGTTGGATCATAAAGAAGGCTGAGTGCTGAAGAATTGATGCTTTTGAATTGCGGTACTGGAAAGACTCTTGAGAGTTCTTTGGATAGCAAGGAAATCAAGCCAGTCAATTCTAAGAGAAATCAGCAATGAATATTCATTGGAAGAATGGATACTGAATCTTAAGCTCCCATACTTTGGCCACCTGATGTGAGGAGCCAACTCGTTGGAAAAGACCCTGACACTGGGAAAGATTGAAAGCCAAAGGAGAAGAGGGCAGCAGAAGATGAGATGGTAGGAGGGCATCATCGATTCAATGGACATTAACTTGGGCAAACTTGAGGAGACAAAGAGGGACAGGGAAGGCCTGGCATGCTATAGTCCATGAGGTCGCAAAGAGTCAGACACTACTTAGCAACTGAACAATAATAACAGACATTCTTCTAAATGAGGAGGGGATGGAGCTGTTGGGGCAGTCATAAACACTTTCATGGTCTAGAACATCCCCCTGACACTTCTTTGATGGTGCCTCACCATGACTCCAGTCACCTGGTTCTGGAGGAAGCTGTCAATCATGTTTGCTGGGGAGCAGGGTCACTTGCTTAAGTAAAGCTAATCATAGTACCACCTGCCCCCATTAGGATGGTTGGTCCAGGGCTAAACTTATGATCTGAGGTAGACCAGTCCTTTATATCTCTTACTGGTAAAGTGATGTTTTCTGAGCTTCTTTCCTTCTGAGCTATATACTTGAGGGATATAAAACCTTGAGACAGGCAACTTCAGAGTCCTTCACTAAATGTAGAAGCCTGAGGGAAGAAGGCTTTCAGGCTTTAAGAGTCAAAGATGCATAAAGGGAAGGAGCAGGGGAGACAAAGAGTGAGACAATGGCTTCTGATTTCTCATAAGAGAAATCAGTGCAGTCACAGAGATCTTTGGCTCTGCTCTGGTTCGTGTGTCCAGATCCCCAGTATCTTTCCAATAAGTCTCCCCTTTTCTTCAAGCCAGCTGGAGTTCTCTCACTTGTGCTTCAGACTTGATTCTAGATCCTTCCCAAATGTGATGCACCTCCCTGACCCAAAGAGAGGCACCTATTCATATGAGCACCATTGAGATGAAATCCTTTATTTCTACAGAGAATAGGGCTTTGCAGGGCAACAAACACAGTTCACCAGCATCCCTGGCCCCACCCAGGGTGCCCTCACATGAGTATGTGTTTGGAGTGGGCCTGATTGATTCCTGAAGAGGCCAGAATTTACACTGCAGGAGCCAGGCCAATCCTGTTGTTTCCTCGATCGAAAACCGAGAAATACAGCCTCAGGAAGACCTCACCCAGGATCCAGGTCTCCGACTCGTTCACACGCTGTGGGCGCACGAGAAAGTTGCTGAAGCAGTAGCCCGACAAACTCTGGGGAAACAAAAATACATAGTAGTCAGCCTGAGCCCTTACCTGCCTCCCTCATCAATATCTTGACAAGTTTCCTGGTTTTACTTCCTTCCTTTGGTAAGAATCAAGTGACTCTCTCAGCAGTGGTGGAAGTAGGGGCTCTTCCAACAACTAGAAGGGCCAAGACATGAGGTTGCCATTAGGGAGGAAAAGGGGCAGACAGGCAGGGATTATAAGATGCAAACATGTAGAGAGGATGGATAAACAACAAAGTCATACTGTATAATACAGGGAACCATATTCAACATCCCATGATTAATAGTAGTGGAAAATAACATGAAAAAAATATATATATACACATTTATAATTGAGTCTCTTTGCTTTATGGCAGGAAAAAACAGATCATTGTAAATCAACTTACTTCAATAAAATTTTTAAAAAGAGAACAAGAATGGCCCGTAATTCCCTGCTGTTCTTTGCTCCCTCTTTTCTCTACAGAAAATGCTGTTTCTTCTCCTTCCCCACAACCCTTTTCCTTAAAACTGTGCTCAAGCCCTCTACAAAGCCTTCCTTGACCCACACTCACCCTCCCTGGTCACTCCAGGCTGGGTTAGTGATTTTCCCTGGTGCCCCCAAGTCTGTAGCCCTCATCACCCTTAATCTGCCCCCAGAACCCCTTTGCCCAGCCCCCAGGGGTGCCATTTGCATGGAATCCAGTTTAGATTTGCATTGACCAAGAAGCGTTCCTCAGGTCTCCGTGAGTCTGGGGTTTTAGAATTAATGAAATTCCCTGTCTTCCTCAAAAGCTTCTTTGAGCACATTAGCCTGCTCTGAACTCCCATAGAGAACTGACATTAAACCTCAAACGTGTGCAAGAGTTGTGCAGTCTCTGTGCACCCTTTACTCATATTAGCACCCACCTGAGGAGTCAGGTATCCCAACTCACAGATGGGGCACTGGAGCTTAGCATGGGGAAGTTGCAGCCAAGGACTAGGGTAACCACATAATTTATGATCCCAACCTGGACACTTTCAAGAAGGGAAGGGAGACTGTTAATCACTAGAGTGGGAGAGAACACTGGGTCTGTCCCCAGCCAACCCTCCTTGTCACTTGGCTATTTCACAGATTGCTAGAGCTGACTTTCCATGTTCGTGCATCTGAGGGCTCTGTTTGAATTAAAGCTGTTTAAGGCAAAGGCCCTTAGTGTTCCCCTCTCCTTGTGACTCCCACCACGCCAGCATGGGGTAGTGACTCCACACTTATTTCAGGAGGATGGATGTCCCAGACTGTCCTTTACTCTCAAGTGGTTGATTTTGTGGGAGGCACTGGCCCAGCCCCGTGGGCTCAGCCACATCTGCAATGATGTGGCTGAGCCTGCAGAGGGCGCCCTCCTCCCAGCAGCAGTTTAAGGGTTCCTGCAAGTCCCAGATTTGAAAACCAGCCCCCAGGGTTATCCCCTCACTTGGATGTAAGCTTGGGCGGGTACTGGATAGTCTATCCCATTGATAGTGAAGACAGCAGGAGGCAGTGTCCTGATGGCTTGGCAGGAAACCACGTGCTGAAACAGAAAGAGGGAGAGAGGTTGGCTCTGCTGATCTTTGTGTGGAGAGCCTGGGAGTGACCCCGTGGAGTGACCCTTCACCTCACGACCGATGGGCCTGGCATGGATGAGTTTCTGGATTTTGCTGACCGGTCCTCTTGGGCCACGCAGAAAGGCGGTCCCCGTATCCAAGAGGGCCTGGCAGCCACGTTTACAAGCAACCACTGTCCCGTTGATGGAGATGCTTAGAGAAAATGGGATAAAACAGGCACCAACATCACTCTGAAATCTCCCCCATGACTGCCCCCTGAACATGACTGCTTGACTGTCTCCTGAACAGCCTTTCAACCCTTGCCCTGACTCTGTTTTCCTTTGCTATGGCCATTTCATCCTCTTCGACTTCCCTTCAGTTATTGAATGCACCAGCTCTTTCATATCTGAGGGCCTTGGCATGTGCTGATCACCCTCCTAGAAGACCATCTATCTCCTTGGTCTAGATGATTTCTTCTGATCTTTTAGTTTCCAGGTTAAACGTCACTTTATCAATGAAGTCTTCCCCCTAACCCAGATCAGGCTTCTGTCTTGCTCAGTCTCGGTAGACTCTTCCCCAAGTTTAGCAGGTGCCGAGGTGGTAATTCACTGTGTGTGAGTCATTTTGGGTGCGTCTGCCTCACTAGATGTGAGGGCAAGTTGTGTCCTCGGTGCCTCCCCCAAGTGCCCAGCACACAAGGGATGCAAGTGTATGCTTGTGAATGAATGAATGAATCCATGAAAAAATGAATGAGGAACATCCAGATACCTATATCTGGTGTCTGACCAATAATAAGAGTGAATATGGAGGTTCCCTGAGGCAACAGGTGCTCAGAGTGTTAGTGGGAGGGAGACCCAGGCTGCCCTGGGAAAGGTTGTCTTCCTGCACCCCCCGTTCATCTGGCTCAGACACTGAGGCCCTCAGCCAGGCAATGCCTGAGCTAGCCCAGAGGGCCACTGAAACATAGCAAAGCATTTATCTGAGGGTATCACACAGATTCCCATCAATTATTGCCCCTTGTTTTCAGGCCACTCCTGAATCCCAGCTTCCTGATTGCTTCTGTCATAGCCCCTGCCCCACTGTGTGCCTTGGAAGAAAAACAGGTAGCTATGGCTAGGAAGGTATCTCTCTGTTTGATTAGCTTTCAAATCTCAAGATTGCAGCCAACCTCTCTCCACTGCTGGGTAGCTTCTCCTTAAGAAGACCAATTTTACCGGTTTATTAAGGCCTTGCCCTGTTTTTAAACAGGCAGTACTTTGTACTGAGAACTTTCTCAGTCCCAGGTAGCCCTGGACAGTTGGTCATCTTATCACAACCATGTTCAGGCTGGTGAAATTCTCCCTGACCCTCTTTTCACTACACTTTAGGTCCTCAAACATGTTCCTCACCTCACAGTGTGGTGAGTGCAGCCCTCCCCCAGCTGCACAGGCCTCTCTGGACCCCATTCTCCTGATTAGAGCCCTGATCAGGCGGCCTGGGGTGATTATCAATCCATGGGTGGTGTGTCTATCTGTGTGCTTCTATGTCTGCATGTGTCTCTTTGTGTCTTGGGTGTGTGTGTGTCTATGTCTGCATATCACTGTTTCTCTATGTGTCCGTGTTTGTGTCAGTATTTGTGTGCCTTTGTGTGTTTATAAGTCTGATGCTGTGTGTGTTTCTATGTGGGTCTTTTTGGATGGAGTCTGTGTCTGTGTGTGTGACTGTGTAGCTGGGGTGCATTCGTGTGTGTCTGCATGTGTCCACGTGCACATGTGGGAGGCTCACTTGGGGTGGCTCTCAGAGGGAGAGGCTTACCTGTCTATGTTTATATGCCAGTTGCCCACTTGGGACACTGGTACCCAGTTGAGTTCTCCCTTATAGTAGGCACGGTTCACCCCTCCAAACATCACCACGCTGCCGTTCTCCTTCTGACTGTGGAGAGAAGGAAGAGAGGATCTTGTTGGAGGAGAGTAACGCCACACGCTATCTGAGGGTTGTGCTTATCCACCCATCAGAGGCACTACTACAGAATCCATTTTACAGATGCAGAAATCGAGGCTCAGAGGGATTAAGTAGTGGACCCAGGTTGGTCACAGCTAATGAGTATCACAGAAGAAGTTCAAAGGTAGGCAGCCAGGCTGGGTTTTGACCACCCAACTTTCTAAGGAGGACCTGGTCCTGTATGGCTACTTAAATGCTCAGAAATACCCTCAGAGGATACCGTACTGGAGGAGCCTGGCTTCCTCCTTGTCTAGCCTGTCATTTTTCAAAAACAGCCGAGGCTCAAGGACAATGAGGGTGAGGGTTCAGTCTCACCCAGGGTTGGCTTCACGAGCCTGTGACCTGTGCTGTTCATGGGGCTCTCCCTGTCTTGAAATCCAAATACTTGTTAAACAAAGGGCCCCACATTTTTATTTTGCACTGGCTCCCACAGACTGTGTAGCTGGTCCTGGGCTCCTGGGGAAGTGTTAGTGCAGAAGGAAACATTCATGCCACCCCTCTCCTTCTTTCCATATCAAGTGTGTTTGTGTGTGTGTGTGTTAGTCACTCAGTCGTGTCTGACTCTTTGCAACCCCGTGGACAATAGCCCACCAGGCTCCTCTGTCCTTGGAATTCTCCAAGCAAAAATCCTGGAGTAGATAGCCATTCCCTTCCCCAGGGAAGCTTCCTGATCTAGGGATCAAACCTGAGTCCCCTGCATTGTAGACACATTCTTTAATATCTGAGTCACCAGGGAAGCCCTTCCATATCAAATCCATCAGCAAATCCTATTGCTTTTTCCTCCAACCTGTTTCCTGACACCTTCCATTGTTCTCCCTCTTCCCCCACCTGCTGGACCAAGTCCCTGCCCCTGAGCCCATGATCATGGTTTTGATCAATAAAACTTTATTTACAAATACCAGTGGTGGGGCCAGGCAAGGCCCTGGGGCCATAGTTACCCTGGGCTAGACTATCTCTCAGAAAACTTCCAGATCATGTGGTCTGTAATTTTTCATGCAACTGGGAGCATCTTACCACTGAATTAGAGAGGTCTGGCCCACCTCAGACTTACCTGCTCAAGTAGAAGGCAAAGACAGGCTCAGAAATGACTCCTTGTTTCCACAGGTTGTCGAAGATTGGGGTGGCCCCTGTGACAGTGCGGCGTGGGTAACCTAGTCCCAGGATGCCATCAAAGGGTACATCTTCAAACCCAAACTCCTTCAGGCTTAGGCCAAATGGCTGGGCCACACTAACAAGGTTCCCGATCTGTAGAGAGGAGAGTGTTCCCACATAAAGGATTGGGAAATGGAGCCGGGACTGGGCTGGGGTGTAGATGTCATTAGCACTGCAGAGAAGAACTGAAGCCTGACTGTACTCTGGACTGATCTCAGATGGTTAGACCAAGCTGGGACAGGAATTCGTGTTCCATTTTTGTGGGGCTGTGGTTTTTAACAACACCTGCTCCTCCTGCAAACACCATCTGAGTGAGTCAAATTGGCCGTCATGCCTTCTGTACAGGTGGGGCAACCAAGAGTCAGGACAGGACCCAATGGTGCCCCCTGAGGACAAAATGAGTAGAGAGCAGAATAGCCTTCTCTTCAGCATCACTATGATGTGATGACAGAAATGAACTGAATTCAAGGCAATGCTTATGAATTCTATATCTGCCCAAAGAGACAGAAGCTCCATGGTATAATATCACTTGCAAGGACCTCCAGAAAATTCTGCCTGGGAAACATGCATTTGGGGATGTGTTTGTGTGTGCATGTGTTTGTTCAGGAAAGACAGAGGAAAAAAGAGAGAGAGGAAAGAGACAGGGTGGGGTGGGTGCAGAAATATTCAAGCACTTTGGGGAAGTCAGGCCATAGTTTTTATTATACTGTCAAAATTCCCCTTGAGTGAGAATCCATTTATCAGTCCCCTCCCACGTGTTTGGCCCCCTGCTTTCCCTGTCTGGATACCTGAAGCTCTGTGCTGACCCAGGGACCCTGGATCAGTTTTATCCTCTTCCCAAATTCCCACACCTGCTTGAGTCCTGATTGGCCAGCCACCACTTAATAGATGTGTGACCCTGGCAAGGCCCTTGCTCTCTGCACCTCAGTTCCTTCACCTGTGTCATGAAGCTAATCATAGTACCTGCTGTGTGTGATTGCTGCAGGGTCACATGAGTTATTACCTTGAAAGTGCCAGCATAGTCTGAGAATATAAATGTGGAGTTTTCTCCCCCCTCTCCCTGCTCCCAGTGAAATGAATCTTGAGCTGCTCACGGGCAAAGGAGCTGTAAGTCCACACCCCAAGCCACTGTCTGGATTAGCTATTCTGAGAGTTTGTGTGTCAGCTGAGGCGCTATCTATCCAGGGACAGGGTCCTGAGGGGCAGACATCCAGTCACTAGGGGACTGCCAGCTGGTCCGGCATCTGTTTTGTAAGCAGTGGTTGCTCCCTGGGCAGTCCCAGCTTAGCTTCTGTTTCCACATTACCCGAACAGTGTCATAGACAAGATATCCCTTTATCGACGTAGAGCTGTAGTTGGTATTGAAGATCTTGTTCGTGGCCTTGAAGGTGGAGGAGTTACAAGGGACGAAGCTATTGTGTTTATCTGCAGACACAAGAGATGAGTGTCCCCCAGGTGCCAAGGATGGAGAAGGGAGTTGGAGGAGAAACACAAGATGGGAGAGGTGGGGAGGGGAGCAGGTACTCACAGCAGCTGGAACTCTGGCAGTATATGGAGGGTACCCACAAGCTAGATGAGCCGGTGTCAAAGAGGACCTGGAACTTCTGAGGGGGTGTTCCAATGTGGATGTTGCCGATGTAGGAAAACTACAGAGGCCAAGGTGGGGTGATTAGGGAACACTTGGCTGCACTGGCCACCCTTGATTCGCAGACTGCTGCCACCCTTGAGGTGTCCTGTGTCCCCTGAAATCACTCTCCAACCACGTCACACAGCCTCTGCTCAGATCACTGCCTGATGTGATTTCTTTTCTTTCTGTTAGGGCTGCATGGCATACTGAATCTTACTGTCTTGACTAAGGATGGAACCTGCCCCTCCTTCAACGGAAGCACAGATACTTAACCACTGGACCAAGAGGGAAGTCATGGCGCCTTCATTTGAGAAGCTCTCCAGTCTCCTCTTCCAAACTGAGCCCCTTCCCTTACAGATGGCCCTCCTCGATCACACCAGGCCACTTCTTCTAAACTCGGACCATGACCTCTCAACAACAGGCAGGTGGCCATTTTATTTGACAGCTATTTACTCCCTGCCTGTCTCTCAGGATGGCCTGTGCATTCATGAAAAAGAGGTCAGACTTTTCTTCAAATCAATAGCAACACTATAGTGTTAGATTCATATGGGCTCACATGCCATAGGGGCTTATTAACTTTTTTACTGGTATCCATGCATCTGTGGATGCTGAAATACGTCTGTCCGGGATTTCACAACTGATTTGCAGTTGCCTTTATCTTTTGATTGGCATGGCTCACCCTTCATCTGTAACTGAGTGGCTCACTTAGTTCAGAAAGAACAATCTCCCTCAAACTAATGATACACCTTTGGCACAGAAATGGATGTTTATCTGCCCCCTAGTCATTGCTGGGCCCAGTCACCACAGACCAAGAGGTGAGGATGAGACTGCCTTCTCCTCTGGGAATGGGTCCCTGTCCCCTCGTGTTTCTGCCTCCTGCAGGAGCTCTAGCCCCAACATCCCCACTGGCATCTCCACTTAAACCCCAGTGCAAAGCCAGAGCACCAGGGGGCGCTGTGGAGCACCATCCTCCCAACACACTCACATCCTTATAGCTCCTCAAGGGATGATGATAAATTATGTTTTGATCATTAGCAGCTTTCTGGGACAGGTTGTAAGGGTGTTCCTCAGAGAAATTTGTCAGCAAATTTCTTTCCCTTAGGGTTTCTCGCGTGGTCTTCATTTGCGTAATAGGGATTCTTTCACCGGCCATGAGGAAAAGAAAACAAAGGAGTAGCAATCAGCTGTCTGTGTTATAAAGACTGTCATACCTGACGTTGGAACGGCACTATGTATCTTCCAAGCATTTTTATGAGTGTCACCTTATTATCAGGATGCCATGCAATGACCATGGCAAAGACCTAGGTCTGAACATAGGTTCTTTGTGTAATCTTGGGTAAGGCATATGACCACTGAAGTCTCAATTTCCCCGTTGGTAAAAAGGTGGAAGAAAAAAAATCCCCACCAACACCATCCCCTACATAGAATAGCTTGGATATTAAAAGAGATGATGGATATAATGCACCTGATATACAGGAAGCCTCAGCAATGGCAGCCATTATCATTGCTGTGGTCATCCCACTGTATCCTTCTCAAGGAAGCTCAGGGAGGGAGGTAGAAGGGATTCATCATCCTCTTTAAACAGGGGAGGAATTTGAAATGCAGGGAGTTGGAGACTTGGCTGAGGTCACACTGCTTGTTAGAGCTAAAAGAGCACAGAAATAGTACTACTGATCTTTCTTCTGGGCTCAAGCAGAAGAGAGGAGGCCAGGAGATGGGGAATAAATTAAGGAGTTTAAGAGAACCCAAGAAGAATGTTTTTAAAAAGGAAAAAATCTAAGAGAGTTTTGCATGCACGGAGACATCCAAAGAGACAGATTAAATAGGGAGATAGAGTTGAAGACAGACACATTCACACAGAAATGAAGAGAGACCAGAGAGGAGACCTAGAACCACATACAGGAGAAACGTTGTTTCTGCAGACCACACCTACCGTTGCACAGGTTGTGCACTGAACAACTTCAAGGAATACAATTTTACATAGGACATGATGTGGCTGGACCCCAAGAGTTGTGTGATCCTACAGGTTTGCCTGGAGAGCCTAGAGCCTCACAGAGTCTGTGGCAAAGTACTTATCAACAAGTGAGAGTTGACTTTAGACTGTCAGGAAGTGATTACGTTCCCTTCTAACCCTGACAGGTGGAAGAATAAGAGGATGAGAATAAAAAAAAAAAAAGAAAAGGGACGACGTCACTTATAGTCCCCTCACTTACATGACCATGCACTCTGAGAGAGCTACCAGCCCGAAGAGTCCAAGCCACTTCATGATTTTGTCCTCCATTGAAGTGCTCAAGACAGATTGAGTTCTGAGCATGCACTGGCGGTGAAGATTACCTAGCTATATATGCTCTAACCTGCTCTAATGTTCTCCTTTAAGCCACCATGAGTCTGATGAGAAATATGAACCTCTAGATAAAATCTTTGCCTCCATTGGTGACTGTGAGGAGTGGACTTGGAAAACTCTCATAATACAGAAAATTCCACTGTAATCTCTTCCTTCGTTCTTGGGTGAAAAACCAAACTGAACTGCACAATCTAAGAGTGGGGAGACTCGTCCCAACTTGTAGGTAAAACACTGCTAATAAAGTGATAAAGGTAAATGTTAAGGGCCATGTTAGACATTTGTGATCTCGTGGGGTCTTCCTAGCCACTTCATGAGATGTGCATTGCTGTCCTCAGTTGGAGAGGAGACTGCTAGGAGGAAAAGAGGTCAAATGGCAGAGTCGGACATGACTGAAATGACTTGCACAACACAACACGGTGTAGTGACATATGAGTGGCTTTAGGTAGTGCGACAGATGACACAGACCAGAGACACCATTGACACCGAACTGCATCGAAGTTCTATAGTTCAGTTCAGTCACTCATTCGTGTCTGACTCTTTGCGGCCCTATGAATTGCAGCACGCCAGTCCTCCCTGTCCATCACCAACTCCCAACTCCCAGAGTTCACTCAAACCCATGTCCATCAAGTCGGTGATGCCATCCAGCCATCTCATCCTCTACCGTCCCCTTCTCCTCCTGTCCCCTATCCCTCCCAGGATCAGGGTCTTTTCCAATGAGTCAACTCTTCACATGAGATGGCCAAAGTATTGGAGTTTCAGCTTTAGCATCAGTCCTTCCAATGAACACCCAGGACTGATCTCCTTTAGGATGGACTGGTTGGATCTCCTTGCAGTCCAAGGAGTCTCAAGAGTCTTCTCCAACACCACAGTTCAAAAGCATCAATTCTTCAGCGCTCAGCTTTCTTCACAGTCCAACTCTCACATCCATACATTACCACTGGAAAAACCATAGCCTTGACTAGATGGACCTTTGCTGGCAAAGTAATATCTCTGCTTTTCAATATGCTATCTAGGTTGGACATAACGTTCCTTCCAAGGAGTAAGAGTCTTTTAATTTCATGGCTGCAATCACCATCTGCAGTGATTTTTGAGCCCAGAAAAATAAAGTCTGACACTGTTCCCACTGTTTCCCCATCTATCTGCCATGAAGTGATGGGACCAGATGCCATAATGTTAGTTTTCTGAATGTTGAGCTTTAAGCCAACTATTTCACTCTCCTCTTTCACTTTCATCAAGAGGCTCTTTAGTTCCTCTTCACTTTCTGCCTTAAGGGTGGTGTCATCTGCATATCTGAGGTTATTGACATTTCTCTCAGCAATCTTGATTCCAGCTTGTGCTTCTTTCAGCCCAGCATTT
Source organism: Bubalus kerabau (assembly GCF_029407905.1). Classification (NCBI taxonomy): domain Eukaryota; kingdom Metazoa; phylum Chordata; class Mammalia; order Artiodactyla; family Bovidae; genus Bubalus; species Bubalus kerabau. The sequence continues at coordinate 14,340,116 of NC_073628.1, forward strand.
CTCATGATGTACTCTGCATAGAAGTTAAATAAGCAGGGTGACAATATACAGCCTTGACATACTCCTTTTCCTATTTGGAACCAGTCTATTGTTCCATGTCCAGTTCTAACTGTTGCTTCCTGACCTGCATACAGGTTTCTCAAGAGGCAGGTCAGGTGGTCTGGTATTCCCATCTCTTCCAGAATTTTCAACAGTTTATTGTGGTCCACACAGTCAAAGGCTTTGGCATAGTCAATAAAGCAGAAATAGATGTTTTTCTGGAACTCTCTTGCTTTTTCAATGATCCAGTGGATGTTGGAAGTTCTATAGCAGTATTACAAAAGAGCAGTTTCAATATTGGAAGAAATGTGATGCTCTTTGTGTCTGACTCTTTGCGATCCCATGGACCATAGCCTGCCAGACTCCTCCATCCATGGGATTCTCCAGGCAAGAACACTGGAGTGGGTTGCCATTATCTACTCCAGAGGACCTTCCCAACCCAGGGATCAAACCTGTGGCTCCTGCATTGGCAGGAGTTCTTTACCACTAGCACCACTTGGGAAGCTGTGATGCTGTTAGGGAAATGAAAATTGAGACAGTCTTCTTCAGGCTTCAGAAGTAGGAGAGCGGGCCTCTGATCAAGTCCTGACTTTTCCTGGACTCGGCCTGGACTACATGCCTGCTGCAAGCACACCAACTGTTATCAGTGATGTCAACTAGCACCTTAGATAAGAAGAGGGAGTGAGTCTTGGAATTTCCTGAGCCCCTTGAGGCCTGGCTAGCCCCCAGGGTCTGGAAAATCTTGTAATTCACAAGGTGAAAGAAAAAGCACTGTAAAAATTAAAGCCAAACTAGAGCTGCACTTTTACAGGGAAATTGATGGTGATATCAGTTTGCAGCCTGCGATTATAAGCAGAGGGCCCCAAAACTGCAACCTGTAGTCCTACCCATGATGTCCAAGGACCACCTAGGACTCTTTCCCAATTGGGATTTCAGATTGCCTTCTTCTGGAACTTTCCAGGGCTCTTCAATTCTGGACAAGTTGTCAGCCCAAGTTGGTGATGTACAAGCTGTTCCTTCTCTCTGTTGTTTCTATTTCTTTTCTTTAAGGACTGTTTATTGAAATTAAGTCAAATAATTATTTTTAGAAATTGAAATTCTTTGTAAGGAGTTGTTTATTGTGTTATCAGATTCTTTGAACCTAAAATGAAATAAAACTTTCAGCAAAACATCATTTGCCCCTGTGAGCCAATTCATGAAAAATGCCACTTTTTAATCAAGCTTTTATCTGGTTGGGAAGATTTGCCTTACTTCTTATTAGCTACTGAATGGGGCATATCCACTGGAGTGTGTGAGAATTGGGACTCTAAATTAAAGCTGGCCAAAACTTTAGAAGTTACTGAGCTTTTGTAGGTCATTCCAATTGAGAAAGGACGAGAATAAGCAGTGCTGGTCCCATAAGGTTCATGAAGCCAAATTAAGATTCATTGAAGAGAAATCAAAATTGGAGAAAGAATCAAGCAATTGGCAAGAATTATTGTCCGTGTTACAATGTCAAAAATTTTGATATTTGGCAAATCTAATACAGTTATGTAAAGTTTAAAAATAAAATAAAATTAAAAAAAAAAAAAAAAAAAAAAATTATATTTTAGCTGGCCAAGTCTCCACTTTCCAATTCATACCTGAAATAGCCTGGCCAAGTCTCCACTTTCCAATTTGTAGCTGAAATAGCCATAGTAAAGTTTGCACAAGCTAAATATGTAAAGTGACTCTGTAAGGTAAAGTTCACCTGTCACTAGCTACAGCAGAGGTACACTGCGACCATAATAATCCCTCCAAAATTCAGAGACCTGCCTAGAGTTTAAATTTTGGGACTATAGTGGGCCAAAGGACATAGAGAGATTTAACCTAAGGCTACACAAAAGATAATGGAACTTAAAACTCCTCAACGAAAAGGGAGGATCAAAAATTTATAGGGCTATTTGGTTTCTGGTGACAGCATAATTCACATTTGAACCAAATATTGAGTTCCAATCTACAAAGTAACTAGGAAACAAACTATAAAGTTCAATGGGCTGATGAGCGGTAACAGGATTCTGATGCCACTAAATGTACAATACAGCATGCTTTAGACTTATGGCCAGTACCACCCAATGACACTGAATTGCATTTATCTATAAGTGAACTGTATACTAATCGGAGCTAACAGCAAAAACAGAAAGGCAAAAGAATGGCTGCGGGCTTCAAGAGTAGATTTCTAGAGGCCAGGAGAAACTGCACTATATTTTGAAAAACAGTTATCGACTTGTCACTGGGGCTTTGATTGATATGGAAACAAAGGACTGTAGATATTACTGTAATATTGAGACTCCAAGTGCCAATCATGCAGTAGGTACAAAGTTCACTGAAAACCCACAGGATTAAATATGTTGAGGAGTCCAGCCTAAGAAAATGAAAATGATATATTAAGGACTGTTCCAAACCTGGGAAACATGGGCTTGCAGAATTAGGTGAAAAAAATTGAAATTCCCATTAAAGACCTCCAGCAAGAGGATAATTGGTCCTTAGATAACTGAGTCACCTGTAATTTGGGAAATCTCTTTGCCTCTTGGTTGTTGTTCAGTCGCTAAGTGATGTCCAACTCTTTTTTGACCCCACAGTCTGCAGAACTCCAGGCTCTCCTGTCCTTCACTATCTCCCTTTGTTTGCTCAAACTCACGTCCCGTGAGTCAGTGATGCCATCCAACCATCTCATGCCCTGTAGTCCCTTCTCCTCCTGCCTTCAATCTTTCCCAGAATCAGGGTCTTTTCCAATGAGTTGGCTCTTTGCATCAGGTGGCCAAAGTATTGGAGCTTCAGCTTCAGCGTCAGTCCTTCCAATGAATATTCAGCTTTGATTTCCTTTAGGATTCACTGGATTGATCTCCTTGGCAGTCCAAGGGATTCCCAAGAGCTTTCTCTAGCACCACCAAAAGTAAACATCAATTCTTGGCGCTCAGCCTTCTTTATGGTCCAACTCTCACATCTGTACACAACTACTAGAAAAATCATAGCTTTGACTATACAGACCTTTGTTGGCAAAATGATGTCTCTGCTTTTTAATACATCGCCTATGTTTATCATAGCTTTTCTTCCAAGAAGCAAGCACCTTTTAATTTTGTGGCTGCACTCATTGTCCACAGTCATTTTGGAGCCCAAGAAAATAAAACCTGTCACTGCTTCCACTTCATGGGTCACAGCATTGTCATGGGGACAGGGCTTGCATAACTCAAAGACACTATGAGTCACGCTGGCCAAGGTCACCTATATGGGTCACAGTGAAGAGTTCTGACAAATTGTGGTCCACTGAAGGAAGAAATTGCAAAAACCATTCCAGTATTCTTTCTGCAAGAATCCAATGAACAGTATGAAAAGGCAAAATGATATGACACCATAAGATGAGCCCTCCAAGTCAGAAAGTACCCAGTATGCTCCTGGGGAAGAGTGGAGAGCTCTGACTGGTCCACCTCAGATCAGAGGAGTCTGGCAGGCTACAGTCCATGGAGATACCAAGAGTTGGACACAACTGAGCTACTAACACTTTTATTTTCAAAGAGTTAACAAAATTTCATTGATAAATGTAATCATATCTTGATAGAACATTCTACGGTTACTACTATTACTGCCAATAAGTTAATGGACATATTTGATGTACAGAATCATAATTCTCATTCATGATGGGACTTTTTCTTTACTTAATCCTGTATGCTCAAAAATTATTTTTTCCATTGCTTAACCATTACTTGTTTCTTTGATCACTTTATTTCTATTGACTATCTGGAATTGTTATTTGACTTATAGAATTCATAAGGCTGTTTGTGTTCTTTGTCCTTATTCTTACGCTCTTCAGTCTAAGCAAACCTAAAGTCAATTGTTAGGGAAAATAAAATGAAGGTAGTCTTGCTCAGATTTCAGAAGCATGGGAGCAGGCCTGTGACCACCTTCTGACCTTGCTTAGACCTTGCCTGGAGAACATACCTGCCAAGGTTTATATGTAGCCAACTTGCTGTACAGGTGTTCAGCGTATGTGCGTGGAATGAATGTACATGTAAAGAGAGTGAGGAACTCTCTTCTCTTTCTCTCTCCATGCATGTATCAGGGCCACTCTGAATAGGAATGATGTTGGGTATAATTGAGGACTGTATTTCTGGGAACATAGGTGCAAGTGATATTCAAAAGAGTAGAACTGGAGCCAGGGAAAGCTGAAGAGTCAGTAGTGGAAAATATTAAGAAAAAAAGTCTTATTGGTTTATGTTAAAGACTTAGCACTTAAAATGGACATTTAGCACTTACATGGTGGGGTGCCATCTATGGGGTCATGCAGAGTCTGACACAGCGACTTAGCAGCAGCAGCACTTACACTCTTGTTTGGAGTGATTTATCTGGGACTGATAAATGCAGACCCTTTGGCTAAGGATGGCCAGATAGGAGAAGTAAGAGGGTGCTGAACCATGAAAATCAAACAAATAACCCAGGTCGGGTATGTCTAGCAATGAAGACACATAAGTACTGCTATTTTATCTGCTCCCTCTTAAGCAGAATTACAGGTAGTAAAAGACCAAAAATCAGCATTATGCTACTACTTTATTCTTTTCTGTCCAGTAAACATTGAATTGCAATTTAATTTCATTCTAAATAGAGAATGCACTTTGAATGACTTGAATTGTTCAAATTTACTGTTCCATAAAACATTTCCAGGTGTTATGTTTTGATGATTGACCTCTTTGTCATAAAGTGGGGCTCCCCTGGTGTCTCAGTCAGGAAAGAATCCACCTGCAATGCGGGAGACCTGAATAAAAATCCCTGGGTTGGGAAGATTCCCTGGAGAAGGGAATGGCTACCCATTCCCGTATTCTTGCCTGGAGAATCCCCAAGGACAGAGGAACCATAGAGTTGCAAAGAGTTGGATACGACTGAGTGACTAAGCACAGCACATCATAAAATGACCATATTAATCCCTAGCAAGATACTTTGCTCTGAAATCCATTCTGTCTCATATTTGTATAGCCAATCCAACTTTAAAAAATTAGTGCTAATAAATTGATATACAGAATACTTGAAGAACTCCCATAACTCAACAGTGAAAAGATAACCCAATTAAAATGGGCAAAGGACTTGAGCAGACATCTCTTTAAAGAAGATACACCAATCACCAATAAGCACATGAGGACACTCAACATCAATAGTCATTAGGGAAATGTGAATCAAAATTAAATGAGATAGCACTTCCTTATCCATTAGAAAAACTATTGTTAAAAAAAAAATGTGAATCATTGGCAAAGATGTGGAGGAATTTGAGCCCTTATTTATATTACTGGTAGAAATCTAAAGTGTACAGTTGCTATGGGAAACAGTATGACTATTCCTCAAAAAATTAAGGATAGAATTACCATTTTCCAACTGTGTGTATGTGGCAGTGCATGTGTGTGTGCTCAGTCATGTCCAACTCTTTGTGACCCCAAGTCCTCTAGCCCACCAGGCTCCTTTGTCCATAGACTTTTCCAGGAAAAAATACTGAAGTGGGTTGCCATTTCCTACTCCAGAGGATCTTCCTGACCCAGGGAATGGACGTGTTGTGTCCCTTGAGTCTCCTACTTTGGCAGATGGATCCTTTACCACTACTCTACAGTCACAACTATTTTGAAATAAAAGTTTATTTATCAGTTTGCTTATTCCCATCATTACTAAAACAGATTTCAAATTATTTTTAAGCATTTCTCATAATTAAAATTCACTTTCAAAAAACAAATATGAAACACTTTTGAAGATACTGAAAAGTTTGTGGTATTGTCTTTCAATATCCAAAACAATATTTTGAATCATGATAGTAACATTTGTGTGATGAGCTAAAAAGACTGCTATCAAAAAGTCTACGTTCAAGAAATGCTGAAGCTGGATTAAGAAAAAAAAGGACCGTCATTTGCTACTGGTGATATGTAACTGGTAACAGCCATTATAAGGACCAATATGGAAGTGACTTTTAAAGTTAAAAGTAGAGCTGCCACATGATCTGGCAGTCCTCAGATCAGTTCAGTTCAGTTGCTCAGTTGTGTCTGACTCTTTGCGACCCCATGGACTGCAGCAGACCGGGCCACCCTGTCTATCACCAACACCCAGAGTTTACTCAAGTTCATGTCAATCGAGTCAATGATGCTATCCAACCAGCTCATCCTCTGTCAGCTCCTTCTCCTTCCGCCTTCAATCTTTCCAGCATCAGGGTCTTTTCAAATGAGTCAGTTCTTCACATCAGGTGGCCAGAGTATTGGAGTTTCAGCTTCAGCATCAGTCCTTCCAATGAATATTCAGGACTGGTTTCCTATAGGATGGACTGGTTGGATCTCCTTGCAGTCCAAGGGACTCAAGAGTCTCCTCCAACACCACAGTTCAAAAGCATCAAGTCTTCGCCACTCAGCTTTCTTTAGCGTCCAACTCTCACGTCTATACATGATTACTGGAAAAACCATAGCTTTGGCTAGACGGACCTTTGTTGGTAATGTCTCTTTTTTTTTATATGCTGTCTAGGTTGCTCATAACTTTTCTTCCAAGGAGCAAGCGCCTTTTAATTTCATGGCTGCAGTCATCATCTGCCATGATTTTGGAGCACCCCCAAATAAAGTCTGTCACTGTTTCCATTTTTCCCCATCTATTTGTCACGAAGTGATGGGACTGGATGTCATGATCTTCGTTTTCTGAATGTTGAGTTTTAAGCCAACTTTTTCACTCTCCCCTTTCACTTTCATCAAGAGGATCTTTAGTTCTTCTTTGCTTTCTGCCATAAAGGTGGTGTCATCTGCATATCTGAGGTTATTGATATTTCTCCTGGCAATCTTGATTCCAGCTTGTGCTCCATCCATTCTGACATTTCACATAATATACTCTGCATGTAAGTTAAATAAGCAGAGTGACAATATACAGCCTTGATGTATTCCTTTCATGATCTGGAACCAGTCTGTCGTTCCATGTCCAGTTCTAACTGTTGCTTCTTGACCTGCATGCAGATTTCTCAGGAGGCAGGTCAGGTGGTCTGGTATTCCCATCTCTTTAAGCCTGGCAGTCCTATCCCTAAGAATATATGCAGAGACATCAAAATTTGAATAACTTGTGCTCCCAAAAGTGCACTGAACATCACGTTTCTTTTTTTGTTTGTTTGTTTAGTTTTATTTTGTATTAGAGTATAGTAGCTCAGCTGGTAAAGAATCCACCTACAATGTAGGAGACCCTGGTTCAATTCCTGGGTCAGGAAGTTCCCCTAGGGAAAGGATAAACTACCCACTCCAGTATTCTTGGGGTTCCCTGAAGGCTTAGATGGTAAAGAATCTGCCTGCAATGTGGGAGACCTGGGTTCAATCCCTGGGTTGGGAAGATCCCCTGGAGGAGGGTATGGCAACCCACTCCAGTGTTCTTACCTGGTCAGAGGAGCCTGGCAGACTACAGTCCATGGGCTCGCAAAGAGTCAGACTGGACTGAGCAACTAAGTACATAAGTGTAACCAATTAACCATGTGCGATAGCTTCAGGTGGACAGCTAAGGGACTCTCATACGTATACATGTATCCATTCTCCTCTAAACTCCCCTCCCAGTTTTCAGCAGGGTGTGAGAGCTCTGACTGACTATGTTCTCTGGAGATTACTGGAAGAGAGCCAGTGGAAGAGAGCCCAAGAGGGTGAGTCAGTTAAAACCAGGTGGTCAGCTGCTGGAGAGCCTAGCTCCTGGTGGGCATTCTGCACTGTGAGGGAAAGAGTCCAGAGTTCACTGCAGCACTAATACAGCTCTGCACACTCTCACCTGTGTGGTGATGGCTTCTGTAGATTCCTGCCTGAGTCATGAGTACATTTGAGGAGGCTCTGCCCTGGTTTCTCTTTAACTGTGGCCACATTGTTGCACAGGACCCTGTATCTGCAAGACCCAGAGGTTTGTAAGGTCAGAAATAGCTGGCAGAGGGTTATTACAGGGCCCAGCAAGAAGATGGGTGGCTAATGTCTGAAACACTCCCAGCTCCCTGAAATCTATCAACAAACCCCTTTTCTGGAAAAAGTGAGGGAGGGGCATGGTTAGTTGTTGCAAAAGTCTTGATGTTAGATCCTTTGTTCTTGAGGTTAGGTCATGGTTAGGTAATGATGTTCCCATTGTTCCTGTAAATCCCCACCAAGCAAATGTTATTCTCTATTCTAACAAGAAAGGGCAAGGTCTCAAAGCACAATGATCCCGCTCTGAGATCAAGATCATGGCTGAAGAGGCAAATCTCAGTTGGTGGCCCCTTTTAGGTCAGCATCCCAGACCCACTTGGCCCTCAGGCTCTTCAGGCAGCCCAAATGACAGGGACCAGGTCCCACAGACTGCTCTCTGTGCAGACTGCCACTGCCATTAATTCCCAGAGGCAGTGACGGAGGACAGGTTCTCCACCGCCTAAAGGCCTGGGCCAAGCCCTGTGGGTGTCCTTGGTGAGGGCTCTGGAGCCCTGCAGGACACAGCCCCCAGCCTGTTCTCTGGCCCCCCAGATTACCTGCTGGCCTGAGGGCAGGTGGCCTGGAGGTCCCCGGAGAGCAGGCCAGGATTCCCCTACTACCTCACTGTCTGACTGAGGACCACCACTCCCTGGACCTTTTACTGAATGGGCTCACTGACAGTGGGATGCTTGTGGAAAGGGCCCAGTGTGGCTCTGACCAAAGGCTGAACAGGACCATTAATAGTCCCCTGGTAACCATTGCCTGGTTATGTGGTGAAGGGGATGGTGGTGGCGGCAGGTAATTGTTCGCAGCTATGGCCAACATGCTAAGGACTGTACTTTGGCTGTGCTCTGTTTAAAAATTATATCAGCTCAGCACACATATCCTCATTAAGCAGCAGGCTATGAAAAGGTTTCTAAAGCAACTGCAGGTGTTTTCAAAATGAGGGGCAGAATGGGGCCAGTTCCATATAACAAGTAGAGATTGAACTGTGCAAATTGTCATGGTAACAGCTTCTTGTGCTACCCTAGGAAGATGTGGAAAACTGAGAAGAAACCAAAGGCCTTTAAAACTCTCTTCATAGTGTGTTTTCAGGCTCGAAGGAGCTGGCAAGGAAAGGTTGGCTGGTAAAGCTGAGGAGGGGAGTAATTGGAGCCAGGAAAACAGAAGCATTGGCTCAGTCAGAGTTCTGTGTTATGGTTCAGAAAGAGCAGTCATTTTCCTCACTCAATATTGAGTGCTGGGGAAGTCAGGATTCGTCTCTAATCATCAGATTGCCACCAGGAGACAGAATAATTAAGATTTATTCAGGTTCAGAAGCTTGCAAATACCTCTCATGGCTGCTTGCTCATCCCAATCACACACATGATCCCCAAGGTAGGATTATCATCATGGTACCCATTTTCCAGATGAGGAAACTGAGGTTAAGGGACATGATCAAGGTCACACAACTAAAGACCTTAGGATCCACAGTGCAAACCCAGGACCTCAGTCCCCAAATTTCTGTGTTTCTGCTCTGCTCCCAGCGGGGAGAGCTGGCATTAATTGTTTATGCAGAAGCAAGGCAGGAGAGGCACCACCAGCCAACTCTAGGGCTGCACACCTTACTCTGATCTGAGCATCCTCCTACTTAGAACATGCTGCCTTTTGCTTTCAGTCTTTTGCTTTTCCCCCCGGGTTCACTTTTTACAGGATCTGATATCAGTGGAAAGTATTTGTTTTTCGGCAGAACAGTCCCAGGGTAGATCCTCATTGAGCAAGAGCTGTCAGTAGCTTGCTTTTTGCACCATGGAGGTCAGATCTGGAGGGCTGCCCTGAGCTGAACCCTCACCAGCATCTCATCCCCTCTGGAACATTCTGCAGCTGCCCCTTTGGGAGTGGTGACCAAGGGCACTGGTCTGGCCTCCACCCACTGCGGGTAGTACAGTTGCCTGTGGGCCTCATTATCTTCCATTGAATCCCAAGTGAGGAAAGAGTGATACATTTTCTTCTCTGGGAGGAGGGAACACAGATTAGCATCTATCCCTTTCCTACTTTCCATGTAGTCTGATCTCCTTAGAGTGGCAGGTATCACCGACCCCCCTGAAAAAAGACTTATTGTCTCTCTGCCTGTGTGTGGATGCTGTGTCACTGTCTCCCCCCATCCTAGCCCTGCCCTGTCTCGGGCCTCGGGCATCTGCAGTGGCTCCCATGGTGGCCTTGCTGTCACCTGCCCCCAACTTTCTGACTCTTGTCCTTTGATTGAACCCAGGCAGAACCGCTCCAGTGTGTACATGCCTGGCAAAGACACTGCACTGTCTTCCATGTGCTCTGCATGCCTGGGATCATGCTGTTTTGTATTCTATTCTTTTCTCTCCATGTCCTACTGGAAGGATTTCTGATAACATTAAATGCATTTTTAAGGCAGTTGGCCGCATGTTGGCCTGTCAATGGACACTTAAAGTTGAGTGGGCCTTGGGATGTCCCAGATTTTCCCTTTTGTAAGAGACTCTGAGGACTACTTCCTTGCTTATTCATGTTTGTAGATTCTTCTGACAGCTTGTGTCTCCTGACACGGATGCAGCAGTGTATTCTAGTGGAATCATCTCCTCATTCATCTATTCATTTATTTACCATGTATTTCATGAGGGCCTACTATGTGCCTGTCACCAGTGCTGGAGCCAGAAGATCAGAAGAGACTTTTTTCACCTCTACAGTGGGTCTCCTGCCTTGCCAGGGATCATGGGTAGGCAGTGAGATAGCATATGTGATTAACCAAAGCTATTATTCTTACTCTTATCAGTGGTTTCTCACCAACAGGAACATTACTTATGGTTCCATGAAGACCACTTGGAAAATGAGTTTGATAAACTGTTCACTTGAGTCTCCATTTAGGTCACTTCATATTTACTGTTTAAAAAAAAAAGATTCTGTTCTCATCTTTCCTCACCTTATCAGCTCCACAGCCAGTACTCGTTCACTCCCTTAAAGCTGATTATAATCAAGTGCCATCTCAAAGGGCCAAGCACATGTAACCATGGACATATGGCCAATCTGCACATACTTGATCACTGTGGGGTTTAGGGATGTGTTTCAGGGTGGGGTGGCAAGACTTCCCACTATTCACCAGCCTTTCTCTGGCTCCCTGAAGAGGAAGCCCTTCACTCATCTGGACTGCCACTCACACCTCTGCTGTTTTCTCTCTCTGGCCCTCGCCTTTGTGGGTTGTTTCTTCATCTGCCTTCATGACTTGGTGGTGGGTTCTTAAACCAGCCCTCTATTCCTGGGGTCCATCATAGCACCTGGCACAAAGTAGGTGCTCAGTAAATTTGCACTGAATGGAAAGTTGAGCAAGAAATGAAGGGAGACATGGCTTTCCCTGACGATTGTCTTGCCTGAGCAAAGGCCCATGGTACGCGTTGTGTTGGGGGTGTGTTTTCCACCTTATTTATTCTTCCCTGTATCGGCTCTTGTCTGGGTCTCCTTCTGACTCTGACCCCTGATATCTCATCCTAGGCTTCTGCATAGGGTCTCCAGTTGGGAAGAAGTGATGTTTCCACTCCCAAAGTGCCAAACCATGGCAGCTGGAACCAACTGATTTGTAGCTCTGCCCCAGGAGGAAGCTCAGAAAGGCTGAAGGCTATTTGCACCCTGGATCCCCTGTTACATGCAGCATTGGAGGCCAAGGGAAGGTCTGTAATGGGGCCTGTTGGAGGGGGAGAATCAGGGATCTGCAGGGGCCCAACAGTTGGGAAGTGGGACTGGAAACTATACTGCAGATGTTAGTGGCAGAGTGTTGGTGACTGAGATGTAGGGACAAAAGAGAACCAACCCAGCTTCAGTGGCCTTACCCAGAAGCACCTGTAGCAGAAGGCCACTGCCAAAGTTCCTCTAAGATGGGAAGTATAGAATATATATTTTTAAAATTAATTTATTTTAATTAATTGGAGGTTAATCACTTTACAATATTGTGGTGGTATTTGCCATACATTAACATGAATCAGCCATGGGTGTACATGTGTCCTGCATCCCGAACCCCGCTCCCACCTCCCTCCCCATCCCATCCTATCCCTCTGGGTTGTCCCAGTATACCGGCTTTGAGTGTCCTGCTTCATGCATCAAACTTGGACTGGTCATCTATTTCACATATGGAAATATACATATTTCGATACTGTTCTCTCAAATCATTCCCCTTGCCTTCTCCCACAGAGTCCAAAAGTCTCTTCTTCATATGTGTCTCTTTTGCTGTCTCACATATAGGGTCATCGTTACCATCTTTCTAAATTCCATATATATGCATTACTATACTGTATTTGGTGTTTTTCTTTCTGACTTACTCCACTCTCTATAATAGGCTCCAGTTTCATCCACTTCATTAGAACAGATTTAAATGTGTTCTTTTTAATAGCTGAGTAATATTCCATTGTGTATATGTACCACAACTTTCTTACCATCTGTCTGCCAGTGGACATCTAGGTTGCTTCCATGTCCTAGCTATTGCAAACTGTGCTGCATCAATGAGGAGGTGGTAGAGTGGGCAGGCAGTCATAAACTTTTCATGGTCTAGAGCATCCTCCTGACACTTCCTTTTGTGCTGCCTCTCCTTAGTTCCTGTTATGTGGTTCTGGAAGAAATTGTCAATCATGTTTGCTGTGGGGCCAGGGCCACATGACCAGTAAAAATCATAGGAGCCCATGCCCCTGCCAGGATGATTGGTCCAGGGCTGGAAAGATGATCTGAGTGGGACCAATCAGAGCCCTCCCTGGTAAACTGATGTTTTCTTAGGTTTTTTCCTTCCTAGTTAGATGCCTTAGAGATATAAAACCCTGAGGCAGGCAGCTTCAGAATCCTTCAGTAGGGAAGAGAGAAGAAAGCCATGAGACTAAGAGAATCAAAGATGATTGAAGGAAAAGGGGAAGGGAGAGAAATAATGAGCTGATAGCTTCTGATTCCTTGGGTCCAATCACTGAGATCTTTGGATCTGCTCTTGTTTCTGTGTACCAGAGCCCCAGTGTCCTTCCAATAAGTCTCCCCTTTCCTTGAAACCAGTTGAAGTTGGGCTTCTCTGAGTGTGGTTCATATTGACTGATTCTAGATCCTTCCCAATTTTGCTGCATCTCCCAGACCCAAAGAGAGAAACTCATTTGTGCTAGTACCTTTGAGAGTGAAATTGTTTATTCTTTATCTAGAATAGGGTTTTGCAGAGAACCAAACAGTTCACCAGTATCCCTGGGTGAGTGTTCCCTTGGTATAAGTGAGTGTGTATTTGGAGTGGGCCTGATTGATTCCTGAGGCAGACCCAGCATTTACACTGCAGAAGCCAGGCCAATCCAGTCATTTTCTTGATCAAAACCTGAGAAATACAGCCTCAGGAAGACATCACCCAGGACCCAGGTCTCCAGCTTATCCATGATCTCTGTTCACCTGAAATCTGCTATAGCAACAGTCCTGCCAACTCTGGGGAAAACAGAATACACTCCAGTCAGCCTGAACCTTACCTACCTCTCCCTCCTTATCCAGAGTTAACAGGTTCTCACTTTATTTTTTTTTTTCTCAGTTTTTTTTAAATTTCCCTTCTTTGGTAAAAATCGGGTGCATCTCAGGACGGGTGGGGAAGTGGGGGCTCATGCAAGAACAGGAAGGGCCAAGATGTGTGGTTCTTATGATGGATGGAGTTGGGGAAGAGAAGGATTGGGTATTTGGGATTATCAGATACAAACTAATATAGAGAGGATATATGCTGCTGCTACTGCTGCTAAGTCGCTTCAGTCGTGTCTGACTCTGTGTGACCCCATAGACGGCAGCCCACCAGGCCCCGCTGTCCCTGGGATTCTCCAGGCAAGAACAATGGAGTGGGTTGCCATTTCCTTCTCCAATGCATGCAAGTGAAAAGTGAAAGTGAAGTCGCTCAGTCATGTCCGACTCTTAGCGACCCCATGGACTGCAGCCTACCAGGCTCCTCTGCCCATGGGATTTTCCAGGCAAGAGTACTGGAGTGGGGTGCCATTGCCTTCAGAGAGGATATATAAAGCCCTACTGTATATGCAGGAAATTATATTTAATATCCCATGATAAACTGTAATGGAAAACAATATGAAACACATGCACGCATGTGTGTGTGTGTGTGTGTGTGTGTATAACTGAGTCACTTTGCTGAACAGCAGAATTTAACACAACATTGTTTCCCTGATAGCTCAATTGGTAAAAGAATCCACCTGCAATGCAGGAGACCCTGGTTTGATCCCTGGATTGGGAAGACCTGCTGGAGAAGGGATAGGCTACCCACTCCAGTATTCTTGGGCTTCCCTTGTGGCTCAGGTGGTAAGAATCTACTTGCAATGCAGGAGATCTGGGTTCAATCCCTGGGTTGGAGATCCCCTGGAGAAGGGAACAGCTACCCACTCCAGTATTCTGGCCTGGAGAATTCCATGGACCGTATAGTCCATGGGTCACAAAGAGTCAGACACAACTGAGCGAATTTCACTTTTCACTTTGTAAATCAACTATACTTCAATATATTTTTAAAAAGAAATGAACAATAATGGTCTATAGTTCCCCTCACACTCTGCTGTATCTTGCATTCTGATCTCAGCTCTTTCTTTTCTCTGCAGAGAACGCTTTCACTTCTTCCTGTTCCCTCTACACTTTTCTTTAAGAGTTCCAGCTAAGCCCTCTAAAAATACTTCCTGACTTACCCTCACACTCTCTGGCCACTACAGGCTAGGTTGCCTGACTTACCCTGGTGCCTGTCCCCACCCTCACCCTAAAGCCCTCACCTCATCACCCCTAATCTACCCCGGGCACTTCTCTGCACAGCCCACGGGGATGCCATTGCATGGAATCCAGTGTAGATTTGCCTGGACCCAAGCAGGCCTCCTCATGGCACCATGAGTCTGCGGGGTTAGAATTACTGCAATTCCCTCTCTTCCTCAAAGCCTTCTTTGGCCCATCAGCCTGCTCTGAGCTCCCACAGGGGGCTGACATGAAGCCTCCACCCTGTGCCGGGGCTATGCGATCACTGTGCACCCTTTATTCATCTTAGCATCCAGCCTCCCCACAGAAGGGTCAGTACCCCAACTCACAGAGGGAGAACTGGGGCTTAGCAAAGGTAAGTTGCAGCCCTGGACTAAGGCAACCATTTAATTTATCATCACAACCTGGACATTTTTGAGATGGAATGGGCGACTAGTCATCATTATGGTGGCACAGCACACTGGGACTGTCCCCAGCCATCCTGCTTGTCACTCGGTGTATTTCAGGGACTGCTAGAGCTGACTTTCCATGTTCATGCATCTGAGGGCTCTGGATGAACTGAAGCTTTTTGAGGGCTGAGGCCCTTAGAGTTCCCATCTCTTTGTGCCCCTCACCAGGCCGATATTAGGCTGGTGTTTCTATATTTATTTCAGGATGATGGGTATCCAGACTGTCCTTTACACTCAAGTGGTTGGTTTTGTGGGAAGCAGTGACCCAGACACACGGTCTGAGCAGCATCTGCAACATGGTGACCTGGCCTGTCGGGGACCCCTCCACCCAGCAGTAGCCTAAGGGTTCCTGCAAGTCCTAGATTTGAGAACCAGCCCTCAGGGTTGGCCCCTCACCTTCTGGATGTAGGCTTGAGTGGGTACAGGGTAGTCAATGCCATTGATGGTGAAAGTGAGAGGAAGCAGGGTCATGATGGCTTTACATAGAACCAAGGATGTTAGAGAAAGAGGGGAAAAGGTTGGCCCAGGTGATCCTTGTGAGGAGAGCCCCAGAGTGACCCTACACCTTGTCATCCTGGAAGAGACTGGCTCCGATGAGACTATGGATGTTGGTGACCATACTTCTCGGACCACACAGAGACAAGGTCCCGGTGTCCACAAGGGCCTGATAGCCATGTTTACAAGCAGTAACTATTGCATTCATGGAGATGCTGAGAGAAAATGGACAAAACAGGCAGCAGGGTCACCCTGAATTCTTTCCATGACTGTCCCCTCCCTGACTGTCTGTTGAACAGCCCTTCAGCTCTTGCCCTGACTCTGTTTTCCTTGGCTCTGTTCAAGTCACCTTCGTTGACTTCTTTTCAGTTCTTGAATGCACCAGGATCTTTCGTGCCTCAGGGCCTGGGCACATGCTGGATGCCCTTCAAAGAAGACTCCCACTCTCTTTGTCTAGCTAATTTCTCCTCAACTTTCAGGTCTCAATTTAATTGTTACATTTTCAGGGAAGTCATCCCCCCCAGACTAGATCAGGCTCCTGTCTCACTTGCTCACTATAGAATCTTCCTCATGTCTAGCATGTACTAATGTGGTAATTCACTGGGTGTGTGAGTTGTCTCATGTATGTCCGCCTTACTAGATGTGAGGGCAAGTTGCATCCTGTCTTCCTGAAGTGTCCAGCACACAGCAGATGCACAATGTATGTTTGTGAATGAATGAATCCATCAATGAAAAAATGAATGGAGAACATCTAGATACCTGTATCTGGTGTCTGATCAATAATGGGTCAGCACACACAATGAAGATGGAGGTTCCCTGGGGCAGTAGATGCTCAGAGTGGTAGTTGGGGAGACACAAGCTGTCCCAGGAGAGGGTGTTTCCCAGCACCACCCCCTCATGTGGCTCGGATACTGAGGCCCCGGCCAAGGGATGCCCGAGCTAGCCCAGGGGACTCCTAAGGAGAGGTCAGCTTTTTTTTCTTAGGGTATCACACAGAATCCCATCAAATAATGCCCCTGTTCTCAAGCCACTCCTGGATTCCAGCTTCTTGATTCTCTCTGTCACAGCTCCTGATCCACTGTGTCCCACTGTAGGTAGGTGGCTGTGGGTAGGGCAAATATCTCTTTGTATAAGCTGTCTTTGGGTCTCAAGATTGCAGCTACCCTCTCTTCATTGCTGGGTAGCTTCTCCTTAAGGAAACCAAGAGACCAGTTTTACTGGTTTGTTCAGGACTTTCTCTGTGTTTGAACTGGCTCTTCTGTGTACCAAGAACCCCCTTCTCCCCGGTAGCCCTGGACAGTTGGTCATCTTATCATAATTCTGTTCAGGCTGGTGAAATTCTCCCTGATCCTCTGTTCACCACACTGTAGGGTCCTCTAACCTCACACTAGAGGTTAGTGTGTGTGCTCCCACCTCACACTCAGGGGGGCAGCCCTCCCCCAGCTGCACAGACCTCAGGGCCCTGGTCAAAGACCTCCTCAGGAAGCCCAAGGCAATTACGAACCCATGGGTGGTGTGTGCATCTGTGTGTTTATGGGTCTGACTGCTTGTGTTTGTATGTGTCTTTTTATGTGTGTCTGAGTGTCTGCCAGTCTCTATCTGTGTCTGTGTGTTTGTTTGTGTGGGTATTTGTGTGAGTGTGTGTTTATGTCTCTTTACCTGTGTCTTGTGGGTGGAGCATGTGTCTGTGAGTGTGACTGGGTATCTAGGCATGCATTTGTGTGTATCTGAATGTGTCCACGTGCCGTAGTGGGAGCATCACTTGGGGTGGCCCTCAGAGGGAGCCGCTTACTGGACCACGGCGATCTGCCAGTGGTGGGTTCAAAACACAGGTACCCAGTTAGGGTCCCCTTTGTGGTAGGTGTGGTTCACCCTGCCAAACATCACCAGGCTGCCATTCTCCCCACAGCTGACAAGAGAAGGAAGAGGGGAGTTTTTTGGAGGAGAATAACACCAGGCAATGTCTGAGAGCTGTGCTTATTCACCCATCAAAGGCACTACTACTCTCCCCATTTTACAGATGTGGAAATTGAGGAACTGGAGGATTCAGTACATGACCCAGGTCACTCACCAGCTAATTAGTGGCAGAGAAGAGATTAGAAACCGGGCAGCCTGGCCAGACACTGACCACCCAGCTGTGTGAGAGGATCTGGTTCTTTCCAGTGACCTGAGTACTTAGACATACCATCAGAGGTCACCGAGCTGGAGAGGTCTGGCTTCCCCTTTGTCTAGACTATCATTTTTCCCAAAAGCCCTGGCCCAAGGGCATTATGGGCATGGATTCAAGCTCACTCAGGTTTGGCTTCACGGGCCTGTGCCTATGCTATCCATGGGGCCCATACTCAACAGGGCCCCATGCCTCTACCATCCCTGTCTTGAAATTTTCAATGCTTGTTAAACAAAATGTCCCACAGTTTCATTTTGCACTAGCTCCTGCAAATTTTTTAGCTGGTTCTGGTCTCCTGGTGAAATGTCAGAGAGGAAGGAAATATTCCCAACATCTCTGTCCTTTCTTCCATATCAAATCCATCAGCAAATCCTGTTGCTTTTTCCTCCAACCTGTTACCTGACACCTTCTATTGCTTTCCATCTTCTTTTCTCCTTCCTGATCAAGCCGATCCCTTGGAGCCCATGAGCATGGTTCCAATAAAATTTTACTTATAAAAAACCAGTGGCAGTGTTGAGTGGGCCCTGGTGTCATAGTTACCCTGGGCTAGAATAAAGGAAACTTCTGGGTCGGGTGGTTTATAATTTTTCATGGAACTGAAAGCATCATACAGCTGATTTGTAGCAAGGACTCATCCAGTTCAGACTTTCCTGAGTAGAAGGCAAAGACAGGCTGGGAAATGACTCCTTGTTTCTTCAGGTTGTCAAAGATGGGAGTTGTCCCTCCAACAGAGAGGTTTGGGTAGCCCAAGCCCAGGATGCCATCAAAGGGTGCATCTTTGAACCTGTACTCTTCATAGCTTAGGCTGAGTGGCTGGGTCACACCAACAAGGTACTCGATCTGTGGGAGAGTAGAGTGTTCCCCCATAAAGGTTTAGGAAGTGAGGCTGACACTGGGCTGGGGCGCAGCTGTCATTACCACTGCAGAGAATAACTGAGGCCTAGCCATGCCCTGCACTGACCTCAAATAGTTAGACCAAGCTGGGATAGGAATTTGGGTTCCATTTGTGTGGGACTATGGATTTTAACAACACCTGCTCTCTGAAAAACACCATCTGAGTGAGTCAGAATGGCCTCATGCCTTCTGTATGGGTGCAGCAACCAAGAATCAGGACAGGACCAAACGGTTCCCACCTGAGGACAAAATGTATAGTGAACAGGGTAGTCTTCTCTTTGGCATCACTATGATCTATTAACAGAAATGGACTGAAATCAAGGCAATGCATTGTGAATTCTGCCTCTGCCCAGGAAGACAGAATCCTACAATGTCACTTGCAAGGTTCTTAAGAAAATTCTGTCTGGGAAACATGCTTGTGTGTGTGTGTGTGTGTGTGTGTGTGTGTGTTTGAGAAAGCGAGAGAAAAAGAGAGAGTGAGGGGGACAGAAAATACTAAGGCACTTTGGGGTGGCAGGCCAAGGTTTGTATTAGAGTCTTAAAGGTCCCCTAGTGATAACACATTTGTCAGGCCCCTCGCACATCTGTGCCCCCTGCTTTCCCTGCCTGGATACCTGAAGCCTTAGGCTGCCCCTCAAGGACCTCAAATCAGTTTTATCCTCTCCCCAAATAACCTGCACATACTTGGAGCCCTGACTGGCCAGCCTAGGTCCACCACTTACCAGATATGTGACCTTGGCAAGGCCCTTGTCCTCTGCACCTCAGTTTCATTGTCTGTGGAGCTATGATTAGCTATCATGGAGCTAATCTGCCGGGGTCCAGCCCCAGCTGACCCAGGGTATTCGAAGGGGAGACGGCATCGGCGACTATTTAAATATTCATCAAAGATATAAAGAGTAATAGAATGAGGATAGCTCAGCAGGAAAATTCAGTGGAGAAAAGAGGCTGAGTAGCTTGGTTTACGCGGGAGACCAATAAAACTTCAAGACAAGAAGCTTGCACCACTTACGTAGGCCACAGGCGTCCTTCCGTTCTCCTAAAGGAGAGGAGACACTAAGGCCTCCCCGGTCAGATCTTAGAAGCCCAGGCAAAATTAGTAAGCTTGGTGGGTTCCACACTCCAGATGGAGACTCAGCCAGAGTTTGAGAGAGAGAGAGACATGGGGAGACCAGTATTTCGAGGAACTGATCCCAATTCTTTATTTTCCAGAGTCTGTTTTTATACACTGAGATGTTATACAAAAGTCACGCGGGGACAGCAGTCCTGACTTTTATTAAAGTCAGGTGCTTCACACAAATGTATACAGAAGTCTTAGGGGTGTTACATCATCTTCTGGCCAGGGGGGCCTGCTGACAATTTATGACCCTCTCCTTGTGACAGCGGTCAGTCAACACTTATTTCTCCAGGGATGATTATTCTTAAAGCAGACGTCACTCAAATAAAGTTACATTCCTATAGGGTAAAGGTGTAGTGGGTTTTAGTTAAGGAAAGAATTTACTTGGCCTAAGGTCTAACGTGATTTATATCAAAGGTTAATACTTATTTCTTCTATATATTCATTAATGTGTATAAGGGCAGGGGATGTGGAGACTTAGCAGTAAACATTGGCTCAACAAATGAAAAACCCTTCACCAATACAATTTCTAATCAGCCCACTATACTTATACTAATAATTTTCTAACTTCTCTAAAGAACCTGTTTTTAGAAGGTTTAAAGCATCTCGTGCCTCTCACGGTTGGGAGGCTGTGAGCAATCACATGTGGCCAGACAAGCCTGTCAGGCAGCCTAGAGAACCTTCAGAGGAGTTTGTAAGTTGAAACACTCCTGTCACGCCCAGGAATTATTATTAACTGGAGCTCTAAGTTAACTCCTTCTCTGAAAGAGGTGGTGGGGGACGGCCCCCCGTAAAGTCAGAGGTGTAGGTGAGAGCACAAAGTAGTAAAGTAGGCAGGCTCTGGTTATGGGGGTAGATGCTCGAGGATTTCCAGGGGGACTCCTGAGGCTCGATCCCGCCTTTGCGTATGTCGAGCCTCCTTCCTCATGACCTTTGCCATGGGCAGAGTGCCTCACGCTGGCCCCCAACACTAACCATTGTACATGCTGCATGGATTTGTTGCAGAATTAAACAAGTTATTGTCATGAAAGAGCCTGGAGCTTTCTGAGAATATAAAAGTGGGTGCCCTTTCCCCCATCCCTGTCCCAGCAAAATGAACCTTGACCTGCTCACAGGCAAAGGATCAGCAAGTCCACACTCCCAGACACTCTCTGGATTAGCTGTTCTGGGAGTTTGTGTGTCAGCAGGGGCTCTGTCTCCCCAGGGATCCCTGACAGGCAGTTGGCCAATCACTAGGGAATTTTGAGAAGGATGGGCTCTGCCAGCTGGTCCAGCATCTGTTTAGTAAGCAGTGGTCACTCCATGGCCAGCCCTGACTCAGCTTCTTATTTCTACATTACCTGAGCAATGTCATAACCAAGAAATCTCTTGATTGACCAAGTACTGTAGTTGACACTGAAAGGCTGACCCACGCATATAAAGGTAGCGGACAAGTGAAGGTTGAAGCTACTGCATTCATCTGCAGACACAAAAGAACACTGTCGGCCAGGTGCCAAGGATGCAAAAAGGGTATGGGAGGGGAAATAAAAGATGGTCAAGGGGGCTGGCACTCTCAGCACTCAAGACTTAGGCAGTAGATGCAGGGTACCCACAATTCAGATGAGCCTGTGTTGAATATGACCCGGAACTCCTGAGGGGGTGTTCCAATGTTGGTGTTGCTGATGTAGGCCAACTACAGGGGCATGGGAGGGAGGTTAGGACAGATCTGACTGCCATGTCCACCCCTGATTCCCAGAGTATTTCCTCCCTCTGTGTGTCCCAGTCCCCTGAAATCACTTTCCAACTGTCCCACCTCACAGTCGCTGCTCAGACTGGTGCCTGATTTAATTTTTTATTTTTTTTCTGGGTTGCCTCGCATATGGGATTTTACTTTCCTGACTAAGAATGGAACCCTGCCTTCCTTTATTGGAAGTGTAGAATCTTCACCCCTGGACCACCAGGGAAGTCTTGGTGCCTTCATTTGAGAAGCTCTTCCCCAAGTGGCACTCCAAGGTTTCCCCAGGTGGCACTCCAAGGCTACCCCAGGCTACATTCCCTAAACTCAAGACTCCTATCAAAACCACACAGGTGGCCCTTCCACTTGACAAGTATTTACTCTTTGACTATTGCTCTGGCTGACCTGTGCATTCTTGAAGAAGAGTCAAGACCTTCTTTCAAATCAATAAACAATAACTATGGCGTTAGACTTTTATGGCATCACATGCAATAGGGGCTCAGTAACTTTTTACTGGTATCATTCTTGATCTGTAGAGTCTGAACTTAATCTGCCTGGTTTTCAGACTCGATTTGTAGTTGGCTTTATTTTTTAATCAGGCATTCCTCACCCTTCATATATAACTGAGGGGTTCACTTAGTTCAGAAATTACAGTCTCTCTCAAAATAGTGATACATCTTTGGCACAGATATGGATGCTTACCTGCCACCTGGTCATTGCTGGGCCCAGTCACCACAGACCAAGAGTTGAGGATGAGAGTGTCTTCTCCTCTGGGAATGGAATCCTTGTTCCCCAGTGTTTTTGCCTCCTGCAGGAGCCCCAGCTCCAACAAACCACCCTAAAAGTCCATAAGAATCGCAGTGCTAGGGAAGAATACCATCCTCTCAACACTCACATCCATGTAGTTCCTCAGGGGCTGAGAAGAGGATTTCTGGTCATCAGCAGTATTCTGGGACAGGCTGTAAGTGTGTTTGTTCTTCGGAGAAATTTTTCAGCAACTTTTCCCTGAGGGTTTCTCACATGGTCTTCATCTTTGTTAGAGGGATTCTTTCACCAAGCATTGGGAAAAAGAAACAAGGAAGGGGCAATAATCAGCTGTTCATGTTATGGTATGACTGTAATACCTGGCATTGGAATGGCACTCTATTTTTTAAAGCATTTTTGTGAGTGTCATCTTATCATGAGGCCATGTGAAGACCATGGCAAAGACCTAGGTTTAAATATAGGTTCTGTTGAGGTAATCTTGGATAAGCCATTTGGAATCTCAGTTTCTCCTGTAGGAAAAAGATGGAATGTAATAGTCCCCACCCCCCATATAAAATATTTTGGATATTTAGTGAAGTGGTGAATACAACATACTTGATATAAAAGAAGTCTCAAATATGGTAATGGTAATGGTTGTGGGCATCCCACCATATCTTTCTCAAAGAAACTCAGGCAGGGAGGTAGAAGCAGGATCATTATTCTCTTTTTACGAGGGAGGAATTTCAAATGCAGGGAGTTTGTGACTTGGCTGTGGTCGCGATGCTTGTTAGATGTAAAACAGCCCAGAAGCAGTACTCCTGATCTTTCTCCCAGGATCAAGCCGAAGAGAGTGCTCAGAGAGGAAGCCAGGAGATGTGGAATGAAGTAAGGAAGTTGAGACACTAGAGAAGCAAGGAAGAACTTTTTAAAAAGGAAAAAACCTCTGAGCATTCTGCATGCACAGAGACATCCAAAATGTGGAGGGATGAAAGAGAGATGCAGAAGTGAAGACACAGATACATACACACAGCTGTGAAGAGAGAGCAGAGAGAAGACCTAGAACCAAAAACAAAAGAAATGCTTTTTCACTGGACACAACATACAGTTGCACACGTTGTGCACTGAACAATTCCAAGAAGTTCCATTTTCACAGAAGTCATGATGTAACTGGAACCCCAAGAGATATGCAAACATGTGGCTCTACCCCAAGATCCTTGGGCCCCACAGTGCCCATGTGAAAGGACTTATCAATAAGGGAGAGTTGAACTTAAAGACTGTCAGGAAATGATTACATGTCCTTCTAACCCTGCTGGGTGAAAGAATAAAAGGACAACAAGAAAAGTCCCAGAAGGAGAGATGATGCCAATTAACAGCCCCTTACTTACATGACTATGCAGTCTGAGAAGGCCATCGCCACTTCATGGTTCTTTCCTGGGTCCAAGCACTCAGGGAAGATCAAGTTCTGAGCTTGTAGTGGTGCTGAAGATTACCTAGTTATATATGCTCTAATCTGCTCTAATATTCTCTTTTAAGCCATATGGTCTGATGAGAAATACGTCCTCTTGATAAAATCTTTGCCTCCATCAGCATCTGTGGGGAGTAGACTTGAGAAATTCTCATAATACAGAGAATTCTACTATAGTCATTTCTTTGGGGATTGGCTGAAAGCCAAATTGAACTGTACAACCTGTCTAAGCATGGGGAGACTCTTTCTAACTTGGAGAGAAAACACAGCTAATAATATGATGAAAGTAGATGGTGGGGGCCATGCTAGATATTCCTTATCTCGTGTGGTCTCCCTAGACATGTCACAAGATGTGCATTGCTGTCCTCCATTGGAGAGGAGATGGCTAGGAGGAAAAGACCTCAAAAATTAAAGTGAAGACTTCAAGAGCAGTCTACTGACATTTGAGTGGCTTTAGGTAGTGGGACAGATGGTACAGATCAGGGGCCTCTGTGATGTCAACCTGCATCAAAGATCTAGGCTAGAGCACTATTATAATTGCACATTTTCAATACTGGAAGAAATGTGATGCTGTTAGGGAAGTTAAATTGAGGAGGTAATCTTGTTTAGGTTTCAGAAGTAGAGGAGCTGCCTCTGACAGATCTAACTTTGCCTGAATTGGGCCTGGATTACATGCCTACTTGCAGGTACACAAATTGCTACCAGTATGTCAAGTAGCACCTTATATAAGAGAAGAAATTTCCTGGAATTTTCTGGGCCCCTGGAGGCCTGGCCAGCCTTCCAGGGTCTGGAAAACCTTGACTTACAAGGTAAAACAGCATTGTAAAAGTTGAAGGAAAACCAGAGTTGCATTATTCAACACCACCTGATGATAAAATCAGTTTGTGGGCTGAAATTATAAGCTGGAACCCCAAAAACTGCAATTTGAAATCTCACTCATGGGGTGGACACACTGCTCGGACCCTTTACCTATTGGGACCCCAGATTGCTGTCATTTGAGCCTTCTAAGTGCTATTCAGGTCTGGATCAGGTTTTTGGCCCAGTTTGGTGATGTGCATGCTATTACTTCTCTCTATTGTTTCTATTTCTTTTCTTTTGAAGATTGTATATCAAAACAAGTCAAATAATTTTCTATAACAAGTTAAAACTGTTTATTTGTGTGTAACAACTGGTTTCTTTTGTTACTAGATTCTATCAACCTAAAATGGAAGAAAACTTTTGGGAAATCAGCAGTTGGTGCTGTGATCAAGATTCATGAAACCAAATGCCACTCTTTAAACAGAAAGAGGTTAAGACTAATTAAGTTGTTATTCCCAGATGGGAAATCTTGCTTTAATGCTTGTTAACTACTGAATGGGGTAGATTCACTGAATTGTCTGAGAATCGGGACCTCAAATTAACGCAGGCTGAACCTTTAGAATTTATTGAATATTTGTTAGATCCTGCCAACTGAGACGAAGAAGGCAATGGCACCCCACTCCAGTACTCTTGCCTGGAAAATTCCATGGATGGAGGAGCCTGGTAGGCTGCAGTCCATGGGGTCGCTAGGAGTCGGATATGACTGAGCGACTTCACTTTATTTTTTCACTTTCATGCATTGGAGAAGGAAATGGCAACCCATTCCAGTCTTCTTGCCTGGAGAATCCCAGGGACGGGGGAGCCTGGTGGGTTGCCTTCTATGGGGTCGCACAGAGTCAGACACGACTGAAGCGACTTAGCAGCAGCAGCAGCAGCCAACTGAGAAAGAACAAGAATGTACCTCATTGGTTTGCAGAGGCTGGATTCTCCACTCTGCCTCCCATAAGATGAATGAATCCAAATTAGAATCGCTTGAAGAGAAGTCAAAACTGGAAAAAAAAATTAAGCAAGTTGCAAAGACGATTTTTCATGTTACAATAGCGAAATTATATTTTAGCTAACCAAGTCTCCACTTTTCAGCTGATACCTGAAAAAGCCACTACAAAGTTTGCACAAGCTAAATATCACAAGTGCCTCAGTAAGGTAAACAAAAATAAAGTCCATATGTCAATAGCCAAAGTGGAAGTTGAGGGGAGATACTGGGATGATTGTGATGGGAGATTAATCCCTCCAAAAATCAGGGACCTGTCCAAATGGTAAAGTATTTGGGAATACAATGGGCTAAAGGACATAGAAAGATTCTACCTAAGGTTAAACAAAAAATAATGGAATTTTAAAATCCCAGAAAGAAAAAAGAGGCTCAAAATTTTTTAGGGCTATTTGGTTTCTGGCAAGAGCATATTACACACTTGAGCCAAATATTGAGTCCACTGTGCAAAGTAATCAGAAAAAAAAAAGTATGAATTTCATTGGGCTGACAATCAAGAATAGGCTTTCAATGTTGCTAATAGTGCAATACAGCCTGATTTAGATTTATGGCCAGTACCACCTGGTGACACTGAATTACATTTGTCTATAAGTGAATTGTATGCTAATTGGAGCTTATGGCAATAACTGCAAGGGAAAGAGTGCCTTTGGGCTTCCTTTCCAGAGGACAGGAGAATTTACTATTATGGTGACTCACATGGTGACTCACTATTATGGTGGCACACATCCTAAAAGATGATGCTGTTAAAGTGCTGCACTCAATATGCCAGCAACTTTGGAAAACTCAGTGGTGGCCACAGGACTGGAAAAGGTCAATTTTCTTTCATCACTTTAAGTATGTCTTGCCATTCCCTCCTGGCCTGAAGAGTTTCTATTGAAAGATCAGCTGTTATCCTTATGGGAATCCCCTTGTGTGTTATTTGTTGTTTTTCCCTTGCTGCTTTTAATGTTTGTTCTTTGTGTTTGATCTTTGTTAATTTGATTAATATGTGTCTTGGGGTGTTTCGCCTTGGGTTTATCCTGCTTGGGACTCTCTGGGTTTCTTGGACTTGGGTGACTATTTCCTTCCCCATTTTAGGGAAGTTTTCAACTATTATCTCCTCAAGTCTTTTCTCATGGTCTTTCTTTTTGTCTTCTTCTTCTGGGACTCCTATGATTTGAATGTTGTGGCGTTTAATATTGTCCTGGAGGTCTCTGAGATTGTCCTCATTTCTTTTAATTCATTTTTCTTTTTTCCTCTCTGATTCATTAATTTCTACCATTCTATCTTCTGCTTCATTAATCCTATCTTCTGCCTCCGTTATTCTACTATTTGTTGCCTCCAGAGTGTTTTTTATCTCATTTATTGCATTATTCATTATATATTGACTCTTTTTTATTTCTTCTAGGTCCTTATTAAACCTTTCTTGCATCTTCTCAATCCTTGTCTCCAGGCTATTTATCTGTGATTCCATTTTGATTTCAATGTTTTGGATCATTTTCACTATCATTATTCGGAATTCTTTATCAGGTAGATTCCAATCCCAAAGAAGATAAATGCCAAAGAATGTTCAATCAACCACACAATTGTACTCTTCACAGACTTAGCAAAGTAATGCTCAAAATCCTTCAAGCTAGCCTTCAAAACTACGTGAACCGAGAACTTCCAGATGTACAAGCTGGATTTAGAAAGCCAAAGGAACCTGAGATCAAATTGCCAACATCCACTAAATCGTTGAGAAAGCAAGGGAATTCCAGAAAAACATGTACTTCTGCTTCATTGACTATGCTAAAGCCTTTGCCTGTGTGGAACACAACTGTGGAAAATTCTTAAAGTGATGGGAATATCAAACCACCTTACCTGCCTCCTGAGAAATCTGTATGCAAGTCAAGAAAAAACAGTTAGAACTGGACATGGAAAAGCAGACTGGTTCCAAATTGAAAAAGAAGTACGTTAAGACTGTATATTGTCACCCTGCTTATTTCACTTATATGCAGAATACATCATGTGAAATGCTGGCTGGATGAAGTTCAAGCTGGAATCAAGATTGCTGGGAGAAATATCAATAACCTCAGATATGCAGATGACACCATTATGGCAGAAAGTGAAGAGGAACTAAAAAGCATCTTGATGAAGGAGAAGGAGGAGAGTGAAAAAGCTGGCTTAAACTCAACTTTCAAAAAGCTAAAATGATAGCATCCAGTCCCTTCATTTCATGGTAAATAGATGTGGGGGGGTGGGCAGATGGAAGCAGTGAAAGACTCTATTTTCTTGGGCTCCAAAATCACTGCAGATGGTGACTGTAGCCATGAAATTAAAAGACGTTTGCTCCTTGGAAAAAAAGCTATGATGGACCTAGACAACATATTAAAAAACAGAGACATCACTTAGCTGACAAAGGTCCATATAGTCAAAGCTACAGTTTTTCCGGGAGTCATGTATGGATGTTAGAGTCATGTATGGATGTGAGAGTTTAACCATACAGAAGGCTGAGCACTGAACAATTGATACTCTTGAACTGTGGTGTTGGAGAAGGCTCTTGAGAATCCTCAGACAGCAAGGAGATCAAACCAATCAATCCTAAAGGAAATCAACCCTGAATATTCATTAGAAGGACTGATGCTGAGGCTAAAGCTCCAATACAATGTCCCCCTGATGCAAAGAGCTGACTCATTGGAAAGACCCTGATTCTGGGAAAGATTGAAGGCAGGAGGAGAAGGGGATAACAGAGGATGAGATGGTTGGGTGGCATCAATGACGCAATAGACATGAGTTTAAGCAAACTCCAGGAGATGGTGAAGGACAGGGAAGCCTGGTGTGCTACAGTCTATAGGGTCGCCAAGAGTTGGACATGACTGAGTGACTGAACTATGACAAGCAGTAAAAAAGTCTGCCTTCAACATAGAAGATATATGAGACATGAGTTCGATTCCTGGGTCGGGAAGATTCCCTCAAGGAGAAAATGGCAACCCACTCCCATATTCTTGCCTGAAAAAATCCCATGCACAGAGGAACCTAGAAGGCTACGATCCAAAGGGTGGCAAAGAGTTGGCCACAGCTGAGCACAAGCACACAGAGGAGAATTCACGCTGCCTTTGGGAAACAGTTATTGGCTTGTTACTGGGCTTTGACTGATACGAAACAATTGACTATAGATCACATTGTAATACTGAGACAGGTGACAATCGTGAGATGCGTACAAAGTTTCCCCTAAAGCCACAGGACTGGACAAGCCCAGGAGTCCAGCATAATAAAATGGAAATCATATGATATATTCAGGATCTAGCCAAACCTGGGACACATGGGTTTGCTGCCTTACATGAAGAAAACTTGAAATTCCTACTAAAGGCCTTGAGAAAGAGGATAATTGCCCTGAGATAACTGAGTCACCTGTAATTGGGGAAAGCCCTTTGTCTCTTTAACAGCACAAGAAAAACAGCATGCATGGTGATACTGATGGATCACCTAAATATATAGAATTCATTTGCTGTTGAAAAGCAGTGGCATATAATATGGTCACTATTAAATTGATGAAAAATACTGGGGAAGTTTAAAGTAGCCAGTTTGCTGAGTTATATGCTGTTCTATCAGATCATAAAGCAAGAAAATTTAACGAAATGCCATATGCACAGGTGGTGGGTAACCAATGGATTGGCCACTTGACTTTCCCTATGGGTAAAGAATAACTATGACTTTGTCCCAGTCGTCCTCAGACATGTGGACCAGAAATTCATCCCACACAAGAGACAATGATAGATGGCAGGAAGAGCAGACCTATGGAAGAGGGAGGTTACACACCAAAAAACCGTGTAGGGCTGAGAGCAGTGGAGGCAACATTAGGGCTTTAAAGGGGCAAGGTCATCTCGTTTTCACCTGCGCTTGCTCCAGTGGCCCCTGCCTGAGACACATCAGCCTGAAAGGCAGCATGGGCTCTGTGATGCCCCCTCCTCCCTCCCTGGCCCTCCCAGAAGCTGCACCATCTCCTGGGCCCCTGTCCCATCCAGGTCATCCAGGTAGGAAGTGGCTACCATAGCCCCCTCAGCAGAGAGGCACACACTGACTGCTCGGCTGATGCCACCACCCACACCTGAGGCTGGAGAGAACATGAGGGAAAGGGGAAGGAGGAGTGGGCAGGGGTCAGAAGTCAGCCAGAGCTGAGATGCCAAGATGGGCAGTGATGGTGTGATTACTCACCTAGAGCCAGACATCCTGGAGTATAAAGTCAAATGGGCCTTGCTGCTGCTGCTGCTGCTAAGTCACTTCAGTTGTGTCCGACTCTGTGTGACCCCATGGACGGGAGCCCACCAGGTTCCCCTGTCCCTGGGATTCTCCAGGCAAGACTACTGGAGTGGGGTGCCATTGCCTTCTCCACAAATGGACCTTCAGATCAGTCGCTCAGTCGTGTCCAACTCTTTGCGACCCCATGAATCACAGCACGCCAGGCCTCCCTGTCCATCACCAACTCCCGGAGTTCACTCAGACTCACATCCATCGAGTCAGTGATGCCATCCAGCCATCTCATCCTCTGTCGTCCCCTTCTCCTCTTGCCCCCAATCCCTCCCAGCAAAAGAGTCTTTTCCAATGAGTCAACTCTTCACATGAGGTGGCCAAAGTACTGGAGTTTCAGCTTTAGCATCATTCCTTCCAAAGAAATCCCAGGGCTGATCTCTTTCAGAATGGACTGGTTGGATCTCCTTGCAGTCCAAGGGACTCTCAAGAGTCTTCTGCAACACCACAGTTCAAAAGCATCAATTCTTCAGTGCTCAGCCTTCTTCACAGTCCAATTCTCACATCCATACATGACCACAGGAAAAACCATAGCCTTGACTAGACGAACCTTTGTTGGCAAAGTAATGTCTCTGCTTTTGAATATGCTATCTAGGTTGGTCATAACTTTCCTTCCAAGGAGTAAGTGTCTTTTAATTTCATGGCTGCAGTCACCATCTGCAGTGATTTTGGAGCCCCCCAAAAATAAAGTCTGACACTGTTTCCACTGTTTCCCCATCTATTTCCCCTGATGTGATGGGACTGGATGCCATAATCTTCATTTTCTGAATGTTGAGCTTTAAGCCAACTTTTTCACTCTCCACTTTCACTTTCATCAAGAGGCTTTTTAGTTCCTCTTCACTTTCTGCCATAAGAGTGGTGTCATCTGCATATCTGAGGTTATTGATATTTCTCCCGGCAATCTTGATTCCAGCTTGTGTTTCTTCCACTCCAGCGTTTCTCATGATGTACTCTGCATATAAGTTAAATAAACAGGGTGACAATATACAGCCTTGACAAACTCCTTTTCCTATTTGGAACCAGTCTGTTGTTCCATGTCCAGTTCTAACTGTTGCTTCCTGACCTGCATACAAATTTCTCAAGAGGCAGATCAGGTGGTCTGGTATTCCCATCTCTTTCAGAATTTTCCACAGTTTATTGTGATCCACACAGTCAAAGGCTTTGGCATAGTCAATGGGCCTTAGGAAGCATCAAAACAAACAAAGCTAGTGGAGATGATGGAATTCCAGCTGAGCTACTTCAAATCCTAAAAGATGTTGCTGTGAAAGTGTTGCACTCAATACACCAGCAACTTTGGAAAACTCAGCAGTGGCCACAGGACTGGAAAAGGTGAGTTTTCACGCCAATCCCAAAGAAAGGCAATGTCAAAGAATGTTCAGACTACCACACAATCACACTCATCTCACACGCTAGCAAAGTAATGTTCAAAATTCTCCAAGCTAGGCTTCAATAGTACATGAAACAAGAACTTCCAGATATTCAAGTTGGATTTAGAAAAGGCAGAGGAACCAAAGATCAAACTGCCAACATCCACTAGATCATTGAAAAAGCAACAGAATTCCAGAAAATCTTATGCTTCATTAACTACACTAAAGCCTTTGACTATGTGGACCACAACAATCTGGGAAATTCTTAAAGAGATAGGAATACCAGACCACCTTACCTGCCTCCTAAAAAACCTGTATGCAGGTCCAGAAGCAAGAGTTAGAACTGAACATGGAATAATGGACTGGTTCAATATTGAGAAAGGAGTACATCAAGGCTGTATATTGTCACCCTGCTTATTTAACTTATATGCAGAGTACATCATGAGAAACGCTGGGCTGGAAGAAGCACAAGCTGAAATTAAGATTACTGGAAGAAATATGAATAACCTCAGATATGCAGATGACACCACCTTATGACAGAAAGTGAAGAGGAGCAAAAGAGCCTCTTAATGAAAATGAAAGAGGAAAGTGAAAAATCTGGCTTAAAATTCAACATTCAGAAAGCAAAGATCATGGCATCTGGTCCCATCACTTCATGGCAAATAGATGGGGAAACAATGGAGGCAGTGACAGACTTTATTTTCTTGGGCTCCAAAATCACTGCAGATGGTGACTGCAGCCATGAAATTAAAAGACACTTGCTCTTAGGAAGCTATGACAAACCTAGACAGTGTATTAAAAAGCAGAGACATCACTTTACTGAGAAAGGTGTGTATAGTCAAAGGTATGGTTTTTCCAGTAGTCATGTATGCATGTGAGAGCTGGCCCATAAAGAAGGCTGAGTGCCTAACAACTAACACTTTTAAACTGTGGTGTTGGAGAAGATTCTTGAGAGTCCCTTGGACTGTAAGGAGTTCCAACCAGTCCATTCTAAGGGAAATCAGTCCTGAATATTCGTTGCAAGGACTGATGCTGAAGCTGAAGCTCCAATACTTTGACCACCTGATATGCAGAGCTAACTCAATAGAAAAGACCCTGATGCTGGGAAAGACTAAAGGCAGGAGGAGAAAGGGATGACAGAGAATGAGATGGTTGGATGGCATCACTGACTTGATGGACATAAGTTTGAGCAAACTCCGGGAGTAGGTGGTGGACAGGGAAGCCTGGCGTGCTGCAGTTCATAGGATCACACAGAGTGAGACATGACTTCGTGACTGAACAACAGTAGTCACAGATCTTTGGATCTGCTCTGGTTCCTGCATCCTGGATCCCCAGTGTCCTTCCAATAAATCTCCCCTTTCTTGAAGTCCAGCTGGAGTCAGGCTGCCCTCACTTGTGGTTCAGACTTGATTTTAGGCCCTGTCTGGGTATGATGCACTGCCACCCCCTAATCCAAAGAGAGGCCCCCATTCATATCAGCACCATTGAGATGAAATCTTTATTCTTTCTTTTTTTTAATAACTTTCTTTATTTACTTAGTTTATTTTTGACTGTGCTGGGTACTTGCTGTTCAGGCTTCTGTTTTCTCTAATTGTGGCTAGAAAGAGCTACCCTCTAGCTGCAGTGTGTGGACTTCTCACTGTGGTGGCTTCTCTTGTTGCAGGGCAGGCATTAGAGCAACTTCGGGCCTCAGTAGCTGTGGCATGTGGGTGCAGTGATTGTGGCTCCCAGACTCAGGCTCCCAGAACAGACTCCATGGTTGTGGCACAGGGGCGTAGTTGCTCCACAGCATGTGGGAAATTCTCACATCAGGGATTGAACCCCTGTCTTCCACATTGGCAAGTGGATTCCTTACCACTGAGTCATCAAGGAAATCCCAAACTCCTTCATTCTTTCCTGAGACGAGGGCTTTGCAGAGCACCAAGCACAATTCACCAGCATCCCTGGGCCAGAGTGCCCTACGTGTGAGTGAGTGTGTGTTTGGTGTGAGCCTGACTGATTCCTGTAGCAGCCTGGATTTACACTGCAGGAGCCAGGCCAATCCTGTACTTTTCCAGATCATAAACTGAGAAGTACAGCCTCAGGAAGACGTTACCCAGGACCCAGGTCTCTGCCTCATTCTTATGCTGTTTGCCATTCTGAAAGGTGCTGTAGCAGAGGCCCTGAGAACTCTGGGGGAGAGGGAAATACACACCAGTCAGTCTGAGCCCCTACCTGCCTCCCCCAGTCAAGATCGAGAGCTGGAAGCTTCTCGGATTCGTATCCCTCCTTTGATAAGAATCAAGTGGGTTTCTTAGCAGCTGCAGGAGTCGGGGTTCACCCAAGAACAAGAAAGGCCAAGACCTATGGAGTGAGGGAGGGGAGAATTGGGCGTCTTGGATTATCAAATGCAAACTAATATAGGGAGGGTGGATAATCGGGTCCTGCTGTATAGCACAGGGAACTATATTCAATATCCCATGATAAACTATAATGGAAAAAATATGAAAAATACATATATGTATATGTGTAACCGCCACTTTGCTGTACAGCAGAATTTAACACATTGTAAATGAACAATACTTCAATGAATTTTTAAAAAAGAACAATAATGGCCCAAAGTTCCCTCACATTCTGCTGTTCCTTTCCTTCTGACCTCTGCTCACTCTTTTCTCTGCAGAGAATGCCTTTTCTTCTCCCTGATCCTCCCAACCCTTGTCTTTAAGACTTCACTCAGGCCCTCTAAGAAGTCTTCTTGGACACACCCTCACCCTCCCTGGCCACTCCAGGCTGGGTTGGGTGACTTACCATGATGCTCCCCGAGTCTGTAGCCCTCATCACCCCTAATCTGTCCCCGGTGCCCCTTTGCACAGGCCCCAGGGGTGCCATTTGCATGGAATCCGGTATAGATTTGCCTTAACCCAAGCAGGCTTCCTCGTTCCTCCATGAGGCTGAGGGAGTTCCTCCATGAGCTTCTAAAGAAGCTTTCTTCCTCAAAGCCTTCTTTGAGCCCATCAGCCTGCTCTGAACTCCCACAGGGAGATGACATGAAGCCTCCACTCTGTGCTGGGGCTGAGCAGTCACTATGTAGCCTTTACTCACCTTAATAATCCACCTCCCCACAGAGGGGTCAGTACCCCAACTCACCAAGGGGGTGCTGGGGCTTAGCAAGGGGAAGTTGCACCTGAGGACTAGGATTACCATGTAATATGTCATCCCAACCTGGACACTTTCAAGATGGGGAGGGAACTCTTAACCCCTATGGTGGCACAGCACACTGGGACTGTCCCCAGCCATCCTTCTTGTCACTTGGTATATTTTAGGGATTGCTAGAGCTGACTCTCCATGTTCATGCGTCTGAGGTCTCTGGTTGAACTGAACCTGAGGACCTTAGTGTTTCCTTCTCCTTATGACTCCCACCAGGGCAGCACGGAGTGGTGTCTCCACATTTATTTCAGGAGGATGGATGTCCCAGACTGCCCTTCACTCTCAAGTGGTTGGTTTCGTGGGAGGCACAGGGGCACAGCAGCATCTGCAAAGGTTTGACTTGGCCTGCAGAGGGCATCCTCTTCCCACCAGCAGCCCAAGGGTTCCTGCAAGTCCCAGATTTGAGAACTAGCCCTCAGGATTGGCCCCTCACCTTATGAATGTAGGCTTGAGCAGGCACTGGGTAGTCGATGCCCTTGATGGTGAAGATGAGAGGAGGCAGGGTGCTGGTGATGTTACATGGAACTGTGTACTGTTAGAAAAAGAGGGAGAGAGGTCAGCTCAGCTGATCCTGGTTTGGGGAGCCTGGGAGCGACCCTGTGGCATGACCCTTCACCTGCAGACTTCCAAAGGGCCTGTTGCGGATAAGCCTCCGGATTTCGGTGATGTGTCTACTTGGGCCAAGCAGGAATGTAGTCCCAGTATCCATAATAGCCTGGCAGCCACGTTTACAAGCAATTACCTTCCCGTTCATGGAGATGCTGAAAGAAAGTGGGACAAAGCGGACACCATGGTCACTCTGAAGTCTCCCCCACAACTGCCCCTCCCTGACCATCTCCTGAACAGCCCTTCAGCTCTTGCCCTTCACTGTTTTCCTTTGCTCTGGTCATGTCCCCTACTTTGACTTCCTTTCAGTTCTTGAATGCACCAGTCTCTTTCAGGCCTCAGGGCCTTGGCACCTGTTGGTTGCCCTTCCTAGAAGACTCTCAACCCTTTTGTCTAGCTAATTTCTCTGCATCTTCCAGGTTCCTGATTGTCACTTTGTCAGGAAAGTCTTCACCCTAGACTAGATCAGGCTCCTGTCTTGCTCAGTCTCTGTAGACTCTTCCTCGTGTCTATCATGTACCAAAGTGGTAATTCAATATGTGTGTGACTCATTTCATGTGCGTCTGCCTCATAGATGTGAGGGCAAGTTGTATCCTCAGTGCCTCCCCCAAGTGCCCAGCACACAAGGGATGCAAGTGTACATTTGTTGAGTGAATGAATGAAGAACACTCAGAGACTTATATCTGGTGTCTGACCAGTCAACAATGGGTCAAGCCACACGGTGAAGATGGAGGTTCCCTGGGGCCCCAGATTCTTAGAGTGGTGGTGGGGGAGACACAAGCTGCTTTGGGAGAGGTTGTCTCCCAGCACCAGCCCCTCATCCGGCTCAGACACTGAGGGTCCCAGCCAGGGGATGCTCAAGCTAACCCAGAGGGCTCCAAAGGACAGGAAAGCTTTTGTCTGAGGGTATCACACAGAATTCCACCAATTACTGCCCCTTGTTCTCAGGCCACTCCTGGATCCCAGCTCCCTGATTCTCTCTGAAACAAGCCCTGCCCCACTGTGTGCCCCAGAAAGTAGGTAGGTAGCTACAGATAGAGGGAGTGTCTCTTTGTAAGAGATGCTCTTAGGTCTCAAGACTGCAGCCAACCTCTCTCCACTGCTAGGTAGCTTCTCTCTATGGAGACGAGTTTTCCTTGTTTGTCCAGGACTTTCCCTATTTTTAAACTAGCAGTTCTGTGCTCTAAGAACCTTCTCAATCCCGGGCAGCCCTGGACAGTTGGTCATCTGAACACAACCCTGTTCGGGCTGGTGAAATTCTCCCTGATCCTATTTTCACCACACAGTCAGGTCCTCTAACCATGCTGCCCGCCTCACAGCGTGGTGGGTACAGCCTTTCCCAAGCTGCACAGGCCTCTCTGGACCCTTTCAGAACCCTGGCCAGAGGGCCAGTCAGGAGGCCTAGGGTGATTATGGTCCCTTGGGTGGTGTAAGTCTTTTTGTGTGTGTGCCTGTGTGTCTCTGTGCTTGTGTCTGGCCACGTGTGTGTATATCTGCGTGCCTGTGCATGTTTATATGTGTGCCTGTGAGGGTGTTTCTATGTGTGTCTTTGTGGGTGGACATGTCTGTGTGTGAGACTGTGTTAAATCTGTGTGTGTCTACACATGTCAGTGCACACGTGTGGGAGCACTGCTGGACTGGCCCTCGGAGGGTGAGGCTTACCGGCCCATGGTTATCTGCCAGTAGTGGGTTCGGGACACTGGTACCCAGTTGAGCTTTCCTGTATGGTAGGAGTGGTCCACCCCACCAAACATCAGCACACTGCCATTCTCCCTCCTGCTGTTGAGATAAGTGAGAGAGGGGCTCTTTGGAGGAGAGTAACGCCAGCACTGTCTGAGGGCTGTGCTTCTCCACCATCAGAGACACTACCGTGGTCCCCATTTTACATATGTGGAGATTGAGGAATGGAGGGGTTGAGTACCTGACCCAGGTCTGTCACCATCTAATCAGTGCCACAGAAGTTTGAAGCCTGGCCTGGCTTTGACCACCCAACCTTCTGAAGAGGGCCTGGTCCCCTCCCACAACCTGAATGCTCAGAGATCCCGTCAGAGGACTCCATGCTAGAGGAGTCTGGCATCCCCCTTGCCTTGCCTTTCATTTTTCAAAACTTCCAGGCCCAAAGGCACTAAGGGCATGGGTTCAGGGTCACCCAGGGTTGGCATCACTGGCCTATGACATGCACCGACCATGAGGCCCCACACTCAGCAAGCCCCAAGCTCTATTACCCTCTCTTGAAATTCCTAACACTTGTTGAACAAGGGGTCATGTATTTCCATTTTCAATTGGCTCCAGCAAACTGTGTAGCTGGTCCCGGGCTCCTGGTGCAATGTTAGTGAGAAAGGAAATATTCCCACCATTCCTCTCCTTCTTTCCATATCAAATCCACAGCAAATCCATATGCCCGTCCTCCAACCTGTACCCTGACACCTTCCATTGCTCTCCCCCTTCCCCCTACCCCCTAAACCAAGCCACTGCCCTCAAGTGGTCTATAATTTTTCATGCAAGTAAAAGCATGT
This sequence comes from Bubalus kerabau, assembly GCF_029407905.1. NCBI lineage: Eukaryota > Metazoa > Chordata > Mammalia > Artiodactyla > Bovidae > Bubalus > Bubalus kerabau. Next base: position 14,377,641 of record NC_073628.1, read on the forward strand.
TTCAGCTGATTTGGAGAGGGTGTTTGTCATCTCAGACTTACCTGCTCAAGTAGAAGGCGAAGAGAGGGTAAGGAATAAGTCCAAGGTTCTTCAGGTTGTCAAAGAGTGGGGTGGTTCCTTGGATGGCGAGGCTGGGGAAGCCCAGGCCCAGGATGCCATCAAAAGGTGCATTTTGAAAAAAATTTTTGGATAGCTTCTGGCTCATGGCAAAGGTCTGGTTGAAGTGGAGAAGGTTCCCAATCTGTGGGAGCAGAGAGTAACTTTGATGCTTAGTCGTGTCTGACTCTTTGTGACCCTAAAGACTATATGGTCCATGGAATTCTCCAGGCCAGAATCCTGGAGTGGGTAGCCTTTCCCTTCTCTAGGGGATCTCCCAACCCAGGGATCAAACCCAGGTCTCCCACATTGTAGGCAGATTCTTTACCAGCTGAGTCACAAGGGAAGCCCGGGAGAGGAGAGTGTTCCACATAAAGGACCTGAGGCCTGGCTGTGCCCTGCATTGGCCTCAAACAGTTAGACCAAGCTGGGAGAGGGATCCGGGTTCCATTTGTGTGGGCTGTGGATTTTAACAACACCTGCTTCTCCCACAAACACCATCTGAGCGAATCAGATTGGCCTTATGCATTCTGTACAGGTGGGGCAACCGAGATTCAGGCCAGGACTGAATGGTTCCCCCTTGTGGACAAAATGAGTAGAAAGCCGGGTAGTCTTTTCTTCAATATTACTATGATCTGAGGACAGAAACAGACTGAATTCATTGCAGTGCATTGTGGATTCTGCATCTGCCCAGAAGACAGAAGTCCATTATACAATGTCACTGGCAGGGTTCTTCTGAAAATTCTGCCTGGAAAACTAACTTTTGGGGATATACATGCACACGTGTGTGGCGGGATCAGGGAGTGTGGAATACTCAGACATTTTGGGGAAGGCACACCATAGTTTTTATTAGACTCTCAAAGACCCTCGAGAGTGAGAACCCATTTATCAGGCCCCTCCCACATCTGTGACCTCCTGCTTTCTCTGTCTGGATACCTGAAGCCCTGGGCTGCCCCCAGGGTCCCAAGCAGTTTTATCCTCTCCCCAAATACCCCACACCTGCCTGAGTTCTGACTAGCCAGCCCAGCTCACCTGCTTAGCACATGTGTGACCTTGGCAAGGCCTTTGTTCTCTGCACCTGAGTTCCTTCATCTATATCATGAGTTAATCATAGTACCTGCTGTGTAGGGTTGTTTTAGGATTAAACAAGTTTCTTATTGTTCAGTGGCTAAGTCGTGTCTGACTCTTTGTGACCCCAGGAACCACAGGACACAAGGCTTCCATGTCCTTCACTACTGCCCAGAGTTTGCTCAAACTCATGTCCATTGACTCAAAGATGCCATCCAACCTTTTATTCTCTGTCACCCCCTTCTCTTGCCCTCAATCTTTCCCAGCATCAGGGTCTTTTCCAATAAGTTGGCTCTTTGCAGCAGGTGACCAGAGTATGGGACCTTCATTAACACTTTCACTTTAAACAAGTTATTACCATGAAAATGCCTAGCACAGTCTGAGAATATAAAAGTGGGTGTTTTTCCCCCATCTCTCAGCGCACACCATAATGAACCTTCGGCTCTTCACAGGCAAAGAAGCTGCAAATCCACACCCCAAGGCCCTCTCTGCATTAGCCACAAAGAGTTTGTGTGTCAGCAGGGGCGTTGTCTCCCCAAGGACAGAGTCCTTCCAGGCAGATCTACAGCCATTAGGGGACTTTCGGAAGGATAGAACCTCCAGCTTGTCCTGCATCTGTTTTGTAAGCAGCAGTTGTTCCCAGGTCGAGCAGCTTCTGGTTTCCACATTACCTGAATGAGGTCTTGGCCAAGGACTCCTTTTATCCTCCCAGAGGCATAGATGATGTCAACGGACTTGTCCAGGAGCCTGAAGGTGGTGGACTTGTGAGGGTTGAAGAGATTGTGTGTCACTGCAGACACAAGAGATGATTGTGCTTCAGGTGCCAAAGACAGAGACCAGGGTGGGAGGGCAAGCACAGGATGTGGGGGATGGGGAAGGGGTACTCACAGCAGCTCGGACTGTGGCAGTGGATGGAGGGCACCCACAGGTCAGAGGAGCCGGTGTCAAATATGACCCTGAACTCCTGAGGGGGCGTTCCAATGGCGATGGTGCCAATGTAGACTAACTACAGGGGCCGGGAAGGGATGGTTAGTGCTGACCTGGATGCCTGTCCACGCCCTTCCCACCCCTAATTCCTCAAGTACTGCCTCCTGCTAGATTTCCCAGGTCTCCTGAAATCACTTTCCAAGCACCCAGCCTCACAGCCTCTACTCGGACTGGTATCTTCATTTGAGAAGCTCTCCAGTCTCCCCTCTATGTCCAGCGTGAGCCCCTCCTTCTCCTAGGCACCCCAGTCCACTGACTCTAATCTCAGACCCTGTCTGATCAACAGCACTCAGGTGGCCCTTTATTTAGACATGTATTTACCCTCTCTCCATCTCTCAGGATGGCCTGTGCATTCTTGAAGAAGAGACTAGACCTTTGGCAATAACCACACTATTAGATTTGGGGGAGGGGTGGCCTCACATGCCATAGGGACTCAGTAACTTTTTACCAGTATCACTCTTGGATCTGCTGAGACTGAACTTGCTCTGCCTAGGGATTCATACTTGATTTCGAGCTGTCTTTATCTTTTGATTGCCATGGTTCACCCTTCATCTGTAACTGAGTGGCTCACTTAGTTCAGGAAGAACAATCTCCCTCAATCTAATGATACAGCTTTGGCACAGAAATGAATGTTTATCTGCCCTCTGGTCATTGCTGAGCCCAGTCACCACAGACCAAGAGTCTGTGGATGAGACTACCTTCTCCTCTGGGAATGTGTTCTTGTCCCCCTGTGTTTCTGCCTCCTGCAGGAGCCCCAGCCCCAACAACCCTACTGACATCTCCACATGAACCCCAGTGCAAAGCCAGAGCACCAGGGGGCGCTGTGGAGCACCATCCTCCCAACACACTCACATCCTTGTAGTTCCTCAGGGGATGATAAATTATGTTTTGGTCATTAGTGGCATTCTGGGACAGGCTGTAAGGGTGTTCCTCAGAGAAATTTGTCAGCAAATTTCTTTCCCTTAGCGTTTCTCGTATGGCCTTCATTTGCGTAACAGGGATTCTTTCACCGGCCATGAGGAAAAGAAAACAAAGAAGGGGGCAGCAATCAGCTGTCTGTGTTATAAAGACTGTCATACCTGACATTGGAACGGCACAGTGTATCTTCCAAGCATTTTTATGAGTGTCACCTTATTATCAGGATGCCATGCAATGACCATGGCAAAGACCTAGGTCTGAACATAGGTTCTTTGTGTAATCTTGGGTAAGGCATATGACCACTGAAGTCTCAATTTCCCCGTTGGTAAAAAGGTGGAAGAAAAAAAATCCCCACCAACACCATCCCCTACATAGAATGGCTTGGATATTAAGAGAGATGATGGATATAATGCACCTGATATACAGGAAGCCTCAGAAATGGCAGCCATTATCATTGCTGTGGTCATCCCACTGTATCCTTCTCAAGGAAGCTCAGGGAGGGAGGTGGAAGGGATTCATCATCCTCTTTAAACAGGGGAGGAATTTGAAATGCAGGGAGTTGGAGACTTGGCTGAGGTCACACTGCTTGTTAGAGCTAAAAGAGCACAGAAATAGTACTACTGATCTTTCTTCTGGGCTCAAGCAGAAGAGAGGAGGCCAGGAGATGGGGAATAAATTAAGGAGGTTAAGAGAAGCCAAGAAGAATGTTTTTAAAAAGGAAAAAACCTAAGAGAGTTCTGTATGCACAGAGACATCCAAAGAGACAGATAAAATAGAGAGATACAGAGCTGAAGACACAGACACATTCACACAGAAATGAAGAGAGACCGGAGAGGAGACTAGAACCACATACAGGAGAAACGTTGTTTCTGCAGACCACACCTACCGTTGCACAGGTTGTGCACTGAACAACTTCAAGGAATGCAATTTTACATAGGACATGATGTGGCTGCACCCCAGGAGTTGTGTGATCCTACAGGTTTGCCTGGAGAGTCTAGGGCCTCACAGAGTCTGTGGCAAAGTACTTATCAACAAGTGAGAGTTGACTTTAGACTGTCAGGGAGTGATTACATTCCCTTCTAACCATGACAGGTGGAAGAATAAGAGGACGAGAATAAAAAAAAAAAAAAAGCAAAAGGGACGATGTCACTTATAGTCCCCTCACTTACATGACCATGCACTCTGAGAGAGCTACCAGCCCGAGGAGTCCAAGCCACTTCATACTTCTGTCCTCGATTGAAGTGCTCAGGACAGATTGAGTTCTGAGCATGCGCTGGCGGTGAAGATTACCTAGCTATATATGCTCTAACCTGCTCTAATGTTCTCCTTTAAGCCACCATGAGTCTGATGAGAAATATGAACCTCTAGATAAAATCTTTCCCTCCATTGGTGACTGTGAGGAGTGGACTTGGAAAACTCTCATAATACAGAAAATTCCACTGTAATCTCTTCCTTCGTTCTTGGGTGAAAAACCAAACTGAACTGCACAATCAAAGAGTGGGGAGACTCGTCCCAACTTGCAGGTAAAACACTGCTAATAAAGTGATAAAGGTAAACGTTAAGGGCCATGTTAGACATTTGTGATCTCGTGGGGTCTCCTAGCCACCTCATGAGATGTGCATTGCTGTCCTCAGTTGGAGAGGAGACTGCTCGGAGGAAAAGAGGTCAAATGGCAGAGTCGGACACAACTGAAACGACTTGCACAACACCACCCAGTGCAGTGACATATGAGTGGCTTTAGGTAGTGGGACAGATGGCACAGACCAGAGACACCATTGACACCAAACTGCATCGAAGTTCTAGGCAGTTTCAATATTGGAAGAAATGTGATGCTCTTTGAGTCTGACTCTTTGCGATCCCATGGACTGTAGCCTGCCAGACTCCTCCATCCATGGGATTCTCCAGGCAAGAACAGTGGAGTGGGTTGCCATTATCTACTCCAGAGGACCTTCCCAACCCAGGGATCAAACCCGTGGCTCCTGCATTGGCAGGAGTTCTTTACCACTAGCGCCACTTGGGAAGCTGTGATGCTGTTAGGGAAATGAAAATTGAGACAGTCTTCTTCAGGCTTCAAAAGTAGGAGAGCGGGCGTCTGATCAAGTCCTGACTTTTCCTGGACTCGGCCTGGACTACATGCCTGCTGCAAGCACACCAACTGTTATCAGTGATGTCAACTAGCACCTTAGATAAGAAGAGGGAGTGAGTCTTGGAATTTCCTGAGCCCCTTGAGGCCTGGCTAGCCCCCAGGGTCTGGAAAATCTTGTAATTCACAAGGTGAAAGAAAAAGCACTGTAAAAATTAAAGCCAAACTAGAGCTGCACTTTTACAGGGAAATTGATGGTGATATCAGTTTGCAGCCTGCGATTATAAGCAGAGGGCCCCAAAACTGCAACCTGTAGTCCCACCCATGATGTCCAAGGACACCTAGGACCCTTTCCCAATTGAGATTCCAGATTGCCTTCTTCTGGAACTTTCCAGGGCTCTTCAATTCTGGACAGGTTGTCAGCCCAAGTTGGTGATGTACAAGCTGTTACTTCTCTCTGTTGTTTCTATTTCTTTTCTTTAAGGACTGTTTATTGAAATTAAGTCAAATAATTATTTTTAGAAATTGAAATTCTTTGTAAGGAGTTGTTTATTGTGTTATCAGATTCTTTGAACCTAAAATGAAATAAAACTTTCAGCAAAACATCATTTGCCCCTGTGAGCCAATCCATGAAAAATGCCACTCTTTAATCAACCTTTTATTTCTGAATGGGAAGATTTGCCTTACTTCTTATTAGCTACTGAATGGGACATATCCACTGGATTGTATGAGAACTGGGACTCTAAATTAAAGCTGGCCAAAACTTTAGAAGTTACTGAGCTTTTGTAGGTCATTCCAATTGAGAAAGGACGAGAATAAGCAGTGCTGATCCCATAAGGTTTATGAAGCCAAATTAAGATTCATTGAAGAGAAATCAAAACTGGAGAAAGAATTAAGCAATTTGCAAGAACTGTTGTCTGTGTTACAATGTCAAAATTATATTTTAGCTGGCCAAGTCTCCACTTTTGAATTTGTAGCTGAAATAGCTACAAATCTGCATCTGTTTTGTAAGCAGCAGTTGCTCCCAGGGCCAGCAGCTTCTGGTTTCCACATTACCTGAATGAGGTCTTGGCCAAGGACTCCTTTTATCCTCCTGGAGGCATAGATGAAGTCAACGGGCTTGTCCAGGAGCCTGAAGGTGGTGGACTTGTGAGGGTTGAAGAGATTGTGTGTCACTGCAGACACAAGAGATGATTGTGCTTCAGGTGCCAAAGACAGAGACCAGGGTGGGAGGGCAAGCACAGGATGTGGGGGATGGGGAGGGGGTACTCACAGCAGCTCGGACTGTGGCAGTGGATGGAGGGCACCCACAGGTCAGAGGAGCCAGTATCAAATATGACCCTGAACTCCTGAGGGGGCGTTCCAATGGCGATGATGCCGATGTAAATGAACTACAGGGGCCGGGAAGAGACGCTTAGGGCAGACCTGGATGCCTGTCCACCCCCTTTCCACCCCCAATTCCTCGAGTACTGCCTCCTGCTGGATTTCCCAGGTCTCCTGAAATCACTTTCCAAGCACCCAACCTCACAGCCTCTACTCGGACTGGTGTCTTCATTTGAGAAGCTCTCCAGTCTCCCCTCTATGTCCAGCATGAGCCCCTCCTTCTCCTAGGCACCCCAGGCCACTGACTCTAATCTCAGACCATGTCTGATCAACAGCACTCAGGTGGCCCTTTATTTAGACATGTATTTACCCTCTCTCCATCTCTCAGGATGGCCTGTGCATTCTTGAAGAAGAGACTAGACCTTTGGCAATAACCACACTATTAGATTTGGGAGGGGGGCGCCTCACATGCCATAGGGACTCAGTAACTTTTTACCAGTATCACTCTTGGATCTGCTGAGACTGAACTTGCTCTGCCTGGGGATTCATACTTTATCTTTTGATGAGAGATGGCTCTCCCTTCATCTGTAACTGAGTGGCTCACTTAGTTCAGAAAGAACAATCTCCCTCAAACTAATGACATCTTTGGCATAGAAAACGATGTTTATCTGTGACCTGGTCATTGCGTGGCCCAGTCACCACAGACCAAGAGTTGAGGATGAGAGTCCCTTCTCCTCTGGGAATGGGGTCCCTTTTCCCCAGCTGCAACATCCCACCTGGCACCTCCAAATGAACCCCAGTGCTAAGGCCAGAGCACCAGGAACAGCACTGTGGAACACCATCCTCCCAACACACACATCTTTGCAGATTCTCAGGGGATGAAAAGTTTCACTTGGGTCATGAGCAGAATTCTTGGACAGGCTGTAAGCTTCTTCCTCCGGGAAATTTTTCACCAAGCTTCCCCCCCCCTCCCCCCCGAGGGTTTCTTGCATGGTCTTCATCTTCGTTAGAGGGATTCTTTCCACAAGCATGGGGAAAAGGAAGCAATGACAGGGCATTAATCAGCCATATGTGTTATAGTAGGACTGCCATAGCTGGCATTGTTATGGCACTGGGTATTTTTTTAAGCATTTTAATGAGGGTCATCTTATTATTAGAATGCTGTGCAAAGACCTAGGTCTGAATACTGGTTCTGTTGTGTAATCTTGGATAAGCCATAGGACCGTTTGGAGTCTCCGTCTTCCTGTCAGTAAAAAGGTGGAATGTAATAATCAGTATCCCTCATATAGAATGTCTTGGGTATTGAGGGAGATGACGGATATAATGCACTTGATATATAGGAAGTCTCAGCAATGACAGCCATTACCATTGCTGTGGTCATCCCACTGTATCTTTCTCAATGAAGCTCTGGGAGGGAGGTAGAAGGGGATTATCATCCTCTTTAAACAGGGAAGGAATTTGAAATGCAGAGAGTTGGAGACTTGGCTGAGGGCACACTGCTTGTTAGAGCTAAAAGAGCAGAGAAATAGTACTACTGATCTTTCTTCTGGGCTCAAGCAGAAGAGAGGGTGAGAGAGGGTGCCAGGAGACAGGGACTAAACTGGGGAAATTAAGAGGCTAGAGAAGCAAGAGAGAGTCCAAATTGAAAAAGAAAAAAAAAGAAACTGGGACACTTTTGCATGCACCGAGATAGCCAAAGAGATGGAGAGGTAAAAGAGAGAGATACAGTGATGAAGTCACAGACCCATACACACAGAAGCAGAAAGAGAGCTGAGAGAAGATCTAGAAGCAAACGCAGGAGAAATGCAACAGGACCACACCAACAGTTGCACAAGTTGTGCACTGAACAAGTCCAAGGAGTGCCATTTTCACTTAGGTCATGACGTGATTGGCACCCCTAGAGATGTGCAACCCTGCAAGCCTGTTCCAAAACTTTGGGCCCCAAGGTGCCCATGGCAAGGTACTTATCAATAAGTGAAAGTTGAAGTTTAAGGCTGCCAGGGAACGATTACCTTCTCTTCTAACCCTCACAGATGGAAGAAGAGAGGACAACAAGAAAAATCCCAGAAAGACAGATGATGCCACTTACAGTCCCTGTACTTACATGACTACGCACTCTGAGAGGGCCACCAGGCCGAAGAGCCCAAGCCACGTCATGCTTTTTTCCTGGGTTCAAGTACTCACGGAACAGAGGGTTCTGAGCTTGCCGTGGTGACAAGAGCTCCCAGATATATATGCTCTTATCTGCCCCAATTGTCCCCTTGAGGCCACTGATCTGGTAAGATCTGATAACAAATACATACTTCTTGATTAAATGTTTACCTCCATCAGTGTCTTTGGGGAGTGGATTTAGAAAATTGTCAGAATACAGAATTTTACACAGATTGTAGTCTCTTCCATGCTGCTGCTAAGTCGCTCCAGTTGTGTCTGACTCTGTGTGACCCCATAGACAGCAGCCCACCAGGCTCCTCTGTCCCTGGGATTCTTCAGGCAACAACACTGGAGTGGGTTGCCATTTCCTTCTCCAATGCATGAAAGTGAAAAGTTAAAGTGAAGTCGTTCAGTCATGTCCGACTCTTCACGACCCCATGGACTGCAGCCTACCAGGCTCCTCCATCCATGGGATTTTCCAGGCAAGAGTACTGGAATGGGTTGCCATTGCCTTCTCCGATCTCTTCCTTGGGGCTTGGCCAAAAAAACAAACTGAAGTGCACAGACTATCTAAGGGTGGGGAGACTCTTTCCAACTTGGAGAAAAAAACACTGCTATTAACATGATAAAAGTAAATGCTGGGGCCCATGCTAGACATTCATTACCTCATGAGGTCACGAGATGTGCCTGGCCTTCCAAGCAACCTCACGAGATGTGCATGGCTCTCCTAGTTGGGGAGGAGATTGCTAGAAGAAAAAGAGTTCAAATGGCAAAGTGAAGACTTTAGGGGCAGCCCAGTGACATATGTGTGACTTCAGGTATTGGGACAGATAGCATAGATCAGGGGCACCTTTCGTGCCAGTCTGTGTCAAAGGTCTAGACTAGAGCAGTATTACAGTTACAGTTTCAGTATTGGAAGAAATGTGATGCAGGCATACACAAGACACTTTATATCAGCCAGTTCAGTTCAGTTCAGTCGCTCAGTCGTGTCCAACTCTTTGCAACCCCATGAATTGCAGCACGCCAGGCTTTCCTGTCCATCACCAACTCCCGGAGTTCACTCAGACTCACATCCATTGAGTCAGTGATGCCATCCAGCCATCTCATCCTCTGTCGTCCCCTTCTCCTCCTGCCCCCAATCCCTCCCAGCATCAGAGTCTTTTCCAATGAGTCAACTCTTCACATGAGGTGGCCAAAGTACTGGAGTTTCAGCTTTAGCATCATTCCTTCCAAAGAAATCCCAGGACTGATCTCCTTCAGAATGGACTGGTTAGATCTCCTTGGACTCCAAGGGACTCTCAAGAGTCTTCTCCAACACCACAGTTCAAAAGCATCAACTCTTCGGCGATCAGCCTTCTTCACAGTCCAACTCTCACATCCATACATGACCACTGGAAAAACCATAGCCTTGACAGACGGACATTTGTTGGCAAAGTAATGTCTCTGCTTTTGAATATGCTATCTAGGTTGGTCATAACTTTCCTTCCAAGGAGTAAGCGTCTTTTAATTTCATGGCTGCAGTCACCATATTCTGTGATTTTGAAGCCCAGAAAAATAAAGTCTGACACTGTTTCCACTGTTTCCCCATCTATTTCCCATGAAGTGATGGGACCAGATGCCATGATCTTCGTTTTCTGAACATTGAGCTTTAAGCCAACTTTTTCACTCTCCTCTTTCACTTTCATCAAGAGGCTTTTGAGTTCCTCTTCACTTTCTGCCATAAGGGTGGTGTCATCTGCATATCTGAGGTTATTGATATTTCTCCCAGCAATCTTGATTCCAGCTTGTGTTTCTTCCACTCCAGCGTTTCTCATGATGTACTCTGCATATAAGTTAAATAAGCAGGGTGACAATATACAGCCTTGACATACTCTTTTTCCTATTTGGAACCAGTCTGTTGTTTCATGTCCAGTTCTAACTGTTGCTTCCTAACCTGCATATAGGTTTCTCAAGAGGCAGGTCAGGTGGTCTGGTATTCCAATCTCTTTCAGAATTTTCCACAGTTTATTGTGATCCACACAGTCGAAGGCTTTGGCATAGTCAATAAAGCAGAAATAGATGCTTTTCTGGAACTCTCTTGCTTTTTCGATGATCCAGCGAATGTTGGCAATTTGATCTCTGGTTCCTCTGCCTTTTCTAAAACCAGCTTGAGCATCAGGAAGTTCAAGGTTCACTTATTGCTGAAGCCTGGCTTGGAGTATTTTAAGCATTACTTTACTAGCGTGTGAGATGAGTGCAATTGTGCGGTAGTTTGAGCATTCTTTGGCATTGCCTTTCTTTGGGATTGGAATGAAAACTGACCTTTTCCAGTCCTGTGGCCACTGCTGAGTTTTCCAGGTTTGCTGGCATATTGAGTGCAGCACTTTCACAGCATTGTCTTTCAGGATTTGAAATAGCTCAACTGGAATTCCATCACCTCCACTAGCTTTGTTCGTAGTGATGCTTTCTAAGGCCCACTTGACTTCACATTCCAGGATGTCTGGCTCTAGGTGAGTGATCACACCATCGTGATTATCTTGGTCATGAAGATCTTTTTTGTATAGCTCTTCTGTGTATTCTTGCCACCTCTTCTTAATATCTTCTGCTTCTGTTAGGTCCATACCATCTCTGTTCTTTATCGAGCCCATCTTTGCATGAAATGTTCCCTTGGTGTCTCTGATTTTCTTGAAGAGATCTCTAGTGTTTGCCATTCTGTTGTTTTCCTCTATTTCTTTGCATTGATCACTGAGGAAGGCTTTCTTATCTCTTCTTGCTATTCTTTGGAACTCTGCATTCAGATGCTTATATCTTTCCTTTTCTCCTTTGCTTTTCACTTCTCTTCTTTTCCCAGCTATTTGTACGGCCTCCCCAGACAGCCATTTTTCTTTTTTGCATTTCTTTTCCATGGGGATGGTCTTGATCCCTGTCTCCTGTACAATGTCACGAACCTCATTCCATAGTTCATCAGGCACTCTATCTACCAGATCTAGGCCCTTAAATCTATTTCTCACTTCCACTGTATAATCATAAGGGATTTGATTTAGGTCATACCTGAATGGTCTAGTGGTTTTCCCTACTTTCTTCAATTTAAGTCTGAATTTGGTAATAAGGAGTTCATGATCTGAGCCACAGTCAGCTCCTGGTCTTGTTTTTGCTAACTGTATAGAGCTTCTCCATCTTTGGCTGCAAAGAATATAATCAATCTTATTTTGGTGTTGACCATCTGGTGATGTCCATGCGCAGAGTCTTCTCTTGTGTTGTTGGAAGAGAGTGTTTGCTATGACCAGTGCATTTTCTTGGCAAAACTCTATTAGTCTTTGCCCTGCTTCATTCCGTATTCCAAGGCCAAATTTGCCTGTTACTCCAGGTGTTTCTTGACTTCCTACTTTTGCATTCCAGTCCCCTATAATGAAAAGGACATCTTTTTTGGGTGTTAGTTCTAAAAGGTCTTGTAGGTCTTCATAGAACCGTTCAACTTCAGCTTCTTCAGCGTTACTGGTTGGGGCATAGACTTGGATTACTGTGATACTGAATGGTTTGCCTTGGAAACGAACAGAGATCATTCTGTCATTTTTGAGATTGCATCCAAGTACTGCGTTTCAGACTCTCTTGTTGACCATGATGGCTACTCCATTTCTTCTGAGGGATTCTTGCCCGCAGTAGTAGATATAATGGTCATCTGAGTTAAATTCACCCATTCCAGTCCATCTTAGTTCACCGATTCCTAGAATGTCGACGTTCACTCTTGCCATCTCCTGTTTGACCACTTCGAATTTGCCTTGATTCATGGACCTGACATTCCAGGTTCCTATGCAATATTGCTCTTTACAGCATCAGACCTTGCTTCTATCACCAGTCACATCCACAGCTGGGTATTGTTTTTGCTTTGGCTCCATCTCTTCATTCTTTCTGGATCCCTTCATTCTTTCTGGAGTTATTTCTCCACTGATCTCCAGTAGCATATTGGGCACCTATCAACCTGGGGAGTTACTGTTTCTGTGTTCTATCTTTTTGCCTTTTCGTACTGTTCATGGGGTTCTCAAGGCAAGAATACTGAAGTGGTTTGCCATTCCCTTCTCCAGTGGACCACATTCTGTAAGACCTCTCCAATGACCCATCTGTCTTGAGTGGCCCCACATGGCATGGCTTAGTTTCATTGAGTTAGACAAGGCTGCGATCCATGTGATCAGATTGGCTAGTTGTCTGTGATTGTAGTTTCAGTCTGTCTGCCCTCTGATCCCCTTTCTCAGTGCCTACCATCTTACTTGGGCTTCACTTACCTTGGACGTGGGGTCTTTCTTCACAACTGCTCCAGCAGAGCACAGCTGCCACCCCTTACCTTGGACATGGGGTAGCTCCACTCGGCCACTGCCCCTGAAGTCAAGTAAGATACAGGTGGTCCTTATCTTCAGGGAGTTAGCAGTGGAGGGCAGTTCTCACAAACTCCTGGTCCCGGAGGCAAGAGAAATGAATGGAAGGGCTGGGCAGATATCCTGGGCCTGGGCGGCACATGCCCTACCACTGGGGGCAGCCTCTCAGCTCCAAGCAAAGGCTGCCATGCTGGAAAGTGGGCTGATTGCCCCAGTTTTCAGGAGAAATCAGAATCTCAATGTTTACGTAAAATCTGTGATTTTAAATGTTAGCTACTAATTTTCTTTTTTCAAAAAACATAGTGAAAGCTAAACCTTCATCAACTGTGTGCTTGATCCAGCCTGCAGAATGTGTGGGGTTTTATGTCTAGCCTAGAGTGGGAGTCATTTCCCTGGTGGTTCAGTGGTGAAGAATCCACCTGCCAATGCAGGAGACATGGGTTCAATCCCTGGGTCAGGAAGAGCCCCTGGAGGAAGAAACAGCAACCCACTCCAGTAATCTTGCCTGGGAATTCCCATGGAGAGAGGAGCCTGGCAGCTACAGTCCATGGGGTCTCAAAGAGTCAGACATGACTTAGAACTAAACAACAATAACAACAAAGAGGTGGGTGTAGAGACGAGACAGAGAGGGGATTCAATTCATCCTGATCGACTGAATAAGAGGCTCAATGCATATTAACCATGTTAATTTTTCTTCCATTTGTAAAAAAAAAAAATGTACAAGGGTCATATAAACCAACAAGTTTATTAATGTCCATTTGCTGAGCAGCTGATGTAATTCTCCAATAGTGGGTTCATGCCTTGAAACACTTTGTCTGCCAAACCAAATATACAATGAACTAATTTTGAAGCATCTTATCTATCAAAGAAGACAAATAAGACCAATCAGAACTCCAGCTCAGGCTGAGATGAACAGGGCTACCTGTTAAACTGTTATTCCAGCCAAAATAAAGACCTGGAGTTTTATGGTTCCTTCCAGGACTCCCTGGTCCTGGGAGTTCCTGCCCGGTATCTATCGAGGCTTGTCCCTTTCATAAAACAACAGAAGGGTGTTAGTCACCAGGTCAGTGATAGTTGGGATGATTTGTCTTAACCCTCATTTTTTACAAATTGTTAAAATTCAGTTTTCATGATTCAATCGCTACAGAAGGAGTTTGACAGCACCTAGCAAATGACACACACAAATACCATTTACCTCAGCAATTCTGCTACTAGGAAATTATCCCAAAGATTCACTGGCAAGAATACAAAAATCAGGATGCACAAGCCACTCACTGCAAAATTGTTTGTAAAAGCAAAAGATCAGAAACATACCTGAAGTGACCATCCACTGGGGAGTGTGGATTAAGGCACACGGCATCCCAACACCTGGTTATAATGTGGATGGAGAGAGGTGTGGAATGGGTGAGATCTTCAGGGTACACTGCTTAGTTTTTAAAACAGAGGGACCAGAAAACTACCTATAGTTTGTTGCTTTTACATACACATGCATGTCTATTTTCAGTAAGAAAGAGTGGAAAACTAAACCAAAACCAACAAAAATCGTAATTTATGGAGGCAGGACAGAGACAGAAGTGAGATTTTTTTCTTGTTTTATAGTTTGACTTTGCAACCATATAGTATCAAAAATAGATAAATATATCTATCAAAATTGAGAATAAACTAAAACAAATGAACCTAATTGTATCACGCTGGTGACACAGTTGCACAGAACAAAACATTATTTAAGTGGATTTTAAATGCAGGATTTTGACTCTGTGTTCAGAGTAGAGTATGTTCTAAGGGCCAAGAGAGAAACAAAGAAAAGCGCCCTCCCTCCAAAACAAATCCAAAAATCCAAAGAAATGTGAGACTGTATCCAATACCTTATGGCTGGTGATAGTTCTACTGTTATTTTGAAAGTATCATGTTTAAAGCAAATAAGTATTTTGGTTAATTTACAGGTTAAAGCAAATAAGTAATTAATGTTAATGTTGTTCTGAAGCAAGACTTTCCATGGATAGAGAAAAGATGTTTAAGTATAAAACAAAAAAGTGTAAGTGAAAAGCCTACAGTCTTTAAACTTGGAAAAATAAGTTTGTACCCATTAATTCTTTTCCTTTTTCTTTACAGAATATCTGTACTTCTTCAGGCTGACCACTAAAAAGCCTCAAAGCAATGGCAATGTGCTAACAGTGACTATCCTGAGGCATAGCTTGTGGCCTCTAATTACCGTTTCTCACTAGAATATGTAGAAATCTTTGAAGAAATGGTTGACTTCAGGGCTGGACCAAGAAATGCACAAGATAAGCCTGGAAATCCTGAAGGACCAGAAAGTTGAGGACCTTCAAAGACCAGAAGAGGCCAGACAAAGTTTACGAATCCATATGAAAAGATCAAAGGTGGGACAATTTTAGCATCACATCAAATATATAAAAATCCAGTAGTTCCAAATGGTAATAGACAACATCTAATTTGTCACTGTGACAGATCACAGTGGTACCAACTCATTATTTTGACCATTGAGAAAGGGAAATAACCATCAATATTTATGCTATTTTTGTTGCTGTGAAGCATATTTCATGTAATTACACATAGTCGAAGGAATACTCTTTTTAATTGAAGAATTCTAGGAATTAAATTCAGAAGGAGTGGTAGAAACAGCAAATCATTGTTTTGCAATATCCTCATGAAACAACAGATCTAGGCAAAGGTCATCAATGGACAATAAACCATAGGATGAAAAGTCAAGGGGAAGTTTATAAATGGATGTATGAGTTTGACAACATCAGGACCCACAGCATCTCAGTTCAGTTCAGTTGCTCAGTCGTGTCCAACTCTCTGCGACCCCATGAACTGCAGCACGCCAAGCCTCCCTGTCCATCACCAACTCCCAGAGTTCAGCCAAACTCCTGTCCATCGAGTCGGTGATGCCATCCAGCCATCTCATCCTCTGTCGTCCCCTTCTCCTCCTGCCCCCAATCCCTTCCAGCATCAGTCTTTTCCAATGAGTCAACTCTTTGCATGAGGTGGCCAAAGTACTGGAGTTTCAGCTTTAGCATCATTCCTTCCAAAGAACACCCAGGGTTGATCTCCTTTAGAATGGACTGGTTGGATCTCCTTGCAGTCCAAGGGACTCTCAAGAGTCTTCTCCAACACCACAGTTCAAAAGCATCAATTTTTCGGCGCTCAGCCTTCTTCACAGTCCAACTCTCACATCCATACATGACTACTGGAAAAACCATAGCCTTAACTAGATGGACCTTTGTTGGCAAAGTAATGTCTCTACTTTTGAATATGCTATCTAGGTTGGTCATAACTTTCCTTCCAAGGAGTAAGTGTCTTTTAATTTCATGGCTGCAATCACCATCTGCAGTGATTTTGGAGCCCCAAAAAATAAAGTCTGACACTGTTTCCACTATTTCCCCATCTGTTTCCCATAAGCATCTATTGAAGTGGATCAACTAGAAATTATGAGCCTCTTGAAGCGGTACCACAAGAAATATACAGAGCTATGTATGAAATATTCCAATAAAAAATTTTCAACTCATGACTAGATCTAAATACCAGTTTGGGAGGAAATACACAGATACAGGAACAGAGAGGCAATCCTCTAAACCAGCAGTCCCTAACCTTTTTGGCAACAGGGTCTGGTTTCCTGGAAGACAATTTTTCCAAGGACTGGTTGGGGCTGGGGCAGGGGGGCACAGGGTGGCAGCAGGAGGAGGAGGAGATGTGGGGATGGTTTCAGGATGATTCAAGGGCATTACATTTATTGTGCATTTTATTTCTATTATTATTACATTGTGATATATAATGAAATAATTATACAACTCACCATAATGCAAAGTCAGTGGGAGCCCTGAGCTTGTTTTCCTGGAACAAGACTGTCCTATCTAGGGGTGATGAGAGAGGGACAGGAAGCAGCTGTAAATACAGATGAAGCCTCACTCACTGGCCTGTTGCTCACCTCCTGCTGTGCGGCCTGGTTCCTAACAGATCAAGGGCTGAAGGACCAGTACTGGTCTACAGCCAGGGGGTTGTGGGCCCCTGCTCTAAACCCAATACTTGGGACATTCTATAAGGCAAATAACCTCACCTCCTCAAATATTTTAAACAAATAAATGACATAAAAGGAGGGGAGACTCTTACTTAAAGTCTCTAAAGACAACAACCAAATGCAACACATGTACATTCTCTAGATTCTGATTTGAATCAACAAACCGTGAAAAGGCATTTTTTTTTTTTAGAGTATTGGACATGCACAGGATACTAGATGTTACTGTTGTTTGGAACAAAATAGCATTGTGGTTATTTATACTTTGTGAAATGGTAATCTCTTCCTCAAAATACTTCAGCAAAAATGTGTGCATGTGTACTGAGTAGCTCAGGTATGTCTGACTCTTTGCCAACCCATGGACTGTAGCCTGCCAGGCTCCTCTGTCCATGGGATTTTTCAGGCAAGAATACAGAAGTGGGTTGACATTTCCTCCTCCCGGGGATCTTCAGACTCAGGGATCAAAGGCACATCTCCTGTGTCTCCTGCATTTCGGGCAGATTCTCTATGTGCCAAGCCATCAGGAAAGGTCACTGGAGACCAAGGGAATTTAGTGACAAACTAGGGACCGGAACTCGGGTGGTTGGAGCCATGAGTCAGCCTCTGGAGATCTGTGTGAGTGCTGTGCAGAGCTGTCCACCTGTGGAATGAATGGGCTACACTGTGGGCCTCCAGGCCTGAGCAAGGCGAGTAGAGGCTGTCTGACCTCCAGCTGCTCTAGGGGCTGCCTTGGGATTGCTGTCTGGAAGAGAGCTGTTTTTTCCTGCTTACATCCTTCTGGCCTGAGTGGCTGGGGAATTTTGTTTGTCCTTCTGGAGCCTTATCACAGCCAATGTCAAGGGAAATATGAAAGGCTGCAGTGTGACACCAAAGGGTACCCAAGCTAGACACCAAGCCTCGAATGCCTTGGCTGAGCACTTTATTAATAATTACACCAGTTCATGCATCATGCTGTTAAAAAAACGTTTAAGTGTGTGTGTGTGTGTGTGTGTGAGCTTCAGGGGGGACTTAAATGCTAGGGTGAAATGCTTTCCACTGGGGTGAAGTGCACCTTCACTCCAGCTGGTAGTTCATCCTGGTTCATCAGGAATGATTTCTTCAAAACAGAAGTAGTCTTCAAAAACAAATTTATGGCAACCAAAGAGGAAAGGTGGAAGGGGTGAGAGTTTGGTACTAATATATATAAAGTAATACATATAATATTTATATAATATATTTTAATATGTTTATATATTATTATATGTATTATATATTTATATATAATATTTATGTATAAAGTAATATATATATAAAGTATGAAATCTAAAAAGAGCTACTCTATAGCACAGGAAAGTCTAGTCTACTCAATATTCTGTAGTAACTTATATGGGAAAAGAATCTTAAAAAGAATGGATATATATAAATAACTGAATCACTTTGCTGTGTACCTGAAACTAACATAATATTGTAACTCACATATACCCCAATATAAAATAAAAATTAAATTTAAAAAAGATAAGGTTTCTTCTAAGGACTAGAAGGGGCTCTTTTCCCTCATGGGATTCCTGATGTGATGCTGGAGCCAGCAGAGCAAATGTAGAACAACTCAACATTATCTGAAGTTGCCTTTTCCCCGGCTTTGGTGTTCTTTGGCTTCTAGTGGGCACCTTTGACTTTGGAGAATCTCATACAAGAGCCCATAGACACTGGGTGGTCATTAGTTGAAGGCTGAGAGATAGGACCTGGTGGGAGTGTGAAAGCCCAGCTCCCAAGCCTTGGACTGGGGTATGTTAGAGACACAACTTATGTTCCAGAGCTGCCTGTGACAGCAGGCTACACCTCCCCTCTCCAAGGCTTCCATGATATCAAACAAGACTCGGTTTCACCCATTTGCCTGTCCTTCTTCCCCTGTGCCCTCACTGATTTCTCAGGAAGAATTCTGAAATAAATCACTTGGACAGGTAACCTGGCATCATGGGCTACTCTGGGGCAAATGACCTAAGATGATCCCCTTCTTTAGGCAACCCCCCTGAAAGCCCAAGTGATATAGGTTCCCCTTCCAAGTCTTCCTACAGCATCTTGAAGCTGTCTGGGCTATGTGGCTTTGTCCTTGCTTGAGTTTCTGAAGCCCATGCTAGATCACAGATTCCAGAATGCAGGGATCTTATCTTACTCACTTGGAAGTCCATGTGAGAAGATCTTGTCTCTATCCATCAGACTCTAATTGTCAAAGCAAAGTTAACACGGAGATTTGTTAATAGATTATGAGTGTTAGGTTACAGGCTCAACTGCTGTAATCAAAGCCTAAATAACATTGCCTTTAATAGAATACACTTTCATTTCTCTTTCATGCAATAATAGTTCAAGTCACTCCACAGTGATGGGGACCCAATTTTTTCTTACTGCTTTGCTATCTTCCACATGTGATACTCACCTCTGGTCTAACATGGCTTCTCCAGGTCCTGTTATTACATCTGCATTCCAGCTCAAGCTGGAATCAAGATTGCTGGGAGAAATATCAATAACCTCAGATATGCAGATGACACCACCCTTATGGCAGAAAGTGAAGAGGAACTAAAAAGCCTCTTGAGGAGAGTGAAAAAGTTGGCTTAAAGCTCAACATTCAGAAAACGAAGATCATGGCATCTGGTCCCATCACTTCATGGCAAATAGATGGGGAAACAGTGTTAGACTTTATTTTGGGGGGCGCCAAAATCACTGCAGATGGTGACTGCAGCATGAAATTAAAAGACGTTTACTCCTTGGAAGGAAAGTTATGACCAACCTAGACAGCATATTGAAAAGCAGAAACATTACTTTGCCAACAAAGGTCCATCTAGTCAAGGCTATGGTTTTTCCAGTGGTCATGTATGGATGCGAGAGTTGGACTGTGAAGAAAGCTGAGCGCCGAAAAATTGATGCTTTTGAACTGTGGTGTTGTAGAAGACTCTTGAGAGTCCCTTGGACTGCAAGGAGATCCAACCAGTCCATCATTCCTTCCAAGGATCCTGGGAAGTTCCTGGGTGTTCCTTGGAAGGAATGATGCTAAAGCTGAAACTCCAGTACTTCGGCCACCTCATGCAAAGAGTTGACTCATTGGAAAAGACTCTGATGCTGGGAGAGATTGGGGGCAGGAGGAGAAGGGGACGACAGAGGATGAGATGGCTGGATGGCATCACCGACTCGATGGACATGAGTTTGAGTGAACTTCAGGAGATGGTGATGGACAAGGAGGCCCGGCGTGCTGCAATTCATGGGGTCACAAAGAGTCGGACACGACTGAGTGACTGAATTGAACTGAACTGATTCCAGCTAGAAGGACAGAAGGGGAAGCAGGATATCCACCTTTCATTAAAGGCCACAACCAAAAGTTATAAACTCACTTCCACTTATTTGTCGTTGGCTACGATGAAGTCACAGAGGCTAGGAAATGAACTTTTTAGCTGGGTGGCCCTAGACTAGGGGTTTAGTTACCAAATGAAGAAGGAGACAATTAGGAGTGCCTGTTATACGCTCTTGTTTAAGTGAAGAGAAACTAAGTTACACTATGAAGACATAAAACCCCCAAATCTCAAAGTCTCGATATAACTGAGGTTTATTCCTCACTCACATCTGACTTTGTGAACAGGGAGCCCTGCTCATCACACTCTCTCAGGGAGGAAAGTGGGTGGAGGCTCCCTCTGGATGCAGGGGAAGGGAGTGTGTGGCAAATTGGGCTCTGTTTCTTAAAGGGCTCCACTTGGAAGTGACATATCACTTCTATTTAAATTCCACTGGCTGAAGTAACTTCCATGGTCATGGCAAACCTGGGGGTGGTGAGTACGCAGAAGGGCAGGGGAATGTGATCCTACCACAGAACATTCATGATGAGCAACAAGGGCCACCACCCTTCATTCATGGCCCTGTGCTTTGTTTTTCTTTGGTTCTCCCCACCCTGCTCTCAGCCTGTTTGGACCTGTAGATTCGGATTTAGATGAGAGGGATTTATATGGGAGGGCATACACCAGGTTGTTAATAAGTGGGGACACCAAGCCAAAAAAAGAAAGAAAGAAGTCCAAAATCTATTAGAAAGCATATTTGTAATTGCAACTCTGCATTTATATAAGATTAGGTATATATGCAGTTTATAAATAAATTTAACAAAAAGCATAAAGGAAAAAAATTAAATATAAATTCATTGACCAAATTAGGAAAGGAATACATCAAGGCTATACATTGTCAGCCTGCTTATTTAACTTATATGCAGAGTACATCATGAGAAATGCCAGACTGGATGAAGCACAAACTGGAATCAAGATTGTCAGGAGTTATATCAAGAACCTCAGATATACAGATAACACTACCCTTATGGCAGAAAGCGAAGAACTAAAGAGCCTCTTGATAAAAGTGCAAGAAGAAAGTGAAAAAGTTGGCTTAAAACTCAACATTCAAAAAACTAAGATCATGGCATCCAGTCCCACCACTTCATGGCAAAAATGGGAAAACAATGGAAACAGTGAGGGACTTTATTTTTGGGGCCTCCAAAATCACCACAGATGGTGACTGCAGCCATGAAATTAAAAGATGCTTGCTTCTTAGAAGAAAAGCTATGACAAACTTATACAGCATATTAAAAAGCAGAGACATAACTTTGCTGACAAAGGTCTAGTCAAAGCTATGGTTTTTCTAGTTGTCATGTATGGATATGAGAGTTGGACTATAAAGAAAGCTGAGCACCAAAGAATTGATGCTTTTGAACTGTGGTGTTGGAGAAGACTCTTGAGAGTCCCTTGGACTGCAAGGAGATCAAATTAGTCAATCCTAAAGGAAACCAGTCCTGAATATTCATTGGAAGGGCTGATGCTGTAGCTGAAGCTCCAATACTTTGGCCACCTGATGAGAAGAACTGATTCATTGGAAAAGCCCCTGATTCTGGGAAAGATTGAAGGCAGGAGGATAAGGGTACGACAGAGAATGAGATAGTTGGATGGCATCACCAACTCAGTGGACATGAGTTTGAGCAAGCTCCAGGAGTTGGTGATGGACAGGGAAGCCTGGTGTGCTGCAGTCCATGGGGTTGCAGAGTCAGACACGACTGAGCAACTGAACTGAACTTATTGATCAAATCCAACTAATAAATAATAATAAAGCCTTACAATATTAAGCACATAGTTGTGTCAGGTTTAAGTTTGGATGCACATTACAAAAAACCTAAAACATCAAGATCTTTAAGAAGATAAAATTTGATTTTTTTTCTCCCATAAAAAGAAATCTGGATGTGGGACATCCAGAGCTTGCCTAGTTTCCATCTCCAAGGTCACATGATGGGTCAATACAACTGCAGGAGTTCCAGCCATCATATCTGAAGTCCAGACAACAGTTAAGAAGAAGGTGGGGAAGGAAAGAGACTCATCTCCCAGCTGAATCAGCTCTTTGAAGGCAGTCTTCCAAGAAATCCTTCTCACAGGTCTGCTTATATCACAAAGTCACCAGTCATGACTAAGAGCAAAGGAGGGTGGGAAATGCAATCTTGTAGCTACTGCGCACATGGCTATATAACAGAATGCATTCTGTTTTTAAAGATAACCTGAGAATGGCAATTGCATAGTTAGTTACCACCCCCTGCCTCAAGAGACACAAAAGATCCACCCAAAAAGATGGATCAGGCCAAAATGCAAGGCACAGAGTGGGAGTCATTGGGGAGGAGCAAGAATGAGAAACAGCTACATGGATCTGACCTGAGATCTCACAGGACAAAAAGAAAAGACAAAGTCTTCACTGGGGATCTCCTGAGCACTGAACTGGGGATTAAACCTACCACACGGTCAAACTTCTTTTGGAAAACTGCTTTTCCGACTCAGGTTCCAAGTCTTTCTCAATATCTCAGCTTCTTAAGTATCTTGTCTTTGCTACCTCACATTCTGACCTGCCTGTCTCACCTCCCTTACTTCTGTTCACATCATATCTTCATCCAGTCCACCAGCATTTGTTGTTGTTCACTCAGTCATGCCCAACTCTTTGCAACCCCATGGACTGCAGCATGCCAGGCTTCCCTGTCCTTCACCATCTCCTAGAGCTTGTCCATTGAGATGCCATCCAACCATCTTGTCCTCTGTCATCCCCTTCTCCTCCTGCCTTCAGTCTTTCCCAGTATTAGGGTCCACCAGCATAACAAGATTCAGTATTAAGGAGATTCAGTATTGAGAAGCAGATAGAAACAGGATGACTACTTTAATATGTATTCTGTTCCTGATCAAGGTCATCTGAAGGACTGAGATGGCTAGAATATGGATATCTCTTGTTTACTCTAAAATCTCAACCAAGAAGGTGACTTCCTTGAAACTGGGGATAATGTGTTCACTTTGCATCCACTGGTCTAACAGTACAGGTATTCAGTGTATGTATGTGGAGTGAATGAACAAGAGAAGATAGTAAGGAACTGTCTTTGCTTTCTCTTTCTCACTTTTTGCCTGTTCAGGGTCAGTCTGAATAGGAAAATTAGAAATATTCGAGGACTGGTATATGGGGACATGGGTACAAGTGACAGAGGACCAGGGTCATGGGGGTAGGGAGGTTAAAAAGAGCCAGAAATGGGAAATAAGAGGAAACAAGCTAGGAAGAGCAGGCTTTTCTAATGCCATCTGCTTCAGATGACCTGAATTTTGTGCCGTTTGCCCCCTCCCTCCTTTGCCCTAATTCTCTATCTTTACTTATTCAGCACAGCCAGCATTACTCTCCCCACCCCATCCTAAGATGACTTTGCAGTGACCCAGTTGATTCAGAGAGCAGCCTTGTCATTTCCTCTCAACACCCTCAGTGGAATCTCTGTGTCTGTCACAGTCACAGGATAGTGCTGTCAGTCTTTCAGGAGTTTCTAGGATCCGTGTGAAAAGATGTATAGAATAGTGTCTTCCTACCTTAGAGAAGTTTCCATCTAGAGAGAGTGAATGTTCAATTACAGAAAAATGTAGCAAATACTAAAAAAAAAGGGGGGGGCGGAATGTGAGGAGATTGAAGAACATACAAGGGCGGCACTTACCGAGTCTTGGGGGTACCAAAGGGGCTTTCCAAAAGTGGAGTATATGAATGACATTCTAAAGAATGTCAGTGATAGGAAACCCAAAATAACAGTGGCTTACAAAGGTGGTTTACTTCCTTTTGTATAAAAATCCAGGATGGGGAACACATGTATACCTGTGGCGGATTCATTTTGATATTTGGCAAAACTAATACAGTTATGTAAAGTTTAAAAATAAAATAAAATTTAAAAAAAATCCAGATGTGGGCATCCAGCAGTGTCATGGGGCATGGAGCTCCATGGTGTCAGGGCTCAGGCTCCCTCTCTTTTGTTGTGTGGTCAGGCATGACCTCTAGTCTCACGGTTACCTCATGGTTCAAGATGACTACTCTAGCTCAGGCTACTGTGTCCATATTCATGTTCTACCATTGTACCAGTAAGTTAAAGGATTGCAGAATATAAACTCAAGCCATCAGCAGTATTTTCTAAAACAAATACCAAATGAAAAATTACACCACAAAAAATGTTTATAACAAAAGGTTAAGATTCACTGTCTTGACCCTCCCTGCCCCCAGAAACAGTTTCAACCCAGCTCTCTGACAGCTGCTGTCAATGGGAGCCATGCTGACATTATGTTCAAAGTGAAACGTTTTCAAAACCAGCCACAGCATCCCTCAAAAGTGCTACCTGTGTCCCAGAAGGGGCAGTAGCTGAGATGGCCCTCCTCACTGATTCCATCCCTGGCAGCCTATGAGGAACTCTTCATGAAAGTGAAACTGTAGTCGCTCAGTCATGTCTGACTCTTTGTGATCCTATCGATTGTATGTAGCTGCCAGGCTCCTCTGTCCATGGGATTTCCCAGGCAAGCGTACTTGAGCGGGTTGCCATTTACTTCTCGAAGGGATCTTCCAGACCCAGGGATGGAACTCACGCCTCCCACGTTGCAGGCAGGCTCTTTACCATCTGAGCCACGAGGGAATCTATGAGGGACTCTTCAAAGAAAGAGTAAACTCAGCTCAATAGTCAACAGTGATTATCTTAGCCAATCAGATCCACTCTCTCGAGAATTTGAAAAAGAAATCTGAGAGTATCCATTGAAAGGAAAGGTGTAACAAGAAAAAAGAATCAAATGAGGAGAATGAGGCCAAAAGTATTGTTGTTCCTGGCACTGTAGTGCCAGGTCTTAATTCAACATCGAATAAGATTTTCAATTTGGTCGGAAGATTTCCTTGGTCTAAGAAGCTCTCATCCTAGGGCACCACTTTTACAAAGCTGCAATTTTGGACGCTGCTAAGAAGCAGACAGGGAACCACTTCACCTCCAGGTCAGCTTGTCGAGTACAAGCTGCCTAGACAAGACAGCACTAGCAGCAGGGCCTTGCTTCATGGGGCACCAGCCCAGTGATTCTGGGCGAGTTAGGATGTATTGTCTAAGGTTGCCTGTTATTTTTTAAGCACTACCCACACAGAATGGACTAAATGTAACCAAGGACCTTGGCAAGGAACCAGAGAGCAAATTGCCAACCTCTGTTGGATCATCGAAAAAGCAAGAGACTTCCAGAAAAACAACTACTTCTGCTTCATTGACTACGCTAAAGCTTTTGACAGTGTAGATCACAGCAAACTGTGGATAATTCTTAAAGAGATGGGAATACCAGACCACCTTACCTGCCTCCTGAGAAACCTGTACACATGTCAAGAAGCAACAGTTAGAACCAGACTAGGAACAACAGACTGGTTCCAAATTCAGAAAGGAGTACATCAAGGCTGTATATTGTCACCCTGCTTATTTAACTTATATCCAGAGCACATCATGTGACATGCTGGACTGAATGAAGCACAAGCTGGAATCAAGATTGCCAGGAGAAGCATCAATAACCTCAGATATGCAGATGACACCACCCTTATGGCAGAAAGTGAAGAGGAACTAAAGAGCCTCTTGATGAAAGCGAAAGAGGAGAGTGAAAAAGCTGGCTTAAAACTCAACATTCAAAAAACCAAGATCGTGGCATCCTGTCCATTTTCCATCACTTCATGGCAAATAGATAGGGAAACAATAAAAACAGTTAAAAACTTTATTTTCTTGGGCTCCAGAATCACTGCATATGGTGAGTGCAGCCGTGAAATTAAAAGATGCTTTCTCCTTAGAAGACATTTGACAAACCTACACAGCATATTAAAAAGAAGAGACATTACTTTGCTGACAAAGGTCCGTCTAGTCAAAGCTATGATTTTTTTCCAGGAGTCATGTAAGGATGTGAGAATTGGACTATAAATAAAAGCTGAGCACCAAAGAATTGATGCTTTTGGACTGGGATGTTGGAGAAGCCTCTTGAGGGTCCCCTGGACAGCAAGGAGATCAAATCAGTCAATCCTAAAGGAAATCAACCCTGACTATTCATTGGAAGGACTGATGCTGAAGCTGAAGCTCCAATCCTTTGACCACCTGATGAAAAGAACTGACTCCTTAGAAAAGCTCCGATGCTGGGCAAGACTGAACGCAGGAGGAGAAGGGGACGACAGAAGATGAGATAGTTGAATGGCATCACCGACTCGATGGACATGAATTTGAGTGAGCTCCGGGATTTGATGATGGACAGGGAGGCCTGGCGTGCTTCAGTCCACGGGGTCGCAAAGAGTGGGACACGACCAAGAGACTGAAATAAACAAATGAGGGCCTTGGGAAACAGGTTACTTTTCAGGAAGCTACTCAGTTGTTTTGAGGAGCCAGCCAGTCAGTTCCAGTTTGACAGCCACTGCTGTTTGCTTGGGGACACTTAGGACACTGATCACTTCAGTCCTGGCGTGGGGGTTCCCAAGTCTGAGCTCAGACAGTCGAGGGAGTCCCCTTGGTGCTGGAATTCCATTCGTTTCCCTTCGGGTCTCCTTTGGGCCACTTTGAGCCTCACCCTGAAGGTCAGGTACTGTTTGGAAGAAAAAAAAAGAGACCATCTCTCTCCGGTCACAGCATCCGCGGAAACCTGCGCAGGCGCACTCGCCCAGGGCCCTCCAATGGATGGTGTCCCTTCTGGGGGCGGGTCTATGGCCTGTGGGCGCGGGGCCAGCCTCCCCGCTCACGGGAGGGATCTCGTGGGCCCTCCCGTGGGTGTGGTCCCCCGGGTGGCGGCGAGTGTTCCCGGGGGTGCTGGGGGCCGGGGGGCGGGGGGGGGGGGTACGCTATCGTGGTGACTCAGAGGCCTGCGGCGCGCCCAACGTGCTGCGGGAAGAGTGACGTGGGACTCACCTCCCAGCGCCCGGACGTTGAAGGGGTCACTTCCGGCGGGAGGGGGCGGGCCTCGTCAATTCCGGAAATGTGGGCTTAGGCTGCGATTTAACCCCCCGACGGCTGTGGCGCCTGCGGAGGCGGCTTGGGGTACGTGAGTCGGACCTGGGGAGGGGCGAGGATGGGAATGGGGGCGGCGCTGGCCGTCGCTCCCGGCGCGTCCCCGGGCGTGCCCACTTCACCTGGCAAAGGCTGGTGATTGGGCGCGAGGGACGCGTGACTCCCGCCGGGACCGGCGTTCCTGCCCGGTGCAGTGGAACCGCGGGAAGGAGGCAGTACTCGAGCTCCCCGCCCAGGTCCGGTGTCCAGCCTCGCTTCACCCATCACTGTCCGCTTTTCTCCCTCCACCCCGTACTTAAGCTCTTGCCGGTCACACTTCTGGTGACATTAGAATCAGGTTGCCCATCTCACAGGTGGGGAAAGAGGTATGAGTGCGGTGACTTGCCAGCGGCTGTCTGGCTCCAGAGTGGAGTCCAAATGACGCTCTGGTCTGTAACCCTTTGGGTTGTGCCCTTTCTCCAGGGCAGTGAGCATCGACCTTTGCAGCTTGGATCTGTTCTTATCCTGTATTCTTGTCCCAGCATCACTGACCAATCCCTAGTTCTGGGCCGGCAGGGTACAAAGGTCATTGGTGCTTGTGTATCTCCAAGGTGTCCCTGGTTCCTCCTGGGTTCCAAGAGGGTGGTTGAGTGGGTGTGTGTTTGACTCTGCACCTCAGGGTTTCAGCAAGTCAGTGCTTTCTCTGCTGCCCAGTATCTGGGTCACTCACCCTGAGAATGACCCATCTTAACTCTGAAAACTTCACAGACTTCGGCAGTGTCCTAGTGATACTACTGTTTGTGACTGAGGCCTTTCCCACCCTCTTCATTGGCTGCCTGCCTCTTACTCAGGAGTCCCATCTCCTACTGGTGCACCCAAGATGCTTTCACTTGACTGTCAGGTCTCTGACTGTTGTTGGTCCTAGAGCTGCAGGTGGTGGTGACAGAGGGACTTGGGAAGGAAAGACTTTCGATGGTTGTTGTTCAAAGCCGTGACCCTGCGCAGCCTGAACTCTGGTTCTGGATGGGAGAGAGGACTTGCAGTGAAGTTCTGGACCCTGGAGTGAGAAAGTTAGCATTCTTGGCAGTCATAGTGCCTAGAAAAGCTTTTCCCCCTAGATCATGCCACACATCTGGCCTGATGCCTTTGTAGTTTCCATTAGATTGAAATTTTTCTTAGTAGATTTCATTTGGACAGCTTCTATGGCTCTTTTGTTTTATTTCAAGGTAGCAATAGCTCTGATTTTTTACCTTGCTGCCCTGTGCTTTTGGCAGTGTTCTAGGGGCTTTGTGAACATATAAGGATTCTGGAGAAGGCAATGGCACCCCACTCCAGTACTCTTGCCTGGAAAATCCCATGGACGGAGGAGCCTGGTAGGCTGCAGTCCATGAGGTCGCTAAGAGTCGGACCCGACTGAGCGACTTCACTTTAACTTTTCACTTTCATGCATTGGAGAAGGAAATGGCAACCCACTCCAGTGTTCTTGCCTTGAGAATCCCAGGGACGGGGGAGCCTGGTGGGCTGCCGTCTATGGGTCGCACAGGGTCGGACACAACCGAAGTGACTTAGCAGTAGCAGTTAGCAAGGATTCTGGAAACAGTTCAAGGTAGGTGGTGAACCCATTTTGCGGATGAAGTGAGGGAGACCTAGAGATGTTAGATGGAGTGCTGCAGCCATTAAGTGGCCACATTGGGAGTTTTAACCCGTGAGCCTTATTTCCAAGCTAATGTATTTGCTGGCTGTTAAGCATCTGTAATGCTTGTCAAAGATATGGATATTCTTTGAACATCTGGACACCTCCAGATATTCTTGCTTAGGTTCTCTAGGGCATGTTCTGTTCTGTGCTTAGTCACTCAGTCATGAGCAGCTTTTTGCAATCCCATGGACTGTAGCCCACTAGGCTCCTCTGTCTATGGAGATTCTCCAGGCAAGAATAATGGAGTGGATTGCCATGCCCTCCTCCAGGGGATTTTTCCGACCCAGGGATCAAACCCAGGTCTCCCGTATTGCAGGTGGATTCTTTACCGACTGAGCCACCAGGGAAGCCCAGAAGGACATAGGAATTTGTATTTTTAACGCTTGAACTCGGTGATTCTTACTGTAAGGCAAGTTTGGAAGCACTGCTTTACAAAAAAGGAGTTTGTAGATTTGTTGAGCTTGGAAGTGAAATTTTTCCTAAGGGGTCTTATTGTCTTTTTGCTTATTGCTATGTAATTTGCTAATCTGCTGTGAAAAGGGCATCAGAGTAACCAGCTGTATGAATCATCTCTTGGACACTGTTGTCCAGTCCTGGTAGGGTTTTTCCAGACTGACCTAATCAGGTCAGCAAAGACCTTGTTTTAATCTGATTGGATCTCTGTCCGGAAATTGTTTAGTTTCTCCTTAGAGTTTGGGGTTTTCAGAAGGCTCCAGTTTATTTCTGCATAGTTGTGCCATGACAGAGAGATCTCTGTAAAGGCAACAGTGTCTCTGAGGTTTGGGGACTATAAAGGAGGTTTATTTAGTACGTGTTTGCTCCATTACATTTCTCTTCCTTTTCATTGGTTTATGTGAAAGGCTTGAGCAAACGCCAAACAGCTTGATTGTTGTGATTTAGCTGTGGCTTACAAGTGCAGTCCTTGGAGTTTAGGGTGGGGAGAAGAGGGCAGACTGAACCAAGAAAATGAAACAAATGACTCAGGTCAGGTATGCCTAGCATTGAAGACATGTAAGTCTTGCTAATTCGTCTGCTCCTTCCTGTGTGGAATTACAAGTAGTAAAAGAGGAAAGTCAGCATTATGCTATTATTTTGTTCTTCTTCCGTCTAGTGAACATTGATTTCTAAGTTAATTTTGTTGTAAACGGAGGATGTAGTTTGTGTGATTTGAATTGTTATAATTCACTTAAAACATTTAGGAGTGTTAGGTTCTTTTGATGAGCTGACCTCCTTTATCATGAAATGACCCTTTTAATCCCTGGTAATATTCTTTGTTCTGAAATCTACTTTGTGTTGTATTAATATAGCCAATCCAAATTAAAAACAATTAGTGCTAATGGATTGATATCAGAATATTTGAAGAACTTCTACAGCTCAACAATGAAAAAACAACCAGGTTAAATTTGACAAAGGTCTTGAATAGACATTTCTCCAAGGATGATATACCGATGGCCAATAAGCACATGAAGATACTCAATATCACTAGTCATTAGGGAAATTCGAATCAAATGACAAGGAGCTACCACTTCTCACTCATTAGAATAACAGTTGTTAAAGAAAAAAGAAAACCATCTGAAGTATTGGCAACTGTTAGTGGCTCAGTCATGTCTGACTCTTTGCAACTCCATGGACTGTAGCCTGCCAGGCTCCTCCGTCCATGTAATTTTCCAGGCAAGAATATTGGAGTGGGTTGCCATTTCCTTCTCCGGGGGATCTTCCAACCCAGGGATTGAACCTGGGTCTCCTGCATTGCAGGCAGACTCTTTACCATCTGAGCCACCAAGGAAGCCCAGTGGCTCAGATGGATCCCTTTCTTGTATTGCTGGTGGAAATGTGTAAAGTGTACAGCTGCTGTGGAAAACAGTATGGCAGTTCCTCAAAAAATTAAAGATAGAATTACCATGTGATCTAGCAATTCCAATTCTGAGTATATACCCTAAAGAAATGTAAACAGACTCAGGTATCTCTACACCAGTGTTTCCAGCAGCATCATTCACGATAACCAAAAGGTAGAAGCAACTCAAGGGTCCACTGACAGATGAATGGGTAAATGAATGTGATACCTGCACACAACAGAACGTCATTCAGCTTTAAGAATGAAGGAAAGTTTTGACAACATGGATGAAAGTTGAAGCAATAATGCTAAGTGAAACAAGTCAGTCACTAAAGGGTAAATGAACCTCCTAACAATGCAGAAGATTCCGGTTCAACCCTGGGTCAGGAAGAGCCCCTGGAAAAGGAAATGTCAACCTACTGTAGTATTCTTGCCTGGGAGATCCCATAGACAGGAGTCTGGCGGACTACAGTCCATGGGGTTGCAAAGAGATGGTAGTGACTGAACAACAACCTCATATATAAGGTACCTGGAGTAGTAAATTCATAGAATCAGAAAGAAGAGTGATGGTTGTCAAGGGCACAGGAGAGGGAGGAATGGGAGTTAATGTTTAAGAAGTACAAGTTTCAGTCTGAGATAATAGAAAAGTTCTGGAGGTAGATGGTGGTGAAATACAACAGTGTGATGTATTTAATGTTACAAAACTGTACACATTAAATGTTTTAAATGGAAAATGTTATGTATATTTTACCACAATTAAATAAATGGATAGGTATTTTAAAAATTAGTGTTTGTGTGGTGTATCTCTTTACATCCTTTTGCTTTTGAATTGTTTGTGTCTTTACATTTAAAGTGAATTTCTTGTAGGCAGCATATAGATGAGCTTTGCAGTTTGTAAATTCAGCCTTATAATTTCTGCCTTTTAATTGGGATATTTAGGCCATTTACTTTTAATGTGATTATTACTGTAGTTAAGTTTAACTCTGAAAGTCTTTGTACTGCACCATCTTGCTTCAGATCATGCATTTTAATTTAACCTGAGCGTGTCAACTGGGATGTTTTCCATACAATTCCCTCTGACAGGTGTGCTCTGAGTCCAGGATGAAGTGTGAGTCTACCCATCTGGAGAACATCGTGTCAGAGTCTCCTCAGTGGGGTGCAGTCAATCACCTGAGGGACAGGCCTTAGGTGTGAGGCACATGGGATGCTGGGTGCTGGGGCCTGGCGGATTCTCTTTTCACTGTGTAGTGCTGTGCATGGGGATCTGCTGGCATCTGGGGCCCAGGGTACAACTCTGTGCCAGGTTTACCTCTGATGGGTTAACTCTGGTTGGATTTAACTCTATCATCTTGCTGTTTGTTTTCAATCTGTCCTATGTTTTTTCTTCTTATATCCCCCCTTTTTTTTTCTGAGTAATTTGGGATCGAGTAGTTTTTTTTTAATTCCATTTTTTATTGCCTTTGTCAGTTTATTAGGTTTTTTTTTTTACGTAGTTGCTTTAAGATTCATGATATGTGTCATAACTTGTCATAGTCTACAAGCAAGTGATCTTATATTATTTTACATGTAGTATAAAAACCTTACCATAGTATATTCTCATTTCCTCCCTCGTGGCCTTTATACTCTTGTTGTCATACATGTCACTAAGTCAATTATATTTTTCTCAGCATTTTAAGATGTGGTTCTGGTGTCTTTTGGCTTGCATTGTTTCATATGAGTAATCTGTTGTCATTTTTATTTTATGAAGTTCACCTGTTCATTCTCTTTTACTTCTGGCTACTTTTATGACTAATTTTAAATGATTGAATTATTATGTGCCTTGGTTAGTTTTGGGCTTTCCTTGTGGCTCAGCTGGTAAAGAATCCACCTGCAATGTGGGAGACCTGGGTTTGATCCCTGGGTTCAGAAGATCCCCTGGAGAAGGGAAAGGCTACCCACTCCAGTATTCTGGCCTGGAGAATTTCATGGACTGTTTAGTCCATGAGGTCACAAAGAATCGGACATGACTAAGTGACTTTCACTTTCACTTTTGGGGTCGTTTTCATATTTCTTGTGCTTGAGTTAATTGAGTTTTTGTATCTGTGAATTTAAAGCTTTCATCACATTTGGAAATTTTTCAACTAGTCATTCTTTAGGGATTTTCTCTATTCTCTCTCCCCTTTTTGGAAAATGCCGTCACATGTATTTTAGTATTCTTAAAGTTGTTCCACAGCTGTCTGATGCTGAATTTACTTTTTCCCCAGTTTGTGTGTGTATGTGTGTGGTTGGTTTTGCATAGTTTCTGTTTCTTCAAGTTCATTGATCTTTTCTTCTGTAGTGTCTAATCTGCTGTTATTTCCGTATGGCATGTTTTTTATATCAGACATTTGTAGTTTCCATTTCTAGAAGTTTGATTTGGGTCTTTTATTTTTTTGTCGCTGCTTAACATGCTTAATCTTCTTTTGCATTTTGAGTATATGGAAGATAATTACAGGAACCATTTAATGTCCTTGTGTGCTAGTTATATTATCTATATTTTTGAATCTGTTTCTACTGATTGGTTTTCCCCTCATTATAGGTTATATTTTCTTCTTGGTATATTTGAAAATTTTTGTTTCGATGTTGAATGTTGGGAATTTTGCCCTGTTGGGTTCTGGTTACTTTTGTATTTTTATAAATAGTCTTGGAATTGTTTGAGGACAGTTAAGTTACTTGAAAATGGTGTGATCTTTTGAAGGCTTACTGTTCACCAGTGATAGCTGAGACCAGCCTTTATACCAGCATTAATTATCACACTACCAAGCAACGCCATGTTCAGTGCCCTACTGATGTTCTATGAGTTACGAGGTAATTCCACTCTGGTGGGTTGGGGCACAAATTAGTCTTGGCTCAATGTGAAGCTCAAAGATTGTTCGCTCTAATCCTGACCAGTACTGTCAACACTCAGCAGAAACCTGGAGGGGGATCTCCTGCAGATTTCCACAGATCTCTCTGTGTGTATCTCTCTCCTGTGAACTCTGACTACCTAGAGTCCCAGCTGTCTCTTCCCAACTTGGGGAGACTGTTGGACATTTCCTGGATATCCCCTCCCTGTGCCATGGCCTGGAAACTGTCTATAGAGTTGGGACAAGAAGAACTAACCTCATTTGCTCTGACCCTCTGAGGAATCCATCCTCTGTTGCCTCACATCCAGTGTCTGGAAACTGTTGTTACATTTACTTTGTCTGGTTTGGAGTTGTTTGAAGCAGCAGAGTAAGTCTGGACCCTGCTCCTCTAAGTCTGCCAAAAACAGAAGGTCCCCCTGTTGTCAGCACTCACTGGAGACCTCGTGCATGCATAGGCCTTGACCTTGGTGCGTGCAGGCAGACGTGAATGAGACATATGCTGGGCTCTTGGGAATCTCCCAGTCTTGCTGGAGAATCATGCTGATTCCTACATAGACATTGCTGCATGGTGTGTTGGGCTTCTCTGGTAGCTCAGTAAAAAATCCACCTGCAGTGTAGGAGATCTGGGTTCAATCCCTGGGTTGAGAAGATCCCCTGGCAAAGGGAATGGCTACCCAGTCCAGTATTCTTGCCTGGAGAATTCCATGGATAGAGGAGCCTGGAAGGTCCATGGGCTTGCAAAGAGTTGGACACCTGAGTGACTAATACTTTCACTTCACTTCATGTAAAGAGCACCATGGGAGGGCAGGATGATGTCTTTGGGGAAAGAGCAAGGAATACTTCGTAGATAGCTGACAATAAGGGATCACCAGGCATTTTCAAGCTGGAGAAGGCATAAGGAAGAAATTCCAGGCTAGGTGGACAGAACAGTAAGAGCAAAGACAGAGCAGCAAAACTTGGGGTTCCTAGAGGACAGGGTCCCCATCTTATTGATCTTTTTAGATGCGGAATATTTGCCAGGTGATCAGAAGCTTTTAGTTTGTTCTGGGAATAGGTAGAACAGAGAGTCAAGTGGAGTCCACAGCCCATGGAGGCGTGGAGGGAGATATAGCTGGGAGAGGAGGCTCAGGCTCTGCTGGTGCAGGGCCTTGAATGCCAAGCTGAAGAGCACAAGATTTTGAGCGTGATACCAAACACTGGGTGTTTTAAAAACCAGTTTTCAGCAGCCCTGATTGACTGTGTTCTCTGTATTTTCCTGGGGGATGTGGAAGAGTGCTGGAGAAGGCTGAGTCTGCTAAAACCAGTCAGGAAGCTGCCAGAGACCTTGGTTCCTGTGGCTCCTGTGCACTAGGAGGGAGGGGAGTCTAGAGCTCACTGTGGTGCTGATACAGCTCAGCCCTGTCTCACCTGTGTGGTGATGGCCTCTGTAGATTGCTGCCTGAGTCATGAGTAGAGTTGAGGAGGCTCAGGCCTGGTTTCTCTTTTTCCGTGACTACACTATTGCCCCGCCCCAGCCCCGACAACGCACCTACCTGCCTCTGCTGGACCCAGAAATTTGTAGGGTCAGACATGGCTGGCAGAGGGAGGGTCTGGATCTGGCCTCACTCTATACCAGCCTAGGATGGCCCCACGTCAGCTTGGAGAATGAGGCCCCTCATCTTGGAGGTAAAACAGACCCACTAGCATGACCCTGTACAGATTCCTATTATTTGCCCTGAGTGTGTCTTTGGCTTAACCTTCATCTTGATCCTTGGGTTGGTTGAACCTGTTTGCTCAGCCTGGTCTGCAGATGAGAAAGTGTGGGGTGGGGTGGAAGACTGCCAGCCGCAGAGCGAGATCCTTTCTGAGTCATCTCAGCAGTTGGGATGGAATAAAAAGAAATGAAAGTTTGATGTGAAGTAGCTTAGGATGTTTTTATTTTCACATCAGAGCCACAGGGCAGACAAGCAGGAGGCTTCTCTTAAGTGGTTGGGCTGTGTTTTACTGTCGGGAAGTTTCCAGAATGGACTACTTATTAGATGGCCTATTTTTTTGGCCATCGTATTTACTGAAGCTGAATGCTATTGATCTGAGTTCCATCCAGCCATCTGAGTTCTGTCATTCTGTTGACTGATGTGATCTCTGGAGAAATCTGAGGTTTTCTTTCCTTAGCGTCCATGTGAGAAGGGCTTGAGTTAAAACATCAGAATGGGCTGAGTGTGGGAACTCAGCCATGGTAATAAGAATCATGACCCTTTATTGAACCTGGCCTGAGAACAGAGCGTTAGTTTTCCCTGGGACCAACTCATTTGTCCTTGTAAAACTCCTGTGTTACAGGTGAGACTGAGGTCTAGGGGGATGAAGTAAGCCGCCTCTGCCCCTCCTTACTGCTTCTCCCCAAGACCGCTGCAGCTTTCCCATGTGCTCTGTGAGAACCACATACCGTTTACTGTGCAGAGCCCGCCCTTGCTCACTCCCTCTGTGCCCTGCTGGAGGACGGGGGATAAGGCAAGTGGTGGAGGGGATGGTGGGGATCAACAGGAGTGAGGGGTCGGGCTGGGGTTTTCCAACTGCCTTCCTAGAAGGTGTCTTGGGGACCCCCATGATGTCAATGGGAAGACTGAGCTGGGAGAGTGCGGCTCTTCCCTTACCCCTTCGCCCAGAGCATGGCCTCTGTGACGTGTCCTGAGCACTGGGGGGTTAATAAAGTTTCGGAAGACATCAGGAATGGGCTCAGGAGGCACATGGGGAAAGAGGATGGAGGTGCAGGTCCTGACAGCATGTCAGGCTATGCTTAGACTCTTCCCAGCCAAGGTGTTAGAGAGATAAACAGAAGAGGGAAGGGGAAAGCAAATATATGGTGAGCTTCAGGGAAGGTTGGATGGAGTTAGAAGCAGTGTTTAAAAAACATTAATCCTTAGGTGCCTGACAATTTGGAGGTAGGAAGTCCCATTTTGGAGTTTGTGAAAGGGTAGCGATGGACGCACCTAAAAGACATTTGAACAACGACTAGATCAAACCTGGTGGTGGGCCTCAGAGGTGAAGGAACTAGCCTGGAGGGGAGAAGTGAGGATGGAAGGCTGCTGGAAGTGGAAATCAGGAGGGGAATCTAGTTTGGGGAGAAAAAAAGTGATAAGGGTGCCTTCCTGCACTTGGCACAGTAAATGGCTCATCATCCCTGGGTCTTCTCACTTGGAACCTGTCTCTGGGGAAAGAGGCATCAGATGGAGTTATTCAGGGACCTGAGGAGCATCCAGTCATGTAAATATTAATGTACTGATGATAATGCGCTCCAAAAGCCTTGTCCTGAGAGACCATACATCCCCCATAGATGTATGAGTCCCCTAATGTGTGTGGACCTTTGTTCAGATTGGTCTGGAGTCTGTTTCAGAAAGCCATATCCTTTGCTGCCTTCTGGAACCTGTTCTTTCAGAGTTCTCCCACATGGGCCTAGCTGGGAGCCTGGCAGGGTTGTCGGGCAGCACTTTACAACAATTCAGTTCAGTTCAGTCGTTCCGTCATGTCCGACTCTGCGACCCTATGAATTGCAGCACGCCAGGCCTCCCTATCCATCACCAACTCCCGGAGTTCACTCAAACTCACATCCATCGAGTCGGTGATGCCATCCAGCCATCTCATCCTCTGTCGTCCCCTTCTCCTCCTGCCCCCAATCCCTCCCAGCATCAGAGTCTTTTCCAATGAGTCAACTCTTCGCATGAGGTGACCAAAGTACTGGAGTTTCAGCTTTAGCATCAGTCCTTCCAAAGAACACCCAGGACTGATCTCCTTTGGAATGGACTGGTTGGATCTCCTTGCAGTCCAAGGGACTCTCAAGAGTCTTCTCCAACTTCACAGTTCAAAAGCATCAATTCTTCAGCGCTCAGCTTTCTTCACAGCCCAACTCTCACATCCATACATGACCACAGGAAAAACCATAGCCTTGACTAGACGGACCTTTGTTGGCAAAGTAATGTCTCTGTTTTGAATATGCTATCTAGGTTGGTCATAAGTTTCCTTCCAAGGAGTAAGTGTCTTTTAGTTTCATGGCTGCAATCACCATCTGCAGTGATTTTGGATCCCCCAAAAATAAAGTCTGACACTGTTTCCCCATCTTTTGAAAAAGTGTGAGAGTGCATGAATTAATGCTACCTAGCACTGGCTTGGTGGTTTTCCTAGCACCTCCAGAAGTTTTCGTGTTTATTTCTTGCTAAACTCTTACAACCATCCCATGAAGTTGGTAGAGTTACTCCCGTGTTACCAGTAAGAAACAGAATTAGGAGGCTGAATAATTTGCCCAAGGTTACATAACTAGTAAAAGGTCAAGTTGTTGAGTTAGTTGCTCAGTCATGTCTGACTCTTTGCAACTCCATGCACTGTGTCCTGCCAGGCTCCTCTCCCAGTCCATGGAATTCTCCAGACAAGAATACTGAAGTAGGTAGCCATTCCAGTCTTCTCCAGAGTATCTTCCCAACCCAGGGATCAAACCTGGGTCTCCTGCATTGCACGCAGATTCTTTACTGTCTAAAGCCCAGTAAAAGGTCAACCTGGGATTTAAATCCAGAATATTGGACTCTCAAGCCTTAAACTCTTTCCACTGCCTTTCACACTGTTTTAACTATTTAGCACTGGGAAGTATGGAGGGATCTCCGACCCCAATCCCAACTCCAGAAATTCCTTAGAAATAAAGGAAACAAAAGAAGTCTTCCTTCTGGAAGACTTCCGGTACATACCACCTTTTCAGATTGTCAAGGCAGGTCAGTTCGACGGTGTTTGGGGGCAAGTGAGAAGTGCATGATGGGTGGTTTGCTTTTGTCAAGTCCTGTGGGAAGTTAGGTGACCGAATGTCTGCTTACTTGATTTAACAGTTGAAATCGTCCTGGGAAAAGAAAATTTAATCAGGTCAGAACATATTTCCTCATTAGCAGTAGGCTTAGGAAGGTTTCTAAGGCAGCCACAGGTGTTTTTGTCACAAGGGGAGAAATGGGGCCATTTTCAAATAACATGCGGAGATTGAACTATGCAGGTTGCCTTGGTAACAGCTTCTTGTGCTGCCCTAGGGAGATGTGAAAAAGGGACAAGAAAAGCCAAGGCTTTTACAACTCGCCTTGCAGTGTGATTTCAGGCTTGAAGTAGTTGGCAAGGAAAGGTTGGCTGGTAAGGG
The DNA here is from genome assembly GCF_029407905.1 of Bubalus kerabau. Classification (NCBI taxonomy): domain Eukaryota; kingdom Metazoa; phylum Chordata; class Mammalia; order Artiodactyla; family Bovidae; genus Bubalus; species Bubalus kerabau. Next base: position 14,416,483 of record NC_073628.1, read on the forward strand.
TGAGGAGGGGAGTAATCAGAGCCAGTGCTTAAGCTCCTGGTGGAGCCAGGAAAACAGACGCACTGGCTCAGTCAGAGTTATGTATTATGGTTCAGAAATAGCAGTTATTTCCTTAACTCAGTATTGAACCCTGGAGACTCAGGAGTCACCTCAAATCATCGGATTGTCCCCCAGGAGGCAGAATAATTAATATTTATTCTGGACTCAGGAGATGACAAAGCCCTCTCAGGGCTGCTTGCTCATGCCAGGCACACATGCAGCCCCCAAGGTGGGATTATCATCATGCTGCCCATTTTACAGATGAGGAAACTGAGGTTAAGGGACGTGTTTGAGGTCACACAGCTAAGGAGCTGAGGAGCCAGAGCACAAACCTAGGACCTCAGTCCCCAGGTTCTGTTTCTGTTCTGCACCCAGCAGGAAGAGACGTAGCACTAATTGTTTATGCAGAAGCAAGGGGTGAGGGGCACCGCCAGCCATCTCTAGGGCTGCACACCTTACTCTGATCTGAGCGCCCTCCTGTTTAGAAAATGCTGAGTTATGCTTTCAGATTTAACTCCCCGTCCCCCGCCCTCTCCTCCGCCTGGCGAGTTTATCCTTGCACAGGATCTAATATCAGTTGAAAGTATTTGTTGTTGAGCTGAACAGTCCCAAGATAGGTCCTCACTGAACGGGAGCCATCAATACCTTTCTGTTTTCCCGCTTGAGGTCAGATCTGGAGGGCTGCCGAGCTGAGGCCTGGCAGGAGTCCCATCAGGACATTCTGCAGCCACCGTCTCAGGGAGTAGTGACCAAGGGCAGCGCTTTGGCCTCCATCCACCGGGGGTTCTGTAGTCACTTCGGGGCCTCATTATCTTCCACTCGATCGTGTTTCCCGTGTTCAAGGTACATGAGCTCGATTTCATTAAGATAGAGAGTAGTGGAAAGAAGATGAGGGCAAGACTGCAAGCAGCAGAACCAGTGGCCGGAGAGTTCGTGACCCCTCCCCACGCTGTGAGGTTTGGCAAGGCCAGGGTCGCACCTGGACACTGCCTCCTCGTCTCTGGCGGGCGCTGCTCCAGCTTGGTCAGCCCCTACACCAAGGCAGAAGCTGGGCTCCAGGACACCCGAGAAATGTCTGTCTCCTCACCCCTCTCACACGTGCCTTCCTTCTGCAGACTCTGTCCTCCCCGCATGTGTCTCTCATGGAAGGTGTGATGTCGATGTCAGGTGGCAAACCACAGCACACCCCGCGGTCGTTACAACTTTGAACTGGTTACTGAAATTTAAAAATGGGGAGATGTCACAGCTTGTGGGTTTCTAGCCTCCCTTGGAGACCAGGCAGGTCTGGTCACGCTGGGCCTGCCCTCCAGGAGGTGCCCAAGCTGGGATGGAGCTTTCAGGGGAGACAGTCTCTGACACACCTGCCTGGCTTGTGTAGGCATCTGGGTTTGTGAGCTATGTGGGGGTGAAAGCCCAGAGGAGAAAAAAGAAAGACAGGAAGGAAGGAAAGGAAAAGAAAAGAGAAAGTTTCTCTCTCAGTGAGCAATCAGTGATACATTGTCTCTTCTCAGTGAAGGGAACACAGATCAGCTCCTGTTCCTTTCCCAGCTCAGTCCCAGTCTGACCTCTGCCTCAGTCCCAATCTGATCTCCTTAGGGTGGGAGGTAGCACCCCCCACAGAGCTGTTGTCTCTGTGCCTGTGGACGCTCTGTGAGTGGCTCCTATGGCGGCCTTGCTGTCGCCTGCCCCTGACCCTCTGACTCCTGTTCTAACATCAGTCTCCTCTATAGGGAGGCCTCCTGGGCTCCCAGCACCCCAATCCCTCAGAGCTGACCCCCTACCAACTCCTCACTCCACTCTCACCTGTGTTCACTATGCTTCCTGTTGAGATGTTTGTTTTTAAAAAACCGAACTGAGTTCCTAGAGAGCATCAGTTTTAACATAAGTCTGTGTCTGGTTCGTAATCAGAAGTCAGTAAACATTTATTCCCCTCCCTCTGCTCCCACTTACCCTTCCTGCTTTCATCTGGAGCCCTGCTCTGTCCTTGCCTTATATTAACTCTTCCTTAAATGTTCATTCAGTGAAGCAGGAATAAATGAATGAAGGCTGAAGATAGAAAAAGCCCCACCTCATCACCCCGTGTCCCATGTGACTTGCCCACCAGCCAACTCCCTGCCGCCGGCTGTTTTGCTTAGCATTCCCTGCGCTGTATGTCAGCCTCTGCTGGGCCCTGGGGATACAGCGACCGACAAGAACTCTCCTTGCCATCAAGGGGCTTGCCTCTCCTCGCCTCACCTCTTCTCTCTTGGCCCCTCCCATGGGCAGTCTGCAGGCACTGCCCAAGAAGTGCCCAGTCTCCTTCTGGGCACTGTGGTAAGTGGGAGGGGGTCCAGTCCAGGGCCACAGTGCCGAGGACTGAGGTCACTGGAGTTGTTAGGCCTCCAGAGGCAAAAGCATATGGCCTATGTATCCCCAAGAGCTTCTCTGTAACCCTTCCCCGACCCCATCCTCCACTTGATGGCTTCCCTGGGTTGTGGCCACTTTGAGAACCACTGGTCTGGATTCCTCTGCCACTTTGGATGAACTGGAGGCAGAACACTGATGGCAGCAGATGGGTACCCCCAGACTTTGGGGGTACCTGCTTTGTGGGCCTGGGCAGAATACTGTCTGTTCTCCACCCCCATCCCCAACCCCTTCTACAAATTATGAGAAACGCTTGTTGCTCTCAGCCTCCACGGGTGTCTTGGGATCAGTCAGTGTCTGTGGACTTCTGAAGCAAAGGCATCAGAAATTAACTTGCAGGGGTGGGTGATGCCTCAGTAAATCTTGTGAGGTGGAACTTGCCCACTCCTCAGGTCAGCGGGCATCTTTGTGAGCCACCTCTACCCGGGAGACAGGGACTGGGAAGAGACAGGGACTGGGAAGAGCCAAGGTGATCAGCAGCTTGCCTGGGCTTGTAATCTCTGCAGCTCAGATAATGTTATAACTAAACACTACCCTCATCTCTCCTCTGTGTCATTTGTGAAGTCAGAATACCAGGATAGGATGGGACTCTGGCCTCTGGTAACAGTTTGTAGGAACTTGGGCAATACAGCCGTTTACAGGACCTTGCGCAGTACCCTGTTTGTCTCTGGCTTTCATCTCTGAAATAGGGGTAATCATACCCTGAGTTCACTTTACTTACTAGACAGTTTATATAAATTAATGGGAGAGTTTGCAAAGGGCTTTGATTTCAGAAGAAGGGAGCCATGGAACCATTAGGCTCCCTTTGACAAGGAAGGAAAATTGAGTGGAACACATTTGGTCGTGGGATCCTGAGCAGACCTCTTCCAGAGGAGATGGGGACCTGTGGCTCTTACACGGGCCAGCAGTGCCTTGTGGGGCAGTGTGAGCAGAGGCGACTGGGGGGCAGAGCCTGGTGCAAGGAGCAGCCAGCCAGGTCAGGGCTTCTAGGTCTGGCGTCCCCTCTCTTGTCTCCAAAGGGCTTCCCTGGTGGCTCAGACTGTAAAGAATCCACCTGCAGTACAGGAGACCTGGGTTCGATCCCTGGATCGGGAAGATCCCCTGGAGGAGGAAATGGTTACCCACTCCAGTATTCTTGCTTGGAGAATTCCATGGACAGAGAAGCCTGATGGGCTATAGTGCATCAGGTCGCAAGGTTACATGCCATTCTACCTCAGTTTCACCACCTGTGAAATGGGCATGATAGAATTGAGAGGGATGTTGAGGGATTCCCTGGTGGCTCAGGGATTCCCTGGTGGCTCAGAGGTTAAAGCTTCTGCCTGCAATGCAGGAGACTTGGGTTCGATCCCTGGGTCAGGAAGATCCCCTGGAGAAGGAAATGGCAACCCACTCCAGTATTCTTGCCTGGAGAATCCCATGGACGGAGGAGCTTGGTGGGCTACAGTCCAACAGGGTCACAAAGAGTCGGACACAACTGAGTGACTTCACTTTCACTTTCACTTTGAGTTAGAAACCAGAGAAGGTGGATTAAGAAGAAAAGCACTGTAGCCCACATCCCACTGTGGCCAAGTACATTTCACCTGAAAACTTGCTACATGAAAGAGATCTAATTCTGGTAGTGTGGAGAACATCAGAATTGCAGGCTGACCTCAAGGGTTTATTCTCATGACCTGCATGAAATGGAGCTGTTTCATACCTGAAGTTCTTGAGGCATTTCAAAAATGCATGCTTTGAAGTCTACAATGAAAGGGAATTGACACAAGAGAGGCTTTGTATGACCGTGGGACTGAGATGGTCTTTCTCCTGTCTTTGAGAGTAGCCATTTCCCTATCCTGAATATTCTTTGGAAGGACTGTTGCTGAAACTCCACCTGATGTGAAGAACTGACTCATAGGAAAAGACCCTGATATGCTGGAAAGGATTGAAGGCAAAAGGAAAAGGGGATGGCAGAGGCTGAGATGGTTGAATAGCATCACCGACTCAGTGGACTTGAATTTGAGCAAACGCCAGGAGGTAGTGGAAGACAGAGGAGCCTGGCATGCTGCGGTCCATGGGGTTGAAAAGAGTCGGACACGACTTAGCAACTGAACAATAGCAACAACGACAAATCTTTCCCAATCAGGGAATGGCAGAGAGTCATCACAAGAGGGTGGATGAATGCCAGGTTGAGCACATACCAGCATGTTCCCCACACAGAATGGAATCCTTTTCCCCAGCCAGCGGGCCTGATCCAGGGAGAGACGGTTTAATTAGGAGAGCTGTGTGTTTCAATTCCTTGCCCACTTTGGGGGTGAGTTCTCACTGCCTAAAAGACATGTGATTGTCCAGGTCACCAGGTAGATAGATGTGTCAGGGGTTTTTGCCACGGGAATTTAAAGCCATCAAACAGAGCCAGATGTGGGACTTCAGATGGCAGAGGAAGGTCCTCGTTTGGACGGCGGTTGGAGGGGGAGGCGACTCTGGGGGCCCGTGTGTAGTGGCAAAGGCAGACACACCCTGGAATCCCCTGGGGTGCTCACTTGATTTTTTTTCTAAATCGACCACCATTTTTTTTTTTTTTTTTTTTAGTTTTATATGCTTTTTATTTTTTAAAAAAAATTTAATTGGAGGATTATTGCTTTACAATATTGTGTTGGTTTCTGCCATACATCAACATGAATCAGCCATAGATATTCATATATCAAGATGAATAACCCCTCCCTCTTGAACCTCCCTCCCATTTTCCACCTGACCCCATCCCATCCCTCTAGGTCATCACAGGCCACCTGATTTGAGCTCCCTGCATCATCCAGCAAATTTCCCCTGGCTATCTGTTTTACATACAGTAATTTATATGTTTTCATGCTACTCTTTCAGTTCATCCCACCCTCTCCTTCCCTCCACTGTATCCACAAATCTGTTCTCTATGTCTGCATCTCCATTGCTACCCTGCTAGTAGGTTCCATCTTTCTAGATTCCACATATTTCCATTAATATATGATACTGGTTTTTCTGACTTACTTCACTCCGTGTAACATGCTCTAGGTTCATCCACAGGACTGACTCAAATGTGTTCTTTTATATGACTGAGTAATATTCAGTAATATATATGTACCATAATGTCTTTATCCATGCATCTGTCAGTGGATATCTAGGTTGCTTGCATGTCCTAGCTATTGTAAATAGTGCTGCAACAAACGTTGGGGTACATACGGCTCTTTCACTTATGGTTTTCTCAGGGTATATGCCCAGTAGTGGAGTTGTTGGATCATATGGGCTTCCAGGTAGCGCTAGTGGTAAAGAACCTGCCTGCCAGTGCAGGAGACAGAAGAGACGCGAGTTTGATTCTTGGGTTGGGAAGATCCCCTGGAGGAGGAAATGGCAACCCACCGCCATATTCTTGCCTAGAGAATCCCATGGACAGAGGAGCCTGGCGGACTACAGTCCATAGGGTCACAAAGAGTCCAGTATCACTGAAGTGACTTAGCATAGCACAGCACAGCATGGTAATTCTATTCCTAGGATTTTTTTTTTCTTTATTTAACACAAGAAACTCTCCTTTCTTGCTCAATATCTGCAGTGACTTATTACCAAACTTTGATGACAAGTTACATCCTTGCTGCTGTCCCTCTTCCTAGTGGAAGCAGCAGTCTCATACAGGTTTTAGCAACATCAGGCCCCCTTTGTGTGACCTTGGACTTTCAAGCCCTGGGGGAAGACTTGGCCGCTTTGCTGTCACAGACTCACCCACGATCACCCACATACACTACAAATTCACAAAGGATGGACATGCACACCTGATGCACAGAGGCGTCCGTACTACCCTTTGGGCAGCCCCAGTAGAAAAAGAGATGAGAATGTTGTAAAATAACTTGAAAGTTTTAGAAAGATTTGGTTTTAGTGACTTTCTTCTAATCAAAACATTTCCATTTTGGGGAGAAGGGTAGCAGAGGGAAAGTGGCTGGTGAAACCCATCAGGGAAGCCAGGCCTCTCGGGGGGCTACAGGGGGTCCAGCATCAGCGCCTCTTGCTCGTGATGAGCCCCCAGGACCCCCTCAGCCCCCCACCCCCCAACACCCGGCCTGCATACAGGGTGAGTCTCCTGGCCTGCTTGAAGCCTGGCGGCGTGGCAGGTGTACCCGTTGAATGGATCTGCCTGCGGAGGCCGCAGCACTGGGGCTGTCCTCTCCAGACTACACCCACGTTCTGCTGGTTGGTCTGGATGCTGCAGTGGCCTCACTCGGTGATGCTCAATGCACACCCAGAGTTAAATCCCGGAGGGAAAGAACCCTGTTCTCACATGCCAGACCCCCTTCCATGCCTGCATGAGCCAGGCCATCAGCACCCAGAGGGCAGTGCATGTGGAGGCTTGGTAGACACTCGGCAGAAAAAGCACAGGGAGATTGAGCCCCCTGAAAACGTCATTAAAATTAAATTAGTCGTTTATGCTAAGTGAGGGAAGTCAAGGCAGGGGAAAGCCAGATGCTCTATGATTTCACTAAAAAACAAATGAACAAGCACAGCCTAACAAAAACAGAGTCATAGATACAGAGAACAAACAGGCAGGGGTGCGGTGGGGTGAGGGAGAACCAAGGGGTACAAACTTGCAGCTGCAAAATAAAGGAGTCATGCGGGGGTCAGGTGTACAGTGCGGGGAGTACAGTCAATAACTAATATCTTTGTAGGGTGACTGAGCGTAACCAGACTTGTCCTGGTGGTCATTTTGGAATGTATGGAAGCAAATCACTGTGTTATATACCAGGAACTAGCAAGATTGTAGGTCAATCACACTTCAAAGAACAAATATACAAATAAACTTAGAAAAAGAGATCAGGTTCATGGTTACTCGAGACGGGGATGGGGAGTGGGGGAGAGGAATTGGAGGAGGACCATCAAAAGGTACAAACTTCCATTATAGGGTAGATAATCAATAGGGATGATAAAGATATCAAGATAAATATAATTGATAACAGTTTATAAATTTTACTTATAAAAATGCAATTTATAGAGACAACGTAAGTGTAATTAACACCATGTTACATTTGAAAGTCATTAAGAAGGAAAGTCCTGAGAGTTCTCATCACACACACACATACACGTTTTTTCCTATTTCTTTAATTTTGTTACCTGTAGGAAATGATGGATGTTCCCTAAAATTATGGTCATCATCTCATGATATGAGTCAAATCATTATGTTCTATACCTTAAACTTATACAGTGCTATATGTGAGTTCTATCTCAGTAAAACTGGAAAGAAGGGAAGGAAGGAAGGGAGAGAAAGGAAGGAAGGGGGGAAGAAAGAAAGAATGAATAAATCGTGGAGATGCTGAAGCTCTGGGTCTAGGGAACTTGGGACTCTGGCTTTCAGCAGGGACCCCCGGCAATGCTGCTGCAGATGGTGAGAGGAGTCTTGGACTGATTCAGGCACTGCCCCCTCTAGGCCTGGTGACCCTGGACACCTCTCTGAGCCTCATCTCTGAGGTTGGATAATAGCGAGACTCACTGTGTAATGAGGTTATGGGCGTCCTGGTGACAACAAAAACGTATGTAGTGCTACAGTGTGCCAGGCACTGCTGTTTTACAGCTGGAGAAACGGGCACAGCGAGATTAAATAACACACCTAGTAAGTGGCAGAAATGAGCTTCAAACCTAGGCAGTCTGGCTCCTGAGTCTATGCACCTAACATCTAAGGCCAGTGGTTCTCAAAGTGTGTTCCAGGGGATCTCTGAGAACCCTGTCAGGCTGTCCATGAGGTCAGAGTGGTTTTTGTAACCTAGGGCATTATTTTCCTTTTTCCTTTCTTTCTTGAATGAGTACACAGGGAAGTTTTCAGAGGGTTCATGACACAACATCCTTCTGACGGCAAGTGTGTGTATGCTTTCGTGTTCTTGTGTTTTAAGAATCCTTCACTTTTAATTTTGATATTTATCAATAGCTAAGATCCACATAAACGAGAACTCTTTGAGGTCTCCATAGTGTTAGGAGTGACAGGTGTCCTGAGACCGAAAAGTGTGCCATCGGCTCTTGAAGCTGTGCTGCCTTGAATGTGGTCTCACCGTGTGTGGCTGGGGCACCTCCCATGGTAAGTGGTCGGGGGAGAGTGGGGGCCCATCCCAGGGAATGGGTGCGTGGTGAGCGTGTCTGGACCTGCTGGGGCCCTCTCAGGTGGCACAGCAGAAACTGCACTGTTTGTCTGCAGCCAGCCAGCTGCCCACACTGGAGCATCCATCCCCAGTCTGAGGGTGTCTCTGTGCCCAGCCCTAACTTTGGAAAGGAACAGACATCCTCGTGTGGCAGGTCCCTCCCCTCGTGGTGGAGCCAGGCCAGCTGCCACTGAGGCCCGCAAGTCTGGGCTGTGTTGGAGGCTTTAGTAACCAATAAGTAACTTCCACAGCATTGGAGCCTTCTGTCAGCATTTGTTTTAGGCCAGGTCTCACGCCGAGCCAGCGCTTTGCCTGTGTTGACCATTGCACTGACCCATTTTACAGACGAAGAACCTGAGGCCAAGGGTGAGTTCACTGAGCCACTTCCCACAATGGCAAGTGGCAGACCTGGGACTCAGACGAGATCAGTCTGACGGAGCCCAGGCCCCTGACATTCCAGGTCTGCAGAATGTTGCTCCGTGGCCCTTGCTCGTCTCGCTCATGGCGTACTCAGTAGGTTTGTAGAATAATAAATGCAGGGGGGAAGCCTCCCCAGTGGTCTTCCCTGGTGGCTCAGTGGTAAGGAATCTGCCTGCCAATGCAGGAGACATGGGAGATATGGGTTTGATCCCTGGGTCAGGAAGATCCCCTAGAGAAAGAAATGGCAACCCACTCCAGTATTCTTCCCTGGGAAATCCCATGGACAGAAGAACCTGGCAGACTGCAGCGCATGGGGTCACGAAAGAATCAGACTTAGTGACTAAACAGCAACAAGGGGGGGCCTCCCCAGTTCTGCTCCTTCCCCAGACCCTCACTGTCAACCTTTAGACCAAGCTTGTTGGGAGTCTCAGAGTGAGGTGTAGACAGAGTGCAGAATTCTGACTCTGCCCCTTGTAACCTTTCTGATTGCCACCCACCAGTGGGACAGTTGCCCCCACCTCACAGGAGCAGGAAAGGCGGTGCGTTGTAAAACTCGCACCACGGTGCGCAGTCCCTAGTGGCCTCCATTGCACATGACCAGCAGCGAGCCGTCGTCTTTCTCAGAATCTGGCCTTTGACCAGCTGCGTCCACATCTCCAGGAGATTTCTGGGCCCCACTCTGGCCTACAACGCAGGGCTCTGAGGGTGCAGCTGTGGCTCCTGCGTTCTCAGCAAGCATCCCCCCACCCCGGGGGGTTCAGGTGCTCAGCAAAGCTTGACATCCTTATCGTGGAGGTTGGGGGCAATATTCAGTCCTCAGTAGGTAACAGAAAGTGGGGGTGGCCCTATAGAGGTCTGTCGGTCAGGTGACCATTTAATCGGTTGTCTAAACCAGGACACTTCGGAAAATGAAAGGGGGCACCTTTAATAGCTACACTGGCGCAGGAAGGCTGAACCTGGCCTTCCTGGCAGAGGTGTCACGTGGTCTCCGTTGATGGGTTTCTCCTTCGTCTTTCTGCTGCCCTGGATGCTCCTAGTCCAGATGAGGAAGCAAGCCTGGAGGTCACCTCTGGCCACACAGCCATAACCCTGGGCCTGGACTCCACGGTGCCCCCTCAGCCCAGTCGTCATTCCCGCCGAGCCATAGCACAGGGGGGCGATGGGGACTCTGGGTTTCTGTAGCATCGGGATCCTAGGAAAACTGGCAGAGCCTTTGTAGTGAAAAATCTGGGCTATAAAACACGTGTCTGAAAATGATGAGAATAGAGGATGCTGTCAGCGGAAGGGAAGTGAGCCCTGAGTGTGTTAGTGCTTCCTCTTCTCCCTGGAGCTCCGTCCTCCTGGGGCCTGGCTGTGACCTCGTGTCACACAGTCATCAATCCATATCCCCCTGGGCAGAGTGATGGGGAGAGGGCCGCGGAAACCAGCTCTTCCATCGAAGCAGGCGTCCTGTTCGGGTCGGTCGATTTCCTTTCCTTCTGATACCCGCAGGGGCCAGTTTGGTGGCAATTTCTGGTTCTTCTCTGATGAGGACATGCATGTGACAGTTCGTTTTTGTGGCACATGAGGGTTCATTTTGTGGCACGTGGAGCTGCAGAGAATGTTTGTGGCAAACCCAAGGTGATTCTTGTGCTAAACATGACAGGCAGGGAGGCACCCGAAGCCGGCAAGACATTTCTGTTCAAACAGAAATAGACACCTCCTAGAGTGTGTGCTGGCATCAGGGCTCGCAGGCAGCCTTGGGCCAAGTTTAGCCTCTGTTCCTGCCTGTCTGCCTCCCTCCTCCTGCCTTTCCTGTCTGCTTCTTGGAGAGCTTCATCTAGCACCTCCAGGAATCGTGGTTTTGCCTCTGGCCGCCCGGTTCCTCTGCGTATCCTGCGGTTCATGGTTTGAGTGAAGGAGCAGCTTCTTGGTTTCCCTGGAAACGGGGGATGAGCAGGGTAGCTGGACTGTGCCCTCCCTGGGCCTCCCTGTGGACTGGCAGCATCGCTGGGAAACTCCAGTTGGTCTTTTGTTAAACATGGGTGAACATGGGCTCGGGGGTCCCTTCCACCTGAGCCGCCCCTCTCTCACTTCAGTGTCCTTCTGTGATCCCAGGAAAGATGGAAACGCTGAAAGACAAGACCCTGGAGGAGCTGGAGGAAATGCAGAACGACCCAGAGGCCATCGACCGACTGGCCCAGGACTCCCCGGAGGTAGGGGAGGCTATCATGGGGCCAGAGATGGCGGATGGGACTGGGGCCCTCAGGGATGCTGGCTTGTTGGGAGTTTGGGCCAGGTCTCTTTCCCTTTTCTGTGGCCTTCTCCCTGATTTGGGCCCAGCCAGAGGAGCCCCTGGGGTCTCAGTCTGGTTCCTGGGCCCTCTGGGAGTTCTGGGGAGGGGGGAAGGGCAGGGCCAGGGATCCCAGGGCCCCCAGCCAACTCTGGCTCCCAGTGTCTTCAGGGACTCGCTTGCCCCTGGAGCCCCTACCCTGTTGCTCCAGCCTGGGTTTGGAGGCATTTCTAAAAGCACTGGGTCTGTCGTGTAGCCACTTTTCGCCTACAACCTTGTTTGGCCCTGCATCTCTAGGAGAGCCATTCTGGGACTGGGATTAGCTCATCTCCTGTTTAATCCCTTTCAATCATAACACACACCTAATCACCTACAGCTCCTAGTCACCACCCTCATGGGAATAAGCCACCTTCTGAAAGTACAGAGCTTTACATTTTATAAAGGGCGCTCCCTGCCCTTCCCATCACCTTGACCCTGCAAGGTCAAAGAGGTCAGTTGACCAGATGTGGCTGCAGAGCTGGCCGTGTGCCTGGCCATGCCTTGAGTGGCCGCAGTCCGCACGCCGCCGCCTCCTGCCTCTGATGGTTGGGAGACACAGACATTTCAGCGAGATCATTGATCGGCCTTTGGCGTGTGCTTCTGTCTTTGCTGATGAACCGTGCAATTTGTCTCTTCTGTATATTCACAGTGTCTGACCCCAGAAAAGGGAAGCCTAGCCATCCAACTTCTCCTGCCTCTGCCTCTGCAGACCTCTTCCCTCTGCATGAGGGGCTGTGCAGCCAGACCTGCTCCTGGCTCCTTCCTTGCCGGTGCTCCGGCTGCCCCACCACCCCTCTGCCTGCAAGAGCAGCCTTCGCCAGGGCTGGAGGGCACGGGGTGCAGGGCAGGGTGTGAGGGGAAGCCTGGGGCCCAGATGTGGTGCGTCCAGCCACCCAGAGCGAGACTGGTCTTGGTTAAACTCCAAGGCTGCCTCCTAGAGAGAGTGAGGCTGTGAGCTCAGCCAGGGCCCAGGTCTAAGCTAACTCAATGCCGGCCTTCATCCCCTGTCTTCACATGTTAAACACCAAGTGCTTTTCCAGTCTGCCGCGAGCACAGTGTGACAGGAACGCCAAGGCCTGTTCTCAAGGACACAGAACTTCGTAGAAACAGGCCAAATTACATAATTAGAATTCATTGACCTCCAAGCCGGGCAGGCCCATGGGAGGTGTGGCGAAGCACAGAATCACAGAAAATGTCAGCAGAAACAACCTCGTGGGCAAAAGGCAAGTTGAGTTTGTGACATGCAGCTGTGCCTGACTAATTGATTTGAATTCTCGGAAGGGAAGAACACTCACGGGATCGCGGGGAAGTGAAGAATGAGATCTGTAGACTCATGAGACCCCGTGGACAGGGTTCCTCCCGTGGGCTGTGAGACATGAACATCGCTCTGGGATTCAAGGAGGGATAGGAGCTCACTGAGTTTGGGTTGTGGACATTGCTTGGAGAAAAGAGCAGGGGACCGACTCCCTGTGGAACAGTGTGTGTTCTGGGGTCTTCTGGGTGGGGTGCTTGAACTGTCTTATTGACCTCTTATAATGGGGTCAAGGGCTTCATTGTGAACTCCTGATGGAAAAAGATTTGGGGGAGGCTCTGGTGAGAGGGGCCAGAAACAGGTAGGACCAGGTTTAGGGGAAAGTGTCCAGCATAGATTTACTGGCTAAAACCCAGGGAAAAGGCAGTGGTGATATAAAGAGGACACGTCCACTGGGGATCTGGGGCCCCTTAAGGGGCAGCTGAACAGGGCACTTCAGGCACCCCTCTGGGTCTGCCACATAAGAGAAGGAAAGCTTTCACGGCTGATGAAAATGAGATTGGAACCCCACAGTGCTGGTGTCCTGAGTCAGAGCCCTTGCTGAGCGCTCCAGAGGGTATTTGTCAGCCAGGTATTGACAGCCAGGTGAGGGAGCAGACCCGGGAGGCCGTGGCCAGGCCCCACAATTTCTGGTAGCCATGGCAGTCCTCTTTCCAGTCTGGAGCTCAAAGGGCAGGCTCCCAGCCCACCCCAGAGCACAGGGCTCCAGGCGCCCCGAAACCCCTTCCTCTAGGACGCCCACGGCTTCCTGCGTCTGCTCGGGGTCAAGCCAGTCAGGCGGGGCTCGCCATGTGCGCACCATGGTGGAGAAGCTGCTCAGTGGTTCCTGATGGAAGCCAGTCTTGCCAAGCTGCGCCCTGAACCCAGCTGGGGCTCAGAGTGGCGTGTAGTCACCCTGGTGACATGCTGGTGTGTAGTCCCCGCTCCTACAGGGGTGTGGGTCTGTTTCTCCACCCTCCTCTCCCTGATAAATGGATGGGGCTTCAGGTCAGAGTGGGTCTGGAAAGGGTTTCTGAGGCTGCCACCTCACGGGCTGGCGACCACAAAGGACCTCGCTGAGGGGAAGAGCGCCACTCAGCCTGGGGACGTGGTCTCAGCCAGGCTTGTGCAGGGGCTCACCTGAGGACTCCCCTACAGTTCTCCAGGGGGCCCCCTGTTAGCTCATCTGCGTAGCTTCTCTGCAGGACACACACGTGGAGGAGTCAGGACAGGTCTGTCTGGAATCGGTGTCTCAGGCTGGCCCTGGCTTTCCCACTCCTCAGACTAACTTTATTTGGGGGCCTCCTTGTGTGTCCAGCCTGTGTTCTGGTCTTTTGTTAGTGCATCTCAGAGGAAGTCTCTTGCCTCTGAATCCTGGGGATGAGTGGTTGGTTCTTTTGGTCCCTTCCTTCCTAGGAAGCCTCTGACTCCCCCTGCCCCCTCCCTGGAGCTCCACACAGCCCACGGCAGGCTCCTCCAGCTCGTCACATGTCCCTCTGTGCCAGCTCCCCATGTGCCTCTGCCACAGAGGCTGTTTGGTTAAGGTTTTGTGAGGTATCTGGGTCAGAGTGCTTTGCTCAGAGTTCGAACCCAGGTCCATCTGACTCTGGGCTTCCCAGGGGGCACTAGTGGTAAAGAATCCGCCTGCCAGTACAGGAGACTTAAGAGACATAGGTTCGATCCTTGGGTTGGGAAGATCCCCTAGAGAAGGGCCTGGCAACCCACTCCCTTGGAGTAGCCTGGAGAATCCCATGAACAGAGGAGCCTGGCCAGCTACAGTCCACAGTGTCACACAGAGTGGGACGCCACTGAAGTGACTTAGTATGCACTTAACATGCCATCTGACTCTAACTAGGGGCTGAGTGTTGCCTGGCTTCCCCTCGGTAAGCAACAGGTCCCAGGAGCCCCTGGCCCAGCCCACCGGGAGCTGAGTGGCAGGTCTCATGGTCAGGTGTCTTGTCCTATAGGTCCAGGATCTGCAGCTGGAGCGGGAGATGGCGCTGGCCACCAACCGCAGCCTGGCCGAACGGAACCTGGAGTTTCAGGGTCCACTGGAGATCAGCCGCTCAAACCTCTCAGACAAGTACCAGGAGCTCCGGAAGCTGGTGGAACGGTGCCAGGAGCAGAAGGCGAAGCTGGGTAGGTGGCCAGCCCCGGGAATGTGCACCAGGGGTGCCTCTCTTCACTCAGGGTCCCTGTTCCCCATGGGGCTAGGGGAGCTGCTGGAATCTCCTAGAAAAACAGATTCCCTCCCCCTCCCCAGAACAGGAAGAGGCCAGCAGTTACTGCAGGTTACCACATCCCCAGCCTGGCTAAGTGCTTTAGCAGCCATCTAAGGGTAGGTCCTGTCATTGTTCTCATATCGTAGATGAGAGGAGTGAGACTCAGAGAGACGCCAGAGCTTGGCCAGGGCTCCGTGGCTACACAGAGGTGGAGCTGGGATTTGAATCTGGAGAGCCTGGTCTGGGCTTTCGTGTCCCAGCCTGCCGTCTGAGGAGGTGAGGGGCATCTGGTCCTCAAGGTGGAGGACTTGACGCTCAGACAGAGGAAGTAACCCCCTGGGCAGATTAGGCTGGGTGGGCAGAGCCTGAGGCCTCTTGCTTTCCTGGCCAGCATGGGGAGCCTGGGAGCCAGGGAGCCAGGGTCTGTTCACTGAGCTCCTGTCAGCTCAGGAAGCTGACTAGAGGGAACCGGCAGAAGGGAGTTCTGCTGAGACCCCAGGGCAGAGGCAGGGCCCCTGGCACATAGGACTCTCCAGAACCCTTGCCAAAACCTCAGCCTCTATCACAGCATCAAGAAGCACTTTTGAAATATCAACCTTTCTGCCCTCCCTTCCAGAGAAGTTCTCCTCAGCACTGCAGCTAGGGACCTTGTTGGACCTTCTGCAGATCGAAAGCATGAAGATTGAAGAAGAGTCCGAGGTGAGGCAGCTGTTGACACCCGGTCTTCCTTGCAGAGTTGGCCCCTGCAGCAGATGAACACTGACCAGGTGGACACTGGCTCCATGGCCACTAGCACAGCCCAGCCAGGGGCTGTGGGTCCTGGCAGCGCCTTCCACCCAGAGCCGGTCTGCACACAGAGAGTGAAGAGAGGCCAGAGGGCAGCAGAAGAGACCAGGCAGCCCCAGGAGAGGGGAGAAGCCGGGAGTCCCGCTCCTCGGGAGCAGGAGCTCTTGTCCTGAGTACCCGCATCTGCAGGGCACAGGACCGGGCTCTAGTAGATGGCAGAGGTGAATGGTCCCTCCACCTGTAGTCCCCGTGGAGGCCCTTTTGGATGCAGGGAACGGGAACCCAGTCTCACTAGTTGAAGTGGAAATGGACTATGGATGGCACAGCCCTGGGGCAGCTGCAGGCCTGGAGGGGGAAGGCAGTGAGCAGGTACCTTCGAGGGCTGAAGCCAGGCCCCCAACCCCTCCCCTCTCCTGGCGGCTCTCTCTTGCTTCCCTCTGGGCCCGTCTTCACTCTCTATGGGCAGACTGGCTCTCTCCACATCTCTTTGCCCTCTGCCAAGCCCCTCAGCCCCTGCCTGGGCTGGGTTGTGCTAGTGACCAGGGAGCCAGTGTTCACCTGGTCAATCGACACCCAGTTTAGCATCTGGCATGAGCCTGGCATGATGGCGGGGTGGGGAACAGCAGTGGCGTGACAGGTGGTCCCCACCCTCCGGGAGCTGACATCTTGGTGGGGGAGACAGGATAAATTAAACCCGTGCTTGTGTAATAATATATCACCAGTGAGAAGAGCCATAGAGAGAAATTCCCAAAGCAAGGGACAAAGAAGGCCTGGCTGGGGTGGGGATGGGGGCTGCAGCTGACCTCTGACCCAGCGGTATTCAGGTGGCCTCCATCCCGGCAGACCCGATGCCACTGGAGCTTGTGTCTTCCAGGCCATGGCTGAGAAGTTCCTGGAGGGCGAGGTGCCCCTGGACACGTTCCTGGAGAATTTCTCCTCCATGAGAACACTGTCCCATCTGCGCCGGGTTCGCGTGGAGAAGCTCCAGGATGTGATGAGAAAGCCCAGGGCCTCCCTGGAGCCGGCCGGGGACGCCCCTCCTCCGCGCCCTCCCCCGCCACTGCGCCCCGGCCCCCAGACAACGCCCCCGCCAGCCGAAGACGCTCAGCCCCAGCCGCCGCAGCCCTCAGTGGTCCCTCCCTACCCTTTGCCCTACAGCCCCTCTCCAGGCATGCCCGTGGGCCCCACCGCCCATGGAGCGCTCCCGCCAGCTCCGTTCCCCGTGGTGTCCCAGCCCTCCTTTTCCTACAGTGGGCCTTTGGGGCCCCCGTACCCCGCAGCCCAGCCAGGAGCCAGGGCCCCTTCAAGCTACTCCTGGTCCCCGCAGAGGAGCATGCCACCCCGGCCGGGCTATCCTGTGGCCCCCACTGGTGCCTCTGGGCCCGGGTACCCTGTGGTGGGGGCCCGGGCCCCCAGTCCTGGTTATCCTCAGCAGCCCCCCTACCTCTCAACAGGAGGAAAACCTCCATACCCCACACAGCCCCAGCCCTCAGGCCCCCTCCAGCCCCCCTACCCCCCCGGGCCTGCTCCTCCCTATGGGTTCCCCCCGCCTCAGGGTCCCACCTGGCCTGGCTATTAGGCATAGTCCTGGCCCTCGGCCCTTCCCTACTCCCACCTGTACCACAGCCTTCAGCCCACCCCTTGCTGAGATTCGAGGCTAAATTGGAAGTGGAGTTGGCTCCACGTGGACTCGTATCGTGCCCGGGAGCCTGAGGGGACCCAACTGGGAGCGCACCGGCTGACCAGGCACTGTGACTGGCTTGGCCGCACCAGGCGGTCCCAGGGCCTGCGGGCCTCCCAGGGGAAAGGAGGACCTGGCTTCTGTGGCTGGCTGTAGCTCTCCTGGTGCTCGCCAGGCAGGAAGTTCAGTCCTCCCCGTGTGCCCGCACCTGTGGACATCTCGTGACTGCACAGACTCACGGATGCCTGAACCCAGTGCGGAGTTATCTCAGCAAGGGGCTGGCCGGCCCCTGCTCACCCCCTCCTCTTCTCTGGGATTTAGCAAGTGCAACCACGGTGCCCACTCTAATAGAGGCAGCTCTCTGTGTCTCTTGGTGCGTTCAAGGATGGCCCACCGCACGTTCCATGGCAGAGTTGGATCAGGGGGAGAGAACAGAGTTAGGCAAAACAATGAGTGATTTTCACATCACATAAAGCCATAACAGGACTCTGACAGACGGATGTCAGGTCAGCTTGTACTGTGTGCTGCCGTTTGAACAGCAGCAGCAGTACCCGTGCAGGGAGCAGGCCGAGGATTGTGGAGGCGGATCCCAGACCTTGCTGGCCCTGGTTGGAGAATCTAGGGGCTGCCTTGGACCCTCTGGCTGCAGGAGAGGGGGCAGTTCTGGTCCAAGAGACTGTGATCACATCAGGGGCTCATTTAGGAGCAGAAGGCCAGGTTGCCTCCCTGGCCACCTCTCTTGTCTGGGATCTCCCTGCTTCTGGTTGACTTCTGTGGCTCAGCCCCCTCCTGTCCACTCCTTTAGTGCCTTGAATCTCATCCACGGCAGCCCCCTCCCTTCCTTTGACTCTCTCCTGTAACTCTTCACGACCCCCTAAAGCCCTCCTAAGACAGACATCAAAAGATGCCCTAACAGTTACTTCCCCTGTGGTGCTTTGTAAAACACCATCACTATGTCAGAGTCATTTCTTTGCATCTCTCTTATCTTCAGAATGTAAAGGGCAGGGACTATGACTCTGAGCCACACAGAGGCCCCACCACGCTGGGGCTTTCAGCACCCAGTTCGGTAATAAAAAATGACAATAGACCAAAGGGAGTTGTGATGAATGAAACATTACCTTGGTTGTTACCAGATGTGAACCAGGTCTCCCGGGCAGACTCTGGAGCTGCTATCTGTTAGGAAGTCATATGTGCCTTGAATTGTCCATTACCCGAGTACCCAGCACCTGGTGGGCCTGGGGTGCTGGGGGCCAAAGATGAAACTTGACCTTCTGGTGCCTGCCCCTCCCGCCGCACCCCGCCCCGCCCGGCCTGCATGCCATCAGAGGGTACGTGCGATGAGATGCTCAGTCAGCCCTGTCGGTCCCTGACCAGTTGTGCTTGCTTCTCATAAGTTATTTATACAGAGAAATCACTAATGGACTCTACTGGTTCTAGTACTTCTGTACTGGATGAGCGATCGCTGGTATGTTTGTATAATTAATTGCCATAATAAACTTTGATGAGTTACGAGTAGTGCTGTGTTAGTGTTAGTCGCTCAGTCGTGTCCGACTGTTTGCAACCCTATGGACTGTAGCCCGCCAGACTCTTCTCTCCATGAAGCTGCAGTGAATTTGAGAAGTGGCTGCCTGTGGGGGACATCAGTTTTGTCAACTGAAAGGAAAATGTAAGACTTTTGGATTTCAGTTTTGCTTGGAGATCTTACGGCAGATTATAGCCTGAGGAACGAACCCTCAGTACCTCTGGAAAGCTGCTCCAAAGAGGTAGGGGGAGAAGCCAGTATATATATTTTGACTACGGAATAGGTGCTAGCAAGCACCTCTAGGTGTCACCCTACAGTTGTTCTAGCTGTTCTGCATGTCTCCGTTTCTCTCTTTAGCAGTCTAAAACCACTGTGGGCATGCAGACCCCTGGATGGCCAGTCTTCATGTGAGGGTCCCTGGACTAGCTAGTTTTTAAAAGTAACAAGTGGATTTCCCTGTGGGGCTGCTGGATATCATGAGGATTTGCCTTCACCAGTTCTTTTCATTTCTCAGTTGCCTGAGAAGGTCATGAATAGCTGGTGAGAGCTCTGTCCCTTATCTTTGGAGCTTAAAGGCCTTGTATGGTATCTTCACTTTTGTCCGGACAAACCCCATTAAACTGCCAATTTGGTGAAAGATGTCAGGCCAACTGCCTACCTAATCACCCCGTCCAAACCTCAGTGTCTCTCAATTGGACGATTTCCTCAGTGTCTTTCAGCTGAGCCCTTTCTTTGTATCTTTCAACTGAGAAATCAGGTACCTTTTTATCTGCTACCAAATTGAACTCAGGATTGTCAGCCAAGATGAGAGCTCTGAGGCTCAGGAGAGAGTCACCCAGTATTCTGGACTAGTGAGAAGGCAGACAGGTTCAAGGGGCCCTTGTTGGTACCAGGGCTCCAGATCCTTGGAGAATATCAGGTGAAGGAGACAAGTCTGCTGTGGGTCCCTTTGTGGTCACCCAAACTGTCAACTGACAGAAAAATGCACAGTGTAAGAGCTGTGGGTTTGTTTTATTGAAGGACCTTACTATAGAGTGACTATTACTCAGGAAACAGCCTCTCAGTAGCTCAGAGAAGCCAGTATAGGTATGGTTTTGGCTTGGGAATGTATGCAGTCAGGCACATATCTTGGTTAAAAAGAAAAAATGTGACTGTTAGTTGTGAAAGAAAAAATGTGACTGTTAGTTGTGATGATCAGATAGCTCAGTTAATGATTTTAGTGTTTTTCTATGCACAAAAAGTGAAAGTGAAAGTCGCTCAGTCATGTCCAACTCTTTGCAACCGCATGGACTGTACCATCCATGGAATTCTTCAGGCCAGAATACTGGGGTGGGTGTAGCCTTTCCCTTTTCCAAGGTATCTTGCCAACTCAGGGATCAAACCCAGGTCTCCTGCATTGCAGGGGGACTCTTTTTTTTTTTTTTTTTTTAATTGGAGGCTAGTTACTTTACAATATTGTAGTGGTTTTGTCATACATTGACATGAATCAGCCATGGGTGTGCATGTTCCCCATCCTGAACCCCCCTCCCTCCTCCCTCCCCATCCCATCCCTCTGTGTCAGCCCAGTGCACCAGCCCTGAGCACCCTGTCTCATGCATCGAACCTGGACTGGCGATCTGTTTCACATATGATAATGTACATGTTTCAGTGCTATTCTCTCAAATCATCCCACCCTCACCTTCTCCCACAGAGTCCAAAAGACTTGTATACATCTGTGTCTCTTTTGCTGTCTCGCATATAGGGTTATCGTTACCATCTTTCTAAATTCCATATATATGTGTTAGTATACTGTATTGGTGTTTTTCTTTCTGGCTTCACTCTGTATAATAGGCTCCAGTTTCATCCACCTCATTAGAACTGATTCAAATGTATTCTTTTTAATGGCTGAGTAATATTTCATTGTGTATATGTACCACAGCTTTCTTATCCATTCGTCTGCTGATGGACATCTTGCAGGGGGATTCTTTACCAGCTGAGCCACCAGGGAAGCCCAAGAATACTGGAGTGGGTAGCCTTTCCCTTCTCCAGCAGATCTTCCTGACCCAGGAATCAAACTGGGGTCTCCTGTATTGCAGGCAGATTCTTTACCAACTGAGCTAAGGTGCAAGCATCTGGGTTCATTAAAAATTTTTTCTGGGATTTCCCTGGTGGTCCAGTGGTTAACAGTCTGCCTGCCAATGCTGGGGACACAGGTTAGATCCCGGGTCCAGGAATTAAGATCCCACATGCCTCAGGGCAACTAAGCCCACTTACCACAATTACCAAGCCCTCACACCCTAGAGTCCAAGCTGCACAAGAGAGGCCACTGCAATGAGAAGCATGGATACTGCAACTAAAGAGGAGCCCCCACTCGCCAAAAATAGAGAAAGCCTGCACCAGCGATGAAGAGCCCATGTGCCACAACGAAGACCCAGTGCAGCCAAAAATGAATGGACAAACAAAACTATGATTTGAAAAGAAAAGAACCTTAGCCTGTTTTCCAAAGTATGGAGTACCTTATCCTGTTTTTCATCCTGAATGCCTTTCAGGGCGCACTGGCTAATGACTTAATCCGTGTAGAACTGGGCAGTGTTCTTTGTTTTGCGATTTCTTCCACAGCCTTCAGGGTCATGCTCTGCTGAAAGGCCTGTTTGATTCACGTTCACAGAGCCCCATCTTTCTGCATATCGTCACCTCTATTCCTTCACCCCCGGGGGGCTTGGCTCTTAGAGTATTTCCCTCTCCGGCTTTTGCTCTCTGGCTTTCTTTCCATCTGAGGCATTTTCAGATGGAGCCTGCACGCTTGCGGTGTCCTGGGTGCAGAGCTTGGGCGGTGCAAGGCCACAGATGCCCACTAGATGGCGAGCGAGCTTTATCGGCGCACAGGAGGGGCCCGTTACTGCCCCCTGCTGAGCTGACCAGGACAGTCAGCCTGTCCGCCTGTCCAGGATCTCCAGCCGGGGTCTGAGTCTTCGCATCCCATTTCTAAACGGGGATGGAGGGGCAGCAGGCTGCTAAACTGGCTGTGGAGCCAAGCTATCTTCTGCCACCACCCAGCCTGCCTCCCTCTCCAGCTCCCCCTGAGCTCAGCTTGGTCATCGTGAGCCCTGGAAACACATCTTCTGCCTTTCAGCTAGAAGAGCAGCTTTGGTAGAGTCAGGAGACCAGGCTTCTGATGGACCCTTGAATCATCCCTTCTGCTTTTCCTTCCTTGAAAGGTGTCCTCATCCAGACAGGCTGCCTTTGGGTGATGCCCAGAGATGCTGAGAATCACCAGTCTTGAGTACTCAATTGGGCCTCACCTTGTATTAACCTTGGCTGTGCATTATCTCATGGGCACCTCTCAGCAGCCCTTTGGCCCCCAAGTTTAAACAAAGGGAGGAGACTGCAGGGTGGGTGGACCAGGTCATTCACCTAGGGGCATCAGGATGAGATTTGCACCCAGCTCTGATCTGGCTGCTGAGATACCTTTGTGATTCCAGAAGTCATCAGGCCTCCTCGAGACACCACAGTCCTTAGAAAAGCTTGGGGAATCTAAGCTGCAAATCCACCTACGCTCTGGTCAGAGGGTTACGGTCCCTTCGCCCCTCCCGAACTCTGACCTTGCTTTGCAAGTGTTTTGGGGGCTGGTGATGTCGGAGCACCAGGGAGAGCTAGGAGACCCCTGGGCTGTGTAGGAAGCTAAGAATCTCACAGGGTGGTGGGGGGCACAATCAAGTCAGAGCTTTGGGTTGTTCCCAAAGTGGCGGCCAGGGGCACCCAGGGACTGGAGAGAGGAAGCACCACTTTCTAAGTGGCTTGATGGAGAGTGAGGCTGGTCACTTGGGGCGGGCTGTCCCCGCTGCTCTTCACTCTGGCTCTCAGGCCCTCCCCCCACGCCCACCCCCGCCCTGCATCCGCCACATGAAATCACTGGGCGTCCTCTGCCAGACCGCAGTGGGCCTTTCACTGTGTGTGGTCTGCTCGGGGCCAGAACCTAAGTGTCAAGTTCAGAGCCTCACAGAGATTGCTCGCTCAATGAGAAGGACGCTTAGCTCTGTAAGCTGCCATGAGGCCATCTGAAATGTCCTTTTAAGGTAGTCCCATTCAGCACTCCCAGACCCTAGAGGCATGATAGGTTTGGAGCTAGACCCGGTTCTTGGTTGTCAGAGTGAGCTTTTTTGGGGGGTCCCCAGTGTCCTAGACATAACATGAGGAGAATGTGCTAGGAGAATGAGGAGAATCTGGTTGCCCATGAGAGTCAGGTGGATGACATGCTTCAGGGGGGTGGGCTGGGGTAGGGGGGTTACATAGGCGGATGTCACCCTCTCTGGCTGATGTAGACGGGTGAAGGATAGGGGGTGGGGCTGCGGTGTGGACCCAGGGTGGGCCCAGGTCGCAGCAGGGCATCCTCCAAGTCTGAGGGAGACCCCGTGAGCTTCTCATCACAGGAGCAGCACTGACCAGCAGCCTGTGGGCTGTGTCTGCCCACCACGGCTGGAAGCGGACAGAGGCACCTCCGAGGCCCAGATAGCTCCCACTCAGTTTGCTTAACCAAATGTTTCTTCTGGAGATGTATCACCCGACCCCCTTTCTGCTTAAAGGCAGTTTTTTGGGGGGAAGTGTGTTTTTAAAGTAGGCCGAGGTAGCTATGAGGCCACCGAATGGTGGCCAAGCTAGAGATGCAAGAGCTTTTGCCCAGAAAAGGGGCTGGTAAGAGACATTTGGTGCCCTAGGCCCTTTGCACCGCAGTTCCCTTTGGAGAATTCTCCCTTCTGAGGAGGGTCTCCAGGACAGGAGTCTCTGCCAGGTGACTCCTAGCCCCCAGGTGACTGGGTGTCCCTGTTTCTGGATTCCCGGCATGGTCAGGGGTAGGGCCATGCCCTGGGCTCTCCCATGATGGAGTCCTCAGTAGGGAGCGGGTGGGAGGCCTGGTTGGAGGGTGTTGGTAAGGACAGGGGGCTGGCCTGGCTCTTTGGCATGCTTGTACCCCTCCAGCTCCCTCATTATGTGAGCACACCCCTCACCCCTGCCATGTCCTTCTAGAAACTTCCTTTTGCTCTTCCAGAGTTGGCTTTTGTGAATTGAACCATTGATATCTGTTGCTCCCAGAGGACACAGGGCCAAATAATGTGGAGAAAGGGCCCAGCCCCTAAATGTCTTCTCAGGTCACTGTCTGATTCCCAGGGGGCAGTGAGACCTGAGCCAGCCTCTCCCTGCACTAGACCCTTAAGTTCCTGGTCAGATATTCTCCTCTGGCGCGTCGTTAAGAAAACCTGGGCACTGCAGGGTTAAATATGTCTAGGCTCTCTGGGCCCATATAGTCAAAGCTATGGTTTTTCCAATAGTTATGTTCAGATGTGCGAATTGGATCATTAAGAAGGCTGAGCACTGAAGAATTGATGCTTTCAAATTATGGTGCTGGAGAAGACTTTTGAGAGTCCCTTGGACTTCAAGGAGATCAAACCAATCATATCCTAAAGGAAATCAACCCTGAATATTCATTGGAAGGACTGATGCTGAAGCTGAAGCTCCAGTAATTTGGCCACCTGACACAAAGAGCCAACTCATTGGAAAAACCCTGATGCTGGGAAAGATTGGAGGCCGGAGGAGAAGGGACTACAGGGGATGAGATGGTTGGAAGGCATCATCGACTCAATGGACATGAGTTTCAGCAAGCTCGGGGAGATAGTGAAGGAAGGGAAGCCTGGTGTGCTGCAGTCCGTGGGGTCACAAAGAGTTGGATACGACTGAGCAACTGAACAACAAAGGCTCTCTGCAGGATGCTGCTGCTGCTGCTAAGTCGCTTCAGTCGTGTCCAACTCTGTGCGGCCACATAGATGGCAGCCCACCAGGCTTCCCCATCCCTGGGATTTTCCAGGCAGGAACACTGGAGTGGGTTGCCATTGCCTTCTCCAATGCATGAAAGTGAAAAGTGAAAGTGAAGTTGCTCAGTCGTGTCCGACTCTTAGCGACCCCATGGACTGTAGCCCACCAGGCTCCTCCGTCCATGGGATTTTCCAGGCAAGAGTACTAGGGGACCATTTCAGTTAAGGCAATTATTTAGCCCAAGGAAATGTTCAGTTGTGGTCTCTGACTCTCAGGTTAGGAGGTTACCTAACTGGCAGAAACTATTTTGCACTTTTAATAGCTGTGTGAACCCAAACCCCACATTGGCTAGAATTTACTAGGTGCCCGCTCTATGCAGGGCCCTGAGGTGGCACTGGTGCCCTTCAGGCTTGACAGCCAGTGTCCCTGCTCTCTGTCAAGCGAGGGCCCAGATGGAGGGTTGGTGATGAGGCTATGGGTGCTGGCTGGCAGCTGCTGTGCCATGCTAGGTGGTCCTGTGTCAGGAATGAAGCCCTCCAACCACGAAGCTGCAGGGCCCCCTGCCCCCAGTAGGTGCCCCTTCCCACTGGCACCCCCAGAGGGATCCACAGAGGTAGATTGAGCAGGCTGAGCAGGCTTTTCCAGGAAGCAGAAAAAAGCATTATTTACAAAAAAACATATTAAAAATACATGAGAGAAATCAGCCCTCCCTCCCACCGCCCCCCTGCAGGTGCAGGCTTCCCGTGGGTCCTCGTGGGGTCAGAGTCTGAAGAGAGAGCCGATGTCCACAGACGAGGGAGGGGGCTGCCCGGGTATGGACCCCGTGTGTCTCTTCTTGGGAGAGGCTGCTTGCTTCCGGGCTCTGCCCTTTCACAGCTTCCACCCATGGAGGGGCCAGCTGAGCCATGCTGGGGTCTTCATGCTGGTGAAGATGTGAAGAGATGTCAGAGTGGACCTGCCTCTGCAGGGCAGTGGGATGTGTTGGGAGGTCCCATCCGTGGTCCTGCCGGGCAGGAAGTGGGACGTGGCATCCAAGTGGTGACTGCAGAGGATTCTCGGGATAAAAAGTCTGGCTCTTAATATTTGTTCCCGGGTCACAGATCTGTGGGGTGAGAAGAAAGTGCGTTGGTGGAGGACACTTCATGCTCTGGGAATGGTTCAAGGAGTTGGGGGACAGGCCCAGAACCCCCAACCCAATATCAGGGACAGTGGCTTTGCCCTCCTTCTGGGGTAAGTCAATCAGGACATTTTCAGAGGTGCTTTTTTAAAACCTCAGGTATATATTTATTTACAATATTATATTTGCTTCAGGTGTACAACATCGTGATTCAGCAAGTTTATAGATTTTAAGGAAATCAACCCTGAATAGTCATTGGAAGGACTGGATGCTGAAGCTGAAGCTCAAATACTTTGGCCACCTGATGCAAAAAGCCAACTCATTGGAAAAGATCCTCATGCTGGGAAAGATTGAAGGCAAGAGGAGAAGGGGGAGACAGAGGATGAGATGGTTGGATGGCATCACCAACTCGATGGACATGAGTTTGAGCAAGCTCCATGAGTTGGTGATGGACAGGGAAGCCTGGCATGCTATAGCCCATGGGGTCACAAAGAGTCGGACACAACTTAGCGACTAAAGAGCAACATGATCATTATAAAATATTGGCTCTCTTCCCTGTGCTATACAATACATCCTTGTAGCTTATTTCTTTTATGGATAGTAGTTTGTACTTCTTAACATTCCTCTACCCTCAGGGGTTCTTATACGTGGTCTTCCCAGATGGAGTTTAAGGTTCATGACCCCGCTGGCTCAGATGGTCAAATCAGCTCCCACCACCTAAATTGCTGATGCTTATTCATTTCCTTTACAATAGCCCTGGTGCTCAGTGCCCGTCCCCCGACCCCGTTCCTGGATAGGCAGGGTGAGCAGACCCAGGGGACTTGCGCTTATCCCCAGGGCTCTGCTCACCTCTTACAGCCTCTGAGCCCCATGTAGCTCGTAGTCACTGTCAGAGGAGTTATCAGGCTGGGTGGAGATACGGTGCAGGGCCCCTTCCAGAGCTGTGGAAAGAAAGGACGCTGCGTGAGCAGGCTTAACCCTCAGGACACACAAAGAGAGCCCCTCAGAGCCGAGTGCCTTTCAGCTCTTAGAAGATCACAGAGGCTTCCTGAGCTGGTGGCTCAACAGCTCTACAAGCGTTGTGATCAAATCGGCCAGTGTCCACTAATGATGCTGAGCGCCAGGCTCCCTGCGGCTTAATTGTCAGTGCCAGTCGGGGAGCACTCAATACAGGGCTCTGCAGGCCGCTGGTGGATGGCTCTGTTCTGCCTCGAAGAATCCGAGGGGCCTCATTTATTGAGAAACATGTCCTTTGGGTCACAGCAGAGCTGGTGTTTAATGACATCCCGGCACGTTCTTCTCTCCAGCTGAGGGGCCAGTTAAGGCTGTATCCCTTCCGTTACCTGCCGTGACCAGCCGTCAAAGGGGCAGTTTGATCCTCCGCCCTGCTCAGCCTCCTTCTCCCTCTGGGCAACCACGTGGCCCTCTGCTCGGCCCTGGCGTCATTCCTAGGAGTGCCAGCCAGTGCTTACCTGGATAAGCTGAAATCTGGGAGTTCCTGGGAGGCTGACTGTATTCGTTCTCCACGTGGGAGGCCGTGGCGTTCTCAACCTGGGACCGGACAGTCACCGTGTGGTTGCGATGGAAAGACACTGAGTAGATGCAGGAGACGGTGTCGTTAGATGTACTGTTCTGTTCTCCTCCTCCCCAGCTGGGGCCCAGAACACCAGTTTCCTGTTCCCATTGTGTAATGTGGGGATGGGAAAGGGGACAAGGACCCCCAGAAATCCTTCAGCACATACTTTTTTTCCCTTTCTTCCTGGGGATGCTCATTCTAGCAGGGCTCAGACTTTCATTTTTATTATTTTTTTACAAAATTTTTGGCCACACCCCATGGCATCTGGGACCTTAGTTCCCCAACCAGGGATGGAACACACGTCAGAAAGCGGAGTCTTAACCACTGGACCAACAGGGGTGTCCCAGGGCTCAGACTTTCAGAGCAG
This sequence comes from Bubalus kerabau, assembly GCF_029407905.1. Classification (NCBI taxonomy): domain Eukaryota; kingdom Metazoa; phylum Chordata; class Mammalia; order Artiodactyla; family Bovidae; genus Bubalus; species Bubalus kerabau. The sequence goes on from NC_073628.1 coordinate 14,444,127, forward strand.
CTTTGGGTTGGTTGGCAAGCTGATTGGTGGGCAGGCCTTCAGTCGGTCAGTCCTCAATCATTGATCAAGCAGGGAATTGGAACATGAGTGATAGGGCAAATATGGTCCCTGCCCTCCTGGAGTTGAGGGTCTTTATCTTGTAAGAAAGATTTGACAACACAGTTGAAGGATTTGGCCCTCGACGTGTGAAAGGGGAGGATGTGTGGTGGAAACAGGAGGAAAGCTGTGGTTCTACCCACAGAAGTGCTCTGACTGTGGCCAGAAAGAAAGACGATGGGGGCCGGGGTGGGGGTTGGGCTGGCTGCATCCTAACGTCTTAAAACTGGCCTTGTAAAGTCTGCCCGTGATAAAGACACTCCATGAAAAATCTAGCTTGGGCCACCCTTCTTTACATATGCCCTTTCTGGAAAGATGAACCACCCAAAAATGCCCGTGAAGGTTCTCTGACAGGTCGTGAAGTAAAGAACTGTGTCTAGCTTTGCTTAATTCACTGATTCCCAAGTCTCTTTGATCGTGGCTTCCTCTTTTCTGAGTGCCACCTGCTAGCGCCCGCGGCCACAGGCATGCCTTAGACGACAACAGTGGAGTCGGAGGCCACAGGCAGCCTCTGGCTCCATCCGCAGTCAGCAGTGACCCACGACCCTGCTCCACCAGCCTCCTTCCTGAGGCCCAGGGAGGAGCCTGCCTCCGGGGCATACTTACTGTTCTGGTTCATTCCCGTTGGGCCAATCCACTGGCGCTGCTTCTTCTGGCGGACTGGGTGACAGACAGATGGCAAAAGGCACATCAGGATGGGGGTGGGGGGAATTGAGGGGGAGTAGGGGAGGGGGAGAGGGAAGGAGGGAGGAGGCAGCAGGTGCGTGCTGAGGCTGATTTTCCAGGAGAAACAGCGCAAGGTGTGTAGAACTAGAATTCAGGCCTGGGAGGGCCGCCGGGACCCAGCCAACACTGCCCACCTCTGGGCTTTCTCCCACCCGCCTCTCTAATCTCACAGCCTCGTCTTTGAACGATTTTTTCACAAGGTCTGCAAGGCCAAGATGACACCTACTGCATTTACCAGGTCTGCCCTCGCCCATTCGTTGGATGGGGAAACATACAGAGCTCAGACAGGAAGTGGCTCCATCATCTGCAAAGTGGTGGCGCCAACCTGGTACACCTGTCTTCTGAGGTCAGACCCTCTGGACCCATCACAGTCTAAAGAATACCCACACCCTCCCTTGGGCCTGGAGTGGGGCCCCTCTTTGGGTCCCAGATGTGGGCGAATCAGTGATTTTCCTGCTTGTTGCTTGGAGTAGAGAAGGGCCAGTGGGCAGGAGAGGGAGGGGCAGGGCTGGGAGGTGAAGCAGAGGTGAACCCAGCCAGCTCTCCAGAGGCGGGGACCCTCCCCTCCAGGGCCAACGTGCAGCCCTCCGCGGCAGGGGCTTCAGAGGGAGGCGGCTCAGGGCACCGTCACCTACATTTCTTCACGACCTTCTTGTAGGCCAGGGGGCCACACACGACCAGCAGCACTGCCAGAAGCACGAGGGCTAGGATAATGCTCATCACGGCACCCGCGCCCAGGCCCGCTCGGCTGGAGTTCTGGCCTACAGGAGGCAGAGGGAGGTCAGTCCTGGCCCGGAGCGGGGTAGGGGCATCAAAACGGTCTATTTGAGGGAAGCTCCTGGCTGGCTGGCTGGCGTCCCCTAGGAATTGGCCAGCGTGTGTGGGAAGCAGTTTTCTGTCTGTCTGTCCATCCATCTCTGAAATCCTCTGCTCCCTGTTCATTTAGCCACCATTTACTATCTCACAATCGATCATCTGGCTCTCATTCACCGCTTCTGCTATCAACCTTCCACCATTTTCCAGTTACTTATGAGTGATTGCCTTGCCTTCATCTACCAATAGCTGTCCACCCATCCATTTCTCTCTTTAACGTATTAGTCCGTTACCATTAATATAGGAAAGATGTACCCCATCCCTTGCTTTCCTAACTTCCATCTGAAAGAGCAGAAGACAGAATAAGAATCCTATTTTTCACTAGCCTCCTGACAATTATGGCCAGTCTCCTCCTGATGGTTCCTGCTCATTTCTCTCTGAGCACGCTGTCCCCTCTCCCCCTATTTGTCATCTCTCCATCCTGTCCTAGGGCTCTCTCTCTTTAGTCCCTGGACTGTTCTTCGGAAATAATGCTCATTGACTGAGTCTTAGAACAAAAATCCAGAACCACCCTCTACCCACCACGGACCATGGCCAACTCACATGTGACAAACACCCTCTTGCAGTGAGACTTTTTCTCCTCAAGCTTGTGGCACCGGGACAGTATCCCCGGGGGACAGTAGAAGCCCCCCAAGGTCTTCTCGCTGGGGTCCAGCCCCCGGTAGGAGCTGACGTTGCCGCACTGCTGCTCCCGGCACACCTCCTCCCACCGTGCCGTGCCCTTGGCCCAGGAATCGTCACATAGCGTGTCCCACTTCTGGCCCTTCCCACTGCGCACTTCCACGGAACCTTCGCACACGTCGCTGCCCCCAACCAGGCGGCTCTGCACCTTGGGCTGGAAATCTGGGGGGAAAGCAATGGGAGGTGAGTTGGTGGGCTCAGCCGGAGCTCCCTGGGCCCCGAGCCTACGTGCCGGGCCACTGGGACCCTGTGACACTGGCCAAGTGTGGGCCCTGGCAGGGCCTAGGTCTCCGGGGGGCTTGGGTACCACGTGGGAGTGCCTTCCTTCCTGCCTTTCCCTTCTTCTGGCATCCTCTCTGGCATTTTCTCCATCAAGTTCTGTCCCTGGCACCTCTGGGCAGCTGAAACAGCTTGGGCACTTTCAGTGAAAAGGCCGGCACAGGGGCAGTGCCCATCGGCAGCCGCCAACTGCTGTCGTCCCCCACCCAGGGGGCAGTAAGAGAAGTGAGAAGTGAGAAATACGCTCCACCCAAGTCTGCTTCCCTTTTTGAAACATCCTCTCATTCTCTGGCTGCTCCCTGGGAGGTTGAAGGGCTTTTCAGAGAGGGGAAACTGAGGCCTGGGGATGAGAAATACCATCTGCTTTGAGTCCTGGAGATTCACTGCTGGGAACCATACCCAGGAATCCTGCTGCCCAGGCCTTGAGCCTGGAGGGACTGACTCTCATAAAAGGGCCTGATGCAACAGAGAATCATCGATTTCTGCTTGTCCGCTTGGCCTAGGGGCCCATGTGTGTTCAGGTCAGAGCACTTTGTGATCTTACCAGCTGTGGCCAGTTGCTATAGCAACAGCCATCTTCAAAGCTCTAGCAAATCTTCTACTCAGAAAAAAAAAAAAAAATCAAAGGCAAGCCTTCTGGGTATGGCTTTGCAGGTTGTAGCCTGCAAGAGGGCTCAGAGTGGTGGGTGAGCCTGGGAGCCAGCCAGGTTTTTTTCCCTCCTCAGGCTGAGAGATCCTTGGGGACTACTTCTGCCTGGAGGGGGCAGCATTTTACTAATTCACACCATGAATCCAGTGTTTTGGGGATATTCCTGCTTGCAGGATGGGCCCAGTGTTCCAGAGCAATGCTTCCCAGGTTAATGCACATGAACCCCAGAGACTGCTGAAATGCAAATCTTGATTAGTAGATGGAAGGTGGGGCCTGAGAGTTTGCATTTCTAACCAGTCAGATGAAGCTGCTAGTCCAGGACCACATTTGGAGTATAAGCGTGCTTATGTGCACACATACATGCTCAGTCACTCAGTTGTATCCGACTCTTTGAGACTCTATAGACAGTATTCTGCCAGGCTCCTCTGTCCATGGGATTTCCTAGGCAAGAATACCGGAGTGGGTTGCCATTTCCTCCTTCAGGGGATCTTTCCAAACCAGGGATCGAACTCACATATCCTGCATTGGCAGGCAGATTCTTTCCCACTGAGCTACCTGGGAAGCCCTCCACACTTGGAGTAGCTGAGGCTTATACTACAGACTCTGGAGTGATGCTACGTGAATGGAAACCCCAGCTAGTGTTCTGTGATACTGAGTAAGAAATTTAACCTCTCAGAGCCTCAACTTTCCCATCTGTAAAGTAGGGATAACAATAGCACCCACCTCCTAAGCCTGTTGTGAAAAGGATGGAATGCCCCGAATGGTCCCCAGTGTGATACAAGTGCTCAGTAAGTGTGACTTCTTAAAGTTTGGACTTTACTAGAACATTTGTGATAGGAGCTACTACCTGCTGAGGTCTGCTGTGCTTACCCTTAATTTGACCTTTGGTCTTTTATCCTGTTTCTCTACTGATCCTGGTTTTGGGATCCCCCAGCCCGGCCTCTGGGCTCCTCCCTTAGCCACACTGGCATCGTTTGTTTCTTCAGGGTGGCAGTGTATGACTCAGCAGCCTCTGCAGGAAGCCCCTGGGGGCTCCGCTCTGCCCTCTCCCTACCTCCTATGAGTTACCATTGCTCCAGCCTCATCTGTCTCTGAGGCGCGTAAACTTCCTCCTGCAAGGCTGGTCTCCTCCAAGTGCTCTATCCTTCTTGGGCCCTTGACACAAGCCACGATCCATCAAAACCACCAGAAGACCCTGCCTCTTTCCAAAAGTCCTGCTCTTCCCCAAGTGGCAGCCGAGCCAGCAGCACATTTGGGCCTGTTCTGCGTTACTTTGTGGAGATTCCCACGGCGTTGCGTGTGCCACCTCTCCACCCCATGACCGCCCTACCTCTCAGAGGCCAACGATCAGCTCTCCGTTTCCCTTGTGCTCTCCATAGCACTAGTGCCCTGCGCTGCATGCTGGGGTTTCAGGAACATGAGATAAGTGACATGACCATGTGGGGACACCTGTGGGTCTCAGTCTGCTCCCACTCACCAGAACAGATGAGGCCAAGAGCTTGGCCACCCCCCCGGGGGTGCACTTTTCGGAAGCATTGCTCCAGGGAGGTGCATTTTGGGTTCTGGATCTCCCAGCGGATTGGCAAGGGCCTTTGGCCTCCTGGCTTTGGTGTCTGGGCTTCCTCGGTCTCTGGCAGGGGCTTCAGGAAGGAGCCACACTGGAGGGCTGCACAGATGAGTTGCCCCAGGTCCTTGATCTCATTCTGGGGCTCGATGCCGATGGTGCCGCCCAGGCCACCGCTGTAGAACTCCACCACGCCAGCACACTGCAGGCCCCCGGGCTCTGCCACCAGCTGAAACCTGGGAGGTGCTAGGGGAGAGAAGGTAAGGGACAGGGACCTCACCACTGATGACCAGCACGCAGACCTTCCTTGTTCTTTGGTTCTGACACACAGAGGACCAAGTGACTAGGCAATGACCCTAGGAGGTGGTGAGGTCCCAAATATTGCATGGAACATACGCTACAATTTTTCTTGCTTACTTGAGACTCAAACGTAAACATCCTGTGTTTTTATTTGCTAAAATCCAACATCCAACCCCCAGAGCCCTCAGAATCCTTTTACCTGTGGGCTCCGGAGTGGTTGTGGGCGGGGAGGTCGTGGGAGGAGCTGTTGTCCTCGGTGGCTCTGCAAAAAGATGCTCTGATTAGGAAGAGGCCAGGGCCCCTGGAAGAGGAGGGGGTATGGGGAGAGCTGGGGGCAACCGGCAGTATTAAGAAAGAACTGGAAGTCATGATGTAAGTACCACAGGCCCCATCAAACCCACTTGACCCATACGTTGTATCTAAGCCTCCTGCGAGTGCCAGCCCATTTTACAGTTGGGAAAATAGAAGTTAAGAGTAGACAATGAAGTTAGCCATTGGCAGAGCCAGTTCCTCTACCTTTTCCATCCCCAGACAGGGGCCAGCACCCTCTCTGCTCTCCCCTTCCAGTTCCCCACCAGTGCATGTTTCTGAGAGGGTGGTTATAAGTTGGTGACCCCTTCCATCTGCTTGCTCAGGCTCCAGGTCACAGGCATGGGCAGGGAAGCTGCCCAGACCTAGGGAACCTACTGGGCTGGCTAGTCACCCACCTAAGCAGATCAGGGCCAGAGGGTCCACCTGGCGTCCCCTGTTGAGGCTGCAGTTGGAGAAGGATCCCAGCTGTCCACGGCAGATTATCAATTTCTGGAATTGCCCCTCTTTGAAGTGATGCGAGGAAGAGAGTAACAAAGGGTTCCGGCACTGCAGCTCCCGGCACAGCTTCGAGAACTGCCAGGGATCCTGGTAGAGTGAAAGCTGGCCCCAGCTCTGGCTGTGCACCGCGTACCACTCTGTCCCGTTGCTGACCTCCAGACGGCCCTGACACCGTGAGCCAGAGCCGCTCAGTCTCACGGCGAACCCTAGAAGTCAAAGAGATGTCAAGTGGGAGGTCAGGCTGGACAGGGTCCTCCACGGGAGCCCTCCTGTATCCTCCCCACCCGGGACCCCAAGTCAGCCAGGCTCCCTCTACCCATGGGGTCCTCCCACCAGCTTTGCTCCTCCTGTGAGTTTCATCCTCAGGGTCCCTTCGGGGACTTTCCAGAAACTCATGCTGGTTCTGCTCTGGTTCCAGGTGGTCCCTTAAAAATCAGGTCCAGGAGGATGGGGTTCGAGACCCCAGGGGAACTTGGAGCAGTGAGCAAGGAGTTCTCAGCACCCACTGCCCAGCAGACTCGCTTCCCACCCCCTGCCTTGAAATTCTTTCGATAGACCCCAGATAGGGCCCAGTGCCTGATTTTTTTCTCTCTATCCAACTTTTAAAATCAATTTTATTGAGGCATGATCTATCTACAGGGACATGCACGCATTTTAAGGGCACTTGTTCAATGAAATTTGACAAATGTATACACACTTGCAGCCCCCACTGTGCTCTAGTCAAAGAACTTTCCCATCACCCAGAAGTCCCTTGTGCCCCTTCACAGCCGATTTCCCTGAATCCAGCCTCAGGCCTCCAGTGATCTGCTTTCTGTCACTAGAGATGAGTTCTGCCTGCTCTCAAATGTGATATAAGTAGAATCATGTGGCAGGTCCCATCTGGCTAGCATTTGGAGTTAGCATGTCATTGCAGGCTTCCAGGTCCCAGTCCAGGGCCTGCCAAGGACCCCGCAGCCCCTTCTGACTGCCTGTAGCTTCAAGAGACCCTCTTGCTACATTTATCTCCAAATACATTCAGCCTGATATTATCTCAGGACACGTGAAAAAGAGAGGTCTGTGGTGACGGGAACCTGGGGACTGCTAGATTTGAAAATGCTTAACAGAGTTCCTCATTGCAGGACTTCTCAGACCCTTTACCAGGCTATTGTCCCCTGTCAGGCTCTAAGGTGGGATGTAGTGTGACCTATGCTTTGTCCAACGAGTTCCATGGAACCCTGTTTGGGAAACACTCACCTCTAGGATTAAAGCCCAAGACATTTAACACACATCACAATCTGGGGCAGCCTCTCTGCAGCCTCTGCTGCAAATGTCTCTGGCCAGGGAGCATCTGGCAGGACTGGGTAGGAAATAGGACTTTGCAAGATGCATTTATGGGCCAGTATAGTTTCTGTACCCGATGAGTGGACTGTAATAATAGTTAGCATGAGAACTAGCATTTGCATGGTACTTTATGGCTGTCTAGGGCAGCTCTCTGCAAAAGGGCCTCTTTAGGGTGCGTGAGTGTGTGTGTGCGTGCCCACACGCGTCTGCATGTGTGTGTGTTGGGAGGGGGCGTATTCTCTCTCTCTCCCTGTAAGGTGAGATTCACTCTAATGAAAAGATGGTAGGTCCCCCTACAGCCTGGTGGAGTCGCAGCCCTGCTCCATGCCCCCCTCTCCGCGTGGCTCTTCCTTACCTCGCGCCTCCACCTTGAGCCCTCCGAGGCAGGAAGTGGCTGCGGAAAGGAGAGAGGAGGGTCAGGAAGTGAGGTCTCTCCCCTGCTCCCGTCTCCCCACCTCACCTCTGCCCGCAGCCTGATCAATGGCCTATTCTGCCCCATGCCGCCGTCATGGGGTTCAGGGACCGGGGTTTTCACACTGCAGGTTGTAACCCTTAGGTGGGTCATGAAATCAGTGTTGTGTGTTGCAAGCATCAGTTTTCTTTCTTACTTTAAAACTTGACTTTTTCAATGAACATGTGAAATTGATTTTCTTTTAGTGCAGTTCTAGGACTATAAACACACACATAGATCTGCATGATCACTGTCACCGTCACTGTGTACAGTTCTGCACACCCCTCAAGGATTTCCTCATGCTGTTCCTCTGTAGTAATATGCAGCATTGCAACCATCAACTTTTTAAAAATTGTGTAGCAATGCAACCATCAACTTAAAATATATTTTTCAAACTTTTGACAGCACCCCATCTTAGTTCCCTAACCAGGGATGGAACCCATGCCTCCTGCATTGGAAGGTGGAGTCTTAACCACTGGACCCACCAGAGAAGTCCCTACAACCCTCAGTTTTTTAAAAAATGAAATGGATGAGAATAGAGAATGTCAGAATGCATCATGTTTTGTGAAGATAAGGCTCAGTTTTTGTGCGCTGGGTGTCAATATAAAAATATCCTGAGTGTCACTTTCAATCAAAAAAAAAAAAAAAATCAAACATCTTAGTTCTAGAGAGCTGAGAAACTAGCCAACATGGGAACCTAGAACATTTTGCTACTTTCTAGAATTCCCAAGGCAGGATAGAAATGAAACAATTTCTCTTCAACAGCTCCCAATTTAGGAGGAGGAAATCTGAGCTCAAAGAGGCAGTGGGACTTGCCCAAGATCAAGCAGTCAGTTGGTAAAGGAACCCAGCGGACACGTGTTTAGGGAGAACTGGTCTACCCCTTGGCAGGCTCCTGCCTGGGCCCCTTCAATAGGAATGTGGGCCCCTAGGAAGTCCCACTTCCTCCCAGCCTCGTCTGGAAGGAGCAAGTGGTCCTCCACTTGTGGAGCAAGTGGTCAAAGCAGGTAATCATCACCCTCTTGGCAGAGCAGCTCATGGCTGACTCAAGTGTAGCTGGGAGAGGTTTGATATGGGTGGGTATGAGTGGGGTGGCAAGCTTGTACAGCCTCCAAGCCCACACTCCACATTTACTGCTGGGCTTCATCAGCCGTGGAACAATCGGTTTGGTTTCTGTCTGCCCCCAGGGCTCGCTTCTCAACTGGGAACTGGGGACACTATTGGGCCAGGGTGAGTACTTTATACAGTAAAGGGCTGTGTTTAAGTTTCTTTTGAGAGATTGTTGCTGGCTGTAAAAAAGCCTAGTTTTGCCTGAGTGTTCTGAAGCTGATGGTAGAATTTTAAAGGAAGTCACGCCCCACCAGCCTGCCCTCTCTCCCAACCAACCAAGATTCCTTGTAATGACTTGGCAGCCTGTTGTAAGTTTCATCCATCCTGGCAAGAGCTCACCATAGTTGTCCTGAGAGTCCTGGGCCTCAGAAGGGGAAGGTATTTCTCATGCAGAAACTGTGTCAGGCCCAGAGCTCTGCTCTCGGCTGGGAGAGGCTTGACCAGCTCTCGATCATCCAATCTGCTGCAATGGGCAGGATGGCCTCAGGAGGACATGGTGAAGACGCTTGGCTCACTTGGTGACGAGGAGGCAGGAGGCCCTTTGTTCTGCCCTCACCTTTCACCCCTGACCTCTTACCTCTCTCGGTGCCAATTCCCAGTGGGAATGGGGCTGTCTACTTTTAGGGAGTCATTTCTTTGGCTAAACCCTGAGGGTTGAGGCAGCTTGAAGTGGCGCTAATGAGAAGAGGGGAACCTAAAGATCCACCCTTTGGTGCTCAGTGCTGCAGGAAAGTTTCTCAGGCATTGAGGCCCTTCGCTGGGTCTGAGTAAGAGCTCTGCCACATCCTTGGCCCCTCTGAGCCTCAGTTTCCTTGTCTATGGCATGGGAACAAGAAAGGGACCAGTTTTATAGCAATGTTATGAGGATGAGCTGAAGCAATCTATGTAAAAGCCTTGGCCCAGGGCCTTCCTGGCCAGCATTCTCCATCCGGCATTCCGTGCTCAGAGCTGGTGTTGCCGGTTGTGGAGCTGGCTGGGCCTGTGGCACAGGTGGGTGGACTGCAGGCCTGCTTGGGAGTTTTCCCAGGGGGAGGGGTCTGGGTCTGGATGCTCAGAGAGCTGGATCACAGGGCTTGCTGCCCCCCTTTCCCACCTGAGAACTTCATATTCCCAAAGTCACCACAGCCAACCCTTGTTAACAGCAGCCACCAATTATCGAACACCTACTGTATACTCAGCCCTCGGGAGCGTAGTTCCTTACAGATATGGTTGTTTATCTTCCAGATGGCCCCACAATGTGAGCTGAATATATGTTCGATACAGACGTCTGTTCAGGGTGACACCGCTAGGGCCTGGATTCGAACCACAAGTCTGCCTTCCAAACCCATCTCTCTGCTTTCTGCCACCTATCTGGGCCTCCAGAGGGCCAAGTCCTCAGAACGGACAAACAAGCAGAAATGAACATGAGTTAGACCCTGACCCTGGTGCTGGAGCCTCCAGACCCCAAAGCCCCTGAGGGCAGGGACTGGGCCTGACCACCCTTGCCAATCTCACATGGAACAGCCAGAGAACATTCTCAGGAAAGACTGCACAACCTGAGAACCAAGGAGAGTTCTAAAAAAGAAAACACCTGGTGGAGACAAGGCATCTATGTGATCCAGGGCCTCACCTTCCTACTGTGAGCCTGACTGGCCTGCGGTGAGCAGCAGTTCTTGTCACCGTCACTGTGGCCATCATTGTCACCACCATCACCAATGCCATCACCACCTCCACCCTCACAACGCAGTCACCGTCGCCATCACCATAATCACCACCCCGTCGCCGTCACCACCACCTCCACCATCACCATAAACGCTTCTCTAGTTCGTCCTTTCTCCCAGACACTTTTATACGTGAACTCTCTCAAACCTCACCGCAGCTCTGCAAAGCTGACACTATTATTTTGACCTTCTCATTTTATAGATGAGATTAAATAACCTGTTAAGCAACTGATGAGCACTGGGGCCAGGCCTCCAAGCCAGGCCACCTGGCACAGTGTCTGTGCTTTTGACCGCTGGGCTGAGCTGCCTCCCTTCCCTTCAGTGGAAACCTGTGCTGGCCTGCTCTGTGTTTCACCGATTCCTGCATATTCCTGGCATGCAAACCTGATGAAAAGGAGTGAATTTGAAATCCCCTTCAGCCAGTGAAACATCCTATGGGAAGACTTTCCCTGAACTTGATGTGTGATCCTGGCAAATCACTCAACCTCTCTGGGCTTGGTCTCTTCGTTTGTAAAGTGAAGACCTTAGATTCCACCCTCCCTCACCTTCCTCTCAGTTCAAACTTCCAGGATCTATAATTTCTGGTTCCTGATGTATCTCAGCCACAGGCAGGCAGGCGTGGGCAGGTGAGATGCACGACTGACTGGGAGGCTTCCTGGGCGCTGCTTCTTCCTGTGTGTCCAGGGATCTGCCAGCTTTTGATTTGTCCACAACTTATTTTTATTCTTTTAGCTGCTTCTCACAGGGGCTGGACCAGCATCCTCCTTCCCTGAACCCTGCAGACTGTGCTCAGGGTCCCTCAGACCCCCTTCCTGGCTACACCTTAGCCTGGAGGTCCAGGCTAAGCATGCAACCAGAGGTCCAAGGCTTTGCTGCTGCAGAACCTGCCAACAGAAGCCTGGGGACCCTACAGACCATGAAGGACTCTAGTCATGAAAGTATCGCGCCATTCCCCAATCCATTATCTACCACCACAATCTGAGCAGCCAGGACTAGGGTCCTTCCTTCCCATGCCAACCTCTCCTCAGAGCCCCCACTATTTCAGGCTTAGATTGGCCAAGCCAGGGAAAGCTCGGGGCTGAAAAAGCCAGAGAGGCAATAGGAAGTCTTCTTCATGCTCCCCGAGCTCCTCTCCTCATCTCTACCTTTGCAGAGATTGAGCTGTTCAGACCCTGCTGCCCTAAGGAGGTCTTGGGTGGGGAGTAAATGAACTTCTGAAAGAGAGTTGCAACTCTGAGACATTTACGCACTCATCCCCTCCCTTGCCTCTCCTCTTCCACACTTCCCCTCCCCCTACCCCATTCTGGATGGTTCTCTCTTCGGCTCCCTCTACTGCAACACTTTGAGCTGCATCAGGCCACAGATGAGTTTTATTTGCTCAGCAGAGTTTTAAAAAATTGGGGAGGGGAGCCCGTTATTTTTAAAAGTTTCTTTTTGTTTTCTTTTTCCTCTTCTTATTTATTTTTCGGCCTCATACATAGCATGCAGGATCTTAGTTCCCTGACCAGGAATCAAACTTGTGTCCCCTGCAGTGGAAGTACAGTCTTAACCCCTGGACCACCAGGGAAGTCCCTTGCTTTTCTTTTTTATAAAAAATCCCAAGATCGAGATATTTTTGAAAAATAAGTTTTCTGTGGCTCAGGCGATAAAGAATCTCCCTGTAATGCAGAAGACCCGGGTTCAATCCCTGTATCGGGAATATCCCCTGAAGAAGGGAATGGCTACTCCGTTATTCTTGCCTGTATTCACTCCAGTATTCTTGCCTGGAGAATTCCATGGACAGAGGGGCTTGATAGGTTACATACAGTCCATGGGGTCGCAGAGTCAGACACAACTGATTGACTAACTCTGTTTCTGGTCATGCGGGGCTGCGCTGCCGTGAGCCCTAGGGCAGTCAGTTCAGTTCCAGGATTGCCAGCGTCCTTGGGGCACCCTACTGTCCCCCTGCATCTGGAGAGCCTCAGCAGCAAACATATGATGGTTTCTGCAGCAAAACATGAATTATCACACCAAGTGGGATGCGTGAAGATTATAAATAGTCTCCTATTCGTTCAGGTCAGGATTTGCAGTGTATGTGCTTGCTGGAAATTTACAAATACTTTTTGGAATCACAGATGCAAGCTGGTGGGCCTGTATTATTGCTCCCACTTTACAGCAGAGCCTGAACTTGGCTCAGGCGGCTGGCTTCAGAGACTGTACCCTTTATGCCGGCCTCAGACCCACTCGTGGGCCCTCCTGGACCCGCGAGCACCTCTGCTCACAATCCCTACGTACTGAGAAATGGAGGCAAGAGCGAGGCCCGCCTTGGGGAGCCCTGCCTTGCGAGGGTCCAGTGGGCACGGGGATCCCAGGGAGGCGCTGGGACTTCACTGATGATAAAAACAGGGACAGCCACCTCTTACCCCGTGTAGACCCGCGGACAATGGTTTTAAATGGGAGACCTCATTTCTTCCCTACATCCTCAATCATGGGGTCTGTCATCACTCTATTTTCCAGATAAGGAAACTGACAGACCAATTTAGTGTGGTTAGGAAGTCAGATGTTCCCTTTTTTCCATTAACAGTGATTCCCTTAATGGTCCCTAACATTCTCATCAATTTACAGCACAGTATGTCCACTGCCTTTGGGCCTTTCTGTATTTTCCTTCCCTCGGCCTCTGATGAGAGGTTAGGTCAGGAGGCCAGGAATCCTGATTTTCTGAGACGACACTTGTCAGTGGAGCCCTGTTAACCTGAATCTGTATCAGGGCTTCAGGGAAACAAAGATCACAAAGGGCCAAAATTCTGTTTCTCTGGCGCAGCACCAGATGAAGGGTTGGTTTTTGATTAGGAGCCTTTTTGTGTGCAAAATGCTCAGAGAATCATACGGGGTTCATGCCAGGAGAAGCTGGGGGGCTGGGGCCCACAGAAGGAACAGCAGATTCGGGTCTCTAATCTCAACCACCCAGAGCCTGCGCCAACAAGCAACAGCGAGCAGCTCCTGGGCAAAATGGCCTTCGTATCTGAACTGCGATTCCATGCTCTCCCTGATGGCCTTGTTTGTCTGATTGAATTTGCATGAGTTTCACACTTGCCGTATGTGGTTCCGTTGTCATACGGACCAGCCCTCCTTTCTTTTCAGAGCCTCACTTACTCCAAAACCTGCACAAGGGCTCGTCCTTTCCATCCACAGCCCTGTGAAGAAGGAACGGGTGCCATCTCTACTTTCAGATCAAGAAACTGATGTTCAGAGAGGCTGAGCAACTAGCCCAAGGTCACACAGCCCGCTGGTGGTAGGGTCAGGACAGAAATCCCATCACCATCACTTGATAGGGCCCTATGGGCTCTACCACTGGGAGACCCCAGAGCCTGCTGGCACCGTGGTACCGATGGGGAAACTGAGGCCAGAGAGGAGGGCTTCACCCCACAGGGGCATCTGTGGGATCCTTGTTGCCTCTGCCGACCGTCACCAATTTCCTTTTCTGTTCCGACCACACATCTCCCGGTTGTGCCCCCAGGGAGAAGGGAGTACCAGGGATCCTGTGGGAACGTGAGGGTCAAGCTCCCCAGGGGTGCACAGCAATGACAGGGCAGGAGTGGTGACACGGTAGTTAGAGGAAGTAACACTGGGCCACGGCCCCCACCCTATCTGCAATTCAAAGCCAAAACGCAGTCCTTTCTGACACATTTGGTGGGAAGGTATTTATGTTTTTAGTGCACAAATGAAGTTGCACTGCAGAAATGGGAATGTGTTTGATTACAGCGTGTTGCCCAGATCTCCTTGGTGTGTTGTGAGCACACAGCACATACACAACAGTACCTTCCACCGCCTGGAAAATTCTGAGTTCCCAAACGCATCCAGCCAGAGGTTCAAGATAACGGCTTGTGGATCTGGAGAGGTCCCGTTTCTCTCCAGGGTGCTCAGCACTCTTTTTCCTCAGCTTGGCCCAAGGTGCCTCGAGTTTGTTGGAGAAAATGCCCCGTCCTCACGGAGACCTTCATGGCTGCCCTGCCTCGAGCCTACATGTGACTGCCACCTTCCTTCCTAGGCACACATGGCGCGGTGGAATCACTCACTTCCTATGTATATTTGCTCAAATGTGATCTTCTTATGAGACCTGGGTACAGCACAGCCCCCAGAGCCCCTAACCCCCAACCCCAAATCACTCCTGACCTCCTAACACCCATATAATCCTTGACTTGCTTGTCTCTTGTCTGTCTCCCCATCACACCTCTGTCTACTATGTCAGCTCCAGCTGGACAGGAATTTTGAGTGTTCACTGCTGTGTCCCTGGCACTTAGAATAACAGGTACTCGATAAATACTTGCTGTCTGACTGAATGAATGAACCAGATTTAAGGATAACAATTATCCTTTGAGATGGGCGCAGTGGCTATCCCCATTTTATAGATGAGAAGGCTGAGTCTCAGAGGCATGTTTCTGTCATTTGTGAGTGATCTCAAAGACATCAAACCCAGTTCTGCATTGCTTCAAAGCCCCACAGGCCTTTGCATGTGTGCACGCACAACACAGGCACACAGATGGCAGGCATGCACACACACACACACACATGCTCACAAGGTACCCACATGCATGCACATAGAATAGGCATTCAATCAGTTTTGTAGGAAGGCGAAGTCCCTCCATGGTCCCCTGATTGCTGCAGGGAAACCCCTCTGAGCTGTTGGCACAGGACAGGGTGACCGGAGGGGTCAGTGGGGGCCCTGAGCTCCCAGGTCTTCTGCTCCCCGCTGGCGGTGGGGAACTCGGGGTTTCTGGGGGCCTGATTCTTTGCACTCAGAGCCAGCAATGGCCTCAGCTCTGCACCCTGAGACTTCAGATCGGGCGGTAGGCTCACAGTGGGCATCCCCTCTCCCCTCCTCCACTGTGGACATCCAGCCCCTCTAGGCCTGTCCTGCTCGTTGCCTTCACCCTCCACATGCCCTCTGCCTGGGTCACTCCTCCCACTTTTCCCTGCCTGACTGGATCCTTCCATCATTCGGGTCTCAGATGAGGTCATCTATTCAGAGAGCAGGCCCTCGGGCTGGGGGCCCCGTCAAACGTGAACTTGGTCCCAGAGGCTCAGTGGTTACAGTTTCCTTCATCACGCTAATGACAAAATTTAGAAATTTGTAAAATTTCGGGTGCTTCCTCCATGAGGGGGGTTCTTGTCTGGTTCACTGCTGTACCCCCAGAGCGTTACACAGAACTGGGCACATAGTAGACGCTCAATAAATATACGGAAGTGAAGAAATGAACGAATCATTAGCCAAAACAGGAGGATTGGAGGACAGAAAGCCTGATCGCTAGGCTCAAGTCTTCCCCACTGGGTCCTGCCTCACCTGGTTTCTTGTTGACTCTGATAATAAACAATAAGTAATCTTTATGATAAATTATATAATAAATTTACATATTTATTATGTGTAATAGGCTTCCCTGGTGGCTCAGACGGTAAAGAATCTGCCTGCAATGCAGGAGACCTGAGTTCAATCCCTGAGCTGGGAAGATTCCCCTGGAGAAGGAAATAGCAACCCGCTTCAGTATTCTTGCCTGGAGAATTTATTATGTATAAATAATAAATAAGTTATGTAATTATGTTACTATATAAATTTATTAATTATTATTATTAATGCTTACTCAGCACTTACTATACAAGCTAATGTTCCTACTGAAATCTACATTTATTGATTCATTTAATCCTTAGAAATTGCTATAAGACAGGCGCTATTATTATTCGAGTTTCGCATAGGAGGACACTGAAGCTTACAGAATGGGTCCATAGTCACCTAACTGGCAAGGGAGGAGACCAGAATTCAGACTGCTGAGTCCGTGACTTTACCACACCTTAGTGTCAGTTTCTGTAACCCTGGTGGCTAGACCTGAGTGGCTGGGCAGTGATCAGAGCTGCCTCCATGCCCCACCTTCAGCAGGTGAGCCCCCGGCGGGTTGGAGCTAAGAGCAGCTGTGGAGGAAAGCAGGCCATTGGTATTTCCATGTACCAAAGGTCCCTAAGCCATGGGCACAACTTTTGTGGCCAGAAAGGAGGCCGAAGTGTCCCCAGGGCTCTGGTGTTGGGTCGTCTCTGCTTAGAACAGCTTGAAGGGTGCCTGTGTTGCTTGCCCAACCCTGGGCCTAGGTGTCCCCAACCCTTGGTGGCCGTCTGTCTGCTGGTGGCGGTTGTGTCCCGCGGCCATTTTCCTAGTCATGGGAGTGGCTTTGGTGTGTCTTTGCTCTTGGCCAGGGCCACGGAGGGGCTCCATGGGAGCAGGAGTGCTGGGCTGAGGTGGGCTCTGCAGCTCATCAGCTGCTCCTCCTGGACCTCAGTTTTCCACACTGTAAAATGGGGGCAACGGGCCCTGCTTACTAGGCTGCTTACTAGGCTACCTGCTTACTAGGCCGTTGTGAAGCTTTCAGAAGAAAATGCCTTTCAAAGTATTTCTTAAGCTGTGATCCACTGAACAGTGGAAATGTTTATTATCCATCAGTTACACCCACACACATACACACTGGGAACTCTGCGCTCCTGGACTTCCGGATGGTTCCTGTACTCTGGTTAGGGCCCTGCCTCTGGACTCTGGGCTCTGCTGGGCCTGATCCTGCCAGGAGCCTTGCCCCTGATGGGATTCAGGGGGAGGGCTGCAGAGAAGGATCCCACCCCCACCTTCAGCTGGGAATTTGGCCAGACCCTTGACCCAGTGGGGTCAGAGGCCACAGGTAAGGAATGGGGTGGGGGGGAGGGTTGTGTACTTAGTCGCTCAGTTGTGTCTGACTCTTTGCCACCCCATGGACTGTAGCCTGCCAGGCTCCTCTGTCCATGGGCATTCTCCAGGCAAGAATATTGGAGTGGGTTGCCATGCCCTCCTCCAGGGGATCTCCCCAACTCAGAGATCGAACCCAGGTCTCCTGCATTGCAGGCGGATTCTTTACCACCTTTACCTCCCCCTCCCCTGAGCCACCAGGGAAGGGGAGGCTTAGGACCTTGGTTTTTGGAATCTCCAGGGCAAAGGAGGCCACAGCAGCTGCTCACGAAGGTACCGGAAAGTAACCAGGGCCCATCCCTCAGCCTCCACCCTGGGGACAGAAGGCACTTTGTGTCTCCTGCAGATCCATGGAAGAACAGTCATTAGAATATGTGTGCACACGAGCCATCACCACATGCCCGGGGGGAAGGCAAGCTACATGCAGAAGCCATGTTTCGCCTATGAAAACACATACGTGTACACACACACCTCTCACACACATATTCACACATACACACCCTTTTCTAGAAAGGACTGAGGTGCCCCGCTAAGCAGGCTATGTCCCCTGAGTCCTTCCTCCTAAACTGGGAAGCCTCAGGCTGCCATCTTCTCACCTGTTCCCGTCCTGAGTCAGTCACCTCTCTCAACTGCCACATCTTCCAAACCCTTGAGAAGTGGTCAGATCTCACCCAGTTCACCCCCCTGCATTTTATAAATAAGGAGGTAGAGGCCTGGAGAGGCTCGAGTCCTATTTGAGGTCATACAGGGCTAAACTTAGACCCCAGCGTTCAGACCACAAAGGACACTGCTCTCGCCTGTCTCCCGTTGCTTAGGATCCTCCCCACTGGCCAGTGTTGCTGATGCCCCCGCAGCAGGGCTCCAGTCCCGAGCTAGTGTCCCAAGACCTCAGGGATGGAGGGCTGCCTCTTCCACCATCTCCCCTCCAGCAGACAAGAGACTCCAGGCTCACCCACCCCAAACCTTATCCCCAGCCAGCTTCTCCAGAGGCCCCAGGCCATTTCCACAGTCCCCCTTGGGTAAGGGTTAGGAAGTCCCTATCCAGGTCTGGAGTGACAGCAGACCCAGTGTGAGCTCACATCTGCCTGGGAGGTCTGGCTGAGGCCCCTGGGTAGAAAATAGAGTGACTAGGAACTAAGACTTGTGTTTTTGGCATCTGCTCAACTGCGATCCGGTCCCCACACTACCTTGGCCCACTCTGTCCAGAGCATCACCAGAACTGCCCAGGAGATGGTGAGTTTCCTGTCCCTGGAGGCACCCAAGTAAAGGCTGGACACTCATAAGGCAGGGGTGAGGGTGGGTAGCTGCAGAGGGAAGCCGGCTCCGAATTAGAGCTGGACAACTTAAGTTCTAGGCTCAGAGCCTGATCTGAGGGTGGATTCCACCTGGAAGGGGACAGTAAGGTCCCCAACCCTCCAACAGTGCAAGAGAGAAGGAGAGGTGGGGCCCTTGTGGTGGGAGAAGCAGAGACCAGTGCCAAGCCGGGGCTGGGAGACAAGACAGTGATCCTGGTGACCCCAACCCTCTGCGATACTCCAGAGAGGTGACATGCAGGCCTGAGTCAGACCGAGGGATCTGATGCTGGCATCTTCTCTCTTGTACCCCGAGCCCAGGTACCCCCGGCAGACACCCCAGAAGGGGTACTCACCCAGCAGCTCCAGAAGGTACAGGGTGGCCAGTGGCAGATGCTGAGACCCCATGGGCGCGGCCTCCTCCCGCCTCAGCCTCCGCAAGCTCGGCGCCCAAGTTGAGGGTGTCTGGCCTTGTGTCTCCCTCTCTGGGAGGAGGGGGTGGGGCAGACAGGGCTCAGGCAGGGGTGGGACAGGGGAGCAGGCAGTGCGGGGCCTGCGTCACCCGTGTTTGAAGTTGAAACTGTCAACTTCCTCCTCGGTAAAACACCATCTGTCCCAGTTCGACTGGCGGTCCTGGTCTCTGCCAGCTTCCTGCCCAGTGTGCCTAGGCCTGGGACAGTGCCTATGGCCTGGGGGCGGGGTGGGGGGCGGGGGCGGTCCCAAACCAGGATAAAGGGAGGAGGCCTGGGGGGGATTGAGGGGGAAAGGGGACACATCTCACCAAGTGAGCCCTTAGCTGTCACGAGTGGAAGGTGGTGGGCACCGCCCTAGTCCTTGCAGCAGACTCAGTGATGAAGAACCCCACCCAACCCTCCATCTCTGTTGTGGGGATGAGATGGGAATTGGAGGTGAATCCCCACAGGTAGCATTTTATGAGAAAGCACAGGAGAGGGGTCCTCCATGGATGCCAGACTTGCATCAGGCTGTGTGTGGATGGTGCAATCTTTGTGTCAAAGTGTTGCTGAAATAACCCTCTGGCTGTTGAGGAAAAGGCAGGCTGGCTGGCATTCTGCAAAGCAGATGTGGAGAAGGGCTCAGCCTCTCCGGGGCCTGGGCTCAGGTCCCTCAGTCCAGGATGGGTAGATGGAGCCCAGACCCCGGCTCCTTGGGGCTTTTCATAATCTGGGCCATGCCAGGCAGGGGCAAAGCGGTTCAGGGACGTGACAGTAGCCGAGTGTGAAGAGTTGGAAGGTAAGAGTTGGAGTCAGGCCTCGCAGCACCCGCCCCCTCCGGCCCCCACCCAGCACCCTGTGTGGGGCTGCCGGGGAGGCCCTCTCCCTCCCTGGGTTCTGAGGTTTTCTCAGCTCCCAGCATCCAACACTGCCCCGTCTCTGCTAACATGGGACCGGGAGGCTGCTGGGAAGCTTGAATCCATTCCCCACTGGGAAGGATCGAGGTCTGGGATCGAGACCTGTTATAAGTGCGATTGGGGGGCACACTCACCACCTCACGTAGGATTTGGAGGTGCCTCCACACTTCCCCAGAGGTGACATGGAGGCATCAGCCAGCCCTTTTGCAGCGCTGCAACCCTTTTCTCCCTATCGCACCCCCTCCTCCTCAGCCTCACTATCCATCCTTCCTGTCCTGTAACTGGAAATCCCAGACTTTTCCTCCTTCCTTCAGTTGGGTTTGTTTATCCAACAAATCATTTCCCTAGGCTAAGCACTGGAAGGGCTTCCTCGGTGGCTCAGACGGTAAAGAATCTACCTGCAATGCAGAAGACCTGGGTTTGATCCCTGGGTTGGGAAGACCCCCTGGAGAAGGGAATGGCTATCCACTCTAGTATCCTTTCCTGGAGAAGCACCAGAGACCCAGACCCCACTCTGCTTATATTCCAAGGACCCAGCCTCTGGATAATCTTTCTCTTAAAACGATGTTGCGAATTTCCTGGCAGTCCATTGGTTAGTACTCCATGCTCTCCCTTACAAAGACTCCAGTTGATTCCTGGTGGGGGAAGTAAGATTCCCAAAGCCACTGTGGCCTAAAATAAATAAATAAATAACACTCCATGTTTAGGAAGCTTTTGTTGGTCACACTAGTGGTGTGTATTAAGTGGCCCTTCATGGCCCCTATTACCACACTCAGTTGACACAACTTCAGCCCAAAAGGGATAAAGAGTTTTTTTGAGCACCTCCCCATGTCGGGGGCGTGACCTCTTTCAATCTTCCCAACCACTGTAGGGAGTGGGTGGAGCTTTCCATTTCACAAAGGAGGTAACTGAGGCTCAGAAGGTAAGCTACTTGGCCTCAGGAGGTTAAAACTAAGATTTGAACCCTCGTATATCTTCACTCCACAACCTTTGCCACCACCCTCCACCCGCATATACCCAAAGAAAACAAACAAAAAATTTGGCTTTTTACTTGATCTCAGAGTCTTCATTACAGACAAGGGTGTGGTTTTTACTCTTTTCTGTTAGTCTTTGGAAAATTGAAAGCAACGCAGCACCTCGGGTAGCTGCCTGACCTCGTCCCGGTGGAAGGGATCCTCACACCCCTAAAGCATCCATCCCCTCCCCAGCCACCGCCGTCTATAGACGCCCCCGTCCGTCTCCTCCAGCCCCTCCCTCCGGCCGCCCACCCCCTCGCTCAGTCCCCCTTCCACCCCTCCCAGGCCTCCAGACCCGCTGTCCCTGCTCAGACCCCAGGTCCCTGGCGGGAGTTTCCTGTCCCCAGCGCCCGTACTTTCCATGACACAAGAGGAAGTCGGCTGAGCAGGGGCTGGGTTTTCCAGGCCGCCCGGCCCTGGGTGGAGGCCGAAGGTGGGGGTGAGGAGGGGGTTATCACCCCCCCCCCAACCCCCACCCCAGGGCCGTGTCAGTACCTCGTCGGCCTCCGCAGGAGAAGCGCCTGCCTGCGCTGCCCGGGCCCACACCAGGTAACCACGGGGGCTGCGGGTGTCTGTCCCTCAGTCACCCAGCGCTGCCTCAAGCCCCTCCGAGTTCCCGAGCTCCCCAGCGCCCCCCAGGATTTGCCCCTCTTCGCCAGGGCAAAGGGGACGAGGGGACTTGGAGGAGAAGGGGGAGGAGCGGAGGGCTGGGAGGGGGGAGGGGCAGCGGGAGGAGACGAAGAATGAAGTGAAATGTGACTGGTGCATAGTAGGACTTCAGCGCTTGTTGAATGAATGGATGAATCTATGGGGTGGTACCCGAGGACCCGGGGATGGCCCGGTGGCCAGAGGAGGCGCCTCTGCTCTGCGCGGTGGGCGGGAAGAACCCCCGCACGTATTTGTTTGTTGAATGACTCAGTGACCTAAATCCTTGAAAACCTGTTCTTGGCAGCCTGGAGGGGAGTTGGGGCCCGGGAGTGGAGGCGGGAGGGTGGGAGTGGAGACAGTCTTAACAGCAGCTCTCCTTCCCCACCACCTCAGGAAGTGCACTGCCCTCCCCCCGCCCCCCTCCCCTCTCGCCCCCCTCCCCTCTCGCCCCCCTCCCCTTTCGCCCCCCCCCCCCCCACCGCTTTGTTCCAGTTCAATAAGATCTTTATTGGGGGACGAGGAGTGGGGAGAAGGAGGGGCAAAAGGTCTGATTCTGAATCTGGGTGGGTAACTGAGGTGGTGGAGGGGTCCCACCTCTGCTTCACAGGATCACTCAGTGCCTCTGTTGGTTTATCTGCAAACCAGGGATTTGAATGATGCCAAGGCCCCAGTCTCCCGTTCTAGGACCCCTGCCCCCAGGCTGCACCGATGTGGGAGCTGGAGATGGGAGATTTGTCTGATCTGGAACCTGGACTGTTTGACTCTTTCTCTCTAGTGGGAAGGTGTCGTCGGGTGCCAGGGCTTTGTGGGAGGAGCAGAGTGCAGAGAACCCAAGTTTGCCATGGATAGGAGTGTGCTGGCTCTGTAAAGTGGCTCAGTGTGTGTACTTTCCTGGAGTCCTGGGTGGCCATGCAATCTGCAGGGACAGGTCGGGGCACCCTCCCTCCCACCTTTCCCAGCCACATCTGGGACCTGGGTTTTGCCATCTGATGACACTGGTCTCATATCCCTGTGGTGAAACCTTGAGTCAAGGACTCAAGTCAGTTACCTAAACTCTTCATCTGTAAAATGGGACGGTTTGAAGATAAAGCGTGTAATGTATATAAAGAGCATAGCACAGTCCTGGCTCCTGGTAAGGGCTCCAGAAACCAGAGTTGTTATGATGGGCGTTTCTGGGTGGAGAGTCTAGGGTTTAGGGGGCTCTGATGCCAGCTTTCCATTTTGACTTGATGTGTGACCTTGGGCAAGTCATTTCCCCTTTCTGAGACTGGGAGTAGGGATAAGCCCTGCATTACAGGGCTTCTGGAAGTTTCCATCATTTAATGACATGTGCATGCATACATGCTAAGTCACTTCATTCGTGTCTGACTCTTTGTGACCCCATGGACCGTAGCTCACAGGGTTCTTCTGTCCACGGGATTCTCCAGGCAAAAATAGTTGAAGAGCTTATAAATCCTAGTGCACTTGCTCCTCTGGGTGAGTGTGAGGCTGGTCAACTTAGGCCCCATCCACCCCAGCCTCTCAGGACTTATTCATGTTTCCTTATGAGGGCTATGTGCCTGAAGGCTCACCTGATGCCCTTGAATGAACTGACCTGCCTTTTTCACTGCCATCCCACCAGACCTGCTGCAGGCCTCCCCATGCTGGGTGTGCAAGAAATGTCCCACAGCCCATGGCTCGTGCGCAAATCACACATCTTGAGGACTCAGCATTCACAGTTTCTCTTTTGTTGCTCCTGTAAGATTAGACTTGATCGACTAGAAGGCCTAGGTTTGGATTGAGAAAATGAGGCCACCTTGTAGACAGAGTATGACAAGTGTTAACTGAGCCCGTTTTTCAGCTGAAGTAACTGAGGATCAGAGTGGTTAGGTGAATTTCCCAACAGTGAGAGCTGGACTGAGCCCCCAGGTCTCCTCGTCAGCACAGCGCTCTCTCTTTTCTCAGACGGCTGCTTCCTCTGCCCTTTGAGGACTTTTGCTGTGTTATAATAGATGGGGAGCCTAGGAGGTAGAGAGACCCTGCTCTGTGTCCTTGGCCACAGCCTCCTCTCTTGCAGCCTTATATCCCATCTGGAAAATGGGCAGAGCAGAACCTCTCTGGATGGATGTTGTGAGGTTGGCTGAGTGCCCTGTGGGAAAGGTGCGAAGTGGGTCGTCAGCACAGTCGGCTTCACGGCACCAGGGTCTCCAGCTTGATAGGGAAACATTCAGCATTTCTAAAGTCCTGGTGCTTGTTGGAAATGTTTCTGTTTCTTTCTTTTGTTCTCCAACCCATCCTTTCTCTCCCAGCACTGGCACACAGCTCTTTATTGAATGAATGAATGAATGACAGGGAGCCTTTGAGCATGGGCACAGGAAAGAGACTGACCAGCACACCATTTCCTACCTCCAAGCACTGAGTTTCCAATCTAGTTGGGGAGACCATCCAATAGGCAGCCAGGACTATGCATGAGCCTAATCTCTGGGAAAGTCAAGGAAGGCTTCCTGGAGGGAGTGACATCCAAGCTGACACCTGAAGAATGAGCAGGAATTTGCTGCTTTGGTGGTAAGATTGGTTTTCCAAGCTGAGGGGAAAGACTTCCGGGTCCTTTTAGCACAATAACCATGTTACTACAGGTGAGAAGGGTCTAGAAGTTGAGGGAGTTGGGTGTCAGTCCTGACTCAGCCTTTTATAGGCTCTGTGTCTAGGGATGTCTCCCCCTACCCCAAGATGGTCCCTTAGATTCCTCAATCTGGATTGGGATCTTATTTAAAGAATACCATCGAAAACAACCTGAAAAATCAATATAGCCTTTTTTTGAAGGATAAAATGGCAAAAGTCACATTTTTTTAAAAAATGCTCTTACACAGTGTTATTTTTAGAGAGCTCTCATGTGTTCCTCAGTGTGCAAATCAATATATGCAAGGGTATTAGGCCACCGAGGGATAATGAAAAATAGGACAAAAGGCAAATAGGTTTCACTCCAACTCTATTCTGGAATATGATACAGTGAAGAGAGAGGACACAGATCACAACATACCAACTTGGAGAGACAGCCATTCTGCTTAGTGACATTTCAGAACAATTTGTGTGTTGCCATCTTATTTTCATAACATAAAAATATGAGTGAATTGAATAGCCAGATATGTTTCTACATTCACAGAAAAAGGTTTTGCTGAATATCCATCAAAATAATAATAACAGAGGTGAATTATGGGGGACAAGACTTGGTAGAAATGGAAAAGTGAGGTTGAGTTGAGTTTTTGTTTTTATTATGCACCTCTGTATTGCTTAGTTTTATTTTTCAAAAAATGTGTATTGTGATTTTATGATAAATTTAATAACATAAAAGGGATCTGCAGAAAACCTTTTTTAAAAGTTCCATGTATTTGTTTGTATAATTATATATGACATATAACTTTTTTATTATATGATTTTCCTTAATAATAAAAATAATGCATGTTTATTGAGAACAACCAAGTATAGTAGAGTATAAAAATAATAAAGCCACCCACAATCTTATCATATAGTATGACCACTGTTAACATATTAAGGAATATATTTTTATTTATAATTATAAATGAAATTATAAATAAAATATTTATAATTATAATTTATAAATATTATAAATCAGTATCATGTATGATATATGTATTATATAAATAAAAGATGTGTATGTATTTATATGACACATAGAAAGATATATACATCTATAGATAGATACATACATCAATGTATGTATATATGGACGTATTTGTAAGCTGCTTTTTTCTCTTAACGTATATCTTGAGTGTCTACCTATGTCATAGACTTATATAACATGGTTTTTGAATGGCTGTTAAATAGCTAATATATAAAAGTCCTGATGTTTGTTTAATTCCTATTACTGGACATTTGTATTGTTTACTTTCTCATTTTTTTGTTATTAAAAATAAATGTGTGATAAGTATTTTTACACAAATACTTTTTTCATACTTTTATTTCCTTTAAGTAAAATTATTTGAATCAACAGTTATGGCCATTCTAAATACCAAAAACATTTTTAGAAAATGGAATAACCCCTACCCCAGTCTAGTTCCAATAAATCTGATTGTTGATTAGCTGAATTTACTTAAAGAGAAGGGCAACCTGAATGGCTTATTACCACTCTCGGGTTCAGAGTTGTTTTGTTGTTGACCGCACCATTCGGCCTGCAGGATCTTAGTTCCCTGACCTGGGAAGAAAACCCGTACCACTGCGTGGGAGTGCCGAGCCTTAACGCCCCGGCCACCAGCAAAGTCCCAGGATCAGGGATTTTTTTTTATTCTGGAATGGACACTCCAAGTCATTGAGGCAGCGGGACCTGGCAATCTCAGAGGACAACTTTAAGATAATACAGCGACACACTTTTCTTTATTTACTGAGCATCCAGAGCTCTCCTAGGATGACTTTGTCTAGTGATCTGGACCCATTGGTGGGAGGTTCCGAAGAGCCATGGCCACTGGCCCTGTTTTAATGATGAGGAGCCTGAAGTTGTGTGAAATGTGGGGATGGGCCCAGGGGTGCTTGGCCTTTGCCTGGCGAAAGAGGCGGGTTAGCAGAGGCATCTGGAGAGGAGTCAGCCCTGGCCTGGGGTGGAGGGTGGGTGTAGCCCGGAGCCCCCACCCAGTCCAGACCCGTGTGCAGCCCTCACCTAGGTGTGCATTCCAGCAGATCCCCAAGTTTCAGAATGGGTTCCACATCCTTAATTCTTTAAGCTCTGCTGAGGGCAGGGCACGTTGGTTTGACCCTCTGAGGTGAACTGGAAGTAAGTATTTATTGGACCTGTATGTGGTGATGATGGTGATGGTGATGGTGTTCGTGGTTTCTACTTACCGAGGGTCTGCACAGCACCAGGTGTTCTAAGTACTCATTATCATTTTTTTTTTAATTTGAGTATGCCATTATCACTGATATGGAAGATGATTTGAGGTGGCTTACAGATGAACATCTTTATCTCAATAACTATGTGTTTGTTTTAATTTATATTAATTTAATACTCTAGAAAACAGATAATTAGCATACCAAACCCATAATTTGTGAGAATGACATAAAATATTATTTTAAATTATTTAAACTGTTGAGCTGATTTAAAGGAAAAATATTAATACTTGTACAAAGTAAATATCAGGAAGATGGAATTTAATGTGCTTATCATTATTATTATTATTATTATTACTGGCTGCATTGCACAGCATGTGGGATCTTAGTTCCCTGACCAGGAATCAGATCATGTCCCCTGAAGTGGAAGTGTAGCGTCTTAATCACTGGACGGCTAGGGAAGCCCCAGGAAGGTGGAATTTAAACAGTTGACATTTGGGACCATTAGAGACAGGTACCATTAATATTCCTATCTTTCAGTGGAGAGAGGAGAAAGTGGAAGCCAAGAGTTTCATTAATGGCAGAGCTCAGACTTGAACTCAGACGCTTAATTTACAGATTGTTCTATGGAGAAGGCAATGTAGGACATACCCAGACAAGTGCAGATACACATGCACAGCTTCAGCGACTTCACAAACTGAACACGCCCATGTCACCAGCACCCAGATCAAGAAACACAACCTGACCAGTACCCAGAAGCCCCCCTCCTGTGCTTCCTTGTCATCCACCCCTCCCCACCCAGGTATCCACCATCCTGACTTCTATCATCATAGTTCGGTTTTGTCTGTTCTTGAACTTTATCTAAATGGTGTCACACAGTCTGGACTTTTTTGTGTATGGCTTTTTTCACTTGACATTATGCTCGGGAAATCCATCGGTGTTACTATGTTATGGCGGAAGTTTGTTCTTTGTTGCTGTATGAGGAGGGTTCCATTGTGTGATGGGAACACAGTCTATTCATCCATTCTACGGTGATGGGCTTTGGGTCATCGTACAAAGTCCACTTTATTTTTACTCTTGAAGCTCTGCTGCCACCCGCAGATGCCTGCACATAAAAGAGTAGACAAGACTTTCTCTAAAGTGCTGGAGACAAGGCAAAGTGTGAAACACACAAACCCACAATTACAGAGGCAGGTGCTTTTCTCATTGCAGAGCAGCCTTGAGGTGGCCTGGGTGGTCAGTGGTTTGGACAACTATAGTGCTTCTCTTGTGGCGTGACACTTTGTAAAGCACTTTTTCCAGCAGCATCTCACAGCCCCTTCAGATGTGGGGGTTGGGGGTAGGAGGGGCTGCCCCCATGCTATAGACCAGGAAACCGAAGCTAAGGGAAGTGACTTCGACACCCCAGGGGGAAAAAGCAACAACCAGGATCTGAACTCATATCTCCTGATACTAAATCCTTGGCTATTTGTACCTCCTTCTGACTGCCTGGTGAACCCAAGGGCCCTAGCCAAGCCATGGAGACCCTCAAGAGCCTGGAGATTCCAGCTGCCTTCTGAGAAAGAGTTCAAGCCAAAACCAGTTCCCGACATTTTGGAGTGAAAACTGCTGTCCTTTGAGCCTCAACTTTTTTCATTTGCAAAACAGGGGGAGGGTTCCTGCTCCCCCCCCACCTTTGCCCCCCCCATCCAGGGGAGGGTTGTGGTGGCTATGCATGATCAGTAACAACTCTGACTGTCAATCCTCCCAGAGCTGAACTTTCACATTCATTGTTGTAGCTGATCTCTAACCACCATGGGGAGGAAGGCAGCACAGATAACATTGGCCCCATTTTTAGTGACACACCCCTAGTCGCTTGGCAGGTTAAAGAACCAACAAGGATCCAGGGTTCCTGACTGTCAGCCCAGCAGGATACCCCTACCCTTGCCACACTGGGCCTGTCTACTAGAGGAAGCCTGCTTTTGGGTGAACCGACACACTCCCCCGTCCCCAATATTCCAGAAGGGAAGGTGTTTGTGAAACTCTGGATCCACTTATCAGAACCAGCACGCAAACTGTGATGTTCCCTTGATTCTGTGCCAGGACTGCTCTGCTAGGTTGTCACAAGCTGGAAAATAAAACGTGTCCCCGTGGCCTGTAAGCCATAACCAGCTGGCACTCGCCTGGGCTGTTTGTCTGTGCAGGCCAGGACCTGCGTGGGAGGGGGGCAAGCTCAGGGCCTGCCCTTGGTGTCCCTCTGAGGTTGGTCTGCTCAGCGTGTAGGGCTGGCCCTGGTCCTTGATAAGACAGTCGGGCGGAGGAAGGTGCTGACATGACACTGGGCCAGTGCACCCAGGGTGAGGGCTGGGCGGGGCGTGGGAAGGAGTGGGAGGGGGGCGGAAGGAAGTTGGAGCTGCTCCTGCCCCTGCTCTCACCCTCAGCCAGGCCCTGGACCAAGGCTTCCTCCCCCAGGAAGCCCTCCTTGGTTTCCACTCTGCAGTGAGGTATGGGCTGCCCCATATCCCTCCATGTTCTTTTCTCTTCTGAGCTCCCTTCCGACTTCCCTTCTCTGACGAGCTGGGGCAGAAAAGCTGAAAGTCTAAAATTCAGTAATCCTGAGAGCTCATTCCTCCACAGACTCTGCTAAAGGTAGAGTCACCGTGGCCACGGGTTGAACTGTGAGGTTCCAGGTCAAGTCTTGGTAGTAGATTGGTGGAGGGAAGAAGAGACTGAAAACATGCTTGAGGATTCTCAAGAGGGCTCCCCTGGTCAACTGGGTGTCATTCCAGTGCCTGGGTCCCTCAAGAGTGCGGCTGCATGCTGGGGCTGGAGACTGATGCTGGGGCCAGGGTGTCAGGGAGCTGAGGGATACGGGGCTGTCATCTCTGAAAGTGGGATCTTTCAGCCCAAGGACCCTCCCCAGCACTCAAAGAGCTGCTTTTGGGGAATCCTGTTATCCACTGACCCCAGATCATGAGTAAATCTAAAAGGTGCACTTTTAGGGCCTGAGGACCTCTCTTTGTTCTGCCCATGGTTAAGGGGACCCTGGAAGAGGAGATGAGCCACCTCAGAGGCAGCCAGAACGACACCAGTCAAGGAACGGGAGGTCAAGCTGCAGAACTGAGGATGGAGGCCCTGCCTAGTAACTCACCAAGGCTGCTTCCCCTCCAGCCTGGTTTCTGTTTCCTCTACGCATGGTGGGCGCTACTGTCTAGGTTCACCCTGAGCCCCAGGTGGGGCCCAGCCTGCCCCAGGGGTCCAGTTTGTGCTTCGGGGTTCCATGAGCTACCTGATGCAATGTGTGTTGTGCATTTGTTTGGGGAGAAGGCACATACCTTCAGTCTGAGTCTCCATGCCTCAATGCTGCCTCAGAAAGCCCTAGAGCCTCAGAGGCTGGACGAGGCCGTGCAGCGTGGAAGCGTGGTCTCTTGTTTGGTTGGTTTGCTGGGCTTTGCTGCAGAAAATGCACCTTCTCCCCCTCGGAGGAAACCGCTGCCTGGGGGCCTGGGCTTTGTGCTATTTGTTTGGGCTCTGCAAGTGATCAACTGTTCTGCCAGAGGTTACAGCTTGCCTGCACTTCCCTTGGCTCCCAAGTCCTGCCATGAGGAGCCTCTGGCCTGATGCTGGCTGCTGGGGCTGGAGGTGATGTGAACCCCTTTGTACAGAGAAGGGGACTGAGGCCCCCAGGTCAGGTGACCACAAGGCCAGTGTAGAAAGACATCTGGGACTTCAACTCTGGGTCCCAGGCCTTTTCATCCCCTTGTTATCCAAGCTCTCTGGCCTTCTCTGTTGCCGTGGCAACAGCAGAACAAAGGCTGGCGGGAGTTCCTATTTACTAGCACTTTCCGTGCATCATCGGCTATTTCATTGACTGCTCTGCAACCCTGCAAACCCAGTATCTTTTTTTTTAATTGAAGTACAGTTAATTTACAATGTTGTGTTAGTGTCTGCTGTACTGCGAAGTGATTCAGTTATACACACACACATATATATTATTTTTCATATCCTTTTCCATTATAGTTTATTAAAAGATATTTAATAGAGTTCTCTGCTATACGGTAGGTCCCTGTTGTTTCTTTTAAATACAGTACTATGTATCTGTTAATCCCAAACTCCTTAAATTGATCCTCACTTTCCTCTTTGCCAACCGTAACTTTGTTTTCTTTGTCTGAGTCTGTTTCTGTTTTATAGATAAGTTCACTTGCATCATATTTTAGATTCCACATATAAGTGCTATCCTGTAATACTTGTCTGTATCTGTCTGACCTTACTTAACTTGGTGTGATCATGTTGAGGTCCTGCCATGTTGCTACAAACAGCAAGCCAAGGATCTTGTCCCCCTTCTAGGGCCGCTGCCTGTGGACAGATAAGCTGGCTCAGGTCCTGTGGTCGGACCCCTGAGTCCCCGCATTTTCTCCGCCTCTCTCTGCATCACCAGTGGCTTCTCACACACCAGTCGACAGCCCACTCATTTCAAGCAACAGTCTAAATTCAGCGCCTCAGAAGTGTGCTGGGCCGAGCAGATCTGACTGAGCAGATCTGACTCTGAGCCCCAGCAGTCCCTTCCTTTTGGTTGACAAAGAGACTTCTCAGGCTTTGTCTGAGGCCCTGGGGAGTTTGAGGAGCTTGGAAATCAAGAGAGGGAATCACACAGAGCAGAGGAGCGGCCCACCCCACACTGGGAGAAGGTGTTTGTTCCCTGTTACATCCTCAACTTTTTTGAAGTTAAATGTTTCTCTTTTGTTCCCAGGGGTATGGCCTGGGGCCTGGGGCTTTAGGAGGGCTTGCAATGATAAGGCGCCGCTTTGAGGGTGGGGATGGCCATTCCCCGGTTCTCAGAGGAAAAAATCTCTTTGTGACAGAAATGAGATGGATTTGTTGTCAGCAATGTGAACGGTGAAGCTCAAGTTCCCCTCTTATTTCCTCTGATAGTGAAAAACTTCACTGACGTTTTATGGGAAGCTTAGAAAACAAAAAAGGACCGCTTTCCAGTCCAGGTGACCTGCCACTGTTACCCCGGTGCGTTCGCAGCTGTCCTGGGGGGCTGCTTCCTCCAGACCCCCCACTTGCAGGCCCAGCAAAGTGAGCCCTTCTCAGGGTGTCCCTGGTTGCGGTGCTGCCCTCCTCCTGACCCTCAACCCCAGCCCCTTAGTATTTGTCTCTGTCTGACCCACTTTCCCTCCCCAACCCAGGATCAGAGAGCTTAGTTTTCTTTTCTGAACTACCCTTCTTCGGATTAGAAAAGAATAATTAATACTTGCTAATAACCCCCTGTGTGAAAATCAGAAGATACCTAAAATACATTAAAAAATGTAAATCACCCCCAGAATCTCATCACCCAGAGATCCTCATGGTCCCCTCGGGCTCTGGCCATCCTGCAAATGCTTCACTTACGTGTCCCTGGCCACCTGGCTTAAACCTGATCTCTATAGCACAGCCAGTTACACTTATTTCAGCTTTGCTTTTTGTTTTTAAAGCATATTTATTATTCTAAAGATTGCATGCTCACCTGAAAAACTTTGGAAAGCACAGAAGGGTATGTTCATGCTGCTTTCAACAGAGGAAAGAAACACATAACCGCATCTCCCCAAAGTGACCATTGTTAGTTTGGAATAGCTTCTTTTTGTTTTTTTGGAGTTTTGAAAAAAGCATATGTTTAAAGTCTATCTTTCCACAGTTGAGAGTATATTCGATAGAGGATTCTAGGTCTTGGTCTGACCTGCAATAGTGTGAATAAACATTGCCCGTATTGATAAAAGCAGTAGCTCTTGTGTATGGTCTGCGTGTGCTCAGACTTTGCCTAGCTCTTTGCAAGGCGACATCTCGCTTAATTTTCTCACCACCTTACAAGGCAGAGCTGGTGTTAGTTTCACAGGTGAGGACACTGAGGTGACCTTGTCTGAAGTCGAAGAGCTAGCCCTGCTTTGACTTTGAGGTCCATGCTCTTAATCACTGGGTTAGGTCTCTTCCTCTGAATTTTTCAATAACTTTTCTAGTTCTGTGTGAAAGCCACAAACGACCATTGTTAGCAATTCAGAAGTTGCCGAACAGCATAAAGAATATTAAGAATCCCATCACCCCACGATATTTATTTCCAATATATGATGCATTTTATGCATATATAGGTCCTGTTTTTTTAAATTAACTTATTTATTTTTGACTGCACTGGGCCTTCATTGCTACACTAGGGTTTTCTCTAGTTGTGGCAAGCAGGGGCTACTCTGCATGTGGTGCATGGGCTTTGGTAGTTGCAGCCTACGGGCTCAGCAGTTGTGGCACTCAGGTTTAGTTGCTCCTTGGCATCTTCCCAGACCAAGGATAGAACCCATGTTCCCTGCTTTGGCAGGCGGATTCTTATTCACTGTGCCACCTGGGAAGTCCTAGGCCCTCTATTTTTATAGTTGATGTCATCCTCACAGGTTAGTTTTGAAAGATTTTTTTAAAACAACCTAATCTTATCTCATAGGTAGTTCCCAAGCAGACCTTTTTGTAAAAAAAAAAAAAAAATGTATTAATGATTTATGAGTTAGAGTGAATATAATCTCTTCCCGGAGACTGGGTTCTCTTTCTGAATGTAAAATCACTCAGGGATTTGTAAGCTTCTGCATAAAACTGTTTCTGTATTTCAGTTTTTTCTCTTTTATTTAAAAATTCTTTTGGCTGCACCTTGATACATGTGGTATCTTAGTTCCCCGACCTGTGCCCCCTGCAGTGGAAGCACAGAGTCCTAACCACTGGACTGCCAGGGAAATCCTTGCTCCTGTATTTATGATGATTTCTTGAGAATATATTCCCAGAACCTGAGTTACTGAGCCAAGAGTTTTTACAGCTCTTTATTCCTGTTGCCAAATTATTTTACAGATGGTCAGTCGCTCTGCACTTTTCAATTAGCATCTGATTTACTTCTAATTAGATGAGCATAAAATGCTACCTTGGTTTAATTTGCATTCTTTTTCAAAGAATGAAGAATGAAGTTTTTAAAATGTATTTGTTAGTCATTTGCATGTCTTCTTTTTGTGGAAAGTATCAGCACTTTCCAATCAGAATTTTTGTGATGATCAAAATGCTCGGTATCTACACTATTTAATGGGTTTCCAACAAGCCAAATGTGGCTCTTGAGCCTTTGAAATGTGACTAGTTTGAATGAGAAACAGAATTTTTAGCTTGGCTTAAATTTAGATTGAATTAATTTACTAAACTCTTTAATTTACTGTTATTGTTGTTGTTCAGTCACTAAGTTAAGTCCAACTCTTTGCAACCCCATGGGCTGCAGCATGACAGGCTTTTCTGTCCTTCACTATCTCCCAGAGTTCACTCAAATTCACGTCCATTGAGTCGGTGATGCCATCCAGCCATCTCATCCTCTGTGGCCCCCTTCTCCTCCCACCCTCAGTCTTTCCCAGCATTGGGGTCTTTAATTTACATTAAATTCTTTCAATTCTAAATTTCAATAGCCACATGTAGTTGATTACTACCGTACTGGATAACCCAGGTCTAAGTCTTTCCCTGATTATGTATTGGGTGTGTTATATTGATTTGTATGAGCTCTTTATATATTATGGCTATTGATCTTTTGTCATATTTGTTGCAGATATTTTCCCCAGGTTGCAATTTGACCTTTACTTTTTTGTTCTCACTGTTTATAGGGTATCAAGACATTCAGTTGCCCGATCTCGTGATCTTTTCTTTTGTGGTTTCTCCCATAGCTTTAGGCTTAGAAAGTCCTCCCCCTCACCAAGGTTTGATAAATATGCTCATCAACTTTATTCAAGTCTTTCTGTGATTTTTTTTTCTTTAGCTCTTTAATCCACCCAGAATTAATTTTGCTGTGTGGTATGAGGTACGGCATGTCTTAGTCATCTCTGTGCCCGGCGTAGAATATGTAATCAATACATTTTATCTCAGATGAGACACTTTGGTGCCTGCAGGTTAGGTGGGTGGGTGGGGAGGAGTGGGTAAGCAGGATGAAATGAAATAGAGGATAAAATACCACTACTTAAAACAATGATATGTTTTCAAATTGTGATATTTATTAAAATTTTAATAATGGAAGAAGATGACTCTGATACAATGTTATTTTCAAGGAAAGATACAAAATCATATGGACAATATAATACCAACCATGTTTTTAAAATGCAGTGAAAATATTGGAAAAAGCATGTCAAAATATTAGTAATAATTTTCTCTGGGTGGTTGGTATTTTTTATCCTGCTTCTTAACCTATCTATACTTCCCCCGTTGCCTACAATACTTTCATGATCAGAAACGTTAAATACAGCACTTGAAGAAATAATGCCTGATCTCTTGATACTTCTAGCTTCCCAAGCCATCATCAACCAAGCCAGCAGTTCACATGGCCAAGCTCTAGGTTGAGGGCTGGTGGGCCATGGTAGGGAAGGGTCCTACCTGGCTTTCAGTTCAGGCAAGTGAGACTAGACTTCCGTCTCAGCTCACAGCGTTTGAGTGTCTCAAGTGATATAAACTGGGGCGGTTTCCTCATCTCTAAAATAAAAAATAATAATGTCTTTGTGTGGGGGGCCTGTGCAGTTATATTGTTTTGCTGTTAATTACACAGACAAACACAGTATACATATGTAATATTATATGTATCATAAAAACGTATTCAAAGTTGCTAACATAAACATCTTAAAAAGGAACCTTTCTTCATCTCCATCATTCTCCACTAAGCCTACCCTACAGATACTACCATGGCTTAAAGTTTGGTTTGAATTTTCTTTTTTTTTTAAAGAGAAGGTTACATTTATAGAGTGCTTGCAATGTGCCTGGTACAATTTTAAACCTTTATAGTCATTAACTCAGTTACTAATGCTTGTATCAGTCATATGAAGTATAGGTCCTATGAGTGCCCGCATTTTGCAGATCAGGAAATGCAAAACACAGAGAGGTTAGTGACTTGACTACGGTCTCCTGGCTGTTGGGTTGCAGAGCTAGGATGTGTACCTGGGTCTCAAGACCAGTACCTCCTGTGATCTGGGCTATTCTGCAACTGCTCCAGTAGAAGACATCCCAGAACTTACGATGGGTCACCCACTGGATGTCCCTCTCCAGAACTGGTCTGAATCTGTATTTACTTATTTACAAAATGGGATATTATACTTATATACATATATACTGTATAATTTCTTCCCCTTTTCACCTCCCAATAAATTGTGAGTGATTTTCTACGATGGTATGCGTGGATTATGTCATTCTCTTTAATATCTGCCCAATCATCTGAAATATGTGTGCCAGGATTTATTTTATCATTTTCTTCATCAGCATTTAATCTGTTCCCCCTGTTATAAGGAGAAGTCAGCAAACATAGGCATGTGCGTTTAGTGTCTTTTAGGATGCCTTTCCCAGGTGGTGTTGCTTTGTGTGTATGAGCATTTAAAAATTTGAAAGATAATGCTGATACTGAGGTAATTTTTTTAAGAAAGTTGAACCAGTGGACGTGATCAGCATCGTGGTAGGAATGAATGTCCCCCACGTCCACAAAGCTGGATGTTACCAACAGTCTTAACTTTTACCAATATAATAGGTGTAAAATATCTCATGCTTTAAATTTTTGTTTCTTTAATGTCAGGGAAGCTGACATTTTTTTTTTTTCATATGTTTGGTGCATATTTGTCTTTCTTTACTGGTTAATTACCTCTTCATATTTTTTTGCCTGTTTTTCTTTTGGGTTGTCTATCTTTCCTAGTTGACTTATAGAAACTCTTTATATATCATGGATATTAATTCTTTGTTACATGTGTTGCAAATGTTTTTGCCTCCACTTGCCATTTTATTTTTATTATTCACTATTCATAAGTTTAAATTTTTCATGTGGTCAACATTCTTTTTCTTTCTCCTTATGAATGCTAGCTTTTTTTTTTTTTAGATCTTTCTGATGTGGACCATGTTTAAAGTCTTCATTAAATTTGTTGCAATACTGCTTCTGTTTTATATTTTGATTTTTTGGCCACTAGGCATGTGAGATCTTAGCTCCCCAACCAGGGATCAAACCCAAGCCCTCCGCATTGAAAAGCGAAGTCTTAACCACTGGACCACCAGGGAAGTCCCTATGGATGCTGGTTTTATGTCATACTTAGAAATTTTCCACATTGAAGTTACAGAAATCTTGCCCTATATTTTCTTCTAGAATTTTTGTTGTTTTATTTTATAACATACATCTTTAATTCAAATCTGGTGTGAGATGTGACTTGTTTCAGTTATTTTAAATCGTCTTTAAAGTTTTTGACTTTTTTCTCAAAAAGGAGAGAACTTGTTTCAAAACCAGTATCTGAGATCTCCTCATTCCCCTGACTGATTAGAAACACGGCATTATTGAATTTGTTAAAAATCTGGGTCTTCTTCTGGATTTTCTCTTCTTTTCCCTTAGCTAATCTAGTCCCAAAATGGTGTAACCAGTTTTAATTTCTGTAAATCTGTAGGCTTAACTATGTTCTCGATATGTAGAAGGACATTATTCTTCTTTCTCAAACATTTCTTAGTTATTCCCCCTCATTTTCAAGTAATCTTGTCAAATCTTCCACCCCTGAAAAATCCCATTAGATTAAAATTTCAGTGAGTTGTATGGATTGATTTGAAGTAAAATGAACAAGATTATAAATTTGTGCTGGACTAAATAAAATTTATGCTTTGCCCCTCAGTTTCCCAGTTGTAAAGAGAGGAGGTTGGATTCAATATGAAGTTCCCATCAGGCTCTCTGATTAAAAATTACAGGGACTTCCCTGGTGGTCCAGTGGCTAAGACTCCACACTCCAAATACAGAGGGCCCAGGTTTGATCCCTGGTCAGGGAGCTAGATCCCACATGCCACAACTAATATAGAAGAAAAAAGTCCCCATCAGCCAGGAGCTTCTCATCTAAGAGGAGTTTCAGCATGCTCAAGACATTGTGGCCAAAATGCCCAATTAATGTTCCAGACTCATTGGCAAATGTAGATAAAAGTAAAAAATAAAAGGAGTTCCCTGGTGGCCTAGTGGTTAGGATTCCAGGTTTTCACTGCCCTGGCCGGGGTTTAATCTCTGTCGGGTAATGGAGATTCTACAAAGATAAATAAATAAAAATTTTTTAATAAAATAATTAATTAAAAATTAATTAATTTGTGACCCCGTGGACTGTAGCCTGCCAGGCTCCTCTTTTCCATGGGAATTCTTCAAGCAAGAATACTGGAGTGGGTTGCCATGCCCTCCTCCAGGGATCTTCTCAACCCAGGGATTGAATCCAGGTCTCCCGCATGGCAGGTGGATACTTTACCATCTGAGTCACCAGGGAAGCCCAAATAAAATTTTTTAAATAAAAAATAATAATAAACAGATGGAGGGAGCTGCAACTGTCAACCAGCCAACAACATCTTTGGGCATGCTTTGCAGGTGGCACAACTGTTGACTTTCTTTAATTAAATTTCAGGTGAAAAAAAAAATGACCATTGTACTTGGATTTAAATTCTTAGACAACAGTCCACCTTTTGGGGAGTACTTTCTGTTTTTAGTAACCAGCTTATGTTTTGATGTGCTGAATCCCTCGGACACCGTAAGAATGAGTCCAGGCTTGGACATTCACAGCCTCTTAGGGTTGGATGGAACCTCAGAGATCAAACTCTTTCTCATATAGACCGGGAAAATGAGTCCCAGAGAGGCAAAGAGACTCACCTAAAGTCACACAGCAAATTGGAGCCAGGAGAACTCCAGATGGCTCTACGGGTGCCTTTCGGTTTATCCTATTTCCTTCAGGTTTCTGGAGAGAAAACTCTTCAGCGGGGATCAGTTGTGACCCTGCTCACCCCAACTTCAGGCTGGGTAGTCAGAGGGTCTATAGAGCAATGGGGAGTGGGGGTTGCCCCCTATGGGGCAAGCCGATACCACATCCTGCTGATTCAGGCCTCTTCGGAAGCCCTGATTTTATCTAGAAAACTCCCCATGGTGCAGTACACAGGAGGTCTGAGGCCCTGGCTTCTGATCCCGAATCGGATCCTGACTTGAGCTGGGCCTCTGTCCTCTTGGCCTGCAGAAACAGTAAGCCAAGCAGATGGTTTCTAAGTCCCCCACTGGGACTGGAGCCGCCAGGGCTGGCTTCTCTGTGTTCTTAGCACCTCAGCATAGTTTGGATCCACGGCTCTGTGTGTTCATCCCGCCAACCCGAGTGTGACCACAGTCGGGGTGTGTGTAGGGGGTGACAGTGGGCCGTGGCCACATCAGGCCCCAATTTAGTGGCCAAAGATTAGGATGGGGAAGCTGGAAACAGACTCACGCTCACTGGAAAGCCACTTAGATTCATTGAGTGACCCGTCTCCCAGCCAGCACCACGCCCTGAAATCTGCCTCTTTGATTTCCCAGTGCTGGGTGAAATCAGCTATGGTCAATCCGTGCCTGTTCCAGCCCAGGCAAAGGCTCCAGCTTGAAATGCCCCCACCCCCCCAACCCCTGGCAGGTCACTCGGCCTAGGCAGAGGAGAATGAGACTTGGGCCTCATTATCCCGAACCCATGTGGCCTGGCCCTCAGCCTCTAAAGGCAGGAAACTGAGGCCAGGCCCCGTCACTGTCACCTTCCTCCTCTGGGACTGCCCCAGGTGAGGCCCCACGTCTTCCCAGAAGCCGACCCACCACCCCCTCCCCGGGCACGGCAGGTGAGTGGGGTTCTCTCACGCATTCTTGTAACCCGCCGGCCCCTGCTCTCCAGGTCAGGCTGGTTCCTTCTCTCTCTTTAAAAGCAACTTGCATACCCACTCCAGGATTCTTGAGCTTCCCAGGATTCTTGGCTCAGCTGGTAAAGAATCCGCCTGCAATGCAGGAAACCTGGGTTCGATCCCTGGGTTGAGAAGATCCCCTGGAGAAGGGAAAGGCTACCCACTCCAGTATTCTGGCCTAGAGAATTCCATGGACTATGCAGTCCATGGGGTCGCAAAGAGTCGGACACGACTGAGTGACTTTCACTTCCGTGTGGATGGACCCAGAGGCTGTCATAGAGAGTGAAGTAAGTCAGAAAGAGAAAAACAAATATCGTATACTAATGCATACATGTGGAATCTGAAAAAAATGGTGGAACGATCTTATTTACAAAGCAGAAACAGAGACATAGACGTAGACAACAAATGTAAGGATACCAAGGGGGCAAAATGCATGGGATGAATTGGGTTGACATATAAGCAGGCTCCGGAGAAGGCAATGGCACCCCACTCCAGTATTCTTGCCTGGAAAATCCCATGGACGGAGGAGCCTGGTGGGCTGCAGTACATGGGGTCGCTAAGAGTTGGACATGACTGAGTGACTTCACTTTCACTTTTCACTTTCATGCACTGGAGAAGGAAATGGCAACCCACTCCAGTGTTCTTGCCTGGAGAATCCCAGGGATGGGGGAGCCTGGTGGGCTGCCGTCTATGGGGTCACACAGAGTCGGACACGACTGAAGTGACTTGGCAGTAGCAGCATAAGCAGGCTCATATGTCAGTTTTTTACCGGTGGCTCAGCGGTAAAGAATCTGCCTGCAATCAAGAGACGAGTTTGATCCCTAGGTCGGGAAGATCTCCTGGAAAAGGAAATGACTACCTACTCTGGTATTCTTACCTAGAGAATTCCATGGACAGAGGAGCCTGGTGTGCCCCAGACCATGGGCCGCAGAGAGTCTGACACAACTTAGCAACTAAACAACCACAACACTATTAATGCTATGTATAAAATATTAATAGATAACTAATGAGAACCTACTGCATAGTACAGAAAACTCTACTCAGTGCTCTGTGGTGACCTAAACGGGAAGGAAATCCAAAATGAGGGGATATATTAGTCACTCAGTTGTGTCTGACTCTTTGTGACCACATGGACTATAGCCCACCAGGCTCCTCGGTCCATGGGATTTTCCAGGCAAGAATACTGGAGTGGGTTTCCATTTCCTTCTCCAAAATGGGAAAGAAATCCAAAATGAGGGGATATATGTATAAGTATACCTGATTCATCTCGCTGTATAGTAGAAACTAATACAACATTGTAAAGCAAATATATGCCAATAAAAATTTTACAAAGAATAAAAAATAAAAATAGCTTCTGTCTTCAAGTCATAGATGACCTTCCAACTCCTTAGATGTTCCTAACTGAGATATTTATTTTCAAAGCAGTGATGTGGGTCATCTTTGTGGATGGCCTGTTCATTCATTCATTCATTCATACTTTCCTGGATCAAGAATGCAGTAAGCACCTGGCCTATGCTGGGCACCCTGCATACAAAGATGGATAAAAGGCAGTCAGTTTGGAGATTCCTATCCTACCTGGATGAATGGGGGCAGTGAGGGGTTTGTTAAGTTCCGCCCAGGTTTTTGGGGAGGAGCCTACATGTTCCTTAGGGAGAAATGGGGCTCCATTGGACACTCTGAAACAGGGTGGTTCTGGAGACCAACGTGGGGTTCCATTGCCTATGGCCTTGTGCTCAATCTTGCTGCAGACTATATTCCCATATTCAGACCAAGCAGAGGGTGGTTCAGAGTCCCTACAGGACCCAGAGTGGCAATGGCCATGTCTCTCCTACAGCCCGGTCGGCCTGTGGTCAACCAAGGCCATACTGAGGGCCTCGCTGGTCCGTGAATCTGGGCAGCCCCCAGAGCTGCATTCAATGTTCTCACGTTGGGTGGGCACCTCTCCTCCCACCGAGTTGCCACCACCACCACCAACTCTTCAGGAAGTGGTTCTTTTTTCTGTGTTTCCCCCTCTTCAGTCACACATAGACACTTGGTGCCAAGAGAAGGAGAGGCCAGGCTGGAGGGCCAGGGCCTCAACATAAATGGCTCCTAACGGGTGGTGCCAAGGTCTGGATATAGAGACTGCCCTGCAGGCTGGGCCCGCCCTCAGGGAAGCCTTGGGAGTTTTTAGTATACTTTTCTAAAATGAATGAACCCTTCTCTTTGATTAAGAATACTGATATATGCTAATTGTCAAATTACTTGCAGAAGACAGAAAAGAATAAAAAAGAGACTTTACCTCTAGGTTCACTAACCAGTGACAACCACTGTTGATGTTTCTGATATGCATTGTTCCAGACACTTTCCTATGCAATCATACACACCTTTAAAAAAAAAAAAAAAAGCAAGAATGGGCTGATGTGACACATGCTTTTGTGCTTCATATTATAGTTGTCTCTTCAAAGTAGGAGTTGCAGATCCCATTCTCCCTCTCTCTTTTTTTTATCTGCTTTCTTGTTTGCTTTTTTTTTATTTTGTGGTTGCTCCAAAACATGTAGGATCTTATTTCCCCAACTAGGGATCAAACCCACACCCCCTACTAGCAGCGAGTCTCAGCCGCTGGACTGACAGGGAAGTCCCAGGTCCCATTCATTCTTCCCGAGGAAGTCACAATTATTCATCCCATTCCCTTTACAGTGGCCATTCAGATGGTTTCCATTTTTTCCTCTTGCCAGCACTCCTTGGGTGGACATCCCTGTACTCAAATGATGGTGGCTAGGACCAGGTGGCTGCCGGGGAGGTGGGGGACGTGGTCAGAGTCTGGCTACATGTTGAAGGTGGAACCAGCAGGGTTTCCCTCTGGTGGATTGCAAGAAAGAGGAGTCACGGGGTTTTGAGTACCTGGCAGAATGGGGGGCCCTGTCCTGAGATGGAGCCAATTAGCTGTTTGCTTTTGGCCTATATTCCACTTGAAAGGCCATCGCACATTCCAGTAGGGATGCCGAGAGCCCCATGGGGAATGGGAGATGTGAGTCTGGGCCCAGGAGAGAGGTCCAGGCTGTGCACATACTGGCGTCACCACTGTGGACGTGGGCGGGATGGTGGGCGGTGGTGGCAGAGACCCATGAAGTCACTGCCCCGCCTTTCTCTGCCCCGCGGTTGTGCCCCAGAGAAGAGCCAGACAGTTCCATCCGGAGCCCACCCCCCTTCACCTGGCAGCCATTGCCCTCCCCCTCCCACCTTCCTTTTCCAGCCATCTGTTGTCTCTGTGTGGGTGGAGGGAGGGGGTTGCTATTTTGGGCTCCCTCCATCCCACAATGAACAGAGGAAAGAGCTTCGGAGGCATTGGCGCCAGCCCCACCTCGCTTGAAACTAGGTCAGTCTGGAGCCCAGGGCCTCCACACCCGGCTCTGGTCTGTCATCAATCTGAGACCCGCATGTCCCTGCTCCTGGCGGGCATTATCTGGGCCGCCACAAGGCTCTGATCGCCCCCCTGGTCCTCTGTTCAGGCTCAGAATGTGAGCCGACCAACTCTTGTTCAGGCTCCAAGCATGGGCAGTGGGAAGGGGCATTTCTGCCGACACTGTCCTGCAGGCTGACTGGAAGGGCTGCTCATCATGATTCCCAGGAAATACAAATGTGTTTACAGAAGCCCCCGTCTGATACTTCACAGGAAGGATTCAGGCTCAGGCAGAATTGTCTTTGAGCCTTTTTCTTGGTTGGCTGTAAAACAGATGTGTAAATAGACACTGTCGATGACTTAAAAAACACACAAATTTTACTGAGTTACAACACACACACACACATACACAAAACCACTGCCCACTTTGAGATATAGAACATTTTTGCCCCCCAGAAGGCTCCCTAGTGTCTCTACCCATCCGTAGCTCCCTCCTCCCATCGTGAGCTAAGCCCTGTTCTGACTCCATCATGGTCGATTGTTTCACCTCTTCTTGGGCTTTATATAAATGGAATCACAGAGAATTTGCTCTTTGGTTTCTGGTTTCTACCACTGAATTTCACAGGCCTGTGAGATTCAGCCCTGTTTTTGTCTGTGCTTTTTAATTGCTCTGTTGGATCCCATTGCATGCATACCACATCTGTTCAGTGTTCATGACGTTTCTCTAAGTAACATAAAGAAGTGTGTCTTTTCCAGCATTGTATTCCCAGAGCTTGGCGTGAGCTTGCTGTACAGTTTGGCTGATAAATGAATGAATCATTGTTTGAATTCCCCTGGGCTAGATTCAAGCCACTGTGTGCCCACCCAATTTGTGGACTGCCTCTCAGACATGTTGGGATTGTCTATCAAGGACCAAGTAGTTGCTCATGAAAACCTCTGGCAAGGACCTGGAGTCCACAGTCCTTCTCCCTGTTCCCTGCTCTCTGGAGGGTGCATCTCTTCCTCCATCAGTCCCATAGCAGACCACTCACTACCTTATTACAGTCCAGTTCTGGGGTTGCTTGAGCCCCTGGTCTGACCCCTCATCCCCACCTTGGGGAAATGAGCAGCGACATCTGTACACCAAGTGGCCTGAAGCAGTGTAGGCTGCAAAGGTGAAGTGCTCAAGCCAGAATGAGTACACTGGATGCCAGAGCCTTGCTGTGTGACTACGGCCATACCACTACCCTCTCTGGGCCCTGCTTCCCTCATCTGTGCAGAGGTTCAGCTTTGTCTCATTTGTAGGTTTCTCTTGGGGCTTGTCTGCTGGCTGTGGGGCCCACAGGATGGGGTGCGCCTCCTCTGTTGGCTGCTGGAATGGGCTGGTGGGGTTCAAAGCTGCCATCCCGGAATTATACTTCTCCAGGTGGGAAGCTGTTGCTCAGCCAGGTACATTGCTGAATGATCACGCCCCCAGCCCTGCCCTGGTCCTTGTCTTTGATGGTGAAATGTGAAATCAGGAAGCGGCTAGCTCTTGAGTGAAGTCGTATCGAAATGAATCCATCAAGGCAAACGGGATTTTGATTTTGTGTGTGTGTGTGTGTGTGTGTTCCGTGGTTGCTGTTTCCTGAGTGGAAACGTAAAAGATGACAGGGTGCTTTCAATAGAAAACAAAGCAAGAGGAGTGATGGAGTGTACGTTAGGTGGGGATGTTAAAACCAGACTCTGTGGGAACAAAAGCTCCTCCAACACACTCTGAGTCTTCTGCCTCCACACAGAGTCTGCATCTATACAGTCTAAACATCTGATTGAATCCAAATGAAAAGAGGCTAGATATTTTGTCTACACTGGTAGCAAACGTACGACACATATAACCATTCCATTCCTGTGCCCTTTTAACAAACATCACTAATCAATTACAGTATTCCTTTCTGCCTAGTTCAAATGCAGCTTAGATTCATTCATTCTTAATATAAATAGCATTTCACATGCTATTAGATCTGGTGTGTGAATTGAAATCTA
Source organism: Bubalus kerabau (assembly GCF_029407905.1). NCBI lineage: Eukaryota > Metazoa > Chordata > Mammalia > Artiodactyla > Bovidae > Bubalus > Bubalus kerabau. The sequence continues at coordinate 14,488,620 of NC_073628.1, forward strand.
TCTGTTAACTCTGATCTATACATAAGTCATTGGAAAGACTGATGCTAAAGCTGAAGCTCCAATACTTTGACCACCTGACACAAAGAGCTGACTCACTGGAAAAAAAAAAAAAAAAAAAAAAAAAAACCCTGATGCTGGGGATATTGAAGGCAAAAGGAAAAGATGGCAGCAGAGGATGAGATGGTTAGATAGCATCACAGACTCAATGGACACGAACTTGAGAAATATCCAGGAGATAGTGGAGAATAGGAAAGCCTGGCATGCTGCAGTCCATAGGGTCTCAAAGAGTCGGACAGGACTTAGTGACTGAACAACAGCAATACATAACCAAGTAGTATGAAAACTTGAAAACTTTTGCATGTTGGCTGAGTTTTTTTTTTTTTTAATCCAGGTTTTGGATTAATCTAGATGCTCACTGGATAAAATCTGAGAACTCTAGAAAGAGCCACCTGAAAACCATTGTTACAGCATCCTTCCTTGAGGTACCCTTTAAAAAGTAGGAAGTGGGAGGATCTTTCTGAACCTTTAGCATAGGTTTTCTAGTCTGAGAAAGGGTGTTGGGACAGCATCAGACCTGGGGAACTTTGAGGGAAGGGAGAAAAAGGGAAATGGCAGGCTTGACCCTCTCGTCTGACTTCTCCTTTAGGGTTTGAGTCAGTCTTGGATTGAAAATGAGGTGACTAACAACAGTGACAATAACATAACAGCAACGTGTCTCTCAGGTCTGTAGGTCACGTTGCAGTTTTTTTTTAATATTTATTTCATGTATTTAATTGGCTGTGCCAGATCTTAGTTGAGGCACTTGGGATCTTCAGGCTTCCTTGAGGCGTGTGCGATCTAGTTCCTCGACCAGGGATTTAACCCAGGGTCCCGTGCACTGGGGGAGCGGTATCTTAGCCACCAAATCAGCAGGGAAGTCCCCACGTTGCAGTTTACAACGTGCTCTCCCAGACCCTGAGAAGTGTCATTGTCCTCATTTTAAAGTTTTTATCTCTGGATTTATTTCTCTGGTTAGGGTTAGGAGTTATTCCTCATTTCTGGGGAAACAGACATAGAGAAGTTCGGTGATACATGCAGTGACACACAGCAAAGAGTGGCCCGAATCGTCCTGTGTGACCTCAGCTCCCGCATGATCTTCCCACTGCCGAGTGAGGTGTCCCTCACGGATCTACTTCTTAGCTGACCACTCTGTCAGTGTCTTTGCCTGCTGCCCTGGCTGCTGACTGTCCCCAAGCTGAATGAGTTCACGGCACATGTAAAGTGGAGACATTTTTCTCCACTTTCTCCCTGGAGTTCCATGGGCTTAGCCCCATCTCCTTTCCTGGGGGGGATGACATGGGTTCTTGCCTCCAGTCACCTCCCAACCTTGCTCACGGTGCTTCTGTGTGCCGCTTCAGGTTGGGAACATAGCAAGGAGGGGAGGTCTGGAGACTTGAGAGTGAAGTTAGGTTTGGAGCGTGATATGGACCTGGTCTCTGCAGCTGGCTGGCTTCAGCCCCGATGTGGAATCAACTTACTAAAAGCTGCAGTCCCCCAAATGCCCAAGGACCTCTTCTGGTTTCTCCACTTGACTCCAAGTTACTTTGGAGTTTCTCTATGGCCCTCGCCCCCACCCCCCTCCGAAAACCTGCTGCTTCTTAAGTGACACATTCGGATCCCCCAGGGAGAAAATAGAGAAGAGAATCCTTGCAAAACCAGCCCACAATTTGGATCCGGCCTGGACAGTACTGTATTTCCTAGTCAGCTTCCCACCTCCAAGCTGGTACTCCTTCTTCCAGACAGCTACCAGAGTGATCTCTGTAAAACAGAAATCTGAAACTTTTCCTCCAAGCTTTTCAGCCCCTCCCACATCACACACAGCAGACAGATACTATCAGACCAGACTAGGGGGACCCTGGAGTGGGATTGTTGCCATAGAAGAATACTGCTCTGAGGTCCCAGATCCCAATTTTCCAATACAACCTGGGCAATCTGGATTTTTACAGGAAATCTCCCAATTTTCAAGTGTTGGTTTATATTTTTAAAAAATCACCATGTGGGTGAAATGCACAAACGAAGCATTTCCCACAACAAAACATACCGAAGTATTGTGACCTGTACTCAGGAGATGCTGGCAGTTCTCTGTAAATGCCACACTCTTGCATCTATGGCTTCCCACGTCTTGATCTATATGCTGTCTTCACAGATCAGCTTGTCCATCAGCTAGCTGTGTGGCTTTGGGCCAAATGAGGGAACATCTTGGTGACCCCTTCATAGGGTGAAAAAAAAATTTGTCATCTACCTTGTAGAGTGATGGGGAAGGTAATATAAGTGAGTGGATGTGTAAGGCATGAGAAAGTTCTTAGCATATTGTCGATGCTCAGCCGGTGTTAGCTAACATTGTCATCATTATCATTATCATCCTTCTACTCTTGGCTGACACCTTCTCTGAGAAGCCTTACTAGAATCCTTGAGGACAGCCCATCGGCCCCTACCCCTTGATCCTGTAGCACAGGTGCTCTCCCATCCTAGCACCCAGCTCTCTGTATTTGTGTTAGTATCTCAGTCTCCCCATGACAGTGAGCACAGGGAGAGGAGGAACTGTGTCTTTCTTTCCAGGCACAGCTCCTAGCAACATCTGTCCCATGTTGGGGACCTCCGTAGAGGCTGGATGAATAGATGCCCCTCGAATGAATGGAGGGCTTCCCAGGTGGCGCTAGTGGTAAAGAGTCCACCTGCAATGCAGGAAACACAAGAGACGAGGGTTCGATCCCTGGGTGGAGAAGATCACCTGGAGTAGGAAATGGCAACCCATTCTGGTATTCTTGCCTGGAAGAGGAGTCTGGCGGACTACAGTCCATGGGGCCACAAAGAGTCGGACAGGACTGAGCACACAATGCTGATCAATGAATGAGTGAATGGGAGGCTGGAAGCCTGGTCAGCTGGATATTTCAAGCCTTCTGTAGGGCAGTGCTCCTTCTAGAGGCACATCAGGTGGGCCTGTCTGGTCCCCACTGTGGTGTGACATCCATTGTTTCCAGCAGCTCGGCTGGCTGAGAGAAGCAAAGAAACAGGAAGCGAAATTGACAGACACTGACCAACTCCTTTTCACTTCCGGTGTGGATGAAAGAAACTGAGCCCCTTGAGAGCCGGGTCGGGGGGTGTGGGGTGCGTGAGTCATGGTGTGTCATAGAGATTTTTTGGATGCATCTTTCGGTTTCAAAAGCACGAAACACTCTTACTACGGGTTGAGAAACCGGAACGCCAAATGACTGTGTCCCAAACAGGACGCTGCTTTCTGTGTCTGGTAAAGTACCTGGGAGTTTTTTTTTTGTTTTGCTCCATCTCAGTTGGTGGCTGAGCTCTGGGGCCTTACAGTGATGTTATGGTCCCATACAGTAGCGTTCCTGAACCTCTGAGCCCTGACTAATTCTTCTGTCCATGAGCTGGTGTTAAAAAAAAAAGAACACAAAAACCCTCTGTGGTCACAACCGAGATGTGACTGATGATAGACTCTGAGTCCCGAGAGTCTCACCAGCCTACTCTGGCACGTTTTGGGGATGCTGTGAAACTCGACAGAGCTGCCTGTCATCATAAAAGAACCAAATGAGTGGGGGTAAGAACTTCAGATCAGCGCACAAATTCTGTTTCTTGCTGGTGGTACAAACAGGCACTTGCCGGAAGCTGCCTCAGTGGAAGCAAGGTGGAGCTTTGCAAGGGTACTGTCGAGTCTTTGCTGGGAATGATGGAGGTTTTTTCCACTTTCTCATTTTCCATGACTCAAATACTGTTACGACCCGGGACTTTTCGTGTGTGGGATCCTGGCTGAATGTTTGTGATTTTCAGGAGTTCTGGTGGGAGTCAGGTATGACATGGCTGGGGTGAATCTGAAACTCACCTCAAATTTACATTCCATTCATCATGATCAGTGACCCACATGTTTAATAAGGCTTTGGTGAGATAGAATCAGTGGGACCGGGCAGGCGGAATGTGATTGCTTTCATTGGTCCCTCCTGCACTCATCCTCATGCTCGAGGTAAATTGACCTTGAAGCTGGACAAAGTCAGCCTCTCAAGGATGCTTACTTTCATGGCCCTAATTTTGTGTACAGTTGGATTTTTTTTTAAGAGGGCCCCTAAACTGTATAAGCTTCAGGTCCCCAAACCCAGATCCATCCCCAAACATGTATCATGAATAATTAACTGACTATTGACTAAGAACTGGAATCTTGGCTTCATCTAGGATCCAGCAATTGACAGATTTGTTTATCTTGTTTGTAGCTGTTATGGGAAGTATTTACTTCATACCCCAGATACAAGTCATACCCTTGTGACCAGTCAACCTAAGTAAATAATAACTATGGGTAGCCCTTGCTAGAAAATAAAAGGCCCAACATAATATGCATTTGAATTAGCTTGGATGGCAGAGAGGGTTGTAAGTGTGAAGAAGTTTCTCAGTTGACATTGACAGCTGACACATACATGGTCCTCTATAAGATCTCACAGGTAGGGTTTTGAGGGGCTGACAACTACCTGTGAGGTGGACAGGACAGGGGTCATTATCATCCCTTTCAGCAGGTGCATAGACAGATCTAGAGGTCAAGGAACTCATTCAGGGTCGCAGTGCCACTAAGAGGCACAGCCAGGACTCAAATCCAAGTCGCTGAAACTCCAAATTCAGTTAAAACTGCCACCATGTTGCTTTTCTAAGAAGATGCATGCGAGAAAGACCAAAATAGGTTTGCTGATAAGTATTTACTCCCTGGGCTTCCCTGGTAACTCAGCTGGTAAAGAATTTGGCAGCAATGGAGAAGAGACCCCAGTTCAATTCCTGGGTCTGGAAGATCCCCTGGAGAAGGGATAAGCTACCCACTCCAGGATTCATGGGCTTCCCTGGCGACTCAGATGGTAAAGAATCCTCCTGCAATGTGGGAGACCTGGGTTTGATCCTTGGGTTGGGAAGATCCCCTGGAGGAGGGCATAGCAACCGACTCCAGTATTCTTGCCTGGAGAATACCATGGATAGAGGAGCCTGGCGGGCTTACAGTCCATGGGGTCACAAGGAGTTAGACATGACTGAAGCGACTTAGCCCCTTTGCTCCTTATGAAGAGCGACCGCACTTGAACTCTACCTGGATGGGTCAGCAAGAGTGAAAGTGACTGAGAGGGGTCTGTGTGCTGGGCTCTGTGTCCAGCAGGGTCACCAAGGCCTCTCAGTCCCACCAGGCACATGTTATTCTCTGGGGTTTGCAGAAGAAGAAACTGGGGCTCACACAGAAGGTGGATTCTCTCCCTCTCCCCTACCTCCTTTCCTTGATTGTCAGGTTCAAGGTTAACCCAAAGATGTTGGCAGTGGTTCACCAGGTGAAAAACCAAAATTTCCACTTGAGATGTGATGACCCTTTGATTTTGTTACTCTGTTTTTCCCAGTTGACTATTGACTTGAATGTTTGGTACAGTGTGAGGGGAGATGGTCTGGTGTTTTGATTGATGCTACATGTTACCTAATGGATTAATACTGGACACCTAACCTACCTGTTTAGCTGCAGTGGGGGTATACAGCATTGTCAGGCTACGAGGACCCTAGTGTATAAGGTTTCAGCATTTATTAAGTGTGTGATCACACAAACTATTTCAGTGAGTCCTCATAATATCCTCATTTTAAATAGGAGGAGATCAATGGCACCCCACTCCAGTACTCTTGCCTGGAGAATCCCAGGGACAGGGGAGTCTGGTGGGCTGCTGTCTATGGGGTCGTACAGATTCGGACACGACTGAAGTGACTTAGCAGCAGCAGCAGCAAGGTTTCAAAAGCTTAGCCAGCTACAATTTTGTATTGTGTTAGTTGCTTCAGTCATGTCCTACTCTTTGTGACCCCATAGACTGTAGCCCAGGAGAAGGCGATGGCACCCCACTCCAGCAGTCTTGCCTGGAGAGTCCCATGGGCGGAGGAGCCTGGTGGGCTGTAGTCCATGGGGTCGCTAAGAGTCGGACATGACTGAGCGACTTCCCTTTCACTTTTCACTTTCATGCATTGGAGAAGGAAAGGCAACCCACTCCGGTGTTCTTGCCTGGAGAATCCCAGGGACTGGGGAGCCTGGTGGGCTGTCATCTATGGGGTTGCACAGAGTTGGACACGACTGAAGCGACGCAGCAGCAGCAGCAGACTGTAGCCCACCAGGCTTCGCTGTCCATGGAATTCTCCAGAAAAGAATACTGGAGTGGGTTGCCATTCCCTTCTCCAGGGGATCTTCCCGACCCAGGGATCGAACCTGGGTCTCCTACATTGCAGGCAGATTCTTTACTTTCTGAGCCATCAGGGAAGCCCTTTGTGTTGTATTGACTTGGTGTTGGGTGACTGCAAGTCCAGCTCATCCAGAACGGCCCCGTCTTACACGGACTGTCCCACTGTTGGTATTAATAGCCCCCTTTGCTCCCCAAAGTGTCCCAGCTCAAGGAATAAGTCACCGGCCACCCTAGCTGGAAGGTCCCTGGGGCATCTGGACTTAACCCTTTGCCCTGACCTTCTCAGGCATCACGTTCACACATGGCCAGGCAGCTCTGGTTCTTCATCTAGTCTCTTTCTTCTGCCGTGTCCTTGTGAGAATGACAGCAATGAGGATGCTTAAGTGACCCCTGGGTGGGGCAGTGTGTCTGTTAGGGAGCACGCAGGCTCTGGTTTCTGTCTGACCCCAGTTCCAATGCAGACCCTGCCACTTACCCACATAAGCTACTTCACCTCCCTGAGCCTCAGTTTCCTCATCTGTGAAATGGGGGTAGTAATAACAGCAACTTCACAGCCTGGGTTTGAGGATTAATGGAGAGGATTCAGGGCAAACCACTTAGCACACAGCTGGCTTTGACACTGGCAGTTACCATGGTGCATGTGAGGAGTGTTTGGAATTAATTAACCTGCGGGGAAACTGTCATGGTCTAAGACATTTGAGGCAATTTGAAGCCAAAATCATGGTTGGTGGTGACGTCATGGCCCGACGAGCTTGAAGGCATGAAACCTGGGACTGGCCTCGTGCTCAGCAGTGCGGGTGCTGTACCCAGGCTGTGTGGGAGCTGAGATGGGATGGGGGTGGGGAGACCCGCTGTAATTTTTGTGACTCTGCACTTGTCTCGCTGAGGAGGTGGGTTTGGAGTTGAGTTGCTAGAGTGGGAGGTGGCGGGTTGTTTGGGGTGCACATTGGGATTTGACTAAGGCGTTTTACCAGAACTGCATGCTGTCGGGGTAGAGACAAGGCCCAAGGGCAAGGAGGGGAAAGCAGGAGGCAGGTGAGCTTTCCAGGACACTTGGGACATGTGGGTTTGTGGGCGCTGTTCAGGCCACCCAGGGAAAGCGCTCAGAATGCAGGGTTTAGAGGCACCAGGACCTGAAATCTAGCTGGATCTCTTTAGGACCCAGCGGCTCTCCACCTTGGCTGTACTTCAGAAGTCCCCAAGGAGCTTAAAAGAGGCCCTCAGTCCAGACTGCACCCCTGCGCCAATTAAGTCAGGATTCCTAGAGTGGCTGCAGCCATCAGAACTCAATAATCTCTGAGCTCAGCCTTCATTCTGAAAATTAGGATCAGACCCATTTGTGACTGTGAGTACTCATTCTTCCTAGGAGCAAATGCAGATAATGCTAGAAAAGCACTTTGGAAGTCATCAGGGACCATGTAGTTATAAGGTCATAACCATCAATCCATCCATCCCACGGAACTGCATCCCACTGACAAATGGGTCTCCTTGGACAACCTCCCAGCCCTCCCCGCCAACATCTACTCTTTGGATAGTTAGAACCCCATGTCAGGTCATGCATGGATGTAACGGAGCACAGGCCGGATGAGAAACAGCGCCCTGGGGTCTTCAGGATGCGGGCCTAGAGTCTGCACTGAATGAAGCTTGCGGGCAACAGTGTGGTGATAGCCTTCCTGGGGTCCACAGCTCTGGGTTGGCGGGCCAGCTCTGTCACCACCGGCCACACAACTTCCCCAGTCCGGGCCTCTGTTTCCTCCTTCATCCTCGGGGCTCTGTGTGCCTGCAGGCACAGATTACCGTGAGAAGTCAGTGCAAGGCTTCTGCTTGACCACACACTTTTCACCCACGCTCCTTGGAAGCCCTTGAGTTGGGCTGGGGGCTCCTCTTCTTTTTTACTTTTGACACAGCAAACACGATCTACTCTGATCTCTGGATCTTTCTCTATTTGCATGTCTATTTCCCTGTATTACTGGGGGTTGATGGTTCTCAAACTTCTTAAGAATTACTGGCCAAGCTTTTTTAAATGTACTTTCCCAATTTCAGTAGGTAGGAGGTGGCAGGCCTAGGAATCTGCATTTTCTCAAGTGTCCTTGAGGGAAGTGTGATCTGGGTGATTTGCCCAACCCAGAGCTTGGTTCCCATCCTACCTCATTCCACTCTCTCTCATTCATCCTGACACCCTCACTTAGCACATCATCTCTGGGCCCCTGGTCTTGGGCTTTGGAGTAAATGACCAGGTTGGACGTTGGTTCTGCCACTTACCTTTTTATGCAGTTCATGAGATTCTCACGGCAAGTATACTGGGGTGGTTTGCCATTCCCTCCTCCAGTGGATCACGTTTTGTCAGAACTCTCCTCTAGGACCTGTCTGCCTTGGGTGGCCCTGCACAGTATGGTTCATAGCTTCACTGAGTTACACAAACCCTTTTGCCACGACAAGGCAGTGATCCATGAAGGGAGATCCAATGCTCTGGCCACCAATGTGAATGGCAGACTCATTGGGAAAGACCCTTATGCTGGGAAAGGTTAAACGCAGAAGGAGAAGAGGGTGACAGAGGATGAGATGGTTGGATGGCATCACCCACTCAGTGGACATGAACTTGGGCAAACTCTGGGAGATAGATAGTGAAGGACAGGGAGGCCTGGCGTGCTGCAGTCCATGGGGTGGCAAAGAGTCAGACACAACTTGGTGACTGAACAACAACTTGCCACTTATGGCTGTGGGACACAGGACAAGGTGTTCTGCCCCCTTGAGCCTCAGTGTCCTTGAGTATGAAGTGGGGAGACAGTGCAGGGCTCAGTATGTGTCGGCCAGGGTTACATGTCCCTGTGCCTGCCTGGGTTCTGTGACTGCACAGCCTGTGACTTCCTCTGACCCCAGCGCTGGCTGGCCCCCAGCCCCTGCCCCTCGCCCTGTCTCAGACACTGCCCCCATCCATGTGTGGGTTTTTAAGCTGACCCTTCATCATGGCTGATACTCGGGGAACAGGGAGAAGCCTTGTGTTGGGTAGAGCAAGCTCAGGCTGGTGTGGAAGGTGAGAGGATATTCAGGATGAATGACCATGTCTAAACCTAAACCCAAGGGATTCTGACTAATGGCCATGAGCCGCAGAAGGGACACTGTGATGAACAGGACGTGTCTCCAGCCCTGTTGGTCTTGGGGCCCTGCTCTGAGCTGTTAGGATAGTATTAGACAGGATAAGGGTGATACTGTAAGATGCGGTTGCCGAGCATATGGCCGTTTGCAAGGCTAATGCTAAGCGACTTGTGTCTTTCACTTGTTTAATCTTCACATCAGCCCCATGAAGCTGTTACTATCTCCATTCTAGAGATGAAGGAGCTGAGGCCCAGGTAGATAGGACTAGACTTGATTCCAGGTCTGTTGCCGTGGTTACACCCACTCTCCTCTATTGCCTTATTCATCATTAGGACTGGGAGGGCTGGCAGCTCATAGCACATTACAATTTTCAAAATACTTTGTATACAAAGTACCTGAATTGGTTCTTAGAACTAACACTCTTCACTGGGTACTTCTTATGAATAACTTTATTGTAGTACTATTTACATAGCACAAAACTCACTTGTTTTCACTGTACAATTGAATGCTATGCTAAGTCACTTCAGTCGTGTACGACTCTGTGCGACCCCATAGACGACAGCCCACCAGGCTCCCCCGTCCTTGGGATTCTCCAGGAAAGAACACTGGAGTGGGTTGCCATTTCCTTCTCCAGTACAATTGAATACTCTTTAGTAAATTTACAAAGTTGTGCAATGCAAGACCTGTGTCACCAGAGTCCAATTTTATGACACTCCCATCACCAGGAAAATCACCTGTGTCCACTTGCTGTTGCTAACCATTGTTATCCCAGCTCCAGACAACCACCATCTACTTTCTGTCTCTAGGGATTTGCCTTTTGTGGGTGTTTAATATAAATGGAATCATATGACACGTGGTCTTCTGTGCCTGGCTTCTTACACTTGGCAGAATGTTGTTGAGGTTCATCCATGTTGTTACAGGTGTCAGTACTTCATTCTTTTTTTTTTTCTCCCACCATGGGGTTGTATTCCATTGTATGCATTTACCACTTTGGGTTTATCCATTTGCTAGTTGACAGGTCTGGCTTCTTTTCAGTCTTGCCACCAGGCTCTTGTGACATCTTATAACTGAGTGCTAAGAGTTATCACTGTCCTCACGTTACAGCTGAAATGTCTTGCAGTTAACCTGCTAGGAAGTGTCAAAGGCAGACTTGAACCCCATCAGCCCAATTCCAAATGCACTTTATGGTTCCTGAAAACAACCCCCAGCTTCAGCTACAAGCCCGGGCAGCCACTTTCCCATTTATCTGTGAAGATCCCTTCTCTGTGTGCTCCTCAGGGATTCCCAGGGAAGGGAAGCCACCTCCCGCCAGCCCGCTGCTGCCAGCCCAGCAACAAGAACATCCTGAGGCTCCAGAGGCCTGGAAATCAATTTCAATTGAGTAGTGGCCCAGTCTGTCCTAAGAGACAGGGGCTAATTTCCTGCAGTAAGGAGGAGGACGGTGATGTGTGGTTTAGGCTTGACCCAGCTCCCCAGGGTAGGAGAGCTGGGAGCACACTGAAACACTGCCCGTGACTCTTTGATGTTAATTTAAAAAGCTCTGAAGTGCTGAGAAGCTAGACCCAGAAACAAGCAGCTTCAGGATACATAGAGAGTATTTTCTGGTCTGTTTCTCCTTCCACAGAGTTAAGGGAGACAGTGCTGGCTGTTTTGGGGACTGATTGCTCATAGCATCACCTGGGACATCCACTGACTCAGGTTTCTGACCCCCCCTCCCCCACCGCCCAGGGCAGGACTCCTCCAAGGTCCAGGGATCAGGCCATGGCTGGGGAGAAGGGGGCAAGGCTGGGGAGAAGGGGGCAAGGCTGGGGTCCCCATCTGTGTGCCCCCTGCCCAGTTCAGCTCTGTGTGGTCATGGGCAGGGGGCAATATCTGGGCTCACTTTGTCCCCCCAGGTTTAGAAGGCCTGCCACAGAGAGGCAGGGTTGAGCAGGAATAAGGGCCGGCCTGGAGCCATCCCAGGGTGATGTGTGGTCCAGTGTGGGGTTCACGTTGGCCTATGTGAAAGTGGTCTTCAACGTCATGGGAGGACCCTGGTTAGAAATGGAAGTGTGGGTGTGATGGCGGTTCCCATACCCCTCACCTCCATGCCTCAGCTGTGCTGAAATCCTGTCTCAAAGCAGCTGCCTTGGGAGGACACCTATCTCTTCAGGGGGACAGCATGGGTGGGGGGTGGGCATGGACAGGGACCAGACCTGCCAGACCTGGTGGGACCCTGGCTCTGTTACAACCATGTGACCCTGGTCTAGGAGCGTCATGTTTCTGAGTCTCAGCGTTCACACCTGTAAAATGGGGTCTGGATGCCTGCCCTGCCTCCCACTGGGTGTGTTTCCAGCATCCTTAGGGGAAGAGAAAGCACCTTGTGCCTCGTGCCTAAGAGGTGCACTGTGGTCAGCTCAGGTTGCTCATTTTCTGGACTTCTTTCCAGGCCCCAGGAAATGGCAATTGTGGGCACCTGCAGGGCCCAGAAGAGGAGAGAAACAGTTCTGTTTAAGCCCTTGGAGTCTTGAAATGCTCACTATTTTGTTTCCTCCAGATATGATATATTCATTTTATCTGGTGATTATAAATCAAAGGCCCAAATATGCAGAAAACCATTTTCATAGAGATTTTAATGAAGTCAAAGGGAGCCAGGGTGAAAAATGGACTTTCTAGGGGCTGGAATGAGGAATCACAAGGATTCTCTTCTCCTGGCTGTGCCTTTATGACACTGAGAGGAGCTGTTAAAGACACCACGAAGTGAGTCTTATGCAGCCTTTAAAACTCATATAAGAGGCCTTCCCTGGTGGCCCAGTGGTTGAGAGTCCACCTTCCAATGCAGGAGACACAGGTTCCATCCCTGGCTGGGGAACTAAGATGCCACATGCCTTGGGGCAACTAAGCCCATCCACAGCAACTAGAGAAAGCCTGGATACCTCAACGAAGACCCAGCACCACCAAAATAGGGAAAATAGGGCAAAAAACTCATTGAACAGTTTGTAATGATGGCAAATACTATCAATATGATGTGAAGTGACACTTGAGCTAGACGTGTGGCTTTACAGTGTAATCATAGCCCCTTCATATGTTTTGAGTGATAATATATAACTTTGCATCTTTAACTTATAAACATACAAATATGTAATGTATAAGGATAATTTCAACTTAAAAATATTGGTTGCTGCTGTTACTGCTGCTGCTAAGTCACTTCAGTTGTGTCCGACTCTGTGTGACCCCATAGACAGCAGCCCACCAGGCTCCCCCGTCCCTGGGATTCTCCAGGCAAGAACACTGGAGTGGGTTGCCATTTCCTTCTCCAATGCAGGAAAGTGAAAGTGAAGTCGCTCAGTTGTGTCCGACACTTAGCGACCCCATGGACTGCGGCCTACCAGGCTCCTCCATCCATGGGATTTTCCAGGCAAGAGTACTGGAGTGGGGTGCCATTGCCTTCTCCAAAAAATATTGGTTACTAACATCTATTTACTAAAATAAGTGTTTATCCTTAATTAGTCCCCACTTTCTTGGGCACTCACTGTGCTCCAGGTTCTGTGAACAGCCAACCCTTGCTGTGTCTCATCTGAGGGAACCCTCCCAACAACCTTTTAAGGCAGATTGTCTTCTTCTCCCCATTTCACATATTAGGAAATGAGCCTGAGGAAGTTTAGATGACAGGCCTAAGGTTGCATGGAGAGGAGGTGAAGTGGCCAGAACAGTACCAGCATCTCTGCATCTTTGGCCATCCCATGGGGTTATAGAATCTTAGTTTCCTCAACCAGGGATCAAACCTGGGCTCACATCACTGAAAGCACTGAGTTTTAACCACTGGACTGCCAGGGGATTCCCTGGTCTTTACACTGTTTTATTGACCCACAGTTCTCTGTGCTATGGGCTTCTTTGGTGGCTCAGACAGTAAGGAATCTGCCTGCAATGCAGGAGACCCAGCTTCCATCCCTGGGTCGGGAAGATTCCCCTGAAGAACGCAATTGGCTAACCGCTCCAGTAGTCTGGCCTGGAGAATGCTATGGACAGAGGAGCCTGGCGGGCTACAGTCCATAACGTCACCAAGAGTCAGACAAGACTGAGTGAATAACACTTTCAGTTTTCTTGCCTGTACTATAGATAATGCACCTCGCATGTGTCGATACAGAAGGGGGATGGAGAGACTTGAAAGTCCTAGGATGTGATATGAGGTGACATGAGACAGAACCCGGCAAGGCCACACGGGGACACAGAATCACATGGAGCAGGACCACAGGGGGCCAAGCTCAGGGCCAGGCTCAGCGGTCTGTGGGTGACACAGAGTGGGGCCACAGCTGTCTTTGCTCTTCCTGGGACCTCTGTAGTGAATGTTTCCTTTGTGCCATTTTAAAACTTGGAGGAACCCAGGGGAAGAAAAAAAATCAGCCAATTCATTTTTAAAAGGGCAGCACAGAAAATCAAACTAAACGAATGATTTTTCCATCACAAAGCATTGTGTCATTACAAAATAAAAAAAGACTAGAAAAGGCCTTCTTCCCACAGTGATGAAACTGCGGTGGTTGGTTTTACAAAGAAAACAGAATTCAGCTGAACGTGCTGTGAGAGTGTGTGAAAAATAGATGTCAAGGCTTTTGAAAAGCTTGAAGCAGTAATAACCACAGAGCATCAGCAGCTAGGATTTATTAAGCACTTACTATATGCTGGGCACTGAGCTGGGAGTACCCTCTCAGAGATCACTGTGGTCAAAATGATTTCATGGGGATGGGGGTAATGACTGGATCTTTATTGGTGGTGGGCCTCTGTAGTGGGCAAGAACTGCTCTAACTGCCTTTCATGCCTTTGCTCAGTTAGAATCACAACGACTCCGGAGAGATGAGGAAACAGACACAGAGAAGGAAAATAAACAGCTGCTTCACAGTGTGGGATGGGCACCATCTTTATCTCTATTTCACCAGATAAGACATGAGCGGCTGAGGCAGGTGAAGTAACTAGCTCAAGGTTCAGAGGTGCACACTCAGTAGACATCAGTGGAATGAGAAAATTAATATTTTTCTGGTACACCTGGTATTTAGGAGCGTTTCTTTACAAGCCTTGGTTTTTGCTGTTTGGCCTGGGCACTGGAGTTCATCTTAACTTGAACCACATGGGCACTTAGTGTGGGGAGTTTACCATCACACTCTTTGCCAAGACCAAGTCTTTTTTTTTTTTTTGAAGCTTAGTTGCTTTACTATGTTGTGTTAGTTTTTGCTGTACAGCAAAATGAATCAACTATATCCACTCTTTGGGGCGGCTTCCCTGATGGCTCAGATGGTAAAGAATCTGCCTGCAATGCAAGAGAGTTGGATTTAATCCCTGGATTGGGAAGATCCACTGGAGAAGAGAATGGCTATCCACTCCAGTATTCTTGCCTGGAGAATTCCATGGACAGAGGAACCTGGTGGGCTACAGTCCATAGGGTTGCAGAGTCAGAGACGACTGAGCAACTAACACTTTCCCATGTAGGTCACCATAGAGCACTGAGTAGGGTTCTCAATACAGTAGGTTCTCATTAGTTATCTATTTTATACATAGTACCAATAGTGTAAATGTGTCCATCTCAGTTTCCCAATTCATCCCACCCACCTCCTTTCCTCTTTGGAGTCCATACGTTTGTTCTCGATGACTGTGTCTCTATTTCTGCTTTGCAAATAAGATCCTCTATACCATTTTTCTAGATTCCACGTATATGCGTTAATGTATGATTTTTTTTTTTCTCTTTCTGACTTACTTCACTCTAATGATTGTCTCTAGGTCATTAATGAGAGCTTCGGCTGAAACTTAAGAGGAAAGGGTGCGTGCAGACAAGCAGATAGCTTTATGTGAAGTTGGTTGAAACCAGGCTAGTGGTTGAAGAGCAGGCAGCTCACTCAGCTCCGCTGGAGGCTGGGCCTGCAGGTGGGGGTTGGGGGACTGGGAGCAAGTACCTACCCAACTGTGCTGAGCTGCAAGAGAGTGGCCCCCAGGGCCTGGCTGGGTCAGGAAGGTGTGGTGGGCTCCCTGGGACCTTACCTGGGATAGAGGCTGGGGGAATAGGGTGCCAGGTGGAGAGACAGCAAGTGCAAAATTTGATGACCAGAGGGAAGCTGATGTTTTACAGAGTCTGGTGAATTTCTGGCTCCTGCCTGGCCATGAGTGTGGGAACTAGAGATGGGGGAGGGTTTTGTTTCTTTTGTTTTGCTTTTTAACTTAGATTTTCTGTCTCTCTGGGCCCTGATAGGCTGCTCATTTAGAGTTCTGATCCCAGGAAACAGCATGTCAAAGACAATTTTATTTTAGTTTAGTTTCAGGTGCTTGACGTTTTATTGAAGTATAGTTGGTTTACATTCCTGTGTTAGTTTCAGGTGTGCAGCAAAGTGATTCAGTCATATATATTTTTTCAGATTATTTTCCATTATACGCTATTACCAGATGTTGAATATAGTTCCCTGTCCTGTACAGCAGGTCCTTGTTGTTTATTTTCTACAGAGGCATGTATCTGTTAATCCCAAACTCCTAATTTATCCCTCCCTCTTTCCCCCTTTTAACCATAAATTTGTTTTCAATGTCCGTTCATCTGTTTCTGTTTTGTAAGTAAGTTGATTTGTATCATTTTTTAGAATTCCACATGTAAGTGATATGATATATATTTGTCTTTCTCTGTATGACTTACTTTACTTTACATGATAATCTCTAGGTCTATCCACATTGCTGCAAATAACATTATTTCATTCTTTTTTTGGCTGAGTGTTATTCCATTGTATATATGGACCACATCTTTATCCATTCATCTGTCAATGGACGTTTAAGTTACTTCCATGTCTGTGCTATTGCACATGGTGCTGCTGCTGTGAACACTGGGGTGCATATATCTTTATTTTGAATTAGAGCTTTCATTCAAGGGCAATTTTAATTTAATGTCGTTGTCCCCTTTACCTGGGACGGGGGGCAGGGAATATGAGTTCGCTTTGATGATTAAGAACACAGTGTGGAACAGTTGAAGAAGCCGTGGAAAGGGCCAATGTGGCACTTTGTTCTGCAGTGGCAAGGATGGGATGACTCAGATCAGCTCATCAGGGTGACCACCCCTCTCAGGTGCCCTTAGTCATCAAATGTGGGGAAGGGGCTCAGAGTCTGGGGACCAGTCCTTTTCCTGTTTCTGACTTCCACCATTTACCTATTCCTCTTCTCGTTCCACCAAGAGTATGAGGCAGCAACGCGTTAAAGGGAACAGGATAAAAAATAATAAGAGAAATCTGGAGGATAGGAAAATAAGAATAGAAAATGAGCTGAATTTGGTGCGAAAGTCGTCCACAGGATGCACTGTACCGAAAGGTCTATCCATTTCGTAGGTGGTGGGGCACTGGTTTGCTTCTGAAAGAGGTAAAGGCATCCACCTGAGGACTCTCTCTGCTGTCTTAAAGGACATTCTCATCGTCAGTATGAGCAATCAGCAGCAAGTTTCATGGAGATTTTCTTATGAAATCCCTCAAGGCTGGAAGGTTTCCCCAAAGCACAGTTCAGGGAATGCAGTTCTTCGGGATTCAAAGTAAATTAATGCCTGTGAGAGATATTTATAAATGGCTGGATATAATTATCGTTTCAGCAGGGATTTATGTATCAGAAGATTACGTCCTGCTGAGCTTAGTTTCTAAAGTCAGAAATACTGTTAAAAGCTGGGCTTCTCGACAAAGATTTTCCCTAACTGCCTTCAGGAACTGCCTAGTCCTCTGAAATGAAGCGATGAGGACAATGCGCTTACAACAGTGTCTGGCACATGGTAGTGCTCAGTTAAGTCTGTTTGTTTTAAATGGAAGTATAGTTGGTTTACAACGTGTGTTAATTTCTGCTGCACAGCAAGGTGATTCAGTTTTATATACACATTCTTCTAATCTTTTCCATATGGTTTATCACAGGATGTTGAATACAGTTCCCTGTGCTCTACAGGGGGACCCTGGTGCTTATCCTTCCTATGTGATCGTTTGCATCTGCTCACCCTACACTCTCGCGGCATCCTTCTCCCACCTCCCTTCTCCTTGGCGACCACATGTCTATTCTCTGTGTGGGAGTCTATTTCTGTCTCATCAATAGGTTCATTTGTGTCATATTTCAGATTCCACACATATAAGTGATAGAATGTGGCATGTGTTTTCTCTGTCTGACCTACTTCACTTAGTAGGATAAACTCTAGGTCCATCCATGCTGCTGCAAATGGCTCTTTTTCATTCCTTTTTCTGGCTGAGTAGTAGTCCATTGTGTATATGCAGCGCATCTTCTTCATCCATTCATCTGCTGATGGACAGTTAGGTTGTCTCGTTGTCTGATCTATTGTGAATAGTGTTGCTGTGAACTAAGGGGTGCATGTATCTTTTTGAATTACAGTTGGATTATAGTTTTCTCCAGTTAAGTTTGTTTTTGATGCTGTGGGGTGAGAGCTAGTGTGCTGAGATGAAGTCTATTTGCTACATAACAAGAAGTTTTTTCCTAAAAAGAAGCCCATTTTAGGAGCATCGTGTGGAGGGTATGGTGCTGCTGGCAGGTAGATCATGGAGAGGTTTGCTGCAGAGCAAACATGGAACCTAAGACATCCTAACATGTTTGCGGGTCAATAAAAAGTCATAGTTAAGAAAAAGGCAGGACTCTGACAGCAATGTGTAGAAAAAGAAAACCAGGTGACTGAGAGAAAAGCCGGTGCCTGCATGGCTGTACTTTCTCAGTGGTGAAGGCAAAGCTGCTTTCCTATGTGTTCCCAGCCCGAGGTATCCTGGAAAGTCACCTTCTAGGCACCCTGCAGATCAGGATAAAGGTACTGTTTAAGCCTGCCTGGTATTTGAGGGCTTTCACAGTATCATTTGAGAAAAGAATACTCTTCTTAGCTGTGCCATTTATTGTAAATGACACCAGACACTTCCTATCCTTGAAAAATCAGTTGCCACCTCAAGAAGTCAGAGAATGCTACAGCTGGAGACATCCCAGGGTTCTCCCCGATGTCCCTATGTCCTCATCTTACAAAGGGAAAAGGAGGCTGAGGCCCAGACAGGGATAGTGAACTAACAGTAAATAAGACCACTAGCCTGGAGGCTGACTCCCACCCAGTGCAGCCCACTCGCAGATACAATAATCACTAAGTGAAATATTGCAAACTGCCTCAATGTGCATCACTAGGGGATCGGTTAAATGAATGACGGTACATCCTTACAGCCAGATGTATGGGTGGAAACATTTTAATGCAGACCATTAAAACGAAATGAGGTAGATAGACTTTTATTGATGTGTAAGGGTGCCTGTGACATATTGATGAGAGAAAGAAGCTCTTTGCAAGCCTGCATTTTGTGTTTGTTATTGTCCAACAAAATGTAGCAGGTGATTACCTTGATTTTAGATTATTTTTACTTTCTTCTAAAGTTTTGTGCAGCATTCAACTTCTGTTGCTTTCAATATGTAGATTTGTTGTGATAAAAAAAGATGCATACATTCATTTTGAAAACAGCTAATTGCTCTTGTAAAATCAACATTTAAAGTTACCAAGAAATACATGTTCATAGCAGAAAACTTGGAAAACTTTTTAAAACTAGAAAGATAAAAGCCAATCCCTCCACTCCTACCATCCAGAGTGTCACAGGTGATTGTTTGCTGTGTATCTTGCTGGGATTTATAAGAAGAATCACTTCTGAAAACTGCATACCATTCAATCTGATCTGCGTACCAGAATTTACTCATTGGTTTTTCCAGATGTCGGATATCTAGTTCTAGTGTTTCCTCATAACACGCATGGTGAAGGACATCCTGGTGCATATATGCTCGTTGTCTACACTATATTCTTAGCAGTTCTTAAATGTGGGTCTCCTACAGGTGTTGGTGCAACCTCAGTACCTATTTCCTTTTTAAAGTTATTGCTTTGAAAAACAACCTAGCCATTTACACTCCAATTCAAAGTAAGGGGGAGTTTGATCCCAGTCTCATCGACATGGCAACTCTTTTAAAATTATTTACTAAACTAAGTGGGCTTCCCAGGTGGCCCAGTGGTAAAGAACCCTCCTGCCAATGCAGGAGACGTGGGTTCAATCTGTGGGTCAGGAAGATCCCCTGGAGGAGGATATGGCAACCCACTCTAGTATTCTTGCCTGGAAAATCCCATGGACAGAGGAGCCTGGTGGGCTACAGCCCATAGGGTCACAAAGAGACAGACACCATTGAAGCGACTGAATATGCACACACACACACACTAATCATCTGAGCTACTAGAGGTCTGTAAATCAGGAGGCTGGTGCAAAGCTCTGAGGCATTGTGGGGTCATCTAAAATTAGATCTTCTTTACTAATCTTATGATTAGTAAAATCATAACTTCCTGCATCCCTTCCTTTACAAAGGCATCCCCATATTTCAGATGTCTTTGCATTCCAGTGCAAAGGTATCCAGAAGCACTGGAGGGAAAAGCCAAGTATTGTAACTTAGAGACCAAGGCAATTCTTCCTAAACCCATATGGTGTTGCTGTGTGTGATAAAAGGGAGGGCAGATTTAAGTAGTTTTAAAGTTTACCTAAAGGATGAGCTAATGAGAATTACCAAGAAATTTTTGAAAAATAGGAGAGGTGAAAGAAAACTTGTCTTTCCAGATATTAAGCTCTTAGCATTGCATAAAAATAGAACTAAAGATAATGTAGGCCAATGTTCATCTGATTTAAGGATGAAAGAAGGACTTAATAAACCCAAAATAATAAAGGGAAGCTACAAAAGAAAAGTAGATTTTAAAGTTATATAAATCAAAAAGCATCATGAGCAAAAATTTAATGTCTTTGGTAAGTTAGAGCACATATTTTTATCATATAGGAAGAAGAGTTAATTTTCCTAGTTAT
Source organism: Bubalus kerabau (assembly GCF_029407905.1). NCBI lineage: Eukaryota > Metazoa > Chordata > Mammalia > Artiodactyla > Bovidae > Bubalus > Bubalus kerabau. The sequence continues at coordinate 14,508,769 of NC_073628.1, forward strand.
TCATTCATTTAACATGTACTGAATGCTTGCAACTGTTGGGCACTGTTATGCTGGGAATTCAGCTAAGTATTAAAATACTTTTATATTTCTGTAAGAAAAAAAGATAAGACCCTAGTGGAAAAATAGGTGCAAACATAAGCAATTTACAAAAGAAAAGATAGAAATAGCCAATAAGTATATTTAAAAAAACCTACCTCCCTAATAGTCATGAGCAGGCAGATTAAGTCAACAATGAGAAATAACTTTTCATTCTAAAATAACTTAAACATTTTAGAATAGTTCAGCTGTGTTTTGGCCCATTGAAGGAAAAACTAGCTGAAACATTTTGGTGGAAAAAAAATTTTTTTGAAGTTTTTTTGATGTGGACCATTTTAAAAGACTTTATTGAATTTGTTACGTTACTTCTGTTTTATGTTTTGGTTTTTTGGCCACAAGGCATGTGGGATCTTAGCTTCCCGACCAGGAATGGAACCTGAAACCCCTGCAATGGGAAGTGAAGTCTTAACCACTGAACCGCCAAGAAAGTCCCAATAATTTGATAGTATTTTTTTAGTGATTAAAAAAATTCATGTAATTTGATCTAGAAATCCTAGGTCTTTATCCTAAGCAATGAATCCAAGACGCAGCCAAGTTTAAACTGACAAGGATGTTTATCATAGCCCTGCCATCATCACACACACATGCACACAGATACAAATGGGAATCAAAGTGTACAACCTTAGTAAATTAAGGTGCATCTATATTACATAGTCTGGAGAAGGAAATGGCAACCCACTCCAGTGTTCTTGCCTGGAGAATCCCAGGGACGGCAGAGCCTGGTGGGCTACTGTCTATGGGGTCGCACAGAATCGGACATGACTGAAGTGACTTAGCAGTAGCAGCAGCATATTACATAGTCATAGAATATTACATATTGCAGAGAGTATTACATGGAGATCAGAAACTTTGTTTTCTAAGAATATTTAATATCATATTATTAGGCATAAAAAGCAAGTTGTAAAACACTGTGAATGTTTAAATTCTATGTTTTTAAAAGCACACAGTGTTCCTATATGTGTGTGTATTTAAACGACTGAACAGTTGTGGAAAAAATTTGGAAAAATGCACAGCAACATGATGACTTTGGGGAGGAGCCTCTTATTTCTGTTTTACAACCAATATTTTATTTTGAAATTTTTGTTATGAGGAAGTAATGCTTTTGTAAATAGGAGCTGTTTTAGGATGTTGACATAAGATAAAAATTGCAACTAACAAAATACATAGGCGGGTATACTGACTAGCATTATGATGATTTGAATTTTGAACTATATTTTTATTCTTGTCCGTATTTTCTAAATTTTATACAACAAAAAATAACTTTTTTAGTCAGGAAGTAAACCACCACCACTATTATAAAATGCCTGAAAAATTTAGGTGACCCTTTCCGTTATTTTTGCATTTTGGTGCCCCCAAACTCAGGAAACAGGATAAACTTACTTCAAACCATGGTTAGTTATTTCCAAACTGTTCTCTTTGACCTCTAGGCACTTTTTCTCATGAAATACTTCTAGATTTGAAGCAATAGGTCCAATGGTTAATCTGAAAAAAAGTGCAAAACGTTATGACTCTTTCACATGCATTTCTAGACTTTTTTGAATACTCTGTAATATATTTGTTGCACTGGAGGATAAAGGATAACATAGGAACATAGTATTTGAAATTTTAACATGTTTAAAATTTTTAAATATTTTTTAATTGGAGTATAATTGCTTTACAATATTGTGTTGGCTTCTGCCATACAACGATGTGAAGCAACCATAAATATACACATGCTCCTTCCCCCTTACCCCCATCCCATTCCACCCCTCTAGGTTTGGCGGAGTTATAAACAGAGGACAAGCAGGTTGGAAACTGGTTTGACAATTTCTTATCCAGTTAAACACGCATCTAACTCAACTCAAGAATTATATTTCTAGGTATTTACTCAAGAGAAATGAAAGCATATGTCCAGACATGGCTTGAGCACAAATCTTCACAGCACTGGTGCTCATAAAATCCCCAAACTGGAAACCACCCAAATATCCATCAACAAGAGACAAACTCGGGTGTATCCATATTTCACAACAGCAAAAACAGAACCAAAAAAATTCAGCAGTACAACCACCTGATGAATCTCTGAATATGGCACTGAGGGAAGAGAGGAGAAACACAAATGCATGCTGTACAATTTCATTGTTGTAGAATTCTGGAAATGACAAAATAAGTCTGCAACAGAAAGTTGATCAGAGGTTGCCTGGGGCTGGGGTGCGGGGTGTGACTGTGCAGTGCAGGAGGGAGTTTTCTGGGGCAAGGGATATGTTCTGTACCTTTTTTTTTTTTTTTTAAGAGGTTCTGTATCTTGATTGTGGTGGTGGTTACATTTGTTAAAACTCAACTGTCCATTACAATGGGTACATTTTGCTGCATTCAGATTTTACCTCTGAAAAGTTGTTGTTTACGTGAGTTTACTTTGTGCACTGGGGCTTTCTGAGTGTGGGGTCCTGCAGGAGTCCCACGCACCCATGAAGCTGGGCCTGATTCTATCTCCTGACGGTTTCAGATGCCTTCACATTGTGTGTGTGTGTGTGTGTGTGTGTGTGTGTGTGTGATGATACATAAATGGGGCCTCCCTACAAATGCTTTTTAAAATTCATTTTCTAACTCACTAAAATGCTGGGATCATCTCCCCACTCCCATAACTCTAGCTGAACCTCCTTCCCCTGAGAACCCGCCCTTACGGGCGTGCCATGCCAGATGGAGCCATCTCCTTTTGATAGCATTTAGGATGTTTTCTGTTTCACACGAGTATCATCACCCAGCCCCCACACGGTATGAGCCTCTGTACACAGACATTTCTAGACCTTTTCCCAGCAACCCAGCCTCTCCCTGCACAGGACACCATCTCTGATGCACCTGAAGATTATTTGCCTTTTGCATTTCTCTTCCCACTTTCTTTTTCTTGAGCTTTAAATAGAGTGAGACTGTCTCTATAATCAGCTTTCTTCAGCTCAGAGGCTTCTACCCCACCCTTCCCCCTGGGGCCCATGAGATCTAATCCCTTGCACCCAATTATGCATAATTTGAAGGGTTTCGAAGGAAGTCCCCAGGCTAGAAATCAAAGCTCCAGTGGGGTTCACAGGGTCAAGCGGTCCATGCCCCTGCCTTGGTAGGATTGTCACTGAACATTTGCTGCATTTCCCTCATCTGGGAAGGGTTGCCAGGCTCAGGATTTCCAGAATCTACAGCAAGACAGCCTTAGATCTTCATTGGAGAGGGACACAGCCACATTTCAAAAGAGAGGAAGTCTCTTTTCAACTGTGCCCCTCAGCATTCGGGATCCTAGCTCCCCAACCAAGGATGGAGCCTGTGCCCCTGCATTGGGAGCACAGAGTCATAACCACTGGACCAACAGGGAAAAGTCCCAACTGTATACAGTTTGTTGCTGGCTCCCAGGCCCACTGGCAATAACCTCTTGGGCCTCCTACCACTGATTTTGAGGATCTACTGAGACAAACTGATGGGCTTAGAGAGCAGATGGGGGCTCATTGTTAGGTCAGTCAACATTTGTCTGCAGTCGTCAGGGCTATTTGAGATGGAAGTGACTGATGGCCTCTAACTAGCTTCATGGCCCATGCAAAGCCTCCAGGTCCCACATTTCCACTTTTGCTAAACAGTGACGTTTCTGCACTAGGTGATCTTAAAGGCTCTCTGCGGTTTGGTCCAGGTCCCAAAATGTCAGGGTGCTTGCTCCTCCCCTCTAAAATGGGAGGCACTTTCCATAACATACAGGGACTTCCATCTGTCCTGCTGAGAAGTGAAGGGGGCTCCCATGGGAGCAACTGACCAGTGAAACCCAGTGACTGATCTGGGCTGGACGGGTGGGTCGGGGTCCACTGGCCCAGAACACTCTGGAGAAGGGATCTCAGGCCCCATCTGGACTCAGGTCCCTTGAAGAGCAATTGATCAATGTTGATCACAGTAGTGGATCAGTGGTTCTGCCAGGGGAAGGGACATATACACTATCAGTCATAAGAAAAGCAAAGCCAGACACTGGTGGTGATACAGATTTTGTTCAGTGATGACTCCTGCACTAGGGAGGGAGTCCAGTGTCGACTGGGTTCCACGTGGATTTGCTCAAGGGTACTGTGTGGTTCACAGAATGAGTTTAGGGGCTCAAGGGGCTATAGCAGAATCTAGGAAGTGAAAAACTACCTGCAGCAAGTAAGAGGGTCGGTCAGCATCCTGTGATTAGACTGGCAGTTACAGTGTTGGGCTTCTACCTCCCAGACACAGGGACAGAGCCCTCCTCCTTCCTAATGATCACACTTGAAGGAATGGCCCTCGGTCCTTGAGAGAGACATCTCAAAGGGATGGAGAAAGGATTTACAATTGTAGCTTTTTAAAATAAATGCTCTATGGAATGAACTTATGGTTACCAAGGGAAAGGACGGGGAGAAGAGATAGTTAGGAAGTTTGGGGTGTACACACTGCTGTATTTAAAATAGATACCAGCGAGGACCTGCTGTATAGCACACGGAACTCTGCTCAGTGTTATGTGGCAGCCTGGGTGGAAGGGGAGTTTGGGGGAGAATGGATATCTGTATATATATGATTGAGTCCCTTCCCTATTCACCTGAAGTTATCACAACATTGTTAATTGGTTATACTCCATTAGAAAATAATAAGTTTAAATTAAAAAAAAATACTCTATGGAAGGGAAGGTCGGGGTCTATTCTCAGGTGTGGACTGGAGCCAACAGTAAATTCTTTTCCAGACAGAAAGTCAAATTGGGGCTTGATCATCTAGAAAGTCATGCTAGAGCCTGCTCCAGTCTCCTAAGGCTTTAGGATGAGCAGTTCACGCTGAGAGTTTTTGAAGTTCTCAACACAGAGGATTTGCCTTCCTTCACCTTTTCTCTAGATGGTATCCTTCAGATGGGAAGGGGCTCAGGTGGCTATAGGGGAATCAATTTCCAGGGCCTGTGATGTCCCTCTGCACCCCTCCCAGTCCGCGTCCTTCCCATCCCCTTTCATAATTATTTTTCTTCTACTTTACTAAAACCATGCAACCCCTCCTGTCCAGATCCTCTTGGGGGCAAAAAAACCACTGAGGCACCGAGAAAGGGCAATGCGAAATGCTGGTGCTGGTGACAAGGAAGTAAATGACTCTAAAATAACACATCGTCTTGCAAGTCACGTGGTTTCTAGTTTTTATTTTCAACAGCATCTTAGAAATTGAGAAGTAATTTGATGCTAGGTGGCTTTGTGACATTTGGTATCTAATGTGGACACAGTTGACAAAAATTGAGCGGCATCACTAAAAAATTTCCCTATAGTCCCATCCAGTCATATCCGTAAAAATGAAAAGTAGGATGATAATACCCTTCTTGTTTGAGCAATAAATAATATCTATTCAAGGATACATTAACTAAATGAGAGGGAAAAAAAGTTTAAACACTCCATTAAGCGAGAGATGCATTTCTAATAACATTTAGCTCTTTGTGGCTAATAATTTAATCAAAATTATTTTGTTATTTTGATTTGTGTGCTAATAATAATTGTGACAACAGAATCTAAGGAGAAACTTTTTATCAGAGCTTTATGACCACAAGAAATAGTAAAATTTTAATATTTTAATTTATATACATTTTTGTTTCAAAGAATGGTAGGGTGACTACTTAAAAGCAATGAAACTGTATGGAAAGAGTAGAGTTCAAGGAGAAAATAGGGAGATGTGAAAGTAATATTTAAGTGAAAGAATGGCTTACTCATATATTTTAAAGTTAGAAGGTGGCCCAGCATCTTATCATAAACCATAATGGAAAATAATAATTTGTAGTTTTTAAAAATTTTGTGTTTTAAATGCAACATTTTAAAAATAATGTGTATATATATATATATATAGTATGTATAACTGAATCACTTTGCTGTACAGCAGGAATTAACACATTATAAATCAACTATACTTCAATTAAAAAAAATTAGATGGTGGTTGAACACTGAAAGGAAGGTAAATTTTTACCTCTACTCTCTCAGGTTTTTCAGCTGGGCTGTGAAATAGATTAAGAGAAAAAAGTGTACACTTTTACATACATGTTACTTGACCTGGGAGTCTTCATAAGGAATGAAGAACCCAAAGAGATGGTGGAACCATCTATACTATACATGCTTTTATAGTAGTTTGAACAAAGGGAGGTAATTATGGAAAAGGAGCTAAAATATACAGGAGATGAAGGTAGATAAGAAATATTTTAACATGGTCTGTTCATATAGAATTCGCTTGGTCTCAGCTCCTCGTCCCTAATGATAAGAATGTTGCTTTCCTTCTGGACTAGGAGGACCTCTTTCATATGGGGATTTCATCTCCCAATTTTAAGAAAAAGAAGGAGAGTTGGATTTTTTTAAAAATTTTGTTGGTTTTCAAGTGCCTTTAACTCCACAAGTAATTCTTATCCCAAAATGGTATATTTGGGGGTGGCATATTCTGCCACCCTTCACCCTCCGTGTTCATGATGACTAAAATGGAGAAGCAATCCACTGATGGATGTGAACAAGTAAGCAAAATGTGGTCCATCCAAGTGATGGATTATTATCAGCCTTAAAATCGAAGGAGGTTCTGTCGCACGCTACAACACAGATGAACCCTGGGGACCTTATAGTGAGTGAAATAAGCTGGTCATAAAAAGAGCGATGCTGTACGGTACCCCTTACGTGAGACATTTAGGGTAGTTAAAAATCATAGAGACACAAAGTAGAGTGGCGGTTTCCAGGCGCTGGAGGAAGAGGGGGATGGAGAGTCATTGTTTAGTGGGTTTGAAGGGTCTCAGTTTTACAAGATGAAAAGAACTATGAAGAGGGAAGGTGGTGATGGCTGTGCAATGTGATGAATGTATTTAATACCGTGAAACTGCACTGAAAAATGTATAAGACGGTAAATTTTATGTTAAGTCTATTTTACCACAATTAAAAATTTGAAAAGGAAAAAGGATGATGGTGGATAGCAAAGTTCTTTTTCATTCGGTTCATTTAAAAGGACAGTTTTCTTTTAAAATGTCAGCGTTTAAAATGTGACATTGAAATGTGAATCACATCCTGCTTCATCAGGCTTCGGGTGCAGCATTTTAAATGACTTAAAAATGTGTGTGGGTCTGTGATGCAGTTTTATTAAAAGCATTCCATGAGGCCAGGGGTAGGGAGTAAGGATAGTGGGGACAGTTGCAGGGGGTCGGGGGTGGGCGGGAGTTGGGGTGGTGAGCAAACTCCCACCCTCGGACTAAATCTGGCCCAGCGCTTGTTTTTGTAAGGCCTGAATGCTAAGGATGGTTTTTACATCTTTAAGTGGTTGAAAAAAAAGTTAAAAAAAAGAATATTTCTTAATACGTGAAAATGATATGAAATTCAAATCTTAGCATCTAAAAACAGAGTTTGATTAGAGCACAACCATACTCATTCATTTACATCTTGTCTATGGCTGCTTTCCTATTCCTTGGCAGAGTAGGATGAGAAATTAGAAACACCGGGCTGGGCTCCATAAGCACATCTGTAGACTTAGAGAATGAACTTACAGTTGCCAAGGGGAAGGATGGAGGAAGGAATAGTTAGGGAGTAGGGGATGGACATATATACACACTGCTGTATTTAAAATGGGTAACCAACAAGGGCCTGCTTATAGCACATGGAACTCTGCTCAATGTTATCTGGCAGCCTGGATGGGAGGGGAGATTGGGGAAGAATGGGTGCAGGGATATGTATGGCTGAGTTCGGAGATCCAACCAGTCCATTCTGAAGGAGATCAGCCCTGGGATTTCTTTGGAAGGAATGATGCTAAAGCTGAAACTCCAGTACTTTGGCCACCTCATGCGAAGAGTTGACTCATTGGAAAAGACTCTGATGCTGGGAGGGATTGGGGGCAGGAGGAGAAGGGGACGACATAGGATGAGATGGCTGGATGGCATCACTGATTCGATGGACGTGAGTCTCAATGAACCCCGGGAGTTGGTGATGGACAGGGAGGCCTGGCGTGCTGCAATTCATGGGGTCGCAAAGAGTTGGACACGACTGAGCGACTGATCTGATCTGATCTGATCTGATCACAACATTGTTTGTTAATCTGCTATGAAAGTGAAAATGTTAGTTACTTAGTCATGTCTGACTCTTTGTGACCCCTGGACTGTAGCCCACCAGGCTCCTCTGTCCATGGAATTCTCCAGGCAAAAGTACTGAAGTGGATAGCCATTCCCTTCTGTAGGGCATCTTCCCGACCCAGGGATCGAACCGAAGTGTCCTGCATTGCAGGCAGATTCTTTACCACTAAGCCACCAGGGCAGCCCTAATCGGCTACACCCCAGTACAAAATAAAAAGTTCAAAAATAAATAAATCTTGGGGAAAACATACAAACACATCTTTGGGGTTGAATGTGGGCTCCAGGCTCCTGATTTGAGAATGAAAGTGAAGTGATTTGAGAATATAAGAAGGAAAATCCAAAGTTTTAGACTCAGAAACTGGGACTCCCATCTCTGCCCTGGCACTGATAGTGTGGCCCACAGGCCTATCACTGAAGCATCATTTTCCTCATCTCCAAAGCAGGATGATGGTCCTGGACTTTGCAGGCATCTCCCGAAGTATGACCACCTCCAGTGGAAGGGTCACGCGGATGTGTGGAAGGCCTCAGGACTGCCCTTCCTTTCCCGACTGGGAAACTTGGCAGGATTTCCTGAAGACAGAGAAGTGAAGTTGGGGCTGGTGTGGGTCTGGCAGGTTTGAGGCTCCACCCACCACTCTGTTTCTGGAAGGAAGGGCTAGACTGACATGGGCAAGATGCCAACTGGCCATCTCATTTTGCCCTGGCAGGGGCTGCCAAAGGCAACCAGCCCCACCCCCGCTCCCGCCCAAGGAAGCCTCTCAGACCAGAGACGCTCTAGACCCCACTGACGGAGCCCCTGGGGAGGGGGCGGCTGCTGAGATGGCATGATAACCTCCTCACAGGCACACAGACTGCTTTCTGGTTTTCACGTGGGCGTTTTCCCCTTAGAGGGAAATTCGATGCCTTTGAATCGCCTCTTCCCTGCCGAGGGCGTTGTGCCCAGTGTGAGGTCATCAGGAAGGAAAACTTGTAGCCCTGTCTCAGGGCCCAATCACGGGAACCTGGGAGGTTTGGGAGCAGAACAAGGCCTTGGACCCCATGATCAGGTTTGAATTTATTCTGCTGCTCATCGTTGGTTGTTCCCCAAGCTTCTATTTCCCATCCATAGAAAGGAGATCATAGCAGTAGCTGCCCTGTGGGGCTGTTAGGATTAAATGCAATCATGTAGGTAAAATGCCTCCACAGACTTGCTTTCTAATTGTTTCGTCTTTTCATCTTGCTTAATTAAGAAGTAAAACACTGAGGGCCTTGGTGTTCGGTTGTGTCACTCACACCCCATGCAGGGTTCTGTGCCCGAATGAGGAGTCTCCTCGCCCCTCAGATGGGGCCTGAGCTTCCTGACCAGCAGAGACAACCCGGGGTGGGGCTGGGACCCTCAGAAGACCTAGGCAGGTCTGATGGGTGGTGGGGAGGGGCTAGGGGGACGGGAGGGGGCCGGCGAGGAAGTGTGTGCTGGGGTAAGCAGAGCAGGAGGGAGTTTTCTCATTGTTTTAAATTGGGGCAGAAATGAAGAATGATGGTGACAATCTTTTACGACTTTAAAAAAAAAAAACCTATTTGGGACACAGATGCTCAGGTTGCTGCATAATCTATTTATAGAAACTCACGTGAGAGGAACAAGCAAGAATTCTCAAACAGAGATGAACCAAAGACCTGCTGATGCTGTGTAAAAGCTACCAGGTCGATTTTTCCAAGGGCCAGAAGCCAGGCTGGGCCTCTTTATTTGACCCCCTTCCCTGAGGTGGGAGAAACTGTGCCACAGAGGGGCAGGAGGCTCAGGACCCGCTTCAGGGATCTTCGTAGAGTGAGGGACCCAGGTGGTTTCCACTTTGCCTTAAGTGTACTGGGTTAGTGAGACCTACTCTTCGCACTGCGACTCGCCCTAGTGTGTTCCCATTCATCTTGACAGAATAACGCTTTATCAAGTATCAAAAGAACAATTAAGCCCATGACACTAGGAAGGTGGATGGCAGGCAGTGGTAGCTCTCGCGCTCAGTCATCCACTGATGTGGGTGACTCAGATTCAGCATCAGATGGGGATATTTAGAGGTGTCTGTGGACAAGGAACCAAAATGCAGGGGGCCTGAGAGGCACTCAGACAAAAGTGGAGGACGGCCCTCCCCTCCCTCCCTTCCTCAAACATTTATTGAGCAGCTGTTACATGCCAGACTGTTCTGAGTACCAAGGATACAACAGCGAACCAAGTAGGCAAAAAATCCCTGCCCACATGGAGCTGCCATTGCAGCCTCCCCCTTCTCTCTCTGCTATCCTCTCCTTGTGATGAATGTCTCATCATTCCAGGCAGGTGCCACGATCTTTCATTTAATGTTCAACAAATGGTTATCGGCACCAGGAACAACTGAAGAATCAGTACCATGTGTTATCCATTTTGGCATCCCTAGAAACAAGCACAGAAAATGACCTATAGTGGACACTCATAAAATTATATATATATATATATATGTATATAATTTATAATTTAAGGACATTCTGCTAGCATTTGGTCGGGGGGTGAGGCAGTGAGGATGGAAAAAAAAATGTTCAAGCTTTTCCCCTGAGGAACTTATAATCTTGATGGACAAAATATGAAAAATAGAAGACGGTGAAATAAAACATAGACGAACGATTAAGTAAATGGATGGTGGGTGGTAGGGCCATGTTTCTTCCTGTTGGAGAGGCAGATTATGGGTGAATAGAAGGAGGCTGAAAGGATTCGTGTGGTCCTAGGTTAGAGCTGGAGACATCAGTATACGAGCTTGTGTTTACCTTAATATGTATGCAGGTGGCTGAGAGTGGATGTGTTTGTGGGTTGATATATATACAGAGTTTAGTGCACACACATGCATTTCCTGGCTCTGTCAGCTGAGTGGGTCTAGAGACATCTCTGCTCCAGAGGCAAGGAGTAAACCCAACACCCAGTGCCTATCTTGGTTTCTAATATTGCTTTCCAACAGGAGGAACCAGGGCTCCTTAGCGATATGGCTGATTCAAGGACTGGCACAGGGATTATACCAGCTGGAACCTGGAGCATCTTTTAGTGCCAGAAAGTGAGGAAGGGTTCAACAGACAAAGTAACACACCGTGATGGGGTTGGTGAAGTGGTCCCAGAGCCAATGAAAAGAGCCCCCAATGGCCAAAGATGACAACTTGACCAACGAAATAAAGCCATGTTAGAATTCAAAGTAAAACCCCCGGAACACACACCAATATAAATACATGATTCAATAAATAAATAGAGAAAAACACTCAAACCTTCCACACAGAAAAATTCCACATAATTTATGTAGGTACTTCATCCTAAAGGATTCGGACAATTACTTCTTTTCCTTAAGTGTGGGCTGTGCATAGCGACTTCCTTCCAAAGAGGACAGTATGAAAAGGAGGGAAAGATCTTTACTTGGAGAAAGCTGACAAATACTGTTGCAGCCAGGTGATCAAGGTCAATATCAGCAGCGATAAGGATCATGGTGAGAGATGAACCCCAGATGGCCTGGAATGCAAATGGCCCTTTACCTCTGTGGTCTTCTTCCCCCAAACCCATAACCCCACTCTAAGTATGAGGGGGAAAAAAAACACAATTGAAGGTCATTTTGCAAAGCACCAGGCCAGTACTCAAAATTGGTATCGTTATCAAATACAAGGACTAGGAAACTGTGAGAGTTAAGAGGATTCTAAGAAGACATGATGAGTCCATGTAATCTGGTATCCTTCATGGGGTCCTAGAGCAGAATAAGGACCTTAGGTAAAAATTAAAGAGACTTGAGTAGCATACAACTTTAGCTTCTGGTGGCTCAGATGTTAAAGAATCTGCCTAGAGTGCAAGAGACCTGGATTTGATCCCTGGGTCGGAAAGATCCCCTAGAGAAGGAAATGGCTGCCCACCCCAGTATTCTTGCCTGGAGAATTCCATGGACAGAGGAGCTTGGCAGGCTACAGTCCATGGGGTTGTAAAAAGTCAGACACGACCAAGTGACTAATGCTTTCACTTTTCTGTAGTTAATAATCATGTATCAATATCAGCTCATTAATTGTGACGCGTTTGCCATGTTAATGTAAGGGATTAATAAGAGGGGAAACCGAGGGTGGGGTGTAGAATTTTGTACTACAATTTTCCTGTAAATCTCAATGATTGTAAAATTAAAAGTTAATTTAAAAAATGAAGTAGGAAAAATGGGGAGAAGCCTCGCTTGCAATCTGAGCAGGGACAGCACGGGCACGAGGATCAGGAGGAACCAGCACAGACACTAAGGTTGAGTCGGCTCCGTCTTCCTGGGCGTGATAGATGCAGGCTGGGTCCTGCCACCTCCTTTCCCACCCTCTGATGATGTTCTGTTCTCACCAGCCTGAGGCGCCCCTGCGTTGTACCTGCTCCCAGGGCACCTGCTAGCCCTGGGTCACCACCTCTAGACTCCAGGGAGCCCAGGAATGTTGGAAATTCAAGACGTGAGCCCTGCCCAGATGCATATCCATCGCAGTCTCCCTTGTAACTGTCTCTGCCCAGCTTGTGATCCTCCTGAGGGCAGTGACCCCATCCTCCCTTGGTGCTAGGGCTCCCTACTGGGCCTGACCCCAAGGGTGCCTGTGAAAATGTCATGAAATGAACATCCCTGAGGTTGTAGCCGTGGGACAGGACTCCAGACCCCATCCGCTCCCACAGTGAGAAAGCAATGCTCTTTGTAGCTCTGCACCAGCTTCTCTGACATCAAGGAGAATGCCTCACCCCCACCTTTGCCCATCACCACATGTAACCAAGAAGAGGCAAGTTTTAGGCTCAGATTCAGCAAACCATTCATCTGGCAAGAGTGAGAGCATTGCTTTATTTTAGAATTGCTTCCATTTGTAGCAAGTGATACTGGTTTTCCATTTAAAACAGCAATGACAAAGTTTCCTTTTAAATTTTAATACAGTTTCGTAGAGAAAAGTTGCAAGAATAATACAAAGAATTCTTGGATGTCTTTCATCTAGATTCCCTTAGAGTTAATTTTTTACTGCTTTTCCCTCTTTCTGTCTCTATCTCTGTCTCTGTGTCTCTCTCCTTTATCCACCCCAACCATAGGTTATTTTTTTTAACCTTTTAAAAATCAGTTGTCCCTTTACTGCTAAATACTTTAATACTTCAGTTTGTATTTCCTAAATGCAAGAATATTTTCTTACATAACTGTAGTACATAATACTGATACATTATTATCTAATCTTCAAACTTCTTTCCTATTTCACCATCTGTCTCAATAATGTCCTTCACAGCAAAAAAATCCCAGATCTTGCCTTGCATTCAATTGCTGTGTCTCTTTCGCTCCTTTAACCTGAGATAGTTCTTGTCTTTGTATTTTACGATAGTAGCATTTTTGAAAAGCACATGGTATTAATAGATATTTTCTAAAAGGACTAAGGTTTCTCTATAAAATTTAAAAAATGTGACTCCATTTAAAGAAAAACTGTTAAGTAAGCAGGATAACAAATTGTTCACAGGTAAAGCAAAAAAACAAAAACAAAAACTAAAACTAAACATGTAAACACACAGAAAACCGAAGTTTAAGAACTATTGGTTTAAATCAACTTCGCTCTGCCCCAGGGTGCTTACAACTTGCGTGGTCAGGATTGGCTGGCTAAAGGGTGATGGATTAAATGTGGGACAAAGGCTGTTTTAGACTCTGGGCCAGAGCTCACCGGGGCAGGGGGTGGGGGATAGGGTGCTGGGCTTTCTCCCAGGTACTGGGAAGAAGGCGTGCTGTCCTGTGGGTCCATTATGCCTGCAAATCCCAGCTGTGTGGGTCACCAGAGAACAGTCCATAAGGTCAGGAATGGAGAAGAAAGCCTGGCAAAGCAGCTGGAAGACTCATGTGTGGACAGGAGAGGAGGTGAGCTTCCTGGAACCAGAAGTGGGGATCTCAGCATCTTTACTGGGCAGGCCTCCAGCGTCGATGCTGTGGCCATCAGTCCCACCATCCAGGAGGTTCCCCACAGCTGTCTCTGGCCTGAACTCCAGGGTAGGTGGCCTGGCAACAGAAGGTCAGGATGGTCTTTTGTGACCCTGGATACCCTTTTGTGACCCTGGATGCCATCAGAGCCTTCTTTAGGGATGGGTTGCTCTTGCAAGAGGATGAGTGTGGTCATGAGCTTGTGGTGGTCTTGTGGGGGCCAGACTTGGGACTACTGTGTGCCTCTCATGCACGAGGGTGAAAGCAGGATGCAGCAACCTGCAGGAAGAGAGGGCAGTGCTGCAGAAGGGGCCACCAGGCCAGGGGAGAAGAGGGTGACCATCATGGTCACATGACAGAGGGTGTCACCATGTCGAGGTCGTGCAGAAGAGTTGGGGGGTGGTTACTGATGCTTGGGTATTTTAGCATCTCACCCTCACCAGAGCCACCTCCACTTGCCTGGATGCCAGTCTGGGGAGTCTGAGAGAGGCCCAGGGGAGGGGTGGCCACATTCCAGAGGGGAGACTGGGATTTGCTGAACGCTCGTGTGTTCTGGAGGGAGAGCGATGCTCGGCCTGAGGGGCCATGGGGGACAACATGTCTGTGAGTGTGGGGACATGGCTCACATTTCTCTCCCCACCGTGTGAGGATTAAGGGAAGGCTGTGGGCCTGGCTCCACTCAGCCTGGAGGGCAGGAGACCCCCAGGCACAGAGGATGCTTGGGAACCGGTTGCCCAGAAGGAAACTGCATCTCAGCAGAGCCACAGCCCTGGAGGGTGGCTCCCCTTCCTCTGCACTTGGGGGATGTCCAGGCTGGGTGCGGTGGGCGAGGGAACGAGAGCCAGGCAGGGGCACATGCCTTTAGCCAGGATGGGCCGCTGGAGGAGGGCGGTCCTTCCCCAAGAAAGGGTACATCACCATCCTGCCTCAATCTCTACCCTACCCACCTGGCTCTGCAACCTCAACCTTCCCATTTTCTTTCCTATTCCCCGTCCTGGTTGCTGTGTGGAGCCCTGCTGATGGGCTGCTCCCGGCTCCCAACTGGGTGACCTTGAACTAGTTCCGTGACTTCTCTGGCTTCATTTTTCTTACCTGGAAAAATAATGAAAATTAGGATATCTTTTGATGTTTGGCAAAACTAATACAATTATGTAAAGTTTAAAAATAAAATAAAATTTAAAAAAAAAAAGAAAATTAGGATATCTCACTACCCTGGGAGGGTCTGAGGATTAAGTGGGTCCATGTGTGTGAGGGGTTCGGGACAGCACCTGGCTCAGAGGAAACAGATCGGGGATGAAAGCAGCTTTGGGGGGGGCTTGCAGTCAGCTCCATTGTCTGCTCTGGATGGCGCTGCATCCTCTTATCTGCCCGTCTCATTACGCACTCTCTCTCTCTTGCCTTTGTCTCTCTCTCTTCTTTGTCTTCCTCTGTTGCTATTTCGGTCCTTCCTCGATGATGCTGGCGGCGAGGGGTGAGCCTCTTTTCATGTCAGGATGCAGAACCCCGCCAAACTGGTAAACAGCTGAAGGATGTGGTGGGAGATGAACTTTCCACTGAGGCTGCTTTGAACTCATCCCTTCCCTGATGGGTCTCCCCGGCTCCTCCCCACTTTGGAGACTCCATCCCATCTTCATGAAGCAATAGACAAGGGCTTGAGACCACAGCCAAGAGGCTTCCGTGCCAACTGGCCGAATGGAGCTCCAGTCCCCTCTGCCCTTCTCCAGACCCTCCGAGAGGGTCTCAGAGAGGGGCGGAAGTGGAAACCACAGATGGGTCGATAGGGAGGGATGGGGAGCTGGGTGGTGGCTTGGCAGATGTGCCTCCAAGGTGAGGTTTGCAGTGGAAAAGGTCAGGAACCAGCAGGTAATGCCCTGGCCAGGGCTGGGAAGCCTGAGCCTGTGGTCCTGAGAGTGGTCTCAGAGCCTTGAAACCACGTTGATGTGGCCCAGAGAGCAGGCAAAAGCTGGGGAGCCTGTTGGATAAACCAGCCCAAGGGCCCTTCTGGCTTCATCCCTGGGCTGACCCAGATCAGGAGGATGTAAATGAACCTTGGGGAAGAATGATAAGACACTCACCTAGGCATTCTGATATGTAAGCACAGAAATAAGCCACAAAAGTGTGGACCTGACCACTTCAGGAGGCCACGTGGAGCCTGGCCACACCATGATGAGCTGGCAGCTGTGGGGGAAAACTCAGAAGCATCCCGAGCCTCAGTTTTCTCAGCCCTAAGATGGGGATGACACTAATACCCCACAGAGCTGCTGTGAGCACGAATGACTCAGTACCTGTAATACACCCTGAATGGTGCCTGACTCAGAGTAAGTACTCAGGGATGGAAGCTATGATTAATGTCACTGTCCTCGTCCATCATGGCTGGAGGTTGCTGTGCTGCGAAATCACCTCACGTGTGTTTATGACCACTCTCCAAATCGTAGAATCCTTGTCCAAATCATAGAATCCTTCCCCATCCCTGAGTCCCAGACACCAGAGCTCCATGGCTACCTCTCAAACCCATCTCCACATTGCAGCAGTCATCTTTCTAGAGCATCCATCTCATTAGATCAGTTTCCTGCCTTAGAAACTACTCAGGATCCCCCAGTGCCTCTAGAACAATGACCAAAATCCTGGGCAAGTGTCACAGACCCTCTGAGATGCTCTGCAGTGGCCTTTTCCACTTATGCATTCCCTGCCCTCCGGGCTTCAGCCAGCATTCACCACACATTGTCATTATCTTCTCTGTCCAGCAAACTCCTATACCTCCTTCAATAGCCTATTCATTTGTTCCCTTTTTGTCATGCTATCCTCAACAAATTTTGGTTGTTCTGGTGGCTTCTTTTCCTCTGTTCACATGGCCCTTGGTAGCAAAGTGCTGGAATCCTGAATGAGGCAGAGGTTGTATGCCTGAGTAGCACATGGGACACAACTTGATTATGGTCAATGTTACTTTTGACAAATCCCTTGAAAAGTTAAAGAAGCAAAGTGCTTAGAAGTGTGTATAGAATGCCCTTTTTTCATAAGGATGTGGGGCGGTGGGGGGAATCAAGAGGTATTCCTATTTGCTGGTGTTTGAACCAGAGAAATAATAGCATTTACTTGGGGTCTGGGTTGGGGAGAGGGTAGAAGGTGGGTAACAAGATTTTAATGATATGCATTTTTATGTTGTTTGGAATTTTGAACCATGTGAATATATTTACTATTTAAAAGAAGGAAGGAAAAGTGAAAGGAAGGAAGGAAGAAGGGAAGAAAGAAGGAAGGGGAAAGAAAATACAAGCTCCCACAGGAAGGTTCCTGCATTTCAGTCTTCCATTGCTGCCTCCAGCCTAGATGGAGGCAGGTTGGATCAACAGAGAAGCTTCGGGCTTTCATTTCAGGCCCATCACGTATGAAAAATGTGAATCATTAGCAACTGAGATCCCATCCAGTGTGGCAAGATGCCACACTCAGGGAATGATTTCAGGGTCTGAGAGAACAGAGTCCTGGCTGCCACATCTCTCCTGCCTCCTGGGTACTTGTTCACTGAGGGATGTGCTGCGTTCCTTGTTCTTTTTCTTTCTCTTTTGCTGCTGAGTAGAGACATTTAAGTTCCTGTGGTTTTAAGTGTGCCCATGATGCGCCCCCACTGTGCAGGGTGGTGGTTTCACCTCGGGGCTTTGCAGTCAGGTAGAAAAGTTGTACTACCTGCCAAGCTGTGTGACCTCTTGCTAATCACTTAACCTCTCTGGTCTGGGCCCCAGTTTCTTTATTTATAAATTAGAAAGGATACTAACTTCTCAGAGAACTCTTACGAGGATTATAAGAAATAATACATGCTTGGCACATAGTAAGTGCCACTCACTGTCATCTTTATCACCATCATCGTCACCGCCACCACACCCGTGGGATATACTGCAGTTACTGATCCCTGTGTCTGTCTCCCTCAGGGAAGGCCTGGGTTTCATTCCTCTCTGTGCCCCAAGGCCAGCATAGAGTCTGTTGCCTATGGTGCCCAGACTGTGAGTTATCCCATCCCTGAGTTTAGCATCCAAGCATCCAGCAGGTACCTCGGCTGCCGGTGGACAGACAGGCTGGTGTCTCCAGATCTCAGAGCTCAGCTGGTGCTCTGTAACCAGCAGTGTGGCTCCAGGCGGGTACAGGGACAGGTTTCTGTCGGAAGTGTCATGGTTAATGCTCAGACTCTGAAGTCAGACGGCATGTACTGAAATCCTAGCTCTGCCACTTTTTGGCTGTGTGACTTGGACATTTTACTTAACCTCTCTGGGCCTCAGTTTTCTCTTCTATGAAAGAGAGTTGATGTGAAAACTGGTGGTCTTCAGCCTCTTCTCTTCACAGACTGGGCCAG
This sequence comes from Bubalus kerabau, assembly GCF_029407905.1. Classification (NCBI taxonomy): domain Eukaryota; kingdom Metazoa; phylum Chordata; class Mammalia; order Artiodactyla; family Bovidae; genus Bubalus; species Bubalus kerabau. The sequence continues at coordinate 14,527,187 of NC_073628.1, forward strand.
CCTCTACCTTGAAAGACACCCAGTTTCTTGCTCTGTCTTTGCTTATGCGATGCCTTCAACTTGGAATGCTCATCCGTCTCCACTCCCATGGCTAACTCCTACCATCTTTTATGACCCAGCTCAGCATCACTTCCCCAGAAAGCCTTCTAGGATGGCCACCCTCCAACAGGGACAGGGGCTCTCCTGGGCCCCATGCGTTCCCTGTGCCTCATTCTTTCCCTGTGCTCGCAGAGCTGGAAAATTGCTGGAACGCCTCCATTTCAGATATAGCCCCTCCTCCAAATCAGTGTTTCTGAAATTGGGATTCAGGTCCCCATCCACTTAACATCTTTGTATTTCTTCTCCCAAATCCTTGAGGTATATACAGGGTAAGGTCTCTAAAGTGTGTGTGTGTGTTAGTCACTTCGTTGTGTCCGACTTCTTGCCACCCCATGGACTGTAACCCTCTAGGCTCCTCTGTCCGTGGGATTTCCCAGGCAAGAATATTGGAGTGGGTTGCCATTCCCTTCTCCAGGGGATCGTCCCATCCCAGGCATCGAACCTAAGTCTTCTGCATTGCAGATGGATTCTTTATGATCTGAGCTACCAGGGAAGCCTGGTCTCTAACAAGTGGAGGGTAACGTGTGTAGGGCTTCCCTGGTGGCTCAGTGGTAAAGAACCTGTCTGCCAATGCAGGAGACATGACTTTGATCCCTGGGTCAAGAAGATCCACTGGAGAAGAAAATGGCAACCCACTCCAGTATCCTTGCCTGGAGAATTCCATGGAATAGAGGGTAGCGCACTTGATTATGATGGAGACTCCCCTGCCAGGCTTCCACTCCTCCTGGTCAGTGCGGGATGTCGTTCATCCCAGCCTCTTCAGTTCCAGCTCAAGGTCTGACTCTGTAAGGAATGGTCTGAGTGCCCTGGAGGCATAGAGATGGGGGAAGGGTCTTCCCTGGGAGGAGCTCCCCTCACCCAGCCCAGAAGCAGGAGGGCTTGTGGGTCATGACACCAGCCCTCAAAAAGTCCCTGCCACGTGTGACCCTGGTGGTCCCAGGCTGCCTGAAGGCTGGGAGAGAGCAAGGGAGACATGTCTCACAGTTTCCCAATTTCTCTGAGACTGGTGTGTGTGTGTGTGTGTGTGTGTGGAAAGGAGGGGCCCGAGGATAGGGAGGTGGCCCTGGTGAGAAAAGAGGGAGAACGCAGAGGTAGCACCCTCTCCCTGTCTGAGCCCCAAGGGACAATGCCTGGGAGGGGTCAGGGCCAAAAGTGTGAGTCGGCCACTAACTCTCTGAGTGACCCTGGACAAGTCCCTTCCCCTGGGAGGGCTCAACATCCCCACCTGTGAAATGAGAGTGAGACAAGTCTCCTCCAGCACCAATGCACTAAGACCCCATGAAGACCACGAGAGGGGTCTTCTCATACCCTCCTCCTTCTTTCACAGAAATCTCTCGCCTCTACTGGCGAATCTACCCATTCGATTCATCTATTGCCAATAGGGAACATCTATTGCCAAGCTTCTAACCTTGCCACCACCTATGTGGTGCCTTCTGCTGCCATGGACTCGGACGAACTTTATAGCAAAGGCTCAGAGATGTTGAGTGACTTGCCAGAGGCCACACAGCCAGGACAGTGTGGAGCTAGGATTTGAACCTTAGCTGTCTGCCAAAAAAAGCTTTCTACAAACCGACCTGGGAGTCTGACCCCGCCCACCCCAGCACTGGCTCCTCCCCTAGGAATCCCCCACCGCCCCAGAAGGGTTCAGAGAGCCTGAAGAGGGGGCCCCTTCACAGCAGCAACCACATCCTGTGACGGTTGCCCTGGAGAGTGCCAGCTTTCTCTGCACCTCTGGGACAGGTGAACAGGAAACAGGCCTGCCCAGCCGCTCAGTGCAGGAGCCACTGAGTGGCCTTCTGCTCCGTCCCCTGGCTCTGGGAGCACTCAGAGGAAATCTGACCCCAGCCATCTCCCCGAAGGCAGAGCTGGGCATTCACTGGTGCAGCTGGGCTAACACCTCAGCCTCTGAGCAGCCTGGGATCCATGCCTTTTCCAGGCAGGTCTGAGGTAAAATCTACTCGTCCTCCCCTGCCTCAGAAGCTTTTGGAAGCCAGATCAAAATTTGTCCCACTGGGGGACAGTGTCCCCCTGGCCCCACTGATCCAGGGCTGGTTGGCAGATCAGGGAGGCAGGTGATATGAACTCACAGGTGTCCGTCCATCTCCTCCAGGAGAGCAGGCCCTGTGTCTGCTGTACCCCTAGCACTTTTCACGGTGCCGGGCCACAGTACATTTCCAATTTGCCCTGACATTTCCACCTCAGTGGACAGAGCTGTCCTCACCCAACACACACACACAACACACACACACACATACATGTACACACATACACACACAGCCTGAGTTCTGTGAGTTCAAGGACTTGTCACTGCATGCCCCAGTCTCATTCAGCAATGAGTTTAATCTTGGGATACTCAGAACAGGACACCAGAAGCTGGCTCTGAGCCCTCAAGCCTCTCCCTGGAGGCTGCCTGGACACGTTTACAGCTCCAGGAGTGACGTTGATGACAACGTTCATCGGGGACGCTCCCATCAATCCAAGCAGACAGGTGGGGACCGAGGACCTAGTGCAGCCTCCGGGCCCCTCCTGGAAGACGTCTCTGTGCTTCTGCCCCCACGGGGGCTGGGCCCCACTCTGGGCCTCTGGGAATAGAGGTGAGGCCTGGACAGGACCATCTTTGTAAACTGTAGGAGGCTCAGAATAAGAATCCGCTGTCCAGGGATGGTCACTGCAGAACAGGGCTGTGTCCCTGGTGGGCTCCAAGCATCTCTAGAGGTAGGGCTGGCCTCTAGCCCCAGCCCCGGTGGTTGGGGAGGGGCAGTCATCCTGATTGCTGTCAGTTGGCTGTGCCCAGGACGGCTGGACTCCTTGCTGGATGCAGGTACCAACCTGAGCTTAGCCTGGGTCAGCTGGTGCCCCCCTCCCCAAGCCCCAGCACCCCCCTATCAGAGCAACACCAGCCCAACAGCTCCTGCATGTGAGGCTCCCCTGCCCCCAGCAGTACCTTTGAACCCTGAGTTGTCAGACACTCAGGCAACCAAAGCCCCAGACACACGAGAACTGGAAGGGGCCCCAGGAATCATCCAGCCTAGCCCCTCCACATGCCCTGCCAAGAACTGGCCCAGACTCTGCTGTTGCTCACCCCCAAGGCAGAGAGCTCACTACCTCTCAGGGGTAGTGCCTGTGGTGCCCTGGGGCTGCTGTTTGGGCTGGAGGAGGGCTGTGCTAGTAGGTTCTGTTGATGGATGGAGGCTAAGCTGTAAGAGGTGTGGACTTTCCTTTCCTGTCTCCAGGGGAGGACTATCAGCCCCTTGGGGATGATCGGGGAGGATGAGGGGTGGGGCATGGAGCAGAGGGAGTGTGCAGAGCAGGAGTCTGGAGAGAGGGAGCACACAGAGCTGAACCCGGGCTAGGCTGCTCCAATATCATCATATTCTTCATCAGAGGAGGAGTCAGGCTGGGGAGCATGGGACCCTGTGTGAAAGGGAGGCTCAGGTCAGCGAGAGGCCCAGTCATTACCCCTGCTGAGCAGGGACAGAGCTGAGCAGATCTGGACCCACATCATTCTCCCCCATGATGCTATATGAGACCATCTTATCATCTTGTTCATGATTACTGCCCTCGATAGAATGTCAGTCCTGAAAGCAGAGTCTTGTAGAGCAGGGTTGTGGTCCCTAAGTGCTGGGAGCCACTCTGTGACCGCCATCTCCCCCATGGGGCCATCTGGCTGCTTCTGCTTGAATGCTTCCACTAATGGGGAGCTCACTTCCTATCAAGGTAGTCTCTTTGAATCTCTCTCCATCCCACCTTCATTCATTTTCTCTACCTCCTCAAATTCTTTATTGTTAAAAAAAAAAAAAAAAAAAAACTCATTACTTTTCTTCTTTTCCCCTTGAGCTGATGTATCCAGAGCTCCTCCATTAATCCACCCTCCAGTCCCTCTCCGTGTCCCCTCCCAGGATCCTTCCTCACCCCCGCCACTGGCACCTGGACATCCAAACTGCTCAGCAGAAAGGGGCTGGGGCGGCCGCTGGTAGTTCTGGTACCACTCGCCAGAGGAGGTGCTGGAGCTGTCATCAGCTGAGGGCCCTGCTGGAAAACCCCAGGCCAGTCACCCTCTGCCAGGCTAGTTCACAAAGCGCCAGAGCTAGAAGGCCCTCAAGACGCGGTAAAGTCCTCAGCTTGACAACTGAGGAAACAAAGGCCCAGAGAAGGCGAGAAACTTGTCCACAGTCACAAAGCAAGTGGCTGCTGAGCGGGGACTAGAATCCTGAATTCAGCCTGGCTCAGGGCTTCCAGCTTTACACTTCCTCCAGTCGGGTCCCACATAGGATAGGAGGCTGGAGGAGGTACACAGCCCTGGGCCTACCTTACCTGGAATAGTTGCCTGGGAGCCAGCCAGCTCCAAGTTGGGGGGCTGCTCCAGGAGGGGGTTCCTCTCTGATGAAAACACTTGAGAGCTCCACAGAGGTCGCTTGCTGTTGGGGCTATTACAGTACATCTCCCCCGAAGATGTGCTGGAGCTGCTTTTGCTCCTTGGAGGATGTAGAGGAGGGTCCAGGGAGGGAGGGTCTGCAATGCAGTGTTCAAGGTTGGCAGGTGGGACCTCGGAGGCATGCACCTCTTCCAGTCCTGGGCCTGAAAAAGAGAATGGTGATCAAGAAGATGCAGTGCAGCAAGAGGGCTTTAAGTTAGACCTGAGAAAGAACTTACTGCCAATGGGAATTGGTTAAAGTCAGGAAGGACCTGTTGAGGGAGATTGCACTGATGCTTCTTGAAGTGAGTGAGCTGCTAGGTCCGGAGGCAGTGCTGGAATCCTAGTCACCTCCCTCCCTCCACATCCCTCCCCAGGCTGACTCACCTTCCTCCAGGGGGGGCATCTGGAACCTGTTCTGCTGGGCCTCCTCCTCTGTGAAGCGGTGCCGCTGGGAATCTACAAGCAGAGGTGGCGGTGAGGAAGGAGGTGGGGAAGCCTCCACCTCCTTGTCCAGAGGAGCCCAGAGCAGAGGCTGGTGTTCTGTGGGATTCAGGAGGCTGAACAGGGCAGGAGGACCACCCTGACATATGGAGGGGCTTAGTCTCTTTCATCTGATCCCAGGCTCACATCCTAATCCAGGCAGACCTTGAACCTCAATCTTAAACCAGCCCGGGGACAGGCTGCTTCTGGCCAGAAAGTGGAGCTTTCCCAGAGTGGAAGCCGAGGGTCTGGAATCTGCATCCTGGGCTGTGGTACCTCCATTTCAGAATCAGAGAGATGCAGATTCACAGCATCTTAAGGACTTGAGTGTCATGAATCTGGGAGTCAGCTCTTTCAAACGTGTTACTACTGACTTTTAGTCTCGGTGTCATATTAATAGCATTTTGGACTTCCGGTCTTTGATCTTACATGACTGGGCTCAGAATCTCAGATTCTAAGGACACTCATCTCTGTGGCTCCCCAAGGTTGGTCCATGGCCCCTCAGACTGGAATCACCCACCTTGCCTCTCCAGAGGCCCTGGTTCAGCTGGGGGTCCTGGGGGAGGCAAAGATGGCTGCTGTCCCCAGTGTCCATCCTGCCCACCATGCAGTAAGAGATCTCTGGCCTTCATCTGGACACTCAGCTGCCCAGGACAAGAGCTTTGTCTCCCTGCCTCTCTTGTAGCTGCTGGGTTTAAGTTCTGGCAGGTAGAAAGTGAGTGGGAGCCGTGTGGGTGTCCCTGGCATGCTGCTTTACAGGTGGGGCATGCCTTGCCTCCCATTCCCTCGGTCTAGAATGCAGACATGGCAGTGAGCCATTCTGGACAATGAGGACAGGGCAATGTCTTAGGGACTGCAGAGCAGCAAGAAAGGAGCCTGGGCCCCTCCAGCTTATCCGGATGATGTCATTTGGAGGCTGTGTCCCACACAAACAAACTCTCATCCTAGCTTATAAAGTAGGTCCCGGGTGGGGCTCAGGAAATTTTGATGAGCCCCCAAGGGATTCACGATAGCTGTGAGAGTCTCTGCTTTCCTCCGACCTCCTTGCATCACGTGGGCTCTGCCTGAGCACTGTTTTTCTTCCTCCTACATCCCCAGCAGGCAGAGAGCAGAGCTGGAGAAGCCAGCTAAGGGGTGCGAGCTGGGCTCATGGTGGAGGTGGGAGAGGAGGTGAGATTGAAGGAGCAGAATGGGACACAGAAGGGGTGTGAGCGTGCGAGAAGCCATCTGAACCGGAGTCCCTCATCTCGTACAGAGATGCAGCCACATTTAGGTGAATGTCGACGGACTGATTTTGAGACCCTGCATGGTCACAAACACCAGAGAAAAGGTAATCCAAGGGGAAATGCCTTGAGATGTCTCCAGGGTCACAACACACTTGGAAAACATCAGTGCAGGACCACTGAGAGTCAGTCCAGTGGTCACAACAACGGAGGTGCCACCCTCGACATGCAGGAGTCACTAGGGGGGAACCTAATGCAGTTCCCCAGCCAGCTGGGCCCTCTCCCTGGAGCGGGAAGGTGGGCCCTCGGAAGTCGGGCCCAGGCACTCACTGTAGAAGGTGGTCAGGGCCACAGGAGGCTGGGTTCTGAAGTCATAGTGCTCATAGTCTGAGTCCGAGCTGGAATTCGAGTCTTCGGGGGGCGGGGCCTGGACCTGGATGGGCAGCTTGGGAACTGGGGAGAGAACAGAGTGGGGGCATAGCAAGGCAGAGCACAGAAAGGAGCAGAGAGAGGCGGCAGGCAGCATGGATGGTGGGGACCAGAGACGGAGGGGCGGGGAGCATGCCAGGCAGCCCACCTTGTGCAAGACTGTCAGGCCTGGCTTGTCTAAGCTCCCCCCATCCATTTCAAACACAGGGAACTAAATAACAATTTTTTTTTAATTTAACAAACACATAGTAGTCACTACATGCCAGGCACTATTCCAACATTTACAAATATTGGGATATCCAAAAATTTCATCTGGGTTCTTCCATAAGATCTTACAGAGGGCTTCCCAGGTGGCTCAATGGTAAAGAATTTGCCTGCCAATGCAGGAAATCTAATGGAAAAAAAAACCCTAATGAACTTTTTGGTCAACCCAATATTGTCTCATTTAGTGCTCATAATAACTCTGTGAGGCAGCTACGTTAGGGTCCCCATTTTACAGCTGGGGAAACTGAGGCACAGAGAGAGTCTCACATAGCCCAGAGAAGAGGCAGCGTGGCTCTTAATCTCTACACCATGATATTCAGTGAGTGGCTGCTCTGGGCTTACCCTTGTGCTAGGTTCTGTGTTCATATTCTCTTCTCAAATATATGGATCCTGTGTGCAAAGAATCTTTATAATATTTCTCTGAGTTTTGTATTGGTTTTGTGTCATCAAACTCTTTCAAATAAAGGTGATTTAATACATTCATAATGCCATGGGATTAAACTCGAACTCCTTCACAAGACTTTGAAGAGATATACATCAGTATATCATTAAAGATGGATGACTGATTCCTTTTTTTATTTGGAAAATATGAAATACAGTTATGTTCCAGGAAAACTTTGATGGGGCTCTGCAGACAGGCTGATTCTGGGCAGACTATTAGAAGAGGTGATGATGTCACAAACCTACTGGCCAATTAGCAGAACAGAGCTCTCCTTGAGAACTAAGGTCCAAAATGCCTTGGGCCTGTTTTGGTCCAGAATTCAAAAGCCTAGAGCTCTAGAATGAGTGCACTGGAAAGTCATCTGCCCATTGAGGCCCAGACTGAGGCTAGACTTGTTCAAGGTCCCGTGAGCATGCGTGGGCTGGTCCAGGTCTCTTCTCCAGCTGGGGCACTGCTTTGACCTAAGCAGTACTGACCCTCCAAAAAGTATTCCCTTTTTGTCCTCCCCTGCCCTCCCCAATCCCAGGACAGGTGACATCCTACCTTCTTTGGCGATGGTGATGGGGACCTCTTGATAGTTTTCCATCCCTGCCGGGGTGGTGGTGGGTGAGTGCTGGTGGTTTACCACAGCGGGGAGGGCTGAGGGAGGGGAGGCAGAGATTCTACAAGTCACTTTTTGTGCCTTTCCAGTCTTCCTGGTTCTTTTCTGATAGAGACACTTCCCTCCCACCTTCCCCGTCCCCATATGCCCCTAAACACACACACATACAATGTGGTCCTCCCGTGGACCACTTCTGAAGGGCATGCTGGGAAAATCCTTCCCATCAGGAGGTGCTTCTTGGGACCAGGGCTGGATGGCCATTGCTGGATCACCTTCACTCCTGCTGGCGACCCCCATGGCTCACGTCCCCCTGGGAAGACTGCACCTCAGGTCTGCTTGTTTTCATCCCTGGGCATCTCCTGTGGCTCCCAGGACTCTGCACCTACCGTATTTTCCTTTCATTCTCAAGAGGATGATGGCTATGAAAACAAGTGAGATGAGAAGGAGAATTCCCAGAACGATGCAGGGGATGAGGAGCATTAGCTCTCGAGATTCCCAGTCCTTCGTTTTCACCATCACAGAAGAGTCTGGAAGAAAGAACCCCAAATCAGGGAGAAAGAGGAATGGACATGGACTTTTCCTTGTCTATTTTACCTCTCCTTCCTCTCTGCACCTGACCCACTTCCCTTTTGGACCTCTCCTCTTCCTCCCTTCTTTTTTTCCGATTTTCCGATCTGCTTTTAGGTGCCTGGTATATAGTGTGTGTTCAGTCATGTCTGACTCTTTGTGACCCCCCTGGACTATAGCCCACCAGGCTCCTCTGTCCATGGGATTTTTCAGGCAAGAATACTGGAGTGGGTTGCTATCTTCTCCTCCAAGGGATCTTCCCAAGTGAAGTCGCTCAGTTGTGTCCAATTCATTGTGACCCCATGGACTATAACCCGACAGACTCCTCCGTCCATGGGTTTCTCCAGGCAAGAATACTAGAGTGGGTTACCATTTCCTTCTCCAGGGGATCTTCCCAACCCAGGGATCAAATCCAGGTCTCCTGTACTGCAGGCAGACTCTTTACCATCTGAGCCACCAGGGGCTCCTGGGATCTTCCCAACCCAGGGATCAAACCCACATCTCCTGTGTCTCTAACATTGGCAGGCAGATTCTTTATCACTGCACCACCTGGGAAGCCCATCTGGTATATAGTAGGTGCCTGAGAAATGCATACTGAGTGAGTCATTGAATTAAACTTTCTCCTGGCCACCAGCCCACATGGATCTGTCTCTGCTCAATTATCACTGAGCACCCACAATGTGCCAGGCACTAGACCTGAGGAGACAAATAGGACAGTAGCGTCACAGGCCTTGAGGGTCTCTGTCTCTGTCTAATGGGAAGATGGATGGACAAGCTGACTCAGTCCAATTCAGTGAGATGCCTGGTGTGATGAAGGTACGGACAGGCGTGCATCCCTCCAAGCGACACTGATTCTCTGTGGGTTAGACCACGGCTGGATTCCCAGAGAAGGTGGCTCTGAGCCTCTGCAGGCAGGGAACAGATCATCAGGAGAGAGAGATCTTCCCTTGGCCCAGATGCATCCCCCCTACTGGAGGTGCACTCCCTGAGGGCAGGAGTGAGGGCCAGAACTCCAGAACTTCCGGCCCTGAAGCCCTGGTGTGACTGTTTGCCTTCCCCTCCCTCCTGGCCCCACCCCTGCTGAAAATAACGCAGAGCAGAGAATGGATGGAGGCCACAATGAAACTCTAACCCTCATCACCCCAGAGACATGAAGCATCTCCTGCTCAGTGCAGAAGGCCTGGGGTGTGCAGACTGCAGGGCTGGAGGAAGGGGAGTGACAGTAACATGGGAGGCTGGGGGGATGAGCTCACCCAGGCCCCCTGACTGGCAGCAGTGTCTGCTCCCACTAGGAGGATCACCCCTCTCTCCATCCTCACCTTCTCCCCTCCTCTTGAAAATGGAGCAGTTTGGGCCAGGGTGGGAACTGGATATAGCAGCAGGAATAAGGTGCAAGGGAAAGACTGGGTTGGGGGTCTGGGGGAGACCTGTGAACATGAGCCAAGAGCGTCAGGGGCTGAAGGAGGGGCTGCTGGATCATGGGCTGGAGTGTGGTCCTTGGAGAATAGGTCTCCATAAGTGCTTTGCTCCTCTGAGGGTAGTGTGGTCCCCTACCCCAACCTCAGTAATTAAAAGTGTGAGAGGGTACGTGTAGGGGTCCTGACAGGAGCTCACCCTAAAGCTTTTCATTCCCTCTCTGTGCCCTTATCCATAGCCAGGTTCTCTGGCAGGACTTGATGGCCTTCTGTCCCCTCCCCAAGCTACCCATTGCCTCTGGAGAGGATCTGAAAGAGGGAGCCAGGAGCAGAGTGAGGAGTAAGCCTATGAATGAGGGCTGACCCCTGTGCTTATCCTGGAGCTGCCAAGGGGCTCCACAGCTGGACTAAATCAATAAACAAGAATAACTAATGTCCAGGTAGTGCTTACTGTGTACTGAGCCCTGTTGTGAAGTGTGCTCTTCACCGGAAACTCACAGCAACAATGCTAGGTGAGAAGTACTGTGATTCTCATCTTCATTTTGTAGTCTAGGATCTGAGGCTCAGAGAGGTTAAGAATTGCCCAGTATCACACAGCTAGCAAGAGGTACAGCTGAGAGTTGGGCCTCAGAAGTCGACTTCCATGATGGCTAAGCTACACAGAGCTGGAGGACAGACCAAGTGTGGATTCGGAGTTCAGAGCCTCAGATGCAGGTTCCAGGCAACAGTGGCAGGCTGGCAATCCACCCTCTGAGCCTGAGCTGCTGCTTCTGTGTAAGGGTTTCGGGAAGACCTCCCCAGGGGGCTGCTGGGAGGATTAAAGGGTTGCGAAATAATGACAGTAAAGCCCTGGCCAGTGCCCAGCACATTATAAACACACTGGCTGCTACCCTAGGCGTCCCCCATCTCTGGCTGCTGTCAGATCAGCTCTGACTGTCTCCAGCTCTGTCCTCCTGCCCTACACGCGCTCTCGGAGAGTGGGAAGAGGACTCCTGCCCACAGAATGTCAGGATTCAGGGAACTGTGGAGCTGACATGCAGAGGCAGATGAAATGAGCAGAGCACAGAACACCCAGAGAGCCCAGGGACAGTTGGGGAGTCAAGTTCATTGTCTGGAGGTGGGGGATGGGGGACAGACCATCAGACCCCTCTCTCAGACACACACACACATACACACACCATGCAGGCATGCAAACAAGCTTCTGAAAAACTACCCCCAGGGATACTCACCCACAGTGACCGGCTGACCACTTGCAGGGACTTCAGTAATGGACAGATTGAGCAGACTCCGGGCACCTGTTAGAAAGCACCGCTCATTCACTCAGCACATGCACCCAAGCACCTGGGTGGCCGGGCTTTGTGCTAGAAAGTGGACAGGACAGACAAGTGGCCTGAAACTGGGGGCATGTTCCCACCGGGGCACATGGCTGAGTCCCACACCCCACAATAAAGAGGATCTGATGGATTAAAAGCAAGGATGATTCTTTGGTTAAAATAAAGGGCTAATGAAAGAATTAGCCCTTCCTTCTGTACAATCTGCTAGAGAACCCAAATATTTCCCCTTTCCATCTTGTATTGAGTTTGTTCTTCACACCTGCCTCAAGAAGTGGGAAGCTGACAGTCTCATCATTATCATAATCATTTGACTGGTAAGGGAGGGGGCTTACCACATTCCATAGTGGATACTGTCTGATTTCCTAGCTATTCTGTGCAATGCCTGGTATCAACATCTGCATATTCATGAATGAAGCCTCCCAGCTGGTAATCAGCAGAGCCGGAATTCATAGCCTGGTGTCTGAACTCCACAGAGATGCTGACACTGTGTTTGTTCAAGTCTAACGCTTTTGCTTCTTCACATTTTAACACCTCGGAAATAGGGGTGGTAATATCAATCAATTCAATTGATGGCATATCAAGAGTTTATTTTGGCAGCGTTTTTGTCCCCGATGGTGCATAAAAGAATAACTGTGAAAGTGAAAGTTGTTCAGTCGCATCCAACTCTTTGGGACCCCTTGGACTAGTTCATGGAATTCTCCAAGCCAGAATACTGGAGTGGGTAGCCATTCCCTTCTCCAGGGGATGGCTTCCTAACCCAGGAATCAAACCTAGGTCTCCTGCATCGCAGGCAGATTCTTTATCAGCTGAGCCACCAGGGAAGCCCAAGAATACTGGAATGGGGAGCCTATCCCTTTTCCAGTGGATCTTCCTGACTCAGGAATTGAACCGGGGTCTCCTGCATTGCAGGATTATTTACCAGCTGAGCTACCAGGGAAGCCCAATAACAGTGTGACTTATGATCAATGCCATCTTAGACTCGGTGAAACCCAATTCATAGAGCAGGTAGGAGGCTTTGCTGAAATACATACCAAGTCCCCAGGAATGCCTGGCACCTGATTAGGGCTCCAGACACTGTAGCCCTATTATTAGTGTCTTCTAATTTTTTTTTTTACAGTGATCACCAGCCCTAGGATAGTAAATTGATTTTGTTTCCTGAGCCAACTCCAGTCACTAGGGAACACTGCTTCATATATAATAATGCCTTAATAAAGATTGGATTCATGATTCTGGGGCTGTGTCAAGGATCTGGGGAAAAGAATACCTGATCAATACCGTGTACCCTGGGCACGGTAAGGGCCATGGTCCGTCTTATGCCAGTATTTGTCATTCCTGATCTAGCCCAAGCTCTCATCCTTGGGCTACAAGTTCTTAGGTTGTGGATTCAGATGGAATTCCTGGGGATGGGACAGTGGAGTGGGGAGGAGAAGGAGGGGTACCTGAGCAGAGGACCCTGGCTGCCTGGGACTGTCTGCAGAGGTTGGAGTTGTTGAACCGCCAGAAGCATTTGGAGAGGGTGGACTCCTTTCCCTTGCATGAGTAGAACATCTTGCCCGACAAGGAGTGGGGCAGCCCCTTGGGCACCCGGGCCACGGTCCCACAGCCCAAGTCCTGGCAGAGCACGTTGGCCTCTGAGTCGTACCACTCACTGTCACACACTGTGTTCCAGACCCCTCGGAAGTACACCTCCACCTGCCCCTCACAGGGGTCAGTGCCCCCGGTCAGGCGCCAGGACTGGTGCTCTGCAGGGGGTGCGGGGGGTCAGAGTCAGGTCAGGATCCTTTGGGTGGAAACCCCCACCAGCCCTGATCTACGGATGCAGACTCCCCAGAGCCAAGGGGTCTCCAGATGCTCTCCCTTCTGCCTCTGCACGCCCCTCTCGTCCACCCCGTCTGCTCTGGCTGACCCTGTGCTGTCTACATCTCTGCTGCTCAAAGCATGGTTCAAGGACTGGCAGCTTCGGCATCACCTGGGACCCTGTTAGAAATGCAGACTCTCAAGCCCTGCCTCAGACCTACTGACTCAGAATGTACCTTGGACAAGATTGCTCCTCCCTCTCCATTCTCGGGCACGAGAAGCCCTGGCTGGACCAGAACTTCATTCCTCATCAGGGGGCCGCTGACGGCCTCCTCATGGCCTCCCCGCCTCCAGCTCCCCTTGCTGCACTGAGCCAGGTGACCAACTGTCACTCAGGAAGAGCCTCGTCTCTAATGTCTCCCATTCCAGGAGGCGGGCAGGCTTCACCGTCCACCTCTGCGCTGTCTGCTGCCTCTTAACCCCACCTGGCTGCCTTTTGTAGGTCATGTGCCACTCTCTCTCCTGGATTATGTTTGTTTGGGTCTCACCTTCCCTTTGGACTGGGACCTCCCACGGGCAGGGTGGGTCTCTCCAGCACTCACGGAGGCCCAGCAGGCCTATAGTGAGTGCTGGATGACCCTGGTTCAGCATCACCCACTCACCTGAACACACCACTCCAGCATCCTCCTTGTGGCCACAGTACCCATTTCCGGGCAGCCCCGGGCAGTGCCACAGGTAGGTCTCCAACCCGGTGCAGTTCACTTGGTCCCAGTGGATGCGTCCTTGGCCAGGGGTGAAGTGCAAGCCGGGCAGGGCCTGGACGGCCCAGCCGCAGCCCAGCTGCCGGCACACCACGTGAGCATCGTCCAGGTCCCATGTGTCGTCACACACCGAACCCCACTGGCCGTGCTCCAGCATCTCCACGCGGCCCTCACATGGGCTGCCACCACCCACCAATTTCAAATCGCGTTTATCTGGGGATGGGAGGAGAATGGGTTTGGGGATTGGAGGAAAGAAGTAGAGGAAGGGAAGGGGTGAGAAGATTGTCGGGACTGGGCAGGGGAGTGTTTCCCCAGGGTTGTAGACCCAGGGAGAGGGGCTTGAGAAGACTGGCTGTCAAAGCTGGAGACCTGGGGCTGGGGAGCCAGTGGGAGGGGCTAGTAGCCTGGTGGGCGGTACTGAGGAATCTCTCTGGGCTGCGTGGGCAGGCTGAGGGGCAGACTAGTGGGTAGGGCTAGAGACCCCGTGGGCGGGGCCTGAAAAGCCTGGGGAGCGGAAGAGCTGAGATGCTGGGAACCTGGCGTGTTTATGTACTAGGGGCTAGGGGCGCTGCTGGCGCCTCCGGTGTTGGAACCAGTTGTATAGTTGTATTTGCGTCGCTGGTGGGTGGGGTTTCAGTTCAGAGGGCGATGCTTGGGCCCAGGGGCTAGAACTGAGGACAGGAGGGAGGGGCAGGGGCCGAAGGCTTGGGAGGTGGGACGGGCAGGGGGCCTGGCGGCCGGTGCGGGTTGGTCCGCTCGTACCTGTACAGTTGACCTGGGCAGGCCACTCGTCGCTGTGGCAGTCGCGCTCCACCACCTTGCAGCTCAGCCATTCGGGGCCGCTGCACTGGACGGCAGGGGCCAGGACCCCTGTGGTGTTCGGGGCCCAGCTGGCGTTCCCCGCGGCTGCCCAGGGCGGCGGCTCCGGGGTCTGCAGGACCGGCAGTTCCAGCGGGTGAGCCCGGCCACAGTCCAGCGAGCTGCACAGGGCGTGGGAGGCATCGAGCTCCCAGAGCGCCCGGCACACGGGCTGCCACGACTCCCGGAACCAGACCTCCACTGTCCCGTCGCAGCGGGTGCTCCCATTCACCAGACGGACCTGGAGTCGCTCCCCTGGAAGCGCCAGACATCAGCTGAGCCTCGGCAGATGCTGATGCTGCTGACCCCAGGGATGGAAGGGGGTGGAGGGGCGCGGACAGCGGCCAAGGGCTTCACCACGGATCTGCTGCTTAACCTTGGACGGTCCCCTACTCGCTCTGGGCCTCAGCCTTCCTGTCTGCAAAATGGGGGCTGGGCTGGCTCCTCCCCTGACCCTTTGATCCTCCTTACAATCAGGAGAGGGTAGGGCCGAAGGTGATTAGAGGTTAAGATGAGTTAACGCTGGGGTGTCCAGTCCCGCAAACTCTTCTCTCTTGCCTCTGCCTCCAGAGTCACCTTGTGTGAAAGGTGGTTGTGGGCTCAGAGACACCCCCATCCCTCCTCCCCTTCCCCACCCCCACCTCCTCCCAGTACTATGGGGGCCATATTTCCACTCCCAGTCTCCTCCACTATTTTGAGGGTACTACCAAGGAGGATGGGATCATGACCCCAGAACCTTGAAGGATGGACTTGGGGTTAATGATGGGGTTAAAGATGGGCCATTTCGGTGGATGGTGGTTCCTCTTCCCCAGAACCTGCCTCCTGCTTCTGCCCAGGGTTGAACAAAACTTTGCACAGAGTGGATCCTTAAACATCTGTTGAGTTAAACAAGGCCCCATCTGATGGAACCCCACCACCCCTACCAAGAGTCCTTTAGCTTGTTCTCAACAAATCCTCTTTAAATGCTCACTGAATACTTTGCCCACATGTGCATGATTTTTGATCAATAGCCTCTCAAAGATGGTAGCACTAAGATCTCAAAGTGAATCTAGTAGTGGAACTTTAGGCATTGGGTCAGGAAGGAGAAGTGTTGTCTGAAGTTAGGGAACCTCCCTGGTACCATAAAAACCCATTTCCCTTTTCCATCACACCAGCAGACCACCTGCTTGGTCTCAAAAAGCTGCCTGTGAGCCCAGTAAGATCTTTCCTCACCTGGCTCCAAGGTCTGGCTCTCTGCACGGGTGGTGCTGGGCTGGTCAGATGGAGTCGGAGATGGGTGACCTGAAATTAACCAGCAACAGCTGTGGTGGGTGAGTGAACTCCGGCCTGAGGAGGGCACACAGGTGAAGGGTAGGGGGCACTCACTGGAGCCTGCAGTGTCTACATGGGGCCTCTGCTAAGACAGGGCCCTCAACCTTGGGTGCATTTACCTCCTTCAGGGCACGGAAATTCTCAGCATCCCCCACTTCATCTATTATTGTGCACACGTGCTCAGAAATCAGAGGAGAGCAGAAAGAACAAGTGTGGCTTTGGGGCCAGACCCACTCACTGGCTGAGTGAGCACAGAGGGGTAACTCACTGCTCTTGGCCAGAGTCCCAACTTGTTTACAATAACATTTAAGAAAGTATTATAAGGCTAAAAGGAGACAATACCAGTAAAATACTTCACAAATGTAAGTAGCTCGAAAATGGGAGTTATTATTAGGAAAAACACTTTTGGTTTGGAAAATTTGTTTGAGAAATTCACACCAGACTTTAGGGTAGTTGGCACATCCTGGACTGGAAGCCGTTGGACTACGAAGTACCTTCAGACACTGAGAAACTAACATTTGCAGAGGGCCGATTATATGCCAGGTCTGTATGTAAATACAGTATTTCATTTTCCTTCAATAACACAGTGAGGTAGGTATTAGCATCCACTTTTTAGAAATTAGAGAAGGGAAGCCCAGAAAATAGAAATCAGTTGTCTGTGCCAGACTGTGTCCGTTTATTCTTCCAGAGCCTCTGTCCACTTTGCCCTGAGAGGCTGACCTGTTTGGACTACATCAGCATCTTGTAGGGCCCTTAGGCTTCTGTTGGGCTCAGCCAGTGGTAAGCCCCCACAGAGAGACGAGGGAGGGGAGGAGTGGAGTCGTGGAGTTATGCTCCTGACTTCCTTCTCGTGCGATCCCTTGGGTAGCCTGATCCTTCATCTGAAGGTCATTGCTTATCTCCAGGGGCTCACCTCTGCTTGACTTTCTCCTTCTGGATCTCATTGACTGCTCTGTGGTCTTGTCTCCTCTGGCTAAGGGTGGTGACAGCTCAGCTGCTCCAAGCACCTGGTTATCACATTATTCTTTCCAAATAAGAGCCCTTCAAACTCCTATTTTGAAGGTGCCACCTGTTTCCCGTTGGGATGCTGGCTGATACATGGCCTGAAGCCACCCAGCTAGCAAGTGGCAGAGCCAGGATTTGAACTGGCTCTGAGGAATGGGCTCCATGCTGGGCATGGATATTCTGGTTTGCAGAAGCGTAAAGGGGGGATATGGTTGGGACTGTGAGCTTACTAAGGAACTCCTCTGAGGTTCCAGATTCTCCTGTCCTTAGTTTGGAGCCCTTGATGTCTAGGCAGAAAGATGTGTGCCCACTGCCAGGCCAAGGTAGGTAAGAGTCAATGAGCCTCCTCCATCTCTTTCTGCTCTGTTGTGGCCGAATTAGAGATCCTGGATTCCAGATTCAACCACAGGATGGAGGGGGATGTTGACCCATCTTGAATTTTGTGTAAGAAGTGAGGCTTTTTAGTGTTAAGCGACTCAGCAACAACTAAATGAAGAGTTTTGAGATGTATTTATTATCACAGCCTAGCCCAGCCTGGCCTGAATGATACAAGAGCTGAAGATTCAGGCATGACTACTACACAGTCTCAGCCTCATCTGAGAGTATTCCATGGACTCACTCCTGGATGAGCATACACGCCTGTGCATGCGCGCACACACACACACGCATGCGCGTACCTGCAGACACAGCTCCCCTACAAGCATCCGCCTAGGCTACTCCATCACTCAGACAGAAAATAATCAGACCTTTAATTGCCTGTTCTCACCAACTCCCTGGTTGGCTGCCCAGCCTGACCTCCTGAGGGTGAAATGACTCAGAATTCAGAGCACAGACTCTGCTGCTAATATCATAGTCGGAGCAAGAATTCAGATACCCTCAAGTTAGAATTGCAGAATCTCAGTTCCCACAGCAATGGTCCCAGAACTCCAGTGTAATTGTTATTTCTGTGTGTGCTGGGGAAAGAGGGAGGGGATGGGGGAACTGGAATGCTGGCTGCAGTGCTTGAGTGTGTGACTGTGGTGTGTGTATGTGTGTATGTGGTTGTGGCAGTATGTGTACCCTGATGTGTATGTCTTTGCACGTATATATGAGGGTGTATGAGGCTGTAACTATATGTGTGTATTAGGGGGGCTCTAGCTCACTTCTGTACACCTCTCTGTAGGTCTGAGAAAATATTTCTCATACATAAAGGCACACATGTTTTGAACTAGATCAGAAAACCCTGGAGGGCAGGGCCAAAGTCTGGGTCAGCCCCACATCCCCCAGGGTGCCCAACACAGTGTTTGTTGATTAACTGAGTGAAACAGTGAGCAGGGGGTGTCAACTCCAAGGACAACTGTTGCCAAGGCAGTTCATTAATACCAGTGATACTCGATTTGTTTTCTGTGTCACAGGCATTTTCCTGTCCCTTATCCCAACAGGTGAGGCTGACTTTTGTGTTTGGACTTCTGTGCTGCAGAAACAAAAGCAGACATTACCTCTCAGCCTCCTTCCATCCGGGCCTCAGTTCACAGAGAGCCCAGTGCAGGATCCGCACTTCCCATAACTCATTTCTGCCTATGTTTCACATTTTTCCATAAATTTGATTCACATTTTTGCTGCAATAAATTCATTTGAAAAGGAAACTTTACCCTGTCTTAAGAATTCACTTTACAATGCAAAGATGCCTGAATGTAAAAATATTCATTACAGTTTTTTGAACAGCAAACAATTGGAAAAAGTGAATGCCCATGTGTTGGGAAAATTGCAGAATAAAGATGGTCCATGTACATCATCACATCTTATGCAGGCTTTGTAAAGAATGAAATAGACTTATACCATTTGGAGGGATTTCCATGGAAATTGGTATGATTATGTGAACATGGAGGAACATATGGAAGAACATAGACCAGGTTATGAAAACAGGTAAATTAGAAAGGTGAGTGGAAATTCCCTGGTGGTGCAGTGGTTAGGACTCAGCGCTTCTGGTGCCAAGGGCATGAGTTCAATCCCTGCTGGGGGAACTAAGATCCCACAAGCCAGGTGGCCTGTGCATCAGAGGGCCCTGCACTTAGAAAAGTCTTGGACTTGGTCTAATGCTCTGTCGTCTCCATGTCAACATTCTTAACAATTTTGAAGCATAAGGTACTGCATTTTCATATTGCACTTAGCCCTGCAAATTATGCTGCTGGTCCTGCCAGTGGGGAAGAGAGGAGGGAGAGAAAAAAGAAACAAGTGATGAAAGAAAGAGAAAAAAGGCTACACTTCAAAAAATCATGTATATAGATGATTGTATATGATTTTATATAGACTCCATCTATATGAGATTAGGTACAGAGGTAGGTATGCAGAAAAATTAGAAAATATAGCAATATAAATGGGTATTTTGTATTGCTTGCCTAAAACAGAAAAGAATTGTAAAAATAAATACACTGAAAATAAAGCCACATTAGGGACTTCCCTGGTGGTCCAGTGGTTAATGCTCCATGCTTCCAATGCAGAGTGTATGAGTTTGATCGCTGGGCAGGGAACTAAGATCCCACATGCTGCACAGTGTGGCCAAAAAATAAAAATGAATAAAGTCCTATATTCTCCCCCATAAATAAAAATAAAGCCACATTATAAATGTTGAAAGACACACAATCATCAATTAGAGACTCTTTGAGGAGATCAGCAAGAACGACAGAGCACTGAAAATAAAATAATTGAAAACTTTCCTTGCTAAGTAGCTCAGTGTTATTTAATGCTCAGTTCATTTACCACCTGAAACTCTTCTGTGTGTGTGTGTTAATTGCTCAGTCATGTCCAGCTCTTTGTGACCTCATAGACCATAGCCCATCAGGCTCTCTGTCCATGGGGATTCTCAAGGCAAGAATATTGGAGTGGGTTGCCATTCCCTTCTCCAGGGGATCTTCCCAACCCAAGGATCAAACCCAGGTCTCCTGCATTGCAGGCAGATTCTTTACTCTCTGAGCCACCAGGGAAGCCTCAAATTCTCGTGTATACCCAGAAAATGGTCTTGAGTTGAGCCCACATTCTGGAAACTTATGGACCAAGAAGGATAAGGAAAGGAGGGGAGGGTTAGAAGAAAGAAGCTGAGAGAGCAACCCCCGGCCCAGGAAGGTGGCAGCTTTTTTAGGCTGGTCCCAAGCAGAGTGGGGCAGGACGTTACCTGGGGTGGCAAGAGGAAGATGCCAGGGAAGGATGAAGTGAAGGAGACAGAGGATGGGGAAAATGAATGCACTGCAGAGCCACCTTTCCCAAAGCCCAAGAAAATGGGCCACTCCTCCCCTTCCTGGGTCACCCAGGCCTGTGGGATTTCCCCTTGGCTTCTGGGAAATGAGAGACACAGGGAGGGAGGAGGTACAGACACTGAGGGAAAGGGGGGTGTTTTCCCAGCCGATGCCCCAGCTGGCCAGCCCAGTGTCAGAACAAGGCCTGCGGGGAGAGTTTCAGGTCCCTGTAGGGGCTGGGGGAACTCAGGCCTGGCCACACCCGGCACACCCACGTAGGGGAGTGAGATAAACACCAGCTACCTTAGCTGAGGGAACCTGCAGCCCCGGCGCCATCGATGTCTCAAGGAACAGGTAGGTGCATGGTAGATGCTCACTGAGTGGATGATGGATGGAGAGATGCTGTGCAGAAGCTAAAGAATGGTGGAGAGGGGCTACAAAACATATACGAGGACTTTCCTGGTGATTCAGTGACTAAGATTCCCAGTGCAGGGAGGCCAGGTTTGATCCCTGGTCAGGGAGCTAGGTCTCACATGCTACAACCTGGTGCGGCCAAATAAATAAATTTAAAAAAAAAAAGAAGAAGAAGAAGAACCAGTGTGGGGAACATGGAAGGTGATATTTGCTGAAAGCATATCTTTCTTTAATATCAGTGTATAGTGTTTGTGAGCAGATGTGTCAACAGCCTTAAAAATAAAAAACAAACCAGGCCCTTCTGATCCAGTAATTCCACTTCTGGGAACCTTTCCTAAAGAAACGATCAGGAATACAGTACTACATAGTAGTAAGCATCCACGAGTCAGAAATTGGAAAGTTCTCAATTATTTTTTTCCGGCTGAGCCCATTTGTAACTATGTGACTCAGGCAAATCATTGACCTCACCGAGCCTCAGCAGCCCTTCTGTAAAACAGGAGCAACAAGCACTCACACGGCAGGCTTGTGTGAGGATTGAGGGAGATGATGCAGCCAGGGAGCTCAGTGCCTTGGAGCACCTTGAGCTGCTGTCCTATTAAGTAAAAAGACTGAGGCTATGTAGTTTCTAATAGTAAATATAATAACAACAACAAAAACAACAAAACCCAACCAGAGACCACTCATTTGTCTAGAAAGAAAGGGGAGATTGGTTAGGAAATCACAACATGTAAAAAATATTTGCAAGAAAAAGTAACCAAGAGTTTTTAAGGACATGTTGCTAGGTTAAGTGATCAACTTAATCAGGGAAAGATCAAAGGCAGGAGGAGAAGGGGACGACAGAAAACGAGATGGTTAGATGGCATCACCAACTCAATGGACATGAATTTGAGCAAGCTCCGGGAGATGCTGAAAGACAGGGAAGCCTGGCGTGCTGTAGTCCATGGGGTCACAGAGAGTCGGACACGACTGAGTGACTGAACAACAACGAGCAGGATACACAGTTCTCTCTCCCGCCCAGTGCCTGCCCTGCCCTTGGCTTTAAGCTTCTGAAGGTCTTCCAGAACCCAAATTCAACTCTCTGTTCTAGCCTCTCATCACACCCTGGACTTTTCCTCTGTGACCCCAGCCAACAGACAAGTCTGTACTTTGTGAGCAGTTTCATTGCCATAAGTCCTATGAGATTCTAAGCATCCCATGTGTACCCCAAGGCCCACAGACCCCAGTGCAGCATTCTCCCCAGCTGTTGCTCCGGGGCACTGCTGGGGAAAGGGCAGAGTGTACTCCTCTCCAGGACTAGGACCAGGCCCCTGGGGAAAGGGTAGAGTGTACTCCTCTCCAGGACTAGGACCAGGCCCCTGGGGCTGCAGAGCCCACAAGCTTTGGGAGCAGCGTGGGCCTGATGGCCTGGACATCACCATCAATCATGTTCATGCAGACCCACTTTTGTTTCCTGAGAAAGGTGATGAAGACTAGTTGACCCCAGGATGGCTTGCCTCCCAGGCTGGAGCTGGGGGACCAGATATTCACAGAGGGCAGCGCTGGTTCAGAGAGCGGTCCAGAAACGTCCAACTGACCCCTGGCCCTGAGAGTCACTGGGTGGGCCCTGGACTGCCATTCCCAGTTTGCAGACGGACATTTGGGAGACAACCAGATGGGCACCTAGTGTTCTACTTCCAACCTACGCTGAGGAGAGTCATTGCGTATCTCAGGGATCTCAAGTTCAAAGGATAGGGAATAAGGGAAGGATGTTGTGGTTCTTCCCATTGCTCTGATGGGGAAAGTGGAGGCCCCAAGACATGCCGAGTACCCCCTACAATCTCCAGGCACAGCTCAGTGATACAGTTGACATTTATTCACTACTTTCATACACCAGTCCTTTTAAAAATACTTTAGATGAATTAACTGATTGAATTCTCATAGAGAGTCCACAAAGTAGGGAAACCAAGGAGGAAAAAATTTAGGAGTGATTTGCCCGAGTTGACATAGCTAGAAAATAGCAAAGCTAGGATTCTAACCTATAGAATCAGACACGACAGCAACTGAGTGACTGAACAAGGATTCGAAACCAGGCTGACTGTTTCAAGAACTCACACTCTTAACTAGTCTACTCCACTGGACCGGAATCCAGCATCCTGCTTTCTGGTTCAGTAACCATGCCGAGGGTAAGGCACAGAGATCTCTGAACACTCGGGTGGGCTTCCAAACTCCTCCCAACTCTACCATGCTCAGCCAGCCCTGAACTCAGATAGCCCACCCCCAAAGGTGATATATCCCGTTGTCTCCCACATGTCTAGTGGTTAGGATTCCTGGTTTTGACCTAGGCAGTCCGGTTTCGACTCCCAGTGGTGGAGTACCACCCTTTTGGAGAAGGAAACGGCAACCCACTCCAGTATTCTTGCCTTGAAAATCCCATGAACAGAGGAGCCTGGCAGGCTATGGTCCATAGCGTTACAAAAGAGTTAGAGACGACTGAGCAACTAAACAACAAACAAAGGTGATACAACTCAGCACCCAGTCAAGCCTCAGGGACCAAGTCCTAAAAGGGCCCTGACTGTAAAGATGCACAGAAGGGAGGAAACTGTCCTTTCCCAGGGCAGGAGCCTCTGGGATGGCTTTTGTCCCCTGGCCCCACAACAATGACAAGATGAGGTCTGGCAGCCCAGCCAAAAGCATCCCCACCTCTTCTCCACTTGTTCTCCACACAGCCTGGCTTCAGAGCCACCTGAACTCCCTTGCCTCACTTCTGAGGCCACAGGAGAACTGGTTGGAAAGGAAGAGCCAATCAATGACTAATACCCCCAGGGAATTTAGGGGGAGGAGCCTGAGCCAAAGAGTATGGAATTCCAGTGAATGGTTTTTTTGTTGTTGTTAGAAAAGTCCTTTGAGGTTGTTGATGGAGAGCAATTATGTTTGTTCTTTGTTTTTTAAGTTTAATACTAGTCTTATTTACTAATAGCTAAGAAAAGCCATCGGAGAAGGCAATGGTACCCCACTCCAGTACTCCTGCATGGAAAATCACATGGATAGAGGAGCCTGGTAGGCTGCAGTCCATGGAGTCGCTAAGAGTCGGACACGACTGAGCGACTTCACTTTCACTTTTCACTTTCATGCATTGGAGAAGGAAACGGCAACTCACTCCAGTGTTCTTGCCTGGAGAATCCCAGGGACAGGGGAGCCTGGTGGGCTGCCATCTCTGGGGTCGCACAGAGTCAGACATGACTGAAGCGACTTAGCAGCAGCAAGAAAAGCCATGACAAACCTAGACAGCCTATTAAAAAGCAGACATATCACTTTGCCGACAAAGATCTGTATAGTCAAAGCTGTGGTTTTTCCAGTAGTCCTGTACGGATGTGAGAGTTGGACCATAAAGAAGGCTGAGCACCTAAGAATTGACGCTTTCGAATTGTAGTGCTGGCAAGACTCTTGAGAGTCCCTTGGACTTCAAGAAGATCAAACTAGTCAATCCTAAAGGAAATCAATCAGCCCTGAATACTCACTGGAAAGACTAATGCTGAAGTGAAGGGCCAATACTTTGGCCACCTGATGCAAAGAGCCAACTCGTTGGAAAAGACCCTGATGCTGGGAAAGACTGAGGGCAAGAGGGGAAGGCGGCAACAGAGGATGAGATGGTTGGATGGCATCGCTGACTCAATGGACATGAGTTTGAGCAAACTCAAGGAGATAGTGAAGTACAAGGAAGCCTGACATGTTGCAATCCATGGGGTCACAGAGTTGGACATGACTTAGTGACTGACAACAACAATGATCCTTAGTGGAACAGTAAACCTCTAAAATGCTTTGTTTTCTTTTATAATCTTTATTTTAGGGACTTTCCTGGTAGGGCTTCCCAGGTAGCAAGTGGTAAACAACCCGCCTACCGATGCAGGAGACATAAGAGATGCGGGTTCAGTCCCTGGGTGGGGAAGATCCCCTGGAGGAAAGCATGGCAATCCAATCCAGTATTCTTGCCTAGAGAATCCCATGGGCAGAGGAGCCTTGCGGGCTACAGTCCATGGGGGTCGCAAAGTGTTGGCACAACTGTAGCATGCATGCACACACATATATGTATCTATTCTTTTTCAAATCCTTTTCCCATTTATGTTATTAGAATATTGAGTAGAGTTCCCAGTGCTACACAGTAGGCCCTTGTTGGTTATCTGTTTTAATTTTTCTCTTAAAATATGGTTTTAATGTCTAAAATGTTATTTGTGTACATATGTTTTGATATCTAGTGTTGGACATTTGTTTTCAACATTTTCCTTTTATAATTAATATTGATATGAATTGCACATTCTTAATTATTTATGTAGAATAAGTCCTAGAAAGGGAATTATTGAATCAAAGGTAATACCCGTTTTTTAAGCTTTGTTACATATTCCTTAATTGCTTTCCAGAAAGTTGCATCAGCTATCTCAGCAGCAGGATTTGAGAATGCTTGTTTCCTGTACCTGCTCCAACATCAGATATTATCATTTCTCAAACACCGTTACCTGAAGCAGGTCACCCTCAGCTCCCATCTGGTTGGCTTACAGCAGTCTCTTAGTGGTCCCCAGCCATCATGCTTCCCACCCGTATCAATTCTCCATACTATCCCCAGACTGATTCTCCTAACATTCCTTCTTAAATTCCACGGCCCACAGAATGAGACCTAAGTGTCCTCATGGCCCATGAGCATCTTCATGTCCCTTTGGGGGTTTCTTTAATCATCTCATCATCCCCTTCTATGCCCCAAACATACTGAACACGTTTCTGCTTTTAGAAGTCATTCATTTCTCTCTCCGTCTCTGTCTCTCCCCCTCCTTCTGCTTTCCAGTCTCTGCATTTGCAGCTTCCTCAGGTTGGAACACTCTTTCTCCTGTTCTCTGGCCAACTGCCTCCTCTTGCATCTAAGCATTTGGGCTTCTTCTTTTTTTCTTTTTCCTTTCTTTTTTTTTATTGGAGGAGAATTTCTTTACAATGTTGTGATGGTCTCTGCATGACTACAGTAATCAACAAGAATTACTCATAGTCGTATATATATATATCCCCTCTCTCTTGAGCCTCCCTCCCCCTCCATTCCACACCTCTAGGCCATCACAGAGTGCAGGGCTGGGCTCCCTGTGTTATGCAGCAGCTTCCTGCTAGTTCTTGATTTTACACATGATAGTGTATATATATCAACGCTACTTTCTCAATTTGTCCTACCCTCTCCTTCCCCACTAGCAGTGTGTACATGTGTACCCTAAACTCGATGGAAGGCAATTGTTAAAACAACTGGAAAGAAAACCCAGAGAGGCTATAATTCCATTAAAATTAGAAAGAAGCATAGCTGGTTCACACAAGTAATGCATGAGTTGATTCAGAGGGAAGAGCTGTGCCCCATCTTTGAAGGGACTTGGAGAGGTTAGGCTGAGTTTATCACAGAGACCGAGGCTGTCCTGGGGGCTCAGTTGGACAGTATGGCTCATGGCTTCCAGAGGTGACCAACATCCATGACTACAGTGAACAGGCCAGGTGGCACCCACTGGGGCCTTTCTAAACCCAACAAGATTGGGCTGAAATCCCCTCCCCCCAACCCCCTGGAAAAAGACAAAGTCAGCAACTTGGTGTCTTAAATGTATTTAACTTATTTTACAAGATTTTTGTTTGTTCCATCTCATTCTCTCTCACTATACCTAGGAAGGGCCTAGGGACACAAGGAAAACTCAAGGCACAGGCTATGGATTGAATATTTGTGTCTTCAAATTGTGTCAAAAAATTGGCAATGGCACCCCACTCCAGTACTCCTGCCTGGAAAATCCCATGGATAGAGGAGCCTGGAAGGCTGCAGTCCATGGGGTCGCTGAGGGTCGGACATGACTGAGCGACTTCACTTTCACTTTTCACTTTCATGCATTGGAGAAGGTAATGGCAACCCACTCCAGTGTTCTTGCCTGGAGAATCCCAGGGACGGGGGAGCCTGGTGGGCTGCCATCTATGGGGTCGCACAGAGTCGGACACGACTGAAGTGACTTCGCAGTAGCAAAAATTAATATGTTGAAGCCCTAATCTCCACTGTGATGGTATGAGGAAGTGGGGCTTTGAGAGATAACTTGGGTGAGATGAGGTTAAGAGTGTGGGGCCCTCATGATGGGGAAAAAAAAGCAAGAGACCTAAGATCTCTTTATCCTGTGAGAGTATAGCAAGAAGGCGGCCGTCTGCAAACCAGGAAGAGGACCTTACCAGATACTGAAGCTGCTGGCACCTTGATCTTGGACTTCTTAGCCTCCAGAACTGTGCGAAACAAATGTTTGTTGTTTAAGCCACAAACATTTAAACCGCCCAGTCTGTGGTATTTTGCTGTAGCAGCCCAAGCTAAGACAGCACATGATTGACAGAGCAAGGTAATGGCAAAGGTTTCAAGGGTCCCAGACCCGAAGGTGTTCAGTCACCCGGGTCAAAGAAATCAACCTTTTTAACTGTCTTTTGTCACCATATTGTACAACCCAGGATGCTCATCTGCCTGACATCCTCCCTTTACGCCAGACTGAATTCCCCCACTTTCCATCACCAAACCCAGGGGAGGTGAAGGACAACAACTCACAATCTGCATTGAGAGGAAGCTCAAAGATTAGATCAAGCAACACCACTGGCTCTGGGGTATGTTCAGTTCCTGGAACTCCTCTTTTCATGCTCAAGAAAGTGAGGGCGTGTAAGCGACATTATCCTGAAAGCTGAGAAATGAGTCTATTGCTGGTCTGCATTCAATTCCATTAACATGTGCCAAACTCAGACCTCGTGCAGGGCCTGGGGCAGGTATTAGGGAGGAAAGAGTGAATGGGATGATCCCGGGAGTGGCAGAATCCACAGCCTCCCTAGCACCGATGCATCTGCTTCACAGTCAGCACTCTCCGGAAATTCTTTTTTCAGGTTCCAACACATTTATTGTCTTGTAGCAACACAGTTACTAGTAGCAAGTTACTAGTGGAGCAGTTACTAATATAAGAACAGACATTTTATCAGACATACACATATTCGATGTGAACACAAAAACGAACACAAAAACATTCAACATCATGAATCATTGTGCTGTACTGTGCTCAGGCGCTCAGTCGTGTCTGACTCTTTGTGACCCCATGGGCTGTAGCCCTCCAGGTTCCTCTGTTCACAGGGATTCTACAGGCCAGAATACTGGAGTGGGTTGTCATGACCTCCTCCAGGGGATCTTCCCAACCCAGGGACTGAAGGCAGGTCTCCCACATTGCAGGCAGATTCTTTACTCTCTGAGCCACCAAGGAAGCCCAAGAATACTGCAATGCATAGTCTTTCCCTTCTTCAGGGGAACTTCCCAACCCAGGAATTGAACCAGGGTCTCCTGCATTGCAGGCAGATTCTTTACCAGCTGAGCTACCTGGAAAGCCCCATGAATCATTAAGGAAACGCAATCAGGTGCTGGTGAGCCACGTCTCCACACTTTTAAAACAGGCAATATTCAAAATACTGATTGTACCAACCAAGTACTGGTGAGGAATACAGGGGAACTGGAATGCTCCTATAGTGTCACTGGGAATGCAAATAGATACAGTCATTCATTTTATGAAACCACATGTTCATATAAAGAGTTTTACGTATATGTTCATAGTAAGCTTATCTGTAATAACCCAAACAAGAAACAAACAGGAAGTTCTTTTTTCATGATTTAGAGTGCGGACCTTGGGAACAGACAGAATAGCGATCTGAACCCATCCCTGTCAATCACCAGCTGTGCAACCTTGGGAAAGTCTCCGGGCTCGGTTAGATGGGTTTTAACCTGGCGCTGGGCATAATACATGGACCACATCGGATTGCTTTGAGGAGTGCATGGATGGCATATGTAACATGTTTAGGACTGGTACAGCTGCCATTACATCCCCCACTCTGAAGCTTTGATCCACTTTCTCCTGTTCAGTCCTGAATGGATATGGAAGAGCAGCTGGCCATTGACTATCTTTATGTTCATCCCAGGCATAAAGATGGATCTGAGGGTGCCTCAGTTTTCTCTGCAAAGGGACAATTCCAGTTCCCCCCAAATATCCTTCTTTCTTCCTGCCTCCCCACCTTTCTTAGGAAGTTTAGCAGAGCTGCCTCACACTCACAACTCACTATTCCCTTCCCCACCTCTACAAACATGTCATCCAGCATTCCTAGAGATGAGATGGGGACTGCAGTTTCCATGGTAACGAGTTCCTTTAAAAGCAAAGGCTTTCTGGTCTTGGCCACAAGGCTTGCTCAGGCTCCCATGCCAGACGATACCTTCCCTGCATCTACCAGATGGTAAGATGGGACACCAGAGAGCATAGAGGATTGTGAAAAAAAAAAAAAAAAATCCCAAGGCATAACAGGAAGGATATGACTCCAAGTAAGCCCAGCAGGCCAGAGACACTGGCCTTTTACTAACTGCGTCTTCTTGATCCCCCCTAAGAATTCAGACCATGGCAACAGGCGGACATCCCAATTCAGTTGGTCTTGGATGGGGTCCTAGAATCTGGTTTGGGTAGAACCATCTACCAGGTTTTTGGCAGCAGAAATAGCACTGGATTGGAACTGAAGAAACTCGGGTTTGAAAACCAGCTTCTTCCTTACTGTGAAAACCTTGGGCGAATCTCTTCATATGCCCAGCTTTCCTCCCTCACCTCACAGGTAATAAAAACCTCACAGGACTGAAACAAGATCACATAAAACTCCAGTACCTTGGCCCCAGTAAGTAACCAAGAAGACCCTGCAGAATCAATAAGCACAATGTATGTGTGTGATAGATGTGTGTGTGCCTGTGTGCAATAAGTGGTAAAAGCCGAATATAAATAAAATACAAAGGGTGAGGGCTTCCCTGGTAGTCCAGTGGTTAAGAATCTGCCTTGCAATGCAAGGGACACTGGCTCGATCCCTGGTTCGGGAAGATCCCACATGCCGCAGAGCAACTAAGCCTGTGAGCCACAACCACTGAGGCCCATGCACCAAGAGACTTGGCTTCAAAACAAGAGAAACCATCGCAGTGAGAAGCCTATGTACCACAATGAAGAGCAGCCCCCGCTCACCACAACTAAAGAAAGCCTGAATGCAGCAACAAAAACCCACCACAGTCAAAAAATAAATTAATTAAATAAAAAAATATTTTTTAAAAATTAAGCAAAAAATACACAGAATGATCACATTCTTACAACTATCATGCATAGAAAAAAATGGCCAATGAGACCTCATAGAATTGAAGATGCTGATGTCTTGACTCCAAAACGATACCTTTCTATTTATAGCTTAGAAAAATATTCACTGACATGTTCACACGCAGACATGCACAGGGATTTTTACCACAGCACTGCTTGTAATCAGAGAAAATTAGAAGTAATCTAACAGCTCACGAGCAAGAAATCATTAAAGAAACTGTGCTATATTTATAGAACGAATTACTTCATTAAAAAAAGTGAACTAGATCTATATCTACCTACCTGGCTAGATCTTCGAAATGTATTCTGAGCAAGAGAAGTAAGTTGTAGAACAATATGTCCAATATGATACCGTGTATAGAAAATATGGTGGACGTACTATCTATTGGGTATTGATACATTTTTGTGTAATAAAAATATAAAACATAGAAGAGAAGGGACACACCACACTATGGAGCATGAGTGTTCTGGGGAGGGAGGGATAAGAAAATATTTCAACTGCATCCGTGTGGTTTTCTTCATTATTAAAATAGATCTGAGAAAACATGGCAAGAATGTCAGCATTTCTTCGGTCTGGGTGGTAGAAATGTCTAGGGGTTGTGCAAACACTCTCAGTGCACTTCTGCGTGTTTGCAATATTTCTAAATAAATGTCTAGTGGTGGTGGTTTAGTCACCAAGTCAGGTCCGACTCTTGTGACCCTGTGGACTGTAGCCCGCCAGGCTCCTCTGTCCATGGGATTCTCTAAGCAAGAATACTGGAGTAGGTTGCCATTTCTAGAAGGCTCTATAACAGGGTAATAACAACAGTTTTTATTACAGGTAGGTTTTTTCCTTTGTATTTCCGACATTGCTAAATTCTGTAATTTTACATTGTATGTCATGTAATGATGAAAACGAAAGCAACACTTTTAAAAAAATGACAACACATGTGAAAAAAGCTTTGTGAATTGCTTGAATCATATCACTGCCCCTGCCAATGAGTCTTGTGTGCTTACTCGGATGTTTTTTAAATTCTTTTGTTTTCATCACGATGCTCACAGATAAGTACCATTATTCCTACTTTACAAATGGGGAAATTTAGGGTCCAAGAGAGGTGGAGGAACTTCCCAGAACCAGGGCTCATAAGAGGCAAAGCAGGATTGGAACCCAGACAGAGGGTTTCCTAGACTGCCTGCTCAGGAAGTTACTGCAGGAGAGGTGACTTTTGAGCCAGGCCTTGATGGTCAAGGGACATTTCATTGGGGCATATTTACTGAAACAACAGCTTTATATATGTTGTCATGCAGAACCCACATGAAAACCCTGTGAGGAGGTGCTATTATGAGACCCATTTACTGACAAAGTGGCTCAGAGGAACTATTACTAACCCAAAGTCGCAGAGCTTGGTGGTGACAGAGCCAGAATAGAAATCCAAGTTTGTTCTCCAGTCACCCTTCCCACTGTGCCAGGCAGTGTCCGCAAGTGAGAGGAGGAGAGGGGCATTCTGGGTAGGTGAGCACAGCACGTGCAAAGGCCCAGAGGCAGGATAGGGCCTGCCATGTTTAGCTAGAAACTCAGGTATGTGAAATGCAAGAATAAAATCCCCAGAGCCCAGCCCTCTGTGCAAAGGGCAGGGTTGGGTTTCAGTAGAAGCTGAAACTCTGCTGGGTCATGCAGGATTTTCCAGGGGGCCCGTCCCCACCCACCGGCTCACAGGAGTGACTCTGGGTCAAAGTTGCCGAGAGCTGCTGGAGCAGCAGTTTCTGGGTGAATGAAGCTTGTGTGTGGGCAAGAGGCGAAAATCCCCCCAACTCTCAGGGAGTGATGCTGACACCTTCCTGAGATGGTCTAAAGCCCCCTTAAGAGAAGGGCACCCTTAATATCAATATCTAGAAGCTGTTGGAAGTCACTGGCACCCTTCCTAGGAAGGCAACACAGTCCTTCTCAGCAGGAGGTATTTCGGGCTTGGAACAGAATGGGGACCAACCCTGGCTCAGCATGTGCCCATCAGCCCCAAGGGGCCCCACCCCTCCCACCATCATCCACCTCCACTCTCTAAACAAATCCAGACCCAAATCCAGGTCAGAGGGGAAGCTGAGAAGACATGGGGGAATGTTCAGCCTGAATCTCCAAGGCCATCTTCTGCCATTTAGCAGCCGAAGGCCAGCAGTGGTCAATGGCCACATGGACAACCAGACCCATGAGTTCAAGTCCAGGAAATAAATTTGGGTTCCCTGGGTGGTGGTAGCATGTGTGTTTACCTGCTTTTACATACGGCACATGCTCTCTAATTACTTTCCGTTGGACCCACTGAAGTCTCAGTTTTCCAGATGAGAGCTCAAACTGACTTGCTCAAGGTCACAGTCACTAAGAGGTAGAGCCGGAATTCAGCTTCTGGTTTCTCTAAATTCAAGCCCACGTCTGGGCTGTGGGGCCGTAGCATCACCCCACACTCCCCTTCATAAGTCTTGTTGTCTAGGAAGCTTCCAAGGTGGCTCAAACTCCTTTCACATTCTTGCTTATCCCAAACCTTAGTCAAGAAGGTGCCCTTCCTCCCTTCCTTCCTTTCCTCTTTTCATGACTCCTTCTCTTCTCCCTGCAATCCTCCCTCCCTTTCAGCCAGGCTCTGTACCAGCCCTTCACCATGGTGGGGGACAGAGGTATACTCATAGTTGATTATGATCAAGCAGAAGTGCTAATCCAGGCATCAGAACAAAGTGCTTTGCAAAGAATAGAGATGAGAGGCCATAACTTTGACAGGGTCAGTTGAGAGGGGTCTTAGAGGATGAGTAGGAGTTCTCAAGGATGAGAATGTGATGGAGAGCAGGAGATATCCAAGTCTTTGCCAAACAACCTGGGGGATCTAACATGTATCTTTCCAGAGGGTGAGCGGGCTTGGAGGCAAGAGCACGTGGGGCAGTGAACTTTCACTCTCCATGTCACCCGTTCTCCTCACCAGTAGCCTGGCACCACAAGGCTTCCCCCATTCTTCCTCACAAAAGTGCTTGAGCCCTGACTTAAATGCTGAGAAGACATTGTTGCTTTCTCAGCCCCTGAATCCCAGTGATGGGTAAGATCTCTGGCCAGTGTCTCTCCCCATGGTGTCAAAAGAGGCCTTCAGGACTTCCCTGAGTGGTCCACTGGTTAAGAATCCTCCTGCCAATGCAGGGGACATGGGTACAACCTCTGGTCCAGGAAGATTCCACATACCACTGGGCAAATAACCCGTGAGCCACAACTACCGAGCTGGCACTCTAAAGCCCTCGAGCGGCAACTACTGAAGCTCACACACCCTAGAGCTCGTGCTCTGCAACAAGACAAACCACTGCAATGAGAAGCCCACGCACCACAACTAGAGAGTATCCCCTGCTCACCACAACTAGAGAAAGCCTGTGTTCAGCAATGAAGACTCAGTGATGCCAGAAATAAACAAATTAATTTAAAAGATAAAATAAAGAAGCCTTTAAACTGGGGCAAGCAGAGAGCCAGCTGAATGTCTAGTCAGGGCCAAAGTATGCTGGACCCTTGGGAAGTTTTGCAGAGGTTTAAGGTGGGCATCCTAGGCTCTAGCAACCAACACCCACTGCTTTGGTATAAGTGTCTGGCTCAGCCAACTGACCTCCCAACCTATTCCCAGCTGCATCCCACCCTCCCAATCCACTCCGCTGGCTGGCGACTCTGTTTCTAAACTCCAGAGTCCCGGGGAGCAGAGAAGTCAAGGAGCCATCTCTGCAATCAGCATGGCAGAGTTGGAAGCAGGTGGGCTTCCCAGGTGGCGCTGGTGGTAAAGAACCCACCTGCCAATGCAGGTAGAAGTAAGAGACACAGGCTCACTCCCTGGGTTGGGAAGATCCCCTGAAGGAGGACACAGTAGTCCACTCCAGTATGCTTGCCTGGAGAATTCCATGGACAGAGGAGCCTGGCGGGCTGCAGTCCATGGGGTCACAAAGAGTCGGACACAGCTGAAGCAACTTAGCACACACTCACAGGCTTTGAAGTCGAATCTCATCTCTTCTTCTTAATACTAGGATCTGGATTTCTTGTCTTTTTCTTAAAAAGAAATTTTATTGGCCTACAGTATTGACTTAAAATGTGGTGTTAGTTTCAGGCATACAGCAAAGTGAATCAGTTTTACGTGTACACATAGCCACTCTTCCTTAACCTCTAGTATCCTCCGCGACCTTTGTCCACGAAAGTGGTGACATTAACAGCCACCTCCTGGCGATGCTGGGAGATTGAAAGAGAAAATGATTGTCATGGGGCCTGACTCTCCTTAACTACTTGGCACTGCGCTTACACAATCCTTTACTGCAGTTCTGAAGCCCTCAGATACCACTGGGTTTTTCATAACTCTGTGAGTGGCCTTCCCGACCTGAAATGAGCAGGGTTGTTTCATGGTCTTTATTTATTCTGTACGGTGTGAAAAATCATATATTTTGCCGCAGAAATGTTAATGTACTTGGTTACAGGGGCTGCTCAGGCCCCTGCTGAGACATTATATAATACATGCTAATACTTCACTTCAGAGAGCAAGAGAGCTGACATTCCGGTCATACTCATTTTCCCTCAGAGAGGTTCAGAAACTTGCCCAAGGTCACAGAGGAGGTGGTGGAGCTTGAGAGAAAATGCTGGTCTCTGAGACCCCAGGCTTCACATTCTCACAGCCATTCTGATAAACATTCATTGGAATCAACACAGTGCCCCTCAGCGTACCCACCTCCATACTGATGAGACTAAACACCCACCACGCCCCGGAGCCTCACACAGTCCCTCTTTGAGAACGAAAGACCGTGTTGTGTGAGGGTGCTGGGTGAGATCTCTTTTAATGTGGCTGTTATAACATTTTTACAATAAGGATGACTAATGCTTACATCGTGTCTGAATTCTCAGCTGGAACTGGGCAGGAGTGACAAGGAGAGATGGTAGAATAGAGACTAGCCATTATTATGACCTTGGGTGAGTCCCTGTCCCATTTTGGGCCTCAGGGTCTCCAAGGTGAAAATGGGTGAGTTGGGCAAGCTGAGGTCAGCCAGAGGGGATTGGGTTCTGTTGCCTCCAATGGCCCCTGATTTGAGGCTGCCAAGCAGACAGTGCTTCAGAACACAGCTCCCGCTGTCCCCACCACCTCTACCCAGCTGGTCCTTCCACCAGCTATGCAGTATTTCCTAACCAGATGACCTTCAGATTCAAGATTAAATTGTATTGAATCCCATAGTAAGCAAATGATTCCTTTTCCAGTTCTTCAGTCCTGGGGATTGCAAGTCTTATTGTCATGCTTCTCTACTTTTAATGTCTAAGATTTTTTAACACAGGGAGAGCTGACTTAGGTTTGGATAGCAGGCTAGTGAATGATGAGGGACTCATCTGTTTATATGGATATAATCAACTTATTGAAGTAACATTGGTTTGAGATATAGGAAACCTGGAGACTTTCAAGGTTTAAATAAACTTGCTTAGATCTACATACAAAGTTGATTATAAAAAACATATGTTAAATAACTGTATATACATAAGGACTTTCCCGATGGCTCAGCAGGTAAAGAATCCACCTATAATGCAAGAGACACAAGAGATATTGGTTCAGTCCCTGGGTCAAAAAGGTCTCATGAAGAAGCAAATGGCAACCCACTCCAGTATTCTTGCCTGAAAAATCCCATGGACAGAGGAGCCTGGCTGCCTACAGTTCAAAGGGTCAAAAAGGGTCAAACAGGACTGAGTGAGTAAGCACAAGGGTGAATCATATCACATCCTTGTACACTTAAAACTCTCTGATTTCCTCTGGATTAATTCCAAGTCCATACTGATGTTTTCCTTGACATTGCCAACCTTTCCATCTCCGGCTCCCCCTCCCTCTGTAATCTCCTCCAATGTGTCAAACTCACTTCTGCCTCAGGGCCTTTGCACCTGCCATGCCCTCTGCCTGGAATGTCCTACTCCCTGATCTCAGCAAGGCCGGCTCATTTCATCAGTCAGATCTCTGCTCACAGGCTCTCAGAGGCCTGTCCTAAATCTCCATTCCAGTTTCTCTATCTGCCTTCCTTGGTTCTACTTCTTTTATAGCACATATTCCTCTCTGAAATGATACTATTTTTTAAATGTTTTGGGGGAGTTCACCTCAAGGCATGTGGGATCTTAGTTCCCTGATCAGGAATCGAACCTGCACTCCCTGCATTGGAAAGTGAAGTCTTAACCACTGGACTTCCAAGGAAGTCCCAATACTAATTTTTTAATGTGTTTATTTGTTTGTCTATTTTCTCCACTAGAATATAAGCTCCTTAAAGTCTGGAGCTTTGTCCCACTTCCTCTGTGGCCGAAAACAGTGCCCACTCATAATAGGAGCTCCACAAATGAATGGCAGGAAGCTGTAAAGGTGAAGGGAGGGTGGCCAGGGAGCAAAGAGGAGCCCATCGGGCGCCACAAGGAGGTAAGCAGGATGGTGGCCATCAAAGGCTCAGTCTGAGGGCTCTCACACATGGCCCCGTCAGCACCAGCCTTCCAGACACTGAGCCAACTGGCTCCCACCCACTGAGCCAGCAGAGAAAGCCATGTCAGCAATTGTACCTGTAAAAGAATGAAGGCTTTACAATATCACCATCAAGACACTATCATGATAATAACTGATTCAGACTGGAATCAACCATAATATTACTATGAGTGGATAAAGATTTGAAGAGAACCAAAATATTTATACATTCTCAGAGACTCTGCCCATAAGAGACATATTCATTACAAAGGAGATGAGTGACTTTACCTAGCAGACGACACCTTAATCCAAGCAACCCGAGTGAGACCACTGGTAACGGGATGAGCTGATACTATGTCCGAGAAGGACTCAGCTTCACTTTTGTGACACTCCTGACAAAATAAGAACAACTAATCATGAGGGACCTTCAGACAAGCCCTGACGAGGAACATTTTATAGAAAAACTAGCCTGCACTCCTCAAAATGATCAATACCATGAAAGAGAAAGAAAATTTGAGCACATGCTCCAGAAAATCAGGAGAGTGAAACACAATACGTTCCATAGAATTTTCTTTTGCCTCTAAGGCAAATTGTTTTGGAAAAATCTGAGAAAGTTCTATAGATTATTTTTGTAGTGATGTTAATCACCTGATTTTGATACACATACGGTGGTTACATAAAAGAACGCTTTTTTTTTTTTTTTTTTTTTTTTTAGGACGTGTTGACATATTTAAGAGAAAGGGCCATTATGTCTACAACTTGCTCTCAAGTGGTTTAAGAAAAAAATGTGGTAGAAAAATAGAGAAAATTATAAAAAGTATTAACCAGTCAGGGAGTCTGAGTAAAGAGCACAAGGAAAATCTTTGTATTATTTTTGCAGCTTCGCAGGAAGTCTAAAATTGTGCTGAAATAAATTAAAAAAAAAAAAAAAAACCTAAAATACTAAGCTAGAAAAAAGGCTAGGAATTGAGGAGTCATTGAGATGGTGGAGGCAAAGTGGCTGCAGGAAGCCAGCTCCTCACCTCACAAGGCTGACATCTTAGAGGCCAGGGTCAGTTGTGTTCACCTCAGACCACGTCAGCCCATAGCGCTCCCCTGACATATCCACATCGAGGTGAGGGAACTGAGGACGCATGTGGGCCCTCTGGGTGATGTGTGGAAGGGACCCAGGGCACAGCCTGCAGAGCAAACTTCTCACCCCTGACCATGACCCTGGGTGCCTCACTCCCCACTTTGCACCTCAGTTCCCTCCTCTGACAAATGGGTAGATGTCAATGACTGGCAGCCCTCTGGCGATGAAGTCTTCCAACTCAGCTTGTTGTTGTTGTTCAGGCATTAAGTCGTGTCTGACTCTTTGCGACCCCATGGACTACAGCACGTCAGGCTCCCCTGTCCTTCACCATCTCCCGGAGTTTGCTCAAACTCATGTTCATTGATTCGGTGATGCCATCCAACCATCTCATTCTGATATTTCTAGAATCCCATCTGGAGAATGCAGCATATCTCTCCAAGAAATTTGATTCATTTGGCAAGTATGTTTACTTTAGCCAAAGGAAAGACAGAAAGGTGGTCTCGCTAAGCAGAATGAGGAATGAACGTTCTCCCTGTCTTAGACACGCTTCTCCACCTCTGCCCTGACTCCCCCACCCCAGCTCTGCTCCCAGGCACCGCTCCTGGAAGAAATGAACACAACTAACAAAAATTTATACCAAAGTATAGAGAAAATCTTTCCTGAAGCCCTATTTCAGAAGAGGCAGCTGGTAGGGATGGGTTGGTCAGAGACCAGAAAGCCACTCTTGTCCCAGTTCAGTCAGCAACTGTCTGCGTGGCTCCAGTTTTCCGAGCATCACTTTGTGCTCCTGTAAGATGACAGAGCCATGCATGGCTTTGCACACAGCTGAGGACACAGTGACTTCACCTCTGTGTTCTCCTCGGCTCAGGGCTCAGTAGGCGATTTTCAAATTGAAAGCGGGGCACTCAGATAAGACCCTCAGGACACCTTGAGAAGCTGTCAGCTCTGAGGAGCTCCTTATTCAGGACCCCACAGCCCAGGCCCCCAACCCTCAGTGCAGACTCCCTGGGCTGGGCTGGCGCTACCTGGAGAGCCCAGCCTAGTTCAGGGTCACAGTGGAGTGGTCGGGGTGACCTGGAAACTTAGAGGCTGGAACTTCTAATGCATTCTGCCATCTCTGATACACAGTGGAGATCCAGGGCATCCTCCTTGCAGGGGAAAAAGGGGGGTCTCTTTTCCATTACACTACCCTAATCCAGCATACCCCAAGGCCCCCTCAGGCTCCTCCCCAGCCCATCTGCCCTGCCTCCCTGCCCGGGCTGGCTTCTTGGGGGCTGCCTCAGCTGCCATTTTTAGGCAGAGGCAGTTTGGCCGCAGGAGTCTACAAAATGGTGGGCGGAAACCCGGGCTTCCCTCCTCTGTCCCCGTGAGCTCCCGCCCTGAGGCCCAGCTCCACGCCCTGGCCGTGGGGCTCTTTGGGGCCCCAAGGAACCCTGAGTTTCCCCAGGTACTTCACAGCTAACATCTTATGCAGCCTCATCCCAACCCTGGGCTCCGGAGGTTGCCACTGATCCTGCTTTACAACTGGGGAAATCGAGGCTGGGCGGAAGCTCGGCTGGCCAGGAAGTGGCTTCTGACACACAAATCCCTTCTAGAGTTTCTTCACACTAGTTCCATGACAGCCCAGCTGAGGTGAAAACTCTCCAGAGAATGGGAGACCTTTCCTAGAAAAATTGATGTGGATGGGTTCCTAAACCCTGCCATCTTCCAGGGCAGGGAAACATTATGGATTTGGAGTCCCAGGCAGCACAGTGGATAAGAATCCACCTGCCAGTGCAGGGAACACGGGCTCAATCCCTGGTCCAAGAAGATTCCACATGTCTCAGAGCAACTAAGCCCGTGCACCCCAACTACAGAGCCCTTGTGCTGAAACTACTGAAGCCTGAGAGCCTAGAGCTTGTGCTGTGCAATGAGAAGCTGCCACAATGAGAAGCCTGCATCCAAGAGTTGCCTCCACTCACCGCAACTGCAAGAGAAACCCCACATAAAGCAAGAAAGACACCAATGCAGCCAAAAATAAATGAATAAACAGAATTTTAAAAAAAGATCTGGCACCTAATAGTGAGCTGCGAGCCTTGTTAAAAACAAGGGGCCCCAGATGGGGTTGCTTATGCTAAGCCCCACATCACCAAGTCGAGACTTTATGGTTTCACCTGACCAGGACTAGTTAAGTCATCTGCCTGTTAGACCCTGCCATTCCTAAAAGAAAGCAATTTCGTGATAACCAACAAAGACCTACTGTATAGCACAGGGAACTATACTCAATATTTTGTAATAACCTATAAGCATAAATAATCTGAAAAACATAGATATATATGTATGCATAACTGAATCACTTTGCTGTACACCTAAAACTAACACAACATTGTAAACTGTGCTCAATGTTACGTGACAGCCTAGGTGGGAGAGGGGTATGGGGGAGAAAGGATACATGAATTTGCATGGCTGAGTCCCTCCACTGTCCACCTGAAACTACCACATCATTGTTAATCAGCCATACCCCAATACAAAATTTAAAGTTTTAAGTTTGAAAATAAAATAAAAATCCCCTTATATACCTGTCCTTTCTGTCAGAGCGCATGCTGCTGATTATAACTGCTTTTTGCTCTTTAAAATTTTTACTGCATTAAAAGATTTTAATATGCCTCAGTTTATCTTTCAACCGACTATTCACTGTGCCATCTGGGAAAAGTCACTTCACCTCTCTGAGCCCCTGACACTTGATCAGTAAAGTGGTGCTCATAATCAGACTTCACAGGGATGTGAGGAGGGCGGGACAGGTGTATGAATTTACAAAGCACTGCTCAGTTGGCCTGCTGCAGGCAAATGTACGGTCTGTGTGGGCCATCTCTGTGCCAGTCTCTGTGCCTGGCATGCTCACTGCATCCTCATGACACAGCAGTCTGGGTGAGTCAGCAGATAGAGAGCCTGGCACCCAGCTCTTCTGGGCTCTGGGGCCGTACCCACCCAACAGGCCTTAGGCCTTGCTCTTCAGATTCTGCTCAAATGGTCCTTTTGCCTGAAATGCCTTTTTTTCCCTTTAACTTTTTATTTTGAAATTATAGACTCACAAGAAGTTGCCAGAATGATACAAAGAAATCCCAGGCATGGAATAGCACAGAAAAATCCAGCTTCCCCAGATGGTGACCCGCTCTATAACTAGAGTAACTCACCAAAACCAGGAAGTCGATATCCACACAACACAAGGATCTCACCAGCTTTCGCAGGCATTCATTTTTTTAAAATGTCAAAGAAAGTAAATAAATTTTTTAAAAAGTGTCTTTGGGCCTAAGATGTCTTTTTCCATCGTATTTTGGTATGCAAAGCCCTCTTGTCCCCGTGTCCAGCCCCTCTGTGGCAAGTTCAAGCTCTCCCTATCCTGATTTCCAGCTCCCGGAAACTGAGCAACCCAGTGATGGAGAACGTGGGTTTTGGAGATCTAAAACCCGTGTTTTAAACTCAGCATCATCGATTTAAACCCATGGAGTTAAGCTCAGCATCAGCCACAGACTGGGACAAAGTACAGAGCTTTCTGACCCTCCGTTTCCCCACCTATTAATATAAAATAGGGGCAAGCACCCCAATGTCAAGAGAGGAAAGAATAATCATGGCTGGTGCTTGGAGAATGTAAGTCCCATGCAACGGATGGTGGTTATGATTATCATCGGATTGCACCTATTGTCGAATCTACTCTGGGCTGACCCTTGTATGCTTTATCACCATCCCCTGTGGCTCAGCTGGTAAAGAATCTGCTTGAGATGCAGGAGACCTGCGTTCGATCACTGGGTTGGGACGATCCCCTGGAGAAGGGAAAGGATACCCACTCTAGTATTCTGGCCTAGAGAATTCCATGGACTTTGTAGGCCATGGGGTGGCAAAGAGTCAGACACGACTGAGCCACTTTCACTTCAACATTTAACACGTTCAATGTCAAGCCTTCATAGCTCAGTACCAGCTCAGGGCCTGGCACACAGTGAGTGAGTGTGAAGTCACTCAGTTGTGTCCGACTCTTTGTGACCCCATGAACTGTAGCCCACCAGGCTCCTCTGTCCATGAAATTTTTCAAGCAAGAGTACTGGAATGGGTTGCCATTTCCTTCTTCAGGGGATCTTCCCAACAGATGCTAAATAAATGTGGATAAATGGAGTCCTCTGCTATGCAAGCTCTCCTTTGGCTTATGGTATCTCTTTGACATGGTATCTCTTTAGCTTCACTTAGATCATTCCTGGCCTGGTGGGCAAGGTACATGCACAGCAAGTGCATGAAGGCCGAGCCTTGTGGAGGGAGGCAGCCCATTTGCTCCCATCCATCCCTTAAAAGTCTTTTGGGGGCCCCAGGATCCATCCCCGAGGCCCCTTGGGGCCTTCCCTGGACCCAGTATTAAGGCTGCAAGCCTGGGAGGGTACAATATCTGGGAGAGATGTCTCATCCTTGGAGAGCAGCCAGATGGGAGACAGGCCAGGCAGGCTTTCGCAGCGGAGAGAGCTCAGAGCTGCCGGTCAGGAGACCTCAGCTCAAGCCCTGGCAGGTCTTAGCCACAGACTTCGGACAGGGCTGAGCCTCGCTAAACCTCAGTTTCCTCACCTACACAATGGGGTCTTCATGTGGGTAAACGAGCTTATGGTACAAACGACATTATGTTAACCACTAAATCCTGTACTTACATATATGAGATCTTTGTCCTGGCTGTGTAACATTTATAAGTTCACAATTAAGTGGTCACTGGCATGGTATTAAATACCACAGGTCTGACCAGAAATGAATAACATTTTTCCATGATGTTTATTTTCACTGTTATTACCATTCAGGTGATTGACAATGGCTTTAAGGCAGCAATATGTAGGGGTTTTCTTTTTTTTTTAAGTAAATGTCTTTATACTTTAAAGCATCTATTAAGAATATTAAGCAAATGGTCAGATAGAATGGCAGCTTTAGTAAACACCTAGAAGGGGCAGGAATGTGGACCCCCAGAAAATGCTGCTCTTCTAACGCACCTCGCCCTGACCAGATGTGGGGAGGGGGGCAGTGATGAGGGTGGGATGGAGGAGCTGGAGGACCCTGAGACTGGGGAAAGTGAGGGACCCATGCATTCCAGCCCCACCAGGGTCTGCTCAGTGCAGGGCTGAGAATCCAGCATGGGATTTAGTTGTGGTCCATGCAGGGGGGTGGCGAAGGCTGCATGCCAGGGTGTGTGTGTGGTGGCGGCGGTGGGGGGGGGGGTCCTTTTCCTCCAGGCCCCTGTCCCAAAGCCTCAAATGGACCACCTGCTTCCTTGTCCCAGGGGGACGGCTGATGCTTCAGCCTCAGAATCCGACAGCTGGGGTCTCGATTTAATTCTCGAGGGTTTCTGTAAGAAATGAGGCTGACTCAGAGCAGGCTTCAATATATGTGAACTGAATGAGGGATGCTGTGGGTAGTGTTTCTCACTCATTCTGGATCCCTCTGGAATCATCTATGTTAAGCTGACTATGCCAGCCCCAACGCCCTAGGAGCTGCCTTGTCTCGCATTACCACCCTGGTGACAGCCACATTAACTGTCCCCCCCAGGCGTATGACCAGAGAACCAGACTAAGCTGGGAGAAATATGGAGGTGGCTGTCATAGATTATTCATAGATGGATGAGACTTGCCATACAGGAAGAATGTGGGAGATTAAAAAAAAAAAAAAGAATAGTAGCCATTTGTTTAATTTAATCCAATCGAGTGGTAAAAGCCCCTGGGTTAGGGGGAGATAGAGAGGATTAGGCTTGTGAAATTTGGATTGTGTGTGGAGAGACCAGTCCAATCAGAGGGCATGAGCTATCCATCAGCAGCACAAGAGAATGCTATCTCTTATTTTGGCAAAACAACAAAAATAGCTGTCCTCATCTCAGTCCACTGATACAGAAACTCCAGCCTGCTTGGGATAAGTTCAGTTACCTGCAGTGGTACAACTATTTTCTCCTTGGTAAGTGGCTTTTAAGCCCAGGAAGATTAGAATTTAAAATACACAGGTAATTAAAAACATAAAAACCCATAGTATTTGTACCTTTTTGTCAAGTTTAAGTTGGACCAAATTCTGCATGTTGGTGTATAAAATCCTGTATTTTAGTGTTTAAGAATTTTTGGCCACTAGAGTTTCTCAGAGAAGGCAATGGCACCCCACTCCAGTACTCTTGTCTGGAAAATCCCATGGACGGAGGAGCCTGGTAGGCTGCAGTCCATGGGGTCACTAAGAGTCGGACACAACTGAGCGACTTCACTTTCACTTTTCACTTTCATGCA
Source organism: Bubalus kerabau (assembly GCF_029407905.1). Classification (NCBI taxonomy): domain Eukaryota; kingdom Metazoa; phylum Chordata; class Mammalia; order Artiodactyla; family Bovidae; genus Bubalus; species Bubalus kerabau. Next base: position 14,570,752 of record NC_073628.1, read on the forward strand.
TTGGAGAAGGAAATGGCAACCCACTCCAGTGTTCTTGCCTGGAGAATCCCAGGGATGGGGAAGCCTGGTGGGCTGCCGTTCATGGGGTCGCACAGAGTCGGACACGACTGAAGCGACTTAGCAGCAGCAGCAGCAGCAACAGAAGCAGAGTTTCTCATGTTTGTGACTAATTGACTCCAATTGAAATTTTAACCTAAAAAATTAAGAGAATTTGACAATGTGTAAACGTGATCAAACTACTTAAGAGAAATTAATATTCACTTTGTTTATAACTTAGCTTTTTCAAATTATAAGAATTATTTTAAATCCTTGGTAATGCTGTGTTTCTTAGAGGTATTTGAGGCATTTATAAGACAATCAAGTACATTAAATTTATAAATGCAGTGTCTGAAAGAAGGCATGGCAACCCATTCCAGTTTTCTTGCCTGGAAAATCCCAAGGATGGAGGAACCTAGCGGGCTACAGTCCATGGGGTTGCAAGAGCTGGACATAACTGAAGTGACTTACAAGCACCCATGCATAAATGCAGTGTAGAATATCTAAAGCAGTGATCTCCAATATAAATGTAATATACGCTCCATACATCATTTTACATTTTCTGTCAGCTTGCTGCTAAGTCACTTCAGTTGTGTCCAACTCTGTGCAACCCCATAGACGGCAGTCCACCAGGCTCCCCCGTCCCTGGGATTCTCCAGGCAAGAACACTGGAGTGGGTTGCCATTTCCTTCTCCAATGCATGAAAGTGAAAAGTGAAAGGGAAGTCACTCAGTCGTATCCGACTCTGTGCGACCCCATGGACTGCAGCCCACTAGGCAGCAAGCTTAATTGTAACAGTCGTACTTTTACCTAACATATCTAAACTATTTTCATTTCAATGTGTAATTAATATAAAAGTTATTAATGAGTTATTTTCACATTCTTTCTCTGAACACATCTCTAAGCTCTGCTGTGTATCTTGCATTCCTAACACATCTCCCTTTGGACGACCACATTCGGACGGCACACTGTAGTGACAGCTAAATGAGACATCACAGATCTAAGGGAATTAAATCAGCTACATTTGTAAGTGGTATTTATTCTTTAAGCAGGCTTACTCTGTTCAACCTGACTTGCTGAAATATTAATCAAAGAGTCCTTGAGAGCCGTTGTTTAAAAGCCACTGGACTTATAAAGAAAATGAGGTCTGTGTATTTACAAGGCAAGGAAATAATAGATTTTTTTTTAAAAATTGTTAATTTAAGAAGCTATTTTTTAAAGTGACCACATATAGCCTTTTCAAGTGCACAGCAGCAGCCCTTGAGGACCTCGCCAACCACAGTCCAGATGGAATTCGAGTCACTGGCTTTGGCTCGGCCCCGGCAGGAATGGCTAGGTTCTTTGTTCCTGTGTCTCTTGTAGTGTCAGATATGATGGAGCCCTTAAGGACTGTGGGTCCAAAGCTCCCCATTCCACACAAACTGAGGTCTAAAGCTGAGAAGCCGTACTACAAGGCAGGGTGGCAGGGATCCATCGATGGTCTCCTGACTCCCCCACTCACCCCTCCAAAACTCCCCATTCAGGGGTTTCTGGATCCTTCTCTCCACCTCTCCACCCACCCTGGCTGATCTGGAAATTGAGGCAGAACTGGAGGGTAGGTGGACCAACAGGTCTCTGGCCCAGGCCTCTAGGGAGCACCAAGGGAGAATTGGGAAGCATGGGTCTCTAGACCCTGGTCCCTGCCCTGGTCACTCATCAGGACAGACCAAGACCTGCTGAGAGGCCTGCCAGAATCCAGGCCAGCCTGGCCAGAGAAACTGCTCTGCAAGGCCCAGGATGGAACCTGGAGCTGGGACTGCAAAGGGGAGAAGGACAGGGGAGGCCAACCCAACTCCAAAGAACAATGACCAGGTCCACCACGACACAAGAGAGCCAGACTGCACATGCCACATGCCTAGTAAGCCCCCCGGGCCACATGCAGCCATGGGGGCAAAGCCCTGGAACTTCCTCATGGACCTCATCCTCCCAGCTCCCCTTCCTCCCTCCCTCTTCTCCGCTGCTTTTCTTTCTTTGCTTTTCTCAAGTTCCTTTCTGCCCGAGTGCCGCTACTGTCAGGCCATATTTCCAAGAACTAGGATCTATACCTCTGGGCACCCTTAGGACGGTTGAAGGGAGCAGCATTTAACGCCATTTAATCACAGAGCAAGGAAACTATTCCCACCTAAAGGGCTTTCTCCTGGAGTAGGAAATGGCAACCCACTCCAGTATTCTTGCCTGGGAAATCCCCTGGACAGAGAAACCTGGCGGGCTACAGTCCAAGGGGTCACAAAGACTGAGCACTATGAACAAAAGGGCTCTCAGTCCCCCTGAACAGTCAAGACAAAAATCACAGTTTGGAGACAGGATGTCTTTATCACCTCCTCATCTCCCCTTTAACAAAGAGGGCTGGCTTTGGGCTCAAGGGCCGTTACATTCTTTTAACTGTCTGCCAACAAGTCGTAAGAACTGGTTTTCACTGCCATATATTTTTATGCTTATCTTTTCCTTTTATTTGTGGCAAATGATGTCAGTTTTCCATGTGTAAATTGTGACATAAAGTTTCCTTTCAAAACTGAACTTGTATTAGTAACAAGTGAGTCAATTGAGTATAAATGCAGTTTTGAAAACATGAGGTAACTATCCTGAGAGTAGAGTGGGCCAGGCAGAGCCATGGTGAAGTGTAGAGAACAGGCCCCAGGTGCCCTCCTCTCTACCTTCCTCGGCTCTGCCCAGCCCGGGTTCCCACCTCCATTCAGACACCATGCGAGGCCAGATCCCAGGGCCTGCAGGCCTTTCAGACCCAGAGCTGAAGCCAGCCGCTCATGAAAAACAGAAGATAGAGATGCAGAGTGAGGGGCCCACTCTCGGACCATCTGTCTGTCCAGCTCGGGGGCAGAAAGTGGCCGAGCTCCGGAAGCTCCTGGTAGAGTGAGAACAGGCAAGGCCTCACTTCCGGACACTCATACGGTGCCAAAGTCCTACCTGTACCCACTCCTAGAGCTAATCAGTTTTTCCTGAAGCAGTGTGAAGTCAGGAGGCTGGAAGCACGTGCCTCTAGACAGATGGAGGCAGAGAGAAGAGCCCTCCACAGCTCCCCAGATGCTCCATGTTTCCCGACAGCGCCTTCCAGGGTCTCCCTCACATCAAACTGAAAGCACTTAGCATCTCTACTGCCAAGTGGACCCAGACTTCTGGGCCCAGAATTCTGTTTCCATCCCCATCTCCTTACCCTACAGACGTGAGGGCCCAGAGCAGCAGGACCTCTGCCACCTTGAACCCCACCCTCCACGGGGAACCAACAAGCATCCGATGAGCACAGCCCAGTGCCCAAACCTTTCCGCCATCTCATGCCCGGCCCAGGTCACTCCAGGCGGTGCCTTGGTCCCCATGAGGGCCTCAGGATCAGAAAGGAGCTAGCTCTCAAGAGACTTTCTGCTCATTTGTGCCCTAAACCAGGGGTCCCCAACCTCCGGGATCTAATGCCTGATGATCCGAGGTGGAATTGATGTAATAACAATAGAAATAAAGAGCACAGTAAATAGAATGTGTTTGAATCATTCTGAAACCATCCCACCCCCACCTTGGTTGGTGGAAAAAAAATGTCTTCCACAAAACTGGTCCCTGGTACCCAACAGGTTGGGGAACACTGCCCTAAACTACCCCCAATGGAGTCACCAGTGGCCACCTGTCCCCTAGTCTGCTTGGCTTCCCTGAATTCTGTTACAGGATGACTCTACCATGCGTGGTACAAGCCTGGTGAACCCAGAGCCTCTGCTTTGGGGTTGAAAACGTAATCATCAGTGAGCCTGCTTCTCTGGAAGGAAAACGGTTCCTTCCTGAAAGTTGGCAAGAAATCCTTAGCCTATGGATGGGAGGTGTCTCCTTCCTCAGACACTGAGAGCCCATTGATAAGAAGCTTGCATGCTGCCCACATTATTTGACCCTCAGGGTCCTCTTAGGGCTGTCCAGGCATAGCCCCAGCCCTTCACGGCGGTGCCTGTACCCTCCCTGGGCCCCGAATGCTGTTGGCACAGCTGGGGACCATCCTGGTACCAGACTGTAGTCTTAGCTAGAAGGCTCCAGAAACATGAGCATGAGAAAACAGCCAGAAAGGAGGCCTGGAGGGCAGGTCCCAGGCCTTCCCACAGGAAGGGCAGGAGGTGAGGAGGGGGCTACCTGAGAGAGCTGCCGTCAGCAATCCAGCAACCACGAAGAAAAGCGCCATGTCTGCCGCCATCTCTGACTGCTATGCGTGCCCGCCGGTGGGAAGCACCATCCCAGGGCCAGGAGGTGGACAGGCCGCTGAGGGCCCCTCTCAGATGCTCTGCCCCTGGCTGCTCCTGTCTGTAACTCTTTCTCTGCAGGAGACGGCACCCTTTGCACGCATGCGGCCAAGCCCAGCCTGCGAGTGTCTCTCACGCCTCTGTGCTCTACGTGTGGTTTCAGTCTCCAGGAAGCCAGGCTGGTAATATAGGTGAGGAGAGCCCAGCTGCCTCCACTGCGAGGCCACCAAGCCTGGCTAAACCCTAAGAGTCTCAGAGTAAGACACACACACACACACAGGGGCCCAAGGGTCTCCTGAGGAAGAGGGGAGCAGAGCGGGGAAAGCCTCACTTCTGGAGATCTGGTACATAGTAAGTAGATGTTCCATCAATACATGTTGGAACAGTGAAGGAGCGATCCAGTTCCATTCTAGTCCGTGAGCTCTGGCTCTCATGGGATTGAATCCCATACTTTCCCTTGTTCTCAGGTGCCATGATGAATGGGAAGGAGGAGAGTGTAGCTTTGACTTTCAAGAGGGAGAGACTCCGCCTCCGCTTGAACATCGTAAATCAGAACAGTCCTGAGAGATGGTTTTCCCCCACCTCCTTCTGCAGGCTGGAGCCACCCCCGGAGATGGCACAGAAGGCTCCAGTTCCCCCTATACCGCTGGGTCCCGTTTATTGCTCTGTGGGAGGCGGGCGCGGGAGCTGGGCCCAGAAGGATGAGCAGGTTTTCAACAGGCAGCGAAGCGTGAAAGCTGCTGGGCCTTGAGGAGGGACAGGAGTGGAAGGGCGGGGGCTTTGGAGGAGCCGAGGCAGGCCCCCCAGGGCTCTTTGGAAAGTGCTGAGTTGTCTGGTTGGGCTGCAAAGAAAGTTCCAAAGGAGGCAGGGACCAAGCCCAAGCATAATTAATTCACCATTGTGCTCCCTAGGTGGTCTACATGCACATTAAGTCACTTCAGTCGGGTTCGACTCTGCGATCTATGGACTTTAGCCCACCAGGCTCCTCTGTCCATGGGATTCTTCAAGCAAGAGTACTGGAGTGGGTTGCCATGACCTCCTCTAGGGGATCTTCTCCACCCAGAGACTGAACCTGCTTCTCTTATGTCTCCTGTATTTTCAGGCAGGTTCTTTACCACTAGTGTCACCCGGGAAGCCCAGGGGACCTACAGCTAAAGCCAAATAAATGTTGTTGAGTCAACGAAGGAACTGCTCACTTAATCTGGTCATCCAAACAGAATCCATGAAGAAGTTGAGTCCAAGTCCAGGGGAGTCTGGTTCCCTCCTGACCCTTCCCTGATATGACTCCATCTCAAATTCACTAAGCCTGGCCTGACACTTCCCTCATCCTCATTTGTTTTCATTTCCCTACCTGTGGAATGGGGAGGGGACATCTGAAGTTGCAGGTTGTTGAACCACAAGGAACCAGGTCCCCCTGGGTAAACTCTGCCCAGCCCCACCGGGTGGATGAAGTTCTGGCACCAGCTGAGACTGCCCTCTTGTGGACAGTTATGGAAGCGCATACAGCAGATAACTGCCTCCCACTTTCATTTTCAACTCCAATAAGGAGCACTTAGTGAGACCCCTTTTGGAGGAAGAGATGAAACCACAATCCTGCCCTCAAAGAGCGGGTAGTTCACAAACTCAGGTGACCAACGGCGGACCAGGGTAGGATGAGCACAGTGGGAGGTCTCCTGCTGATAAGCAGCATCCTGAGAGACACGTTTGGTTGGGCAGGAAAGATGGTTAGGGTTCCCTCTCTGGCAATATAGGAGATGGGACGTGCTGGAAAGTTCTCCTGAAACAACACACACACAAAAGCTGGATTAAAATATTATAAAGCAAGAGTCCCCAGCCTCTGGGCAACCTCCTGTCAGATCAGTGGCAGCCTTGGATTAGAAATAAAGTGCATTAAAAAAATGCAATATGCTCAAAGTATCCTGAAACCATTCCCTTTGCCTGGTCAATGAAAAAATTGTCTTCTACGAAAACAGTCCCTGGTGCCAAAAAGGCTTAGTGATGCGTGCATGCATGCATGCTCAGTCATATCCGACTCTGGGATCCCATGGACCGTAGCCCGCCAGGCTCCTCTGTTCATCGGGTTTCCCAAGCAAGAATTCTAGAGTAGGTTGCCATTTCTTCCTCCAGGGATCTTCCAGATCCAGGGATCAAACTCACATCCCCTGCATTGCAGGTGGATGCTTTACTGCTGAGCCACTGGGAAGAAAAGAGTTTGGGGGTTCGCTGTATAAAGCATCTTTAGAAAAGTCTAGCAGAGGTGGCTGGAGAAGGCAATGGCACCCCACTCCAGTACTCTTGCCTGGAAAATCCCATGGATGGAGGAGGCTGGTAGGCTGCAGACCATGGGGTCGAGAAGAGTCGGACACAACTGAGCGACTTCACTTTCACTCTTCACTTTCATGCATTGGAGAAGGAAATGGCAACCCACTCCAGTGTTCTTGCCTGAAGCATTCCAGGGACGGGGGAGCCTGGTGGGCCACTATCTATGGGGTCGCACAGAGTCGGACACGACTGAAGCCACTTAGCAGCAGCAGCAGAGGTGGCACAAAATTAAGGTTAATTGTTCAAGTTCAGAAGTGACAAAAAGCACAAATCCAAAGAGATCGCTGAGAGCAGAAGCAGAGGTTACCTGAGGTACCTGCTGATCCCAAGAGGCCAAGAACTTCAGTTCAAAGGGACAAAACCTAGAGCTTGAGCAAAGAGTAAAAGAGAATCAGGAACCTCCCGTTCAAAGCAGAACAGTGAACAACACCCACAGTGGATGACCCTGGAGAGAAAAACCTTGAAAGGGAGCTGGTACAGAATTCGCTCAGCTCAGCCTTGACTCTGAGTGAGAGAAAAAGGAACATCAACCCTGAATTTAAAAACAACAGGAGAATTTAAAGAAAGTAGATAGTTGCTCCCTAGGTACTTGGGAGAAACAAATGGGAAAATACTCTCTGGAGTAACTCAGCTTAAACTCAGGCCTCAAAGAATCCCCATAGAAAACGTTCACAGGAACAGGAGTACACAGGCAAAAAAAAAAAAACCATAAAATCAAAACACAAGGGTATTGATCAGGATTCTTTAGAGAAACAGAACGAGTAGAATATGATTTATTATAAGGATTGCCTCATATGATTTTGGAAGCTAAGAAGTCCCAAGATCTCAGTTGGCAACTGGAGATTCAGGAGAGCTGGTGATGAACGTCTAGTCTAAGTCTGCAGACCTAAGAACCAACAGAGCTGTTGGTGTAAGGTCCAGTCTGAGTCCAAGTCCAAAGGCAGGATGAGATCAGTGTCCCAGCTCAAAGAAAGGCAGAGAGAGACACACTCTCTTACTCGGCCCTTCTCTTCCATTCAGACTTTCAGTGGATTGGATGAGAGCCCCACTCATGAGCGACAGCAACATGCTTCACTCACTCTACTGATGCAAATGTGAATCTCATCCAGAAACACCCTCACAGACACACCCAGAATAATTTTTAACCAAATATCTGGACATATGGTCCAGTCCAGCAGACACATAAAATTAACCATGACAAGGCATTTTAAGTGAGAATTACACATAGCAATAAATAATAGACTTAAACTTTCAAAAGCTTTGGATATTGGAATTATGGTATACATAATATAAAATAAAGATATTTCATATGCTTAAAGAAATAAAAGTTAGTAATCAATGGTATAGATGAGGAATGAGACTATTTTATTTTTGTTGTTGTTGCTATTTTTTTTTTTAACTTTCCACCTCTGCTTTGTTGCTAAGCACTTCAGATAGACAGGGACCCCACCTTACCACCAGGCCTCTGGACTGATACAGTCAGGGTCTCTGGCCACATCACCAATGGTCTTGTAGGGAGAAATAGATCTGGAGGTTTGGACTTCCCCAACAGAACTAGGGGTGAAGGGGCAGAAACTTGGAGAATGCTTCGGACCAAGATGGAGCTCAGGCTGAGGCTGGATCCAGGGCTAGGCTGGTGTGTAGGTCTGGGCCACCTCTTCAGCCCACTCAGAGCCCAGTTTCTCCCCAGACCTCGCCACATGGAACCTGTGAGAAGGAACATTTCAACCTCACACTTTATCCTGAAAAGCATAATGAGACTATATCAAATTACTAGGAAGATTAAAAAACAACTAAGATAATACCTCTATATTGGATAAATATGATCTTCAAAACTAGCACTCCAAAGGACAGATTAAACATCAGAATAAGATAGCTCCGGAGAGTATTCATGAGCTGGATATATATCTGAAGAACTTATTAAAAACACAGCACAGAGAGACAAAGCAATGGAAAATATGAAACAGAGGTTAAGAGATATAGAAGATGGAACAAGGGCTTGAATAAGTCTAAGCAGAAAATTTTCAGAATTCATGAAAGACACAGTCCTCAGATCCTGGAAGCTCCCTAACCCATGAATGATGAATAAAAAGAAATCTACAACAAACACTTATGGTAGCAAAACAGCAATCACTGGAGAGAAGACGATCTATAAAGCAGACAGTCAGCTAACCTCTTAATATCAATAATTGAAGCCAGAGGACAGTGGAATAACATCTCAAAAGGCTGAGAGAAAATAACTGTCCAGATTGAATACGTTTCAGATACATTTTCAGATTAAAAATTGAGAGCATTTGTAACTGATGCTCACATAAGGAAATTCTAAAAGATGTTCTTTTAGAATTATGGACAAGGAAAATAATCTTGGAAGGAAAGAATAAGATTCAAGTAGGAATTGTGATCAAAGGAATACGTGAACAGGGACATAAATTAAATAAGCATCGATGATATAAAATAATTGTAAGAATGTCTAATTTGTTGGATTAGCAAAAAAAAAAACAAGATAAAAAAGAAGCAGGAAATAATAACAAAGGAATCAGTAAGGAGCAATCAGAGTTTTAAAAGGCCTGTCATTTGCAAGAGCACAAAAATTTTGACTGGCTTTTAACTTTGTTAAAGTAAATGTGCATGCTAAATTAGTGGAATGATTAGTGGGGAAAGCCTTATATAAAACCAAGAAAGGAAAGAAAAAGAAGTCAAATAAGAAAGGCAGGACACACAGGACGGGTAGGTTTTAGCAGACAGAAACAGGTGTAGGGCGCTCCTGGCAGAAGGCACAGTGTAAGAAGAGGCAGGACCAGATGGCGGGAGCATCAGTGGGAACTGATATGATACACCAGATACGCCTGTGTTCTGTGGACACAAAATTCCAGGAAGCTGGAAGGTACACAAGCTCGGGGCCCAAAGCCAAGCGCTCATTTTTATAACTCTGGGAGCCAGGACTTTTTAAAATTAATCTTTTCCTTTTTAAAAAAAATTATTTTAAATTGAAGGATAATTGCTTTATAATATTGGTTTGATTGAAGTGCAGTTGCCTTACAATGTTGCGTTAGTTTCGCCTGTATGGCAGGACGAATACAGCTCTATGTTTACATGTATAGTGAACTCGCTCAGTCGTGTCCAACTCTTTGCGACCCCATGGACTGTAGCCTACCAGGCTCCTCTGTCCATGGGATTTTCCAGGCAATAGTCCTGGAGTGGGTTGCCATTTCCTTCTCCAGGGGATCTCACCAACCCAGGGATCGAACCTGGGTCTCCCACGTTGTAGACAGACGCTTTACCATCTGAGCCACCAGGAAAGTATACATCTCCCCCTTTTTTGGATTTCCTTCTCATTTAGGTCACCACTGAGCACTGAGTAGAGTTCCCTGTGCTATACAATAGGTTCTCGGTGGGCTTCCTTGGTGGCTCAGATGGTAAAGAATTCACCTACAATGCAGGAGACCCGGGTTCAATCCCTGGGTCAGGAAGATCCCCTGGAGAAAGGAACGGCTACCCACTCCAGTATTCTTGCCTGGAGAATTTCATGGGCAGAAGAGCCTGACGGGCTACACCCACACTCTTTGGTGTCACAAAGAGTCAGACACAAATGAGCGACTAACATTATCTATTTTATACATAATATCAATGGTGTATTATATATGTAAATCCCAAGCTCCCATTCACCCCACTTCCCCCTTTCCCTCTAGATATCCTTATGTTTGATATCTACGTCTGTGTCTCTATTTCTGCTTTGCAAATAAGATCATCTATACTGTTTTTGTAGATTCCACATACATGCATTATTATATGATATTTGCTTTTCTAACTTACTTCACTCAATATGACGGTCTTTAGGTCCATCCACGTCTCCACAAATGACCCAATTTCGTTCCTCTTTATGGCTGAGTAATATTTCACTGTATATACGTACCATACCTTCTCTACCCATTCCTCTGGGGGACATTTGGGTTGCTTCCATGTCTCTTCAAGTCAGAACACCATTTGCAAGAACACCTCACGATTCTGCATCCTGTGGACAGTCCAGACATTTTTCATCCAGACTGCATCTCTCTCTTGACCTTGGCCCAGCAGAGAGAAACAAGCCACGTTATTAAGGGAAATCTGACTCTGACTGGAAGGAAGAGAGGCCTTGGGGCTGCACCCCCTGCTAAGAAGCATAGGGGAAAGTTCAATGCCTGCTCATACTTAGTGAGCACTTCCTATTGTACTAAACACTTGACATGGGATTCCCTCCTCAATTTTCACAACTCAACTAAATAGGTACCATCCTTAACACATCCTTGAAGACAAGGAAATTGAAGTTTAAGAGGTGGTTTGCTCAAGTTCCCACAGCTAAGAAGTAGTAGGGTTAGGCTCTGAACTCAGGTCTGTCTGACCCCAAACCCTGAGCTCTAACCACATGCAACTCAGCCTCGCTGGGGGTCGGAGTGGGAAGGCAGAAGTTGCCAGAGAGGGTTACAATTTTAATTAGGTAGTATCTTAGCCTACCCCTCCCCCAAATAGAGCTTTGCCTGCAGGTAGGTTATTTGGAAGTGGGATCTCAGGGAGCAGAGAAAGGGACAAAAAGCAGTGAAACAGGAAAAGAAGGAAAGTCAGTAAAAGGACGCGCTGTTGAGTTGGTCCCACTATGTGCCACTGGTGCTCCATCTTAGACTTATGAGGTGGTTCTCAGAAATATTTAACCCATGTGTAGGCTCCATTTCTGCCACCCACTGCACCAGCACCAGTGTGGCCAAAGGAGATGCAGGAAAGACCCGCAGGAAAAGCCAGCATGCCCCCTTGCTTGTTAGATCTCTCTCTGTGTAGCCCTTCTCTGCTGGCCATTAACATAAGAAAAAAAGATTTGCTTGCTTGGGACTTCCCTGGTGGTCCAGTGGTTAAGACACTAAGCTCCCAATGCAGGGGTCAGGGTTCAGTGCCTGGTGAGGGAACTAGATCCCATATGCCACAGCTAAAGATATCATGTGCCACAACTAAGACTCAGCACAGCCAAATAAATATTTTTTTAAAAAAAGAAAAGAAGTGCATGCTTTGTGCCCACTCCCACAGACTCATCTCTATGCTTCTACCCCAAGCATCCTTGTCTTTGATTTTCCAGGCTGGCTCCTTCCAGGTTACTGCCCAGGAGTCCATGTATATCCACAGCCCCAGCCACTTTTCCTTCCACGGGCAGTGGACGACCAACGGTACTCTCACATCTCCTCCACCAAGAGTATTTCCTTTAGAATTACCTCTAAGTGAGGCTGTTTCTGTCCATTTCTAGTTCGTAACAATCATTGTGCTCTCCCATTTGTGAAACAGTCCTAAGGTTTGCCACTTTTAAGAAGGGCAGCCCCCTTGAAGCCAGAAGTTTGAGTTAAAAGAGAAACGTGGAGACCACAGAGGTGGAGACCTTCTGTTCATCTAACTTACTTACATCTTCTGGGCCTGTTTGGGCCCAAAGCTGTTGTCCAGTGAATCACTGCTACCCTTCCTCCAGATCTCACAATCCAGTGTGTATGATAATACCCAGACTATGCTGGGTGCTGAGGTTGCTTAGTCATTGGCGTGGTGTTATTTAGTTACTAGGTCATATCCAATTCTTTGCAACCCCATGGATTGCAGCACGCCAGGCTTCCTTGTCCTTCACCATCTTCTGGAGTTCACATCCATCGAGTTGGTGATGCCATCCAACCATCTCATCCTCCATCCCTGTTTCTCCTCCTGCCCTCAATCTTCCCCAGCATCAGGGTCTTTTCCAACGAGTCATTGGCAACTCATCATCAAAGTACAGTCACTACAAGGGCCCAGAAACATATTAGGAGATGATTTTCAAATGACAAGTGATTCTCTGTGGCAGGACTCATGGTTTTATCCCAGGACCCTAAAGTTTCGGGCTGCAAATTCTCCTCCACTAGAAGTCTCCAAAGACTTCACACAGCATCCTTATCCATCTGGGTTTTATGGCCAGGATGGCACGGTGGCTGGTACCACTGCCTGGACCTGCTGCAACAGGTCTCTTGGGGGACTTCCCTGGTGGTCCTGTGGTTGAGACTCTGTGCTTTCACTGTAGGAGGCATGGTTTCAACCCCTGGTAGGGGAACTAGGATCCTGCATGCCTCAAGGTGTGGCAAAAAAATAAATAAAAATTGATACAAAGAAAGAGAATCTCTAGGCAAAGGAAAAAAAAAAGTTAATACAAAAAAATCCATAATGAAGAACAAAAACCAAAACTTCTCTTCTCTGAGCCCCACTCAGAATAAGCAGCCCCCAAGTCACATGATAAGTTGTCAGAACAGAATCCTCAAATGTGATATATGTACCAAAACCCAAAGAGGCTTACCATGTACTGCCCCATTCTTACAGGGAGTAGATATAAGGTGCAAAAGATTGCTCTTCACCTTAGAGGTAATGCCCCAGCATGCCCCAGACCTCTGGATCCCCTGAATCTTCCTTAGTTTGGCAGCCACCTAAATCTTCATGTGGTTATCTCCTACCGTTCAGCACAAATATCAACTCTCAACTTTTCTGGTCTCAAAAGCTCCTGATAGTCTTAAACACTATCAAGGACTTCAGAGAACTTTGTTTATGTAGATTATATCTATTCATACATACCGTATGAGAAATTAAACTGAGAAATTTAAAATACGTAATTTATTAAAAAATAACAATACTGAAAAAGAATCTATATGTATAATTAAATCACTTTGCTGTACACTTGCAATTAACACAACACTGTAAATTAACTATACCTCAAGAAATAAATACATAGCAAAAATAAACTTGTTACACACTAACATAAGTAACACTTTTTATGAAAAATTCATATATATCCCAAACCAAAAAAAGTTATTGGGGAGAGTAGCATTATATTGAATGTTTACCAGTCTTTCTAATATCTGACTTTGTAGAAGACACTTGGATTCTCATATCTGTTTCTTCATTCAACCTGCTGAGATATGTTATTTTAGTTGAAGAATATGGGGAAAATCTGGCCTTGTGATATGCAGTTGGAAAAAGAAGGAATATTTTAATCACCTTTTTAGGTAATTTTAGATAGTCTTCTCTGATACTACTACAAAACTTAACAAGTGATAATTTCTAAAGGTTAGTTGCAATTTGGAATCTGGAATCAGATTAATGAACTTTAATGCACTGTTAAAATCCATTGGTTTATCTTGCACTTCTAATGGATCTTTAATCTGCATGTGATTTTGAAATAACATATATCAGTCATTCTGGAACATGTTGGTTCACAGAGTTATGGTAGATCTTCCAAATTTCATATATTTCATCATACGATGTTAAAAAAAAAATCACACTCATTAATGTCATCTCTGATCCCATCAGGAAAATAAGTATAGGGAATCTGTCAAGATGACGGTGGCAAATACAAGTTTTCTAAAATTCCAATTTTTCACTTAAAAGCTCCAATCTTATCATTGGCAACAAATACTGTCATTGTTTTCTTTGAAGTGACAAACTCACATCATTGATTTTCAAAAAATTGTCTGCCAAATCCTTAAGTCTGAATAACCATAGTTTCAAGTAAAGATGGTGTTCTATGGAAAAAATAATAAAAGACTCAACAAGTTCATCTGGCAAATCAAACAATAGCACAGTTGCTCTTCCTGGAGGCAACCACTATGCTGCAATATTCAGCTGAAGTGTTCTGTACATACTCCTCATCTTGTCGCATACAATATTAAAAATTTGTGTACCTAAGAATTGATTTAATAATATTCATAATTTTAGGGAGTATGGGTTCAATCCCTAGTTGGGTAACTAAGATTCCACATGCCCAGGGGAAACTTGACCCCTTGCACTGCAACAAGAAAGCCCATGCACGGCAGTGAAAGAGCCTGTGTGCTTCAACTAAGCCCTGATGCAGCCAAATAAATAATATTAGTGATGCTTATTGCTTCCTTCAGTTCAGTTTAGTTGCTCAGTCGTGTCCAACTCTTTGCAACCCCATGGATTGCAGCACGCCAGGCTTCCCTGTCCATCACCAACTCCCGGAGCTTCCTTAAGGACATTCTTAAGTAAAGCTAGCAATTTTGGGGTATTTTTTTACTCTGGGTGCATGGGAGTGAAGCATTCAATGGCTACTAGTAGAGTATAGAGCTTCCCTGGTGATTCAGTTGGTAAAGAATCCGCCTGCCATGTGAGAGACCTGGGTTCAATTCTTGGGTTGGGAAGATCCTCTGGAGAAGGGAACAGCTACCCACTCCAGTATCCTGGCCTGGAGAGTTCCATGGACTGTGTAGTCCATGGGGTCGCAAAGAGTTGGACACAACTGAGCGACTTTCACTTTCAGTAGAATATAATGCCCCCACTTTGACTCATGCTAAGAGCAGCAGTTTTACCCATCATTGTTTTTGTACCAGCCAAATTAGGTCAGGAAAAAGGCAAATTACATCTTCATAGTTTTGAAATTTAATTAAAATTTTATTTTGTATTGGAGTATAGTTGATTTGACTGTGTGGATTTTATTTTGTATTGGAGTATAGTTGATTTGACTGTGTGGATCACAATAAACTGTGGAAAATTCTGAAAGAGATGGGAATACCAGACCACCTGATCTGCCTCTTGAGAAATTTGTATGCAGGTCAGGAAGCAACAGTTAGAACTGGACATGGAACAACAGACTGGTTCCAAATAGGAAAAGGAGTTCGTCAAGGCTGTATATTGTCACCCTGTTTATTTAACTTATATGCAGTGTACATCATGAGAAATGCTGGACTGGAAGAAACACAAACTGGAATCAAGATTGCGGGCAGAAATATCAATAACCTCAGATATGCAGATGACACCACCCTTATGGCAGAAAATCAAGAGGAACTCAAAAGCCTCTTGATGAAAGTGAAAGAGGAGAGTGAAAAAGTTGGCTTAAAGCTCAACATTCAGAAAACGAAGATCATGGCATCTGGCCCCATCACTTCACGGTGAATAGATGGGGAAACAGTGTCAGACTTCATTTTTCTAGGCTCCAAAATCACTGTGGATGGTGACTGCAGCCATGAAATTAAAAGACGCTTACTCCTTGGAAGGAAAGTTATGACCAACCTAGACAGCATGTTCAAAAGCAGAGACATTACTTTGCCAACAAAGGTTCATCTAGTCAAGGCTATGGTTTTTCCTGTGGTCATGTATGGATGTCAGAGTTGGACTGTGAAGAAGGCTGATCGCCGAAGAATTGATGCTTTTGAACTGTGGTGTTGGAGAAGACTCTTGAGAGTCCCTTGGACTGCAAGGAGATCCAATCAGTCCATTCTGAAGGAGATCAGCCCTGGGATTTCTTTGGAAGGAATGATGCTAAAGCTGAAATTCCAGTACTTTGGCCACCTCATGCAAAGAGTTGACTCATTGGAAAAGACTCTGATGCTGGGAGGGATTGGGAGCAGGAGGAGAAGGGGACGACAGAGGATGAGATGGCTGGATGGCATCACTGACTCGATGGACGTGAGTCTGAGTGAACTCCAGGAGTTGGTGATGGACAGGGAGGCCTGGCGTGCTGCGATTCATGGGGTCGCAAAGAGTCGGACACAACTGAGCAACTGATCTGATCTGATCTGATAGTTGATTTACAATAGTTGTAATAGTTACAATAGTTAATAGTTGTAATAGTTCCAGGTGTACAGCAAAGTGATTCAGTTACGTATATACATATATCTTCTCTTTTTCAGGTTCTTTTTCCATGTAGGTTAATGCAGACTAATGAGTAGAGTCCCCTGTGCTAAATAGTAGGTCCTTGCAGGTTATCTCAAAGCTACTTTCTTTATGAAAAGAGTTATGACCTCACAGATTCCTGAAAGGGTCTCAGGTACCCATTAGGGTTGGTTTGATCAGAAGGTCTATGGTACCAAGAGTTGAAACCCAGCATCCTGAGTACCCTGGTTCTCCTCGTAAGCATTGCTGGTGACACATAAGCCCTCACGGAGGAGCAGCCTTGTGGAGATTTGACACCGGGGACATGCCCCATTGTCTTTCCTCTCCCACAGGCAAATATTTCACTGATCACTCCCCAGTGAACCTTGCAGTGTGCTACCTGCTGAACCCAACACTCCATATTGGGCCTGATCAGCCCGGAATCAAGCAGAATGATACACCCAGTACCAAATTTAACCTTTGTGAACAATCAAAATCTTAGAAGCACTATAGAGAAACTCTCTGGAAAATTAAGAAAAGTGGGGGAAACTATCATCTCATCATCTTGACAATCACTGTTAGGTTGTGGCCAAGGGTGACCACAAACAATGTCATTTCATTCTGAATTTACCAGTGATGAAAATCCCCAAGCTTTTTTTTGTCCTACTAGTGCTAAGCCACGTCATCCTGGCCCTTTCTAGCTGGCTCTGGGACCCCAAGAAGAGGATCTGACATTCAAATGTGTTTACTTTATCCATATAGAGCTGCTCTGCAGACACATGTGGGGTCTGGAGTTCAAACTGGCTAAAGTTTTCACAGTTCTGTGTGATTTGATATGGATGGGTCACCCTCATCCATATCAAGAGCCTCTTTCATAAATTCTCCCATGGAAATGTGAACCTTGGATTGTAACATTTAACAGTGAAACCACACTCACTGATGACATGTCCTTTCTATATTTGTTTCCTGTGGCTGATGGGACAAATTTCCAAGGATTTGTTAACTTAGACAACAGGAATTTACTCACATGGTTCTGGAGGCCAGAGATCTGACATCAAGGAGTCAGCAGGGCCACACTCCCGCTAGTGGCTCTAGGGGAGAATCTGTCTCTTGCTTTTTCAACCTTTTTGTTTTGATTTGCTGGTTTGCGTTAATATTCATTTATTTGGCTGCACTCAGAATATCTAGTTGCCGCATGTGAACTCTTATTTACACATCCAGGATCTTCCCCAGACCGGGTATCAAACCCCAGCCCCCTGCTTTGGGGCATGGAGTCTTCGCCTGTGACAACAGGAGTTCCTTGGCACTCTTTGTTGCTTCCAGCATCACTCCAGTCTTTGCCTCTCTCTTCCCAGTGCTGTCCCCTCTGTGTGGGTCTATCTAATCTCCCTCTGTCTTTCTCTCTTTTTTTAATTGACCACCTTCACCCATTTCCCTCACTTCCCACCCCCACCTCTGACAACCACCAGCCTATTCTCAGTTTCTATAAATTCTTTTTCTTTTTTTCAGAATCCACATATAAGAGGAATCATATAGTACTTGTCTTTCTCTAACTTATTTCACTTAGCACAATGACCTCAGGGTCTAGCCATGTTGTTGCAAATAGCAGCATTTACTTCTTTTCATGGTTGAATAATACTCTGTTGTGTGTGTGTATATATATATATATATATATATATATATATACACACCAAGTTTTCTTAATCCATTCATCCATTTATTTGTCCACTCATCCATCAGTGAACATTTAGGTTGCTTTTTGAAATTTTATTTATTTATTCTTTATCTATTTTGGCCGCTCTGGGTCTACCTTGTGGCTCAATGGTTTCTCTAGTGTGGCGTTAGGGCTCAGTTGACATATGGGATCTTAGTTCCCTGACCAGGGATCGAACTCAGGCTCCCCGAATTGGGAACATGGAGTCTTATTCACTGGACCACCAGGGAAGTCCCTAAGTTGCTTTCATGTCTTGAGTAATGCTGCAATGAACATGGAGGGGTATAAATATCTTTTTTAAGACAGTGATTGCATTTCCTTCAGATAGATACCCCAAAGTGGAATTGCTAGATAATCCAGTAGTTCTATTTTTCATTTTGTAAGAATACTCCATGCTGTTCTCCAAAGAAGCTGCACCAATTTACATTCCTACCAACAGTGCAAGAGGGTTCCCTTTCTCCACATCCTCACCAATGATTGTTGTTATCTCTTGTCTTTGCCTTTCTCTTATAAAGGCATTTATATATAAATACCTGAAATGGCATTTAGGAGCCACTGAGATAATCCAAGTGGGTCATAAATGCCATCTTTTGCCCTATGGGATAATATTCACAGGTTCCAAGGGTCAGGACGGGGACATCTCTTTGAGGGGGTCCACCATTCAGCCCACTACACCCTCTCACAGCAGACATATATCTATGGCCATAGTTCCCAGTCAGGGATGATTGGGGCCCCCGGGGACATACAGAAATGTTTGGAGACATTTTTGTTGCCACAACTGAGGGGGAAAGATTCAGCTAGCATCTTGTTAATAGAGGCCAGCGATATTGCTAAATACCCTACAAGGCACAGTGTGTGTGAAAGTGCTCAGTTGTGTCCAAACACATGGACTGTAGTCCGCCAGGCTCTTCTGTCCATGAGATTCTCCAGGCAAGATACTGGAGTGGGTTACCATGCCCTCCTCCAAGAGATCTTCCCAATCCAGGGATCAAACCCCTGTCTGTTGCATCTCCTGCATTGGCAGGCAGATTCTTTAACACCAGCGCCACCTGAGAAACCCCATGGCTCATCAGGTAAAGAATTCACCGGCAATGCAGGAGACACAATGCATAGGACAACTCTAAAGCAAAGAATTAACCAGCCTAAAGTGTCAATAGTGTTGAGGTTGAGAAACCCTGATTTATAATGAAAGTGAAAGTGAAGTCGCTCAGTCGTATCCGACTCTTTGCAACCCCCTGGTTTGTAGCCTGCCAGGCTCCTCCATCCACAGGATTTTCCAGGCAAAAATACTGGAGTGGGTTGCCATTTCCTTCTCCATGATTTATAATAAATTATTATTATTGCCTATGCTCTAAGAAGCCTCCACGGTCAACTTAATCTCTTTATCCAACTTTATTTTTCATTATAGCCTTTATTATTTGCGACACTAAATACATCCTATTCTGTTTTATTCTATTCATTTGTTTGTTGTCTGTCTCCCTCAACACATCAGCTCAATGAGGGCAGAGATTTGTGTCCGCTTTGTTCATTGCTATATCCTCAGCCTTTTGAACAGCACCCAGAATGTAGTAAGCAATTTCCAAATGTGTATTTAATTATCTCATTAGTTAATTAAAATGAAGATATTTCCTGAGCTCTTACTGTACATGAACATAGTGCTAGGTTATCTCATTTTATGTTCATTAAAAAAAAAAATTTTAGAAGGTAGGAAGTATTGTTATTCTCCTCCATTTTCCAGATAAAGAAACTGAAGAAGTTAAACAGCTTACTGAAGATTACACAGCTCTTAAGAGGACAAGACAGGAGGCTTCCCTGGTGATCCAGTGGCTAAGACTTCTCACTCCCAATGGAGGGGGCCTGGGTTCAATCCCTGGTCAGGGGACTAGATCCCATATGCTGAAACTAAGAGTTTTCATGCTGAGTTTTCACCATGAAGGCTGAAGATCCCACCTGCCACAACTAAGACCCCGTGCAGCCAAATAAATAAATATTAAAACAAAAAAAGAGATCAAAGTAGAGCCTTTTCTCAGGTGTCCAATCCCAGGGTATATTCCCTTGGAGAGGTTGGGCTTACCATGTGCCAGGCAGGGTACCAGGGAACACAGAAGTGAAGAAGACGCAATCCCTGTCCCAAGTCTCTAGTCCAGTGGGACAAAAAGCAAGTAAATAGGCACTTATGGCACCAGTCATTGCAGGGGACTCTGAGGGTTAAACCAACCTCGGGAAATCAGGGGAGACTTGATTGTGGTTCAGTCAGTAAAGAATTCGCCTGCAATATTGGGTTGGAAAGATCCCCTGGAGGAGAGCATGGCAACCCCCTCCTGTATTCTTCCCTGGAGAATTGCCGTGGACAGAGGAGTCTGGTGGGCTGCAGTCCATGGGGTCTCAAGAGTCGGACACTAGTGAGCGACTAAGCACAGCACAGCACATCATCTGTGATGCTTTGCCTCCCAACCCAAACCTCAATCCATGGATGTTCACACTCATGTGTGCTCAGGGGACAGGAAGACAACAGGAGGATGGATCCTCTACTCCATCTGCCCCCTGGGGGCCACGGCCATTCACAGACCAGTCTGCATCCATGCCAGACCTTCAGCCCTGGGAATGTCCTGCTTTCATTCATGGCCATGGGAAGGCATCCACTCCTTTAAAGGCCCCTGGCTCTCTTGGAGGTCATGGGAATGGAACAAACCAGCAGTTATCAACCTTGTCCTGAAAAAACCCAACAGAACCAGGGCCTTCCATGTGCTGCTACCCACTTAGTGGGGAATGCGAGTCCTGCACGAACAAGTCAGGTGCAGGTTACAGGCCATTCCTGAGGTGCTGCTACACCCCAGGGTGTGCTGGGCTTGGCCACCCCTGCATAGGAAGCTGTTGTGGGTGGACACCTGCACAGCATCCAGGAATCGCCCTGGACTTTGCTGTCCTTTCCTCTGCTCTGCCCCTTCTCCACTTTCATCCAGGTCTATTTTGATTCCTGTGTGTGTTCTAAGTTTCCCTGAGCATGCATGCTCAGTCATATTCAACTCTTTGCAACCCCATGGTCTATAGCCCGCCAGGCTCCTCTCTCCATGGGATTTCCCAGGCAAGAATACTGGAGTGGGTTGCCTAGGTGAAGACACTGCCTCTAAATATCCCCAGCTTGCAGACACGGCCATCCTCCCCTTTGTCACCTTCACCAGCAGCTGTGGCTCCATGCGTAGGTGAAAGGCTCCATCAGCAGTCCCCGATGGAGGCATCTGCTGAGCCACTCCAGTGATTCAGTGGTGGCCTCTCTAGATGGGGTGGAGGACTACCACTTGGCTCCATTTGAGCCTGTGGGCCCAGAGTTGCCAGACTCTCCCTAACTTCAAGAACAGCCAAAAATCCTGATTTTCTTTTCTTTTTTAAAAATCAGTCTGTTAATTTATGTATTTATCTGTGTGGGGTCTCAGCTGGGGCTCACAGGCTCTTTGTTGCAAAGCAAGGGCTTAGCTGCCCTGCAGCATGTGGGATCTTAATTCCAATGCAGGAATCAAACCTGCGTCCCCTGCATTGAAAGGTGAATTCTTAACCATTGAACCACCAGGGAAGTCCCCAGAAATCCTGATTTTCATGTGACCATTTCTGAATTTTTTAAGGATGCAACTCAATTTAAACATTTTTTTTAATTAAAAAAAAAAAAAACAAGAACAAAAACTTTGCACCATGGGGCCAAATGCTATTTGGGTCAAACCACATATGCTTATGGGGCATGGACATGGGCTCTAAGTCTCCTCAGACTAAAAATCTGCTCTCCAGACCTTTATACAGGTAATTGATGTTGACTCATGCCAGGAAAGTAGTCACGGTTGTCTTCAGAACACTACTTCCAGTGTCTGCAGTACACAAATCACCCCTACCCAGCAAATTAGATCCCTCATCACCCCATCCTAGTTCCTGCCCCCTGTACACTTCAGGGACAGAGACTGGATAGCAAGGGAAAACCGGCACTTTTTTTGTGTGTTTTTTTGCTGCTTTCTTCTCTTGGTTCTTCTCTGCTAGCCACATTGTTGGTTTCTATTTGTTTTTATTTTGGCTGCTCTGGGTATCACTTGTGGCTTGCAGGCTCTTCATTGTGGCTTGCAGGCTTTCTCTAGTTGCAGCACATGGGCTTCTCGTTGAGGTGCGCAGGCTCAGTAGCTGCAGTGTGGGCGCTTAGCTGCCCCCATGGGAAGTGGAATCTTAGTTCCCTGATCAGGGATAGAACCCACGTGCCCTGCATTGGACAGTGGATTCTTAACCACTGGAACACCAAGGAGGTCCCGCCACACTGTTTTTAGGAAATTTCCTTTCATCCACCTCCTCCTGAAGGTCACAGGTGGCAGGTCAACACTCTCATCTGCAAGGCTCAGCCCCCCAAGATGGCATTTGTCACACCTGCCACCCTAGTGACCTTGTCAAGAGAGGACAGAGTCTGAATGTGACATGCATGTTGTCACCACATCCTGGTGATCCTGAGTGTCCTCCAGGTAGAGGCAGAAGAGTCCAACTATCTGGGAGGGACTAGGAGACTCCAGTCTCTGCCCAACTCATCCACAGCGCTTGCCCCTGACTAAGGTGGCTGAATCCTGGGTGGAGAGTGCTGCTTTCTCTCCATCACCCTCCATTACTCTTATCCCTGCATGGGCTTTTCCCATCCATCACAAGCTTGGCTTCTTGCCTGATAGAAAATTTGAACAACCAGTTTTTTGTGGCATCTACAGCTCTTGCAAGACTCCATTTATTTTAGCTTTAAGCCTTCCTGAGACTATAGTAGGCTTCCCTGATGCCTCAAATGGTAAAGAATCTGCTTGCAGTGCAGACCTGGGTTCGACCCATGGATTGCGAAGATCCCCTGAAGGAGAGCATGGCTACCCACTTCAGTATTCTTGCCTGGAGAATCCCATAGACACAGGAGCCTGACGAGCTACAGTCCATGGGATCGTAAAGAGTCAGATATGACTGAGTGACCAAGCAGGCTCGAAAGCATGCAAGACTATATAACCCAGTACCAAGTACTGGACAGTCATTAGGTTAAAACAGTGAAAAGTTAGACAAGTGTCTTCTACAAATAGTGCTGGAACAGCTGGATATATGATCCAGCAATCGAGCTCCTTGAATTTTAACCCAAAGAAGCTGAAAATGTACATCCACACAAAAACCTGCATGTGGATATTAATAGCAGCTTTATTCATAGTTGCCAAAACTTGGAAACAACCAACATGTCCTTCAGTACACAAATGAATAAGTTCACTGTACCTTATTCATTGTACCTTCCCTGGTGGCTCAGATGGTAAAGCGTCTGCCTACAATGTGGGAGACCTGGGTTCGATCCCTGGGTTGGGAAGATACTCTGGAGAAGGAAATGGCAACCCACTCCAGTACCCTTGCCTGGAAAATCCTATGGAAGTGTGGTAGACTACAGTCCATGGGGTTGCAAACAGTCGGACACGACTGAGCGACTCCACTTTCACTTTCATGGTCCATTAGACAATGGAATATTATTTAGCACTAAAAAGAAATGAGTTATTAATATCAAGCCTTGAAAAAGTATGGAGGCACTTTGAACGCCATATTACTGAGTGAAAGAAGCCAATCTGTAAAAATTACATACTGTATGATTCTAACTATATGACATACCAGAAAAGGCAAACCTATGGAGACAATAAAAAGGACCAGAGGTTGCCAGGGCTTGAGGAGTGGGGTGGGGATGAATTGGCAGAACACAGAGGAATTGTAAGACAGTGAAAATACTGTGTGATGCTATAATGATGGATGCATGTCATTATATATTTGTTCAGACCCACAGAACATACAGCGCCAAGAATGAGCCCTACAGTAAACTATAGACTCCAGGTGACTAAAATACTTCAATGTAGGTTCATCCTTGGTTTAAAAAAAAAAAAAGTATTATTCTGGTGAGTGATCTTGATAACGGGGGAGGCTATGCATGTGTGAGTGTGAGAGTAGTGGTGTGTAAGAAATTTCTGTACCATCCTCTTGATACTCTTATAAACCTAAAACTACTCTAAAAAGACAGTCTTTTTAAAGAGGTTCAACAAGTTCCTTGACCCAGTGGAACAGGTTCCTTCTACTCCACTGGAGGAGACAACCAGTCATTGAACGAGTATTCTGTGCCCTGAAGACATTAAAATGGGACAATGAGACAGAGAAAGGATGGTGAGAATCCAGTAGACAACTTCTTAGACAGGTAACCAGGGAAGGTCTTCCTGAAGAGGAGATACTCCAGCTGAAACCTAAATAAAGAGAAGAGACCAGTCATGCAAAGAGCTGGAGGAAAAGCAGTCTGGTAGAGGTAAGAGCAGAGACCAAGGTTCTGAGGCAGGAAGGGGCTCAGCGCCTGAGAGGAACAGAAAGAAGGTCAGTGTGGCTGGACGTGAGTGGACGTGGGGCTGCGCGATGTTGGAGCAGGGCAGCGGCCAGATGCCGTGGACTTTTAGGTCAGGGTGAGGGCTGGCCTTTAATCCAAGTGTTCTCGGGGCTCCGAGGAGGGGAGGGCTGAGGCCTGATTTTGATTTAGTCTGAGGCCAGGCTCTCTCAATCTCGACTCACTTGTGGGCCCTCTACAGCGCAACAAGCTTCTTGAAGGTGCCCCCACTTCCTTTTCCACAATAGCTTTTGCACAATCTGAATTGCATTTGAGAGCTTCCTGTGTCTCTCAAGAGACCGGTCAGTGGTTTACCCCTAGTTCAGCTACCATAATTAGTCATTCCCAGACCTTCCTTCCTCGCCCTTCCATGGGGGCCTCAGTCTCCGCATCCACTAAGTGGGAGAGTAGGACCAAGCGATACAGGCTGCCTTTCTGGTTCTGTATCTCTAGTTTTGGAAGTGACTGGAAGAGGATGCAGCGAAAGTGGGATCTGAGGGAGAAATGAAAGTGAAAGATGGGAAAACATTCCTCCAGCTTCCAGAAAAGTGGGCAGAACTGGGAGAGAGGGTGATGGGCGGGGAAAGGAGGTTTTTAGAAAGCTGGGCAGGCAGGGTCCGTGTGACCCGGGCTTTCGCTTCTCCTAAACAGCCCCGGGGCACCATGTGACGCATCCCGGGCCACAGAAGCAGCGAAAGGGGAAGCTAGGGGCTCCCCGAGTTTCTCAAGAAGCGGAGAGCCGGACCGAGGCTGAGCTCGGAGGGAGAGGGGCCCGGAGGGCCGGGAGGAGGGGACAGGCTTACAGTCTTGGGACGGGAGGCGGTGGAGGAGACAGCGGGCGGTGGAGGCAGAGGCAGGCCCCGTGAGGACCCCTCTCCCCGGAGCGCAGGCCAGGTGTCGCCAGGGAAAGGAACAACGGTTAAGAAAAGGCAGCCAACCGGGGAGACTGACAGGAAAGGAGGGGGAGGGGCAGAGTAGAGGCGAGAAAAAGGGTCGGCAGTGAGGATGACTGGAGGCAGGAGGAAGAGTTAGGGGCGGCAGGAGGGGAGAGGTGAGAGTTAGGGAGCAAAGAGGTAGAATCCGGGTAGCCCCCCAGGCCCCGTGGAGGCGAGAAAGACCGGGAGAGGGGACGCGGGAGCAAAGAAGGGGAAAGGGAGAGGAAGGGGGACCCCAAGGGAGTGAGAAAGGAGGGAAGGGAGGAGAGGAGTGAGGCCGCAGGGGAGGGGCGAGGGACTCGGACGGGGGAGGGGCGGGGGTTCGGCGGGGGAGGGGGTGGGTCCGAGTCGCTTCGCAGGGGGCCCAGAATGCCCGGGCCGAGAGCCCCCCGGGCGCCCTGGGAGTCGGAGGAACGCCAGGCGCTCCTGGCGCGCAGGCCGCGGAGGCCCCGTCGGTGGTGGCGGGCCGCGGCGGCCGCGGTGCTGCTGGTGGAGATGCTGGAGCGCGCCGCCTTCTTCGGCGTCGCGGGCAACCTTGTGCTTTACCTAAACAGCGCCGAACTCAACTGGGCGGGCGAGCAGGCGTCCCGCGCCGCGCTTGTCTTCCTGGGCGCCTCCTACCTGCTGGCGCCCGTGGGCGGCTGGCTGGCCGACGTGTACTTGGGCCGCTACCGCGCCATCGTGCTCAGCCTGCTGCTCTACCTGGCCGCCTCTGGCCTGCTGGCCGCCACCGCCTTCCCCGACGGCCGCAGCTCCTTCTGCGGAGAGATGCCCTCCGCGCGCCTGGAGCCCGCGTGCCCCTCGCCCGGATGCCAGTACACCTGGCGCGCCACCTACTGCGCGCCCACCCTCTACGCGGCGCTGCTGCTGCTCGCCCTGGCCGCCAGCTCCGTCAGGAGCAACCTCACCTCTTTTGGGGCCGACCAGGTGAGTGGCAGAGTGCCAGGGAGTGTGGCGGGGAGAGGGAGGGATCTGGGAGTCAGGAGGCTACGACTGCCGGCGTGACCTTGGACAAACCACTTCCCCTCCCCGGGTCCAGTTTCCTTATTTGAAAGAAGCTGCGGTGGGGGTGGGGGGTCGGAGTTTGCTTATTCCAACAACTAAAACGACAACAATAGCGACAATCCTAGTTGGCCTTCTTTGACGATGTGTCACTCCGTGTTTTAATTCATTTCATCCTCTGAACTACTTACAGGGTAGGTAGGTGCGTTATGCCCATTTTACAGATGAGGACACTGAGGTTACAGGACATTAATCAACCTTGACAAGGTCTCATAGAGAGCAGCTCAAAAGGAGGATACGGCTACCTGGACTTCAGGCCCCGTCAGGAGCCCCAGCTTTGTGTGTTATAGCCATCTGGGGGCTGCAAGAGGAGCAAGCCTTTTCCTGCCAGCTGTGCCAGAGGTGGAGTCAGGCCTATTTGTTCACATCTTAGCTCTGCCGCTCACGAACCCTCAGCACTTGGGCCAATATCCTAACTACTGAGCCTTTTTTCTGTACCCTTTTGGACAGAAGATGGCACATAGGAGAAATTCAATAGATATTTGCTAACTGAATGAGTAATCACCTGATTTATTGTTGTTCAATTGTCAAATCATGTCTGACTCTTTGCAACCCCATGAACTGCAGCATGCCAGGCTTCCCTGTCCCTCACTATCTCCCGGAGTTTGCCCATATTCATCTCCATTGAATCAGTGAAGCCATCCAACCATCTCATCCTCTGTTCCCCCCTTCTCCTCCTGCCCTCAATCTTTCCCAGTATTAGTGTCTTTTCCAATGAGTCAGTTCTTTGCATCAAGTTGCCAAAGTATTAGAGCTTCAGCTTCATCATCAGTCCTTCCAATGAATATTCAGGATTGATTTCCTTTAGGATTGACTGGTTTGATCTCCTTGCAGTCCAAGGGACTCTCAAGAATCTTCTCCAGCGCCACAGTTCAAAAGCATCAATTCTTGGGGCCTCTGCCTCCTTTATGGTCCAACTCTCACATCTGTACATGACTGCTAGATAAATACCTAATAGCACAGCTGTATTTTGATAGCTCTACTCAGTGGGATGTTAGACAGTAATTTTTAAAAATATGTAACATGATTTGAAAAAAATCACTTACAATGTTAATGAGCAAAAGCAATGCAGAACTGCATACAGAATATGATCACAGCCATGTGAAAAGACCAGGTGTCTACAAAAGGAAGAAACTGGGAAAAATTGTAACAGTAGTGGAAACAGGCTGCTGGACTAGTTAGTTGTACTTTTTTTACCTAACTGTCTATTTTAAAATGCTCTTTAATTACATGTGTTACAATCAGAAAGGGGACATTTTAGAAAGCATCATTGCATCCAGCTGTCATCCACAGTCCAGCATCCAACATAGTCTCCAGTGTCCTTGCCAAGGAGTGACTCACCCAGCCTGTTTGGATTCCTTTGGTGATGGGGGATTCAGTGCCCCCAGGACAGCCCTCTCCATTTCTCAGCCCCCACTGATCTTCCTTCAGACCAGGAGACTCCCAAAATCTGCCACTGGGAATCTCTCATCTTCCCTTAACTCTCCTCTTCACTGACATCCCACCCCATCCCCAGGTGCCCTTAATATGTGCCTTGACCTCATTGACCTCCAGAGGGCCTCAGCCATCTACTGCCTCCTGTCTCTCCCACCTTTTGGTGGCAGAACTGACTTCTCAGAGGCTCGGCCACTGGGCAGCATGGACTTTGGGTGGGGCCGGGCCAGGCTGAAAGACTGCCTAGGGGTCTGGCCTGACCCCTAGGGCAGTTCAGAAACACTAAAATGATATGAGGCAGGGATAGACATGATTAGATTTGAGTTCTTTAAAATGGCTCTGGCCACAGGTAGACAGTTGATGGGGGTCACAAGAGTGGGCACACCAGAGCAGTGAGGAGGCTGTTGCAGAATTCAGGGGGGCAGTCAGATGGGCTTGAGGGTGGGAAGGGTTGGCATCATCTGGCAGAACAGCCATACACAGGAGCCCAGTGTTTTAACACACTTGCTGGTTTCAGAACGGGCCATCCATCATTCTCAACAAAGTGGCTGCTCATTTTGGGAGAACTCATTTATATCCTGAATGGGCTGTCTGCTCTTCCCCTTAGAGTTGCAATTGTCATATTCATTTACATCCAATTAATAAATGGAGTGACTGCTCGTTATGGGACTTATTCAATTTTCTGCTTGAAAGTCTACAGCAAGGATTTTCAGTGAGTGGACAGGCCTTTCCCTCTTTATTGCCAAGAGGATCCCTCAAAATCTCCAAAGGGATGCAGTTTTAAATGCATCTGTGTGAACTCTAATCTTACATTTGGAAAAGGAACAAAATACCTAGTTATCTTTTTCCTAGTGCAATCACAGAAGTTAAAGCTTGACAAAATCTGCTTAGCTAATGGATATATGTATCTCTGGGTAGAAGAAGAATGATAGGTTCTGAGATTTGGGGAGTTGTTGAAGGGGTGATGGGGTACAGAATTGCTTATTTAGAGAGATGACTTCCAGAGCTCACTGCTTTTTCAGATTTCAGATGTCTGGGCCCTGCCCCAGACCTGCTGAGTCAGAATCTGTGGACCAGGATCTAGGAGCAGGACAGCTGCCAGTACAGTTGATCCGAGCCAGCAGACCGGAAGTGGGCCTGGGGCTTGGCTGTTGCAGATTGATCCAAACCCTGGGTAAAGATTTTTCAGCCCTTCTGCCCTTGCTGGGGGGCCTGAATTTTTTTTTTTTTTAAATCAGGCCAAAGTCTGCTCTTGGGGCTGCATCTAGGATCACTTCTGCTTTCCCTGATTATGCCAACTTTGTTTGACTGGGAGGCAAGTGGGGGTGGGGGCACAATAGAAAACGCTATTTGCATCTCCAAACTGCAGAGGAAATTCTCCATTGGACTTTGGTTCTTCCAGTAATACACGTGAATCATATTTAATAATGTGGAGCAGACCCGAGATCTTGACTGGCTTTTTTCTGACTATGAAGGTTATGCACACTATGGTCTGCTCAAACACAAAGGGATAAATCAGCTAGAAATGAACAAAGTGGCATCAGAGACATCTGTTGTGTGCACCACTTAGTGACAATAAAAAAGCAACGTGTGTCAAGGGCATGAAGAAACAGCTGCGCCAAAATGTCCTTATCATTAACGAGTGACTCGCAAGGGAAGGGTTTATTCATTCATTCGACAAATATTATTGAGCATCTACTTAGTGATCAGGGATTAGGAAAGTGCCAGAATGCCCACCCACTGATGGAAGAAGTGTCTCTGTAGGAGGGTCATGCAGTCACAGAGAGTATGTCATGGCAAGGTGCCACCACACCTCCTTGGCCCTCACTCTTATCCCTACTTGACAGGTGATGGATCTTGGCCGCCATGCCAGCCGCCGCTTCTTCAACTGGTTTTACTGGAGCATCAATGTGGGTGCCATGCTGTCGTTGCTGGTGGTGGCCTTTATCCAACAGAACATCAGCTTCCTGCTGGGCTACAGCATCGTCGTGGGCTGTGTGGGCCTGGCCTTCTTCATCTTCCTCTTTGCCACCCCCAGCTTCATCATCAAACCGCCCACAGGCAGCCAAGTGTCCTCCATGCTCAAACTTGCTCTCCAAAACTGCTGTCCCCGACTGTGGCACCGACACTCTGCCGGGTGAGGAGGGGGCTCTGGGGGGAGGGGCCGGGTGGTCCAGTTTAAAGATACTCTGGATCAGCTCCAGTGGTAGCCCTTCATGATGATGGGCACCTCTATGCCTGAGGATGGTGATGGAGATGAGGGGGGTGGTAATATTGACAGTGGACTAACTGTAGAAGGTAGGAGGATGTTAACAGTCTTGACAGTGATGGAAGTGATGGATATAGGGATGATGGTGTTATCGGTGACAATAACTTCCGGCAATAAATGCTGACCATGGCAGCAGAGGTGGTGGTTGTGGAGATGATAGTACAGTGAAGGCACTTGGGACAGAATTCTATACCACCTTGATATTAAGTATAAGAAAGACTAAGAAGTCAGCCAAATCAGTTTCTTTTCCCAAGGGAAGAAAACCATCCCCAAGAAAAAGAAATGCAAAAAGGCAAAATGGTTATCTGAGGAGGTCTTACAAATAGCTGAGAAAAGAAGAGAAGCAGAAGGCAAAGGAGAAAAGGAAAGATATACCCATCTGCATGCAGAGCTCCAAAGAATAGCAAGGAGAGTTAAGAAAGCCTTCCTAGGTGAACAAAGCAAAGAAATAGAGGAAAACAATAGAATGGGAAAAACTAGAGATCTCTTCAAGAAAATTAGAGATACCAAGGGAACATTTCATGCAAAGATGGTCACAATAAAGGACAGAAATAGTATGGACCTAACAGAAGCAGAAGATATTAAGAAGAGGTAGCAAGAATACACTGAAGAACTATACGAAAAAGATCTTAATGACTCAAATAACTATGATGGTGTGATCACTCACCCAGAGCCAGACATCTTGGAGTGCAAAGTCAAGTGGGCCTTAGGAAGCATCAGTATGAACAAAGCTAGTGGAGGTGATGGAATTCCAGTTGAGCTATTTCAAATCCTAAAAGATGATGCAGTTAAAGTGCTGCACTCAATATGCCAGCAAATTTGGAAAACTCATCAGTGGCCACAGGACTGGAAAAGGTCAGTTTTCATTCCAGTCCCAAAGAAGGGCAATGCCAAAGAATGTTCAAACTATTGCACAATTGCATTCATTTCACATGCTAGCAAAGTAATGTTCAAAATTCTTGAAGCCAGGCTTCAACAGTACATGAACTGTGAACTTTCAGATGTTCAAGCTGGATTTAGAAGAGACAGAAGAACCAGAGATCAAATTGCCAACATCTGTTGAATCATAGAAAAAACAAGAGAATTCCAGAAAAACATCTACTTCTGCTACATTGACTACACTAAAGCCTTTGTGTGGATCACAACAAACTGGAAAATTCTTAGAGATGGGAATACCAGGCCACCCTACCTGCCTCCTGTGAAACCTGTATGCAGGCCAAGAAGCAACCAGACATGGAACAATAGACTGGTTCAAAATTGGGAAAGGAGAATATCGAGGCTGTATATTGTCACCCTCCTTATTTAACTTATATGTAGAGTACATCATGAGAAATACCAGATTGGATGAAGCACAAGCTGGAATCAAGACTGCTGGGAGAAATATCAATAGCTTCAGATATGCAGATGACACCACCCTTATGGCAGAAAGCAAAGAGGAACTAAAGAGCCTCTTGATGAAGGTGAAAGAGGAGAGTGAAAAAGCTGGTTTAAAACTCAACATTTAAAAAACTAAGATCATGGCATCCGGTCCCATCACTTCATGTCAAATAGATGGGAAAATAATGGAAACAGTGACAGACTTTATTTTCTTGGGCTCCAAAATCACTACAGATGGTGACTGCAGTCATGAAATTAAAAGATGCTTGCTCCTTGGAAGAAAAGCTATGACAAACCCAGATAGCATATTAAAAAGCAGAGACGGTACTTTGCCAATAAAGATCCGTATAGTCAAAGCTATGGTTTATCCAGTAGTCATGTACAGATGTGAGAGTTGGACCACAAAGAAGGATGAGCACTGAAGAATTGATGCTTTTGAACTGTGGTGGTGGAGAAGACTCTTGAGAGTCCCTTGGACTGCAAGAAGATCAAACCAGTCAATCCTAAAGGAAATCAACCCTGAACGTTCATTGGAAGGACTGATGCTGAAGGCAGGAGGAGAAGGGGATGACAGAGGACAAAATGGTTGGATGGCATCACCAACTACATAATGGACATGAGTCAGCAAACTCCGGGAGATGGTGAAGGACAGGGAAACCTGGGATGCTGCAGTCCATGGGGTTGCGAAGAGTCAGACACGACTGAGTAAACAACAAGAAGGGAGGAAAGTTCTGAATAACCTTGCATATGCACAATGGCTGCCTTTTGCCCCTCTCTTCCCTGAGTTTATTGACTACTTACGCTAAGCAAACCTGTCTCTAGACCGTGGACCCAGTTATAGCTCCTATCCATGGAATCTAGACAGAAAAGGTATACAGCATGCTTTCTCCCAACCTGGTACATTGCTGTAAGGTTTTGTTTGAATGATCCATTGCTGCCTAACGAACCACCCCAGAACTTAGTGTCTTAAGCAACCACCTTTTTTGCCTCTCAAAATCCTGTGGTTCACTGGGCTCACCTGGGTAGTTCTGCTTCTTGTGTTGTCATGGGGGCTGCATTCACATGGGGGCTTGTAAGGGTTAGAACATCCAAGATAGCTCACGTTCCTGGTTGGCAGTTGACGTTGACAATCAGCAAGCACACCTTGGTTCCCATTTGTGTGGCCTCACCCCCGGGCAGCAAGGTGTTTGGGCTAGGAAAGAAAGGAAGCATGCCAAGAGAAAATGTCCCAAAGGGCAGGAAGCGGAAGCTCCGTGTCCCTTGAAGGCCTTTTGGAGTTTCAGCGTCCCAGAGCGTCACTTCTTCCTCAGTCTGTTGGTTAGCACAGTCACAGGCTTGCTCAGATTCAAGGGCAGGGCAGATAAACCCCATCTCTCAGCCAAGAAGCGACATCACTAACTGGGAGGGGAGAAGCTCACGATGGCTATCACACTGCACTGGTATGGTCCCTTTGGGCATCTCAAAGGATGAGCCAAGGCTCTTAGGTAAAAAGGGATTAGAAACTTCTCAAGACAAAGGGCAAAGGGTAAAAGTTGATCTTTCCTGCTTCCCAATAATGTCCCCTCCACCCCTACCTCTCCATTCCTTGGTCTGTAGGGAGAGGGCTCTCATGTTGCCTGTTAAGGAGGATGGGCTTGGAGACCACACCTGGGGAACTGGATTGTCTCAAATTGTAATGCCTCTTTCCCTGAGTCAGACATGAACGGGGGCTTCCCTGATTCCCAGGCAAATCAACACTATGAGCCAAAAAATCCCCCAAGACTCTGCCTGCCACAGCCTCTGGTCTTACTTCCCCCAGGACCCAAGAGGCTGACGCTCTAGGATGGAATGAGCCTTGATCACCACCTCTGCTTCAGGGATGATAGTGATCGTATTGACAGTGGCAATGCCAACACCAGAAGAAAAAAAAAAATTAATGGTGATAGGAATGTGAATTCCATGGAGAAGATGGCTTTGGTGACTGCGGTCACCGTACTAATGACGGTGCTGCTGCTGCTGCTAAGTCGCTTCAGTCGTATCCAACTCTGTGTGACCCCAGAGACGGCAGCCCGCCAGGCTCCCCCGTCCCTGGGACGCTGATAGGGGTACAAATGTTGATAATGTCGGTGAAAGTGATGCTGATGGTGGAGTGGAGGAGAGGAGGGCAGGGATTTCCGAGATGATGGCTGTGATAATTGGTGATAGGGGAATGGGATTAAAGTAGGGGATGATGGTGGAGGTGGGAAGGTAGCCATGGTGGTGGTGACGGTAGCTGCCATTTAATCTGCTGCCTCTTTGGCCCCTTAGAGACCCTCCCAGTGCCCAGCTGCTGCCTGACCAGAGGTTTCCCCAGCCTGGCCCTTCCCCCCAAGAGGACATCGCTAACTTCCAGGTGCTGGTGAAGATCTTGCCCGTCATGGTGACTTTGGTGCCGTATTGGATGGTATACTTCCAGGTCAGCACCCCTGCCCTTTCACTCTGGAGGAAGTGGCTCCCTAAGCCCCTTAGTAGTCTCATCTCTCACCATAGATGCTCTGGGCACATGGAATGAGGGTGGTGTGGTTCAGTCGCTAAGTCATGTCCAACTCTTACGACTCTATGGGCTGTGTAACCTACCAGGCTTCTCTGTCCGTGGAATTTTCCAGGCAAGAATCCTGGAATGGGTTGCCATTTCCTTCTTCAGGGGATCTTCCCAATCCAGGGATCGAACCCCCATCTCCTGCATTGCAGGCGGATTCTTTACCATCTGAGCTACCAGCCCTTCCCCCCATCCCCCCTGTGGAATGGGGAAAGGGCTTACAAAGTGAACTGCAGGGAGAGGGCCTCACAAAGTGAACTGCTGCCTGTAGCAGCCAGGTGGGCCCTGATGCAAAGCTGTCCCTGAGTGCACAAGGAGCTCTGGAGATGGGTTTGAGGCCCAGTAACTGAATAAATCACCCCATACCTCCCAGCCTCAGTTTCTCATGTTAGACTAGAGGTCAGACAGCTCTGAAGCATTCTGATTCTCCGACTTGGCAATGAAAGCCCAGAGAAGGTGGATCAGTTACCTGAGACCCTACAGCAAGTCTGAGGCAAGCTCAGCACCTCGAGTGCTTTGCAACAGAAGTTCCCAGCCCTGGCTCTGCCTCAGAATCCCCTGCAAAGTTTTTAAAAAATATACAGATTCCCAGGTGTCACCCCCAGATTTGTGAAAGAGAATTGCCAGGGGAGTCTCTAGTGTAATAAACTTCTCAGATGATGCTAATTCTCAGCGAGGTTTGAGAACCACTGCTTTCTCCCGCCCCGCAAAGTGTGTGGGTATGTGGAGGGTGGGCAACTAACTCCAATCTCTAAGCCCCAGGCCCCACATCTGCTTTCTAGGAATCTTGTTTTGAGATGCAGAAGATGGGGGTCGTTCGGGGTCAGCCTGCTACTTGGGGACAGCACAGAGGCAGAAACTGTCTGTGATGGGACGTGTGTGTCCATGGTGATCCCCAGTCACACCAGTTGTTAGAACACTGACATCCTTCCATAACCAGTCAGCAAATAGCTGCTGCCTTGGTCAACACAAGGGCCCTCTGCTGCCCCCGGCCCTTCTGTGGGATTCTCTCAGATCCCCCTCCCTCACAGAGCAACTAACAGGGTAACACCTGGGATGGCAGGGCCCCCTGGAGTCTGCTCCTGCCACTGTGTCCAGGGACACTCTGGTGGATCAGTGGCTACGCATCCCCAGTTGTGTCAACGTGTGTGACTCAGCTTGGCTTCAGTGTCAGATAAGAGCTCCCCATGGGGCCAACCATGTCATTATCTTCCCCATGTCAACAAACATTTATCCACGAGTACTCTACGCTGGCCCTGGAGACATGAACATGAGCCAGACCAGCTGGGACCCCGGCTCTGGAGCAAAGCTAGGCACGTAGCCCTCAGGCCTGGGAACAGAGTGACGGAAGCTCCCCAGGAGCGAGGAGGGTGGTATGGTCTCTTCTCCCTGAGACTAGGAAAGGGGACAGCTGCCTGGCCACCCTGTACTGCTGCAGAGGAGTGCCTGACTTGGAGCTGGGAGTGTCCTGGGGTGGAGGTGAGGTGGCCAGCTCTGTTCCAGCCTCACCTCTAGCTCTCTTGACAGATGCAGTCCACTTACGTCCTGCAAGGTCTTCACCTCCAAATCCCGAACATCTTCCCCAACTGCCCTACCAACAGATCCAAGGCTCTGAGAGCCCAGGGCAGTGTCTACAAGGTGAGAGACACATGTGCGTTCAGCCGCGATCTCAGGCCAGGCTGGGGGATTCCTCTGAGAAAAGGAAGACTGAAGCGGCCTCCACACTCCCATCCCCCAGTGGCAGAGCATCCTTGGAATATAGAAAATGCACCTGGAGGTCCAGGCATCCTGCCCCAAAGCTCAGCTGTAGCTTGTACAAGACTTCAGGCCAGCTTCAGTCCACTGCTGCTCTGAAGTGGCCCTCACTGCCCAGTTTGCACCAGACCCTCAGATCAGACACACTCGGGGCATCCTCATCTCTTCCTCACTTGCTCCCTCTCTGGAACCCCCAGATACTCAGATCTCTGCCTTGCACCAGAACTTTCCAAACCAGTTCCTTGCCGCCTCAGAGACTCTTAAAATCAAAGACTCTTCATAATAATGAGAGCTATATGGCAGATAAATGACATATTAGGTGCATAAAAAGTTTGTTCAAGTTTTTCTGTTAACACCTTATGGAAGAACTCCAATGGACTTTTTGGCTAACTGAATATTTGCTACTAAACCTCACGCCTTGCCCATGGCAGACATCACTAATCAATCTCGACATTCTTTCATGCTGAGCCCATGAATGTTCCAGGCAGCCACAGCCAATTGATAGAAGTTAAAGGAAGCTGTTTGCCATCCCTGATCTAATCCGTCCCCTAGTTGCACAGCCGAGGAGTGTGCATTCAGGGGAGGGGAACAAACTGACTCTGGGTCACGCAGGGACAGTCTGGATGGAGTCCAGGTCTGCCGACCCCAGTCCGAGCTCCTTCTGC
This sequence comes from Bubalus kerabau, assembly GCF_029407905.1. Classification (NCBI taxonomy): domain Eukaryota; kingdom Metazoa; phylum Chordata; class Mammalia; order Artiodactyla; family Bovidae; genus Bubalus; species Bubalus kerabau. Next base: position 14,607,158 of record NC_073628.1, read on the forward strand.
TCTGCTCACCTGCCTTTCTTGGTTTCTTCTTGCAGATCCCAGAAGCCTGGCTGCTCCTGGCCAATGTCGTGGTGTTGCTGATCCTGGTGCCTGTAAAGGACCACCTGCTTGACCCTTTACTGCTGCGCTGCAAGCTGCTTCCCTCGGCTCTGCAGAAGATGGCCCTGGGGATGTTCTTTGGTTTCACTTCGGTCATTGTGGCAGGTGCAGTGTAGGGCCTGGGGGAGTGGGATGGCCTTTGTCTGGGGCTGGAGGGAGGCTGGTTCCCCCAGGGGCTGATGCTGGAGCTGTGGGTCTGGGCCAAGTACACCCTCCACCTGTGGGTGCCAGTCTTGGTTTCTGGAAGATGTGAACTGAAAGAGACCCTCCTCCTTGAGTCCACCCTCCTCTCATTTTTGACAGATGAGGAAGCTCAGGTCAAGAGAGGAAGAAAGATTTTCCCCAGTGGGATGTAAGCCCCCTGAAGGCAGGGAATTTTTTTTTTCTTTTTTTATTCACTGCTATGAATAATGAGGGGTTCTCTGGTGGCTCGGATGGTAAAGAATCTGCCTGGCAATGTGGGAGACCCAGGTTTGATCCCTGGGTCAGGAAGATCCCCTGGAGAAGGGCATGGCAACCCACACCAGTATTCTTGCCCAGAGAATCCCATGGACAGAGGAGCCTGGCAGGTTACAGTCCATGGGGTCGCAAAGACTCAGACATACTTTGTTGAGCGACTGAACAACAACATGAATAATGAACATGGGTACTCAATAAGTGTGTAGAATGTGTTTTCCAAAGACACACAGCTGTTCAGTGGTTGGGGGACTTTTTTCAAAAAGTATTTACTATTTATTCTCTTCTTTCTTCCATTTCAAAAGGATTTGAAGCTGCAAAGCTGCTTACAAGAAAGGGCTCTGATAAAAGAAGCTTTGCATGCTACTGTACTGACCTCAACCCTTTCACTTTGTGACGTAATGATCCTGAAGTTTCTTAGTGTCTCTGAACTTCATCTTTAAAAAGGAGAGAGTAATTCATTCAGACACTATGCAGGGCCTGGGCTCTGCCCTCATGGAATGTGGTCTAACAGGAGTGTTGTGAGGATTAAACAAGATGAAGTCAGTAAATCACTCAGCATCATGCCTGGATCATAAGTAGGAGCCAGAGGAATTAAAGCTCAGTAAACAGTATTGTGTTTGTTTACTGGAGGATGAAAGGATGAAACCCAAACTAGATTGTTTTTCAACTAGGTACTTTGGTAAATTTTGTCCTATATCACCCTCACAAGAATCCTGGGATTTTTATTCCTGTGTGCGTGCTCAGTCGCTCAGTCATATCCAACTCTGTGACCCCACGGACTGTAGCCCACCAGGCTCCTCTGTCTATGGGATTCTCTAGACAAGAATACTGGAGTGGGTAGCCAATACCTTCTCCAGGGGATCTTCCCAACCCAGGGATCGAACCAGTTTCCTGCATTGCAGGTGGATTTATTGCCACTGAGCCTCCTGCATGAAAGTACTGGGTCTCAGAGAGGTTAAGTGATTGGCCCAAGGTCACACAGCTAACCAGTGGCAGGGCCATGACTGGAACCCAAGTCACTTAATTACATAAATGGTTTTCATTCCATGAGAGCACAGCTGTCTCCTAAGCAATGAAGGGAGAGAAAATAAACTTGAAAGCCAGGTTAGAAATGCTGCTGTAATACTTGATGCTGCAGCAGAGGAGTCAGGTGATATCATGGGAAACGGGCCAGCTTTGAAACCAGACACAGAGGCACAAGCACAGCCTCAACTACTTATCAGCTTTGTGACTTGGGGCTGATTGCTTAAAGTTCTCTTTCTCATTTACAAGAATGTATACTAGGTGTCTCACCCATAACAGGCTCTCAATTAATAAGAGCTGTTACTGTTATTGAGTGCAAAATCTAGTTCTGAGCTTCCTAGCAGCTAAGGCAAAAAGGGAATAGTTGGAGGGCCAGTATTAATTTCCTTACCTGATGCCTGGTCAATCACTAGCTGCTTAGGGAATACCCGCTACCTGCCAAGCTCTGTCATGGGCAAAGCTGCCTAAAGGCTTCTCAGGTGGTGCTAATGGTAAAGAACCTGCCTGCCAATGCAGGAGACATAAGAGACATGGGTTCCATCCCTGGGTTGGGAAGATTCCCTGAGGAAGGGCATGGCAACCCACTCCAGTATTCTTGCCTGGAGAATCCCACGGACAGAGGAACCTGGTGGGCTGCAGTCCATGGGGTCGCAAAGAGTTGGACATGACTGAAGAGACTTAGCACAAGCTGCCTACGGTGGATCTGACTGTATTCCTTCTCTCTGCCACCAGGAGTCCTGGAGATGAAGCGTTTAGAATACATCAATCACAACCAGACTGTGTCCCAGCAGATTGGGCAGGACACGTACTACGCAGCACCACTGTCCATCTGGTGGCAGACCCCTCAGTACCTGCTCATCGGGATCAGTGAGATTTTTGCCAGCATTGCAGGTACCCTGGACCCCCACCCCCGCCCTGCTCTTGCACAGGTGATGGGCTCTGCCTGGTGGTGCCTTGAAGTAAGAGGTTTCACAGGCTCAGCCTCTGGAGCTTGTCTTCATGGAGGCAGGCAGGATCTTCTGAGCAGGGCTGCAGTTACCCAGTGGGGACTTGTCAGCACTAATCCCAGTAGGGATTAGAGGTGAATAAGACATTCCCATACCCAACTTCCCCCCAGTCCCCCTGGTGCCATGTTCCCCACCTTCTGTGTCTTTGCACTTGCTGTCCCCTCTACCTCCCTATTTCACAGATTGGATGTGAACTCCCATTTCCCCTTCAGTCTAAGGGGACTTAGACTTCCCCTCCCTGTCTAACTGCCATGTCCTCCACGAGTCCATCTCCAAGGCCCCTGGGCAGACGGGGGTCCTCTCTGCCCTCCCTTTGTTCATGTGGCCCAGGGCAGAAGGAACAGGGGCGGGGACAGACTTTGGGAAGAGACTTCTGAGGTTGAATCAAAATGATGTGGTGATGATGTGAAAGCTGGGCAGAGAGGGTGGGGGAGAGAGAGGGTGAAGACCGGGCTGGCTCAGCGGTGCCATCACTGAAGTGGGAGACCCAGGAGGAAGGGGCAGAGGGGAGACAGCCGTGTGGGAGCAGCCAGGAGGACATGTCCAGACAGGGAAGATGAGCCGGGCAGAGGCAAGGGGCCATCTGGGGGAGGCCAGGAGGGAGGCTCGGTGGGGGTGGGGTGGGGGCTGTGGCCCAGCAGGCTGGGGCCTGAGCCTGTTCTCTGCTCATCCCCCAGCCCCTTGGGTAACCCTTCCTCCCTCTCTGCAGGCCTGGAGTTTGCATACTCAGAGGCCCCACGCTCCATGCAGGGCGCCTTGATGGGCATCTTCTTCTGCCTGTCCGGGGTGGGCTCGCTGCTGGGCTCCAGCCTGGTGGCACTACTGTCACTGCCAGGGGGCTGGCTGTACTGCCCGGAGGATACTGGTGAGTCTGGGGGGCTCCCCGGGAATGGGACACGGTTGGAAGGAGGCTTAGAAAGGGGGTGTCAACTACGAAGTGCTTTGACCCCAGGCAGAAGGAAATGGCACGTTAGACTCAGGAGAACGGGGTTGGAGCCCAAACCTAGCCCACCGCCCACAGTATGGCCTCCCCTCCATGGGCCTCCATGACCCTAACTATCCAAAAGGAGTCTGAACTCAGCAGACCTCCAAGGCGCCTTCCTGCTTCTGGAACCCTGCCAGTCTAGTTAAGGGTCACCTTTCTTGGTCTGTTTTAAGCCCCTGAAAGAACAGCCAGCTAACAGGACATTGTAGACGCCACAGAAAACACCCAGGGCAGCCCAGTGCTAGAGGATCATCTGCCCAGTGTGTTCAGATCCCACCCATTGCCCACTGTGGCTTCAGCTGCCAGCCCCAGGAGAGCCCCACCCTGACCCAAACGCCAACCCCTCCTTTCTCCAGGGAACATCAACAAATGCCGAATGGACCTCTACTTCTTCCTGCTGGCCGGCATTCAGGCTGCAGCAGCCCTGCTGTTCATCATGATCGCTGATCGCTATGAGAGGGCAGCCAAGGGCCCAGCCCCCCAAAGCTGTCCCAGGAGAGACAGTGGCTGAACAGGGCCCCCATCCCCCACCCTCGCCTCTCTTCCCCCAACACAGACAGCGGCAGTCCCCGGCTGGAGTTTCCTTCTCAGTTTATTCCAACGTTAGGATGAAATGGTTCTCATAAATAAGGGCCACGAGCCCTTCCTCACGACCACGGTCCATGACAAGGGGCAGGGCAGAGGGGGCCTGGGTGGGAGTCCCGGCAAGGGACCAGGCAGGGACTCGGATCAACAAGCACCAGAGGATGAACGGGAGGCTGCCCGGGCTGGAGGCCCACGGCGCAGGGCCAGGCAGGCTGGGAGGGTCAGGAGCTGCCCCGGATCCGCTCCATGTAGCTGCGCAGCTCCTCAGGGTCCTTCAGCCCCATGTCCTCACACACCCAGCGGATGTCCTCCTCGCCTGCCACCAGGATGGACTGCACGGCAGGAACCCCCACCGGCTCCTCGGGCAGCTGGGCCGGGGGCACTGGCGCAAACGTCACAAATTCCACACGCTTCCTCCGCCCCCCGGCTTCCTTCCTGGCCAGGGTGCCCGAGGAGCTGGTGGTGCCCCCAGTAGGAGGAGCCTGGGCCTGGGCCAGGGTCAGGGCCTCCCCTCCTCCCCCACTCTCACAGGGGCAGCCCCCCTCCCCCTTGGGCGGGCCAGGGGACTGCCGGTCCAGCTGGCGACTCAGTTCCTCCTGGTCGGTGCCCAGCCAGACCCAGTTGTGGGGCTGGGGGGAGGCAGGGTCAGTGGCACCGTCGGGAGGCTCCTTGCGCTGGTAGCGCAGCACGAAGACCACGCCATTGACCAGGAAGATGAAGATGGCCAGACAGAAGATGCCCAGAAGGGCATACATGCCCAGCTCTAGGTCGGTGACCCGCTGAGGGGTGGGGACCATCTCCTCCTCTCCCTCCTCCTCCTCCTCCTCCCTAGCTTCTGCCTCTTCCTTCCTGGCCTCCTCCTCTGTCTGCTCGAACTTGCCCCTCACATCCCCGCTGCCCCCCATGCTGCCTGCTGCCCACCGTCCTCCACCCACGCTGGCTCCTGGGGCTGGCGATGAGCTCCGAGCTGGGCTGGATGGGAGGGCAGGGGCTGAGGTGGGAGCAGGGGGCAGCCCCAGCCAGGCAGTGCCAGAGGCCAGGGGCACACGGTGGCGGCCGCGGCGGCAGGGCTCTGGGGGGTGCAGAGCCACGTGCAGGGGCAGCCCCTCGGTGCCCGCCCCACTCACCACTACCCGGAGTTGGGCACCCTGCTCCTCGGCTGGCAGCACGGCCCCGGGCTCCTCAGCCGAGACGGACAGTCCCAGGTCATGGTGGTCGTAGAGCTCGGCAGGGGCCAGGGTGTGGTCAGAGAAGGACAGCCACAGGGAGAGGGCCACCTCCTGTGGGGTACACAGACACAGGCAGAGACATGCGAGGGCACGCACGCACGCATGCACACAGAGACCACTCCCACGGACACAGGCCACATGGAGGAGAAGAGACCAGAGAAAACAGACACAGGCAGAGAGGGACAAGACACAGGGAGAGAGGGGACATGCGTCAATCACCTGTCTGCTACTCGGCTCAGGGTCTGAGTCATCGGGAGGGTCCTCAGTTAGAGCCCTCTAATAACCTCCCACTGCCACACTCCAGCCAGCCACTGCTTGATCACCACCAGCCGCAGAGTGCTCACTACCTTACAGGGAGTCCGTCCTCATCCTGAAAACCCTAAGGTGAAGGGTGGAGGTACCTCCCATCCCTCTGGTTATCAACCCCCAGCTGGAGATGTCGACCTCAACCCCCTGACCCCGCAGCGTGTCACCTGCTTTGGGGCGGGAAGGGCGGACTGCGCCCAGCACGTGGCTGTGACCTCCCCCGGGTGGGCAGTGCCCCGGCTTAGGGCCAGTGAGATGCCCATCACCGGCTGCACTCGCAGCTCCAGCACCGAGACCTTGTCGTCCGTCACAGCCAGCGCCTGCTCCCCGAGGATGGAGTCAGACAATGGGGAGCGCACCTGAGGGTGAGAGGGAGTTGGAAGTGGGGTAGAGTTATCACCCACAGACAGACTCTCCCCTCTGAGAGCCCAGCACCCCTACGGAGGGATCTGGTTTATGAGCTAGGCAGCTTTCCCACTTTCTGCACCCCAACCACACACCTTATACATACCTGGACCACAATCCCACTCCTAAGAGACAGTTACCTCCTCTCTCAAGACCTGGCCCCCTACACCCAACCCCCGCCCTTCATACTTTGAGGACTTCGCCCCCATTCATTACACGGCCGCCCTATTTTGACCCAATCCCCCATCCCCCGGGCTCATACTTCCCCAGGTGCACTCTGGGCCCTTCCGACACTCTTCGCACCTGCCCATTAATATTCTGGGAGTCACCTCCATACACCCTTTTCGGGGCGTCTGCTCACCTCGATGGAGGTGACACCGGGCTCCCGACCCACCAGGACCCGGCCTCCCTCCAGCGAGGCTACGCGCGGGTCTTGCACGCGAGCGTGCGGTGCCACGAGGTGGGACACGTCCAGCAGCCAGTCCGGGCCGAGCAGATGGGTGAGGCGGCGGCCGCCGTCCAGCGGATGGGCCGCGAAGGGGACGAGGAATCGCACGCCGGCACGCTGGTACTGCAGGCGGCAGCCGCGGGCGCGCCGCTCCGCTTCCTCTACCCCCGCAGCCTCTGGCTCCGGCGCCCTGAGGGAAAGGGCGGCCCGGGGGAGGGGCGTCAGCGCGGGCTCCGCCCCCTCGCTGGCCGAGGGCCCCGCCCACGAGAGGCCCCGCCTCCAGGTGGGGGACAGGTTATCCAAGCCCTGCCCACAGTCGCGCCTCAGTGGTCAGGTCCTTCCACCTGCTGGCGCTGAGTTCCAGTCCCCTCTGGCTCCTAATTGGAACTCTTTGACTATGCATGAGGGGAGGAGTGCGGAGGGGGATAGTCAGACCACAAACAAAATTAACCTGATCACGCGGTATGTTAGAAGTGATATGTACTATTAAAGAGGCAGGGAAGGAGGAGAGGAGTGGAGGTCAGCAGTTACAAACAGCGGTCAGAGACTGTGTGAAGGGCAGGAAGGGGCAGAAGGAACCGCAGACCACAGGGCAGTTTTGCCAATTCGGGTTTATGGCGGTATCCCGCCCCCCTCCCCGCAAGCTCAGTACCAGAGGGACTTCGCCAAGGCCAGCCAGCTTCCCCAGGGCTCCACTCACCCTTCCGCTGGGCCGGGTACCCTCCAGCCTCGGACCTGCTCGAGGGTGGTGTCAGTCACTTCGATGCGCAGGGGCAGCAGCGGGGCCCACACAGTCATCCGCAGCGAGGCCCGCAGCCGGCGCCACCAGAAATCCACCCGCACCCCTCGAGCGCCCCGGCTCTCCTTGCCAGACACAAACACAGCGTCACAGGCCTCGGACACCTGTGGAAGGGCAGAGGGCAGGGGGTGGGCTTAGCCACAGCGGACAGGTGCAGACCAGAGAGTATTCCTGACTCCTACCCGTAAGAAAGGGTAAGGCTGAAATTCATCCTGTATTCTACTATAAGGTATGGCTTCCCTGAGATTTTCCCAAGCAGCCAAGATCCATTGCCCAGGGAGGTACCGCCCTTCCCTGAGTTTACCTGGGGCTGTTGGGGAAACTGGCTTTTTGCATACAGCAAAATTTTTCCGCCAGCAGGTAAGGGTTTGAATGCACAAGTTTGGCTCCTCATTAGTGCGTTGGTAGACAAAGGGTAAGGGCAAGGCAGGCGTATCTACCCAAGGACTCTCAGGTAGGAACCACTTACATAATGCTACCTGGCACAGGTAGCAAAGGACACCTTCTCTCAGGCAGCCAGGATTTAGGAAGCAAAGCCTCTGGGCTTCCCCCTCTTAGAATTTTGATTGGGGAATGTTGCCCTGCCTTTTTTTTTTTTTTTTTTTTTTAAAGCCTCACGCATTATTTCAAGGCTCCAATAATGATAATTATTCTACAACAGAGGATGAGATGGTTGGATGGCATCACTGATTCAATAGACATGAGTGAGCAAACTCTGGGAGATGGTGAAGGACAGGGAAGCCCAGTGCGCTACAGTCCATGGGGTGGCAGAGAGCTGGGCACGACTGAGCGACTGAAGAACAACAACGAATGTAACAGCAGCAGCCGCTAGTGTTTCGGCCCCTGCTTTGCTGAATACAGTCTTAGAGTGCCTTTTTTTTTTTTTTTCTTTTTTGATGTGGACCATTTTAAAGTCTTTATTGAATTTGTTATAATCCTGCTTCTGTTTTATATTTTGGTTTTTTGGCCGGGAGGCATGTGGGATCTTGGCTCCCTGACCAGGGATCAAACCCACACCCACTGCATTGCAAAGAGAAGTCGTAGCCACTGGGCCACCTGGGAAGTCCCTCGTAGAGTGCTTTTAATTCTTACAACATCCTTAAAATATATTTTCATTTTAAAACTTAGGAAACGGAGACTCAGAGAAGTTGAGATTTGCCCACAGTCACACAGCTAGTTGATAACAAAGATGGGTTTCAAGCGAAAACTTTCCCACTGTAAAGTACATGCTCTTAACCCTCCCAGGTCAGTTCATCTGCCAATGTAATAATGAATGGGAAAATGCCTGAGTTGGGGGCTTTGGGGTGGTACAGCTCCCACTTAACTCTGGAGAGAGTTGGTGGGACCAAAGCTGTGGTTCCCCTAAGGAGGTCACTGGTATCAAGAAGAAGCTGCTCTCTGGGACTCCCTTGGTGGCCCAGTGGTTAACACTCCACGCTGCCAATGCAGGGGCCACAGGTTCAGTTCCTGGTCAGGGAACTAAGATCCCACATGCCGTGCAGTGTGGCCAAAAGATTGAAAAAAAGAAAAAGAAGCTGTTCTCTTGGGGACCTGATTGGGGAAGGAGGAACGCTGCGTGTGCATCAAGCAGGTACAGCCCCCACGTGCCACTCACCTGCAGGACCTGTGTGTTGGCCGACTCACAGCCGATGTGCTCTGTCACCTCCACCAGAGCTCCACCACTGTCCACGGTGACAAGGCGCACAGGGACGCGCCGCGGCACTCCAGTCAACGGTGCCGTGTTCACGAGCTCCTCAGCCTGGGGGTGCAGCAGAGGCTCAGCCCCAAGCTCTCCACCTCTTTCACCCCCAGCCTGGCCAGGAAGAGCTGTGGACCCCTTACCTTGGCCAGTGGGACGAGGGCTCTTATGTCCCGCTCTGACACCAGGATCTCCCACACCATTTTGTCCTTCTCTGCTTCGGGGGCCTGGCCTGGGTACTCCAGCTGCCAGGTGACAGGGCGAGTGACCGCCACGCCCCCACTAGTGCCATTCTCCACCAAAAAGTCCACCCACAGGAACTCGGACAGTTCAAGGGGGCTGCTGGCCAAAAGAGAGAGAATCTGAGTGCTTGCTAGCAGTCAGGTGTTGTCATGAGCACTTCTTGTCTTGGTGAGGTCATTCCTGTGATTATCCCCATTTTACAGATGAGGAAACTGAGGTACAGAGGTTATATAACTTGCCCAAGGTCATGCAGTGAAAAGTGGCAGAGCTGGAATGAAACCTAACCATCCTGGCTCCAGAGTCCCAGTTCTTATCTGCTCAAGATCCAAGTAGCCACTTTACCAACCCCAGGGAGGCTTGCTAACCTCTGCCTTCCATAGCTGTCAGGGTGGCATAAAACACCAAGGAAGAAGATTCACTTCCAGGACTGGCACTCGACTCCTGAATTATAAAGAACCTCACAGCTTCCTTTGATCAAGCACCTACTATGTGCCAGAAACTGGCCTAGAAACTTGCTGTGCAGTACTTTATTTTCATAAACTATAAGGGGTGCATTGTTATGTCCATTTCACAGGTGAGGAAACAGAGGCTGGGGTGGGAATGGGGGAGGTGGGTTTCATCAGCTTGCCTAAGATATTTATCCAAAAAGTGTCAGAACTAGAATTCAAACAGAGGCTACAAAGTCCAAGGCCTTGACCCAGATGCAGGGCATGAATAAGGAGTTCATAAGTGTTTAAGAACTGCAGCTGGGCTTTTGGGGAAATATTAACAGCCTGGAAAAATGAACACATGTAGTGGGAGTGGGAGATGGGGTAGTGGCTGTGAGGGTTGTGACTGGGTGACCAGGACAGGTTGATGTCACCTGGAATAAGACTCAGACACTGTACCTGGCATGTGCCAAAAGATGGATAAACAGTAGCTGAGTGAAGGAAAGATATCTGTTTTGTGCTGCTTCCTTGAAGGAGACTGACTGCTCTTGTGCCTGACTACATGTAAATACAGGGGGCCGCGTGGCAGCCTCCTCCCCTCCAGCCCCATAAATCTGCCCACTTGCACTCTAGGACCATTCCCTCCCCTCATGGAAAGAAAGTACCCACCTGGAATTTGGCTCTACTGGCCCGACTCGATGGCAGGTGATGAGCGTGGTGTGGTGCTTGGAGCCCTTGAAGCGTTCCAGCTTGGCAGTCCAGAGGGTGGGCTGGGCTAGGCGGGCAGCCATCACGTGCAGCCCCTTCTTTACCTTGATCCTGGGGGAGGGGACATAGGTACAATTTGTCATGGGTGGGGTGGTGTATGTTGAAGTGCGGGCTGGATTGGAGCAGGAAGATAAGGAGCTCTGGTCTGAATCTTCTCCTCACCACCCTCCAACCCAGGGGGACCCATCTCCATGCAGGTCCTGTCTGTCACACACTCTCCTCATTCACAGAGCACTTATGACTCCCCACGGTCCATAAGGTCAAGTCTTAGCCTGGCATCTGAGGCCCTCTAGGGTTGGTCAGTCCAGTCTCATCTTCGGTTGTGACATCTCTCCATTGCGCCCTTAGCTTCAGCTGCTCCCAAAGTACACATCCACCATACCCCTTCCTGCCTCTAGCCTTTGCTCAAGCTGTGCCTTCAGCCTGGTCTGCCCTTCCTTCCTTCCTTAATTTTTTTTTAAAAAAATATTTATTTATTTATGCTGCACTGGATCTTAGCTGGGCTTCCCTGGTGGCTCAGATGGTAAAGAATCTGCCTGCAATGTGGGAGACCTGGGTTCGATCCCTAGGTTGGGAAGATCCCCTGGAGGAGGGCATGGCAACCCACTCCAGTATTCTTGCCTGGGGAATCCCCATGGACAGAGGAGTCTGGCGGGCTATATATTCCATGGGGTTGCAAACAGTCGGACAGGACTGAGCGACTAAGCACAGCACAGCAGGTTCTGGATTGTAGCATGCAGGATCTTCGATCTTCATTGCGGCATGTGGAATCTTTAGTTTCAGCCTGTGATCTCTTTTACTTGTGGCATGAGGGATCTAGTTCCCTGACCAGGGATGGAACCCAGGCCCCCTACATTGGGAGCATAGAATTTTAGCCACTGGACCACCAGGGAAGTCCCTGCCCTTCCTCTTTTCACCTGCTCATTCTTCAAGCCTCCAGCAACACAGATACTGTTTTATTTAAAAAGCTTTCCTGATGACAGGATGAATTTCCCCTTCCTCCCGGAGAAGGCAATGGCAACCCACTCCAGTACTCTTGCCTGGAAAATCCCATGTGCAGAGGAGCCTGGTAGGCTGCAGTCCATGCGGTTGCAAAGAGTCTGACACGACTGAGCAACTTCACTCTCACTTTTCACTTTCATGCATTGGAGAAGGAAATGGCAACCCACTCCAGTGTTCTTGCCTGGAGAATCCCAGGGACGAGGGAGCCTGGTGGGCTGCCGTCTATGGGGTCGCACAGAGTCGGACACGACTGAAGCGACTTAGCAGCAGCAGCAGCAGCAGCAGCCACCCTCTAACCCCTGCCCCTGCAGAGCTGGGTATGGTATGATCCAATCCATGTCCATGCAGCCCCCTTCCCTACCACTAGGGGTCCCTCAGGACACGGGGGAACCAGGCCTTGCTCTATCCTGAGCTCCAGAGTGGAGACACAGGGCTTGGCATCCTTTAAGAGTCTAGGAAAGATCTAATGATGGTGCCAGTAAGCAGAAGAGAGGGAGAGACACAGGGGTGGGACACACACAAACAGTAACAGTGGGGTGGGGGAATGGCTGGGGCGGAGTGGGGAGGCCTTCCTAAAGAAAGGGAAATGAAAAGGAGGGCCTTTGTATGGGAAGGAACCAACTCTGTCCAAAGGCTAAGGACCATGGTGAGGGTGGCCAGCGGGAAAAGATGTAGATGAATGGGACTGGGGCAAATACCTCTACTGGGGCATCCAAGCATTAACTACCCCCAGGCACCACACTTCCCAGTTTCTAAGTCCTCTTCCTGTTTCCCCTCCCTGGAGACACAATTGTGGGCAACGTTAGCCCCACCGGACCAAGGAGTCTCAGAAAAGTGCTGGGGGGAGGGGAGCTTCCTACTTCCAATTCCAAGTTCAAGGTCCTGCCCAATGGCAGCGTCCTGCCTGCTACCAGTGCCTAGCCTGGAGGGGGTCTGATGGACCCATGTTTTGCAGAGGTCAGGGATTCCATAAGGACCCCAAGAAGAGGGGGCACCTGCCCAGTCTTCCTGCAGAAGTTCCCTGCCTCTGACCCATCCCCAGGGACACAGGCAGCTCACCGCAGGGTCAGGACACCAGCTGTGAGGTTGTGCCGAAGCAGGAGGGTGGCGCTGAAGAGCTGGCCGGGCCGCACAGGCACGTCAGGCACCCGCAGAGTCACTGCCTCATCCAGGGGCACCTCTTGGTGCTGTGGGGGGTCCGCTGGGCGCAGCTCCACACTGCCCACTGGGAGTGCCTGCTCCCTGGGGTCTTCCTCCCCACCAGGACCACAGCCCCCAGGACCCTCAGTTGCTGGCTCCAGCGTGTAGGCCAGCTCTGCCCGGGTGGCCGAGCCCTGGGAGAACCAGTGTGAAGGGAACTCCAGCTCCACCACGCAGGCGCCCAGGGATGGCTGCCAAGACACAACAGCCATGGTCAGAGTGGTGGGGGAGGGGAGCCCCAGCACCCATCCTCTGGCAGGAAACCCAGAGCTGAAGGGGTCCACAAATACAGGGCCAGCATGGGCCAGAGACGCAAGCAGGTGACATGCCAGCTGGTGACACGACAGGCTAGGTCTTAGAACACGTCCCATTGGCCATTTTTCTACCTTTGGGAACATTCTTATTCCAAAGTGAACCAGCCTCAATACCTCCCCCTGATCATACCCCGGGACTGCCCTGACTACAGCTCAGGTTTCTCAGAACCCACAGCCCACAGAACACCTCTCCCCAGTGGAATCCCATGCTAGGCTGCGAAAGAGGGGAAATTGCAACAGTAAAAGCAATATTAGCAATAATATAAACACTCGCTGAAGGATTGCTCTTGTGCCAGGCATTGTGCCAAAAGCTATTCTTGCATCTGTCTCATTTATTTTTTTTTTTTTAATTACTATTTCTGTTTTGTTTTGGCTGCACCACACTTCACAGCATGTGGGATCCTAGTTCCCTGACCAAGAATCAAACCTGTGCCTCCTGCATTGGAAGGGCAGAGTCTTAACCACTGGACCACCAGGGAAGTCCTCATCTCATTTCTTTATTCCAGCTCCATATGAGGTAAGAATTGCTATTATCTCCTTTTACTGATGAAGAAACTGAACCTCAGAGAGATTAAGTTACTTGCCCAAAGTCATGTACAATAGACTGAACTCCTCAAGGGGCCCCAAATAACAGGGCCCTGTGAGAGCTAGCAGAGTAGGAATGGAATCAGGTGGTCTGTGACCCCCAAACCTCCCAGAAGTGGTGAGCCCTCTCTTTCCTATTCTGGGATCACCTTCTGGCGGGCACAGCAGCAGGGCCAAACCAGGTGGGGGCCCCCACTCACCTGGAAGCGGCAGGCTCGGTGAGCAGTGCCTGCCGGGTGTGTGGCATGGAGCCGGGCGCAGGGCAGGCTGCCAGGCCCTGGGGGCCAATCCTGCCCTCTGAGGTGGAAGAGGACACGGGTGTGGGGCTCTGCTGGAGTCACGGCCGCTTCCACTGACACGGCCCTCACGTCCCATGGGACTGGCCGTTGGTGTGGCTCAGTGACCCGAGGAGGGACCACCTGGAGGGAGAATGGGGGTGCTCAACAAAACAGGGGGTGGGGGGAAGCGAAATCTCAGGCTAGTAAGAGAGAGCCTTGATGGGTCTCCTTCTCCCCCTCTGGAAAAGAGGGAGCGCGACTAGGGCTGTGGAAGGGCCCTGAGCCACACACAGCAGACCTCGGCTCTGAGTCCCAGTAGCCCAGGAGTCTCTGGTGGCACCTCCTTACCTGCTGAGTGGCGAAGGGTGGGTAGGAGGCCCGGAAAAGTGGCTGGGCCCTGGGCCAGGGCTGCAGGAGCAGAAAGGTCTCAGATCGGGAGCCCAGAGAGGAGTTGGCAGGGGGGTAGCGGCCCACCTGCTGCACACGGAAGTGCTCAGGGGCATCCAGGAGTCCCAGGGCTGCCGGCAGGTAGACTGGGTCCAGGGGGTCCTGGTCACAGTCCACTAAGGAGGGAGAAGGGGTAGGGGTCGTGGCAGCTTCAGAGCGGGCAGGGGCTGAATCCAGCTTTGTCCCAAGGCACAGCAGTCATGGAAGGTGGAGGAAGAAAAGGGCTGTGAGTCCCATTCTTCCAGGATGTTGGAGTGGGGATCTCCCCATTTCACAGGTAACGGGGGCCAGGATTTGAATCTCCATCCAGGACTGACTGCCAGCTTCTGACTCACTCCTGCCTTCCATAGACCCAGGCCTTCCTCCCACCAGCAGAACCTTCTCAATGTCTCCTCTTCCCCTACCCGCTCCTGCCCTCTACCTACCTGCCTCTGACACCAAGGCATTTGTGTGACACCAAGCCCTCCCCAGACAGGGTCCATGTGATAATAAAAGATGGTGACGAGGTGAGCTTTGTAGAATTAGAGACCCTTCCTCTGCCCCCTGGGTCCTTGGCAAGACTTGGCTGGGCATCCACCCTCGCTACCACTGCGTCATCACCATGGCAACCTTGCACTGGTTTCCCAAACTTGCTCCTTTCTATGCCATCCCAACCGGGTATTGGAGTACAAGTCCAGAATGGGGTAGGGGGCAGGAACCCTACGGAAGCCTGGGGAGAGAGTCAAAGTAGTCAACACTCAAAAGGGCAAAGGACCCCTCAGAGCATGTCTGGTTTGTATCAACTGACTACTAGCTAGCCCTAATAATAATTTTTTGAAAGTTAACTGTGTGCAAGTTACTATTTTAAATGCTGTGCATATGTTAACGCTTCCGTGTTCTGTAATAGCTCTGAGAACTAGGTTTATTACTATTAATGCCATTTTATGGTTGTAGAAAATGAAGTTGAGAGGTTCAGGGACTGGCCTGGGGTTCCATATCTGGAGTGTGGTAGAGTTGGGAGTCAAAGAGCCCAGCTACCCACCATTACACACCCTGTCTCTCCACCCTCCCCCTCTCTCCACCCTGGGCTGCTTTCCACTGCGCCCCTGCGGGCTTCACTCCCTAGACTGTATAGGTCTCTTGTCCTCGCCTCCCTTCTCCTTGAATGTGAATGTTGACTCCTTCTTTAGGAAGCCCTCCTTGATTGCTTGCCCTCTCACCCTGGCTTCCTCCTCTGATTTAGTTTTCTTGTCTGTTGACCAGGGGGCTTGTCACACTCATCCCAGAATCCCCCATTCCTGGAGAGGATGATCTGGGAACCTGAAGTGAAAGTCCCTCAGTCGTGTCTGACTCTTTTCGATCCCATGGACTATAGTCCATGGAATTCTCCAGGCCAGAATACTGGAGTGGGTAGCCTTTCCCTTCTCCAAGGGATCTTCCCAACCCAGGGATCAAATCCAGGGCTCCCGCACAGCAGGAGGATTCTTTACCAGCTGAGCCACAAGGGAAGCCCTCTGGGAGCCTGGAGACCTGCATTTACGTCCTAACTCTGCCTTGATGAAGCTTGGGTCAGTATGCTCCTCACCTGTAGAAGGAGCATTTAGTGACACGGTAGCCAGAGGAGGGCTTTGTAAACTGGTGGCACATTGTCTGGAGGAGGGGTTGTTGCTGCTGCATAATAGATGTGACAAGCCTTTCCTCTTCTCTCTGTGTGAGGGGTTATTAGGGCTCCTGCTGGGTCCCCAGGGAGGGGAGCAGGTGGCTGAAAGGAGCCCTAGAGCCAGTTCACTCTCAGCCCCACTGCTGGTCTGGGGGACTGGATGGTTTCAACCTCCTTCAAGACCCTTCCCTCCAAGCAGCCTGTGGTGAGAAGCTTCACTCCCCCCTCCCCAAGTGTAACAGGTGAGTGACTGTGGCTCCCTGGGGTCAGACCCTGGCTTCTGGTCCTCTTGTCTATTCCACTGCCTGGATAATTACAACATGGTCTTGTGGCCTGACTCCCACGGACTCCCATCACTCAGAGTTCTGCTCTCTTGTGAGGGAGGGGGGGCGGGGGCAGAAAATGTCTCACTATCCCCCTCTCTCTCTGGCATCATCCACCTAGCAGCCTCAGTCCACGCCAGGGGCAGCCTGACTCCCACCCATGGGGTCCAGGGGAGGCTCTGCCCCTCCTCCAGGGATCCCCATACTCAGGAAGGCATGGATGGGGCAACCCCTGGAGACTCCAAGGTCAGAGAGCTCCTTGGCGCAGGGGGAAGGCAGTGAGGATCTCTCAGGTTCTGGGCAGAGGGGAGGGGGCTAGGAGCCACAGGGCTACAGCTCTCTGGACGGCCAATTAGGGAGGTGGTGCGTGCGGGGCAGGGGGCAACCAGGTTAGACGTCCCGGCTGGAGGGGAAGCTCGCGGAAGGTGCGGGGACTCGGCGAGGGTGGGAGGATGACGCGCGAGAGCCCGGGGACCGTGCTGGTCCTGGACCAGGAAGGAATCGCCAGGTTATGCAAGTGAGGGAAGCAACAGAGGCCCGCGGCTGGGGGCCAGATCCCGGGGATGAGACCTCGCCACCCTCAGGGCAGGTTGCCGGGCGACTCAGCTCGGGGCTTCGTCCCAGAACTCGTAGACTCCCGGCTCCCTAGCATCCCTCGTCCCCGGCCTCAGTTTGGGCCCGGCTGCCCCTCGCCCCGCCCTGTCCCTCCCGCTGACCTTTCACGATGTCCAGGGCGAAGGCCACCAGGAGGCAGAGCCAGGGGCCGCAGGGCCCCCGGGGAGCCGCGGCCGTGCGCCCCGCCATCCAGGCGCACATCCTTCCCAAGGAAGGCGGGGACTAGGCGGGCGGCTCAGGTGGCCGCGGTCCGCCCGGCATCTCCAGGCCGGGTGAGTCCCCGGTGCTGCCTGCGCGTCCGCAGGTCCGCCCGCCCGGCGGCTGCAGTTCCCAGACAATGGAGCGGGAGCCAGAGCTGGAGCAGGAGGGTGGGAGGGAGCGAGCGCGGCTCGCGGGCTGCCCCTCGGCCCCGCCGGGTCCTAGTGCCCCGCGGATCCCGACCCCAGAGCGCCTCCTTGATAGAGGCTGGCCAGAAGGCCACTTCCCTGGGGGCTGATTTGGCTGTGCCAAGGGACAGGACGAAGTGTTCAGTTCGATCCCTCTCTGGGAAGCTCCTGATCAAGGAGGAAAGAGCCACGTCCTCTGCTTCATCCCCACTCCACAAGCAGCTCACCTGTAAAGGCATCTGACACCAGAACCAGAATTCAGGGATATAAGGAACGGAGCTCAGGGGTGGAGAGGGGATGAAAGAGGGCCCATAGGGCCAGGGGACCACTGCCTGGGTGCATGCAGCCCCATCCCTGCGGGGAGCCTGTGGGCCTAGAAGTGTGAGGGAGGAGCCCCAGGGAGAAGGCCTGCCTCCCAGGTCGTCTCCTGGCCCAGCTTCCTCCGCCAAGCAGTGTTGGGAGTGAGCGGTCTAGAGCAGGGCACCTGGCTGCACATTAGCCTTTCCTGGGCAGTTTAAAAAGGAACACCCACACCAGGACCCCTCCAGGAAATAACTGATCCATTCCATGGGCTGGGTTGAGAACCATGGTGGGGATGCAGGGAGGGCAAGCCAGTCTCTCTCTGGCTGGAGGCCAGCTTTTACCGCTCCTGCACACAGGGATGGAAGCAGTCCCTTCCCTCCTCCCCTACAGGCACACTACTCTCTCCAAGCTGGTCAGTCCCAGGAAGTTTGGGAATGGGGCATGCCCTCCTCATTCCTCAGCCCAGGAGGGAAGGGTCCCTGGTACCAGCTGTCTTTCTCACTCCCTTTCTCCCTATTTGGCACCTGCAGGGAGAAACTAAGCAGCTCCGCAGAAATGGGTTTAGCTGGAGAGGGAGCAATCAAGGCAAGCCAGACTTTTAGCAAATACATTTTATCCAGAAAGAGATAATAAAATAGCGTGCACTTTATTTAAAACCAACCAAGCGCCGATAAAAATATATATATATATCACTGCAGCTGTGATTCCATTTCAACTTCAACAGTAAGAACTGGGCATTTCTTTACTCTTCACATCGTGTGCAGGGCCTGGCAGAGGAGGCCACCCACCTCCACCAGAGCCTTGGAGGAAGAAATGAGTGGCCCCCCCACAGTGGGGACATCTCAGCTGCAGGGCATGAGAAGGGGCTGTGTGGTACATCTCTGTTGTCTGTGCTGCTCTCCTCCTGGGCCGCTGATCAGCGACTCCTCAGTGGCAATGACGGAGAGAGAGAGGGAGAACCATCTGGAGCTGTGCAGACAGGAAGATGAGTCCTCTTTCCTCCTTCGGGGTCTCTGAAACCCCCATGGGGGTCCCATCACAGGGTCCTACTTGCAGGCACAAGCCTGCAAAGCAGTCATCTTTTGCTCTGGCTGAAGGGGAATCAAGAATCCGAGAGGAACCACTTTCCTCTTGACACAAAGCAGCCACAGGGAAGTTTCTTACATACAGTATGGCAGCAGCAGGCAAACGGAGGACCCCGCTGGCTCGGATTAAGGCACTTGTAACAGACTCAAGGTACGTTCCAGCCCCGGCCCCAGGTGGGAACTTCCTCACTTCTGTTTGCCCTCAGGCTCCACAGGCACTGCCTCTCCCCAACCCCACCACTGGGCAATGAAAGGGACAGGAGCACGCCTTGAGGGACTGGGGTTTGGTTGGAGTACAGGGCTGGGAGGAGAAGACAAACAAGGATGGAAGCAGGGGACTTGGCAAAGGGGGAGGTAGAGAAGGACAGGAGGGAAAGAGCACTGGAGAAAGGCAAGTCGTGGCTGAGTCATGGAGGCCATTGGCAGTGATTGGGGTGTTTGCTGAGAGCGGGTGCAGAAGCTGGCAGGAGCCCCCCGCCAACCACCTGCCCTGCTAAGACAGGCTGGGAGCAGAGAAAGAGTGGGGAGAACCAAGCCCAAACAAGAGAACCTCAGAGGACAGGGCCCCTGAGGACAAGCTGGGGCATGGTCTTCCTCTCTCGGCTAAGGGGCTGCAGAGAGAAAGGTCTGAAAGGTTCAGAGACAGGGCGAGAAAGGGGCAGGGGGCTGGAAGGAGGGTTGTGCGACCCAGAATCAGCTGGGCTCTTTGGTATGATGCAGGGAGCAGCGTCCGACGACCCTCTCACTCCTCCTCCACGTTCCGGGGCCCCTTGACTGCTCGCCTCTGCCGCCAGCGCAGCTCCTCCACCTGGCGTTCCAGACCCCGAACCTTGGCCTCCAGCTGGGCCCCCGAGGCGCGGGTGCCAGTGAGCCGGCTCAGCAAGGCGTAGAGGGTCAGCAAGGCCAGGAGAAGCAGCGCCCGGGTGGAGGGGTCGGGCACGGACCTCACCAGGGCCACAAAGGCAGCCAGGAAGAGGGCAAGCTTCAGGCCCCACAGGATCCGCCCCAGCAAGGCCAAGACCAAGCCGAGGAGCACTGACAGCAGCCAATAGGCAACCAGGGCGCCTGCTCCCCACAGCAGGAAGGTCTGGACTTGGCTGGGGCTGAGCTTCAGGCCCTGGGTGAGGTGATCTCCTAGAAGGGGAGAGAGTCATAGAATCAGCCACCCTGGCACGGTGAAGGGAGTGGGGGGAGCTGTCAAGGACCAATAAAAAGGGGAAGAGCCAAACCCCCTTCGCCAAGGAAAAATCCTTTCCCCTCAGGTCATGGAGCTTAAATCCCAGCATCTACAGGTTAAGCTCCAGCTGACCTAACCAGTTCTCTGCCACTCACCTTCTAGCCCCAAGGCGTTCAGCAACTGAGCAGCGATCCCAGAGAGCGCAAAGAAGGCCACAGAAATGGCTGACGAGATGGCCCACATTATCTGCGCCAAGGTCTGTGGGAAGAGGAGGGCACGAGATGAGTCCATAATTAATGATGTTCTTCTTCTCCGAGCTTCACCACCACCGGCCAGGAACGCCTCCACCTGCTTCTCGGCCTGGCCGAGGGGTCCCTTCCACAGCCACCTTCCAGTGCATGGGGACAGGCCATTTCTCCTTCCTGAGCTGGAACCCATGACACTGGGGCCCTAATTCAACTGATGTGCTCAAATACTTTGGTGGTGGTAGTGCGTGAATGTGGTTGTGTGGGAGAATCATCAAATCCCTGAAGCAGTCACCCTGTAAAATTTGGTGGGGGGGTCCTCCTAGCCTCCCAAGGATTGAAGGTCTGGGAAGCAGCATCCCTGACGGGCTAGGCTGTTTCAGTGACAACGAAGTCAATCGGCTCTTCTGTATCATGGATCTTATAAATGGTAAGATCTTTGTTTCAGGTATTCAATAAGACCTATCAAAAATATATGACAACATGCTTGGGATGCCACTGGGTAGAAGAGACAGCCCTGCCTTAAGGCCCTGAGTCATCCCCACTCCTGCCTCTCCAGGTAAAAGTATGGACTCAGGTCTTGATATCTGGCCAATTTAAGACTTAAGGTCAGATTTAGACCAAAGTCAGACACATTGTCACCAGTGACATAGGTTTACAAAGATGGCTCATTTCCCAGTCTATCTGGCAAGAAAAGGCAGGGATAAGGGAAAGATGGGGGTGGAGCTAAACGCTCTGGGATAGGAATGAAACAAAGGGGGTGCAAAAAGCAGGGGCTGTCTGGCTTCATTCCGTGGCCCCACGGATTATGATACAGAGGATGTGGAGTCAAGACAGGTGGCCGTGAACAACGGCTCCTCTGTCCTCAACATGTGTGGTCACAGCAGGGAACACTCTCTTTACCTCGGAAACCAGGTGCATGGTTTCTGCCCCAATCAAGGCATCCAAGGTTCCCCGCACAGAGCGACCGATCTGGCTCAAGAGATCAACGGGGGCCTCCCTCTTCTGCTGGCCCGGCGTCACAAAGTCTCGATGTGACTGGGAAGACGCTGAGTCCAGGAGCAGGAGGGCCACGAGCACCATCAGGACAACTTTGAACAGATACTTGCCCCATGGCGAACCGCTGCCTAAGCCTGCCATGGCTGGATCTGTCAGAGTTGAGAAGCATGGCATGAGCGAGGGCCCGAACTGGCAGAGAAACCCACTGTCCTGGGTGTGACTTGCCCCAGCACCCTCCTCCACCCCTCCCTGTTAGTTGAAACGCAGAACTGAGACTTTCAGCCTCAGCTGGGTACAACCATCTGATTCACAGGTTCCTCTTTCACGTTCTTTACTGTTTGCATATTAATAAACCAGTAAGTATACGTCAGCGCCTTAAGGTGGATGAGAAGATCTCTCTGAGGCTTACTCCAGTTCTAAAAACCTGAAGGCCTGCCTTTGTGTATTAGGTGCTTTGGGCATTAAAAAAAAAAAAAATTTTAAGACTATAAAGCTTTGTCCCCAAGGAAGTTATAATCTACTTTAGATAAAGCTAATACATATATTTTACAAACGTAAAAATTGCACTCAAATAGGATTACCACTGCATAAAGATGTAAAGAAACATGCTTGGTTGGGTGCTCAAATACACAAGAACACACTGTACACAGGCCATTTGTTCTGCAGGAGTATCACGTGAGATGGTCCTTATCCTCCTCACCACTATGGGTAGAGAAGAGACTGAGACTTAGGACTTAAGTCATCCACCCAAGGTCACTGGGGCTAAGGAGAAAGGCCAGGATTTGGACCTAAACTTCTGCTTCCAAATCACAGAAGTGAAGGTGGATCACAACTGTGGTTGCTCACTGGAAACATCTGGAAGCTTCACAAACTATTGATGCCTCTGCCCTAAAGACAGGAGGTTATGATGTCACGGTGAGTATGGCCCGGGCTTAGACCTCCAAAAGCCCTCCAGAGGATTCCACTGTGCAAAGTCAAGATCCACTCACACTGAATGACCTCAACTCCCTAGCCCCCAAGGGAGGCAAAGAGTTAAAGCATAACTTTTAAGGAACAATATTATTAATAATAAAAAGTTAACCATGGGCCACCTATCTCATTTAATCCTCACTACAACCCATTAGGTAGGTACTGTTCTTATCCCCCATTTAACTGATGAAGAAACTGAGGAAGGATAAGAAGTAAGTACGTGAGCCAGAATTTGAATTCAGGTATACCTGACATCAGGCTTCCCTGGTGGCTCAGCGGGAAAGAATCTGCCTGCAGTGCAGGAGACGAGGAGACACCGGTTTGATCCCTAGGTTGGGAAGATCCCCTGGAGGCGGGCATGTCAACTCACTCCAGTATTTTTTCCGGGAGAATCCCATGGACAGAGCAGCATGGCGGGCTACAGTCCATGGGGTCACAAAGAGTTGGACACTGAAGGAACTTAGCATGCATGCACGTGACATCAGCACCCTCGCATATACCACCGTGCTGTATCCTCTCCAACTTAAATCTCACAAGTGATTTGGAAAGTCACCCAAGAGATTATTCATGAGCTAAAATAGACTTGGCATCTACCAGTCCAATCCATGAATTACTAGTGATAATTCAGTTAACTGCTTTGTGTCTTATGCTCTGATCTCCTCTGTAATGTGATGCTGTAGGCAAGTTAAGACCCAACAAGTATCAACTCATTGAAGTACCAGTGGATTTAGCCAAGAAAAACATTTTCAGTTCCAACTTCTATTTGCTACCGTGCTTGAGAAAAGTCAAACAGCACCGGCAAATTCCCTGTTCTCCTCCAGGCTCAGAAATGAACCTGCAGCTCCTGGGAGTGTCAGAGATTTAGACTTGAGGAGCAGAGGCTTAGCCAGGCCCCTGAGGCAGGAGCAGTCAGGTGTTTGAAGTTTTTGTAGCTACCAGGGCCCTCAGGTAGTCAGCCAGAAATCAAGGAGGAGGAGAAGATACTCTCATTTTTGTTTAGTGGGAAGGAGGGTCCAAGAACCAGTTATAAAAATATCACATTTGGGGTACTTTCTGGCACAGAAACAGTTGCTCTAAATCCCTCCTGAGACCTGTAGGATCACGCAGGCTGCAAAACAGACAGTTCAGAGGGAACAACCTCAGGTTGGGAAGTCTTCTACTCTTTTTCTGGCACAAATCAAGAACCAGATGGTTCCTGCCTGCCCGTGGTCAGAGATGAGGAAAGCACAGGTCAGTTCCTGGTCTATCTGGGTCATGACCGCACTGAGGACTTAACGAGCAGGGTTGCTATCTTGGGTTGGATTCTATATCCAAGGACCTCCACCCAGAGGGATCCGATGACATCTCCTCCTATCTTGAAGGTCAAGGTGACGTGAATTGCTCCCCACCCCCACCCCCAAATGGAAGCCTCCTGCGTTCTGTGCCAGCCTCAACCTTCAGGCAGCCATTTGCTTCAGTCCAGGGGAGTTGTGTGTGCTCAATCGCTCAATCGGGTCTGACTCTTTGCAACCTCATGGACTGTAGCCCGCCAGGCTCCTCTGTCCATGGGATTCTCCAGGCAAGAATACTGGAGCAGGTTGCCATTTCCTCCTCCATGGGTTCTTCCTGACCCAGGGATCGGACCCATAGCTCCTACATCTCCTGCATTGGCAGGTGTTTTCTTTACCACTGAGCCACCTGGAAATCTGAGGAAACTTGGGGGACCTTGAAATAAACTCTCCACAGTGAGGCTGGCATTGCCTGCCAGTCAACCTTCGGAAATGTACCAGAAACCAAATCTAACCCGATTCCAGAGTGAGCCCTTTGCAGATAAGAAAGCTACTCCCTTTCTTCAAAGGTTTCCCTGGTGGCTCAGATGGTAAAGAATCCTCCTGTAATGCAGGAGACCTGGGTTCAATCCCTGGGTTGGGAAGATTCCCCTGGAAAAGGGACTGGCTACCCACTCCAGTATTCTTGCCTGGAGAATCCCATGGACAGAGGAGTCTGGCGGGCTACAGTCCATAGGGTCACAAAGAGTTGGACACGACTAACACTTTTACTTTTCCCTTTCTCTTCAAATTGTTTTCTTTAACAGGATTCCTCCTCATTTCTCCTTCAGCAAGGGTCTAATCCATCACCATGATACCTCCTCACTTCATCCCAACCAAATACTTTTGATAAAATGAAGCCATGCGAGTCAGGGGCTGCAGCAGCCATGAGCTCTGAGAGGAAGGATGTCTTAAATGTCTCAGCAAATAGCAGGCACTCAACAACAACAAATTGTGTGCGTGTGTGTGTTGCTTTATAATTTACAAAGTGTTTGTTCTTTCACCATCACATTTAAGTCCACAACAATCTTATAAGATACTGCTATTTCTCCACATTTACTCAGAAAACTATGGCTTAGAGAGATCAAGTGTTGTTCAAGTTCACACAGCAGGATGGGGACCTAACTCCAGAACCCAGGGTCTAAACCTTGCCCTTTTGCTCCTTCCACACCCCACCCACCCTGCCTCATTAAGACATGGTCGCTGCCCTCAAGGAGCTTAAAGTTCTGCCCCCAAATCAACCACCTCACAGACAGAGGACACCCAGATTCCCACAAGGAGACCACCCACCAGATGATGACCCACCTGCTGGACTCACAGGTCATGGTTCTGCAGCAAAAAGCCGGGACTAGACCTGCCACTTTTGTTTAGGCAGCAGCAATATGGCTTGGGCAGGGACAGGCTGAACTGCGGAAACTGCTTCATTTAACTGTGGTAGTGAGAAGGAAATGGCAACCCACTCCAGTGTTCTTGCCTGGAGAATCCCAGGGATGGGGGAGCCTGGTGGGCTGCCGTCTTATGGGGTCGCACAGAGTCGGACATGACTGAAGCGACTTAGCAGCAGCAGTGAGAAGACACTATATGTTTAGCTGTGGTTTGCTAAGAGGGTAGGGTGGGGCGGTCCCCAGACTCCCTGCCAAGGCTCCTTCCTCCTGTCGCTTCCTCTCGCACTATAAATCACAACACAGCAGGAGGGGCAGCTGATTTTGTGCCTTCTGCCGGTCCTGATTTCCCCATCATTGTCGAAACTGCCCCTGTGGAGCAGCAGTTCTCAATTGCGGTTGCCATGAGAAGGGCTTGAGCCTCCTCAATCTGGAGTGTCTGTCCCACCCGCACCCTCCAGCCCCCGGGGCTTCTTTACTCGGACTCTCCCCAGAGTCAGGTTCAGGCTTTTGTTTTCAGAGCTCCTTGGGGATTTCTGATGCATAACAGGACAACTGCCACAAATGATCAGCAGCACAGGGGAAAGTCTACTGTTCGGGCAAAGTCGCCCAAATGCAGCAGTGTACAAAGCACTCTAGACTTTTCTGTCCCAGGCTCAGTTCTGCCACACACTAGAAGCCACTACTGAACTCCCCTGGCAGTCTAGTGGTTAACACTCCATGCTTCCAGTGGAGGGGATGTGGGCTCAATCCCTGACCAGGGAACTAAGATCCCACATGCACTGCAGCGCGGCCAAAAAAAATAAAATTTAGAAGCCACTACCTTCTACCTTATTACTTAACTGTCTGAGTTTCAGTCTCCTCAAATCTAAAATGGGATCAAATGAGGTTAAGAGTTAATGCAAGTAGTTAACATGTTTCTACAAGAACTTTGTAAACTATAAACATCTATAGGAAAGTTGTAGCCCACAAATTGCCAATATACCACTCATTGCACTGTAGCATAATTTAGCAGTTTTTATGCCTGCCTTCCCCAAAAAACTTTGAGCACCTCCCCTTCAGACTTGATAGCTAACCTTCCTTGGAATTCCCAGTGCCTAGCACAGAACAATGACTAATAAATGCTTGTTAAATGAGTGTCAGAAGCCCAAGGAGCGGTGAGAATGACAACGGAGAGCCATGGAGAGGTACAGAGAGGATTATTTTAAAGTTGATACAAATATGCAGCGGCCACTCGAAAAGCACAGCTGCGTGGAAAGGAAGCTCCTAAACCGGGTGAGGCTGCTACTCGGGAGTATGAAGTCAGCGTCCCGGCAGGTGGGGGCAGCCCCCGCTAAACCCCAACAGCTGCTGCCCAGCAACTGTTTGGGGGCAGGGCGACGAGCAAAGGGGCAGCTTCCCATGCGCACGGCGCTTTCCCCAGGGCCCGGCCTTCCCGAGACAGGGTGTCAGTGGCATGCTTGTGCTATTTCGAACAGCGTGTCCCTTGCCAAGGCTGCTGAGTGACGTCGCCGGCAAGGGACGCGGCGCGGCCCAGGGGTTCGGGGTACCCCCAAACGGCTGGGAGCGAAGCCGCGGGAGGCCGAGTCGTAGGCGGGAGTCGGGGTCGAGGGGCTCAGCGCTGGCCTGGTCCCGCAAACCTGACAGCCGCGTGTCCTCGACCGGACCTTGGAGCAGCACCGCGAATTCTTCTCCCCGGAAACACGCGCCTCCCCTGTTACTTAGTAACGACGCCCCCTGTTGCATAGCAACGAGGATCCGGGTCCACAGTTAAGACTGCCCGCCGCGCGACTTCGGACCCCTCCCCACAGGCGCTCGTCAGGCCTCGCGGCCGCCGGGCTCACACCTGCAGCGGCCGCCGCCACCCAGTCCCGCGTGCAGCCCCCGAGTCCCGGTCTCAGCTTGCACTCACCGGGCTCTGGCCACCGCTGCTCTTCACGTGCGACTTCACTAAAACGCGGCACTACACCCGCGCCTCAACTCCGGGGCGTTGGTTTATCGTCTGCGCACGCGCAAGGCGGGACGCGCCCGGACCTGCGGGCCGCCCAAAAAGCCCAAAGTCCGGTGCCGGTCAGCGCATGCGCTCTACTCTCCGCTTGCGTATTTATCCCAGGCATTCCCACCGGGAGAATAATGGAGTCGGAAGTTCGAGCTGGGAACGGAAGTCTCTGGCAGGAAAGGGGAAAGTGACTATATCTGGACTATAGAGTGGGTAAACTTCATTTTTTAATTTGGAATGGAAGCTTATCTGCCTCTTAAAAAAAAAAAAAAACCCTTGGCATTTCGGGCATTGTAGTTCTCCAGCTACGTGGGGCCTCCTGAGGCATTGTGGGAAATGTAGTTCTAAGAAAGAGGAGCTTGAGCGCACCTGGTCTTTTGAGAAAATTTTTCGCGCTTAAAAGACACAAAGGGGAAAGGGTGTTAGAGGAGCAGTAAGAGGCGCTCAACCGGGAAAATGCATCCTTTCCCTCTGAGATCATCTCCACTCCTTAACTCTGCAGATGGTTCCTAAATGTTCTCTCAGTTTTAGAGAGGGAAGGGCACTAACTTCCAGACCCATTTCAGTCAAAAAGGCAGCATTGTGAGGGAGAACGCCGCGGGATTTGAAATGAAGAGGTCTTTTTCCTGCTTTGTTATTCTGGCAGGTCACTTCATCTCTCTGGATGTCCTTATTTCAACTTTACTATTGTTTGAAAGAAAACTGTAGGCTTGAAATGGAGTCACTTATTGTAAGGACAAATCCCTAATCCGGGAATTAATACCTGTCGTAGCTTAAATTTCAACGTCATTCAGAAATGTAGTCTTAACAAGTTAGTCAGGAATTTTTTGGTCAGCACCAATGAGGCCATTTGTCACACGGGCTCTCTGTTGTCCCCAAAGGAAACTGAAATAATCTGCGATATAGATCCCTTCCATTCCCCGTAAAATATGTTACCTATGCCTGCAATGCGGGAGAACTGGGTTGGGAAGATCCCCCAGAGAACGGAAAGGCTACCCACTGTAGTACTCTGGCCTGGAAAATTCCATGGACTGTATAGTCCATGGGGGTAGCAAAGAGTTGGACAGGACTACGCGACTTTTCACTTTCACTTTCATGCCTAAAGTAATCTTTTCTTCTGTTTATGGATTTCATGTCCTGCGTTTGAAAACCTTTCGTTTACTATAGCTCTTTGGAGATATAGGATGCTGCCTAATTTATGAATCTTCTATAACTAATTAGATATTTGAAATGTTTTCGGCTGAATTTTGTTTTTTAATTCTATAAAGTACTAAAAGTGTTCCAGTGAGAAAAAGGAAAAAGTTTTCTTTTTTTCTTTTGCCCTTTTCTGAGCACTTTTTTTACTTTGAATGTTCCTATCTGTAGTCAGTGCATGCATGCATGCATGCAAAATTCGTTCAGTCCTGTCGGTTGGAACTCTTTGCGACCCTGTGGGTCATAGCCCTATGGTCTCCTCTGTCCATGGGATTTTCCAGGCAAGAATCCTGGAGTGGATTGCAATTTCTTCCTCCAGGGGAACTTCCTGACCCAGGGATCAAACCTGGGTCTCCTGCATGGCAGCCAGATTCTTTACCAACTGAGTCACCAGGGGAAGGCTCCAGGAAAGACAATGGACCGAACTAACAGGCTGCTTGACTCCAGTCTATAACTGTTTTTGCAACAGTGCCCTTGCCTGGAAAATCACATGGACGTGTGGTAGACTACAGTCCATGGGGTCGCAAAGAGTCGAACACGACTGATCGACTCCACTTTCACCACTTTCACTTAAGAGGAAAAATAATATAAGATCCTTAAACCTTTGTTCTTTGTCACTGACCCTTGACTCTGTGCCCTCAACCTATATAATCCTCTGATTTCTGGAGGAAGGGAGGCCCAGTGCCTGAGGCAGGAGCCTGCTGTGTCTCCCTTCCTCCACCTGAGGATTGAAGCCACCTTTCTATTTCCTCCAAACCTTGTCTGCATATTTTATTTGGCTTCAGTGGGCAGAGAAAGCCAAGATTTTTGGACTACATCAGAAGATCCTAACATACATCTTCACTTCTTAGCAGGTATGGAGATTCAAGGAAATAAGTGGAGTGAACTTTTTCTGATGAAGTAAGTGGAGTTTTTTGTTTTTTAAATTTAAGTTGCTGTCCAAATGCTTTTATGTAGGTAAGTTCCCCTTTGATGTTCCTGAAACAGTTCTGAAACTCAACACTCTAAAACAAAAATCTATTTTTCCCCCTCCAATTTAAGTTGCTGTCCAAATGCTTTTATGTAGGCAAGTTCTCCTTTGATGTTCCTTAAACAATTCTGAAACTCAACACTCTAAAACAGAAATCTATTTTTCCCCTCCCTCCCTGAATCAGCTTTTTAATTCTGCCTTCCATAGCTCTGGGAGAAGGCAATGGCATCCCACTCCAGTACTCTTGCCTGGAAAATCCCATGGACGGAGGAGCCTGGTAGGCTGCAGTCCATGGGGTCACTGAGGGTCAGACACGACTGAGCGACTTCACTTTCACTTTTCACTTTTATGCATTGGAGAAGGAAATGGCAACCCACTCCAGTGGTCTTGCCTGGAGAATCCCAGGGATGAGGGAGCCTCATGGGCTGCCGTCTATGGGGTCGCACAGAGTCAGACACGACTGAAGTGACTTAACAGCAGCTTCCATAGCTCTGAGGAACTACTCCCAAGAGGTAGGGGAGAGGCCAGTATATCTGTAACTTTGGTAAGTGGTGTGTGCAATCCAGCATACATCTTGGAAGAAGGTTACTGCTAGTCGAGAGGAACAGGTATCTCAGTTCATGATTTTAATGCTTTTCTAAGTATAGGAAAATGCAAGAATTGGGGTTCACAAAAAATGTTCCTATCATATCTAGCTATCTAAGGGTCTGTTTTGCCTGTTTTCTCAAAGCACAGTGGTTCACCCTGTTCTTCATCCTGAATTTCTTTCAGGGTGTATTGTAGGTCAGTGCTGAGGACTTAATCTAGAAGATTTGTGAAACTGAAAGATGAGTGACATTCCTTGTTTTACAGTGCCACCTTGTGGTCCTAAATTTAACCAAGGTTTGGGAGGCATTTCATAACCAAATTGTCCCATGGTGCCAGGAAGGCTTATTCCTAGGTCAGGTGAGGATTCCCTTGATATGCCACTCAGTGCATTATTAATGTCCCTGTTAATAGTAGCGTAAAAGTATCTGAACCACTTGTCTCACTAGTCTGCTATATTTCAAGAAATGATTCCCTTTTGTTGCCTCTTCCCATGTCTGCTGCTGCTGCTGCTAAGTCGCTTCAGTCGTGTCCGACTCTGTGCGACCCCATAGACGGCAGCCCATCAGGCTCCCCCGTCCCTGGGATTTTCCAGGCAAGAACACTGGAGTGGGTTGCCATTTCTGTTACACTATTGTTCACTCGCTAAGTGGTGTCTGACTCTTTGTGACCCCATGGACTGCAGCATGCCAGGCTTCTCTGTCCAGAGTTACATTATTACAATTATTTTAATTTTATATAGAACTATATATTTGGCCGGGGCTTCCCTGGTGGTTCAGTGGGAAATAATCTGCCTGCCAATGCAAGTGACTCATGAGAGCCAGGTTCAATTCCTGGGTTGGGAAGATCTCCTGGAGAAGGAAATGGCAACCCTCTCCAATATTCTTGCCTGGAGAATTCCATGGACAGAGGAGCCTGGTGCACTGAGTCTATGGAGTCGCAAGGAATCAGACACAACTTAGGGACTAAACAGCTGTATATTTCGTCGACTGTTTCAAGCTGCTTAGTCATCAAAATATTTGTCAGAATCTCAGTTGTACTTTGGGTAATATGAAAAACAGAAATCTTGTAGAGTAAGCAGAATACAGGTAGTACAGTTAGTAGCATTTTTAAAAGTCTTAAGTAAGGATTTTTTTAATTTATTTATTTGCCTGCACCGAGTCTTAGTTGTGGAGTGAGGGATCTTTAGTTTCGGCATACAAATTCTTAGTTGCAGCATGTGGGGTCTAGGTCCCCGACCAGAAACAGAACCCTGGCCCTCAGCATTGAAAGTGTGGAGTCTTAGCTTCTAGACCACCAGGGAAGTCCCTTAAGTTAGCATTTAAACCAAGAACCTCCGTTGGATGTGAGCCCTGGTCACCTGACCCATCTGTTCCATACCAATTGCTATCTTTAAGGGTAATGATAAGTTGACGTTGTTCATAAGGCACTCTGCCCAATTTCCTAATGTTATTAAGCTCCTTATCTCTAGTATAATTTAATTGTTCCCACCATAAGGAAGCCTTTAAATTTAAATGACTATAGCCTGGTATTAACAATATAAATCCATCCCGTAATTGAGGGACGGTCTCTCCCAGTAAGCAGGAGGTTATGATTTTTGACTAACATTTAGCTCATTGTTCTGATTGAGCTTGAGTGATTAACTTTTAAAGAAAAATTGTATTTATGGCCAGGGTCAGAGCAGGTATGACTGATTAGCCAAGTGAGGGAGTCCCATCTAGTAATATCAATAAGGACTTGAACAGAACTATATAACTTTTTTCTTCTAGAATAAATTTCCTAAGGGCCATCCAAGCAAGCATGGGAGTGGAAAAAATCCACCAAAGTAAACCAAAAGTACTGAACATGGATAATTGACCATAAATACAACAATTGGATTGATTTTTAAACTCTGCATAGGATTTGTGTATCCATGATAGAAACCAAGAAAACACTATAAATGATCACACAGGTCAGGCCCAGCATCTTGGAATAGCTGTTCACTTCTCATGTCATCTTCTTCTCATCTTGGTGTGGGTATTCTTTTAAGGTGATATTGAGGTCAGCAGTCCTATCTTTAGACCAGTCTGGTACAGGGGCCCTTTTTAAAGTGGGAGGAATGAATGCAGGAGTTAATTCTCTTTGGTTTCACTGCACACGAGCTAGTTAAGAATATGATAAAAATCCTTTCATCTAGGTTTGGAGACAGTTCTTTAAATGATGTATTTTCCAGTTTGAAATCTCCTTGTTTCAGGTCATGGCACATCTGATCTTCATCCAAAGATAGATTACTAGGGTAAACATCAGAATCAATTTTAGACTGTCCTTTCAATAGTTCATTAAACCTTACAATAATGCAAATTGGTAAAAAGGAATCATCTGGGAAGTAAGTCTTAGGCAGTAAATACCAAAACTCAAAGACAACTAACAGCACTAGAACTTAATATCTACAAAGGTATATTACTGAAACATAATTTTTCTTTTGAAAACTATCCTTGTCGCTACAAAATATAGCCAGATTAAGACTAATTTGCTTGCAAAATGAGTCCAGTTTCAATAAACTTAACCTGATTATATATATAAGTATAATTGACCATACATGCTTAAAACTCAAAATTTTGGGGTTCCATCAAGATCATGGCAAATAGAAAGGGAAAAGTGGAAACAGTGACAGGTTTTATTTTGGGGGGCTCTAAAATCACTTCAGACAGTAACTGCAGCCATGAAATTAAAAGATGCTCTCTCCTTGGAAGAAAAGCTATGACCAACATAGACAGCATATTAAAAAGCAGAGACATCACTTTGCCAACAAAGGTCCATATAGTCAAAGCTATGGTTTTTCCAGTGGTCATGTACAGATTTGAGAGTTGGACCACAAAGAAGGCCGAGTGCCAAAGAATTGATGCTTTTGAACTGTGATGCTGGAGAAGACTCT
The DNA here is from genome assembly GCF_029407905.1 of Bubalus kerabau. Lineage (NCBI taxonomy): Eukaryota > Metazoa > Chordata > Mammalia > Artiodactyla > Bovidae > Bubalus > Bubalus kerabau. The sequence continues at coordinate 14,639,559 of NC_073628.1, forward strand.
TCAGAGTCCCTTGGACTGCAAGGAGGTCAAACCAGTCAGTCCTAAAGGAAATCAGTCCTGAATAGTCATTGGAAGGACTGATGCTGAAGCTGAAACTCCAGTACTTTGGCCACCTGATGCAAAGAGCTGACTCATTGGAAAAGACCCAGATACTGGGAAAAATTGAAGGCAAAAGTAGAAGCAGGTGGGAGACGATGAAATGTTTAAATAGCATCATGGACTCACTGGACATGAGTCTGAGCAAACTCGAGGAGATAGTGAAGAACAGGGGAGCCTGGTGTGCCTCAGTCCATGGGGTCACAAAGAGTCAAACATGACTTAGCTACTGAACAACAACAAACGCTCTTTTAAATTGGTTTTGCTAGAACTTTTCATAAGGATTCTCAGATTTGAACTTTAAAAGGTTTCTCAAGGCCAGGAAAGTCATGCTAAGGACTTGCCATCAGATTCTGTTTGAGATACCTATAAATTTGGGTGCATAACTCCCTTCTTGAGGATCCAAAATGTCTTGAGGTTCTTGAACCTGCTGGGAAATGGCTTGAATTATTCACCTGATAAGGTTGCAAGGTACCAGACTATTTTTTTCAAGGAGTTAATGGCTCCATAAAGTCAGTCTTAGTTCCTTAATGCTGTCTTGTCATATCTGAGTCTATGCACATGTCTCTCAATTATGACATTCCAATCAAAGCCTTGAGAGTATAACCAATGTTTCCAATTGTGTGCTGTTGTGAGGAGAATAGGTTCTTACTGAATTTATGCAAATAACAGTATTGCCATGAAAATAAGAATACTCACTAAGAGTTTCCAAATTCTGGAGGGATCAAGTAGAGAGAAAAGATAAATGTTTCAGTTCTGCTTACAAAGATATAATTCATCAGATTGCTGTAAATCACAGTTAGCTTAAGGGGAAAGGTTTCTTTACATCTGGAAAGCAAAGATTACAATTCAGTAATATTTCAGACAAAAAGCCACACTTGTTAATCTTGATACTTCATGGGTTTGATGCCATCAGGTTTTCCATTAGAATTCTTTTAATTTTTTACCCAGTCAGCAATATAATCTAAACATTTTCAGAAACCTGTACTTATCAGAAAGCCCTTTCTATGAGTCTTCTTGAAGATGAAGCATTTTTATGAAGCATCAGAGCGAAATAATAATTGTCTATAAATGACAAAAGATTTTAAAGGGCATGGCTAAAGACCTGATTACAATGTAGTTGTCAAAAATATTTCGTTATTTTTGTGACATAGAATATTAATAACTAGAATTATGACTGATAACATTTTATCAGGACACAGTCAGATTTTAGGCATTTCATATAATTTCCAGAACATTTATGTTAATAACAATTACCCATAGTGGAGAAGGAAATGGCAGTGCACTCCAGTATTCTTGCCTGAAGAATTCCGTGGACAGAGGAGCCTGACAGGCCACAGTCCATGGGGTCCCAAAGAGTCAGACATGACTGAGCAACTAACACAACATACACTATAACCTAAGGAATTTGACAGTGCTTCCCCTGTAATTTAACATACCAAATAAGCATAATTAACTTATTATCTTTCTTTGAGATGTTTTGGTATCCTCTGAAGTATCCCCAGGTTAGCTAGAGGTCAAGAGAACTTCATTTTAAAATTGGTTTGAGGAAGTTTGTCAAAGATGTCAAAAAATTTTAGGGACTTCCCTGGTGGTTCAGTGGTTAGGAATCCACATCTCAATTTGGGGGACATGGGTTCAGTCCCATGTCAGTTCCACACGCCGAGGGGCAACTAAGCACATGTGACACAACTACTGAAACCCATGCCCCTGGAGCCCACGCTCCACAATAAGAGAAGCTGCCACAGTGAGAGGCCCGGGCACCGCAACCAGAGTGTGGCTGCTACTCACCGCAACTAGAGAAAGTCCACAGGGAGTAGTGAGGACTCAGTGCAGCCAAAAAATAAATAAGTAAATAAATAAATAATTTTTAAAAAAGGAAAAAAAATTAAAACACTCGGTCAAATAGGATCATAGGTCACTATGAAACAATATTTATTTGACTAAGTGACAATTGTTGTTGTTCAGTTGCTAAGTCATGTTCAACTCTGAGACCCCATGGACTGCAGCACGCCAGCCTTCCCGGTCCTGCACTATCTCCCAGAGCTTGCTCCAACTCATGTCCATTGAGTCAGTGATGCCATCCAACCATTTTCATCCTCTGTCACTCCCTTCTCCTCCTGCCCTCAATCAAGTGACAAAAGAATATTTCAGAGGCAAATACAAAAGTTTACAATAGGTTGTTTAAAAGGTAAAGAAACTTGACAATCTGCCATCAAAAGCAGATCAATATTCCAAAAACTTTGTCCCTCTTAACAGAGAGAGAAAAACAAATTCTAATTTTGTACCAGCTTATTTTTAATAGTAAAACTCAACTAATTAAGTTAATTCTAATCTTAGCCAGTCCTGCTCACATACAAAACCCTTTTCCTAGAATTTCTTTTCCATAACCTTCTGTAACTTTCTTGTTTTACCTTCAGATTTTGTCCTGTCCTGTCCCTTTTCTCTCTCTGTCTTTAACCTTTTTTAGGACAAAATTATTTCCTTTTCCCTTAACAAAATTCACTTCCTTTCTTTATACTTTATTTTTCCTTTGCATACAAATATATATTTTCCTTATTAATTTTTAAAAGTTTGAGTTATATGTTTTAATTATAATCTTAAACCATTAAAACCTAATTTCTATTAAAAGTTAAGAAGTAAGCAATTATGAACTAAACTAGCATTCTGTAGAATGACAAACTTATTAGCTATAATTTCTAAAATCATGTACTTTCTTATAGAAAATGTCTCATATTAACTAATAGTCCTAAATATCATTAGTTTCTCTGTAAAAGAATCTTTATATTAATTTGAAGTATATTATTTTATTTGTAAATGACCTGCTGCTGCTGCTGCTGCTAAGTCGCTTCAGTCGTGTCCAACTCTGTGCACCCCATAGACGGCAGCCCACCAGGCTCCGTCGTCCCTCGGATTCTCCAGGCAAAAACACTGGAGTGGGTTGCCATTGCCTTCTCCAATGCATGAAAGTGAAAAGTGAAAGTGAAGTCGCTCAGTCGTGTCCGACTCTTTGCGACCCCGTGGACTGCAGCCCACCAGGCTCCTCCGTTCATGGGATTTTCCAGGCAAGAGTACTGGAGCAGGGTGCCATTGCCTTCTCCAGTAAATGACCTAGATATTCAATAAACTTCTATCATTTAACTTAACTTAGCGAAACTCCAAAGTTTCAAATTACCAAAAATCTGCAGAAACTATTTTTAAGTAAACATACTGTAAAACATTATTATTCCTAGCTCAGTCAGTAAAGAATCTGCCTGCAATACAGGAGACCCGGGTTCAATTCCTGGGTCGAGAAGATCCCCTGGAGAAGGAAATGGCAACCCACTCCAGTGTTATTGCCCAGAGAATCCCATGGACAGAGGAGCCTGGCAGGCTACAGTCCATGGGGTCGAAAGAATCGGACACGACTTAGCAACTAAAGAGAATCTCTTCTCTGACTGCTTGCCTTGTTCCTCTCCTTCAGTGGCAGTTCCTCTTTCCATATTCAAACGTGATCATTCTTCAAATTTAGTGCTTGGTCTTGTTTGTACATTCCTAAAGAGTTTACCTAAAAACTCTTATCTCATTTATACTTAATTTACTTGTAAAAATCTCACTATAGCAAGTTTTTTATCTTGCTGACAGATTTTGTAAGAGATAATCAGATCTTATTTGATTATCTGATTTGGTTATATTGATTATCTGATTACAGATAATCAGATCTCTTTTAACAACCCTGCATACAATAAAAGGATTATGTCATCTCAATATTATTCAAATCAAAAGGCTTAAACTTGTTTACCACCAGATATTAATGTAATACTGAATATTTCCCAGATTCATGTGAACCTGAAATCCATTTGGGTTAGTTTCTTTTATATTTCTGAGCATTTATATACATGCTCAATTTCATTTAAGCCAATTATATAGAGCTCCTTTACAAATTAATTTTGGCATTACTACCCAGAGGTAGAAATATATCTATAACATATACACAGACATATAGACATACACAGCCAGATATCCCATAGCTTCACTGAAAAGCTTAGTCATTAAAAAATAAAATAAAAACTAAAAACTTAGTCATTAATCAGTTATGACAATATAAAACTCATTTCTTTGTAAGTAAGTGAACAGAATAAGTTAAATTTACTTGCTTGAGTTTAAAAAGGCCTCTTTTCTGTTTTTTCCCCTCTGTCTCAGAAATTGGAGGTGATGTATGTAAGAGTTCCTGAGAGTCGTGGTAGAACATCTTATATCTCAAGGCACAAGGAGAGAAATGCAAGCTCCTCCTAGAAGGACTTTTGTTCCCCTAGGTTCAGAATTTTGAAAAGATGTTTTATCAAACCAATTTCTTTAACTATGCAAAAACCAGTTTTGGAATGTGAAACAACCCCATCTTGGCCATTTCAGGGTGGGGTTTCCTTGAGTTCCCAATTAAATAAATACTTATGGAAGTATTTGTTGGCTCCTCTTTTCTTCTTTTTGGAAAACCCTATTCCCCGTTTCTCAGATGACCATTATATCTACTACTGCGGGCAGGAATCCCTCAGAAGAAATGGAGTAGCCATCATGGTCAACAAAAGAGTTCGAAATGTAGTACTTGGATGCAATCTCAAAAATGACAGAATGATCTCTGTTCGTTTCCAAGGCAAACCATTCAATATCACAGTAATCCAAGTCTATGCCCCAACCAGTAACGCTGAAGAAGCTGAAGTTGAATGGTTCTATGAAGACCTACAAGACCTTTTAGAACTAACACCCAAAAAAGATGTCCTTTTCATTATAGGGGACTAGAATGCAAAAGTAGGAAGTCAAGAAACACCTGGAGTAACAGGCAAATTTGGCCTTGGAATACGGAATGAAGCAGGACAAAGACTAATAGAATTTTGCCAAGAAAATGCACTGGTCATAACAAACACCCTCTTCCAACAACATAAGAGAAGACTCTACACATGGACATCACCAGATGGTCAACACCGAAATCAGATTGATTATATTCTTTGCAGCCAAAGATGGAGAAGCTCTATACAGTCAACAAAAACAAGACCAGGAGCTGACTGTGGCTCAGATCATGAACTCCTTATTGCCAAATTCAGACTTAAATTGAAGAAAGTAGGGAAAACCACTAGACTATTCAGGTATGACCTAAATCAAATCCCTTATGATTATACAGTGGAAGTGAGAAATAGATTTAAGGGCGTAGATCTGATAGATAGAGTGCCTGATGAACTATGGAATGAGGTTTGTGACATTGTACAGGAGACAGGGATCAAGACCATCCCCAAGGAAAAGAAATGCAAAAAAGCAAAATGGCTGTCTGAGGCGGTCTTACAAATAGCTGTGAAAAGAAGAGAAGTGAAAAGCAAAGGAGAAAAGGAAAGATATAAGCATCTGAATGCAGAGTTCCAAAGAATAGCAAGAAGAGATAAGAAAGCCTTCCTCAGTAATCAATGCAAAGAAATAGAGGAAAACAACAGAATGGGAAAGACTAGAGATCTCTTCAAGAAAATTAGAGATACCAAGGGAACATTTCATGCAAAGATGGGCTCGATAAAGGACAGAAATGATATGGACCTAACAGAAGCAGAAGATATTAAGAAGAGGTGGCAAGAATACACAGAAGAACTGTACAAAAAAGATCTTCACAACCCAGATAATCACGATGGTGTGATCACTGACCTAGAGCCAGACATCCTGGAATGTGAAGTCAAGTGGGCCTTAGAAAGCATCACTACGAACAAAGCTAGTGGAGGTGATGGAATTCCAGTTGAGCTATTTCAAATCCTGAAAGATGATGCCATGAAAGTGCTGCATTCAGTATGCCAGCAAATTTGGAAAACTCAGCAATGGCCACAGGACTGGAAAAGGTCAGTTTTCATTCCAATCCCAGACAAAGGCAATGCCAAAGAATGCTCAAACTACCGCACAATTGCACTTATCTCACATGCTAGTAAAGTAATGCTCAAAATTCTCCAAGCCAGGCTTCAGTAATACGTGAACCGTGAACTTCCTGATGTTCAAGCTGGTTTTAGAAAAGGCAGAGGAACCAGAGATCAAATTGCCAACATCCACTGGATCATGGAAAAAGCAAGAGAGTTCCAGAAAAACATCTATTTCTGCTTTATTGACTATGCCAAAGCCTTTGACTGTGTGGATCACAGTAAACTGTGGAAAATTCTGAAAGAAATGGGAATACCAGACCACCTGACCTGCCTATTGAGAAATCTGTATGCAGGTCAGGAAGCAACAGTTAGAACTGGACATGGAACAACAGACTGGTTCCGAATAGGAAAAGGAGTACTTCAAGGCTGTATATTGTCACCCTGCTTATTTAACTTCTATGCAGAGTACATCATGAGAAACGCTGGGCTGGAAGAAGCACAAGCTGGAATCAAGATTGCCAGGAGAAATATCACCAACCTCAGATATGCAGATGACACCACCCTTATGGCAGAAAGTGAAGAAGAACTAAAGAGTCTCTTGATGAAAGTGAAAGACAGTGAAAAAGTTGGCTTAAAGCTCAACATTCAGAAAATAAAGATCATGGCATCTGGCCCCATCACTTCACGGCAAATAGATGGGGAAACAGTGTCAGACTTTATTTTGGGGGGCTCCAAAATCACTGCAGATGGTGACTGCAGCCATGAAATTAAAAGACGCTTGCTCCTTGGAGGAAAAGCTATGACCAACCTAGACAGCATATTAAAAAGGAGAGACATTACTTTGCCAACAAAGGTCTATCTCGTCAAGGCTATGGTTTTTCCAGTCGTCATGTATGGATGTGAGAGTTGGACTGTGAAGAAAGCTGAGCACCACAGAATTCATGCTTTTGAACTGTGGTGTTGGAGAAGACTCTTGAGAGTCCCTTGGACTGTAAGGAGATCCATCCAGTCCATTCTGAAGGAGATCAGCCCTGGGATTTCTTTGGAAGGAATGATGCTAAAACTGAAACCCCAGTACTTTGGCCACCTCATGTGAAGAGTTGACTCATTGGAAAAGACTCTGATGCTGGGACGGATTGGGGGCAGGAGGAGAAGAGGACAACAGAGGATGAGATGGCTGGATGGCATCACCGACTCAATAGACGTGAGTTTGAGTGAAGTCCGGGAGTTGGTGATGGACAGGGAGGCCTGGCGTGCTGCGATTCATGGGATCTCAAAGAGTCGGACATGACTGAGTGACTGAACTGAACTGAACTGAACTGATTCCCCATTTTAAAGTTCATTTGCCCAGATAAAATTACTACTGAAAACCATCTGGTGGACACACGTGCTGTTTGTGAGCTTAATTCCTCTAGGTGTCACCCTGGAGTCATTGCAGCTCTTTTACCTGCCTTGCTTTCTCCCTCCAGCAATCTAACCCCCCACCCCCACCCCCACCCCCCAGTTTCTCACAGCAGTGGATGGCCAATCCTTATCTGTTCATCTTTCAATGAGCAACTTTTGAACATTAATGAGTGGGTTTCCCTACGGGACTGCTGCTTGGTATAAGGACTCACCTTCCCCACTGCCATAAATGTCTCACCTGAGAAAGCTGAAACCAGCCAGAAGGAACTGTGTCTGGAACTGTGTCCCTTATCTTTGGAGCTGAAAGCTCTCATGTGGTAGCTTCACTTTAATTCCAACTAACCCTGTTAAAGTTTGGTCTTCCCTAGTGGCTCAAATGGTAAAGAATCTGCCTACAATGCAGGAGACCCCGGTTCGATCCCTGGGTTGGGAAGATCCCCTGGAGAAGGGAATGGCAACCCACTTCAGTATTATTGCCTGGAGAATTCCACGGACAGAAGAGCCTGGCAGGCTACAGTTCATGGGGTTGTAAAGAGTCAGACATGGCTGAGCAACTAACACTTTCACTTTCTGTTAGAGTTTATGAAGCTGTCGGCTTTCAACCTCATCACCCAGTCCAAACCTCCACAATGTCTTTCTTTTTAAAATATAATTGTATTTATTTATTATTTTTGGTTGCACTGGGTCTTTGTTGCTGCTCACATGCTTCCTCTATTTGCAGCAAGCGGGGCCTACTCTTCATTGTGGTGCACAGGCTTCCCTTTGTGGTGGCTTCTCTTGCAGAGCGTGGGCTCTAGGCACAGGGGCTTCAGTAGCTGCAGCCCATGGACTCGGTAGTTGTGGCCCATGGGCTTTGTTGCTCTGAAGCATGTGGTATCTTCCCGGACCAGGGAATGAACCTGTGTCCCCTGCACTGGCAGGCAGATTCTTATCCACTGTACCACCAGGGAAGTCCTCCTCAGTATGCTTCACCTGAGAAAAATTTCCCCAGTGTCTCTCAATACAGGAAATACAGGTATCTCTTCTTGAACCTAAGTTCAAGGATAACCCACTTCTCATACCAAGGAATTTAACAACCTGTGAGTAAAACTCAGGATTGTCAAAAGAGATGGGAGATCTGGAGTTTAAGAGAGACTCATCTAATTTCATTGGGACACACCAAGGAGGTGGATGGACACAAGGAGCCCTTGATGGTACCAGGGCTCTGGATCATTCTAGAGTACAGGCAAATGAGGGAAGTCTGCTCTGGGTCCCTCTCTGTGTGGTCACCAACTGTCAACTGGAAAAAAGTGCACGACATAGGAGCTGTGAGTTGAGTTCTATGCCTTATCTTACTGAGGACTGTAGCCTGAGAGACAGCCTCTCCGATAGCTCTAAGGAACTGCTGATGAGAGGGAGGGAGAGAGGCCAGTGTACCTGTGATTTTGGCCAAAGAGTATGTACAATCTCTGGAGAAGGAAACGGCAACCCACTCCAGTATTCATGCCTGGAAAATCCCATGGACCGAGGAGTCTGGTGGGCTATAATCCATGGGGTCGCAAAGAGTCGGACACGACTGAGTGACTTCTGTGTGTGTGTGTGTGTGTGTGTGTGTACAATCTCACATACATCTCAGTAGGTTACTACTAGTCATGAGGAACAGGTATCTCAGTTTGTGATTTTAGTGCTTTTCTATGTATAGGAGGACAGAAGAATTGAGGTTCATAAAAAATTTTCTTTTTATAGCTAACTATCTAAGGGCCTGTTTTGTGCACTTTTCCAAAGCACAGTGTACCTCATCCTGTTCTTTGTCCTGAATTCCATTCAAGAAGTACCTAGGGCAGGGACTGTAGTGGCTAATGACTTAATCCTTCCTTGTAGGACTGGATGGTAAGTGACATTCCTTGTTGTACACAGACTACACATGAGTAGCAACCAGTCTGTCCCCATGTCAAATTGCTTCTTTCCTTCAGACACATTCATTTTCCCCCGGACCCTCTGCTTTGGCTAAGGATCTCTTTCTTCCAGAACAAACTCTGATAGCATCCTTGGTCACACCTGCCAGCCTTTCTAACAGTTGCATCTTCACATTTGCTTGTGAGATCATTTCTGATTCGTAGGATTATCAATCTCATGTCACAGAATTTCCTGCGCAGGAAATGTAACTATTTTTCCCCTTATGAAAAATTAATTTTTTTAAAGTTCATTTATTTGTATATCTATTTTTGGCTGTGCTGGGTCTTCATTGCTACCCAGGCTTTTCTCTAGTTGTGGTGAGTGGCGAGGGGGAGCACTACTCTTCATTGCAGTGCACAGGCTTCTCATTGCAGTGGCTTCTCTTGTTGAGGGCACAGACTCTAGGGCACTCAGGCTCAGTTGGGCATGTGGGCTCAGTAGTTGTGGTTCCTAGGTTCTAACGCACAGGTTCAATAGTTGTGGCACATTGGATTAGTTGCTCCGTGGCATGTGTGATCTTCCCGGACCGGGGATCAAATCCATATCTCCTGCATTGGCAGGCAGATTCTTTACCACTGAGCCACCAGAGAAGTCCACCTTTCTTCTTCTTCTTTCTTAAAAAAAATATTTAATTTATTTGGTTGCATTGGGTCTTAACTGTAGCACTTGGGCTCTTCTGTCTTCATTGTGGCATGCAGGATCTTTAATTGCAACATGTGGGATCTAGTTTCCCAACCAGGGGTCGAATCTGGACCCCTTGCATCTGGAGCACAGAGTCCTAGCCACTGGACCACCAGGAAAGTCCCAAGTAAACTTCTTTTCAACTCTCTTTTCTATCTGAGTGGAGGGACATTCTTAGACAGTTCAAGGCTCTTTCCACCCTTGTTTTACAGTCTGTATAAACCTTCTGGAAAATTAACAGGGTGAAGGGGGAGAATCCACCTAATCCTTAGTTGTTTGAGGTGCACTGTCCTGCTTAATCCTCTATCAGTTGTCCACAAGGTTGTAACTTAATCTACCTGCGAAATGGAGCTTCTGGGTTATTGACCTGAGTGTACCCTTGCTTCTCAAGCAGCAGCAGCAGTCTTGGCCTAGGGAAGCAGGGCATAGAGTTCCAATCTTGAGAACCCACTGACAGTTATCTTATAGCCATTCCCCCCACCTCTTTGCTTCCCAACCTTAGGTAATCTTTATCTCCTTTGTGCAGAGATTGAGACTGGGGGAAGTGAGGAGGAAACTGAGATAAAATTCTCACCTCTAATAGTTACTCCAAGATCAGTTGCCCTGAATCCTTTCTATTTCATGAGGGCCTGGCTTTTGAAACTCAACAGCCTGGAAACAACTCCCTGTTTCCTCCATTCTTCTGTCACAGCTGTAAGCTCCCTACCATAGGGACATGGGCTTCCCTGGTGGCTCAGTTGATAAAGAATCTGCCTGCAGTGAGGGAGACCTGGGTTCGAACCCTGGGTTGGGAAGATCCCCTGGAGAAGGTAATGGCTACCTACTCCAGTATTCTGGCCTGGAGAATTCCATGGATGGTATAGTCCATTGGGTCACATAGAGTCAGACATGACTGAGTGACTTTCACTTTCACTTTCATGGGGACACCTCTGGTTTTGCTCAAAGTGCTATCCCCAATGTCAAGTATAATGTCTGACTGGCACATAGTGGGTACTCAATAAAGATGGGACTTCCCAGGTGGCACTAGTGGTAAAGAACCTGCCTGCCAATACAGGAGAGGTAAAAGATGCAGGTTCAATGCCTGGGTTGGGAAGACCCCCTAGAGGAGGGCATGGCAACTCACTCCAGTATTCTTGCCTGGAGAATCCCATGGACAGAGGAGCCTGGCAGGCTATAGTCAGTCCATAGGGTCACACAGAGTCAGTCACAACTAAAGTCATTTAGCATAAAGATTTATCCAATAAGTGAATGATTGGGTCTTGCTGCCTCCCTCTGCAACCCATCCAATAAATGTCTTCCAGAGGAATCTGCTGGAAATGTGGTTATGATTCTATAGCTTATCTGCTGTAGATCCAATCAAGTCAATCCAATCAAGTCTAACCACCTCTGGTTCAAGTTCCCCTCTAAATAGATTGATTTTATTTCCTACCACATACAAATGCTTAAGATGCCTGGATTGTCAGGCAGCCTGTCATTCAACCAACAATAGTTATGATATTCCTGCTATGTATCAGGCACCGTGCTAAACCCTGAGAAACAGCAGTGACCAGAAGAATCATGGTTCCTGCCATTACAGACTTTATAATCTGCCAGAGAACCCAGACAGCAAACAGATACTTGTACATAATTAAATGATTATAGTGGGACTTCCCTGGTGGTCCAGTGGTTAAGAATCCACCTGCCAATGCCGGGGACACAGGTTTAATCCCGGGTTCCTGAAGATGCCACCTGCAGAGGGGCAACTAAGTCTGCGCTCTGCAACTAGAGAAGCCACTGTAATGAGAGTCCACACACCATAACAAAGAGTAACCCCTGCTTACTGCAACTGAGAAAGCCCTCTCACATCAGTGAAGACCCAGCACAAGCAAAAATAAATCATAAATTCTTTGAACTAAATTATTATAGCTATCCCAGAGTGACTCAAAGGAAAATTACAGGGTGCCATGGGGACTAAAATTCAGTCAGGGGTCAATAAGAGAGACTCCAGAGGAAGTGCGATTTAGAGTGAGATTGGATTTACTTTGGAAAGGATGGGAGGGGTGGGGAGAAGGGCAGAGACTGAGGAACGTGTTCCAGGTGAAGGATCTGGAACCAGTCAGAGTGGGTAAGTTTGAGGGCTTGAAAGGCCAATGTGTCCAAGAAGCAGATGACTTGCCCAAAATCACAGAGCAAACTGGTAGTACGGGCAAGACAGAAGAGTTTCTTAGCCAGTGTTAGCTTCTCTACCCATGTGTATCTTCATCTTCACTGGGTCTTCCAAAGCTAGTCCTCTGAGAAACACTTGCCAGAGAAACACATGGGGCATGAACTGAAAATGCAGACTCTCTAAATTAAACCCCAGAAAAATGCATTTTTTAAAGTTCTTTAAGAAATTCTTACAGAAACAGAACATTGTAAAGCAATTATCCTCCAATTAAAAATAAATTAAAATTTTGAAAATAGAATAAAAAATTATGAAGTACTCAAAAATAGACATAAAATATGGAAAACCATTATGGACAATAATATAAAACTATACTGAAAAAATATTACAGAAGACCTAAGTAAATCAAAGTATACCATGCTCACGAAATAAAAGACTAATAGCATTTTTTTTTTAATTCTCATATACTCCAATATTTGCAAGACGGTCGTTCCACCGCCCCTGGCTCAAAAGAGTGTAGCTAAATTGATTGGCTTTAAGGTCCCATGCATTAAGGGAAATGTAGTTTCGAATCTCCTCTCCCAGCCATTGGAGCTTTACGAAACTAGCCGAGAGGTCCCGGAAATAGCCGAGTATTTCCTGGCGCGCCCTTTCCTGCCTGATTGCATTATGGGAAAGGACAGTTTCCGTTAATTTCTGGAGTCTGAGGCGCGCGACTGGCCACACTCCCACGTGAAGCCTTTCGCGAGCATCGCTCCGCGGGGCAGCTCCCCGCTCACAGCTGAGTGTCTGGAAGCAGCGAGGGAACTGGAAGTGTCCCGCGGGGGCCCAGAAGCTGATCCCGGAGCCCAGCGTGAGGAGCCTCGGAGTGCAGCGAGGGCGCCATGTCTCTGATCTGCTCTAGTGAGTATCGGCTGCTGCCGCTCGCGGGGCGCCGGAGGCCGGAGAGCCGAGCGTGAGGATCTGCGCGCCTCTGCGGCTCCGGGAAGGCAGGGCGGCGGCCTGTCAGCCCGGGGGGTGGGGGTGGGGGTCTTCCTCCTCCAGCGTGAGGTCAGTTTGCGCAGCGCTTCATAGTTTACATAACGTCTCCAGTGCATTCTCGCAGGCTGCACAGAGGCAACCCACCTCGTTTGCGCAGTGGATCTGAGGCTTGGATAGCGGGGAGCTGGTGGTGCAGGAGAAAGAGGTCTCTATAGGAAGCAGGAAGCCAGAGGGCTTGTGCAGGATCCGCCTCCAGTTGGCTTTGTGATCTGGCGCCGGGATGAGGTCCTCAGTTTCCCAAACTGCAAAAATAATGGCCTTGGCACTGGATGTGTTGTCTGAGGCCCCGCTTGGGTAGGCAGCGCTTCTGCAGTTTGCGAAGGTCGCACAGTAAGTTGGAGGCGGTGACAGGCCTGGGAGCCAGACCAGCCTCACCCTGTAGGGCTGATGAAAACAGCTGCACATTTGGAAAAGCCTCTGTTGGTTTACAGCGTGCTTGCAAGACTGCAAAGTCGTTATGTCCCCACAGGAATTCTCCAAAGCAGAAATAAAGATCCGGTTTTACAGATAAGGATGTAAGGGTCAAGGAGAAATGTGGCTTTTGTAAAACAGAGTACAGCTAGTTAGTGGCAGAGCTGTGTGACGGAGCCAGGTTCTCTGACCCTGAATCCATGCTTATTTCAAATGCTTTGTCCTGTCTTTTGGATGTGTTATTGAGGAGAGTGGGTGTTTTGCATTCTGGTTGTTCATCTGGTTATTAGTTGCTCATCCTTTTCTCTCTCGGCTTCCTAACTCTCAAGCTCTTGACTCTTCTCAGAACCTCCCCATAAACCCAAAACAAAGGAGAGAAAGAGTGAAAGGAAATGTGACTAGAAAAAGAGTCCTTAAGCGTTAAAGAAATGACAGTGTGCAGAGTATTTTCACATTCATTGTTTCAGTCCTGAGGAACATCTTTTCAGTATCCATCAGCTCCACGCCATTCGCTGGTCTGTTAGATGTTTACTGAGCATTTGCCAAGCACCTGCATTGTACTGGAAGTCAGAGAGCAGCTACAGTCCCAATCCTCAGGGGTGTAAATGGATACTTCTGTTGGGGTGTGGTGAGGATGATTTCATCAATGGAAAGTGTTTTCATTGGAGCTTGGCACCTAGTAAACACTATGTAAATAAATACTTTGTTATCATAGCACTTGTCACATCGCCTTGTAATTTGTCTGAGAATCCATCTAGGCCCTAGTCTGAGATTTGAAGGGCTTTGTGTGTATCTTCCTGTCCTGCTGTATAATGGGTGCCTAAGCGTTTTTGTTCAGAAATGAGATGGGCAGGAATTATTGACTGCTCCCTAGGTGCCTAGCGTTTAGTAGTCGTGCAGCAATTATTTGTTGACTACCTGACTGTCAGAGACTGATGGAGAAGCTAGTTAAGTGGCTGGAAAGCACTGTGGGTACCGTCCAAAACTGGCTTGGTCTCAGGTCTTGATTCCTGTTAGCTGAGTGTAGGGAGGCAAGGTCTTGTGGAGGCCAGCCAAAGGTGAAGTGTCCCCTTGGCCAGGGTCCCTGTCACCACGCCAGGCTCACCACCTGCCTTTTCTCCGCAGTCTCCAATGAAGTGCCAGAACACCCCTGTGTGTCCCCCGTTTCTAATCATGTGTATGAGCGGCGGCTCATTGAGAAGTATATTGCAGAGAACGGCACAGATCCCATCAACAACCAGCCTCTGTCCGAGGAGCAGCTCATTGATATCAAAGGTGCCTGCTGGCCAGCCTCAGTCCAGGGCAGTCGTAGCCTAAAGCCTGGGAAGGTGGGAAGGGTGGCGGGTACATAGCACGTGGGAGTCGGGGGAGGAGACGGTGGTCTGTTAGTGCAGGCTGAAGGGGAAAGAGTGTGGGAGGGCCAGCACGCCCTAGGTCATGAGTTTTCATGCCCACTTTGTCTCTCTTGGCAGTTGCTCACCCAATCCGGCCCAAGCCTCCCTCAGCCACCAGCATCCCAGCCATTCTGAAAGCCTTGCAGGATGAGTGGGTGAGTCCCTGGAAGAGAATTTATATTTTCGCCACTTGAAAAGAGGGGATCACTGGACTAGGACATGGGTGGGGATGGGAGGGATGGAGCCTTATTTTCTGTTTTGAGGGGAGGATGAAAGCAGAGGAGGAGCTCGGTTGTTAATGTCACACAGATCTGGGCTCCACCCTTTGCTCCGTTGCCCACTTGCCATGTCCCTTGGCAAGTATCCAAGTGCTGCTTTTCCTGACCATATTGCATGGATTAGTACCTGTCTCAGGGTTTTCAGAGACTCGGAGTAAGATAAACTTCATGGTGTCAGGGACTTGTTTTACTCATTAGAGCCCCAGCAGTGAGAACCAGGTACATAGTAAGTGCTGTAAATATGAATGAGTCAAGGACTGCATCTTGAGGACTGCCTGGCTCAGTGCCTGACACAATGAGAGCAGTCAATAAACAGCAGCTCCAGTGGTTTTATTCCTTTCTGGTGAGATGACAGCATGATGCTGGAGATGTGCCGGTAAATTAGAGAAGACGGGTGGGAAGAGCTGGCCCCTGTTCCTGTCTGTATGCCCAAGGTTTGGCACGATGAGGAGCTTGGGAGTGTCTGCTCGCGAGTTCAGGGTCACTCAGATCTTGCTTGGGTCACTGATACCGGTCTAGGCCGTGGGGTTGGCCTAAGATAAGAGCGTCCTCTTATCAAGGGCTGACTCCACTGCTGGGTGCTCCCCACACCTCCCTGCCCCCTCACTGTGGCGTCTCCCTCTCCCAGGATGCGGTCATGCTCCACAGCTTCACCCTGCGCCAGCAGCTGCAGACCACCCGCCAGGAGCTGTCCCACGCTCTGTACCAGCACGATGCCGCCTGCCGTGTCATTGCGCGTCTCACCAAGGAAGTCACTGCTGCCCGAGAAGGTACAGCCTCCGGCCTGCCATCCCCCACTCTGGGGTCCACTCTGGGGCAGGCCTGTTTTGTAATAGCCCATTCCTAACATTGCCTTCTCTCTCAGCTCTGGCGACCCTGAAACCTCAGGCCGGTCTCATTGTGCCCCAGGCTGTGCCAAGCTCCCAGCCAAGTGTTGTGGTGAGTGTCCCCGCAGCCCCGCCAGCAGTGGAGTGTGCGTGGTGGCCCATCAGCCTCCTCTGCAAGGGAGGAGGAGGGCATTCTGTGCTCCTCTGGCATTCCGTGCTCCTCTCACCTTCCTTCCTCCTTGTTCTCTTCAGGGTGCAGGCGAGCCAATGGATTTGGGCGAACTGGTGGGAATGACTCCTGAGATTATTCAGAAGGTACGTCATGCTCTCGCTTGGTGGGAAAGCTGATGGACTCTCCCTTTTGCCTGGAGTCCAATATGAGTAAAAACCCCATCCAATTGGAGATGGAGTGGAGTCGTACAGAGCACACACTCAACCAGGCTGCCTGGCTTTGTGTTTTGATGTCCCCAGTTATCAGCTTTATGACCTTGGGCTGACTTAACTAATCCTATGTCTAATTTCCCTTGCTACTAAAGTGAGGATGATAGTACCTACTCTATGGACTTGTGGGAATTTTAAAGATTTTAATTATTAAGTACAATTTGTTGCTCTTATTAGGGTTCTTTGCAGATATTAAAGCATTTTGTTACATGTTTTCATTTTTTATTTTCTGAAGGAGACAGGATAGGAGTGATCACTTTGATTTTATAGATGAAGAATCTGTAGATTCAGAGTCAAAAGCACAGCTCACAAGAGGCAGAGCTGGCCCCTGATTCTGTGTCTGTGCTCTGTGACTTGGGGATCCTCCTTAGTACCAGTTGATAGTTTGTGTCTTTTCCAAGCCATGTAGCTTGTCAGTATCTCAGCTCCCACCATAGTGGCACAGGCGTGGTCTGGGAGCCCTGCCAGCTATTGCCTCTGTGGCCCTGAGCAAGTGACTGCACCTGCTCTGGGGCTCAGTTTCCTCCTCTGAGAAACAAAGTCATCAACACCCACCTCATAAGGTTGGAGTGAAAGTGAAAAAAGATATTGCACAGAAGCCTTTAGCACAGAGCCTGGCCGATGATGAGTTCTTGGTGATGGCTTGCGAAAGCGTAGATGTGACGAGCATTCACTGTGCTTTTTTCTGGCAAATTAATTTGTCTCACATTGAGCTTATTCCCCTCTCTCCCCCAGCTTCAAGACAAGGCCACCGTGCTCACCACAGAGCGGAAGAAGGTGAGTCCTCCCAGGGCCAGGGCCCAGAGCTGACCTGGAGGAGCTGGTGGTTCCCTTAGGAGGAGAGGGGATGGCCAATTAATTCCTGCACGCAGTAACTTCTTGGGGGATTTTTCTTTTTCTCAGAGAGGGAAAACTGTGCCTGAGGAGCTGGTGAAGCCCGAAGAGCTCAGCAAATACCGGCAGGTGGCATCACATGTGGTGAGTGGCTCGGTCCCACAGACTTGGGAGTCAGGGTCCTCCGGGCTATTTCCAGGGTGGGACAGGCCAGCATGAAGCATTGTCCAGGGCCTCTGGCCCTCACTGTTTTTCACCTTGGCTGCTGAGTTGTCAGGGTTTCTCCTCCTGCCCAGCTGTGGCCTTCCCCATCATCACTGATGGGAGTTGCTGCATCCGGGCAGAAAGCCAAGCACAGTGGACCAGGAACAGAAGTCACTCTTGTTCCCCAGGGCTGGGGCTGGGGCCAGGGCCGGGGCTGGAGCCGTTGAGTGGCTTTGTGGCCTGCTTTGATTCAGCCGTGACTGGGTTTGATGTGGCTTTTTCTGCATAGGGGCTGCACAGTGCTAGCATTCCCGGGATCCTCGCCCTGGACCTCTGCCCCTCCGACACCAACAAGATCCTCACCGGTAAGAGTGGGCCCAGCCCAGCAAGCCGAGAAGGGGGTGGGGGAAGGGTAGGAGAAGGACAGCAAGGAGGGTGCCCACTCCTGTCCTCTCTGGATCTGGGGACAAAAGAACCTTTGGCAGAGGGGCCTGGGAGCCTGACTCATTTTTGGATCTCATTTTGGTCCCCTCCAGGTGGGGCAGATAAGAATGTCGTCGTCTTCGACAAGAGTTCTGAGCAGATTTTGGCCACCCTCAAAGGCCATACCAAGAAGGTTACCAGCGTGGTCTTTCACCCGTCCCAGGTAAGCGCTCCCCTAGCACCCTCAGCCCTTATTTCTGAGCCCTGTTCCCATGGTGTGAGGTCCCAGAACCAGGCCCCCACCCCCGTTGCCTTCTTGGTGAAGTGACACGGGCCTGAGAGTGCCAGCTCTTCAGCACTGGCGGTTCAGGGCCAGGTTTCGGGTCATGGGATTGCCCACTATTCTGTCAAAACTCCTGAAACAGTGGCCTTCAAACCAGGGAAGAAAGGAAATATATAGTTTGAAAAGCATATTGAAAAGTTTTATGTTAGGGAAGGAAGAATCTCTACACTATTTTAAAATACAGACTGCAGAGCACAAAGTTCAACAAAATTCTGCCCCATGTGTCTGAGGGGGATGGATAGGTCCAGATTTCCCACAGTCTTCCAGGCCGGGGGATGGAAACTTGATGCTGAGCGTGTTAGTATGTTATTTCTCTTACGCAGTTGTGTTGATGGAAGATGGTAGTTTTACCTTACGAGTTTTAACGTCCTAACTAACCAAAATAATAGGTTCGTGACACTATGTGAGTTCTCCCTGTTACCAGTTTTTCTGAGAATTAACTTGCCCCTGAATTCTTAAGTGTGGGATGCCTAGGACATGCCTTCACAACCCCTTCCAGGCCTACTACTGCTCAGACTTACCTGTCCTAAGGAGCCATTAACTACATGAGGCTATTTAAATAAAATGGGATTAAACATTCAGTTCCTGAATTGCACTAGGTGTATATCTCTCTGTTCCCGGGAAAGGGATGGATGGTTTCCCTCTGGTTCACTAATCTTTTTTACCACTAGATGGCAGGGCCTCCTCCACTTGGCCAAATGCTGTTTAATTTCCCATCCTGATAGCGTTTACCCTTTGGCCCACTCAGGTGTTGTTGGGTGGATGGAAGGTTCCAGGCCTGGCAGGGCTGTGGCCGTCCCCAATCCCCTTTTGCAAGATGATTGTGGTCCATCTTTTCTGTCTCTGATAATCTGCCTCTTTGCTTTCCTTTTAGGAGCTGGTGTTTTCTGCCTCCCCTGATGCTACTATCAGGATTTGGTCGGTTCCGAACGCCTCTTGCGTACAGGTTGTTCGTGCCCACGAGAGCGCTGTGACAGGCCTCAGCCTCCACGCCACTGGTGACTATCTCCTGAGCTCCTCTGATGACCAGGTATTGTCCCAGCCAGGCCCTAAAGAGGTCCCCAAACTCAGGCATCCTGGGGGGAGGAGGAAACATCTTACCCAGCTGGGTCCCCAGAACCTGGAGAGAGTATTTCCTCTTTACAGAGAGGGGATGGCCTTGCCCAAGGTCTGCCCAACCAGGGTCCCTGCCTTCCTGAGGGGCCATCAGAACCTGGGGACCTACTGTCTTACCGGCTCTGTTGTCTCTGTTTTTTCAGTACTGGGCCTTCTCTGACATTCAGACAGGACGTGTGCTCACCAAGGTGACCGATGAGACCTCTGGATGCTGTAAGTTGTCTCCTAAGTGTTGGGCTCTTCATTCGCTGTATAATGTTTTATTTAGCTGTTGCTCATTTGTTCTAAAAAATACATGCTGCCAGTGCTTGCTGAGTGCCAGGCATAGTGCTGGCCCAGGGAACAGGAGGAACAGTGAGGAGCCTACCTTTGCTGTGCTTAGTATCCTGAGGGTGGGCTCTGACCGTCCGTCTGTCTCCGCCCCACAGCTCTCACCTGTGCGCAGTTCCACCCTGATGGACTCATTTTCGGGACAGGAACCATGGACTCTCAGATCAAGATCTGGGACTTGAAGGTAGGACATGGCCGTCCCCGTCTGCAGCCTAGGGTTGGAGCTCTTGTCCCTGTGTGGTGTGATGAAGTGCTTATGGCACCTGGCCCCAGGGGTGTCCAAGGGGCTGTGTGTGTGACACAGTAGGTGTGGTCTGGGAGCCCCAGGCTAGGCGTCCACCCTTGCTCTTCCTGCTGGTTGTCCTTCCTGAGGGTGGAAGACATCTCAGGAGTAGAGTTGTCCATTTTCTCCCTCATGACCAGTGGGTGACATTTTACTCCCTGCTCCCTAACCGCAGGAGCGCACCAATGTGGCCAACTTCCCCGGCCACTCGGGCCCCATCACCAGCATTGCCTTCTCGGAGAACGGCTACTACCTGGCTACAGCGGCCGATGACTCCTCTGTTAAACTCTGGGATCTGCGCAAACTTAAGAACTTTAAGACGTTGCAACTGGATAACAACTTTGAGGTATACCTCTTTCTCTGTCACCCCTCCTCCTCATTTGTTGATGAATTACTCTAAACTGCCTCTGTTGTTCCTAAATTGCTCATAGTTTCTGCTTCCTTTCATGTGATGTCTTTCCTGATTTTGGCAGGTGAAATCGTTGATCTTTGACCAGAGCGGTACTTACCTGGCCCTTGGCGGCACCGATGTCCAGATCTACATCTGTAAACAGTGGACGGAGATTCTTCACTTTACAGGTAGAGGCTTTCCCTAAGATCCTGAGGTCTCTGGGTGCTCTGGCCCAGAAGACAGTGGGGAAAGTTTAACTGGGTTAGGGGTTTCTAGTGGCAGGCATGCATTTGCCAAAGCCGCTTTTAATCACTCTGAGACAGTAGAGTTTAGTGGCTAAGACAAGGAACTCAGGAGTCAGACTGCCTGACTTTAAATGCTAGCTCTGCCACTCGAAGCTTTGTGACTCTGGGCAAGCTACTTAACTTCTCTGGAGAATAATAGTACAGTTGATTCTCCACAGACTCAACCAACTGTGGATCAAAAACATTTGTTGGGGGGAAATATCCAGAAAGTTCCAAAAAGCAAAACTCGAATTGCCTGCACACTGGCAGCTATTCATGTAGCATTTACATTATATTTAAAACTATTTGCATAGAATTTGTGTTGTGTTAGGAATTACAAGTTGTTTAGAGATGACTTAAAGTATACAGGAGAATGCACGTACGTTATACGCAAATACCACCTCAACAAAGTTGGCACCTCCTGATAGTAGTGTGGCCTCTGGTACATGACTTTCCCTTTTGGAGCTGTAGTTACTTCATCTTTAAATGGGCGTATTGACACTGCTTTGCATATTGTGCCGGCTGGTGCCCTGGAGGTGGCCTGCATGGGGACAGGGTGCCTCTTTCACCTTCAGGAACTGAAGGGATGGCAGCTGCTGCCATCTTTGTTAATGAAGTTCTTGTTCTCATTAGCAGGTGGCGGGCGGGGCACAAGCACCTTCTCCCACCCCAGATTCTACTCACTGTGTGTCCCAGAAGTGGCCAGGCCTGCTGGTGTGGCCCATGGGTCTTCACCTTCCCTGGGCCCCGGTGCCTTGATTTGGAGCAGAGTCGGTGGAGTGGCGGGCTGGAAGCACAGGGCAGCTTTAGAATGGGGAGGTGGTGAGCCGGCTGTGATCGTGTCCATAAACTACCTAAGCCCAGTGAGGAGGGTTGCCTGGCGTCTTCTGCCCCTGACCCAGCCCTGCCCTGTGCCAGGAGCCCAGCTTTCTGTGTGAGCTAGGACAAGCTGATAAGGCTGTTCCAGTTACACACAGGGACTCAGAACTAAATACCAACAAGTCCAGCTTCCTGTCAGTTCTCAGATTTGGACTGAGCTGAGCAGAGCTGATTTGTAGCTGCCCCCAAAAGCTTAGGTGGCGGGGGACTGGTGTTCCTGTGTTCACTCAGCCCAGCCACACACAGTGCCTGCTGCGGGCCAGCCCCAGGGAGGCTCTGGAGCTCAGTGCCGTGTGAGTCACCCTAGAGCTCTGGCGTTAGGGGTTAACAGGCCATGGGAGGTTTCAAGGTCACAGGGATGGGTGAGGAGCATGTCATCAGGGGTCGATGCTGAGACCCCAAGGAAGAAAAGCCTCCTCACTGTTGTCTTGTCTCTCCACAGAGCACAGTGGCCTGACCACGGGGGTGGCCTTCGGACACCACGCCAAGTTCATTGCCTCCACGGGAATGGACCGGAGCCTCAAATTCTACAGTCTGTAGGCAGCAGCTCACCAGACCGGAGTGGGGCCTTGTCTCAGTAGTGGGATAGCATTAGGGGTGGGGGTGGGGGGCAGGGGAGAAGAGACTACTGGGGGGTGGGGGTTGTATGGGGTGGGACATTTGCATCATTTCACTCTGGTCCCGGTGGTGGCCTGAGAGCCACAGTGGCATGGACTACCCTCATCCGTCACCCTCTGAGGGCTCAGGGTCGGCCCCAGGGCCTCTCTTCGAGGAGTTGATGGAGTTGATGGCTGTTCCACACCCACCGTGTTCCAGTTCCTGTGAGTTGGGGAGAGGCTGAGCCAAGGGAACTGTGAAAGGGCTGGGCCGAGGACTCAGGCAGGTTTTTGTAAGCAGCGCTCTAGTTTCATTAAAAAAAGAAAACAACAAACATAGCCGCCTTCCTGTGTCTGTTTGTAGTGGGGAGAATCAAGGGGAGGGAGCGCCAAATAGGACTTGGACCACCAGGATGCCCATTGTTCTGTTGTCTCTTTAATTGGACAACAAATTAAAAAATAATCTACAAGCCATTTGCCAGAATGATTCTTCCACATCCCTGCAGGCTTTGACTTTGTGATTTATGGGGTTTCATGTCACCTGCCTTGGGTGGCTCCCATGTGAGCCTGGAAGTGGGGGAAGGGGAGAGTGCTGAGGATCTCGCTGCCACAGAACTGGCCATCTCTCAGGGCATCCTCAGTCCTTCAGTCCAAGGGGACAGAAAATCTGTCTCAACTGGCCTGAATCAGAAATCTATCTGTGACTGGTATATGAAGATTAAAAGTCAAACTGGTCCAGGAGGACCCAGCCAGCAAACAGTAAATTAGCAGAATGTCAGGGAACCCACACCCCCTGTGGTTGGGGAATTAAGGTAGGGTAGTCTGTGCGGCTGCTTTGGGTGGTCAGGAAGGGCCTCTTCTAGATGATAAGCTGGAGGGTGACTGATGGGAGCTAAAGGGGAGGAGTGTTGCAGTTGAGGGAAGGTTCTGAGGCTGGAAGATCAAGGTCAAGATGTGTGCCGCAGGCTCGGGAAACCAGCATGGCTGGAATGGTGCCACTGGGTATGGCCTTGGGAGATCATCAGTACCCTTTCAAAGAGCGGTCCTAGTGGAACACGGAGGAAAAGAATGTGAGATGACATTTTGTTCATTTTATGCCTGAAACAACCTTGCCTTTGGTTGTCCAGCAACTGGGCAGCTTCCTGCACCCCCGTGGGGCTTCAGGCACCTTGGCAGTCCAGCCTAGAAGGTGGGCTCTGCGAGCTTGGGGACAGACTCCGGGCTTTGGCCCTTAGTAGAGTAAGGCCACAGACAGATTGATTAATTTGTCTCTGTTTAGTGTCCGTTAAGACGGGAATACTGTACTTACTAGGGATGTAAGGCTGAGGTGGACTTCCCTGGTTGCTCTCAGTGGTAAAGAATCCGCCGGCCAATGCAGGAGACTCAGGTTCAATCCCTGGGTTTAGGGAGATCCCCTGGAGAAGGAAATGATGACCCTCTCCAGTATTCTTGCCTGGGAAATCCCCTGGACAGAGGAGCCTGGCAGGCTAGAGATGGGGTCTCAAGAAGTCAGATACAACTTAGCGACTGAACAAGGCTTAAGTAGGTTAGTGTGTGAGCAGTGTTTGGACGGACAAACGCGGGGAGTGCTGTACATATTTTAACTGCTGCTGCCGCTTTTACTTCCCACTGCTCCGCTGTTTTACTCTCCCTGGGGTCCCTGCCCTGCCAGGCGGGTGTCCTCACTCAGCCCAGGTTCATGGCATTTGGCATGTCTGTACCACATTACCTTGGAGGTGTTTATTCATTTGTCTCTTAACTATTTAAACTTAGGTTTTAATCTCCTTGAAGGCAGCACCCTGTACCCTGCTGGCATTCAATTCATTGCTGCCGAGAGGCAGACAGTTTCAACTCTGGGGCTTCAAACAAAGCCCAGGTCTGTCTCTACTCAGAACACAAAAGACGATGTGGTAGTGGGGAGGGGGAGGGCGGGGATGGATGACAGACTTTGTTATTTCAGCCAAAATGGAATAGGGGCTGTTACTCCTGCCGTGTCTCTAGATTTCAGCTCATTGCCTTGAAGGTGAATCTTTTGGAACTGGGTCTCAGTTGATAAGATTGTAAGAGGCTCACCTTTTCTGGGCCCTTATCGTTAGGCTCATGAATTTTTGTAATTAATGCTCATTGCATTCTCTGTGAGCTTCAGCCCTTTGACAATCCGTCTGGACCTGTCCATGCATGAGGACCCAGTTCCCACCCACCTCCCTGTCAGCCTCCGCTGCTGAAGGTTGCTCAGCCTTGGGGCACTGACCAAGGCAGCCACCTGGGGGCACTGTAGTTACACTAGTCTCCCCAGTAACAGTGGCACCAGGACCCAGCTCTCAGCACCAGTCAGGCGCTATCATCTGCATTCCACAGACAGAAAACTAAGTACTATAGTAGAGCTGGGATTTTAAACTGGCTTCCGAGACAGCTGGCTGCCCTAGAGTGGTGTTCCAGGAGTGTAGGGCTGTGGTTAGGTGTGGGCTCTGGTGTCAGGGCTTCCCCTTTGTGGCTCAGTTGGTAAAGAAAATCTCTGCGATGCAGGAGATCCCGGTTTGATCCCTGGGTTGGGGAGATCCCCTGGAAAATGAAAAGGCTACCTACTCCAGTATTCTGGCCTGGAGAATTCAGTCCATGGGGTTGGAGACTCAGACACGACTGAGCGACTTTCGCCTTTCTGGTGTCAGAAGCCAGGTTTGAATCCCAGCATTACAGCTTTCTACGACTTAGGTCTTCATGTCTCCACTTCTGCAGGTGTGGGCTTCCCCAGTGATTCAAGCAGCAAAGAATCTGCCTGCAACGTAGGAGACACAAGAGGTGCAGGTTCAATCTCTGAGTCGGGAATATCACCTGGAGGAGGGCATGGCAACCCACTCCAGTATTCTTGCCTGGAGAATCCCATGGACAGAGGAGCCTGGCGGGCTACAATCCGTGAAGTCCCAAAGAGTTGGACACGACAGAGCATGTGATGGATTATTAATATCATCTGTCTGTAAAACTCAGTTAGTGCCTCAAATCAAACAGGGCTGTTGAGCTGATACATGCCTCCTGGGAAGCCCTCCATACTGGCTGCTTCTCTTCCCTGCTGTTGTCTGCACTGGCGTGACACTGCTGGCCCTGGTGGCCTTGGGATCCACACCTGTGTTATAAAAGTGGGGCCCACAGGGCCTTCTTCACCTGTAAGTCTTCCATTTATTAAGCTCTGGTGACACAAGGTGCAACTTGATGAGGCAGGGAGGTGGGAGCACACAGCTGACATGACCCTGGGCTGTAGACTTCGGATAGAGGTGCCAATGCAGAAGATGGGGTGCAGCTTTTTTTGAAAGGCAGGTAAATCTGGGGAGAGGTTGACATGGGCACATTTTGGAGAAGTAAAAATTCCCTAGGTTGTCCCAGGGTAGGGGTGGCTGGTGTATGGAGAGGCTCTGGCAGCCCCACTGCCTTGCCCAAGTTAGGAGGGAGGAGGGAGCAGGGATGGGGTGAGAGAGAGTGTGGAGGGCAGCGGGGGGGCAGGATGTGGGGACATGACCCACAGATTGTGAAGGCAGGTTGGGAGACAGCCAGTCTCAATCAGCAGCTTGAAGTCTTAAGATCTCATCTGAAAAGTTTCAAAATTTGGAACAGGTATTTAACCCACATTTTAAAAGTGTTTTTTTTTTTTTAATTGTGAAACATTCATTCAAAAGGGTCTAAAACATATCTTCTGTTTAAAGGATAATAAATACCCTTCTACCCACCACCCAGCTTAGGAAAGAGCATTGGGGACCCACTGTGCACCCTTCTGCAAACACATCCCTCTTTCTACCCAGCAGAGGAAACTGATATCCTACCCTGATATAGGGTTTTATATTTATGCCACTATCTATATCTTTGCTTTTATAATTTTGCCATAATCTATTTTTCTTCCTTTTTTTTTTTTTGCTGACTTTTGTACTTTGTATAACTGCAATCATTCAGCTTGCAATCTTTGACTTTATCCACTCAACATTGTTCTTGAGACTTATCAGTACTGACACTCATAACTATTGTTGTTCAGTCACTAAGTCATGTCCAACTCTTTGCAACTCCATGGACTGCAGCACATCAGGCTTTCCTGTTCTTCATTATCTCCTGGAGTTTGCTCAAATTCATATCCATTGAGTCAGTGATCCCATCCAACCATCTCATCCTCTGTCACCCCCTTCTCCTCCTCCCCTCAATTTTTCCCAGCATCAGGGTCTTTTCCAATAAGTTAGCTCTTCGCATCAGGTGGTCAAAGTATTGGAGCTTCAACTTCAGCATCAATCCTTCCAGTGAATATTCAGGGTTGATTTCCTTTAGAACTTAGTTTTTTGCTCTCCTTGTTGTCCAAGGGACTCCCAAGAGACTTCTCATGTAGCTATAGTTCTTAACTATTGTGCCAACAAGTGCAAGTGGCCAAACAGAACTACCCCCTAGGTTGCTGGAACAGCATTCACTGAGGATGGGGATAGCCAGGTCCCCAGGGCACATTCATCCTGGGCAGGGTGCTCCAGGGGAGGGACTCCCATCATCAGGCTGAGGTGCTCTTGAGTCGGGTGATTGGGAAGCACAGCTTCTCCGTTGTTGTCCCCAGGGAAAGGGATACACAACACTATGATGTGGCAGAATCTTGCTTCTGGCCCTAATCTGCCAGCTCCTTGTTTGTGCTGGGTTCAGGCAGTGGTGGGGGTGGTTGTCCCAGCTCTTTCTCCTGAAATGACCATGAATCTAGGGTCAAAAGCATGCTGTTGCAGCTGTTTGATGTGGCTAGCAGGCAGCAGGATTCACTCATTGCATATATAGTTGGAGAAGCACCAGACACCCCCAACCCCCCGACATAATTAAGGGGCTGGGGTCCAAGCTTTGTAATGATCAGCACCTTAGGCTCTTGGCAGCAGCTGGACTTCACAGAGATAAGAGGCCATCTCCTTTCCTGGGAGGCCAGCCTGTAAGGGATAAACTTGGACAGGTTAATCCTTACATGTCATTCACTGTAGAGCCCCAATATAGGAATACCCTACACTGCCCTTATATGTCCTAATGTTGATAATTGACATGTGTATGCTTAGCCACTCAGTTGTGTCCAATTCTTTGCGATCCCTTGGACTGTAGCCCGCCAAGCTCCTCTGTCCATGGGGATTCTCCAGGCAAGAATACTGGACTGGGTGGCCAGGCCCTCCTCCAGGGGATCTTCCTGACCCAGGGATCAAACCCAGGTCTCATGGATTACAGGCAGATTCTTTACAGTCTGTGCCACCAGGGAAGCCCAATAATGGTTTCCAGTTATTTTGCTATTATAAATAGTGTTTCTGTGAGCATTCTGGTGCAAGGGTTTTCCCTAGGATATTAATCTAGGGGAGGATTTCTTATGTAGATCATATATATCTATATCATATATATTATATAGATCATATGTATATCATATTATATATGATATGTAATGACAATTTTTAAAATTTATTTTATTCAAGTGTAGTTCATTTACAATGTGTTGATTTCTGCTATACAGCAAAGTGATTCAGTTATACATATATTTATATATTCTTTTTTATATTTTTTTCCATTGTGATTTATCATGGGCTTTCCTGGTGGCTCAGATGGATGTGAGGGATGTATATATAATAGCATCTCTTTTTTGATATGTATACACTGCTATATTTTTGGCAGCGCTGGGTCTTCATTGCTGCACGTGGGCTTTCTCTAGTTGCAGAGAGTGGGGGCAACTCTCTAGTTTCACTTCCAGGCTTCTCATTTGTGAGGCTTCTCTTGTTGGAGAACACAGGTTCTAGGTACATGGGCTTCAGTAGTCATGGCTCACAGGCTTAGTTGCTCTGCAGCAAGTAGAATATTCCTGGACCGGGATTGAACCTGTGTCCCCTGAATTGGCAGGCAGATTCTTATCCACTGTGGCACCAGGGAAGTCCTATAATAGCATCTTGAAGTTTACTTTCACATCCATGATTGCTAATGAGGTTGAGCATCTTTTTATCCATTTGTAGGCCATTTGAGTTTATCTTTTGTGAAAGGCCTTTGCCTGTTTTCCTATTTGGATTATTTTTCCTATTGATTTGTAGCAGTTTTATATATATATATAAACATTTTGGATAGTAATCCCTTATCAATGTGTTGCAAATATATTCCCAGTTAGCCTTGACTTCTCACTCTTTTTTATGGTGTCTTGTGATTTTTGGCTTGTGAAATTCTCGTTTCGTTTGTGACCCTGAGAATTCTTTCATACTTTGGTTGAAATCTTTTGTTTTTTTTTTTCCCCAGTCAAAATTTTCATCTGCTTCTCCTTGAGCCCAGGGACTACTTTAATTATTACCCTGGGATCACTTTAAGTTAAATTCAGCCCTTGAATTTTCTCCAGATTGAATTTTTGAGAGTCTTCACCCCTGCCCTAGACTAAGAATTTGGACCAGAGAAAAGAGAATTGTACTTTTAATTCTCAGTGGAGATTTTTTTTTTTCTTATCCATCCATCCATTCATCACCATGATCAAGATATGCAAGATCCCATGTGGTCCTCTTCCATGCAGTGGGTTTGTTTCTCCTTCTCTCTGGCCTGAAAATGTGGCCCCCTGAGTCCCAACTTGGAAGTCCCAACTGCCTGGAAGCTCCCTGCCTCTGGCAGCCCCGGGGCTGACCTGTGGTCCGTGTGCTCATCAAAGCAGAACGCCAGGACCTCCAGGCTTCTGCAGAAATCCCCAGAATAGAAGCTGGTTTCACTTCCCAGAGGTTTTGCTTTTACTTTATTTTTGGCCTCTGTGCATAACCTTTAAAAAAAAATTAGTTCAGCAATGAATTCAACGTTTTTAAATACACATGTATAAATATAGTTGTTTACTTCGGAAGACTCATCTGGCTATCTGGTCTTCCTACTGCTACAACAGAGTAGCACTTTTAGGTAAAACGCTCTTACAGAAATGTCTGGGCATGGAGTCACACTTTACAAAACTGAATTTTACTTAAGTTGGAGAAACAGGCTGTGACATCTTCTCCTTTCTATTTAAGGCAAAGTGTGGGCTTCCAGGTACTCAGTGGTAAAAAGAATCCATCTACCAATGGAGGAGATGCACGGGACTTGGGTTTGATCCCTGGGTTGGGAAGATCCCCTGGAGAAGGGAATGGCTACCCACTGAGTATTCTTGCCTAGAGAATCCCATGGACAGAGGAGCCTCGTGGGCTCAGTCCATGGGGTCACACAGAGTCAGACATGACTGAGTGACCAAGTACACATACACACCACAATCTCAGTGTCAGGATTAGGGAACCTGGTGTAGATGGAGAGATATAGGATCCTCTTTGGTCTCACCTAGCTGGCACAGCCCCTGGGCCTCTCCCCAAGGGGCAGGAAGACAGAAAATCTGACAGGCTGCCAAGCAGCTCTGCTTCCTGTCACAGGTCAGCAAAAATAGGTTGTTATCAACCCCATCAGGTCTGACTCAACTGTTCCTGAGGCTCGGGTGCTTTCTCATACCAGGAGGTGGTTTCAGGGAAGGAAGAAGTTTTAAATTGGGCAAATCTGAAAATCACATGGACGGAGGAGCCTGGAAGGCTGCAATCCATGGGGTCTCTAAAAGTTGGACACGACTGCGAGACTTCACTTTCACTTTTCACTTTCATGCATTGGAGAAGGAAATGGCAACCCACTCCAGTGTTCTTGCCTGGAGAATCCCAGGGACGGGGGAGCCTGGTGGGCTGCCGTCTCTGGGGTCGCACAGAGTCGGACACGACTGAAGCGACTTAGCAGCAGCAGCAGCAGCAGCAGAACTGGATTTAGACATTCAGGAAAGTCAAAGCTTAGACTGCTTCCTTCCAGAGAAAGCACAGGAAACTTAGCACTGCAGGGGTCGTCATTGTTCACATTCTTTGTACATTTGCTTCTTCAAACAGAACCCTTTGAAGTGGGAGTGTTGACAGAAGTCTGTATACCATGGAAATTGCACTTGCCAAAGCTACCTTCAAAATCCCGAGCCTGTATACATGCAACCATGGGAGGAAAACTCCTGCATTTTGATCTAGGAGCATCACAAAACAGTAAATGGCTACTTTTCTGACTGTATAGGGTAGCAAAGGTCTTTGCCAAGTTCAAAGAGGAAAAATAAAAGGGAAACAATATCCATTGTTACATAATCCTTTCAAACAGCAAGATGGAAGGACCTTATGAAGAAAAATTCATGACCAACTCAGTGGGAAACTTAAAAGATGAGGATATCCACCCCT
The DNA here is from genome assembly GCF_029407905.1 of Bubalus kerabau. Lineage (NCBI taxonomy): Eukaryota > Metazoa > Chordata > Mammalia > Artiodactyla > Bovidae > Bubalus > Bubalus kerabau. Next base: position 14,669,964 of record NC_073628.1, read on the forward strand.
TGACTTGCGAAAGCTCTTAACAGACAAGGAAACAAACTTGGGAGAGTAGATAAGAGAGACGAAGAGGCAATTTATTAGATGTTAGAGACTATAAATGATTCTTGGCGTGGGACTTCCTTGGTGGTCCAGTGGTTTAAGTTTCCGCCTTGTGCCTGTGGCTTATTTATGTTGATGTATGGCAGAAGCCAACACAATATTGTAAAGCCGTTATCCTCCAATTAAAAGTAGATAAATTAAAAGAACCCGTCTTGCAATGCAGGAGATGTGGGTTCGATCCCTGGCCTGGAAACTGAGATCCCATATGTATTGGAGCAGCTAAAGCCCAAGTGGGGCAACTACTGAGACCGTGAATTCCAGAGGCTGCACACCCCAACTAGAGAACTCACACACCAATGATAGATCCTGCATGAAACAACTGCAACTAAGACCCAATGCAGCCAATTTAAAACAATAGCAAATAGGAGGCGTGATCCTAAGATGGCAGAGGAATAGGACGGGGAGACCACTTTCTCCCCTACAAATTCATCAAAAGAACATTTAAACGCTGAGGAAATTCCACAAAACAACTTCTGAATGCCGGCAGAGGACATCAGGCACCCAGAAAAGCAGCCCATTGTTTTCAAAAGGAGGTAGGGAAAAATATATAAGACAAAAAAAGAGACAAAAGAGGTAGGGACAGAGCTCCATCCTGGAAAGGGAGTCTTAAAAAGAGAGAAGTTTCCAAACACCAGGAAACACTCTCACTGATGAGTCTGTGGTGAGCCTTGGAACCACAGAGGGCAACATAACTGGGAGGAAAAATAAATAAATAATTAAAACCCACAGATTATGTGCCCAACGGTAACTCTCCCAGCGGAGAAGCAGCGCAGACGCCTGCACCCGCCACCAGCAAGCAGGGGCTGCGCAGGGAGGTGCGGGCTGCATTGCTTAGAGTAAGGACCAGGCCTGAATGCCCTGAGGGCAATCTGAGGGAACTAACTTGGGCTAGCAAACCAGACTGTGGGATAGCTACCACGCCAAAAGCCCTAACCTAAGACCTCGCCAGGCGCACTCACAGAACAAAGGACTGTACAGAGCTAGTCGGCTGCAGACCATACCCCTCCGGTGACAGGCAGCCAGAGCCGGAAGCGGGTAATCGCAGCCCCAGAGAGACATTATCTACCAAACTCCAAGCAGGCTTCTTTGCTAACTGAGACTTCTTGGGGTTCTGGACAGTCAACATCCGCCTGAGAAGGTGTGCTGGTTGTACACCCAGAAAACTGAGGGGCGGGGATGGGGGAGGCGATAAGTTGCAGCGACTGCACTCGCCAAACACCTCATCACCTGAGCTGCTCAGAACTGGGAAGGGCACAAAACGCAGGCCCAACCGAGTCTGCGCCTCTGAGGACGTCCTGAGTGCCTAAACCTGAGCGGCTTAGAACTGGGAGGTGCATGCAGCCCAGGGCCAGCCTCAGACGGTTCCCGGAGGAGCAACATAGAGCCTGAGCAGTGTGGGCAGGGAGAGCACACGCAGTGTCAGCGGGGGCAAGCCCAGTGTGGCTGAGGCACTGCAAGCACACGCCAGTGTTATTTGTTTGCAGCGTCCCTCCCTCCCTGCAGCGCGACTGAACAAGTGAGCCTAAAAAAGTGTCCACCACCACCCCTTTGCGTCAGGGCAGAAATTAGACACTGAAGAGACCAGCAAACAGAAGAAGCTAAAACAGAGGGAACTGCCCTGGAAGTGACAGGCGCAATAGATTAAAACCCTGTACTTAGTACTGACCTCATAGAAAGGGGCCTATAGATCTTGAGAAATATAAGCCGGACCAAGGAACTATCTGAAAATGAACTGACCCCACATTGCCCACAACAACACCAGAGAAAGTCCTAGATATATTTTTACTATTTTTACAATCATTCTTTTTTTTTTAATTTTAAGTCCTCTGTTACTCCTTTAATTTTCATTTTTATAACCTACTATTACTTTGCAAGAAAAAGACCCTATTTTTTAAAGCAAACTTCATATATATATATATATATATATCAGATCAGATCAATCGCTCAGTCGTGTCCAACTCTTTGCAACCCCGTGAATCGCAGCACGCCAGGCCTCCCTGTCCATCACCAACTCCCGGAGTTCACTCAGACTCACGTCCATCGAGTCAGTGATGCCATCCAGCCATCTCATCCTCTGTCGTCCCCTTCTCCTCCTGCCCCCAATCCCTCCCAGCATCAGAGTCTTTTCCAATGAGTCAACTCTTCACATGAGGTGGCCAAAGTACTGGAGTTTCAGCTTCAGCATCATTCCTTCCAAAGAAATTCCAGGGCTGATCTCCTTCAGAATGGACTGGTTGGATCTCCTTGCAGTCCAAGGGACTCTCAAGAGTCTTCTCCAACACCACAGTTCAAAAGCATCAATTCTTCGGCGCTCAGCCTTCTTCACAGTCCAACTCTCACATCCATACATGACCACAGGAAAAACCATAGCCTTGACTAGACAAACCTTTGTTGGCAAAGTAATGTCTCTGCTTTTGAACATATTTTATGATTTTTGTGACTTTGTGTTGTTTTTTCTTTAATATTGTATTTTTGAAAATCCAACCTCTACTCTAGATTTTTAACCTTTGCTTTTTCGTATTTGTTATCAATTTTGTACCTTTAAGAACCCAATCTTCAGTACCCATTTTTACTTGGGAGCGAGATTACTGGCTTGACTGCTCTCTCCCGCTTTGGACTCTCCTTTTTCCCCACCAGGTCGCCTCTATTGCCTCTCTCCCCTTTCTCTTCTCTACCCAACTCTGTGAATCACTTTGTTCCAGACGGTGGAGAACACTTAGGGAACTGATTATTGGCTGGATCTGTCTAGCTCCTTTTTATTCCCCCCCTTATCCTCCTGGCCACCTCTGTCTCCTTCCTCCCTCTTCTCTTCTTTGTATAACTCCGTGAACATCTCCGAGCGGTCCAGACTGTGGAGCGCACATAAAGAAGTGATTACTGGCTAGCTTGCTCTCTCCTCTTTTGATTTCACCTCATCTCATTCGGGTCACCTCTAACTCCCTCCTCCCTCTTCTCTTCATGTAACTCTGTGAAGCTTTCTGGGTGTCCCTCACTGTGGAGAAACTTTTCATCTTTAACCTAGATGTTTTATCAATGGTGCTGTATAGATGGAGAAGCCTTGAGACTACTGTAAGAATAAGACTGAAAACCAGAAGCAGGAGGCTTAAGTCCAAATCCTGAGAACACCAGAGAACTCCTGACTCCAGGGAACATTAATCGACAGGAGCTCATCAAATGCCTCCATACCTACACTGAAGCCAAGCACCACCCAAGGGCCAACAAGTTCCAGAGCAAGGCATACCACGCAAATTCTCCAGCAACCCAGGAACACAGCCCTGAGCTTCAATATACAGGCTGCCTAACGTTACTCCAAACCTACTGACATCTCATAACACATTACTGGACATTTCATTGCACTCCAGAGAGAAGAAATCCAGCTCCACCCACCAGAACATCGACACAAGCTTCCCTAACCAGGAAACCTTGACAAGCCACCCATACAACCCCACCCACAGTGAGGAAACTCCACAATAAAGAGAACTCCACAAACTGCCAGAATACAGAAAGGCCACCCCAAACTCAGCAATATAAACAAGATGAAGAGACAGAGGAATACCCAGCAGGTAAAGGAACAGGATAAATGCCCACCAAACCAAACAAAAGAGGAAGAGATAGGGAATCTACCTGATAAAGAATTCTGAATAATGATAGTGAAAAAGATCCAAAACCTTGAAATCAAAATGGAATCACAGATAAATAGCATGGAGACAAGGATTGAGAAGATGCAAGAAAGGTTTAACAAGGACCTGGAAGAAATAAAAAAGAGTCAATATATAATGAATAATGCAATAAACAAGATCAAAAACACTCTGGAGGCAACAAATAGTAGAATAATGGAGGCAGAAGATAGGATTAGTGAAGTAGAAGATAGAATGGTAGAAATAAACGAATCAGAGAGGAAAAAAGAAAAACGAATTAAAAGAAATGAGGACAATCTCAGAGACCTCCAGGACAATATTAAACACCCCAACATTCGAATCATAGGAGTCCCAGAAGAAGGCAAAAAGAAAGACCATAAGAAAATACTTGAGGAGATAATAGTTGAAAACTTTCCTAAAATGGGGAAGGAAATAATCACCCAAGTCCAAGAAACCCAGAGAGTCCCAAACAGGATAAACCCAAGGCAAAACACCCCAAGACACATATTAATCAAATTAACAAAGATCAAACACAAAGAACAAATATTAAAAGCAGAAAGGGAAAAACAACAAATAACACACAAGGGGATTCCCATAAGGATAATAGCTGATCTTTCAATAGAAACTCTTGAACTCTTGCCAGGAGAGAATGGCAAGACATACTTAAAGTGATGAAAGAAAATAACCTACAGCCCAGTTTACTGTACCCAGCAAGGATCTCATTCAAATATGAAGGAGAAATCAAAAGCTTTACAGACAAGCAAAAGCTGAGAGAATTCAGCACCACCAAATCAGCTCTCCAACAAATGCTAAAGGATATTCTCTAGACAGGAAACACAAAAAGGGTGTATAAACTCAAACCCAAAACAATAAAGTAAATGGCAACCGGATCATCCTTATCAATAATTACCTTAAATGTAAATGGGTTGAATACCCCAACCAAAAGGCAAAGACTGGCTGAATGGATACAAAAACAAGACCCCTATATATGTTGTGTACAAGAGACCCACCTCAAAACAGGGGACACATACAGATGAAAGTGAAGGGCTGGAAAAAGATATTCCACACAAATAGAGACCAAAAGAAAGCAGGAGTAGCAATACTCATATCAGATAAAATAGACTTTAAAACAAAGTCTGTGAAAAGAGACAAAGAAGGACACTACATAATGATCAAAGGATCAATCCAAGAAGAAGATATAACAATTATAAATATATATGCACCCAACATAGGAGCACTGCAATATGTAAGACAAATACTAACAAGTATGAAAAGGGAAACTAACAATAACACAATAATAGTGGGAGACTTTAATACCCCACTCACACCTATGGATAGATCAATTAAACAGAAAATTAACAAGGAAACACAAACTTTAAATGATACAATAGACCAGTTAGACCTAATTGATATCTGTAGGACATTTCACCCCAAAACAATGAATTTCACATTTTTCTCAAGTGCATATGGAACCTTATCCAGGATAGATCACATCCTGGGCCATAAATCTAGCCTTGGTAAATTCAAAAAAAATGAAATCATTCCAAGCATCTTTTCTGACCACAATGCAGTAAGATTAGATCTCAATTATAGGAGAAAAACTATTAAAAATTCCAACATATGGAGGCTGAACAACACGCTGCTGAATAACCAACAAATCACAGAAGAAATCAAAAGGGAAATAAAAATATGCATAAAAACGAATGAAAATGAAAACACAACAACCCAAAACCTGTGGGACACTGTAAAAGCAGTGCTAACAGGAAATTCATAGCAATACAGGCATACCTCAAGAAACAAGAAAAAAGTCAAATAAATAACCTAACTCTACACCTAAATCAACTAGAAAAGGAAGAAATGAAGAACCCCAGGGTTAGTAGAAGGAAAGAAATCTTAAAAATTAGGGCAGAAATAAACGCAAAAGAAACAAAAGAGACCATAGCAAAAATTAACAAAGCCAAAAGCTGGTTCTTTGAAAGGATAAATAAAATTAACAAACCATTAGCCAGACTCATCAAGAAACAAAGGGAGAAAAATCAAATCAATAAAATTAGAAATGAAAACGGAGAGATCACAACAGACAACACAGAAATACAAAGGATCATAAGAGACTACTATCAGCAATTATATGTCAATAAAATTGACAAATTGGAAAAAATGGACAAATTCTTAGAAAAGTACAACTTTCCAAAACTGAACCAGAAAGAAACAGAAAATCTTAACAGGCCCATCACAAGCATGGAAATTGAAACTGTAATCTGAAATCTTCCAGCAAACAAAAGCCCAGGTCCAGACAGCTTCACAGCTGAATTCTGCCAAAAATTTAGAGAAGAGCTAACACCTATACTACTCAAACTCTTCCAGAAAATTGCAGAGGAAAGTAAACTTCCAAACTCATTCTATGAGGCCACCATCACCCTAATACCAAAACCTGACAAAGATGCCACAAAAAAAGAAAACTACAGGCCAATATCACTGATGAACGTAGATGCAAAAATCCTTAACAAAATTCTAGCAATCAGAATCCAACAACACATGAAAAAGATCATACACCATGACCAAGTGGGCTTTATCCCAGGGATGCAAGGATTCTTCAATATCTGCAAATCAATCAGTGAAATACACCACATTAACAAATTGAAAAATAAAAGCCATATGATTATCTCAATAGATGCAGAGAAAGCCTTTGACAAAATTCAACATCCATTTATGATAAAAACTCTCCAGAAAACAGGAATAGAAGGAACATACCTCAACATAATCAAAGCTATATATAACAAACCCACAGCAAACATTATCATCAATGGTGAAAAATTGAAAGCATTTCCCCTAAAGTCAGGAACAAGACAAGGGTGCCCACTTTCACCACTACTATTCAACATAGTTTTGGAAGTTTTGGCCACAGCAATCAGAGCAGAAAAAGAAATAAAAGGAACCCACATTGGAAAAGAAGAAGTAAAACTCTCACTGTTTGCAGATGACATGATCCTCTACATAGAAAACCCTAAAGACTCCACCAGCAAATTACTAGAGCTAATCAATGAATATAGTAAAGTTGCAGGATATAAAATCAACACACAGAAATCCCTTGCATTCCCATACACTAATAATGAGAAAATAGAAAGAGAAATTAAGGAAACAATTCCATTCACCATTGCAACGGAAAGAATAAAATACTTAGGAATATACCTACCTAAAGAAACTAAAGACCTATATATAGAAAACTATAAAACACTGGTGAAAGAAATCAAAGAGGACACTAATAGATGGAGAAATATACCATGTTCATGGATTGGAAGAATCAATATAGTGAAAATGAGTATACTACCCAAAGCAATCTACAGATTCAATGCAACCCCTATCAAGCTACCAATGGTATTTTTCACAGAACTAGAACAAATAATTTCACAATTTGTATGGAAAAACAAAAAACCTCGAATAGCCAAAGCAATCTTGAGAAAGAAGAATGGAACTGAAGGAATCAACTTGCCTGACTTCAGGCTCTACTACAAAGCCACAGTCATTAAGACAGTATGGTACTGGCACAAAGACAGAAATATAGATCAATGGAACAAAACAGAAAGCCCAGAGATAAATCCACACACCTATGGACACCTAATCTTCGACAAAGGAGGCAAGAATATACAATGGAGAAAAGACAATCTCTTTAACAAGTGGTGCTGGGAAAACTGGTCAACCACTTGTAAAAAAATGAAACTAGAACACTTGCTAAAATAAACTCAAAATGGATTAAATATCTAAACGTAGGACCAGAAACTATAAAACTCCTAGAGGAGAACATAGGCAAAACACTCTCCGACATAAATCATGCAGGATCCTCTATGACCCACCTCCCAGAATATTGGAAATAAAAGCAAAAATAAACAAATGGGACCTAATTAAACTTAAAAGCTTTTGCACAACAAAGGAAACTATAAGCAAGGTGAAAAGACAGCCTTCAGAATGGGAGAAAATAATAGAAAATGAAGCAACTGACAAGCAACTAATCTCAAAAATATACAAGCAACTCCTGCAGCTCAATTCCAGAAAAATAAACTACCCAATAAAAAATGGGCCAAAGAACTACACATTTCTCCAAAGAAGACATCAAATCAGATCAGATCAGATCAGTCGCTCAGTCGTGTCCAACTCTTTGTGACCCCATGAATCGCAGCACGCCAGGCCTCCCTGTCCATCACCAAATCCCAGAGTTCACTCAAACTCACGTCTATCGAGTCAGTGATGCCATCCAGCCATCTTATCCTGTCGTCCCCTTCTCCTCCCACCCCCAATCCCTCCCAGCATCAGAGTCTTTTCCAATGAGTCAACTCTTCACATGAGGTGGCCAAAGTACTGGAGTTTCAGCTTTAGCATCATTCCTTCCAAAGAAATTCCAGGGCTGATCTCCTTCAGAATGGACTGGTTGGATCTCCTTGCAGTCCAAGGGACTCTCAAGAGTCTTCTCCAACACCACAGTTCAAAAGCATGAATTCTGTGGTGCTCAGCTTTCTTTACAGTCCAACTCTCACATCTATACATGACCACAGGAAAAACCATAGCCTTGACTAGACGAACCTTTGTTGGCAAAGTAATGTCTCTGCTTTTGAACGTGCTATCTAGGTTGGTCATAAATTTCCTTCCAAGGAGTAAGCATCTAAAGAAGACATACAGATGGCTAACAAACACATGAAAAGATGCTCAACATCACTCATTATCAGAGAAATGCAAATCAAAACCACAATGATGTACCATTTCACGCCAGTCAGAATGGCTGCGATCCAAAAGTCTACAAGCAATAAATGCTGGAGAGAGTGTGGAGAAAAGGGAACCCTCTTACACTGTTGGTGGGAATGCAAACTAGTACAGCCACTATGGAGAACAGTGTGGAGATTCCTTAAAAAACTATAAATAGAACTGCCTTATGACCCAGCAATCCCACTGCTGGGCATACACACTGAGGAAACCAGAATTGAAAGAGACACGTGTACCCCAATGTTCATCGCAGCACTGTTTATAATAGCCCGGACATGGAAGCAACCTAGATGTCCATCAGCAGATGAATGGATAAGAAAGCTGTGGTACATATACACAATGGAGTATTACTCAGCCATTAAAAGAATACATTTGAATAAGTTCTAATGAGGTGGATGAAACTGGAGCCTATTATACAGAGTGAAGTAAGCCAGAAAGAAAAACATCAATACAGTATACTAAAGGATATATATGGAATTTAGAAAGATGGTAATGATAACCCTGTATGCGAGACAGCAAAAGAGACACAGATGTATAGAACAGTCTTTTGGACTCTGTGGGAGAGGGAGAGGGTGGGATGATTTGGAACAATGGCATTGAAACATATATAATATCATATAAGAAATGAATCGCCAGTCCAGGTTCCATGCAGGATACAGGATTCTTGGGGCTGGTGCACTGGGATGACCCAGAGGGATGGTACGGGGAGGGAGGTGGGAGGGGTTTCCGGATGGGGAACACGTGTACACCCATGGCGGATTCATGTCAATGTATGGCAAAACCAATACAATATTGTAAAGTAATTAGCCTCCAATTAAAATAAATAAATTTAAATTTAAAAAGTATATATGTATTAAGACATTATTGGATGAATAAGAAATTTGGAATACAAAAAATAAAATTATCTGCCCTAAAGGGCTTTTAAAACTTTTACATATTTTTGTTTGGTTATAAAAATAATAAATGACAGCAAAATAGACACAGATGTATAGAACAGTCTTTTGGACTCTGTGGGAGAGGGTGAGGGTGGGATGATATGGGAGAATGACATTGAAACATGTAAATTATCACATGTGAAACCAATTGCCAGTCCAGGTTCGATGCATGATACAGGATGCTCAAGGCTGGTGCACTGGGATGACCCAGAGGGGTGGGATGGGGAGGGAGGTGGGAGGGGGTTCAGAATGGGGAACTCATGTACACCCATGGCAGATTCATGTCACTGTATGGCAAAACCAATACAATATTGTAAAGTAAATAATTAAATAAAACTGAAAAACAAACAAAAAACAATAGCAAATAAAATTTTTAAAAAAGAAAAAAATGCTTAACCTCTAATCAAAGAAACCTATTTTAAATCAGTGATGCTGTTTACCTAGTGATGCTCAGATAGGCAAAGCTTTAGAATGATATGATCTGTGGTGGCAAGGCTGTGAGGGAACAGGCACCCATACATCACCAGAACCCAACAGTCAAGAGGGGTGTAGCCTTCAACCCAGCAGTTCTAAGAATTTCTTTGAAGAAAATGGTGTACAAAAAATTACACACATTGGCAGTTATATTCGGGCTTCCCAGGTGGTGGTACAGAACCCGCCTGCCAATGCAGGAGACTTGACAAGAGACCCAGGTTCACTCCCTGGGTTGGGAAGTTCCCCTGGAGAAGGAAATGGCAACCCACTCCAGTATTCTTACCTGGAGAATCCCATGGACAGAGGAACCTGGTGTGCTATAGTCCATGGGGTTGACTGAAGTGACGTAGCATGCACGCATGCAGTTGTATTCAACACCTGTTATCCTTAACAATAGACTTGATTTTCATCAAAAGGAGATCAGGGAGTTCCTCATGGGTCTAGTGCTTAGGATTTGGTGCTTTCACTGCCATGGCTCAAGTTCAATCCCTGGTCAGGGAACTAAGATCAAACAAGCTGCCTGGCCAGTACTTTTTCTTTTTATTAAAAAGTTTTAAAAAATGAGATTAAATATAGACTTCAATATGAAGGAGAATGCAGCTGTTAAAAATGATAAACAATGACACAAGAGGTTTACCTTTGCATGAAATAAGTTAAAAGAGAAAAGTCAGTTATACGTTGTGATTCCAACTGGAATCTGTAAATTCACACTTGGTTTAAACACAGCATCGATGCCATTCCCAGAACCACCCTCCCGGGCTGTTTAAATGCTCACGATGAGCTTGAGTGATGAGGGTGGTGGTAGGAAGAGTTGGCCCTGGATGGAACTTGAATCCCTGACCCCTCAGAGCACTTCAGCCTGGCTCCTCCAAGCAGCAACAAAATTGAGAAGTGTTACTTCACACTAACCCTGAAGAGCACAGCCCATAGGCCCTGTACAAGCCAGGAGGTTGGACAGGACAGGTCATTCCTAGTCACAGGGGGTAAACAGTCTAGCTAAGGGGAGCTCCTTAACCAACTTCCACAGCAAGTGTCTGTGTCTTCCTGCCTGAGCGCTCTATTCTGCTGGAAAAGCCTGAGGCAGCTGCTTCCCTCAGCCCCTCCTTATCTTGGACTATCAGCTTGTCCTCATATAGGGGAGGAAAAAAATATTAGGTAAGCATTAGGTTTGGGGCAGCAGGAGGAGAAATTCTAGCAGTTAATGGCACTCAGTAAATGTTGCCGTTTTGGCTTCCCAGGTGATGGTAGTGGTTAAGAACCCACCTGCCAATGCAGCAGACCTAAAGAGACGCAGGTTCAATCCCTGAGTTGGAAAGATCCCTTGGAAGATGGCATGACAACCCACTCCAGTATTTTTATCTGGAGAATTCCACGGACAGAAAAGCCTAGTAGGCTACAGTTCATAGGGTCGCACAGAGTTGCGACCTAGCATACACACAATATTCTAAGGATTCTTATTTACTAATTCATTTTATCCAACACCCCCATGGGGATAGGTATTATTCCCATTTTACAGATAGGAAACTGAGGCCCTGAAGAGTTCAATAACTCAACATTACCCAGCTAGTAAGAGGCAGAGTCACACAACTCAAACATCCTGGCTTGTATTCCTCCTCCCAGATTGTCCAGCTGCCAGAAACTGAACCCTACCCACTCTGCCTAGGTTGGGTTAGGTACCCAGCCTTCCTTTCCCATTTTAGAACCTCTACATGGCAGCAAAGGCCTTTCTACACTGACAAATTAGTGATGAAGGCCTGCATCATATATGAGCAGATGAAGGTCAGCACCACACCAGCACCTGCACTGACCTGTCCAATGGCCATGGCCACTGGGGTACCTGGAAGCATCAGGGTCAATGGACTGCTATTTAGCCTGTGCTGACCATCCCTGTGTGGACCAGTCTTGGGGACCAAGGGAGGGGGGAGGGCAGCAGGCGATGAGAGAAGTAGCCAGCATCTCCATGGGATGGAAGGCTCAGAGAAGGGCTGGGAGGAGCTTGTTTAAGTCTAGTTCTTTAGGCCCTGGAAACTCTGGGTTCCCTCATCAACAATGGCAGCCAAGCAGCACACATTGCAGACACCAGGTCAGAACTCCCGTATCTGAGGGAAGGTGACAAGCCTTCACAGGGCCATTAGCCCTGCCATTCCCCATACCCAGCTAGGGCTGCTCTTTGACTCTGCAAAGAATTGACTTCCCCCACCTTCTTTCATTCTGCTTATTTTACCTGGGAATGCTGTCTTTCCTTGCGGGGAGGCAAAGTCTCCCCAATTCAGTCCTGGGAGACACTGGAGTCTACCGCATAATGTGTGTTAGTCACTTAGTCATGACCAACTCTTTGGGACCCCGTGGACTGTAGCCCGCCAGGTTCCTCTGTCCATGAAATGTGTTGTAGTTGTTTAGTCACCTCAGTCGTGTCCAACTTTTTGAGATCCCATGTACTGTAGCCAGGCTCCTCTATCTATGGGATTTCCCAGGCAAGAATACTGGAGGGGGTTGCCATTTCCTCCTCCAGGGGATCTTCCCCACCCAAGGACTGAACTGGTCTCTTACGTCTCCTGCATTGGCAGGCAGGTTCTTTGACCAATGAGCCACCACCCCATAATAGAGGCCTCAATTCTGAGAAGACGGAGCTGACTCCAAGGACCAAGTGTCTTAAGACAAGAAGATTCTGTCACTCATCACCAGTAGCTTTTCCATACCTGCCTTCACTAGGCTGAAACAAGGGTCTACTCAGCCTGTTCACCCTCCTTTGCCTTCTTGGAGCTTCTGGACTTGGTCTGGCTCAGGCCCACGAAGACATCAACCCCTCAGACCAGGGCAACAGCAAGAGAACTACCCAGAGGAGAGGGTTTGGGTTATAGTTCCAGGTGGAACCTGCCAGACAGAGGGTCTGAAGGATGGAGGGCTGGGCGAGGACCCCTCCCATCCTCTCCCCCACCCCAGATCTTTGTAATCACAGTGGGCAGAGCTGAAGCTGAGATTCAGATGAGGTGGACCATGACTACTTTGTTTAGTTCCCCAGTGAATGCAGTTAAACCATCTCCTGCCCTCACTACAGCCAGAACTTCTCCATTTTATTGGCACACCCTGGGGGCCTGAGGCCTGAAGGGCTGACCCAAAGGCCTGGTACCCTAGGGCCCAAGCGTGGAGTCCTGCCTGGAGGAATCCTCAAAGCCCAGGTACCTGCAGAGCTCCCCATGCTCTGGGCTTGGCAGTGTCACTGGGGTGACCTGAGAATCACGGCCGTCCTGCTCACCATGTGACCCAGAAGCCAGGAACAGGCCTGCAGATGGGAAAACAAAGAACCCCCCATCCTGTCCCCCACCCCAGACTCACCCGCAATCCCTGATCTACATGTACTTGAGGTCTCCAGGGGAGGCAGGCAGAGATGCTGCAGAGGAAGTAAACCTGGTGGGACGAGAATAAGGTCCAGGCATGGGGCTGGCTCGGAGCCACAGGCAGGAAGCAGTGAGGTAGGAACATGGGATCTGGGACCCAGCCCAGGTCCACAGTGCTGCTGGCCGGGCAGACGGGGAAAGATCTGGGCACAATGACCAGCCCCAGTCCCACGAGGTACAGAGCCACGTGTGCTGCTTACACATTTGGAGTCCAGGCCTTCCTCCTTCTGGATGGCTCATGTCTACAGTAGAGGACTGGGCAGGCAGGAAACACTACACGTGGTAGCATCCTGGCTCAGCCTTCAGGGTCCCCCTGGGAGGGTTGATTTTCTTTCTTTGCTTGGTGTTGACCAACATCAGGAGAGCTGATAATTGGTGCCCTCTTTTTCTGGCTCTTGATGACCAATGACTGAAGGTAAGGTAAGAGGTTACCACTGCTTCCAGAAACACAAGGCCATGGGCAGCTCCCAAAAGGAGTAGAAGCAGGAGAAACTGACCTGAACCAACCTTCAGCTTCCTAGGCTTCCCTCGTGGCTCAGGAGGTAAAGAATCTGCCTGCAAAGAGGGATACCTGGCTTCCATCCTTGGGTCAGGAAGATCCCCTGGAGGAGGGCATGGCTATCTGCTCCACTATTCTTGCCTGGAGAATTCCACTGACAGAGGAGCCTGCAGGGCTACAGTCCATGGGGGTCGAAGAGTCAGAAGTAACTTAGCAATTAACAACACAGCCCTTAGCAGCCCATCCAACAGGTACCCCTTCATCCAACAGGTTAGGATTTCTTGGCTCAGGAAGAAGTACACAGCAGAGCTGATTATTAAGCCACCCTCCCAGGTGCTAACCAGTGATGAAATGGCTTCCCTGATGGTCCAGTGATTAAGAATCCATCTGCCAATGCAGAAGACACAAGTTTGATGCCTGGTCTATGAAAATCCCAGCACACCAGTCATCCACCACAACCACTGAAGCCCACACGCCTAAAGCCCATGCTCCACAAGAGAAGTCATCGCGATGAGAAGCCTGCCCACCACAACTAGAGAGGAGCCCCCACTCGCGGCAACTAGAGAAAACCTACATGAAGCAATGAAGACCCATCACAGCCAAAAATAAATACATAAATCTTAATAAAATAAAATATACAGGAATCAGTCTTTATTAATGTGAAAGATGTATCTTGTTTGGTAGAACGAATGTTAAACAGTAGTATGTGTCCTATGGTGCCATTTGTAGATTATGTTGAAAAACCTAAACATACCCTTGTTCTTTTTGTTCAGTTGCTAAGTCATACCCGACTCTTTCTGACCCCATGGACTGCAGCATGCCAGGTTTCCCTGTTCTTCACTGTCTCCTGGAGTTTTCTCAAACTCATGTCCATTGAATCAGTGATGCCATCCAACCATCTAATCGTCACCCACTTCTCCTCTTGTCCTCAATCTTTCCCAGCATCAGGGTCTTTTCCAATGAGTTGGTTCTTCGCATCAGGTGGTGAAAATATTGGAGCTTCAGCTTTAGCAACAGTCCTTCCAATGAATATTCAGGGTTGATTTCCTTTAGAATTGACAGGTTTGATCTCCTTGCTATTCAAGGGACTCTCAAGCGTCTTCTCCAACACCACATTTCAAAAGCATCAATTCTTTGGCATGCAATAAAACTGCCATTGGTGGTGACACCTAAAACCATTGCCGAAACCCGGGATTGAACCAGGGACCTTTAGATCTTCAGTCTAACGCTCTCCCAACTGAGCTATTTCGGCTACTTCTAAATATACCCTTAATGTATCTATATTTACCTTCCAAAGAAGCTATGTGATAAAAATTCAAAGCAGAATTATGCTCTACTCATCATTTCTAGACTCAGAAATGAGGCCATTCTAGGGCACCATGCCCGGCTCAGATTAGGTTGATTCGGCATTTCCCTCCCTCCCTCTGGAGTGGTTTGCAGGTCGGGGCTCACTGCCCTCCACAGCACTCAGGAAGATCAAGCCCCATCTGGGGACCTCCAGTCCCTCTGTTGACTGGAGAGATTCGATGACAAGTTATCCCCACTTAGCAGATACGAGCAGACAAGAGGGAGACCTGCTTCTGACCGGTAGGTACCAGTGGGTACAGGAGGACTCTCTGGGAGCCAGGGTCCAGGAGAGCAAAGGTGGTAACAGTGAAGCACTGGTAATGAGACAAAGGGCAGCACTGCCCTCCCATCACCACCATTTGAGTTCTGAGCTGTCACCGAAAGGACACTTGGAAAAGAGAAGTCAAGGAAGTGGAAGGGTAGGGAGGCAGCCTGAGGCTCTCCAGCATCACTACCACTCCCCTGCCAAAATGGCCACTGAGGCTGCTGGAATTGGTGCTGGGAATGGCCCAGCACTGGTGCCCAGGACTGCCCCATGGGAGGGTGTTGCCCAGCTGTCTCTTCCTACAGGTGGGTGGCACCCAGCTCATACAGCAGAACCAGCTAGTGTCCTCACATCTTCCATGTGGGAGTCTGCAGTCCAGGTGTGATCAAGTTTGGGATGGATCAGAGTGACCATCAGGCAACACAGCTTCTAGGACTTCCCTGGTGGTCCAGAGGCTAAGACTCCATGTTCACAGCACAGGGGGCCTGGGTTCGATCCCTGGTCAGGGAACTAGTTCCCATATGCCACAACCAAGAGTTAGCATGCTGTTTTACACATTGAATTATACCAACCATACACATTTTATTCATTTGTGGAAATGTCAGATTGCTTTCAGTTTCACACTGAAGTTCTGTCCTCCAATAAATGGGTTCATTTCCTTCCAAAAAAATAAAAGATTCAGAGTGTTGCAATGAAGATCGAAGATCCTGTGTACTGCAACTAAGACCTGGTGCAGCCAAATAAAAAGAAAAAACTCCACAGCTTCTATGAACACCCTCAGGTGGGGGCACCCATCTTGCAGGAGCCGGGGGACAGCAGGGGAGCAGCATCCAGGCAGAGGAGGAGTGGGTGCCCAGGAGTTAGTCCCCCTCACCCCCTAGCTCTCTGAGTGGTCTTGAGCTCCAATGTGTCCCTGGTCCCTGAGGGTCCTCTCCAACCTGACACTGGTTCCCAGCTGTGGGGTCTCCCCCAGCACATGGCAGCCTTTGTAATCAATAGAGAAGACCGTGGGGCCCCTGGAGCTTGGCAGTCAGAGCAGACAGAGCAGAACAGACAGAGCAGTTGTTCACCTCAAATTGGTTCCCAACTTCATCTGGAATGGGGGGAGGGGAAAGAGGGATGGAGGGATGAGTCACCGATGAAGAGTGAAGCCAGAGGCCACTGGGCTCTGCTAAGAAGACTCCACTCTTAGGAGAAGTACCTCACAGAGGTCTCCTGGGGATTAAGGTCATTAATACCGCCGATGACAAACACGAATGGACAACTGAATAACGTGGCCTCCTGCCTGGGAGCCTGACACAGAAAAAGACCTTTGGTAAGAGCTAAGGAAATGGACTTTAGTTATAACAATGTGTCAACATTGGTTCATTAATTGTAATAAATGTGCCTTCCTAATGTGAGATGTTAATTATAGAGGAAGCCAAGAATGGGATATACAGGAACTCTCTGTCCTGTCCTTTTGGGTTTTCTGAAAATCTAGGACAGTTCTAAGAAAGTCCGGTAACAACAACAAGCCCGGTTCACAGACTCAGCTGCTTCCCATTCACTGGACACAGTCCCAGGGCCCCTTGAATTAGCTCATTACCGGCCATCCGCCCCATCCTCCAAGGGAGGGGCTGTCACCCTCCTCATCGCCTAGAAGCCTTAGTGGAGGGCCTAGCGGAGTCCAGCTCAGCGAGTGTTAGTCCACATCGGTCCCTCATATTAATGATTCACAGCAGCAGGAAGGATGCGTGGCTGGGCAGTTAGAGTCTGATTGCAGTCCAGCCCCACCACTTTCACACTGTGACTGGGGACACATCATCTTTCCGAGCTTCTGTTTCCAGTTTGTGAATTGGGGCTGGTGGGCTTCCAAGGTGGCTCAGCAGTAAAGAATCCACTTGCCAATGCAGAAGACACAAGAGACTTGGGTTTGATCCCTGGGTCAGGAAGATCCCCCGGAGTAGGAAATGGCAACTCACTCCAGTATTCTTGCCTGGAAAGCTCCAGGGACAGAGGAGCCTGGCAGGCTACAGTCCAGGGGGTCACAAAGATTCAGACACGACTGAGCAAACACACACACACACACACACACAATGCTTACCTCGCAGGGTGGACAAGAGACTGAGAGAGACAAATACTGGGGGTGATAAGTCATTTGTAGTAATGACTGAATGCTTGGCAATGATTAACTTTTCCTGCAACCTGTGCTCAGGGGAACCTCGGTGGCTTAAGGGCCCTGGCAGCAGAGCAGGTAGAGGCTGTGAACCCAGAGGTGGGGTGTTGGTTGGGGTGGGTCTGAGGGCGTGTTTCTGGAGGACAGGTTGCCTGAGCATTGCTGGGGAGCCGGTGGATGCCGGGAGTGCTGTGGGGGCTACTGTGTTGAGGGGGATGGAATTTCAGGGGCAGGGCATAGAGAACTGGGAGAACAGTGGGATCAGGCTGGCTGGGAATGGGGGCAGAGGTGGCTGGAGTGGTGGTGGGAAGGGGCTACTGAGCTGAATTTTTCCTGGGACAGTAGAGTTTTTCAACTTCCTATTTTGAAATATTTTCCCCCTGTTTGGGAAAAACATCTTAGGCACTTGTTTGGAAATCGGCCATTTTTAGAAGATGGCTGCTCACGTCTACCAATCCTGGATGGCAGCTGTAACATCTGCAGTCTCCTTCCAGCCCTGCTTGCTTCAGACAGGCCTCCGCAGTCCGAACAGGCTCTGGCCATTCAGACGGGCCCCCACAGTCCGAACGGGCTCTAGCCAGTTTATCCAGTGGACATTTCCCTGGTGGCTCAGTGGTAAAGAATCTGCTTGCTAGCACAGAAGACATAGGAGACACAGGTTAGATCCTTGGGTTGGGAAGATCCCCTGGGTTGGGAAGATCCCCTGGAGGAAGGCATGGCAACCCACTCAATTATCCTTCCCTGGGAAATCCCATGGACAGAGGACCCTGGGGGACTATACAGTCCATGGGGTCACCCAGTTGGACATAATTTAGTGACTGAAAACAACAATAAATCTATCCTGCTACTGTTCATTCAGAATTCAGTGGTTTTTGTATACTGACAACTTTCCTGGGTTTGTCTCAAGTCTCAAGTCAAGGGGAGGTTCTATCAGCAACCGAGGACTTCTGTTCAGTCCTGAATGGAAGGTCTTTTCTTCCATTCCAGGGCTTGTCCCTATACTTGTACTCCAAAGTGTATATTACACCGTCCCTAGATTGTAGTTGGTGAATATATTGTGTAGTGTTAAAATACATTGCACCTTTAAAGCTGTTTGTCCATTTTATCTTCATCTCAAAATCTGAACATCCAGCTAGCATATACTTGAAACTTTGGTGAAATTTAAATGTTAATAAAATAGTATACTCAGAAAAAAAAAGAAATACTTCCAGACTTATTGAAAAGTTCGATACATCCTTCATCCAGATTCCTCAAACATTGCTAACTTCTTTCTATGTTTGTTTTAGCACTCACTTTCTCACAGATTGTACATACACACACACACATGTGCACACACACACAAGTGCTTTCTTCCATATACCATGAGAGAGCTGGTTGCAGACATGACTGACCCCTCACACTTTACCCACAAATACTGCAGTGTGTACTTCTTAAAGAAAACAAGTAACCACAGTCAAAAGATCAAAATCAGGAAATCAACAGTGGTATGACACAATTGTCTAACCTACAAACCTTATTCAATTCACCAATAGTCCTCACACTTTTACAGAAAAGGAGAAAGTTTTTGTTTTTGTTTTTTTTTTCCCCAGCTAGGATCCAATCCAAAGTGAGGATCATGTTCCTTGGGCCTCTTCCAATCTGGGACAGTCCCTCTGTCTGTGTCTTTCATACCATGGATGTTTTGGAGGCATTCAGGCCAATTCTTTTGCAGCATGGCCCTCATTTGGGTTTGTCTGGGTTCTCCTCCTGCTTAGTGGAAGGCTATGCATTTTTGGCAGTGTACAGGTTTGCTGTGGTGTTGGAGAAGACTCTTGAGAGTCCCTTGGACCAGTCAATCCTAAAGGAAATCAATCCTGAATATTCATTGGAAGGACTGATGCTGAAGCTGAAACTCAAATACTTTGGCCACCTGATGCGAAGAACTGACTCATTGTAAAAGACTCTGATGCTGGGGAGGATTGAAGGCAGGAGGAGAAGGGGACAACAGAGGATGAGATAGTTGTATAGCATCACCGACTCAATGGACATAAGTTTGAGCAAGCTTGTTGAGTTGGTGATGGACAGGGAAGCCTGGCTTGCTGCAGTCTACGGGGTCGCAAAGAGCTGGACACAACTGAGTGACTGAACTGAACTGAATGTCTTTGCTAGGGCTGCCATAACAGAATAGCACAGACTCAGTGAAAGTTTATGGTGTCAGGAAGTCTGGTCTCTTCTGAGGCGTCTCCCCTTGACTTGCAAGTGGCTGCCTTCTTGCTAAGTCCTCACATGTGTACATTCACCCCTGGCGTCTCTTGGTGGGTTCAAAATTCTTCTTCTGAGAAATATCGTATGATGTCCCTTATATGTGGAATCTAAAAAGAAGTGATACAAATGAACTTAATTACAAAACAGAAAGAGACTCAGAGAATGAATTTATGGTTGCCAGGGGAAAGGATGGCGGGGGCGGGAAGGGATAGTTAGGGAATTTGGGATGGACGTGTACACACTGATATATTTTAAATGGATAACCAACAGTCAAGGACCTCCTATAGAGCATATGGAACTCTGTTTAATACTATGTGGCAGCCTGGGTGGAAGCGGGGTTTGGGGGAGAATGGATACATGTATATGCATGCCCGAGTCCCTTCACTGTTCACCTGAAACTGTCACAACACTGTTAATTGGCCATACCCCAATACAAAATAAAAAGTTCAAAAGGAGTAAAAATATTTTTTTCTAAGGATACCAGTCTGATTGGATTAAGACCCACCCTAAATGGTCCCACTTTAACTTCATCACTTCTTAAAGATCTCATCTCCAAATACAGTCATATTCTGAGGTACTGTTTGGGTTTCAATCTGTGAATCGAGGCACAGTTCAGCCCATAATAGGCAGGAAGATTCCAGAGGTAATGCTGTGTCCTCAGTGCCTTATATGGAGAAGGCAATGGCACCCCACTCCAGTACTCTTGCTTGGAAAATCCCATGGACAGAGGAGCCTGGTGGGCTGCAGTCCCTGGGGTCGCTAAGAGTCAGACACGACCGAGCGACTTCACTTTCACTTTTCATTTTCATGCACTGGAGAAGGAAATGGCAACCCACTCCAGTGTTCTTGCCTGGAGAATCCCAGGGACGACAGAGCCTGTTGGGCTGCCGTCTATGGGGTTGCACAGAGTTGGACACTACTGAAGCGACTTAGCAGCAGCAGCAGCAGCAGCAGTGCCTTATAACCAGAGGCTCCTGGAACTGGTTTGCCCGATTACTGCTGATAGAACTTTTTAAAAAATTGGGTATAATTACTTCACAATGTTGTGTTGATTTATGCTGTACAATGTAGTGAATCAGCCATGGGTATCCCCCACTCTTGGACCTCTCTCCCCTCCCATCCCATCCTTGAGGTCACTGCAGAGCACCAAATTGAGCTCCTCGTGTTCTACAGTAGCTTCCCACTAGGTATCTACTTTACATGTGGTAGTGTATATATGTCAACCCTAATCTTCCAATTCAGCTCCCTTCCCCTCCTCCCCCTGTGTGCATGTCTGCTCTCTGTGTCTGCCTCTCTATTCCTGCCCTGCAAATAGGTTCATCTCTTTGTATCAATTTTCTAGTGTGCATTAAAAAATGTGTATGCATTTTTCTAGTGTGCATCATTTTCCACAAGTGTGCATTAATATATGGTATTTGTTTTTCTCTTTCTGACTTATTTCACTCTGTGTGACAGACTCTCGGTGTATCCACATTTCTGCAAATGACTCAATTTCGTTCTTTCTTATGGCTGAGTAATACTCCATTGCATATATGTACCACATCTTTATCCATTCATCTGATTATTGAATAAGATGGGGTTGGCCACTTTCCTCCATTCTATAGCTACTGTGTTTCTATTTGTAAATATGAATCATCTTATGGGGAGATACTTTGAGACTATGTAATTATCCTGTCCCTCAGGAAACATTCACTCACTGGGGTGCTGATTCTCCAATCCATCATTCCTTTTAACACATTGCTCTGCTTTCTATTGTTGTTCAGCCACAGACGTGTCTGACTCTGCGACCTCATGGACTGCAGCAAGCCAGGCTTCCCTGTCCTTCACTGTCTCCCTGAGCTTGCTCAAACTCATGTCCATAGAGTCGGTGATGCCATCCAACCATCTCATCCTCTGCCGACCCCTTCTCCTCCTCCCCTCAATTTTCCCCTGCATTTCCAATAAGTCAGCTCTTTGAATCAGGTAGCCAAAGTATTGGAGCTTCCACTTCAGCATCAGTCCTTCCAGTGAATATTCAGGGTTGATTTCCTTTAGGATTGATTAGTTCGTAACAAAGAGCTTTCCCTGATGGGGGGTTTAGGTGCCAGGAAGAGCACCAAACAGAGGAGTTGAGAGACTGGGATTTGATCCTGCATTCACCTCTCAGAAGCCAAAGGCCCTTTCCCGTCTGTAAAATAGGCGTGGAATTAGGCAACACCCAGAGAGGTATTTTCTAACCAATCACCAACCTTTGTTGTGAGGAAGGCATCTCTTCCAGGTCCCTGTAAAGGCAGTGAAGAGCAGGGGGCTTCCTCATTGCCAAGGGCAGAAGGATACCTTTGAAAAAGGTGGTGCTGAGCTGTCCTGGAGCGAGAGAGCCCTGAGCCCTCAACCATGACTCTACACTCTCGCAAAGACTCGGCACCAGAGCTCATCAGTCTGATCTTGGATGACCTTGGCCTGCAGCAGCTTCAGCAGGGCTTTGGTTCCCAGCCAGAGATCAAAGTCAGGTCGGGTAGTGAGAACACTGAATCTTAGCCACTAGACCACAAGGGACCAGTGGCCAGTGACAAGGCCCTGGCCCATCAACTGTGTAGAAATAAATTTCCACATAGAGAGGGAAAGTAGTGAAACAAGTATTTATGTGTGGATAGACACACAGGTGGGCTCAGAGAGAGTCCTGCCCTCGTGGTGGTTTGAATCACTTATATGGGGCCTCCCCTCTGGGTTTCCTTTGCCCAATCATCTTGCTCTGCCTGGTTTTGAGTCCGGATTTGGTTTATCTCAGGGTCCTCCCATGTGTGTGAGTGCACTTTCTTGGCCAAGATGGTTTCTATGGGTAGTTGACATTACTTACTATGAGGTGACCCCCTCACCTTTCTTTGACTTTCGAGGAGCCTTTCTACCCTGTGTAGTTGGGAAGGTCTCCTTGACTTCAAGAATGAGGAATATGTGGTCTTTTATCTCTTATCGGAGCAAGGCCTGGCTGCTCACCCAGGGGCCCATCTGTCTCCTGCCTCAAGCCTGTAACTCCAATGCTCACCCTCTGGAGACCTCAGAAAAGTCACCTACCTGCTTGGTGATTCCATTTCTTCATGTATATAATGGAGCTAATAGAAGCATACCTAATGTGTCAGGTTGCTCTGAGGATTAAATAAATGATCCATGTAAAGCACTGAGAGCAATCTGCATGTGGTAATCAATCAAACTCAATAGGGATGAAAACCATCATCATTCTGTATGGATGAGGACAGGATCAGATCAGAGTGACTTGACTTGGAAATATTGGCTTCCCCCTTAGTCTCTTCTCAAACCTCAGTTTATCTCTTTCATATCTTTTTTTTTTAATTACTTGTTTTTTGGCTGTGCCAAAAAAATATAATTATAATTTGGCTGTGTCTGGTCTTAGTTGTGATACAGGGGATCTTTGATCTTTATTTGTGGCATGTGGGATCTATTTCCCTGACCAGGGATTGAACACAGCCCCCTGCATTGGGAGTGTGGAGTCTTAGTCACTGCACCACCAGGGAAGTCCCATCTTTCTTACCTTTTTAAACTTTGTTATTGTTCAGTCACTAAGTTGGGTCCGACTCTTTGTGACCCCATGGACTGCAGCATACCAGGCTTCCCTGTTCTTCACCATCTCCCAGAATTTGCTCCAACTCATGTCCATGGAGTCAGTGATGCCATCCAACCAGCTCATCCTCTGTCACCCCCTTCTCCTCTTGCCCTCAATCTTTCCCATCATCAAAATATTTTCCAATGTGTTGGCTCTTTGCATTAGGTGGCCAAAGTATTGGAGTTTCAGCATCAGTCCTTGCAATGGATATTCAGCATTTCCTTTAGGATTGACTGATTCAATCTCCTTGGTGTCCAAGGGATTCTCAAAAGTCTTCTCCAGGTACCTTTAAACTTAATCTTTTTATTTTTAAAAATTGGGCTTCAGTTTCTGTAAAGTGGGATTAAAAATAAGGTAAACCTCATTGGGGTGCTGAGAGTAGCATGGTAGTTCTCCACCCCATCTGTTCTGGTAATTAAAGCCAGGGATAGACGAAGGGCGCCAGTGAAGGAAGGGGCCTTTCTAGGCTGGAAAGACAAAGGCTGAGGGGCACTGGGATACTGTGATTTATGGTAAGAGATACACATTTGGGGAATTTGCTGGTGGTCCAGTAGTTAGGACTCCGTGCTTCACTGCCAAGGGGGTGGGTTCCGTACCTGGTTGGGGAACTAAGATCCCACAAGCTATGAAGCATGGCCAAAAAAAAAAAAGAGAGAGAGAGAAATATATGTTTGGTCTTTGTTCCCATCCTAGCAGAGCTCCTAAAACCCTTGGACTTTCCTTTGAGGGGAGCAAAACAAAGGTGTCTTTTGTTATGTTGATGAGGTTCCTTTAGGAAGGAACTTAGGGATGGAGGCTGGTGCCAAGGGAGACATCCACATGGTTAGAGAGCTGGAACTTCCAATCACACATGCCTTCTCCCCACCCGCTGCGAGGAGAGAGGGGCAGGAGACTGAGGTCCATCACCAAGAGCCAATGAGTCAATCAGTCCTGTCTGTGCAGTGAAACCACCCTAAAACCCTCAAAGGATGGTGTTCAGAGCTTTCAGGTTGGTGGGCACATAGAGATTTGGTGAGAGGCACCCAGACAGTCCCTCCCACACACCTTACCCTGTCCATCTCTTCTATCTGGCTGTTTCTCTGAGCCCTTCTGACAAATTAATTGAATCCAACAAGGGGGTTGTTGGAACCTCAGATCAATAACCAGCTGACACCTGGACTTGGGATTGATGTCTGAAGTAGGTGGAGGGGATGGTCTGGTAGGACTGAGCCCTTGACTTATGGGATCTGATGTTATATCTCCACGGAGATAGTGTCAGACCTGAATTGCAGGACACTCAGCTGGTGTTGGGGCTTCCCTGGTGGCTCAGACAGTAAAGAATCTGCTTGCAATGCAGAAGACCTGGGTTCAACCCCTAGGTCAGGAAGATCCTCGGGAGAAAGGAAAGGCTATCCACTCCTGTATCCTTGCCTAGAGAATCCCATGGACAGAGGAGCCTGGTGGGGGTTACAGTCATGGGGTTGCAAGGAGTTGGACATGACGGAGTGACTAACACCTCAACTGGTGTTGGGGGCTGGTGGGGAACCCACACATCCTCACAGGGACCAGAGCATGTAAGAACCAGCAGGAAGAAGGTCACTTCACCTAGAAGCCCACAGACCACGGTCCCGGTTTTACAGGGAAGAACAAATGTGACTCCATATAGGATCTGCTTTTTTTACTTTAACCTTTATATTCTGTTTCTTTGGCTACAAGTTAATCACTAAAGGGATATTGCCTGAGCTTAAATTATACATAACGGCCCAGCTAAAATACCTTTGTTTAGCTTACAGGAAACATCATGACCAGGCCCGAGTGTGAACGGTTGTAGGGGAAAAGAAATTAACATGTCCCCTCTGGAGTCTGACTGGAACCAGGAAATGTTTGACTTTTACCCCCTACCGCCTCCACACACACACACACACACACACACACACACACACACACACACTTTTAGTATAAACGAAGACAGAATTCTGACTTGGGCAAGTTGATTCTTTGAGACACAAGGTCTACCATCTTCTCGGTCTCCTGGTTTTCTGAATAAAGTCTTGCCCCAACAACTCCTCTCTGGATTTATTGGCCTGTTTGGGGCGAGTAGTATGAACTTAGACTCTGTAACGCCTATGGACCCTGTGGACTGCAGAGACGTTTCCCAAAGCTTATGGAGCATGTTTAACAGCTGGAAGGCAGTCCTACTTTTCCTGCAGGCAACAATGAACCTCCGAGAGTCCAGCCATCTGTGAAGAGCTGGGTCCTAGTTGTAAGAAAGGCATGGTCTTTTCTATCAAAGGAGAAGTTATAAGAAATAAAGAAGTGATTCGTTCTCAGGATAGTTGAACAGAAAGGTATACAGCTGGCTTGTGAACAAGATTCCTAAAATGGTGGCTAGTTAATTCTTTGTTGTTTTCACTTCCTGATTCTCTTTCCTCATAAGAACATTTTGGCGGGCTAAGTTCACAGACTTTATCCTGGACATGTGCAAAGAATTAAAAACGTGGAGAAAATAGTTACCAATCGTCCAATAAAAAGTTAGGCTGTATCTGGGAAACCTTGTAACTCTGTGGTCCTCAGCCTATGGGAAAGCAAGGGAGGGAAACTGCATCTTAGGGATAAAAACTAAGTTTATACTACATACTACTACATTCCCACTGGGTGTCCTTGCTCTGTCCTTTGTCTGTAGCACACCCTTCTGCAGAAGTGAAGAGCTTTTTTTAACTTTTTTTAACCTTGCCGAGCCATTTTTTATTGTTTTATTCCTGCAACACCATTTGAGAGCATTTCCAACACAGTGCTGGAGCAAGCATCTGCTTCTTTTTTTTCTTCTTGTTTTATTTATTTCTTTAGGCTGCACTGCATGGTATGTGGGATCTTAGTTCCCCCACCATGGATCGAACCTGTGACTCCTGCAGTGGAAGCACAGAGTCCTAATGACTGGACCACCAGGGAATTCCCTGGAGCATCTGCTTCTGAGTTCCAGCTCTTCTGCTCACTGGTTGAGCAGCCTTGGCTGGGCCACTCAACCTCTCTTTCCCTCTGTTTTCTCCTCTGGGAGTGAGGAAGATAATGGTCCCTACCTCAGGTTCAGAGGGTGCTTGTGAGAATTAAACCAGCTAACACATGTAAAGTGCCTAGCCTGCTGAATGGCACATAGGAAGCACCTGGTAGATGTAGCTGATAGATACTACCTGAAGGAGGTTGCGTAGTTGCTCCTCAACAAATATATCCACATCCTAACCCCCTGAAACTGTGAATGTAAAGCTTGTTTGGAAAACAGGGCTTTGCAGATGTAACTGAGTTCAGTTCAGTCACTTAGTCCTGTCCGACTCTTTGCGACCCCATGAATTGCAGAACGCCAGGCCTCCCTGTCCATCACCAAATCCCGGAGTTCACACAAACTCATGTCCATCGAGTCGGTGATGCCATCCAGCCATCTCATCCTCTGTCATCCCCTTCTCCTCCTGCCCCCAATCCCTCCCAGCATCAGGGTATTTTCCAATGAGTCAACTCTTCGCATGAGGTGGCCAAAGTACTGGAGTTTCAGCTTTAGCATCATTCCTTCCAAAGAACACCCAGGACTGATCTCCTTTAGGATGGACTGGTTGGATCTCCTTGCAGTCCAAGGGACTCTCAACACCACAGTCTTCTCCAACACCACAGTTCAAAAGCATCAATTCTTCGGCGCTCAGCCTTCTTCACAGTCCAACTCTCACATCCATACATGACCACAGGAAAAACCATAGCCTTGACTAGACTGACCTTTGTTGGCAAAGTAATGTCTCTGCTTTTGAATATGCTATCTAGGTTGGTCATAACTTTCCTTCCAAGGAGTAAGCGTCTTTTAATTTCATGGCTGCAATCACCATCTGCAGTGATTTTGGAACCCCCAAAAATAAAGTCTGACACTGTTTCCACTGTTTCCCCATCTATTTCCCATGAAGTGATGGGACCCAATGCCATAATTTTAGTTTTCTGAATGTTGAGCTTTAAGCCAACTTTTTCACTCTCCTCTTTCACTTTCATCAAGAGGCTTTTTAGTTCCTCTTCACTTTCTGCCTTAAGGGTGGTAGTTGAGTTAAGGATCTCAAAACCACACCATTCTGGATTATCTGGGTGGGGCCTAAATTCATATATATATATATACACATACATACATATATACACACATAAAACATATACATATACATTTTTTGGTGAGGAGTAACTGGCATACACATGGGTCTGAGAAAGTTATTAGTTAATAATGCTGCCAAGTCCAAGCTCGCTCTGCTCACTGCATGATGAACCAATGAATCTGAGAAATGAAGGGTTGAGGCAAGGAAGAGACAAATTGAGAGCTGCCAAACTGAGAAGATGGCAGGCTAGCATCTCAAGGTAATCATCTTTTTTTTTTTTCAAGGTAATCATCTTATTGGGGTCTGTATGCCAGGTTCTTTTATAGATTAGAGATTGGGGGCGTAGGTAAGGAAGCAAAGTAAAAAGGCCATGAATCTTGCAGACATCTTCTAAAATGGCAAGCCTCAGGCAGGGGATGTGTTCATTTCTTTCTTTCTGCCATCTCCAGATGGACAGGGTTTTGAACAAATGCACTGAGACAGTCAGGAAGAGGGGCAGGATGCTCTGAGGCAGGCCATTCTGTATGATTATAATAACAAAAGCAACTAAAAGCAAATCAAAGAAACAGTTCCAACATGGAGTCAGAATTGGCTTCTTCTCTGCAACAATAATAACAGGAAGTGACTAGTCCCCAAGGTTGTACCCATGAGTAACAGTGGGTCCAGACGAGTTGCCATGAGGAGCTGGGGGGCTTTTTCAGGTCTAATCTCCGATACTAGAGATTCTTTTTTTTGCACACATTCATTGAGACCCCTCCCATGTGTCAGGTCCTCTGCTTGGTTTTCGTGATGAGATAAAATACAAACCATCTCTGGTTCTTCAGTTGCTGATGAAGGTGATGAGCATAGGGAGCAGGCCTGTGAAAGTTACTATGGAGGGCAAAGCTACAGTATATGAAGTGAGGCAAGGATGTAGGAGGTAAGGTCTGAGAGGCTCAGCCAGGGCTTCCCAGAGGAGGTAACCTCTGACCAGGGTTTTGAAGGATGAATAGGAGTTCACAAAGAGGCCAAGGGAGAAAATGGTATTATACAGCAGGTAGCAAACAGTGTAAGCGAGGGCACATTAATAGTCTGATATGCATAGGGTGTGGCGAGGTGGTGCTAAATGCTGACTGATGTTAGGAAGTGATTAGGGAGAAGCAGAAATGAAGGTGGAGGTACAGGCAGGGCTAGGTCACCCAGGGGCTTACTGACCATGTGAGGAGCTAAGCCTCCACTGTGTATGATGATGGCGTTAGGGAGCCCCACCCAGGCCTCCCGCAAGATGTCGGCGGTGGGGGGAGGGTCCTACTCTGCTGTGTGTGGTCAACTCCACGGCTTTCTGAGTATAGTGGGCTGGAGGGTTCTAGGGTAGGCCTCACCTGCTTCCTGTCATGCATCTCACTTCCTGTTTGATTACTTCTTTAAAGAGATCATAAAGGAACATGAAAACCTGCTTCCTAAGGCAGGGCCAGAGGGAGAAAGTCTTTCTGGGCTGGGCCCCACGGCTGGGGGGCAGTTGGCCCATTCCCTTGACTGTACATTAAATACACTTGATGCCGAGAGCATCCTCTTGGGAGCCCAGAGACACTGATGGTCTCAGAAAGGGGCCCTGTAGGATAAGTGGGGGAGGGGGAAAGGTATTCCAGGCAGCAGGAACAGACTATGCAAAGGCACAGAGGTGAGCAGAGGGGATGGGGTAGCTGGGGACACTGGGAAGGGGCCGGGGATGGGTGGGTGCTGCACTGGATCCCAAGAGGACTTGAGGGTGGCGCTGGGAGTCTGGACCGTTTCCACAGTTGGCAGAGCCCCCGCAGAGCTCTGTTAGGCTCCAGTTTGTCTCTTCCAGGGCGGTACATGTGTTTCATGTGGAGACAGACCTGACTTTGGCTCTATCTGGCTCTGACATCAGGTTGTAAGCCATGGAGAAGGTTGTGCTTCAGGGACTAGGGTCTGTGGTCTGCAGGTGGCTGCATCTGTCTCTAGGTCCTGGGGTGGGGGGTGTCAGTGGACAGCCCCCTCCCTCCCAGTGCTATCAGGACCCTGCTGCTCCCGGCTTTGGGGGTACCAGATCCAAGGACCCAGAGCTCTCCATCCTAGCAGAACCAGCAGCGTCAGCATCTCCCAGGGAACTTAACACGAATGGAAACACCAAGGCAGCCCCCACAGACAGGCTGGATCCGACACTCTGGGAGGACCCAGCAATCCGGGCTTCACAAGCCCCCTAGGAGGTTCTGATGCACATTGAACACGCGGTGGGCTGGTGTATCTGCCAAGTGAAGTGAAAGTCGTTCAGTCGTGTCTGACTCTTTGAGACCCCATGGACTATACAGTCCATGGAATTCTCCAGGCCACAATACCCACAGGAGTGGGTAGCCTATCCCTTCTCCAGGGCATCTTCCCAACCCAGGGATCGAACCCATGTCTCCCACATTCGGATTCTTTACCTGAGCCACAAGGGAAGCCCAAGAATACTGGAGTGGGTAGCCTATCCCTTCTCCAGGGGATCTTCTCGACCTAGGAATCAAACCGGGGTCTCCTGCATTGCAGGAGGATTCTTTACCAGGTGAAAGCCCCGGTCATGTCACTCTCCTCTGGACTCTGGGCTCCACGAGGGCCCCTTTGCCAGTCTGGGTGTCCCCCTGCCTGCAGCAGTGGCCTGACACTGTGGAGGCCTCCACAGGGTTTTCTGATTATGTCTTCTCCCAGGAGTACCTGTCCTCTGCTCTCAGCCAGGGAGCCCCTCT
Organism: Bubalus kerabau; assembly: GCF_029407905.1. NCBI lineage: Eukaryota > Metazoa > Chordata > Mammalia > Artiodactyla > Bovidae > Bubalus > Bubalus kerabau. The sequence continues at coordinate 14,700,185 of NC_073628.1, forward strand.
CTAAGCCCCCACCACTCGTGAGACTCCTTCTGGTCAGTGCCTGGTGCTGAAACCCAGCGCTCGAGACTCCTGAAATCTGGAGAGGAGGCACATTCTCCCCATGCTCCCTGCCCCGACTCCATCCTGCCCAGGCAACCTCCAGATGGAGCCTGTGGGACTCACGCGGGAGGCCGGTTTCCACCATGGGAGCGTAGCCGCAGGCCCCTCAGGAACAAATAGCCCTGCCTCCTTGTTTAGAAAATGCCTCAAGGCTCTGCTCATCTGGAGCACTGTCTTGTTTGTTTTAGTAACTTTTCATAAAATATCCATCCCCGGATGGTTGGGAAACAAGTCACCACAGTGATTACGGGATTGGAAACGAGGGTTGGGGGAGGGAGGATCAGAGTAGTGAGGGTTTCGGTCTGGAAAAGTCTTCAACTGGAGAGATGGGGGAAGGATCAGAGAAGTGAGGGTTTCAGGTGAGAAGCACCTTGGCAGGGCCGCCAGGAGAGGTTGTACAGGGTGTTCACTGCACAAGGGTATGTGCTGGTCGAGGGGGTGAGGAAGAGCTGAGAGCCAGGAGGAGGGCAGGGTCCTGTCCCAAGCTTGATGCCCTGGAGCTAAGATGTGCCTTTAGGAGGAAAGGGGGGAATCTTTTTTGTGTGTGCTTCATGGCATGTAGGATCTTAGTTTCCTGACCAGGGGGGATCTTAGTTTCCTGACCAGGGACCGAACCCAGGACCCCTGCATTGCGAGCATGCAGTCTTAACTATTGGATCGCCAGGGAAGCCCCAAGAGGGAATTCTTTCTAAGCCCAAAGAGCAGTTTGTGCACCACTTTGGGGCAGGAACTGTGCAGGAGCATTTTTTTTTTTTTAATTCCTATTTTACTGCTGCGATGTTACTTGCCCAAGGTCACTGGCCACACTCCGCTGCCTGCGTGGCCTTAGAGGACGTCCGTGCTCAGCAGGTCGGGTGGTGGTGGGATGAAGATGAAGGTACTTTCCCCAAAGTGGAATGGAAGCACCTGCCGAGGGCTGTAGGCACTTGTCTTCAGAGGACAGGGCTCCTCTGTCACTGAGAGGAGAGGGGACATCGCCCTAGTCATTTTGCTAGTCATTTGTTTAATCAAGGCTCTTACTAATCTCTATCTTGGATGAGAGTGAGCAAGTTTCCCCATCACATTCCTCACTCAGGAACTGCAGTCTCTCAGCAAATTTATCAAGTGCCAGGCCCTACATTAAGCCTGTACCAAAAATGGAAGCGTTTTAGAGTCAATCCTGTGGCAGGGGGTGGGTTTCCGAGTTCTTAATGTGTTTTGGGTATTTCCTGGGTGCTAGATGCTGAGGTCACCCCACTCCAATACTCTTGCCCGGAAAATCCCATGGATGGAGGAGCCTGGAAGGCTGCAGTCCATGGGGTCGCTGAGGGTTGGACACAACTGAAGCAACTTAGTAGCAGCAGCAGCAGCAGATGCTGAGGTTGGAGAAAGAGTCCTGACCTCAGGAAGCTTGGTCAGCAAAAGGAGGTCAATCATTTCATCTGTGGGGTCTGAGCCCAGACCTTTTTATTATTATTTTGGCCTCCCCCGCATGGTTTGTGGGGTTTTTAGTTTCCTGACCAGGGATTGAATCTGGGCCCTTGGCAGTGAGAACTGGACCATTAGGGAATTCCCAGTCCATTTGAAATAAAAGCTGTATTGCCCTTGCCCAACAGTCTATACCCATTTTTCTCCCAAAGGGAAGAAACCTGATTTTTATGAGCACCTACTGTGTGCTGGCTCTGTTGTGAATGAGGGCACCTGGTCAGCCTGGGAGGAGACACTGTCACTATTGGTCACAGATGGCCAAGCAGGGACAGGCAAGGGGAAGTGGCTTACCTCCTGGCTAGGACTGTGGGCAGCCTGGACAGCCAGACCCATGCTCTTACCACAGCCCCACCCTGCCTTCCTGGCCATAGAGCCCTCGGGGCCACTTCACAGAGTGCCCCTACCCCTGGCCCCTGAGCTGCCTGCGCACATGGCAGGAGCCACATGAGTTTCTTTCCTGAGGGTGATGGGGTCAGGGGACCCCATCAGGGAGGGAAGTCCAGGATAGGACAGATGGACAGGACACCCTTCTCCTCAAGCACTTCTCCTAAACACCTGCCACTCTCAAAATGAACACAGGCTCACACTTTCTGCCCTGCACCTATTTCTCCATGTGCACTTACATTTGACCCTGGGCTTTTGCAAAATCGCCTTTGTAAAGAGAGACAGGAAGAGCTGGGCTGCTGGCAGTTACATCCAGTCCCCATCAATGGAGATGGATGTTACTTGAACACCAGTGTAATAGCTCACTCTCTAGCTGTCTCCGCCTCCCCCCGCACCCCTCCCCTAAATATACACGCACTGACTCTGGGGCTAACAGCTATTTCCTCCCTCAGCCTCCCTCCCCTCTGTCTGCCTGCCCACTGCCTCCTGTCTGCCTCGAGGAGCTGACTGCCTCCGGGGCTGGAATCCTGTGTGCCCTCTATGCCAGGTAAGGAGATGGTGGCTCTGGGGCTGGGCAGCCTCAGTGCCTTCTCTGGACCCAGGAGAGAGGGCATAGTTTCATCAGGGGAGAGGACTGTTACCAGCTAGGATGGCAGAGAGTAGTGTTTACCGAAGACTGGAGGGGACTTACTGCTCTGAGGAGGGAAGGACCACAGTTCCTTAGGTAATTACTAGACAGCAGTCATAGTGATAGACCATTAAAGCTTCTTTTTCAAGACTCAGGAGTCATCTGGGTGGAAGGGTTCCAAGAGCGGGTCCTAAGGTAACGGACCCCAAATTCACCCAGCGAGGAAGTCAAGGAGCTGGGATTCAAAGCCAGGTCTCTGACACCAAAAACCTAGTGTTCTCTGCCCCCAGACCTCTGTCAAAACAGGATCCTTGCTGCTAGGCTTCCTGAGAATCCTGGGAGGCTGGGGGCCAGGCTCTGTCAGCCAGAAGGTCCATTCTGGCTCAGACCCCAGGGAACAGCAGGACATGTTTTCACAGCATCCTCGGGGGACTTAGACGGGGCTAAAGGGAACGTTTCAGCACAGGGAGGGTCTAGCATGTGTGTGTTTGCTAGGAGTGGAGTTCCTGCAGCCCCCCTTTCCTGGCAGCTGAGGGACACTGGGTAAGATATTTGCTCCTCTGAACCTCTGTTTCCTCTTCTGAAAAATGGGGTCTCACCGGGTCATTGTGAGTGTAATTGCTCTGCAGACTCTAGAACTTGGGAAATTCTAGGGTTCTAGGGAGCAACAGCTCCCCTCCTCATACCTGCAGGTCCCCAGCTCCAAGTGCCTCACCTGTCAAGGAAATTCTAGTTTGATATCCTGGGCCCTCATCCTATGAAGGACCGTGGTCCCCAGAGAAGTGTGTGGATTTTCTCATCCTGGCCAAAAGTGTCTCCTGTGGAAAGATGGATAGTGAAGACCACCCCCCCGACCCCGCTTTGCTTTTCCTTCTTTCCCTCCATCACCTCATGCTTAGAGCTCAGAGGCAGAGGAAAGAGAACAGACTGAGTGCTAAACTCTTGTTTCTCCACCTGCCTGTGTTATTTGGGAAATTTTGGGCAAGTGATGCAAACACTTGGGTCTCAGTTTCCTCATCTGCAAAAATGGGATGGAGAGAAGTACCAGCCTCTTTCTTCTAGAGCCATGAGCAGGAGAACACTTACATAAAGGACCTACCACGGCTCCTAGCATGTTGTGGGGGCCCAGGACAATCCAACTTCCTGCCCCCTGCTACCCTGCTGACCTCCTGCAGGCAGCCTCCCACCCCAACCTCTCTGCCCTCACTGATCTCCACTGGCTCCACTTTGGGTGGTCCTGGATTCTTGATGAGGCTGTGGATCTGCACTTCTGGGATGTCTGCACATCTGGCCAGAGGCTGGCTTCTCCAGCACTTACCTAAGTAGTTGCTCAATAAAGAGCTGTTGAATGAGTATGTAAGTGAGTGAATAAATGAATGAATCAGGCTGGGTTTCCTGGAACTGGCAGAGTGCTTGTGGCCGCCCCTGGGCAGGGGAGAGGTCTTTTGGCCCTACTGGGCCTCCAGAGCCCAAATCTGGTAGTTCCTCCTGCCCAGCTCTCTCCCTGCTCTTATCTTATTTCCTCTTCAACTATCAAAGGGGGGGTTGCTTCCACTGTTTGCAGCCACACACCCAATCAACCACCACTGTAGGAGTGAAGGGCAGGAAGATCTGCAGGGAGGCAAGGTCTGGGGGGTGCTAGGGGTGGGTGGAGGGAAGGCACCCCTTAAAGGCACAGACTCCTTCCCTTCCCAGCCCCCAGCCCAGTTGAATCCTCCTGCCCTTTATGGGAGCCTAACTCATGCCCCAGTGCTCTGGGGATTGGGAAAAGTGAGTCCCACCTGGCCTGACCTTGGTACCTATTTCTCCAATTGATCTTAGATTATCTACTTAATCACGCCATTGATATAGTGCTTACTTGTGCTTACTCTTGCTTGAAATGCCTATAATGGTTGTTGTTGTTGTTTAGTCGCTAAGTCGTGTCCAACTCTTTTGCAACCCCACGGACTGTAGCCAACCAGGCTCCTCTGTCCATGGGATTTCCCAGGCAAGAATACTGGAGCGGGTTGCCATTTCCTTCTCCAGGGAATCTTCCCAGCCCAGGGATTGAAGCCATGTCTCCCATTGGTAGGTGGGTTCTTTACCACTGAGCCACCAGGGCAGCCCCTGAAATGCTTGTATACTTATTAATTTATTTAATTCTCCCAACAACCCTATAACCTAGACACAGTCCCATATCCTGGCCAGGCTCCCCCGTTGCCCAGAACTGCCCCCCACCACAGCGCCTCTTCCTCTCTGCCGCAGAGCCCACCATGTTGGCCAATGTCACGACGAAGCCGCTCTGTCCCCTCCTGGAGCAGATGAGCCACCTCCAAAGCCACAGCAACTCCAGCATCCGCTACATGGACCACGTGTCGGTGCTGCTGCATGGGCTGGCCTCGCTGCTGGGCCTGGTGGAGAACGGACTCATTCTCTTCGTGGTGGGCTGCCGCATGCGCCAGACCGTGGTCACCACCTGGGTGCTGCACCTGGCCCTGTCCGACCTGCTGGCTACAGCCTCCCTGCCCTTCTTCACCTACTTCCTGGCCGTGGGCCACTCCTGGAAGCTGGGCACCACCTTCTGCAAGCTACACTCCTCCATCTTCTTCCTCAACATGTTTGCCAGCGGCTTCCTGCTCAGCGCCATCAGCCTGGACCGCTGCCTGCAGGTGGTACGGCCCGTGTGGGCGCAGAACCACCGCACGGTGGCCGCGGCCCACAAGGTCTGCCTGGCGCTCTGGGTCCTGGCCGTGATCAACACTGTGCCCTACTTCGTGTTCCGGGACACCATCCCGCGGCTGGACGGGCGCATCATGTGTTACTACAACGTGCTGCTCCTGAGCCCTGGGCCGGACCGCAATGCCACGTGCGACTCGCGCCAGACGGCCCTGGCCGTCAGCAAGTTCCTGCTGGCCTTCGCCGTGCCGCTGGCCATCATCGCCTCGAGCCACTTGGCTGTGAGCGCACAGTTGCGCCACCGCGGCCGCCGGCGGTCCAGCCGCTTCGTGCGCTTGGTGGCGGCCGTGGTGGCTGCCTTCGCGCTCTGCTGGGGCCCCTACCACGTGTTCAGCGTGATGGAGGCTCGGGCACACGCTAACCCTTCGCTGCGGCCGCTCGTGTGGCGCGGGCTGCCCTTCGTCACCAGCCTGGCCTTCATCAACAGCGTGATCAACCCGCTGCTCTACGTGCTCACCTGCCCCGACGTGCTGCGCAAGCTGCGGCGCTCGCTGCGGAGCGTGCTGGAGAGCGTGCTGGTGGACGACAGCGACCTGGCCGCCGGGGGCAGTAACCGCCGCCGCCGCCGCGCCTCCTCCACCAACGCCTCGGCTTCCTCCTTCTCTGAGAGCAGCGGCCACCGCCTGCATGCGCTCTGGCCCGCGCGCCTGCTCGACTGGCTGCGGGGCGACCGCGCGGCGCCCCCGCAGAGGGACCGCACCCCATCCCAGGACGAGCGGGGCCCCCTGAACCGGGCGCTGAGCACCACCTCGGGGTAGGAGGCGCGGACCCGAATCGCCCGGCTTCAGAACCATTCCATTCTCTTCGGGGAGGCAGGGGCTGGGAACGATCGCGCGTAGTAGCTTCCCCAGGGCCCGGACGTCCAAATGTAGATACCCCGGCTCTTAGTCTAAGGGAGGCTAAGGAATCTATCTGCGTGTTAAAGCCCCCCATGTGACTCAGCGAATTCTTTTCAGAAAAGAAGTGAGTTAAAGCAGTGCTTCTCAATTATTATCTCAATCTCAATTATTGCGCGGGAGTTATCCAGGGATTCTGTCTGATTGACCTGGCCCGGCCGAGGGCGTGCGGCGGGGCTGGGGAGGGGGGTGCGACTGAAATTCCGTGTTTCCAACAAGTTCCCAAGAGTAATGCGAGGCTAAAACCCTAAGACGTCTCAAGCTAGAGTAGTGGATACACGGGACGCATCTCCCTGGAGCTATTTTAGCAGGTGATGGGTGAGGTCGAGTTTTACATTAAACCAGTCATGTAGTTTTGGAGCAGAAAGTGAGAGTAAAGGTTTGGTAAGTGCTGTTTGGGGCTAACCTTTTCACTGTGGTCGTTTAGGTGTCATTTACTGACCTATATAGGCTTTATCTCAGTCTGAGGAAGAGGGTCAAGTTCTATTAGCCACACTTTTTATTGATACCATGTGCAAATTGCAGTGCAGGAAGGTTAAATAACCTGCCCAACATAGAGGATCTGCATACTAACCATTGGCATTTACCTGTTCAATTACTATTAGTATGTGAAAGAGTCCCCCTAACCCCCACCCCATACCCAAGGTCCTTAAGATAGTAGCTGCGTGGGAGCCCCCATCTCTGTCTGCCCCAGCACTGCCCAAAATAGCAAAAGCAAGGGGTGCTATGGTCAAATGTTCGGGAAACCTGGGCTAAAGTACAGTGAGTATCTGTACTGAGGTTTGTAGTGTTTGAATGTGCCTGGCAACCTCTGAGACCACAGCCTTTTTCTGAGCTCACCTGATGTATGTGTCGGCCTTCAGTTCCGTGGAATGCCCTCCGGGCAATGCTGGTAACCCCCAGATCTGTGCATCCCTCTCCTCCTGACCTCACAGGGGCTGCACCTCTGACCCTCAGTTGGCAGGTGCGAGGGGTAACTTACTGCAGCACCTCCACTATCCTGTCTGTTTGGCTCAGCATCCCAGGCCTGGTGCATTTGGTGCAGTACACGTCTGGCTGATGGAATACCCGTGGAAGAGCCGGGTGAGAAACTTCTGGGACATGGTTCAGGGCTCCCTGTACTACCACCTGCAGCTGGGCTCCCAGTGTTGATTCATTTGTTCCCATGCTAGGCAAACTGAACAGTTGATGGACAGCTGACTAAACAGACATCCCATCCTGATGCCTCACCCATGTTCCCTCCTTCCTGCTCCCTTGCTTCACTCAGCACTTGGCACCATCTGACACACGATACACTTTAGTTGTTTATTATGTTTTATCCATCAGAATGAAAGCTCCTTGAAGGCAGGGACTTTTGTCCGTATTCCCTGCCACCTGGAATTGTGCTGGCACACAGCAGGTGTTCAATAAAGATTTTTTGCTAGAGACTGGATGGCATGAATTAATCAGATTTCTGGGGGCTTCTGCAGAGTCTGAGACAGGAAAGGGGGAGATAGAGAGACACTGCCCCCCTCCCCCGCCCCCGGCAAAACACCTCCCTTACAACAACCTTAACTGTTGCAAAGTGTGGTGGAGTTCGATTTAGTCTCCTGGGTGACAGGGTCAGTGGGCTGCAGAGGGATTCAAAACAGCCTTTGGAAAGGTTCAGCAGGGAGCTAGATTCCTGACTTCCAGTCTCCTGGCCTGGGTTGGACCCAAGACCCTGAGACAGAGCCCACACATACTGGGGAGTCGCCCTCCAGTCTTCAGCTCCCTGAGGAAGCAGAAATTACTCAGTTTGAAGGCACTTGGAGAGAAGAGGGCAGTGGTCGGGAGTAGGGGGGAGGAGAGGGCTGACCCTTTTCTAAAAGTCTTCCAATCTCTGTTCCAGGCTCCGTCCTCCCCACAGAGACCTGCTCGATGGCCCTCGAAGGCTCAGAGCCCCGGCTTGGGTGGAGCCCCTGTTTGGGAGCCACGGAGCCAGAGTGCTGGGTCAGCGGAGGCATGTGGCCAGTGGCCTGGGGGCTGCTGTGTGTGACACGGTGGTTAGCCACCTAAGGCCTTGGCTGTCCTGAGCTCAGACCTTGGTGGCCGGCCGCTGTGGCGGCTGCTTCTGCAGATGGGCCAGAGTGTCCCGCTTCTCGATGGATCGCAGCTGCTTCTTCTTCGCCCGCTTGAGCTTGGCAGGGTTTCGGATCTGGGAATGGTTGAGGGGAGGGCATCAGTGTGGCTGGGCTCTCCACCCCATTCCCCGAGGAAAGGGAGGTCACTGCGGGGGCCTGGGATCATGGCATGAACGGGGGCCATGGGGGAGGGGCGCCAGGGTGTCTGGAACCCAACATCCAGCCTATCCCCCAGGCAGGACGACACTCACCACTTGGACGATCTCCGCCTTCCGCTCGTTCTCCAGGCGGCGTCTCAGGTTCTCGGCACGGCGTTCCTTCTTCTCCTGGACACAAAGGGGATGGAAGTATGTATGGGTCTGGGTGCTGAGGTGGCCCTGGTCTCAGAGGCAATGAGAGCTGAGAGAATTCCCAGGGAGGAGGGCCAAAGGGCCACTTATCCCAGCTCCCAGTTGCTCCTGGTGCTGTGGGGGTGGAGAGCCAGCGAGGAACTGTCCCTGTGCCCGTGGGACCACCACCCAGAGGCCTGCTGTAGCAGGAAGTTCCTGACTATACCTGAGAAGTGGGTACCCGATCAGGTCTAAGACATGGGTGGTACCCCACCTGAAAACTCGGGCTCACATGGACAGTGGTCCTTTGCACCATGCCTCTCATCAACTGCCCCCCAGGGAGAAGGGATCACTGGCCCTTCCCCTCATTTCTATCCTTTCAGCGTCCGCCTCCTCCTTGAAGTCCACGAGCCCCTAGAATGCAAGGGCAAGGGCGAGGGCTGGCTTCCCAAGGGTCACCCCGGTGCAGGGCTAGGAAGGGCGAAGGCTACAGAGAAGAGACCCCAGAGCAATCTGGGTCAGTCTGAATCCTGACTCTGCTACTTCCTAAATGGGTGACTTTGGCTAAGTGGTTTAAGCTCTGGGTCTCTACCTCCTATCTTTAAGGTGAAGATGTGATTACATAAGATTGCTTTGAGGACTAAATGAACGAATACATACACAGGGCTTGGAACAGTACCGGCCCACTGGGGACACTTAGAAGGTGAATCTAGATGGAGTCTTCCTCCGGAATGGCTACGCTGACTACTGTCCCTGGTAGTCAGGGGCAGGGATGGCAGCCTCAAGGCTGTGTGTGGTCAGGGGCCTCTTTAGGCTTTGGCAACTCAAGGTAGAAGGGGTGGCCTGGGCCCGTGGGGAGAAAAGAGAAGTGACACCTGAGCTCCCCAGAGGCTGGGGAAAGTCTGGCTGGGGGCTGGGCAGGGGCACCTCTGAAGAGGACAGTGACAAGGTTCTGTCTTGCCCAAGAGGGAGCCAAGGCCGCACAGGAAGTGAGATAAGGCCCCAGTACACGGCGGCAGCCACACCATCTGCAGGGTCTCTGCCACAGGAGCTGAGCTGGGGCGACTCAAGGCGGGGGACAGATGACTGAGTGACTGGCCCACCTCTCCCTTAGAGGGCGGGCAGGGACCACAAGCTGGGGACGAGGTGTCTGACTCTCTGGGGGACCCTGAGACCCCTGGGTGAGTGAGGTCCCCTTGATCACTCTGCTGCTGGTAAACCAACACTAGCACCCTGCTCTCTCTGGGTGCTGCCTGCTGGTGCTTCCTGGAGACTAAAGAGGTTGGGCGTGAACCTCTAACGGGATATTTGTGGCCTTGGGTTGGGCATCAGGGAGGAGCTGGAGGATTCTGCAGGCAGCCTTCTCTGCTGATGTGTGGGAGCTATGTCTCAGAGGACACTGGCAACAACACCCAGGATAAAGCCTCCGATTCGTCAGCCCTTCCCATCAGAGCAGGTCCAGGGCAGGGACCCCCAAGCCCATCTCACTGAATGCTCTGATCACCAGTGAGGGCCCAGGGGGCTTCATCCTGGGCCTCCTCCCATCCCTGGGGCTCACATAAGCCTCTGGCTAAATGTGATGTTCCCCTGGGCTTCCCTACCCTGGGGTCCTGGACCGTGCTCCTGCTTCTGGTCCAGCTCCCTGTCTTCCCAAGGTCTCTGGGTTAGAGGACAGTTCCTCTCCCCACCTGATCCTGTTATAGCCAACACCCGCTCAGCCCCCGCCCGGCCCGCCCCTTACCTGCCGGCGCCGCTCCTTCTCCTCCTCCAGGTGCCGGGCAAAGTCCTTGGCCAGCTTCCTCTCCTGCCGGTCCTTCATCTTCCGCTGCCAGGATGTGTGCAGGGGCTTGTCCTGAACCATCTGGGAAAACCTGGACGGGGGAGCGGGCGTTCAAGGAGCCGGTGCAATGCCTGCTTCCCTCCCTCCTCTCGGCTCTGGGCCTTCTTCCCCAGAACCCAGTCAGAATCACCTCCCCACCTGCCAGCTTCCCAGGCAGTTGACCGTCCGGGCCTGGGGCAGGAAAGGGCCCCCAGTCACACCCAAGGCTATTTCTGAAGCCCTTGTTATGTGCCTGAGGTGGGTACTCTCATTCTCTCCACTTTACAGAGGTGCTGACCAAGGCTCAGAGAGGTTAAATAATTGCTCCGGGTCATCCTGCTCCTGAGGAGCAGTCTGTGATCAAGAGTCCAGGCCAAATGGCCTCTGCTACCAAGCTCCACTGCTCTGGCCAAGCCCAGGGGGCCTGAGTGTGGACACCTCTGGAGCAGGGTTCACTCCCTACCAGGGTGCCCGTTTCATCTCAGAACATGTGAATGGTCACGGTCCCTTGCAGTGATTCAGAGTCTCTCTTCCCAGCAGGGGCAATGTGAACACAGAGTGGGAGCTAGGCAACATCAGGGAAGAATGGATATTCTAGAGAGTGACAGTGACAAGGTCACAGGAGGAGTGAGATCACTTCTGTAAGAACACCACCAGGATCTAGGGGTTGGATGACCTATGTAGGATATGCTGTAAAATCTCCCAGGAAAAAGGAAAAACACTTTGAGGAGTAAGAAGGAACGAGTAACAAGACCAGGAAAATGCTGAGGGCTGCCTAGACTGGTGATGTGGGCCTGGGGGTTTCTGCAACCATGCCCCTCTCCTTTCTTTTTTCCTGAAGGATTTGAAACCTTGGGTGCGGGTGTCCCACGGGCCTTCTTTCCTTCTCAGCAGATCCTTTCGTAGTGGCCTTTCCACCTCCCTCAATAATTTCTTGACTTTCCAGAGCTCCTGTTTATCCGCATCCACTATATCACAGCCCAAGTGGTCACAGTAAGCAGGGCTCTGAAGGCTGCAGTGGGCACTGCGCACAGGCCCCACTCCCACCCCCAGGGAAGGCTCAATACTGCTCTTCCAGTTCATCTCTCCCCCTGCCTGCTCCCTAGGAGTCTGGCACATACAGCCTGGACCCTGACCCCAGGCCTGTCCATCCTCAGCCTGCTTCCTCCCTCCCCAGTTCTGCCTGCCCCACCCCAGCCCACCCCCAAATGCTCCCTGTCGCCCTCCCCAAGGGCCTGCTGCATGGACTCCCTCCCTGCCCTTACAGCTGGGCATCTCAGACTGGGGCACCAGGCCCCCGAAGGGACAAGGCAGAAGGGAGCCGGACACACGGAGCCTCAGGCAGGACTTGTGCTGCATCCCCCTGGGGCGGCGGTCAGGCAGACCCTTCTGTAGCGGTGGAGACGCCCTTTATCTACGCTGGTCAATCAGGGAGCGTTGAGTCACACTGGCTGCTGAGCATTTGAAAGGTGGCTGGTGACCAGGAAACTGAATTTTGAACTTGAATTGTACGCTATTTAAATTTAAACAGCCATAGGTGACTGATGGCTAAGACACTGAGGCAGTGCAGTCTCAGAGGACTGCTTTTACCTGGAGGTTGAAGGAAGGCAGGCGTGGATCCACCACTTACTACCTGTGTGACAGTGGGCCAGGCAGCCTCTCTGAGTCTGTTGTACCTGGAGACGAGGGCCATTGCCATTGCAAAGGGTGGTAGGAGGGTTAGTGGCTCTCGGCCGGAGAAGCACTTAGCCCAGTGCTTTGCACACAGTAGGTGCTCGGTGAATCCACCCTTTAGAGATGGGAGCTGGCTCACTCAGGGAAGACTGGGCAGAAGGGGGCATTGGGCCTGGACACGGGAGGTGGGCCTTCCCAGCCTTGGCTGCCTCCCTCAAACCCCCCCACCCCCACCCCTCCGCAACTGTAGCAGGTGCTGGCCTCCCCACCACCCCCCCACCCACCTTATGGTCTTGGGGCTCACTCACCAACCGCCAGAGCTGCTTCCTCAAAGATCCCAAACACCCATTCCACCGCCCTTCTGGCCCTTATCCACAGGTCTGGTGCAGTTTCTGAAGGTGCTTTAATTCTACCACAGCAGCTTCCTTTCTGGTCTCCCTGCTCTCGCCCCTGCCCTCAGAACAGTCTGTCCTCCACAGGCCACACCGGTCCTCCCAGAGGTCAGATTGCATCACTCTTTTGCTCAATACTTCCCATGGCTCCATTGCGCACTTGGGTCCCTACAAGGACCCGCATGACCTGGCCCCGTGACCCCTCTGACCACTCTCCTCCTACGGCACCCCTACTGCCCACTGATGAGGCCTCTGGACTGTTTCTCAAACATGGGAGCACAGGCTTGCTTCTGGACTTCCTGTTCCCCTTGCATGGATACTCTTCCGATATGTTCATTCAAGCCTCTGCTCACATCCCCGGGGCAGTGAAGTTATCTCCAATCACTGTGACAACGGCCCACACTCTCTGCTCTTTTACTTGTTACTGACATACTATGTGTTGGTTACCCGTTTCTCACAACCAGAATGTTTTGTTTACAGCCACGCTTACCCCTAGACCCTAGCTCGATGCAATGTAAATTGGTTAAATGAATGAACTACCTTTTGTTTTCATTCATCTACTTGTTCATCTCAGTGTCTAGCATGTGCTGGGCTCAGCCATTAGAGGTAAATCCCCACTTTCTTGAAGCCTCTGGTCTAGAGGGGAAGCTGGCAGCCCACAAGAATCACACAACTAAACAAGCATTTGTGCAAGTTGTGGTGTTAACAAAAGAGAAGTACAATGACAACACATAGCTTGAGGACTTGACCCTTGTTGGGTTGGAAAAAGAGGGCTTTTCCCAGGGAGCGATGTTTAAGCTGAGCCCTGAGAGATGAGCAGGGATTGGCCAGGGGGACAGCCTTTCAATAGAAGAACAGTATGTGCAAAGGTCCTGAGCTGGGAGACAGCATCACCCACAGGGGCACACGGAGGGGAGGTCAGTGTGAGAGATGCTCAGTGATGGCGGAGGAGAGGAAGAAGTCTGGAGCATGTCTCCAGGCAAACAACAGGAAGTCAGGAAGGATTTCATGCAGTGAACTGGGACAAAATACCGTTTCTCTCGCTTCTTGGTATCCTCTGCTGAGCCTGTTCGTGGGTGCAGGCAGCCCCCTCTTGCTCAGCGAGCTCATCTCCCCCCTCCACCTCCCAAGTACCAGGATCCTACACTCAACTTGCTCATCACCCTCTTCCCACCAGAACCAGCCTCTTCATCTGGTCCTGCCTGACCATCAGTGGCCCCAGCATTCTCTGGGACCTGCTGGCATCAATGTGGAGGGGCAATGCCACCACCCACTTCTCCAAGTCCAACAGTCCAAAGTCTCTGATTGGTGACTTGTAGGAAATTACTCCCTGTTTTAGATTCTTCTCCATTTAATGCGGGAGGGGAATAATTCCCACTGCCTTGGGCTTCAGGGGATTCAGCAATATGACATCTGCAAAAGGCCTAGCACACAAAGCATGATATACAGTCAATTCTTAGTAAATTTCTGCTTCTTCCTTAAAATCACTGCCTTCCCCGTGGTCCCTCACTGTCACAAGTTCCTGCCTGCCAAGTGATTTTAAGTCTTGTCTGACTCTTGTGTGACTCCATGGACTGTAGCCCGCCAGGCTCCTTTGTCCATAGGATTTCCCAGGACCTCTCCTTACTGGCAACCTAAACACTTCCTTAATCAGCTGAGCCTCTTTGTTCCTTCATTCAACAAGCATTTAACTGAGTACTCACTGCCTGCAGCACAGAAAGACATGACCTCATGCCTACACTTTAGAAGGGATAGTTAGGGAAGTTAAGGATTGACATGCACACACTGCTGTATTTAAAATGGATAGCCCCAAGGACCTATTGTATAGCACAGGGAACTCTGCTCAATATTATGTCACAACCTAAATGGGGAAAGAATTTGAAAAAGAATGGATACAGGTATATGTATAACTCAATCACTTTGCTGTACACCTCAGACTAACACAACATTGTTAATCAACTATACTCCAATAAAAAATTAAAAGAAAAAAGAAGGTTGCAATCCAGTGCAAGGGGGATCTACAGAGCATAGGTAAAAGGCTTTCATGCAGATTTCAGAGTCAGACTTCATGCAGACTTCAGAGTCAGTGCCTCTACCACTCATTTAGCCTCCCTGAGCCAAGAGGTCCTCACATGTAAAATGAGGATAATCCTAATGCCTGCTGTTTTCAGAGAGCTGATGGGCAGACTAAATGCCAAGATGCATGCTGGTCCCTGTTTGAAAGGCCCGTCCCCTGGACAATAGGTACTAGAATGCTTAGTAGCATCCTTTATGCTGCTGCTGCTGCTGCTAAGTCGCTTCAGTCATGTCTGACTCTGTGCGACCCCATAGACGGCAGCCCACCAGGCTCCGCCGTCCCTGGAATTCTCTAGGCAAGATCACTGGAGTGGGTTGCCATTTCCTTCTCCAATGCATGAAACTGAAAAGTGAAAGTGAAGTCGCTCAGTCGTGTCCGACCCTCAGCGACCCCATGGACTGCAGCCCATCAGGCTCCTCCGTCCATGGGGTTTTCCAGGCAAGAGTACTGGAGTAGGATGCCATCGCCTTCTCCGAGCATCCTTTATACTAGGTGCCTGTTAACGCCTTTATTAAAACGGCAAATAACTGTAATGGATGTTGGTCAATGAAGACCTCCCTTGCTGGTTACTTGCTTCTGTCCCATTATTAGAGAAGGCGGAGACAAGGATAAAATTGTGTTGAATGAACACAGACAGGAGAGTGCTATCCAGGGGTCCTTTGAGGGCACCCCTGCCTGAGATCTCAGTGCATTTTACCACATTCGGGTTATAATGACCTGTTTGTGTGACTTCCCACTGATGTGAGCTCTCTTTTACCCATGGCCTATCTCCAGACTGCACCCAGGCCCCAGCACCACACAAAACCCCAATGCTGCCCTGTTGTCCCCCACTTCACCTCTTCTTTGAGCGGTCCTTCCACACCCGCCCAGACTTGGGCTTCCCCTTCGGGATTACAGGAACCTCCTCCTTCGGCTTCTTGGACGCTGGGGCCTGGGCCGAAGAACCTTCTCGCTTCTTTGGCGCGGGGCCTTCTCTCGCCGGGTCCCCAGCTGCAGGTGGCTCGTTCGGTTCATGCTGATCCCGTGGGGAGCCGGGCGACCGCGGTGTCAGCTCCTGCAGTGGTTTCGAGGGCTCGGGACCGGGTGCTTTCTGACCAGGGAAAGGCTCTAGTGAACCTGAGTCCTGCTGCAACTGATGTCGAGGGCATCCCGGGGTCGGCTCCTCCTTACTCTTGGGCAACTCCGAGTCCGCTTCTCCTTGGTTCTGGGAGAACTTTGGTGACTCCTCACTTGGCTTTGGCTGAAGTAGGTGGGATTCAGGACTCGATTCCGGCTGATTTTGGGGAAAATTCAGGCCTGGATCTCGGTGACCTTGGGGGGACCCTGAGTCCAGCTCTGGCTGCTTTCGAGGGGACCCCAAGGCTGGCCCGTTCCGCAGACTGGGTGATCCTGGGCTTGTCTCCGGCTGACGACTAGGAGATCCCAGGCCTGGTGGAGACCTAGGCTCCCCCGTTTCTTTTGGGTTCGACTCGAACTCCACAAGGGCCCGTCTCACCCGCAAAACTGAGGTGGGGTTCTCCGGGGATTCAGGCTTTAGGCCTTCCAGCCGCCGGCTGCGTCTCAGCGGCGTATCCATGGCTCCAGGACCAACTCCGAGCCCACGTGCAGCCTCCGGGACTACCGGCGCCGTCCTATGACGTCAGAAGTCGCCACGTCTGTGCCTGGCAAGAGAGGCTATTGCCGCAAAGGCCATGTTGGTGATGGGCGAAGAGGAGTGGGTGGAGTCCGGGGTTGGGCTGGGGTGGGGCCTGGGCTCACTAGGTGCATGCGCAAAGCGCATTGGCGCATTTACTTGAGATTGACGAGTCCCAGATAAAGACCCGCAGTTGCTTTTCCTAAGAACCCGGTCTCCTGGGTAAGAGAATGTGCAGGCGGAAAAAGGAAGCGAGGGACCCATTTTTGGAAGACAAGAGGATTGGGAAAACATCCAGGGAATCTGAAGGCAAGGCTGGATGGAAACTTTACCGCTAACTCACTCCTGTGCAATTGGACAGGGGTCCTCGATTTTCTCATTTGTACAAAATGTGGATGCTTTTGCACTAGTTTGGTCCTGTCGGGGTACTCCTGACAGCCAGAGTGCGTGGTAGCTGGCGGATCCTGGAAGTGGGAAATTTCTTAAGTCCTGAATTGTGTGTTAAATGTAATACTTGACTTCCCTGGGTCCAGTGGTTAAGACTCAGAGTTTCCACTGCAGCGGGCACGAATTCCGTCCCTCATCCCTGAAGGGGAAACTAAGATCCCTCATGCTGAGTGGTGCTGCCCCCCAAAAAGAAAGTGTAATCCTTGCTTTCTCTTCTCCCATTCTGTGCTCAAGCATAAAATCTGCAGCTCTCCCTTTGCAACATTTTCAGCTTTACACATAGTGTTAAGGGACCAGTGAGAGATGTACCACCTTTGTTTGTCCTGTGGCACCCCCGGGTGCTCAGCCATGCTGCGTATCCTCTCCATTCTAGAAACAGAAGTTGGATCATCTCTGAGCTTTCTTTCAGCCAACATGGTTGTCCCTGCCCCAACGTGTGAGGCTGCCTCATTCCCTCCTTTGTGTGAGACCCAGATGGGGACTTTGAGTTACTCATAGCACTTGCCTTTCTTAGGAAGAGCATCTTGGAAATTGCCCAACCACATGCCTTCCAGCTCTTTTCCAGTGTATTTTTGGAATTGCCTGGGGATCCCTTCGGGCATCCAGACGTCTACCCTGCCCTGCTGTCCCAGCGACTTCTTTTAGAAACCGTTAGTATTTAACCTAAGGAGTTATGAACAGGCCTGGGAAGTTGTCCAGAGTAGGGCTCTGCCTGCTCAGAGGCCAGGTAGACATCCAAGGGCTTCAGTGCTGGGCACAGCCCGCACCTGCTGAGTCACTGTGGACACGACACTGGAGCAGGAGTGAGAGTGTCAGATCGGGCCCCGGGTGTCTTGACGGCTGATGGAGAGGAGGTAAGGAGGATTAAAACCCAACAAGGTTCCTGGATGATCAAAAAGAGGAGTGAGGATCCCTTAAGACACCTCACCCCTTAGCTGGTGCCACACAGCTTTCAAAGTGCCTCCCAGTGAGGTTAGCTTGTTGAAATTACCTCCCATAAGGGTAGTATGATGGCATGGCTTCACCAGTATTCTTCCAAGTTGTCAGAAATAGTTGCACCCTTGCACTGAAATCCTGTGTCAGTCCCTGCCTTCCTGGCCACTCTCAGAGGCTCCACCCACAGGCTCAGCATCCCCCGTCCCCTTGCTGCTGGACTGAGGAAGGCCGTGCAGCAAGGCTTTTCCCCAGGCCAGCAGTGCAGCTCCCCACTGCAGAAACAGCTCAGTCCCTTCTTTGCCCAGCTCTTCCAACCCCCAATTCTCAGTTCCTTAAATTCCCTGCCCCAGCCTGGAGGCCTTAATGGTCTGCCACTGGGATCCACACCAGGGCTGTGTAGGAGACTGCATACCACCCCACCCTACCCCAGGGGCCCTTCCATTCTCCCTGCTTCCTGAGTTCCCATCCTGCAGAGCCCACTCTCAAATGCCAGTTGGAACCTATCCTGGTTCTGCTTAAACTTACTTCAGAGAGTGATCTCAGATCCCTGCCAGGGGGTTTAAGAGCAGGCAATGCTTTACAGACATCTTTCAGATCAGGTAAGGAGGCCCCTAACCAGTGGAGGCATCAAGTGAACTAAGGGCCCAGAACCCTCTCTTCCACCTGGGCTCAGTTTGTCGTTGTCAGCATAAGTGGTGTGCAGGGGTCCCGGGGACACTCCTGAATTTTTTCAGAAAAGCTTCATATGGCAGTCACTGTTGAGACTCTTCTCTTGTGCTCCCTGTCTTTCTGCTGCAGATAGACCAACCTCTTGATCTTGGGGGAAAGGATGCTGACAAGGGTGGGTCTTCTACAGACTCCCAGAGGCCCAAGCAGGATTGAGCCCCATTTCTTACGAAGAAACCTGGTCATTTATCCACCGTCTTTTGGTTTCTTCTGTGTCCCCACCTCAGTTTCCCACTCCCTTGTAGGTGCTTGCTGGGGTCATTTTCTGAATAGACTATTTGCATTTAAATCCTTGTCCCTGAGTTGGCTATGGAGAAACTCAACCAAAAACTCTGGGGCAAGCAATTATTGAGTCAGGCATTCTTTCAAGCACACTGTATGTACAAACCCATTTAGTCCTTATAACCACCCTGTGAGGCAGGTGCTGTTATTATTACTCCCATTTCACAGATAAAGAAGCTGAGGCACAGAGAGGCTGGAACACTTGTAAAGGTCACACAGCAGAGAAATGTGGAGGTGGGATCTACATGTGGGCTTCTGACTGCAGAGCCACAACTCTTAAGAGTGACTCTCCCTGTTATCCAGGTAAGGGAACCAAGGCACAGAAAAGCTACGGTGTTTGCCTAAAGACACATAACTCTACGTCAAGGAGCAAGGACTACAATTCCAGAACTGGCGAGCTTAGTTGCCTTGCAACTGCCCTTCCCGTGGGCCTCCCTCACTGGTTCCTCACACTGATCCTGGTTGGCTTACTGGGAGATGCTGGGTGTCAGGTAGCCCCACCACAGCTGAGGCCCTGTGCATACATGGGCAGGGCGGAGTGTGCTGAATTGGCAATACCCTGGCTTTTTATGTAACCTAAGATCTGCTGACTGAAGGAAACTGTGTACCCACAGATGATGGAAGATACGGGTCAAGTGTTCGTCTGGGAGCCATCAATCCTCCACCCAGCCATGGGCACTGTTGTTGGGAGGGTTTGAAATGGCAGGGACCTCTACCCACTGCTCAGCACCAAGATCGGAGATGGTGGGGGAATGGATCCTGGCAGTCACATCACCTAATGCACTCCCAGAGAACTTAGTGTCCGTCTCCCCTGGGTGCTCATTTAATCCCCTGGGGCCCTGGTGCAGGAGAGGGGTTGCAGCACTGGCTGGATGAGGGAAGGGGCAGGGAGGAACCTCCCCAGCTTACCCACAAGGAAATCCAAGGCTGGGAGAGGCTGTGATTTGGTACAAGGTGACCCAAAGATTCACTGCAAGGTGTGGGGTCAGGGCTGGAACTTGGGGTTTCCTGATTCTAAATCCAAGCCCCCACTCTCACATCCACTGTGCTCAGGATCAGGAAACCGGCTGAGGACTTGTAAGGAATTTCTTGGTCTCGGAGGGTGCATCTGGCGACTGGGACATGGCTGAGCATTGCGGGAGTGAGGACAGGACCTGGATGAGGAGGAGGCATCTCCAGACTTGGGCTGCCCCTGCTTGACCTTCACTGGGTCACATGGGTCCAGGATGCTTTCTCTTCTACTCAAGAGTTCTCAAGTATTCGAAGACATTTATCCTGTAGCTTCCTTAGACTTGCCTTTTGTCCTGACCAGACATCTGCTCTTCTAGTTGACTCTCCCACAACACAGTCAGTCCTTGGAGAAGACACTGGTTGTCTACAACCTTCCAGAATGTGATGTCCAGGGCTCCCGCAGGTACCCAGGGTTGACCGCCCCACAGAGAGCTGAGTGAACTTGTCCCCTCCCTGCTCCATGGTTCCTGTCACTACAGCCAGGCAGCCATCCCCTTTCTCAACAGGCATCTGCCAATTGAACCCCTCCATCTGGTTCCAGCTGCCGATCCCAGGATGCTGGACGTGAGCTGCTGGCCTTTCTGGACAAGTGCAGGACTTGTCGTTTGGCCTTGTTGTATTTTGCTTTGACCTTTTGGGAGACCCATCTCTCCTTCAGTGTTTGCCACCCCTCCTCCTTTGCGTGTGTGAACAGCTGCTCTGGGCACTGTGAATCGGGCTCTACTGAGAACCTGCAACGAGAGTGGGGTTATCACATCAGTTCTTATCACAGGCTCTTATCTTGGAGGTTTATCTTTTTTGTGTGTTCCCAGCAGCTTGTAGGGAGTTTCCAGTCCTCAACAGGAGGGGGCAGAGACTTCAGCAGAGGGACCAGGGGGAAAGAAGGGCAGGAGTGGCACCTGGGACCCTTGGGTATTGCTGGGGTACAGAGAAGCTGGCTGGATTGGTAAAGGACTCCTTTGCAAAGCTCTCGTGTACCGGCAAAGCTTATCTCCTGATCCCCTCTCAGCATCTGCAGGTTTTGCTGAAACAGGAAGGTGTGGACATGCTACCACGTGTGTGGTAGCAAGACCTCCTCCTGCTGGCCCCCCTCCACCCCCCAGGACAGCTTCCACAGCCTATTCCCCTGCTCTGGGCAGACCAAGCAAGGGTGGGGGTGGGCTGGGGAATGAATACCTGTGCCTGGTGGGAGGAAGGCACTC
The DNA here is from genome assembly GCF_029407905.1 of Bubalus kerabau. Classification (NCBI taxonomy): domain Eukaryota; kingdom Metazoa; phylum Chordata; class Mammalia; order Artiodactyla; family Bovidae; genus Bubalus; species Bubalus kerabau. Next base: position 14,721,004 of record NC_073628.1, read on the forward strand.
CAAGAAGAGGGGCATGGAAGCTCATGCCCCATCTCACCCTCACTCCACGGTGTCCAATAGCAATGCTTCTCAAACTCGGGTGAGCTTCAGAATCACACAGAGGACTTGCTGAAACCCAGGTTTCTGGGCCCTGACTCCAGACATGATGATTCAGTAGGTCTGGAGTAGGCCTGGGATTCTGCATTTCTACAAATCCCAGGCGATTCGGCTGTTGGTTTGTGGGCCACACTTGGAGGAGCTGTGTCCTGCAGGAGGAGTGAAAGCTTTCCTGCTTTACCTGGTTGGATGGCTCACAGCCTGAGTTCCCATCATCCTCCTATTTACTCACTCACCAAATATTGATTGAATGTTTACTCTGAGAGGAACTAAGAGTACAGCAGGGAGCAGGGCAGTCATGGTCCCTGCTTCAGTGGCACTTAGAGTGTCTTGGCAGCACAGATATTAAACACTTGAGTCTCAGAACTGCCCTTTGAAAAAGGCTGAGCAGGAATTGTCATTCCTGTTTCACACCCATGCCAGCTGGGAGGAAGATACCCCAAGAAGCGAGACACAGAAGCTCATGCCCCATCACAGGTGAGGAAATAGCATCACAGAGAGGTTATATGTCTTGCTGAAAGTCATGTGGATGTTAAGTGGCAGGACCTAAGCTCAGAACTTCTCAACTCAAAATCTGACTGCCATCCCCTGGCTGTGAGCCATCTCAGCTTCATGGGGCTGAGTTTAGATGGCTGAGCTACAGACCCTGAACACATAACAGCTGGGGGCTTCATCCTTATGAATGGAAGGCAAGCTTGACAGACAGGCAGGCACCCCTCCCCCACGCTCACACCCAACTCAGTTCCTGAGACCAGGATAACTACAGAGTTTCACAGTGAGTCACTTCCCCTCCCTTCCTCACTGTTAACTTATCCCTCTCCTCTCATTTCCTCTAATATTTGGTTTCTCTACAGCTCTGGTCCCTCCTCGATGCCATATCTTCTCCGGGGAGAGTTATCTCCCCCATCCAATATGGCAGTCTCGTCTCCAAGGCAACCCCTAGAGAACTTGCCTTGGTGACCAAGGAACAAATCATGAGGCCCCTTTTCTGAAGCACTGGCCAATGAGGTCCCAACTTGAGGATGGGCATCTGCTGGCCCTTTGGTAGGAGAATCTTCACTCTCTCTCCACCTCTGCACACTCTAGCGGTGAACAAAAATCAGCCCTGTATCAGACTGAGCAGCACTGAGGTTTTCCCTTAGTCACTAATCTTGCTTCTCTGTTCCTCTCACTCTGCATCCAGAAGTTCATGCTCCCAGAGCTCAGTGGACCAGCCAGGCTCATCCTTTCAGACCTCACACCCCCAAGGCTTGCTCTACTGAAGGATTGTTGTAGAAACATGTAGATCATTTCACCCTAAAGGCCCATTCCTATGCTTACAGATTTAAAAGCACAGTGTTTATGATAAATTTTTTTCTTTCAAAATTTTATTTATTTACTTAGCTGTGTGGTCCTTAGTTCCTACACTCGGGATCTTTAGTTGCGGCATGTGAACTCTTAGTTGTGGCATGTGGAATCTAGTTCCCTGATCAGGGATTGAATCTGGAGCCCCCTGCACTGGGAGCTCCGAGTCTTAGCCTCTGGACCACTAGGGAAGTCCCTATGCCAGATTTTAAGGATGTAAAAATTATAGCAACGTTGATCAGAAGACATTTTATTGCTATAGATTAAAAAATACAAAAATACACCTGTTCCATTAGCAGTTTAAAAGATAAAGATTCTGTCCAGAGTGGCTGCCCAGCATGGAGGGCGTTTGCAGGTATTATCTCATTTAATCTCAGGAAACCTCATGAGGAAATTAACCCCACCACCCTGGTTTTTAGAGGTGAAGGACCGTGTCCAGGGACAGGCAGTTGGGAAAAGGCAGAGAATGGATTGGAATCCATGACTCTGCCTCCCAAGGTGCCTTTGCCCACACCTCTTTGCCTCTTATGTTTTGAGCACTTGACCTAAATTTAAAAATTAACTCTTTCTTTAGCCTGGGCCTAATTTTTCATTCTTTAAAAATAAGTCCCAAGACAGAAATTTCAGGTCATTAAGAAATTGTAAGCCTTCCACACAGAGCAGGGCTGGACGACTAAAGGGTTATTTCACCGCTCTTTTGTTTTCTGTTCAAAATAAAATATTATATAACCCTCAGATGTTATCACTTTCTGCTTGAGTAGTTTCAGTTCTCTGCCTGTGGGATGACTCTGGGTAGATCTACATACCCCCCAGTTTTTTGGTTGTTGAAATTAGTCACAGAAGGTGTTTTAGAAGGCTGCAGTTTTAGAAGTTGGCTGCAATGGTATCTCCCATCCATGGGCTCTTCTTCCGATGTGACCTTGACACCTTTTCCCTTGAGGGGTAGGGTCTGTGCCCTGCCCCCTCTCCCCCAATCCCTGAACCTGGATAGACCTTTGTGATTGCCTTGGCAAAAAGATTATGGCAGAACTGTTGCTTTGTGACTTCTGAGCTTCGATCATAAGAATCCCATGTGCTTCTGCCTGACTTTTATGGGGTGCTTGCTCTTGGAACTTAGTCACCACACAGTGACGAAGCCAAAATCACCCCACATGAAGAGGCCACATGGAGAGTCCGGTGAAGGTGACCCAGCTGACAGCCCAGCTGAGGTCCCAGCTGACAACCCACATTGTCTGACAGGCATGAGCAAAAGTGCTTCCAGAGGATTCTAGCCACCACCTGTCAGGTCACTGCCCACTTTGAGTCTTCCCAGCAGAAGTCCCAGGAATCGTGGAGCAGAGACAACCTCTCCCCACTATGCCATGTCCAAGTTCTGTGCCACAGAATCTGTGAGCATGATAAAATGGTTGCTTTTGTTACACAGCAGTACTAACTGGAACAGGAGGTATTTTCTCATAAACAGGAGTCTGTCTCAAGAGAGAATGTCTTGTGGCCTTTTTTGCACCTTCTCCCAGGGTATGTATGATTGGCAAGGATGACACCCAGTTGAAGCCTCATGACTTCATTAGAGGCAGATTGAAGAGCAAGCCTTTCCTTGTTCTCTAGTCACAATATATTAATATATTTGACTTGCCTACTTGTTTATTTTTTATTTCCCACTGACTAGAATGTCAGTTTCCCTTGGACAGGATTTTTTTTTCTATCTTGTATGTTACTGTATTCTTAGAGCCCAGACTAGTAAATGCTTGGCAGTTAGCAGTTGCTCAATAAATAGTCGTTGAACAAATGAGTGAATGCATATGAAACATCAAGTGGACACATTGATGGACACAATCATTCTGAAAATGATTTCTCAAGGCAATTTCATTAACATTACCAGGTTCTAGTTATTATAACTAGGAAATTATTTTTTAGCTAATGGCAAGCTCATACTGAAGTGGAAATTTCCTGAGAATCATAGTAGAGAACAGACTAGATAAGAAGTAAGAATAATAGGGAAATTTGCCTGCTAGCTCAGATGGTAAAGAATCTGCCTGCAATGTGGGAGGCCCAGATTTGATACCTGGGTCTGGAAAATCCCCTGGAGAAGGGAATGGCAACCCATTCCAGTATTCTTGCCTGGAGAATCCCATGGACAGAGGAACTTGGTGGGTTTATATAGCCCATCCAGTTGCAAAGAGTCAGACACAACTGAGTGACTAACACACTCAAAAGAGTTAAGGGCTAATAGTTCATAGTTGAGAGTCCCAAGCTTTTCTTAGGAAAAGAGAATCATTAATTGTATGATGAGCAGTTGAGGGATTTCAGGTCTATGCTAAGAAGTTTGTGTGATTAATTTTTTCCTGGACACTCTCTAAAGGATCAATCTAGAATCAATTTAGAATCAATCTTAATAAGAATTGATTCAGGGGGTTCCCTGGAGGTCCAGTTAGGACTCTGTATTTTCACTGCCAAGGGGACAGGTTCAATCCCTGATTGAAGAACTAAGATCCTGAAAGTCGCATGGTATAGCCAAAGAAAAGAAAAAGAATCAATTTAGGCAATCTCTTTGTGCCTTCTGTGTGCTGGGCATCATGGAAACCACAGATAAATGTGAGATGGGGATGCTGTTGTCAAGCTATGTTGAGTCCAGCTGGAGAGGTAAGACAAACAGCCCAGAGAGGCATGTGAGGCCCAGTCACAAACCTGTAGGGTTTCACCCACTGAGGCTCCTGAGGGTGAGGGGATATCTAGGAGGACTTCCTGAGGCAGGCAGGTCCAGGGGGATTGAGAGACTGTCCAGGTGGGCAGCTTCCCCAGCTGACTCTGAGGAACACTGAAACATTACAGGGATTCATCAGAGATCTGCTTCTAGTTAACTCGGATTTCCACCTGTAAATCCTTACACAGTTGGTGGAAAGGAAATTACTGTCCCTTTTGCCCTAATATCCTTAGGTAGATAATTAAATACTTAAGTAGGTAATACCTTAAATAAGAAGAAAAACTTCTCCTCCCTAGCACCAGCCCACCTTCGTGGGGGTATTTTTATGATGCGCATAGCAAGATGCTGTATCCATTGGCCTGTTAGAGCCTGAGACCCGTCAGCTGACAGCCCCTGGAGTGGGCATTACTGGGAAGCCCAGATTCTGAAACTAAATAGTGCACAGCAATAGGCTTTTTACCAAGAACATATCTACAAGCCTTTAAAACGACTCCTAAAAAGCTGTTTGGTTGCAAAAGAAAACTCCAGGGAGAATAACAGTTTCAGAACAGTAAACCATGGACACCTGAAAACACCTGGCTGCTATATTTGGAAAAAGATTTGTTACTATCCCCCAGCAAGTCACCTCTGCAGTCTGGAATTGAGTGAGGAATGCTCTCCAGTTAGAGTGGTGGAAGAACCAAAAGAAAGACAACTCCAAATAACTAGAGTTCTATTTGGTGCACATAATACAACTGTATTTTGAACATAAAGAAAGAAGGGTTACAGTTGGGTTAGTTACTAATGGAAAAATGATTTCTTCATCGTAAACAAATATTGGAAGCTTATTAGTTCAAAGGGTACCAACCTTTTAACCTACCCTGGGTCTGTTCTTCCTAACCCAGGGATTAACCCATGTCTCCTGCATTTCAAGCAGATTCTTTACTGCTGAGCCATCTGGGAAGCCCATTTACCAGTGAGAGATCTTGGGTTTTCCAGAAGCTGTTACTATGCTAAGGTACTGCTACAAACATATATATTAGGGCTTCCCAGGTGGTGCAGTGGTAAAGAACTCTCCTGCTAAGCATGAGACATAGGTTCGATCCCTGGGTCAGAAGATCCCCTGGAGAAGGAAATGGCAAACCACTCCAGTATTATTGCTTGGGAAATCCCATAGACAGAGGAGCCTGGTGGTCTACAGTGCACAGGGTCGCTAGAGTCAAACACAACTTAGTGACTCAGTTCAGTTCAGTCACTCAGTCATGTCTGACTCTTTGTGACCCCATGAATCGCAGCACTCCAGGCCTCCCTGTCCATCACCAAATCCCAGAGTTCACTCAAACTCATGTCCATCGAGTTGGTGATGCCATCCAGCCATCTCATCCTCTGTCATCCCCTTCTCCTCCTGCCCCCAATCCCTCCCAGCATCAGGGTCTTTTCCAATGAGTCAACTCTTCGCAGGAGGTGGCCAAAGTATTGGAGTTTCAGCCTTACCATCAGTCCTTCCAAAGAGCACCCAGGACTGATCTCCTTTAGGATGGACTGGTTGGATCTCCTTGCAGTCCAACAGTCTCTCAAGAGTCTTCTCAAACACTACATTTCAAAAGCATCAATTCTCTGGCGCTGAGCTTTCTTCACAGTCCAACTCTCACATCCATACATGACCACAGGAAAAACCATAGCCTTGACTAGACGGACCTTTGTTGGCAAAGCAATGTCTCTGCTTTTGAATATGCTATCTAGGTTGGTCATAACTTTCCTTCCAAGGAGTAAGCGTCTTTTAATTCCATGGCTGAAATCACCATCTGCAGTGATTTTGGAGCCCCCCAAAATAAAGTCTGACACTGTTTCCACTGTTTCCCCATCTATTTCCCATGAAGTGGTGGGACCAGATGCCATGACCTTAGTTTTCTGAATGTTGAACTTTAAGCCAACTTTTTCACTCTCCTCTTTCACTTTCAACAAGAGGCTCTTTAGTTTCTCTTCACTTTCTGCTGTAAGGGTGGTGTCATCTGCATATCTGAGGTGATTGATATTTCTCCCAGCAATCTTGATTCCAGCTTGTGGTTCACCCAGCCCAGTGTTTCTCATGATGTACTCTGCATATAAGTTAAATAAGCAGGGTGACAATATACAGCCTTGACGTACTCCTTTTCCTATTTGGAACCAGTCTGTTGTTCCATGTCCAGTTCTAACTGTTGCTTCCTGGCCTGTATATAGGTTTCTCAAGAGGCAGGTCAGTTGGTCTGGTATTCCCATCTCTTTCAGAATTTTCTACAGTTTATTGTGATCCACACAGTCAAAGGCTTTGGCATAGTCAAAGGCTTTAGCATAGTCAATAAAGCAGAAATAGATGTTTTTCTGGAACTCTCTTACTTTTTCCATGATCCAGCAGATGTTGGCAATTTGATCTCTGGTTCCTCTGCCTTTTCTAAAACCAGCTTGAACATCTGGAAGTTCACAGTTCACGTATTGCTGAAGCCTGGCTTGAAGAATTTTGAGCATTACTTTACTAGCGTGTGAGATGAGTGCAATTGTGCGGTAGCTTGAGCATTCTTTGGCATTGCCTTTCTTTGGGATTGGAATGAAAACTGACCTTTTCCAGTCCTGTGGCCACTGCTGTTTTCCAAATTTGCTGGCATATTGAGTGCAGCACTTTCACAGCATCGTCTTCCAGGATTTGAAAGCGCTCAACTGGAATTCCATCACCTCCACTAGCTTTGTTCGTAGTGATGCTTTCTAAGGCCCACTTGACTTCACATTCCAAGATGTCTGTCTCTAGGTGAGTGATCACACCATCGTGATTATCTGGGTCGTGAAGATCTTTTTTGTACAGTTCTTCTGTGTATTCTTGCCACCTCTTCTTAATATATTCTGCTTCTGTTAGGTCCATATCATTTTTGTCCTTTATCGAGCCCATCTTTGCATGAAATGTTCCCTTGGTATCTCTAATTTTCTTGAAGAGATTGCTAGTCTTTCCCATTCTGTTGTTTTCCTCTATTTCTTTGCATTGATCACTGAGGAAGGCTTTCTTATCTTTGCTTGCTATTATTTGCAACTCTGCATTCAGATGCTTATATCTTTCTTTTTCTCCTTTGCTTTTCATTTCTCTTCTTTTCACAGTTATTTATTTAGCTGTGACTATTTGCTTAACTTAGTGACTAAACAACAGCATTGTTGTTTAGAACTATCATTATCATATATCATTATATATATGTATATATATATATACACATATATGACTTATTTATTCCTTAACACACCCTATAAGTTGGGAACTATCATTATCCCAGTTAGTAGATGACGAAATGGGGGGCCAGAGAGGTTAAGTGACTTAAATAACTTGCCGAAGGTCACACAGCTAGAGGAAGGAAGAGCTGGAGTCAAACCTGAAAAGTTTGGTCCCTGGGTGTGTGCTCTGAACCACCATATTATCAGTACATTATCTCCTGGGTGTCAATTTCTTTATCTGTGCTGTTGATGTAATAATAAAGGAACTTGTGGGGACGTGGTAAAGATTTGAGGTAATGTTCATCCTGGGCCTTGCAGGGTGCCTGGCACACCAGAATGGCTTGGTAAATGGAGGTTATGATGATCGCCATCACTATCGCTGCAACCGATACCTGAGTGCCCTGGGCCATCGTATGTTCACACAGATAAATCAGAAAGGAAACAGTCACCCAGGAGGAAGCAAGGCTGGGGAAGGGCTCTGGAAGCCTCTGGAACAGCTAGGTGTAAATTCAAACCTCCCTGTTTACTAATTGGGAGTCCTTGGGCAAATCACTTAACCTTAGTTAAGTTTCCAAAAGGGTCAAATGGGAGAAACAATATTTACATCCTAGGGTTACTGAGAAGGTTAAATGTTGAAATGTACTTAGCACTGTGCCAGGCACAGCAAAAGCTCAGGGAGGCAGGGCTGTTGATGTTATTATCCTTCCCAGGAAGATGATGTTTGGCTTTGCAGGGAAAAGAGGTGAGCCTCACCCCAGGGGACTACTGGGACTCAGCGGTGACATGAGGATGACCTCCTGAGGAATTAAGGCCCTGAAACCCCCACTCTCCACCATCACCAAACCACTTCCTCCACCCTCTCTCCAAGTTTCCACCCTCCCACTCCATCCCACTCATGCTTTCCGGAGTTTCCTGCAGCAGTCACCAGTGGTTCATATTTGTTTGTAGGACTCTCAGGAGTTGGGGTGGAATGGTGATTCCAAGGGGTGCTGTTTACATTATTTGTCTATGGGCATGATGACATCTGAGTTGTACAGTGTACAACCTGTGCATTCACACCTGGCAGTCATGGTGGGATGGAGGGCTCCCATGGAGTGCTTTCTCTTGTGGATTTCATTCTGCAGGATCAGGTATAAAAAGATCCCAAGAGTGGCAGGAGAATGTTCACCAGGAGGCTTGCATTCCTGGCCATTCTGGGAGTTGTAGGGAGGTTCAGTATCAATCCTCCATTAGCTAGTTTGCACAGATACAATTGTACAGAGCCACTGTATCAAAGGATATAACATACATAAAGCCCAGTTCTTAAACACTAGTAGACACACTAATAGACACTCAGTTAATATTTGCTGATTTAAAGCAATATTTCTCCAAGTGTGGTCCCTGGAGACCACAGCAGCATCACCTGGGAATTTGTTAGAATTGTAAATTATGAGGTCCCACCCCCACCCTGCTAAATTAGACATTTTGGAAATGGAGCCAGACAATCTGTGTTTTAACAACCCCTCTAGGTGATTCTGATGCCCATTCAAGCTTGAAAACCACTGACTTAAAGACATATCTGTTTCTCTTCTCAGTTTATCATAGTATTGGGCACAGAGGAGATTATCAATGGGTCATCAGTGAACTAGTGAAGGGCTAGATGGATGCTTACTGAGTGTGTGGAGTGAATGATGTCTGCCAAGTTCATCACACCAGGCACCACTGTATGTACCCAGCAATATGTCCAGCTGTCTGCTCATAGCTAACATTCACATAGCTCCTTGTAGACTATGAAATAATTATAGCTTATATTTTCCCCCAGTTTATTCTTTCAATCATGGATGCATTCACTCTTTCTGCAGTTTTTATGTAGTCTTCTTGACAATCCTGTGAAATGAACTACTTCTCAAGTTTAGAGAAACAGAGAGGAGAAGTGAATCACTGAAGGCCACACAGCTTGCAAGTACCAGAGCTGGTATACACCTGAGCGTTAGATGAGCTGGCTCTGGAGTCTGGTGGTCCATCACTCAGCTGTGTGTGCCGGGTAGGGGGTGCGGGCTGTCATTTACCTCTCCAAGCCTTAGTTCCTTCTCGTGTGAAGTGGGGAAAAGACCAGCACCTATGTCAGCAACCTCTGTATTTACAGGATGGCCTAAGATAGGGGGGAAAGACCTGTGATGGGGCCAGGCACACAGTCGGTGCTGGCACATGGTATCCTTGACTTTATCAATGACGTCATCAAATCCTTGGACCCATCAGAAGTTCCTGACATCAAACACACTCATTCACACATGCAGGTGTGCTTTTTAGACACAAAACAGGAGAACTGGAGGAACTTTCATTGTTGTTGTTGTTCAGCCACCAAGTCGTGTCTGACTCTGTGACCCTATGGACTGCAGCATACCAGGCCTCCCTGTCCCTCACCATCTCCCGGAGACAGTGAAATAATTTTGGGTCTGTTTTGTTGGATGATTTGTGGTGTGAATATTTAAAACAAGAACTAGCCTCCACCTCTTTGGCATAAATAGGGCTTCAGGGGAGCCTGCAGCTTCCCTTGGGAGGTCTGCTAAGAGGTAGGGGTACCCTGTGTCCTGGATGCCTCCTACATCATCCCTGGATGTGCAAGGGCCTCCCAATGTGTCTTCTCTAAGTGGCCAGGAGCCTTGCCTTTGGAATTAGGCAGACTTGGCTTCACAATTAGGCAGCCCAAGAAGAGGAAATCTATCACTACTTCCACGTTTCCCTCCTCTATTTGCCATGAGGTAATGGGACCGAAGAATTGATGCTTTTGAACTGTGGTGTTGGAGAAGACTTTTGAGAGTCCCTTGGACTGCAAGGAGATCCAACCAGTCCATTCTAAAGGAGATCAGTCCTGGGAGTTCTTTGGAAGGAATGATGCTAAAGCTGAAACTCCAGTACTTTGGCCACCTCATGTGAAAAGTTGACTCATTGGAAAAGACCCTGAGGCTGGGAGGGATTGGGGGCAGGAGGAAAAGGGGACAACGGAAGATGAGATGGCTGGATGGCATCACCGACTCGATGGACGTGAGTTTGAGTGAACTCTGGGAGTTGGTGATGGACAGGGAGGCCTGGAGTGCTGCAATTCATGGGGTTGCAAAGAGTCAGACACGACTGAGCGACTGAACTGAACTGAATGGGACTGGATGCCCTGATCTTAGTTTGTTTGTTTGTTTTTTTCAATATTTAGTTTTAAGCCGGCTCTTTTCACCCTGTTAGTCACTCGGTTGTGTCTGACTCTTTGTGATCCTGTGGACTGTAGCCTGCTGGGCTCCTCTGTCCATGAAATTCTCCAGGCCAGAATACTGGAGTGGGTAGCCATTCCCTTCTCCAGGAGATCTTCCCAACCCAGGGGTCAAACCCAGGTCTCCTGCATTCAGGCAGACTCTACCCTCTAAGCTACCACAGAAGCCCCTGTGAAAGAACTGGGACTAGCCCTCAGGCTGCACACACGTCACCAGAGACATCTGTGGGTGCGCAGTAACTGAAAAGCACAGTAGCCACGTCAGTGCCTGGGGAGGCAGGAATACATAGGCAAGAATCTTCAGTGTTTTAGCAGCAGAACTTTTTAAAAGCAAAGTCTTCTGTAGACAAGACACATAAAGGACAAAACAGATAAAGATGACATTTTATTACCATAAGCTAAGGTGAAGTAAGGCGAAGTCACTCCTTGCGACCCCACGGACTGTAGCCTACCAGGCTCTTCCATCCAGGGGATTTTCCAGGCAAGAGTACTGGAGTGGGTTGCCATTTCCTTCTCCAGAGGATCTTCCCAGGGATCAAACCCAGATCTCTCGCATTGTAGGCAGATGCTTTACCATCTGAGCCACCAGAGAAGTCTTAAGTTTATTACCATAAACGTACCTTTATTTGTTTTGTCCTTTATCTTTCTCATCTACAGAAGACTTTCAGAAAGTTCCGTGGCTGACACATTTAAGATTCTTACCTATGTTTTCCTGCCTCCCCAGGCACTGACGTGGCTGCAGATGCACTGACATGCTTCTCATTCAGTGTGCACACACAGAGGTCTGTAGTGGCGTGTGTGCAGCCTGAAGGCTAGGCCCTGTTCTTCCTCTATTTGCCTTCTAATCCTCGGACTGGTCATTTCCTTCAGCCTCAGTTTCCTCTTCTGCTTAAAGGGGAGGGGGGAAGTAGACCAGTTGATGTCTGAGGTCCTTTCTAGTGTGGACATTGAGATTCGTTGAGCAGGAGCTGGAGGATTAAGGCAGGGGCTGATGTTAGATCTGTTCAGGCACCTGATGACAAGAGAGAACCAAACAGAGCAGGAGTTGGGAGGCTGTCTTCGTAGAGGCAAAGGGAAGAATTTGCAGATGATTTGGGGCAACCAGTGTGCTAACATCCCAGTGCTGTCTTAGAGTCTCCACGTGTGCCGCTCTGGGATCACTTTCCCATCGTCTCCCTCCTGTTCTACACCCAGGATCCCAGGAGGATGACTCTAACAGCAGGCCCCCTATGGGCCAGCTTCCTGTTGGTTTCAGCCAACGAGAGATGCTGGAAGAAAATCTCAGGGAGAAGGGAGAGTGAAGCTGGGGTATTTATTCCCTCCTTCCCACCTTCCCTCCCAGGTCACCAAGGATTGGCTACATCCTCTGTTAAGGACAACAGCCCCCTAGCATTAATGGCCTAGGATATCACCTTTATCCCTTTTCCTAAACCCTGCCCTTGTCTTTGTAACACTCTTTTCTTTAAACCCTATTCCCATTTCCCATGTTGAGTGTGTCTTCTGTTGCTGTTGGGACCCATTGATGCAGGCTGTCCAGCAGCCTCACTTTTGGGATTTCCTCTCTCCCAGCCTCATTCATTGCTCTCCAAAGCTTACTTTTATTGAATTTATGTATCTATTTTACTGTGTCCCCTGCTCTCTTAATTTCTGTAAATTCTGTACACATTGCTATAGAGTGGGCACCCCTCTGGCTCACGCTACAGTGGAACAGAGAAGAATAAAAATTCTACTCCATGTCCAATTTGAGTGCCTCATGCACATTCAGATGGAGTTTCCCAGCAAACAGAGATGCCAGCAAGATGACTGGAATGTTCTGAAGGGACTAGTACAGAGGATGACCAGGGAAGACAATTTCCAGGAGAGTGAAGACATCAATCTACAAATTCAGTAATGCTCCCAACTATACCTTGCACCCTCTAAGACACACTTTTTTTTATTTTTTAATACAGAATTTTAAAAGTTGTTGTTCAGTCACTAAGTCATGTACGACAACTCCTTGAGACCCCATGGACTGCAGCACTCCAGGCTTCCCTGTCCCTGACCATCTCCCGGAGTTGGCTCAGATTCATGTCTATTGAGTTGTGATACTATCTATCTCATCCTCTGCCACCCTCTTCTCCTTTTGCCTTCGATCTTTCCCAAACATTAGGGTCTTTTCCAATGAGTTGACTCTTCGCATCAGGTGTACTTACTTATTTACTGGGATCATTGATCTTCCTTGAGGCGTGTGAACGGTTAGTTGTGGCATGTGGAATCTAGTTCCCTGACTAGGGATCACACCTGGGCCCCCTGCATTGGGAACATGGAGTCTTAGCCACTGGACAGCCAGGAAATTTCCCCTCTGGGGTGCCCGATTTATATCCAAACTAAGGCAGAGATTTGGTGAGAGTTGTGTTGCCATTGCTGGTTGAACCCTATTGTCCTTACTGTCTGGTTTATTTTACAAACAGAGCAATTAAAGATGTCTCCATGCTGAAGGAGCATGTGGTCTGGTGGGGAAGATGCACATAGATGAGAGGACGGGCATCTGTGACCCTCAGAAGCACCTTCCTGTTTCACAGGCTTTGTCTGACCAGCAGGGTACTCATTTCAACTTTTTGGAAGTTACATGACTTTGGAAGGCGGAAGCCCTCTCCAGTTGCAGCCATTTATGTTGACTTATACCCACTTTCTTCACTCATTTATACAGTGTACCTGACCCCTGAAAGGCTCTGAGTTTTAGACCCTTAAAATGAACAGCAGGAATTTCCCTGGTGCTCCAGAGGTTAAGAATCCATGCTTCAGCTGCAGAGGGCACAGGTTTGATCCCTGGTTGGGGAAATAAGATCCTGCAAAGTGAGGAAAAAAATAAATAAAAATAAAATAACAGAAAAAAAAAACATGTATTCATATCAGTTAATTTAAAAAAGAGGGGTCACACTCTGAGAGCCAGTGTGTTATGAGGGAGAGGAGTGTGGGTAAGGGGGTTCCACAGAGGTGTATGAGGCGGGTGCACTCTGGGGCTGGGGGCTTTCCAGGCAGAAGAACCAGACAGACAGTGGAGTGGAGACACAGGACTCTGTGTGTCAGGGGAGGGGGACACAGATGTCCTGTGGTTGCAGTGTGGCAATTCTGGAAAGGAGAGGAGAAGAATGGTGGGGTCCTCTAGCAGCTGCAAAGACCACTCTGGAGGTATGTGTGTGTAACAGACTAATTTCCCAGGCTTCCTTCTGGGCCCCAGAAACCAGCTGCTCCCCTAAGGCCAGGGGCGTGCTCTCTGGAATCACAGGTGAGTGGGCCCCCAATGAGTCAGGCTGCCAGGGGACCCCCTGCTCCCATCTTCCTTCCTTCCTTCCCCTTCCTCAGAGACTCCTAAGCCAAGTTCTCCCAGACAAGAGGGAAGGTCCAGCTCCTGGGAACTCCTCCAGAGGGATTTCTCAGGGATTTGGGGTAGAGGTACAGTTAATCTTCACTTCCAGGGTCTGTTTGTTCCCTTTTCCTTGAACCCAGCTCTTGGAATTGTGGCAGCTTATGTCATGGCTACAGCCTGGTTATCATGTAGTTAACGTCTTCCACCTGGTGCGGGTTTCAGTATTTACAAGACAGCTCACAGGATATTGCTCAGAGTATTATCTATAGCCCTTAAGAAGGAACTAAATGTCCTTGACTATGCTTAATGACTCAACTATTATTATTTAGTCTTGTTGGACTGTTTTCCTTTGTTTCTGCATATTCTTGCCTCTCAGATTAAACTTATTCTTTGGCTAAAGGTTTTCCTCTTCATACTGTTCATGGGGGCTCTCAAGGCAAGGACACTGGAGTGGTTTGCCATTCCCACCTCCAGTGGACCATGTTTTGTCAGAATGCTTCACTATGACCAGTTCATCCTGGGTGGCCCTGCACAGCACGGCTTGTAGCTTCATTGACTTACACAAGCCCCTTCGCAATGACAAGGTAGTGATCCATAATGGACATGAATTTGAGCAAACTCCAGGAGACAGTGAAGGACAGGGAAGGCTGGCATGCTGCAGTCTGTGGGGTCGCCAAGAGTCGGACATGACGTAGCAACTGAACACCAACAACAAAGGCTGTCTGCAGACAAAAAGCAGCCTGAGAACACGTGGGACAAGGACCACAGGGTCCTGCTCTGTTTCCCCATCACCTTGTCCACAAGCTGATGCCCCAGAGTGAGCCCTGATGGAAGTGGATGTGCTGCTCCCTGGTTGGTCTGGTTTGACTTACCTGGACTTCAGGTAATTGATGGCATTTGAGGACAAGTCCCTACTCGACTTGGACCCTACATGATTGTCTTAGCCTGCTCAGGCTGCTGTAATAGAGGACCATAGACTGGGTAACTCAATCAGCATATATTTATTTCTCCAGCTACTGCAGCCTGGAAATCTGACTTCAGGGTGTTAACATGTTAGGTTCTGGTGAGGGCCCCCTTACTGGTCTGCAGCTGGCTGCCTTCTCAATGTATCTTCACATAGTCAAGAATAGATAAAGAATGGGACTTCCCTGATGGTTAAGAATCTGCCTTCCAATGCAGGGGATGCAAGTTCAGTCTCTAGTCTGGAAATTAAGATTCAACGTGCCTCAGGGAAAATAAGCCTGCTTGCCACAACTAAAGAACCTGCATGTGCCAACAAAGACTCAGTGCAGACTGCCCAAAAAAGAACAGAGGGAGTTGCAAGGTCTTTCCTGTCTCTTCTAAGGGCACTAATCCCATCGTGAGGACACCACCCTCATGACCTAAGGACCCCCCAGAAACCCCATCTCCAATACCATCACATGGGGGATTAGAGTTTCAAATGTGAATTTGGGTGGAGACACAAACATTCAGTCCCTGTGCGTATTAGTTGCTCAATCATGTCTGACTCTTTTTGACCCCATGGACTGTAGCCCACCAGGCTTCCTTTGTCCATGGAATTCTTCAGGCAAGAATACTGGAGTGGGTTGCCGTGCCCTTCTCCAGGGGATCTTCCTGACCCAGGGATTGAACCCAGGTCTCCTGCATTGCAGGCATATTCTTTACCATTTGAAACACCCAGGAAGATTTTATCTGACCTTCACTGACTTTGGGCATTAACATCTTTGTAAAGGGGACTTCCTACATGTGGAGGCCGTAATTCCCTCTCCCCTCCCTACAGTGCTTTTGCCCACACCATTTCCCTCTGTCAGGACACAATTGCCCCGTGTGAGGCTCAGCAAGTTCTCCAGTCCTTCTGCAGCATGGCCCTGACTGCCCTGTCCCCTCTGTGTTTCCACCACACCCTGCCCTGTGTGTCCTAATTTCATATGTTGTCCTGTGTTTATTTCTCACTCCCCACAGCCATTCAAGAGCGGCTTTTCCATCTGTTTCAAGGAGGTGAAGGGGCTGGACTTGGCAGTCAATCAAACAAAGGCTTGAGTCCCACTTCTGCCACCTAGGAGTTGCATTACACAACCTCTTGAGGCTGCAGTGATCTGTAAAATTGGGGCAACCCCAGACCTTTCCTTATAAGATCCTGGAAGGCTAAGAGATGGTGCTAACAAATTGGTCAGTCACCTCTGACATAAATAAACCGACAAACAGAGGGAGCACTGCAGAGTGGTCATCAGTTCAGGGTCTGGCATCTGACTGAGGATAATTTCTGGTTCTACCACCCCCTTGCTGTGTGACTTCAGTAAATTAAGTAACCTCTCTGTGTTTGAGTTTCCTCAACTGTAAACTCGTTTTTGTGAGGATTTCTTATAAAAGAACTAGGATGGTGGCTGGTGCAGTGAAAACACTCAATCAAGGTTA
This sequence comes from Bubalus kerabau, assembly GCF_029407905.1. Taxonomy (NCBI): domain Eukaryota; kingdom Metazoa; phylum Chordata; class Mammalia; order Artiodactyla; family Bovidae; genus Bubalus; species Bubalus kerabau. The sequence continues at coordinate 14,737,360 of NC_073628.1, forward strand.
GTTGCTGGAGCAGAATAAAATTCCTTAACGTGTGGTTGTTTGCAGGTGATTCCTCTTCGCACCAGCCAAAGATAATTCTATGTCTACCCCTCTCTGCAACTTCTTTGTGTCTGTATGTCTGGGATAACTTAGAAGGTGTCAGTTTGGTGAGGCTACTGTTGCTGGTTATTCAATCAAACACTAATCTGGGTGTGGCTGTGAAGGTATTGTGTGGCTGTGATTGAATCCACAGTCAGTTGACTGTTAGGTAAGGGAGATTTTCCTGGATAACCTGGGTGGGATCTGATCCAATCAGTTGAAAGGATTCCCTGGTGAAGAAGAAACTCCCCCGTGCATGGCAGATCCAAGCCTGGAAGATCCAGCATGTCCTTCCTGACTGTCCGCCCAGCCCCACAATCCTAGGAGCCAATTCTCTGCAACAAATCTCAATGTGTATCTCCCACCGGCTCTGTTTCTCCTGGCAGGGGCCTGGCACTGAGCAGGCAGTTTGCTACTGGATGAATTCAGGGCAGCAGGATGCTAGGAAGGGAGCGGGGAGGCTCCCTTCCTAGGAAGTGATGGCAGCCCTCTGGAGGTGGTGGGGAGGCAAAGGCAAGGGATGAAGGCTGAGGCAGCACAAACCCTATGCCCGGGAATGCCCTTCCTCTGTTCAGCACTGGGCAGTCTTCAGTCCTCCATTAACACAACCTCCAGAGAAAAGGCTGAGCCGCACCCCGTCCCTGTCTCTGCCCACCCCGTGTTTCACATCAGGTCCCTGTTACATTCTTCCTAACCCCTCTTGGTTTCCCTTCCAGCAGTTAGGTGTCTATTGGTGTGATTGTTTGATTACTACCTGTCTCCCCCACCAGAATCTAATCTCAAAGATCTTGAGGACTGTGTAAAGGTTTGCTGGGGGTGGTCCTCTCCCCTCTCTAGAGGTGGAGCAGGTGAAGTGTAGTCTTTACCTGTGGAAAGAGGGAGTGAATGAATGCGAGGCTGCCCTGCCTCCATCACCTGCCTTGAGGACAGGGGTGCAAAGTGGGAGTGTGGGGAAGGAGGAGGGGCATGACTTGGTGGTTTCTCCAGTTCTCCAGTAGGGGTGGGGTTAGCATTCGCAATTACCCTACAGACAGGAGACATAGATTTGGGGAAAGATTAGGGTGGGGTGTCTGCAGTTAGTGATCGGCCTTGTTCCTGCTCTTAGGCTCCCAGGAAAGAGGGTGAACAAGGCTGTGGAGCACCACGTGGTGAGCAGGGCTGGAATTTGCTCCCACATATCGACAGCCACGCTGCCCGTCACACCTTTTCTTTCATCTTTTCATTGTTAGTTGCTCAGTCATGTCCAACTCTTTGCAACCCTGTGGACTATAGCCTGCCAGGCTCCTCTGTCCATGGAATTCTTCAGGCAAGAATACTGCAGTGGGTAGCCAGCCATTCTTTTCTCCAGGGGATCTTCCCGATCCAGGGATCAAACCCCAAGTCTCCCTCATTGTAGAAAGATTCTTTACTGTCTGAGCCACCAGGGCCTTTTTGGCTTCTCAAAGACCATGTTTGTCTCAAACATTTGCATGGCTCTTGGCTGTCTGTGGTACTTCCATGGAGTCCAGTGACTTTTATCAATACTTCACTTTCTGTCCTAAAGCGAACTGCAACCTGCAGAAACTGCAGGTCAGAAGAGGAGGAAAAAGGTAAGTCGGTGACTGAAACCAGAGGTGACAACCAGAAGCAGCAACAGGGGAGGTGACAAAGCAGATAGGAGAATTTGAAGAACTTCAAATCCTGGGAATATTTGGTGCAAGGGCAAGTATTCTTTAGGGCATCCATGTACTTAGGAGTTTAATAAGACTGCACAGAGGATCCTATTCCAGGCAACTGAAAACCTGGGCTACAACCACTTGGGAAATGGTCTGTGTGGGAGGACAGAGCTCCCATGAGCTGCAAAGGCTGACTTTGCTACGTAGCCAGGAATTGTAGCTGCCCACACCTGCAGGTCTCATCTGACCACTGAAAGTGCAGGTCCCCGGGGGCAGGGGCCGTGCTAGAGCTGTGTTAGGGCAATGTCAGGAGGCAGCCCTTCAGTCTGGAGCCAGATTGTCTGTGTCCAAATCCCATCTCTGCCACTTGGTTTATTTTTTAAAAAATTTAATTGAAGTATAGATGATTTACAATGCAGTGCTAATTTCTGCTGTACGGCAAAGTGACTCAGTTATACACATATGTATTCTATCAACTGTGGAAAATTCTGAAAGAGATGGGAATACCAGACCACCTGACCTGCCTCTTGAGAAATCTGTATGCAGGTCAGGAAGCAACAGTTAGAACTGGATATGGAACAACAGACTGGTTCCAAATAGGAAAAGGAGTACGTCAAGGCTGTATATTGTCACCCTGCTTATTTAACTTATATGCAAAGTACATCGTGAGAAACGCTGGACTGGAAGAAACACACGCTGGAATCAAGATTGCCAGGAGAAATATCAATAACCTCAGATATGCAGATGACACCACCCTTATGGCAGAAAGTGAAGAGGAACTAAAAAGCCTCTTGATGAAAGTGAAAGTGGAGAGTGAAAAAGTTGATTAAAGCTCAACATGCAGAAAATGAAGATCATGGCATTGGGTCCCATCACTTCATTGGAAATAGATGGGAAACAGTGGAAACAATGTCAGACTTTATTTTTTTGGGCTCCAAAATCACTGCAGATGGTGACTGCAGCCATGAAATTAAAAGACGCTTACTCCTTGGAAGGAAAGTTATGACCAACCTAGATAGCATATTCAAAAGCAGAGACATTACTTTGCCAACAAAGGTGCGTCTAGTCAAGGCTATGGTTTTTCCTGTGGTCATGTATGGATGTGAGAGTTGGACTGTGAAGAAAGCTGAGCACCACAGAATTCATGCTTTTGAACTGTGGTGTTGGAGAAGACTCTTGAGAGTCCCTTGGACTGCAAGGAGATCCAACCAGTCCATTCTGAAGGAGATCAGCCCTGGGATTTCTTTGGAGGGAATGATGCTGAAGCTGAAACTCCAGTACTTTGGCCACCTCATGTGAAGAGTTGACTCATTGGAAAAGACTCTGATGCTGGGAGGGATTGGGGGCAGGAGGAGAAGGGGACGACAGAGGACGAGATGGCTGGATCGCATCACTGACTCGATAGACATGAGTCTGAGTGAACTCCGGGAGTTGGTGATGGACAGGGAGGCCTGGTGTGCTGCGATTCATGGGGTCGCAAAGAGTCGGACACAACTGAGCAGCTGAACTGAACTGAACTGATATGCTTTTCCATTGTGGTTTTTCACAGGATATTGAATACAGTCCCTATGCTATAGAGTATTGTTGTTTATCTATCCTCTGTGTAATAGTTTACGTCTCTAATCACAAACTCTCACTCCATCCTTCCCCCACTCACCTCTCCCTTAGAAACCACAGTCCAACCACAGACTCTATGTCTTTGAGTCTGTTTCTGGTTCGTAGATAGGTTCACTTGTGTAGTATTTTAGATTTCACATATAAGCGATAGCATATGGTATTCGTCTTTCTCTTTTTGACTTATTTCACTTAATAGGATAATCTCTAGGTCCATCCGTGTTGCTGCAAATGTATAGCTGGTTGCCTTTGGACAACCTGCTTAACTTCTCCGATCCTGCATGAAATGGAGATGGCAACAGAACCTACATCATAGATTGATGGGAGGATTAGATGACATCATCAATGGCCCAGAGTCATAGCCCAGTAAGGATTCAAAGAGTGAGCTCTGCATATCCATGTGGAGAGTGTCCAGGTGGAGGAAGAGCAAGGGGATGGCTCAGAGGCAGGGGTGTACAGGGATGTGCGTGAGACCACCAGGAAGCCAGGTGGTGGTACAGAGTAGGCAAGAGGCAGAGGGAAGCAGGTGAGGTCACAGAGGTGGAGCAGCAAGTGGCTGTTGTTGCGTTTTTGTTTTTTTTTTTCTCACCCTGTTTATGTGATTTTTGTGGTTGGCTTCTTTTTATGGAAAGATACTGACTTCCTGTTTGTTGCAGATACAAATTACCTGGCCAACTTTATTGTATGTGAGAAAAAGGGCAATTTAAGGAAACAAACAGAATACAGTACAATAAAGCAAACTCATGAAGACTGTTCCTGGATGACTGAAATTTGGGAAATGAGAAAGGTCAGTCTCTTCCCACCCCCTACCTCATTCACTCAGCCCAAGTAGGTGCAGAATTTTGAGGCTGAAACTTCACGACAACCTCAGATGTCACAACTGGGATTCTGAACTTGTCTCTGATCTCAGAGCTTTCCAGCTGATCATCTCACCCGCCCGCCACCTTACTGTACAGATGGAGACACTGAAGCTGGGATGGGGAGAGGGAGGGGCAGGGAGACACATTGACCGTTTGGTGGGAAGAACTGGCCAGTTTCTGTCTGACTCAATGCCTCTGCTGCCGCCCACCCCTCCCCCACCCCCCCGGAATCCAGGGATTCAGATGCCCAAGTTCTTGCAGAGACCTCTCGGTAGGATGAGTTGAGGGAAAATGGTGCCTCCCTGGGTTCTCAGGGACCTTCTCTGGCTCCACCCTCAGCCCATGTGGACAGGTTCCTGGTGCACCCATCACTGACTGGGTGAAGAGACTGATGAAGAGCGTGCCGGGGGCTGCTGGCCCAGAAGTCCACTCTTGGGGCTTACCAGGTGGGTGGGCAGTTGCCTACTGTGCTCTGGTCCAGCAGAAATGTTACAGCAGGTGGGGGCCTGGAGATTCCTTCTGGGCTGAGGGGCTGGACTGGGTCCTTGACTTGGCTACCAGCATGGGGCAGACATTTCTAGCAATGACAGTGTTTGCCCCTTCCTGGTAACTGCCCCTTGGAACCAGTTCATATTAGTCAGGGAGATGGGGTGAATTTGGACAGTGCGGGGATCCCAGGGCCTCTTCACCTCCTCTCCTGCTCGTCCTGCAGGTCACCTTGAGTGACGTCCTCATAGGACGGTGGAGGCATCATCGACTGCTCCTTGAGCTCCAATGGTGAGTCAGGGACAAGAGGCGAGTCATCCTCCTGCCAAAGAGAGAAGCCGCTGTCCCTGATGCTCCAATATGAGGAGCATGTGGTGATCAACAAAGCCCTTCCTGATGGCTCACTTGTTGGAGCCTCAAGTTCCCATGAAGGTGGGGAAACTGACACAAACAAGGCCCTTCTAGCTCTCTGATGACTTAACAAGAAGACTTTCTGCCAGACAGCCAGGCGATGACTGAGACAACTTATTTACTTGGTGTGAGTAAAACTCAAATGTAAAGTCATGTCAGTGCTATGTAAAAACTCAGAACATCATGACCCTAACATGAAAACAATTGAAGTGTTAACCTTGCAGAATTACAGGGAATTTAGACCATATATTTCCTTTTTTTTTTTTTTTTTTACAGTGTTCCACAGTTAAGATTATAATGTGAACTTCTTTTTCCCTTCAAAGAAATGAGTCTGGGATATCACTTCTGGGGTGGGGAGAGACTAGTTTTTTATTTCTAGATCTTTTTGGTCCCAGCCTGCCATTCTGCCAGCTTCACAAGTACTCTAGGTCTTGGATCTGGGTGAAACATGCCTCGGACTGAGTCCTGGATTTCCTTACAGGTGTTTGACCTTGGAAAGTGACATGGCCTCTCTAAGTTTCGGTTTACTTATCTGTAGAATGGGGGGAAGGTTAGTGCCCACTTCAAAGGGCAGTTGACAAGATTATGTTAAACAAGTCGTGTTTCTCTCACATGCTTAACAGAGAGGGTACTTGGTATCTCCGAAGTGCTCAGTCCCTGTGATCCCCCCTTTGCTGGCTCCCACTACAGCCACACCCCACAACATACTATGGCTCCACCAGCCTTCCCTGGCAGGTCTCTGAGCCATTGCCCCTGCTGTTCCCTCTACTATGGGTCCCTCTCCCATCCCACCTGCAGGGCCAGATCCTGCCTGTCTCCACGGATCTCCCTCATAAGCTCTCCAAGGGCTTGAGAGCTGGGAGCACTGTGGCCTGCTGGTCTGAGCATCCGTGGCCTTTCCTCCCCGGTGGCCCCCATTTTTCACCTTGAATTGGTGCCCTCCCCCGTCCCGTGCCTTATCTCCCCTACTAGACTGTGGGTTGCCTCTGTGTGTGGCCCAGCTTACTGATGGTAAGCTCCCCTTACTGCCTGATGCTCCCCTCTCTTTGCCCTCTGTAGCCTCGTTCCCCATCTCCTGGAGGCCCTCACCTCTGCAGACAGGCGGGCATCCCTGTATGCCACGATAGCCATGAGCCCCGGCAGGAAGACCTCCACACAGGTGACACAGAGCAGGGCCAGCACTAGCCTCTGGATGTGGACCTGTGAGGGAGAGAGGGGAGGGAGAGGCAGGTGAGCCTCCGCTGGGTGTCTGCACCCATCACCTGGGCACGGGCAGCGGTCAGACCTGCCAGCAAGGACAGTGGGATTTCAGCTCCCAGGTGTGCCCAGTAGGCAGGACGTGGCTCTGCTCTATGCCCAGTACCAGGCACCCATGGGTCCTTGGTGCACAGTGTTTGAGGACTGAGGTTTTCTCGTGGGCCCCTGGTAGAATGGCAAGTGGACTTCAGCATCATCTCATCCAATCCCACTTAGATGGGGATATCTAAGCTCAGGGAGAAGCAGCATCGCTTATAGCAGGGGAGGGGAAGAACTGGGTTGAGGATCACCATACAGCTGGGATATCTCTTGGGACCACAAGCATCCAGTAGGGAATGTGTGCATGTGTGTGTCTGTGCATGCGTGTCCACGTGTGTGCTCAACCTGTGTGAGCATGGTGGAGGGCGATAAGGAATAGTGAACCATCGTGGTCAGAACACTTGGAAACTGACCTTGAGGCCAGCAGCCACCCACATGGAACAGCTGGCCCACCTTCTGCTTCAGGAGTGCGTGTGTGCGTGCTAAGTTGCTTCAATCGTGTCTGACTCTTTGCAACCCCGTGGACTGTAGCCCACCAGGCTCCTCTGTCCGTGGGATTCTCCAGGCAAGAATACTGCAATGCATCCTCATGCCCTCCTCCTGGTTCAGGGGAGGCTGTGGCTAAAAAAGCACTGAGCTTGAAGTCTAGACCCCACTGAGTCCTCACTGCACCCCTGCCTTGCTATGTGATCTTGATCCACTAGTTTAGCTTCTCTGGACTTCAGTGTTCACTTCCATAAAATGGGGGTAACAAAGTGAGCTCGGCCAGCTCCACAAGGCTGCTGTGAGGTTCAGTTATTGGGGTCACTGGGGCTATGCTATTTATAGAGCCTTGAACAAGAAATCAGCAGTCCTAGATTATGGTCCTGAATTTGCTGCCAACTTGCTACTTGACCTCAGGCAGGCCCCTCCCCCTCTCTGGGCTTCCGTTTCCTCAATGATTAAAGTGGGAGCCGTGAGTTCAGGCCCTGTTCAGCTCCTTGATGCCAACCAGCAAGAAGGCCAATATCATCTCTGTACCTTGGGGTGGGGGGATGGGCTGGCCACCCATGCTGGGCTCCAGATGAGGTTCTCTGAGAGCTAGAAACTTCCTCTGAGCCAAGCCCAAGGCAGGCTTTCCTGGGAGTCAGAGGACCCTTGGGGGTCGGGCACTCACAGTATCAGTGGGGTACGGTTTCCAGATGGGGAACTCAAATGGAGTCTCCAGAAAGAGGTCCTTGGCAATAACAAAGAGCCCAGCCAGCACACAGAGGAAGCTGATGGAGTTTGCTACCAGGCACGCCTTCTATAAGCAAAGAAGAAACAACAATCATTGTCCAAAGGCTACAGACGGGGTCTAAGTCCTCTTCCCTGGCCAGCCAGTAGCTCACTCTGGGACATTCAGGAAAACACTGCCCATCTCTGGGCCCGAGGCTCCTCACGCCAACATGGCTTTCTGAGCCAGCCGACCACCAAGGAGGCCCCCACCAGCCCTCATCTTATATGGTGGGGTCCCCAAGCTCTGGGTTCTAATGCCTGATGATCTGAGGTAGAGCTGACGTAGTCATAGCAATAAAGTGAAAAGTGAAAGTGAAGTCGTTCAGTCGTGTCTGACTCTTAGCAACCCCATGGACTGCAGCCCACCAGGCTCCTCAGTCCATGGGATTTTTCCAGGCAATAAATGGTGCGATAAATGTAATGTTTTTTAAATCATTGCAAAAACTCCCTGCCCAGCCCCCAGTCTGTGGAAAAAAAGATTGGGGACCACTGTTCCCATGGGATCACGAGAAGCAAAGGACTGCCGCTGGGTCCCTAGGTTTTGTAACAAAGAAGTATGTTCCATCTCCCTCTCAAAGCTGTCTCCAGTCATCTTGGCATCAGATATGCCAACTGATGATGCTTGCAATGCCGGAGACCTGGGTTCTATCCCTGGGCTGGGAAGATCCCCTAGAAAAGGGAACGGCTACCTTCTCCAGTATTCTGGCCCAGAGAATTCCTTGGACTGGATAGTCCACAGGGTTGCCAAGAATTGGACATGACATGTCCAATGAGCGACTTTCACTTTCATTTTCTCAGGCATCCAAATGCCCCCCTCCTCCACAGGAAAGGACAGGACGAACCCCGAAGGTCCCCTAACCTCTCTCACTCAAGTCTGCCTCCTCCCCCACCCACCATGGCTCCTGAAATGACTCTGCTCATCCTTATCTTGGGTTATTTGTGCATTATTCCATGAGCCTCTTGCCAAGTGCAAACTCCTGTAACAGGGAAAGAGTATGAACATAAGGCTCTTCCAAGCCCTTGTGCTAGAATGGATTTCTCTGCAGTAGGTATTTCCCTAGGCTCAGGTGTAGGAAGTGGGGAGGCTTTTGGTTCTGCAAGGGGCCCAGCCCAGGAGGAAGAGCCAGGGCTTTGCCGAGCATCTCCTGCCTCTGCTCTGGGTAAATGGCACTATACCCTTCTGATGTGATCCCTGAAAGGGCAGAGGGCAGCTACCGCCAAGCCCAGGCTGGGGGGCCATGAGTGTGGACCCAGCCAGGGCTTGGGGGTGGAGGGTGGGCTGAGGCCATGACACAGGATTGGTGGGATGGTCCTTCCATCCCCTATCCACCTCCATCCACCCAGGCTTGTGAGGGTGCCCACTCTGCCTCCCTCGGCCACCCCAGGCTAGAAAGATGCTCAGACACCTGCTGCCCAAGCTTAGTGCATGGGAGAGGGAGACAGGAGGTCTAAGGAGCTGTGGGGACACAGAAGCCAGCCATGGCAGATCAGGGAAGACTATCTGGAAGAGGAGACATGTAAGCTGACCCTTGAAGAATGATCAGAAGGAAAGTCAAAGCCAGGAGAGAATGCCCAGTGGGGAGAGGGTAAGGTACTCTGGCAGAAAATAGCACAGAGCAGGCAAGAAACAGTTGTGTCTGGCTGGGCCCTAGAGGTGAGAGGTTGGTGGACTCCCAGCTGTGACCTGGCCTTCGGGACTCACAGACTTGCTGACATGGGAGGTAAGCCGAGGGCACAGGGGAGCCAAGGGGTGATTGCCAGAATAGTCACCCAGGCTGCTGGGTGAACAGGCTGGCTGACACCTCCAGGCCTGGCCTGATGGGACGATGGCCAGACCTGGGGTGGAGGAAGGGCAGCAGGTGGAGAGAACGGCAGGGAGTCGGGGTGAGAGACAGACCCCCACGACAGGGGCTTTTCTGCTTGGACCCTCTGTACCCGCTTCTGGCAAATCCTGGCAAACTGCCTCTGGAATCCCTACTACACATGATGCCCTTTGTGACATTAGCCCAGCCTTGGGATGGGAGAGAACAGTCTTAACCCTCCAACTTACCAGATAATTTTTCTGAAACGACTCCATTGTTATTGCCAAGATCCCGGAAATGAGGAACTGCGGAACAGATTTGAAACAGTCTTAAGGGAGAGGCTGGGGTTCCTTGAAACCCACAAATTCCCTTCCCACTATGATCTTAAAAAAAGACAACCTGTGGGGGCTGGTGGGATAGGGAACATCATTTCTCCAACAAAGGGAGCTCACCTGCCCCCACGTGGTCCATCCCAGGCCCCACTCCAGCCAGGCTACTCTTCTCTCCTGCTTTCCTAGTGTAGCAGCCCAGACCACCCCTCTGCAAGCAACTGAACTATGGCTTCCACTCCAAGCCTCGCTCCCTTCCTGGATCCTACAGTTTGGAGGATATTAGCTCTTGGTTCCAGGGTCTCTGGTATTTTTCTGAGATTATTCTTTCATATGTGTGCTGAGTGCCTTCTATGCACCCATCACTGGGAGCACAGGGATGGGTAGGCACTCATGTAGGGACAGTAGTTTCTATGCTGTGCACAGAAAGCTCAGGTGGGAGCTGTGGGGTCAGAGAACTGAAGCGGCAGCAGGCGAGGGGCCAGGACACGTGTCTAGGAGGGTGTCTGGGAGCTGGTACTAGGTGTGGAAGTAGGACTCCACTGTGACCCGGGATGGAAGAGGATGCCCTGGGGAGCCTCCAGGGAAGGTGTGGGCAGTGGTCTCCTCTCTCCTCCCACCCTGGCCAACAGCCTTGTGCCCTGCAGACTGGCCCTGACAGAGATTCTGGGCACCAGGGATGTGTGGCCAGATCCAAAGGCCTCCGAGGAAGCCTGGGGAAGGTGCAGCTGCCCCAGCTCACATTCACCCTCCTCTGTGCTGGATAAACTTGGTAATTAGAGGAGGGTGCCAAGATCTTCCCTGGTGGCTCAGCATTAAAGCATCCACCTGCAATGCAGGAGACCTGGGTTCAATCCCTGGGTCAGGAAGACCCCTTGGAGGAGGAAATGGCAACCCACTCCAGTATTCTTGCCTGGAGAATCCCATGGACAGAGGAGCCTGGCAGACTACAGTCCACAGGGTAGCAAAGAGTCGGACATGACTGAAGCAACTCAGCAAGCATGCACACTGAGAGCCCGGGGGCTGCTCTCTTGGGCTGCAGGCCCGCAGGAGCCCCTGGGAAGAAGCTGCTTCCGGTGTGACTGAGAGAGTAGATGTGGAGCGTGGAGGCTGTGCAGGGGCCGAGGCTGCCTCGCTGCTATTCATTCACTGCCCCCAACCTTGCACCCCCTCCCAAAAGCCAGGTCCTCTGGGCCTGCCTGTGCATCCCCAAAGCCGGCCCATATTTTGACATCTACTCACAGAGGCAGCCCCCCAGAATGGATACCAACACTTCTGGACCACCAGGTGAAGGTTCTGGACAGCAGCCACCAGGTAACCTCCAATGAACAAGTACACCAGAGCGATGACCACATGGACAGCCTGGGCGAGACAGGGGCAGGGGACAGAGAGCCGCTGTCAGGGAACTGGCCCTAATGGAGTTGGTTGAGCTCCTGGACCAGCGAGCTGCACAGAGCTCACTTCCTGCCTTCTAAGGATCCTGGTGGGCCTGCAAGGAAGGACCACTTCTCGGGAAGGCAGGTGGGAGTCACATACCTGTCCTACCACTTGTGGCCATGGCAGTGTCTCTGGGGGCTGAGGTGGAGGGGATGGGAAAGAGGGGGAAGGAGAAGAAGCTTCTTCTACTGAGGCTTCTATGAGCCACACTGAGCCAGTGTCATGTGGATGTAGACTGCCTCTCCCATCCCTCCATGGAATTTTAAATCTTAGAATGAGTGTTAAGCACTGTCTCAATCCCCCTCCATCCTCAGGTCTCCTTGCATTACCACCCCCACCCCGGCACCATGTGCCCCCTCTACTCCATTCCCTCCCCGGACCACAGCACCGCACTGCAGGAAATGGACACTCACGCCCAGCTCCTTGAGAACGTGGCTACTCTTCCTGGGCTTCTCCTGGTGCCAGTTTGGAGGTGGGAGGTCAGGCTGGGTCACCTTCTGAGGTAGATCTGTCAGGTCAGGTGGGGTAGGGCTGAGGGCCTTCTCTGATGGGTGTCCTTCAGCTTCCGACCTGGGAGTAACTGTGGATGCTCCATCGACTGCTGCTGCCATGACTCCAGCTGAGGACCTGGCTGCTGGCCAAGGAGAAAGGCTAGGTCAAAACTGTCTCATTTCCTGGGCTTGTGCCTGGGTGCCTGTCCCGTCTGCCCTCTGGATCAGGACTTTCCAGAACAGCAGCTGGCGTGAACTTGCTTTGACCTGGAATCCACTGGGTCCAGGAATGGGGAGAAGCTGACTCACAGCCTCTGCCCCTTCTAGGGCAGAAAGACGAGGACCAGACACACTTCCCCATCATTGCAAGACAGATGGACCCCCACCCAAACTGGATGACTGCAGTTTGGTCAAGAGCCCAGGGTGCAGGAGGCTTGGGCAAGTGGGGATATCTTTGTAACCAGACCCCCCATCCATTGGCTTCAGTTCAGTTCAGTTCAGTTGCTCAGTCATGTCCAACTCTTTGTGACCCCATGGACTGCAGCACGCCAGGCTTCCCTGTCCTTCACCAACTCCTGGAGCTTACTCAAACTCATGTCCATCGAGTTGGTGATGCCATCCAACCATCTCATCTTCTGTCGTCCCCTTTTCCTCCTGCCTTCAATCTTTCCCAGCATCTGGGTCTTTCCCAATGAGTTGGCTCTTTGCATCAGGTGGCCCGAGTATTGGAGTTTCAGCTTCAGCATCAATCCTTCCAATGAATATTCAGGACTGATTTCCTTTAGGATGGACTGTTTTGATCTCCTTGCAGTCCAAGGGACTCTCGAGAATCTTAAGCATAAGTTCTTCGGTGCTCAGCTTTCTTTATAGTCCAACTCTCACATCCATATATGACTACTGGAAAAACCATAGCTTTGACTAGATGGACCTTTGTTAGCAAAGTAATGCCTTTGCTTTTTAATATGCTATCTAGATTGGTCATAACTTTTCTTCCAAGGAGCAAGCGTCTTTTAATTTCCACTGGATTAGGATGAGCCAAAACAAGGCAGATGGGAACCAAATAATTGTCCTACCACCTGAGGTGATGGTGGTGGCTCTTGGGTGTGGGGCATTAGGGAATGGAAGGGAAGGAAACTTCTGCTGAGGGCTTACAAGGAGCCAGCAGGGAGCCAGGAAGCCATTTAGCAATGACAATAAATCAACATTTACTAGAGTTTTCTCTGTTGCAAGCACCAGGATGAGCATTTTATATGCATTACCTGATTGTATCCTCATCTCAACCCTATGGGTTGTCCTTCCTTCCATTTTGCAGATAGGACTCAGGTTAAGCTGCCTGACGAAGGTCACACAGCCAGTGAATGACTGGACTGGGACTCAGAGCTCGGCAGACTGGCTCCAGAGTTTGGGGGCCTCCATCTTTTATGCACAGTTGCCTTAATAAATAAAAATGAATGCTCTGGATGTTTTAACAGGCATGAGAAAGGGGTTGGGGGAAAACTTTGCAGGAGGCTGAAAGTGCCACTTGCTGAGGGGCTGGATGACTCTATTGTGGGGCAATAGAGGGCCTGGGGGCTTCCTGGTGACTCGGTGAGAAACAAGTTGGTGGGGGGAGCTGGGTTTGGGTTGTTTCCATTCTTTCTAGTTAAAAAATAAGGTGGGGGAGGTCACATTCCTCTTGATATTAATTCTGTGTGAATTCAGGAGATCCTGCTTGGGCATCCATATTTTGCTGTTTTTGTATCAAGGAGTTAGGGATGCAGGAAGAGGGAAAGAAGCTGGGAGGCTCAAGTAGCCCAGGTGACTAGATCCTGGACTGCGAGTCCTTCAGAGCCAAAGGGCTGGATGGGGCCCCAGGGTTGATGAGCACCAGCTCCATGGAGGCACCATGTGGGAAGGCATTTTTGCATGCTGACCTCCCTCGATTCTCAGGAAGCTGATTAACTCTATTCCATAGAAAAGGAAGGAGGTTTAGAGAGGTCAAGTGCTTTGGCCAAAGTCACACAAGCAAGGAAGTGCCTGGGATTAGGACTGTGTGTATTGGTCCGACTCCAGCACTCTGTGCCCAGGCTGCTGGGATGTGTGAGCAGTATCTCCACCGGCCTGTGGTGACAACCCCTGGTTTAGTGGGGATGGTTGAGGAGGCTGGGCCCCCCTCCTGGCTGGGCTCCAGAAGCAGAGCCCAGAGACATGTGGTGGCATGACTCTGTTCTGGGACCTGGGCCAGCTCTGCAAGGGAATCCACCCCTATGTCAGTCTCCAGAGCCCCTCTGGCACAGAGAGCTGGACCCAGGGGTATGGTTGGTGGCAGAGGCCAGTATCATCATCCACTGACTGTAACCAGATTTCTCCCCTGCACCTGGACACGCAGAACCTAGACCTGAGCCTCGGTGCCACTGGGAAGCACAAAAGAAGGAAGACTTTTTGGAGGAGGCATCTTGGATGAGACAGGTTGTTCAGGGAGATAGTGAGTGTCCCATCACTGGAAGGGTGCTTCTACTTGGCTTTCATTTTTCGGGAATCCAGAGTAACCTTTCTCAAAGTACATTCCATGGAACACTGGTCCTAATGGATCAGTAGCAAAAGGGTTCCATGATGAAATAAGTTTGGGAAACCCTGGATATCTATCTTCATTCCACTCTTTAGCATGTTAAAGGCTCTGAGAATTCCTGCAATGGAATAACTTTACTGTAATATTTACGGCATTTCCCAAACTTAAAAGGCCATGATAAATGAACATTTTTTTTCTCATAGTCCAATGATTTTACACACTTGGTACTCTGTGGGGAATATTTATGGGCAAGTGGCCCTAAACTTATAAACTTTAAATTCTGGTCTTCTTTGTGGCTCAGATGGTAAAGAATCTACATGCAATGTGGGAGAACCAGGTTCGAACCCTGGAGAAGGAAATAGCCACCCAATCCACTATTTTTGTCTGGAGAATTCCATGGACAGAGGAGCCTGGTAGGTTATAGTCCACAGGGTTGCAAAGAGTTGGACGTGGCTGAGCGACTAACACTTACACTTCCGCCCTCTTTTCGATTTTCTCATGTGCATATCATGGTGGAGGCAGGGACTGGACTGTGGTCTCTAGGGTCACTTCCAACTCAGTAATTTTCTCATGAGGCAGAAGGAACTTTAAACAGCAGGAGGGGAGAGAGGTACAAAGGGCAGGTGTAGATAACCAAAGTCTCTTGTTTGTGAAGCTGAGATCCTGCTCTCTAAGAAGGATGTGGACTCTGGGCCTCAGGAGGCAGGTGCCCTGTTGTCCTGTCCACTGCACCACCAGAACCTGGCATAGGCTGCTCCGGGGTGGGGTGGCTGGGAGGGGAGATGGCTGGAGACTGTCGTGGGAAGTGGGAGGGACATATTTAGCCTTGACCCCTCTCCAGTCCCCTCAGCCGGCTTAGGACTCCCAGGTCCAGCCAGCCTGACACCCCAGGGAACCAACCAGGGCCCAAATGTATCTCCTTTGTACCTTCAGCTCCCAGGGGCAGGGCAGGCAAGGACAGTGGGAGGCAGGACCCTCCAGCACCACCCTCTTCCCAAAGAATGGTCCAGATCATGCTGCTGCTGCTGCTGCTAAGTCACTTCAGTCATGTCTGACTCTGTGAGACCCCAAAAACAGGAGCCCACCAGGCCCCCCTGTCCCTGGGATTCTCCAGGCAAGAATACTGGAGTGGGTTGCCATTTCCTTATCCAATGCATGAAAGTGAAAAGTGAAAGTGAAGTCACTCAGTTGTGTCGGACTCTTAGCGACCCCATGGACTGCAACCTACCAGGCTCCTCCGTCCATGGGATTTTCCAGGCAAGAGTACTGGAGTGGGTTGCCATTGCCTTCTCCAGGTCCAGATCATGAGCGCTAGACAAACCTGGCTCTGTTCCCATGAACTTTGACCTTGGGCAAGTCAAATGAGATGATAACATTTCAGCATCTTAGTCTCCTCATTGTTATGTAAGGAGAGCTGGTGCCTATCCTGGGGGTGGGGGTGGGGTGGGGCTGTGAGGGCTAAGCAAGGTAACATGTGTAACATGCAGGGCCTGATGCTGGCCGGCATCACCTCTGCCTACTGCGTGCCTAGAATACTGCCATTGGGCTCCACTTTGTCCTGACTGGTTCTCTGTTAAGATCTGAGACACCCTGGTCTCATTATCAGGAGGGGTGATCGTGGGGGGAGACAGCATGAGAGCTCTGGGCTCTGGGGGTCGGGGAGAGGGATATGGGGAGGGAAGGAGAGCACCACGAATATAGAGCTAGTGCTCGAAGATTTATCTCCAGAGTCCTGAGCTTAACACCACAGGGACCCAGGCAGCAGTGAGTAAGATCTGGCCATGGGTGTCTATGATCAAGCAGGCAGTGAAAACCTGTATTGTGGAGGCCTAGAAGACAAAGCAAGCTTCTCAGGCTGTGTGTGTGTGTGTGTGTGTGTGTGTGTGTGTGTGTGTGTGTTTGCATGCATGCCAAGCAGAGACAAGCAGGGTTGAGAGACACAGCACAGAGACACACCATGTGACCAAGGGGATGATGAGAGGGCCAGGGACACTTGCAGAGGATCAGGGTTCAGCGGATGCCAGTTAGAAATTGGCCACAAACTCACCAAAGCCAGCCTCCCTGCAGGGCGTCAGAACAAGGTGCTGGTGCAAAGGGGTTCACTGTCAGGAGCTAGGATCCCTCAGAAGCCTCTGCTCTGAGATGGAGTCACACCTGGATTCCAGCTCTGGCCCTGAGGGGTCCTGGGCACCTCCCTTCCCTCTCTGGGGCTCTGTGTCCTCAGCATTGTCTCCGTGTGTGAGTTTCTGGGATTGGAATGGAAACGACCAAGGCTCCTCTCAGTTCCTGTGGTCTGTGACTGGCAGCAGGATGGGGCTTCGGGTGGTAAATTCCTCCCCAGGGAGAGATCCTGTTGGTTCTCCCTCCTTCCCAGATGCTCTTTACTGGGGTGGGGATGCCCATTTCCAGCTTCCATAATTGTTGACTGCTAATAGCATATTGAAAAGCAGAGATATTACTTTGCCAACAAAGGTCCATCTAGTCAAGGCTATGGTTTTTCCAGTGGTCATGTATGGATGTGAGAGTTGGACTGTGAAGAAAGCTGAGTGTCAAAGAATTGATGCTTTTGAACTGTGGTGTTGGAGAAGACTCTTGAGAGTCCCTTGGACTGCAAGGAGATCCAACCAGTCCATCCTAAAGGAGATCAGTCCTGGGTGTTCATTGGAAGGACTGATGCTGAAGCTGAAACTCCAATATTTTGGGCACCTCATGTGAAGAGTTGACTCATTGGAAAAGACCCTGAGGCTGGGAAGGATTGGGGGCAGAAGGAGAAGGGGACAATAGAGGATGAGATGGCTGGATGGCATCACCGACTCGATGGACATGAGTCTGAGTGAACTCTGGGAGTTGGTGATGGACAGGGAGGCCTGGCGTGCTGTGATTCATGGGGTCGCAAAGAGTCGGACACGACTGAGCGACTGAACTGAACTGAAGGGCTCACAGCTGCCCCCTTTAAATTTTAAGTTTAAATGACACTCCAGGGACTTCACTGGTGGTCCAGTAGTTTAGAATCCACCTTGTAATGCAGGGGATGCAGGTTCGGTCCTTGGTTGGGGAACTAGGTTCCCACATATTTTGGAGCAACTAAGGCTGCATGTCTGGAGTCCATGTGCCCTAACTACTGAGCTCACTTACCACAACTATAAAGTCCACGCACCACAGTGAACAATCCCGTATGAACACCCAACACAGTCAAATAAGTAAATACAGATATACATATGCATACACACACACACACACACACACACACACATATACATGTATAGGGGCTTCCCAAGTGGCTCAGTGGTAAAGAACCTGCCTGCCAATGCAGGAGACAGAAGAGACTCGGGTTTGATTCCTGGGTCAGGAAAATCCCCTGGAGGAAGAAATGGCAACCTCCTCTCCAGTGTTCTTGCCTGGAGAATCCCATGGACAGAGCTTTAGTACATGGGGTCGCAAACAGTCAGACACAACTGAGCCAGTAGACAATATATATATAATATTAAGAATCTTTTATATATAATCTTTATATATATATATAAAATATTCTTAATCACACACACAAAGACATTCCCTCCCCCCACCCTGCAGCCAGACTGGCTGGCATGGGGTAGAAAAGGCTTACTCCCTGGCCTGATGGTGAGACCCAGTCTGTGCTTCTGAATCGACACCAGCGGGATCCGCAGAAACCACCTCTGTCCTTGGCTTATTTCCCCTGCCCTGTCCTGCTTCCCCTACTCTTCTCCTGAGACTCAGTTCAGTTTAGTTCAGTCACTTAGTAGTGTCCAACTCTTTGTGCCCCATGGACTGCAGCACGCCAGGCCTCCCTGTCCATCACCAACCCCTGGAGTTTTCTTGAACTCCTGAGACTACTCCCTCATAAGCCAGTTATGCCAAATCCTCGTCTCAGGCTCCACTTCTAGATAACCTGATGGGAGACCCTCTTTCCTTCTTTACACTGTGGGGTCCACTTACCTAGCCCGGGACCTCTGCTCTGAGCTCCAGCCAGGTTGTGCCCTCTGGATCTGCCTCAGTCCCACGGAGACAGCGCCAGAAGATCGGAACATCTTTACAACGTTAGACTTTGGATATTTTCTGTCCTGGCCCCACCTCCTGCTTCATGGCCCAGATGAGCTGTCAAGTCCTTCCCATCCCCCAGACCCAGGCAAGTGAATCTCTCAGCAACTTCACATGTCTTTCCTTATAGTTGTAAATTTCCTTTGGAAAGTAAAATGTTGACGATTGTGCAGGTCAGAAGACTTTTTTAAAAGTCTTTTTAAAAAGTATTTATTGATTAATTTGGCTGCCCTGGGTCTTAGTTGCAATATGGGGAATCTAGTTGCAGCATGTGGGATCTAGTTCTCTGACCAGGGATGGAACCCAGGGACCCTGCATTGGGAGTGTGGAGTCTTAGTCACTGGACAACCAGAGACATCCCTAAAAGACTTTTTAATTCTGGAAAATTTCAATAATTCACAAAAGTAGAGAGAATGGCCCTGTCAATTCCCATGACAATTGTCAGCTCTCTGAATCTTCTTTCTCTATTCCCACTCCTTCCCAGTGGTAAACAAAGCTCAGATATCCTACCGTTTTATTTGGAAATATTTTTGGCATGTGTGCGTGCTAAATCACACAGAGAAGTGATGCAGAGCCAAGTGGCCACCCTGGATCATTGAGTCACTTCAGTCATGTCTGACTCTTTGTGACCCCAAGGACAGTTGCCCCTCAGGCTTCTCTGTCCATGAGAATTCTCCAGGGAAGAATACTGGAATGGGTTGCCATTTCCTCCACCAGGGGTTCTCCCTGACCCAGGGATTGAATCTCCATCTCTTGCATTGCAGGCAGATTCTTTACCACTGAGCCACTGGGAAGCCTCAAACATTTTAGTATTTAAAATATAGTGAAAGTCACTCAGTTGTGTCCAACTCTGCGATCCCATGGACTGTATAGTCCATGGACTTCTCCAGGACAGAATACTGGAGCGGGTACCTGTTACCTTCTTCAGGGGATCTTCCCAATCCAGGGATTGAATCCATGTCTCCCACATTACTGGCGGATTCTTTACCAGCTGAGCCACTGGGGAAGCCCATTTAAAAGATAAGGACTCTAAAAATAAGTATGACCACATGTCACAACTGAAAAGTTAAAACCGGTGAAGACCTGCAGCTGCAAGGGGCCTGTTTCTGGGTGATGCGCTTGCCCTGCAGCCGTGCAGAGCTCTGTGCTAGGTTAGATGGCAGCCCTCTTGGAGGAAAAGTTCAACAGTGGGAGGCAGGAAAACCTCTTTTTCCCCCAGTTCTTGCTACTTACTGCATATCGAATATCTACTCAGTGTTCAAAGTTCTCTGACTGTCTCGTCAACATCTTGTGACCTTTGATTTGCTTGACTCAGGATCCAGACCCATAAGTTGCATTAGGCTGGAGGGTGGAGCTGCCTCACTCTGCCTGGCACCCCGTCCCCATGCTGCCCCCATGCTGCCCCCAGCTTGGTGGCCGCATTCTGGGAGGTGAGCAGACCCTTGACCAGGTGGTTCTGGTGAAGGAGGTATGGGCAGGCTTTGACCATCCTCAGCTCCCAACTTTTAGTGTCAGTTGCTTCAGTCATGTCTGACTCTTTGTGACCCCATAGACTGTAGCCCGCTGGGCTTCTCTGTCCGTGGGATTTCCCAGGCAAGAATACTGATACTGGAGTGGGTTGCCACTTCCTTCTCCAGGGGATCTTCCCAACCGAAGGATAGAACCTGGGTCTTCTGTATTGCAGGCAGGTTCTTTACTGTCTGAACCACCAGGGAAGCCTTGTTTGACAACTCTCAGCTCCCACCCTAGGCTCCTCTTTTGCCCTCTGGCTTCTCTCTCTGTGCTGTTAATGCCAGGTGGGAGAGGGGGTGGGGGCAGAGAGTGATGCAGAGCCAAGTGGCACCCTGGATAGTCACCTACACTACACTTGCTGACTTCAGAGCTGACTCTGGGCCCCAGACTGCCTGAGTTCAAATCTCTCTTCTGTTACCGAGTCCAAGATCTCTCTGCTCACTGTGACAGGCCAATATATCTGAGAAATGAGGGGTTGAGGCAAGGAAGAAACTTTATTTGGAAAGCCAACTGTCTGAGAAGATGGTAGGCTAGCTCACCTAGCTAGATGGCAGGTAGACTCAAAATAACCATCTTATTGGGGTTTGGATGCCAGGTTCTTTTATAGATCAGATGCACCCACTCAACATGCACAACTTTAGTTCATGGGATGAAGTTTTTCCAGAACCTGTGGCTTTTCACTGGGCTAGAGGCTTCTGTTTCACCACTTTTACTTATGTACAACATATAACACACACACACACACACACAAACCACCTCACACCCTTATTCATTAACTGATCCACTCATTTATAAACCATTTAACAAGCACTTGCCACCGGCCAGGCACTGTGCCACATGCTAGGGGGACAGGGCTGAACAAGACACTGCCGTCTTTGAGGAGCTGGGAGGTTGTGGTCCATAGAATAATGGCCCCGAAGATGTCCACGCCTCAGTTGCTGGAAGCTGTGAATATATCACCTTCCACAGTAAAAGGGATTTGCAGAGGAATTAAGTTAAGGGCCTTTGAGAAGGGGTGGTTATCCTGGCTTGTCTGGTGGGTCCCATGTAATCACAGGTGTGTGTGCTAAGTCGCTTCAGTGGTGTCTGATTGTCAGTCTTTGCAATCCTTTGGACGGTAGCCCAGCACGCTCCTCTGTCCTTGGGGATTATCCAGGCAAGAATACTGGAGTAGGTTGCCATTTCCTCCTCCAGCGGATCTTCCCCAACCCAGGGATCGAACCTGCATCTCTTATTATGTCTCCTGCCCTGGAGGCAGGTTCTTTACCAATAACACTATCTGGGAAGCCCTTGTAATCCCAAGGGTCCTTATAAGAGGGATGCAAGAGAATCAGGGTCAGTGAGAAAGATTGGCAGGGCTATGCTGCTGGCTTTAAAGATGGAGGAGGGGGTCAGAAGCCAAGGAATGCATCAGCCCCTCAAGGCTAGAAAATGAGAGGAAATGAATTCCTCTCCAGAGCCTCCCCAAGAAATTCAGCCCTGCCAGTAAACTTGCAGACTTCCTGACCTCCAGGAAGTGGGAAAGTATTAGTTGCTCAGTTGTGTCCGACTCTTTGTGACCTCATGGACTGTAGCCCATCAGGTTACTCTGTCCATGGCATTCTCCAGGCAAGAATACTGGAGTGGGTTGCCATTCCCTTCTCTAGAGGATCTTCCGGACCCAGGATTTGAACCTGAGTCTCCTGCATTACAGGCCCTGTGCTGGGCTCTCAGCACACCTGCATATTTCGGGTCCTGTCCTTGCCCCTCCGGACTATCATCTGTCTCCCTGATCGTCTTCACCATTGCATTCTATCAGTTTCCTGTCCACTATAGTGATTGGTCCCTACAGTAGTAGGAACCTGATGGGATGCAGTGGCGATGATGACCAGGGAGACAGGTGATAGTCTGGAGGGTGGGGATGGGACCCTAGATATGCAGGTGAGAGCCCAGGATGAGCCAGTAAGGCTTCCTGGAGGAAGTGGTGTCTACACCAATTTCTTAAGGAGGGTTGAAGCTAAGTGGGACAAATAGGAGAGTGGGGGGCAGGCAGGAAACAGAGGGGTGTCACAGAGGTTCAGTATGGCTGCTGGGTGAAGTGTAAGAGGCAGGCAGAGTCAAGGCTGCAGAAGTGAGTGGGCTGGTTCTATAAAACTTCCAAGAGCATCTTAGACTTTAGCCTGAGGGTGAGGAGAGCTCCTACTGACTTTCAGTTCAGTTCAGCTCAGTCGCTCAGTCGTGTCCGACTCTTTGCGACCCCATGAATCGCAGCACGCCAGGCCTCCCTGTCCATCACCAACTCCCGGAGTTCACCCAGACTTACGTCCATCGAGTCAGTGATGCCATTCAGCCATCTCATCCTCTGTCGTCCCCTTCTCCTCCTGCCCCCAATCCCTCCCAGGATCAGAGTCTTTTCCAATGAGTCAACTCTTCGCATGAGGTGGCCAGAGTACTGGAGTTTTAGGCAGAGCAATAACGCTTTTGTACTTAAAATCTCTCGGGCTGTATCTAGTTCAGATATGGGCTGACCTAGCTTGGGTCTGAGGACAGAGGTTAGGGTTCTGATGCCATGATGCAGGTGAAAGATGATGGTGGTTCACAGGTGCTGGGAAGGAAGATGGATGGGGACTGAGTTGAGAAAGCTAGAACAACGAGAATCAGTGGGACAGGATTACACCTGGGGCTGAGGCAGAGGAGAAACTAAGAATGATTCTCAAATTTTGTTTTGGGAAGCCTCCAAGTCTGTAGCAACATTGATTAACAAATGGTGTGAGTTTCACTGTAGTGGAAAGTGAAAATAGATGCTGAAGCTCTCAGAGGAGAGCTCTGGGTAGAAGACAGGGATTTAGGAATGGTCAGGATGGGGATAGATGAGATCAGGGATCTTGCTGATGTCTGTCATCCTCAGAGCCTGGATACACAGCCAATAAGCACCTACTGAATAAACCATGAAATGAAGTGAGAGCAGTGAATAAGATCACCCAGGGGATGTGTAGAGTTCATAGAAATGAGTCCAATGCATACAGGAGTGACCCCATGGACTACAGCCAGCCAGGGCCCTCTATCCATGGAATTCTCCAGGCAAGAATACTGGAGTGGATAGCTATTCCCTTCTCCAGGGGATCTTCTCGATCCGGGAAGATTTTTAATGGACATATCACGATTTGCTTACCTATTCTGTTGTGGGTGAACATTTGAGATGTTTCAAGGTTTTGCCTTTTATGAGTAGAGCTGTCATAAGAAACTCGTGTACATGTCTGGTTTGATAGATATATTCACTCACTTCTGTTGGGTGTACATCCGACAACAGAATTGTTAGGTTATACTGTATACTTTAACATATCCTGTGAAACACTTTTTTCCCCCAAAGTGGTGGTATCAACACATACTCCCACCAGCAATCTATAAGATGAGCTCCCCAAATTCATCAACATCTCAGTAGTCAGTCTTTTAAAATTTCAGCCATTTTGGCATGTTGGGCTAGCTCTTTGTGGTTTTTGCTTTGTATTTTTCCAGTGGCTAAAGATGTTGAACACACTTATTGGTCATTTTGAGATCTTTTTCTGCAGATTGCCTGTGCAGGTTCCTTGTCCATTTTAAATTAAGTTGCCTCCTTTTTTCTTATTTAATTTTAGGAGCTATTTATATATTTTGTATTCAAGTCCTCTGTCAGATATTATGTGTTTTAAAATCTCTTTTCATGCTTTAGAGCACTTTCATACTTATTTTTTAATAAATAGAAGTTCTTAATTTTATTATACACTAATCTCTAAATCTTTTCTTTTATGATTAGTTTGTGTGTGTGTGTGTGTGTGTGTGTCCAATTTGAAAAATCCTTGCCTATCCCAAAGTACTGAAGATAGTTTCTTCTTCCTTTTTTTTTTAAAAGAAACTCCTTTTACATTGTAAAATTTAGGTCTGTGACCCATCTTGACTTAATTTTTATGTATGGTATGCGATGTAGGAATTGTGTTTCATTTTTTCCCTATAACCAAATCCAATTGCTTCAGCATAATTTATTGAAAAGAATATCTTTGTCACTGAGTTGCAGTGGCGCCTTTGTCATAAATCAAGTGAACTATCTAGGTGAGGGTCTGTTTCTGAACTCCACTGATCTAATTGTCTAGTCACTAAAAACTATACTGTCTTGGTTATAAGTCCTCCAACTTTGTTTTTCTTTATGGTTTTCTTGAATATTTTAGATCCTTATGAATATTTTAGAATTTCCTTATGAACTTTAGAATTAGCTTGTCAATTTCTCCCCAAATAAAACTGTTGGAATTTTGAATGGGAATGTATGAGGTCTACAGGAAAATTTGGAGATAAATGGCATTCTAACAAAATTTTGAGCTTTCCAATCCGTGAACATAGTATGGCTCTTCATTTATTTAGATCATCATTAATGTCTCTTTAGTAGTTTTCAGGGAGAAGGCAATGGCACCCCACTCCAGCACTCTTGCTTGGAAAATCCCATGGATGGAGGAGCCTGTTAGGCTGCAATCCATGGGGTCGCTAAGAGTCGGACACAACTGAGCGACTTCACTTTCACTTTTCACTTTCATGCATTGGAGAAAGAAATGGCACCCCACTCCAGTGTTATTGCCTGGAGAATCCCAGGGATGGGGGAGCCTGGTGGGCTGCTGTCTATGGGTCCCACAGAGTCAGACACAACTGAAGTGACTCAGCATAGCATAGTAGTTTTCAGAATTCTTCTGCTTCATTGGTAATTATGTCTCCAGCTCCCATTTCCTCTCAGTGGCAGGACTTAATATTGCCAGTTAAGGTAACTCAGTCACTTCTCCTGACTTCCAGTCCAGAAGCATGATCTTCCTTGCTGGTTTTGCATGGTGGCCACTGTCTCCACCCTCATTTACTGTTATGCTTCAGTCTCATACAACCCACATTGCACGTCAGCCCTCTTAGCCTTTTGTGTTTTCCCCTGGGGGACACGGGAAGCTTTCTGATGCTTTTATTCATACCCACATGGGAGTGTAGGGCTCCATGTCATGTCACCAGGCACGCCCTTGGCCATCTCAACTCCACATTCTGGCTCCATGCTGTCTGGACATGGGGCATCTCTAGGGGCCTTGCCGTCTCCTCATGTTATGGCCTGGGATGTGAAGAAGCATCAGTTCTTTTATTCCTTCTAATTGATCTGTGGGTTTTGGCCATCTCTGTGGAACTTAGTCAACAGGGCACAGAGATGGTAAAATCCCAGCCTGGGGCTAAGCCTTCTCTTCCTCCTCTTTCTCCCTCCTCTCTCCAAATGTCTCCCCTCAATTCAGAAAAGTCTCTAATCTCCTCTATGTGTGGCAGGAAAACCATTCTTAAATATACCAACACATTTCTCCCAACTTTATACTGTGGGGTCTTCAACTCTCAGCTCTACGTCCTTAAGTTCTGCTCTTGATTTTGAAGCCAAATTCTGTTGTGATCCCCACCCAACTCTGCACATGCATGACCCCAGGATGGAGGGACTCCTTAAAAGGGGCCCTCCTTACCCCACTTTCATCGCCACTCTGTGACTCATTAGCACATAGCCACCTAGCTGACTACTTCCTCTGGGAAGACCTCATGGAAGAAGAAACATTAAAATAGGGTTTTGAAGACGGAGCAGAAGTTTGTTAAATGAAGAAGCGGGATGCTGAGAAATGCAGTCCTGCCCCAGTCTCTGGGATGAAGAAACAGGAGGAGGGAGGGGAAGGAGTTGGTGGAATGCACTTGGGTTTGGACTGTGCAGAGCCGTATGGGAAGAGCACAGACCCTGAGGTCAGATGAAGCTGGGTTCAGATTCTGGCACTGACTTTTACTAGCTTGGTGGCCCCGTGCACATGATTTAACCTCTTCAGTTTTCCTGTCTTCAGTGGTAGAGTGGGGACATGAATGCCTGCTTAGTTAGGCTCAGGTGGGGAGAGAACAAGGGTAAGAATCACACCACACAGAGCCCAGCATCCAGAGATGCCCTTTTGCTGTGACGGTAAGACAGTTCCCCAAGTCTCCTGATCAATATGGGACAACCCTTTAAAGCCCCTAAAGTTAAAAACAAAACAAAACAGTCATTGCTATGAGACCAGATCAAGTTGTAAGCACAGTTTATTTCCCTCTGTGGTATGAGAGACAAGCCACCTGCCAGGGCCTCTAAATACCAGGTGGAACTGTCCCCTGGCCTGGAGACCCAGCCCAACTCATCATACCTTCAGAGGTGGCTTTCTCCTCAGGCTGCGGGCGGGGGGTGAGAGAGGGAGCACTGAGAGGCCAGGGGAGGTCCTGAGCCTCCCAGGGGAGGGGGCCCCCACAGCTGCCGCCTGCGGATGCTGACCAGGGTGCCATGGGCTGGTCTCAGGTCTCCCTTGCAACTCCTCCAGCCCTGGAGGGTGTGCAGGGCTGAGGCAATAGGGCCTCCAAACAGTTCTGCAGGCAGTTGGGGTCAGGGGACATGCCTGACTTAGACTTTAGACTTCTGGGAGCCCATGGGGAGCTGTAAGTGTCTTAAATGTCATCTGGTTCAACACTTTCTTTTCCGGGCGGGAAAACTGAGGCCTGAAGACATGGCAGCAGATTATAGAGCTGGTCCTGGGGCCTGGTGACCAGAGGCCAAGCCACTGCCGTTTGGCTCTGTGACCTCTGCAGCTGGACTCAGTTCTCCCTTCTGGAGGATTCTGGGCTCTCTGAGCTTAATGACTGTCCCAAGGCCTGAGGGCCAGGGCGGCCCTTGAACCCATGTCCCAGCGAAGCCAGGGTTTCCAAAATGCGTAGAGAGAAATCCAGGGCGGCATCAGGAGGCATTTTCTGATGAAGGGCGGGGCCCAGGGAGCAGAGGGACACATACCCTTGACATCAACTAGCTTTTTTAGGAAATAAACCACTGAGGGAAATGTGTGGGACAGACATCCCCGGGGACTCCACTCGGTACCACAACATGAGAGGACTGGGGTGGCGGGCTGCCACCAGATAAACAAGGCGAGGGTGGGGAGAGGCTCGGCCGGGGATGGCGGGGTCGGGCGGGTGGAGGAATGTGGGGAGGGGGGAAAGGGGGACGGGGGAAAGTGAGGGAGGCTGGGCTCCAACCCCCAGAGCGATCGTCTACTCTGAAGATTCCTTGGGTATATATGCCACATTATCGTAGGCGGGGGGAGGAGAGGCTGCGGGGCTGGGGATGTTGAAGTCTGTGCTGAAGGCATTCGGCAGGAAAATCACAGGCTGCAAAGCAAAAGAGAACAAACCCCGGCAATCCTGGTGGCTCCGGCACCTCCAGGGAGCTGTTGCAATAGTGCTCTCTTGTGGGTATTGTGAGAACAGCGCCCTAGTAGTGAACGCTCCAAGGATGAATTGGCCCCACTCATCAGTTCAACTAAATTTCCAAAAAGTATTTGCTGAGGTCAACTATCATCTGGGCATTGGAGGTACAGCAGCGAAACCGACAGGAGTCTCATTTCTCTAGGAACTAAGGTTCTGGATTTCTTTGTCTCTGGACAGCCCTACACTGGTTCAAGGCTTGGATACCACAGCGCCGGCATCCCTGCAGCCTCTTTGTGGCAGCTTCCCTGCCTCCAACCCCTACCTCTCCACCCCGCTCCCTGCCCCCACAGTGGGCAAACCCTCTAGATTCATTTCCCTGAGCCCCACTCTACTCACCCTCCCCTCTGAGCGTACAGGCCTCTGCTCAGACTTTCAACAGCTCCACACCTCGTTTTGCACACACCCACTTCCCAAGGGGGACCCCGACCCCGCCCCCGCCCGCACTATGGCCTGCATGTTTGTTTCCGCGGAGGCTGACATCCAACTGGTTCCCTTGCCATGGAGGCCCTTCCTCCATCCCCTCTCTGTCTACACTGTCCTTCAGTTTGGGGGAGACGGAGGTCAATGCCCACCCGAGTCATGCTGCCCTTCCTGATGCCCACGTCTCTTGACCCGTGAACTTCTGGAGGGTCCCACTCATCCCCGAGAACGATCTCCCTCGTCCCCAGAGCCCGCCTTCCAGGGCTCCGCGTCCAGGCGCAAAGAGCAGCAGGTCCCTTGATGCTGGCGCGCCCCCGTGGCCACCCACGAGGAAAACCTTCCCGCGGAAACTCCTCTGAGTTCCCGGATGTATGAGTGGGGCGCTCTTTGCAGGGCGGGGGGGGGGGGGGGGGCGCGGTGTGAGGCACTCACCGCGTGAGCTTGGGCGCGAGTGGCTTGGCACCCAAAGTGGGTGGCAATGACTGCAATGAAGAACTCCAGTATGGTGAAGATGGTAAGCACGGCCAAATAGCCCCTGCCCACATCCTGGGGACCAAAACCCACAGTCAAGGCCAGCCAAGAATTCTAGAACAGAGGAGGAAAGGGGGCCCAGAGCAGTGAGAATAATGTGCCCCAGATCATACAGTCAGTTGATGACAGAGCTGGAGCGGGTCCCCCTGCTGTGTGACATGTACTCTCCCTTGAACTCAAGATTGCTTCTCTGCGACCCGCCCCCTCCCCCAAACTATGCCCACCCTTGACGTAGGGTCCTGGGGTCCATATACACCTGGGGGTCTCTTGGGATTGGCAGGCTCTGCTGATGCCCAGGGCCCTACAACCTCCCTTCCCCCCACCCGTGCTGCCTCCTGGATGGGCTGTTGCTCTTCTTCAAGTTTTCCCACTCCTGGGGACGTCAGACAACACACCCAGTTAGTGACACCAAAATCCATGAGCAGAATGGCCGTCCCTGCAAAGGCCGCCATGGTGCTGAGAATGTTGGTCCCCAGACTGCTCCTCACCTGCAGGGGAAGAGATGGAGGGGAGGCGGGAGGAGGGGAAAGGTGGAGGTGGGAGGGGGAGGAGGGACAGGAGGCCACAGCTCTGCCCCTGGAGCCTCCCACAGCAGGTCCTCACACCCATGCCCATACCTGCGTCCTCCCTGACCTCCTTTCCTCCTGTCCTTCCCCAGGGACCTCAGGCGAATGGCCCTGTTGACCACCCCCTCCCCCCCTTACCTTGCATCCTCTTCTTAGAAGCTGCTGGAAAAGGGGCCCGACCTCCTTCATGGCCTCCCTAAGTGGGGCCTGCAGAGGCTCCTTGCCCACCCATTACTATGCTCCACCCCTCAGGCCGAGCATCTTGAAGGTGAAGCTACCCCATGGGCAGGGATCGGGGGAGGCCCTCTGCTATGGACACTGAGGTTGGGAGAGGTGTTGGGGTCAGTTCCACGTGGGCCCAGGCAGTGGCTGGCAGAGCAAGCACTGCAGACGCCTGCGGGGCACCAGTTAGGGGAGATGCAGGGGCTGTGAGCCTGAGGTCTGGGGAGCGAAGGTCCAGGCCTCGTCCTCATCCGGAGGCTCTGGACTTGGGACAAGTGGACCCCTGGGTGGTCCAAGTGATGGCTCAGGGGTCACCCTCTCCATGCTGCTGGAATCTGATGCTCTTTTGACCCACTAGCTGAAGCCTTCCAGTTAAACAGCCCTAGCCTTAAAGTGGGGACCACTCATGGGTGGGCTGGGGACTGCAGGATTTGCTCAGGTTCAAAGACCCCAACTCCTCTTTTTTTGGATGACAGGGAGGAGGTCGTTGAGATCAGAGCAGCCTTACACATAATCAATTAACTGATGATAATCCTGCAAACTTCTGTTGAGCACCTGGTGCCTGCCAGATGCTGTCCAAGGTGCTGTGAGCACGGGACAGAGTGGATCAGCCCTCTCTCCCCGCCCCCATCCAGACTTTATAGCCTGGGGGTGGGGGGTATAGGTTTGATCTGAGGGTTCCCTGTGTCCTGTCCTGTCCTATTACAATCCATTCTCCACCCAGCAGCTCTCAGGAGTGTAAATAGAGCACTGATTCTCCTGCTCCCTGGTGGCTCAGACAGTAAAAGATCTGCCTGTAATGCAGGAGACCCAGCTTTAATTCCTAGGTGGGGTAGATCCCATGGAGAAGGGAATGGCAACCCACTCCAGTATTCTTGCCTGGAGAATTCAATGAACGGAGGAGCCTTGTGGGCTGCAGTCCATGGGGTTACCAAGAGTAGGGTGCAACTGAGCAACAAGCATTTTCACTTCTCCTGCCCACACCCTGGGCTCCAACCAGGGTGCCCTCCCACTGCCCTTAAACTTGACCCAACCACGAGTGTCTCCCCACCTTTCCCTCTTGGCTTAGTTCCTCCCATTCAGCCCCTGGTTTGCTGTAATCTGAAGTCCTGGCCCCTTCTCATCCTCTGGTCTGGATACTGGTCTCCAGGCTCCTGTGTGGCTGCTGCCCTCTGAACAATGGCTCAGCGACACCTGCTCAGGGTCTGCAGACTCTCCCAGCTGAGCAGAATCCCTCATATTATCCCTGGGCTTTGTTCAGCACTTTTCACTCTGTAAAGACCTTATCTGTGTTTTTTGTTTTGTTTTAGGTGGGGGTGGGGGGTTTCTTACCAGACATTAGAATGTAAGCTCCATGAGGGCAGGGACTTGACTCTGGTGCGATGCTCAACACTCTCCTATCCAAAGCCTCCATCGCTCCCTGCCCGCCCCCCGCCCCCAATCACCCGCAGAAGGCATGGAGCTGTCTGAGATGTCGACCCAGTGCATCTCTAACTTCTCTGCACTTCCCTTCCAAGACTTTTGCCCTGGTCAAGTGGAGTCACACATAGTTTCCATGGTGACCCTGCCCACAGTCCCTCCTTGCATCCTCACGCTGTTCCTTCAGGATTTCTCAATCCTACATGCCCACCAAGGCCCAGCTCAGCCATCTCCTATTCAGGAGGGCTTTTTGCCTCATCCCTTTCTCTGGGCCATGAGCACTTCATCTGTGGACCCTCACTTTCTGCCTCTTAGGGTATTCTGAAAGTGTGTCTTGGTTTCGTCTCTCCTGTAGGTAGGGCAGGGACTGTGTCTGGCTGTCTGGGTGTTGTCCCATGCCTGGCCTCCAGCAGCCCCCTATGGAGTGCTTGCTGAAGGAGCATCTTTGGAGGCAGAGCAGAGTGGAGCCTGGCTGTGGTTCCACCCTCACCCCGGGTCTCCCATTCAGACTTACCAGGCAACTGGTGTGGTTCTTCTCGGCTGCCACTGAGAGGGACCCCGAGATGATGAACTGTGTGGGGAAGTGGGTATCCTAGTGAGGCTTCAGCCAGGACACTGGGCAGGGCACACCATGCCTGGCACTGTCAAGGCCATGGGTATCAGGGAGAGGCCAGCAGCCTCCTGGATGCCACCTTCTTGGCCTCCTGGCCAGGCACTTGGGATCGCTCTGTGAGGGTGTCCCATGGTTACTAGGGGCCCCTGTCCAGGGAACTAGGGCCATGGCTTGCAAGATGAATGTTTTCATTGACATTGTGTCATCGATAGGGAAGGCATTGCTCCTTCAGACATTCACTCATCAGACATTTCCTGAGCAGCAGGCATGTGGCAAGATCCTAGCAGAGTTGAATAAGACAGACAAGATCTCTGCCCTCATGAGGCTTCTATTCTAATTTGGGAAGATGGACACTTAGCAAATAAACAATCAAGAACGCTTAGAAGTTTGAAGGAAGGAAGCCGGGTAACTACAGGTGTTTGGTGTCCTTAGCCCCTGCCTTCATCTCCTTCATTCCATCCTCTTTTGGGGGGAGCAGGCTAAGCTCTATTCTGGGAGCTTTCCACACACGGGAGTGGGGTCTCGGTCAGGTCATGATTAGGGTTTGTGGTGAGAGTTAGATTTAGGCTCAGGCCCCCACCCAGGAGCAGCTGTGCCCAGGAGAATGTGGTGGAGGGTGAGCCTGGGCACAGCCCCCCGCCCAGATGGCCCAGGCACTCACGCAGGCTCCACCCCAGAAGGGGACGCCGCCTTCGATGAAGAGCATCCCCACGTGGCCGCGGCGGACCATGAGCAGCACGCCGCCAAAGCCCAGGTGGATAAGGCCGATGAGAATCTGGACGGTCTGCGGGGAGCGGACGGCGGCTCAGCCAGGAGGGCGCGGCGGGCTCCACACTGCCTCCTGCCGGCCGCAGAGGAGAGCGTGCAGGGCCCTGCAATCCCGCTTTGAACCCTCAGCAACTCGTAAATCAACTCATATTCCCTTCTTTTAAGGAGACATCATTATAACAACTGTGAAAGACACGGTATTTTAAGATGGAAAGCCAGTTCCCCACAGCTTTCAGGACCCACCCTTCTGTTTCCATGTCTCCACGGGTTTGCCTTTTGTTCTGACCAGGTCTCAAGCATACTCTGTTGCTACTTGGTTTCTTAGCCCTCGTGTCAATGGCTCAGCATTCCCTGCGCTGTCTGCCTCACCGCTTCCTTCCTTGTGCCCCTGCAGCCTGCACAGATATCTCCTTGGGTGTTTTTCTCACCGGAGTGTCATCGGTGCATGCCAGTCACGTGCTGGAGCTCCTGCCTACCAGCTGGACTCTGGACTTAGGTTTTATATTGATTAATCAATTAATTAAAGGAGTGGTTTCCCAGCACCCCACTGATTCATTCTCAGAAGAGGGATGGTTTTCCCAAGGATGAGAGCAATGTGGGCTTCTGGTTCATGCTGCCACGTTTCTTTCTAAGTGGTTTTTGTTTTTGTTTTTGTTTTCTGTTTTGTTCGTTTGTTTTAAAGTATTTATTTATTTGGCTGTTTTGGGTCTTGGTTGAGGCATGCAGGATCCTTCATCACGCAGCATGGATTCTCTAGTTGGAGCATGCAGGCTGCAAAGTGCACAAGCCTCAGTCGTTGTGGCAGGCAGGCTGTGGGATCTTACTTCCCTGACCAGGAATTGATCCCTCGTCCACTTGCCTTGCAAGGCAGATTCTTAACCACTGGATCACCAGGGAAGTCCCTGTTTTCCGAATGGTTTTGGTAACAACTGAATCTGAGTGGAAAGGGACATTGACAGCTGCTGAACTCAGCCTCTGTCTAATCCAGGTGGTGATGGTGGTTCAGTCACTAAGTCGTATCCAACTCTTGCCACCCCATATACTAAAGCCTGCAAGGCTCCTCTGTCCATGGAATTCTCCAGGCAAGAATACTGGAGTGGGTTGCCATTTCCTTCTCCAGGGGATCTTCCCAACCCAGGAATCAAACCTGGGTCTCCTGCATTGCAGGCATATTCTTTACCGATGGAGCTACAAGGGAAGATCCTAATCCAGGAAACCTATCCATCTCCTGACTTCTAAATGGACTCCCTTAGTGATGAGGTGCTCACTGTGGTCCATTTATGGGCAGTTCAGGCTGTAGAATCTATCTTAGGATCACGTGCTATATATATGTATGTCTTCCTAATACGAGAGCCAAGCATTTGTACATTTATAAAGGTGTGACCCCTTGAATCCTCTCTTTCCTTCTCTCTTTGGTCACATGTCTTCCATCTTTTTTGTGCCCTTTATGGGATCACGTTCCAGCTGCCAAGGCTGCTCTCCTCCTCTGGTCCTTCCCCTGCTACTGATCAACACTGCTACTTCAGTTACTCCTCATAAGACACCGGCTGCCACTTACCAAATGCTGGTCTGCACTAAGCGATGTGCTGGGTGTTTTACAGACATTATCTCTTTTAACCCTAATGTGATGAGGTAGGTATCCTAAAATTATTATCCTGATTTCAGAAATGAGGAAGTTGAGGAAAATGAGGTTCAGAGATATTCAGTAATTTGTGCGAGGTCTCCCAGCTAGGATGTGGCAGGCCAACTAACTCTAAAGCCAGTATTCTTCCTGGCTGACACTCCCTAGAACCTATATATAGTTTCTCCTTTTTATATTTTTCAGCAATTTGCATTTGTCTCAGCAAAGCCCTTTGCGGGTCATTGTTTCTCAGAGTCTGGTCTGAGATTTCCAGTCTCTAGCAATGGATCCACCATCTTTGTCCACTGCTTCTAGTCCATTCCTGCCCCAGCTGGTGCAGCCTTTAGGCTTCTAAGTTCCAGCGTATTCAAACCCGAGCCTTGGGCCAGCGACTTAGTGTTGATGAGCCTAAGCTCCCTAATCTGTCCAATGGGAACTATGATCCCTGTCTCACAAGTGGTGATGAGACCCTAAGGAGACAATGAGCGCAAATTCCTTGGCCCAGTGTGTGCACCTCTCGGGGGCACTCAGTAAATGAGAGTTGTCATCTTTGTGGTCATCACCAGCATCATCATCAATTAAACTATGTTTTCATCTTCCACTAGGACAAACTGAGGCCAAGGGACAAGCTGCAGACACTCCGCATATAATATATAGATAAATATGTATATCTATCTATCTGTCTATTTACTGTCCCTCCAAGAGATCAATATCTCAAGGCCAAGGGCTGAGTTTGGACTGTCAGCCCTGCAGGAGCCAAGAGCTGGCCCTGGCTACCACTTCAGCTTCATTTCATCTCCCTCCTTCCTCTGCTTATTACCTTCCAGCCATGCCCACCTTCTATTTTGTCTTTGAACAAGCCATCTCAGGGCCTCTGCACTTGCTGTTTCCTCTACCTGATGAGCCAGTCTCTGTCCCCTCACTTGGCTGGCTTCAGCCCAGCATCTAGATTATTAGCTACAATGTCATCTCCCCAGACAGACCTCTCTGTCCATCTTTGCTAGTGTTGCCCCTCCTCCATGGTCATTTTTGACCTCACTGCCTTATTTGGAGTTATCTCAGTCATTTGTTCACTGGTTTACTCTCTGTCAGCTCTGCAGAATGGTCCTTGTCCGCCTGGTGCATGGCTGTGTCCTGAAGTCCTCACTAAGCATCTACCAATTGCTGCCCTGGTGGCTCAGACAGTAAAGAATCCACCTGCAATGCAGGAGACCTGGGTTTGATCCCTGGATTGGGAAGATCCCCTGGAGGAGGGCATGGCAGCCCACTCCAGTATTCTTGACTGGAGAATCCCCATGGACAGAGGAGCCTGCAGTCCATAGGGTCGCAAACAGTCAGACACGACTGAGCGACTAAGAGCAGCACATTATCTCCAAGGTGCATGAGTGCTCCGTCCTTGCCCAGCACCTATCCCCCACGTGGTCAGAGAGGCTGTTCTTACCCCCAGAGCCTTGGGCTCTCCGGTCAGGAATGTCTCCCCGGGCCGCAGGTCCGGTGGTTGGGTGACCCGTGGTGTCTGCGCCCCCAGCGGCGGCTCCTCGTACTGCATGATCCCTGGAGGCTGGCACAGGGAGGTGGGCAGGATGGCTGGGGGCGAGCGGAGGCCGCTGGCGTTGCTGGGTGGGATGACGACAAACACCCCATTGCTGGAGGGAGCCGTGGACATCGTGCTCAGAGAGCCTGGGAGACAGAGGCTCCAGGAATAATAATGATAGTGATGATGGTTACACATTTGCATAAGAGATTATCAGTTTATTAACAACCTGCCTTCCTACCCCTGTTCACTGCAGTCCCCAGAGGCTGGCACCAAAATCTCTGCTCAGTGAAGAAGGGAAGCTTCCCTCAGGGAAGAAAAGGGACGTCAGAGGTCAAGGTGAAGCAAGGCCAAGGCTTGAATCCAGTCTTTTTGACCCTAGAAACCACATTCTCCATCTCTGCTATTATTACATGGAAAGGACCTTTAGGAGGAACATGCATTTAAATTGCCTTCTTTGCCCAGAGAGGGCAAGTGACTTACTCAAGGACACACAGCTAGTGCAAGCTGGAGCTGAGCATCTCTGCACAGGGGACTGGAGCTCACCCACCACTTCCTGTCCCTTAGCGCAGGGCTAATGAGCTTGTGTAAATAATCCCCCTGGGTGATTTCCTGCTGTGGGAGCCTTCTTCTTGGCCACCTAAGCAATCACCATTATCCTAGACAAACCACGCATGGATTATGGAAACTTTATGCATAGCTGGCCTGAGCAAATGCTTTGGGGAAACCCACCCAACTGTCAGGAGAGGGACCAGCAGAGGGATGAACCTACAAGATTATACAATGAAATGAAGAACAGGCATCCTTCTCATTGGCATTAATTGGTTCAGCACATGACTTTGCAGATAGAAGCTGGGACTTGAATCCTGGCCCCTCTGGGTATCGGGAAACCTGGAGGCAAGATGGCCACCTGCCCCAGTCTCAGTTTCCTTATCTGTAAAGTGGGGATAATAACACTGAGAGAGAATCTCATAGGGTTTGGTGTGAACTAAAATAACACACAACCTTGAGAAAAGCCATCCTTCAGAGTCTAACCGTGACTAGGGATCAGGCACAGGGTCCATGCCCTCAAGGAGCCTTGTGTCTGGTGGGAGGAGCAAGAGAAGCTTGTAATTCAGCCCAACAGATGATGACAGCATTGACTGAGCCCCCTTTGTCAGAGTGAAGGGATCAATCCTGCACTCCACTCTTTGGAATACTAGTTCTAAAATGCTTGGAATAAAAGTTAATTTAAAATATACAACTATACTCCAATATAAATTAATAAAAAAATAAATAAAATACTTGGAGTCCACAGAGGAGTGAATTACCAATCAATGGGGCCTGAGTCTGCCAACTTTCTACTTCCTCATGCAAGTTCATTTAAAGAAATCACTCACGTTCTCACCATCACCTGGAAAGGATATTTAGCACCAGAGAGGGAGGAAGGGCATAATTTTAGAATAAAAGAACAAAACCTTTAGGTGGAACACATTTAACTCGGTGCTGCTTTGCCTGTAGAGTCGTCATTTCATCAGGGACAAGGCTCACTGGTGGCTCAGATGGCAAAGAACCCTCCTGCAACACGGGAGACACGGGTTTGACCCCTGATTCGGCAAGATCCCCTGGAGAAGGGAATGGCAACCCATTCCAGTATTTTCGCCTGGAGAATTCCATGGACAGAGGAGCCTGGCAGGCTACAGTCCATGGGGTCGCAAAGAGTCGGACACAACTGAGTGACTAACACTTTCAACATAGGTGAAAACCGTGCCTGGGGCCCATGGCAATTTGGAGCGTATCTGAACACTCTCTCGGGTCCCAAGAAGTAGCACCATGACCTACACCCTTCCTGGGCTCTCCGAGGGGGGCCAGAGCGGCCTCAGAAGGGAGCACAAGCGTAATTAACGACATCTCTCCCAAGGTGGGTGGTGAGAAACTTGCTTAAACTGAGACCTCACTCCCCCTTAGATGAAAAGAAAACACCTACAAAAATAGGCTCTCAGCTGATGTCGCGGGTTAAGAGGCAATGAAAGTGTCACAGAGCTGCTGAGACTTGAAATCTCTCTCTACTCACCCCTCTGAAGCTGCCATCAGCACAGCCGCACCATCAGGCCAGGGACCACCGTCCTGTTGGGTTCCAGAGGCCACCTGGCCCATGCCCCTAGCTATGTGCCACCCAAAAAGAGACTCTATTTTCCTTGTGAATGAATGTGAATGAATCAGTCACCTTTCCATAAACCCTGATGCACATGTGTCAGGGACAGGCAGGTGGAAAAGAGGCAAAGTCATGATCCCCTGTATCCAAGAGCCAGATACCCACCAGGGGAACGGCTGCCTGGGACACAGGAAATACCCAGACATCAACAAGGCATGATATGAGTGGCGTCACAGCCTTCTGCAGTTTGTGGAGTCCTCATGTGTATGGGAACCAAGGACCCTTATAACAGCCCCTGAGGTCAGTGTTAATCAGCCCATTTTGCAGACCAGTAAACTGAGGGTCAGAGCTTCCCT
Organism: Bubalus kerabau; assembly: GCF_029407905.1. Taxonomy (NCBI): domain Eukaryota; kingdom Metazoa; phylum Chordata; class Mammalia; order Artiodactyla; family Bovidae; genus Bubalus; species Bubalus kerabau. The sequence goes on from NC_073628.1 coordinate 14,774,657, forward strand.
GGTGGCTCAGTCAGTAAAGAATCCACCTGCAATGCAGGAGGCCCAGGTTCAATCCCTTTGTCCAGAAGATCCCCTGGAGGAGGGCATGGCAACCCACTTCAGTATTCTTGCCTGGAGAATCCCATGGACAGGGGAGCCCGGCGAGCTACAGTCCATGGTGTTGCAAGAGTCAGACACAACTTAGTGACTAAGCCATCACCAAACTGAGGGTCAGAAATTGTGCAAGTGGCTCAGGCCATGGGCCTTGAAATTGGACATAATTGTCAGAGATGTTAAAACAAAAGTTTCAGCTGAGTTCAGATACTGGAGTGAGCTGTGCCACAGACGACCCGGTAGAACTTGTCAAAAAGCAGGTGGTCGTGAACCTCCTGGGTGACTTTGCCACCTTTGCCTATATGGCTGGGAATGGAGACTGACAGTGGATTTTGGAGAGATTATTTAGAGTGATCTGAGTCTAAATACAGAGGAAGGGAAGTTTTTCTGTTCACCTTGAGACAAAAGGGAGGGGCTGGCTTTATGGACGCTTGGAGAAATTGATATGCACTCCTGCATTTTGGACCTCCTGTGATTCTGAGTTGAGGGAGAGGTTTTGACGGGAGATACACAGGAGAGAGAACCACGCCCCCCCAGTGATGAGGGGGCACATCCAGAGATCCGGTAAAACACCTCTGCAGAGAAACCAGCTCAAACACTGCCAGCCTCAAAGGAGGGCCGTGGGTGCTTGCAAGAGCAGCAGCTAGTTCCCCTGTCCCTTCATATCCTCCCTCTGTCATCTGGCCCTGGAGAAACTGCAGTCAACCAGCAACCAGCTGGGGGTAGGGGAAGCTGGTGGGAAAGCGAGGGGGAGGGCGGTCCTCCAGGTCCTCTTCTTACCTGCCGTGTGCTGGGCTGAGAATCCTGGTGCGCTAAACCTCCTTGTGACCCAACAGGAGATCAGACCCTCCAGTGACCAAATCGGGGCTGTTTGCCTCATGTGAGAGCAGCCAGAAGAGCACAGTGACCATCCCAGTTTCAATCTCACATAGTTGCTGTGAGTTTTAAAAGAAGCAGTGCCTGCCTTGCGCCCAGCACAGTGCCTGGCATGTAGGGGGCAACCAGTGCTTCTAGTCTCTGTTGCTAGTAACATCCTTATGAAGTAGGTACTATTACCATTTTGCCAATGAAGAAATTGAGCTCAGAGATATTAAGTGATAATAATCGCCATCCAGTGAATTATTCTTTGTGAGCCTCAGTTTCTCCATCTGTAAAATGGGTCCCTAAAAATCCCTTTTGGTGCTCAAGCCCTGCTCCTGTGGAAGCTGGGGTAAGGTGAACTGTCTTCTCCCTGCGGGCTTCTCTCCAGGACCTTCATGGGCAGGCAAAGACATGGATAGCTCAGGAGAGAGGGCTTATTACCTGTTGTTTTGAACATAAGCAAGGTGACCTGCCCAGGGTCACATGGTCAGGATAAGGGATGGAGCTGGGATGTAAACCTAGGTCTTCTCACTCCACCTCCTGCCCTTTCCCAGTTCCCTGAGGCCCCTCTGATGTGGGGGCCACACTGTTGGGACACAGAGCTGCACAGAGAGCCCCAGGACACTGACCCCACTGGCTTCCCTCCCCGGAGCCAAGGTGCCCTGGTCCTACACTGGTTCATGGACCCACAGCCTCTGACTGGGCCAACTCCACCTCTCAGCTGCCTGGACTTGTGAGTGTCTCTGAGCATCGACTTTACTCACGAGGCGCCAGAAGCAGTTTTGTTCATTCACAGTGACAGCAGCTGGGAAGGGGAGGTGTTACCAGCTGGAGGAGAGAGGCTCATGATGAAAGGCAAAGAGCACTTCTGGAAGGGGAGGCACTGCACATCTGGGAGGGGGTAGCTTTCCCGAGTGGCTGAGATCTCAGGCCCCAGGGGGAAGAATCCAGTCTACTCCTCTGCCGGCTCTATCAGCTGCAGGCCCTGGGGCAAGTTGCCTAACCTCTTTGGGTCTCAGTGTCCCCATCTGTCAAGTGGGTAACTGTGATGTTGGTGGGAGATGCTCGAGTCTTCCAAGGATGCCCCATCTACTCCCATTCCCCCCCACCCCCACCCCCTGGGCCCCACCTCTGTATCCACAGGTAGAAATTGGTCCCTTCTCTCTAAGTCTGAGCCTGTGGTGTCAGGCTGGCAGGAAGCTACTGGGCTTCTCCAATCCCAGCCCATTCAGGACGGGTCAGGCCTGCTCTGCTGTCCCAGAGATGATGCTGTCAGATGCACACACATGTTGGAGGAGGGCGGGCCTCCCCCCACCCCTACTGCCTGGCCCTTCTGAAGGTTTCCACTATGCTCTGCTGCCTGCTCTGCATCAAGAGCCTGGAGGACAGCCCCTTCCCCTTGCTGGGCCTGTGTTTCCTTATCTATAAAAGAGAGGCGAGATAATATTTGCCCCTAAACCCCTTGCCAGCTCAGAATCTGCCAGGTCCTTCTCTTTCCTTGGAGAAGGGAGGGACAGGGTTGGAATCACCTTTCAGCTTGCCTGAGGGGAAGGGTGGGGGTTGGGGTAAGGAGGGGAGGGTAGAGTAAGGAAGGGGAAGGTGGGGGAGGGTGGGGAAAGCTGAGAGGAGGATTCTGGTTCCCTGAGATGACGGTTGGGGGCCCAGGGTCTCGGGATACCCGAGTCTTCTCAGTGTTTTTGAGGAGAGAAGACCCACGCCCTTTCTTTAGCCCAACACCTGGCCATGGTCCCGAGCTGAGGGTCCCCATCAGAGGGAGGCCAGGAATTCAGAGGCCTGGGAGCTGTCCTGCCCACTTAGTGCCGGGTGGGGAAGGACCGGGGTCACCACCGTCTCTGCCCAGTGGTCTCCTTCTCTCTACTTGCCTGGCGTCTGGCATGCCACTGCCCCAGGTCCTCTGTCACACCTCATGTCTCCTGTCTCCCCCAGGTTCCTGTCTCACCCCACGTTCCCTGTCTCGTCCCAGGTCCCCTGTCTCACCCCAGGTCCCCTGTCTCACCCCACGTCCCCTGTCTCGTCCCAGGTCCCCTGTCTCACCCCAGGTCCCCTGTCTCACCCCACGTTCCCTGTCTCGTCCCAGGTCCCCCGTCTCACCCCAGGTCTCCCGTCTCACCCCAGGGCCCCTATCTTGCCCCAGGTCCCTGTCTCATCCCATGTCCCCTGTCTCGCCCCAGGTCCCCTATCTTGCCCCAGGTCCCTGTCTCGTCCCAGGTCCCCTGTCTCGCCCCAGGTCCCCTATCTTGCCCCAGGTCCCTGTCTCATCCCAGCTACTGGGCTTCTCCAATCCCAGCCCATTCAGGACGGGTCAGGCCTGCTCTGCTGTCCCAGAGATGATGCTGTCAGATGCACACACATGTTGGAGGAGATGTGTGCATCTGAGGACCTTGCCCCAGGTCCCTGTCTCGTCCCAAGTCCCCTGTCTCGTCCCAGGTCCCCTGTCTCACCCCAGGTTCCCTGTCTCGTCCCAGGTCCCCTGTCTCGCCCCAGGTCACCTGTCACACCCCACCTCCCCTGTCTCATCCCAGGTCCCTGTCTCGTCCCAGGTCCCCTGTCTCACCCCAGGTCCCCTGTCACACCCCACCTCCCCTGTCTCATCCCAGGCCCCTATCTTGCCCCAGGTCCCTGTCTCGCCCCAGGTCCCCTGTCTCACCCCACCTCCTGTGTCTCGCCCCAGGTCCCCATCTCGCCCCAGGTCCCCTGACTCACCTCAGGTCCCCTGACTCGCCCCAGGTCCCCTGTCACACCCCATGTCCCCTGTCTTGCCCCAGGGACCAGCCTGGGCCTTGCTCCTGGAAAGGCAGGCGTACTCACCCAGCTGTCACCGCCGCCTTGCCCGCTGCTGCCTGCTCCCCACTGCCTCTTCTCTCCGGCTGCCCCTCCTGAGTTCACACATGCTTGTGTGAAAGCCTTGCTATTCGTGTGGGGCTTGGAAATCCTCTGCTGTGAGCTGCCGCCTCTGGGAAGTTCTCAAGTCCCTCCCGGCTCTGTGGCCTCACCCATCCGGCCTGACCCACCCAGGGGCCCAGGAAGCTGCTGCTGGGAGCATGGGCTCCCGGGAGCAGGGCCCCTGCGGGCATCGGCTCTTTCCCTGGATGTTCAGAGGGCGACTAGGCCCAGAGGGGCCAATGGCCTGCTGGGGTCTGACACTGTGAGTGTCAGAACCAGGACCTGGTCCACAGGGGTCCCCATCAGCCTCCACCCTCTTGCTGCTCAGGATGGGGGAAGACTGAGAGTTACCCGGAGGAGGTGGCCTGACTTCTTCCAGCTGAACTTGTCTGATGTCGGCGGAGAGGGGCCAGGTAGTCAGTCCCCCCCTTACCCATGGCAGAGCGCAGAGTGTGTGATTGTAGGAGTGAGTGTGAGCAGGTATGAGTACATGTGTGTGAGGGCATGGGCACAGAGAATTTGTGTGAGTGTACCTGAGCTTGTGAAAGCGTGTGTGTGTATGAGTGCATGCATGTGAACATGTGTAGGCATGCATACGTGCCAGTGTGTGAGTGTGGGTATATGAGAGTGTCTGTGAGCATGTGACCATGTGTGCAGCTGTGGCTGTGGTGTGTGAGTATATGGGGCTGTGAACTTGTGTGAGGGTGCTTGAATGTGTTAGCATGTGTGACCGTGAGTGTGCATGTCCACAGAGTGGTTGTGAGTGTGCATGTCCACAGAGTGGTATTCGAGTGGTGTGGGTGCAGAGGATTTGTGCACCAGTTTCTAGATTCAAGTTCTCATCAAAATAGCCCCTGTGACCTCTGGGCACAGTCAGGGAGATGGTGTCAGGGTGGACTGGAAGGGCATGGCCCTGGCCGGCTCTCAGCTCAACCAGGGATAGGACAGTCTGATTGCAGAAATGGGCCTGGTTCTCTTTCCCTCTGTGTATCCACACCTCCTTCAGCTACAACAGGAGTCTAGTTCCCCAAACCCTTGGACCCGGGCTGCCTTGGGTGCAGCAGAAGTGGCCGGTGCCAGCGCTGACCTGAGGCCTCAGGAGGTGCCACCTGCTTCTGTTCTCTTCAGGAAAATAGCACCTGCCCCGCAGCATGTCCTGGCCAGCCTAGAGGAGGACGAGAGCCAAGCCAGCCCAGGAGCAGAGCCAAGCCAGCCCAGCTGTGCCCGCAGAGGCCCCAGAGTGTGAGAGAGCACGGCCAAGGTCAGCAGGGCCATCAGCTGACCCTGAGCTGAACACAAACACATGGGTGAGCCTAGATCAGAGCAGGAGTCCTGCCCAGACAACCCAGTGACCGGTGAGCAAAAATAAACACTTATGGAGGAATGCCACAGAGATTCCATGGTTGATTGTCTTGTGGTCCTTCTCTGGCGATAGGTGAATGAAGACGTGTTCTCCTGTGGCGGCCCCCTTATCTCTCACATCAACAACTCCGTAGGCCAGGGACCAAAGAAGCTGTGCTGACCCTTTAAGAACCAGGAGCAGCCAGAAAAATGGAAGCATCCAGACTCTAAGCCCAGCATTAAGCCCTACCCAGTCCTTTCCTACAGCTGGTGACCCGTTTTCCTTCATTATTTGGGCACTGTGTGCAGCCACCGTCTCTAGCTGATTGACTCCTTGTTTTTCCTTCTGGGAATGCTTGATTCTTTCCTGTCATTTACCATTTTCAGAATAATGGGAGTGCCCTAACTGCCTCCACAGGTGATAAAAGATATTTTTTTAGTATCTCTATGAAGGCTCATGTTCCAACACATCACAGGCATTGTTGTTGCTATTACTATTTTTGCTATTGCTATTATTCTTGAAGTTCAAATTGTTCCTTTTTAAGCCAGTGGGATCCCCTTCAAACTGGCTTTGTGTCCTTCTGAGATGTCCCTTGTGGAACAGTTTCTGAGTCTCAGTTTCCTCACAGGCTTCAAATATCTACCTGTATTATTGTTGGGAGATGAAATATTTGTTTCATGAAATACAGCTGCTGTATACATGTTACTGATGGTCCTGCCCCTTACCCTCCCAGCTCTCCCTCCCACCCTCACTTTTTATATTAGAATGACCTCTGGAGCCACACCATAAGGGCTACACAGTGGTCACAGGGCCTTCTGATGATCAGTGACACAAATGTGTCATCCAGGGCTTGTGGCTGGGACGCTTAAGGCCATTAGGTATGATGGGATGGGAGTTTCGCACTCCTCACTCTTTCTTTTGCTCCCTCTTCCTTACTCCTAGTAGAAAGAGAGATGCTTGAGCAGAATCACTTATTGCAGTTATGCTAGGAGCAGTTGTCACATTAGCAAGAAAGAGGTTGGTTGGTCCCTTGTTGACACATCGATTGGAAGTAACTCTGGAGGTCTGTAAGGAGCCACTGCCACCTTCCATCATTTTTAAAAACTTAATTAATTAAATGTTTTATGTATTGATATGGCCATGCTGGGTCTGTGTCACAGCATGCAGGATCTTTTCATTGCAGCATCCCGGGTCTTTTAGCTGCGGCGTATGGGATTCTGACTAAGGGTTGAACCTGGGCCCCGTGCATCAGGAGCTCAGAGTCTTAGCCATTGGACCCTCAGGGAAGTCCCACTTTGGGGTCTGCTGTCAGGCTGGAGTCAGGACTCTGGAGGGGGAAGTGAGATGAGGGGACTCCCCAGCAGCTGACTCTCCACGGGCTGAAAGCACGCGCCAGGACACTACTAGTCCATAGGGCACTTTGTGCAAATGGGGAAGGTACCTCTTCATTAAGATAAGGTGTTTTAAGTTAGTGTGTATATACCACTGAGCCACCTGACTAGCTCTCTCTCTCGGGTACAGGTGAGTCACGTTTCCAGAGCCCCAGACAGCAGCACGTGGGTCCATACACTCTTCTATTCATTCACCCATGAGTGCTGAGGCGTCTACACTTCAGCTGCAGCATCCACACTCTCCACTGCTCCCCTTGCTCCTTGGGGCAACTGTGTCAGAGTCAGAGCTTTGGGGAAGGGGCCAAAGTTGGACCTCCAAGGGTTCTGTGACTGAGGCACCAATTTAGAACAGCAGACCCGGGATCAATCCCTGGGTCGGGAAGATCCCCTGGAGAAGAAATAGCAACCCACTGCAATATTCCTGCCTGGAGAATCCCATGGACAGAGGAGCCTGGTGGCTCCAGTCCATGGCGTCACAGAGTCGGACACGACTGAGTGGCTAACACTGAACAGTGCACCTCCACCAGGAGTCACAGTAAAAGTGCACCCTGCACTGCACCAAGGTTGAAGGATGCCGTGTCCCAGGAAATGATTTATGAATTAAAAAAAAAGACATCAATAAATGAAAGTGAGGAGTAAAGAAGGGAGAAGGTGACTGTTCATTCTGGACCAGCAACAGTGCTGGGCATGGGCTTCTGTAAGTTTCTGGGAGAAGGAAAGCGTCAACTGAAATGGCTCCTCCTCGTCACTGAAACAGACTGTCTGTTTCTGGGCAAAATCAGCTACATCTTCCTACGAGGGTACAGGGGGCACCATCACTGTGGTGTTGGTGGGGGAGGTGGGGTTGGCAGAGCTGGTGATGACGTTGACATAGCCAGTGGTACCGTTAGTAGCGTTGAAGGGGCCGGTGGGAGTGTTGGCTGGGTTGGCAATGACTATGGTCGGAACCTCTGTCCTGTTCTGAAAGACAAAAGGATATGAGGCCATCAACTTCCCCTGTGGTCAGTTGCAAAAATGGCCACAAATTCTTCCCCTTCCTGTTGCCATGCCCTTGGGTAGACCCTCCCTCACTGATGCTGGTCTTAGTCATGGAACTTCCCTGGGTCAATGGACCAACAGTGAAAATGTGAAGCATCAGAGATCTGAGAAATGTTTGCAAATCCAGGCTTGCTCTCTCACTGCTCTTCTAAATGCTGAGGCTGCCATGTAAAGAAGACTGGGCTGGCCCCCTGGGTGATGAGAGAAAAGTAGGCCAGTTGGCCCTGTTGGTAGGTGACGTGCCAACTGCCAGACATACAATCGAGAGCATTCAAGACAATCCAGTTAGCAGGCAACTCACCAACCGACTGTAGACTCACAGTGAGTCCAGCAGAGGTCAGCTGAGCTGGCCCAAACCAGAAGAACTACCCAGCAGACCCAGAGAATCATCAACTACAGAAGCAGCTATGTTTAAGGGGCTAAGTCTATGGGATTGTTTGATATGTAGCAAAAGCTGATGTACAGAGAAATCGGTAGCTAGAAGCAGGATAACAAAATCTAACATGTGCCTTGGATTTGGGACTGGATGGCCAGTGAGGCTGGAGAAGTAGCCAGGAAACTGGCATAACAGGCTAGATGTATAATTACCCACGGTATGTAGTGGTGAAGGACTGTCGCATTTTGGAAGACAGAAAATGCACCTGAAAACTTTTGCCTCTTGCTACGGAGACCAGGGTTTCCTGCATTGCAGGCAGATTCTTTACCTTCTGAGCCACTAGGGAAGCCCTGATAAAGGAGATCACCGGGCATTATATGGGAATGTCAGTTGCTTGCTCCTAGCTGCATATGGTAAAGTACCATAAGGAAGAGATCATATAAAGACTGATTCATTTCACAAGTAATATTTAGAGGGGAAAAAAAGAGGGCCTGGGACCTGAAAAATTAGAAAATAAAATTGTGTCTTATTTCCAGGTTCCTCACAGATAAATGACATTTGAAGTAAAAGTAGGCCTGAGAACAAAGATCAAACCAAGATGTCTCTATACAACTCTTTGTTAAGATCTACAAAAGGTTTAAGGCAGTGACTAGCAGACCCTTTCAGCTAGACAGAGAAGCTTCTAAGAATTTTAAGGGCATGGTCCCACAGAAACTTAATCCCAAAATAGATACTCTAAAAGAGAGAGGAATGTCTGGAACATAATCTCAGGTGTGATTTTTGTCAAACAGTAAGAACCATAATCTGATAAAACATTCTCACTGTTTTAAAGGAAACTGTGTCAGCAAACAGACCATCGTCTTGGATTAACTTGGAGCTGCTCAAACTGCAAAAGGGCCTTTGGGTCCTACTTTCTTCATACAGGAGGCAGTCTGAGAGAGCTATTCTTCTTCCTCAAGATGAAAAAGGTGGACCATTTCATATGGAAAATGGGTCACTTCTTATGGAAAAGAAAAAATGTTTTCAAGCGTGGAGCCAAGAGTTCAGAGGATGGAGTCAAGGTTGCAGAGAGCCTAGATGGAAGCACTAGAGAACCGTGATCTGGGCAGACTCTCCCGGGGAGTAGAATTGGCCTCTCATCAAGGCACACTCCCCGGCCCTGGGATGGGCTAATAGCCAGCTGGCCCTAGGGTGTCAGGATTGTTATGGAGCCGTGACTGCCCTGTCTTCCTCTTATCAAACGGGAGGGCACATTGAATCCCTGAATCTGGGGTTGGCCAGGTGACTTACTTTGGCCAAAGAGACATTAAAGAATATGACATGGGCAGGCACTTAAAAGTCTGTGCCTGTGGGGCTGGCTGCGTCTCACTGCTCTTGGAATCCAGCTACCCTAAGAAGCTCAGGCTAACCTCCTAGAGGAAGTGACACCACTTGGAGCAGAGATGGACTTTTCCTCGAAGATTCTGGTTGGTCAGCTGGTGCCAACCTGGCAGCTGCTACACCTGTCTGAATGTGATACCATGCAGGGCTCTATGGGGCTCCTGGGCACAAGGCCTTTCTGTGTCCCTCATCTCTTTGATTATAGGAAACAGCCTTCATTCAGGTCCCCTGACCTTTCCTGAGTTCCAATGGGCAGATTCAAACAGTTGTTAATTAGGGAGGGGACAGGAGGAGATGCAAGACCAGGGAGAAATAAAACAGTCAAGAGCAGCCTTGGGCAGGGTCCTATTTCCCCATCAGTGGATACGCACAATATCTTTGAGCTATTTTACAGATACTGAAACCCCCACCAGGTGAGAGAAGTTAATGATTAACAGTAATGTACCGTCCACAAGCATGTAGACCCCAGACCAGTTGGACCTGAAGGTTGATGGTGCTGGCTTCTACTTACCTGACCACCAACCCATCAGAAGAACGTCCACAAGCCGATCACATCCTCTTTCATCAATTATGATAAAACTTCCCACTATCTTCCCCAAGTTGGGACACAACAGTTTTGATGAGGGCATTAGGCCAATGTGACCATCACCCCCCGCCAACCCTTTGCCTGGCACAATAATAAAGCTATTCTTTTCTACTTCACCCACAACTCTGTCTCTGAGATTCAATTCAGCACCAGTGTATAGAGAAGCTGAGCTTTTGGTATCAAGTGGGTCCATCTGAGGCCAGCAGAAGACCCACTGGTCACACAGAGACTCAGAATTATGAGCTAAAGAAATGGTTGCTGTTTTAAGCTGCTGAGTTTTCCAGCAGTTTCTTTTGCAGCAAAACTCCACAGATACACCCTCTTTGTGATGGACTGAATATTTGTACGTTGGAATCTTAACCCTCAATCTGATGGTATCCAAAGGTGGGGCCTTTGGGAGGTAATTAGGTCATAAGGGGGCTTCCCAGGTGGCACTGGTGGTAAAGAGCCCACCAGCCAATGCAGGAGACACAGGAGACGTGGGTTCAATCCCTGGGTCTGGAAGATCCCCTGGAGGAGGGCATGGCAACCCACTCCAGTTTTCCTGCCTGGAGAATCCCACGGACAGAGGAGCTTGGCGAGCTACTATCAATGGAGTTGCAAAGAGTCAGACACAACTGAAGCAACTTAGCATGCTCGCAGGTCATGAGAGGGGAGCGGTCATGAATGGGTTTAGTGCCCTTAGAGAGACAGATGCCAGAGAGCTCTCCCTGTCTTTCTGTAAAATAGGGAAGCTATAATAAGAAGACAGCCATCCGAAAGCTAGGAAGAGAGTTCTCACCACAACCTGACCATCCAGGTACCCCGATCTGAGACTCCTAGACTGTGAGAAATAATTATAAGCCATGCAGCCTGTGGTATATTTGTTATAACATTCTCAACCAACTAAGATGTCCTCTCAGGCCCCACTTCTCCCAATGTCCGGTCACCTCTGCTACCCCCAGAACACTCTCTAATTCCTGGAGCAGGGCCCAACACTCACCACAAACTGGTTCCAACATGTAGCCTGGCACCCAAAATGCGAGACCACACAAGTGAGGCAGAACTCCAGCAGGACGAAGGGGAGGAGACCACCGGAAATTGTCTTCACGTTAATCTAGGGGCAGAGAGGAATGGGAAGGGTTTTGTCACAGAGGTGACTGTCCTGTGACCATCCATGCCTGTAGGGCTCATCTTAGGCAAGCACCACATGCCTCAGCTGGAGAGGCCCAGACCCTCTGGCATGTACTCCATGAGCAGTTGCTATGGGTGCCCCTCTCACATGCCCCCATGGTACCTTTGAGGGCATGACAGCCAGACTTCCAACTACTGGCACCTGCGTTTCTTTGCCTTGGGGCTTTCTCTGGCCCTTGGTGCCCACTTTGCTCTTCATACAACAAGTTTAAAATTCCGGGAGGATTTCAGATCAGCGGTCTATCAATGACTGACAGGGGCTAGTGGATAAATACACTAGATTCTCACCCCTGGGCTGGGAGGGCGTGACTGAAGCATGTGTCTGCACTGCTTTCCCAGGTGAGTTCTCAGTGTTGGATGAGGTCACCTGGGGGAAGTCCTCTGACAGGTGGACCCAGGCAATTGGAGGTCTTCACCCCTCCCCTTGGAATGCACTTCTGCAGTGGGAGTCATTTTTGAGGATGCAGCCTTGAGAGTAGGTGGTGTTAAGACCATCTGGACTGGATGCAATTGCGTTTGTAGGATTCTGATGGGCAGTGCAGAGGTCAACTCATCTTGCAGTGGCCCAAGACAAGCCTCATACATCAGTTCCTTGTCTTATTAGACCTGCCACCTGCCAGTCTGGCATGGCTGCCTCTTTGGTCAGTCTCCCCCTGCCCTCCAGGGGTGGGGACTGGTTTAGGAACCAACACTCAGGGTAAGTGGCTTGATTACATCATATCTTTACTGGTCCCTTCTCTTCCCCACCCCATTTCTCATCACCCTGCTGGCACTTGCTTCCTCCCCCAAATAAGCTACTTGTCTCAGAGTCAGTTCTGGGACTTCCCTGGTGTTCCAGTGGTAAAGAATCTGCCTGCCAATGCAGGGGACATGGGTTTGATCCCAGGTCTGGGAAGATTCCACATGCTTTGGGGTAACTAAGCCCGTGTGCCACAACTACCGAGCTTGCCCTCTGGAGCCCACATGCCACAACTATCAAAGCCCTTGAGCCCTAGAACCTGTGTTCTGCAGCAAGAGAAGTCACTGCAATGAGAAGTCCACGCTCTGCAACTAGAGAGTAGCCCCTGCTGACTGCAATTAGAGAAAACCTGCACAGAGCAATGAGACCCAGTGCAGCCAATTAAAAAAAAAAAAAGTCAGCTATGGGAGGAACCCAAAGTGAGACCCACCTCACAAGCACCCTGGCACATGTGTGGCATTTGATGCCCCCAGGAGTAGTTTTCAATCAGTGATGGTGGGAATTGGTGGGCGAGTACCCCAGGCCCCTCACCCAGGACAGGATGTAACTCTGAGGCAGTGTCCTCTCTGTCTGCTAGAGTCCCAGCAGGATTAAGCTCCGGCAGTGACTTGCTTGGTGACACCCTTTATCTGTGCCTTCCTTTCCTTGTTCATCTTATTCTCTCCCCTACCAGTATTTCCTAAGGGAACTTCTGAAATAAATGACTTGCTCCTGAATCCCTGATTCAGCATCTGCTTCTGGGGGCCCCAGATAAGAGGAGAACCTGGGGACAGCACCTTCTGTTCTTGCCACCAGCTGTCCCTCCCTCAACAGCTTCCTGGGGGCAGGTGGCCTTGAGGTCTGACTGTGGCTACTGCCCCACCTGCTTGCCTTGGCGTTTGCTGCCTCCAAGCAGGAACAGAACAGGTTCAAGGAGGGGCCACCTGGCTCCAGCTATCTGAGTCTCAGATAAAATGGGATCTATCTCACCTGCCTCAGAAGTCAGGGGTTTTGGTGAGGGTTACACATTTTGGGATGCTTTCAAACTGTGTGCTGGAGAAGACTCTTGAGGGTCCCTTGGGTAGCAAGGAGATCAAACCCATTAATCCTAAAGGAAGTCAACCCTGAATATTCATTGGAAGGACTGATGCTGAAGCTGAAGCTCCAATACTTTAGCGACCCGATGCAAAGAGCTGACTCATTGGAAAAGACCATGATCCTGCGAAGGATTGAGGGCAGGAGGAGAAGGGGACGACAGAGGGTGAGCTGGTTGGATGGCATCACCAACTCAATGGACATGAGTCTGAACAAGCTCCAGGAGATAGTGAAGGATGGGAAAGCCTGGCGTGCTGCAGTCCATGGGGTTGCAAAGAGTAGGATATGTCTGAGCGACTGAACAACAACAAATAACACATTTTAGGACCTAGGTAGGGCTGTCATACTAGGGTGGAATTTGGCTGTGATTCCTTCCTGCTCTGGAACAGCCTCGTAAACAAGCCTCCCCGATCTTTCGGAAGCCTGGGATGCTGATAGTCTGGATCCTCACCGTCAGGCTAAAGCACAGATCCATGATGAGAAGCAAGACCCCAGCCAGGGAAACGATAGCGCTGACCACGTTCATGCCAATGCTGCCATGCACCTGGAAGGAGCAGGGGGAGAGGCACCGGTGAGTTGAGTCTGAAGCCGGGCTTGTGGGGACTCTCAGGGAGCAGGATGAAAGGGGATCCTGGGCAGGAAAGAGGTAGGTTGTGGAGAAACCAGCTTATCCTAAGCTCACTGAGGTGAGATTATTCTTTATTCAATAGGCAGAGTCCATCTGGGCCAGGGGCTGTATTTGTTTGGGGAAATACCTCCATAAGTAGCTGCTGGTGCAGGAAATGAGATTCAAAAGCCAGATTGGGAGGAGAGGTGGCAAGGATGCGGAGTGCGGAGCTGCTCTGTGGAAGAAATGAGCAGGGATGGGGGTGATGGTGGCAGGGGCCATGAATTGGGATTAGAGGATTGCCTTGAGAGAAGGGAGAGGAAAGTTCCAGTCCTGCTGGAGGGAGCTGGAGTCTGGGCTGGCAGGATTGGCTAGGGAGGGTTTTCAGAACCAGAAAGTCTAGTACTCCATTTTAAGGGATCTTCTGCCCAGTGTCAGGATGCTGAAATCCTCCAATCACTCATGATGCCCCCTGCTCAACTGCCTCCCCTGGAGGATGGCTCATGGGGATGGAGATGGGGAGGGAAAGACTGTGTCCACCTGTGGGCGGAGGCTGGGAAGGCTGGCAAGCAGAGTAGAGATGGAAGTAGACACTTCATCTGGAAGTCAATCATCAGAACCAGGGGGGACTGGGAGCCCCAGAGGAATTGGTAGGCATCTTGGAGAGGTCATTAGATTTCCCAGAAGATGTAGGACAAGAGTTCAATCCACTTTTGTTCATCGATTAAGGAGCACTGTGAGCTTGGCTGAAGTTGGGGGCCCTGGGGAAGGGGCTCTTAATCCCATTGAAGGGGATGGAGTAAGGCAGACTGAGGGGCAGCAGACATTCACCTTGCAGACAAAGGACTGACCATTGGAAACCCTCCACGGGACAACCCAGCCCCCTAGCTAACCCATGGCTTTCCCATTGAAAAGGCAGAAGAGACAAGAAGCCCTGTGGAGTACATGGAGAGGGGCAGGAAGGACCTGGAGCCAGGGATGAGAGGAGGGCCCTTAGAAGCTCTACATTTATCCCTAAGCTTCTTAGAGGCCGCAACAAAAACAAAACATTCATAGGTGTATCTCTGGCTGTTGAGACAAAGGATGACATTCTGATGGTGCAAGGGGTCCTGTGTCCTATGGTTTGAACTCTGACCTGTTCAAGGCACACACTCCCCTCATTTTTCTAGGTCTAGCCAAAGGGGAGGGCAGGGGGTGCCTTACAGAGGTGGCTGAAATGTGCACACATTTCCACTTGGCCTCTACCTGACCTTCTGCTTAATTCAGAGCACCCCAAGGTCGTGGTGCTGTGACTACTTGGCCATTTGCCAAAATGCCAAGTGTTTGAGTAGTTAAATGCAATAGGTGAAGGCACAGCGGTGGGATCAGAGGGCTCTGGGTTTAAACCCCAGCTTGGCCACATTCCCGCTGTGTGATCTTAAGTCCAGTCACCCGACCTTTCTGTGACTCGGTTTCCTCTTCTACAGAATGAGGATCACAGAACTTTGTAGGCCTGTGGGGACTGAATGAAGTAAGGTATGTAAGAGCGCTGAACCCTGGGGCCAGGACCAGGCCACTCTGGGAGGCTACTTGGAGGCCCCTGGAGAGTCACATTCTAACATTCTAACATTGAAGGATGATGAAAGATGGAATTACAACTCACCATGCAAGAACTGTGGTCCTTTTCAGCCTCCACTGAGAGCGATCCAGAGATGATAAACTACGCAGACAAAAAGGAGTAAGAGCAGTTGTACAGTGTGTTGAAAAGACCACAGTCCATTCAGAGGTGTAGCTCTGAGTCTTTAAGGCCTACATGCCTTGTTTCTTAAGATGGGCATGTCTGTTTACCTCCTCTCAACATTTTCACTATCCCAATGGTTAGATGCCACAATACCCGAACTCTCTGTGTCTAGGTTAAAATCTTTTCCCCTAAAAGCCTAAATTTTGTTTCAGGATACTAGACATCTTATTTTTGTGTCTGGTCCCCATTGGGCCCACTGCCTGGGCACAGGCATCGCCCAAACTCATGGATCATCTGGCCTCCCGCCACCCTATTCTCGACTGTGATCTTGGAAAAGCAGGGACAGGGTAGTAGGGTGAGCAGAGCCTTGGGGCTGGGAGACGGGAGACCTAGGCTTCTGCTCCACTCTTGCTCCTAACTCACCTTGCTGTGACCCTAGGCAAGTTGCTGCTCCAGCCCGGGGGTCCTAACTGGCCCTAGATGCTGCGAGGCAGGTGACGGATGTGTGAACCCAGAGGCAGGAAGAATTTGGTCCAGTTATGAGAGCCCTGAACTGAGGGGGCCTGGGCTCCATCAGGACTTTCTTCCAACCTTTCCTGGCTGTGAGCCTGTAGTCATCTTGCCTAACCTCTCTGAGCCCCCGTCTTCTCATCTGGCAAATGGACATGAACAAACAAACCCTGCTCCTTCTATCTACAAGAGGGTCATGTGATTCTGTAGTTGTTTGGTTGCTAAGTAGTGTCTGATTCTTTGCGACCCCATAGACTGCAGCGTGACTCCCCTGTCCTTCACTCTCTCCTGGAGTTTGCTCAAGTTCCATATCCATTGAGTCGATGATGCTGTCTAACCATCTCATCCTCTGCTGCCCCCTTCTCCATTTGCCTTCAATCTTTCCCAGCAACAGGGCATGGGAGAATAAGGGTGGAGTTATAAATGATTTACATATTTACATTTACACCAAATGAGAACCCCAAGAGGGTGGAATAATTAAAGCACGTGATTAGTTTGTGAGTAGCTGAAAGTTCCTTAGAGGCAGGGGGCGAGTTGCTGGAGCACGGGGTCCGGGCCGGGTCCTTAATCCTGTCCTGCACCTACAGTCTTAGGTGGCTGACTCTGGGCTCCCAGAGCCCTAATATTGGGAGTGCATTCCAGGCTCTTTCTTCCTTCACTCCCCCATCCCGGTCTGGTAACTCAGAACCCAGATGGAAGCCACAGGGCCTTGTACTCACGAATATTCCTCCCCAGACCAGGTACCCTGATATTGCGGAATAAGATTTTTCATCATACAGTGAAGGATTGATGGCAGTGAAGATGTGAGTCAGGCCGATGAGAATCTGGATGGCCTGCAGGGAGGACAAGGCATCGTGAGAAAGAGCAGAGCTGGGGGCCTGGGGGACTGTAGCTCCCTCAGTAGCCCAGACTGTACCCCAGAATCCCTGAGCATGACTGCTGTTGGGGCCAAAATCTCTCGGGGTGGGGTCCATGTCAAGGTGGTGTTTTGAAGCTCCACAGATGATGGCAATGTACACTCAGAATTGCGAGCCATGGACATAAACGGAAGATGGAGGGGTAGGGGATAGAACAGATCAGGATGGCTTTCCCTTTGGACTCTGCACCTGCAGGCTTGCCGAGAAGTTGCCTGGGCGGGGGCTTTGGCAGCATACCAGACGGGCTTGAATCCTGGCTCTGGCATGGCCTCAGGCAAGCACTCTCCCTGTGTCTCTCCCTAAGACGTATCTGGCTTGCGGGGTTGCTGTAGACAGGGGTCCCCAACCTCCAGAATCTAATGCCTAATGATCTGAGGTGGAGCTGATGTAACAATAACAGAAATCAAGAGTACAATAAACATAATGCTCTTGAAATATAATGCTCATCCTGAAACCATTCCCCCTACCCTGCTGCTGCTGCTGCTGCTAAGTCGCTTCAGTCGTGTCCGACTCTGTGCGACCCCATAGAGGGCAGCCCACCAGGTTCCTCTGTCCATGGGATTTTCCAGGTAAGAGTACTGGAGTGGGCTGCCATTGCTTTCTACATTCCCCCCACCCCGCCTGTGGAAAAATTGTCTTTCAGGAAACCGGTCCCTGGTGCCAAAAAAGGTTAGGAACCACTGGTTGCAGAGATTAGAAAGAGGGCCCTATGGAGACTTCTCTGGCAATAGAGTGGTTAAGACTCTGCCTTTCAATGCAGGAGGCACGGGTTCAATCCCTAGTTAGGGAACTAAGATCCCATGTGTCACAAGGCATGGCCACATTTTTTTCTTTTTTTTTTTTTTAAGTGCCCATAAAGCTTATAGATAGGTCCTGACACTTGGGAGGTGTTTGCAAGCCCTCCACCCACACCTTTCCTAGGCCCCACCCCTGTGTATTCCCTGCTGTGGGATCCTCAGTGCCTGCAAGCCTGTGCTGTTCCTCCTTCCCACCTGCTTTTCTTCCACTTCTGTCTGAAAGGTACTGGCTTCACCCTCATCCTACTGAAATCCCATCTTTCTTTCAACGACCAAATACATCCTTTTACTGACATCCCCACATTCAGGACAAAATACCTCCTGTTTGGGGATCCTGCAGCACTTGCTATACCTGAAGATTTAGTGTGACATTTGACTTCTTCAGGCCTCAGGTTGCTCAGGGGTCAAGTGATCAGTGTTGAACAGATGCGTCAGCTCTCATGCTCAATGAATCTAGAGCTTAGTGTACAGATCTGGGTTTCATGTCAACTGCTTCATCAAATAACATGCTTGATCTCATCTGTGTGCCCACTTTATCTTAAGATAAAGGCATAGCTTCTCCCAAATGAACTGTAGTTCACTAAAGGGAGTCCATGTTTTTGACCTTTCTCTATGTTTGATCAGGTTCCCCAGGCATTTGCTCTAACTTAAAATAATTCTTTCAAAAGACTTTAAAGTAATTGGAACCCAAAGTTAACAAGCATTTGTCCAGTATTAATTAATAATGAAAATAATCATAACATGAACTTATAACTACTATGTAATATCATATAATATCTTCACCTATTGAAGGTTTTGCGCACACATTTATAATCTCACTTCCTGCCTGTGACCAGGATTTCTATTCCTGATACTGTTGTTCAAAGAAAACTTCCCATACTGAGGTTTGGGGAAGTCATTCTGGTTTATACACATTATGCTAACTAAAACAGCCTATTTGTGGCCTATCAAACCTCCACTGTACATTTGCTTTAATTATTAAAGAAAAGGGCACATTGACCAGAAGTAAAGAATGTCTATGTTAAATAAATATTAGGAATTTCTCTGCTGGTCCAGTGGTTACGGCTCTACGCTTTCATTGATGAGGGTGAGTTCAATCCCTGGTCAGGGACTAAGACCCTGAAAGCTATGCACCTTGATCCCCCCTAAAAAAAATTCACCTGGGAAATTTTGGGACTTCTGTGGTGGTCTAGTAGCTAAGACTCTGTGCTCCCAATGCAAGGAGCCATCTGATCCCTCGTCAGGGAACTAGATACCACATGCCACAACTAAAAAAAGATCTAACAAGCTGCAACTAAGACCTGGCACAGCCCAAAAAAAAAGACAAAGAGACATGAAATGCCTCCCTTCCTGGGATGCCAACGCTGGTGCTCCTTCAATGATAAGCCTCCCTTCCCAGGTGCATTGGCTCAGATGGTAAAGAATCTGCCTGCCAATGCAGGACATGTGGGTTAGATCCCTGGGTCCAGAAGATCTGCTAGAAAAAGGAATGGCAACCCATGCCAGTATTCTTGCCTGGAGAATTCCATGGACAGAGGAGCCTGGCAGGCTACAGTCCATAAGGTTGTAAAGAGTCAGACACGACTGAGAAGCTAACACTTACCCCCAGGTGCGAAGGCCACACTGACTCCCTGTGTACATGTTGATCTGTTTTTTGTTTTTTGAAACCTTAAAGAATTTTACACTTGATCCAATGAGATATAAAACTGTGCTGACCACCCTACTTCTCCAGAGCAGTTTCTCAGAGTTATCTGAGAGGCTGTCTTCTGGGCTACACACTTCAGTTTGGCTCAAATAAAACCTTTTTCTATTCCTATTATAGATTGCTTGTTTTTACTGGCAGTGTTTTATAGAAGTTAATCCAAGATTTGATTTGGATAAGTTTTGGAGGCAAACAATCCCTTGCTCTTGGTACAGTACACTGGTTTGTCTGTCCCTGAAGGATCGACAGACAGAGGTAGGCTGGGGTGTGTGTGAGCCTGTCCTATTCTGCCCCCAGCAGGTGGTTGGGTCCTCTCAGGAGATCCGGCCAGTTTGTACTCTTCGAGAACCAGGGCAATTTATGCATGTCCTGTGGCAATTACCAGAAGGTACTGTCGTTACAACAGCCCCTCTTAGGTCATCAAGGATGGTTTCTGGACAAAAACAAGGGAGAGACTGGCCTCTGTGGAGTCGTCCTGACCCAACCTCCAGAAGCTGCCGCCTACCTTTGTGTCCTCTGCCCTCTAAATCCATTCCCTTCCTTATCCAAGTGCACTCACTACAGCCGGGCTCATGAAGGGACCCACACTGGAGAGAAAGAGAGATCACACTCACCCCCAGTGTCCTGACCTCGTCCTTTATGAATTTCTTGGGATCGAACGTAAAAAATGATCCAAATGGCATGTTCCATTGGAACTGGTTGGAGGTATACATCGGCCCAGGGGCACATGTGGGGGGATTCTGAGGGCCTCCAGGCTGGGTTTGGAGGTCTGTGGTTCCCAGTGAGTACTGGATCTCCCCAGGTGGGGTCTGCAAACCGGCCACTGCTGTCCGATGCTGAAGCACAGTGGGCGGATCCTGTGTGGCGTTCACTTCCGCTGGATTCTGGATCACCACGCGTGGCGTCTGTAAGTTTGCTCTTCCTGCATCACTCTCGGTCGCTCTGGATGTTAAGTAAGTGGCCATGCCCACAGGCTGCCCCTTGCTCCCAGGAGCCACAGGATTCCTGGCTTGGATCATGTACACATTACCTGGTGCCATAACACCAGACACAGTGTTGGCTCCAACTCCCTGCTCCATCATGATGCTCAAGTGCTGCAAAACAGGTAAGAAGGTGCATTTTCCCTCCTCTGAGAAAATTAATGTGTGCTGCATCTGACCCCATCCTTATCTTTAGCTTCATCTTCATTAAAATAAAAATCACCAAAAATAAAAACATCGAAATCATCTAGCATGATATTATACAGAATGATCTTCTTCCCTTCCTTGTAGTCTGTGTTCTTTGGGACATGTTGGTTTTTGTTTTTTGGGGGGGTTTGGATTTGCAAGACTAGGTTACCTGGGGCCCCCTTATCCCTGTAGACTCTTGTTTTCAGCTGAGGCAGTGGCTTTGTTTAGAATCCTGAGGTCAATGTTTCAATCTGCCTGCCTTAAGTATCTGAGTGATTGGATTGCCATCCTCTCCCCTGCCCTGGCCACAGCTGACGGCCTAGGGGTGGACAAGGGACCCCAGCTGGGCCTAGAACTTTCCAATCTTGGGAATGTGGAATTGGACCCAAGAACCATTTCGGATTGAGGGGGTTATACAGAGCTGGAGAGGGTCACAATTGTGTCATGTGTAGGGGTAGTAGAGAAAGTCAGTTAGAATGAAAAGAATGAAGCTGATATAGCAGGGCTGAGGGGTGGGGAGAAATAGATGAAGAAGCAGGTGGTGGGAGAGGGACAGAAATAGAGAGACAAAGAGAAGGAAATACCTTGGATCCTGATGATTTTTTACTTTTTATCCAGGTTCTCATTATCCCCAGCTGTACTCTCAGCCCTTTAAAATCTGTAGCTAATTTATAACTAGTTATGGGTTTAATCTAATGAAGCTAATTTGTGTATGACTTTTCCCTAGTGGCTTAGACAGTAAAGAATCTGCCTGCAATGCAGGAGACCCGGTTCAGTTCCTGGGTTGGGAAGATCCCCTGAGGAAGGGAATGGCTTACCCACTCCAGTATTCTTATCTGGAGAATTCCATAGACAGAGGAGCCTGGTGGGCTATAGTCCTTGGGGTTGCAAAGAGTCAGATATGACTGAGCAACTAACACTTTCACTTCATTTTTCAACATTAATTGGTTTTGGAGCGGAAAACCGGACTATCTCTTGCTACCTGTCTTCCCAGGAGGGACCATGGACAGTCATCCTTTACATCTCATGAGTCATGTCCCAGTTGGTGTTGTGGTTAGGACCATGTAGGAGTTTTGCTTATTTTTATTTATCTGGGTTTAAACCATTATGGGCCAAGGTACTGGGTATTATGATAGTGGCCACACCCTTAACAGCATGTAGTTACAACTGAGTCCTGAGCATTAGCAACAGTTGTGAAGGGAAGGGCTTGAAGTGAAACTTGGATCTCATCATGATTTGACCCCTGATAAGCTGAGTGCGTGCTGAGTCTCTTCAGTCATTTCTGACTCTTTGCGACTCTATGGACTGTAGCCTGTCAGGCTCCTCTGTCCATAGGATTCTCTAGGCAAGAATACTGGAGTGGGTTGCCATGCTCTCCTCCAAGGGAATCTTCCTGACCCAAGGATCAAACCCATGTCTCTTATGTCTCCTGCATTGGGAGGCAGGTTCTTTACCACTAGCGCCACCTGGGAAGCCCCGATAAGCTGAGAGGCTTGGAGAATTTCTTCATTATCTGTGCTCATGAGCAAGTACGCCATGGGTGGCGGCGGATAAGTAGCTTCAGACTCTGAAGACACAGCTGGAAAGGTTTCCCATTCAGGTGAGAGAAAAGGTCCCTTGTATCATTAATGTTGATATTAACTGTTAAGTGCTGCAGCTGCTGATTTTGTCTCTCCCCCTAAATGATACACTCCCTGCTGGCAGGAAACTGAATTCTACAGTTCCTAGATTCCAGATAGCATCACCGACTCAATGGGCATAAATTGAGCAAACTGGGAGACAGGGGAGGACAGAGGAGCCTAGCGTACTAGGATTGCAATGAGTCACACACGACTGAACAAAAACAACAGATTCCAGAAGTCTGCTATCAGGGAGTTTTCTGCCCAATAGAAAGTGCCTCTAAGTCGCACTTACAAAATGAATTCCATCACATCCCACCCCACCATGATCCTAATTGCTTCCAGAGGGAGAGAAACACTCCAAACTATCAATGACCAACCTGGGTTTGGCTGGCTAATTAATTGGCACTATTTAATATTAATAAGCTAAAAAATAAACTCAAAGGCAAGACAGCATCAGGGCTAAGAATTCAGACATCCTTGGGTCCTTTTCCCAGTCCCTTCATTTACTAGTTACATGACCTTGATCAAGTTGCATGAGTTCTTTAGGCTTCAGTTTCCTTATCTCTGACAGGTAGATCATAATAACATCTTTCTCAGAGGGTGTTGTCAGGGTTAAGTGAGAAACTTTCCCGCACAGAGCCTGGCACAGAGGACATACTTAGCATCTGTGTGTTATGAGTAGACACCATCCTCGGTCTTCCCTGATGGTTCAGCAATAAAGAATACACCTACAATGCAGGAGACTCAGATTTGATTCTTGGGTTGGGAAGATCCCCTGGAGGAGGAAATGGCAACCCACTCCATTCTTGTCTGGAAAATCCCATAGACAGAGGAGCCTGACAGGGCTTGTAAGAGTCAGACATGACTTAGTGATTTAAACCACCATACCACCACCAGAGACCATTCTTGGAGAAGGGCCTTTGTTTTGAACATTTTTCTTAATTGATCTCAAACTCATTTCCAGTACCTACAGCCATGGATCTAAAGTGTGGTCTCTGGACAGGTGAGACTGTTTCACTTGGGAACTTATTAGAAATGTAGATTCTCGGTCCTCTGCCTCAGTTCAGTTCAGTCAGTTCAGTCACTCAGTCATGTCCAACTCTTTGTGACTCCCATGGACTGCAGCACTCTAGGCTTCCCTGTCCATCACCAACTCCCAGAGCCTGCTCAAACTCATGTCCATTGAGTTATTGAAGCCATCCAACCATCTCATTTTCTGTCATCCCCTTCTCTTCCTGCCTTCAATCTTTCCCAGCATCAGGGTCTTTTCCAGTGAGTCAGCTCCTCACATCAGGTGGCCAAAGCATTGGAGCTTCAGCTTCAGCATCAGTCCTTCCAATGAATATTCAAGACTGATTTCCTTTAGGATTGACTGGTTTGATCTTGCAGTCCAAGGGACTCTCAAGAGTCTTCTTCAACACCACAGTTCAAAAAGCATCAGTTCTTCGGTGCTCAGCTTTCTTTATGGTCCAACTCTCACATCCATACATGACTACTGATCCTCTGCCTAGACCTACTAAATAAGAAGGGCTTCCCTGGTGACTCAGATGGTAAAGCGTCTGCCTGCAATTTGGGAGACCCGGGTTGAATCCCTGGGTCAGGAAGATCCTCTGGAGAAGAAAATGGCAACCCACTCCAGTACTCTTGCCTGGAAAATTCCATGGATGGAGGAGCCTGGTAGGCTACAGTTTATGGGTTCGCAAAGAGTCAGACACGACTGAGCAATTTCACTTTCACTAAATAAGAACCCCCCAAGTGTGGGGACCAGCTGTCTGTTTAAAAAAATTTTTTTTTTAATTGTGGTAAAAGATATATAATATAAAACATACTATTTTAACCATTTTAAGCATATTTAATTGTACAGTTCAGTGGCACTAAGTACATTCACATTGGGGTGTACATACACCCCAATATTCATTGCAGCACTTATTACAGTAGCCAGGACATGGAAGCAACCTAAATGTCCATCAACAGCTGAATGGATAAAGCAGATGTAGTACATATATACAATTGAATATTACTCAGCCATAAAAAGAATGAAATTGTGCCATTTGCAGCCATCTGTTTTAACTTACTCTCCAGGTGACTCTGAGGCTGGTGAAGTTTGAGAACCATGGTGGTATATGCATCATGGTTCTTGGTTTAATTCCTTTCTCTTGGACCCTAACAGGTAAAAATATAAACTATATAGAACTCCAAGAAATTCCCCAAATTTTTCTTATTTTAAAATCTAGGGACTTCCCTGGTGGTCCAGTGGTTAAGAATCCACCTTGCAATGCAAGGACGAGGGTTTGAGTCCTGGTTGGGGAACTAAGATCTCATATGTCCTCGAGCAGCTAAGACAGTGGGCTGTCTGATGCAGCCAAGTTAATATTAAAAAAATAATAATAACTAATTTAAAAAATCTAGCTGGTCTCTCCAGTTCTCCCATAAAAGCAACAGCTTTCACTGGTCTGTCAACTGACAGTTCAGTTACTCGCTGTGTCTCCTCATTTTTTTTTTTCCTTTTAAAAAGTATTTGTTCTTTTTCTTTTTTCTCCCACTATTCTTGATCCTACCTGCATCCCTGCAAACAGGGAGATGGAGTCTTTGAAAGTGAAATAATTTGCTTGTGGATAAATGAATTTGAGACTTGAATTTATTCTTTCTGACTGCTATCTTCTTTTCACTATTTATTTTTAAATTTTTCAAAAAGAATGCTCTCTCTGCCAGGTGACATAGGAGTGGCAGAATATTTGGCAGTGTCAACTGAGATGGACATATGCAGCATGTGCAACTTCTGCCTTGACCTTGATTTACCCCTTGCTTTCTCGGAGGAACTTCAGGTTTCCCGTAAGGGTGGTTTATAATAACAACTCCAACAAGCATCAGTGTTTAGACTCCACAGCCCTGTAGGCATCAGGCAATTCCTCTAGCTATATATCACTGCTGTGAGCATTTTGCAGACAAAGTAACTGAGGTTAAGTAACTCAGGTCATGAACACACAGCTAGGAAATGCCAAAGCTGAGATTTAAACTCTGGTCTGTCTGCCTTCAATTTTCATAATGGATACCATACAGAATGCTACAGTCTGCTACATGATATGAGAGAATGGATTATATTTCTCTCCCTTTTTCAGAACAGACTTTCTTCTTACATGCATGATAAATAATACAACTACAAACCTGGCGACTGGCAGAGGCAGCTGGATCCTGTGATAGACTCTCCTGAGACCCCTTTATTCCCCCTGCTGTCAGGAACAAAGGAGGGGGTTCTCTAGGAGCCTTTCCATCAGTTCTAGATCCGTCCTATACCTGATCACACTTTAATTACAGCTGGACTC
Organism: Bubalus kerabau; assembly: GCF_029407905.1. Taxonomy (NCBI): domain Eukaryota; kingdom Metazoa; phylum Chordata; class Mammalia; order Artiodactyla; family Bovidae; genus Bubalus; species Bubalus kerabau. Next base: position 14,799,981 of record NC_073628.1, read on the forward strand.
AGGGAGGGGAGAAATGGAGATGTCCTGTGGGATTTCCCACCTTCTATCTTAAGATATCTGGGTTCACACAGAGATATGAACTATCTCTGAAACCTGTTCTGTTTCTTCACTTACCTCCTTAGCTGGCCAGACTCTGCATCTCCAAGGTTAGGTGGTTGCAAATTCTGTCTCTATGGACTGTGCTGGCTTATCTTAAATGCTTTTATAAAAAGGTATATGCATTATATACAGATCCCTGACTTATGGCGTTTCCCCAGAGACCCTACTCAGGGCCCGTCTAGGCCCCATGTCTCCCCTAGTATGGTCCAGTTTCTGTGAGGACCAAGGAGAGGAAGTCATAGATGTCTTACCTGGTCGACCCGGCGAGCCTTTCAATATTCCTTCTTCTGATCCTGTGGGCCTCTGAAACCTGGCCTAGAAATTTCTGATAAAAGAACATTTGGTTTCTCTTTGAAGCTCCAAAGTCTTGTTTGCAATTTCACTTTGAGTCAAACAATGAATCCATTCTCTGGCTTCCAAGTTCAGCTCATTTGACCTTCAGAATATTTATGGCCTTGATTGTGTAGGAATGGGGTTCCATGGGCCTTTGAGAAGTGGGCCGCTAAGATCTCATAAGCCAATAGATTTATAAGCAATTGAGGAAGTAATTAACAAGTATTTACTGAGTGTCTTCTGTGTGTCAGATGGCATGTTACATGCTGAGGTACATAGATTTCTAGAAGTTTATGACTTGGCAAGATAGAATCTAACCATTGTCAGATAATCATAGTACAGGCATACCTTGTTTCATTGTGATTGCCAGATGTTGCTTTTTTTTTTTAATCAATTGAAGGTTTGTGGTAACCCTACATTGAGCAAGTCTGTAGCACTATTTTCTCAGCAGCATTATTTTAAAATTATGGTATATTCCTTTAGACATAATGGTATTGCACACTTAATAGACTATGGTGCAGCATAAACACAACTTTTAGTTGCACTGGGAAATCAAAAAATTCAGTAGGATATTTACTTTTTGGAAGGGGTCTGGAACTGAACCCACAACATCTCTGAGTTGTGCCTGTACAAGTTATGGCTGGAAACAAACAAAGAACCAGGCCATCAGTGATAAAGTAGGTGGAAGACATGTCAAAGATTTGGGCTGGTCTCTGGAGGTTTGTGAGTGGCTGGACATTGAATAGGACATCCAACCAAGAGTGGACTTTGAAAGGAGGGTCAGGTTAAAGCTGCACAAAAGGCACAGTCTATTCCAGAAGAGTGTGAACCAGAGGCACAGGTGCATATTAAAAGGTGTCAGGAAAATCAAAACTACAGTGAGGTACCACCTCACACTGGTCATAATGGCCATCATCAAAAAATCTACAAACAATAAATGCTGGAGTGGGTGTAGAGAAAAGGAAACCCTCATTCACAGTTGGTGGGAATGCAGATTGATATAACCACTATGAAGAACAGTATGGAGGCTCCTTAAAACAGCATGGCAGTTCTAAAAACAGAACTACCTTGTGACCCAGCAATCCCACTGCTGGGCATACCCCAGTGTTCATAGCAGCACTATATAATTAGCCAGGAAAGCAACCTAAACATCCACCAACAGAAGAATGGATAAAGAAGATGCAGTACATATACACAATGGAATATTACTCAGCCATAAAAAAGCATGAAATGAAGTCATTTGTAGAGACATAGATGGACCTGGAGAATCCACACAGAGTGAAGAGTCATACAGAGTGAAGTAAATCAGAAAGAGTAAAGCAAATATCCGGTATTAACACATATATGTAAAATTTAGAAAAGTGGTATAGGTGATCTCATTTGCAAAGCAGAAATAGAGACATAGATGTAGAGAACAAATGTATGGACACCAAGGGGAAGGGGGAGGGATGGGAGGAATTGGGAGACTGGGATTGATACATATATACCTTTGATCCTATGGAGATCAAACAAGTCAATCCTAAAGGAAATCAGTCCTGAACATTCATTGGAAGGACTGATGTTGAAGCTGAAGCTCCAATACTTTGGCCACCTGATGTGAGCAACCCACTCACTGTAGCAGAAAATTCTACTCCAAAATATGCCTCTTTGGCATAATAATTACAGTTGGTTGAACCTTGAACAACACAGGGCCTAGAAGAACCAACACTCCACGTAATTGAAAATTGGATATAATTTAGAGTAAACCCTCTGTATCTGAGGTTCCACATCTGTGGATTTAACCAACCTTGGGTTGTGCAGTACTACAATGAAATAGGTCAGCAGATAAGTGGACCTGTGCAGTTCAAACCCATGTTGTTCAAGGGTCAACTGTGTTTTGGACTGATTATTTTGAGGAAGAGCAGACATAGGAAAATCTCTGAAAACAGAAGTTACCTTTTTGTAAGAGAAACATACCTTTATAAAGGAAGACTTCATTTGTAAGGATGCCTTCCTCACTGTCCCAGGAAGGAAAGGATGACAAAATCACAAGAAACTCTTTCCTGCAGAGAAGGCATGCCTTAAATCTGTGTGACAAAGCATCCTCTTGTTTACCTCCCATAATCAGCCTCCTCACATCTTCCTCTCTTTTCTCTGGAGCAGAAGATGGGATTTAAGCCTGAATTTTGAGTCAACTCTGAGTGTTACTCATTTTCCACTACATATCTTCTATGTACACAGTTTAGTTCAGTTCAGTTGCTCAGTTGTGTCCGACTCTTTGTGACCCCATGAACCGCAGCACGCCAGGCCTCCCTGTCCATCACCAACTCCCGGAGTTTACCCAAACTCATGCCCATTGAGTTGCTGATGCCATCCAACCATCTAGTCCTCTGTCGTCCCCTTCTCCTCCTGCCCTCAATCTTTCCCAGCATCAGGGTCTTTTCAAATGAGTCAGCTCTTCGCATGAGGTGGCCAAAGTATTGGAGTTTCAGCTTCAACATGAGTCCTTCCAATGAACACCCAGGACTGATCTCCTTTAGAGTGGACTGGTTGGATCTCCTTGCAGTCCAAGGGACTCTCAAGAGTCTTCTCCAACACCACAGTTCAGAAGCATCAATTCTTCGGCGTTCAGCTTTCTTTATAGTCCAACTCTCACATCCATACATGACCACTGGAAAAAACATAGCCTTGACTAGACGGACCTTTGTTGGCAAAGTAATGTCTCTGCCTTTTAATATGCTGTCTAGGTTGGTCATAACTTTCCTTCCAAGGAGTAAGCATCTTTTAATTTCATGGCTTCAATCACCATCTGCAGTGATTTTGGAGCCCCAAAAAATAAAGTCAGCCACTGTTTCCATTGTTTCCCCATCTATTTGCCATGAAGTGATGAGCCAGTTTATGTGATAAACTTCTGTTTTTCTCTTGTTAATCTGTCTTTTATTTCAGGGGCCCCAGCTGAGAATTTAGAAGAGTAGAAAAGGAAAATTATTTTTTTTCTCCTCTAAAATATCCACCCTGGTGATTCATTGGAAGACTGATGCTGAAGGTCCAATACTTAGGCCACCTGATGTGAAGAGCTGACTCACTGGAAGAGACCCTGATGCTGGGAAAGATTGAAGGCAGGAGGAGAAGGGGATGACAGAGGATGAGATGGTTGGATGGCATCACCGAATCAATGGACATGGTGAAGATGGGAGATGGGAGGTGGTGAAGGACTGGGAGATGATGAAAGACAGGGAAGCGTGGCATGCTGCAGTCCATGGGGTCCTAAAGAGTCAGACATAACTGAACAACTGAACAACAGCAAACTCTTCAAGACCCATCCTGAAACCTGTCTTCCATGAAGACTTCCTTACACTTTCCAGTGAAAATAAATCTCCTTGAGACTCAAATGTCTCAAATGTCAACTGCCTGGGGATGGGTTCTGATTATTGCAGCCTTGTAGGATCAACTTTTCCTTTAGGTTCCTATCGTTGGGGCTGCTGGGAGGAGGGTAAGAGGAATTCCATCTTAAAGACTGTCACCCATCTTAAGGCAGGATGAGAACTGGGCCTGAACCCTGTTAACCATCATTAAAGAAAAAACAGGAAACCCCCTCCTAACAGATGGCAAACAAAGAGTGGAAGTAAAAGTCAGGTTATCTCAGTTAGATTAACAACAGTGCCTGCACCTGTGTGTTGTAATTGTTAATTCTTCCACCTCTGTACATTGTAAAACTAATTACTAACCTGTAACCAGTCATGTAGCTGCTCCTGCTGCTGCTACGTTGCTTCAGTCATGTCCAACTCTGTGCAACCCCACAGATGGCAGCCCACCAGGTGCCCCCATCCCTGAGATTCTCCAGGCAAGAACACTGGAGTGGGTTGCCATTTCCTTCTCCAATGCAGGAAAGTGAAAAGTGAAAGTGAAGCTGCTCAGTCGTGTCCAACTCGTAGCGACCCCATGGACTGCAGCCCACCAGGCTCCTCCATCCATGGGATTTTCCAGGCAAGAGTACTGGAGTGGGGTGCCATTGCCTTCTCCGAGTAATGTAGCAGAGGGTATAAAACCGAGTCCTCCGAAATCATCGGGGTCCTTGTTGGGAACCAATTCCCCTTGGACCCACTGGTGTAATAAACTGTGCTCCACTGTCTTGAGTGTCCTCTGAGGTGTGTTTTGTGATTCTGGATTCTACAAGACTACGGACTAGCTAAAGCCCCATTATACATATTGTGGTCTCACTCCCAAAAACTTGGAGGATTTGGGTTGTGGATTATGCTTTTCTTAGTCACCTCTTGCCTCAACTTCATGCTTTATACATTTCTGATCTAGGTCATACATCCCTTTTCCAGCTGTTTCTCCAACCTGAAAGAATTCAGTCATGAAACACAGCTCTTTGTTATAGGTTGAACTAGATCTCTTTCTGCAACATCCCCCTGCCCAAATATGTTAGAGTCACTTGGACATGAAGAAGATCAAACCAGTCAATCCATAAGGAAATCAATCCTGAATACTCATTGGAAGCACTGATACTGAAGCGCCAATACGTCAGCCACCTGACACAAAGAGCCGACTCTTTGGAAAAGCCCCTGAGGCTGGAAAAGATTGAAGGCAAAAGGAGAAGGGGGTGACAGCAGATGAGATGGTTAGATGGCATCATTGACTCAATGGACATGACTTTGAACCAACTCCAGGAGATAGTGAAGGACAAGGGAACCTCGCATGCTGCAGTCCACGGGGCCACAAAGAGTTGGACACAACTTAGCAACTGAACAACGACAACAACCTCCAATACCTCACCAGTCAGTTCAATCGCTCAGTACCTCATAATGCAACCTTATTTGGAGGCAGGTTCATTACAGATGGGCTTCCCTTGTGGCTCAGCTGGTAAAGAATCCGCCTGCAATGCGGGAGACCTGGGTTCGATCCCTGGGTCGGGAAGATCCCTTGGAGAAGGGAAAGGCTACCCACTCCAGTATTCTGGCTGAAGAATTCCATGGACTGTATAGTCCATGGGGTCTCAAAGAGTCAGACACGACTTGGTGACTTTCACTTTCACTTTGACTTTCCTGGTGGCTCAGATGATAAAGTGTCTGTCTACAATGCGGGAGACCCGGGTTCGATCCCTGGGTGGGGAAGATCTCCTGGAAAAGAAAATGGCAACCCACTCCAGTATTCTTGCCTGGAAAATCTCATGGATGGAGGAGCCTGGTGGGCTGCAGTCCATGGGGTCGCAAAGAGTCAGACACAACTGAGTGACTTCATTTTCACTTTCATTACGAAAGTAATCAAGTTAGAATTAGGTCTTTGAGATGGTCTTTAATCCAGTAGGACTGGTATCCTCATAAAAAGAGCAAATTTGGACAGAGGCATATGTACACACAGGGAGAACATGATGGGAACATGAAAGCAGAGACTAGGGTGATACATCTACAAGCCAGGAATCCTATAGATTGCCAGCAAACCACCAGAAGCTAGGCAAGAAGCATGGACCTGGCCATCTATCATATCCTCAGAAAGAACTAACCTAATTGCAGGTGATACACTTCTGTTTAAGCCACCCAGTTTGTGATACTTTGTTACAAGCAGTTTGGAAAACAAATGGACCGTGATTTTCTTTAATCTTTAGTTGCAGGAAAAAGTTCCATGTGGCAGAAATGTACCAAAATTGGGGGTAGGGAATAGAGCTTGGTAGCAGGGGCAGTGCAGCAAAGCAGAGCAACTAATTTAACCTTGGGTAGTAGGTGTCTCTGATCTTAGTCCCTAACCCTTTCCCAGCACAGAGAATTCAAAGCAGGTTTTCTCTAGCACCCTGGACATGCTCCACATTTCCAGGACCCCCTCCCTTCTTCTCTCACTTTTCTTTTCTGTCTGTTCCTGGGCTTCCTCATGGCCCCTTTGTGTTGCCCCCAGAATAGATTCTTCCCACATGATGAGGCAGCCTGTTTCAGCCTCCCCAGCTTGGCCAGGCCCTTGAGTGGAAGGAGGGACTCACTTCTCATACCTCTGAAGATCCAAAGATAGTTGAGTTGCTCCTTAAGAAAATTTGCTGTCACTGAACAAAAAGAAATGTTTGCTTTCTCGACACTGTTCTGTACCAAACTCCCGTAACATCATAATTCCACAGCATCATTTTATTTGAACCTCTCTGTGGCCTTGGTCTTCGGAGAAGGCAATGGCAACCCACTCCAGTACTGTTGCCTGGGAAATCCCATGGATGGAGGAGCCTGGTAGGCTACAGCCCATGGGGTCGCTAAGAGTCGGACACGACTGAGCGACTTCACTTTCACTTTTCACTTTCATGCATTGGAGAAGGAAATGGCAACCCATTCCAGTGTTCTTGCCTGGAGAATCCCAGGGACAGAGGAGCCAGGTGGGCTTCCGTCTATGGGGTCACACAGAGTCGGACACGACTGACGCGACTTAGCAGCAGCAGTGGCCTTGGTCTTAGTTATCCCTGTGTTACTGTTATCTCTATATAGGTCTACCCTTCCTGATGAGGCTCCGAGTTCCTAAGGGGTTGGATCTGATTCTTATCTGCAGAGGCTGCGGCTTGGTGTCTGATGAATGAGTGCATATATGCCTGAAGGTGGCAAATCAAAGGCAGGAGTCCAGACATGCTGGAGGATTGAGATCGAACATCTTAAAAAGCAAGCCTTTGATCAGGGCCTTGAATGCCGCTGTCAGAAGTCTAATCTTATCCTGGAGGTGCTGGCAAAGAACTTGGCTGAATTATGTTCCTGACCTGGTGTTTTGTGGAAGGCAGAACTTGAAAGCAATGAAACTAGATTTGGTTTGGTTGAGGAAATTTCCAAACCAATTGTAAGGAGATTAGTTTAGATGGACAATCTCAATGGAAATTAGGTGCTATTCATCAAGACAATAGTCAGATGTCCAAACAGAAGAGCCAAGATCTGTTGTCCATGACAAAACATCAATGGAAGAATGATCCGGAAGGCATTTTGGAGATCTGCTGCCTCCCCCTCTGCCCCAACTGCAAAGGCCCTGAGTGCAATACGGCAGGACAATTTTAAAGGCTTATCCTAAGCCGGTGTTACCATTGCAATTTGGAAGCAAATAACACAGGTGATTTTACAGGCTCACATCTGGAATCTCATCCATGGCTGATTTAGATGAGACTTTGGACTTAGACTTTTAAATTGATGGTGGAATGTGTTAAGACTTTTGGAGCTATTGAAACTGAGCAGGACTTGAGAGATTACCTGAGACCAAGGAAGTGCAAGCCCTGAACACACGCTAATCTTATCAGCAACCCCACCCTTGAACTATTGCTATAAAACCTCCCTGGTGGGAACACATAGTGTTTGAGGGACATGAGCCCACTGTGTCCCGTTTTGCCTGGCAAAGCAATAAAGCTATTCTTTTTTACTTCAACCAAAACTCTGTCTCCAAGATTCAATTTGGCATCAGTGCACAGAGGCCAAGCTTTTGGTTTCAGATTTAGCCATGTGGAGTCATTGGGACTTTGATAAGAATGATTCTAGTGAGGTGTAAAAACATGATTACAATGAGTTCAGAATCGATGGGAGGGACTTCCCTGATGGTCCAGTGGTCAAGACTGTACTTCCATTGCAAGAGGCATGAGTTTGATCCCTGGTCAGGGAACTAAGATCCTGCATGCCTTGAGGGGTAGCAAAAAAAAAAAAAAAAAAAAAAAAAGGCAATGGGAGAGTAATTTGAGACAACAAGCAGAAATTAGTTTGAGGAGATCATCTCTGTAAAGAGGAGTAGAGGAACAGGGCAGCATCTCCAGGTGGTTCTGGGGTCAGAAGAGGGTTTCATTTTGCAGTGGGAAGAAAGTATAATATGTTTGGGTGCTCTTGGGGATAATTCAGTAGATTGTGAAAAACTAGGAAATGGGAAAGTGTAGATGAGGGGGTGGAATCAGGTGCCAGGTAGAAGGAGCCTGGATATTTCCTCTATAGTAACTGGACAGAAGGCAGTCTATGGTGACAGAAAGGTCTAGTGTTTGGTCAGAGCTTGTAATTCTCTTCTGACTACATTTGATTTCTCAGGAAAACAGGAAGCAAGCTCCTTAGGTGAGAATTGGGGAGGGAGGTACGTGGGTTTGCAGAGAGAAGAAAAGATAAAACATAGTTGGGACTTCCCTGGTGGTCCAGTAGTTAAGACTCCATGCTTCCAATGCAGGGGCCACAGGTCTGATCCCTGGTCAGGGAACTAAGATCCCACACGCCAGACTGTGTGGTCAAAAAGAAAAAAACATGATATAGTTACATAGAAATTGAGAAACAGTATAGATTAGTGAAATGAAACAGAACTGCTAGATGGCTATTTAGGAAGGAAATAGACAGCTGGTTGGGTTAAATCAGGGTTGAGATTTTGTAAGATAGCACACTGAGGTGAGAGCCGAACCAGGGAGTTGATAGTGATTTTGTTGATAGTGAATTTGGTGATTTTACCGTGGAGTGTAAGAGTCATGGAGGCAGGGAGTCGGGGGGCAGTGAAGAGATGGGAGATTGATGGATTGTAGGTCCAGTTGGAGTTGAGAACTGTAGGACTTAGGAGGAGAAGTAGGATATGTGGAGGCTGGGGAAACCCAGGTTATGGAGGAGGTGCAGCTATGGAAATGCCAAGGTTGAGTTGTGACCTTGACAGTGAGTGATTGAAGTGGGGTGGAAGCAGGGATTACTGAGGGAAAGGACTAGTTTCTTTATATTTGGTGAAAAAAGAGGCAGAAAGAAGTGACTCTCATAGGCATATTTCTGTTCTGCTTTCCTGCACCTTTCTCTGCCCTACTGATATTTTGCCCTTCTTTGTGTGGGGCTGATGGTTGGTGGAGGAAACTCCCTTTATTGTCTTGCCATTTGTTTACCAATCTGGTTTATTTCCTGGTTTAGTTCAGTAGAGTTCAGCTGCTCAGTCCTGTCCGACTCTTTGTGACCCCATGAATTGCAGCATGCCAGGCTTCCCCATCCATCATCAACTCCCGGAGTTCACTCACGTCCTTTGAGTCAGTGATGCCATCCAGTCATCTCATTTTCTGTCGTCCCCTTCTCCTCCTGCCCCCAATCCCTCTCAGCATCAGAGTCTTTTTCAATGAGTCAACTCTTTGCATGAGGTGGCCAAAGTACTGGAGTTTCAGCTTTAGCATCATTCCTTCCAAAGAACACCCAGGACTGATTGCCTTTAGGATGGACTGGTTGGATCTCCTTGCAGTCCAAGGGACTCTCAAGAGTCTTCTCCAACACCACAATTCAAAAGCATCACTTCTTCGGCGCTCAGCCTTCTTCACAGTCCAACTCTCACATCCATACATGACCACAGGAAAAACCATAGCCTTGACTAGACAGACCTTTGTTGGCAAAGTAATGTCTCTGCTTTTGAATATGCTATCTAGGTTGGTCATAACTTTCCTTCCAAGGAGTAAGCGTCTTTTAATTTCATGGCTGCAATCACCATCTGCAGTGATTTTGAAGCCCCAAAAAATAAAGTCTGACTCTGTTTCCACTGTTTCCCCATCTATTTCCCATGAAGTGATGGGACCCAATGCCATGATCTTCGTTTTCTGAATGTTGAGCTTTAAGCCAACTTTTTCACTCTCCTCTTTCACTTTCATCTAGAGGCTTTTTAGTTCCTCTTCACTTTCTGCCATATCTGAGGTTATTGATATTTCTCCCAGCAATCTTGATTCCAGCACGTGCTTCTTCCAGCCCAACGTTTCTCATGATGTACTCTGCATATAAGTTAAATAAGCAGGGTGACAATATACAGCCTTGACGTACTCCTTTTCCTATTTGGACCCAGTCTGTTGTTCCATGTCCAGTTCTAACTGTTGCTTCCTGACCTGCATACAGATTTCTCAAGAGGCAGATCAGGTGGTTTGGTATTCCCATCTCTTTCAGAATTTTCCAATTTATTGTGATCCACACAGTCAAAAGCTTTGGCATAGTCAATAAAGCAAAATAGATGTTTTGCTGGAACTTTCTAGCTTTTTTTATGATCCAGTGGATGCTGGCAATTTGATCTCTGGTTCCTCTGCCTTTTCTAAAATCAGCTTGAACATCTGGAAGTTCACAGTTCATGTATTGCTGAAGCCTGGCTTAGAGAATTTTGAGCAATAGACTTGAGCAAATTATACTTTCTGAGCCCCAGATTTTCATATTTCTTTTTCTTAAAATGTAGATAATGCCACTCTGTATCGTTTGATTAGGAAATGAAATAATAAAGGTGAAAAGGTATTGAGAATAACTTAGTAGATATTGACTCAATAAACATTTTTTTTCCAGAAGATTGAGTCCATTCAATGGATATTAGTGAGTATCTATATCCCTGTGTGCTATTCAACAGTGGAAGTTGGGGGGTATTCTCTGACGGCAAAATGACTTCTGGCAGCCATTGGACTGGCCCAGGGATTAGTCCTTTACAGGGTTTTATTAGCCTTTTTCCTGGGCAAAGTCTGATCTTGCTGTTCCTGCCTTAATTGTCCTCTGCATCTGTCCAGCCTCTTTCTGATGACTCCTGTTTCCTGAGTTAACTTTACAACATGTGAAAATGTACTTATGTGTAGCCTGGCTAGAAAGAGAGCAGAAGTATCGAGGGGAAGGTAAGGGACCTGGGCTTTTCAACAGCTTAGATGGGAAATAGATAGGTGGGACTGAATCTCATTTAGTCTCTGATTGTTCAGCCCTAAAGGGGAAGGGTCATCATTTTGTCTCCCAGGTAAGTGCTTGGGGAATGTCTTATCTGGGTTTCCACTTAGACATAGTTCACTCTTTAGAAGAGCTTCTCAGAAGAGGTGTCTCAGAATGGTGCTGGCTGCCTTTGGAGACACCATCATAATATATACCACTATACAAGGTGCTCAAGATTAGAAGGAATATTTGAAGATATTGTTGAAAAGAGGTTCTCAAATTTTGAGTGGGCATCAGAATTGCCTGGCAGGCTTGTTAAAACACAGATTGCTGTATTTCTAATTAAGTAAGTCTGGGGTGGGGCCAAAGAATTTGCATGTCTAACAGGCTCCTGGGTGATGCTGTAAATATGGGGGTAATTATAGGGGCTATTCAAGCATCAGATAAAAGTTATCTTTAAATTTGGGGCCGCTTCTGAAATGCTGGGTTGGGAAGATCCCTGGGAGAAGGGAATGGCTACCCACCCCAGTATTCTTCCCTGGAGAATTTCATGGACAGAGGAGCCTGGTGGGTTAGTCTATGGGGTCGAAAAGAGTCAAGACATGATTCAACGACTAACACTTTCACTTCCTGAAATGCGATGTTCCTATAAATTCTTGAGTGTCATATTACTGAAATCTTAGTTTTTCTCCTGAAACCTTTTATTACTCTAGCCTTTTCCATTTGAGTAAATGGCTGTTCACCCAGTTACTTGAGGCAGAAACCTTGGTATTGTCCTTAATTTCCCCTTCTTCCTCTGCTCCCTGACAGCAGGGAGATGTTTGAGAACACCTGATCTTTAGGAACAACTGTTCTAACCCATTGGCATGGAAACTTTTGGAAGCCAGTGGCCATTGTGGATAACAGTATTTAAATTAATGTGTGCATCTAGAAGTTATGAATGTACAGCCATTTCATACAGGAATTTGTCCCTGTCCTTTTATACATAAAGATGTACTAGCCTCATAACTTTTTAAGCTATCATAAGACAAGGTTGATTATTGAGCTCTATTGCATCGGTTATAACAGCAAAGAAAAGGGATTGATCATTTTAGTGGATAACTCACTCTTTCCAAAGATCTTCCCCACACAGTAGGCTTTCTTATTGCACTAAAAATTTTGCTTCCTCAACTTGCCTTGTTCTCTGCTTTCCTCATTCCTTTTATTATTTTTAATTAAAAAAAAATTGGAGTATAGTTGATGTACAATGTTGTGTTAGTTTCAGGTATACAGCAAAGTAAATCAGTTATACATACACACATATTCATTCTTTTTACAGATTCTTTTCTCAGATAGGTTATTGAGAGTATTGAGTAGAGCTCCCTGTGCTATACAGCAGGTCCTTGCTGGTTATCTATCTATTTATATGTAGCAATGTGTGAATATTCATCCCAAGCTCCTGATTTATCTCTCCCTGCCACCTTTCTCCTTTGGCTACCAAAAGTTTGTTTTTCATATCTGTAAGTCTGTTTCTGTTTTGTAAATAAATTCATTTGTATCAATTTCTCTGACTTCTTCACTTAGTATGATCATTTTTAGGTCCATACATGTTGCTGCAATCAATGCTTTCCACATTCCTTTTTGATTCACTGCCAGACTAAATCAGATCCCTGTCTGTTCTCTTGCTTCTTATCCCCACATTTCTTCTCCAAGTCAGAGAAAATTGCTTGTATATTGTCCTCTCTCCTGAGGCCAGAATTTCCTTGAGGTCAAGGGCAGTTGTGTTCCGCAGTGTTCACCCTCCTTTTGCTTTGACTAGAGCCTTAAACATATCAAATCCTCAGTGCATTTTTATTAAATGAATGAATAATTGAAAGAATGAAGGTAGGGTTGTCTAGACAGGTGTGGCACAAAGGCACCCATGCATGCATGCCCTAGGGAGGACCTTTTCTTGTTAAAATCCATTTTAAATTCCTGTCTACTCTTTGAAAGAACAGAACAACTACCAGGCTGAATGGAATGAAGTCCAGGAATGCACACCATTGGAGAGATATTTCCTTTAGATTGTCAGGGAAGGAAGAATCTGGTTTCAGAAGCCCAAACAGGGGAGGTATTCTTTTTGGTTCCAGTGAAAAATGCTTCTAGAACATTTGGGTTTGCTTATTTGTCACCCGGGACCTCAGAATAATTTGGTGGCGAGTTCTCTGGTTCTGGGATGATCGCTGGGTTTGTCACATAGACATTTGGGATGACCACGCCCACCTGGAAAACACAGGCAAACAGGAAGTGTACCAGTGATGAAGCAAGAAGGACTGGGCATGCCTTTAGGTACCAAGGGAGCCCTCCTGTTCCTGGGCAGGAAGGGGAGTAGGATGAACCCTCTAGTCTCCACCCTCTTTGGGATCTCTTCCCATCCTCCGAGGAGCCTCTGGGACTTACATTGTTGGTTTGGTAGCAGTTCAGCTGGCAGCCAAAGTGGGCAGATAGACTTGCAATGAACACCTCCAGGAGGCAGAAGATGAGCAGCAAACCAGAAATGGCCATTCCAGGGACCTGGAACCAGAATGGACCAGGGGACCTGAGTGCACATCTGGGAGTCTGAGCTCTGACTCTGCAGTGGCCATCTCTATGGCTTTGATGAAGTCCCCTAACCTCATCTCAGCTTCATGGGGAAAATACCTCACTGGGTTTTTGTGAAGGCCAAGTGTGTTTGTGAAACAAATTTTATCTTAACACTTACTAGCAATGCTGCCCTAAAAGAGAGGATAGTCACTGTCTAGGGAAACCCCTTGACACCTTGCTTCAGCTGTCAGGGACCTGAGGGTATGGTCTGGAGTCAGACAGTGAAACAGTGGAACTGTTCTGTGTAGGAAGTGAATAGAAATTTGGGAGTATGGACAAGCCACAGAGAGAAGCAATATGGGTAGAGGAGAAAGATGGGACTGAGCAAGGTGGTGGGAAGGTGGCAGCTGCAGAAAAAGGCATCTCATGAAAAGATGACACTTCACAAAACAGGAATATCTAATCTTCAGGAATCAGTAGGTTCTGATGGAAACCTCAGGTTTCCTAGGTTCTGATGTAAACCTCTACCATTTCTCTGAACTTTTAGAGAAAGTCAGCTACTGAGGTCATTCTCTTGGCTGTGATAGTGCCATTTTGTAGAGGGAAGTAATTGGGGCTGTCTTAGGCTTGGGAAAAAAGAGTGAGTGAAAGGCCCCCAAATTTGAACTAGTTCAGCAAAAATAGATTTCACCTAAGGACCTGGGGAAATCCAAGCCCCCTCCTTGCTATTCTCCAAGATTACCCAGGAGAATGGGGTCTCCCACTGTGCCTGGGGAGAGAGTTTGAGTAGAATCTATTTTCATCTCAAAGAACAGGGCTGAATGACCCCAACTGCCATATGGATTCCAATCACACGAAATACTAAATATGAAAATAAGTGCACAGTACATGGTAGTAGGTATCAAATATATGTTATTGATTATAATTTTAAAATGACACAGGTGAGAGTCAGCTGCTCAGAGAATTCTCCCTTTTGTAGAGGCCCCGTCTTTCCTTCTTTCCTTTGCCTCCCTCTCAATTGAGCAAGTATTTACTAAACATCTGTTTGGTACAAAGGGCTCAGAGAAGCATCCCAAGAGGCACAGTTGAATAAGGGAGACAGATACGGATGTGGATAATTACAATCCACATCAGACAGAGTAAGAGCTATGAAAGAGTGGGGGAAAAGGTGCCTCGAGGGTACTGAGGAGAGTGAGAGATGGAATTCACCCTATGTGAGTTAGAGAGGGTGGGGGCAGAAAAGGGTGGTCCAAGCAACTGGAAAGATGGGATGATGAGATCTTAGTCAAAGAATCACAGTTTCAGGAAGGAAGTGTTTTCAAATGTTTCTGGTCCTTTCTAAAGTTGTTTTAAAAACAATTCTTTTACAAAGAAAACCCTTCATGGAAAAGGGGTCCTTCAAGCAGCTTAGATGGATTTCCCAGGTGGTGGTTCAGTGGTAAAGAATCTGCCAGAGCCTGCCAATGAAGGAGACGCAAGAGACATGAGTTTGATCCCTGGGTTGGGAAGATTCTCCAGGGGAAGGAAATGGCAATCCACTCCAGTATTCTTGCCTGGGAAATCCCATGGAGACAGGAGCCTGGTGGGCTATAGTTCATGGAGTCACAAAGAGTCGGACAGGACTGAACTACTGAGCACACACACAGAGAGTTTAGACATGTATCATTTGATGGGCATTAATTAATGCTTGTCGAGCTCCTGGAGCACCCCATCCCTTGGGTCATCATTTCCAAAGATAAGATGAAGTCCAGCTCTTCTTGTTCAGATGCCAGGCCTGAGGTCTGAGGGTAGGATGGGCAACTGGGGTGGGAGGAGTTCTCCTTCTGAGATCAGACATGGGCAGAACCAAGATTAGAAGCCAAGTTTTCTGACTTGAAGTTCCTGCAGCCTCCACTCCAGGGCATTGGCAGTGCTGCGTGGTTTAGTCTTTCCTGAGACTCTTCCCCTCCCACCCATCCCCACTCCCTTAGCTCTTCTACCTGCACCTGCCTCATTTCTTACAATGAGCACTCCATGCCTCCTATTTCCCAGAAGAAAAGACACAAGCATTCTTCAGTGCCTGCCTCTCAGGGTGATGGGTGGGGGGTGGCGGGGGGGAGGAGCAAGAGGTCCGGGGGAGCAAGGGATTGGAAGGGAAGTGAGCAGCAGGGCACACAGAGTTGGAACCAGGTCTCTGGGCAGCAATAAATACCTGGCCGAGGAATTTAGACTTTAATCCTAAAGCAACTGGGAGCCATAAAGTGTTTCCAGAAGGGGAGAAACTCAGGATACTTTTGATAAAAGACATGGGCATGGTCGATAGGTTATCTGGGGAGAGGCTTTTCTCACAAATCTTGGAGACAAAAGTCTTGGGAAGGACTTCTGATCAAAACAAATAACAATGGTTTCTATTTACCGAGTATAGGCCATGCCAGGCACATTTACTTCATTTGACAAATGGTTATGAACTGTCAATCATGTTCCAGACATGGGCCTGGGTATTTGAGACAGGACAGTGAATGAAACAGAAAAATGTCCCTGCCCTTATGAAGCTTATATTCTAGTGGGAGGAGACAGTAAGCATGAAATATGCTGCTGCTACTGCTGCTAAGTCGCTTCAGTCGTGTCTGACTCTGTGCGACCCCATAGACGGCAGCCCACCAGGCTACCCCATCTCTGGGATTCTCCAGGCAAGAACACTGGAGTGGGTTGCCATTTCCTTCTCCAATGCATGAAAGTGAAAAGTGAAAGTGAAGTTGCTCAGTCCTGTCCGACTCTTAGCGACCCCATGGACTGCAGCCTACCAGGCTCCTCCGTCCATGGGATTTTCCAGGCAAGAGTACTGGAGTGGGGTGCCATTGCCTTCTCCAAAGCATGAAATATAACAGACAAGTAAATTGCAGAGTTCGTCAGATGATGGTTAGGGCTACTGGGAAGTAAATTGGGGATGTGGGGGAGAAGGATCCTGGGATAGTGTAGGTGATGCTTTTAAGTGCAGTGGTTCTGTCATTCAGGTGGGTCTCTTTGAGAAAGTGGTTACTAAGAAACAGCCTGAAGGACCAAGGGGGCTGGGGGAATAGCCGAGGGAACTCTCCAAGCTTGAAGATGGAAACATGCCTGGTGTGTTTGTGGAAACATCAAGGAGGTCAGTGTGGTTCAAGTGGGGAGAGCCAGAGGGTGCGGTCAGGGGCCACAGAGGCCAGCATCTTTAGGCTCCTATAAGGACGTTGGCCTTTTTTTTGGTGTGTGTGAGTAAAATGGGAGCAGTGGCAGGTTTTGAGCAGAGAAGTATACATCTCAGAAAGGCTCACTCTCACTCTAGTTGCTGTCCTTACAGCTGTAAGGAGACAAGGGAGGAGCAGGGAGAGCAGTTAGTGAAACAGGCTGAGATCTGGGACCCTCTGAAGCAATGCTGCAATGCTTGTACCTGGACGCACCTCTTCTTGAACAACAAAATACAAAGAAACTGCTGCTGCTGCTAAGTCGCTTCAGTCGTGTCCGACTCTGTGCGACCCCATAGACAGCAGCCTGCTAGGCTCCTCTGTCCCTGGGATTCTCCAGGCAAGAATACTGGAGTGGGTTACCATTTTCTTCTCCAATGCATGAAAGTGAAAAGTGAAAGTGAAGTCACTCAGTTGTGCCTGACTCTTAGCGACCCCATGGACTGCAGCCTATCAGGCTCCTCTGTCCATGGGATTTTCCTGGCAAGAGTACTGGAATGGGTTGCCATTGCCTTCTCCAACAAAGAAACTACATGGGACTAAAAATAACTGTGTGCATATTCAGTTGGGGCAAAATTATGGACAAAAGATACAAACCAAAAATCCCAACTGCCACTTCTGGAGAGCCTGGAGCAAAACCAGGGTGTTAGGAGCAAAAGCAGCATACTGCGCATGTTCAAGGCACACACATCACCTGGGGGGTGGGCAAAACACCAAAGCCACCCCTCTGGCCCAACCCCTGGACACACTCCTGTTGTTGTTTAGTCGCTAAGTCATGTCTGACTCTTTTGCGATCCCATGGACTGTAGCCCACTAAGCTTCTCTGTTCATGAGATTTTCCAGCCAAAAGTACTGGAGTGGGTTGCATTTCCTTCTCCAGGGCATTTTCCCAAACCAGGGATGGAACCCATATCTCCTGCACTGGCAGGTGGGTTCTTTACCCCTGAGCCACTTGGGAAGTCCTATGCTCACCTTATGCAAGAACAAGCTCACCCTGCCCACCACCCCCCCCACCCCAACCATCCCGCCCTCCCAGGTAGTGAGCAAGCAGGGTAACCTGTTGTTTGTCCTCGCTCACCCTCTGCTGCAACAGGGGCCCCTATAAAGCCTTGCTTGAATTTCTTGTCTGACCTCTAGTCAATTTCGATTGATTTGGGAAGGCCAAGAGCCCGAGGTGTTATCATTAGGAAGCTGA
Organism: Bubalus kerabau; assembly: GCF_029407905.1. Taxonomy (NCBI): domain Eukaryota; kingdom Metazoa; phylum Chordata; class Mammalia; order Artiodactyla; family Bovidae; genus Bubalus; species Bubalus kerabau. The sequence goes on from NC_073628.1 coordinate 14,817,920, forward strand.
GAGGTGATGGTGACTCTGGCCAGAGAGGAACTGGAGGAACTGGTGAAAATGGTTGGATGCTGGATGCATTTTAAAGGTAGAGCCAACAGGATTCCCTGAGGAACTGGCAGGGAGGCGTGAGAGAAAGAGAGGGTCAATGATTACTCCAAGGTTTATCCTGAGTGACTGGAAAGATGCAGTTGTCATCAACCGGGATAAGGAAATCCAAGGGAAGGCCTGGGAAGTAAAATCTGGAGAAGAGAGTTGGATACATTCATTTCAAAATGTTGTGTGGACAGTTGATCACAAGAGACTGGAGTATGGGAGAGAGATTTGGGTTGGTGCTCTTTACTCTGTAGAAGGTATTTGTGGTTAACATCAGATGAGATTGCCAAGGTAGTGCAAGCAGGAGGAAAAAAGAGGACCAAGGACAGCCTAGGAGACTGGGAAAAAGCAGAACCAGCAAAGGAGAGGGAGGAGAGAGTAGAGGAGGACCAGCTGCAGGGTGCAGCCTGGACACCGTGAGACATCCATCACAGAGGAGTCCTGACTGGGGACTTAGAGCATAGGAAGTTTTTGGAGAAGTGAAGCAGAAAGTCTGATTAGAATCGGCTCCAGAGCAAATGTAAGTGGAGAGAGAGTTGGAGACAGTGAGGGCAAACAAATCTTTTTAGGATTTTTCTGCAACGAGGACCGGAGAGATAGAGTGGTATCTGGCCCGAGAGAAGGTTGGTTGGTTTTTTACAATGGAGGGAACAAAAGCATCTTCATATGCTGATGGGAAAGCTCCAGTCAAAGGGGAGAATGGCTGATATAGAAGACAGGCCATGAGGAGGGGGAGGAGATGAACTCTGAGGTACAGATGGAGAGGTTGAATTTACACGAGACTCATCTATAGCTGGTTTCTTGTATACAGCAACCATGAGCCCTGTGTGGCTGTTGAACACTTCAGATGTGGCTAGGCTGCAAGTGCAAAATACACCATGGATTTCAAACACTTCATATCTCAAATATGAAATATAAAGATAATTTTTTACATGAATTACATGTTGAAATGACATTTTAATCTATTGGATTAAATAAAACATATCATTAAAATTAATTTCATTTATTCCCCCCTTTCAGGATGATGACTAGAAAATTCAAAATCATATTCATGGCTCATGTCCTATTTCTATTGGATGGCACTGGTGTAGCGCACAGGTTGGCAAATTATGGCTGCATCCTGCCTGTTGCCTATTTTTGTCAATAAAGTTTTATCAGCACATAATCAAGCTCATTTGTTTCTGTATTTTCTATGGCTGCGCTCCCACTACAAGATAGGGTGGAGTAGTTGCAATAAAGACCAGATGGCCTACAAAGACTTAGATATTTACTCTCTCACCCTTTACAGAAAATCTTTACTGACTCCTTGTCCCTAGTGATGGGGAGGAAGGCAAAAAAGTGAGTAGAGGCAGGTTGGCAGGTACATATGCATTAAATGTATAATTACATAAATTAAATTATAAATTAAAAAATTTCCTAACAGTGTCATATGGTAGATACTGTTTTACAAAAGTAGAAACTAAGAATGATCAGAGACTTTAAACTCTGTTTCAATTCTTACTGCACTTGGAGGAGAGGGTTGATTGCTGGGCCCTTTCTTCTTTTTGTTATTGGAATATAATTGCTTTACAATGCTATGTTAGTTTCTGCTGTACAACAAAGTGAATCAGCTGTAAACATACACATATCCCCTCCTTCTTGGGCATCCCTCCCCCGACACCTCAGCCTTCTAGCTCATCACAGAGCACTGAACTGAGCTCTCTGCTATACCACAGGTTTCCACTAGCTAACTATTTTATACACGGTAGTGTATTGCTATCGGGAAGTCCAGTGTATTTATAGCAAACTGGTCTCCTAATTCATTTCACCCTCCCTTTCCTGCCCAGTGCCCACACATCCATTCTCTACATCTGCTTCTGTATGCCTGCCCTGGGAACTAGATTGATATGTACCATTTTTCTAGATTCCACATATATGTGTTAATATATGATATGCATTTTTCTCTTTCTGATTTACTTTACTCTGTAAGACAGACTCTAGGTCCATCCATATCTCTACAAATGACTCAATTTCATTCTTTTTCACCGCTGAGTAATATTCTGTGTAAACGCACCGTGTCTTCTTTATTCATCCATCTGTCAGTGGACGCTTAGGTTGTTTTCATGTCCTGGTTATTGTAAACAGTGCTACAATGAACATTGGGATACATGTGTCTTTTTAAACAGAGCTGGAGGAATCAGGCTTCTTGACTTCAGACTATACTGCAAAGCTACAGTAATCAAGACAGTATGGCACTGGCACAAAAAACAGAAATATAGATCAATGGTATAGGACAGAAAGCCCAGAGATAAACCTACATACCTATGGTCACCTATTCTATTACAAAAGAAGCAAGAACATACAATGGAGACAAGAGAGTCTCTTCAATAAGTGGTGCTTGGAAAACCGGATAGCAGTATATAAAAGAATGAAATTAGAACACTACCTAACACCATACACAAAAATCAACTCAAAATGGATTAAAGGCCTAAACGTAAGGCTGGACACTATAAAGCTTTTAGAGGAAAGCATAGGAAAAACACTCTTTGACGTAAATTACAGCAAGATCTTTTTTGACACACCTCCTAGAGGAATGAAAATAAAAACAAAAATAAGCAAATGGGACCTAATTAAACTTTAAAAGTTTGCATCGCAAAGGAAACTGTAAATAAGCCAAAAAGACAACCTTCAGAATGGGAGAAAATATTTGCAAGTGAAGTAATGGTCAAAGGATTAATCTCAAAAATATACAAACAGCTCATGCAGCTTAATGAAAAAAAAAAATGAACAACCCAATCAAAAAATGGTAGAAGACCTAAATAGATATTTCTCCAAAGAAGACTCACAGATGGTCAAGAGGCACTTGAAAAGATGTTCAACATCATTAATTATTAGAGAAATGCAAATCGAAACTACCATCAGGTATCACCTCCCACCATTCAGAATGACCATCATCAAAAAATCTACAAATAAATGCTAGAGAGGGTATGGAGAAAAGGGAATCCTTTTGCACTGTTGGTAGGAATATAAATAGGTACGGAAGGTCCTTAAAAAACTAAAAATAGAACAACCATATGACCCAGCAATCCCACCATTGGGCATATATCCTGGGAAAACCATATTTCAAAAACATACATGTCAGGCCCTTTCCAACAATTTCTAAACCGAACTAAGGTGGAACCGAGGGGGGCAATGGTCAGGAGGGATACTCACCTTGCCCCAGGTGGGAAAGTGAGGATCATACACAGGGTAGATGTAGGGAGTGTTGATAATTAACTCTACGATGAAGAGTGTGATTCCAACCAAGGAGAAGACTGCACTGACGATGTTAAAGCCCACGCTGCTATTCAGCTGAAAAAGATACAAAAGGTCAGAGTGGGAGAGGAAAACCATTGTAACTGAGAGGAGCAGCAACTCAACAAATATTTCCTAACAGGATTTCCCAGAATCTTAGTTCTGCCGCAAACAAGGCAGTGTTTTGTGCAGAAAGGAGTGTGGCTGGGGTTTCCCTGGTGGCTCAGTGGTAAAAGAGTCCACCTGCCAATGCAAGAGATATGGGTTCCATCCCTGGTCTGGGAAGATCCCACATGTCACAGAGCAACTAAGCCCATGCACCACAACTACTGAAGCCTGTGAGCCTCGAGCCTGGTGCTCTGCAACAAGAGAACCCACTGCAGTGAGAAGCCCTCCCGCTGCAACTAGGGGAAAAGCCCTTGTCAGGTAACAAAGACCCAGGGAAACCGAAAGTAAATAAATATTTTAAAAGTTTTTTAATTTAATGTTTTTAACAGAAAGTTCTGGGGCTAAATTAACTTTGAAACAAAGTTAAGTCAAACAAAATTAAACAGGTCTTTGCTGCAGAGCCTTTAACAAGGATTATGGATCTTCCGGGGCAGGGGCGAGGGGCTGGTGGTGCGAATACATGGAAGTCTCTCCAAGTTTACCTACCCATCTTCACAGAGTATGTCATTGGACAAGTGTCCCCAAGAATAATCTTTGGGAAACACTCATCCTTTTATCCCATAGGAGATGGGCAGGAAGATCAACCTCTGGTGTCTTGGAATGTGACAGGCTCTGGTGGCCCATGATTCTGGGCCACATGCAGAAAGTTGTTGTTGTCTAGTCGCTTCAGTCATGTCTGACTCTTTGTGACTCCATGGACTGTAGCCCCCCAGGGTCCTCTGTCCATGGGAATTCCCAGGCAAGAATACTGGAGTGAGTTGCCCTTTCCTTCTCCAGGGAATCTTTCTGACCCAGGAATCGAACCCATGTCTTCTGCTTTGATAGGCAAATTCTTTACTGTTGAGCCACTTAGGGAAGCCCAGGTGCAAATAGACATGCCCATAATTTTGAGCTTTCCTTTGGAGATTTTCAAATAGATTTCCTCTCATGTAGGGACCTGGCTATTGTGAAGCCTCTTAGGCTAGATAACCTGCTTGTACGAGGAACCACGGTACTTTCTGGGCATACTGCTAGGGGACCATGAAGCCTTGTCCATGCTGATTTACAGAGCTCCTTTGGCTGGATTCCTTAGAGAGGCAGGTGCCTGATCCTCCTTGGCTGTCCTGAAGAAACGGGGGCCCGCTCTGTATGCTGCTCAGCTGTGGGGGAGCCCTGAGCTCCTGAGAGCTCTGTGCCTCCTCCTGTAAGAACGTCCTTGGGAAGCTATTCTTTCTCTCCACTCTCTGATGCCCTAACTAATGTGGCTGTGTTGCCCTCCCCTCCCCTAAGTCCTCTAGACATTTTCCTTTTTGGAATTCTGGCCAGGTTCATGTGGCCCTGTGATTATGTGTGAGCAAGTGTCAGAAGAATTGATGCTTTTGAACTGTGGTGCTGGAGAAGACTCTTGAGAGTCCCTTGGACTGCAAGGAGATCAAACCCATCAATCCTAAAGAAAATCAACTCTGAATAGTCATTGGAAGGACTGATACTGAAGCTGAAACTCCAATACTTTGGCCAAAAAGCCAACTAATTGGAAAAAAAACCCTGATGCTGAGAAAGACTGAGGGCAGGAGAAGGGGCAGCAGAGGATGAGATGGTTGGATGGCATCATCAACTCAAGGGACATGAGTCTGAGCAAACTCCGGGAGATAGTGAAGGATAGGGAAGCCTGGCATGCTGCAGTCCATGGGGATCACAAAGAGTTGGACACAACTGAGTGACTGAACAACAACGTGTCAGAGCCCCATGTCTGGTTATGAGTAGGTGCGTGGATGAGGGAAGGAGTAATCTTTTCCCCCTGGTGTGTCTTTCCTATAGGTCCCCAGCTGGGAGAGTCAGTCCCAGGATGTGACTTACCAGACAAGATCGTGAGTGCTTTTCTGCCAACACTGAGAGGGATCCTGAAATGATGAACTGGCACAGAAGAGAGGTGGTTTAGAAAGAGGTCAGGGGTTAGGGTCCCTGTCTTCAGGATTCCATTATTCTGTTTACACACATATTCTCTCATACACACTATGTTCCTCTGCTGAGACCCTAGCTCAACATGAGGGGAAAGAATGAATGAATGGATGAATGAGTGCCTGTTTTGCACCACATCACAGGGCAGTGAAGTGGGATCCAGCAGATTAGTTGTAAATTCTGGCTTGAAACTCATGTGATCTTGGGTAAGTTACTCATTTCTCAAATATTTATTTCTTCATTTGAAAAGGGGGAAAAGGACATGTCTTCCTAAGTATCATTGTCACTAGAAAATTTATGCCCCTCATCTGGCATTTAGTGTATCTTGCACATAGTAGATCCTATACAGAGTCAATGTTGTTTATTTCTTTTTCTTTTACCTTTCCACATGCAATATCTTGTTGGTTTCCTACCCATATCTCAGGATTCATTTGGGCACGGGGGCTTGGGATGGGGAGAAGGAAAGGCTACCAGCTGTACTGCTTTGAGATGTTTTAACCCAACCTCAGTCCTTGCCTGTCTGCACACCTAGGTGAGTAACTTTTAGCGACTCAGAAAAGTGTCACATGTCTACAAAACTGATATACTCTGCATATAAGTTAAATAACCTTCTGCTACTGCTGCTAAGTCGCTTCAGTCGTGTCCGACTCTGTGCGACCCCAAAGATGGCAGCCCACCAGGCTCCCCTGTCCCTGGGATTCTCCAGGCAAGAACACTGGAGTGGGTTGCCATTTCCTTCTCCAAAATAACCTTCAAGGGAGTCACAAATCATTCTGAGAATCTGATGAAAGCTATGGACTTTGACAGAAAACACCCCCCAAGTATTTTACCAGAATGGGGACTCAGAAACCCTTCAGTGGACTCTAAGCTGAGTCCCCATTTTTTTAATGGCTTATTGACCCTTAAGCATGGGTGGGAATACTTTTCTCCTGGAGTTCAGGCTGTGGGTCTACATTGAATAACACTTGAGGGCTGTTCCCAATATATTTTTTTATACATGGTGCTTTTGTGGGTATTAGAAAATGGTAGCTCCTCTGGGTTGATAAACTAGAAAAATATTCCCTGCCCTCTGGGGTGGGTGGATTAGGAAAGTGGCCTTTCTGGGTGAATGCTGTCTTGCATTATCTTGTAACCCTTGGTGTTATGGATGAATTATGTCCCCTCAAAATATATCTTTTGAAGCCCTAACGTACAGTACCTCTGAATGTGACTGTCTTTGGAGACAGGGCCTTTAAATAGATGATTAAGGGGGATTTTCATGGTCCCCAGTGGTTAGGAATCTGCCTTGCAATGCAAAGGATGTGGGTTCAATACGTGGTCAGGGAACTAAGATCCCATCTGCCACAGGGCAACTAAGCCCATGCACACAACTACTGAGCCTGCATACTGACACTAAGTTGCAGCACAGCCAAATAAATAAATGAAAAATCAACCAAACAACAACCAAAAAATTTGACTTAAAAAAGAGCTGACTAAGGTTAAAGGGGATCATCAGGGTTGGACTTGGACCTAAACCAATATGACTTATGTTCTTATGAAACGAGGAGGTTAGTGAGAGTGTTAATGGCCTTGGTAGGGAGGCCAGAGGTCCCCAAGGAGCAGGAGGAAATAAAATTACAAGTGGCAGACATTTTTATTCTTTTCTCTTCTAATCGTGTGTTGTCATGGTGATATCTGGTTCTGTCTGAACTTAACTTTATCTCAAACCTTGGGCTAACCAATGTGTTTTTCTCATGGAAATCTCTTCCTTAAGCTATGCTAATGAACTATGTATTTGCTTAGAAGTCTGCCTTTCTTCACGATTCATGTCAATTGTTTTATGGCTGGGGATGACTCACCTTGTGCTAATGCTATCTCAATATACATGTTGTGGGTGAGGGGCCTGGTGCAACTCTCAGTTTTGAGGTGTTCCCTTTCTCTAATTAGTAGCTTGCTAATAGGTATATAATTCCTTGCTAAAAACTAACAAGGGGGCACTCTTTCTGTCCCCTTCTGATGTCTATGTCAGAAGCTTTCTCTATCTCTTTTATACTTTAATAAAACTTTATTACACAAAAAGCTCTGAGCGATCAAGCCTTGTCACTCACCCCATATCAAATTCCTGTTCTTCGGAGGCCAAAAATCCCAGCATTGTTCACAGCTCGGCTTGTAGCAGCAACCTTTCATTAGCATATCCACACACACACACAAACACACATTTTCATTAGGGTACGCACACACACACACACACACACCCCCATGCAAAGACTCAGGGGAAGAGATAGATGTTTACTAGCCAAGGTGAGAGGCCTCAGCAGAAACCAAACCTGCTGGCACTTTGATCTCAGATCTCTGCCCTCTAGAACTGTGAGATACCACATTTCTGTTGTGTAAGTTACCCAGTCAGTGGTACTCGTCAGGGCAGCCCAAGCAAAGTAGTTCGTTTGGTGAACAAGACCTGAGCTGGGTTTCCATCCAGCCTGCCCCTTTGGCCGGGAACCTGCAGGGCACAACTTGACAAGGTGGCCCAGAGTGTGCTGGCACTTTCTGAGAACTTGGTTGCGAGGTGACTCGTATTACTCACCCAGATGCCTCCCCAGAAGGGAAAGCCTCCGTAGAATGAAAGAGCAGTATAGTTCCCCACGAGGACAGTCCCCATGACGGAACCGAGGCCGAGGTGAATCAGGCCGATCAGGATCTGGATGGCCTGTCAGGAGAGCCACAAATGGAAGCCTTTGTTTCTGAGTCTGGATTCTGCCCCCTTTTTATTTTAATAAATCTTTTGTTTCCCTGGTCTAAAACATGATATGGAAAAATATAAAATTGAAATAAAAACTGCCCACCATTCCCCCTCACTCAGAGAAAACAATGGTTTACATTTTGTTGGATAAACTTCCATTATTCTTTTCAGATATATACATGGATAATTCACAATGTCTGTATAGATTTAACATTTCATCATGAACATGTCCCTGTAGAATTAAATATCCTTCAAACTTGTATTTTTTTAAGGGCTGCCCAGATTCTGTCATGTGGATGTTCCTTGGAGTCATTGGAGCAGAGAGCTTGTACAGGTAAGACTGTTTCTATTTTTTTCATAAATAACACTGTGATGAACATCTTTGTAGATAAATCTTCATGCTCATCACTTATGTCTTTAGGATATTGTTATAGATTGAATTGTGACTACCTCTCCCTCATCAAATTTGTGTGCTGACATTCTGATCCCCAGCACCTCATATTATAGCTTTGTTTGGAAATACTGTCACTGCAGATAAAACTAGGTCATATAAGGTGTACTGGAATAGGCTGAACCCCTAATCCTGTATGTGCCTGCGAGCTTAGTCGTGTCTGACTCTTTATGACCCTGTAGCCTGTAGCCCACCAGGCTCCTCTGCCCATGGGCTTCTCCAGGCAAGAATACTGGAATGGGTTTACATTTACTTCTCCAGGGGATCTTCCTGATCCATGGATCAAAGTTGCATCTCCTGCATTTTCTGCATTGGCAGGCAGATTCTTTACCATGGCGCCACCTAGGAAACCCTTAATCTTATATGACTGCTGTCCTTTTTAAATTTTTTGGCCATGCCACATGACGCGCAGGATCTTAGTTCCTCGGCTATCAAACCCATACCCCTTGCAGTGGAAGTGCTGAGCACTAACCACTGGATCACCAGGGACGTTCCTGACTGCTGTCCTTTGAAAGAGAACGCCATGTGGAGAGACACATTCATGAACACAAGAAAACGCCATGGGTGTCAGGATTGAAGTTATGCTGCCACAAGCCAAGGAACTATTACTAGGAGAGAGGCCTGGAACAGACCCTTCCCTAGTGGCTCCTCCTCTGAAGGACCTAACCTTCAGAGAAAGCATGGCCCTGTGGACAATTTGATTGTGTTTGGCCTCCAAACTGTGAGAATAAAATTCTGTTGTTTGAAGCCACCCAGTTTATGGCACTTTGTGATGGCAGCCCTTGGAAACTCATGCAGGTATGTTCTCACACAAATACTATACATACTAATGGTATATAGATGACAAACATGGCAGCAGATATGAATATATTATTTTCTTAAATTTGCACAATAACAAATTATATGCAATGTCTGTCTCTGTTTTGTTTTTGTTTTTTTTTCCATTAATGTCACATCTTGGGGTTATATCCACATTGTTGCCCAGAGAGCTTACCTGTTCTTTTTAAAGCTTCACTACATTTCATTCTTTGGAGGTATGATACATGGCTTTAACCAGGATTTTGTTGATGGATATTTTGGTTGTTTCCATTCTTTTGTGATCACCGGCTGTGCTGCCATGGGTAAGCTCATACCTGTCACATTTCTTGCATGTGCAGGTATAGCTGCAGGACAAAGTCTCAGAAATGGAATGATTGGGTATTTTGTAAATGTGGCAGATACAAATTGGCCTACAGATTGTGTTTATTGACATTCCCATGAATGTGAATGGGGGGTGGGGCTAGGATTTGAGCTCCAGACAGTCTGGATCAGAATCCAGATGCTGCAGTGAAATGGGCCTCTCCTTGAACTACCCAGGACAACCTCTTAGGGGGAAAGTTGTTGGGATCTCTTATTTTGTTAGTTCTCTAATGTGATTTTTTTCTTCTTGGGCAGATATTCCATTCAAGCTCTTTTAGATTTCACCTCATGGTCTGCTGAACCCACTTTCTTCCAGAGACTACATGGATCAACACAGGTGTCAACTTACTGCCTTTTTTCCCCCTTGCTTTTCTTCCTCTTTCTTAAAATGTCTGAGTCAAAAAATACAAGGCCCTGCACAGAGGCCCTAGTGATGCTGCACAGCTGAGCTTTCTTATAGATCTGAGTTTGGTGAGGCCGGGTCGGCTCCAACCCCACTTACTAGATTTGGAGTGTCTGTATTTCCAAAACTCCCCCCTCCTCCAGCTCCAGGCATGTGACCCCCTTCCTGCAGAGTGAAGTTTCACTTACCCCTAAGGCTTTGCCTTCTTTTAGGGTTCTCTCGATGGGTTGCTGACTCACAGATGGTGGGTTCCCGTGAATTACATGGACTTGGGACTGGTTTGGATATATGGGCACCTGAGACACACCCCCAGGGAACACTGTATACCCATTTGGGGGAGTCACCACAAGCACAGAGTTGGCCATGGGGCCTGCTGAAGTTGTTGGATTCATGCTGCTGAGAAACAAGCACAATAAAATAAGTAACAAGGGCCTACTGTATAGCACAGGGAACTGTACTCAGAGTCTTGTAATAACCTATAATGAAAAAGAATCTGAAAAAGTATACACACACACAGGTTACTGGTGAATTCTGGTCTGGTTTAAAATTTTCTTTTCTTTTTCTACTTTTTTTGGAGCAGACCCCCCAAAGCTGGTCAATAAACCCTGCCACATGCTCCACCCCACACCCAGGTTCATTCAAATCTCATTTGGCAGCAAACCTTATCACTGCCCCTCAGTTATCCATAGAAACTATTAGATCAAGGGTACTCACTTTGCTCTGCCAGCGGCGAAGTCTCTCTCACTTCCTTCTGTCTATTCCCAGTTCTTTGCTGTAGGTAGCTTGTTTTTCCTTAGAGAGTGAACACACTGGGTTGGGTTTGGGGATGTGTTTAAAAAGATCCAAAGTCCACTTTGCTGTCCTCCCAGATACAGACTTGGTTACCAGTTACGCAGAGCTCAGCTTCCACACCCATATTTACTTCCTGATTTGGTCAAAGAACCACTTAATTGCAATTCAGTATTAACTGGAGAAGGAAGAGTTGTGTGTGGTGCGCTAGGAAACACAGGAAGGAACTGGGTGTACAGTGGTCACATCCCAGCTGTAACGCAAGACAGAGCAACGTAAAGAATCCAGTAGAGAAACAAGAGACCCTCGTAGGAGAATGAAGGAGAAACTGATTCACTGGATATGAAGAGATTAGGAAATACTTCAAACAAAAAGTGGAATTTGAAATCAATAAACTGCATGAGAAAAAGGGAACCACAGCCTGTAAAATAAGAATTGCAATGAACTTAAGTCATAAGCTCTACATCAGAGTCTGCAGAAAAGCAGAAAATACCCAAGAGTGGGCAGGCATATTGGTGCATCCATGATGAACATCATGTGAATTACACAGGCAAAGTGTACAAAAACTGTCGTACTAGACTTTGAGGATTGATTGCCGGGAGCCAGCACGGGCGTCCCTACCCATGACAAGGTCATGTGGGAGGGTTCTGGTGGGCAAGGCGAGCCAGAACTCGAGGGGTGCCCCTCTGGGCCTGCCTGAACGTCTACCCCAAAACCAGAATCTGTTTTACTATTTTACGACTTTGACCAACTCTTCTGACATTAACGGGGGGCTATCCCCGACCAACTTTCTCTGTAAGAAAATCAACTTAAAACTCTAGTTAATAAGTCTCCTGGATGTAATAGGAGTGTTTCAATTCAAACCCCTCTGATGACTTTCTAGCTTGCCTGACAGGTTTATTTAGATTCACAGCCTCCCAACCACAAGAGGCACGAGAAGCTTAAGATATTCTAACAATGCAGAGCTTCTCAGAGAATAGAACTAGTAGAGGATTTCTTTGTTGAGCTAATGCTTGCTGCCAAGTTTCCATATCCCTTACCTACTGTGTCCCTGGGAGTGTATTGTTTAATATAGTTGGTATATAGAAATGTAAGTAATAGCTTTAATGTTTGTAACCTTGGACCCTTGAGTTAATTCTTTTCTTGTTATAGCCCACCACACTTTTGCCCTCTAGGAAGGCAACTTTATCTAATGCTTTTGGAGGGTGACGCCTGATTTTAGAATAATCACCTTTAGAGAAAAATAAGTTTTCTGAAGAAAGGGTCATAAAATGTTAACAGGCCTCCTGGCCAGAAGATGATGTAAATCATCTAAACTTTGGCATATGATAAGTTTGCAGAAAGAAAGCCTGGCTTCGATAAGGATCAAGGACTGCTGACCTTGCATGACTCTACCCACTTCCCCCATTATCCTTTATGCACAACTTAATGTATAAAAACTACTTTGGAAAATAAAGTGCGGGCCTTGCTCACCAAAGCTCGGTCTTCCCGTGTTGTTCTCTTTCCTTTTCCTTTTCAGGCTGGTCTCCCTGGAGCGCAGGGGCTCTCTGCGTTCACTTTCCTGCCTGGGCTTCTAAGACCCACTCGAGAAGGTGCCTAAGGTGGGGCACATTCCGTGATTCAAGAGGGCGCCTGTGGCCTACGTGAACAGAGCAAGTCCCGTGCTGGGGCTTTATTGGCTTTCTGCATAAACCAAGGAATATCAGCCTCTTTTCTCTCCTCTATTTTCTTAACTGCAAAATTCTTTCCTTGTCTCTTTATCTATTCTTTTAATCGCTGACGCCGTCCTCCAGAGGGAATCCCTGGGTCCTACCGGGGCTGGACCCCGGTAAGTGGTGCCTGAACCAGGCTCCCAGTAAGGTCAGCCCTCAATTGTGCAGTTTTCGGACAGCTAGGACCCCACTCAAGAGTGCCCAGGACCCCTATAAGATAGGTAGGGTAAAGAAGGGTGTGAAGTAGTGAAATCTTTTCGAAGAGAAAAGTAGAAAAGATAGTAGATTTTCTGACATGGGTAACACTGAAACTAAAGAACGGCAACTCTTTATACAAGTAATCTTGAAACTGTTAAAGAGGGTACAAAATAAATAAAAATATTCTCAAAAAAAAAAAAAAAAAAAGGAGGGAGACTGTGCTCTACCTCCAGAGGATAGAGAAAGATCTAAAGATAGAAAAAGAGCTAAAGAGTGAAAAGGAGCGAGGAATGGAGGAGAAAGAAATCAGGGAATGCAGCAAGATAGAGAAAAGAAGAAAGGAAGTTAGAAAAAGATACAGAGAGAAAGATAGGGAAGAGGGAAGAAAAAGTTAGGGAAAGAGAAAGAGGGTAAAGGGAAAGAAACGAAAGAAAGAGAAGGGTAGCGAGAAAGAAGGGGGAGAGAAAAGTGAGAAAGGCAGGGAGAGAGAGAGACAGTAAGAAGGGAGAATGAAAGAGGGAAACAGGAAGGAAATGATAGAAAGTGAAAGAGAAGAGGAAGGAAAGAAGATAGAGTGAGGGAAAGAAAATTTGAGAAAGATTGAAAGAGAAGGAAGAAAAAAATAAACAGAGTAGACAGGAGAGGACTTACAGGACGCTGCCGCCGGGCGCCCTGGCAAGCCCCCTCCCGCTCTGCGCAAACCTTTAAAAACTTACCACCACTTTCTGATTTAAGGCGATCGCTGCCTCCGTTTGCGCCTCCCAGGGCCCAGGAATTCCCCACTTTGCCCCCAAAGCCTTCCAAAGCGTAGCCTAAGCCTGAGGAAGATAAAAAGTTTTTTGAACAAAGGAGCTTTTAAAGCAGACGCTTACACAAGATGCAGAGCATGCTCCTTGGAAAAAACCCCCTCAGGGGGGGTCTCACCCAGGCTAGGAGAAAATCAAGCGGAACCGGTAAGGGCATTTAGCAACAATATTAACCCCTGACGTGCCGGGTTACTCCTATTCCAATGGGAGTGGCTGGCCCCCTACCTGAGGGCATTGTAGGATTTGTGCTGGGGCGTAGCCCGCTTTCTTTTCCCAAAAAAAAAAAAAAAAAATTCGGTGGTGCCTGGTGTAGTAGATTCTGATTATATTGAAAAATTAAAGTGTTTGATCTCTCCGCCTACCAAAAACTGTGCAAATTAATAAAGGTCAAAGAGTAATACAGCTTTTGCTTTTACCTTATTATCAGACAAAAAAAAACGACTTCTCAAGCTAGGGGCCACAGAGCATTTGGATCTAGTGATCTAGCCTTTTGGGTGCAGGAAATTACAGCTCCAAGGCCTTTAAAAGATCTTTTAATTCAAGAGAATAAAATGTCAGGACTGGGTTACGAGCAGTTATTTAGGCTTTTCAACATTTAAAAGACCACACCTTCAATCTTTTGACTGACTCCCAATATACTATAGGGTTGTTTCCTCTTATAGAGACTGCTAATATTCCAGAAAATAAAATTACTATCTTCTTGTTATCTGATTTACAAAAAAGAGATTAAACACAGAGATAAAAAATATTTTGTGGGACATATTAGAGCCCATTCTGGCTTGCCCGAATGCTTTGGCAGATGCACTGACTAAAGTAATTGCTTTAAACTTACATAAAAAGATTGATAAGGCCAAAAATTCTCACAAAATTCACCATCAAAATGCAGCTGGTTTAAGGTATAAATTTCATATCCCAGCCAGATGTGTTGCTAACTGGTGGGAGAGGGTATATTTGTATTTTTCTACAGGACGCAGATTCTCCAATTTGAATCCTGTGTAAACCAAGGAATATCAGCCTCTTTTCTCTCCTCTATTTTCTTAACTGCAAAATTCTTTCCTTATCTCTTTATCTATTCTTTTAATCGCCAATGTCGTCCTCCCCAGGGAATCCCTGTATCCTACCGGGGCTGGACCCCAGTAGAGGATCGTGATGGAATAATCCATGACACACTCACCTTTGTATTCCTACTGACATATAATAGGCACTAAGCAAATGCTTGCTGAGTGAACAGATGAAACTGATCAGATGGCCAGAATTTGGTAAAATGGTCAATGTAAGAACATTATCACAGGCAGAGGGAACGGAGGAGGGCAAAGGCATGAAGAGAGAAGATGTAGGACATATTTTGGGTATGGCAAGGTTTATATATTCAAAGTTATGATTTTTCCAGTAATCATCTATGGATGTGAGAATTGGACCATAAAAAAGCCCGAGCATCAAAGAATAGGTGCTTTTGAATTGTGGTGCTGGAGAAGACTCTTGAGAGTCCCCTGGACTACACGGAGATCCAAACCAGTAAATCCTAAAGGAAATCAATCTTTAATATTCATTGGAAGGACTGATGTGCTGTGCTGTGCTTAGTCGCTTAGTTGTGTCCAACTCTGTGATCCCATGGACTGTAGCCCTCCAGGCTCCTCCACGGGGATTCCAGGCAAGAATACTTAAGCAGGTTGCCCTGCCCTCCTCCAGGGGATATTCTCAACCCAGGGATCAAACCCAGGTCTCTGACATTGCAGGCAGATTCTTTACCAGCTGAGCTACCTGAGCAGCCCCTAAGAAGGACTGATGCTGAAGCTCCAATACTTTGACCACCTAATGCAAAGAACTGACTCACTGGAAAAGACCCTGATGTTGGGAAATACTGAGGGCAAAAGGAGAAGGGGGAAGCAGAGGATGAGACGGTTAGATAGTATCGCTGACTCAATGGACGTGAATTTGAGCAAACTCTGGGAGAAAGTGAAGGACAGGGAAGTCTGGCATGCTACAGTCCATGGAATTGCAAAACTTGGACATGACTCGGTGACTGAACAAGAACAAAAATAGAGGCTAAGGCAATCAACTAAAACATGCGGAAGGAATCAATGTGCAAACAAAGCCTGCACCTGGAGGAAGAATAATACTCAGTTAAGCTGGTAAAAAAAGACAGAGGCCAACTTCTTGACATCATTCTTTCTGATGTACATTGCATAATGATTGGCTAGTCATGAAGTTTTTCCAAAGTCTCAGAATTTCTCTTGGGTTTTGTTTCTTTGAAATTGTTTTAAAAATATATGATATATTAACAGCAGGCATTTTTTTTAAATTTGAAGTGTCACCAACTTTTTTTCCTGTTTAAATGGCAAGTACACTCACTAATTTCAACAATTTCCTGTCATTACACAAGATTTCCTCATAAGATGTAAAAGTTAAAACCACATAAATCCAAACAAAACAAACCATTACTCTATGAAATCATTTCAGGAAGATTGGTTAGTGTAACTCTTTTAATACTTATTACTTGTTACACAAAAGACTACTTTACCTGTTCAAATTATTTATTATAGTCATCAAAACGTTGAATATATGGTATTATATAACCCAACAATTATATATATATATATATATATATATATATATACTTTCCCAGGTAGTAAAGAACCCACCTGCCAATGTAGGAGATATAAGAGCCGTGGGTTCAATCCCTGGGTCGGGAAGATCCCCTGGAGAAGACCATGGCAACCCACTCCAGTATTCTTGCCTAGAGAATTCCATGGACAGAGGAGCCTGGTGGCCCACAGTCCATGGGGTTGCACAGAGTTGGACATGACTGAAGAGACTTAATATATATATATATATATATATATATATATATATGAAATGAAACTGTAAGTCCACATGCAAACATATACAGAAATGTTAAAAACAGTCAAAAAGTGGCAACCACTGAAATGTCCTTAATTTGATAAAAGGATAAACAAAAATGGTATAGACATCCCTGGATATCACTCTACAACAAGAAAAAATAATGAAGTACTTAATACCTGCTACAACACAAATGGACTAAGCTAAGTGAAAGAAGCCACACACGAGTCCACATATTCTGAGATTTCATGTCTATGGTATATCCAAAAAAGGAGAATCCATAGAGATAGAGAGTGGATTAGTGGTTTTCTATGGCTCAAAGCAGGTGCAGTAGTGGGTGACTGCTATGAGTATAAAGATTGGGGATAAAAAAAAAAGATTCTAAAATTAGATAGTAGTGAAGGCTACAGAACTCTGAACAGTCTAAAAGCCATTGCCTTGTACACTTAACTTCTTTCGTTTAAAACTTTTAAATTATATGTTGGAATATAGATGACTAACAATATGTGTTAGTTTCAGGTATACAGCAAAGTGGTTCAGTTATGCATATACATATATCTATTCTTTTTCTAATTCTTTTCCCGTTTAGGTTATTATGCCTTGTATACTTTGTGCTGTGCTGTGCTTAGTCGTCTAGTCATGTCTGATTCTTTGCAACCCCATGGATTGTAGCTCACCAGGCACCTCTGTCGGTGGGGATTCTCCAGGCAAGAATACTGGAGTGGGTTGCCATGCCTTCCTCCAGGGAATCTTCCCAACCCAGGAATCAAACCCAGGTCTCCTGCATTGCAGGCAGATTTTTAACTGTCTGAGCTACCAGGGAAGCCCCTTGTATACTTTAAATGGCTCAGTTATATGGTATGTGAATTATATCTCAAAACAAAGCACTTAATTAGCTGGGAGATTACCAAGACATGAATAACTCTAACCAACTGTACCCTGGAGCTCATGAATGCTGAAGGGAAAAAGAAACTATGAGAATAACAGCCACCTCAGAAATTATAAACAAGAGCCTGTACAAGTGAAGCCAGAGAATAGAAGGACCAAAACATAGAATGAAATCACAGAACAAGAGAAAGATCAGACAGAAATACTTCAAAATATATTTTGATCTTCAGCATCTCTGTTCTGGGAGTTGAGAACTCATTGCTACTCTTGTTTTCTAGTTAGGGGAAGGTAACAAATGGGTTATCTTCCCTTAGTGACCTAGAGAGAACTGAGTATCCCCCAAAAATGCAGTCTCTACATTGATCCCACTCATTCTGGGCCTGCTGATGGCTTATGCAAACTTTTGTACATTACTGTATCACTCGGGATCCTGGAAGAAAACAGAAGTCAGTCTTAAAGTGTTTAACTAAAGGAAGATTAATGAAGAAACTGTTAACAGAACTATGAGCAGAGTCATGGGAACGGAAAGTGATGTTGACACATTTGGGAACCAATGTTGGAGGGAAGCTATCACTTCCCCTAAGCCTTAAGAGGCAAGGTGCAGGAACCATGTAACCACAGCAGTAAGAGTTCCAGCTCTGTAGCTGAGGAAGTGTGATGCCTCATAACTGAGGCCTTACATAGAAGAACCCAGTTACTGTCAAAACTGTGACCAGAAAAAGGGACTTGTTTTCTCCTGACTTCCAGTTTGATTCAATGAACACCACCCGAAGGATAAAACCAAGGCATGAGATGTTGCAATCCATGTTGGGCTAGCCTCCCAGGGTCCAGAGCAGGGCACCTGCTTCCTGAATCTCCCCTCCCCACTTTTCCATTGTGTCCCTGGGGGCTGATCTTTACATGGATTTCCTCAACAGGCACCCTTCCCCTCCTACTCCAGCTGGTTACAAATAGCAAGACACCCTATTAGGAGATTGCAGGAGAGAAAGGGCAAGTTTCTTAATTCTCTCACTTTCCCCCTCTGTGATGTTTCAATGGCTGGTGGGCTCCTTGACCAAAGGTCGAAGTGGCTTCTCTGCTTAGCTCTGTCTCCTGAGGAACCACTGCTTGCTTCATCAGGCTTGGAAGATTATGATTTGCTTCTGTTCTTAAACAACTTGCGATATTATTCTATCACTCACATTTTGCAAAAAGCCCCGGTATTAACTATCCCTCAAATGATCCGATTTGAACATTCCTTCTTAGTCTGATCAGTTACCTGACTGTTCTAAGAATAGAAAATGGATCCACGGTTAGAACAGTTTGAACAGGCAAGTGGCGACTTGTCTCTCTCTCTCTGGTCTTCCTGATCCTGCCCCAAATGGAAGCAAACATGATCCCGATGACTTTGGTTTTCATCTCAAGGAAGAATCTGGAGTCCTACTTATTCAAATTAATACAGGGGTTCCAATAAGTCCATGACAGCTATCCTCTCCTGGACAAGGCCTGGTTCATGAAAAGTTTAGAGCAACTGTAGTGTCATTTTTTTTTTCTACCTAATGAATATATTTTTTTCTACTTTCTCTTTGGAAAAAAGAGGGCATATAACCTCCAACTCACTCAACAATTATTTTTCCATTATTAGAGCACATTTTTTTTTTCCCTGTTGTGGAAAAGCCCTTGGGGAATAAGAGCTAGGAGTGGGGAATCCATGAGCCTGCTAGGATACCAGTCAAGGCTTCAGTCTTTTTGATTTGAAGCATTGTACCTGTAGGACCAGCATGTTTTGCAAGAAAGAAACACTGAGGAAAATCAAAGTGTACAGAGGTAAATCAGTTTAATTTATATATTTCTAGAATTCTCAACTTTAAACGCCTAGATTCTCCTTTCCCCCAAATAAATGCAAGAATGTCTAATGCTGAAACAATACAGTTGTATAAAGTGTCAGTTCCTCAAGTTCAAGACATTTCTGAACAATGAAGAGGAAAGTATTTCCTTCAGAAGGTTTCCTCTAAATTGAATTGACAGTCTGTCCTTGGAGGGCAGGAAAGAATAAAGACTGTAAAGTCTCTTGAAATAGTGGAGTTCTATTTTGATCTGTTTCAAGAAACTATTTAGCCCTTATATACAAATACAAGGTAAAGATTTTCAAAAGCTCCTAAGAAGAAAAACAATAAGAAGTTATACAAGAAAAATCTCTCCATGCCTAGGTAAAATTAAAATGTAGGCTCCACAGTCACTATTTACAAAGAAAGCCAAATAATGAATTATATTCTGTAAGTTGTATAAGTATGAGTCAGTGAGTGAAGTCGCTCAGTCATGTCCGACTCTTTGCAACCCCGTGGACTCCTCCGTCCATGGGATTCTCTAGGCAAGAATACTGGAGTGGGTTGCCATTTCCTTCTCTAGGGGATCTTCCCAACCCAGGGATCGAACAACCCACATTGAAGGCAGACGCTTTAACCTCTGAGCCACCAGGGAAGCCCAATGTATAAATATATTAGATATTAAAAATTAGTTGCCATATAACTGAATTTTATGATGACTTTCTATTTGGAAAAAAATATTTCTCAAGTGAAAAAACTAAATAACAAAACTGTGTTTAAAAATATTCAGTTCAGTTCAGTTCAGTCACTCAGTCGTGTCCGACTCTTTGTGACCCCATGAATTGCAGCACCCCAGGCTTCCCTGTCCATCACCAACTCCTGGAGTTCACTCAGACTCATGTCCATCAAGTCAGTGATGCCATCCAACCATCTCATCCTCTGTCGTCCCCTTATCCTCCTGCCCCCAATCCCTCCCAGCATCAGAGTCTTTTCCAATGAGTCAACTCTTTGCATGAGGTGGCCAAAGTACTGGAGTTTCAGCTTTAGCATCATTCCTTCCAAAGAAATCCCAGGACTGATCTCCTTTAGAATGGACTGGTTGAATCTCCTTGCAGTCCAAGGGACTCTCAAGAGTCTTCTCCAACACCACAGTTCAAAAGCATCAATTCTTCGGTGCTCAGCTTTCTTCACAGTCCAACTCTCACATCCATATATGACCACAGGAAAAACCATAGCCTTGACTAGACTGACCTTTGTTGGCAAAGTAATGTCTATGCTTTTGAATATGCTATCTAGGTTGGTCATAACTTTCCTTCCAAGGAGTAAGCATCTTTTAATTTCATGGCTGAAATCACCATCTGCCGTGATTTTCGAGCCCAGAAAAATAAAGTCAGCCACTGTTTCCACTGTTTTTCCATCTATTTCCCATGAAGTGATGGGACCTGATGCCATGATCTTCATTTTCTGAATGTTGAGCTTTAAGCCAACCTTTTCACTCTCCTCTTTCACTTTCATCAAGAGGCTCTTTAGTTCTTCTTTACTTTCTGCCATAAGGGGGGTGTCATCTGCATATCTGAGGTTATTGATATTTCTCCTGGCAATCTTGATTCCAGCACGTGCTTCTTCCAGCCCAGCATTTCTCATGATGTACTCTGCTGCTGCTGCTGCTAAGTCGCTTCAGTCGTATCCAACTCTGTGTGACCCCATAGACGGCAGCCCACCAGGCTCCCCCATCCCTGGGATTCTCCAGGCAAGAACACTGGAGTGGGTTGCCATTTCCTTCTCCAATGCGTGAAAGTGAAGTCGCTCAGTCGTGTCCAACTCTTAGCGACCCCATGGACTACAGCCTACCAGGCTCCTCCATCCATGGGATTTTCTAGGCAAGAGTACTGGAGTGGGGTGCCATTGCCTTCTCTGGATGTACTCTGCATATAAGTTAAATAAGCAGGGTGACAATATACAGCCTTGACATACTCCTTTTCCTATTTGGAACCAGTCTGTTGTTCCATGTCCAGTCTTAACTGTTGCTTCCTCACCTGCATATAGGTTTCTCAAGAGGCAGGTCAGGTGGTTTGGTATTCCCATCTCTTTCAGAATTTTCCACAGTTTATTGTGGTCCACACAGTCAAAGGCTTTGGCATAGTCAATAAAACAGAAACAGATGTTTTTTCTGGAACTCTCTTGCTTTTTTGATGATCCAGCAGATGTTGGCAATTTGATCTCTGGTTCCTCTGCCTTTTCTAAAACCAGCTTAAAAATATTATACTTGGAATTAGTAAAATGAGATAATGTATAAATACTAGATGAGATAAAATTTTAAATAGGATTCAGTTTATTGAAGTATAATCCCCTTATAACAGTTTTTCTTTTTTTTTTTTTAGGGAGAAAAAGAGACAATTTAACATTGTGTGTAATGGCCTCACATTCTATGCTAGCTGCACCACAAAAACAAGTAATTGACAACAGGCTAACAATTAGTAGTCATAAAAATGTGAATAGAAGAAGGCAAAAACATACAGGTGACTGCAGCATACTATTTCTCTCTTTTTTTGTTGTTGTTACTGAATGTGGTTTTACAACATGAAATTAAATCTCAAATATTGGGTTTTATAGCCCACTTTATTTTTCCTATTCTTGAACACAATGATGGACTTTCTCTTGTGTGTGAATTCCTAAAGATAGTTTTAATTTAGAATGCTTTCCTTCCAGGAGATTAACTCCTTTGTATATGTGTACAAGAAACTTCTAATGTTAATTGTTAGGTAGTCTTTAGCGAATGCAGATACTTCTGTGGCTTCTACCAGCTCAGTCTATATTTAATGCTTTCTTCATAGTTTGACATTTATGTGATGATTTAATTATAGCTGGGAAACGCAGTGTTTACACTATGGAGGGGAAATTATTGCATAACTAGTATGATGCACAACTCTTCTTTCAAAGTCTGTGTACACTGTATCAAAAATACTGGTTAGAAAATGAATTTAGATAAGGCGATGGGAGATTGAGCACTGTACATAAAACAGTGATATTTGGGAGAAAACATAATTTATTCAGTCTTGCCCTCTCACTTTACACATGAAGTAATTGACACTTGCTTACCACCTATAGCTGCTGCTGCTGCTGCTAAGTCGCTTCAGTCGTGTCCGACGCTGCACGACCCCATAGACGGCAGCCCACCAGGCTCCTCCGTCCATGGGATTTTCCAGGTAAGAGTACTGGAGTGGGTTGCCATTGCCTTCTCCACCACCTATAGCTACTTAGTGTCAAAACAAGGGTTGTTCTGCTATCTTCCAGCCTAGCATAGATAGTAGCTTCACTGTAATATAAAGGGCAAAAATATATATAATAAAATATCTATTTCATCGGGTACAATTTCAGGCCTGAATATATTAATTATACGTCTGTACTTTTTTATAATAATGAGTTTGTATTTGAGGGAAATAAGAAAATCGGAAGCCATCTGTACAAGAAACACACACACACACATACAAGCGTGTGCAAGCGAGAGCAGAGGTATGAGAAAGAATTACTACTGTAAGTAATAAAAGAACAGAATAAAGTAATAAAGAACAGATTTATTACTCTAAGATAGGAAAAAGAAGGGTCACATGTTAATCTTTAAAATGTAGGCAGACCACGTCAAGGCCAATTACAAAATGCTGAAATAGAGAAAATGAAGAATATTTTCATAGTTAACCAGGGCAAATACAGCGTTAATTTCCTGTGATGTGATATGGGTTAGGGAACTGGAAAATACCCTGGAGAATGTATGCACTATGTGTATTAGTCACTCAGATGTGTCTGACTCTTTGTGAACCCATGGACTGTAGCGTACCAGGCTTCTCTATCCGTGAAATTTTCCAGGCAAGAATACTGGAGTAGGTTGCCATTCCCTTCTCCAGGGGATCTTCCCAACCCAGGGATTGAACCCAGGTCTCCTGCATTGCAGGTGGTTTCTTTACCAACTGAGCCACCAAGGAAGACATATGCTCATGTGGTGATCTCGACATAATCTTGGGTGCTATCATTGTTACAAGGCAATGGGGTAATCCAGGATTGGTTGGAAGGATGGTTATAAAAGCAGCTTGGCAGAAGCTACATGGTGAATCCATGGGGATAGGATCAGAGTAAGATAGAAAAAACCCAGCAAACCCCCAAATATATAACTTCAATGTGTAATGTTCACAACAGAGATTTTTTTAAATTGATGTGCTATAAAATGTTAAAATATGCATATTGGAGAGACTGCCTTTTCTCCATTGTTCATTCTTGCCTCCTTTGTCATAGATTAAAAGACCATAAGTGGGTGGATTTATTTCTGAATTACCCTCTTCCATTGATCTATGTGTCTGTTTTTGTGCCAGTACCATACTGCTTTGATTACTGTAGCTTTGTAAAAATAATCTGAAGTCAAGGAGCATGATTCCTCCAGCTCTGTTCTTTCACGATTGTTTTCACTTTTCAGGGTCTTTGGTGTTTCCATACAAAATTTAAAATTATTTGATCTAGTTCTGTGAAAAATGCCATTGGTATTTTGATAAGGATTGCATTGCATAAGAATTATTTTTAAAATAATCTTTGCTACATTTTTAATTAAATGAGCTTCCTGTATTTCACATATTTACTGCAATTTAATGATGATTTTATGTTAAAGGTATCTTAGATCCCTTCTGTTACATAATTGCATGAGATAGTTACAAATGTAGGTTTCAGTGGGATGGTTGGTGCCAGGGCCTCTATTTGTAGTATGGGTACCAAGGGAATCCCTGAAACATGACTCTTCATGGTCAGGCGACTAACCCCATGTCAGGATATGTCCATTTTCTATGAAGATTTTCTGGGTACATGAAGGCTTCTACTGGCCATAACAGAGAGATGCTCAATTCTGAGCAGTTCTCTTAGGCATTGGTGGCATTGAGGCATTGGTGGCCTCATCTTCCTACTGATCCTCAGCTGGCAGCATTTAAGCTGAAGGCTTTGCTATCCATTGCTCTCCATGCTGCAATCCGCAGAAAGCCTGAAGCTTCCTGTCTCATCTCTCTCCAGTGTCCCAGGGTGGGTCCTGCAGGCAGTGATGGGATCCTTCTTTTCTACCTCTTGCAAATTCTAAACTCCAGGTTCACAGGCCCCGGTCACACAGTCATGCCTTCTCTTAACATTGTAGCTCTTTCTCCAGATGTTTTGTGGCAGCCCAGAAAATCCTACCTGGGTCTCAAAGATTGTATCAGTGGTGAATGCAATTCATCCTGTAGACACCCACAAACCTGACTGCTGCATCTCCTCTCCCTCACCCTCAGCAGTAGATACACTCAAATGCCACACTCTTGCTGGGTGATGCTAGGTAAGAAGAAAACCTCTCTTCATAAATCTGACAGCTTCCAGGGTCGGGGGCGGGGGGAGGTTATATGGTGCCCACTATAGAGAAAAGTCACCTGTATTAGTCTTCTAAGGCTCCTGTAACAAAGTGTTGCAAATTGGGTGGTTTAGAACAACACAAGTTTATTGTCTTGTTCTTCTGAAGGTCAGAAGTCCCAAATCAAGGTCACCTCCCTCTGAAATCTATTCAAGGACCCTTCTTTACCTCTTCCTTACTCCTGCTGATTTTCCAGTAATCTTTGGTATTGCCATTTCATAGCTCATGGATGTATCACTCCAACCCTCTGTCTTCATATGATGTCTTCCCTGTGTGTCATCACATAAACTTGCCTATGTGTATGTCTATCTCAGTGTTCAAATTTCCCCTCTTTATAAGGACACCAGTCATAGTTTATAAAAGGCCCACCCTAATAACCTCATTTGAACTTGATTACTTCCATAAAGACCATATTTTCAAATATGGCCCCATGATCAGGTGCTGGGGATTAGGACTCTACCATAGCTTTTCTGGAGGCTTCCCTAGTGGATCCCCTGGAGAAGGAAATAGCAACCTGCTCCAGCATTCATGCCTGGAGAATCCCATGGACAGAAGAACCTGGCGAGCCCCAGTCCATGGGTCACAGAGAGTTGGACACGCCTGAGTGACTAACACACACTTCACTTCCTTGGTGAATCAGATGGTAAACAATCTGCCTGAAATGCAGGAGACCTGGGTTCGATTCCTAGGCCGGGAAGATCCCCTGGAGAAGGAAATGGCCACCCACTCTAGTATTCTTGCCTGGAGAATTCCACAGATGGAGGAGCCTGGTGGGCTACAGTCCATGGGGTCGCAAAGAGTCAGACACAATTGAGCGACCAATGCTTTCACTTTTCACTTTCTTCTTCATCGCTTTTCTGAGAGATGCAATTCAGCCCATAGTAGCACCTCTTAGCAAGTTCTCAATTGATCTTTTGGGCTTAGAATATTGAGTATATCTTCTGCTTTCAGAAGTGGACTCCAATCACCAATTCTTGGAAAATGGGAAGAACTCCACATAGCCTTTAACATCATCATGCTACAGCTATAATAAGGACTAATAAATGATGAAAAATAATAATTTACTGAGGGATTACCATAAACTAGGCACTGTTGTAAATCCTTTTTTGATGATGTATTGTCATTAATCCTTGTATCTGCTCTGTAGGCTAGGGACTATATTTCTGTTCTGTAAGTGTGTTAGTTAGTCATGTCTGACTCTTTGTGATGCCATGGACTGTAGCCTGCCAGGCTCCTCTATCCATCAACTTCTTCAGAAAAGACGACTGGAGTGGGTTGCCATTCCCTTCTCCAGAGGATCTTCCCAACCCAGAGACTGAACCCACGTTTCCTGCATTGCAGGCAGATTCTTTACCATCTGAGCCACCATGGGTGAGGAATAAAAACATAGGGTCTTGCTATTGCTGCATCGACATCCTGCCTGTTTCCAAAGTTAGAGCCTCCTTCTTTCAGATGAAGGAGTCCCTTCACTCAGGCGAATCTCTTCCAATGTGAGATAAAGTGGGCATTCAACATTACTTTCCTATATTCCCCAGACTGATTCCATTTTTCCATGTCAACTCAGATTGGCTTTTATGAAAGGAACAGTCAACTTGTGATCAAATTGCATTCTTTATTGAAGAGATAGGAAAAAAGAGTACTGGAAAAGACTTCATTAGAATGCATTTTCCATGAGGTTTCTTTAAAAAAAGTTATGGAGTTCTTCACTAATTCACAATTAATCTTTTCTTGCCTGGAGTCACACTGGTTCTTTGCAAATTACAAAGACACAGAAGATTCAGACAGTGTGTAACCTGGGTGAGTTGAGTGATAGCAGATTCCTCATTATTATACTATAAAATAATAGCCTTATCCTTAGCCACTGAGTCAAAACAAGATAAAACAATAGCAATAACAAACAAGTAAACCTATGCGACCAGTTTAAACCATACAAAGAGAACAGCATCTACTCTGTCCTGGGGCAGGTTCAAGGACACATCGGACCTATGGCCCATGAGAAACTGGTGGTTTCAATGGATTACAAACAAACATGTTAAACTAAATTGTGACTCTTTGCAAAACAGCTTTCACCTTCAACTGGACTCTTGTGGGTCACAAGATTCCTTCTGGATACTCTACTTCATGTTCTGGGTCAGAAAGAGAAAGAGAAATATCCTTCTGGAATGGACAGCTATCTGGCTCAGATTACAGGATATGGGGGAATCACTATAGTTGCAGAAGGCATTCTGATGCTTCCCGCCCCAGTAAAACTTTGGTGTTTTTGCATTTTAAGTTTGTAGCAGAATATTGTTACATTAACACAGACCCAAAAAACTGAAAACAATGAACATTCTGAACAATTTTATATTCAAGTGAAATACAGATCAGCATTTAAAGCTACGCTCAATGGTTATTGAGGAGCATTGGAATTAGAAATAAAGCATAAGCAGTTTATGTA
This sequence comes from Bubalus kerabau, assembly GCF_029407905.1. Lineage (NCBI taxonomy): Eukaryota > Metazoa > Chordata > Mammalia > Artiodactyla > Bovidae > Bubalus > Bubalus kerabau. Next base: position 14,845,024 of record NC_073628.1, read on the forward strand.
ACTAATCTACTACTCTTGTATCTAACTACTAATTTTAGCTATTGAGCAACATTGAGTGTGAACCTAACTAATATATGAAACATTGATAAAATTCCTAAATATCTTTCAAGTTTACCCTCTTTAATTCTCTACAGTTCAAAATTAGGAATTCATCATTTGGCTCTAATGTGGCCTCTGTTGCAGCAGTCATCTAATTATCCTTCTCTCTAGGCTTGTTCTTCTTCAATTCTATCTCTATTCTTCAGGTGAGTGACTTCTTCAAAATCATGCTCCTACACCTTTATCTAAATTCATCATGGCAATTCCATCCCCTTTGCTATTATTCAGTTCAGGGAGGAGCTGGACTAAAGTAACTGGGCCAGTGTGAGGTAAAGAAAAGCTTCCCTTTGGCTTCTGAGAGAGAGAAACCGTTTTCTCCTGCTGGATGTGAACCAGGAAGTATGCACCTTACAACTTTAGAATTAAGATTCCAGAGGAAGACAGAAAGAATCTGGATCACTGATACTTGTCACTGAGCTGTTGAATCAATTGATCCAGAAGTCCCTTACTTGGGAACTTGCTGTTATAAGACATGTTTTCTGATCGATTAAGCAGTTTGAGTTAGGAGAGCTGTAATTTGCTGCAGAAAATACTGTCATGGAAATAATGATATAATCATAAAGTTTAATAAAGAAACACTGCTGTGTAAAACCCTTCAATAGCATGCTGTTACTTACAGACTAAATTCCAAACTCTTTGGTAAGCTGGTTTAGCTGTATTAGAAATTGGTCTCGATTTGCTTCTCTGCCTTCATTTTCCAGTTATCTCCTCTACACACTTATCCTGTGCATGCATGTGTGTTCGGTCATGTCTGACTCCTTGTGACATCATAGACTGTAGCTCGCCAGGCTCCTCTGTCCATGGGATTCTCCAAGCAAGAATACTGAAGTGGGTTGCCATGCCCTCCTCCAGGACATCTTCCCAACCCAGTGATCTAAACTGCATCTCTTGCATTTCCTGCATTGCAGGTAGATTCTTTACCACTGAGCCACCCTGGAAGCCCACATTATCCTCCAGGAATCCCACAAATATCTATTCTTCTGGATCCAGGCAGGGTTTTAGGTTGCCTTATTAATATGCAGTTTTTTGGAGGGATTAATGATTGATTTTTATTTTGAAAGAATTTAGAGGTAAGGAGATAAGACTATCAGCCATTACAACTATTAATATTTCCTTCAATCACTCTTCAGTGATTGTTTCTTTTATTCTATTAATGCAGTATACTATTAATATATTGATTGATTTTTTCAATTTAAAAAATTGTGCTAAAATATATGTAATATTTAACATCTTAATTTAAAAATCGATGTAAATTGTTTTAAAAGTGGTTTTAAATATGTACATTATATTGTACAACCATCACCACTATATATCTCCATAGTTTTTTTCATTTTGTAAAACTGAAACTCTAAATCCATTAAACAGTAATGTCACATTGGCTGTTCTCCAGTCTCTAGCAACTATCCTTTCACTTTCTTCCTTATAATTTTGATTATTCTAAGCATCTCTTATCACTTCATGGGAAATAGATGGGGAAACAGTGGAAACAGTGTCAGACTTTGTTTTTTTGGGCTCCAAAATCACTGCAGACGGTGACTGCAGCCATGAAATTAAAAGACACTTACTCCTTGGAAGAAAAATTATGACCAACCTAGATAGCATATTCAAAAGCAGAGACATTACTTTGCCAACACAGGTTCGTCTAGTCAAGGCTATGGTTTTTCCTGTGGTCATGTATGGATGTGAGAGTTGGACTGTGAAGAAGGCTGAGCACCGAAGAATTGATGCTTTTGAACTGTCGTGTTGGAGAAGACTCTTGAGAGTCCCTTGGACTGCAAGGAGACCCAACCAGTCCATTCTGAAGGAGATCAGCTCTGGGATTTCTTTGGAAGGAATGATGCTAAAGCTGAAACTCCAGTACTTTGGTCATGTCATGCAAAGAGTTGACTCATTGGAAAAGACTCTGATGCTGGGAGGGATTGGGGGCAGGAGGAGAAGGGGACAACAGAGGATGAGATGGCTGGATGGCATCACCGACTCGATGAACGTGAGTTTAAGTGAACTGGGGAGTTGGTTATGAACAGGGAGGCCTGGTGTGCTGCAATTCATGGGGTCGCGAAGAGTCAGATACGACTGAGTGGCTGAACTGAACTGAACTGATCCAGAAGTAGAATTGCTATTACATATGATAATTCTATTTTTATTTTTTGAGTAATCACTGTATTGTTTTCCATAAAGGTTGTACCATTTCACATCCTCAGTAACAGCATACAAGGGATTCAATTTTTTCACATCCTCACCAACAATTATTTTCTGCTTAAAAAATATATTAGCCATTCTAATGGGTGTGAGATACTATCTCATTGTGTATTTTTTCAGCTCTTATTTATTATTGTTTTTGTTGCACTGGTCTTCACTTCCTTAACTGCTTTCAAAAAATAAAATTTTCAGTCTTTGCTGAGAAGCTGTGTGTGCACATGTGCATGAGTGTGTATGTGTGTTGGGGGATAAGTCTTTAAAGCTCTGGGACACAGTTGGCAACTCTGCCTTTGCCATTGCTCCTTGCTTGCAGACAGCCATAGGTCAACCAGAGCTGGAAGACTAGGGCATTCTGTTTTTCCCTCGGCAAAATAAAAGTGTTAAAATGGAAAAGCGCTTTATAGCCAAGAATGCTAACCATCATCTATGACTTCAACAAGTCATAATCATTTTGCAATAGTAACATCAAAAGATTATTTTGATCACTGTAATAGATACAGCACAATGAAAAAGTTTGAAATAGTGTGAGAATTAACCAAAACGTGACACAGAGGCATGAAGTGAGCAACTACCGTTGAAAAAATGACAACAGTAGACTTGCTTTATGCAGGGTTGCCACAAACCTTCAATCTGTATTTTTTAAAAATGCAGTACTGGGAAGCAGAATAAAGTGAAGTGCATTGTATTTAACTCTAAGACAATACAGTCCCAGTTTGGGCTTGTCTTGTGTCCCCTGAGTAATGCACAGAGTCTAAACCAGTGTACCACCAGGTAAGTTCCACCTAATATGTTTAAAAATACTGTCTGTTAAAATTGCTGTTAGCCTCGGAAATATAAAAAGAAAGGGAAGCTAGAATTTACTGATTGCTTACTCTGCCAAGTACTTTTCTAAATTCTGTACAAATATTAATTTATACAGACTACTCAATAAGACAGGTACTCTGAAATGGTTAAAAATCCTAGAACTATACAACCTCCCAAGACTGAATCATGAAGAAATAGAAAATCTTGACAGATTAGTAATGAGCAAGGATATTGAACAAGAAATCAAAAATCTAACAAGAAAAAAAATCCAAGACCACACAGCCACACTAGTGACTCTACCAAACATTTAAAGAATACCAATTCTTCAAAAAAACTTAAGAAGACAGAACACTTTGAAATTCAGTCTATGAGGCCAGTATTCACTCTGTTGCCAGAGCCAGATAAGGACACTGTGAGAAAGAAAATTTCAGCAAATATTAGGAAACAAAATTCAATAGCACACTAAAAGAATCACACACCATGATAAAGTGGGATTTATCCCTAGGATGCAAGGGTAGGATAACATATACATCTCATTAATAAAATGAAGGACAAAACACACCTGAAGTGAAGAAGGAAAAAAAAAAAAACATTAGATAAACTTCAAGGCTGTTTAGCGATAATGAAACTGAAGCTGTTAGTTGCTCAGTCATGTCTGACTCTTTGCGACCCCATGGACTGTAGCTCATCAAGCTCCTCTGTCCCTGGGATTCTCCAGACAAGAATACTGGAGTGGGTTGGCATTTCCTTCTCTAGGGGATCTTCCCAACCCAGGGATCGAACCCGGTTCTCCCGCATTGCAGGCAGATTTTTTACCATTTGAGGCACCAGGAAGGAATGTATCTCAATGTAATAAAGACTATATATGACAAATACACAGTAAGCATCATATTAGTGAAAAGTTGAACACTTTTGCTAAGTGAGGCATAAAATATGGGTGCCTTCTCTTGTCAATTCTATTTAACATAAGAAGCTCTAATCAGAGACATTAGGCAAGAAAAAGAAAGAAAATATGTCCAAATAGAAAGAAGTGAAATAGTCTCTGTTGGTAAGTGATATGCTCTTATGCGTAGAAAACCCTAAAGAAACTGTTTGAACTGATAAATGAATTCAATAAAGTTGTAGGATTCAAAATTAACATATAAAAATCAGCTGTGTTTCTGTATACTAACAGAAACTGTCTGAAAATGAAACAAAGAAAACCATCCCATTTAAAGTAGCATCAAAAAATACTTAAGAATCAATTTAACCAAGAAGGTGGAAGATTTGTACATTGAAAATTGCAAGACAGTGATGAAAGAAATTGAAGAAGACACAAATAAAAGATATCATGTGTTCATGGAATAGAAGAACTAATATTGTTATAATTTCCATAATGTGCAAAGACATCTATAGATTCAATCCAATTCCTATCAAAATTCCAGTGGCATTTTTCACAGAAATAAAAAATTTCTAAAATTTATATGAGACAATGAAATTCTCTGAACAGCTAAAACAATATTAAACAAGAAAAGCAAAGCTGGAGGCATCACACTTCCTGATATCAAACTATATCACAAAGCTATAGTAATTAAAATATTATGGTCAAAAGAGTCAGATACGACGGAGTGACTAACACTTTCACATGCAACATTTAGAGTTAACAGGTTAGATATACAGCATGGATGGATTTTAAAAATATGGTGCTGAGTAACTTAGAGCGTTACAAATACTTACAAATAGCTGTGAAAAGAAGGGAAGTGAAAAGTAAAGGAAAAAAGAAAAGATATACCCATTTGAATGCAGAGTTCCAAAGAATAGCAAGGAGAGATAAGAAAGCCTTCCTCAGCGATCAGTGCAAAGAAATAGAGGAAAACAATAGAATGCGAAAGACTAGAGATCTATTCAAGAAAATGAGAGATACCAAGGGAACATTTCATGCAAAGATGGGCTCAATAAAGGACAGAAATGGTATGGACCTAACAGAAGCAGAAGATATTAAGAAGAGGTGGCAAGAATACACAGAAGAACTGTACAAAAAAGATCATCATGACCCAGACAATCACGATGCTGTGATCACTCACCTAGAGCCAGACATCATGGATGTGAAGTCAAGTGGGCCTTAGGAAGCATCACTATGAACAAAGCCAGTGGAGGTGATGGAATTCCAGTTGAGCTATTTCAAATCCTGGAAGATGATGCTATGAAAGTGTTGCACTCAATATGTCTGCAAATTTGGAAAACTCAGCAGTGGCCACAGGACTGGGAAAGGTCAGTTTTCACTCCAATCCCAAAGAAAAGCAATACCAAAGAATGCTCAAATTACCACGCAATTGCACTCATCTCACACGCTAGTAAAGTGATGCTTAAAATTCTCCAAGCCAGGCTTCAGCAATATGTGAACCATGAACTTCCAGATGTTCAAGCTGGTTTTAGAAAAGGTAGAGGAACCAGAGATCAAATTGCCAACATCTGCTGGATCATAAAAAAAGCAAGAGAATTCGAGAAAAACATCTATTTCTGCTTTAATGACTATGCTAAAGCCTTCAACTATGTGGATCACAATAAACTGTGGAAAATTCTGAAAGAAATGGGAATACCAGACCACCTGACCTGCCTCTTGAGAAACCTATATGCAAGTCAGGAAGGAACAGTTAGAACTGGACATGGAACAACAGACTGGTTCCAAATAGGAAAAGGAGTACGTCAAGGCTGTATATTGTCACCCTACTTATTTAACTTACATGCAGAGTACATCAGGAGAAACGCTGGGCTGGAAGAAGCACAAGCTGGAATCAAGATTGCCAGGAGAAATATCAATAACCTCACATATGCAATAGACACCCCCCTTATGTCAGAAAGTGAAGAAGAACTAAAGAGCCTCTTGATGAAAGTGAAAGAGGAGAGTGAAAAGGTTGGCTTAAAGCTCAACATTCAGAAAACGAAGATCATGGCATCAGGTCCCATCACTTCATGGGAAATAGATGGGGAAACAGTGGAAACAGTGGCTGACTTTATTTTTCTGGGCTCGAAAATCACGGCAGATGGTGATTGCAGCCATGAAATTAAAAGATGCATACACCTTGGAAGGAAAGTTATGATCAACCTAGACAGTATATTCAAAAGCAGAGACATTACTTTGTCAACAAAGTTCCATCTAGTCAAGGCTATGGTTTTTCCAGTGATCATGTATGGATGGAAGAGTTGGACTATAAAGAAAGCTGAGTGCCGAAGAATTGATGCTTTGAACTGTGGTGTTGGAGAAGACTCTTGAGAGTCCCTTGGACTGCAAGGAGATCCAACCAGTCCATCCTAAAGGAGATCAGTCCTGGGTGTTCATTGGAAGGACTAATGTTGAAGGTGAAACTCCAATACTTTGGCCAACTGATGCAAAGAACTGACTCATTGGAAAAGACCCTGATGCTGGGAAAGGTTGAGGGCAGGAGGATAAGGGGACGACAGAGGATGAGATGGTTGGATGGCATCACCGTACTCAGTGGACATGGGTTTGGGTGGACTCTGGGAGTTGGTGATGGACAGGGGGGCCTGGTGTGCTGCGGTTCATGGGGTCGCAAAGAGTCGGACATGACTGAGTGACTGAACTGAACTGAACTTAGAGAGTAGTACACATTTGTGCACAAACACACACTATACCATCTACATGATTTACATATATACACACAAAAGAACACTATGCATTTAAAAAATATTTACAAACAAACAAAATACATACTAAATAGCAGGGAATGCTTCCTTGTGAAGGGAAATAACTGAGAATTGAGTATAGAGATAAAAGAAAATACATAACAAAAACAGGGTAGGAAATTAACAGCTATAGTGAGGTAATTACAATCTTTTATAAGGTTCATATTGTGATAAAGCTATATGATGCCCTTATTTGTGGTTAGTAGAGTATCTGGCATGACACTTTGGGAGCTGGACCTTTTGGAAAACTAAGGGCTATTGTTGCCCTAATGGTCTGGGAGAAAGTGATGAGAATGAAGACAGAACACGCAATCTGATGTAATGGGTCAGGGGACTGCAGCCTGTTTTGGACTGAGGTTCAGAGTCCTCTCTGAGTCAAGCTTTTATCCCTAATTACATATTACAAGACTTTCTTTGATCTTATCTTTCCCAAGACACTACACTGACATAGTCCAGATCTCCTTGTTTTTACCCTAGTCCATTCCCTTCTGGGCTAGTCTCGGGAACAAATGCGTAGGCAGCGTTCATGCCTGACGCAAACCCAGTGTTCCAAGGTCCATGCTTTCAAGATTCCAGTCATACTCCCTTCTGGGTCTGGCCTTGGGTTTTGTAACAAGGCTATTATTATAAGAAAAACATGAAAGATAATCATTAACATAGTTTCTTAATATATGCTGTTTTTACAGGTGCTATTTCTGTGGAATTTCTCAAGGTTGTGAAAGTACATTATTAGGAATTCCCATTACATCTCCCCCTTTTTGTCTTTGCAGGAGTAAATACATTGACCAAGCAACTTGTTTCTTCATCAATTCTCAGATGGTTTCTCTCATGCATCTGAGGACTAGACACAAAACAGTCAAAAATATACATCCTGATATTATGATACCAAGCAATCCTCCTCTTAAAGTTTTAATCTACATCATGGGGTTAAGTTTATGTAGGCTTTTCTCAATTTCTTCAAATAAATCAGTTTCTGGGAGTAGCTGTAAGTGAGCATTCTGCATATTAGAAATAGCAGCCTGTAATTGGAAACTATCCAAGAATAGATTATTATGAACGTGTCTTCTCAAATGTTTAGATAATTCAGCCCAAGTATATGCACTTTGATTGTATTTACGAGGTGTGACACAAGATGAAGAGATATTCCAATCACACAAGATGAATTTATAATTTAAAATTTTGTACTTCGTCCCCTGGTAGGAGAACTGCATTTTCTAAATCAACCAATTGTTCATTAATTTCTTGGTCTATGTGGGTTTGATTTCCCCAGGCAGAACTTGTATTTTGGTGCCATTGCTCTACAAATGTAGTCATTTGTATAGTTTGATGAAGTGGCACTCCAGCTACTGCTGTGGTCATGGCTATATCAATAAGTCCCGTAATAGCGGCTAGAAGGAGTCCAATAAACCTTTTGAAACCTTGCAGTACTTTCTTTATAAACTCTAAAAAAGCATGTGTTTCAGGGGAGTCTTCCCAAGGTCTGGTTTGATTTACTGGAAGCCATATTCCCAATCTCCTTCTTAGTATAACAAATGAGTGATTAGAATTATAAAGTGAAGAATTTAGGCAGGTATATAATTTGCAATCCTGGCAAGAAAGTTCTTGTACACTTTCCTTGATAGAAATTGTTCCTTTCAAGAGTACATAAGGATCCCTCACATAAGCTTGGATATAAAATATCCAGTCTGTTTTGGTATTAAATGTCAATGAATAATTGGTTTAATCGGAATAATATCTATCCCAAATTTGGATTCGTTAAGACTTAAAGCCAATTTCCAAATCCCTCCTTGCCCTCTTCCTTGATCTAATTGTGGGGAGGGGGGTGACATGCCACTACCATGCCATATAATTGGATGATCTGAATGAGTGGTAATATTAGTATGGTTAAAGGCTTTATGTACCTGCCAATGCAGCCTTCTGTGAGGATTGCAGGACTGATTTTGATAAGAGCAATTGAACATTGCATACCCCTTAGGGGACCAGTCCCATACAATTCCATAGGACCCATTAATAAATTATTCCCTCAGTCCCATCGCAATTATCCCACTGAATTCGATCTTGTTTTTCAGTCCACAGCTTGCAATGCTCACATAAAGGTCTGTCTGACTTGGTGTCATTATTGGGTTCTGAGTCATTATAAGCAAAACTCAGACCGGAGAAAAGATGTAGCTGAACTTTAGTATGATTTAAAGGATTAGTGGACAGTCAGGCTTGCATAGATAATTTAAGACATTCTGTAGCTGGTCCTACACAAGTTGGCCAGGATTCATACCCATAAGTAACATTGAAGGGAGTCCCTTCCTCTTGTTTAAAAAGAGGAAGGCATGTATCTTCAGGTCCTGGTATCCAGGAAGAATCATTAACATAAACAGGGATCATAGAATCCCCCCAATCAAAGGGTTTTAGTAATGGGGGGTTAGGTATACATGCCCAATAAGTATTTTTAGATTTAGTTGTTTCTAAGGGTATACACACTATGGTGGTGATAAGAGCAAACATGGAAACAGCCAGATTGTTAGGAGTGACAGCTTTCCCTTCATTTTCCAAGATCTCCTCTGATTTCTGTGTTAATCTTTTAATTTGTCCACAAGTGGGGATCTTGTTCTGATGCGTCGACGGGATGGGAATCATTATCTTTGTCTGTTTCAGACTCAGGCCTTCAAAACTCATTACGGGGGGCTCTATGTCTCACGTGAAGAGTCTCTTCTGTGGGAGCTTGCACATGATACGGTTTTAGAAGGCACAAGGGAATCCAAAAGGGTGTTTCTGAATTACCTGGCGAAACCCCTTCCCCAGGTTATCAGATTCCCCCTATGCCGTGAGCGTGATACTGGATCAGACCACCAAACAGGCAGTTTGGGGTGAATTTGTTGTTGTTGTTGTTCCTTTGTAAAATGTCATTCTGCCGCAGTGAAATCATTATCTGGATGCAAAAAACTAAAAGTAAATACTACTTTATATAATTTTGCTGTGGGGGAAGTGACATTCCATCTCCCCCTTTTTGTTTTTGTAACGTCTCTTTAAGAGATTTGTTAGTTTGTTCTACAATAGCTTGTCCTTGGGGATTATACGGGATTACCTGTGTGATGCTTTATAGACCAAGCCTTGAAAAAATCCCTAAAAGCAGAACTAGTGTAAGTCGGGCCATTGTCTGTTTTTATAATTTGTGGGAGGCCCATAGTAGCAAAGCAGCTATGCAAATGTGAAATAACATTTCGTAGATTCTCCAGAGCAAGTGGTTGCCCATATAAACTTAATATCAACTGTGACATGCACATAAGAAAGCTTTCCAAAGGATGGAATGTGAGTTACATCCATCTGCCAAATCTGATTTGGCTTCAGGCCACAGGGATTACCTCCCAAGGCTTCTGTTGGAGACGTGGTTATTGCAACCCTCTGGCATGTAGGACAAGTCCACACCATCTCTTTAGCTTGAGCCCAAGTGATATGAAACTTGGTTTTTAAACATTTCGAATTACAACGTGTCAGATTATGAAAGGCTGATGCCACTGTAAAGGCTGGAAATAAAAGGATATCAGCTTGAGCATTTCCTTCTGTTAAGAGCCCTGGTGAATTAGTATGAGTCCGAATATGAGTAATGTAGAATGGAAACTGTTGGTGTCTGCTGCTGCTGCTAAGTCGCTTCAGTCATATCCGACTCTGCACAACCCCATAGACGGCAGTCCACCATGCTCCGCCTTCCCTGGGATTCTCCAGGCAAAAACACTGGAGTGGGTTGCCATTTCCTTCTCCAATGCATGAAAGTGAAAAGTGAAAGTGAAGTCGCTCAGTCATGTCTGACTCTTTGCAACCCCATGGATTGCAGCCTACCAGGCTCCTCCGTCCATGGGATTTTTCCAGGCAAGAGTACTGGAGTGGGTTGCCATTGCCTTCTCTGGTTGGTGTCTAATCACCTGTTGTAAATCTGTAAAAAAGTGTATATCATGTGGATGAGATCAGTTCAGTCAGTTCAGTCAATCAGACGTGTCTGACTCTTCGAGACCCCATGGACTGCAGCGTGCCTGGCCTCCCTCTCTATCACTAACTCCAGGAGTTTACTCAAACTCATGTCCACTGAGTTGGTGATGCCATCCAACCATCTCATCCTCTGTTGTCCCCTTTTCCTGCCTTCAATCTTTCCCAGCATCAGGATCTTTTCAAATGAGTCAGTTCTTCACATCAAGTGGCCAAAGTATTGGAGTTTCAGCTTCAACATCAATCCTTCCAATGAATATTCAGGACTGATCTCCTTTAGGATGGACTGGTTAGATCTCCTTACAGTCCAAAGGACTCTGAAGAGTCTTCTCCAACACCACAGTTCAAAAGCATCAATTCATCGGTGCTCAGCTTTCTTTATAGTCCAACTCACATCCATACATGACTACTGGAAAAACCATAGCCTTGACTAGATGGACATTTTTTGGCAAAGTAATATCTCTGCTTTTTAATATGCTGTCTAGTTTGGTCGTAACTTTTCTTCCAAGGAGCAGCATCTTTTAGTTTCATGGCTGCAATCACTATCTGTGGTGATTTTGGAGCCCAAGAAAATAAACTCTGTCCATGTCTCCTCTGTTTCCCCATCTATTTGCCATGAAGTGATGGGACCTGATGCCATGATCTTAGCTTTCTGAATGTTGAGTTTTAGGCCAACTTTTTCATTCTCTTCTTTTACTTTCATCAAGAGGCTTTTTAGTTCCTCTTCACTTTCTGCCATAAGGGTGGTGTCATTTGCATATCTGAGGTTATTGATATTTCTCCCAGCAATCTTGATTCCAGCTTGTGCTTCCTCCAGCCCAGCATTTTGCATGATGTACTCTGCATGTAAGTTAAATAAGCAGGGTGACAAATGCAGCCTTGACACACTCCTTTCCCAATTTGGAACCAGTCTGTTGTTCCATGTCCAGTTCTAACTGTTGCTTCTTGACCTGCATACAGATTTCTAAGGAGGCAGGTAAGGTGGTCTGGTACTCCCATCTCTTGAAGAATTTTCCACAGTTTGTTGTGATCCATGCTGCCAAAGGATTTAGAATAATCAATGAAGCAGAAGTAGATGTTTTTCTGGAATTCTCTTGCTTTTTTATGATCCAGTGGATGTTGGCAATTTGATTTCTGGCTCCTCTGCCTTTTCTAAATCCAGCTATACTATTGAATCCTAGCTTGAAGGATTTTGAGCATTACATTGCTAGCAAGTGAAATGAGTACAATTATGTAGTAGTTTGAACATCCTTTGGCCTCGCCCTTTTTGGGGATTGGAATGAAAACTGACCATTTCCAGTCCTGTCGCCACTGCTGAGTTATCCAAATTTGTTGGCATATTGAGTGCAGCACTTTAACAGCATCATCTTTTAGGATCTGAAACAGTTCAGCAGGAATTCCATAACCTCCACTAGCTTTGTTTATAGTGATGCTTCCTAAGGCCCACTTGACTTCAGATTCCAGAATGTCTGGCTCTATGTGAGTGATCACACCATCGTGGTTATCTGGGTCATTAAGACCTTTTTTGTGCAATTCTTCTGTGTCCTTAGTGGCTCAGATAGTAAAGAATCTGCCTGCAATGCAGGAGACCCAGTTTTAATCCCTGGGTTGAGAAGTTCTCCTGGAGAAGGGAATTGCAATCCACTCCAGTATTCTTGCCTGGAGAAACCCATGGACAGAGGAGCCTGGCATGCTATAGTCCATGGGGTTGCAAAGAGCTGGACGTGACTGAGTGACTGACACTTCACCTCACTCTATAGCACAGGAAACTATATTCAGTATTTGTATTAGCTTAATCATCTGAAATCTGACAAAACATGATCCACTGGAGGAGGGAATGGCAAACCACCCCACTATACGTGCTGTGAGCACCTCATGAACTGTATAAAAGGAGAAAAACCTATGACACTGAAAGATGAGTCCCCTAGGTCTGAAATATGCTAGTGAGGAAGAGCGGAGGAGAACTGCTAGTAGCCCCAGAAAGAATGAAGTGGCTGAGCCAAAGCAGAAATGACACTCAGTTGTGGATTGTCTGGTGATGAAAGTAAAACTCGATGCTGCAAAGAACAGTATTGCATAGGAATCTGGAATGTTAGACCCATGAATCAAGGTAAACTGGATGTGGTCAAGCAGGAGATGGTAAGAATGAACATCGATATCTTAGGAATCATTGAACTAAAGTGTATGGGAATGGGTGAATTTAATTCAGATGACCATTATATCTACTACTTCAGGCAAGAATCCCATCGAAGAAATGGAGTAGACCTCATAATCAACAAAAGAGTTCAAAATGCAGTACTTGGGAGCAACTTCAAAAGTGACAGAATGATCTTGGTTTGTTTTCAAGGCAAACCATTCAATTTCACAGTAATCCAAGTCTGTGCCCCGACAACTACTGCCAAAGAAGCTGAAGTTGTTCAGTTTCGTGAAGACCTAGAAAACCTCCTAGAACCAACACCAAAAAAGAGATGTTTTAGTCATCATTGGGGTTTGGAATGTAAAAGTAGGAAGTCAAGAGATACCTGGAATAACAGGCAAGTTTTGGCCTTGGAGAGCAAAATGAAGCAGGGCAAAGGCTAACTGAATTCTGCCAAGAGAATGCACTGGTCATAGCAAATAACTTTTTCAACAACACAAGAGATGACTTTACATGTGGACATCACCAAGTGATCAATACTGAAATGAAATTGATTGCATTCTTTGTAGCTAAAGATGGAGAAGCTATACATAGTCAGCAAAAACAAGACCTGGAGCTGTGGCTCATATCCTCAGCTTCTCATAGCAAAATTCAGCTTAAACTGAAGAAAGTGGGGAAAACCACTCGGCCAGCCAGGTACAACTTGCAGTGGAGGTGATGAATAGATTCAAGGGATTAGATCTAGTAAACAGTGTGCCTGAAGAACTATGGACAGAGGTCCGTACTACTGTACAGGAGCCAGTGACAAGACGGTCCCCAAGAAAAAGAAAAGCAAGAAGCACAGTGGTTATCTGAGGAGGCCTTACAAATAGCTGAAGAAAGAAGAGAAGCAAAAAGCAAGGGAGAGGTGTATCCAACTAAATGCAGATTTCCAAAGAACAGCACGGAGAGACAAGAAGAACTTCTTCAATGAACAGTGAATAAAACTAGAAGAAAATAACAGAAGGGGAAAGATTAGAGGTCTCATCAGGAAAATTGGAGATATCAAGGGAACATTTTGCCCAAAGATGGTCACAATAAAGGACAGAAATGGGAGAGACATAGTAGATACCGAAGAGATCAAGAAGAGATGGAAAGAATACATGAAGAACTGTACAAAGGAGATCTTAATGAACTGGATTACTACAATGATGTGGTCAGCCACCTAGAGCCAGACATGCTGGAGAGAGAAGTCAAGTGGGCCTTAGGAAGCACTGCTGTTAATAAAGCTAGAGGATGTGATGGAATTCCAGTAGAACTATTCAAAACCCTATAGGATGATGCCATCAAGGGGTTGCACTCAATATGTCAGCAAATCTGGAAGACCCAGCAGTGGCCACAGGACTGGAAAAGGTCAATCCTCATCCCAATTCCCAAGAAGGGTAGTACCAAAGCATGCGCTAACCATCGGACAACTGCACTCATCTCCCATGCTAGTAAGGTCATGCTTAAAATATTGCATGTTAGCCTTCAGCATTTTGTGAATCAAGAAGCTCCAGTTGTCCAAGCTGGGTTTAGAAAAGGAAGAGGAACCAGAGACCAAATTGCCAACATCCACTGGATCATAGAGAAAGATAGGGAATTCCAGAAAAACATCTATATCTGTTTCTTCAACTACACCAAAGTCTTTGGCTGTGTGGATCATGACAAACTATGGAAAACTCTTAGAGAAGGGAATACCAGACCATCTTACCTGTCTCCTGAGAAACCCGTATGTGGGTCAAGAAGCAACAGAATTGTATGGAACAACTAATTGGTTTAAAATTGAGAAAGGAGTACGACAGGGCTGTCCGCTGTCGCCCTGTTTGTTTAACCTATATACGCTGAGCACATCATGAGAAATGCCGGGCTGGATGAGTTACAAGCTGGGATCAAGATAGCAGGATCATCAACAACCTCAGATATGTGGATAATACCACTCTAACGGCAGAAAGCAAAGAGGAACTAAAGAGCCTCTTGATGAGGGTGATGGAGGAGAGAGAGAGATCTGGCTTAAATCAAAATATTAAAAAAACTAAGATCTTGGCACCCAGTCCTATTACTCATGGCAAATAGAAGGGGAAAATCTAAAATCACTGTGGATGGTGACTGCAGCCATGAAATCAGAAGGTGTTTGTTTCTTGGCAGGGAAGCTATGACAAAGCTAGGCAGTGTGTTGAAAAGCAAAGACTTTTCAGTGCAATGCACTGCTGCCAAAGGTCAGTATAGTCAAGGCTATGGTCTTCCCAGTGGTCACATATGGTTTTGAGAGCTGAACTGTGAAGAAGGCAGAATGCCAAAGAATTGATGCCTTTGAAGTGTGGTGCTGGAGAAGACTCCTGAAAGTCCCTTGGATAGCAAGGAGATCAAATCAATCAATCTTAAGGGAGAGCGACCCTGAATATTCACTGGAAGAACTGATGCTAAAGCTGAAGCTTCAGTATTTTGGTCATCTGATGAGAAGAGCCAACTCACTGGAAAAGTCCCTGATGCTGAGGAAGATTGAGGGCAGAAGGAAGAGGACATCAGAGCATGACATGGCTGGATGGCATCACCAATGCAAGGGACATGAACTTGGGCAAACTTCGGGAGATGGTGAGGGACAGGGAAGCCTGGTGTGCCGCAGTCGATAGGGTCACAAAGAGTCAGACATGACTGGGTGACTGAACAACAAAAACAACTGAAACCTAATAATCTGAGAGAATGTATGTGGGTGTGTTTTTATATATATGTATTATATATGCTTATACATATAATGTATATTATATAGTATATATATATAACTGAATCCCTTTTCTATATACTTGGAACTAACACAATATACACTACTCTTCAATTAAAAATGCCCCAGTTTTCAATAGAAAAAAGAGTCCACATATCCCTGATACAAATATTTGGAGTTATAAATCCATTTAACACACCACTACACAAAATTGGCTCTATGAAAACAGAAGCCTTTGTTGGGGGCTGTCTTCATGTTCACACGCCCTGCACGGCATCGGGGGCTCTATGAGCAGAAGCCTTTGTCGGGGGCTGTCTTCATGGACACACGCCCTGCACAGTGTCGGGGGCTCTATGAGCAGAAGCCTTTGTCGGGGGCTGTCTTCATGTCCACACGCCCTGCACAGCGTCGGGGGCTCCTGCACTTACAAGGGCTCCGTGCTTGGCTGAAGGCTGTGCTGTCAGCATCCACATTCTTAGTAATTCTCACACAAGGATTCCTGCATGTTCACTCTGCCCTGATCCCTGCCAGCGATGCAGCTCATCCAGTCTCTGGCAATTGTGCTGTCATAAAACTGGGGAAGGGGCCTTGATGTCAGAACAGAAAAATCTGCAGAAAAATCCCTTAGGGTCATGGTGTAAGCCCCATGTCCTGGTGTAACTTTAAAACATGTATTTTGCTATTAGAGCGCTAGTAATCCTACAGAATCTGAAAAAGTTATTAACAATTGACCTAGACATACAGAAAGAGGTCAAGCTGTATCGCCAGGGCAAACTGTTCCACCTCAGATGGAATGATCAAACCGAGGCCTGAGATGTGGGAAGTGTCAGGTGACATGGTGATCTCACCATGTGCCCCCTGGGCAGTGACTGAATTTGCTCAAGGAACAGCTTTCACTGGGAGGTGGACCTTGGTTCCAGCACAAACCTTCCCTTTGAAGGGAGCAATGCACGGCTTTAAAACTGCTCAAAGATGCATAATGGAGCTCATCACCTTGAGTAACATGATAACGTATGTCCCTATAGTTAACTAAGAGAAAGGAAATAACCAAATATTTAATAAATCCTTATCTGTAAAAAAATTGTCAAGTTGACATGTTACACTTAATGGACTTTACAAATCTGAAATTTAAAGAATCATCCTATAATGCTCCTCATTGTTAATTATTTGAGAAATGCACATCAAAACTACAATGAGGTACCACCTCACACCAGTAGAATGGCCATCATAAAGAAATCTCAAAATAACAAGTGTTTCAGAGGGTGTGGAGAAAAGGGAACCCTTGGACATTGTTGGTGGGAATTTAAATTGGTGAAGACACTGTAGAGAACAGCATAGTGGTTCCTCAAAAAACTAAAACAGAGTTACCATATGATCCAGCAATCCCACTCCTAGCCATGCATCAAGACAAAGCTATAATTCTAAAAGAGACATGCAGTATTCTAAAGAATCTGTGCATACTGGCTGCAGATCTGACAAGAAACCTTTACTCTCACATGCGAAATATCAAATTTGCCTTCACATATTGCCTGCTATACGTAGACCCTTGGTTCATACTCCATGTAACCACACACTGTCATGCTGCTGCTGCTGCTGCTGCTAAGTCACTTCAGTCGTGTCCGACTCTGTGCGACCCCATAGACAGAAGCCCATCAGGCTCCTCCGTCCCTGGGATTCTCCAGGCAAGAACACTGGAGTGGGCTGCCATTTCCTTCTCCAATGCATGAAAGGGAAAAGTGAAAGTGAAGTCGCTCAGTCGTGTCCGACTCTTAGCGACCCCATGGACTGCAGCCTACCAGGCTCCTCCGTCCATGGGATTTTCCAGGCAAGAGTACTGGAGTGGGGTGCCATTGCCTTCTCAGACACACTGTCATAATTAAGTCCAATTTGAATCTTAGCCTTAATTTTAGGGTGTAGTTTCCCTCCAGCAGTGCAGGAGCATTCCCTTTTCTCCAGGCCCTGTTTCCCTGGTATGACATATCAAACCTCAAAGACTGTTACCTATTGATACGAGTGTCAACTTCATTTAGCTCAGTTTGATCAAAGAAGCAAAAAATCTGGGGGAGGGTGGCAATCTTTTCTGTTTTCTTCATGAGGAGAAATGAAACTGTTAGAAGAAAAAGGACCTGTGGCTCGTGTGCTCTTTGAGTCACTCATTGTTTGCAGGAATTTGCTTTTATTTTCTTTCAAGTGTGACCTTTCATTCAATGGTAACAAATAACAGAATTAGAAGAAACTAGTTTGAAATGATGGCTGGTTTCTACCTAGAAAATCTGAACCAAAGGAACTAATGGGACCGCAAAAATCAGGGTGCTAAGCTTTTAAGAATATGTTAGATTGCAAATAATAACTAGTATGGTTGAAATTTCAACAACACATTTTTATTCTGATAAAGAATATACTTTTCCAAAAGGTTTGCAGTATGGCCGCCTCCTGTTGGAAGCCTGGGATGCTGGAATCATGCCACACCCTGTGTGTCTGTACACGACACTGGGCTGCATACTATAAAAAATTCCTGCCTCTCCCATGGATCCTGAAGGTAGGAGAAAAGCAAATTAGCCAAGATGGCGATGTCAGGCTCTCTCGCTCCGGCCCCATGTTTTGTAAATACACGGTTACGTATCCGCTGAGCGCACTTACAGTACAGCGCATGCGCTTCACGAGGTACCCGCTTGGCCGCAGACCACTTTTGCTCTGTAAACATCAGTAAGATCCACCAGAAAAGCCCTTGCGGCTACGTTATGGCTGCGTCCGCTGGATCACCACGAGACCAGAGAATACAGCGAGTCTGCTGTTACAGCCGATGCACCAGTCAGGAGAGATTAAACGAGTCTGCAGTTCTTCCGGCTCCCCAAGTTTTCTTGCAGCTTCCCTGCTCGCGCCTTGCCTACCTTGGGTTCAACGAACAGTGAGATACAGTGAGACACTGACCATCACGTGGCCAAAGCAACTGGTAACACTTTGTTTTGCCTGTCGGAATGTTCAATGACACAGATTCTTTCAGTTTCACCCTGCCCTGATGTGGGTGAAGGGTGAGCTCGCAGATTATTTCCTCTTCAAGAAATGTACATCTTAGTTCCCACGCGAGGGGGAGCTCCCCGTCCAAAGATGAGAGACCCTGCATGTGTGTGACCTGCGCCTCTGGGGAGAGCAGCTTTAAGCTAGTTTAAACCTGACCAAAGTCTGTCTACATGGTAGATTTAGACCTCTCCAAGTCCTGTCTACACTGACGATGTTTACACGTGACCGTGTATTTTCTATAATGAGCTCATTTAGACCTGACGCTGTTCTGTGCGCTAGGACATGGAGACCAGGGTAGAGACCTGGCCTGCCTCTGTCCTGGAAAACTCCGCGCCCGCCTCTGAATGTCCGCGCTCAGATGTCTGGGGTCTGGAGCTGAGGTGGCTTCTCTGGGCAGCGTGCTCT
Source organism: Bubalus kerabau (assembly GCF_029407905.1). Taxonomy (NCBI): domain Eukaryota; kingdom Metazoa; phylum Chordata; class Mammalia; order Artiodactyla; family Bovidae; genus Bubalus; species Bubalus kerabau. Next base: position 14,864,088 of record NC_073628.1, read on the forward strand.
TCTCTGAGGGGGCTCCGTGGCCCTCCCAGGGTCAGGGATGCGGTGGGCTCTGAGTCTCTCCCCCTGCCAGGTTCCCCCTCCCTGGGGCATGGAGGCTCCTCAGGTGGGCTACCTGGCAATCATTCCAATTTTCCAGCACATTCAGGTTGAGTAGGGACGCAGGTTCACCTGGTGAACTGATTCCAGGGATGGGGCAAGAAGTCAGCGGGCAGCAGGTGAGGTTGCCGCTGTGATCTCCTTCCGGTCGACTCTACTCAGAAGAGAACAGGGCTGCGCCCCATCCTTCAGCCCAGCTCTCCTGTTTTCTCATCACCTCAGCAGGACGGGAAAGACAGAGCCTGCCAGAACCAAGGTAGTGTGTTCAACTCGAGCACGAGCTTTCAAACCAGCAAAAGATCACACAGAATCAAAATGAAGACAGAAGGGGCCTGACTTCTCAGGGACCACTGTGGGGAGAGGAGAGGACCCTTCCCTTCTTTCTAGGGTCCCAGGAGGCCCCAGGGACCTGGCTGGTTTACACACTGGGGGCCCGCTGACCACAGCCATGGTGTCCTGACTAAGGGGACGTGTGACCCCAGGTGGGGGGTCCAGGGACTGTGTGAGTCTCACCCCCTCTGCATGGTCAGGATCGTGTGTGGGGAGACCCCACACACAAAGCTAAGAAAGAGGGAAGAACACGTGAGAGCTTCACTTGTGTTTAGGAATGAATACTTTAGTGTATTCACTTTACACAGGCCTGTACCTGTTTGCCTCTTTACCCCTGAGAGGTTCACCCTCCCTGGGGCTCCTGGGGACTCCTCAGGTGGGCTACCTGGTAATTATTCCAGCATGAGCATGGGGAGAAGGGGGGCAGGCATCTGGTGGATTGACTGCAGGGCACGTGGATCAGGCAAAAAGCCAGTGGGATCAGGTGAGGTTGCTGCCGTGACCTCCTTCAGGTCGACCATCCTACTCAGCAGAGACCAGACCTGCCCCTCGTCTTCCAGCCCTGCGTCTGGTGTGTTTTCTCAGCTCCTCAGCGGGACAAGAAAGGACCAAGCTTGCCAGAACCAAGGTAGTGTGTTCAACATGATCATGACAGCCATAGAAACAGTTAATATCACAGAACCAAAGGGAAAGGGGAGGACTTCTGTGGGACAATGTGGGGAGAGGAGACCGACCCTACCCTTCTTTCTACCATCCCAGGAGGTTATGGGAACCCCCTCGTTTCTGCCTTAGGGGTCCAACCAGCAGAGACCTGGTGTCCTAACCAAGGGTCGAGGGGCCCCAGGTGCAGGGACTGGGGAGGAGGTGTCGCCTTGGAGACTGAGGACGTGTGTCCCCGGTTCAGTCCTGGGGATTGTGTGAGTTCACCTCACCTGCACGGTCAGGATCCTGTACCTGGAGACCCGCATCTGCTCTTTACCTGCAGTGTGTCTCGTCCCCTCTGAGATTCCCATCCTCTGAATTGAGGGTGTTGCCCTGATTGACCTGTGGTCCCTTTTCTTCTTTTCATCTTGTCACATTCATTTGAGGTCAGGCAGCTTCTAGTGGGTTCCTGCTCTGTGTTCTGCTGAGTGAGGACATCTTGGGGTGTCATTTACTATCGTAACGCATCACACATCTAATCACTGGGGCCACCCCTGTCTGGTTTCCCTACACCAAGCTGAGGTGATTTAATTTTTATTTTTTATTGGAGCAAAGTTAATTTCCATTGTTTTGTTAGTTTTAGGTGTACAGGAACTCGATTCGATTTTGCCTGGGGGTGTATCTATTCTTTCTCTGTTTTTTCCCTCATATAGGTTACTACAGCTTGTTCAGGCGAGTTCCCTGTTCTATTCTGTAGGTCCTAGCTGATTATCAATTTGATGTTAGTGTGTATGTTTTAATTCAAAACTCTTAAATTTATCTCTCCCTTTTAACTTTTCTTTTGATAACCATATTTTGGTTTTCTCAGTGTGAGAGGCTTTTTCTGGTTTGTAAATTAGCTCATTGGTGTGAACTTATGACTCCACTTGTGTGTGATATCTTATGATATTTACCACTTTCTTTCCCACCAAGATTGTACGAGGATTCCCTTTCCTGTACATCCTCTGCAGTATTTATTTTCTGTAGATCTTTTCTCTTGATGATGGCCATTGGGACTAGTGTGAGGTGATACCTCATTGTGGTTTGATTGGCATTGATTTGATCATTATCGATGTGGAGTATCTTTCCATGTGCTTTTATTATTTTACACCTTCTGAACACAATTTACCTCTTGAATCTGACTTCTTGAAACTTGGCCCTTTTTGGAATTTGGAATTCTTTTCTGATGATTTGCCCCAGGACATTTCTTGAGGGCAGGTGTCATTTACAGCCCTGTCGGACTTGTTACTATTAGAAGCCCTTCAGCACCTGTTTTAAGATATGTATATAAATATGACACAGCTAATTGCCCCTGCCCCCTCTCAACTTTCCTTTTTGGTAACCATGAGATTCTTTTCCAAGTCTGTGAGACCATTTCTCTTTTGTAATGACGTTCTTTGTATCCATTTTTAGATTCCGCAGTGGCAACCCACTCCCGCGCTCTTGCCTGGAAAATCCCATGGACGGAGGAGCCTGGTGGACTGCAGTCCATGGGGTCACGGAGAGTCGGACACGACTGAGCGACTTCACTTTCACTCTTCACTTTCATGCATTGGAGAAGGAAATGGCAACCCACGCCAGTGTTCTTGCCTGGAGAATCCCAGGGGCGGCGGAGCCTGCTGGGCTGCCATCTGTGGGGTCGCACAGGGTCGGACACGACTGAAGCGACTTAGCAGCAGCAGCAGAAATGATATCCTACGATGCTTTCCCTTTCTCACTTACTTCACTTAGTATGATCACCTCTAGTTTCTTCCCAGGAACTGGATACGGCATTGTTTTATTCTTGCTTATTTCTGAGTAATATTGTATTGTGTATAACTCCATCTTCTGTATCCATTCATCTGTCCTTGTACACTTAAGTTGCTTCCTTGTCTTGGCTCTTGAACCTAGTGCTACCATGGATTGTTGCGGTGAAAATATCTTTTAAACATTTGGTTTTTTCCCGATCTGTGCCTAGATATGTATGGGATTGCTGGATCTCTTGGTACTTCAATGCTCAGTTTTTTAAAGAACCTCCATAATGTTCTCCCTAGTGGATATATCCATTTACATTCCCACCCACAGTGGGAGGGTTTTCTTCTCTCCACACCCTCTGCAGAGTTTATTGCTGTGGATTTTTTGAGATGGTCATTCTGATCGATGTGAGATGATGCCTCTTTGGACAACTGATTTGTCTTTCTCTAAGAATTAGTGATGCTAAGCACCGTTTCATGTGCTTTATGGCCATCTCCATGCCTTCTTTGGAGAAAGTGCATATAGATCCTTGGCCGATTTTTTACTGGATTGTTTGTTTTTTGATGCTGTTCTGTGGGAGTTGTTCGTATGTGGTGGAGACACATTCCCGTGGTATCTTCATTTGCAAGCGTTTCTCCATTCTGAGGGCTGTCTTTTTCTTTCATTGCAAATGTCCTTTGTTGTGCAAATGCTTTAAACGTTTATTAAGTGCCATTTCTTTATTTCTGTTTTATTTATCCTGATTCTAAGAAATGGATCAAAAAAGAACTTCCTGCATTTTATGTCGGTGTGTATTCTGCGTTTTCTGCCAGGGACCAGCCCCGGCTGATCCAGGGTATTCGAAGGAGAGACGGCTAGGCGAGGGTCAGGGAATAACTGCTTAATTACACTTTAATTAAGGATACAAAGAGTAATAGAATAAGGATAGCTCAGTGAGGAAATTCAGTGGAGAAAAGCGGCTGAAATAAGGATAGCTCAGTAAGAAAATTCAGTGGAGAAAAGAAGCTGAGTGGCTTGGTTTACGCGGAAAATCAATATAACCCGTGACACCAGGTTAGCTCTGACCACGGAGGCCGCAGGCGCCCTCTCGAATAGCGGAAGGTGCCCCACCTTAGACACCTTCTCGAGTGGGTCTTAGAAGCCCAGGCAAATAAATGGTCGCAGAGGACATCCACGCTCCAGATGGACGCTCAGCCGGAAGTTAAAGGGAAGAATGACATGGGGAGACCAAGTTTCAGTGAACAAGGCCCGCACTTTATTTTCCAAAGTAGTTTTTATACCTTAAGGTATGCATAGAGGATAATGGGGGAAGGGGTGGAGTCATGCAAGGACAGCAGTTCCTGGTTCTAATCTAAGCCAGGCTTTCAAACTTATCATATGCAAAAGTTCAGGTGATTGACATCATCTTCTGGCCCGGAGGCCTGTTAACATTTTAAGAAACTTATTTTTCTCTAAAGGTGATTATTTCAAAGTCAGGCGCCAGCCTTCCAAAAAGCATTGGACAAAGCGGCATTTTACATTTCTATACACCCATTATATCAATCAATACACTGCCAAGGACACAGTAGGTAAGGAGTATGGAGACTTAGCAGCAAACATTGGCCCAACAAGTGAAAAACCCTTCACCAATACATTTTCTAATCAATCTTTTAGCTACTCAAAGGAATCTGTGTTTAGGCAGTTTAGAACATCTCCTGCCTCTCAGTTGGGAGGCTCTGAACAATCACATGTGGCCGGAAAAACCTATTCAGGCAGGCTAGAGGATTTCCAAAGGAGTTTGTAGGTTAAACACTGTCACACCCAGGAATTATTAACTGGAGCTGTAAGCTAACTCTTTTTCCAGAGAGAGGTAGTGGGAGACAGCCCCCCGTAAAGTCAGAGGTGTAGGTGAAAGCACAAAGCAGAAAGTAGGCAGACTCTGGTTTTGGGGGTAGATGCTCGAGAATTTCCAGGGGGACTCCTGAGGCTCGATCCCGCCTTTGCGTATGCCGAGCCTCCTTCCTCATGACCTTTGTCATGGGCGGAGTGCCTCACGCTGGCTCCCGGCAGTGATAGAATTCCAGTTGAGCTATTCCAGATCCTCACTCAATATGCAATATGCCGGCTCCCAGCAGTTTTTCCCTTAAGAGTTTTGTTGTATCTGTCCGTTTATTTAGGCCCTTAATCTGTCTGCAGTTTATTTTTGTAGGCATCAGGAGTGTTCTAATTTTATCCTCATTTTCCTCTGCCCAGTGTCCTCCACAGTGGCTGCTCCCATTTTCCATTCCCAGCATCAGTGTAGGAGGACTCTCCTTCTTTAATGCCTTTTTCAATAGGCATGAAGCTATGATTCGATCCACAGATTTCTGAACACTGACACCCTTTGCAGCATTTATTGTTTGTAGAGTATCTGCCTGTGGCCATTCTGACCGGTGTGAGGTGAAAACGCGTTGAAGTTTTGATTTGCATTTCTCTCATATTTAGCAATGTTGACATCTTTTCATGTGATTTTTTGAAACTGTGTGAGTTAAACTTACTTATTGAAAATGGCTTCTTGAAATCCTGCCCTATTTTGAATATCTTTCCAATGACCTCCCCTAAGACATTTCTTGAGGGCAGATCTTTTTTTTTTTAATATTTTATTTTATTTTTTAACTTTACAATATTGTATTGGTTCTGCCATATATCAACATGAATCCGCCACAGGTATACACGTGTTTCCCATCCTGAACCCTCCTCCCTCCTCCCTCCCCATACCATCCCTCTGGGTCGTCCCAGTGCACCAGCCCCAAGCATCCAGTATCATGCATCGAACCTGGACTGGCGACTCGTTTCATATATGATATTATACATGTTTCAATGCCATTCTCCCAAATCATCCCACCCTCTCCCTCTCCCACAGAGTCCAAAAGATTGTTCTATACATCAGTGTCTCTTTTGCTGTCTCGTATACAGGGTTATTGTTACCATCTTTCTAAATTCCATATATATGCGTTAGTATACTGTATTGGTGTTTTTCTTTCTGGCTTACTTCACTCTGTATAATAGGCTCCAGTTTCATCCACCTCATTAGAACTGATTCAGATCTTTTTTACTTAAAGCCCTGCAGGCCCTGTTAATGTAACTGCCCATTAGCAATGGTTTCAAAGTTGTCGTTATGGGAAATGGGCACAGGGCAGCATGTCTTTACGCCCAGCCCTGCTTATTGGGGGAACCAGAGCCTTAGGGAAAGGCCTGTTCCTGGATTGTCAGAGTGGAAAGTGCCAGGAGAAACACCCAAGGCTTGTGTCCCATTCCTTCTTCTTTCCCCCTCCCCCTGGACAAATCCCAGTTCCTTTAATACCACTCTGTAGAGGGTACTTTCATCCATAGGTGGGGCGACCCCAAGGAAGAGGCTAGAGGTGGGAACCCCAACACCAGGAGACATGGAGACCATGGGGCTTTTCAAAGCTCCTCCAGCCCAGAGGCTCCACATCCTTTGGGTGCAATAGGCGTTGTTTCACAGTAGGAGGACCCCCTGGATCTGGAGGTTGTGGGCCCGTGCAGAGGGGAGCAGGCACGCCAGGTCCACGGGGCAGGGCTCATTGGCTGGTACATCCTCCCCAGCTCCGTCAGCCCCATGACAGTCCCAGGCTTCAGGGATGTGCCAGCAGCCCAGGGCACCAAGGCCCGAGGGGAATAGAGTTGGCATTCTCTTTTTGTGATTTGTATTTCATATTGGTGTATAAGTGACTTACAATGTTGTAGGATGTGGTTTTTTTGGGTGGGGAATCTTTGTTTTAGGTGTACAGCAACATGATTCCCTTTGCATACATGTGGACATGTCCTTTTCTGGGTTCCCTTCCCATATAGCTTACTATGCAGTGTTGATTAAGGGTCCTCACTGACTATTTTATAAAGAGTAGTGTGTATGTTCATTTACACCTGCTCATTTCTCACCCCCACCACCTCTCCTTGTTGGTAACCATAAGGTGCTTTGCTATGTCCTGCGGCCTTTCTATTTGGTAAAGAAGTTCATTTGTATCCATTTTTAGACTCCACCTCTAAGTGATACCACATGATAGTTGCCCTGCTTCCTCTGACTTCACTTTTTATGATCCTCTCTACTTCCTTCCTTGTTGTTGGACATGGCATGATGTCATCCTCTTCATGGCTGAGTGATATTGCCTCGTGTGTGTACCCGACCTTCTGTATCCATTCATCTGTCCTTCTCTGATGAGCCTGCTTTCTTGTCTTGGCTAGTGGGACTGAGATTGAGGGTTACCCATGCTTTTAAATTTTAGGTTTTGTCTGGATTTATTCCCAGGTATTGGATTGCTGGGTCCTAAGGTACTTCTGTGTTATTTTTCAAATGAACATCCATACTCTTCACCCTATCGGACGTACTATGTGATTGTGAAGAACGCTGCAGGCGGGTTCCCTGCTCTCCACACCCTCTCTGGCATTGATTGTCTGCACAGTGTTTGGCCATGGCCATATTTACCTTGTGATGTGGTATTTTGCTGTAGCTTGGATTTGCATTTCTCTGTTTAGTGATGTTGACATTTTTTCATGTGATTTTTTAAAAGACTGTGAATTAAACTTACATCTTGAAATTGACTTAACGCCTGCCTTCTTTTGGATTTTTTTTTTGATGACAACCCCTAGGACATATTTCGAGGGCACCTGTTTTTTATTTGCAGTCCCTGGATCCTTGTGAATACTAAATGCCCAACAGCACAGCTCTTCATGGTGCTATTACAGAAAATGGCCACAAGGCGGCAGCACTTCTTCCTGCCTCATGCTTTTTCTTTTTTTTTTTTCCCCCCGTAAATTCCTTGATATTTTCTGTTGGAATAGAGTGGATTTCTGATGTTGTTTGTTTCAGGTGTACAGGAACTTGATTCAGTTATACATAGACGTTTATTCTCTTTAGGGTTCTTTTTTTGCATACAGGCGATTACAGTATGTTCAGTAAACTTCCCTATGCTGTTCAGTAGGTACTTTTTAATCCTCTATTTGGTATATATATAAATGTGTATATGTTACTTCCAATCTCTTAGTTTATTCTGCTGTATCTGGAGGTGGGGTCTCTCCAGAGGGAAACAGGAACTCCAGGTTCATTTTGGGGACACACCACCTGCTACGTGCTCCCAGCTCGCTCTGCCCCAGGACCCTCCAGCCTTGGCACCCGAACCAGTCGGGCTCCAGGGATGTGACACCGCAAGTCACTATGCCCTGAGGGGAATAGAGTCGGAATATCCTTTCTGTTTTATCTGTTTTCATCCCATCATTTGAACTGGAGCATACAGGTGAATTACAATCTCGTGAGTGTTTTGTTTTTTTCTTTTCCTTCTATGACACATTGTTTCACTTCTGCATAGTTGTATATATGATTTGTCGGGGTTTTTTCTTTATAGGTTAATACAGAGTGTGGAGTATGTTTCCTTCTGTTACCTGGTGGGTCCTGGTCACTTGTTTTATCAATAGTAGTGTGCATATATTAGTCTGAAGCAGCTCATTTCTCCATGCCCCACATCTTTATATCTTAGTGACCAGAAGTTTATTTTCTAAATCTGTGAGCCTGTGTCTCCAAGCAGTAAGTTCACTTGCATCCATCCTTAGATTACACCTAGAAGTGATATAATATGGTATTAGTTTCTCCCTGTCTCTCTTACTTCATTTGGAATGATCATCTCTACTTTCTTTCCTGACGCTGGACTTGGCACTTTTTCCTACTTCTTTATGGTTGAGATGTATTGCATTGTATACACGTACCCTACCCCATTGTGTATCCCTTCACCTGTGCTTCTACAGTTAACTTGCTTTTTTGTCTTGGCTGTTGTACATAGTGGAGCCAAAATTGCAGGGTTGTCCATCTCAATTTTGGTTGTCTCAACCTGGCTGCCTTGGCCCCATATGAGTCCAGACATGAGACCCAAGCCTGCTCAGGCTCCTGGAATGGGAGAGCAGCCTCAGTCAGGGAGGTGGGAGGGGATAAGCTAGGCATTGCTTTTTATTCCTTTTCTCTAGTCTCATGCCTGTGCTACGTTGGAGTATAGTCGATTTGCAGGTTTTTGCTTATATTCAGGGTACAACCGTGTGATTCACTAATGATATATAAATAAAGCTTATCTGGTTTTTTTGGGAGGTTTTTTTTCCCATAGAGGTTATTGCAGAAGGTTGAGCAAAGTACCCTGTGCTGAATATCAGGTTCTTCCTGAGAATCTATTAGAGATACAGATTTCTGTGTATATGTGGTGGGAAGGAAGGAAATAATGATTTTGGATTATCTATTACAGATAGAGATTTTTCTGTATATGTTAGAGGTACAAATTTCTGTGTCTATTTGGAGGAAGAAAGGACAGATAGAATCCTTCTCAATTTGCTATTACAGATATGGATTTCTTGGTGTGTGTTAACCCTGACCTACTAATTCATCCTTGTTCTTTCACATTTTCTTGGAACCTTCTGTTTCTGTTTGAATTCTGAGAGTCACTTTTGTGGTGTAAATTTGTTCCTTTGTTACTCTTTTCTTATTTTGCCTAGAAGGGCTATCATATGCTTTTTTCTTTCTCTGTCTGGCTGAGTTTACCTAGGCTGTATTCCTTCAAGGTCCATCCTTGTGATCGTTACTGGCATAACTTCATAATTTCAGTGGCTGTTTTTCATGGCTGAGTAATACTCCATTGTATATATGCACCACATCTTCTTTAACTTTTAATCTGTCCAGAGATACCTTGCTGGTCCTGTGTCTCGGCTATAATAAGTGGTGCTGCAGTGGATGTGGGGCGCACATGTCTTTCTGAATGGTGGTTTTCTTGGGATATAGGCCCAGGTGTGGGTATGTCAGATCACGGGCTGCCCTCTCTTGAAATCTTATTTTTCTGGCATGCGGACAAACAAGCTTTCTAGCGCTGTTGCTAATGTCCACGCCAATGACCATGTTGGGGGGTTCGCTCTTCTAGCTGTTTCCCGCATTTATTGTTTGTAGAATTGTGAGTTGGCCATTCTGAGGTGAGATTGATCTCTTGCCGTCACTTTGATTAGCACTTACCCTGTCATATTTAGGGATATGGAACATCTTGTTCTCTGGCCATTTGGGGATTTTTATTCTTTTTCTTTACCTTAAAGGATATATGGAAAATTTACCTTGTAATTGGCCTCTTCAAAGCCAGTTGTGACTGCAGTCGATTTCCGCAGTACTCACCCAGGTCCTTTCCTGAGGGCAGCTGTCATTAACAGCCCCCCAGGCCGTGTGACTTGGAGGTGTCAGTAAGTGCCGGTGCTAAAGTTGTAGTTACAGGTAATGTCCACAAGGCGGCGGCACTTCTTCATACCCATCTCTGCTTCCACCTGGAACCAGAGCCTTAGGGAAAGTCAGCTTCCTGGGCTGTGAATTAGTGTGGAATGTGCTGAACAAACACCCAAGGGCTTGTGTCTCACTCTTTCTTCCCCTGAAGCTTCACCTCTCCCCTCCAGAATCTTGCGCACCTGGGACACCCCTCCCTGCTGAGGTGCCTAGGAGGCTGCACTCTCAGGAAGGAAGCTTCAGCTGGGGACCCCAGCCCCGTGGATCTGGGTACTCGGTGACTTTACCCTGGTCCTCGTGGCCAGACGGTCGTGTCACGTCATTAGGGTGCACAGGGCAAACCAGAAGGTCAGGTGTGAGAGGGTCTCGGTGCCGGGCAGAGCGTCGGGCTTTGCAGACACTGCGAGTCCAGCCGTGGGACTCGGATCTACTCTGGATCCAGGGATCGGATAGCATCTCAAGTCAGGGAGGCTGGAGGGAGTAAACTGGGCATTACTTCCTTTTACTTTCCTCTTATCTCATGCCGATGCTTTGCTGACGCATAGACCAGTGTGTTTTGTGCTTGTCCTCAGCATACAACGGACTGATTCAGTTATGAAATATACGTCCACGGATCTGTATTCTTTTGCCACAGAGGTTATGGAACAGATGGAGTAAGTTCTCTGTGGTGAACATCAAGTCCCTGGGAAGCAACGTTTAGAGAAGCAAATCTTTTGTACAGGTGCAAAGAAGGAAGGAAGGAGATAGTCCTGTGGGTCATCTGTAACAGCGATAGATTTCCTTGTATAAGTTAGAGATAAATAATCCTGTGTAAATGTGCATGAACGAAAGGAAGGAAGGAGAAAATCCTTGTGGATGATCTAACAGAGATATAGACTTAAGTGCATATGTCGAGGAAAGAAGGAAATAACTGCTGTGGCTTCTCTGTTACTCACAGACTTCTGTGCACAGATTCGTTCTGACTTAAATTCATGCCTGGTTGTTCCTTTTTATCTTAAGTTTGATCTGTGTTTGAATCTAGAGTCTCTAGAGATTCCCAGGTGGCTCAGTGGTAATGGTTCCGCCTACCAATGCAGGAGACGTGGGTTTGATTCCTGGGTCAGGACAATCCCCTGAAGGAGGAAATGGCAACCCACTCCAGTATCCGTGCCTGGAGAACCCATGGACAGAGGAGCCTGGCAGGCTATGTAGTCCATGAGGTCACAAAGAGTCGGACATGACCGAGCGGTTAAAAAAAAAAGAAGAAAAAAAAACCCTCAGAGTCTCTCTTTGTGTTTTAAATTACTGCCACTGTGTCTCTTTGTTTCTTAATGTTGCCTAAAAGGGACATCGATGAAGGGAAGGTTTCAGTGAAGGGCACCTTGCCAGGCTGTGTTGAACCCATCCCTGCCCAGCCCTGGGAATCGAGCCTACTCCCGTTCCAGTGATCGGGTGGCATCGCAAGTCAGGGAGGGTGGAGAGACTACACAGGCATTACTTTTCGTCCCACTCTGTTCTTTTATCTCACGCTGATGCCCCACTGAAGTATAGTACATTTGCAGATTTTTCATGTCCTCAGTACAACAGACTGATTCGGTTATTATATATAAAGCATATTTGTACCTTTGGGTTTTTTGCCATAGAAGTGACTGAACAAGGTGGAGTAAAGTTCTCTGTGCCGAGCATCAGGTTCCTGTGGAGTAACTGTTAGAGATCCAGTGTTTTTGAATCGTGGAAGGAACAAAGGATGGTCTTTGTGGATTACGGATTACAGAGACAGAGTTCTATGTGTTTGTTAGTGATAAATATCTGTGTCTATGTGCATGGAAGGAGGAAAGAAGGAAGGAGATAATTCTTGTGGATTCAGTTCAGTCGCTCAGTCGTGTCCGATTCTTTGCGACCCCATGGACTGCAGCACACAAGGCCTCCCTGTCCTTAACCAACAGCTGGAGCTTGTTCAAACTCATGTCCATCGAGCTGGACACAGATACAGAGTTCTTTGTATACATTAGGGCCAACTCCTAATCCATCTGTGGCTATTCCCCACCCTATTTTTTTTTTAATTCTTGTTTTGTGTGACAGGGAGTTGGTGATGGACAGGGAAGCCCGGCGTGCTGCAGTCCATGGGGTTGCAAAGAGTCAGACACGGCCCGAGTGACTGAACTGAACTGAACTTTGTGTTTTAACCTAAGAGCCTCATTTTGTGGTTTTAATTACTTCCCATGCATCTCTTTAAAATAATGCCTAAAAGAGACATCATCCGCTTTTTCTTCCTCTGTTGCTGAGTTCACATTTTGAATAATCCTCCAAGGTCCAGTCTTTTGGGAACCAGTGTCATAATTTCATAAATTCAGTGGTGGTTTTCCACGTCTGAGTAATAGCCCATTGTATATATGTACCACATTTCTTGAACACTTAGACCTCTTGGTGAACCTTTTCTTGGGTCTGTGTTCTGGTTTTTGGAAGTAGCGGTGCAGTGAGCGTTGGGGTGCATGTGTCCTTTACAATGATGGTTTTTTTTTTTGTAGCAGTAGCCCAGGTGTCAGTATTAAAAACCTAGGCTTGGATCTCTTGAAATTTTTCCTGTCCAGTGGAGGCTGTTCTTTCAGGGGCTTTTGCTAATGTACGTTCCCCCAGCATTTTCAGGGGTGTTGGATCATCTCCCAGTTCTCTCTCACTCATTACAGTTTGCAGAAGTCTGGATGGCCTTTCTGTCAGACGGCATGTGATTTCTTGTCGATTTGATGGGTATTCCTCCTGTAACAATTAGTGATGCTGAGCATCTTGTCCTGTGACTATTTGGGGTTGTTTGTTTACTTTTTTTTCCCTTAAAGGGTGTGGGGAAAATTTATCTTTACAATTGGCTTCCTGAAAGTCTGTTGTGTTTGGAATCAATTTCTGCAGCACTCACCCAGGTCCTTTTCTGAGGGCAGCTGTCATTAACAGCCCCCCAGGCCTTGTGACTTGGAGGCGCAAGTAAGTTCAGGTGCTAAAGTTGTAGTTACAGGAAATGTCCACAAGGCGGCGGCATGTCTTCATGCCCGTCTCTGCTTCCACCTGGAACCAGAGCCTTAGGGAAAGTCAGCTTCCTGGGCTGTGAATTAGTGTGGAATGTGCTGAGCAAACTCCCAAGGCCTTGTGTCTCACTACTTCTTCCCTCCGCAGCTTCACCTCTCCCCTCCAGAATCATGCGCACCTGGGACACCCCTCCTTACTGAGGTGCCTATGAGGCTGCACCCTCAGGAAGGAAGCTTCAGCTGGGGACCCCAGCCCTATGGATCTGGATACTTGGTGACTTTACCCTGGTCCTCATGGCCAGATAGTCGTGTCATCATTGATCGGGCTCCCAGGGAAAATTGGTGCAAGTTTAAAAGGGGTCTCAATACAGGGCACCTTGCCAGGCTGTTTCTACCCCTCCCCAGTCCAGCCTTGGGACTCAAACCTACTCTGGTTCCAGGGATCAGACAGCATCCCAGGTCAGAGAGGTCAGAGGTAATAAACTAGGCATAAGGTTTCTTTCCTTTTGTTTTTCTTTAATCTCATGCCGATGCTATGTTGATGTATGGTCTGGTGTGTTTTGTGCTTGTCCTCAATATACAACGGTCTGATTCAGTTATGAAGTATGTACCCGCAGATTTCTATTCCTTTTTATTCTTTTAACACAGAGGTTATTGAACAAGGCAGAGTGATGTTCTCTATGGTGAACATCAAGTCCACAGGAAGGAGAAAATCCTTGTGAATGATCTAATACAGATACAGATTTCAGTGCATATTTAGAAGGAAGGAAATAATCTATGTGGTTTATTTATTATACATACACATTTCTATGTATAGATTAGTACCAACTTTTAATTTATAGCCTGTTTTTTGTGCTTTTATTTGAGTTGTGTTTGAATCTCAGAGTCTCTAGTGATTCCTGGGTGGCTCAGTAGTAAAGAAACTGCCTAACAATGCAGGAGACATGGGTTCAATCCCTGGGTCAGAAAGACGCTCTGGAGGAGCAAATGGCAACCCTCTCCAGTACATGCCTGGAAAATCCCATGGACAGAGGGCCCTGGCCGACTAAGTCCATGGGGTCACAAAGGGTCGGACATGACTGAGCACACGTGCAGTAAAAAAACACCTCCGAGTCTTTGTTTTTTAAATTACTGCCCATGTATCTCTTAGTTTTTTAAATTTTTCCTAAAGGGACAATGATGAAGGTCTCAATGAAGGGCACCTTGCCAGGCTGTGTCGAACCCACCCCAGTTCAGCCCTGGGAATCAAGCCTTTTCAGAGTTCAGTGATCAGATGGCATCGCAGGTTAAGGTGGTTGGAGAGCATAAACTAGGCATTATTTTTTCCCCTTTCTTCTCTTTAAGCTCATGCCAATGCTATGCTGAAGTATAGTCAATTTTCAGATTTTGCTCATCCTCAGAATACAGTGGACTGATTCAGTTAATATTTATACATGAAGCATATTTGTACCCTTTAATTCTTTTGCTTTATAAGTGACTGCACAGGTGGAGTAAAGTTCTTGGTGCTGAACTTCAGGTTCCTGTGGAGTAACTATTAGAGATACTGAATTTTTGTGTACATCGAAGGGATAAAGGCAGGAGATAGTCCCTGTGGATTACAGATTACAGCAACAGATTTCAATGTATTTGTTAGATACAAATATTTATGTGTCTGTTTACATGGAAGGAAGGAAGGAGATAATCCTTGTGGATTACATAACACAGATACAGGGTTCTGTGTATGTATTAGGATAGATTTCTAATCCACCCCTGGCCCTTTGCCGCCTCTTTGTAGTTAGAGGAAATGTCCACAAGGGGGCAGCACTTCTTCATGCCATCTCTCATTCCAACAGAACCAGAGTCTTAGAGAAAGGCATCTTCCTGGGCTGTGAATTAGTGTGGAATGTGCCTGATCAAACGACCAAGTGCTTGTTTCTCATTCTTTCTTTCCCCTGAAACTCAATGAAATATGTTTGCACGGACAGAAGAAAGAAAGGAAGGAAGGAAGGCAGGCGGGCGGAAGATAAACCTTTCGGGTTACGTAAAACAGAGTTCTGTCTATACATTACAACTATTCCTAAAGATCCTTGGTCATTTCTCCTTTTTAATAAAAAAATTCTTTGTGTTTGACTCTCAGAGTCCCTGTTTTTACTTTGATTACTTCCAGTGCATCTCTTCTTTACATATTGACTAGAAAGGACAGCATCTGCTTTTTCCTCCTCTGTTGCTGATTTCACTAAGGGTGTAATCCTCCAAGGTCCAATCTTGTGGGGTTGAGTCTTATGATTGTTTAATTTCCGTGTCAATGTTTCATGTCTCAGTATGCATTTGTGTATTTTTTAATGAATTAATCTGTTAATGAATGCTCTCTTGAGTCTGTCTCTTGGCAACTGGAAGTAGCACTGAAGTGAGCGTTGGGTACATGTGTCAATTTCAGAAATAGTTTTTCACAGAATTGGCCCAGGTGTGGATCTGAAAATCCCAGGTTTACCCCTCTTGAAATTTTCTTTCAGGCATATGAAGACTGCCCTTTCTAGGGGTTATGGCCAGTGTCCATTCCTGCAGAACACGTAGGGGGCTTGCATAGTCTCCCGGCTGTCTCCCCCAATTACTGATTGCAGGCAGTCAGGATGGCCGTTCTGTCAGATTGGATTTGATTTTTTCTGTTTGTTTTCATTGCCATTCCTCTTATAATAATTAGGGATGCTGAGCATCTTGTCCTATGGCCGTTTGGGTGTTTCCAATGTTGTATTTCCTTTTTTTCCCCTTAAAGTGTGTGAATAAGTTGACCTGTTGCAGTTGGCTTCTTGAAAGACAGTTGAGTTTGAAATTTATTTTGACAAACCCTGCCATTTGACCTTTCCTGATGACAGCATTCATTAACAACACCTAGGGCCTTGTGAATTGGAGGTGCTAGTAAGCGCCAGTGGGCTTCCCTGAAGCTGAGTCGGTAAAGAATCCACCTGCAATGCAGGAGACCAAGGTTCAATTTCTGTGTCCAGAAGATCCTCTAGAGAAGGGATAGGCTACACACACCAGGATTCTTGGGCTTCCCTTGTGGCTCAGCTGGTAAATAATCTGCTTGCAATGTGGGAGACCTAGGTTTGATCCCTGGGTTGGGAAGATCTCGTGGAGAAGGAAAAGGCTATACCCACTCCAGTATTCTGGAGAATTCCATAGACTACACTGCATGGGGCCACAAAGAGTTGCATAGGACTGAGTGACTTACACTTTTTCTTTCCACTTTCAGTAAGCACCAATAGTCAGGTTGTAGTTACAGGAAATGTCCACAGGGCGGCAGCACTTCATGCCCGACTCCGGTGCGAATTGCAATCAGAGCCTTAGAGAAAGTCAGCTTCCTGGGCTGTGAACTCCAGTGGAATGTGCCTGAACCAACACTCAAGGGTTGGATTCTCACCACTTCCTCCCCCTAAAGCATCAGCCCTCCCCTCCAGACTCGGGGTAACCTGGGGCCTGCTCTGTGCTGAGGTTCCTTGGAGGCTGCCTTCTGAGGAAGGAGGCTTCAGCTGGGGACCCCGGTAGCATGGGACCTGGATTCTTGGTGTCTTGCCCCAGGCATTTGATGCCAGAGGGTCAGACCACCATGGTTTGTGGACACTAGGGATTCCAAGGATGGCCAGGGCACAGCAGTCAGCCCAGGTTTCAGAGGGGTCTCAGTGAAGGGTACCCTGCTGGCCTGTGTCGACCCCAGCCCATTCCAGCCATGGGCCACAAGCCTACTTTGATCCCAGGGGTGGGATAGCATCCCCAGGGTCAAAGGGAGTAAACTAGGCATTACTTTCGTTCCTTTTCATGTCTTTGATCTCTTGCTGATGCTATGTTGAAGGGTATTTGATTTGCACTTCCAGGCTTGTCCTCAGTGTGCAACAGACCGATTCAGTTATGACTATACACAGAGCGTATCTGTACTCTTCTTTTCACGTAGAAGTTATTGAACAAGGTGGAGTCAGTTCTCTGTGGTGAACCTCACATTCCTGTGGATTAACTATTAAAAACGCAGAATGTATACATGCAAGGAGCAAAGGAGAGGAGATATTCCTCGTGGATTACCTATTACAGGGACAGACTTCTGTGTATCTGTTAGAGATCAATAGTTCTGTGTATATTTGCTTGTGAGGAAAGAAGAAGGGAAGGCAGGCAGGAGATGAGCCTTGTGGATTCCATAGCAAACACACAGCTCTTGTATATGTTAGGACCGACCCTAATCCATCCCTGGCTGCTTCGCCCCGTCTCGCCCCAGTTTGTTTGTTTTTCCTAATTCTTGATTTCTGTCTGAATCTCAGTCTCTGTTTCGTGGTTTTAATTACTTCCCGTGTATCTGTTTTTTAAATATGGCCTAGGAGGAACATCATCTGGGCTTTCTTCCTCTGTGTCTCACCTCACTTTGTGCACAGTCCTTCAAGGTCCATTCTCGGGGGGACAGTGTCATAATTTCATCATTTCAGTGGTGGTTGTTCATGTCTGAGGAACAGCCCGTTGTATGTATGTACCACATTTCTTTAAGATTCAGTCTGTTGAGGGATATTTTTTTGGTTCTGTGTCATGACTGGCAGAAGTGGCACTGCCCTGAATGTTGGCATGCATGTGTCATTTTGAATGGTAGTTTTTCATGATATAACCCAGGTACAAGTGTGAAAGTCCTAGGCTTAGCTCTCTCGAAATTTTCTTTCTGGCCGGGGAAGGCGCCCCTTTCTAGGGGTTATGGCCAGTGTCCATTCCTGCGGAACACGTAGGGGGCTTACATAGTGTCCCGGCTCTCTCCCCCATTTACTGATTGCAGGCAGTCAGGATGGCCATTCTGCCAGATTGGATTTGATTTTCTCTGTTTGTTTTCATTGCCATTCCTCTTGTCATAATTAGGGATGCTGAGCATCTCATCCTATGGCCATTTGGGTGTTTCTTAAATAGTTTTTCCTCCCCCCGCCCCCCCCCCCCAAAGTGTGTGAATAAAGTTGACCTGCTGCATTTGGCTTCTTGAAAGTCTGTTGTGTTTGAAATTTATTTTGGCAAACCCTGCCGCTTGACCTTTCCTGATGTCATTTGTCCTTAACAGCACCTCAGGCTTTGTGAATTGGAGGTGCTGGCTTCCCTAGTGGCTCATATGGTAAAGCGTCTGTCTGCAATGCAGGAGACCCAGGTTTGATCCCTGGGTTGGGACAATACCCTGGAGAAGGAAATGGCAGCCCACTCCAGTATTCTTGTCTGGAAAATCCCATATACCGCGGAGCCTGGTAGGCTACCCTCCATGGGGTTGCAAAGAGTCGGACAGGACTGAGCAACTTCACTTTCACTAAGCACCAGTGGTCAAGTTGTAGTTACAGATAATGCCCACAAGGAGGAAGCACTTCTTCACGCCCAGCTCGGAGGAAGCACTTCTTCACGCCCAGCTCTGTTCCCAACTGCAACCAGAGCCTTAGGGAAAGTCATCTTCCTGGGCTGTGAATTCCAGTGGAATGAGCAAACCCCCAAGGGCTTCTGTTGCACTACCTCTTCCTTCTAAGGCTTCACCCTTTCCTCTGGACTTCAGGGACCTGCGGCCTTGCTCCATGCTGTGGTTCCTAAGAGGCTGCACTCTCAGGAAGGAGGCTTTAGCTGGGTACCCCAGCAACGGGGACCTAGATACTTGGTGACTTTAACTTGGTCCCGGAAGCCAGAAGGTCGGGCCACCATCATTGGGCTGCTCTAGGGATTCTGGCCCCAGCTAGAGCCAACCAGACGGTACAGACTGAAGAGACAGCTCAGTGAAGAGCACCCTCCAGGCTGTGTCCACCCCAGCCCAGCCCTGTCTCTCAAGCCCACTTAGTTTCCAGGGATGGGACATCAGCCCAAGTTAAGGCAGTGGTGGAGCATAAACTAGTAATTCCTTTCTTTCCTTTTCTTCAATCTCCTGGGATGCTGTGCTGGCATATTGACGAATTTCAGTTTTGTGCTTGGTGTCAGCGTACAGCCACTTGATTGGTAAAATCAGATCCTAGGGTTATCTGTCTCAAGGCACCCTCTCCACCCCACCCTAGTCCTTCTTGACTTATTTACTGTTTATCTTTCTTTCCCCGGTATGCATATCAATCCTTACCAAATTTCAGTGGAGCTGTTTGGTATAATTTGAGTGCAGATCAGTTATCTGATGTGTGTTTTGAAAATAGTCTCTTTCAGTTTCTGGTTCATTTTTTAATTTTTCTTAAAAGATGTTTCATAGAGTAGAAGATTTTAATATTAAAAGTAATTTTATAATTTTAATTTTCTGAGAAAGGTTTTCATTTTCTGAGGAAGGTTTTAGTTGTATGAAAGTAAGTGAATGTTATTGATTGTATAAAAGTTATTAATTTTATGAGTTATTCAATTTATGGAAGTTATTAACTTTATGGAAGTTTTAATTTTAGAGAAATTTTCCATTTTATGGAAGTTACTAATTTTATGGAATTTATGAATTTTATTGACAAAATATCTATGTAGAAATAATTATGTAGGATGTTTTTAATTCTTTGTTGTTGTTGTTCAGAGGCTAACTCATGTCCGATTCTTTGTGACCCCATGGAATGCAGCATGCCAGGCCTCCCAGTCCTTCACTATCTCCTGGAATTTGCTCAAACTCATGTGCACTGAATCACTGATGCCATCCAACCATCTCATCCTCTGTTGCCCCTTCTAGTCCTGCTC
This sequence comes from Bubalus kerabau, assembly GCF_029407905.1. Classification (NCBI taxonomy): domain Eukaryota; kingdom Metazoa; phylum Chordata; class Mammalia; order Artiodactyla; family Bovidae; genus Bubalus; species Bubalus kerabau. The sequence continues at coordinate 14,883,852 of NC_073628.1, forward strand.
TCAATCTTTCCCAGCATCAGAGTCTTTTCCAGTGAGTTGGCTCTGTGCATCTGGTGGCCAAAGTGTTGGAGCTTCACCTTAGCATCAGTCCTTCCAGTGAATATTCAGGGTTGATTTCCTTTAGAATTGACTGGTTTGATCTCCTTGCTGTCCAAGGGACTCTCAACAGTCTTCTCCAGCACCACAACTCAAAAGCATCAATTCTTTGGTTCTCAGTTTTCTTTAATCCAACTCTCACATCCGTACATGACTATTAGAAAAACCATAGCTTTGACTCTATGGACCTTTGCTGGCAAAGTGATGTCTCTGCTTTTTAATACACTGTGTAGCTTCGTCATAGCTTTTCTCCCAAGGAGGAAGCATTGCATGTCCAGCTCTAACTGTTGCTTCTTCACCTGTATACAGGTTTCTCAGGAGTCAGGTAAGGTGGTCTGGTAGTCACATCTCTTTAAGAATTTCCCACCTTGTTGTGATCTACACAATCAAAGGCTTTAATTCTTTGAAAGTTTTAAATTTTATGTAAGTTTTAAATTACATGATATAAAAATATGTACCTGTATTTTCATTTGTAAGGTATGTACCACTACTTTCATATATGTGATATGTACATTTATTGTCATATAAGAGATAAATACTGATATTTTCATATGACATATATAACTATATTGCCATATATGAAACATATCTCTATTTTCATATATGAAATATAAATGGAATACTACTCAAAATAGCAAACTAAAAATGGGAAATTTTTTAAAGTTCCACCAAGAAGCTAATTTTAATGAAGTTTTTAAAAGTCACATTAAAGTATTTTGCTCTTTTAATTTGCTTTACAAAGAATGTATCAGTCGAGTCAAGCCAATCAATCTAGCTACAGGATAAATACGTTTTCTTTTTTAACTTAAGTTGCTTCTGTCAGTGTTCTCTGACAGAACATTTTATTTTTCATTATCTTTGGTGTCTACATATTGATTTCAGTTCACAATGCCTTATAAATAGTAGGCACTTAGCAATATTCTAGTTTCAAATTAAGATTTTTGTATAAAGATGCAAGACAGTGTTCCTAAATTAGAAGAGTCATCTTAAGTCTCTAAAAGCATTACTCAAAAGGCACAGGGATCTTCATCATGGTCCATGGACTGATATTTGTAAATCTACTAATTCAGGAGCTCTGGAACTACAGCTTGACAATTGGAGTTAATAAGCCCTTCAGGTGATTCTGAAACACTAAAATTTGAGAACTATTGCCCTTTAAGTCCTGGCGAAACACACATTTTACCAAGCCCAAGTTGTAAGAATTAGTATCATTAAAGTTATAATAGAATTTTTATTCTTTTGGTTGAAGGACAATAGCAAAGGAGTCCACTCTGCAAATACATAGACCTATATTTTCATATGTGAAATATATACCTATATGTAATATATGGGATCTATACCTATGTATTCATATGTGAACTGTATGCCTAGGCTTTCATATGTGAAATATATACCTAGGCTTTCATATATGAACTATATGCTGAATACTACTCAGCTATAAAATAGATTAAAATAATGGCACTTTCAGCAATATAATCCTAGAGATTATCTGAATAAGTGATGTGAGTCAGAAAGACGAGAAACACCATATGTAATCACCTATATATAGAATATAAACCATGACACCAATGCACTTACCAATGAAACAGAGACTCACAGATATAGAGAACTAGTGGTTACCACTGGGGACAGGGAGGTGGGAGCGGCAAGATAGGTGTAGGGCATTCAGTCAGTTCAGTTCATTTGCTCAGTCGTGTCCAGCTCTTTGAGATCCCATGGACTGCTGCACTCCAGGCTTCCCTGTCCATCACCAACTCCCGGAGTTTACTCAAACTCATATCCATTGAGTCGGTGATGTCATCCAACCATCTCATCTTCTGTCATCCCCCTCTCCTCCCGCCTTCAATCTTTCCCAGCATCAGGGTCTTTTCCAATGAGTCAGTTCTTCGCATCAGGTGGCCAAAGTATTGGAGTTTCAGCTTCAGCATCAGTCCTTCCAATGAATATTCAGGACTGATTTCCTTAAGGATGGACTGGTTGGATCTCTTTGGTGTCCAGGGGACTTTCAAGAGTCTTCTCCAACACCACAGTTCAGAAGCATCAATTCTTTGGTGCTCAGCTTTCTTCACAGTCCAACTCTCACATCCATACATGACTACTGGAAAAACCATAGCTTTGACTACGCAGACCTTTGTTGGCAAAGTAATGTCTCTGCTTTTTAATATGCTGTCTATGTTAGTCATAACTTTCCTTCTAAGGAGTAAGTGTCTTTTAATTTCATGGCTACAGTCACCATCTGCAGAGATTTTGGAGCCCCCAAAATAAAATCTGTCACTGTTTCCATTGTTTCCCCATCTATTTGCCATGAAGTGATAGGACTGGATGCCGTGATCTTCATTTATTGAATGTTGAGTTTTAAGCCAACTTTTTAACTCTCCTCTTTCACTTTCATGAAGAGGCTCTTTAGTTCCTCTTCACTTTCTGCCATAAGGGTGGTGTCATCTGTATATCTGAGGTTATTGATATTTCTCCCAGCAATCTTGATTCCAGCTTATGCTTCATCCAGCCCAGCATTTTGCATGATATACACTGCATATAAGTTAAATAAGAAGGATGACAATATACTGCCTTGACATATTCCTTTCCCAATTTGGAACCAGTCTGTTGTTCCATGTCCAGTTCTAATGGTTGCTTCTTGACCTTCTCAGGAGGCAGTAAAATGGTCTGGTACTCCCATCTCTTGAAGAATTTTCTACAGTTTGTTTTGATCCACACAGTCAAAGGCTGTGTAGTTCTAAGTGCCCAAAATGTGCTCTTCAGTTTTAAAGACACATATATCTATTCACATTTGGACTTTCCCCATATTATTTGCGATATTGTCAGTAGAAATCTTTTGGTATACCTAAGTCCTTAATGATTTTTGTCCTTATATGGAATGAATATATTTGTTGCATCTAAGGCTCTGAATTTATTCTTGCACTACTCTATCTCCTTTACTAAGAGGAAGTTTGCTTTTTAAGTCTCTGAATCGATTCTCTGTTAGTTCATTGGTGTGTATATTTAGATTCTAACTATAAGTGATATGAGATTTTTCTTTCTCTGACTGACTTCTTCACTTAGTTAGATTACCCCTAGTTTTGTCTGTGTTCTTCAAATTTCATTATTTCATTCTTTCTTGGCTGAGTCATATTGCATTGTGTACCTGTGTCACATATTCATCATCTATTCGCTTCTCCCAAAATCCAACTGCATACTCCATTTGTTGGATACTGTAAATCTAGTCCAGTGCAACTTGGCGGCATGGATTTTTTGAACATTTTGCTTTCCCCTCAAGCACTCTGTTGTGGTTCTGCGGGATTTTCTGGTGGGCCTGTTTTATCTCCTGCAGCCAGTCCTATGCTTCTCTCTCTAGTGACCTTTATCATTTATATGCGACGAGGACTTTTGTGTTAGTTGCTCTGTTGTGTCTGATTCTTTGCAACTTCATGGACAGTAGCCTGCCAGGCTCCTCTGTCCATGGGATTCTCCAGGCAAGAACACTGGGGTGGGTAGCTATTACTGATCCGATTGAGCCTGGTCTCCAGCATTGCTTTATAGGATACCATTTCTCCATGCCTTTTCCACCACTGATTCTTTGTAGATTTTTCATGACGGCCTTTCAGGTTGACAGGGAGTGATCCCTCCTTGTAGTTAGGATTTGCGTGTCTGTCATAAGTCACCAGGTTCATCAGCTTTTCATGGACTATTTTTTTAAACAGCGTATGAGTTGAAGTTACTTTAGAAATTTTCTTCTTGATTGCTTGCCCAGTTTTTATTATTTTCGATTGGTTTCCCTTAAAAATGTTTCAAGTGAAAGTATGAGTTAATGCCCGTAGTCCTTGTGAATATGAAGTAACAATGAACATTAGTTAATGTTGATTTTGCGGAAAGGACCGCTGGTGGCAGAATTTCTTCTTGCCCTACGCTTGTCACTATGGTAACCGGAGACTTAGGCTTAGTCCTGGTTCCTGGTTGAAAATCCATTTGGAATGTGACAGCTTGTGTGTCATTACTTCATCTTTTTTTTTTAGTAGAGGTAATGTGTATTTTTATTACAGTAAATTTGACTTACATTGTTGTTTTCCCTCTAAAGTTTTGAAATTTTGTTCTTTTATCCGCATGCATGTGTCTATTCATGTACGTTTGTTGTTGCACATACAGGTTATTTCACCGTGCTTAACACACGTCCCTGGGTAAGGTAGGTCCATGTAGGTTATGTATTTTACATGTTTCTTTGGTGTAAGTTGATCCCAGCCTCCTAATTTAACCCTTCCACCACCATTTTTTTTGGAGGATGTTAATTATGATTTCCTAAGATGTGTGGTTATTTGAAATATAAATGAGCTTATTGTGAACGATTTCTCAATCCTACCTGCGAGTGATATCATATGATATTTTTATTTTCCTAGTGAATGACTTCTCTTAACTAAGATTATCTCTCAGCTAGCCTATGTTTCTGCAAATGACATTATTTCTGTTTTTTCACGCTTGAGTCATGCTCCGTGGTGGAGATGTAGCTTCTCCTGTGTCCGTTCGTCTGTGCCCGTGCGGTTCTTTCATTTCCGGTCTCTCTGATTGTGTGTCCTGTTGCGCTCCTTGGTGCACGTGTTTTTCAGATTCAGGCTCTCTCGGTGTCTGTTCGCAGGAGTGGGGCTGTGGTGTGTTAATGCACTTTCATTTTTACCTTAAAGTGCCCTTCCATGTTGGTTTTCCTAAGGCTGTTACCAATGACATCCCACCAGCATGAAAAAGGGGCCCCTCTTATCTTAACCCCACTGCAGCATTTCTTGAATGCAGACTTTTTCATAGTGGCCTTTTTGCCTTCAATAAGGTGGTACGTCATTGTCATTTAGATTTTCAGTGTCTCATGATTTGCCTTATTGTGTAACTTTTCACGTGCTATATTTTAAACATTGTAAACTTATTTACCTTTTTATATTTTCTTGTGATAGTTTTCCCTGTTACATTTTTTATATTATATTCCTTTTCTTTTTCTGAGTGTAGGTAGAATTTAAGTTCCCTAAAGGAGAGGAAAGCCTGGCGTGCTGCAGTCCGTGGGATCACAAGAGTCAGACACGACTTAGTGACTGAACAACAAAGCAATTATTTATAGGTTGCTCTGTGGCGGCAGGATTCCCACATGTCCAACTGATATTACTGATGCTATGAGAGCCTGAGTGAAATTTTTGGTTTGGGATTGTAAATCAGAATGGAGTATACCAGAACAGACACCCAAAGGCTTGTGTCTCCTTCCCATATTTTTTCATTAAATACAATTTTATTTATCATTGTAAGTAAGTTAAGTGTTAGCTGCTCAGTCATGTCCGATCCTTTGTGATCCCATGGACTGTAGCCTGCCAGGCTCCTCTATTCATGGAATTTTCCAGGCAAGAATACTGGAGTGGTTTGCCATTTCCTTTTCCCAGGATCTTCCCGACTCAGGGATTGAACCTGGATTTCCTGCATTGCAGGCAGATTCTTTACCATCTGAGCCACCAACATATATATATATATATATATATATATATATATATATATATGTTCATGTAGGTTGCAGGTATACAAAATCTGCTTTTTAATTTTAAATATATATGTATATATTCACATTGGATTTCTTTCCTGTCTAATTCATTACACAATGTTGATAGAACGCCCTTAGTATACCTAGGCCTTTGTGTATTATCTGTCTCATATGGAATGGTTATATTAGTTACATCTAACCTTTTGAATATCTATCTCTTGCCCCTTCATTTTCCTTCTGTAAGCATAAGTGTGTCTTAGTTAATTCATTGCTGTGTCATTTTACATTCCACCTATAAGTGATACCATTTATCCTATGATTATTGTATTTTTTTCATTCTGATCTCTACATAGTTTGATTATCCCGTTTGTATATAGCCCTGAAGATTGCATTGTTTCCTTTTCCTTTCCTGGCTGAATCACATAGCATGGTGTCCATGTGTCCTTTCTTCTTTACGCATTCATCTCCATAAATGTTTCGAATGCTTCCATTTGTTACATACTGCAAGTTGTAGGCCAGGGCACACTGGCTGAATGAGCCTTTTCAAAATCTTGATTTTCCTTAAATACTCTATGACATGGTTCTGCAGGATTTAGGTCTATTTTCTTCTCATAAAGCAGTTCCGTACGCTTCCCTGCCGTGACTCTTACCATTCACATGCCACTAGGCCATAACACAGTTCCCTTTTCTCCGTCTTTTCTGCCATTACCCTTTCTGAATTTTCCTGATGCCTCTTCACACAGGTCCAGAGTGACCTCCTGTTGTTGTTTTGATTTTGTTCTGTCATAATTCACCACATTCAGCAGGTTTACCTAGGCTCTTTATTAAATGCTGTGACTACAATTTGCTGTAGATATTTTCTTCTTGATAGTCTGTCCTGTTTTTTACTAGTTTTGATTCGTTTCCCATGAAAATGTTTTAAGTGCAGGTATCTTTTAGAGTCCAGCTATTTGTGGGCTCTGTATGACTATGAGGTGCCCATGAACAATAGATTTAAGATTGTTGTTTAGGAAATAGCACAGGGCAGTGGAATTACTTTACGACCTTGTCTGGGTGCTACGGTAACCAGAGTTTTAGGGGTAGTCCTGCTTCCTGATCACAAATTAGAATGGAATGTGAGATTATTAGCCACCAAAGCTCGGGTCTGATTATTTCTTCTTTTCCTAAATCATGTGTTTTTGATTGGAGTAAAGTTGACTTGCAATGCTGTATTTGCTCTAGTGGTACAGAATCTTGTTTCCTTGTAGCCAGGCGTGTATCTTCTCATGTTTTTTTTTTACAACTAGGTTATTACAGAGTGTTTAGTACAACTCTCGTAGTAATGTCAGCCTATGTTGATAATATGTTTTACATTAATCATGGGTATAATTTTATTACAGTCTTCTAATTTTATCCTTCAACCTGCCTTTTCTTTTTGGTAATTATAACTTTGTTTACTCAGACAATATGGTCATTTCATATGTAAGTGAGTTCATTGAGAACAGTCGCTCATTTCCACACACAATGGATATGATAGGATATCACTTTTCTTGTTCCGATTTACTTAGTTACTGTGATTATCTCTAGATGGATCCATATCACTGCAAATGACACTAGTTCATTTCTGTCCTGGCAGAGTCATATTCTGTAGTGCACGTTATGACTTGATCTTTATCCATTCATGATTTTGTCTCCTTCCTTGTCTTGGCTAACAGACATCCTGTTCCAGTGTACTTTTGGGTGCTTTAGTTATTTAAATTCTGATGCCTCTGCATTTATTCTTAGGAATGGACTGCCAGATCATGTGGCAGCTCTATTTTTGACTTTAAAAAAGTCACTTCCCTATTAGTTTGTGTAATGACAGTGACCACTTACATCCCATGAGTAAAAAAAAAAAAAAAAAGTTCCCCTTTTTAAACCTGACACCAGCATTTCTTGAATGTAGATTTCTTGATAGTGATCTTTTTGACTTCTCTGAAGTGATACTTTGTTGTCATTTTAATTTTCATATCTCTCTGATTTACCACATTAAGTAATTTTAGTGTACTCTTTCTTTAAGCATTGTAAATTTATTTACTTTTTTTTTATTTTGCTTCCAAATGATTCTACACCAGAACGTTTTGCTGAAGTGATTGTAATCTACAGATGAAAGACTCTTTAAAGGACACTTAGAATACATTACAAACTTGGTTTTAAATTAGATTTGAGTCTAGAACAGGACTCACTCACAATAATTCAACACAATGTGGAAGTGCAGCAGTAAGGTGATGTCTTCTTAATTGCTCAAGGGGATAAAGATCTTCTTCAAATATGGATGGAAAGTAATCTCTAAGAGTTATTCTCCTTTATAGACTACAATATTATTGTCGGTTTCATATACTTTTACTTTATAAAGAACTCCCACAGGAAGAAATTTCTGGAGGTTTTCCCAGATATAAACGGCTACATTTTCTGTTGTGCTTACAATGTCTGCAAAATACGGCACATCTAGATCCAGATTCTTATGATCAAGGGGCTTCATAATCGCCTCCTCCATATACTCTTTGAGGTCAGTCAAATTCATGACCATCCCTGTAACAGGATCAACCTCTCCAGGTACTGTCACCGCAACTTTGTAATTGTGCCCATGGCCATTCGGGTTGTTGCACTTCCCAAATAATTTCAAGTTCTCTTCATTACTAAGAGATTTGCTGTGGAGGCGGTGGCTCGCGCTGAAGGAGACGAGGCGGGACACTCGCGCCCACCGGCGAGGGCCCAACCCTGCCCCGTTCATGGCTCTACCTGTTTACCTTTTGATATTTTGTTCTTTGCCCTGTTTTATGTTTTTTATTAGTTTCCCCTGATTTTTTTTTTTTGATGGCCGTTAACATTTAGAGCCCATCAAATTTTGCAAATCTTAACTGCCCATAAGGAAGAGTTTTTAGGTGGCTGTTGGAGAGAATGGTCAAAGGCAATAGGGGTTCCTCTTGTCCAACTGTGGTTCCTGAGGCAATGAGAGCCTTATCAAGGTACTGAATTGGGGTTTTACATTAGAGGGGAGTCCATCATAATAAACACAAAGTTGTGTGTTTCTGTCTTTTAATAAATATACCTGAAGTCCTTATTGTAATTATCATGAAATATACTTTCTCATTCTCCAATACAAGGTTCTTTGAATTATAGTTGTTCAAAATGTGGCCTTTAATTTTGAATATACATATATCTATTCACATTCATACTTTCCCCCATATTGGGTATTAGAGATTGTTGATGGAACTCCCTGGATAACCTCAAAAGTCAAAGTCAAAGTGGAGTCGCTCAGTCGTGTCTGACTCTCTGCAAACCCATGGACTGTAGCCCACCAGGCTCCTCCATCCATGGGATTCTCCAGGCAAGAGTACTGGAGTGGGTTGCCACTTGCTTCTTCCAGGGGATCCTCCTGACCCAGTGATCGAACCGGGTCTCCTGCATTGCAGGCAAATGCTTTACCATCTGAGCCACCAAGGAAGCCCTTGGTATACCTGCTGCTGCTGCTGCTAAGTCGCTTCAGTCGTGTCCGACTCTGTGCGACCCCATAGACGGCAGCCCATGAGGCTCCCCTGTCCCTGGGATTCTCCAGGCAAGAACACTGGAGTGGGTTGCCATTTCCTTCTCTAGGAGATCTTCCCGACCCAGGGATTGAACCTGCATCTCCTGTGTCTCCTGCGTTGCAGGAGGATTCTTTACCAGCTGAGCCATCAAGGAAGCCCTTGGTTGTCCTTTTTTATTATTTTCCATTTATTTCCCTTAATTTTTTTTTAAGTGCAGGCATCATTAAGAGCCCAGCAGTTCTTATGACTATGAGCTGACCATGAGCAATAGATTAAATGGTGCTTTTTTTGAAATGTCCACAGGGTGGCAGAATTTCTTCTTTCCCTTCTCTTGTTAACTGTGTTAATGGGAGTCTTAGACTTAGTCCTGGTTCCTGCAACAGATGAGTTTGGAATGTGAGAGTAGAAGCACAGAAAGCTTGTGTCCCCTTCTCCTCCTGCCTTCTGTGTTTCCCAGCATTGGGGTCTTTTCTAATGAGTCAGTTCTTCACATAAGGTGGCCAAAGCATTGGAGTTTCAGCTTCAGCATCAGTCCTTCCAATGAATATTCAGGACTGATTTCCTTTAGGATGGACTGGTTGGATCTCCTTCCAGTCAAGGGACTCTCAAGAGTCTTCTCCAACACCACAGTTCAAAAGCATCAGTTCTTTGGCACTCAGCTTTCATTATACTCCAGCTCTCACATCCATACATGACCACTGGAAAAACCGTAGCCTTGACTGGATGGACCTCTGTTGGCAAAGTAACGTCTCTGCTTTTTAATATGCATTGCTTTAATAAGCAATGTAGAAAAAAAGTTTGTCCTTTGCTCCTCCTTGAGAGCCCCAGACCCCTTTCTCCTCAAGGGCCCCGGATTCCTTATCAGCCTTTCAATATGAGTCTCATTACTTCATCTTTTTTTTTTAAAGAGTTAATCTCTGTCTTTTTTATTAGAGTAAATTTGATTACAATGTTGTTTTTTCCTCTAAATATCCCAAACTTTGTTCACATCTTACCATGTGTGTATGTATTCATTGTTGGTATTTTTTTCACAAATAGATTATTTCAGAGTGTTTAATATTCCTCCCTTGGTAATGAAGGTCCGTGTTATATATTTTATATCCTTTGTTGTATACATGAATCCCAATCTAATATAAATTTAAATGCACCATTTCTTTTTGTAATTACAAATTCATTTCCTACGATGTCTGGTTATTTCAAAAGTAAATGTGCTTCCTGGGAGTGATTTCTCAGTCCCACCTGCGAGTGACAGAGTCGGCATTCCTATCTTCTCTCTGCCTGACTCTCTCACTGTGTCATCTCTGGGTCTGTGCTCCTTACTTTTCGCAGAGTCCTAGTCCATCGTGTAGGTGCCTGCCTTGCTCCTCGTCTCTCCACCTCTGCATGTGTGTTTTCTTTCATGTCTGATGTACGTGTACATCCTCGTCTCTTCACCTCTGCACGTGTATTTTCATGTCTGATGTACGTGCACAACCTGCAGCAGCACCCTTTTGGGTGCATTTATTTATCAAAACCTGTTTCCCTCTGCACCTGTCTGAGTGAGACCGTCAGATCACAGTGCCCCGTGTTTTCAGTTACTACACGCTTCCACACTGGCCTGTATAATGGATTTGCCAGTTATAGCCCACAAGCATCCTAAAGGGACCACTTTAACTATCCCCACTGTATCATTTCCTCGGTGTAGATTTATAGATACTGGCCTTCTGATTTCTCTGTCTTGATCTTGTTGTTTTTTTGATTTTAGTGTCTCTGATGAATCGCATTATGGTGAACTTTTCTATGTGTTATTTTTTTAAACACTGCAGTTGTATTTACTTTTTGATATTTTCTCTGATAGTTTCCCTATTTTACATTTTTTATTCATTATCTCTTGTATATATTTTTAAGGGTGGGGTCATTAGGGCATGAAAAATCTTGTGAATATTAATTGCTCATTACCCATAATTGTCAGGTTGCGACAACGGGAAGTGCCACTAGATGGCAGAAGTTCCTTGTGTTAACTGTGGCCACACAGTATGAGAGCCTAAGGGAAAGTCCTGATTTGGGCTTATAATTCAGAGTGGAGCATACCAGAGCAATTGCTGAAAACTTGGGTCTTACTTTTTTTTTTTTTTTTTTATTAAATATGCCTTTAGTTACAATTGAGGGCTCCCTTCATAGCTCAGTTGGTAAAGAATCCACCTGCAATGCAGGAGACCCCAGTTCAACTCCTGGGTTGGGAAGATCCGCTAGAGAAGGGATAGGGTACCCACTCCAGTATTCTTGGACTTCCCTGGTAGCTCAGCTGGTGAAGAATCCACCTGCAGTGCGGGAGACCTGGGTTCAATCCCTGGGTTGGGAAGATCCCCTGGAGAAGGGAAAGGCTATCCACTCCAGTGTTCTGGCCTGGAGAATTCCATGGACTGTATAGTCCATGGGGTCTAAGGGAAAGTCCTGATTTGGGGTTATAATTTAGCATGGAGCATACCAGAACAATTGCTGAAAACATGTATCTCCGTTTTTTTTTAATTAAATATGCCTTTAGTTATAATTGAAGTAACATTGACAGACAAGGTGATATGGAGTATATTGTATAAGTGTTTATTTAATTTTAAATATACATATATAGATTCACATTCAGGTATTTTGAATAATTTGTTACTACAGAATATAGATAGATCAGACATAGTACACCTAGGTGTTAACTGATAATCAATTTAATAGGACACTGGATGCAAAGGAGCTGAGAGAGACTTCATAACATACGCAACTGGAGAGTCACCAAGAGGCTCACAGACCACAGGAGCTGAGTGTCTGCACAGGGCCTCATGGCTACGCACAAGGTCTGCCTAGGGGCTTCCTTGGAACATACCAGCCTAGTGAAAGCCTAGAGGCCCCACAGGCACACAAAAGATGTCTTACTAGAAGCTGTATAGCTATAAACGAGCTCAGCTTCTGCCTAAAGCCCTCCTAGTAAGACACGAGCTGAGCATCTGCCTAGAGCCCTCATGGTCCCACAGGAGCTGAGCATCTGCCTTGAGGCCTCTAGACAGACATGAGGTGCACACCTGTCTAGAGGCCTCATAGGAACACAGAAGATGAGCATCTCCTGAGAGGCCTCAAAGTTATACACCAGCTGAGAGTCTGCCCTAGGGCCTCATAGTTATACAGGAGCTGAGCATCTTCCTTGAAGCTCCAGACAGGCACATGAGAGCGTCTGCCTAGAGGCCTCTTTTTATTTACAAGTGAGAGTCTGTCTGAGGCCTTTAGACAGACATGAGCTGAGCATCAGCCTAGAGCCCTCATAGAAACACAGGAGCTGAGTGTCTGACCTGAGTCCTCATAGTTACACACAAGCTGAGCATCTACTAGAGGCCTGCTGGTTATACACATGCTGAACGTCTGCCTAGAAGCCTCATTGGCTCACAGGATCTGAGAGTCTGCCTAGAGGCCTCACAGGAACACAGGAGAGGAGCTTCTGTGTAGAGGCCTCATAATTACACAGGAGATGAGCGACTCCCTTGAGGCCTCTAGACAGAAACAAGCTGAGCGTCTACCTAGAGGCTTCTTAGACCCATCAGTGGCTGAGTGTTGGCTCTAGGCTTCATGGATCCTCAATAGCTGAGCGTCTGCCTAGAGGCCTCATAATTGTACACGAGCAGAGTGTCTGCATTGAGGCCTCATATTTATACATGATTATGTGTCTTGAAGCCTCTAGACAGATACGAGTGAGTATCTGCACAGAGGCCTCATAGACCTAGGCTTCATGGATCCTCAATAGCTGAGTGTCTGCCTAGAGGCCTCATAATTGTACACGAGCAGAGTGTCTGCATTGAGGCCTCATATTTATACATGATTATGTGTCTTGAAGCCTCTAGACAGATACGAGTGAGTATCTGCACAGAGGCCTCATAGACCCAAAAGAGCCAAGTGTCTGCCTAGAGGCCTCATAGTTACACACCAGCTGAGGCTCTTCCTTAGGGCTCATAGTTATACACCAGCCAAGCGTTTCATAGAGGCCTCATAGTTATACAGGAGCTGAGCACCAGCCTGAGTCCTCATAGTTGCACACAAGCTGAGCATCTGCCGAGAGGTCTCCTAGTTATACACCATCTTAGCATCTTCTCTGTGGCCTCGTATTTATACACGAGCTGAGGATATGCTTAGTGGCCTCATGGTAATACATGAGCTGAAATTCTGCTAGAAGCCTCATTGGACAGATGATCTGAGGGTGTGCCTAGAAGCCTCAAACTTATACATGAGCTTACAGTCTGAATAAAGCATCATTGTTATCCATGAGCTGCGAGTCTACCTACAGACCTCATAGTTATAAACAAGCTGAACCTCTAACTAGAGGCCTCATATTTGTTCACAAAGTGAGCATATGCCTGGAAGCTTCAAGGTACAACATGAGCAAAGTTCTAAATCCCAAGAAAACCACCATTCACAGAGAGACATGCACCCCACTGTTCACTGTAGCACAGCTTCCAATAGGCAAGGCAGGAACCACAAAATTTCCACCCACAGCTAAAGCTTAAACAAGATGTGGTACATATATACAGTGGACTATTAGCCATAAAAAGCATTACTGAAAGTATGGTACTTTCCACTCTTCTCTACAAGGTTGGACCTTGAAGGATCATATGTCAAGTGAAATGTGCTAGACAAAAAAAGAAACTAGCAAATAAAGAACATTCCTGGAAAAATTTAAACGAGATAAAAGGAGCTGAGAAATCAAAGAATCATATATAAAAAAAAAAAAGTAAAGGGCCAGTATGATATGCAGGAGGTTGGGACTAACATATACAAATCCATTACTCCAACATAAACACCAAGATCTATATATGTATGGATAATCCACAAGAATAATCTCATTTCCTCCTTCCTTCCACATTCACATAAAATCTGTATCTCTGATAGATACTGCAGAAGATTCTGATGTTCAGCACACAGAACTTTTCTTGACCTTCTGCAATAAGCTCTATGGAAAAAGATTCCAAAAAGGAAAGATATCCTGAGATATCCTGTGTGTATATGTCATAACTGATTCAAGCAGCTGTATACTGACGAAAAGTACAAAACTGCAAATCAACTACATCTAGCATAGCATCTAAATGAGAGAAAATAAAAAGAAATACAAGAAATATCTATTTCATTCCCTGTGACCTCCCTGACTTGGGCTGCTAACCCGCCCCTGGAGTCTAAGGAGGCTTTGTTCCCATGGCTGGACTGTGTTTGGTCATGATGCTAGAAATCTGAAAGTAAAAGTGTTTGTTAGACTCTTTGCAACTCTGAGGACTGCAGTCCGCCAGGCTCCTCTCTCCATGTTCTCTAGGCATGAATGATGGATTAAGTAGCCGTCCCCTTCTCCAGGGGTTCTTCCCAACGAACATATTGAACCCTGGTATCCTACATTACAGACAGGTTCATTAACATCTGAGCTACCAGGGAAGCCCCCACCAGGGGTGTGGTCGTGATACTGGGAAGGGGGCCCTTAGGTTAGAGCCCTAGCACACCTGCACTGTCCGGCTGGCTCGGTCTGTGACCACACTCCCTCGTGCGACCAAAGGATGGGGGCACGATGGGGGCACACCCTTTGACTTCGAGGACTTCAGAAAACCCCTAGTTGCCAGGGGTCCTGCTGATGGGGTCCCCAATTCAAGTCTCCACCCTGAGAGGGCGGCCTCCTAGGCAACTCAGTGGGGTTGCATCCCAGGACATGAGTTTCAGATGTTCATGGTGAACATGGTTCAGCCTTCTGCAATAACCTCTATGGCAAAGGATCCCCCCAAAGAAGAGAGATGCTGTACGGACATGTCATAATGGAATTAGGTGACTGGATGCTGACAAGCACAAAATTAGAGATTCAAGAAAAGTAAAAGAAAAGGAATGCCTATTTTGTTCCTGCCAGTCTCCCTGACTTGGACTGCTAACCCGTCCCTGGAGCCCGAGCAGGCTCGGGTCCCATGGCTGCATGGGATGGGGCAGACAAAGTGGAACAGGCGCCCGTAAGCGAGCCTCCTCTTCAACCTGTCCTGTCTGGCTTGCTTGGCTGGGAACAGTGTACCCACTGTACCCAGCCCTCTGACCTCCAGCCCTTGGTGAAATTCACCTAGCCTCTAGGTCACCTGCTGCTAGGGTTCCCATGTCAAGCCTCCTTCCTGAGAGTGCAGCCTCCTAGGCCCGCTCAGCACGGCTTGTGGTTCAGGTTGGGAGCAGCCCGGAGCGGGTGGTGGTGAAGCTTCAGGGGGAAGAAGCAGTGAGACACAAACCCTTGAGTGTTTCCTCAGGCACATTCCCCTCAAATTCACAGCTTTGGCAATCCAATCTCCCCCAAGGATCTCACGGCCCCAGGAATGAGAGTTGGGCCTGAAGAAGGATTGTCACCCTGTGCACATTTCCTGGAACTATAACTTGACTACCAGTGCTGACTCACACCTCCAACTCACAAGTCCTGGGGGGCTCTTAATGATAACTGCCCTCAGGAAACACCCCGGGGCTGGTATTTCAAACACAAATGCCAAACACAGCCAACTTTCAAGAAGCCATCTGCAACAGGTAAATTGTCCTCGTACCCTTTAATGAAAAAGAAAAAAACAATAAAATAACACCGAATGGCCATGGGACAAGATGCTCAGCATCCTTAAATAGTACAGGAAAATAGAAAAATGACAACCAAGGTCAAACCATACCACTCAGAATGGCCATTACCAAACGTCTACTAGCAATAAATGTAGGAGAGAGCTGGGAGGGGTGGGAACCCCCCTATGCAGTCAGTGGAAATGGACATTGGCAAGAGTCACTCGAAAGGAGACTCTGAATGCTAGGGGAAAAAAAAAAAACACAACTCTCAAGAGACCAGAGCTAGGATCTGACATTCCCACACCTGGGCCTTTAGCCCAAGGAAACCAGTCTTCAAAAAGACAAAGGCACCCCGGCATTCACAGTAGCTACTACAGTAGCCAAGACACAGAACCATAGAATTGCCCCCGACAGCTGAGAGCTTACACAAGATGTGCTGTATGTGTACGTGTGTGTGTGTGTGCGCGCACACACAACAGGGACTATTACTCAGCCACAAAAAAGCACCACTGAAATGATGAAATTATGCCACTGGTCTCCAGAAGGGTGGACCTTGGAGATTCATACTCTAAGTGAAATCAGCCAGATGCACAAAACTGCAGATGATGAACCTTTGAGGCAGAATAAAAAAAAAGAGAGAGAAAAAGAGAACTAATTTACAACACAAAAGGATCCTCTGAGGAGAATTAACCCAGTTCAGTTTAGTTGCTCAATTGTGTCCAACTCTTTGCGACCCCATGGACTGCAGCAAGCCAGGCCTCCCGTTCATCACCAATTCAATTAACCCAAGCAGGCAATTAAAGAAAACAAAAAACAGTACTGGGTCAAGATGAATTAGGAGATTGGAACCAACAAATACATGGAAAGCCCTTACACAGAAGTCTGTCTATAAGAATCCACAAGGATTTCCTCTTTCCTTCCTTTGACATTCTCACAAAATTGACATCTCTGATAGATACTGCACAAGGATCTGATGTGCAGCACAGGGAATTTTTCTCTACCTCTACAATCACCTCTGTGGAATAAGAACCCAAAAAAGAATAGCTGTGCTGCATGTATATGTCACAACTGAATCAAGCATCTGTGCACTGAAGACAAGCTCAAACTCCAAATCAACTCTACTCAAACATAGCACGGGCATGAGATTTAAGAAAACGAAAAGAAATAACAGCAATATCTATTTCATTCCTTCCAGCCTCCCTGGCTTGGGCTGCTACCCCTTCCCTGGAACCTGAGCAGGCTTGGTTCCCATGACTGGGATGGGGCATGGCATCAGAGAGGGGGCCCTTAATTTAGAGCCCAAGTACACTTGCACTGTCTGGTTGGCTCAGTCTGGACCACATGCCCTCGTGCACCCAAAGGATGGGGGCACACCCTCTGCCTTCAAGGACCTTGGAAAGCTCACCTAGTCACCAGGGGTCCTGGTGATGGGGTCCCCAATTCCAAGTCTCCATCCTGAGAGTGCAGCCTCCTAGGCACCTCAACAGGAGTTGTGGCCCAGGCTGGAATGAGTCTGAAGAGGAGGGAAGAAACTTTAGGGAGAAGTAGTGACACAGAAGCCCTGGAGTGTTGCTCAGGCCCATTCCATTAGAATTGCCAGCCCAGGAAGCTGACTCTCCTTAAGGCTCTATTTGGCAGGAGGCCCAGAGTTGAGAATGAAGAAGTGCTGCTGCCGTGTGGACATTTCCTGTAACTACAGCTTGATCACCTGGGCTGAGGGACACTTTTCAATTCACAAAGGCCCGTGGGCCTGCTCCTTTCCAGTAGTCATGTATGGATGTGAGAGTTGGACTATAAAGCAAGCTGAGCTCTGAAGAATTGATGCTCTTGAACTGTGGTGTTGGAGAAGACTCTTGAGAGTCCCTTGGACAGCAAGTAGATCCAACCAGTCCATCCTAAAGGAAATCAGCCCTGACTATTCATTGGAAGGACTGATGTTGAAGTTGAAACTCCAATACTTTGCCCACCTGATGCAAAGAACTGACTCATTTGAAAAGACCCTAATGCTGGGAAAGATTGAAGGCGGGAGGAGAAGGGGACAACAGAGGATGAGATGGTTGGATGGCATCATCGACTCAATGGACATGAGTTTGAGCAAGCTCTGGGAGATGGTGAAGGACGGGAGCCTGGCATGCTGCAGTCCATGGGTTCACAAAGAGTCGGACATGACTGAGCGACTGAACGACTACAAACAGTAAGTGCTGGAGAGGGTGTGCAGACAAGGGAACCATCCTCCATGGATGTTTGGGATGAACGTTGGTAACAGCCACTATGGAGGACACTGGGAGGGTTCCTTCAACCATGAAAATGAAACTAGAAAGCTTCCTAATACCATGCACAAAATAAACTTCAAATTATAAATATCGAAATGTAATGATGGGTATTATGAAAATCTTGAGAAAAATATAAACAGGATACAATTTGACATAAAATGTAGCAAGTTTGTTGAGGATCTACCTCCTAGGATAATGAAAAATAAACCACAAATCAGAAAATGGGACCTCTTTAACCACCAAACCATTTCCATTCCAAAGGAAACCCTAAACGAGAGAGACAATCTTCAGAATAGGAAGAAAGATTTGCAAAGGAAGATACCCACAAGGGATTCATCTCTAAAACATACAGACAGCTCGTGCAACTCAATAGAAAAAATAAATACAACCCAAGAACAAAATGGACCAAAGATTGAAGTGGATATTTCTCTGAGGAAGGCCTGCAGATTGCACTTAGGCACATGAAAAGATGCTCAGCATCACTAAGTGTTAGAAATATGCAAATCAAATGAGTCCAATGAGGCAATCACTCACATTGGTCGGAATGGCCATCTCAAAACATCTTGAAGAATAAATGCTAGGACTTCCCTGGTGGTCAGTGGTTAAGAAGCTGTCTGCAAATGCAAGAGTCACAATTTCAGTCCCTGGTCTGGGAAGATTCCACATCTATGGGACAACCAAGCCTTTGAACCACAACCACTGAGTCCTTGTGCCAGAACTACTGAAGCCTGGCACTCAAGAGCCTGTGTTCTGCAACCGGAAGCCACCACAGTGAGAAACCTGCACGGTGAAACTAGAGAGCAGCCTCTGCTCGCCGCAGATAGAGAAAGTCTGCACTCAGCAACCAAGCCCCAGTGCAACCAAAGACAAAGGAATAAATAAAATTGTTTAAGAAAGAATAAATGCTGGAGAGGGTATGGAGACAAGGGAACCCTCCTAAACTGTTGGTCACAATCCACATATGAACATCCAGCAGGGAGAACAGTATGGAGGTTCATTTAAAAAATACCATAGAAATACTTTAGGACTCAGCAATCCCACACCTGGGCACAAACCTGGAGAAAATAAAAAATTTAAAAGACACAGGAACCCCAGAAATCTTGGCCCCACAAGGTTCAATAGACAAGGCTGGGAAGCAAGCTAACTAGAAATCACAGTTGAATGGATATATGATAGGATACACGTACATAATGCAATATTTCTCAACCACAAAGAAGCAGGAAATACTGCTAAGTCCAGCTTCAGGAAAGAAGCTTGAGATGATCATTCCAAGTGAAGTAAGGAAGACAAGGACAGACATGTGTCATATGATATCACTTCTAGGTGTAATAGAAAAATGCATACAAATGAACTTCATTACAAAGGAGAAACAGCTTCACAGACTTAGAAAAAGAAACTTGCAGTTACCAAAAAAGAAATGTGGAGGGTGTGCAGGGAGTAAAGAGCTGGTTCAGAACAATAATACACCTTATAAACACCTTATACACCTTATAAACACCTTATACACCTTAGAACAGTAGCTGTTGCTTAGTCACTCAGTCCTGTCTGACTCTCTGCAATCCCATGAACTATAGCCGGTCAGGCTCCTCTGTCCATGGGATTTCCCAGGCAAGCCTATTGGAGTGGGTTACCATTTCCTACTCCAGGGGATCCTCCTGACCCAGGGGTTGAACCCGTATCTCCTGCTAGTCTCCTGCATTGCAGGCAGATTCTTTACCATTGAGCCAGCAGGGAATCCATTAAACAGATGCTGAAGGGCTCCTAATGGTCACAAGTCCAACGGGGTTTTAAATGACACCTGCCCTCAAGAAATGTCCTGGGATAAATCATCAGAAAAGAATTCCAAACAGGGCCAAGTTTCAGGAAGCCAGTTTCAAGAGGCAAATTGAACTCACAAGGCATAAAACATTAAAAGCACATGGAAAGATACCCCACATCAATAATTATTAAATCAATGCCAATCAAAACTACCATTGGTATCACCTCACACTGGTCACAATGGCCATCATCAAAAAGATCTACAAAGAATAAATACCGCAGAGGATGTACAGAAGAGGGAATCCTCCTACAATCTTGGTGGGAATGCAAATGGTGAAGCCACTATGGAAAACAGCACGGAGGTTCCTCAAAACGCTAAACACAGAGGTATCATATGATCCTGCAATCCCATTCCTCTTCTTAGGTCCAGAGGAAAATCACCTTTCAAAGTGACACATGCATCTTGATTTTCAGGACAGCACTATTTACAATAGTCAAGACACAGAGTCCACTGACAGAAAATGAAGACTAGGTGGTACATCTATACCCTGGAATACTACTCAGCCATAGAACAGATAATCATACTGGCAGCAGCGTGGATGAACCAAGAAATTATTCTATGCGAGTTAAGTCAGAGAGAAACAGACAATACCCTAAGATATCATGTAGAGGTGGAATCTATAAATTCATACTAATGAACTAATGTACAAAACAGAAACAGACTCACAGCCTGAGAAAACCAGATTATGATTATATCATCAAAAGAGAGTTTGAAGGGAGGGATGAATTAAGAGTATGGGATGAAAATATACATACTCAGTTCAGTTCAGTTCAGTTCAGTCCAGTTGCTCAGTCGTGTCCGACTCTGCGACCCCATGAATCGCAGCACGCCAGGCCTCCCTGTCCATCACCAACTCCCAGAGTTCACTCAGACTCATGTCCATCAAGTTCGTGATGCCATCCAGCCATCTCATCCTCTGTTGTCCCCTTCTCCTCCTGCCCCCAATCCCTCCCAGCATCAGAGTCTTTTCCAATGAGTCAGCTCTTCGCATGAGGTGGCCAAAGTACTGGAGTTTCAGCTTTAGCATCATTTCTTCCAAAGAAATCCCAGGGCTGATCTCCTTCAGAATGGACTGGTTGGATCTCCTTGCAGTCCAAGGGACTCTCAAGAGTCTTCTCCAACACCACAATTCAAAAGCATCAAATCTTCGGCGCTCAGCCTTATTCACAGTCCAACTCTCACATCCATACATGACCACAGGAAAAACCATAGCCTTGACTAGATGGACCTTTGTTGGCAAAGTAATGTCTCTGCTTTTGAATATGCTATCTAGATTGGTCATAACTTTCCTTCCAAGGAGTAAGCGTCTTTTAATTTCATGGCTGTAGTCACCATCTGCATGTATCAAGTCGATAATGAAAAAGGACCTACTGGATAGAACAGGGAACTCTCCTGAACAAACTGTAATAACCTACATGAAAAAACAGAAGAACAGATATATGTCTATGTATAACTGAATCAAATTCATGTACACCTAAAACTAAACATCAGAAATCAAACTTTACTCCAATATAAAATAACAATTCCATTACAAATTAAATTAACTGGGCTCGGTCTAGGGGAAGCCAGACTGTGATTACCCCTGTGAATTGGATCTGTGATGTGCTGTGATATTAATATGACTCATGCGAAGCTGCCTGACCTCATGTGCATGCAACAAGATGAAGAGAAAAAAAAGTATCACAGGTAAATCAGGGCAACACCCTTAATTCAGAGGATGGGAATCTCAGAGGGGACGAGACACACTGCAGGTAAAGAGCAGACGGGGGTCTCCAGGTACAGGATCCTGACCGTGTAGGTGGGGTGAACTCACACAATCTCCAGGACTGAACCGGGGACACATGTCCTCAGTCTCCAAGGCGACACCTCCTCCCCAGTCCCCGCACCTGGGGCCCCTCGACCCTTTGTTAAAACACCAGGTCTCTGCTGGTTGGACCCCTAAGGCAGAAACGAGGGGGTTCCCGTAACCTCCTGGGACGGTAGGAAGAAGGGTAGGGTCGGTCTCCTCTCCCCACATTGTCCCACAGAAGTCCTCCCCTTTCCCTTTGGTTCTGTGATATTAACTGTTTCTACAGCTGTCATGATCATGTTGAAGGCACTACCTTGGTTCTGGCAGGCTCGGTCCTTTCTTGTCCTGCTGAGGAGCTGAGAAAACACCAGACGCAGGGCTGGAAGACGAGGGGCAGGTCTGGTCTCTGCTGAGTAGGACGGTCGACCTGAAGGAGGTCACGGCAGCAACCTCACCTGATCCCACTGGCTTTTTGCCTGATCCGCGTGCCCTGCAGTCAATCCACCAGATGCCTGCCCCCCTTCTCCCCATGCTCATGCTGGAATAATTACCAGGTAGCCCACCTGAGGAGTCCCCAGGAGCCCCAGGGAGGGTGAACCTCGCAGGGGTAAAGAAGCAAACAGGTACAAGCCTGTGTAAAGTGAATACACTAAAGTATTCATTCCTAAACACAAGTGAAGCTCTCACGTGTTCTTCCCTCTTTCTTAGCTTTGTGTGTGGGGTCTCCCAGCACACGATCCTGACCATGCAGAGGGGGTGAGACTCACACAGTCCCCAGACCCCCCACCTGGGGTCACACGTCCCCTCGGTCAGGACACCATGGCTGTGGTCAGCGGGCCCCCAGTGTGTAAACCAGCCAGGTCCCTGGGGCCTCCTGGGACCCTAGAAAGAAGGGAAGGGTCCTCTCCTCTCCCCACAGTGGTCCCTGAGAAGTCAGGCCCCTCCTGTCTTCACTTGGTTCTGTGTGATCTTTTGCTGGTTTGAAAGCTCGTGCTAGAGTTGAACACACTACCTTGGTTCTGGCGGGCTCTGTCTTTCCTGTCCTGCTGAGATGATGAGGAAACAGGAGAGCTGGGCTGAAGGATAGGGGGCAGCCCTGTTCTCTTCTGAGGAGAGTCGACCGGAAGGAGATCACAGCGGCAACCTCACCTGCTGCCCATTGACTTCTTGCCTGATCCCTGGAATCAGTTCAGCACGTGAACCTGCCTCCCTACTCAACCTGAATGTGCTGGAAAATTGGAATGATTACAAGGTAGCCCACCTGAGGCGCCTCCATGACCCAGGGAGGGGGAACCTGGCAGGGGGAGAGACTAAGAGCCCACCGCAGCCCTGACCCCGGGAGGGCCACGGAGCCCCCCCAGAGAAGAGCACATTGCCCAGAGCAGCCACCTCAGCTCCAGACCCCAGACATCTGAGCGCTGACATTCAGACACAGGTGCGCAGTTTTCCAGGACAGAGGCAAGCCAGGTCCTACCCAGGTCCCCAGTCCTAGTGTAGACAGAATAGGGTCAGGTCTGAATGTTCTCACTGTAGAAGCACACGGTCACGTGTAAACATCGTCAGTGTAGACAGGACTTGGAGAGGTCTAAGTCTCTCATGTAGACAGACCTTGGTCAGGCTTAGACTATCTTAAAGCTGCTCTCCCCAGAGGCACAGGGTGTCTCACTGTTGGAGGAGGCTCACCCTCGTGTGGACTAGGATGTGGGTTTCTTGAATAAGAAATCATCGCTGGGCTCCACACTTCACCCACATCAGGAAACTGAAGGAATCTGTGTCATTAAGCATTTCAACTGGCAAAACAAAAATGTTACCATTTCTGTAGCCACGTGATGGTCAGGATCCAGGGGAGAGCCAGGAATTTCTTAGAGTATAGCCCAGTGTCCTGTAAAGACAGACAGGAAGTGGCCCGATTCCAGCATCCAAGGCTTAACAGCAGGAGACTGCCACACTGGAAGACTTCTGGAAAAATATATTCTTTATCAGAGAAAAATGTATTGTTGAGATTACAAGCATATTATTATTTGTGAACCTAAACTATTCTTAAAACCTTTGCACCCTGATCTTTGTGGTTCCCGTTGGTTCCTTTGTATTCAGATTTTCTAGGTAGAAACAAGCCATCATTTCTAATCAGTTTCTTCTAATTCTGTATTTCTTATTATATGTATGAAAGGTCAGACTTGAGAAAAAATTCCTGCAAACAATTAGTGACTCATGGAGCCCATTAACTGCACACACTTTGTCTTCTAAGTTTCATTTTTCTCCCTGAAGAAACCTGAAAAAATAGTCCCCCTGATGTTTTTGCCTCTCTGTTTAAACTGAGCTAAAATAAAAATGATATTCATAGCAACAGATAAGAGTTTTTGAGGTTTGATATGTTATACCAGGGTAACAGGGGCTGGAGAAGATGGAACCTGTCTATGCTGTTGGTAGGCAGACAGCACCCTTAAAGTTTTGGGGTGTTGGTTCAAGTATGTGCCAGAATATTGTACAGACCCAAATTAAAACTGTTATAAAGTTTTCATTGGCAGGGTCGCCACCTTTGGGCATGACAGTGTCCTGCAGTCCTGTGGCAGTTTCCCACAACAGCAACTTTTAAGGTTTTCCTTCTAGTACTTAATATTCACAAAAATTGCTGGGCTCCTCATGACACTCGCTCTCATGAAATCTCCAGAGATAAAGAATGAAAATGCAAAGTAGGTCAAACTATCAGAAGAAAATCAGATCAGATCACATCAGATCAGTCGCTCAGTCATGTCCGACTCTTTGTGACCCCATGAATCGCAGCACGCCAGGCCTCCCTGTCCATCACCAACTCCCGGAGTTCACTCAGACTCACGTCCATCGAGTCTGTGATGCCATCCAGCCATCTCATCCTCTGTCGTCCCCTTCTCCTCCTGCCCCCAATCCCTCCCAGCATCAGAGTCTTTTCCAATGAGTCAACTCTTCACATGAGGTGGCCAAAGTACTGGAGTTTCAGCTTTAGCATCATTCCTTCCAAAGAAATCCCAGGGCTGATCTCCTTCAGAATGGACTGGTTGGATCTCCTTGCAGTCCAAGGGACTCTCAAGAGTCTTCTCCAACACCACAGTTCAAAAGCATCAATTCTTCAGCGCTCAGCCTTCTTCACAGTCCAACTCTCACATCCATACATGACCACAGGAAAAACCATAGCCTTGACTAGACGAACCTTTGTTGGCAAAGTAATGTCTCTGCTTTTGAATATGCTATCTAGGTTGGTCATGACTTTTCTTCCAAGGAGTAAGCGTCTTTTAATTTCATGGCTGCAGTCACCATCTGTAGTGATTCTGGAGCCCAGAAAAATAAAGTCTGACACTGTTTCCACTGTTTCCCCATCTATTTCCCATGAAGTGGTGGGACCAGATGCCATGATCTTCATTTTCTGAATGTTGAACTTTAAGCCAACTTTTTCACCCTCCACTTTCACTTTCATCAAGAGGCTTTTGAGTTCCTCTTCACTGTCTGCCATAAGGGTGGTGTCATCTGCATATCTGAGGTTATTGATATTTCTCCCGGCTATCTTGATTCCAGCTTGTGTTTCTTCCAGTCCAGCATTTCTCATGATGTACTCTGCATATAAGTTAAATAAGCAGGGTGACAACATACAGCCTTGACGAACTCCTTTTCCTATTTGGAACCAGTCTGTTGTTCCATGTCCAGTTCTAACTGTTGCTTCCTGACCTGCATACAAATTTCTCAAGAGGCAGATCAGGTGGTCTGGTATTCCCATCTCTTGAAGAATGAGGTAAATACAATCTATAATTTTTTTTTAAGAAAGTGTAAGAAAAGGTTCTTTTAAGAACCTCTTCTCTTTCAATTGAGAAAAGGTTCTCAATTAGGTGAATAATTAGACACAAGACAATCAGAATGACAATCTATCACCATAGAGAAGTCCAAAAGACCACTCTCAAAAAAGTCTAGAGACAAAAAATGCTACAGTGGGGTGAAGAAAAAAGACTCTTATATAGTGCTGGTGAAATTTTATTGGTAATTGTTGCTAGTGAGGACATATCTAGCTGTGCATTTTAATGGTTGAAACAGATGAACCATATGATCTGGCAGTCCAACTTCTGGGAGCGCATGTGGAGAAAATCAGATTTTGGAAAACTCATGCACACAATTATGCACCACAGCAATTCACAAAATAGCCCAGATATGGAAATAAGCAAATGTACATGGACAGGTGAATGGATAAAGAAAAAGTAATACATTGATACAACGAAATATGACTCTGACTTTAAACAAATAATGCCAACTGCAGGGACACAGATAAATCAAGAGGTAAAGTTAGACGGAGAGAGAAAATTATTACATGATTTTTTTTCATATGTATTTTCAGGTATATGTATTTTTCAGGTACAGGTGGGAAAGAGTACTCATTATGTGTGTGCGTCCTAAGAGGCTTCAGTACTATGGACTGGAGCATGCCAGGCTTCTCTGTTCACGGGATTCTCCAGGCAAGGGTTGCCACGCCCTTCTCCAGGGGATCTTCCTGACCCAGGGGATTGAGCCTGCGTCTCCTGCATCTCTTCCATTGGCAGGCGGGTTCTTTACCACCAGCACCACCTGGGAAGCCCTACGCAGAGTACATCATGTGAAATGCCAGGCTAGATGAATCACAAACTGGAATCAAGATTGCCAGGAGAAATATCAATAACCTCAGATATGCAGATGACACCACCCTTATGGAAGAAAGTGAAGAGGAACTAAGCCTCTTGATGAAGGTGAAAGAGGAGAGAGGAAAAGCTGGCTTAAAACTCAACATTCAAAAAACTAAGATCATGGCATCTGGTCCCATCAATTCACAGCAAACAGATGGGGAAACAATGACAGATTTTATTTTCTTGGGTTCCAAAATCACTGCAGATGGTGACTGCTGCCATTAAATCAAAAGACGCTTGCTCTTTAGAAGAAAAGCCATGACAAACCTAGACATATTAAAACACAGAGACATTACTTTGCTGACAAAGGTCCATCTAGTCAAAGATGGTTTCTCCAGTACTCATGTATGAATGTGAGAGCTGGACCATAAAGAAGGCTGAGTGCTGAAGAATTGATGCTTTTGAACTGTGGTATTGAAGAAGACTCTTGAGAGTCCCTTGGACTGAAAGGAGATCAAACTGCTGCTGCTACTGATGCTAAGTCACTTCAGTCGTGTCCGACTCTGTGTGACCCCATGGACAGCAGCCTACCAGGCTCCCTGGTCCCTGGGATTCTCCAGGCAAGAACACTGGAGTGGGTTGCCATTTCCTTCTCCAATGAAGGAAAGTGAAAAGTGAAAGTGAAGTCGCTCAGTCATGTCCGACCCTCAGCGACCCCATGGACTGGCTCCTCCATGACCCCATGGACAGCAGCCTACCAGGCTCCTCCATCCATGGGATTTTCCAGGCAAGAGTACTGGAGTGGGGTGCCATTGCCTTCTCCGGGAGATCAAACTAGTCAATCCTAAAGGAAATCAGTCCTGAATATTCATTGGAAGAACTAATGCTGAAACTGAATCTTCAATACTTTGGTCACCTGATACGAAGAGCTGACTCATTAGAAAAGACCTTGATGCTGGACAAGATTGAAGGCAGGAGGAGAAGGGGATGACAGAGGACGAGATGGTTGGATAGCATCACCGACTCAATGGACAGGAGTTTGAGCAAGCTCTGGGAGATGGTGAAGGACAGGGAAGCCTGGGGTGCTGCAGTCTATGGGGTCGCAGAGAATTGGACAGGACTGTTGTTCAGTTGCTGAACAACAATTCAGGACTGAACAACACCCTTGAAGAGGCAGCAGAAAGATCCCTTCTCTGTGAGGTTCCCCTTCACTGCTACAAACCACTGTATAATAATTTGCAACCCTCATGCATATAATAATTTGCATTTCACCATATCCCATACTGAATTGTGTTATTAAATATTCACTTGGGACCCAAGAACTCATCTCCCCAGTTATCTGCAAGGTTTTTGAGGACCCTTCACCACTTCTATTCCTCCACACCACCTATCACAGGGACTGAACAAAGATAATCAGACGATTTGATTGCTCGGGGTAAAGCTACTGACGAATAACCCAAAGCACAAAAATGATTTTGTTATATAGTATTATGGCACCCCACTCCAGTACTCTTTCCTGGAAAATCCCATGGACAGAGGAGCCTGGTAGGCTGCAGTCCATGGGGTCGCTGAGTCGGACACGACTGAGTGACTTCACTTTCACTTTTCACTTTCATGCACTGGAAGAGGAAAGGGCAACCCACTCCAGTTTTCTTACCTGGAGAATCCCAGGGACAGGGAAGCCTGGTGGGCTGCCGTCTACGGGGTCGCGCAGAGTCGGACACGACTGAAGCGACTTAGAAGAAGAAGAAATTATGAAATTTTAGGAATACATCTATCTCTGTATTAATGTTTTATGCCTTGTATTCTGCAATTCCTGAGCTCAAGTTTGGTTAGCTGAGCACCGGGAATGAGAGAGGGGCGTTTTGGAATGTGGGGTGAATGTTAAAGTGTATCAGGCCATCGAAAAAATGCCCATTTGAAATTAAAACAAACTGGATTACTGAGTTTGCCTAAACGGTAGAAGGTGTTTGCAGAGTTCATTTAAACACTGCAGCTCGCACCGAGTCTCGGAGGGGCATTACCTGCAGGACTGCTCCCAAATCCGCACCGCTAGGCACCTGTTTGGCGAGCTAGTGCTCTGCAAGATCTCAGGGACCATACCTGTTCGCGCTGTGCAGTCACCGCTCCTCCTCACCACCAGGCGGCGCCATGCAGCGCCGAGCAGAGCCGGGGAACGGATCGCACGACGCTCTCCCCGCACGCCCCGCTCCGACTGACGTCGACCCGGAAGTAGTCGCCGGCGCCCGGCCGGCCAGCAGCCTTAACAGCAGCAGGGCTCGGGAGGTTAGGTGCCCAGCTTCCCCAGCAAGGCGAGGGCCCTTCCGAGGCGGCGAAGGAGACGCCACCGCTTTCACTGGCGCCGAGGCTCAGGCGGGCGGTGCGCGAGCCGGTTGCGGGCACCTCGATGGTGGACTCACTAAATATTCGGTGGGCCCACGGCCCTGCCCGGTCTCTGAAGCCGCAGGTCACCGACCCCGCACCATGAAGGACGCAGAGTCTTCCTCGAGGGCAGCGTCCCGGCTGGACGGGGCTGCGGCGAGGCCGAGCCTCCGAGCTGGCCCTGTCGCCCGGCCTTGCCTGTAGGACGTTAGGGCCCGCGACCCGGCCCAGGCCTGACCGGCACCCGGCTCTTGTGTCCGCGCCACATTCGGCGCCCCCATCCCTGGCTTTGACGTGAGGGAGGGAGGCTCTGGTCCGGGGAGCCCCCGCCCGCCCGCCATGAAGACAGAGACGGAGATCCTGGCGCCGGAGCGCCCGGCCGGGCCCGGCGTCAGTCACCTGCTGAGTAGCCGGAAGCTGGTGGCCCTGGGGGCCGTACTCGGCTGGCTCCTGGTCATCCACCTCCTGGTCAACGTGTGGCTTCTGTGCCTTCTGTCTGCGTTGCTGCTGGTGCTGGGAGGATGGCTGGGCTCTGACGCCATCGTGGGGGCTTCAGGGCGGCTGCACCTGGAGCGCTTCATCCCAATGGCCGTCTGCCCCCCAAACCCCGAGGCTGAGAGGCAGCTGGAGCAGGAGATCGACCGCACCATCCGGATGATCATGCGGGACTTCGTGTCGTCCTGGTACCGCACGGTGAGCCAGGAGCCAGCCTTCGAGGAGGAGATGGAGGCAGCCATGCGAGGGCTGGTCCAGGAGCTCCGGAGGAGGATGGCCAGGGTGGACAGCCATGCTCTTGCCCAGAGGGTTCTGACTCTCTGCGGTTGTCACCTGCAGAGCTATATTCAGGCGAAGGAGGCCGCAGGGAAACAGAGTGGCCCAGGGGAGCCCTCCCAGCTCTGGGAGGCTTACTGCCGGGCCAGCGCTCCACACCCTGCAGTGCAGAGCCCCAGCGCTGAGGTCACCTACACACGTGGCATCGTGAATGTGTTGCTTCAAGGACTAGTACCGAAGCCGCACTTGGAGACCCGGACTGGCAGGCACATAGTGGTGGAACTCATTACTTGCAACGTCATCTTACCACTGATCAGCAAGCTCTCGGATCCGGACTGGATCCACCTTGTACTCGTGGGCATCTTCTCCAAGGCCAGAACTAACCCAGCAGGAGTGGCTAATCCACTCTGCCCAGCCAGTGCCCTGGAACAGCCCTCAGTGCCCACATCTCTGCCGCTGATTGTTGAGGTCCAGGGTCTCGCAGAAGCCCCTTCTCCAGCAGCAGCCCCAGTGCTCCTAAGCTGTAGTGAGCCAGACGGGCCTTCACACCCCTCCCCAGACGTTGAAGAAGGCCATGAAGCGCTGGAGGGAGATCTAGGGGGAGTGTTGGAGGAGAGAAAAGTCGAAAACAGCTCTTCTCATTTCCTGCAGCCTCTGTTCTTGTCAGAAGATGCAGAGCTGGAGTCCCCGGTGTCTGAACTGAGCAAAGAAACCATCATGCTCATGACCTCAAGCCCCTTCCTCTCTGCCAGTATTCAGGATGCCCTGTGTGCCCTCGGGGGCTCCCAGCCTCTGGAGCCTAAGGATGGCAAGGGACCCGAAGGAATAGAAGGAACAGAAGCTGAGGAGGGTCCAGGAACAGAAACAGAGCCGGGCCTGCTTGCCTCCATGCTGAATTCCTGCCCAGAGATCCAGATTGACACAGCGGACAAGGAGGGAGAGCAGGGAAATGATGCCTGTCTCTCAACTTTGCTGCCCAGTCCAGAGAGGATATGCCCCCCACGCCCCTCGTGTTTAGAGAAGGATCTCACCAATGGTGGGAGCTCCCTGGACTCCAGTCTGCCACAGGTCCTGCTCTCCTCCTCTCCACCTGGACCCCTCAGCTCAGCCACCTTCAACTTCGAGTCCCTGGGCAGTCCAGACGGCCCCGTGGTCATCCAGAACCTTCGCATCACCGGCACCATTACTGCTCGAGAGCACAGTGGCACCGGTTTCCACCCATACACGCTCTACACGGTGAAGGTAACACTTAGTGCATGGTCACCACTCTGGTCTGGGAATGGGTTTGGAAAGCAGTCGGTGAGGCCAGTGTTTGGAAGGAGGAAGTCTGCTCTTACTTAGTTTGCTCTGGTTAATTCAACCAGTATCGATATGGAGGGTCTGAAGCTCATGAGTGAAGCAGAGTAGGCTTCCACGACACTCTCACAGACCGTCCTAGAATCTCAGGGCTGTCACTGTGCTGGGAATCATATTTTTCCAGTGGATACAGCCCAGAAATCCTTTCCAGACTACTTCTTGCTAATTTCTTTTTTAAGTACTAATATCCTTTATACTTTGTTTTAGAAAGGAAGGTTGTTTACCTGTATATACCTCAAAAGGTGGCAAGTCCCTCTCCCTGGAGGTGTTTAAGTGTGGTAGTAGGAACTGCTTGGCAGAAGCGATAAGAAGGGGGTTCTTGAAGCAGCAGCTCCCTAAAGCTGATTTTGATAGAGTGAAAGTCGCTCAGTTGTATCTGACTCTTTGTGACCCCATGCACTATACAGTCCATGGAATTCTCCAGGCCGGAATACCAGAGTGGGTAGCCTTTCCCTTCTCCAGGGGATCTTCCCAACCCAGGGATCGAACCCAGGTCTCCCACATTGCAGGCAGATTCTTTACCAGCTGAGCCACAAAGGAAGCCCAAGAATACTGGAATGGGTAGCCTGTCCCTTTCCAGCGGATCTTTCTGACCCAGGATCGAACTGGGGTTTCTTGCATTGCAGGCGGATATTTTACCAGCTGAGCTATCAGGTTTTGATATAGGCTACCTCCAAGTTTCCCAGAAAGTTGTATTCTTAAAAAATAAGTAATCCTGGGACCCATTCTTGGGAAATTCTCATTCAGAATCCATTAGCACCTGTCAGAATCCATATTCTGACAGCAGGTTCTGCAGCCCAAGAGATTCTGAGGCCTAGCCAAGTTTGGAGACGTATCATATAGTGTCCCTCATGGAGCAGAATAGCCACAGAGAGCATCCTAGCTCCCAGGGGCTACGGATGTGAGAGCCCTCACCTGAATTCCACATGCATCTCTTATCTAGGCCTTTCCTTCTCAGTACTGGCCTGAGGGACTGCTTTGCTCATTCCAACTCACAAGGAACACCTCTGTCTGGCTCTAGACAAGCTTTCGACACCAGCCTCAGTCTCACCACTCTTCCATTGCTTGCCCACAGAATACCTTAACCAGACAGAAACACTAACTTACTCCTGATGAGAACAAGCACGTGTATCGTTCTCCCACAGCATTCGTTGTATCTTACACAGTCTCCCCCTGTAGGTATGAAGTTGCAGCTTTCATGCCATTCGGGGCGTTCTCTCTGGGGGGACATTCAGCACTGCTGTCTTTTCCCACATGCCAGCCCTCCTCACATATGAAGACAGCCGACTGTGACCCCATAAAATATCTCCAGTCTTCACATGTCTTCTCGTCATACAGACAGATGATCTGTCCTTGGAAAGAAAGATTCAGTGTTGCTCCAAGAATAATAATTAATCAGCCCCAAGCAAAACAAAAACACATGTTCCTTTAGTGTAGTCCAGGCAAACAAATGATTGTTGTTCCTCAGCTGTTTTCGATTATTTGTTCTTCCCTCAAGTAATATAGATAATCACTGGTTTGAGAATAATGACAAGATGGTTGTCTCCCTATAACATCCAGCCTCATAATTTAGGGGTAAGAGAGCCGGTATCACTATCAGTGTCATACCTTCTGTTTTATCCTCTGTCTTTGGGATTTGAAAGTGGTTATGAGTAAACAGGGTTTGCAGGGAGAACTTTGAAATGGAAGGAGTGAAAGGCAGTGGAACTTCGTTTCCCACCGCCTCGGCCACCTCTGTTGGGAAAGGCATCGCATTGCATACAGCACCCCCCCTGGGATTTGAGCTGTTTGTTAGAGCTTAGAGCGGCAGTGGGGCCTGAGAGGCTAGGGACAGAACAGGAGCAGCGTGCTCGCTTGACCCTGCTCTGCGCTTACTGTGTGCCAGTGAGCTGGTGCAGCCAACAGACGTTCTCTCGACAGTATGAGACGGCCCTCGATGGCGAGAGCAGCGGCGGCCTGCAGCAGGTGGCCTACCACACCGTGAACCGCCGCTACCGCGAGTTCCTGAACCTGCAGACCCGTCTGGAGGAGAAATCGGATCTCCGAAAGTTCATCAAAAGTCAGGAGTTCCCCAGCCCCGGAATGCCTGCTTGCCTTTCGCACCGAGCCACCCTGATCTGAAAGGCTGGAGGCCTGTTGTCTGTGAAGAGGGTGGAAAGGGAGAATGCGGCCTTGAGGGTCCCGTGCTCCCTCTGTTTGCTTTTAGGTGTTCGGGGTTTTGGTGCGGGGCAGCACTCATGACATGCTTTCCGGGGTACTGCTTTGCCTCTGAATGCTTTGTTCTGGGGCCCCATCTAGTTTAAGCTTAAAAAAGAAACTTCCGTATTTCCACCTGTGCCTGTGAGAAGTTAAACAGGTTCATAGACTGGTTGCTGTTAAATATTAAACTGTTATCCAGAAATCCTTGCTGCCTTTCCTTTAACAAAAGGCTTCTTGGTGTGCCGTTTGGTTCTCATAAGGTACAGGAACAATAAGAAGACATAAAATTTAATTCATACCATAAAAGCTGTTGAGCAGCTACTCTGTTTTTTAAGAAAATGCCAAGTGAAAGTGAAAGTTGCTCAGTCATGTCTGACCCTGACTATACAGTCCATGGAATTCTCCAGGCCAGAATACTCGAGTGGGTAACCATGTCCTCCTCCAGGGGCTCTTCCCAACCCAGGGATCAAACCCAGGTCTCCCACATTGCAGGCGGATTATTTACCGGCTGAGCAACAGGGAAGCCCATGATCACTCAGATAAACATTTTTAATAAGTTGTGGCATAAATCATGGATTTCAGTTATAGGTTTTCTTTCTTAATAGCAATAGTTAATACTGAAAATATATGCTCAGTTCTCTACTAAGCTCATTTAGTTCTCATAAAAGTCTACAAGATAGATACTATCATTATCCTCATTCTACAGAAAAAAGCTAGGATTAAGCAGGTTGCCTAAGGCCATTATTACAGCAGAGATTGGAGCCAAATTTAAACTTGGGTAGTTAGACTTCAGGGCTGTTATGCATCCTACTCTAGTGACCTCTTATACCTTAATATTATCATGAATAATGGAAGTAGGCTCTCTGTATTATGTCCTTGGGTTATATCTCTAACTCCTGAAATAAAAAAACTCGCATGGAGGGAAGGCCCCAGGGGAGGGACTCTGAAGGGATGAGGCCCAGGCCTTGGTACCCAGCTCCCACCCCAACCTCAGGTCACTTCTCAGCTCAGTTCGCAGGTGAGGAGAAAAATCCCCAGGAAATACATTTGGCATTTCTGTGTCTTATATATGTGATGGATAATAAATGGAATAGTTCTTAGTAAATGTTAATCAATTAACTTTTTTTTTTAAAGATGTGAAGGGCCCTAAAAAGCTCTTTCCAGATCTTCCGTTTGGAAACATGGACAGTGACAGGGTGGAAGCCCGCAAGAGCCTCTTGGAATCGTTTCTAAAGGTCAGCATCCTCTGCTGTCATTGTAGCCACCAGACACCCAGGCCAAGGTGGGAGACCTGGGGACTGGAGTTTCTCTCTGAAGTCCTTCTTGTGTCTTTTCAGCAACTCTGTGCCATTCCTGAGATCGCGAACAGTGAGGAGATGCAGGAGTTCCTTGCTCTCAACACAGATGCTCGTATTGCCTTTGTCAAGAAGCCGTTTGTGGTCTCCAGAATAGACAAGGTATGAGCAGGACTGGGTGTTCAGCCTTAGTTTCTTGCAGGGAAGGGGGAGGCATGTTTGAAAGGCAAGGGAGCCGGGGGAAGGGAGAGCAGCACAGAGGAGTAAGTGGAACATGGACTGGGGTTTTCAAGACCTGTTACCAGTACTGCTGAGGGCATCATTGCTGAATGACCGTGAGCGTCAGTACTCCTGACGCTGTAAGCGTGCACAGGTCTCCTGGTGGTATCATGACGCTGTGATTTTAGGGGAAGGGTACAAGGGTCGGTTCACATCTCCACGGACAGGCGGGAGCAGGAAGGCCTCTTCTGGCGATGAAGGTCATTCCCAGCGTTAGTCACTCAGTATGGAGCCCTTAGGCAGGACACCGAGCTGGATTTAGATCTGTGTAGTGATTCTCTGCTGGAGAACAAGGTTCCAAATGGTATCTTGGAACCTTTGGAGACAGTAGCAGAGCATTTGAGCACCACACTGGAGCCTGTGAGCAGTGGTTTCTCACTGATTCTCACGTCTCCAGGACAGAAGTCTGAGGTTTGTGCTGATCAAAAATGCATGTGTTGTAAGAGGTTAGAAAGCGCTGACTCTTTGGCCGAAGAGGGGGTCTCCCTCTTCCAATCTAGACTTTAGGGGATAAAATGATAAAGTGGGACTTCAAGTGAGGGGTGTTCGGAGACATTCACTGCTATGAGGAGAAGACTGCAAACTAGGAAGGGATAAACACGGTGAAACCGCGGAGTTCCTTGCACGTTTGCTCACCCATGCTGATGTGTTCTTTCACTGATTTTTTTTTTTTTTTTAACCTTCACTGATTTTTTTCAACACCTGCCCCCTGGGTGCCCACTCAAAGCCACACGCTGTACTCATTGCTCATGACACAAGAGTGAGCAGGTACGGGCTCTCCCGGCAGACTACCATTCTGTGAATCTGGAGAGCGAACTGTATTTTCTCAGCTACATTCTCCACATCCATGCAGTTCACTATGTTCTTTCCCTGAGTTGCTGTCCCCTGGTCTCTACTGTGGTCCTCCTTGACCATGTCAATCTTGCCTTGGCTGTGCCAGCTGTGCTCCCCAAGGAGGACTAACACAGGATGAGACAAAGCCAGCGGCAGTGTTGATTAATAGCGAGAGTCACTAAAGGAAAAGTCAATGTTTCCTTCCATCTCGCTGATATTTTAGGGTTTCATTTGTTCGTTCTCTTTAGCAAAAATCTGTATGTTATTTTCTCATTCTGAGAAATAGAGATAGCTCTTACTCTTCAGCAAAGATTGTTTTATTTCATCCGTATGAATAGAGAACTTTGTATGAATTCCAGATCCTTAACTTTAACCTGAGTGTTTTTTGCCATTCTTTCTGTAGTTAGAGAAGAGGAATTGTTTGAACTAACTGGAAAACCAGTTTTTGTTGTTGTTGTTTTTTACAGTGAATTGCGCTGCACATTTTTATATCATAAATGTTTTTAGACTATTCCTTATTTTGATCATCTTTTTCACTCTTCCTTTTCTTTGTATATTCTTATGTGTATCACTTCCCCTTTGTCACATCTTGGTGAAAGTACTATCAATTTGAAAACTAAAAATCATTCTGTATGAAAAAAAAAGAAATTGAAAGTGAAAAGCATTTCACCAGCCTGCAGAACTCCCATATTTTTATTTGTCATGTTGTTTTGCCTTCTTTTCCCATGGAATCCATCGTCTGTCTTAACTCTGTGAGGAAGAAGATTTTCATGGCTGTGGAGGAAAGGGGAGAGAGTTGCCATTGAGTCATTAGCTGGTATCTGACCATGTGGATGGATAGGGCCCTGCTAGACAGGTCAGCTGGCTGCTCGTCCAGGATGCAGAAAGCACCTTGAGACAGCTGCTGCTGCTCGGTGGTGCCTGTCTAACCCCCCATCTGTGACCCCTGCAGATGGTGGTGAGTGCTATCGTGGACACGTTGAAGACCGCGTTCCCTCGCTCTGAGCCCCAGAGCCCTACAGAGGAGCTGAGTGAGGCTGAGACAGAAAATAAGCCCCAGACAGAAGGCAAGAAGGTTTCCAAGTAAGACACCCTTCCCAATTCTCAGGGGATCTCCGGTTTTCAGTCAAGGCCCATCCCTGCTCTGAGGTCCTAGAATAGAGGGGAGGGGTCATCTGTGCCTGTTTTTATGCAAAGTCAGACTGCGTAGCAAGCCCAAGGTCCTGCAGAGGTAGCCTGGCTTCATGTTGGTCTTGCCCTGGGAATCCAGGGCCCAAACTGACCAGGGAATTTTGACTAGAAGGAAAACTCTAGAATATGTATGTTCTCCCCCACCCCGCTTGGGAAATTGAAACATTTCTTTTAAGAATTAAGGCTTATCATTGATCTCTGTTTGTCATGGTTTCTGGCTCAGGAGTCGGGTACACTAGCGTAAACAGGAATGGGCTAGAAGGGACCCCTTCAGGGGGTCAGTGGTTATTGCTGCTGCTCCAGCCTGCACTGGCAGCTCTCACAGCCAGCAGGTGGGGAGGAAGGGCACCGCACTTACCTTCTCGGGCACTTGCTGTATGTATCTGGGCCATTACAGAGAGAGAGAGAGTGCTGGTGGGAGGGAGGGGGTTGGAGAATGTTTATGTGTGCGTCTCACTGTCTTTTTCTCTGTGTTCATGTCTTAATGGGCTGGCAAGAACCCTCGCAATTCTTAGCCTTTTGTTTTCCCCCCTCACTGGGCCCATATTTTGAAGGGTAACCATGTTGCCTGTGCTTATAAGAACCCTATTTCTTAAAACATTGAGGTTAGGCCTTGTGATTCCCTCTCTGGTTTTATCTGGAACACAAGGGGAATAGTGGATGTGCAAAAAGGTGTGAAGAGCAAGGGCAACCTTGGTCTGTGGCACTTGTCTATTTAACTTTCAACAAATTTTTAACGAGCGCACAGTATGTGCTAACCACTCTTCTAGCCTGTGGGATACAACTGTGACGGACAAGTCCTTATTTTACGTTGACAAAAGCCCTTCCACAGGCGCGTTGTAAGCATAGCTCAGTGCAAGAGCTGCAGTGTGTGTAAGAATATTGTTTGGGGGATTTCAGAGTGAGGCATCTCTTGGCAACTCTGACCACTGTAAGCTTCCAAGAATAAGTGTGGACATGCCTGTTTTGAGGTATTAATACTTGGTCAGCCCTTCGTATGGGGATCAAGACCATGAATTACACACTATTTCTGCTCTTCGTTTCTGTACCAGATCCAGATTGAGGTTCTCATCCAGTAAAATTGCTCCAGCACTGAATATAACTGAGGCACACGAGAAGGTTCTCTACTGTCTCCAGGACAGCGGTGTGGTGAGAATCCCTACAGAATTCTTGGGATCATCAGTTAGGAGGTCGATCCTGCCATTATAGGCAGTTGGGATGTTCTCCAGAATCAGAAAGGTCTTTGGTGCCTTCCTAAAGGACTCAACCGACATCTGGGTCTCTGGTTTTTATTCTAGGAGCATTTTCTCAGACTGGTTTGGAATTCCTATGAGTTCTGGGCTGGCCAGTTGGCTTCTCAAGGGTGGTGGGCTTCTCAAGGGTAGTAGCCTTGGGATAATAGGTGATAGAATGAGAAAGCCAGCTCCTGGAAGGAAACATGATTTTTGTAGCAAACGAGACTACAGAGGCATTGTTCTCCTTGCAGTTTAGGTTAAAACAAGCACCTTTTCCTTAAGTGGTCACAGGGTCAGTGGGGTCCTCTACTCGAGACACGTGCAGGGAAGCAACGGGAGCCATAGGTGCCCCCCACTCCCTGCACCCTGCCTGTGACACAGCCCCTTCTCTCTTCTCAGGAGTCAGAGACCCTCTCCGTGTCTGGGATGGAATCCTTTATTGAAAAACAGGCAAAGTTACTAGAAGCTCAGCCAGCAGATGCTCCTGGAAGAGATTCTGAACAGACTGCTGAGGGGTGTGTGGACGGTCGCGTGTCAGATGCTGCTGCTCCAGCCCAAGGCCTCAGCAGCAGTGATCCAGGTGAGTGACAGCGGAGAGCCCGGTGTGTCCACTGGATTGTGACCGTTGGGTGGCTCTGTCAGGTGCCAGGGTACAGAATGGCACAATCCCAGGGCTGAGTGGATCAGAAGTACTCGGGACATAAGCAGGGCGTCCAGTCCAGCAAGATAAGATCCATGTTTCTATTAATAGTAGTGTGATTATTTCAGTTGTTCCTAATGTACATTGGCATTATCTTTGGATTGCTCCCTTCGTTTAGAAACTGTCTTCTCTGGTGTCTGTGGTGCCACTTTCTGGTCTTCCTGTCTCTCTTGTGTTCCCTCCTCTGTCCCTTCTGTTGGCTCCTCAGCCGTCCAGAGCTTCATTCTGTCCCTACTCTGTGCACTTGTCCTGTGAGCTTCTCTGTTGATTGGTGTCAACCCTAACGTGTGCTGGCGATGCCTCAGTCCTGGAGGTGGGTTTCCACTTGCCTACCGAAAATCTCCACCTTGGTGTACCGTATGCTCAGTCTCTCAGTCGTGTCCGACTCTTTGCAACGCCATAGACTGTAGCCTGCCAGGCTCCTCTGTCCATGGGATTTCCCAGGCAGGAATACTGGAATTGGCTTGCCATTTCCTACTCCAGGGGAATCTTCCTGACCCAGGGATTGAACCCACATCTCGTGTGTCTCCTGCATTGGCAGTTGGATTCTTTACCACTAGTGCCTCCTGGGAAGCCCAGATGTACTGCAGGGCAGCTGAAATACAGCATGCACAAAATGGAATTTCTCTTTTCCTCTGGATCTGTTCCTTCTGTTGTGTTTACTGCCGTGGCCAACAATGCCGCCTGGTTACCAGGGTGGAGCAGAGGAAGATGAGGTAAGGCCACCACTCTGTCTTCAGGAGCTTGAGGCAGGGCGGTCATGCTTCCTGGAGGTGCAGTGTTCTCTGCAGAGGGAGAATTAGGAGGCCTGGATACTGGTAGATTTGCTGTGCCAGAACTTACAAGAACAAAGTCTTTCAAATCCTACAAAACAAAGGCATCCCTTGCAAATAAAAGATCACAAAATCCTGGGCCCAAAAGAGGAAAAAAGGCTGACTTCACTATTGTTTCTCAGACACCCACAGTCAGTCCGCACTGTGGACCTCAGTTCAACTCTATGAAAAATGGAGTTTACAACCCCAGCTGTTCACACACTTCTCTCTGGTTAAGTAAATGTGTTATGAGAGCAAAAGCATCAAGAGAACTATGAGAAATTATAGATGAGATGGGATGGGTAAGATAATATAATTCTAGCTAAAATCAAATCTTTAAATGTTGTGCATTATCACCCTAAAGACATCATTTATTCCTGTGCCATTCTTTGAGCCCTGAGAGACTCCACGTGCTCGCATGATAGATAATTTACCACTTTCACCAAGAGGACCTGGGCCCTTGTTGCTTTCACTCATTGTTACTGCTGTGCTCCTTGTCGCCACATGGTGGCAGGTCTGCGTGTGTGCATGCTCAGTCTCTTCAGTGGTGTCCGACTGCAGCCGCATGGACTGCAGCCCGCCAGGCTCCTCTGGCCATGGGATTCTCCAAGCAAGAATACTGGAGTGGGTCGCTCTAGCATGGACTGCAACTCTAGGTAAATGCTAAACCTGCGAAGAAAAGAGAATTGAAGAGGGAGATTGAGGAATGCTATTTTTCCAAGAAACTGAATATCACATTTTGAACAAATAACCAGAAAGCAGACACATCAGCTCCTATGCCCCCTTGAATGACAGAAAAAAAAGGAGAATATATACAAGAATTAAGATTAAGAAGGATTAAGAAGAAAGTAAGCTTCAGTTCCAGCACATTTATCCAAGTTTGACATCGTTCACATTCTATAAGAACCCTTAAGTGAGCTGTGCTTGGGCACGCTTGCACAGAGAAAACCCACTGATCCTAGACTAATACAGTTACTGTTGATGATTAATTATAACTTTAATCACAGCTGTAGTACCAGATAGAAGAGGATTTTTTCAGGAATATTCTATAGTTCTGGGGCAGTCTCCTGGAAGGCAAGTCAGAGGCGATGGGGGACTCCATGAACAGAGTTAGAGAACAGACGCTTCCATCCATAAAATACATCTGTTTTAAAAAGTTCTGCTTAGCGTGAGTATGAGCGTGTCTGTGACCCTTTCCGTCTTTGAAACAGGAAAGAAGTGAGTAATCATCATGGCCTTTTACCAAAAGTGCAGTGTTCTTCCCAGAACCACATGTTATCTCAAAATCAAACTGGGACCTCCTGGATCCTAACCCTCAGCTCTGTGTAATGGAGTTGCTTTCAGAGCCACTTGCTTACGAAAAACAAGTCCCACATCTGCTGCCCCGCACATTTCCCTGCTGCCCCGCAGAGGCGAGTGGATGGAAGGGAAAGGGAC
Organism: Bubalus kerabau; assembly: GCF_029407905.1. Taxonomy (NCBI): domain Eukaryota; kingdom Metazoa; phylum Chordata; class Mammalia; order Artiodactyla; family Bovidae; genus Bubalus; species Bubalus kerabau. Next base: position 14,924,548 of record NC_073628.1, read on the forward strand.
CGGGCCTTGCCAGTTCCAGTTAGTCACCAGTTGTGAGCACTTACTTGGAACAAAATGTGTTCAGCTGCCTAGGGGAAATACAGAAGAACCAGAAAGGAAACCAGAAGAACCAGAAGGAAAGTAGGCAAAATAGTTACCTATAAAATCAAAGATTTTATAGATAAAAAATTACTCAGTGACTTAGGAACATAAATTGTAAAGAAAGACAGAACCTGCCACTGAACTTTGTAGAGATGCAGTAAATGTCTCTTGACTTGAATACAGATAGATGACACAAATGTGAGATGCTTGACATAAAGGTGGAGCAGACCCAGGGCCCTGAAACATGTCCTCGAGTGCAGGTCTCTTCCGGGTTACTCCAGATGCCCTTTCATCCCCAGGAACAGAGACCGAGTTGGCTGACACAGCCCTGGACCTGCTTGTCTTGCTGCTCATGGAACAGTGGCGATGGCTGTGTACAGAGAGTGTGCAGAAGGTTCTTCATCTTGTCTTCGGGACCCTAATCCAGAGGTAGGCCTGCTGGGTGCCCCTTCAGGTTAGAGTCTCAGGTTAGACGGAGGTTGGAGGTAGTTCCTGATTTCTGCCCTAGAGAGGGAAAGCGTAGAGTCCAGGAGACCTGCAGCCAAAAGAGAAGAGAGAACCTGTGTCCAGGGCTGTGGGGTGATGAGCTGCAGAGCATCATGTGGTTGTCTGAGGTGTGGACAGGCCTACTCTTGCAGGACCCCCGGCATCATCCCCTGAATTCAGGCCCTGAGCTGAGCTCCTCCTCCGCTAGGGTCCGTTCTCCCCCAGTTTACCCTCAGGCCCTGTACCTCTCACTTTAGTGGACGTACGTGTCTCTTCACCAACAGTGTACAGTCACCGTGACTACCAACAACAAGGAAGAAAAGAGAAAACCATCGTGTGCTCTCCTAGTAAAGACTAGTTTCTCCAGAAGGGGTGGACATGGTCACAGCTGAAGAAGCACTGACGCATGGTGGTGGGGAAAAGGATACTGAGATTTGAAACTTGGGTTGTATAATTCCAGCACCAGTTGAATTTCCTGAAAAACTGGTACGCAGATGGAGTTTCTAGTGCTGGCTTTCTAACCATGAAACTGATGCAAGCTTTGCTCAGCTGCAGGAGTCCAGGAACCCTGTCTCTGAACCAGGCAGACACACACAGCGCTTGAGCTGTGGCCGCTCATGCTTTGACCTCTCCCGTGTGAGACATCCTGGCAGATCCCAAAGTCGGGAGCCAAATCCTGAACCCTTCTGTTAGCGTGTGACTCATGCTAATAGGTCACTCTGAAATTAACAGTTTTATTAAAAAGAATTATGTATCTATTCTACAATAAGTAGGAGATCTATTATTAACTTTCCTACTGGGCAACTGTCTTGGTCATTTTCCTTTATTCATTGAGAAAATATTAAGGTCTGGTCAGTAGTGAACAAAACAGACACGGTCCCTCCTTTCACATATTTTATGGTTTAATGAGGGTGAGAACGGAGGGCTTTATCCATGTTCACCAAGAGAGTGCTTGGTGGAGGCGCAGGCCCCCCGGGTGTTCCACAGCCGCATGCTTATCCACCGCAGCATACCGCTGCTCCGCTGTGTGTTGTCGCTCTGAGCTCTGGAATCATTGTGGTGTCTGTCTGCAGGTGTCTGGGTGCATAGAAAGTGTTCCAGTAAATGTTGGGTCTTCGTACTTGCGGTTCAGAAAAAGGGAAGGATAAGAAGTGGATTCTGTGTTTGATTCCTCCAGCTTGTGGCCCCAAGTTCCCTCCCAGTTCAGGGTGCCCCACCCAGGTCAGTCTTCAGCTGCAGCTTCCACTACTCCTATTACTCTCTGCTCTCTGAACTACACAGAATCCGTTCTGCTCAGCAGTACAACCTTGTGAGGCCTTCCCGGGCGACTTTGTGCCCGTGACCAGAGCGTCCGTGTGTCTGACAGCAGGAGGCAGCGCCCAGGCCCCCCTGCAGCACAGGTGCTGTCCCGGGGCGGCAGTGTTCTCCAGGCACTCCTGCTTCCCCGCATGCAGAGCTTCTGGAGTCAGGGCTGCCTCCTCACGAGAAGAGCCTGGAGTCAGGCTCAGTTCCTCCTCTCTCCACCCCCGTGCCCTGACAGTTGCATGGGAACCACACCTCGGGTTAGCTGGGTGGATGGCTGGCTGGTGAATGTAGCTTATGCCCTAAACAACATCAGAGGGAGAACTTATGGCTGAATCCCCTTGAGCTGCTTCTCTTTCCACTTAAAAAAAAAAATGGATGACACCTTTTTTTGTTGTTAAAGGGAAAAAATTTTGAATGTGTTAGTGAATTTGAATGAAGGCAAAGTGAGGATTGCAGAAGAACAGAGTTTTGTGTCTAGGTACTTCCAGACAGCTCTCCATGACTGTGGTCTGTTAACCTCTGTTCGCCCTAGATGTTTTCAGGTGGTGGCATTTTGTACTTGTTGACTTGCCTCATATCTCTTCCTGTCAGAACTTTATTCTTAAGACCATTTAGTTTTGTATGAGCTGCAGCAGAAATAGGAACCCAGCTATTGACACCGTCCTCGCCCTGGGCCTCTACAAACTAGACTTAAATGAAGAGCCTCATCTTCCTCTGTTCACGGTCTTGCATCTTCTCGATAAAGCATTATTCCCAGCTTTTTAATGGTACACTTGACCTTCTTCTCAAGTATCTTGTGCTGGGTCACATTGTTCTTGAAGCTTCCTTAAGACAGCAGTCAGGAGGTCATGGAGAAGGAATCTCTCCCAGAGCCCCCTCCAGAGGCTCAGAGGACCTGAGCCTGTGGCCCGTGGTCTCTACCAGCAAGCTCTGAGTGCCGGCTCCCCAAGGAAGAGACAGGGCTTATTTCAGGTTCAGAGTGTAGGCGTTGATGGTCTTACTAGCTTCAGGATCCACCATCCAGCCAGCATCTGTGGAGAGCTGACTTTGTGCAGACACTGTGCCAACATCATTTAATCCCCTCAGAAGCCCTGTGAAAGAAGCCTTATAATCCCTACTTTAAAGGTGAGGCAGCTAAGGCTTGCAAAGAATCATGATTGTTCGGTCAAGATCACAGAGCTAGTAAGGATGTACAGGCCGTTCAAACCCAGGTTTGTCTGATGTTCAGCTGCAGGATCAGACGTTTGCCCTATGACTTGAAAAGATAAAAGCCAGCCCCCAAGTCTTTGACTCAGAGCAGTCCATATTCCCCAGGAGGAGACTGCCAGTCAGCTTGTAAAATGAAAATTGCATTTGAATGTGCATCCACTCACACACGACACAGAGTCCTCTGCAGCACACTAAAGCCAGTCTGTGTCACTTGTCCCCTGGACAGCTTGCATTTTTATTTTTAAAGAGGCCGGCGCAGTGCTGCATTCCTGGGCTCTCTTTGCTTTGGTAAGCACATACTCTGGAATGTGATACCTCCCCAAAGCTGCAGCACCCCTTCCACCTGTCCTCACTACCCTCAGAGAGGTGTGGTTGGTCCCCGCTGGGTCAGGGTGGACCTCTCCCAGTCTGTCCCCAGGACTGAGGCCCAGGAGGCAGCATAGTTGCTCACTCTCTGAAACAGCACGCCGATAAGCTGCATCCATTTGCAGAGCACCTGGATTCTCCAAGTTCTAAAGCGAAGGAGAGTCGATGTTGATGCCACGAGTACCTGCCACAACTTTTCTGGTTGAGCTGGACGCACTGCCATCGTGGACGGCGTCTAAAGTTAGACGCTTCTCCTTTTAAAAATGTCATCATTGTCCAACCTCCAGCATTATCATCTCCAAGAAGACAAGTTCATTTCTTCTGCTTCCAGCTTTCTGTATTCTCCTTGATCCCTCTAAAGGCCCATATACATAACTGCCTAGGACTCCAGGGACTGCTCCCAGGTCCAAAGCATGCATACTGTCACTTTTTCCCTCTCTTGCACATATTTAGTCTTCACGCCACCCTCCCCCACACCCCCGCCCAATCTCTCTGTCCCTGGCCTGCGAGGGAAAAGAGTAAATTCAACCTCATGACCCCTCCTTCCAAGCCAAGGTTGGAAGAGTTTGAGCCAACTGCGTAAATCTCCCTTGATTGTTGATACTGTGGAGAGTGTGGGGGAAGGGAGCTGGGGAGAAGTTAGATGCCCAAAAAAGGCATTGTTAAGTCAAAGGCAAGTCTGCACGCATGCGCGCCTGACCTCATGTGTCAGCTTCTGTGCTGGGAACATCCAATTATGTAAGAGGGAGTGCTCCTTATTTGGAGTTAGAGTCAAAAGGAGGGGAGAGGGGTGGGGGAGCAGTCTAAGCCAAGGTGTGAATGCAGCTTATGCAGACCACTCATTCAGAAAGCAGGAGAAGCTGACAGTGTCTCTGAGTGCGTCAGACTCAGGTTTAGGGACTGGAACACTCAGACGCTGGGTGGGAGGAAGGGAGAGAGAGGAGAAACAACTGTGCTCCATTGACGGGAGAAGGTGTGGGGCAGGAGCATCCAGCCACGGTCAAGGGTGAGATTATTCTGGAGTCCTGATGTAGAGCAAAGGAATGAGAAGAAGCTGGCCCAGATCCCTGCCTGGGTGCCCAGAGCAAAGCCATGATAAAAATACGAGCCAGGCTAGCAGGAGAGTACACGAGTGCCACCTCCCGTGGCCCTGCCCTCCCCATGGCCCCAGAGATGGCAGCAGACACATTCCTGGTGTCTGTGTCTGCGTCAGGGTTTCTTAAAGAGTGTGATTGAATGAGTGAGTGAGTGAGCGAATGAGCATGTGTGTGTATTGAGGGCACGTGGGAACAGAGCAGTGTGGCAGAAGGGTGGGAAAAAAAGAAAGTTGTGTGACCTGTGGATGTAGGCAAGTAGAAAAGTAGATGAAGTCAGGAAGTAGATAGAGAAGAAGAAGAAAAAGAATATGTCAGGTTATGTTGTGGAGCATGCTGTGGGTCCAGGAGAAAATTCAGTGGCAAGCTCCGAACCCTGCACCAGGGCATGGAATTGTCTTCCGAGGGGAGAGGTCTCTACGAGTCATCTCCCAGGGAGGGTCAGGAGAAGGCGTATGGGTGGCGTATGCGCCTGTTGGAGAGGGCGGTGCTGGCAGCGGGCAGTTACAAGTTGGATGACCAAGAATTCTCTTGTCATCCATTCTCTCTGGTCACTCCACAACTTCAGGTGTTCTCTGAGTGGAATCTGTTCAGGGGCCTGTTTCCCGGTGGGCCTCTCTAAATAGCAGATAGATAAACCGTCTTCCTGACGTTGATTATGTCTAACGGGCAGCTCCAGGCCCACCACTGAAAGGGCATGAGCAGCTGCAACCAAAAAGGAACTGACATTGACTAAATACTACATCAGGTAAGCGGGTGTGGATTTTATATACTAAGGAGCAATTCAGTTCTCTGAGGTAGACGTGTATTTTTTAAGTGAGCAAAGTGTTATTTAGATTAAGTAACCTTCTCAGAATTATAATAAGGGCCACACCCAGGATTCCACCCAAGTCACCCTGGCCTTCAAGCCCATCCCCTTCCTGCCACCGCCTGCGGCCTCCTCACTGAGCAAGCTTCCCCATGAGGCAGTAGCCACAGGACTGACCTCACCTGAAAGTGCCATGTCCTACTTCTGTCCAAGAGACACACATATTTGATGGTAGCATATAAATTCATTTCCATCCGTGTTTTATTCTTAAACACTCCTGGATCAGAAATTATGTAGTCTCCCTTTAGTATCTCTATTCTACGTCCTATTCGCAATCAGAAAAGGGTTATCATAGTTCTGATTCACAGTTTCTCAAGACACAGATGCTGGGTTTTTTCCTTTGCTCCATAAATTTCTCTTTCAGTTCAGCTCTGGTGCCTTGTGTTGCCTTACACCTGAGCTCTTTCTGTGCACAGCTTCTATTGAAAAATGCGTTTGTTTGCAAGAGCTACAAAAGGATCTCAAACCAAGTCTAGTTTTCCTGTCTGATTACATCCTTGCCCCTTCTAGTTCCAGTGCTGGCCTGGATTTGAGGGGCTGACGTCTATGTTCTGCAGCAGTGGCTTTGCTCAGGTTGTATCGTGCTTCCTTAGGGAGAGGAACACTACTTGCCCCCCACCTTTTCCACTAGACCTTGGAAAAGGGGAGCTCTGACTTCGTAGACTGGGTCAGGATAGGCTTCAGTGGTCTCCAGTTCTATGAGTGCCCTCCCTGCCGTATTTCTTAGGCGTCTCTTATTCTACCCATGATAGGACCAAAGCACCCAGCCTTTCCTGTTGTCTGCCGAGAGTTTCTACCTGAATCCGTCCTTACAGCTGTAACAGCTCAGTGTGCGTTTGCACCTCCGTGTGTGGGATACGCTCCTACCGTCTCGTACACTCACAGGTGCAGAATTGGCAGCAGTTAAAACCAGAGCATCATGACATATGTAAGCATCAAAACCTTTTTTCCAAGTCAAATTATTGCCATCTCTTGCCTATCTATAACTACAAAGACGAGCCTGAAGCAGGTTTTAGGACAGGTTCAGACTGCAAGCATCTGGTGGGCAGGCACTCGTCTCACTCACCATCCTGCTGTAGGCATTTAGCTGTGTACATGGAGGGTGCTTCGTAAGTTTTTGTCAAATGAATGAACATCACTTGCCCTTCTGGTTGAATCGGTCTCTCTTCTCATCACTAGTGAGAATCTCGGGAGTTCCCCAGCGCTGCTGGGATGAGAAACACAGATGTAAGAGAAACCCCCTTGCCTGTCTCCCCCACAGCTCTTTAGTTGGGCAGCTGCTCCCCATCCCCCAGCGTCATGGCTGGGCCTCGGGCTATCTCCCACCCCAGCGGCCTTCTCTTTCTTCTCCAGAGGAACAAAGTGCCCTCTGCCATTGTGGGCCTCCTGCCTAAGCTTGGACCTTCTGGAAGCTTCTCCTGCTGCTTTGCTTTCTCACCCTCTGTCCTTCCATGTGTGAAACTAAGGATATGGGCTTTGAAGTCACACAGATCTGAATTCACATCTTCCCTTGAGGCTTGCTGTCTCTGACTCACCTTTGCTTCAGTTACTCTGAGTGGGAGTAACAGCGCCTTGCTCATGAACTGATGAAGACTTTCGTTGCATGCCTGCCATCCGGTGGCATCAGTAAATGTGAGTTCTTGTCCGTCTCTACAAGCCCCACGTCCCATTTCCTTGGGGACTCTTGTTCCCTAGGGCGGTCACACATTTGCTGTAGGATAGAGAATCTGTTTACATTGCGATGGTTTTTTGCTGAGGTGTTTGTAGTGAGCTCGCTTTGTGATCTCTTAGGAGCAAACACCCTGTGAGACACATGGCCTTTTCTGCATCCTTCAAATTAGGGTGTCTTCCTCCGTTTTAGCTGTCTATGAACTCTGTCCTGTCCTCACATTCTTACTTAACATCTCCCCAAGTCGTATCCAGTGTTTCAGAACCAGGGAACTACCTTTTAACCCAGGTACTCCCAACACTTTACTTTCTAGGAAACTAATTTTATTTAGTTCTTGTTGTGGTGACCTCTTTATAAATAATTTTTGAAAAGTCTTTGTGAGATTTGATACTATGTCGACTTGCTGACTGCTAGCTCTTCAGGCCTTTTATCCATCAAGGTCCTTTCAGCCTAAGAAAATAAATAACCCATAAGAATCCATTAGAAATACTGAACAGTGTAAGGTCAAAGAACACAGTATAGACCATAAACACAGTTTTAAAAAGTCATAAGGATTCTTGAGGGTAATTGTTAGGTAGGGTTTAGAGAGGAAAGTGTTTAATAAAGTTAGACCTTGCAAGACGAATCCCTTAGAATGGTTTAGGGTAAAGAATGTTCCAGACACTGGAACATTTTTAAAGAGGGAAACGGACATTATTTCTACTTTTAATAGTTGCCTTTAAACATGTTTTGCGTATTTTCAGCCAGCCCCTTTCTGAATGTGTGTGTGTGTGAGTGTGAGTGTAGAGAGTATGGACAGCCTGCTGGACTCCTCCTGCTTGGGGCAGTTAGGTGTGAGTCCTCCATCTGGACTCCAGGTGGCAGCACAGGATAAACAATCCGTGTTCGCAAGGCTTGGAGGGAGCTGCGGTTGTAGTCGTCACCCCGGTGGGGTAGTGATGCGGCGGGGTAGTGATGCAGCATTTGCTGTCTCGCCCCATGGCCCGGAGGCGGCTTGTGCGCCCTCTCCTTTGTGCCCCTGACTCTGTCAGCCAGCTTCTTTCTTCCTTCACCCCCGCCCCTTCAGGTGGTTCACTGTTCTGACACATCCCTGAGCCCGCCAGGAGAGTCAGTCTTACAGAGGGGAAACTAAAGCATGAAATGCAGAGCTCACGCCTTAGCCCCTTCGTTTAGTTCCCTAGACCTGGTAGAGCTTTGTAAGAGGATCCAGAGAAGCCTTTCTCTGACACACGCACAAACACACAGGCACTTTCACAAACACTTTGACGTTTTCTCCTTTGATCTCAGCAGCTTTGTACAGAAGGCAGGGCCAGAGTCAGTCCGTTAAGAAGGAACTCAGAGCTCGGTTGTTCGCACTTCCCTGTGGCCCGGCCAGCCTCCAGCCCGCGCGGCTCTGCAGTGCTGCTCTCACTCGCTGCTGCAGCGCTGCGGGAAGCCTCGCAGCTCTTCTGGCCGCTGGGCTTTGCTTCCCCGGAAGGGTATGGATCAGTTTTATGTGTGGTATTGGGGTGGAAACTCTGATGGCCTCTTCCAGATGGGAGACTCTGGACTAGGAGAGATTCCAAGAAACAAGGAGGGAGTAACTTACTGTGCGGAACATGTCCTGCTGTTGCTCTTACTGGGGCCACACGAAAAACAGGCAGGTATCAAAAATGTGTGGCTGATTTTTCTGTTAGCCCTGATCTCAGAGCTGGTTTATGGTGCATTGATGACAGCCTAGTGTGAGGCTGAGAATAGTTGTCCTGAAGGCCTTCAGAGGGACATAGGTTTGTGTGATCACCTTTGAAACTGGAATCCTGAGTGTCATGATGCTCGGTCTAGAACAGATTTCTAAAGATCTCCATATGCGATCAGACTCTCTTTATCCCATGAGCACAGAGCCCCCAAGCGACTCCTTGTTCCATATTTTTTAGAAAGGGAGCCAGACCTTTGCCACTGGCCATTTTTTACCCAAATATCCTGCTACGTTATTCTCACCAGCTTCAAGTGATGGGTTGGATTCAGATGAATGCTGTTCATCCATCGGGGGCACTTCCCAAAATACACACATGACTCACAGTCCTCAAAACCCTTTTGCTTCCGTTTGACTTTCAGCCTCTTCTTGCCTCTGGGCCTATTTGCCAGGAAAACTGACAAAAACCTAGACTGCTGGCAGCTGTCTGTCCTTTCTAGGATTTATGGAGCGTGGCTGACCCCCTCCTTTGCCCTCCACCTCTCTTTTCTTGCAGTGAGTGCAGAACCAGGTGTGATTGTGTGGGTTCTTCATGGTGAGTTCTGAGTTGTAGCACAGCTGACTTATTACCCAGTTCATTTACTGTCCACCCCACAGCTGCTGTGTTGGCACACAGCTTAATTTTAATATTAGCCTGAATAGAAAGTTCTTAGGAAGAGAAATCTGCCAAACGTTTATGTAGATGCATATAAAATGCCAAATACAAAGGATTTCTAAATTGTCTACCTTTATTATTGTCCTCCATCAGCACAAATAACTAAGAGCTCAATATTGTTTTGCTGCTTTGAGTACTGAGACGTTTGCCTTCTGCACAGCTTAGTGTGAGCTGTGTGCCTTGCATTAAGGCCAGTGTTTGTCCCACTTACAGCAGTGATTCACTTAGTAACTAATACTTATTGATTACCTACTATGTGCCAGACGCTGAGTGAAATGATCAAAATTTAAAAGACCCCTGGTTCCTACCCTAGGAAGTTTAATATCCAGTCAGAGATGCAATCTTATAAATAAGGAGTTACAGTTTAAAGTTCTGACTTTAAAAACAGCTCTTCATGATTAAGAGAAGGGACTAAGTAAATTATGAGAAATCCAGGGAGGGTTTATAGAGGAGATGACCTCTGAGATAGGATTTAAATGATGAAGGGAAATTGAGAGCTGGCGTTGGAGAACAGCATTGAAGGCAGAGCAGTGAAGCAAGACAGCGTATGTGTGGAACTCAGAGAAGCCTGGGGCGGTTGGGATGTACGATGTGTAGCCAGTGTGGCCAGAGATTCCACTGCAGAGCTCAGTAGGCACTGACCCATACAGAGCCCTGTCACTATTCAGAGAGCAAAGGATTCACCGCTATTCATTAGCAAAACATGTACAGAATTAAACAGAAGATGACATGATCAACTTAGTAACTTAGAAAAATCATTTACATGTGCTATCGAGGATTAATTGAAGAAAGCAATGTTCAAACTGGGGAGACAAATTGGGAAAGGGGTGATGAGGACCTAAGCAAAGATCGGTGCTGCAGAGATCATAAAAGCTGATGAATTCATGGGGTCCTGAGTACTGAGGAGGTCGGCTGGACCGGTTTTAGTAACTGTTTCAGTAATTAGGTGATGTTGCAGGGGGCAGGTGGGCTAGGGTTGGAGAAGAGGCAAAATCAAGAATGACTCTGGTTCTCCCTTGTGGATTGAGAAGCAATGCTAGCAGATGGCATAGTAGCCTTCCAAATAATATATCTGACTTGTGATTCTGAAAGTTCCTTGTTGCTCATTAAGTCAGTGGATTATTACCTACTTTTGTGTGACGCTAGATGATGATACATGAGGAAGCATGGACTGTATCTCTAATAAGTTTCAGATTTCTAATAGAAAACTTTAGGACCTCAAGGCCTAGATTTCTATCCTTTCTTCTACCTGTAAGCTCTGTCTTTGGAAGAAAGAGGAAGGTGTGGCTTGAACAGTTAACTGTGTAGCTGGAACAGAGGAAAGGTTTGTAAATTTCCTTACTCTGGCACATGATGCCCACGTGGTGGACTCCTGACTGCAACTGCAGTGAGAACATAACTTGAGGACCACAGGAAGGGCTTACTTGGCAGGACATCCATCGACTCAGTGAAGAAGAAAAAGCTGCAAAGAAAACTGAGGTAAAACTAAAACTGAATAGAATGGGAAATAACTCACAGAAAGGAAAGTAGACGGGAGTGAACTAGAATTCACAGAAGAACATAATAGAGAATCTGTCTTATATACCACAATAACAAAGGGACTTAAAGTTTATCATGGAGCATTTTGGAATAAGGTTGATTCATTCAGTATATGTTTGATTATGTGAACTGTCCTAGTCCAGTAAATGCTGAGGAAGACACCAAAATGAACTGAGATCCCTGCCATCAAAACTTCACAATCTTGTCTTTTAAAAGTTTTAAGAAGCTCAACCGATATGTATTGAGTAAATGGAATAAACAGATTAAACACATGACTCCAACGAGGAAGGAGAAGAATCAGCATCAGATGAAATCAGAGTCGTTAACTGGGATCAGATTATAGATGAAAAAACAGAGAAAAGGGACATGCAGTGAGAAATGCAAACAGTAGAAATTAGAACTGGTGAGAACGGTGTCCACTAAACTTGAACTCAGAAGGAGCTGACATTGTGGATAAACGTTAGGGGGAAAGCTTTTTTTTAAAAAAAGTTTAAAACAGGAACAACTAAGATAAATTGTTTGGAACAGATCTTGTACTATTAACTGGCTACCTTGAGAAATCATTTATTTATTCAACAGCAAATTGGTGTACTCTTTGCCTGGGGTATTTCTGTTTTTTTGTTGTTGTTGTTGTTTTTACGTAAAGGAAAGTGTCTAATAAAAAGAAGTGAGCAAGCATGATTAAACTAGAATTGAAGACCAAAATAGGAATGGAAATAACAAGAGAGCATTCATCTGCTTTAAAATTCAGGTACCTGACCAGGTGAATTCTGTTCCATGGAACTGAAAGAATTTGCATTTATCATTGAAGATCTAAGATCATGAAGAAAATTTCTATATAGGGATGCGTTGCTCGGAGATGGACAAGTGACTAGCCTTTTAAAAAATGGATACAGGCTTCTGACCCTGACTTTTACCTCTGGAAACTTCTTAAGTGGATTATTAAATAGATGTCTTGTGAACTCTCAGGAAGAGGAACACGGGCCTCAGAACCCAGTGTGCATTCAGTGGGAATGCTAACCTTGTTAGCAAGGTTTTTTTTTTTTCTGTCTTAGCAGGATTGGTTGGAGAAGGTAATGGCACCCCACTCCAGTACTCCTGCCTGGAAAATCCCATGGACGGAGGAGCCTGGAAGGCTGCAGTCCATGGGGTCGCTGAGGGTCGGACACGACTGAGCGACTTCACTTTCACTTTTCACTTTCATGCATTGGAGAAGGAAATGGCAACCCACTCCAGTGTTCTTGCCTGGAGAATCCCAGGGACGGGGGAGCCTGGTGGGCTTCCGTCTATGGGGTCACACAGAGTCGGACACGACTGAAGTGACTTAGCTGCAGCAGCAGCAGCAGGATTGGTAGGCCATTAAATGATAGGAATGCATAGGTTGTTGTATTGTCTGTGGATTTCAACAGGATTGTGCCATATTTCTCTAATATCCATATGGACATACATGGTCTGGACTGCAGGACTTTTAAGTGGTCCATGGCTATCTGAGGATCTTTAGCCCAGGTAGCTAATAACTTGATAGCCTAGAGGGCACTTTCTAGTGAAAGCATAGAACTTATCCTTTTTGTCAGTGAATTTGCAAGTAACTCTCATCTTAGAGATATAATTAATACTCTGGGTGACAGAAGTCAAGATTCAGAAGACTTTAGAAGAGTTAGTTCAGTTCAGTCACTCAGTCATGTCCATCTCTTTGCAACCCCGTGGAGTGCAGCACGCCAGACTTCCCTGTCCATCACCAACTCCTAGAGCTTGCTCAAACTCATGTCCATCAAGTCAGTGATGCCATCCAACCATCTCATCCTCTGTCATCACCTTCTCCTCCTGCCTTCAGTCTTACCCAGCATCAGGGTCTTTTCCAATGAGTCAGTTCTCCGCATCAGAGTGTTGGAGTTTCAGCTTCACCATCAGTCCTTCCAGTGAATATTCAGGACTGATTTCCTTTAGAATTGACTGGTTTGATCTCCTTGCAGAAGAGTTAGAATGGTCATCTAAAGCAAACAAGATGGGATTTAACAAATAAATATTATAAAGCAGAATTTAGATTCTTTTTTTTTTTTTTAATTACACAAGTGTAGTACAAAAGGACAAGCCTAGATTTAACAGGAGTCTGTGATTTCTGGTTAAAGCGCATACGTGGACTCAGGGTGCTAGCTGGCTGCATACCCAGTGATGAGTCAGTGCTTTAGTGTGTGTGCCCCAAAAACCAGTACCGTCTTTGACTGTATTAATACAAGTATGGTATCTGGCTTGAGGAAGGCACCGTTCTCTGCCTTCTTTGCCGGTCAGGGCACATTGTGAGGTTGTGTCTGGTTCTGGGCACTGTCCGTTGTAAGAGAGGACAGCAGTGAAAACCCTAACCCTACCCTCCCTTCCCCCCACCACCATCAGCACTGCTCAGTCGTGTCTGACTCTTTGCAGCCCCATAGACTGTAGCCCACCAGGCTCCTCTCTCCGTGGAATTTTCCAGGCGAGGATACTGGAGTGGGTTGCCATGCCCTTCTCCAGGGGATCTTTGTGACCCAGTGAACAAACCTGCATCTCTGGTGTCTCCTGCACTGGCAGGTGGATTCTTCACCACTGCGCCACCTGGGAAGCTGAGCCCAACCCCCCACCGCCCCATGAAGCCATACTTATCCAGGGCCTTCCTCTCTCAGCCATGGATGCAGTCTTAGAAAAGACATGAGGGGAATTTGGTTAATTGGCTTAGATGTGGTCCCTTAAAGCTTTCTCCCCTTATTCTTGAGATTTGATTCTGCTCTTTTGATGGAAAATGACCTTCTGCTAACCTTGAAGTCCCATCTTAAGCCCTAGTATTAAACTGTCTCATTTTTAGCCACCGCTTCATTTCTCTGTGTGTAGCTATTTCAGACCAGATTCCTTTGAACGTGGACTGGACACGGACTCGCAGTGTAATGGGTGCCCTGGTCTCTGCATCCTCTGTCCTTCCATGTCTGGCACTGGAGGCTCTTCATGTCTCAGTGTCCATCTGCTATTGTTTTTTTCTCCTTTTATTGCCTGTTCTGGGCCCCCTAGAACATCTCTGTGCTCTGAGTCCTTCAGAGATGGCCTGACAGAACACTTGTGGTCTGGCTTTTTTTCTTCTTTGGGGAGAAGCTAGAAGATAGAAGAAGATATCTAAATCAAATATCAGAACTGGAATAGTAGTAGAAAATAAAACCAGTGCTATTTGAGGCTCTTCTCCATATTTATTTTAGCGTATTTACCTCATGCATCTTGTGTTACATCAACAATAACATTTGTATTTAGTAAATGATTTCTTATAAATAATTTGTAGATAGTAAATAGTCCAAGGGATGTGTGTGTGTATCTCCACCTTGAAACTGGAGCTCTTAGCTTAACAGTGGTAGCAGCAGATTCCAGAACCTGATGCTGGAGGAGCTATTATGGCACACTGGACTGCAGACACAGAACACAGATTCCATTCCTTGTGCTTCAAGACACAGATTTCTCTTTAACCTCCCCACCCCTAGGTTAAGAACAGAAGGATGACATGTGGAATGGAGAAATGCAGGGAGCTAACGAGGCTTTCCAGGTGGCTCAGTAAGGAATCCACCTGCCAGCGTAGGAGACGTGGGTTCAATCCCTGGGTTGGGAAGATCCGCTGGAGAAGGAATGGCAACCCACTTCAATATTCTTTCCTGGGGGATTCCATGGACAGAGGAACCTGGCAGGCTATACAGTCCATGGGGTTGCAAAGAGCTGAACACGACTTAGTGACTAAACAGCAACAACAAGGGAGCTAAGGATGGGAGTCAGGGTGTCGGTCGCTTAACACTCACCCCAGAGCCTCATCTGCTGGCTTCCTGTGCCTCAGCCCAGGTTCAGGACTGAGGGAGTTCACAGTGTTAGATAAAGAAGGGTGGTGTGCATGGAGCCTCACTCTGGAATAGAAGGAAGGGGAAATGGGTTGAAGGAGAGGAGCAATGGTTGGATGAAGAAATCCCTGTGCTCTTCCTTGTTTATCAAATACTGTTTCTGTGCAGCGTGTCGGGCAGACTATACAGATCCCTGGAGGGGCATCGTGTGTAGCAATAAAGCATGCTTTCGAGAGGGGTCTCTGGCGTACAGGTGGCTTGTACTGTCTGTGGGTGGGGCAGCAGGGGTGCTGGTGATTATCTGGATTTGGACTTGATCGCTTTCCCCTCCAGACAGGGATGCTCGTCACTTGTGTCGAGAGGCCAAATCTCCAACGTTCTGTGAACAAAAGGTTGCCGCCTGCGTCTTCTCCACAGGTTGCCTTCTCCCCTAGCTGGAAAACGAAAGTAGGCTCATCCCAGTGCCCGGGAGGCAGCCTCTTGTTTCCTTCGAGAGGAGGAGGAGGAACGGTGGTGGGAAGAGGACCCTGAAAAGGGAGGGAAGCATCTGTGTGGTGGGCGCGGCTTGTCTGCTGCCCGTGGGGCATGAGGCGGAGCAAGAGCACTGAACCTCGCAGCACCCCACTTCTACAGTGGACCCCTCTCTTTAGACACGAAGTTGGTTTCATTTCAGCTGGTTTACACAAGTCCTGCCTCTCCCATTCCCAGGACTGACTCTTCTAGGCCCTTCTGTTTATTAGTCCTGTGCCTCAGGGCTTAGGGCGCTTACCGGCGCCTTTGTTTTGTTCAGCAGCTGATGTTTTGCTTGGTGACCTCAAACGTCTTTGTCAATTAGTTCTGCTAAGCTCTGACCATTTTATTTGACTCACTGACTCATCCTCCTCATCAGGGGCTTATTCTTGCCTTTTTATACTGTGATTCTTCTTCCCAACATCCGCATTGAGAGTTTGATGGGTTATAGACCAGTAGGTTTGTATAATTTGTCTCTTGCCACATGTTAATGTTTGTTCTGCATCCAGCATGTGTTGATGAGATGCTTGGTCACCACGGGAGGGAGCAGAGGGGACCTCCTTGCCCAAATCCTATTCGAGGTCCTGTTCCCATTGAATGAATGACCATTAAAGTAAAGCAGGCCCACAAGGGGGCCGGGCACCCAGGGCTGCTGTTGTCATGCTCAGTCAAGGAAGGGCTGAGTGGATGCTGAGGTCTCTCCAAAGAGCCGCAGGTGCTGCTGGCTCCAGAGGACAAACTGAAGGTCAAACGGAAGGGCAAGCCAGCCTATTGTTTGCATCTGTGAACGAGAGGCTGAGCTAGAGCTAATGCTGGCTGAAAGGGAAAGTGTTAGTCGCTCAGTCGTGTCCAACTCTTTGTGACCCCATGGACTGTAGCCTGCCAGGCTCCTCTGTCTGTGGGATTCTCCAGGCAAGAATACTGGAGTGGGTGGCCATTCCCTTCTCCAGGGGATCTTCCTGACCCAGGGATTGAACCCTGTGTTTCCTGCACTGGCAGACAGATTCTTTACCACTAAACCACCTGGGAAGCCCAAATGGTGATGGCTATTTTGGGCAAGCTTTGTGCCGCTCTTGATCTCCATCGATGTCTGCCGTTGTTGCCCTGCCGTTACCTTTCAGACTTCCTATTCTTAGAATCATCTGTGAGCCCTGGGCCTGGGGGAGTGCAGCCCCCAAAGCTGGAATGCCTAGCGTGAGCGGAATGCAGACTGTCTGGCAGAGTGGAGGTTAAATAAAGTTTGCCTTGGCAGCCCCCTCCACTCTTGGATGGACGACAGGCAGCTCAGGTCTGGAGTGATGGCATGGGCTGTGTGGTGCAGCACCAAATAAAGTCTTCTTTGCGTGAGTGACGTTGCCAGCAGTCCATTCATCCCCGTCACGGCCATGCCATTCTCAGCACGGGCCTCTGCAGTGTCGAACCTCAGCAAGTGACCACACCACTCTGGAGACCTGCAGAGACAGGGAAAGCGCTTCGGTGGAAATGCCTCGCAGGCCCTGCATATTGCAGTACCTGCCCTCTCAGTCACTGACTCATTTGTGGAAGCAAGACAGAGGGGTACATTTTCACTGTAATAAGAGCAGTTGCCAGTCAGTCATTTCACTGACATTTCACAGACATTTCACTGTGGGAAGATGTTGTGGTGGGGACCTCTTGCAGTGCTTATAATGTAGTTGGGAAAGGCAAGCTGTAAATATATGAGGCAGTAAGTAATATTCCAAACTGGAATACCAGTGCTTAGTCTGTGTTGTAGAAGGAGCACTGCAGGAGGCCTAAGGAGCGAGCATTTCTGGGTGGAATGCTCAGGAAGGAATTTGTGGAGGATGTGGGGTTTGAACAGGTTTTGCTAGAAGGACAGAGTTCTACTGCTGGCCAGGAGAAGGCCTGGTCTGTCGGGAGCAATGGGTGATGTCAGGAGTCCTCAAGACAGGTTGTGGGGGCGTGGATGGTTGGCCACGGAGAGGGGTTTGTATAAAGTCCCCAGACCCTGCGCTGTGTACACGGCACTGAGAAGTCCCAGTGCTTCTCGCTGGAGGACGGTTGGAAAGGTGCAACCTCTCCAAAGCCAGGGCCCTCAAATGCTCTGTTCTCAGCCCCTGACACATGGGTGCTCACACTCAGTGAATGACTGTAATCCTATCGTCACTCATCTTCAAGTTCTGGGAGCCCGTGCTGTCGACTGGCTTGGTCTCGCCTGTGGGAGCTGGCGCTGCCTTGGCGTTGTTCTGTCCTCATTGCCTGGAGGACTTGCCCTGGCTCTGGGTCCTCCACGTTGCCCTGACCCTTATCTCTTCCCCTGCAGGTGGCTGGAGGTACAGGTGGCTCATCTGACGTGTCCACAGCGCTGGGTGCAATACCTCCGGCTCCTCCAGGAGTCCATCTGGCCAGGCGGGGCTTTGCCCAAGTGTCCTCGGCCTGTGAGGACCCTGGAGCAGAAGGCAGCAGCTGAGAAACAGGCTCTGCAGAGCCTGATGGGTGTCCTGCCAGGTGACTGCAGAGAGACTGATGGTGCCATAGCCTTCCTCCCCACACCGCTTTCCTGCCATTACCCCACGCCCTTCTCCTGTTTTCAAAGGGCCTTATCTGCAGCAGGACTCAGCAAATGTGTTGACCTGCTATTTCTGAGGCCAACAGGAAAGTGATTGGGACTTCTGGGGAGGCTGAGGGAACAGGAAGTGTCTTCGGGGCAGGTGATGACTTCCAGCCCTGTGGACCAGGGAGGAGCATGACATGCCTGCAGAAGCCCAGCTTGGGGACCAGTGGCCAATGAGTAAAGTGCACGGTCCTCAGCTACATAGACACAAACTCCGAAGAGGGCTTTTTCCTTCCCTTTATATGGTTTTTTTCGGAGGACGGGGAAGGCAGTTTGCTGCCTGTGGTTGTGCTGGGGGGAGGAGGGTACAGTGGTGGACTCTTACCCCAGACTGTGCCATTTACTCTTGTTAACCTCTGTTCTCCAGCCTACACCATTGTATCAGAAGCAGCGACAGGTTACAGAATTGTCTCCTGGGGCCCATCTTATTTAGATATCTAACTTAAGAACCATTTTTGTTGGCTTTTCCCTGTCTCCTGAGGATATAGTTTGTCTGTGTGGTTCAGAGATGTGCCAGAAGTACCCAGTGTGACTAAAGACAGCAGACGTCCTGAGGAGGCAGTCCTCGCAGAGGCTAAGGCTTCGTGGTGAACTAAAACCATGTCCACCTTTCTTTTCAGATGTCATCGTAGAAATCCTTGGGGAGAACAAATGTCGGCTGAGCTGGAGTCTGGTCTTGGAGTCGCTGCAGCAGCCCCTGATCAACAGGTGGGCACGGCGGAAGCCGTCTCTGGTCTCAGAGGGTCCCGGGCTTCTGGTTAAACGGCTGCACCGAGAAGACTGGAACCGCAGTGTCTCCCTGCCCTGGGCCCCGGCTGCAGGTGCAACGACCGTTTCCCTGGCTTCCGAGCAGGGGTCAGTTGGCCGGGAGCTGGTGGGACCAGCCACTGTTTGCATTGGGAAGAACTCTATGCAGGCCCCCGTGGGAGCTCCTGAGAAGGCCCTGGCAGTCCTCAGCACAAAGAGGTCATGGTCCCCTGGCCGGTGCCGGGGGGGGCAGAATTCCGCCGGTGTTGAGAGCACGTTTCCTCCCCTCTTGGCCCTGCCCTGAGCATGTTGTGTCCATGAACTCCCACTCCTCATGTCCTGTCTGCCTCATCACAGGGGACCTGAAGGTTCCTAGTAAGTTGTTACTACAGGGATTCCCCTCGCTCAGGGCTCTTCAGAGCAGTGCCAACGTGCTAGATGTAAAGAAATAGGGAATTTCCTTAAATCCAGTCTCAAGTACCATTTCCACCTTTGTTGCAATCCTAGCCTTCTTTAGTTCAGCAGACTTTTATTTTACAGCCGAGACACTGCAGTCCACTGAGGATATCAATAGCGGGCAATGGGGAGGTGAGATAAATGTCATCAACAGGATCTGGTGTCCTGAGACCTAGCCAGACCTTCCCCCAAGTTGTTCTTTTTGTTTGTTTCAGGCATTTGATTTACTGCCTCTGGGACATCATCCTGGAATTGTTGGAGCTCAGTGCCTCTGCCGAGGAGTCTGCCGCAACCAGCTCCACCGCAGACACCCCAGGAAGACGGGCATCTCCCCTTAGCCAGAGGCCATTGTCCCGTTTCTTCGAGGGTTAGGAAGGGCGGATCACTCTGCCACCCAGAGACAAGCAGAAGACCATACCCTCTGGAACAGGGCCACACTCAGAAGGCCTGGGGTCTCAGCAACAACGTCCCCCCTCCCCCCCGCCACACACACACACACACACACACACACACACACTTGGTCTGTAGCAGGCAGTGGGCGTATGTGCGCCATTGCACGCACATCCATTTCCATGCCTCCTTGTGTGTGGACTGTTGCTGGTGGGGGGATCCTGGTTCCTCAGGAAATGGGAGCCATGGGGGAGAGGAATGAGCCCCCCCGCTTGCCCTCCTCCCTGACACTGTTTGCCGGTAGCCTGGCCTGTGCACACGTGCACCTGAACCCCCCCGCCCCCCCCATGCAGGCTCCAGGGAGACCGGGAAAAGCACCACAGCTGGGTTTTCTTGGAGGAGAAGACAGTCTTCTGAGTTCTCTCTTCCACCAGGAAACAATCCATCCAGGAGTACTCTTGAAAGCCAAAGCGCTGGTCTCTTGAGCGTCCCCACAGCCCACAGAGGGAGCCGCTTCTCAGGGCTCTCCACGCTCACCGGTGTTGCCCAGCACCCTGGCCTGCAGAGGACGTGACTTCGGCTGCTGCCCGAGGAAGCTGCTTCCCTGAATGGCAGACTGCCAAAGCTCCGGGGGGCCCACCCCACCCCTCCACCCTTTCCTGAGAGAGGGCTGCACTGCAGACTGTACCAGCCCCTCCCCAAGAGCAAGTGCATGCTGGCGTCTGCGGCCTTCCCTGTCTGCCTTCACCCGCCCAGCACAGCAGGTCACTCCGCCGTGACGAGTGAAGAACAGGACCTGCACTAGCCTGGAACATTCCTGCTTCTCCTGTCACCCTCCCGCCTCTGACCGTTCATTCCCAGCTTCCACTCTCCTTTGCTTATGGAGCCCGACAGCAGATGTTAGGTCCTGGGCAGAGTAAAAACGTGTGTCAACGTGGTCTCTGGCTCTATGGGTTAGGATGCTTTAGGCTGAAATTACTAAGAACGTTTATTTTTTTCCATCAAACCAGTCCCTGAGTAGGTGAGGCCCCGGGTTGGCGGATGCAGCATCTTGGACCTCATCGAGGGCCCAGATTCTTCCCATATTTATTTTGCCTTGTAAACACATTAGCTCATCTTCAGGCCACCGGCCTTCACAGTTGCTGCAGTTCAGGGCATCACATCCACGTATGACAATATCCTTGAAAGAATGGGGGCGTCTCCCCCATGTTTTCTTTTAAAAAATGAGGAAACAGTTTTCCAGAAGCCTTCAAGAGTCCTCAGGACTCAATGGCCAAAACTACCTGCCCTGAGCCAGTCCATGATGTTGAGGATGCTTGACCACGATTGGCTTCTAGTAGTGTTTCCTCCTGGGGAGGTCACTCGCCAGGAAGGTTAGATACCTGAGAAAATAGACGTTAGCAAGGAAGAAGCAGAGGTCAGGTGTTGATGAAGAGTGTCTGTTGCAGGGCTCATTCTGCAAACACCACCAAACCCCCCTCTGTGCTCAACTTAAGAGTGAGGTTTGCCAAACATGCCACCTGAAGCTCTTCACATGCTTCACCTTCCCTCACCCACACGTCAGCCCCAGGAGGTGGTTCTGCTCTGTTCCCACTTCATGGGCACACGAGGCATAGAGGTTGGGATGGCCACAGGTGCTTGAGGAAATTGCAGAGCCCACACGCAGAACCACTGTTCCAGTCTACCAGAGGGTGGGTTCTCACCTGTGAGGAGCCTGTGGTCTGGAAGACTCCTGGTCAGGGCCATGTGGCCATGCGGTGGTCTCTGTTGCAGCCACTCAGCTCTCCCATGGGGGCCTGGGCAGCCACAGCACGTGCTCCTGTGGGCTCGGAGCTCCGAGTACCCCGAAGCTCTGTTCACATGCCACGGCAGGTGCTGGGTTTAGTCTGGAAGTAGGCCACAGACCCAATTCTAGTGAGTTAGCAGTGCTCGCCGAAGTCAAGTGTGCGTGAGAATTACCTAGAGCCAGGGTAGAGGCCTGGGGAGCTGCATGTTAAGCTCCCAGGGGTAGCCAGCAAGAATGCAGGCCTTTAGCCACACCTGGAGTGTTGAGGGGTTAGAACCCAGACAGCTCTACTTGGGTGCTGTTAATGCACCACTGAATATTAAAGTCACTTAATTGAGGTGGTAATTCTATCTGAACTGACTCTTAAAGGATTAATAAGAGCCTGTGAAAGCATGGGGAGTTCAGATGCAACAGTGAACCATGGGTGAAGACATGGAGAGTAGCCCCCCCGAAAGACACCTCCTGTGTGACCCACTTCCCTGAGGTGCCTGGAGTGGTCGGGCTTACAGGACAGAAGGCGGTCATGGGGCAGAGGGGTGGGGATGCAGTGGGGACAGAGTTTCAGCTGCTTGGGAGGAAGAGCTCTTGGGACCTGTTTTCACGTATATGTAGTATATGTAGCACTGCTGAACTGTACACTGAACAATGCTGAATTTTATGTGTATTTACTGCAGTTTAGAAATTTTAAAAATAAGCTGTATGGCACCAGGCAAGCCCAGCGTGCGGGGAGGGTGAGGCTGGAGCCTCCGGGGCTGTGTGCCTGGAACCTGGGGTCCATTCCAGCCGCGTGGTGGGGGTCATGAAAGAATCCTGGGAGCATTCAGCAGCAGTCCTGAGCCTTGATCACACACACAATCAGCCCTGCTTGGTCCTGCCCCTGGAGACTTGACTCCTGCCTGCGTCATTCTGACCCCTTGAGTGCTCCCAGCCCATCCCCACTGCTGACATATACAGTGGCTTCAGGCTCTGTGGAGTGTAGTGAACTTCAGGTGGTAAAACCCCAATCAGAATCCTCGCTCTGCCTCTTGGCAGAGGATGCAGATATGTTGGGAAGCTCACCTTCACGGAGACTCTGATTTCTCTTAGAAAAGGGGACAGAAAAGTTACCGCCCTTTTGAGCACAGAAAGAGCCCGGGTGTAACAGCAGGCCCTGCTGTGCCATGTCGGCAGCATGGCGTCCCCGCTCCCCTGTGTCGGGGGAGCAGCGGAGATGCCAGTCTTGGGGAGCCCCCTCAGAACCTGCTGCTGCTCGTCTTCCTGTGCTCCGGAGCAGGAGGGTGTGTTTCCTTAGGATGAGGGAGGAAGGTGAGCCAGCCCTGCTAGATACAGATGACAATGGGAACCTGGGAGGAAGGGAAAGGACAATGCTGTGGGCGTGGGAGCCCAGCTGGGCAGGCTCTGCCATAACTTAGCAGCTCTGTTTCCTCTGGGAGAGCCAAAAATCACAGGGAAGTGCCCGCTGACACTGCCTTTGTGGACCAGAGAACAAAACGACTGCAGGGTGAATTCCAGACAGCAAACCTGCCTCACTCTGGTGTAAAGGGTGAGGGTGTGCTTCACACGAAACAGTATCTCAGGAGACAGCCAGTGAGGGGAGGCACCCCGAACGTTACGTCTAGACCCTCAGACTTGCCTGATGCTTGGCAAAGGTGGCAGGGTCTGGTTTAAAGGTGGGGGCAGAAAAATAAACCCAGAAGAACATCCAGTCAGAAGCAAATGTGGATCGTCACACCTTTTTCCTGCTGTGACCAGCAACAGGGTTGGAGGCAGGGCAAGCTCAATGCAGTGGAGGAGGTGTGGGGACCGACAGTCACCTGGACAGACGCTCTGCACTTGTCTCAGTCTCGCTGAGCCCTCCTGCCACGTCCCTCTCGCTTCTCACCTGTCTCTGGTGTGAAAGTACTTTTGAACTCAGCTTTTTTGGAAACGAAAACAAACGTGACAGGATACAGAAAACTACTCCGGGCTCTGATGTTTTCACCAACACGACAAAATCTGATTTCTCCGCACATCTTGATCCTTCAAACCTTACCTACAGGCGCTTCTGTATGAGTCATTAGCACACCATTTCCAGGATGTAGAGGGTTAGGAGGGGGAAAATGAAAGAAAATAATAGAATCAAGACTCAAACTTAGAAAACCATAAGTGACCTTATCTACTTATTCTAATCCCAAACAGGGCTCTCTGTCACTGGTCAGTGTTTAGGAGATGCAGACTAATTTTAACACTGAAGTGTTATAAGGATCAAGAAGGTAAATCTGCAGCTTTTACATAAGCAGTCCACACTTTGACATTTTTTAAATTGAAGTATAGCTGGTTAACAATATTACTACTTTCAGCTGTACAGCAAAATGATCTGGTTATATGAATACATCCATTTTTAAGGTTTTGATTCTTTTCATTATAGTTTATTACAAGATAATACAGTTCCCTGTGCTATACAGTAAGGGCTTCTCTGGTGGCTCAGATGGTAAAGCATCTGCCTACAATTCAGGAGACCAGGTTCGATCCCTGAGTTGGGAAGATAACCTGGAGGAGGAAATGGCAACCCAGTCCAGTATTTTTACCTGAACAATTCCATGGACAGAAGAGCCTGGTGGGCTACAATCCTCCTTGTTTATTTTTTATATGGCCATGTGCATACTTTTGACTTTTCCTTTCTTCCCTGTGTGTTCCATGTTACTGTTGCACTCTATTATTATGAGCAAGTTCAGTTCAGTCACTCAGTCGTGTCCGACTCTTTGCGACCTCATGAATCGCAGCACGCCAGGCCTCCCTGTCCATCACCAACTCCCGGAGTTCACCCAGACTCCATCGAGTCAGTGATGCCATCCAGCCATCTCATCCTCTGTCGTCCCCTTCTCCTCCTGCCCCCAATCCCTCCCAGTATCAGAGTCTTTTCTAATGAGTCAACTCTTCACATGACATGGCCAAAGTACTGGAGTTTCAGCTTTAGCATCATTCCTTCCAAAGAAATCCCAGGGCTGATCTCCTTCAGAATGGACTGGTTGGATCTCCTTGCAGTCCAAGGGACTCTCAAGAGTCTTCTCCAACACCACAGTTCAAAAGCATCAATTCTTCGGTGCTCAGCCTTCTTCACAGTCCAACTCTCACATCCATACATGACCACTGGAAAAACCATAGCCTTGACTAGACGGACCTTTGTTGGCAAAGTGATGTCTCTGCTTTTGAATATGCTATCTAGGTTGGACATAACTTTCCTTCCAAGGAGTAAGCGTCTTTTAATTTCATGGCTGCAGCAAGAGAGAGTGGCAATCAAGCAGGCCAGATACTTGGATTAATCCATGAGGGTGAAGACCAAGATAGACAAACAAAAGTCTGAGATTGCAGATAAAGGCACTCACATGAACACAGAAGCTGTGATTTCTCTGTGCCTGGTAGCATTGCATGGTGATCCATCAGCCCGAGGCATCAGACCTTTTGCCTATGCTCCTTGATAAAGAACCATTCTGCCACTCATTGCTATCAAAAAGATTAGCCTTGATTTAGCAAAATGTCTGCATTTCATCTCAAATCTTGCCGTTAGGGAGGACAGACCTTATTAAGAAAAAAAAGCAACCCTTTCTTTGGAGTTTTTGTCCTTTACAAAGACATGGAGTCCCAAGTCAACCCAGGGGTGGCAAGCCAGGTTCTTTCGAGAAAAGTGAGGGTCCCTTTCATCAGGGCTCAGTGTGTCTCTGGGAGAACTGTGTGGACGGGGTGGGTGGTAGGGCTTTTACTCGGGGACAGAATGTGTTGTGGAGATGGTCTCTCAGAAGTCTAGGGGCCTGTACTCTGCTCTTGCCTACTTCCATCCTCTGTCACATGCTCTTTGCTCAGGTGTGTTCCCTTCCTTACTCCAGCTCTGCACAGGTGGGCACTTTCCATCGTGTGAGCTGATTCACATGCCACCTTCTCCTCGAAGCTTTATCTGATTGGATAACTCAGAGTTACCTACACTGCCTCTCAGATCAATGTGCATAGATGTGGGGTCTTCAGCGACAGGTTACAATTCTTTGAGGTCAAGGAGCATCATTCCTTTTCTGCTCCTGTTACACGCCGGTGCCTCCTCAACCCTCCTGTCTGCCTGGTGCACAATAGTCACAGATGCTCACTCAATTAAGGACATTGCACTCATCAGCTTTTAAGAGGCAGAATATGTGAATAAGTTGAATGAAAGAAGAATTTGCTGGGGACAAAATAGGAATGAGGGGGAAGCAAATTTTCACTTTTAGGACCTTACATCTTCATTCTAAAGCAAGTATCACACGAAAGAAGTTCATTTTCCTATTTCCTGTGCCAAAACCCACACAGCTTTATAACAGTACTGTTTGCGGTCTAAGTGTGTAGGCCATGATAAGGTTCTAAAGCAATATGCTTCTTCAAGAAAATTGGTCCTGATTTGAAAATGGTTTTTAAAATTAGCCAGCCACAGAAACACCCAGCATACCCTGTCTCCTTTCCAAGTCCTCCACCTTGACCTGCTCTTTACCTTACTGGGATTGGAAGACAAAAATCTGCCTGCAAGAAATAGCCTCAACTGCTTCCTGTCCCAGATGCAAATTCGTCAGGAGTGCAATTATGGTGAGGACAAACAGCTTTCTCTTCCATTTGCTTTCTGGAAATCCTTTGGTCCCAGACCTAAAATTTTTTATTTCATACCTTCTCTGATAGTTTAAGTCACGTCTAAGATGCTGCAAGGAAGACCCTTCAGAGATGCAATAATAGCCACAAGAAAAGGAGTACGGAAATGCCGCGTCACTCTCACAGGTGTTTGCTGTCTTCCCCGCCACATTCACTGCTGTGACTGTGAGCCCAAGCACAAATCAAAACGGGGCAGCTGCCATCAGAATGAAAACTCAGGAATCTAAGACGTCCGGAGTAGCTGCAGGTCAGCGTGTCGGCCCTGGGGGATAAAGTCGCCTGCTGTTTCTGGGCCCCAGTAGGATCCTCTAGGCCATGACTTGAAAGAGGGCAACAGCAGGTGAAGGAGAAAGTTCAGTCTGAGGATTAAACAATGACGCATTTCAGGGAAAGGAGGAAACCCTAGACAACCTAGAGCTTGGGTCACATGCTATCTCAGAGCAGGCCCATGGAAGGGGGCCCCGTCTGCTGTGGAACCAAGTCTGCCCCTGGGCCAGTGCACACGTGCATGACACATGGTGTGGGGCAGTCTCAGGAGCCAGTCTGGTGTGTATCCACCCCGGGGCGGGTTGGGCAGCCTGTAGTGTAAACCTCCTCGGGATTAACCAAGTACTCAGGGTAGAACCCTGGGTAATTAATACCAGATCTGTTCCCTGCACTTCCTACACCCTGCATAAGGGTGAGGACCCAAGTGTTTCCTTTCCAGCATTCTGTTTGGGTGAGATAGAAGAAGCTGTTGTCCTAATGTTGGAGACATAAGTCATCCCCTCGTACAGTGCCTTGTGCAGATGGCTTGTGAGTGGCACGTGGCATTTACTGGCCAGGCGAGAGCTGTCTGGAGAGATAAGCGGGCAGTAAGTATGTGTGTATGGAGACAGCAGTAGTGTCCGTGGCCTGAAGTGCGGGGCTGTGCTCTTCCCTGCAGCAGTCTGGAGAGGAGCGAGGCCAGAGCTTGTGTCTCAGCGGGCCTGCGCTCTGGAGGAATGCCCACTGCTGGGGTGGGCAGACCTGAGAGCGTTATAAGATTAGGTTTTCTGTAGCGGTTTCCCAAGTGACAGGAATTTTCCTCATCTAGTCTTGCTCATAGCAGGCAGCCCGAACCAGTTGTTTGCCTTACCCAATTCCTTCCCTGTGTTTATTTCTGAAGCCCTTTCCTTAAAAACAAAACCAAGTAAATAATAACAGGGGAAAAAAGGTTTAAAAAGACTTCATATCTCTGGCATTTTTCCTTTCTTATGCAACTCAAAAATTGCTTTCTCTTTAGTCCCTAAATTTTTCTCCTGTATCAGCTTACCAGTCTTTGTGGACCGATCGGCTGTCCCTGGTCTAATTGTCTCTTTGATCCATCAATGCGGACATCAACTTAAGATTACATGTAAACCTTAAACAGGTGATATTTCTTATCCTTGACTCCACATTTGATATTCTATGAGGAAGACTGGGGTGGGCTCCCAGAGTAGGGGACCACCATCCCTTCCCCTTAGCTGCAAGTTCAAGCGGTCCGAGAACTTGCCCAGATGGTGTTCAGCACCACAGGGCCTGAGACGGGGAGACCTTTAGGGGAGTTGTCCTGGGGGAGGGAAGAGCGTTGTCCGCCTGCTCACACCAGGCCGGCAGCCACAAAGCCTCAGAGCCCAGTGTGTGCCTCCGTCCGAGCGGACGGCGTGTGCTCGAAAACCGCAGACAGAACCACAGCTCCGGAGCCAGACATGACCTTGTTCTTCAGTGAAAAACAAGTGAACGTCACCTGCGCCAGGGTCACTTGGCAGCAGAGCCCCGCGACAGAAGGGGCTCCACTGAAAGGGCAGCACAAATCCGGGGCATTAAAATAACCCGAATGGTGTTGTTTTCTGATCAAGTGTCTTTCCCTCCCGGGTTTGTGAGTTTCGAGCCTGAGAATGTCTCCCCACAGCTCAGGTTTCTCTGCTGCCACCCTGATCTCAGCCTGGAATCCAGGTCTGATGGAACTATGTCACAGTCCCGAAATGGAGAGACTTCATCTCACGGACGGTGGTGCTGGCAGGCTCGGCTCAGGCGGCCGGTCCCGGGCCCCGGGCAGCGTGGCACATCCCAGCTCTCAGTGGACATATGGCCTGAGCTCCAATCTGTGCCCAGTAAACTGGGGTCTGTGAACCCTCCCACCGGGAGCAGACGGGGAGCACAGGCCGAGGTGCCACAGGCTCACTTGGGGACAATCACTTCGGTTTGCAGACAGGTGGACCCTGGTGGGAGGCCCTTGAGTTTCTGGAAGGTTGGATTGGAGGGCAGCAAGCAGCCAGTCACACGATGGAAGACATGGCTCATGACCGAGCTGAGCTGCTGTCTTTCATTAGCGGGGCCCCGGGGCGATGGCCTCACCCGCAGGGCAGGTGAGGCCTGGGGGTCAACGAGGAACCACCCTTTTCTTGGTGAGGACTAGGCCTCAAGGGGGACCACCCACTGCTCATGTGCAAGAGAAGGCAGCAGAGTGTGGCCACTTGGGCCTGGTGATCTCCTGGGTTGAGGAGCAGCCCTTCCAGAGCAGCCGGGGGCGGAGGGTGCCTGGGCCCAGCCTCGCTCCCCACCTCCGCTGTGAGAACTGCAGCGGCAGCCAAGCCATTGCCCCTAATCCTGCTTCAGCCCCTGCAGACTCCCTCGAGACGTCCCCTCGAGCCTCTTCATGGTCCAGGAGCCGCACCTTCTGCGGGGCAAGGTGTAGGAAGCCTGGCCTCCAGGTCCCAGAGGTGCTCCTGTCTTGAGTGGCTGCTTCCATCCCACGCATCTCCTGCCACTGTCCTTGACCACCACCTGCGGGCATGAGGCCAGCTTTGAGGCCCTTCCCTGCGCAGGCTGTATTTTACCTCTCAGTGCCCCCAGTGCCACGCAAGGTGCTCACAACATTGACTCTGAAGAACGCACCAATGGCAGCCCATCACACCTGGCATGGAATCCTGAGGTGGGATCCAGGGATCAGCCTCATCTCCCCCCACAGCCTCCCCACCTCCGCCAGGGACCCCATGCTCACATCAGGCCTCTGGCCCGTGTGTCTGCTGGCATGTCCAGGGCTCATTCCCTTGTCCATTGTTTCTCTCGCCAAATGCCGCCTTCTCTTCTCAGACAGGACTTTCCTGAGCAGGCGGGCTGGAAAATAGCTGTCTTTACCACATAATCCCATCCTGCTGTGTTGTTCTTCTTAGCACTTACTACCAACTGACAGTCATTGCATTAGCTCACACAATAGATTACTATGTGACACTGCAAATGTTTCAATTTTTTGTTGTGTGTGACTGACTCCCATAAGACTGCGAGCTCTAGGAGGGCCAAGACCTGGCTTTCTCCCCAGCTAGTCCTGCGTGCTGGCCCATAGCAGTGCTGGAATGCTGTAGGTACTCACTCCTCACTGAACAAATGGGTGAGAAAATGCATGAGCAGATGAATGTTTCTTTGTAAAGTAAGAACCGATATAAATTATCTCTTAATGTGATGGGTAATCAACTCCCAAATGATCTAAGGCTTCCTTTTAAAGAACCAAAGAGCATAAGAACTATAAAGGTCTTTGAAAGCTGGTCAATCCCCAAATGTATAGAGTAGGAAACTGAGTCCCAGGGCGGGAGAAGGGCTGCAGTGAACACTCACAAAATCAGTGTCTTTGACTTCCAGCCATCAGCTCTTTCTAAAACAGGGTCTGACATGATAACTCTTCTGAACAGATTCTGACCTGTCAATTTTCTACTGGTTTTGCATGCAAATAATTTTTACTAAGATGAAAAACAAAACAGACAAAAGAACGAGGCCAGTAGCATCAAACTTCACCTCCTAATGCCTCCAGGTATGTTGACTGAAAAGCAAGCCTCTGTACTGCCCAGAGTCCCTTCAGTAAGCTTGATGTTGTTGAGTCACTTGGTTGTGTCTGACTCTCTGCGACCCTACAGACTGCAGCACACCAGACTTCTCTGTCCTTCATCATCTCCCAGAGCTTGCTCAAACTCATGTCCATTGAGTTGGTGATGCCATCCAACCATTCACCCCCTGTCACCCCTTCTCCTCCTGCCCTCAGTCTTGTTTCTGCATCCTTCCCCACTTTTATGTGTCCGGCAGGACCCTGCAAGATTGTCTGCAATTGGAATAGAAGAAATGCAAGCGTAAGCCAAAAGCTAAGTTGTGCCTGGGACTCCGCCCTCCGTCTGCCCTTCTCCCCAGACACCTGTGGAATCTCACCGTGGGTACTGTAGATGGACACAACCCGTTCAGTTCTGCAGTAAGGGGTGCACCTGCTCTGCTCATCAGACATCAGCCATTCTTGATGTTCCTTTTATAGAAATTCTCTAGAGGCTTCTAAGAAAGTCCCAGCCTATCAAAGCCTTCTCTCCCAGCTGGCCCTGGAGGGTGACTCCCCCCTCTTGCTCTGCATGTAAAATTATGTTTGACAGCAATGAAAACCAACAGTTCAACAGCAATCATTTCTTGGCAGGACAGATTGGCATGAGACCTGCCCCAAAACAAAATAAGCCTTTCAGGGAAATATTTTTCAAGCTGGGTTGGCCTTCTCAAGCCTCTTGGAGATTCTAATATGGCTGACTTGGGAGTCGAGGCTGAGCCCCAGCCAGAGCCATCAGTGACGGTCAATGACATGATGGCCAGGAGGGGAGACCCAGGGCTGAGTGTCTCTTGAACAGCTCAGACAAGGGTGACTGCTGCGGACCTTCCCCTGGGGAGAGGCTGTCTACACTGCGCCTGCTCTTCTCCAATATCCCGTCAGTGATTTCAGTCCTGGAGGAGGAGTCAGACAAGCACCCCTTTCTTTCCCTCCTCCTCTTTTCACTTCCCAGCTCCTATCCATCATTTTTTACAGTTCTTAGCATCACCACCTTTCCCAAGGCTGTGTGTGCCACTCTAAGGGGACCTTCTGTCACCAGGGAGCATGCTCTGTTCCCTGTACCTGAAATCTTGTTCCATCCTGTGTCTCTGGTCTCCTGCCTCCTAAGTTGCTATGAAGCCTTGCTTTCTAGGCTTGGTTCCAGCGTGGGCCCACAGCATAACGCAAACATCAAAGATGGCAAAGAGCCCAGGGACATCATGGTTCATCGTGCCCTGGGAATAGCCAAGCCACGTTTGCGCTACTTCTGAACGCCCACCAGAGGTAGCCCGAGACCTCCGGAGTCAGGCCATAGCCGGGGCCTCGAGGCCAGCAGGTGGCACTGTTAGCTCAGCCACCAGCAGGGAGCGATCCCCACTGGGCAGGTGGGCAGCACCCTGTCTGGGCAAGTGGCGTCCCTGCGTAGGGAGGGCAGTCCCTGAGGAGACGCTGCCACGACCCGCCACATGCAGCTTCCCCACCCCACAAGCACAGCCAGGCCCCATGAGCCTGAGTTGGTGGAAAGCTCCAGATGAGGAACTGGGTTCTCGGGTTCGGGTTCTCACTGCACAGATGCTTTGCTGGGAGGCCTGGAAGGAAGTCATTCATTCTCTCTGCCCACAGCTTCCTCGACCTTCCATGTGTTTACCTAACATAAATTAAAGCCATACTGTAGGACCAGATGGGCTCAGGACTCAGGAACAAAAAGGACAAGCCCTGGGTTGGACAACGTCGCAGTGGGCAGGGTGGGGAGGGGCATGGACCCTATAGAGGAGAAGCAACTTGCTCTCATAGAAATTGCTACTGTCAGCTTGGGCTCCTCAGAGGTGGTCCCGCCCTGTTTTCAGTGCTCTACGTAAATTAACTCATTTAATCCTCCCAAAGAGGGCATGAAGGATGAGTTCCTCCCCGTATTTAAAGGTGGCATGATGGAAGCTTGGAGGGGCTAACTGACTCTTGCTGGCTCATCTATCTGTAAGGGGCAGAGCTGGTTCAAAGCCAGGCAGTCCAGCCCCTAGCCCATCCCCACAATCACATTGTTTAGTCATCTGGTCCCCAAACCAGCGCAAATCCGTAGCAGAACCAACGAAGCTCCTATACCTCACCCCCAGTTCCTGTTCTCTCCACCACGGTGCTCCCCCCGGTCCTGAAGGCCCTCCGTCAGGGGTGCTCTTCACCCAGGTCTCCAAGGACCTCCTCCCTCGATTTCTTCTCTGTCCTCTGCACCCCAGACAGAGCGTGGCTGCGCACACTCCCACCCTGTGAACCCCTGCATGTCTGATACCCCTTTCTCTGCTTCTTCACAGATAACAGTTACCACCACTTACTTGCCATTCATGTGTCTTCTTCTCTAAAGTGCAGTGTCTGAAGGCAGGCTCTATGGTCCTCAATGCCAGAGCCCTGGTGCCCGGCACATCAGAGCATTCAGTAAACAGTCGATGAATAACAGACGAGCAAATAGCAGATCAATCCACAGGGTGGAAGCAAAGACCTGGGGTGCTCTGTGCCCCGTGCTTAGATACCACTTGCACACCCAGACCTGGCCAGACCCTGCCTCCTCTGGACGCTCTCTGAATCTTTCCACTTCTTGGAGAGATTTGTTCCTTGAGGTTTAATATCACATCCCCAACAAATCTTCGCTTAAACTGTGGGTACTTCTGAAAGGGAGATTACAATACCTCAATGAATTTTCAGCCATGAACACTCCTGAATATACTAAACAATACATATACAACATTTTATATATGAGAGCCAAACTGAAATAGAGCTGGCATGGATGCAGTCCTTATAACATGCCCATCAAAGCACCTGTCGCTTTGCACGCTGCACTGATTGCCTTCTATTTCTGGCTCTCTGCTTTCCTGGCACCCATGAGTAGGGTTCTTCCCAGATGCTTGGTGGTGGGTGGGTGGGTGATACCATGTGACTGGTCCTAGCCCATCACACCTAAGTGGATCTGTTACCCACTTAAAGTTCCAATGAGAGACATGGGCACTCTCTTTCCCTTTTGACTCAGCCACCTGCCAGCCTTAGCCCGAGTCCCCGAGTGACTGTGATGAGCAGGGGACCCCATCTCCCCAGTCTCCACACAGCACTCTTGTGAGGTATTCTGTGCTGTCCTTGTTTTGCAGAGAAAGAGCAGGCTCTGAGTCATTAAACGATTTTCCTGAGATGACACAGGTAATAAGTGACAGCCAGGAATGGAAATCAGGGGTGTTTGACACTAAAACACATAACTTTCACTTACTCTTACTCTCTGGCAAATCTGTATTAAATAAAAAATGAATAGGAAAATGGGAATACCAGCCATTTCCTGGAAAACAGAAGCTTTGTCAGGGTACCACGGCTTTGGGGAGTAAAGAGGGCACTGGGGTCCTAAGAAACCCATGACCAGAGGGGATGTGAAGGGGATAATCTATGAACCACATTGTCCCGGTTCATATTTTTGCATGTTGAAGAGTTAGAATCCTTGGTCTGTATCCTGATTCCTTCCACCTACAGACTCATTAATGCAGTAAAGGAATATGTGGGCTTCCCAGGTGAAGAACCCGCCTACCAATGAAGGAGCCCTAAGAGACACAGGTTTGATCCCTAAGTCAGGAAGATTCCTTGGAGGAGGGCACGGAAACCCACTGCAGTATTGTTGCCTGGAGAATCCCATGGACAGAGGAGCCTGGTGGGCTACAGCCCACGGGGTTGAAAGAGTCAGATACAACTGAAGCCACTTAGCTTGTGTGTACAACATGCACGTAAACGATTACGCAATGAGGTCTATCCGTGTGCCAGGTCTTGTGCTGAGGGTGCCCTGATGGGCGCTCTCCAGCTCCCCGCTGTCAGGGACCTACAGGCTGTCCATAGAGCCCACTCCTTCCATGTTTCAGACAGAAGCAGCCACCCCTGTAGAGGCTAAGTGGCCAGTCGTTTGCTCTGAGAGTTCTCGAGAGTCGAATCTCAGCTCCCCCACGTGCTCTTGGGCACAACTTCTGAGACTCTCTGCTGTTCCATTTCTCATCTGCCCTAAGCTCCACTTGACCTTGTGGAGTGATCACCAAAGTGATGGGATAAGCATCTGCAAGGACAGCCCAGATGTCTTTTAAATGGGAAGTGGTACATGGACGAGAAACCCTCTTCTCCCAACCCTCACGTTTAGTTTTTAAAGAGAGAGGAGACAGATGTATTTCCACCAATTCTGAGGCTTTTTAAGAGGAAGGGGTGGGAACTCGACACTGAAAAGGAGCCACTGTAAATGCTGTGACGGGTGGAATTTTTGTGGCCTGATGGCTTTGAAAATAAACGCCAGGCTGGGTGTAATCGCACCTCCTGCCACAGGAGATTAGCTAATGTGGGTGAAGCACTTGGAGTTCTGAAAGCAAAATACTGTCATGATTAGCAGGATTCTGATAGCTCCCTCTTGAGATTCTTAACTGACTTGCTCCGTGCCCTTTTGGCAAATCCTTGTATTGCTGCTTCCAGAACCGGGAACAAAATTTTTCGGATCAGATGGGCTCCTCCACTGCTCTTCAGAAGACCTGTTAGGTGGAAGGTCCTGGGGTCTCAAGGAGGAGGTGGAGACTGGGAGAAGGAGGAATCAAGAGAAGGAAAGAGAGAAGGAACACCAACGCAGCTCAATTCTCTCTTCCCATTAAGGCCTTCTCCAAAGCACTGCGTTTGTGTACAAGAGCAAATGAGGTGTAATTTGTTACCAAAAGCAAATCTTGACGCTCTCACTATAAAAAGTCTAAAATAAACAAAGCCCAGGGGAAAAGGGACCTAAAAGGAAAGAACACTGATGCACAGAACAGATGGTTATCATGAAAATGGGAGGGACCAACGTATCCCCTGCTTGTGTCCCTCCCCGGATGGTCCCTGCTTGCCACCTGGGTCCATCCTAGCTGCAGAAGATCCCCTCAGCCCCCTTTCCCAGGCTGGCTGGTCACCCACCCCTGCGTGCCACACCTCTCCCACACCTCACCTCTCACCTTGCCTCTGGCAACGGTGTCAGCATACTTTTAAAATTCCTTCTGGAAGTTGCTCATGGCCCTGGAGCAGGCATGCTGTTTCCTCTGTGTTATCATGGCAGGCTTACATGATGCAGCCGCCTTGGTTAGAGCTGTACAGTGGTCCTTCGTTTGCCACTAAAATGTGTTTCTCTCTGATAGAGTTTAAACACTTCAAAGGCAGGACTCTTATCTTACTTACATCTGAGTACATAAATGTGTGCCTTGATAAAACCACACTTTATTCACCAGTACACGTTGAACATTCCCCAAACGTGCCCACCGGTGCCAAACTACATGGAAGTGGCAGAAAATCCTGAAGGTCTGCCTCCCAAGCAGGAGCCTCCTGCAGAGTTTTCCACTTTCTGCTAACCTGGTACCTGAACTCTTCATTGTGGACAATCTCTTCCTGCAGGGACTTCCCTGGGGGTCTGGTGGTTTAGACTCTGCAGAGGCTTGATACCTGATTGGGGAACTATGATCCCTGTGAGGCACAGACAAAAAGACAAACAAACAACAACAACAAAAACCCTAAAAATCTCTTCCTTTGGATGAAGACAGGGTTCTCCTCCTCCCTGGGATATTCTCAGACTCTCAGATAAAGTCTGGTTTTGTCCTGCTTCCAAACGACTGGCCTGAGAACTCCTACCCTCACCTCAGCACTGAGGTCTGGCTGAAATACTCCAAAGAGCCTGGCAATGATACATATCTCAGTTACAAGAATTAACATGCTCTCCAAGTCTTTCTCTTCTTAAGTGGCATGGACCCAAAGGAACTCATTGTTACTGTCTGTGTTTGGGGTTGGGGAAGGCCAGGGCCCCGTATTCTCAGGAAGACTAAGTGGGTAAGAATAGATGCTACCCTGGGCAGAACACAGATCCCTTTCAGAACACAGATCCCCTTCAGCAGGGTCTGTCATGGGCAGGCTCTGGGAGATGAATGCACCCCTAAGCGTCGATGCAGGTGGTTCTGTGAGAAGTGTATTCCTTTCTGAGGCTGAGCGGATCGTGGAGAGCTGGGGGCCATGAGGGCACCCTTATCGAGAGACAGCTAAGGGCCTACAGAAGGATGAGTGATGGAAAGATCTGGAAAGTGATGTAGCCTGGAAGGGGAGGATTAAATGGCCAGAGGGAAAGAGGGGTTTCTTTGTGGATGAGGATGGAAGTGAGTCGTCAAAGCTCAGAGAGATGACTTGAAGACAGATACCCAGAACCTCATTTAGAAAATCAGGGAGGTGTTAGGATGACTCCGAGCAACCCTGGAATGTATTTGTAGGCTTGACCCTGACTTGCATATGTGAAATTGCATAATTTGAGGCTAATTTGTTTTGAATTTCTGCCTTATGGGTCTCTTTAGTTTGGATAATCCAAGAACATCTTGTGAAAAACTTTGAACTGGGGTTTAAGTTGAACATGCAACACAGCTGAGTGTGGAAAAGAACTGTGTACACATCTGAAAGAGAAATCATTTAAAACCATTCCTTAAATCCCTAAGCAGAACAGTGTGTGACTGGGAAGAGCAGACTCTTTGCCCCCATGTTCCCTGAGGCATCCCCCCCTTGCTCTGTGTGTTGTTTGTGAGGCTGACCTGTGCTCAGCATCTGTAGAGATGTCAGGTTACCTGTGACATTTTCCCATAAAGGAAGGATGAGCTCTGGGGTCACACATACCTAGGCGCTTACTCCCCTGGGACTGGGAGGTCAACTTCAGAGCCCCTCCCCCACCCACCTCAGAGGCTTCCCCCAGAGCCTCTGTCCCCTGTGGGTGACACAGGGAGGCCTGTGCTCACATGCCCTTCCTGTAGGCCTAGAGTACAGGTTGGGTGTCGGGTGTCCAGCAGGACCTTGACCCGCGGGAGGCACCCCATCTATCCCTCCGCTTCTCTGGGGACAGCAGTGGGTGGACAGACACAGTGGTCACCTGCTGACTCCAACAGGTCCTCTCACCTCCGTGACCTCTCAGCCTCTCTGTCTCCTCTGACTCTGCCCTCTTCCCTCCCCTTCCTTGGCAGCCTCAGAGCTTTTACCAAATCTCAAATCTCACTTTAAAGCCCCATTGGGAACACTCC
Source organism: Bubalus kerabau (assembly GCF_029407905.1). Taxonomy (NCBI): domain Eukaryota; kingdom Metazoa; phylum Chordata; class Mammalia; order Artiodactyla; family Bovidae; genus Bubalus; species Bubalus kerabau. The sequence continues at coordinate 14,961,416 of NC_073628.1, forward strand.
AAGCGCTTCCTGTGCCCACACTCTCCGCAGGGATTTCTGAGGACTTTGATGAATGGGTCCTGCTCCCCTGATGTTCTCTCTCATAAACACATCTTGCCTTCACATTCTCCCTCCACTCCGCCCCGCCCCACCACACATGCCCATCTTCCTGCCCCTCAGCGCCTGCAGGACGCCCTTTCCCGAAGGACACGCCTGTGAATATTTTGTCCCTCTGCCTTGACGGCCCCAGATTGAACTCCCAAGGGCCTATCTTTTATCTGATCAACTCCAGTCTTCCGAGTTCAGCTTTGAAGTCACTTCCAGGGTGCTGTCACCTGTTCAGTGCTGCTCTTCATGGAATGATGTCTTGTGTGTGTGTGTTAGTCGCTCAGTTGCTAAGTCACGTCTGACTCTTTGCTACCCCTCAGGCTGTATGTAGCCTGCCAGGCTCCTCTGTCCATGGGATTCCCCAGGCAAGAATACTGGAGTGGGTTGCCATGCCCTTCTCCAGGGAATCTTCCCGACCCAGGGATTGAACCCACGTCTCCTGCATTGTGAAAGTGAAAGTGAAGTCGCTCAGTAGTGTCCAACTCTTTGCAACCCCATGGACTGTAACCCACCAGGCTCCTCCGTCCATGGGATTTTTCCAGGCAAGAATACTGGAGTGGGTTGCCATTTCCTTCTTCACTCCTGCACTGTATGCAGATTATTTACTGTTGCACCACCAGGAAAGCCCGAGGTGTCTGTAGTCCTGTCTTACTGTCTCTACTAAAAAGACCTGCTTACTTGTCCTTCTGCAGACCAAGCTCCCAACCTCCAGGGGAAGCATCTGGTCTTGTTCACCAGGGTCTCCTTGGCCCAGAGAACAGTCCAGAACAGGTGCTTAGTGAATGTATGTTTTAAGCTTCTGTGTGGAATAATGATGGGCTTAAAGAGAAGTTGCAGAATGCCAAGTTCCCATACATCTTTCACCCAGCATCCCCTCATGGAAAATCTTATAAAATCATGGTAAAATGATTGAAAGGATATTATCATTTGATCCAATACTCTTAACTAATCTACAGACCTTATTTGAATTTCACCTGTTTTGGGGCTGTAATATTGTGATTTATAATATGAAATACGTACTTGGTTCTTGTTCCCATTGCTAGCTCAGAGCTCCTAAAGCTCTCGGAATTTTCTATTAAGAAAGCAAGCAAGGTGTCTTTTGTTATGTTAATGAGGTGACATTTGGAAAGCCCCAGGTCACCTCTGACCTCTGGATGGGGGTTGGTTGGGGGGGTGGGGGTAGAGAACGACAAACCCAGTGATTAGAGGTTTGTTTTTCAGCCCTTCCCCCAACCCTAACTCCAGGGATCGGGGGTAGAGCTAGAGATTGAATTTAATCACCAGATGTCAGTGGGCTGACTGAGCACGCAGGCTGGGCCAGTGGGCTGATCCATCAAACCTACGTAATGAAGCCTCCAGAAAACCCAGAAGGACAGGGTTATGAGAAATTTGGGGAGAGTGGACACTCAGAGGGACTGCTCTGCCTCCCCACATCCTGCAAGGTCTCTCTTTTCTGTGCTGCTCCTGAGTCATTTCCTTCTTTAGTAACCTGGTAAACATAAATGCGTGTGTGCTCAGTTGTGTCCAAGTCTTTGCAACCCCACGGACTGTAGCCTGCCAGGCTCTATTAGTCCATGGAATTCCTTTCCTTATGTTTGGCTTCCCAGGTTGCCCAATGCAGGAGACACAGGTTCGATCCCTGGGTGGGGAAGATCCTCTGGAGAAGGAAGTAGCTACCCACTCCAGTATTCTTGCCTGGGGAATCCCATGGACAGAGAAGCCTGGTGGGCTACAGTCCACGGGATCACAAAGAGTTGGACATGACTGAACAACTGAGCGTACACACACACACACACACAAACAAGCACAAGGGGGTTCAGTTCAGTTCAGGCTCTCAGTCGTGTCCGACTCTGTGACCCCATGGACTGCAGCATGCTAGGCTTTCCTGTCCATCACCAACTCCCAGAGCTTGCTTAAACTCATGTCCATTGAGTTGGTCAGGCCATCCAACCATCTCATCCTCTGTCGTCCCCTTCTCCTCCTGCCTGCAATCTTTCCCAGCATCAGGGTCTTTTCCAAGGAGTCAGTTCGTCACATCAGATGCCAAAGTATTGGAGCTTCGGGTTCAGCTTCAGTCCTTCCAATGAATATTCAGGACTGATTTCATTTAGGATGGACTGGTTGGATCTCCTTGCAGTCCAAGGGACTCTCAAGTGTCTCTCCAACACCACAATTCAAAAACATCAATTCTTCGGTGCTCAGCTTTCTTTATAGTCCAGCTCTCACATCCATACATGACTACTGGAAAAACCATGGCTTTGACTAGACGGACTTTTGTTGGCAAAGTAATGTCTCTGCTTTTTAATATGCTATCTAGGTTGGTCATAGTGTTTCTTCCAAGGAGCAAGCATTTTCTAATTTCATGGTTGCAAGGGGGTTAGGGTTTGAGAATTTGGGAGGACACCTCAGACCATAACAGCCCAGGCCTTCACAGGGCATTACTTGTGCAACAGGCTGTCAAAGTGGGGCATTTCTTATGGTCTCAGTTTCTGGTGGTGATGGGAAAGATTAAGAATTAAGGAGGGAGCAAGAAAGGTGGAGGTTTCTCTAAAAAAAAAAAAATGCTTTGCATGCATGCATCTTCCTAACTGCTGCTCAGGCCAACTGAGATAAGCTTAAAGGAAGCTCCCAGCGGCTTTGACACATGCCCCTTGGATTAGGAAAGAATGTGGAAGAAGGTCTGAAGGGAAGAGGTCATCCCTGGCTTGGGGATGGGGAGGGCCGTGTTGCGAGGATGAAGAGAAAGCTGCAGTTACCTGAGTGGTACAAGAGGCTGGACAAGAAGAAGAGTTTTCAAGATCCAAATACAGATCCCAGGGCAGAGCCCAGCCATGAAGCGGCTTGAAAGCCTCTCTACCCAAGGGGACCACCCACATGGGGATGCTGGGAGGGTGACCTCAGCAGAAGAGGATCGAGCTGAACCACCAGCTGCGGGCTGGGAGGGTGTTGTGAGCAGCAGCCAAGGCAGGTGACACCCACATCAGAAAGTGGCGGTGACCGTGCCCAGTGGGAGGGGCTCAGAGGAACCTAGAAAAGCCCCATGAGAAAAAAAGACAGCCTTGGGTCCTCAGCACAAAAGGCCCCATCACAGCTGCATCTGTTACATAGGGAATGTGCACCCCACCACTGCCTTGCACCCCCAAAAAGCCGATGCAACAAGAAGCCTGAGAAGGACAGGAAGATCTGAGTGGGCAGCATGGTAGGGCTTAGGTCTCTGCAGGCTTCCCAGCCCCCAGTCTGGCAGGGGAGGCAGAGGGAGCCATCAGAAAAGAGTTTGATAAAAGAATGGAAATGACCTGAATATTCTATGGGACCTGCAGGAAGGAAGAGGGAACTGAGAAAGAATTCAACACAAAGTGCAGAAAAGTCCCCTCCTATTTGCACACTGCTACGTTCAGTCCTTCAGAAATAAGGTAAGACAGTTACGAACAGTTGTGCTCACCAATCCAGCCACGTGGGGCTCAATGCTCTGTGGGCACCACCTTCAAATTCTTAATAATTTTTAACTGGAGGCCCCAAATTTTCGGATTTCCCTGGTGGCTCAGATAGTAAAGAATCTGCCTGCAGTGCAAGAGACCTAGTTTCCATTCCTGGGTGGGGAAGATCCCCTGGAGCAGGAAATGGCAACACACTTCAATATTCTTGCCTGGAGAACTCCATGGACAGATGAGCCTGGTGGGCTACAGTCCATGGCGTTGAAAAGAGTTGGACACGACTGAGTGACTAACACTTTTACCCAGATTTTTACTTTGCACTACGCCCTGCAAATCAAATGGGTAGTTTTGGTTATGTAGAGAGCAGGGACTTAGATGTGTTCTATGTAACCCCACGGGATACATTAGATCTGATCCAGGGGAGGTAAAAAGAGACAGCTTTTAGCCCAATATTAGGAAAAGTTCTCAAAACTTGTGGTTGCCCAAAATGGAACAGGCTATATAAATAGGAAGAGCTTCTGACACCAGCCTCCTTACAGCAGAGGAGGGTCAGCTACTTGGCAGGAATATTGGAGGCACAATTTAAGCATTGGACTCTGTACCCTCCAAAATCCCTTCTAACCCTGGAATTATCTAATTCTTTGATTAATGAATCTCCTTCGAGGTGTCTGCTTTACCCACTTCACCAGGAAATGAACTCACTAGTGCTGAGACAGGTGAGGGTCTTGCCAAGTCCAGCCTCTAACCCTCCATGGTTGGGAGTTTTGCTGACTCCCTGGGTTTCTGTCCAAGTCGTGAGCTGTTGTTTTCCTTGATGAGGACATTACTGCCATTACTCACTGTATTTTTGATCATCGTTAAGTTGGACGTTGTTATGGCTGGCACACTGTGACTTCCAGCTTCTAAGAAAAGGCCTAAAAAGACTCAGAAAGTGTCTTGGGCTTAAAGCCATGTTCATTAATCATCGTTTTGACAACAAAGCATAAACAGACCTAACATATACTGATTAAATGCAACTTTAGACATCTATGCTTGTGTTTTGGTTCTTGTCATCGGCATGATTATTAGTCTTGGGGAAGAGGTTTCTCAGAGAAGGAAAGAAAGTCCAAGGCTTGCTGAGACCTTCCACAGGTAACCGCTCAGCCTCTACCTTCATGGGGCTGGTCTCTGGGGCTTCAACCTGAAGGACCAAAGCTCCAGTACAGACACCATCGGGGATGGTCCTGGGTCAGGAACCCACAGGAAATGGGTGTACTTGGTCATGCCCAGTAAACTCATATTGGAAAACTCTGGGCTTCTTTCATAACCACATTTTGGCCTTGACCTTTCTAGCATTTAGCCTCCCGACAATGGAGTCTGTGTGTCTCCACACCCTCCGTGCAGGCCCCCTAATTACCACCATCCGTTAAGCTGTCAGGAAGAAACCCCTAGCTCAATCCCGTCTTTATCAGACTCCGGCTGCCAATGGGGTCAAGACAGGCGTCAAGTCTGACCCGCCTGGAGCCCCTGTCCTGTGCTGGTCCCCACGCTCACTGGGGCCTTTGTGATGGGGCTGGGGACAGCCACCTGGGGCCCCAGCTCAGTCCCCTCAGATGCACTGCAGACAGGGCGGAGCCAAGAGAAACAATGGGGCTGACTCAGCGAGGGCCTCCTTGTTGGCTTCATCTTCGGGGAATTTTGCACACAGGAGTTATGCAGGGTTGTCAAAGCCCTAAACTGGAAACGGAGACTCTACTGAATAGGCAGGAATCTGGTGTCAGGGAAAAACAATTCCTCAGCTTGGACCTGCTGTCAGAGACCATGGAGTCATAGATGTTATCACTGCCAAGGAACTTAGTGGTCATCCGACTCACCCTTTATTGCACAGGTCAGTGTAAGTGTGGCCAAGGGAGTAGGGTTTGACCTTCATTGGTGAGCCTGGTTTTCTTGAGTTCTAGGTGAGTAATATTTTAAAGTGAGCTCTATATAATAAATCCAGGCGTGTTACTATGTGGCCCCATGTTACTCACTGTCTGTTTCATGCAAGTGTGTTTTCTTTCAAACAGAAGATCATAGATTCTCTCCAGGACAATTATTTCTTCTCTATTCCCCACAGAAAAGTGCTAGCAAAGAAAGTGCTGAGGGTTCGTTCATGATCTTTTCTGGTTTTTTCTTGTTTTTCTGTCCGAGTGTGTTTCTGTGTGTCAATGTCTCCCTAGATAGATGATAAAGGCCATGTGCAAATTAAAATAGAACCCTCACATCTCATTGCTCATCTTGCTACTCCATTTAAAAAATGAGAACACTGAGGTCCAGAGAAAGGAAGTTATTTGCACAGGACCACTCACCAATAGATGATCTAAACGCAGGTCCACAGTTTATGCAGGGCTCTTCCCATAACTCCAAGGTAGCTGCTTGTGATCACATATTAATAGATACAGGTTGAAGGGGACAAAGGAAATGAGGCATCAGAATAGACCCTTAGTACTTTCCTGACCAGTGGTTAAGACTCTGTGCTTTCATTGCAGGGGGCCCATGTTCAATTCCTGGTTGGGGAACTAAGATCCCATATGCCACACAATGGTGGCAAAAAAGAAAAACAAAACCAACCAAACAACAACAACAAAAATTGGCCCTTAACTGATAACATGATCATTGTTATTAGTAATACTACTTGAAGCATGCAGAGCTATTAGTTTACAAAGATAAACACTGTTAACAGTTTCTTATATGTCCCTCAATAAACCAAGTTCATTCTTATTTACACAAGGGGAAATTCTGCCATACCTCTTGCTCTGCACATTGCTTTTTTCACTTGAAAACATTTCTGAGGGATCCTCCCACACCAGCACATGCAGGTCCACTTTATGCTTCTTCAAAGGCACTTAGGTTGGATCGACCACAGCTTATTTCACCAGCCCTATAGTGACAGACAGTTGTTTCCAGATTTGTGCTTAGAGGTGTCTATTCGTCACACTCTACCCTGAAGAGTTTTAAGGAACTAGCTTGACATCAGATTAGCCAATCTTTAATAGTTTTATGTCTTTATTTTAGTAGATGACAAAATTGAAGTCCAGAGAAGTGTGGTAATTTCAACTACTAGGGGCAAAACCCTAAGAAGCAGGACTTTGTATTCCTGCGTCCTCTTCCACTGGTCACTGCAACATGCTTGGGCCACTTAAGGGCGCTGGACCTGCTGGCCTTGGCTACTTATAGAGGCAGTCAAGAGCCACCACCAACATCATCTCCAAGGAATATCCACAATCTGACCCAACAATCTTTGTTGAAAGAACTGATTCATCAAAAGACTCTCATCATGGTTTTAATTTTACTAGCCCAAAGATCACTGGATTAAACTTCCCATTTCAGTGGATGAACCCAACTGCTTTGAATAAAGACGTAATTCAATAAAAACTTAATACTCTCATAAAATTGAGTATTCTCCGGTTCCCCAATGAACTCCAAAACATATTAGATTTCTTCTGCAGATGACATGAGATGAGTGGCTTTCACTGACTAACCCTATTATGCCTTTTAAAAATACATTATTATTTAGATGTTCAAATTTCTTTTATCCTACAAATCTACAGAAGAGCAATCACAGTGTTCCTGGACAAGAAAGAGCTGATGGAGGGGTTTTATCATGTGGGGAATTTTAGGATATTCATTCAAGAATTAGAAACAAAAATCATGTTAGGGTTGTACATGTGTATCTCATGAATGGTCTCAGGCAGTGGCTCCTTCTGCAAATTGCCATGTAAGGAGTTTATCACAGATTGAGAAAAAGAGAGAGCTTAAGGAGAAGGAAATGGGAACCCACTCCAGTACTCTTGCCTGGAAAATCCCATGTATGGAGCAGCCTGGTAGGCTACAATCGATGGGGTCGCAAAGAGCCGAACACGACTGAGCAGCTTCACTTCACTTGAGATTAGGACTTTCTAAGGGTGAGAATCTGAAAGTTACACTGACTTTTTAGACAACTGCTTTTTGCTTGCTTGCTATAAAGAAACAAACAGAATGTCTTTATTAAACAGCAAAAACCAAAGTTTCCGGTTGGGTTTCAACAATGAAAATAACAATAGCTGCCATGCATGAAGCCCCTGCTCTGCAGGCACTGTGATCACGGCCATACACTTTAGAAAAATCTAAGAGAGAAAGAGAAATATCTGGGAACTTCTGGACACCAATTTCTAAATAACTTCCCAACAATCACCAAGTGCCCACAGGGTATGTCCCAGTGTAGTCCTAGGTTTATGTAGGGTAGTTGGAAAACAGACGAGCAAAAGTGCAGGGTGCTGATGATCGTCCATCATTCCTTCTGGATGATCAACGGGAAACAAGGTCACCTAACACAGCATCTTGGACCAGAAGAAGGACGCTCCCATAAAAAGGGATCCTGGCTCAACTCTTGTGTGGTTTCTGGGTCAGGAAGATTCCCTGGAGGAGGAAATGGCAGCCCACTCCAGTATTCTTGTCTAGAGAATCCCATGGACAGAGGGGCCTGGCAGGCTACAGTCCATGGGATTGCAAAGAGTCAGACGTGACTAAAGCAACTTAGCACTTAGCACAGCACCAGAGTGGGTATTGCAGGCAAGCTGAGGCTGGCCAATTTCTTGGTCTTAACCCTAATCCTGCTCTTGTACTCCCTCCTGACCTGGATCCCTTCTTTAGAGAGTCCTCAATCCCTGGGAAAGCTCCTTCTGTTCCTCCCTCTCTTTCAGCTGATTTTCCTAAAGCAGTTTTTCTGTAATCTTTCAGGTATTATTTCTGATCCTTTTTCATTCTCTTTCCAATCTGTTGCTAAGTTTCCAATTTTAGTCACTACTTTCCCCCAAGTGAGTTTTAAGAGGATTTTCTCACCTATGAGTCTAAAAAGAGAATTTTAGAAGACCAGGAATTCCATTGTACTTGGTATTTGACTCAGATGTAAAGGGGGGAGAAAAGATTACTGGGAACAAATACTCTATCTGTTATTATGTGCCAATACTTCCATGCTATACCTGGTCTATGACTTTCTCCATATTATATCTGTGGACTCAGAAACAGGAACTTCTATCTTAATAAAATAACTTAACACATGTTCAATGCCCATTGAAACAATTATCCTCTAAGTCAGTAGAAATTCTCTGCTTGCTTCTGTGTTTTTTCTTTTAAGCTGAAAGATTCTACCTCCGTCTTTCTTCTTGGGGTAAAGTGTTCAAATGAAAAGGTCCCACCTTTCTCTCTTAGCGTTTCTTCATCTCTACCCTTTAGTATATTTTGGAAATCTATGAGGAAAACATAATATTCTGTTTCTTTATAGGCTCATTCATCTAGTTCCTCCCAACCAAAGTTACCCTGGTAAATTAAGATCAAGAAAAGCATGAACGCTTCCCCAGATATTTTTGCTTCTAGAGCAGGGGTCAGCAACGTTTTTCTGCAGAGGGTCAGACGGTAAATATTGTAGACTTTGCCAGCCAAACAGTCTCTGCCACGATTACTCAGCTCTGCGCCGTAATATGTATGCCCTGGGAAATGTGTAAACATATGGACATGGCTGGGTTCTAATAAAACCATTTATAAAAACTGGCTGTAGGTCATAGTTTACCCATCCTTGTTCCAGGTGAGGAAGAGGAAAAGGAAGAGGAGGATATTGATGGCCAACTGCATCGAACATTGAGTGCCTTTTCTGTGCAAAATACTGTGCTAAGCATTCTATGAGAATTATCTCGTTTAATCTCCGTAATTCCACAGGGCAGGTGCAATTACTGTATTCATTTTATAATTGATGAAACTAAGCTTTAAAGAAGCTAAACAAGTTTCCCCACAGTTAGACAACTAATAAACAGTGAAGCCAGAAGCTCAGCTCTGACACCAGTGACCATGCTTTCCATCCCTAAGTTGTGCCGTAAAATATACACATTCACTGTTGTAAGCTTTTTTATCAACTTCTCTTAAAAATGACCCAGAGGGATGGAATGGGGAGGGAGGAGGGAGGAGGGTTCGGGATGGGGAACACATGTATACCTGTGGCGGATTCATTTTGATATTTGGCAAAACTAATACAATTATGTAAAGTTTAAAAATAAAATAAAATTAAAAAAAAAAAAAAAACTACCTCCAAACACAGTGGGTGGGAAAGCTTACTGCTGCTGCTACTGCTGCTACTAAGTCGCTTCAGTCGTGTCCATCTCTGTGCGACCCCATAGATGGCAGCCCACCAGGCTCCCCCGTCCCTGGGATTCTCCAGGCAAGAACACTGGAGTGGGTTGCCATTTCCTTCTCCAATGCATGAAAGTGAAAAGTGAAAGTGAAGTCGCTCAGTCGTGTCCGACCCTCAGTGACTCCATGGACTGCAGCCTTCCAGGCTCCTCCGTCCATGGGATTTTCCAGGCAAGAGTACTGGAGTGGGGTGCCATTGCCTTCTCCGGTGGAAAGCTTACTAAACTCACAGAATTCAATTTCAGTCATTTTAATTTGCTTAATCCAAGTAGACTTTGAGCTATGGAGGTGTTTATTTGAACGAACATTTATGATGTCACTACTATCAGCCTCCAATTATAATAGTGACTTGAGGAGGAAAATAATAGAATATGGTTGTCTTATGCCAGGCACACATGGGGTCTTTGGTGCAAAAGCCCTCCTCCCCTTTCTTCTCTTAGAGTCCGTCTCGCTTGGAGAAAGCAAGCCCACAGCTGGCATTGCTTAAGGAAGGCGACCAAAATTTATTTTCTGTTGTCTTCAACCACAATGTGTTTGCCTTTCCAACCTCTGAAGACTAATGTTTTCACGTGGATTATTTTTGTTCATTTTATTATAGTGAAATAAGCAGTTTCTAGGGAATTTCAAGTGATCTTACAAGAAAAATCTCCCAAGATTTAAAGCCCCAAGTCTTGACAACCTTTCCCAGAACATCTTAGCCTTGATGTTTATGACTGAATATCCAACCCCAGTGAGCATCCCAAGTTCTCTGACCCAGTGTCCCCAGTTGTCTCGAGAACCCCCTCCCTCCTGACCCTTGTCCTTTCATAAAGCTGCACTTGTGCAGCCACAGGGTGTTTTGTGTTCTGCTGCTGCTAAGTCGCTTCAGTCGTGTCCGACTCTGTGCGACCCCATGGACTACAGCCCATCAGGCTCCCCCGTCCTTGGGATTCTCCAGGCAAGAACACTGGAGAGGGTTGCCATTTCCTTCTCTGATGCATGAAAGGGAAAAGTGAAAGTGAAGTTGCTCAGTCATGTCTGACTTAGCGACCCCATGGACTGCAGCCTACCAGGCTCCTCGGTCCATGGGGTTTTCCAGGCAAGAGTACTGGAGTGGGGTGCCATTGCCTTCTCTGGTTTTGTGTTCTAGCAGTGGGTTACTTAGTGCAGAATCGCATAAGTAATAGTGAATGTCTTGACTCTCATAAAGCTAATGACTCCTAATAGTCCATACCTCCAGCAGTTCTAGTAACTGTTCTCTCTACTGCCATTCATAGAATTTCTTCTCTGTACCCCCTCTCTTTACTGCAGATGAAATGCCTTTTCAATTTCCTTCCCCTCCAAAACCATGTGTTTAATTGTTATTATGCCTCATGTGCACTAAACCCAAATGGAAAGCAGCCTATGGTGGTGGGGCTTGGTGTTGCTTCTCCCCAAAGGTCAAACCTCACACAGCTGTTCATCATGAACCACCTCCAGCTCCCAGCAGCTGCCCAGCGTTTATGTTATGTTAGTGATGTTCTCTAGCCGCAGAGCCAGAGAGCTTGCTGTTCTGCCAAAAAAAACCCTCAGGGAAAAGGGAATGAATGCCTGCAGATTGCACACAGGGTTGCTGGGCACCTCCTTTGTGCTGTGTTTCCCATAGAGAAGCCAGTGCAGACCAGTGCAGGGTCACTAGTCAGATCTGTAGCTGTTGGGATATGACCTGGTTCCCCTGCATCTTCAATACACAGAAAGGTGCCGTGGGTGGAGTTCCTCACACTGGCTCCCGGCAAAGGCACCGTCAAAAAATCCAAGAATATGTTAAGGACTTTCCTCTGGGATTGAGATGTATCTCTCTGATTACCAGCCACTAGGAAACTCTGAGAACAAGGGGAAAACTTGTATACCACCAGTGCCTTGGAGAAGCATAGGATTCAATTCTGTATTATTATAGTACTGACACCTTTTTTAATGGGTGGAATTTGACAAGAATAGAAGAGAGAAAAGAGAGAGGCGGAAGAGGAGAAATGAGATGCTGCGTCTACGCTGGTGAGTTCTGCTTGGTAGAATAACACATCTACCTACAAGGCTGTAGCACAACTGCCAGGCTTCAAAGATATTTGACCCTGCCCACTCCCCATCAGCATCCCCAGTCTTCACAAGTACCACCTTAGCCAGCTCACACACACCCTTGACCAATGGCAGAGTCCACTGTTGCCTTACATATGCTGGGTAACACCTCAGAGATAGATTGGAACCCAGTAAACTCAGGATACGAAGCTCAGAGGAGAGATGGAGGAAAGATTGAGTGCCCCCAAGGACAACTGCTCAGCTCCCCAGTCTTCTTTGGGGAAATTCCTGGGAATGGATGGTTCTGTCTGCTTCTTCGGGGAGTTCAACACAATGGGCAGAATGGGGCCCCTCTTGGCCACAGAAGCAGCCACTCATGCAATGTTCTCACATTGGCTTTTTCTTCTTGTCTATCACTCTCGCCCATCCTCATCTCTGCAACTTGGAATCACCTCCCAAATAAACTACCTGCCTAGATGCTCTTGTGTCTGGCTTTGCTTGCAGGGAAACTGAGTCTTTTCAGAGCTACCTGTCCAACATGAGACACCCATTGGATCAACCATGGTAAAACCCCCACCTGGTCCAGTTACACTGGGATAGGATTGTATGATGCTTGGGGGTAGTGGTTGGGGTGGGAAAAGCTGGCCTTCTTAAGGCCTCTGCTTCTCATAGCTTGTTGCTCCTAAGCAGTGAGATACTGCCTGTGGGAGAAACTCATCCGTCATCCTGTGTGTGCCCTGACTGTCTTCCTTTCCATCTGTCAAGGATATCCATCAGCAGGGTGTGAGAAGGAGCCATAAAAATGATAATGGAGAGAAACACTAGTAAAAGAAATGGCAGACTAGGAAACTGCCTTATTTCTTCATGGAGACATAAAAAAAAAAAAAAAGCCAACCAAAAACTGGATAAAATTACCTTGTATGAGTTATAGAAAAACAACCAAAGGTCTACAGCAGCCTAGCAAACACCCAATTAAGGAAATGCCACTCTCAGAACAGTAGGAAAGTCTGTGGTATGGATATTTTTGCCTGCCCTTTCCCCACCCTCTCCCTGGTGGTCTTGGTCTGGAGGACATAGCAGCTCCCAGTCCCCTCCCTTGAATGGGAAGGAAGAGAGCAGATTTGCAAGGTTGTAACCTCTCTGGGGGCTGCTTGAAGGACTGGCTTCTGTGTCACCTAATTCAGATCCAAGGCAGAGAGAAGCAGCTGGCACTGCTCAGAAAACTATGGGTGTGCTGGTGTCAGGGACAAAGGATTCCAGGTGGAGACACACCATCAACAATCTAAGGCCCTACGGAGAAACTGAGGTGAGACTCCGTACCGTCAAGACATTTATAAGCAACTGTGTATGTGAGGTGATTGAAAAGCCACACACAGGCCCAGGCAAGACGCATGCTCCAAGAAGACCCTAAGCTTTTTCCATGGGATGGTCCAGAGACTCAGAGTGTGCCTGGCTAATTACTTAAGGATTTCCCCAGCACAAAGCCATTCTGCACTGGGAGAGGAGGTCATTGTTACAAATGTTCAGTTTTCAACCAAAGAAAATCATCAGCATACTAAGAAATAGTAAAACACTCGAAGGAAAAAATAATGGCAGAAACCATCGCCAGAGAAATACAGGCATTGGATACGAGACGAAGACTTCAGACAATTATTTTTTTTTAGTACTAGGTTGACCAATGTGAAAATTACTGGCTCTAGGAGTTACTGATTAACTTCCAGAGAAACATGTAAATAAGGTATGTGTTTCTATGAGGATCTTCTTTGATCCTTTATGTATTGCAGGTAGAATTATTTTTAAACAATGCTCCACAGAGAAAATTAGTTATTAGCTTATTCATTTCTTCACTCATTTACTCCCTCCTGCCAAGCCCACAGCCTGGTTAAATGGTTAAAATAGAGAACAGAACAGAAAGAGTTTGTGCTCTTAAGTTCCTGAGAATACCTGTTCATTCTATTCTGTTTGGCAGAAAAGTCTGTCACCTGTCATGCATTGTCATCTGACATGTGAATTCCTTCTAAAACAAGCCTGCAGACTTCTGGTTCTTCCTTAAAAGAAATAAATGGCTGGGGGAGAAAAATTCAGAGGCAGTATCCCATCTTTAATTATTTGGAATAATTGAAGTGGAAGAAAGTTTCTGTTGGTGAAAAGCCTAATGATTCTATAATTTCTGGAGGACTGTATTTTATTTCTTTTAAGTTTAAAGAAACTAACTGGATTGACTGTTAAAAGAATATGGATTGCAGATGCCCTGTAACATCTGCAATGAATATATAATTTGTTAAGATATTTTTATAATTTTAAAAATAATTTATGTATTGTATAGATGAAGTACAAGCTGGAATCAAGATTTCCAGGAGAAATATCAATAACCTCAGATATGCAGATGACACCACCCTTATGGCAGAAAGGGAAGAGGAACTAAAAAGCCTCTTGATGAAAGTGAAAGAGGAGAGTGAAAAAGTTGGCTTAAAGCTCAACATTCAGAAAACTAAGATCATAGCATCTGGTGCCATCACTTCATGGGAAATAGATGGGGAAAAAATGGAAACAGTGACAGACTTTATTTTGGGGGGCTCCAAAATCATTGCAGATGGTGACTGCAGCCATGAAATTAAAAGATGCTTGCTCCTTGGAAGGAAAGTTATGACCAATCTAGACAGCATATTAAAAAGCAGAGACATTACTTTGCCAACAAAGGTCCGTCTAGTCAAGGCTATGGTTTTTCCAGTGGTCATGTATGGATGTGAGAGTTGGAATGTGAAGAAAACTGAGAGCTGAAGAATTGATGCTTTTGAACTGTGGTGTTGGAGAGTCTTGAGAGTCTCTTGGACTGCAAGGAGATCAAAAAAGTCCATCCTAAAAGAAATCACTCCTGAATATTCATTGGAAGGATTGATGCTGAAGCTGAAACTCCAATACTTTGGCCACCTGATGTGCAGAACTTACTCATTTGAAAAGACCCCAATGCTGGGAAAGATTGAAGGCAGGGGGAGAAGGGGAAGACAGAGGATGAAATGATTGGATGGATTACCAACTCAACGGACATGAGTTTGAGTAAACTCCAGGAGTTGGTGATGGACAAGAAGGCCTGGCGTGCTGCAGTCCGTGGGGTTGCAAAGAGTCGGACATGACTGAGTGACAGAACTGAACTGATAAATTTAAAAATAATTTATGTATTGTATAGAAAGTACTGAAAATACAAAACCAGTACAAAGAAAGAAAGCATATGATCCCAGTACTCTGCTTCTTTTAAAAATTAATTTTTATTGGAGCATAGTTGCATTACAGTGTTGTGTTAGTTTCTGTTGTACAGCAAAGTGAATCAGCCATACATATACATATATTCCCTTTTTTGGATCTCCTTCCCATTTATGTCACCATAGACCACTGAGTAGAGTTCCCTGTGCTATACAGCAGGTTCTCATTAGTTATCTGATTTATATGTAGTATCAATAGTGTATCTGTGTCAATCCCTGTCTCCCAATTTCTCTCAGACCCCTCTTCCCTCTTGGTGTTCACATGTCTACATCTGTGCAGAGACAACTGCTTTCAACACCAGTCCACATCCTTTATTTGATTCTTGGACCTGTGTCTGAGAAGTCAGAATTTCTCAAATTTTATTCATTACAGTTTTTTTAATTTAAATCATGACAGTATGATAACATATTTACAGGAGACTTGGAAAATATAGAACAAACTTACATATAATTTCACTTATATTACAATTATTTTTAAGTAGATAAATTAAGATTTTTAGTTGGAGTTTCAATATCAAATTCTCAAAAATTAATAGAATGAATAGACAGGAAAGTAGAAGGATATAGTAGACCTGAAAAGCATTCTGAACAAATTTAACATAATTAAGATTTATACAATTTTCACACAATAGCAGGATACAAATTCTGTTCATGTTCCCATAGACTATAAACCAAGAGACATTGGAATATATCCGGGGACATAAAACAAGGTGCAAAACCTTCATGGTCTAAAAGTATTGAAATCATACAGAGTCTGTTCTCTTATTGTATAATAATGTTAGAAATCAGTATCAAAAGATATTTGAAAATAACCCACTTATTTTCAAGTGCAATGTGACATTTACCAAAAGAGAGCTTTGACTTAGCCACTGAAAACCTCAGTGAAGTTAGAAGACTGGAAAAGCACAGAGGGTGATTGCAGAAAAGAAAGCATTTAAATGAGATGAATTTCTCAAATTTTAGTAAGGAAATTCAATGTTTATACCAAAATTTGGTTTGATTTGGTATTAAGACATAATTGAAATATAACAGTACATTAGTTTTAGGTGTATAACATAATGATTTGATATATGTATATATTGCAAAATCATCACCACAATAGCTCTAGCTAATATCCATCATCAGAGTTGTATTTTTTCTTGTGATGAGAACTTTTAAGACCTTAATTTTGAAATATACTACACAGTATTGTTAGCTGTAGTTACCATGGTGCCCGTTACATCACCAGTGTACATTACATCATCAGGACATATTTATTTTACAACTGGAAGGACATTTGACCACCTTCACTCATTTCTCCATTGCCCCTGGCAACCAGCAATCTGTTCTCTGTATCCATGAGAAAGCAGTCATCTAAAATATTCTTAGAGAGCTAAAGGAAAGCATGGGAAAAGAGCTAAGGAGAATCAGGAATCAACATATGAGCACAATGAGAATAGAGACAGAAATTATGTAAAGGAACCAAACAGGAATTCTGAAGCTGCAAAGTACAATAAGGTTTCCCCCACTCCCTGAAAGCAGAGCATTTCTGTGAAACTTTTTCATAAGCCAAAGTGGCATAAAGTGAAGAAGCAATTACCTTAGGTTACATATTGCTAATGGATGCACAAAATAAATCAGGATAAAGCACAGATGCTTACATAGACAGTTCAAAAGTATGGTGGCTTGATGCTGAGATGCTGAGTGTAGTTCCTGGAGAAGTACTGTCTCTATAATAGCTCACTGCAAAACAAATGCTGAAGGCTATTTTCACTTTTTTTTCTGTAAAAGTGAATATTCTCTTCTGACTTCTTTTGGTTAGTAAAAAACAGTTACTAATATTGGTCTTTTGTAAAAGTGAAATGACATAAAGCTAACTTTCAAAAAGTGTGAGATACCTGTAACTAAATTGAAAAATTAGCTAGAGGGGTTCAACAGCAAATTTGAACAGGAAAAACAATCAATGAACCCAAAGATAGGACACTGGCAATTATTAAGCCTGATGAGCAGAAAGAAAAAAAGAATAAAGAAAAGTGAACAGAGTTTAAGAAACTTACAGAACCTCATTGAGTAGACCAAAATATGCATTATGGAAGTCCTGAAAGAAGAAGAGAAAAAGGATCAGAGAGCTTATTTGAATAATAGCTGAAAACTCTTCATATTTAAGGAAAGACATGAATCTGAATTTAAAAAACTCAATGAGTTCCAAGTAGGATAGAACGAAAAAGACCCACACTGAGACACATTATAATTAATCTGTTGAAAGACAAAGAGAAAAATCTTGAATCAGCAAGAGGAAAGTTACTCATTGTATATAAAGAATACCCAGTAAGATTATCAGCCAATTTCTTATAGGAAAATTTGGAGGCCAGAAGTCAATGGGATGATATATTTAAAGTCCTGAAAGGAAAAAAAAAAATTATCAGGTGAGAATTCTATATTCAGCAACACTCTCCTTCAAAAATAAGGGAGATAGTAAGACATTCCCATATAAGCAAAAACAAGGAATTCATTACCACTGGTTGTGCCTTACATGTGATGTTGCAGGGATTTCTTCAGGTTGGAGTGCAAGGATGTTATAAAGCTACTCACAGCCCTGGGAAGATGTTGGTCTCTGGTAAAGGTAAATACATGGAGAAAGTCTTTGTTAACTAGTATATAAGATATAAAGATGTAATTTGTGGCATCGATAGCATAAAGTTGGGGGCAAATAGAATTGTAAAGGAGTAGAGTTTTTGTATGTCACTGAAGTTAAGTTGGTATCAATTCAAAATAGATTGTTATAACTTTAGAATGGTAATATAAATCCCCATGGTAACCACAAAGAAAACACATGTAGAATATACACAAAAGGGAATGCGGAGGAAATCAAAACATGTCACTACAAAAAAAAAAAATCAACTAAATACAAAGGAAGGCAGTAATAGAGGATATGAGGGACAAAAAAAAAGGCTATAATACAAACAGAAAACAAATAGCAAAATGGCATAAGTAAGTTACTTTAAATGTAACTAGCTTAAATTTCCCAATCAAAAGGCATACACTGGCAGAATGGATAAAAAGTAAAAAGCTACTTTTATGCTGCCTATAAGAAATTTAGATCTAAGGACACATAAATTGAAAGTGAAAGATGGAAAAAGATATTCTATACAAATAGTAACAAAAACATAACTGAGGTGGCTATACAAATGCCAGATAAAATATACTTTAAGTCAAAAACTACTGTAAGAGATAAAGAGAGACATTATATATTGATAAAAGGGTCAATTCACCAGGAAAATGTAACAAATGTAAACATATATGCAACAGGAATCAGAGTCCAAATATATGAAGCAAATATTGAAAGAATTGAAGGAAGAAAAAGACAGCTGTGTAATAATAGTAGGAGACTCAATACCCTACTTTAAGTAACCAGACAGAAGACCAATAACGAAATGGAAGACTTGAACCAACCTAGAAACCAGTTGGACCCAACAGACACATACAGAGCACTCCACCCAACAACAGCACAATACACATTTCTCTCAATTGCACAAGGAACAATGTCCAGGACAGGCCCCCAAACAAGTCTTAATAGATTTTTTAAAAAGATTGAAATCATACAAAGTGTCTTTTCCAACCACAATGGAATGAAATTAGAAATCAATAGCAGAAGGAAAACTGAAAAATCCAGAAATATGTGGACATTAAACAACATACTTTTCAACAACCAGTGAGTCAAAGAAGAAATCACAAGGGAAATTGGGAAACTACCTTGAGACAAATGAGAATGAAAACATAACATTCCAGAACTTATGGGATGCAGTGAAAGCAGAGTTAAGAGGGAAATTTATAGTTGTAAATGCTATAGAAAGGTCTCTAATGAACAACCTAACTTTATACTCTAAGTGTCTAGAAAAAATGATACTGGCTGACAGTTTATGTTCCAAGGCCTCAGAGACCATGCTTCCTGGATGGTATGACCCACCCTGACTTCAAATGTTCCCTCGGTGTTTCAACATCTGTAGCTCCAAACTTTCTCCAGCCCACACATCCATATTTTGCAAGATAGTTTAACATGAGTGTTATGTCAGCACATCCCAAAATGAACTCTCCACTTTCTCCAGGAAACTTGGCTTGGTCTCTATGGTTCAAATCCCAAGTCTTCTCTGGTTCCTTTCTCTCTCTGGCCACCCCCCACCCCACTCACCTTGGAGACAATGTCTCCAGTGCTTTACTCCATCTGTCTCCTTTCTTGTATAGCCAGAGTTCTCACAAAATAGAGCTAACTGGATTCATCCTGAGTACAAAAAAAAGAGCGAACACCATTGCGTCCTGTTTTCTGTTTCTATCTCCTTAATTTCAAACTATTGTTGAGCACCTCCTAGGGGTCAAACCAAGATAAAAATCACTTTACTGCCCTCAAGGAGATGTCAGTTTCCTTGGGGGGAAGTCAAGTTACAGAAACAAAATGCCAAGTGATGAGACTGACAGTGGGGGCATGTGTAAGATGCTGCAGGGACACAGAGGAGAAAATGTCAGTCAAGACTGGTGAGCAGAGAAGGTGTTAAGATCGGTGATATTTGAGCTGAGTCCTGGACGATTCATTGGAGCAAAGTGGATCAGAGGGGTGGCATATTGGTGGAAAGGATAGAGAATGCATGGGCTTGGCACTGTTTAAAGAAACTCTGGCTAATTCTGTATGACTCACACTTTTATAACAGCCACATCACATTATTACTACAACAGCCCTGTGAGGCAGGGACCACTATTATCCCCATTTTACAGATGAAGGATTTGAGGAGAAAAGAGATTAAGTGATTGGCCTACGGCTACACAGCTGCTCAGAGAAGCTGAGTTTTCAATCTAGGAGGAGGGGATGGATATTCACTTTGAAGCCCAATACTCTGAGCAGAAAAGACAAATCTCTTGACACTTAAACCAAACAGCTCTGCTGAAACATTGCATTTCCTCTTGTGACCCAAAACAACCTCAGACCTGAAGCTACATTTTTACCACCTCCGCCCCTACCCCCATGCTTAACAAGACACAGTATCTTGTTTCTAAGGGGGTAAGACATGCTTATAAACAAGACTGCAAAGGCATCTTAAGACAACAAATCACTCATAAAAAAGGGAACATTCTGAAGAGTAAAGTGTAAATGAATCAGAAACATATGGATTCAATCTACTTTAAAAGGCCCAGTGGAGTTCTGAGCGAAGGGTAAAACCCTTGGAGGAGGTTATACTGGGGGATATTGCCAAACCCAGGGCTATTAGTTCTGGCCAGGCCCAGAGATAGGCTGGTATGTGGGTCTCTGAGGAAAGTGGCAGAAAGAGAGCTTCAGAAAGGTAGGAGGGTCACTTTATCTCAAATCTTCAAGTCCAGACTTGGAAATTTTCAAAGCCGCATGCCTCCTTGAAACACCTTTCCTGAACATCTCATTCTGGCCCTGGGCTGGGACACTGAATCCAGCCAGCCAACGATTTCTCTTTAGAAACTCTAGCTTGTCCAACTCCAGAAGAGTGTAGAGGCTGGACCAAAACCCTTCATCTTTCGCAAAGGTTCTCTCCCTTTGACTGTGAACCTTATCCAGGCCATGACCTTGGAAGAGGAAATAAGGGCCATGGTTCCTTTTGGCAGCATCAGATAAGAAATGAATATGCACAGAAATACTGAACCCGTTCCACTAAACAGGAAACAATATAAGAAAAAGAAACATGCAGATTCATCAGTCTGCATGGGTTACATTAGCCACGAAAATAAACACAGGACTAGAGTCCAGGCTGGCTTTATGGAAACCAGGCAATGAACAGGTGTGTGTCCCTCGGCATAATCATCTTGGGGGCGCCCTGTTCCTTTCCTGGGGTCCCACGTGGGATGAAAGTTCAACCACAGGGAGCATGGTGGGCTCAGGGTCACCTGGGATTTGCTCTCTTTACCCTCCTGGTGCCCGCTTCTAGATGAGAGCCCAGCCTGCTCTGTTGCTGATTTTTCTCATTCTCACAGTGGTGTTGCTATGGTAACAGGCCTTTCTCATCCACGGCTGATTGAATCAAGTTTTGGGGGGAGTTCTAAGAAGAATGAGCAAGTAGAACAGTATTCTCCCCAAATGCTGCCTGAAATTGACATCGTCTGTTTTCACAGCCCAGCCTCCTCCTTCCAAGACCACACCCAGGCAGCCAGGAAGGTAGGCCGGGTAGCCACACTCCCTGACTGCTGACCGCTCACCACTGGACTGGCTGCAGTCAGGGGCTGTGCTGAGAAGAAAGGCACCCTAGGGCCGCATTTGCTCAGCCCCTGCATCCATGTCATCAGCTTTCATACTCAGATGGGCCTCGTCGAGGCTCTGGGTGACTCCCTGCTAGTGCCATCGAGCTAACACAGGATGCTCTGGGTGAGGCTGGTGGGGGAGCTGGGTCTCGAGGGAATTTTCCGTGCCTCTGGAAGTCCCCATTGTCACCCCCTCCGCAAGACAGGCTTTCCTCTCTCTTGTTGATGCCTGAAGTCTGTCATCTTAGAGATTTATTTCTTTAGCTGAAGACTTTGATTCTTAAGACCACTGATGAGACCTTGTATGTGCATTTAACATCAAAAGATGGAGGAGGGGAGGGAAGCTGTGGTAACGGGCTGGAGCCGGGGGAGGCAGGTGTGGCACTGAGTGGTAAAGGTAGGCAGGATGGCAGGAGCGAGGCTGAGAACCTTGGATACACCCCGTACTCGCTTCTCCGCCCCCACCCCTGGTTGTTGTAGTAGGAAAACAGAGGGTGCTCCAGAGCGCTGAGAGCCCCCCTGCCCCTCTCCACAATGTCCATCCCCAGTCAAGGTGTATTTGAGGCCGCTGAGTGCCAGGCACGGCTCTAGACCCTGGGAAAGCAGGAGCTGCAGGGACCCTGATGCTGGTCAGAGGATCCGGAGCAGCTGGAGCCTGGGAACCGAAAGGGACCAACGCTGTCCCTGTCACCCCTCCCTAGGCCCCTCCAGCTCCAGATCCTTCTTCAGATGGTCCTGCCTTGGCAGGAAGAACCTGAGCTCTCTAAGGAGTTTCTTTAGACACAGTGATGAGCTTGACGGAGTGCAGAGCCCGAAGGGGTGGCCTGGGGTGACCACAGCCAAGAGGGGAATGCATAGACGAATGTATGCCCTCCGGTGACTTTACTCCCTGCACAGGTGCAGGGCCTAGGCTAGATCTGACCCCGCCTCCCAGAGGACAGAGGCTTCTGGAATCCAGTTACTCATCCCCGGTACCGCAGAGTCTCTGAATCCACAGGACTGAGCGCCCTGGTACCCTGAAGTCCAGCCTCTGGACCTGGAGGCCTGTTGGCCGACGTTCTCAGTCTCCTGTGGATGGACAGAAAGGTGAAGAGAGGGAGAGAGCTGGGATGGGGGTGCCACAGAAGGGATGGAATTGGTGGTGGGCTTCTTGCCCAGCTTACCCATCTGTTTCTCCATTGCTGCCCTGTAAATAAAGTCTTCAGTACCATTTTTCTAGATTCCATATATATGCATTAGAATACAATATTTATCTTTCTCTTTCTGACTTACTTCACTCTGTAGAATAGTTTCTAGGTTCATCCACCTCATTAGAACTGACTCAAATGCATTCCTTTTTATGGCTGAGTAATATTCCATTCTGTATATATACCACAACTTCTTTATCCATTTATCTGTTGATGGACATCTAGGTTGCTTCCATGTTCTAGCTATTGTAAATAGTGCTGCAGTTAAGAATGGGGTACATGTATCTATTTCAATTTTGGTTTCCTCAGGGTATATGCCTGGGAGTGCAGGGTCATATGGTTGTTTTATTCCTAGTTTTTTAAGGAGTCTCCATACTGTCTTCCATAGTGTCTGCATCAATTTACATTCCCACCAACAGTGCAAGAGTGTTCCCTTTTCTCCACACCCTCTCCAGCATTTATTGTTTGTAGACTTTTTGATGAGGGCCATTCTAACTGATGTGAGGTCATATTTCATTGCAGTTTTGATTTGCATTTCTCTAATCATGAGTTATGTTGAGCATCTTTTCATGTTAGCCATCTGTATGTCTTCTTTGGAGAAATGTCTGTTTAGGTGGCAGGTGGGTTTTTTTTAACCACTGAGCCATCTGGGCGTCCTCTAAAGTCAAGGAGCCCAAAGCTAAGACCATGGGCATCTGTCTGACAGTGTGATGCCACCTGGATTCCAGCTTTCCATTCCACCAACACTTGCCATGTGCCTCAGAGCAGTAGCAAATCAGCCAAACACTGTTCTAAAGGCAGCAGCCTCATAATGCAGGCACTCTCACCACGTCCATTTAACAGATGAGCACACTGAGGCCCAGAGAGGGCAGTTAACTCTCCTGAGTCCCAGGGCTGAACAACAGAGCAGGGATCTGAGCCCAGACTGCTGCGTTGACGGCTGTACCCCCTGGACCATTGAGCTAGTCTGGCTACTTGGACAAAGCTCCATGCTGGGTTACACGAGGGAATACAAATAAATAAGTGGTGTGGTCATGGCCCTTGAGGGCTTGACCATTGCCAAGACTGAAGCAGTCTTCCTAGACTGGCCTGACGGGCCTGCTGCCCAGGCTGGATTCCCCACACTCTGCATACGGCTTCGGGCCTCTGCTCCTCAGGGGCACCATCAGTCACCTCCCGCTTTCCCAGCACATCAAACCCTCACAGCAACTGAAATCCCACCTCAGCAGCCTCCACCTATCCTTCCAGACAGGCTGGCCAGAGCGCCTCCCCTCCCCAGAGCATGATTCTGGAGTAACAGAAAGGACTCAGTGGTCCTTGCCAAGCTTCATGACAAAGATGCTGTGTGAGGCCAGAGGACACGGCTGAGTCGGGCCTGCTGCCTGGGCTCCAGCCTCAGCCAGCAGTGAACCAGGTCAGGGCGCCGGGTGACAGGACGCGCTGCACCGGCCGAGCCCACCAGGCCCTGCTCGGGCAGCAAGGTCATCCTCATCCATCCACTCACAAATGGGCCACTTGGCACTTCAGACGCCCTGACTATGCTCGCCTGCGGGACCAGAGGATGGAGTCTGGCGTTTGGTCCAGACTCTGTGCCCCTGGGACCCCAGAGGCCGTGAAGATGTGTTGTAAGTTAGCAAAAGCCAAAGACAGGGTTTCATCAAGGGCTTGATGAAATAGTGTCAAACAGGGCTCAAAGGAGCCTGATGCCATGGTGACAGAGACATACAAAGAAGGTCCCTGGGCACAGGATTCCTTCTGGAGCTCTGAGCCTGCTCGTGGGGCTGTTAGAAGCTGATACAGGATGCTGAAGCCAGAGCCCCGTCTCCTTCCTGGGGGACCATTAAAAACCAACTGCATTTGGAGACGAGGTGGGTGAGGGGTGGATATGTACAGAGGTTCGTTTGCCTTGCTGTTCATCTGTGGCTCTGGGGTCACTGAGTCTCTTTCCAAAGGGCCAGTGTCTCTCCTTTCCCATAGGGGGCAGGCAGCCACATCACTGGGGTGCCAGGGGCCCTAGGGGCAGCATGTCACAGAACCTGGACCAAGGAAATGCTGCCTGGAAAAAATATAGTGGTTGAACCAATGCAGGCACAATGTCCATGAGCAGGAAGAACGTGATAAACCAAAGGAGACAGGAAGGGTGCCCCCTTCCCTTCCTGTAGCCTGACTTGGTTTTGAAAACCTCCAAGGGGGCTCAAGTCTCTTCCAGGAAGGAAAGCAGGCTTCACCAAGGCAAGGCTGCCCTGGCAAGATGCCCCCACTCCTGGCACCCAGAGCTGAAACAGCCTCCAGCATCAGGCTCCAGGGTCAAGATCACTAATGCCATTACCCACCCCTGCCCTTCCCTTCAGTGCCCACCTGTGCCTCACAGGAAAGGCCTAGAACTTGGGCAGGTGGCTGCTTGGGTTCTGGCAGGTTCCAGGTGGTAGCAGACACATGTGGGATCCAGCCCCGCATGCAGCCCTGGGGACAGGCACTTACTACAAGCCATGAAGAAAATTGAAGGCCATATTTTGCCCACAGTGATACACACCCCCCGCTTCCCTCCTCCATCACCCCATCAAACTACCATCACTTTCTCCTCACACTACTCCAACCTCTCCCTATTCCCTCCTCCTCCCCTCCCTGTCACTCCCCTAGCTCAAAATCCATAAACCTCATCTACAAACTGCCCTGGACATTCCTCTTAGACACAAATTCCAAAGACAGCCAAACAAGAAGAAAAATGGTGGAAGAACAGTGTATTGATTTGGGGTCACCAGCTGATATCCTTAGGCCCCTGCCTGATTTGGGAAGGATCCCAAATAAATGCTCATGGGCCGGGCCTCATGGGGACAGAAAGGCTGCTGGGGCTGTGCCCATCATACAGCTATCCCTGGCAATGAGGACAGCTCCAAGGCATCCCAGTGCCATCTGTTGTTGAACTGAACGAGCTGCCTTGACCAGCAAAGTGGACAGACTTGGTTTTTATTTTTCCTCTCTGGAGGAAAAAGGAAAAGGAATTCTGGCCATGGTGACATCTAGACTCTGCAAACGTCAGGCCCAGGTCCATCTATGCATGGAAGTAACTCCTCGGGCCTCCCTTTACCACACCCACCTCTGGAGATACATCATAATAAAGTATTAACAACTGGGCCTGCTCTTCTGACTGATATGGGGCAACTTTCTTTTTAAGATTTTTGTGCTCTGTTGGTGCCAAACCATTAGTGACTCTGCCTGTAAGGCGGGCGGACTAAGGAGGCTTTCTCTGGAGAGGCTCCATCAATCTGTGCCCCTGGTGGGCAGCAGCTGTCCGAGGCTGGGTTGCAGGGGCAGGGGGGCAATGCTTCACTCACCCGGGCCCAGCAGGGAACTTGGCCTGGCTCTCGGACACAGGTGTGCCCTGCTGGGAGGTGCCTGACAGCACCATGGGGAGGGAGAGGCGATGGGGGGTGTGCCGCGCCTTCCCTGGAAGCCCAAGGGGCATCTGCTCCTGGCTCTTAGGAGGGATGAGGGATGGCAGAGGCACAGCTTCAGAGAGAGAGAACAGCATTGGGCCTGAAATATTCTGAAGTCCTTGGGGAAAAGGGCTGGAAAGGAATGTTCAGGACAGTCGTGTCCTGTTCTGTTCCCTTTCAAGTCTTCCATGTTGCTGGAAGCACTTCAGATGGTGAAAATAGAAGGAACAGGAAGTTCATGGATGGGTGTGGGGAAGGAAAGGGAGGCAAAGTTAGGGGCAGGGGAGAGGACAAGGCTGAGCAGCAGGAGGAAGGAGAGGACACGGGAGAGAGAAAGCCAAGGCAAAGGGGAGTTAGGAGGCAGAAAATAAAGAACGGGGTGTTCTGAGGGGTGAGAGGTTGAAAACACAGATAAATTAAGAAGGTCAACTACACCACAACATAAAACAAAGATTACAAACTTCCCTAGTGGTCTAGTGGCTAAGACTGCCTGCTCCCAGTGCAGGATGCCCAGGTTCAATCCCTGGTTGGGGAACTGGATCCCACATGCTACAACTAAAGATCAAAAGCACAACTAAGACCCGGTACAGCCAAATAAATAAATACTTTTTTAGAAATAAAAAATTAAATTTTAAAAAAGGATGAATGAAGAAGAGAGGGACTGCGTTCCTTCTTTTTGAAGACTGAGTAATGTTCCCCTGTGTGTACATTTCACATTTTCTTTATCCACCTGTCTGTCAATGGACACTAAGTGCCATTTGCAACAACTTGGGTGAACCTAGAGGACAATGAAATGAGCCAGACTGCTGCTGCTGCTGTTGTTGAGTCGCTCAGTTGAGTCCACCTCTTTTCAACCCTGTGGACTGTAGTCCACTAGGCTCCTCTGTCCATGGAATTTTCCAGGCAAGAATACTGGAGAGCTGCCTTGCCCTACTCCAGGAGGATTCTTCCAACCCAGGGATTGAACCCGAGTCTCCTGTTTGGCAGGCAGATTTCTTACATTGAGCTGCCTGGGAAGTCCATAGTCAGACAGCAAAGGGGAAATACTGCACAATGCCCCTTTATATGAGAAATCTCAAATAGTCACAGAAGCAGAAAGTAGAACAGTGGTTACTGGAGAAGGAGGAGGGGGAAGTGGGGAGCTGCTGTTCAGTGGGTATAAAGTTTCAGTTGTGCTGTCGCTCAGTCGTGTCTGACTCTTTGCCACCCCCTGGACTGTAGCACACCAGGCTCCTCTGTCCATGGGATTTCCCAGGCAAGAATATTGGAATGGGTTGCCATGCCCTCCTCCAGGGAAAGTTTCAGTTATGCAAGATGAATTAGTTCTAGAGATTTGCTGTACCATGTACGGCTTATGGTCAACAAAACTGTATTGTACACTTAAAACTTTGTTAAGACAGTAGGTGTCACATTAACTTGTCACTGTGCACACAACCATCAAACAGAGGGACACAACGATGGTGTGTCCTGGACAGCGTTTGGAGGTGATGGTGTGTCAATTACTCTGAAAACAGGGTGATGGTATCACGGGTGCACATTTGTGCCCCAACTCCTGAAACTGCATTCATTAAACACATACAGTTTACCGTATATCAACTATACTTCAATCAAGCCGTTAAAGAGAAGAAGGAAGGGACTATGATTAGGGAAGGCAGGCTGGGTCTTTGGAGAGAAAGGTTAAAAGCTGTCAGCTCTTCCTAAAACTCAGACACATTCCCGGATGAAAATTTTCCGTATCCAAGAACTTTGCCCCCTTTTTCGGTCTCAGTTGCCAGAGAGTTTAAAAGTCAAACTTCTTGTTGTTGTTCAGTCGCTCAGTCGTGTCCAACTCTTTGCAATCCCATGGACTGTAGCCCACAAGGCTTTCCTGTTCTTGACTGTCTCCTAGAGTTTGCTCAAATTCATGTCAATTGAATCAGTGATGCTATCTAACCATTTTATCCTCTTTCGTCCCCTTCTCCTCCTGCCCTCAATATTTCCCAGCATCAGGGTCTTTTCCAATGAGTAAGCTCTTTGCATCAGGTGGTCAAAGTACTGGAGCTTTAGCTTCAGCACTTCCAATGAATATTCAGGGTTGATTTCCTTCAGGATGAACTGGTTTGAGCTCCTTGCTGTCCAAGGGACTCTCAAGAGTTTAAAAGCCAAACTTACTGCCTAAGTTTTGTGATCTCTTCAGATTAGGTGAGTGGAAATACCTCGATCTGTTTCTCTGAGAAAGTCCTGGTAGTGTGATGCTCAGATTGTCGCTAACCACAAGGCTCCCAAGCTTCTGCCAGCGTTAGCCCTTCAGGAAGTGGGGAACCTCAAAACTTGAATAAAGACCCAGGAGGAAACATTCTGACCCTTTTCGTCTCTGGAAGCGAAAAAGGTGTGTTCCACAGCAGTCAGATACATCTTGGTAGGAAGCAGGCTCCAGAGATGAGGATGCCCCAGAGATGAGGCAGGTCCCAAAGGGGAAGCCATCCAGACACAGTGACCAGAGCAACCAGTTGGCCAGTTAGGGGTTTTGCGGTTGTCTTATTGCTTTGATTTATTTTTATTTACCTGATAGTTTAGTTGGTACCATGAGAACAGGTAGGGATTTCCTAACGTCCCAAAGGCTATGCAGTGAGAAGTCGGTTGCTGTCTTCCACCTACGGCCCCCTACCCTTCCCCCAGCAGGAAAACACTGACAGCAGATCCCCTGAAAGGAGACTGTGGGGTTCTCTAACAGGCTTGACAAGGAACCCTGGCCCATCCCAGAGATAGAGTTTGAAAGGCTCCTCTGTGGGAGTGACACTTGAGCTGAGAGGCAAAAGACAAGCAGGGGTTTGTGGTGAAAGAAGGAACTGCATGTGCAAAGGCCCTGTGGTCAGTGTGGTCACAGCACAGGGCAAGCAGGAGGGTGGCCTGTTCTGAGAGAGTGAGGTGGGGGCACATCCCAGGAGAGTGAGGTGGGGGCGGGCAGGAGCAGTGGGCAGAGGTGGCAGGGCTCCCCAAGCCGTCTTAGGGTTGTGACCTTTATCCATACATGCATCCGTGCTAAGTTGCTTCAGTTGTGTCTGACTCTTTGGGACCCCAGGGACTGTAGCATGCCAGGCTCCTCAGTCCATGGGGTTCTCCAGGCAAGAATACTGGAGTGGGTAGCCATTTCCTTCCCTAGGAGATCTTCTCAACCCAGGGATCAAACCCGCGTCTCCTGCCGCTCCTGCAATGCAGGCGGGTTCTTTACTGCCAAGCCTCCAGAGAAGCCTGACCTTTTTCCACAGATTTAAGCCCTGAGAGTTTGGAGCATATATGTGACAGATCCAGTTAATGTTTTGAAAACATAATCACTGTTGCTCCTGTGCTGAGAAGAGCAAGGAGCCAGCACAGAGGAGGGCAGAGATGGTACAGGAAGAGACTGTACAGTTAGGAGGTTGCACGGGAAGCCTCGGCAGCCCTTCCCCTCGCCTGTTCAGCATCCCCTTTGCGTTCAGCCTCAGCCGTGGTGGACACTCCCAGGCGGTCTCCACCTCACACTCACAGCCCTAGCCTGAGGTGCACCTTTTCCCTGCAGTGACCTCAATGCTGGGGAAGCTGTTGGGGCACCTGTAGGAATGACCCAAACTTCAGGAGATCTCGTGCTTCCAGGAGCAGTCCTCAGCCAGTGGAGAACAGGAGATGATAGATAAACCCTCCTCCTGAGCTGTCAGGCTCTACTCTCCAGGTCCCACAGTGGTGACCCCACTTAAACACTTGTATATGGACATTCCTTCTCCCCCCGTCTGCCTGTTCCTCCCTTCTGATTCCTGGGACTACTCCAAAATAAGTGATCCTCACAGAAGACCATGTAGGCTCTGCTTTATCTGTGTATTCCAGGTAAGAAGGAGGCACCTGCAGGTGTGTATTTAAGGCAGGATGGGAGCTTGGACTAAAGTGGCAGCTGTGGGAATGGACAGATTGAAGAGCTATTCGGATGGTGAAATTAAGTGTCTGATGCAGCCACGTTCTCCAGCACCACTGTCTCTTCCATTCCCTTGACATTTGGTGCGGCCTATCCAGGCTCACAGCTTGTGGTGAGTCTAGGATGGAGAACGTGTTTTATAGCTGTGCAAATGGCCACGATATATGGAGGCAGAACTCAATAGCCATTGCAAGATGAACGTTACAGGAGATGAAGATGGCATTTCCAGCAGTCCTTAATTCAGTTCAGTTCAGTTGCTCAATTGTTTTCGACTCTTTGCGACCCCATGGACTGCAGCACGCCAGGCTTCCCTGTCCATGACCAACTCCCCGAGCTTACTCAAACTCATGTCCATTGAGTTGGTGATGCCATCCAACCATCTCATCCTCTGTTGTCCCTTTCTCCTCCTGCCATTTATCTTTCCCAGTATCAGGATCTTTTCCATTGAGTCAGTTCTTCACATCAGGTGGCCAAAGTAGTGGAGCATCAGCTTCAGCATCAGTCCTTCCAATGAATACTCAGGACTGATTTCCTTTAGGACTGACTGGTTTGATTGTCCTTAATTGGTTGAGTTTAAAATGGGGTCTTTGGGGCTTCCCTGGTGGCTCAGTGGTAAAGAATCCGCCTGCCAATGCAAGAGATACTGGTTTGATCCCTGGTCTGGGAAGATCCCACATGCCTCACACAACCAAGCCTGTGCACCACAAGTACTGAGCCTGTGCTCTAGAGCTCGGGAACTGCAACTACTGAGGCCCTGTGCTATGACTACTGAAGCCCGTGCACCCTAGAGCTTGTGCTCTGCAAGAGAATCCTGCACACCACAACAAGAGAATAGTCCCCATTGGCCACAACTAGAGAAAAGCCCAAGCAGCAAGGAAGACTCAGCGGAGCCCAAAATAAATAAACAAATAAACAAAACTATAAAATGGGGCCTTTGGCAGGCATTGCTGGCATGAGCATCTTCTTCAGACAAGATGCACGGCCTCTGTAGCAGAGAGAGAAGCAACAGGAGGACATGGAGGAGGGGTGATGGCTGCTCACCCAATGACAAAGAAATGGAGACTCTCAGAGAAAGAGGTCGTCCTCCCAGGGCCCCGAGCAGTGCCTGATAGAACCAGTACGCACATTGCGGTCCAGATGGCTCCAAAGGCTGGCTTTTAACGGCGACCTCTTTTTCAACTTCCCTCTGCTCCAAAGCAGAGGAGGAGCCCCGCCAGAGCCCAGCCACAGCTATCTCTATTTTTGCTGGCTCATTGGACCAGCTGATTGTCAGATTCTGTTACTCGGTAGAAGAGGCTCAAGATTTTTTTCCCATAAAGGGCTTATTTTAAATATTTTAAGGATAGAATAGACTTACATCATAATTATAAAAATTACTTACAGAATTAACAGGTTTATATTGTTTATACTTCCAAATGTAGAGAATAGGGAATTGTCTACACATTGAATTGTGTGCGTGTGAAGGTATTTCAGTTGTCTGACTCTTTGCAGCCCTGTGGACTGGAACCTGCCAGGCTCATCTGTCCATGGGATTCTCCAGGCAAGAACACTGGAGTGCGTTGTCATGCCCTCCTCCAGCGGATCTTCCCAACCCAGGGATTGAAGCCAGGTCTCCCGCATTGCAGGTGGATTCTTTCCTGTCTGAGCCACCAGAGAAGCCCAAGAATACTGGAGTGGGTAGTCTATCCATTCCTTAGGGGATCTTCCTGACCCAGGAATTGAACCAGGGTCTCCTGCATTGCAGGCAGTTTCTTTACCAGCTGAGCTGCTATGGGGCTTCAAAAAAGGAGAAGGATTCCAAGGTGGGAGATGCAAAGGGATAGTTTGCAGCCTAACAAACTGCTTTAACACTCAGTGGTTCAGAAGACACCTACCTGTTGTCTTGCGCAACCTGTGAGGGGGGCGGGCAGTTCTGTCTGGGGTTGGCTCAGCAGTGCCGGGGGGTCTAGGGGAGCCTGGCTCACCCGTCTGGGATGGCTGAGAAGGAGAGAATGTCTTGTCCTCCAGTTGTGGTCCAGCCTCACTCTCCT
Source organism: Bubalus kerabau (assembly GCF_029407905.1). Taxonomy (NCBI): domain Eukaryota; kingdom Metazoa; phylum Chordata; class Mammalia; order Artiodactyla; family Bovidae; genus Bubalus; species Bubalus kerabau. Next base: position 14,993,218 of record NC_073628.1, read on the forward strand.
GGTGGAAAAAAGTTTCGGATCAGCTAGATAGAGGAAAAGCCCTGATGCACACATGCTTTCCTAGCCCCTCCATGTGTCTTGTTTGCTCATATTCCATCAGCCAAAACAAGCCCATGATTCAAAGGGTGGAGAGACCCGCTCCCCTCTGCTGGGCACCAGCACGTTGCAACGAGACATGCTTAGCAGGACTGGATGAGTGTGTAGTTTGTTTTGTTTTCCATCAGTCAGGATCAGAGGAAGCTTCATAGAAAGGATGGGCTTCAAGAAGTGTCTGGGGTTGGGCATTGTAGCCAATCACCCACAGAGGTGAGAGAGAGGAAGGTCTGCGAGGACCTGCCAGTGCTCCATCTGGGCTAGGGAGAGGGTCGGGAAAGAAAGCTGGAGCTGAATCAGGAGGGAAGGAGTGATGTCTTTCAGAGCTGGGATGGCAGCCAATGGCTGAACTAAGAGGTTAATCTCCACTTGCAGGGCAATGCCCCTCTCAGAAATCATGCTCCATCAACGCCGGGCAGCCATGGTGGCACAGTTCTCTTGCTCCTGGAACCTGAGGGTCAAGCAAAGGACCTGGGGTAACCAGTCTACAGGCTGCCAAAGCTAAGGTGACTGGAAAAGGTGAGCTGAGGAGTGAGGCATGAGTAGCAGAGAAGAGATGAAGGGTCCATTGAAGTTAAGTCAAAGCTGGGGAATCCAGAGCGGGGTCCCAATTGGCTATGTGGGAGCTGAGAGCAACGAAACCAGCTGGAGAGACAGGAAACAGCATTTCATGAAGGTAAAAATTAACCCAGTGAGGGAAGACCAGTCCCTGCAGCAGCCTCAGGTCTCAGTAACGTTCCCCGGTGAACTTCCCACCCATGTTTTTGTGTGTTTACAAGTAACTCTCTTTCTCTGCAGGGGTTGAATGTGTCTGTCCCACATCACGTGGTGGGCTGTCCTCTCCTTAAGTCCCCGGTTAGAACATTAGTTGGCATGAAATTTTGAAAAGAGGCACGGCGACTGGGAATAGGAGAATCTGTTGGTCAGACTGCAAAGCAGGATGAATGTTCATGACCACAGTTGTTTTATTTTTAAAATATAATTTTTGTTTATTTATTTCTTTATTTTTGGCAGTGCTGGGTCTTCATTGCTGCGTGGGCTTTTCTCTAGTTGTGGAGCAGGAGCTACTCTCTAGTCGTGGTGTGAGGGTTTCTCATTGCAGTGGCTTCTCCTGTTGCAGAGTACAGGCTCTAGAGCACGTGGGCTTCAGGAGTTGCAGCTCCCCAACTCTAGACCACAGGCTCAGCAGTTATGGCTCACGGGCTTAGCTGCTCTGTGGCATGTGGGATCAACCTGGTCCAGGGATCGAACCTGTCTCCTGCATTGGCCGGCAGATTCTTTACCTCTGAGGCACCAGGGGAACCCAGGAGTCAGATTGTTTTTTAAAAGGAGCTGCTCTTTTACTATCTCCCCTAGCAACTGCTGCTGCTGCTGCTAAGTCACTTCAGTTGTGTCCGACTCTGTGCGACCCCATAGATGGCAGCCCACCAGGCTCTGCTGTCCCTGGGATTCTCCAGGCAAGAACACTGGAGTGGGTTGCCATTTCCTTCTCCAATGCATGAAAGTGAAAAGTGAAAGTGAAGTCGTTCAGTCCTGTCCGACCCTCAGCGACGCCATGGACTGCAGCCTTCCAGGCTCCTCCGTCCATGGGATTTTCCAGGCAAGAGTACTGGAGTGGGTTGCCATTGCCTTCTCCCCTAGCAACTAGGCATCTCATAAAGTGAAAACGGAAGCCATCATATTTTCAGAAAATTTCTGGGATTAGGTAAAGTCTTAAAAGCTTCAAGAATGTTAGTTTGTAGTCTATTATTTCTTTCAGAAAACGCGTCAGTTCTCACTCTAGTGCCAAAGAAGCCAGAAGCCATAGCTCACTCTGCCTTATTCCTTCTGGAATTTACCCAGTACATCTCAGCAGTGGCACAGGAAACGTATTTCCCTGGAAACCAGAAGTCACACAATAGGCCTCCTCCTCACAGCCCCATGGGGTACAAAAATCCCCATTCTATTTGAAATCCAATTATTCTGCTTTTATGTCACCTCCTCTGCTGTAAATGAGGGCTAGCCCATATGCCAGAGCACAGAATGACACAGACACAACGTGGTGTGTCAGCCACTCATGCTCCTCTTTTGTGAGATCAACCTTTATAACACTGTAGTCAGTCCACTGCCAGACTGTTAACCTTGGCTTGTTGGAAACAGACACATCAACCATGAGACATCATTTGTCAGATACCGACCCAACCTCTTCTGGACACAAGTTGGTCCTTACAGAGAAAGCTACTAGGAACGGGAGCCTGAGTTGCATCTCAGGTTGTATAGGCACCTGCCCAGGCCATCATAAATACTGCTCCTTGTGAAAAAACACCACGCTGAGTCCCACCATAAAGTGTGTGACGGTTGTGGGTTAGCATCGCGGCCCATGAATCTTCTTCCAGGAGAATTCAGAGTGCTCGAGTCCAGCCAAATGTTACCGTCAAAGCCTTTTCTAGTCTATTTGTGGCTACAGAACTGTCTTCTCTTTTGAGAACCCAGAATGCTGACAGCAAGGGCCAGCTCCCACTTCAAAGGCAGAGTTCAAAGCAGATGCTTCTTTGGATTCGAATGCCAGTGGGAGGAGGAGTCAGTGTCAAGGCTGGCCTTCATGCACATTCCACCCCGTCCCTCTCTTACCTTCACTGGAAGCTCAGAAACCACCGCTGTCCCCCGACTGGTCTCCTTACACACCAAGGGGACGCTGAGGTCCTCAGACCAGACAAATCTGGAGAGTGCCCCTGGTGCCACGGCTCTGCTGCCTCTCGAGCTATGTCTTGGTTTGGGCCATGCCTTTCTTCCCCGGTATATCAGGCGCTCAGCTACAGATGAGAGGCGACTCAGTGAGGCTTCCTGATCCAGCACTGCTAGAAAAGCACGTCTCCATGGCAACCACAGCGTTACCTCACCCAACAGCATTCAGATGTGACCGACCACAGAGCAATTATTTTTTTCGATGTAGAGAAAGCATTAGCTCTGTCTACAGAGTGAACTCCGGGAGTTGGTGATGGACAGGGAGGCCTGGCGCGCTGCGATTCTTGAGGTCGCAAAGAGTCGGACACGACTGAGCGACTGAACTGAACTGAACAGAGCCAAGAGGGTTTTGCCTTTTTTTTTTTTTGGTTTGTTGTTGATGTTATATCCTTCTCTTCAGAGTTTTTGGCGTAACATCATATGTTTGGGGAGCATTTTGTATATAGACAGTATTCTCCCTCGTGCCTCAGCACACAGAGCTTTGCTATGAAAATAAGACGGCTTCTTCTAGGGAGACATGCCATTATTCATCTCTGCTCTAGTCACTGCCAATTGCCAAAGGGTTGTTTTTATGTTCTGAATCCAGAATTCTTTCCTCACAGCCGCAGCAGGGTCTGGCCCACTTGGCACTTGATGTGGTTTGTTCATGGGAAACCCAGGTGTTTGAGGTGGGCGTGGGAATAACTGCAGTCAGAGTGACCTTTCGTCTACCCCCCAGACTGGACTGGTTAACTCAGGGCACCCACCTGCTCTGCCCTTCTCCACTCCATCGACCTGCTGGGGATCAGCAGCATTGGGAATGACATCTTCTGTCTCTCCAGGCTCCCCTAAGAGCTAACTTAATTGTCAGAAAACAATGGAGAAAAAAGATGTCCCTACATCCCCTTACATCACTGGTTCTCAACATGGGGGAGAGAAGGGATTTCATCCCCTGGGAGCGTTTTTGGCTGCAGGACTGGGAGAGAGGTGCCAGAGGTATCTTGTGGGTAGAGGTGGGGAGGCGCAGCTAAACATCCTGCCATGCACAGGACCGCCCTCCCGCCAACAGTAAATGATCCAACCCAAAATGTCACTGGTGCTGCAGCTGAGAAACCCTGGAAATCCAGGGTGGCCTCAGAAAGGTGTGGCCTCAGAGCAGTTCGGATCTCTAATATTATTAATGGGAGGACCAGCAATTTACTCATACTTAGTAAACACAGTTATTTACTAACTGTATGAACACCTGCCTCCAAATGTATTCACCAGGGAACCCCAGTGCACAGAAGGACTTCTTGTGACTGCAGAGTTTGCAGGGTGTGGGTTCTTCCTAGAAAGCGATTTCTTCTCTGAATTCTGATCTCAGTCTGTGCTGCCTAGCACTGCTTCTCTATTTGTTAAAATTCCTTTCTGCACAATTCATGTGAGCATAAGTCCTTTCTTTAAGTTCTAACCAATTAGACTTAGAAAAAAGTAGCTCGTTTACTTAAGAGCCATAATCTTACCTCCAATCTCTCTCTCTCTGGAAGTTTTACGACAGGTAGTAACAGGGCAATGCATGAAGTGATCTTCAGAAGCCATCTCATGGCCATGTCTAAAATCTACTGTTTTTGTTTAATTGGCACTTCTTTGCTATCACTAGCTTTCTAGTTATATGTCTTAGATTATTACCTAAGGTGTGATGTGTTTGCCGAATTATATGGCTTGCATTTTTATGTGTTCCTTAAAAATAAGAGGGCTTCCCTGGTGACTCAGTGGTAAAGAATCTGCATGCCAATGTAGGAGACCTGGGTTCTATCCCTAAGTAGGGAAGATCCTGTGAAGAAGGAAGTGGCAGCCCACTCCAGTATTCTTGCCTTGAAGAAGCCCATGGACAGAGGAGCCTGACGTGCTACATGGTCTATGGGGTCACAAAAGAGTCCGACATGACTTACCAACTAAAAAACAACAACAAAAATGGGAATAGTAGGAAGGATGAGAGGAGTTTAGTCCCTGGAGTCCACCAGCATGTAAGCCAGCAACAGAGGTGGAACTGGACAAGTTCTCATAGTCAGTCGCTCTGGTTTCCACCACTGGCTTTCTCACCAGGACCACTTTTGTTCCATAGCATGAGTGGCTAAGTCATATCAAGGCAAACTCAGGTCAAGATTACAAACGTCCAGGTCCTCTGAATGTCTTACCCGTTTGTTCACTGCCATGGGGAGGATGGTGTCAGGCCAAGGGAAAACGCTTGCTCTGTGGGCTCTCAAGGCAGAGTGGACTGGGTTGAAATGGTGGTCCCCTGGGAAGCACCACGGATTGGAGAGAATGTTGTAGAATGTTCCACAGTGCTTCCGCTCCAGCTACTCAGACCTGTCGCATTTAAGAAAATATTCAAGGTATTCAAGTCGAGAAGGCATTTTAGAAGCCGATGTAGATATATTCACAAGGTAGGCAGACACATAGCAGACAGTCATCTCAAGAAGCTACAGCAGCAAGCCCCACCTCACCATGGAAATGTTTTTAAACGATCCTTTTAGTGGACTTTGAATTCATGCTCAGCTGATTTCTAGGGCTGAGAGCTTACTGCGTGGTTGCAGCCCAGCAAGGCCTGCAATCTGCACCAGAGCTGGGACACAGCACGGCTGCCCGCAAGAGGGGAGCTGGCTTCGCAGGGAGTATCGCCCACTGATGTCTAGGGCAGAGTCTGGGCCTGACTGGCCCACCTTCGCTGGGGGCACCATGTGCTCTTACTTCCCAAGAGAGAAACTGATCAGCTTAATTCATAACTTGAGCAGAATTTGTTTCTTGCTTCCAACTGCGAGCCAGCCAGCAGGGTTGGTCTCACTCTACACCCCTCACCCCCATGGCCACTTCCTGTAGCAGGAACTTCCTGGCTTCTGTCGTTTGGGGATGGGGGAGAGGGATAGAGGGGACAGCCCCTTGGGGTTTAACCCAGCGTCGGGTTTAAGGTCTTCACCACTCACGCGCCTCACTCCTCACCTGGACTGCCGTCCCTCCCTAGAGGATGCTCCACTGCCTGGTCTGGAGGAACAGAGCCCTTTGTAACCGAGGAAGAACTTCTTGCCTTTGCCTTGCAGGGCTGTCAGCAGCTTTGCTACACACGGCCCTGGAGGAGCTGAGCTGGTCCTAGCTTAAGGAAAACCGGCAAATCCATGCAGATGTTTCTGTGCGAGCTGTTCCAGGCAGGGCTCAGGGATTCCGCCCTGCCTGGTATCACATAGCACGGGGGTGGGAGGGCGGGGGTGGGTTGGTGGGGGGTTGGTGGGGGGACACCCACTCTTTGAGGGGCAGGAAGTATATTACATGAAATCAAAATGTAAGTGTGTTCTTTTTGGATTAGGCCATGTTTTCCTCTTCTATTTTTCTTTACATAACCTTGTTACTCAGCTTCTTTATTTTTCCCTCCACCCTCCTTGGCTCCCACGCCCACTCCTGTCTGCAGGATAAACTGGACCCACGGGGCAGGCGCTCTGAGTGGCATGGTTTCCAGCTCTTCTCCAGTCTCATCCAGTTCTCACTAAGGCTTTACTGACCTCGTTTTCTTATCCGATGCAGAAATCTTACTCCACCTAGTTTTTCAGTTCACAGGAGACCTCTGATTTACAACCAAGAGGCCAGGGAGTGGGGTGGTGGTCCACAACTCAGCTCGACCCACTCCCCAGTGGTCTGCAGTGCCTCTCGCTGCCCACTCTTCTCAGCTGCCCTCTTCTACCAGAACATGCTCTGCAGACAAGCATCTGATATGCTTTAAGGGGGTGAAACAGACTTCCCACACCTCATATTTCTTTAACTGCGTACAAGGCGTTTCATTTCATAATTTGAGATGAAATGGTTCATGTGAGTCCCCCTGGGAGAGCAATGGGAACTGAATTCACGGGGAGGCACAATTGGTCTCGTCTCAGCTCAAAACACAGGTTTCTTTGTGTGTGTGTGTTTGCAGGCGTTTAGCTTTGGGCTTCTGGTTAAGGGGCGTCCCCGGTGGCTCACATGGTAAAGAATCTGCCTGCAGTGCAGGGAGATCCAGGTTCGATCCCTGGGCCAGGAAGATCTCCTGGAGAATACTATCCAGTCCGGTATTCTTGCCTGGAGAATCGCATGGACAGAGGAGCCTGGAGGGCTACAGTCCATGGGGTCCCAAAGAGTGGGACATGACTGAGTCACTGACACTTTCACTTTTTTCTAGTTAAGAGGGTTGAGGGCAGAGGGACAACAGAAGAGCAGAGAAGCACTGGGCTCCTGAAAAGGAAAGGCGACGGGAAACAGGCTTGTTCTCTTCCCAGCTTTCATTAAGCCTCCCGTGCTAACTCTCCCCGTCCGCAGTCTTCCGCCGGCCCACCTCCTGCATCAGCCAGACCTAAGCTGATGGCCAGCGTGGGCTCTTCCACTCTGCCTCACATCCATCCTCTAGCCAGTCTTCACGTTCCCACAAAGTGCTTTCCCCAGAATTTGAGAAAAGAGCCTGTGTCCCAGAAGACGGCAGTTCTGCTTCCTCATGACCCCCAAATTTTGAAAGGAACCGAGAAGTCTATAAGGAAAATACGGCAAAGGGGGGAAGAGCCCTGGGGTGTAGGAAGTGAAGAACCCGCTGAAAACTCAAATTAGCTAAATTGTGCTAAATGAGCTTACATAATGATGTGACGCATCTTTGAGGCAGTCCTGGCCTGTCAGCACACAGATTCCTCCTCATGCCCCATCTGCTCGTCTCCCAGGGGAGGATCCTCTGGGCTGTTTCTCAAACTCCTGGAGAAGTGGGGTTCTGCTGGGTTCATCCATGAGGGCACTAGCCGGAGACAGGAGGGCAGGGAGAGTGGAAAGTGGAGAATCTCTCCCCCTTCTCCGTCTTATATAATTTGTATGTCAGTACGTCTTATTTTTTTTAATTTTACTTATTTATGTATTTTTGGCTATGCTGGGTCTTCACTGCTGCTCAGGCTTTTCTCTAGTTGCAGCGAGTGGGGGCTACTCTCTAGTTGCGGTGTGCGGACTTCTCATTGCTGTGGCTTCTCTTGTTGTGGAGCACAGGCTCTGGGAGCATGGGCTTTGGTAGTTGCAGCTCCTGGGTCCTAGAGCACAGGCTCAGCAGTTGTGGTGTATTGGCTTACTTGCTCCGGGGCTTGTGGGATCTTCTTGGACCGGGGATTGAAACCTGTGTCTTCTGCACGGGCAGGCAGATTCTTTACCACTGAGCCACTGGGGGAGCCCAGATTTCTTATTGTTGGCACAAAATCAAAAGAAAACAAACAAATCTATCCAACAGGGAACTCGGGCTTTTATGACCCAAATCTAGGAGGGGCAGAGCATCATTCAGAAAGCCCCGTCTCTGTCTGCACACCTTTTCCAAACGCTGATGGCAGAAGAGGCCATGCCCAGCTGTTTCCCACTTGTCTCCCTTCTTTGGGCAGGCAGATGACTGAAAGTCCCAGAACTAGACAGAGCAAAATCAACCTTCAAGCCTGCCTTCTACCAAGGCCACTCTGTAGGCTGCTTTGGTTCCAGTTTAGACACCGTGCTTGAGCTGCTGCCTCCTGCTTCAGCAAATCTGACACGTGGGTCCTCTGCTTCTTCCTGTGATGCTGCTAGAACATTGTAGAACAGTCACACTATTTTAAAATGTGTCCTGCCTGTATGATTCCTTCAGCTAGTTTGTACTTATCAATCTGCCTCATAACAAAGGGGTCATTGTATCACTCCATAAAGAAAAAAGCGGTGCTTTCCAAATTTGCTGCCCTGTTAAATACCATTCAGAAACAAAACAACCCATTTCACCTGGGAATTGTTCAAGGAGCAGATTGTAACTAGGAAGTCAGATTGGGGAGAATGTACAATGTCACTTCAGCTCCCCAATTGCCTCTTCCAGCCCTTGATTTTTTTCTGAAAACAATGGTGTGCACCGGAGAAGGCAATGGCACCCCACTCCAGTATTGTTGCTCGGAAAATCCCATGGATGGAGGAGCCTGGTAGGCTGCAGTCCATGGGGTCGCTAAGAGTCAGACACGACTGAGCGACTTCACTTTCACTTTCCACTTTCCACTTTCATGCTTTGGGGAAGGAAATGGCAACCCACTCCAGTATTCTTGCCTGGAGAATCCCATGGACGGAGAAGCCTGGTAGGCTGCAGTCCATGGGGTCGCACAGAGTCGGACATGACTGAAGCGACTTAGCAGCAGCAGCAGCAGCAGCATGGAGTGCACAGTGAGAGAAGAAAGCTAGGAGAACGGGTTGACTCAGAGGCCAAGGGTCTTTTAGAAAGGGATGCCCTTCTTAATAAATAAGATTATTCCTAAAATAGCTTTTCCCTCTGGTGGCCTCTCTCTCCTGCCTGTTACTACCAAGGTCTTAAACAGCGCTGCCACCCTGAGAAGCTCTCACAGCACCCATCCCTCTGCTCGCTCTGCACCCTGACCCCCTCCACCTCCTGGAATTGCTCTGTCAAAAGTCACCTACTTTTCGGGAATTAAATTCAGGGACATCTCCACCTTCATCCCCCAGATGCAGCTGCAGGAACGGATCATATTGTATGTCTCCACTGTCCTCTCTCCATCCTGGCACTCTTTTCCTCCAACCCGGGCTGAGTGCTCTCAGAAACTTTCGCACATGTGTCTCCTCCTTCCCTATCCGTGTTGGCCCTGTGGGGATCGAGCCTTCAGGTTATTTGAGCAAATGTCCACATTAGCCCTTTACCAGCTCCTGGTTAGAGTTTTGGTGCGTTTGCACCACCTGGGACATCTGTGCCAGACCAGAAGCCATACATTGAAACTAGGATGGCATTGCTGCCCGGCTCAGAAATCTTCCACTTTCTTTGTTCACAGAACACAATAAAAATGACCAAATCTGGACCCCAAGTCCTCCTCAGCCTACACTGCAGACCTGTCCCCTCACACACCTCATTCCTGGCTGGCTCACCACAGTCCAGCAGGGCTCACTTCCCCACCTCCACCCGCTCGCTCACACTCTCCTGGTCTCTTCTCTGCTCTCAAGTCCTAGCAGGAATCCAGCTTCCGGCGTGAAGCTTATCCTGAATCCCTGCAACTGAATGCAATTGCTTCTTTAAAAAAAGAGAGAGAGAGAAAATATCCTCCTTAAAATGAGTATTATATGTTTAAATTTTAAATGTAAAATATTTTTTAAAAAGAAGGTACAGCTAAAGTTCCACTTGACTACCTGCCCAATCTCGGTCCCCTCCTGATGCATTTATTATTATATACATACCTGAGGATGTGTATATAATACACATTATATACAGTACAGTTCTGGTGCAGTCACCAGATGGGGGCTCAGGACCTGCTTCTCCTAGTGCTGGTCGCCGCTTCTACCCCTGGCACCATTTGGTTAGAGACCACTCCTCAGAATGTCGGGAGCTCTGGTTTCTCACTTTACTTTGCTCCTATCAAATGTCTTTTAGAAATTCCTAATAATTTCCAGTTGATGGAAGCCATTTCTCTAATCTGCAGTCCTGTTAGGAATTTTTGTAGTTGCTGATATGTCACTTTTTGTGTCAGTTTTAGGACAGGAGGGAAAGGGAGCCTCAGGGGCTCCCATCTTGATGGTCTGCCCACCTGCTGTTTTAGTTCAGGTTTTTCCTCAAAATATTTGCTTCTCACAGTCCCCTTCACCTGGGGAATCTCTGGGTCTTCTGTGATACCTAGCTGGAGTGCCCGGCAGGAGCTCAGTAAGTACACAAGGTTTCAATAAATGGTAGGAATGTTTTTGTTTTTTTCCTCACCCGCATGACTCAATACTATCAGTGTGCTGCTAGGAAGCTCTGATGGCTGTCAGGGACTCATGTTAACATGATGCAATCTTAGAAGGTATTCCCTGGGAAGCCCCTTTTAAAAAGCAGTTTATAAACTAAAGTACAAAGGATCTAAAACTGTGAAAATGGTCAAATCCAATTAACAGGGAGAAGATAAACCACTTTTAAGGGAATGAATTTGAGAGAATATATCAGTAATAAAATATTTTAATTATGGGCTTCCCTGGTGGCTGGGGTGGTAAAGAACCTGCCTGCAATGTGGGAGACCCAGGTTTGATCCCTGTGTTGGGGTGATCCCCTAGAGAAGGGAATAGCTCCCCTTTCCAGTATTCTTGCCTGGGGGATTCCAAGACAAAGGAGGCTGGTGGGCTACAGTCCATGGGGTCACAAAGAGTTGGAGGTGACTAACATTTCACATTCTAATTATATTTGGGAAAAAAATACATTTATGCAATCAGTGTGTTTAATGGCTTAAGGTAAAAGTAAAGAGAAGGTATAGAAAAGTTATAGGGTTTAAGTGTTATTATGCAAAGTTGTAATAGCATGTGAATTGAGAAATCAGGAACTGCTTGTCACTCACGGACCCCCTGGTGCAAGTTGCAGCAGGATGGACGCGGCTTGTCTTTCTCATGCTTTCACAGCTGATGCTCTCCCCTTAGCCAGCTCCTCTTAATTCTGATATAAAGTTGGTTTCAATATTTATGAGAAAGGCCAAAATAAATATCCCTTATAGGCAAGATTTCTGGAAATTAAGGGGAAAAAAGAGAAGGCTCCATAGCTTCCTTTCCTTAAAGGAATGCCCATCTTACAAGCCTTTACCACCTTCTTCCCAGTTCTCCTTCCAGAAGGATCTTGATGTGTGTTTTAAGCGTATTTCACATCCCTAAGCCAGCACCTCACTGACCAGGCCTCAGTCTGACTTGCAAGCAGCCTCCAACCATCACAAAGGCAGCAGGCTCTGGAGGAAACCAAAGCTCCCGTGTGAGTCACTGAGCAGCCTCAAGCAACTTTTGTGACAGATGTACCAGAAGCCGTCAAGAAATCTCATCTCCCTTGGCACTTTCTGGAGTTTAAGGTGTTGAGTCAAAATGTGCTGATTTACACACTGGGCATTGGAAGCATGTAAAGTAGAAAGGTTGCTATATAGGGTGTCAGCTCAGGACCCAGTTGGCTCGCAGCAGCTTTCTGACCGTAGACAAGGCAGCTACCCCCAGCCTCAGATCCTCCATCTACAGAATGACAGGCTGAATTCATGAAATCAGAGCAGTATAAACAAGGCTCTGGCCAAATGTCTCGCAGTCATTGTAACCATTCATTGGCAGCACAATCCTACATGGTGTGTATATTATCTCCATTTTACAGAGCATTTCTTTTGGGTTTTTAAAAATATTTTTTAAAATGTTATCAAGGGACTTCCCTGGTGGTCCAGTGATTAAGATTCCGCACTTTCAATGCAGATGGCATGGGTTTGATCCCTGGTCAGGGAACTAGATCCCACATGCTGCACAACATGGCCAAAAAAAAAATTATTAAAATCTAGTTGACTACAGAGCATTTCTAACATCCCCACTCATTCTAATATTTTTAGACTCTATGTAATTAAGTTTCATATCCATTTGGTTCTTATTTTTCTGCAAAGTGACTTGCATTTATTTTTTAAAGGGTTTATTATAGGCACTTCTAAAATGAAGAAAAGTAATTACCCAATGGACTCAGGAAATGAGATTGCTAATTTGGACGCTAAAAATGGTTTCTGATTACACTGATGAGCTGTCTATTCTTCCTGAATTAACCAGTAATTCATTTCATTTTTCTTTCTCCAGCTCAAGAGACTTGATTCATCTGCACCCTCAACAGACTATGCGTTTCAGACGTATCATTATGCTGACTTCAGCAAATACATCCAGTAGACATGTACAGACATGAGAGCTGGACCATAAAGAAGGTTGTGCACTGAAGAATTGATGCCTTTGAATTGTGGTGCTGGAGAAGACTCTTGAGAGTCCCTTGGACAGCAAGGAGATCAAACCAGTCAATCCTAGAGGAAATCACCTGAATATTCATTAAAAAGACTGATGCTGAAGCTGAAGCTCTAATACTTTGGCCATCTGATGCAAAGAGCTGACTCATTTGATAAGACCCTGATGCTGGGAAAGATTGAGGGCAAAAAGAGAATGGGACAGCAGAGAATGAGATAGTTAGATAGCATCACCAACTCAATGGACATGAATCTGAGCAAACTTTGAGAGACAGTGAAGGATAGGAGAGCCTGGTGTGTTGCAGTCCATGGGTCACAAAGAGTTGGATACAACTGAGCGACTGGATAACAACAATTGCAAATACACCTTGGGATTATTTCAGACAGTGGAGTGGGGCAGCAAAGAGGTCCAAGCAAGAGGTTACAGGACTGGGCTTCTCCCAACCGGTGGCTTCCCACTCGGCACAGGCCTTTATGTTGGCCTCCCCCACAATTGTGAAAGGCTGTCTCATGTCTGAGTCAAGTGACTGGCTGGGGTCTTTAATTGGTGGTTGGGCCAATTAAACGGCTGGACCACTTATCTTCTGGCATTTTCAGCAGGTGCAAAGTGGGAAAGAAGCTGTCAAGTCTGAATTAAATGAGAAAAGCCCTGGAGATGAGGCCAATATTGCTCAACTTTTAAAAGACACTTATTTTGAAGCACCTGCAATTTGGAATAATTTGAAGGACTTCAGTTTCAGGCTCTTCTCCAGTGCAAGTCCAGCAGGAATCCTGTGGACTATGCGGCCACTTGGGAGGTGACAGAGATGCTAAAAATTTATTCTTGGGAAATTCATAGCCAGAAAAACCTTCCAGGCATCTCTGGCTGGGATTCTTCCTAAATTCCAGGGAGGTCCATGACCATCTGGCTTCTGAGATGAAGAACTCACAACTGTGTCTAAAGCATACCAGGACAATAAAGAAAACTTGAGAGGTCTGGTCAGCAAATCCATTTGTTTAACCTTTTTGACGCCAACCAGTACTTCATTTTCCCAGAGTAGCCCTGGTCTGGGGCGGGGTATCAACTTCCAGCCCAGTTCTGCCACTTACTAACAGTGAGATTTGGGGACGGCTAACCCCCCATCTCTCTGGCTTCAATTTCTAGACCCATAAAACCAGTGCTGGACAGGTTGAAATTCTTTCAGCCGTAGCAAAACTGACTCTATAAAATATACCATTTGTTTTGTTGTCATGGAGACAGACTGGAGCTCAGTTAACCCCATCAGCTCCCCCCGCAGGACTTACTTGAGGTGGGTCCTATCTTAGGAAGCTCGGGGCAGGAAATCTGTGTGGGACAGGAGCCCACAGCCTGCAGAAGTCAGGGCAGCTTCGCCTCGGGGTGGTTTGTCCTCCAAGCATACACTCTTCTAAAAGAAGAGAAGTGGATTCAGTAAATGTGGGTGAGAGATGAGTGCCCATGTTCTAAACACTGAATGGACTGAGGGCTCAGGGGTCAAGCTGGCCGACAAGAGCTGGTTTGAAATCAGGGTTCTGATAAAGGGGTGCATGAACATTTTTCCAGGGGGCTATTCAGGCATTTGGAGAAGGCAATGGCACCCCACTCCAGTACTCTTGCCTAGAAAATCCTATGGATGGAGGAGCCTGGTAGGCTGCAGTCCATGGGGTCGCTAAGAGTCGGGCACGACTGAGCTACTTCACTTTCACTTTCACTTTTCACTTTCATGCATTGGAGAAGGAAATGGCAACCCACTCCAGTGTTCTTGCCTGGAGAATCCCAGGGACGGGGAAGCCTGGTGGACTGCTGTCTATGGGGTCACACAAAGTCGGACACAACTGAAGTGACTTAGCAGCAGCATTCAGGCATTGACAGTCTTGAGGAAATTAAATTTCAGATGCTGGAGTTCATTTGTATTTTTCCTGCCTGAGGATATATAGTTCACATTTCTCAACTTTTCTTTTCTTCTGACTTTGTTGGGTCTCCCTTGCTTTGCAAGGGCTTTTCTCTAGTTGCCGGGAGCCGGGGCCACTCTCTAGGTGCAGTGTGCAGGCTTCTCACTGCTGTGGCTTCTCTTGTTACAGAGCACATGGGCTCTAGAGCTCTTTTTTGACCATAGTCATCAGTGGCTCAGATGGTAAAGAATCTCCCTGCAATGCAGGAGACCAGGGTTAGATTCCTGGGTCAAGAAAATTCCCTGAAGAAGGAAATGGCAACCCACTCCAATATTCTTGCCTGGAGAATCCCAAGGACAGAGGAGCCTGGTGGGCTCCAGTCCATGGGGTCCCAAAGAGTTGGACACAACTAACACACACACACACACACACACACACACACGCATCTTTCTCCCATTTTGAAAAACAAAAACAAAAAAGACTGCATGTCCCTCATCCATCCTGAAGCTCATGAGGTTGAAAACCTTGTGGGCACCACACACAGAGATGGTTATAGATCACACCTCTCCTCTGATAGGGACAGAGGGACATGCCCTTAGAAAACACTGGAGCTGGAGGCCCTGACTTCACCCAGGTGACAAGGCTCAATGAAGGCTATTTATGCCCCTGTAAGAATAGGGATTCAAAAGCAAGATGATCATCATAGGGGCACAGGGAAACTTATTCGAGTTCAACAGTGAAGTCAGGGGACTTCCCCGGCCGTCCAGGGGTTAAGACTCTGAGCTCCCAATGCAGGGGGCCCAGGTTCCATCCCTTGTCAGGCAACTAAGATCCTGTATGCTGCAACTAAGACCTGGGACAGCCAAATAAATAAATATTTTTAAAATTCTTAAAAATAAAGTTTCCTTATCTTAATGTGGAAGACAGTTTAAAAAATAAAAACTAAAAAAAAGAAGTCAGAGTTGTTCTGATAATAGTCAGATGTGTCTAATTGGTCTGAGGAGGCTCTTCCTCTAGGCTGGGTGCTGGATACCGTCCACAAGGAGCTACATCTGGGAACAAAAATTTTCACAAACATATATTAAAGCACTGGATAAAATGATAGCCTCCACTGTAAAATACCATATTTGCAAAGGTGTGTTTAAATGAATAATCATGACAAACACAGAGACGAGCCATGAGAGACCCTTGGGGACTGTCAGATGGCGTCAGCTCCCAGCCTCTCAGCCCCACCGCCACTCCTTCCCTCACCTCCGCCAGTGTCCAGGCCCGTCCCAGCTGTGTCCTCATCTGGTCATACCTGAAGGCACTACCTCCACGTGGAGTCCGTTGGTAAAGCCTGTGGCCCAGGGCTGAGGCTTCCAGAAACGACCCACATATGTCCAAATGGGGGGAGGGAGGGGGTCATTGAGCTTGGCCTGTGCCCCACCCAGGGGGCGACTCCAACACGCTTTCAGGTTAAACTTCCCCAAAAGTTGTAAGCCTGTTTCTTCTAAGATTTTCTGGGCTTCAAGCCAAAAGAGAGTCAGCAGGAATCTAAAAATGGAGGCTGAAAACACCTAACAATTGGGGTAATCGGGAATCCCATATTAAGCAGATCAATATGCTTAATGCTTTTCCTTTTTTTAAAAGAATTATTTGATGTGGAATGTTTATAAAAACCTTCATTGAATGTGTTACAATATTTCTGTGTTTTATGGTTGTTGTTTTTTGTTTTTTTTTTTTTTGGTTTTTTGGCTGTGAGGCGAATCTTAGCTCACACACCAGGGATCGAACTGGCACCTTGCACTAGAAGGTGAAGTCTTGACCAGTGGACCTCTAGGGAAGTCTTTCGTGTTGCTTTTATTTTCATTTAGTTTTTATTTTGTTAATCAGTTTTCTTTCACACAGATGGCTCCTGGTTTAAATATCTTCGTCCAAGCCACCTAGTTAGTGATTTGGTTACTCCTTAGAAGCCAGGTCTTCTCCTGGGAAATTACCGAGTGTCAGAGCCCCTGGGGATGGGTCGTATGAAAGAGACACATACTCTTACGATATTAAAATCTAAGAGGTGAAATGCTGCTCTCAGGCCTGCTGCAGGGCCTTTGCACATGTGACCTCCGTCTGGAATGGCCTCCTCCACCCCAATCTTCTTCTGGTTAATTCCATCTTATCTGGAAGAATCCACAGGACAGGTCAGGCCCCTATTACTTGCTCTGCGAGCAGCCTTGCTTTTTCCTAGCACCAAGCAGTGGGTACATGCAAAGTCTCTCAGTCATGTCCAGCTCTTTGCAACCCTATGGACTTTAGTCCTCCAGGCTCCTCTGTCCATGGGATTCTCCAGGCAAGAATACTAGACTGGGTTGCCCTGCCCTCCTCCCAGGGGATCTTCCTGATGCAGGGATCGAACTGGTGTCTCTTATGTCACCTGCATTAGCAGGTGTTATTTTTTTTTTTACCAATAGCACCAAGTAAAAACATAATTCAATAAGTAACTAGATGTTTATTACCAGGATCTCTCTTTGAAATGTAAATTCCAGGAAGACAGAGAACACTGTATCTCAAGTGTGTGATACCACCGTGCACATAATAGGTACTCAGGAAGTCTTTACAGCATAAATGCAACTTATTTCCTCTCACCTCACCTTTTCCAATAGTTTCAAAACTCTATTCTCCCTTTCAGGCCAAGGTTAAAGCCTGTTGACAACCATCCAATATGTAAATTCATCACTGATTCTTCTCTGTTCCCACAACATGCTATACATAAGACATAATAGTATCTGACTGAACCATAGGAAATTTCATTGTTTTAATAGACCAGAGTAAGTGGTTGAATGTCCACAGTTTTCATGCAATTCACTCTAACAGTTCACGCTTTCATCTCTCTTGCTAATACGTGAGTTCCTTGAAAACAAGACCAGCATTTGTTCATCTCCAGTATCTGACATTTCTAGCAAAGGGCCTAGTACACAACAGATGCTTAATCAATGTTGTTTATAAGAATGCCTGAGTGGCTGACAAATCTCTCCTCGGGCTCCATGTGGATTTCCAAGACCTTTACCCAACAGACTCTTCCAAATTTGGGGCACTCCCTGATGACAAAATGCCTTTATGGACTAATTTTATTTTATTTTTTTACTGTTTCCAATTGGACCCCTTCCTTCAGAGTCAAGGAATTCAGTCCCAGCTTACAGAAACCACAAGCCATGGAAAGCTGAGGTTATTGCTTGTTGAGAGAAATAACATCAAGATGGATGAGGTCAGTCTAATGGCTCAGGTTATGCCTGCCAAGGGGATTGTGAAGTTCTGTGAAACACCCCACCTTCCTCCACACACCCAGACAGCCAGACCCCTCTAGCGTCCATCTGCCCCCTCCCTGGACAGCTTTTCATAGAGAAGCTGGAATAACCACACAATTCATTTCGCACTGCTTGATTGGTCTTGCCCACCTACCTGTGGTGACGAGTGAGGCCTCCACACCTGTCACTGGCATGCCTCACCACAAGCAGCTGTAAACCACAGCAGAGATGGCAGGTGTCCCTCAACTAGCCCCACTGCTTTAGCTCTTCAAGAACTTAGAGCTAGTTCTCTGGCAGCTAAACCTGCCCTAAGGCACTTCACACATTAACCGCTCATGATTGCTCCAAAGCCCCGATAACCTATTTCCATCAGCCTCAACCTTAGGAATTTTTTTTTTTTTTTGCAGTGTGGCATGCACAATCTTCTCCAATATTTGTGCCTGGAAAAATCCCATGGACAGAGGAGCCTGGTGGGCTATAGTCCATAGGGTCACAAAGAGTTGGACACAACTGAAGCAACTGAGCACACACACACAAATGTACAAGCTTAGTTCCCAGACCAAGGATCAAACCCATGCCTCCTACATGGAAGCGTGGAGTCTTAACCACTGGACTGCCAGGGAAGTCCTGGAAAAATCTGTTCTTAAAGCTTAAAAAAAAATCACATAAACTTGCAGATAGATGAGAACTCATCACAAACAGAGAACTGATATCATCGTTTCTCTGTCACTCCTTAAGTCTGAGAGGAAACAGAGTTCATAACAACTCAACCAGAAGTAAGAATGGCAGTCTGACCGATTCCCTAGGAACTAGAGGGGCTTGAGGCATGTAAATCCAACCCCCCACTTTATAGCTGAGTCTATTAAGAGGCATGAAAGTGAAAACTCACCTGAAATCACAGGCATGTTATCCCGAGAGCCATCTCGTCACTTTGCCTCCTGTGCAGTTAGGTTGAGCTGAGATGTTTGAAGAGGTCCCATTTGCTTTATTAATGAACTGAAGCAAACCCGTGTATTCATCTGCTGGGGCTAACATGGCAAAATACCACGAATAGGGGACTTAGACAACAGATTTACTGTTTCACAGTTCTGAGGCTGGAAGTCCTAGATGGAGGAACCGACTGCCTGGGTTCCTGGTGAAAGCTCTCCTCCTGGCCTGCAGATGGCACCCTCTTGCTGTATCCTCACCTGGAGGAGAGACAGGACGCTCTGGTGTCTCTCCTTGTAAGGGCGCTAACCTGGGCACAAGAGTCCCATCCTCACCTAATCACCTCACCCTCAAAGGCCCCACCTCTAACGATCATCACACGGGGAGTCAGAGCCTCAGCACATGGATTTTGGGGGGGACAAACACATCCTGTCTTCAGTCCAAGACTCAGAATATATCTCTTGATGTCTTTAGGGAAAAAGTATATTCATGATTTTAAGTAAAGAATTACCTTTTGGGGAGCCATACTGTCACATTTCTAATTAGTAAGTTAAATACATTTATAGGGACTTATGAGGCAGTCCGATGGTTAAGACTTCACCTTCCACTGCAGGAGGCTGGGTTCAATCCCTGGTCAGGGAACTAAGATCCTACATGCTTTGTGGCCAGAAAATCAAAAATAAAAGGAAAAAGAAAAACCCATAAAACAGAAGCAATGTGGTAGCAAATTCAATAAAGACTGTAAAAATGGCCCACATTGGGGAAAAAAAAAACTTTAAAATAAATAAGTAAATACACTTATAACTGATAAGAGTCATAAAATAGTGTATTTGAGATATTCTCTCTGTGCTGTCCCAATGTGAGTAATTTCTCCCTAGGCCTTTGGAATTACCCATTGTGAGCAAGCATCTGTACTCTGAGTGGTCATCATGCTATGAGCTCAATGTCCACAAAGTTTTCCTTCTAAGGTATCATTCAACATTTCCAAGGAAATTCCAAAAAAACATTGACTGAATTCCCCATTCTGTCCTCTCTCACTTTTTCCATCACCTTCCTGTGTTAGACGTCATTCCTGACTCCTGTATAACCAGAGTGAATTTCCTCAACTGTCCTTCAGACATGGATACTGAAGAAGATGAATTACTTGGTAGGAGCATGAGAGGTGGAGTCTCACAACCAACCACCCAGCCCTCATCAGCTGCATCCATCAAGGCCTTAGGCCTCTAGATGGTTTATCTCTGTCTGCTATCCCCAGTCCTACCAGAAGTGTGCTTTTATATGTTTAAGTTATCATTTAAAGTCCTTGAGGGTAAGGACCTGGCCTGTCCCTCCCTTCCTTCCTCACTCCCTCCTTCCTTCTCACCTTCTTTCCTTCATCCTTCCTTCCCTTTCTCCCCCCTTCCCTCCATCTCTTCCTTTCTTCCTTCCCTCCTTCCTTCTCCCCTCCCTTCCCTCAATCCTTTTCTTATCCCCATTCTTTTATCCTTCCTTTCATCATGATCCATTTTTGCTGATTCTCATCTTATCTGGCGGATAGACAGCAACTCTTGATTTGATGCATGGACCTGATGGATGAAGGCTTGACCCTTGAGCTTGACATGCACACCAGTCTGTGCTTCTGCCTCCAGCTCATGTTTGCCCCTGCCCACTTCTGTGCTTTCCCTTATATTGGGCCCCACATGAGAACAGCTGTGGAGTCAAGAGTCCATGGTCAACAGCTATGGATGAACATTTCTGGTTAAATAGGTGAAGTAAGGCATGTTATTTCACCTCTCTAACCTCACCTTTCTCATGTATAAAAAGGAAATAATACCACCACTGATACCTTAAAAGAAATGACATATGGAGTTTCAGGGCACTGCCGGGCACAAAGTAAGAATTCTGTAAATATTAGTGATTATCATCTCACTAACAGTGAGTACCAGGAAGGTATGGTCTGCAACTGTTTTGTTCTCTTTGTTGTTTGGGGGGGCATCTATGGTTTTATGGGGGTTTAATTGACATGCAATAAATGGCACATATTTAAAGTTCAGTGTGATGATTTTTGATGTGTGTGAATCCACAGCCACAATCACTATAATGAACACATCTTTCACTTCCAAAGTTTGTTCTTGTTCCTTTAGATCCTCCATCCCTACTCCCATCTCTGGGCAACCACTGAACAACTTTCAGACCTATAAATACATCTCCATGTCCCAGAACTTTATGTAAAAGTCATGCAGCATATTATTTGAGGTTTATCATGTTGTGAGTAATGGTATTTCTTCCTTCCTGTTGCTAAGTATGACTCCACGATATGGATGTGAAGTGAAGTGAAGTGAAAGTCACTCAGTCGTGTTCAACTCTTTGTGACCCCATGGACTATACAGTCCATGGAATTCTCCAGGCCAGAATACTGGAGTGGGCAGCCATTCTCTTCTCCAGGGGTTCTTCCCAACCCAGGGATCGAACCCCAGTCTCCCTCATTGTGGGTGGATTCTTCACTAACTGAGCTAGCAGGGAAGCCTATATGGATATACCACAGTTTATCAACTCATCTGTTAAAGAACATTTTGAGATGTTTCTGTTTTGGAGCTATTAGAAATAAAGATGCTCCATAACGGCTGCATCAATTTACATTCCCACCATCAGTTTAAGAGGGTTCCATTTTCAGCATTTATTGTTTGTAAATTTTTTGGTGATGACCATTCTAACTTGTGTGAGGTAATACATGCATGCGTGCTCAGTCACCCAGTCACGTCCGATTCGTAGCAACCCATGGACTGTAGCCTACCAGGCTCCTCTGTCCATAGGATTTCCCTGGCAAGAATACTGGAGTGGGCTGCCATTTGCTCCCCCAGAGGGTCTCTCGACCAGTGATCAAACCCGAATCTCCTGCAGTGCAGTCAGATTTTACTGCTGAGCCACCTGGGAAGCCCCCCTCATTGTAGTTTTGATTTGCATTTCTCTAGTAATTTGTGATGTTGAGCATCTTTTCATGTGTTTGCCGGCCATTTGTATGTCTTCCTTGGAGAAATGTCTATTTAGGTCTTCCACTCTTTTCTGACTGAGTTGCTTGTTTTTTTTTTTTTATATTGAGCTACATGAGCTGTTTGTATATTTTGGAGATGAATCCCTTGTCAGTTGCTTCATTTGCAAATGTTTTCTCCCATAGTGATGTAGATTGTCTTGTTTATGGTTTCCTTTGCTGTACAAAGGCTTTTTTAGTTTAATTAGGTCCCATTTGTTTATTTTTGTTTTTATTTTCATTACTCTAGACAGTGGGTCAAGAAGACCTTGCGGCAATTTAAGTCAAAGATTGTTCTGCCTATGTTTTCCTGATCTAAATGGGAAGGAAATCCAAAAAAAGGGGGGATATATGTATACATATGGCTGATGCACTTTGCTGTACAGCAGAAAGTAATGCAACATTGTAAAGCAACTCTACTCCAATAAAAAATATTTTTAAAAAAGAAATAAAGCTGCGAAAAGCATCCATGTTCATGAACATGTGCCTATTTCTCTTAGGTAAATGAAATGACTAAGTCATGTGAAAGGTGGATGTTCAACTTTTAAAGAAACCACCAAACTGTTTTCCAAAGTGACTGCATTAGTCAGAGCTCTCCAGAGAAACAGAGCCAATAGGATGTGTATACACAGGGAGATTTATTTTAAGGAGCTGGCACACGTGCTTATGGAGGCTGGCGAGTCTAGCACCTTCAGGATAGTCTGGACGCTGGAGACCCACACAAGAGTCAATGTTGTCATTCGAGTTCAAAGGCCGTGGCTGGCTGAGGTCCTTCCTGCTCACAGGAGGTCAGTCTTTGTTCTAGTTAGGTGTCTACTCTGCTGCTACAACAAAATGCCACAAATGAGGTGGCTTAAAAGACAAATTTTTATTTCTTACAGTTCTAGAGGTTAGGAAGTCTGGGATCAGAGTGCTAGCACGGCAGGGGTCTGGTGAGGACCCTCTTCCCAGCTTACAGATGACTGTATCCTCATTTGTGGAAGAAAGCAAACCCTGGTGTCTCTTTTTCTTCTTACAAATCTCATCAGGGGGACTTCCCAGGTGGTCCGGTGGTAAAGAATCCTCCTGACAGTGCAGGGGACATGGGTTCGACTGATCCCTGGTCCAGGAAGGGCCCACATGCCGTGGGGGCAATTAGGCCCATGAGTCACAACTACTGAGCCTGTGCTCTAGAGCCCATGCCCCACAGTGAGGAGTCTGAGCATCTTAGCTAGAGAGTAGCTTCTATTTGCTGAAACTAGAGAAAAGCCGGCATGCAGCAATAAAGACCCAGCACAGCCAAAAACAAACATGAATTAAAAAAAAAAAATCAAATATCATCATGGGATTATCTAACCCAAATTGCCCATCAAAGACTGCACCTCTTAGTACCATCACATTGGAGGCTGGGGCCTCAACACATGTATTTGGGGAGGACATAAATGCTCAGTCCAAAAGGTTAGGCCCTCACCTCACGGGGTGAGACCCACTCACATTATGAAGGACAATCTGTCTCACTCCAAGTCCACTTATTTAAAAGTTACTCTCTCCAACACCACACTAAGAAACATCCAGCCTAACGTTTGACCAGAAACTTGGACTTCATGGCCCAGCCAAGTTAACACATAATACTAACCATCACAAGACCACCCTTTGTCAGTCTGACACTTACACACATCTCTTTAAACCATAATTAAGCTCCAAATGAAGACAATAACAAGATCATCCTTCCATCTAACATGATACAACTATCCTGCATATAACTGAAAATGCACGAACTCTTTCCCCAGAAGAGGATGTAAAGTCCTTGAGTCGCATTCAGTCTTCTCCTTGATATCCTGCAGCTTAATTACCACGATGTAATAGTAACCCCAGGAAGTAGTTGAGGTCATCTCTGAGGACCTTGAGCTTCTCAGATGGTTCAGTGATAAAGAAGCCACCTGCCAATGCAGGAGTTTGTCCCTGGGTCCAGAAGATCCCCTGGAGAAGGACATGGCAACTCACTCCAGTACTCTTGCCTGGGAACTCCCATGGACAGAAGAGCCTGGTGCGCTACAGTCCATGGGGTCACAAAAGAGTCAGACAGGACTTAGTGACTAAACAACAACAATAGCAACAATACATAAACAGTGTGTACTGTAACAATAGTAACAATACATAAACACTATATATAAAGTCAACACATATTTCATATCATGTAACACACACACATAACAAAATGAGGAAGATATACTACAACTCAGTAGCTGTGGTTTCTACTCTGAGATCAGCCCTACAGAGAAAAGCAATCACCAAGCTCTCCAAGGACACCGGAGCCCCGCTCACAACTTTATCCCTCACAGCAGTGGTGAATGGTGTGTCTTTTGGACCCTCCCAGGGCAGGTGAGGGGGTCTTCAATGACAAATATACTCTCACATTTTCATGTCCCAAAGCCACTGGTGACATTCACGTGCCAGATGACCAACAGGCACATAAAAAGGTTGAATGGTGAGACCAGACATTCTTTCCTTATGGCTGAACTTAGGGGGAAAGCATAGAGGTTTTCAGCAGTAAGAGTTATGTTGGTGGCAGACTTTTTGTAGATTTTTAAGATTGAAGATTTCCCTTTTATTTCTATATTGGGGATCTTTTTTAAAAAACCAGAATTGAACGTTGGATTTTTCATATGATATTCTGTATATCATTTAGAGATGATAAAAAAGCATTTTTTTTGCTTGTTGATATGGTTAATTATATTGCTATTCTCAGAAATAAAGAATAAACTATACTGATACAGGCAATGATTTAAATGAATCTCAAAGGCATCAGGAGGGGTGAAGAAGCCAATATCAAAAGGTTATATACTGTACGATTCAACTCATATGAACTTCTAAATGTTTTTAACAGCCTATGGCAGGGTATCCCCTCTGACATCATCAACAGTACAACATTTAGTGAAAAGGTTTGCCCCCAGTTCTGGGTGTTGGGGTGAGGAGACTGGGCTTCTTTGTTATGTTTTTCTTGTTGGGCTGTTTTTTTTGTTTTGTTTTGTTTTATATTTTTTCCCATCTCTGCATATGCTGAATGACTAGTTCTGTAACATTTACAAAATAATCCCACTGCAGGAGCTCCAAGGAGAGGGTGGAAGTGCCACTCCTTTAAAATGCCCTGGATTCTGGCCCCAGTTCTGCTGTGGTTACAGTGGGTCCCCATCAAAGAACAGATGCTTTCAAATTGTGGTGCTGGAGAAGACTCTTGAGAGTCCCTTGGACTGCAAGGAGATCAAACCAGTCAATTCTAAAGGAAATCAACCCTGAATATTCATTGGAAGGATTGATGCTGAAGCTGAAGCTCCAATACTTTGGCCACATGATGCGAAGAGCTGACTCATTGGAAAAGACTCTGATGCTGGGAAAGATTGAAGGCAGGAGGAGAAGGGGACAACAGAGGATGAGATGGTTGGATGGCATCACTGACTCAATGGATATGAATTTGAGCAAACTCTGGGAAACAGTGGAGGACAGAGGGGGCTGTCCAAGGGGTTACAGAGTCGGATATGACTTAGCATCTAAACAACAAAAATTCTACACGGTCCCAGCAGCTGTGAAGAAGCATCAACTGGAGAAACTTGGCCTCAGGAGATGTCCGGCTGGGCTCTACCTCTCCGTGCCACCTAGAAATCTTTACTCATAGGTAAAGAATGTGGGAGCCTGCCCTCTGAGGAAACTCACTGCCTCAAACATTTTCATGCAGATCATTCAATACATTGCACAGGATTTTGCTAAGTATATCTAAGAAAAACATCTATGTTTTCCTGGAAGGCATTACAATTCTCACATTTAAAATGTAATCATCTGAGAATCTTGAGCAACTCTGATGATGTGTTAAAGGACAGGTTACAGCATCCAGGGCACAAATAGTAGTAAAAATCCTGACCCAGACTCCGAGAAAGGCTTGACGTGAAGATTTAGGTGCTGTAGAAATGTCACAGAGAGAGCTTTGCTGGATTCAAAACAGACTTGGGCAGCAATAGAGTTTCGTCAGCGATAGACTTTAATGCCTATTCATTGCAGCCTGCAGTAAGCGTTGCTAATAGTCCACCAAAATGAAAGCTTAGTTTAATTCTTAAAACTAAAAAAATAACTCATGCCGAGTCTAATCAGCAAACTGCCTCCATATTCATTTTCTCCCATTTCTCCGGACACATAGGTGGGATGAATGACTGGTCAGCTGCGGGGTGCTGAGAATGGGAAGCAAACAGCCTCAGGGCTACCAGGGGGCAGGAAGGAAGCTGGAGGGATTCTGGAAGAACGTGTCCTCTCTTCCTGCTTTATCTAAAGACTGGTGTCCCCTATTCATGGAGAAAGTCCCAAGGTGGGTGGTGGGATGGTGCCCTCTGTGATGCAAAGACTTGTGGATGAAGTTGCCATGGCAGCAGCTACATCCCATCACCAATGGTGATGCAAGCTGACTGAACTCTCCCTCTGGTGGAGGAGTCAGCATGGAGGCATCAGGGCTCCAGTTAAAGGAGGGCTGCCTTTCAGAGTGAGGCAACCCGGTGCAAAGAGTGTGTGTAGGGCACACTGGTACCCCTGCAGAGAGTCAGCACTGAGGTGCTTGCCACCCCAATATCAATGGCACCAGCCAAAGATTCCTTCATCTCTTCCTTCCCCTCCATCCAAACTCAAGCAGCACCATGAGAGGGAAGGTGAGGCAGGAAACAAAGACAGCCCAGACTCAGCTTCTGAGCGCACTGTGGGCAAGTGGAGAAGCTTCAAAATGGGAATTAGATGAAAAATGAGACGATGCCCAAAAGTACCTGGGAGAACAAGGGATTTGCCAAGAGTTCTTGGACTTGGAGCAGGGAGACTGGATTGATGAGCAGTGGTGTAAATGTGTAGTGGAGTCCCTACCACTGGAAACCTTGAGCCGAGCTTCCCCACTCGTGGACCTCAGCAGCCTGTATTAGGATGAGTCAGGATAATAACTTCTCAGCTCTCAGGGAAACTGTGAGAGTGCTGGAGAAGCAGAACCCCCGAAGCTAAAGCATCCAAATCTCTTTGGCGGTAATATAACTACTACTTTCTGAATACGCTGTGATCTGAATGGCATCAGGGCCTTGCCTGTTGCTCTTTCAACAAACTGGTTACCACTGGCCGCAAGTAATTGATTGACGTTAGCTAAGGCAGGGACACATTGCCTCAGCAACCGTCCAAGGAGTCAATAAATCCTTGTTTGACCAAGTGACAAGGAATGTGCCTTATATCCTTTGGGTGGGAATGTCGTTTTCCTTCTGCTCAATGTGGAAAATACAGTATGTACATAACATGTTTGATTTTGTCAACTTAGGTCAGAATTTTAGAAGATTCTTAAAGCCTCCAGAGGAATGAGTCAAGAAAGGGAATTTGAGGAAGGGGGTGGTACCGAGAAAACGAAGCAGGAAAGACTGGATCTGTCATTGAGCAGAGGAGCTGTCAGTCGCTTCTACTCAGCAAATCAGGTCCCAGCCTACTCACTCACAACAAATTAGATCCCAGGAAAGGAAAACCCAATGGGTGGTCCTAAAAAGAAATCAAGGTTTGAGAGATGTTAGGCAGGCTGACCCTGGAGAAAGAAGTGGCTGTCACAGAAGCTAGATCCTTCTGCCATGTAAGGTGATGGATGAAGACCAGAAGCCTTAGAGAAGGGAGAACAAGTGCTCATTTCTGGCGGGTGGACATGCTACAGCCAAAACCCACACAGAAACAGAACGGACAGGGAGGACAGGATCAGAAGCAAAGGTGGAATTTGGGACCAGGGAAAACTCCAGGAGAGACAGAGGGAAGGCTGGCTCAGAGCCCAGAGACAGACACAGAGGGTCCCACTCACTTAAGGGACCAGAAGAGGGTGGGCCCCAGAGGGAGGGTCCAGAGGAGTCGGACACCAGCCCTCAGCTGGAATAGGGCTGTGGAGAAAGTTCCGGGAGGGATCGAATTCTTGCCCAGCTTGGCGGCTGGAACAGCCCAAGTCTGCCATGAGCTTGAAGTCATTAACTGTCATTTATCCAGGTCATATCCAGGACAGCCAGGTAAGGATGGGATACTTTTTAAGCTCTGGCAACCTGTAATTGGTGACTATACTCTAAGAAATCTAAACTCTGTGTGTGTGTGTGTGTGTGTGTGTGTGTGTGTGTGTGTGTGTGTCTGCTCAGTTGTACCTGACTCTTTGCGACCCCATGGACTGTATAGCCTACCAGGCTCCTATGTCCATGGGATGTCCCAGGCAAGAGTACTGGAGTGGGTTGCCATTTCCTCCTCCTGACCCAGGGATTGAACCTCCGTCTCCTGCATTAACAGGCAGGTTCCCTACCACTGTGCCACCTGGGAAGCACCAAGAAACTAGCTTTGCTCACTTGTTTCTGTATTTGTGTGTGTGTTTTCCTTTTGCAAATGTTAATGGAGGTTTTAACTAAGCTCATATTTAAGAAGCAACAAGAGATTCTTCACACTGATACTGATGAGAGGAGAAGCCTGGGTGCTTGTAGCCCCGGGGTCAGGGGTCAAGGAGCAGTGTATTCTCAGCATACCTGCTCCACCCTTTTCCATGCACACAAGATTGAAATTGGAGCTGCAGCGAGAGCAATTGATTAAAAGTTTGTAAAACTGTCCCTTACAACTTAAAATCTGAAGATAAGCCAACTGAGCTTTTGGCAAAAATCTAATATCCCAATTCTTTCCCTCATATTTTTTGTGTTTAATAGTCACTGAAATAATGATAGGTAACATTTTTCTGTGTCAATCAGTCTTCTGAAACCCTTTAAATAGGTTGTCTCTTTGTATCTTCATCTATCCTTCATCATCCTTGAGGGAGCCACTATTCTGACCTATTTTACAGATGAGGAAACTGAAGCCAAAAAGGGTATGAAATGTGTCAAGTTGAGAGCCATCTGACTCCAGTGACTGCATTCCTCACGGTATATGTCGGAGACCCAGGTGTGATTTCTCTTTTAAATAGTTGCTTTACAACACTGCAATAGTTTCTACTGCTCAGTAAAGTGAATCAGCTATGCATACGTATTTATCCTTTTTTGGATTTCTTTTCATTTAGGTCACCATGAAGGATTAAGTAGAGCTCCCTGTGCGCTACAGCAGGTTCTCATTAGCTACCTGTTTTACATGGAGTATCCATAGTGTATGTGTGTCAGTCCCAATCTCAGTTCCTCCCACCCTTGTTATCCATACATTTGTTCTGTACGCCTGTGTCTCTATTTCTGCCTTGCAGACAGGTTCATCTGTACCATTTTTCTAGATCTTCACATGGTGCCCAAAGTAGGTCAGTTCAGTCTGGAAAACAGGGGACAGTCAAGGTGTTGGGAGGTAGTCATCCATGGTCTAGAGCTAACAACCAACTGTTGCCACATCTGTGTATTTTTCAGCCTGGTTTTGTCGTCATACAGGCAGTCCCTCTGCAGGAGGAGAGAGAGGTGCGTGGAGGGGAGTGTGCCCATGGGGGTAGAGAGTGGGTGCATGTGGAACTGGCTTGGTTGGAGCACAGTTCACCTCCGTTCAGAATTACAGGGTCTTAATTTCTTAAAATTTAAGAACATTGCAAGGATGAGTTAAAGGAACTTGAGTAATTTTGCTGTGGGCCAACAAATTTAACAGATGAGGGTAGGTCACCAAGATAGGGAAGATTTTTCATTTTCTTCCTAAAAGAACTCTAAAATAATAGGAGTCTAGTTTATGTTTTTGCTGGTTGAAGGAGGGCATGAGTTATGATGATGTCATGAGCACAGCACTGACATGGAAGCCAGGAGGCCAGGTCCAGACTCCTGAACAAATTATTTTAAACTCTCAGCCTCAGTTTCCCTTCTGTAAAACAACCCAGTTGGATTACTTCTCAAATTCTTTCAGCTGTAAAATTCTAAGATTCTCCAATATGTCTGTTGCGTTGACAAATAAAATGAGTACTTTTGAAGTAGGAAAAGATGATAGAAAATGACTTTTTCAGTTCATCCTGCCTCTGCCACCCGGCTCCACGTCTCACTAACGGCTCCATGCCTCACCAAAGCCCCCAGCAGGACCCAACATCTTCACTAAAGACCGAGGTTCTGACAGCTTCCCTTGGGTGTAGCCACAGGCACTGATGAGAGATTGTTTACCTAGGAGGAATTTCCTCTGAGCTTGAACACAGAGCTTGACATATGCTGGGAGAGGGAGTACTTTGATAGGAAAGGGGCGTTGATGAAGGTATTTATTGGAAAACAGGTCTCCCCTGTTCCATGAAGTCTGAACCGTGCACAGTGTGCATGGACCTTGTCTTCCTGCAAACGGGGACTCCGCCTGCATCTTCCTGCCCCTTATGTCTGCTGCATCAATGGGTCAGTTACTCACTCTAAAAGCCCCATAGTGTGGCCCCCATTCAGTCCTGCCTGTCATGTCTACCACCGAGGTCTTTCTTTCCTGAGGTCAAGTTCACGTGGATCCTGGTCATACACAATGTCCTGGGGTTTACAGCATGTTGCTTAACTTCTTGGGCAGAAAAGAGGCCCTTTGTTTTCCTCACAAGTCCATCGCCTTGGGGGGCTCCCAGGATTGAATATTTTGTATCTGCCTTTTCTCTGCAGCTTCCCTATTCCCCGCTGTTATCTTTGGCTCTGTTGCTATGGGTGGGAATATTTTCTTGTCCTTGTTTAATAACTGCTTGGCTGCCAGACGGGCTCATTTCTCATTGTATCGGTGCGGGATTAGCTGAGATGTTTGGGAAATATTTCCTGTATTAAGCAGCAGGGGAGAGTGTGTTGGGCCCGTGCCTTCTTTTGACATCGCGTCATACTTTCTCTCCACTTTTTCCCTTGGAATGTGCTGAGGCCAGTTCTTTGCATCCAGAGCCTCAGCCCCTCCCTGACACTTTGCAGAACTGGGTCCCTTTCCAGGTGCCTCCTGTAAGCACTTCTAGGGAGGCTGCAGGGAATTGCAGTCAGGCGTCTCAAATGATTTTTGATATTTGGGGTCCAATAGTGAACTGCACCATCAACCTACTATCCAGGCGAAATTGCCTATAAACCTATTTCATACTTCAGATTCTTTGACAATTAGCTCACCGGCCTCCCATCAGAGCTGCCAACTGATTGACAATGAACTTGAACATGGTCTTGGCTGTTGCCTAGAAGTGACAGCAAGTTTACAGCTCTGTCTGAAACTCTAACCGCTCACAGGTTTTTTGGCATTCTTGTGTTTGCTTGCAACAGCCCTCCAAGGATTGAGAAAAGCTATCCGGAAAAGTTACCAAAGGAGGACAAATATCTATGAATTTTTGGCTCTAGGTTAAATTGAGATAAAGACGAGCGTGTGCTCAAAATCTGGCCTAAAGTCAAAGCCATGAGCTTGGTTGCGTCGCAGTAGCAATGACGCAGGCTTGTCTCAGAGTAGGAGTCTCTGTGGCTGAAGTCTGAGGTCACTTCCTCAAAGCCCTGGGATCTTAGGTGGGTCCCCTCTGGAACGTGGGGGTGACCGACTCGTATAGTCATTGTGGAGGATGAGTATGAAAACACCTTGTAAATAGCAAACATAATGTTATTAGAAATATAGGGGACTCCCCTGGTGGTCTAGAGGTTAAGACTTTGGGCTTCCAATGCAGGGAGTGCAGGTTCCATCCCTGGTGGGGGCACTAAGATCCCACATGCTGCATGGTGTGGCCAAAAATAAATGCATAAATAAATACATTTAAAAAAGAAGTGTAGGAAAACATGTATGAAAATATTTGTAAAATGAAAAAAAAAAATTGGCACAGGAGCTAATAGCTGTAGAAGCTACAGTGAAAACCTCACAGAAATGTAAACACACTTCCAAGGGGTGGGAGAACCATTTTCTGCTAGCTGTGGAGGTTAATGCTTCCTTTTAAAGATGATCCAAATCTCCTTCCTGACCTGGGCAAGGTGGAGCCCAGCTCCTACCTGAGAATTGCAGCTGTCTGAGGCGCGCTGCCCCAGTCAGGGTGACCCAGGCTCAGACAGCCCTGCTTCTGCCTCAGACTTTGCTGCAGGAGCCAGTCCTCTAAAGAAGTTCCACCCTCATTGCAGGAGGATGGAGGTGACCGCTCCATCCCAGACAGGGCAGTGGTGAGAGACCCATGGCCTCCATTGGTCACCCTCCTGTGGAGAATTTGGGGTGTCACTCCTTGGTACCATCCTGACTTGGCAGACAACTCAAGATTCCCTAAGGCCCCCAATATCCTTTCATATAAAACTCTCTATGGAACATTTCGAGCATTCAGAAAAAATCGAAGGGAACAGCATAAGGGACCTCCGTGTACCCATCACCCCGTTCATCAGTAGTCAATATTTTGCCAATTATTTCACCCATTTCTGCTCCTCCCTTCACCTCTTGTTTTGTTTTTGGCTGAAGTATTTTAAAATAAATCCAGGATATCATATTATTCCACCCAATGCTGGAGACCCAGATGTGATCCCTGGGTCGGGAAGATGCCCTGGAGAAGCAGATGGCAACCCACTCCAGTATTCTTGCCTGGAGAATCCCATGGTCAGAGGAGCCTGGTGAGCTACAGTCCATGGGGTTGCAAAGAGTCGGACATGACTAAGCGACTAACACATATACATACATTTTAAAATAAATCCAAGACACCATATTATTCTACCCATATGTATCTCAGTGTGCATTTCAAACTGATAGAGGCCATTTTTTCTGGCATAACCATAACATCATTTTCCCACCCACCAGGATTCATAGTATGCTCAGTACATCCCAATGGTCATTTCTGCTCAGATTGGTAAGAAATGCTTTGTGCTAATTATAAGACCCCAGCCTGACACACTGTCTCCCCTGCTTCTATCATCTTGGTGCCCTGAGCAGAAACCTCAGCCTGAGAAGGTGTTGAGAGAACGCATTCCTCTTCCCGGGTCTCCTCTCTTGCTGGAGAAGCACTCACCTGCCCAGTGGATTGGGACTAAAGACCTGGTGAGAGGCTGGGCTCCTCAGGCATCTCTCCGGGATTGGTCTGTCCCCAGGGCATATCGTCCACCCAGCATGGTGTTCACAGGCTCAGTACCCGTGGCCCCAGCCCAGGCCCACCTTGTGGGGTGAATCTGAGGGTCGTCTCTCACTTGCGGAATGAGGAAGTGATTCTGGGTCAATAGATCTACTATAGAAAACCATCTGACCGGCATCTCTGCTACAGGCTCTAACTTCATCAGCAGTGATGCTGGTATTTTGGTCTCTGTTTCTGCTGTGGGGCTCTAACTGACGGGTGGGCACAGCTCTCAGTGCTTCACATCTTTCCCTCTGCTCCTCCACCACCCCCACCCAAGGGGGCTTCAGTCTGCTGGGGAGAGAGCAGGACTCAGGGATCTCACCTCCCTCTCAGGCTATCTCTGTGTTAACACTTCCCACTGGACACAGGGCTAGACTTTCTCTCCTCTTGGGGAAGGAGGGGGCTTCCTATAGGGTCCTGAGACTTCTCTAACCTTGACTTATGGCAATTTCAAGATTTAGCTCCTCCAAACTGGTTCTTGGTATGTTATTGGTATATTAGTTGTTCAATCACTAAGTCATGCCTGACTTTTTGTGACTGCATGGATTGCAGCATGCCAGGCTTCCCTGTCCTTCACCGTCTCCTGGAGTTTGTTCAGCTTTATGTCTACTGAGTCGGTGATGCCATCCAACCATCTCATCTTCTGTCATCCCCTTCTCTGCACTCAATCTTTCCCAGCATCAGGGTCTTTCTCAGTGAGTCCGCTTTTCACATCAGGTGGCCAAAGTATTGGAGCTTCAGCATCAGTCCTTCCAATGAATATTCAAGGTTGATTTCCTTTAGGATGGACTGGTTTGATCTCCTTGCTGTCCAAGGGACTCTGAAGATGCTTGGTACTTTAAGGAATGTAGAAAAAAAAGATTTTTTTCTCAATGAATTGTGCTTCGAAGACTGATCTTATTAGGAACTCAAAAGTCCTGTAGGAGGTCAAATACTGAATATTGACTCCCTTTCCTTGTTGCAATAGAACAGCCCTCTCTGCTACCAATTTAGAGACAGCATCCCCTAGCTGTGTGAATTGGGAGAAATCCCACATGTATGGAAATGTGAAAAAGAAAAAGCAAAGCTATTATTTCTTTTACAAACTTCCCCAGGGTAGGACAAGGGCCAGATCTGATAGGATCCCAAGACTCTTGTTTAGATGTGTGAGAGTGAAAGATGATGCCCAGTTTCTGATTTAGGGGGTCATGCGATTATGCTGACCCAGGCCAGTAGATGTGAGAAGAGGACTAGGGGAAATAGCAGCGGATGTTGGAGACAGGGTGCTTACTGGACGTATGGGTAGAGGTGCTCAGGTGGCTCCTGCAATCATGAGCTCCAGAGAGGCTGGCTGGAGATAAGGATTTAGGGCTCAGGACCACTCAGTGGTGATTGATGTGGGGATTAGAGATTTCCCAGGGGTTGGATGCAGGTTACAATTTAGGCAATGTCAAGGTTCTAGAAGTAGTTTGGAGCTTACACAAATCCTCCTAAGTTGCTCTGTCCTGGCATTAAGAAGGCAGCTTACACAGACCTAGAAAACAGACTTATGGTTACCATAGGGGAAAGGCGGGGGGGAAGGATAATTTGGGAGGTTGGGATTAACACATACATACTGCTGTATATAAAATAGAGAAATGACAAGGAACTACTACTATATATAAGATACAGAAAAAAAACAAGGATACACTGTATAGCATAGGGAACTGTACTCATATTTTGTATAACTTATCAGGAAAAAGAATCTGGAAAACTATCTATCTATCTATCTATATATATATATATATAAATGTATATACATATTGAGTTTCTCGCGTGGTGCAGTGGTAAAGAATCTGCCTGCCAATGCAGAAACTGTTGGAGACTAGGTTTCAATCCCTGGGTTGGGAAGATTCCCCTGGAGGAGGAAGTGGCAACCCACTCCAGTATTGCCTTGGAAATCCTATGGACAGAGGAGCCTGGTGGACTACACTGCATGGGGTCACAGAGTCAGACAAGATTGAAATGACAGAGCACACACACACGCTGCATTTCTCAAACGTGAGCCCACCCAATCCTCTACACTGTTAAAACTCGACTTTCAGGGACTCCTCTAGTGGTCCAGTGGTTAAGACTCCGTGCTTCCAATGCAGGAGGTGAGGGTTTCATCCTTAGTCAGGAAGCTAAAGTTCCACGTCTCAGGGCCAAAAAACCAAAACATAAAATAGAAGCAATGTTGTAACAAATTCAATAAAGACTTTAAAAATGATCCACATCAAAAAAAAAAAAAAAAACCTTAAAAAAAAATTCCCCTTCCAAGACCACACCCTAAAGCCACTGAAAGAGGATGTCTAGAGTGGTGTTCAGAAACATGCATTCTGGGGCTCATGTGTCCCTCGGGGGCCTTTATGCCATGGAGAGAATATTTGACTTCTCTCTTGATAGCATAACTGCTAAGATAAAGCTAAGACACATGTAGCAATGCTCTGCAGGTGGCATGGTGTAATTCCAAGGGACTGTGGCATGAACCATGGAACCCCAAGCTTGCATTTTCATTTCTGTTCAGAAATCCTGTGCCTTCTTCCTTGGCCTTGGGCTCAGCTCTGTCCCACTCTGCAGAGGGCACACATGGTTTTCCGGGGATTCATTCTGTCTGTGGGACAGAGAGGCACATGCCAAGTGTCAGGTATTACTCATAACTTTACTGTAAACTCCACCCAGAATCTGAAAGCCTGGCTTCAATCTAGTTCCTTACATCACCAGCAGTTTCAATTAGGAACCATAAAACATAGGAAGCATCTGGAGGTCAGAGGTCAGAATCAGCACTGGCCCTGGATGACATAGTGAAGCTACCAGTTGCATCTCGCATCTCCTGCTTCTCCTTTCTCTGCTATTTCCTGCTTCTCATCCCCGTCACTGGAGCTTTCTGTAGCCAAGACACTGTCCCTGGTCTGGGGAAGAGCTGATGATCTAATTCTAACTAAAATGTTAGTGACTGAGTCATTAACCCTAAGCTTTTGGTTTTGTTTTTTTCTTTTTTAAAAAACTTTTTATTTTACATTGGAGGCTTCCCTGTGGCTCAGATGATAAAGCATCTGCCAGAAATGTGAGAGACCTGCATTTGATCCCTGGGTTGGGAAGATCCCCTGGAGAAGGGAGCGGCTCCCCACTCCAGGATTCTTGCCTGGAGAATCCTATGGACAAAAGAGCCTGGCGGGGTACAGTCCATAGGGTGGTAAAGAGTCAGATACGACTGAGCGACTAACATAATTGATTAACAAAATTGTGACAGTTTCAGAGTGAAGTGACTCAGCCATATATATATACATGTATCAATTCTCCCCCAAACTCCCCTCCCATCCAGGCTGCCACATAACACTGAAGAGAGTTCCCTGTGCTATACAATAAATTGCCCATTTAAAATACAGCAGAGTGTACATGTCCATCCCAAAGGAGCCTCATTTTAAATAGTGGAAAAGCAATACAAAGCTTAAATTTACCATCTTAACCATTTTAAGTATACAATTCAGTTGTGTTAAGTATATTCGCATTATTGTGCAACCATGAAAAAATGAAGACTTATGATGGTGATATTGGAGGTAGGGGTGCACAACCTTTTCATTTTGCAATAGGAAACTCCATATCCATTAAACTGCTACCTATTTCCTTCTCCTCAAGTGCCTGGCAACCACTGTAAGTTTTTAAATAAGGGATGGACAGTAATGTAGCACTTAACCCAAAGAATGAATCACTGGTGGTGAAACTGGAGTCAACAAGAACAAGCAAGTAAGGGATATTTTCAGCTGGAGCAATATTCTTTAACAACCACCGCCCCCCCCACCCCCCCACTGTCATGTCTTCCCAGGACCCACCCTGGTAGTTGA
Source organism: Bubalus kerabau (assembly GCF_029407905.1). Taxonomy (NCBI): domain Eukaryota; kingdom Metazoa; phylum Chordata; class Mammalia; order Artiodactyla; family Bovidae; genus Bubalus; species Bubalus kerabau. Next base: position 15,029,676 of record NC_073628.1, read on the forward strand.
AGGAAATGGTAACCCATTCCACTGTTTTTGTCTGGAAAATCCCATGGACAGAGGAGCCTGGTGGGCTACAGTCCATGGGGTCACCAAGAGTCAGACACGACTAAGCTGCTGAGCACCCTGGTGGCTGGAGCATCATTGATCGTTCACTCCGGGCTCCAGGGCATCACCTGATGGGCAGGCTGCTGACCTCATTAAACATCCAGAAAAGAGAAGGACCATGAGAGTATTGCACTCATCTCAGGCTGTGGCTAATCCAGGCTTGGGAAACTCTGTGGGCCAGCCTCGCTCCCAGACCGCAGAGCACTGCAATTAATCCCTCAGGACTGGGCAGTGGCCAGAATCATCTCCGGATGAGCTGATGGCCTGTTCTAGGCACAGCTGGCCTCCACCCATATCCTGGTGGGACATAGCAGGTGAAAGGCCACGTGGAAAAGAAAGAGTTTAGTAAAAGAGAAAGAATTTTTAGCTGATCCTGACAGCAGCACCAGCAGCAGGGAAACCTGGGGTTTGGACCCACTGCTGCTGCTATTAAACTTGGTCACCATCCACAGATAATGTCCCCAGTGACAGGCTCCCTCTCCTCCTAGAAACAGGAGTTGTTGAGATTAATGCCTCAGAGTTAAGATCCATGTCGCTCTGAGAAGTCATTATCCTTTGTACCAAATAAACCACATAGCTTCACACATCCGCCATCACGAAGGGGCATCGGCCATTATTACGTGGTCTGGAAGCCGACCATGTCTGCAGTGTCTTGTGCCTTTGTTTCTCAGAATGAAATGCCTGGAACTGTCAGCACTGGCCCTTGGAGCTGGCACAGAATCCCAGACTCAGGCTATTGCATACTCTGTGTTTTAACAAGATGCCCATGTGGTTCTATGGCCCACAGAGTTAGAGAAGGACCCCTTTAACATGGGCAGCACCTGGCCAAGCATCGTGGCACCTCAACACTTGTATTGGCTCCTTGTGACCCCAGAATAAGCCTGAAATCCTTAACAAAGATGGAAGGCCACCACCAGCTGGCCTCTGCCTCCCGGTCCAGCTTCGGCTCCTTGGGTGCTCCTCTGCTCTCTCCAACACAGCTATGAGGACCTCTTTTGCTGGGCTGAGCACATGGCCATCAGAAGACAAATTCCCTTGGCTTGGAATCTCCTCCATAGAACTACCCAGCTTTTGTTAACTCCTCTGTTATCTCTTCACCAGATATTTAGGGAGCATTTCCTAGGTCAGGCATCCTCTGGAAATAGTCCTCATGGAGCTTACGCTGCAGGTCTCCCAGATTTCACTGACAGCCATCTCCCCGAGGATGGCAGCCCTGACGCCTAGGGAAGGGTAAATCTCTGAGCACTGTCCTCCCAGCCACCTGTACTCCCCATTTGTAACACATTATGTTTTGCCCATAAAACATGGCTCGTGGCTCATGTCTTCCTTTCCTGTTAGTCTGGAGTCCTTTGAGGGCAGGGCCTGTGTGTCTTGTTTGCAGCCTCTGCTCTCAGCCACCACCTCACCCAGAGAGAGGCCCCATGAACTCAGTACAAGGAGGGGTTCCAGAGGCAGGGAGGGACATGGCTGAGATGCAAAGAAAAAGCTCAGTGACAGTGGGACCTGCTGACTCTCATCAGAGACACGAGTGAACGACTTTTATCTTTGACTCTTATTTCTTTGATCTAAACTTCCAAAGAGATGATGTGTGCCCACAGTGTGTGCCCTTTGAAGACAGAAAATCTAAGCTGGCATCCACAGTGGATTCCTATCTGCCCAGATCTGCCTGGGATCCAAGCCCCACTCCCCTTTCCAAGGAGCGAATGGTGGACAGGGGTGGAATCAGGGTGTGGCTCCAGCTGGGTCTGGACTGTGAGAGGCTGTGTTCCTGCCCCCATTGGGAGGCGCTGTGGCTTCCCCCCGCCCCTGGAAAGGACGTGGGTGGTTGTGGCCTCCGAAGTTTCGGGGACAGAGGCCCAGATAAGAGCAGCTCTGCAAAGCGAGAGGTTCAAGCTTTTTTCAAATCAAACCTTATTAAGAGATCGTGGACCACAAAGACTTATTCTAAATTGATGAACTGGGACAGTCAATGCAAGAGAGAATATTCCTTTTCTCCCTCCCTTTGCAGGTAGCTACGGTGGCACTAGCGGTAAAGAACCCACCTGCCAATGCAGGAGTCATGAGACATGAGTTTGATCCCAGGGTTGGGAATATCCCCTGGAGGAGGGATGGCAATCTAGTCCAGTATTCTTGCTTACAGAATCCCGTGGACAGAGGAGCCTGGAGGACTATAGTCCATAGGGTTGCAAAGAGTCGGACACAACTGAAGTGACTTAGCATGCACGGTGAAAAGAGCTGTGGAAACCTAAGGAAAGTCAGACTTATCATCAGAGATCACAGGGGCCGACTTTCAGACTCCCTTGACTTTACTGTTTAGTATCAAAATGTGATCAGCAAGGCATAAGGTTGGTGTCTTTTCCCATGTCCTTCTCATTTTTCTTCTTGCATTTCTGAGGCAGGAGAGGCAGATGGTGTGGATCCCAGGCTGGCCAGGGAATGGGCTAGGCTTCACTGACCTTCCCTTGGTCACACAGAGTCCTGATTCCAGCTTGCTGTGATTCCCATTAGACGTTCATGCTATGGCATGCATGCAGACTGCCATGAGGTCAGGCAGATGGCTCTGTGACTTTGAGCTCTGAGCAAAATTGGTTATGACTGCAGCTGACACACACACCCAGGCCCACAATGCAGGCAGGCAAAGGCCACCTTGAGTCCGCACAGGACTGCTCTCAGGAAACCTTTGGATAAATTCCCTTATGTAAACGAATGAAGAGAAAGCAAACCCAAGTCTCTGCATAGTTGACTTGTTTTGTATTATTTTAGCTGTCTTAGAGTGCGTATGAGTCAGAAGCAATTTCAGGAAATACTGCCCGTATCACCAGCTGGAATCCAGGGTCCTGTTTTCCAAGAGCCCTCAGGCTCATGGACATGTGTTTCTGGGCATGCACACACACACACATACACACACACTCACTCAAGCTCTCACACAACGCCTACACTCACTTTCACCAACTGACATATTCACATACACTCATGTACACTCACATAAAACTCAAATATACACACACACCTTCCCACACACCCATTACACATACGTTCCCAACCAGGCACCCCTATATACACACACGCATGCTCACGTACACACACACACACACACACTTTCACACGTCTCTGGCCAGCTCTCCCTGATGCTAAATGTAGCACAATGGACTCTTCACCAAAAGTACTTGTTGTATGAGAATTAAACCTGAAGAATGTTCACTGGTTATTCTTTAATAGATATTTCCAAATGTCTGCATGTTTTGGTTGGTGGACATCAGACTGTTGGGTTGAGGCAAGTTTTTCTCTGCAGCTCCCTCTCTTCTGGGGACGTGCGAATCAGTTATTCCTGGTCATCCCTCCCCACTGAAGCAGAACAGTGGGAAAAGTAAGGGCAATTAACTCTGTCTCCACTGCAAAGGACAGACAACATATAGGAAGCTGATTTGGAGTACCTAGGCACAAGTAGCGCAGTTGGTAAATAATCCACCTGCCAATGCAGGAGACGTGGCTTTGATCCCTGAGTCAGGAAATCCCATGGACAGAGAGCCTGGTGGGCCACAGTCCACGGGGCTGCAAAGAGTCAGACACGACTGAAGAACTAAACACTGGAGCACAGCAGGGACAGAAGGCACTTTGCAAGCAACAACTCCAGCCCCTCCTGATTTCTCCACAAAGGTCCAGAAGCCCCTCAGATCCCTACCCTTTGCACAGTGGTCACTGCAGGTCATACCCAACTCCCTGGGAACCTGCGATCTCTGCTGAGTCCAGTGAGGACAGGACATGGTGATGGACCCATCTGTGGGAACAAGGCTCCCTTCTGTAAATGCAATGGTGCCCCTGCACTCTTGGCTTTCGTACAAAGCCAATATTTGTCCTTAACTATTTGTGTTTGTCCACTGTTTGTTATATAGCTGTGTCTGTTTCCTCTCGGCGTCCGTCAGCCTCAGTATGTCTCCCTCTCATTGTAAACACACAGAAGAGGGAGGCTTTCTCTGAGTGATGGTGAGTATAGGGTTCCCAGAAACAGAGCCCTCACTCAGTGCTTTCTGATGGTGGTGGGAATGCAGGAAGGTTTTGACAATGAGCTCTCATGGTTTCTATGCGTGTCTAGGTGATTCTGTTTCAGGGGAGGGGTCCTTGATCCTCTGTGTGCACTTTGTTTCGAGATGCTCATTTAGACCCGAGTGACAAGGTGACACATCAGTGTGGACTGCAGGAGAGCTTTTCCCTACGGTATTTTATGCCAAATGTAACATTCAGAGGGGCTTCCCTGGTGCTCAGGGAGCTTGCCTGACACGGGTTTCAATCTCTGGGCTGGGAAGATCCCTTGGAGAAGGAAATGGCAACCTACGCCGGTATTCTTGCATGGGGAATCTCATGGACAGAGGAGCCTGGCGGGCTACAGTCCATGGGGTGGCAAAGAGTCGGACACAACTAAGCGACTGAATAGCAACAACATTGTGAGTATGAGGTCGTGGATGAGCAATCCCAGTGGACAAAAGGTGGAGGAACTTGCCAGCAACTGCTTATGCACAATGGAGGGGTGGGTCTGAGGACCCTCAGATATAAGGCTACATCACATATGATCTGAAGAAATTGGGAAGCCCTCTGGGCTAGAAGACAGTGTGCTTGGGTGTGACTGCCAGCAAATTCTTTACAGAAAAGACGGGGACAGTGCCAGGACACCCACAGATCTGGGTGCCTACCAGCAACCCATGACCAGGCAAATCCATATGCTGTTGCCTAGAGAAAGTAGATGACCTTGCTAATCTGTAGAATGTGTACAATAACACTTATCTCATAGGATTACTGTGGAGTTAATTGAAAACACATGCAAAAGGGCTTAGCACATTACCACTGAACACTAAATAAGTGGGAATCATTATTATAACCACAATCATTATTACCCCATGAATACTCATCTTTTTCACCCCCACAAATAGTTAGAAGGGAACAACCCTTGTAGAAGTTACTATGTTCGGTGTAAAGAATGTGACTCTTCTGGGGATAAAAGAACTTGGTAAACTGAACCCTAAATAACGTGAAAGACAAATTTCCACCTGAACAGAAATGATCTGAGGAAGAATGAAAGGGAAGAAAAGTGGCTGACATGATCATTGTGAAATGGCTTGAAAATTTCCATCACTTACTTTCATGAATGGAAAAAAGTCTATATAATAACCATTATTTTATTGTTGTTCAGTCACTCAGTCATGTCCAACTGTTTGTGACCCCATGGACTGCAGCACACCAGGCTTCCCTATCCTTCACTATCTCCCAGAGCTTGCTCAAACTCATGTCCTTTGAGTCGGTGATGCCATCCAACCATCTCATCCTTGTCTTCCCCTTCTCCTCCTGCCCTCAGTCTTTCCCAGAATCAGGGTTTTTTCCAGTGAGTCAGCTCTTCACATCAGGTGGCCAAGGTATTAGAGCTTCAGCTTCAGCATCAGTCCTTCAGGTAAATATTCAGGGTTGATTTCCTTTAGGATTATTTTCTGGGGACTTAGTATTTGTTAGGCACTTTGTCAACATCTTCTCATTCAATCACAAGACCCTATGAGGTAGGCATTTCTCTCAGAGAACTATATAGAACCTGTCAGAATCACCGTCATTGCCAACCACAGTCCTTCACCCAGGCTTCCTGTTAGCGCCTAGAGCTGAGGTCCAAACCCAACGATGAGGTGCTTGCCGCTGTGGTTTTTTCCACCCCAGCTCAGAGCGAGGACGCTCAGAGGATGCCCTTCCCCATCCTGCCTTCTGCTCCAGCAGGCAGTGGAGCAGAGCTTGGAAGTGTCTGGGTTTGGGGTCAGACTTGGCCAGGCGTCCAGTGGCAATTTTGTAGCAGCACAACCTTGGACAGGCTTCTCCAGTTTTCCAAGCTTCATTCCCCTCATGGCTCAATGAGGACGACAGTAAGATGATCTTCCACATGAGCTTCAGTTTTTATAGAATGACATCCAACTATATGGTTGGCACATAATAAGTATTAAAATCTTTAAAGGGTCACTGTTATTATAATACTGTATAATCACCAGATATGTATATAACCAGAGCCTCCTCTTCAGCACCAGGCCCCACAGTGGGCTCTCAGATCCGATGAAGCAACATTGCAAAATATCTCAACAGCCACTCATCAGTGACTCAGAACTCATTTCCAGGTGGCTCCAGCTAACACCTCTTTTAATTGCCTTCTGAATAAATACCTCCCAGGTTCAAAAAGTTGCCTGAGGTCTTACACAAAGTCCGGGGCCAGACATTGTTATGAAAGCCAGGTGGTGATTGCACAAATATTTTAAAATATGGCTCACACTCTCCTTGCCCAAGGCAATGTCAAAGCCGGGGGTAGCAGGCCGGAGAACAGAAGATTTTAATGAGAAGGTGTGAGCCTTGTGGTGACACTCCTTGTTTGTTTCTAACTTAAGACTTTTCTATGCGTCCATCCTGGGCTTTCAGACACTGAGAAGTCACCCTGGATGGCCCCTGGCTCTGCGATGTAACTCAATTCCCCTTGCTCCACAATTTACTGTGTTGTTTCTGGGTGGGTTTCTGTGCTTATTTCCCTGGATGTCATCTAGATAGTCAGCACACGTGATTTGCAAGGCAAACAAAGGGAGAGAGGCTGGGTCTAGGGAAGAGAAGAGGTCTGTGTAGCAAGAAAGCCAATGGCTTTTAAGGACGGCCTAAGTCCATCCCAGCTCAGATCCTGGGAAGTGATGAGCAGAGGCATTGCTGCCCGCTGTATGAACACCACTTTGTAACGTTCTATCCATCCAGTAGACGAAAGCTGGGATGCTTCTCACACCCAGACACATCCCTGCACATTCAAACTGGCTCTGCAGCTATGTGCATATGCTGTCAACCAGGGAAATAATCCATCTGATTATTGACCTGACGTAGACAAAAGAGCTTCCTAGTAGCTCAGCTGTTAAAGAATCTGCCTGCAATGCAGGAGACCCCGATTCAATTCCTGGGTCAGGAGTGTCCCCCGGAGAAGGGATAGGCCACCCACTCCAGTATCCTTGGGCTTCACTAATGGCTCAGACGGTAAAGAATCTGCAATGTGTGAGACCTGGGTTTGATCCCTGGGTTGGGAAGATTCCCTGGAGGATGACATGACAACCCACTCCAGTATTTTTGGCTGGAGAACCCCACGGACAGAGGAGCCTGGCAGGTCACAAAGAATTGGACATGACTGAGAAACTAAGCACAGCACAGGCAAAAAAGCAGAGTTACTGTTTCTCTTTTAAACATCACGTAAATGCGGATTTAGTCAAAGGCTTCTCTTAGACTTTTGGACACAAGGAGAGGAAAGGAGAGGGTGAGATGCATGGAGAAAGTAACATGGAAACTTACATTACCATATGTAAAATGGAGAGCCCGTAATTTGCTGTATGTCTCAGGGAGCTCAAACAGGGGCTCTGTATCAACCTAGAGAGGTGGGATGGGAAGGGAGATGGGAGGGAGGTTCAAGAGGGAGGGGACATACACACACTTATGGCTGATTCTTGTTCATGTTTCACAGAAAACAACAAAATTCTGTAAAGCAATTATCCTTCAATTAAAAAATAAATAATATATTTTTTAAAGGGCTTCTGTTAAGTTACTTTAACGCACAGAACATGGTGCCCTTCTGCAGGATCTGGCCTCAAGGTTGGTGCTGGAAGGAAGATGCCTCAAGTCGGGTCAAGCACACATGCACCACCCAGACAGCAAGCGATCACACTGTAATTATAAGCGTGTGCTGGGGGTGACTGGTGGGCTCTTTCTGTCTCCTTCTGTGTATGAAAATCAATCAAACCTAAGGAGAAAGGAGACACCCGCCAACAGAAGCCCCCCTTGTCCAGCATTTTCCCTTTGAAGCCAGAAATCCTTTGACCTCAGGAGTCACTGAATGGCTGTCAAGCCCTAGTGGTGTCAGACGGGTCAGCAGAGGTGGCTCCGGGGGAATGTTTTCTTAGCCGGTAAATTTATCAAGACTGGGAAATGGAAGCAACCCCAGAAGTCAGCGCAGTCCTGCGCATCCCCTTTTCACCTGATTCCCCTTTGAAGGTAAATCTGTAACAGACATGAAATCGATTGGTGGGTTGGGGGAGGGAAAAGATGGACTAGCCTGTGTTTCACGCCTTGTAACAGGTTTTCAGGACTTCTTGGATGAAATAAAGGGTAACTATAATGGGATAGAATGTTCTGTCAGGGCTTTGAAGCTGCGTTCGTGGTCCAGGTGGGGCTACAGGTGAACATAACACAGCAAAATGCAGCCAGGAGGAAAAACACAGTGGTCACGTGGTGAATTATCAGAAGACTAGCAGGTGAGGCAGGAATACAGAGCTGTGTGCCAGCAGGAACAAGGTCCCCCAGGAAATGTGTGAAGAAATGGATAGGAAGTCTTTGTAAGCAAGTCCAGAGCTGAAGTGCCTGGACAAACTCTGTGGAAGGACTGGGGCTCTGACTAAGTGTTTCCAAATCTCAGGTCATAAATTCTTGTCCATTGAAAACCCAAGGCATGAAACTAAGTCAGGAATGACCCACACTAAGGACAACACACTCTGTTCCCAGACCACATATAAAGCTGAATTCTGTGGATTCCATCCAGGAAGTCTAGAATGGGGTGCCGGCTACGGGCACAAGTCTGAGTTACAAAGGAAGGGATAGAAGACAAACTCTGACTCTTGGATGTTTAAAACCACATCTCCATCCAGACATCCATTCCAGAGCAATGAATTCTGATGGAAAACTCTTGAACAGGATGAACCTTTCAGTCTCAGAGCATGATTACCCTATTTTTATAGCCCTGAAGTTTTTACCATCAATGTGAGAAGTGAATTATTTTTAAACTATTTATTTATTTATGTATTTTTGGCTGTGCTGGCTGGATCTTCACCGTTGCGTGGGCTTTTCTCTAGTTATGACCAGCGGGGGCTGCTCTTCAATGCGGTACTTGGGCTTCTCATTGAGGTGGCTTCTCTTGTTGCGGAGCATGGGCTCTAGGGCACATCAGCTCAGTAGTTGTGGCTCCTGGGCTCTAGTACCCATGCTGAGTAGTTGTGATACACAGGCTTAGTTGCTCTGAAGCATGTGGGATCCTCCCAGACCAAAGATCAAACTTGCGTCTCCTGTATTGGCAGGCGGATTCTTTACCACTGAGCCACAGGGAAGCCTGAGGAAGCTAATCTTTAAAGACAAAGCCCCCTACCCCCTGCCCCATCCTTCTTAAGGATGTCAGTCGAATTTCCAGCTGCAGGTGAGGGCTACACAACTTGACCCTGAGCCAGCATGGACACCCCTCCATTCAAATGGACAGAGGCTGTGATCCCTGAGGAATATTTGCTTCCAAGCTTGAAGAGAAAATTCTGTCAACTGCAGGCATCGTGTAACATCTTCCAGTAAAGCAACTTTCCCCAAAATGTGTTCCAAAGATATTTTGCAATGTTAGCATTCTACCATCAAATCAATTTGGGAAACACAGGATTAAACTGAGTTCAACGTTTTCTCATGTGTGGGTTTTTGAGTCATTATTATTGTATATCATGACTCTCCAAGCAGAGAATTCAGTGTCTTTCAATCTTATTAGACCAGTGAACACTTTCCTAGTGAAAATGACTTCCAAAGACAAATGCTCCATGTAGCACATTGTGGGGAGCACTGTGTGAGGGGCCCCCCTCCCAGAACATGCTCTCCTTCAGACTCCGTGCCTCTGCCAGGAGAAGGGGCTTCCCAGTGACCCCTGCTGAGACAGCTATGGGAAGTTTTCGTAGTTACAAGTCTGTCCACAGCTAAACTTCACATGTTTTCTCCAGGTACTTTTTCTTGTGTTCACAAGACTTCCTTTCTACTCAGATCCCTTGTTTGAGTTACGAGGAGGCAGAGCTTAGTCTTTGGGTCCATCTGCAGTCCAAGGCCACTTGTTACATTAGGTCACGTTTAGCTGAACAGCCCACTGGGATCAATTCATCCTTCTCTGAGGGGATGATGGGGTTTGGGACTCTGACCTGACCTGTCAAAGGGACTCCAGGGGGGGATGAGGGCAGAGACCACTGGTGACTCAGTGCCTCCTGCCACCACCTCTAGAAAAACAACCCCAAGCACCGACTCCAGATGGTGGCTCAGCATCTTCTGTGCAGGCGACAGCATGCGAGGCTTAGTCACTGCATCCCGAGTCCTCCGGGAGGACAGTGATACTGGGAGGGTGGGGGTGGGGGCGCCTGGTCCCCCCACTGCCAACCCGGAAGCTCTGACAATGCCTCCTCAACAAGGACTTGGCCCGCGTCAGAAATGTAGAATCCGGTCCTGGAGCCTCAACTGGGTTGACTCCTGGTTTCTGTCATGATGTTGGAGACGTGAAGTCTGGAAACCGCAGCCCATCTGTTTTTCAGTTTTCTTGTTTAAAATAGTATCTTGTCCAAACGTGAAATAAGAAGAAAACACAGCAGCGTGAATACTCTGTAAGCTGGAGACCTGAGAGGGACCAGCTCTAGAGCACAGACTCCACCTGGAGGCCAGAAAGGGTGACCCCAAGTGGGATGGAGCACTGCCCCAGGGGCTGGGCAGCTGCATAAACACCCCAGCTCCTCCTCAGAGCCCAGAGAGCCTGCCTGGGGAGATAAAGGGATGAGGTCATCCTGGCAAGCCTGTGCCACCTCGAGCCATTAGACCCCTGCCAGGCCTCCCCCCAGGCCCGCCCCTCGCCCCCACAGGTGTGCTGTCCCTCTCCAGCTGGCATAACAAGGCCATGCCAGCTCCGAGGCCGAGGCAGCCCAGGGCTGTCCAAGACTAACACAGCCAGGCCGCTGATGCCAAACCAGGAAGATGAGGGAAGGCTCTTCTCTGCAAAATGAAAATAAATTGCAAAATGGCATCGTGTGTGTGGTTGCCCTGGAGAAGGAGGATCTGAAGAGGAGTAAAGCTAGAAAGCTTGTTTCCACAAAGCCAGGTGGTCCTGGGACAGGGACAAGCATCAGCTGCCTTGGTGTGGGGATAAACGGGAAAAACTGCAGAGCTTGCCCAGATCCCGACCTCTCCTGGGGACCTCTGGGTGCAGGAGACACACCCTGCAGAGCTGTGCCTGCAGGCTGCCCACTTACACCATTAACAAACTTGGAGACTCAAAACTCAGAACTGTGGCTTCTCACGCATTCCATCTCTGCCCCTTGAACCTCATCATCTGTGCTTTGTTAGTCCCTTAGGTTTTCAGGTGACACAAGCCTGAGTGAGCTGCCCCTGCCTGGGGTCGGCAGGGAAGGGGGAGTATATCTCCCATCATCCATTAGAAGGAGCATCTTTGCTCTCACTATGTTCTCATCCAAATTCTCCATCAACTTGGACTCCAGGAGGACAAGCAAGCTGTACCTGAAGGTGCAGAGGGGTGGGCAGGGGCAGTGGGGTTCCCTCTTTCTCTCTCACTTGCTTCTGCCCAACTCTAGCCTTCACGCCTGCCTCTGTGTCTCTAAAAAGTCATGGCTCTCCACCCAAGAAAGGGTTTGAGAGTGCAGCCTAGTAAGGCCAACCAGAACCCAAGCACTGCACTGTTACACTTCGCACAATCCAACACTATGCTCAGGTCGCTCCGGATGGCTCAGTGCAAAGCATTACAGGCTTGGGATATTCTGGATGATCTTTTTGCAAGGAAAAAGCTGTACTTGTGTTTCATCCCCTCAGCGGCTCTTCCTGAGATACTGCAGAGTCCGCCAACAGCACCAACACGCACAAAGACACTTGGCATTTGGTGGGTGTTTTCTGTGCATTTAAGCTGTGAGCGCTCAGCACGGTGGTGCCAATCTGCCCCATGGGAACGCTGCTCCCTTCATGACCTCAGCTTGGGAATTGAGGTCACGCCTCATTGTTCTCATTGTCCCTTTAATCAGCTCTTCCTTTTATCTCCAGAAGGCCTCTCTGTCTTACCCCTGTTGTTTGAAAACATTTCTTCTTCTCTTTTGCCCCTTCCACTCCTCTCCTCTCTGTTCCCCTACTTTCATTTTCCATTCACAACTAAGCACAGTTATTTTCAGGATCCTCTGAAAACTGACCCATCCCACTGCACCCACAGAAAGTGTCAGGGTCTTCAGCTGACACCCTAGTTTATTGAAGGTCTGCTGAGTACGCACTGGTCACCGAGTTCCCATGAGGGACACAAGATCCAGACTGGGTCCCATCTAATAGCAGAAAGGAATCCTAAGTCTCCTACTGTGGCTTCCATATCCCAAGAAGGCTTATGCTTTGCATGGCATATACACAGTAGGTGCTCAATACATTCTTGAATGAAATCAATAGTCTGCACCTACTTATTCTGATGAGAAAGCTGTTCTAAAGCCTGAAAGTTTCCTAAAAGATGGGATTGAACATACAGAATGAGACAAAGGTGTTTAAATGATGAAGTAGTTATAAGCTGTGGACAGGAATACACTGACCACTCATCTTCCATCTTCCAACTTCCTCCAGTGCCTCAGGCTCAGTCTGTCTGCCAACAAACAGAGGGGAGAGGGAAAGCTTGCCAACAAAGGGTAAGGTCATGCACCAATCCCCAGCCCATCCCTTGGACCACAGGTATCTGCTTTTCTCCCAACACCTGGAGAGTATGGACTCGAGTGGGAAATGAGAGAGAGGAACGTCCACTCTGTCCCTTCAGCCCATGATCCATCCCTGCTTCACACACCAGGCACCATGTGATGGAGTCACCCTCACCCATGATTGCAATTCATAGAGCTGGTTCTGAGCCCAGGACTCAGATCTCATTGGCCCTGCCTCTGACATCCTTTGACTGTGCTCTTCCTTCACCCCTGCCATCCCCCACAATGACCCAGCCTCTTTCACATCAGCAACTCTGTTTTTTCACACCCTCTTTGATTAATGGCTTCCCTGTTAGCTCAGTTGGTAAAAAATCCACCTGCAATGCAAGGGACCCCAGTTTGATTCCTGGGTCGAGAAGATCTATTGGAGAAAGGATAGGCTATCCACTCCAGTATTCTTGGGCTTCTCTTGTGGCTCAGCTGTCAAAGAATCTGCCTGCAGTAAAGGAGACATGGGTTTGATCCCTGGATTGGGACGATCCCTTAGAGAAAGGAATGGCTACCCACTCCAGTATTCTAGCCTGGAGAATTCCATGGACTGTATAGCCCATGGAGCCACAAAGAGTTGGACTTTCACTTTCACTTTGATTAATAGTCTTCACAATTCAACTTTGTATCCTGAAGCCCACCTACTTGGTGCTTTCTCTGCAAGAAATGACCTTTCTTCTTCCCTGAATGACCTGGACAGAACCAACAAAGACATTTAAGCCGGGACCAGCAAGATGTTAGGTTTGCAGTCAGTCCCTCACACTTAGGCAGAGGGAGCTGATCTACTGCTTGGGCTCATAAACTGGGCTTGATAAGTGAGCACCTGAGAAGACAACATCCTCTTCTCTCCTCCCGCCATGATCTGGGATGTCTGACAACCACACATCTCCCATTTCATTTTGGCTCAGCCCTAGAGTCCCCTGAGAGATCTTTGGAGGTCAACCTTTGAAGGTCGACTATGTCAAAGAAAGATGATCAGGGAGTGCAAAGAATGAAGCCTAAAAATGAGGAAGTGGGGGCATGAATAGACTCCAGTGCAGATAAGCCACATAAATGCAAATCAGTCAAGCCCTGGACATATCCAGGACTACAAGCTGAACTCGAAGAAAGAACAATACAAAGCAATCAAGGGAACTGAGAGAGCAACCGGTGATGTGATACCCTGTCCTATTACCCTCCTGGGGTGTCTGTTTCAGGAACAGGCACACTTAGAAAAGGAGGTATTTTACAAACAAATTACAGAGGAAAACGAGGGGCCCAGGCAACCAGAGAGAAGTGCTATTCAGAGGTGCAGCCTCACCAGCCCCAAATGGAAAATCCCAGTACAGTCGTAATATTGTTTCCTTGTTAATGGTGACCAAAGGCTTTCTTGGATCCTAGAAAGAATTTTTCTGTGGTGATTAAGTAGAAGACCTTTTCTTAATAGGGCGTTTTATAATATATATTATACATGTGAATATACAAAATGCAATGATGTATATTTGAAATCTTAAAAACCTTTGACAAAGAGATCCCAACGAAGTCTAGAATCTGTTCATACAAGAAGATTTTTTCTAATTCATAACAGTTGCCTTTCTGGACAGTGAATACATTTAATCTTCATGTTAAAACTGCAACTTTCCTTTTAAGCTCTTCTTTAGCTGTATCCCATAAAGTTTTATATATGTTGTCTTCATTCTGTCCCAAATAGTTTCTAATTCTCCTTGTGATTTCTTCTTTGATCTGGGTTATTTAGAAATGTGTTGTTTAATTTTCAGATATTTGGGAAGTTCTCAGATTTCCGTTGTTGCTTTATAATTTAATTTTATTGCAGTTGGAAAAGATGCTTGAGTCACATCAATTCTTTTACAAGCATGGAAACTTGTTTTAAGGCCTATCATATGGTCTTTCTTGGAGAATGTCCCACGTGCCCTTGAAAGAATGTATTTTGCTTCTGTTGGGTGAATTGTTCTATAAATGTCAGTTAGATCATGTTGATTATCTGTTTTTTTAATCTTCTAATCTTGGTTCTTTTTTTTCTCCCTCTGGCTAGGCCACACAGCACATGGGATGTTAGTTTCCTGACCAGGGATTGAACCTCTGCCCGCCCCCACCTCCCCGCCCCGCATTGGAGTTGTGGTCTTAACCACTGGATTGCCAGGTAAATGCTCAAATCTTCTATATTTTTTATTAATTTTCCATCTACTTTTCCTATCAATATAAAAGGTCTTGAAATTTGGAACTATAAATATTGAATAGTCTGTATCTCCTTTCAGTTCTCTCAGTTTTTGCTGATTATATTTTAGAGTCTTGTTAGGTTCACATGCATTTCAAATAATTTTGTCTTTGTGATGTTGTGACCCTTTTTACTATTATGAAATGTCCCTGTTTATCTCCACTAAAATATATTTTATAAAAATCTATGTTGTTTGATATGAATAATATAGCTCATTCTAAGCTCTCTCTCTTTTTTTTTTTTACTGTTTATATGATATATCTTTTCTATTCTATAACTTTCAATCTAGCTGTATTTTTGAATTTAAAGAATGTCTCTTGTAGTCAGCATGTAGTGGACTCTTTCTTTTCTATCTAATCTGATAATATCACCATTTTCATTGAACTGTTTAGTTTATTTGATGAATCATTTAATGCGATTTTTGATATCAGTAGATTTGCATCTACTGCAGATTTTGTCAGCAAAATTCACATTTTGCTATTTGTTTTCACTATGGCTCTTCTCTTTTTTGTTTCTTTGTTCTTCCTTTACTAGTACTTTTTGGGTAGAACAAACATTTTTGGTATATCATTTTAATTCCTCTGTTGATTTGGAGGGTAGTTTTTGTTTTTTTGTTTTGTTTTTATTTTCTTAGTGTTTGCTACAGGGATTTAAATATACATTTTAACTTATCAATATAATTTATGTTAACATTTCCTTAATTTTAGTAAGATATAGCACATCAAATAAATTTTTAAAATCAAGAGAATATATATTTATACCTTCTTTTATATTTATCCACACAAAGAATAGCAAGGAGAGATAAGAAAGACTTCCTCAGTGATCAATGCAAAGAAATAGAGGAAATCAATAGAATGGGAAAAACTAGAGATCTCTTCAAGAAAATTAGAGATACCAAGGGAACATTTCATGCAAAAATGGGCACAATAAAGGACAAAAATGGTATAGACCTAACAGAAGCAGAAGATATTAAGAAGAGGTGGCAAGAATACACAGAGAACTACACAAAAAAGATCTACATGACCCAGATAACTACGATGGTGTGATCACTCACCTAAAGCCAGACATCCTGGAGTGCAAAGTCAAGTGGACCTTAGGAAGCATTACTATGAGCAAAACTAATGGAGGTGATGGAATGCCAGCTGAGCTATTTCAGATCTTAGAAGATGATATTGTTAAAGTGCTACATTCAATATGCCAGCAAATTTGGAAAACTCAGCAGTGGCCACAGGACTGGAAAAGATCAGTTTTCATTCTGATTCCAAAGAAAGGCAATCCCAAAGAATGTTCAAACTACCACACAATTGCACTCATCTTACATGCTAGCAAATAATGCTACAGTAGATAAACCAAGAGCTCCCAGATGTTCAAGCTGGATTTAGAAAAGGCAGAGGAATCAGAGACCAAATTGCCAACATCTGCTGGATCACAGAAAAAGCAAGAGAATTCCAGGAAGACATCTATTTCTGCTTCATTGACTATGTTAAAGCCTTTGACTGTGTGGATCACAACAAACTGTGGAAATTTCTTAAAGATATGGGAATACCAGACCACCTTATCTGCTTCCTAATAAATCTGTATGTAGGTCAAGAAGCAACAGTTAGAACCGGGTATGGAACAACAGACTGGTTCCAAATTGGGAAAGGAGTATGTTAAGGCTGTATATTGTCACCCTGGTTATTTAACTTACATGCAGAGTATATCATGTGAAATGTCAGGCCGGATGAAACACAAGCTGGAATCAAGATTACTGGGAGAAATATCAACAACCTCAGATATGCAGATGACACCATACTTATGGTATAAGGTGAAGAGGAACTAAACCTGCCTGACTTCAGGCTCTACTACAAAGCCACAGTCATCAAGACAGTATGGTACTGGCACAAAGACAGAAATATAGATCAATGGAACAAAATAGAAAGCCCAGAGATAAATCCATGCACCTATGGACACTTTATCTTTGATAAAGGAGGCAAGCATATATAATGGAGAAAAGACAATCTCTTTAACAAGTGGTGCTGGGAAAACTGGTCAACCACTTGTAAAAGAATGAAACTAGAACACTGTCTAACACCATACACAAAAATAAACTCAAAATGGATTAAAGATCTAAACATAAGACCAGAAACTATAAAACTCCTAGAGGAGAACATAGGCAAAACACTCTCTGACATAAATCACAGCAGGATCCTCTATGACCCAACTCCCAGAGCAATGGAAATAAAAGCAAAAATAAACAAATGGGACCTAATTAAACTCAAAAGCTTTTGCACAACGAAGGAAACTATAAGCAAGGTTTTCGAAAAGACAGCCTTCAGAATGGGAGAAAATAATAGCAAATGAAGCAACTGACAAAGAATTAATCTCAAAAATATACAAGCAGCTCCTGCAGCTCAATTCTAGAAAAATAAATGACCCAGTCAAAAAATGGGCCAAAGAACTAAACAGACATTTCTCCAAAGAAGACATACAGATGGCTAACAAACACATGAAAAGATGCTCAACGTCACTCATTATCAGAGAAATGCAAATCAAAACCACAATGAGGTACCATCTCACACCAGTCAGAATGGCTGCTATCCAAAAGTCTACAAACAATAAATGCTGGAGAGGGTGTGGGGGAAAAGGAACCCTCTTACACTGTTGGTGGGAATGCAAGCTAGTACAGCCACTATGGAGAACAGTGTGGAGACTGCTTAAAAAACTGGAAATAGAACTGCCATATGACCCAGCAATCCCACTGCTGGGCATACACACTGAGGAAACCAGAATTGAAAGAGACACGTGTACCCCAATGTTCATCCAAGCACTGTTTACAATAGCCAGGACATGGAAGCAACCTAGATGTCCATCAGCAGACGAATGGTTAAGAAAGCTGTGGTACATATACACAGTGGAGTATTACTCAGCTATTAAAAAGAATGCATTTGAATCAGTTCTAATGAGGTAGATGAAACTGGAGCCTATTATACAGAGTGAAGTAAGTCAGAAAGGAAAACACCAATACAATATATTAACACATATATATGGAATTTAGACGGAGAAGGAAATGGCAACCCACCCCAGTATTCTTGCCTGGAGAATCCCAGAGACGGGGGAGCCTGGTGGGCTGCCGTCTATGGGGTCACACAGAGTCAGACATGACTGACGGGACTTAGCAGCAGCAGCAGCAGCAGCATGGAATTTAGAAAGATGGTAACAATGACCCTATATGTGAGACAGCAAAAGAGACACAGATGTAAAGAACAGACTTTTGGACTCAGTGGGAGAAGGCGAGGGTGGGATGAATTGAGAGAATAGCATTGAAACATGTATATTATCACATGCGAAATAGATCACTAGTCCTGGTTTGATGCATGAGACAGGGTGTTCAGGGCTGGTGCACTGGGATGACCTTGAGGGATGGGATGGGGAGGGAGGTGGGAGGGGGGTTCAGGATGGAGAACACATGTACACCCATGGCTGATTCATGTCAATGTATGGCAAAAACCACTACAATATTGTAAAGTAATTAGCTTCCAATTAAAATAAATTAATTTTTTTAAAAAAAAAGAAAGGGAAGAGGAGCTCTATTCAGTTAAGAAACTTAATAGATACAGCAACCAAATGCAATGTGGAGGCTTTGTTTGACTTGATTCAACTATTAATTCAACTGTTTGTTTTTTTTTAAGTATTTTTGAGGTATTCAGAGAAATGGTAATACTGATTGGGTGTTAAATGATAAAAGAAATATCATTAAGTTTGTTATATTGATGGCACTGTAATTATATGGAAAAAAACTTTATCAATTAAATATACATAACTAAAAAAAAAATGAAGAGCCTCTTGATGAAAGTGAAAGAGGAAAGTGGAAAAATTGGTTTAAAACTCAACCTTCAAAAAACTAAGATCATGGCATCCAGTCCCATCACTTCATTGCAAATAGATGGGGAAAAAAATAAAATAGTGACAAACTTTATTTATTTGAGCTCCAAAATCACTGTAGATGATGACTGCATCCATGAAAATAAAAGACGTTTCTCCTTGGAATAAAAGCTATGACAAACCTATACAGCATATTAAAAAGCAAAGACATTACTTTGCCAACAAAGGTCTGTCTTAGTCAAAGTTATGGTTTTTCCAGTAGTCATGTATGGATATGAGAGTTGGACCATAAAGAAAGGTGAGCGACAGAGAATTGATGCTTTTGAATTGTGTTGTTGGAGAAGACTCTTAAGAGTCCTTTGGACTGCAAGGAGATCAAACCAGCCAATCCTAAGGGAAATCAGTCCTGAATATTCATTGGGAGGACTGATGCTGAAGCTGAAGTTCCAATACTTTGGCCACTTCATGTGAAGGGCTGACTCACTGGAAAAGACCCTGATGCTGGGCAAGATTGAAGTCAGGAGAAGAAGAGGGTGACAGAGGATGAGATGATTGGATGGCAACACCAACTCAATAGACATGAGTTTCAGCAAGCTCTGGGAGTTGATGGACAGAGAAGCCTGGTGTGTTGCAGTCCATGAGGTCACAAACAGTCGGACACGAGTAAGTGACTGAACTGAATTGACACCGTTTCCAGTGTTCTTCATTTCTTCCTGTGGATTTGCCTTATTGTTCCATATCCTTCTATTTTCTATCGTTTTCTATAGAATTTCTTATAAGGCCGTTCTTGTTATAACAAATTCTCTCAGTCTTTGCTTATCTGGGAATGTCTTTATTTCATCTTAATTTTTGAGATATACAATTCATGGTTGACTACTTTCTTTTATTACTTTGACTATTTCATTCCACTGGCTTCTGGCCTCCACTGTTTCAGGTAAGAATTGGGCTGTTAATTGCATTGTTGTTCCGCAGTTTGGGGTGAATTTTTCTTTTGCTGCTTTAAAGACTTTCTATTTGTGTTTAACTATGATGTATGGGATGGAGAAGGCTCTTGAGACTCCCTTGGACTGCAAGGAGATCCAACCAGTCCATCCTAAAGGAGACCAGTCCTGGGTGTTCATTGTAAGGACTGATGCTGAGGCTGAAACTCCAATACTTTGGCCACCTCATGCGAAGAGTTGACTCATTGGAAAAGACCCTGATGCTGGGAGGGATTGGGGGCAGGAGGAGAAGGGGATGACAGAGGATGAGATGGCTGGATGGCATCACTGACTCGATGCACATGAGTTTGGGTGAAATCCAGGAGTTGGTGATGGACAGGGAGGACTGGCATGCTGCGATTAATGGGGTCACAAAGAGTCAGACATGACTGAGTGATTGAACTGAACTGAACTGAACTGATGGGCTGGTGATTTTTATGTTTATTTTATTCAGGGTTTGTTGGGGTTTGTTGCACTTTGTGGGTGTGTAGATTAATACTTTACAACACAGACTTCTTTAGTGGCTCAGTAGATAAGAAGTCACCTGCCAACTCAGGGGACATGAGTTTGATCCCTGGTCCAGGAAGATTCCACATGCCTTGGAGCAACGAAACCTGCGAGGTGCAACTATCCAAGTGCTCCACAACAAGAGAAGCCACTGCAATGAGGAGCCTGTGCATTCCAACAAAGAATAGCCCACACTCACTGCAACTAGAGAAAGCCCATGCAAATCAACCAAGACCCAGCACAATCAATACTAAACACATAAAATTATATGAAGATATTTTACAAAAAAATTGTGAATTTTCAGCCATTATTTCAAGTATTTTTTCTCCCATTTCTTTCTTTTCCTTCTGGGACTCTCACTACATGTTGGTGTGTTTAATGCTGTGTTGTAGTTCTCTGAAGCTCTGTTCATTTTTTTAAATCTATTTTCTTCTCTCTTCTATACATTAGATAGTTTCTGTTGACTTATCTTCATTGATTCTTTCTTCTGTCATCTCAAATTTACCCATTTAATTTGTTTTTATTTTAGTTATTGTGCTTTAAAATTCTAGAATTTCTACTGATTCCTTTTTATTGTTTGTTTTTTACTGAGAAATTCCTATTTGAGGATCATTGTTATTATGCTTTTATTTAATTTTTAAAATATATGCTAAGAGCTGTTTTGAAGTCTTTGCTAAATATAACATCTGGGTCCACTCAGTTTCTACAGATTTTTTTCTCGTGAGAATGAATCACATTTTCCTGTTATTTTTTTATATCTCATGATGTTTTCTTGAAAACTGATTCTTTAGACCATATATTGTAACATTTCTGGATTACATTTTTTTCCATGAGGTAGTTGTTGTTGTTAGAAACTTATTTGGACTTAATCTGCAGAATCTATTTTCCTGAGATATGCAGCCACTGATGTCTCTGCTCGATTGTTTTTAAATTCTTGTTTTGTTTTTCTGCCTAGCTTTCTAGGGGTTGTCCTGTGTCTGCATAGCTTACTGGTAAGTCAATGATTCATAAGAGGCTGTGCTTGAGAACCTTGAGCCTCTAAGGCTTCCACCCTCTGCTGATAGATCTGTGTGTATGTTAAGCTTTCAATGTTTAGCTAGTTTTCCAGTTTGCCTCATCTTCATTTTCCTCTGGACCTTCTTGGGTGCCCTGTAAAGATGAGCATCATTTCCCATATATCCAAGGAGATAAGGAGAGCTCATATAGCCCTTCCATGGTTCTCTCACTTCCAGCATTTCCTTATTAAGTTTCTGACTGGTCTGTCATGTCCCACAACTGGGACTGCAAACTCAGGTTAGCAAAGGTATGAGAATTTCCCATTCACTTCTGCCACATATGCTTCTTTTACTGATAATGCTGCCAGGGATGGGTTTTGGCCCTCCACCCAAATCAAGTCAGTCCCCTCTAGCAGTGAAGCTGTTGTTTTTCCTGGGCAGTCCTGCTCTGGTAAGATTGCTTCATTGACCAAGCTTTTGGAAGAGGAATGAGGGAGGAACAGATCCAGGCAAGAGGGCTGCAGACTCTCTGTAGACTTCCACTCTTGTCATCCAAAGTCCTAACAGATTTTCATGAATAAACACTTCTCAATTCCTTGTTTGTCCCCGATTGACTTTTGGAGTCCTGAAACAATTGTTTTGAATTGTTTTTTCCAGTTCTGTTTGTTTTCTGGGGGAAGAAGTTTTGTTAAAACTCTTCACTTTGCTTTAATAGAGTCCTATCTCTGAATAAAACCTGTGAGTCAATTGCTTCAACATGTATCATGGTGGGTTTTTTCCTCATTTACCCTGTCTTGTGCTCTTCAACAATCTAGGTACATTTTCTGCCAAAAATTTCTTAGACTTATTTTGCTTTTTCATAGCATCTCTATTCTAATAACAAAGAAGACCTCTGAAGATGATTATGAAAGCATTCTAGCATTTTTGTCTCTAAGAATTTTTCCTTATATTTCAATTCACACAAAATAAACTTCAGTGCTGAGATGTCTAAAACACAGGGTGTTGACAATATGCTATTTAACGACCTCTTTTGTCTTAATATATTCATAAATATAAAGGTGGCTCAGATGGTAGAGCATCTGCCTGCAATGTAGGAGACCCTGGTTCGATCCCTGGGCTGGGAAGATCCCCTGGAGAAGTGAATGGCTACCCACTCCAGTATTCTTGCCTGGAGAATTCCATGGACAGAGGAGCCTGGAAGGCTATAGTTCATGAGGTCACAGTGAGTTGGACACAACTGAGTGACTTTACTTCATACATAATATGTCAAATTTCAGTTGCACACTTTTACCTATGCTTCTTCAGTATTATAAAATACTCCATTAATTAAAGTCCTGTGAATCCTGAAGTAAATTTCACATATTTTGAAAGAAACTCCACAAAAAAGTTATATATGTAGCAAAAAGAGGTATGAAAATTTTCACATTACTAATTGCCAGGGAAATAGAAATAATACACAATGACATGCCATTGCACGCCCACTAGAGTACGAATCCAAGGAGGAAACTGGAGCTCTCACAAATATTTGTTAGGGCTATAAAATGACACAACTATTTTGGAAAATATTTTGACAGTTTCTGATAAAGTAAACATATACTTATCATATAACCCATCCTTAGGTATTTGCCTGAGAGAAATAAAAGCTGTCCACAAAAAGACTTTTACAAGAATGTTTATAGCAGCTTTATTCATAACTGCCCCAAACTGGAAACAATCCCCAAATCCATCAGTCACAGAGTAGATAAGCAGATTGCCGTATAGCTATATAATGTGGTACTAGTTAACAGTAAAAAGCCACAAACTAATATATACACAATTATCTGGAGGAATCTGGAAAACTTGCTGAGTGAAAGAAGCCAGACACAGAAGACTACATAATGTGTGATTCTATTTCTATGAAATTCTAGAGCAGATAAAAAAGAAAAATACCTAGTGATAGAAAGGATTTGGGGGATGCCTGAGCACGACTGAAGCGACTTAGCAGCAGCAGCAGAGCATAGTGGGGTGGGGAGTTTCTGCAAAGGAGCAGAAAGGAAGTTCTCAGAGGTAAGGGGATAGAAGTATTCTGTACCTCGATTATGGCAGTGGCCACAAAAGTCATACATTTGTCAAACTCAAAGAGCTAACTACCCCTTTATTTATTTATTTTTTTCTTTTGGCCACACCAGCTGTGCAGTATACAGGATCTTAGGTCCCTCACCAGGGACCAGATTCTCGCCCCCTGCATTGGGAGCTCTGAGTCCTAACCACTGGATGGCCAAGGAAGTCCCACTGCCCCTTTAACATGGTTGCCTGGCAGTATATGTACATTACACCTCAATGAACTTGATGCACAATGTACTTACCACCGTCGGCAGCACGTGGTAAGCACTTCGAGAATGTGCTGACATTTGTGGCGAAATCATAGTAGGATGGGGAGACTCCTTCTCCCGCCTGCCTGAAGAACTGGAACTGCAAATTCCCCAGTGGCTTCCCAACCCCTTGAGAAGAGAGACTGCTGTCAGTGGGAGTTTGGAGGCTTGGGCCTCATCTGCCTCTGGAATCCTGTCCAAGCCACTTAACGCTTTGAGTCTCCCTTAAAAAAAATAGATTGAGTTTTATGTGCCCTAAGATCCCTTCCAAAATAAAATGTCCAAGGTTCTGTTATCAGACATATTTATTACAAATAAGATCTGTGAAAGTAATTTAGTTTCCACATTTCTTAATCCCTTTCTCTTATTTAATGCCTTGTGATCCTGGACACTCTCTCTGCCAAACTCCTTTCCTCTTACAACCAAAATTTTATTTACTTATGTCCCGTTTCCTTAGTGTTGCTAAGCAACAGGAAAGAGTCCACTGATCCACTGTTACTACAGAACACACCTCGTCCCAGTGCCTTGAAGCAACAACATAACGTTTACTGAGCTGTGAGCCTACAACTTGGGCCGCAGGACAGCTCACCTCTGCTCCCATTGGCAGCAGCTGGGGCAGCTCAGTCTTGTGCCTGGTGTCTGGATTGGGAGGTCTCCAACTCTGGAGGTGGGAGCAGTGGGGACCCCGAGCATCTCTCTCTATGTCTATGTGTTCTTGCCATGTGGACTTTCCAGCCTGGTAGCTTCTGAGGAGCTGGATTTCTTGCATGTTGACTCCATGCCCCAGATATACACAATGAGAGAAAGAGACAAAGGTAGAGAAACAAGAAACACTGAAAAAGAGATAGAGAGATGGAAAGACAGAAAAGGCTCACCCTCTGGAGAGAAGCTGTGTTGCCTCCCTTCCCCTAGTTTGAAAAGTCACCCAGTTGTCAGTTCTACCTAATTATGGTGATCAGAGCAGATCACTGAGGCTGGTCTTTGTGCATGTGAGGGCTTCCCTGGTGGTTCAGATGGTAAAGAATCTGCCACAGTGCAGGAGACCTGGATTCAATGCCTGGCTTGGGAAGATCCCCTGGAGAAGGGAATGGCTCCCCACTCCAGTATTCTTGCCTGGAGAATCCCATGGACAGAGGAGTCTGGTGGGCTACAGTCCATAGGGTGGTAAAGAGTCGGATACGACTGAGCGACTGACACACACACACATTCGCGTGAAGGGGGATTAGAGGCCACCATTTGATGATAACAGTGTTTAGGAACCCAAGGAAGTTTTAAGATCATGGCCAACTAGTCGGAGTCAAGGTTTTATGGAGGAGAACATGGCTTAAGAAGGGAGTTCCCACTTATCTCTCATGGTATTGGCCTGTCAAGACCACTACTGTCCTGCCTCAGAGGACTGGCACTCTGGTGCTGTGGTGGTCCCTGTGGAAGGTAGAATCCTTGGATCCCTGAATGCAATGAAAAACTTTTCCTTGTGTACCCCTCAGCAGTCAGCTTGAAGGAATGTGTGTGTGTGTGAAGTCACTTCAGTCGTGTTTGACTCTGCGACCCTACGGACTGTAGCCCGCCAGGCTCCTCTGTCCATGGAATTCGCTAGGCAGGAGTACTGGAGTGGGTTGCTATGCCCTCCACCAGGGCATCAAACCCATAACTCTTACGTCTCCTGCATTGGCAGGCAGGTTCTTTACCACTAGTGCCACTTGGGAAGCTGGAAGGAATGGTTTGCAACAACCTCAGTCTCACCTGCAGCTGGAAGAGAAGGGCAGGCTGCTGACTAGGTCCTGACTCAGTGGAGGGTGAGTGAGAAACAGATTCTTTCAGACTCTGTCAGCCAACAACCTACTGAGGAACAGTTCTGACAGTAGCACCTTACACAGTAAAAACGGCTCATTCTATGACTAGAGCTAAATCCACAGAGCAGATATCTGCGTAAATGCAACACATTCATGACCTGGAGCCAAATAGCAGGACCTCAGAGTCCTCTCTCTGTGGGTCTGCAGAAGTTCTCACACTCTTCCATCCCAGCCCCAAAGGAGAGTCTGTATCCCACAGCTTCTGAGATCACCGCCCTACCTAAGACTTCCCTCCAAGGAGAACCTTTTTAATCATCGCTGTTAATTTTAAATATTCATGTGATTTTTGTATCCTATACCATAAACTCTCTGTTTATTTGAATATAAAATGAGGACTTCCCTGGTAGTGCAATGGTTAAGACTTCGCCTTCCTTAAGTCAGACAGAGAAGGAGAAATATCATATGATATCCCTTATATGTGGAATCTAAAAAGAAATGACACAAATGAACTTAAAATAGAAAGGGACTCACACACTTGGAGAACAAACTTATAAGGTTACCAAAGGGGAAGAATGGGGGGAAGAGATAATTAGGGAGTTTGGGATGGACAGGTACACACTGCTCTATTTAAAAGGGATGACCAACAAGGACCTACTGTATAGCACAGGGAACTCTGCTCAATGTTATGGCGCAGCCTGAATGGGAGGGGAGAATGGGCACATGCATGTGTATATCTGAGTCCCTTTGCTGTTCACCTGACACTATCACATTGTCATTAATTGGTTATACCCCTATACAAAATAAAAGGTTGTTTTTCTTTTAAAAAAAAAAAGAAAAAAGATGTCACCTTCCAATACAGTGTGTGCAGGTTTGATCCCTGGTTCAGGAGCTGAGATCCCACACACCTTTCAGCCAAGAAACCAAAACATAAAACAGAAGCAATATTATAACAAACTCAAATAAAGATTTAAAAAGGTTCACAGGGAAAGAATCTTTAAAAAAAATAAATTAAAAAGATAAAATGAATGTGATTTTACTCAAAATCACAAAAGTAAAATTGGTGCCCTGAGAAGATGAGCTGTGTGTACTCTGTGATTGTTTCCTAGACACACCCAGGTACTTCATGGACTTGAGAAGAGAAGAAACTGTAAATTCCATCTGAAAATATAATTTTAACATCTAAGAGAATTTCTTTTTATGCATTCTGGTTTCTTACTAAGAATGTAAAAGGGAAAAGAACCAAGCTCATGGTGACAGTCTCCACTTAGTTCCCAGCCGACAGCACCACCTTGCCAAGCATGTAGCTGAGCCACCCTGGAGGGACTATTCCAGCCCCAACTGATGCATGTGCAGTAGAAATCAGGTGTTTAAATGAGCCCTGCCCAAGCTGAAGGTCCGTAAACAAAATCAAACAATGCTGTTTAAGCCACTAATCTATGGGGGTATTTGTATTACATTACAATAGATAGCGAACAATGACCAACAAGGACTTCCCTGGTGGCTCAGACTGTAAAGCGTCTGTCTACAATGCGGGAGACCCCGGTTCAATCCCTGGGTTGGGAAGATCCCCCGGAGGAAATGGCAACCCACTCCAGGACTATTGCCTGGAAAATCCCATGGACAGAGCAGCCTGGTAGGCTACAGTCCACGGGGTCGGACAAGACTGAGGGGCTTCACTCACTTCACAATAGATAGCCAACAATGACCAAAGAGCTTGGAACAGATATTTCACAAAGGAAGATACACAAAGGACCAATAAGTACAAGAAAAGACTAACATCATTAGTCATCAGGGAGATAAACATTAAAACCACAGAAGATATCACTATACATCCATTAGGATGGCTAAAATTTAAAAAATAAAGTAAAAACTGACTTAGACCATGTGCTGGTAAGGATACAGAGGAACTGAAATGAATGCTCACACTTTGCTGAAGGCAAATGGTACAACCACTTCCAAAAATAGACAGTTTTTTAAAGACTAAAATTTAAACCAGCAAGTTCACCCCTAAATATTTACCCAAGAGAAATGAAAACATATGTCCACCAAAAATGTACACAAGAATGTTCCCAGAAACTTTTATCATGACAGCCCAACTGGATACAGTCCAAATATCTATCAACTAGAGAATGGACACACAAATCGTGGTATTACAGAGTAGTAAATACAACTAAATACAATAAAAAGGAATAAACTATTGATACAAGCAATAACATCAATGAACCTAAAAATGATGACAGTCAAGATATCCCTGGTGGTTCAGTGGTCGGGCCTTCCCCTTCCAATGCAGATGACATGGGTTTGATCCCTGGTTGGGGAACTAAGATCCCATATGTCTCTAGGCTAAGAAACCAAAATATAAAACAGAAGCAACATTGTAACAAATTTAATAAAGACTTTAAAAATGGTCCACATCCAAAAAATTCTTAAAAAATACAATAATGAGGGAAGGAGATCAGATACATAATGATGCCTACTTTCTAAGTCCACTTATATGATATTCAAGGCTAGGCAAAACTAATTTAGTAAGTAGTTTAAAATCATGATTCTGTCTGAGACAATCGGGTTTCTAGAACTTGTGATCTTAACCATGATGCTATATCTGTAAATCCATGGATAAAAATTTTGAAGAAGATAATGATTTAACATGTTATATGAGTGGTGAGGTTCTGGGGAAGAGGGAATAATTAAGAGATAATTGAGGAGAAATGAAATAGAACTTTGTTTTTGCTCTCTCTATATATCTGGTTACTTCAAAATTTTAAAATGAGCGTGTGTAATATTAAAAAAATTTTTTTGAGTGTAATTTACTTATAGTAAAATGCACAAGTCATAAGTGTATATTTTGGTGAATTTTGTGACAAATTTACATCCATGTAAATGACACCTCGATGTCACCATCGCCCAGAGGTAACCACTCTTCTAACTGAATGCCAGAACAAAGGTGAGCACAATTAGAAGAAAATGGCACAATCTAGCATTCAACATTATAAAACTTCACAATGCATGGCATCAAGTAAAAGTGATCAGGTATGCAAAAACATAGAAATACATGGCTCATACCAGGAAACAGTCAATAAATAGAGGCAGAATCAGAAAGGACAGAAATTAGAACACAAAGACTTTAAAACAGCTATTATAAATATGCTTGCTGCTGCTACTGCTAAGTCGCTTCAGTCGTGTCCGACTCTGTGTGACCCCATAGATGGCGGCCCACCAGGCTCCCCCGTCCCTGGGATTCTCCAGGCAAGAACACTGGAGTGGGTTGCCATTTCCTTCTCCAATGCATGAAAGCGAAAAGTGAAAGTGAAGTCGCTCAGTCGTGTCTGACTCTTCGCGACCCCGTGGTCTGCAGCCTACCAGGCTCCTCCATCCATGGGATTTTCCAGG
Organism: Bubalus kerabau; assembly: GCF_029407905.1. NCBI lineage: Eukaryota > Metazoa > Chordata > Mammalia > Artiodactyla > Bovidae > Bubalus > Bubalus kerabau. Next base: position 15,058,403 of record NC_073628.1, read on the forward strand.
CAAGAGTACTGGAGTGGGGTGCCATTGCCTTCTCCAATAAATATGCTTAATATGCTCAAAAAGAAGTGGGAAACATGAATATGATGAGAAGCCAAAAGAAAGATTTTTAAAAGAGAAAGAGGCTGAAATGGAATTTCTAAAGATGAAAATTAAATCATCTGAAACAAAGAATATACTGACTAGATAACGAGCTGATTAGATGCTATAGAAGAACAGATCAGGAAACAATTAGAAAACACAGTTATAGAAAATGTCTAAATGAAGTACAGGAAAGATTGACAAAAAAATAAAACAATATATAGCACCTGTGGAAAAATATCAAAAAACTCTACTTGTAAAATTAGAGCCCCAGAGAGGAAGAGAGATATGTGAAGAAATAATAATAACAGTTATAAGTTTATCCAAATGTAGTGAAGATAAGCCCATATGCCAAAAAAAAAAAAAAAAGTGGAACCCAAGCAGAAAAAAATATAAATAAAGAAAACCATGCCAAAGTAATTACAAGTTGCTAACAAAACAGAGGTTAAAAAAAAATCTTCAAAGCAATCATAGATAAAAGGTAAATTACAGAGTAATACAGACAAACGCAACAGCAGAATTCTTGTGATAAAATATGCAAGCCAAAATAAAAGAGAGAAACATCTTAAAATGTTGAAGGAAACTGTTATCATAGAATTGTATCCCCAGGAAAACTATCTTTTAAAAATGAAGACAAAATAGAGAATATTAGAGATGGAAAAAATATTTCACATAAATCAAAGCTGAAGGGATCCATCAACAACAGATCTACATGAAAGATATTTTAAAAAAAACAAAAAAGTTTTCACACACTAATGAAAAATCGGAGGGACTTCCCTGGTAGTCCAGTGGTTAAGACTCCAAGCTTCCATTGAAGGGGCGTGGGTCCAATCCCTGGTTGGGGAACTAAGATCCCACATGCTGCATGACGCAGACAAAAGAAAAAGCAGAGATTGTCAGATTGGATTTCAAAAGCAAGACGCCTATAAGACATTCTTTCATATGCACATGTGCTGCATCCTAAGTTGCTCAGTCGTGTCCGACTCTTTGCAACCCTTTGCACTGTAGCCCACTAGGCTCCTCTGTCCACGGCATTCTCCAGGCAAGAATACTGGAGTGCCTTGCCTTTTCCTTCTCCAGAAGATCCTCCTGACCCAAGGATCGAAACTGAGTCTCTTATGTCTCCCACATTGGCAGGAAGTTTCTTTAGTACTGAGCCACCTGGGAAGCCCATTCTTTCATGTATAAAGATATTTTTTAAAAAGTTAAAACTAAGAGTATGGAAAACTAGTACCATGCAAAAACTAATAAACGGAAATCTGGAGTGACTATAATATCAGACAAAGTGCAGTTGTGGCAGGGATCACTCTACAGTATATACAGAGGTTGAATTATACATGCTGTACACATGACATTTTTATAATAATACTAATAAAAAGGATAATCCATCCAGCAACAGCAGAAAACAAAATCTTTTCAAATGTACACACAACATTCACAAAGAAAAGACCATATTCTGGATCATAAAACATGTCTCAGTAAATTTAAGGGAATTTAAATCATATGAAGTATGTTTTCTGATCATAACAAAATTAAAAATAAAAATTAATACCAAAAAGATTCCTGGAAAATCCACAAACCTTTAGAAAATAAATAACTCAAGACAAAACTTAATCGTAAGAGAAATTAGAGAACACTATGAACCAAAACAAAAATGAAAATATATCAAAATGTGTGGGATGCAGCCAAAGCAGTACTTAGAGGGGAATTTATAACTTTAAGCGCTTGTATTTGAAAAAGTCTCAAATCAGTTATCTAAGTTTCCATCCTAAGAAACTACAAAAGAAAGAGCAAATAAATATAAAGCCCATATGAAACTTATACCTCAATCAGATCAGATCAGATCAGATCAGTCGCTCAGTCGTGTCTGACTCTTTGCGACCCCATGAATTGCAGCACACCAGGCCTCCCTGTCCATCACCAACTCCCGGAGTTCACTCAGACTCACGTCCATCGAGTCAGTGATGCCATCCAGCCATCTCATCCTCTGTCGTCCCCTTCTCCTCTTGCCCCCAATCCCTCCCAGCATCAGAGTCTTTTCCAATGAGTCAACTCTTCGCATGAGGTGGCCAAAGTACTGTAGTTTCAGCTTTAGCATCATTCCTTCCAAAGAAATCCCAGGGCTGATCTCCTTCAGAATGGACTGGTTGGATCTCCTTGCAGTCCAAGGGACTCTCAAGAGTCTTCTCCAACACCACAGTTCAATAACTCTGATAAAAATTTCTTATTCTGTGTTGACTTTGACCTGATAGTTTATCTTAAATCATTTCTTTTTCCTGTTGCTTTTCTTTTCTTCATAGCTATAGATCTTTCTTAGAAATAACAGCCTTGTTGAAAAAAGCATATAATTATATACAAGGGCATACACAAGGAATTTCTGAGTTTTATGGTACAAATTGTGTCAATGAATGACCATATATTAAGCCCTTACCATCTGCCAATGCTTGCACATGTGTTGTTTCATTTAATAACCAGGCTATGGTGGATCCCTAGGGGATTTTGATGGCTTGATTTATGATCCCCCAAAACCGCCATTTAAACATTCATCTCCCGCAGAATTGTTGGATTTGGTTTGTTTTCTCTGTTTTGTGTGAATATTTTCATCACACAAGAAGCCATCTTGAAAAAGCCCCTCATAAATCTTGGTGTGTATGAGATCAACTGGCTTTAATGAATTATGAGATCAAGTAGAACCGGTCTGGAAAACAGCCAGCAGATTTAGAGACGAGATGGGGCAACCCACTGCAGCATCCTTGCCTGGAGAATCCCCATGGACAGAGGAGCCTGGCGGGGTACAGTCCATGGGGTCACAAAAAGTCGGACATGACTGAGCGACTAAGCACGGCACAAGGTACAGAGCAGGGATGGCTTTACGTCCCTCTGAGTATTCCTCAGACTCAGTCCCTACATGATAAGACAACAGTGAGCGAGGGAGGATGAAGGTGTGAAATGCAGAGCCCAGAGAGGACAGCACACCCCACTCCACACGCCCCAAGTGGTCAGGAGCCCACATTTTTCCCAGAAGTCCCAAGGTGTCTCCTCATCTCGTGCTAACTTACATTCAACTGTGGTGAACTTCCTCCCTGTGGGACAGCAGCTTCCCTTTCTTTGGTTCTGTTTGGGACACTGCTGTCTAGATTCATTAGGTGGGCTTCCTAGGTGACGCTAGTGGTAATGAACCCACCTGCCAAAACAGGAGATACAAGAGACACGGGTTCAATCCCTGGGTCAGAAAGTTCCCCTGGAGGAGAGCATGGCAACCCACTGCAGTATTCTTGCCTGGAGAATCGCATGGACAGAGGAGCCCAGCGAGCCACAGTCCATGGGGTCGTACAGAGTCTGGCACGACTGAAGCAGCTTAGGACACACACACAGGGAGCAGTTAGCGTGCTCACCCCAATATTAACAAACATCACAGATCTACGCAGAGGAATTATTTGTTTACTGCTGAACTAATCAGAAGATATCACTACAGCTGTGGATCTTTCCCCGAATTAAAACGAGGGTTTGAGAATGATTCTTTTCAAAGGTCCATTCTAAATTATGGGGCTGTAATTCCATCTTGAAGGCTACTTGTGGGTCACGCTTCACTTCTCGTGGTTTATGACTTCAACCCAGGCCCTTGATGGAATTATAACCCAACAGGCACAGAGACTGCTATTTATCATCTGTTTATTTTACAACAGAGCATCTAGTATATTTTGGTTTTATGCTCCTGGAGAAGACAAGCAGGGAGGAGGAGATAAAAGAATTGAACCCAGGCTATAGCCATGTCCACCCAACTCTAAATCCTTGAGATAAAAAGGGAGACAACAGTCCAGACATGTTATCTCCACGTTAACAGATACCTGGAAGTCTCTTCTCTGGGTCACAGTGGAAATAAAACGTCCAAATGGCTGTTTGGTGTCTCTTCTGGGCTGAGCAGCAGAGCTCAGCAGGCAGACAAGAGGGTGGCCATCCCGCCTCCCTCCTCTCCACCCCACTGCCGCCTCTGTCTGCTCTATGCACAACAAGCTCTTAGGCGGGCGGCTGCAAGTGCACAAAAAGCTGGGTCAGGGATCAGGCAGGGTCACTGGGCGCTCAGGCCTTGGATTTGGCCGCTGGTCCCCGCGGTGTGCTGGGCGTGGACACCCCTTTCTCTTTCCATGCTGTCCCCAGGCTCTACCGCACACTTGGCCCTGGGCCTTGGCAAACCTTCTAATTTGCTGCATAATTAATGTAACAGTGATTCAAGGCAGAAAGGCTTCTGGGACTAATTAGTGACCTGAATCTCCATGGTAGCTTGCATTCCATTCTTATCAGTGCCGGGAAGAGCTGCACTCCCTGAAACAATGTCTCCCACTTACGACTGCGACACAGCCAAGAGGCAAAGATCATTTTCCCTTTCAGTGTGCACAGATTCCAGCAGTATGTGATCACGTCCCACGGGGGCTGCACTTCCCCTGGAAGAGCCTCACCGAAGTAGTCGCTCGTGAACTTTCAGGTTTCTATGTGGGCCTGGAGAGCTGTCGTCGCAGGTGGAGAAATAAAGACAGTCAGCAAGAGCTCGCTGACCATCCACAGAATGGACAGCATTGTTCTGGGGGTTGGAGAAGCTTGAATGAGAATGGAGGCCTCACTCTCTTCCCAGAGACCTTGTAGTAGGATAATAAAGCCCACAGTGATGAGAATAGATGACCTGTGCGTTCTCCTTCCTAACTTGATCCCCCGTTTGTCTGAGCTTGCATGGCTCCCAGTGTACCAGTGTTCAAAGTCAGAGTGACCTCAGCCCAGGAAAGTCAGGGGCACCGCAGCAGGGATGGCCTCACTGCCTCCCCCGCCCCCGCCAGCTTCCTGGAGCTCCTCACCCCCATCAGAACCACTGCATTTCAGCTCACTTGCTCAGGCCCAGCCTCATGAAGCCTAGAGTCAGCAAGTTGTGGACATGGATAGTGGGCCAATCCAGTCTGACCACTCCTTCAATTTACGTACACATGTGGTCCATGGCTGCTTTCACGTGACAATGGCAGAGTTTAATAATAGTTGCAACAAGCATGGCATGACCCACAAGTCCTACAACATTTACTGTTCAATCCTTTGCAGAAAAGTTTGCTGACCCCTGCTCTAGACCATCCAAAACCACCCAGCAGGTGGGTGACCTTGGCTTCAGTCTTAGTGTCTTAGAATTCTTTTTTTAGGAGTGAGCTATGGACCAAACCAAGAACAATGACTTTAACAAAATGTATCACTTTCAGCCTCTACTCACGATTACTCAGTGACCAAGTGCCTGTTTGATAAACACGTAGGTGCTACTTACTATACGTCAGGCACTACTCTAAGCCCTATACCTCTGTGAACTCTTTTCGTCCTTACTATCACCCTATCAAGTGGGCATCACCCCCCCGCCCACCATTCACAGATGAGGAAACTAAGATGCAGAGTGGCTATGTTACCCACAGCTATAAAACTAATAGCAAGTGACAGAGCCAGGATTTGAACCCAGGAAGCCTTCAAGTTCATTCAGACAAACCAGGACCTTCAAGTTCATTCAGCAAACTTGCCAGTCAGAGCGTGTTTTTATGACATTCCCCAAAGTTGGGGTTGTAACATCTAGGCTGGATCTTTATGGGCTAATCAAATTTTCAGTGTCAAATATATTACTATAATTCAATGTTGGTAAGGGTGAAATGAGATGGGTAGTTTGGTACATTTTATATCAGTTCAGTTGCTCAGTCGTGTCCGACTCTTTGTGACCCCATGGATTGAAGCACACCAGACTTCCCTGTCCATCACCAACTCCCTGAGCTTGCTCAAATTCATGTCCATCGAGTTGGTGATGCCATGCAATCATCTTATCCTCTGTTGTCCCCTTCTCCTCCTTTTATATAGATTTCTCTCTATATTTTTAAAATTAATTTGTTTATTTTAATTGGAGGCTAATTACTTTACAATATTGTAGTGGTTTTTGCCATACATTGACATGAATCAGCCATAGGTGTACATTTGTTCCTCATCCTGACCCTCCCTCCCACCTCCCTCCCCATCCCATTCCTCAGGGTCATCCCAGTGGATCAGACCTGAGCACCCTGTCTCATGCATCGAACCTGGACTGGCAATTTATTTCACATATGATAATATACGTGTTTCATTGCTATTCTCTCAAATCATTCCACCCTTGCCTTCTCTCACAGAGTCCAAAAGTCTGTTCTTTACATCTGTGTCTCTTTTGCTGCCTCATATATAGGGTCATCATTACCGTCTTTCTGAATTCCATATATATGCGTTAATATACTATATTGGTGGTGTTTTTCTGACTTACTTCACTCTGTATAATAGGCTCCAGTTTCATCCACCTCATTAGAACTGATTCAAATGCATTCTTTTTAATAGCTGAGCAATATTCCATTGTGTATATGTACCACAGCTCTCTCTATATGTTTTTATATAGATTTCTCCTATATTTTATATAGATTTGTAAATTGATTTTGGAAGAGAATTTTATTATGTTGCTCAAGTGTATTAAAAAGGATTAGGTCCCCAGTCTATGTTTAACTAATAACCCAACACACAGAGAAAGCTTTCCAAGCTATGATATTTATTGTGACAATATTTGTCACATGGAAAAATTGGGACATAGATGGGGAAACAGTGGAAACAGTGTCAGACTTTATTTTTGGGGGCTCCAAAATCACTGCAGATGGTGACTGCAGCCATGAAATTAAAAGATGCTTACTCCTTGGAAGGAAAGTTATGACCAACCTAGACAGCATATTGAAAAGCAGAGACATTACTTTGCCAACAAAGGTCCGTCTAGTCAAGGCCATGGTTTTTCCTGTGGTCATGTATGGGTGTGAGAGTTGGACTGTGAAGAAAGCTGAGCGCCAAAGAATTGATGCTTTTGAACTGTAGTGTTGGAGAAGACTCTTGAGAGCCCCTTGGACTGCAAGGAGATCCAACCAGTCCATCCTAAAGGAGATCAGTCCTGGGTGTTCTTTGGAAGGAATGATGCTGAAGCTGAAACTCCAATACTTTGGCCACCTCATGCAAAGAGTTGACTCACTGGAAAAGACTCTGATGCTGGGAGGGATTGGAGGCAGGAGGAGAAGGGGACGACAGAGGATGAGATGGCTGGATGGCATCACTGACTCGATGGACGTGAGTCTGAGTGAACTCTGGGAGTTGGTGATGGGACAGGGAGGCCTGGCGTGCTGCGATTCATGGGGTCGCAAAGAGTCGGACACGACTGAGCAACTGAACTGAACTGAACTGATGCAATAGTAGGTAAATGGTTAAATGAACTCATGGACTATTATCTTACACAGCATAACTGTGTATATATGTAAAAAGAGACTAGAAAAACTATATAAATGTTTGTTGAATGAACTGAATAACAACAACAATTCCAGAATGTTCTCTACAGATCATATTTTCACTTGGGAAAAGAAGGACCCAAATTCAGTTTGGAAAATATGGTCACTGGAGAGTCATGTGGTCATGCAGTCATGAAATCTGGAAGTTTCTACCAATAGGTCACTTAACTGTTACACGGCTCTAATGGTTAAAGAAATCTGCCTTTTCAAACTTCCATCCATTCTCAGCAGGTTGGGAGGTGAGATGACCAGAACAAAACCTGTATAAACCATGACAGATGTGTAAGATACTGCAGCCTTAACAGTTCTCCTAACAAAAGTGTCACGTGCTGATCGCTGTCACTGTTAATATGTGAAGTTATTTTTGAAAATATTTTCTTTTTTGGCACTTCAGGCGGGGGCTTTCTATTTGCTCTTCTCCGGATCTGCCTTCCTCATCTGGAACTCGGATTTGCGGTTTAGAACTTGAGACACTGTCCGTATTTCACAGTGCTTGAGTCTAAATATTCTTCCTCGTAACTGAAGGCAAATGACTGTTTTCTCCCTCTTCTTGCTGAGCGTTTTCCTGGATTGTGTTTTTCACTGTTGACTGATGTTTTTTCCTTGTGTTTTGATGGGTGAAAGCCAAATGTACATGTTGCCAAGTGCAGCGTGGTTGGGATCCGGCAGGGCAGGGGGTGGGAAGGAAACCTTGCTCCTTGGATGATGGTGATGTTTGGGCACTATTATGAGTGATTTGCATACGTTCAGTGTGGGAGCTGGAGCTTAAGGGAATCTGACGGGGTGGGTGTGAGGCCGCTGGTCCATCCTGGGGGCTGGGGACTTGATCTGTGTTTGATTTCTGTGATGCTTTTTTTGGCATGACTCAGTGAGGGTGTGCATAGGTACCAAAGCTCTCAGGCTATTAAGAGGCATCTACTTTCAAAGTTACATATGTGCAAATTTCTAGTTATTCCTCCAGGTGAGTGTCAAATGGAACAAGTACAAAGACATACTTTTGGGATGTCATCAAGTATAATGAAGGATTCCCGGGTGAGTGACAGCTCATGTCTGGAAAAGCTGAAAGTTTCTGTTGGCCAAGGGAAATTTTTGTGATAAAGGCACCCTTTATATCTCGACAGGGTCTGGCTTATAAAGGTGTACAACTGTGTCAAAACCCAACCAATGTACAATTAAGACTCAGAATTCCTTTTTCATCAAAAGAAATACTGGAAACAAATATTAAACTCTGGTTAATATGCATGGTTCCAAATAGGAAAAGGAGTACATCAAGTCTGTATATTGTCACCCTGTTTCTTTAACTTACATGCAGAGTACATCATGAGAAACGTTGGCGCAAGCTGGAATCAAGATTGCCGGAAGAAATACCAATAACCTCTGATATGCAGATGACACCACCCTTATGGCAGAAAGTGAAGAGGAACTGAAAAGCCTCTTGATGAAAGTGAAAGAGGAGAGTGAAAAAGTTGGCTTAAAGCTCAACATTCAGAAAACGAAGATCATGGCATCTGGTCCCATCACTTCATGGGAAATAGATGGGGAAACAATGGAAATAGTGTCAGACTTTATTTTGGGGGGCTCCAAAATCACTGCAGATGGTGACTGCAGCCATGAAATTAAAAGACACTTACTCCTTGGAAGGAAAGTTATGACCAACCGAGATAGCATATTGAAAAGCAGAGACGTTACTTTGCCAACAAAGGTCCATCTAGTCAAGGCTATGGTTTTTCCAGTGGTCATGTATGGATGTGAGAGTTGGACTGTGAAGAGAGCTGAGCACTGAAGAACTGATGCTTTTGAACTGTGGTGTTGGAAAAGACTCTTGAGAGTCCCTTGGACTGCAAGGAGATCCAACCAGTCTATTCTAAAGGAGATCAGCCCTGGGTGTTCTTTGGAAGGAATGATGCTAAAGCTAAAACTCTAGTACTTTGGCCACCTCATGAGAAGAGTTGACTCACTGGAAAAGACTCTGATGCTGGGAGGGATCGGGGGCAGGAGGAGAAGGGGACGACAGAGGATGAGATGGCTGGATGGCATCACTGACTCGATGGACGTGAGTCTGAGTGAACTCCGGGAGTTGGTGATGGACAGGAAGGCCTGGGGTGCTGTGATTCATGGGGTCGCAAAGAGTTGGACACGACTGAGCGACTGAACTGAACTGAACTGAATATGCATACTGAAGAATTTAGAGGGAATTCTATCTGAAATTCACAAAAAGTAAGATGGACTGGCGGTGGAATGGGGCTGGATGCACGTGTGATAAAACGAGGGTACTGAAGCGTCAGCATCAGAATCTAGGTGATGGTTCTGTGTAGCGGTGTCACCTTGCTGGCGAACGAGGGCAGGTTTTGCCCAGATCTTCCCCAGGTTACATCGGTTGCTTAAGGCTGGCCATGGTGGGAATGTCAACACCATAGAAATCAGCAAATCATACAAATCAGAGCTGTTTAAATTTTTCATCTAGAGAGCCAGCTTACAAACACACCACTAGGTAGCTATGTGGGTTGTTCACTGCAAACTTCTTTCAACTTTTCTGTATGTTTGAAACTGTTCATAATAAAATATTGGCAAAACAATATGACTCAATGTGTTTAAAAAAAAACAGATGTAAAAAACAGTTTTTAGACTTTTGCTTCTGAGTAGGATTCAGTAGGTAGAGGCAAGGCATTTCTAGCACTGCAACAGCTTGGAGAAAAAAAGACACATCACAAAAACAGTGTGGAGAACCACAGATGCAAAGAGGGCTAGAAGAACGAGAATCCCAGAGAGAAAGAATACATGCAAAGCGAGCTGAGGCTGCTAGTAGCTTTCTTCACTGAAGCAGGATGAGGGCACTTGCTAAAGTCCAGTCTAAGAACAGGGCTTATCATATGCAGAGAAGAGAGAAACCAGAGGGCGCTTGTCTGAGCCCTCTGCCTGACGCAAGAGAACAGATCCAGAGGAGTCCCAGACCCTTGGCTGGCTTCCCGCAGGACAGTTTCTGCACAGGGGTGGACAGGAGCCTCAAGCTAAGCCAGCAAGGAGTGGTGCAATTGCCCCAAGCTCTGAGCTCCTGGGAGATGGTCACACGAGTGGGAGGGGCTTGTATCCATACCAAGGGGGGCTCCCCACCAGAACTCTGGCAGATTTTGAATCTTTAGGATGTGGAGGCTAAACTTTCAGGACAGAGGTGCCAGAGACACAGCAAGATCTCAATCCAAAGCCCGGGGGACCTTCGCCTGGATAGCAGCTGGACCTGGAGTCAGACCTCCATCAGCCTCAGGTTCTGTAAGAAATGAAGTCCTACCAGATGAAGGGCCCTGGGAGGCCCTGGGACAAACATGCTCCAGGTTAGAGTTAGAAACTTGTGCAGCCAGATGGAATTGAGTCTAGCTGCAACCCAGCCATGACCCGGTCTAAGTTCTCACGGCATCAAGGCGATAAGCCCCTTACACTGCTTGTCTAGCTGGAGAAAGGGCAAAGCCCTATGGGAAAGTGACCTTTACTTCAGTCTCGATGGTTTTTTATACAAAACGCCTGGCAAACAGCCATAAGGAATGAGACAAGGATGTAGGAAAATGTGACCAAAAATCAGGAAGGAAAATAGACAATGAAGCACATCCACAAAATATCCAAAGGTTAGACTTAGGAGGGAAGGACGTTGAAAATAACCACTATAAATATTTTAAAGAAAATTGAGAAAATGATGGGCAAAAAAGATGTCTGAAAGACAGAGAATCTCAACTGAGAACTGGAATGTATTTTAAAAAAACAAGTGTACATTCTAGGACTGTAATACCCCAAAGCAAGAACTCTTTGGCTGTTTTAACAGCAGAAGTCAAGGTAATGAACCTCAAGACATGTGAACAGGCAAATAAAAAAACATACTGAAGAGCAGAGAGAAGTATGAGACATGCAGAATGCAGACAAAGAGCCTAACAAGTGTGCAACTTGCATACCAGAAGGCAAGGAGGAAAGAATGAGGAGTAAGGAATATTTAAAACCAAAGCCTTTATAGGTACCAGGGGAAGATGTATTACATTTGGGTGTTCCTGTCCTGGTTGTTACATTTACTGACTATGTGCTACGCTGGGCAAACCCCATACTTCTTCTGATCTTGCTTTTTCCTTGTCTGTAAAATTGAATCTGTAATATTAATTCCTTAGGACTTTCATAGTATCATCTGTAAATGATAAAACTATATAAGGTAGGGTAAAAATTTCTTAAACTGTCATTGTCCTCATCCTAACTCTTTCTTTGTTCAGTTATTCTTGGGGGTATGTAATCTCTAGCCCTAGCATACACAGGTTTCATTTAGGCTGTATCTCCTCTTCATTCTAAAATAATTCCATCTTTGTTGCATGTATCCTCGTGTTTTTCCTCCTTGTGTAACAAGCAGTATCTATGCCAGAGGTCACTGAAATTGTCATGTTGAATACTCTGTAAAGGATTTCCCTTCTGAGACTGTTTTCTGGGACTTGAAGTTCTTGGGTGGAGGGAGAACAGAGGGGACAGAATTGGGAAATATGCCCCTAACACAAGTTAGAGAGAGTCAAATTCACTTAAATTCTTTGATCATTTAGTCTCTAGTCACATTAGAACTGAGTGAAAGCCCAGATTCATATCAGGAAGGGTGGATCCATAAGACTCACCAGAATGATGTGCAATTGTGAGCACACATATATATTTATAGGCATTTATATACATACATATTAAAGTGCTTATGGAACACAAGCCTGGAAAACCTGATTGCAGATGAAAGATGTGTTACCAGGGAAACCAAAACTTCCAGTATGCTGATTCTGAGATAACCCATAAAATTCTAAACACAGTTTCTGAATTAGTTTGTGCTCTTTTGTCATGTGTGTTGTTGTTTTTATGAAGAAATAAAGAAAATAGAGGGTTTCCCAGGTGGCATTAGTGGTAGAGAAACTGCCTGCCAATGCAGGAGACATAAGAGACACAGGTTCGATCTCAGAATTGGGAAGATCACCTGGAGGAGGACATGGCAACCCACTCCAGTCTCTTGCCTGGAGAATATCATGGACAGAAGAGCCTGATAAGCTGTTTAGTGCAGGGGATCACAAAGAGTCAAACATGACTTAACGACTGAGCACACATTCAGCTCATTACAAGCAGAGGAAAAAAGATCAAATGTTAGTCAATGGCCTCATAACTAAAAGTACTTTGCCATGTCCATACCAGTAACAAATGGTCGACCCAGTAGATCAAAAAGCTACAGGCCTTTGTTTCTTTACTGAGGGGTTGCGGTGGGGTAGGTGGTGGTGGTAAGACCATCTCTGCTTGTTTTTTTACCTTAGGTTTGTGGGCTTGGAGTCTTTTCTGTCACCACCTTTCTGACCATCTGATGGTCGGCCCTCTGTTCTCTTCACCCCAGATATCCTATTTTTTGAGAAATGGAGGCTTCCATCCATTGCTAGTATGTCTCCAAAATTTAGCTACCCAAATCTGGGGTCACACTACAGGTCACAACCACTACCTTGGAATACCAAGTGCCTCTTGGGGTGGGATGCTATAGGTCTCTGGCTTGATTCTCTAGCCAAGACAAAACTCACCCTTTCCTGACAATGCATGTGAAATAGGACATTCACCCAAGTCAAGTCAGAAAATGCTTATCATAGGAGAGGCCATGGACACTGGGACAAAAACATCTCAGACACTGAACTCTAGGAGCTCACAGTCCAGTGGGAAAGACAGACACTTAACAAAGCAGGAGCAGAGTCCGTGAAGACTCGAAGGTGAGAGCCAGTCATGCCTACTGAGAATCAGGGATCGGTTCACAGAGGTCCACAGAGGAGTAACATCCTGGCGGGATCTAGAATCAGGAATAGGAATTGGACAGGTGGAAAAAGCAAGGAGTGTGGGATGGTGTGAAGAAGGCAAATCCTTCCACTCGGATGAGAAAGCACGAACCAGGCCACAGAGGCACAAAGATGATGGAAATTCTCAGAGACAACATGCCAACACTGCTGCAGCTCGTGCGGGCTTCTCAGGATCACCCCGAGTGCTGGTTAAACACAGACTGCTCCCCGGCCCGGTTCAGGAGTTCCTGCTTCTGTGGGTGTGCGGTGCCATCCAATGATCTGCATTTCTCTCAAGCCACCAGATGGTGTGATGCTGCTGATCTGGGGGCCATACTTTGACAGAGCACCAAATCCTAACCACTAGACCACCAGGGAGCATTGGGGTCACACTTTGAGAACTATCTCACTGAAGATGGTGAAGGACGTGTGGTGGGTAAGGCCAGAGTGTGGGCTTTCCTCTTTAGATGATGGTTGGTCACTGTGGCACTTGGGCAGCTGTTTCAGAGGAGAGCTGTCAGGCTGATGGAAATTTCAACAACTCTCTAGGGCTGGAGGCAAGTTCTGGAGCTGTTCCAACCAGGCCCTGGAATTTTCTCATCAGAATGGACAGTAAATTCCAGATGCAAGAGACATTGCAGAAGCAGAGTCAAGTTCTCTTGGTGATGAGTTGAACAAGGAAGAAGAGAAGGGGAAGGTGAAGACACTTTACAGGTCCTTTTCAAGGGACTAGACAGAATTTAAAATATTCAGAGAAACAGCACAGAAAGAGAAGCACAAGAGAGAGCAGATGTGTAGAAACGAGCAAGGGTCCCTGGGAACCAATGGGCATAGCTCTCCATAGAAGAGGGAGGAAAATGATAGTTGGCACGAAAAGAAAAGATAGCTAGGGACTTCCCTGGCAATGCAGGGGGATCAGGTTTGATCCTGGCTGGGGAGTTAGGATCCCATATGCCTTGGGGCCAAGAAACCAAAACAAAAAACAGAACCAATGTTGTAACAAATTCAGAAAGACTTAAAAAGTGGTCTACATCAAAAATTTTTTTTTCCAAATAATACAGGTAAAAACATAGCCTGAGGAGTGTCCATGAAGAGGCACAAAGGAAGGAGACATGTGAGTGTGGATAGAGGGGGACCCTGCAGAGGTGGATGGACTAGCAGCTTGGTAACTTATGGTGACTTGGAGGCTCATGTTTATTTAATTCTTCCAAAAATGTTCATTGAGCATCAAAAGTATGCCTTGTGCTGAACTGTGAGGGCATAGTGGTGAGCAAAACAGAAAAGTGCCTGCCACCATGGGGCTCGTGGGCGTGGAATCTGTCATCACAAATGCAAAGGGAAAGACAGGGTGTCACGGAGGGAATGACAGGTGAGATCACGCCAGGGACGACGCTGAAGCTCAGGCTAGATACATGAACCCAAAAAGAAGAGGCTGAGATGACCGTGCGGGTGAAGACCACAGGCAGATGACCCACATCAGCCCCAAGGAACTGAAAGGAAGTCCAGTGATGGGGACAGAGAGGTGAGCGGGAGGCAGTTTCAGATGAGGCTGGCCACAGGCCAGAGCCAATACACGCAGGATTCTGCTCAAACCTCGTTAAAACTCCTCTCCATGTAGACGCATCTTCAGAGTCATCAGCTTCACCCCAATACCAGCTTTGTTGTTGTTGTTTAGTTGCTCAGTCGTGTCCACCCTTTGTGACCCCATGGACTATTGACTGCCAGGCTCCTCTGTCCATGGGATTCTCCAGGCAAGAATACTGGAGTGGGTTGCCGTGCCCTCCTCCAGGGGATCTTCCTGACCCAAGGATAGAACCCACATCTCCTGCATTGCAGGCGGAGTCTTCACCACTGAGTCACCAGGAAAATTCTGTTTTGGCTTAAATTCCGACTTTCACTAGCTTTGGGATTTAAGCCTCTATTCCTCAGTTTCCTCATGAAAAAGTATCTCCTCCCCTGGGATACTGTGAAGATTAAATAACTTAATACATGTAACATGTGTAGAACAGTGTATAAATATTTATCTTCAATAAATATTAGCTAGTTATCATCATTATTATTCTACACTTTTATAAAAGGCTCAAAACCTAACTTTCCACCTCTCCCTCCCTTACTAAGGAATATACTAGTTCATACAATCACAAAAATGTTACACATTTCTGTATTAAACCCCTGCCTAATAATTTTCAGATCAACACCAGCTTGCTTGGAAACAAACTGCAACTTGGCCCTTGACCTATTTCACCAAATCTAGCTCAGAATAGCCTTCTGGTTTCTAGAACATTTAAAGCTCGCTTGCCTTCGAGGATAAGGCCTGCTGTGATTGAGGATACATATAAAAATATATTTATGTGCCTGCGGCTCAGAAAGCAATTTCCAAAGAGAATTTCTGAAGCTGTTTTGAGCATTATACAGCCTCTTGAGAGAATGGATTTTTTCCAAACCCATAACCGAACTCTATCCATCCCAATGAAAGTTCACAGCAGTGACATCACTCTGTCCTCTCCCTACACGCCTCGCACTTCTGGGGTCTGAGGGCACGTGAGGCAGCGTAAGGCCTGTGCTCTCACTCTCATTAAGTTCACTGTCCCACCGAAAATTCAACCCTGTCGGAGGGAGGAATTTGGCAGTTCCTGCATCTCCTTATTCATCTTTTTTCACCACCTGGTTCACAATCTAACCTGGAGGGGCAAATATAATAGAGTAATAAAGTGCGTGGGAGCAAAGCAAAGTAGGGTTTGAGTCCTATCTCTGCCCCTCGCTAGCTGTGGGACTATAGGCAAGTTGCTCACCCTCTCTGAGCTCAGGGATCACTTCTGTGATAATAAGGAGAACACCTATTCCATCAGGCAACTGTGAAGATGGAGTGATGTCTAGAAGCACCTTGTACTTTACCTGGAACAAAGGACTGTCACTGCTGTCCTGACAGAGCAAATGGAAGTCAAGGCAAAATGCACCAGATGGTCCAGGGACACTGCTCCTGGCTTTGTAGCTGTGGGGTGACTCCTGGTCCCCAGCCACCTGCTACTTCCACGGACATGGCTTTCCTATGCTGGTTTACAAGGCAATTACACAGCCACAGGTTGCCCGCGGTCGGTCAATGCTAACAGGGAATGACTCTCTTGCTCCATTTCTGACAAGCCGCATAGTGTTCCTGCTTCACCCCAACCTGCCCCCCAGCCCTTTCCACACCCCAGGGCTGTCAGGATTTAAGGCCAGCTCCTGGGGCTTCAAGGGCCACCTTTGTTCTCCTTCCACTCCACCTGGCAGTTTTGCAAAGTCTGATGGATCCTGTTTCAAGAAACCCCTATGGAGGTAAAGTCCAGGTTCTCCTTCACACATGAAAAGGCAGAAGAAAGTACCAGGCGGGTGGGGTCCCTGCAGCCCAGCCAGGGGTACAAGGGAGCTGCTGCACTCTGCTGCACAGGGTTTCCATTCAGAATGAATCACTGGCTTGCAAGTTGGCAACCCTAGACCTTGGAACAACTTGGCAAATGGAAATCTAAATGGATTGTTCACTGTGTGTGTGTGCGTCCCCAGGGCCATGTGTTAAACACACCTCCCCCCACACACACTGAACAGACAGACACACTGTCTCACCAACCAGCTTGCCCAGGAAGGGGTAGGGAAGGGATGGAGTACTTGGTGAAGGCGGGAAATGATACAGTGTCAGAAGAGATGACGTACAGGCCATTGTTAAAGAGGTGACATCACAACTCTCGTGCAAGTACAACATGAAGATGTGGCACAGAGTTTATCCAATCCATTCATTAATGAGGGAAGCATTAAGACATTCAAACTGCTGCAAATGACAATTTGAAAAGTTTGATTTTTTTAATAGGCAATTGAGTAAAGAAAACAGGGTAAGATCAATAGGTTTTAAAACCTAAACTGACTCATGTCTCTTGTGGTCACAAACCATAGCCTTTGTGGTTTATCTTCCCCTCCAACAGCACAGAAATTATTTGTATCTCTACCAAACAAAAATCAGCCAACCCCTGCCCCCATCAGAGCTGAGAAATAGCCAAGTCGGTGGAGCGCCAGTCAAGGAAGTGGGCTGAGAAGAGGGCCGGGGGATAATCAGTATCTCTTTCGCTCACTGCCAAGTGTTGAGTCATTTTTCTCCAGTTTGCGCCAAGCTACACTTGGTTCAAGTCCTCTCTGGTCCCTTTCTCCAGGCACGATGTCTGTTCTAGCCAGACAGTGTGAGACCCACTGTAACCATTTGCTCTTGTAAAAACTTTCAGTCCAAACTGGGTCAATAGCTAACTCAGCAACTCCTTCCTGTCTTCATTCTAAGGATGCCCTGGGCCAGAGAGATGAGATGCTGGGGCACCAGCAGTGGTCACGATGCCCTCTTAACCATCAGTGGCCACAGGGCTCCAACAGGGCCACACCAGGAGCCCCATCCACCAGGACTTGAGAGGTCACATTTTAGTCCGAGTCATGGGCAGAGAAGAGAAACAGCTTGAAACACCAGCCAGAACTTGCTAAAATGGCCACAGAAAACAGCAGTGGAACTCGTCAAGGAGAACACGAGCTATATGTACTTCATTTATACTAATAATTTCAGGTTAGTTTAATCTCAGTTCTAAAAAGGAAGCGTCCACACTGATCACCATTCCTCTCACTTGCTCATGCAGCAAGCGTTTACCTCACATGTACCTGTGAGCACTGTTCTTAGTGGCGCACACAGCAGACACCATACCTTCCCTCGTGCAGCTCACCAAGTGACTCTAGAAAACGCTAATCTTCCCTTACTTGCTTCATGCTTTTCAATGGGTTTTCATGCAAGAAGCCCTTGAGCCTCAAACCTTCCCAGCTTTTCCCCCAAAACACAGCCTGCCCGACGCCAGGTCTCTCCACCTCCACCCCTGCCTCTGAGGCCCCAGCCCCTCATCATCTCCCACCTGCACAACCAGATTGCTTAAAGATATGAATCAGGGACTTCCCTGGGGGTTTAGTGGTTAAGACTCCATGCTTCCACTGCAGGGGGCATGGGTTCAATCCCTAGTCAAGGAACTAAGATCCCAGATGCTGTGCAGTATGGCAAAAAAAAAAAAAAAAAAAAAAAGGTTTAAAAAATGTGAATCATGTCTCTGCAGATTAAACCCAGATTGTCTCCATGGCAGGACTCCTGTGGTCCAGTCCCTGCCTCCCCTTCTCTCTGCTCCAACAAGAGCACCAGGTTCCTCTGCCTCAGGGCCTTTGCACCAGTTGTTCTCTGTCCTACTTCTTGATTGGCTCCTTCTCTCATTCAAGTCTCCATTCAGATGCAACCCCTTTCTTCACTCCCCACTCTGGCCCTCTCTATCATATCACCCTAGCCCTCACCATCGTAATTACTCTGCTCTGTTGAGGTGGCACAGTGGTAAAGCATCCACCTGCCATTTCAGGAGACAAGGGTTCGATCCCTTCATCAGGAAGATCCCCTGGAGAGGACAATGGCAACCCGCTCCAGTATTCTTGCCTTGAGAATCCCTTGGAGAGAGCACCTTTGCCGGCTACAGTCCATAAGGTCACACAGAGTCGGACACGATGCATGCATACACATCGTACATCAAGTGCATCTCTGACTTCCCATCTCTCAGATCCTGACTGCAAGCTCCTTGCCAGAGGGAGAGAGGGACTGTGTCTGCCTCCTTCACACCTGAATCTCTAGCACCTGAAGTAGCACTTAGCCCACAGGATGCACTAGAGTCCTGCCTGTGAATATACCCGGAATGAGAAAATGAATAAATTATTCTTCATCAAAAGTCCAAGCGTCAAAATGTTCTCCCATGGCAGGAACTGGCCAGCTAAAGATACAAGAAGAGAATTAAATTTAGAAATTGAGTGCAAGCTCTGTGAAAGCAGCTCCCATCTATCCTGTTAATGACATATCCCAGGGCCTAGAGTAGAGATTGCCACTTAACTGGCATTTGCCGTTTACAGAATAAACCGTTACACATGCAAATTAGGGGCTGGCACAGGTCTGGGTGAAGAGCCTGCTCAGGCAGGGTGAGGCCTTGCGAGCTGTCCTCTCGGAGCCGACAGGAAAGCCCGAGAAGGATGAGGTTTCCGAGTCCCTGACTGGCAAGTGAAAGTGTTAGTTGCTCAATCGTGTCTGACTCTTTGCAGCTCCATGGACTGTAACCTGCCAGGCTCCTCTGTCCATGGGATTCTCCAGGCAAGAATACTGAATTGAGTTGCCATTCCCTTCTTCAGGGGATCTTCCTGACCCAGGGATCGAACCTGGGTCACCCGCATTGTAGGCAGATTCTTTACTGTCTGAGCCACCAGGGCAGCATGGCAACCGCCACCACCACCACCCCACCCCTTAAAGGCTTCTCAGGGAAACAGAGGTCCTCTCTCCCAGGCAATGGCTGGGTCTGGGGAGGGTGATTTTGTCCTATTGACTGCTCACCTCTCAAGTCCCTCTCTCCACAAAACTCCTTTGTTGGGGATTTGGGGGTTTCTCATTGTAGCCTTTTCTGTTTCTGCCCTGTAATTTCTCACTTATAAAAATGGGGGCTCTGGAAGAGATCTTTAAACTCCCTTCAGAGCCAACATTTGGTGGTTTTACGTGTAAATGCTTTCCACCTGGAACCAGGGGGTGTTCGGGTCAAGCCTTTAAAGAAAGCACTTGGTGCGTAATGAGAAGGACATCCAGAGCTGGCAAGAGGAGCCCCCCGGCAGCAGGCGTCCAGGTGATGAGGCCCGAGGTCCCCCGACCTGAGGCTGCTCAGGATCCTTGGAAGCCCTCATCCTGTCGCCTCCAGGGCTTGGCGCTAGGTTCCTGGAACTTCTCCACTCTAAGCAGAGATGCTACGAAGGAATGTTTGAGGTGGAGGAATGAGAAACATTCTCTGCATGAGCTTTTAAAGTCCACGTGTGAGTCTGGTGTTTCTGAAGCTCCGAGTCCCTGGGGTGCTTGTTGAAAGTGCTGTCCTGGCTGCCCTCCAGGCTCTGACTCCACGGATCTGCATTTGCAGAGTGTCCGGGGGATGCTAGTGCAGATCTCTGATGGAGAAGTGTGCAGCCCCTGGTGACCTGCGGGGAGGAGCCTGGCCTCTGCAGGGAAGCGGCTTAGGCAGGCTGTGGCCCTGAGAGATGCTGGGAGGCCGAGCAACCTCTTTCAGGTCAGCCCCGGGCCACCAGGTTCTAATTCCGTCAGTCACCTGGAGGGCCTTCTGCATGAGGCCAGGCAGATGGGCACTTGGAGAAGAGGAGCCCACTTGTGCCCAGACATGCTGGGGACACACCACAGCCTCTGCTCCAGGGAGCTGTCTTTATATCACTGAACATGAGTGGATTCTCTGAAGTCTCTCCAAGTTCTAGAAAATGAATGCGATGTTTTCGGCCCTCTTGCTATCCTGATAGGCTGGTAGACTGGGCTTGAATAGTGAGCCTGATTCTGCCTCAAGGAGTACTTTCCTCAGCTCTTCTGAAAATGCTCTGTGCCCGCTTTCTACAGCTGATGGCAGCAATGGCAAAGCTCTTTTACCCTTATCCACCACCAGACACGCACCTATGCCACTACAATTCATGGAGCAAGAACTTCCCCAGTAGTCCAGTGGTTAAGACTTCGCCTTCAAGTGCAGGGGGTTTGGGTTCAATCCCTGGTCAGAGAGCTAACCCACATGCCTTGTGGCCATAAACCAGAACATAAACACCAGAAGCAGAATTGTAACAAATTCAGTAAAGACTTTAAATGGTCCACATCCAAAAAACAATCTTAAAGTTCATGGCGCGTTCATCCCAAGAGTTGGAGAATTTGGTAAATAGAGAGAGTCCTGAGAGGCACCTCTCCCAAGAGCAGCCGCTCCTGTTTCTCACTGCTCATGGCCGCGGTCCTCCTGACATCGCTACCCGGGGGTGGGGAGAGCTACGGGGAGGAGGAGGCCAGAACTCAGTCAGGGTTATTCACGAAGGATCAGAGAACACATCCACCCCCAGAAACAGCCCAGTGGTCCCTCTCAGACCTCAGCCCCCAGGAAGTCCCCACACCCTGACCAGTGCCTCCCCAGGGCTCATATGCTCTATGGGACCTGCCAAGGCCTCAGGGCTCATGGAACTTCCATGAACTTGTGAGTCCACCAAAGAGTCTGTGAAGAAAAGCATCAAAGGCTAGAGGCTTTTGTCTTCATTCTATGTCTTCACCTCCTCTCCGCTGCATAAACATTCACCTCCATCCCATAAACATTAAAGGCTGAAGACTGAGAGAAAGAGCAAACCAGAAGCCTCTTTCCCAACATGGTCCTTCCCACTTCTCTGCCAGGAGCAGAGTCCAGCACTGTCCTTATATCCAGGAGCCAAGTTCACGGGTGCTAGGTCCAGGCCGCTCTGGAGACATGAGAAAACCAAGAGTCCAGCGAGAGCATGATGTCCAGCTCATATGTCACCCAGATGGTGGCACCAGGGTGAGAGCAGCACCTACAAAACCACAAGGTCAAGGTCAAGGTCAGAGCACTTTAGATGCCTGGGGGAAAGAAGGAAGCCACGCTACTGAGATGTCCAGTGGTCAGCAAAGGACAGGGGAGGCTTTCTACAGTCAGAAAGTTCTGACCCCGACGTTTTCCTGAGCATGGAAAAGGCGGCTGCTCCACTTGATGGCAAAGAGGCCCCAGAGTTGTTACACTTACGCAGTAGGTGTGTCGTTGGCAAGGTACCCCTTAACTTGTTGAGCTCCAGAAGCCCTAACTACACATCAGTGAGCCAAAATAACTAGAATTCCGAAGTCAGAAGGGATCTTACAGGTGGGGGGACCTGAGGGCATGCGTCCACAGGGAGGAGACGGTACATATGAGAGGACAAGTCAACAGTGATCTCGGAGCGTGGACCCCGTGGAAGGCGGCCAGCCCCGCTCAGCCCTGCCACTAGGTGACTATTCCCATGCAAGAATTTGGTGCCAGGTTTGTCAGAGCTAATGAATTTTCAACCTAAGCCCCAAATTCCGATTTTTATGTGAAATTTCCCAATTTTAAGATGTTGGCAACTAAAATTCATGTTATTTAAAATACTGCACAGGCCAAACAAAACCCACCTGGATATGGGGAGAGGGTGGAATCAGCCCATGGGACTCCAGCTCATAACTTCGGATATGCATCAATTACTGAGTAACCATCATGGTAACAGCTAGTATAAATTGGATGCTTCACACACATTATTACACTTTGTCCTCACCATTAAGGAAATTCAGTTTATAGAGAATAGGTAGCTTCTCCAAGTATGCCTGGCTACAGACAAAGGGCAGCCAGCATTCACATCCAGGTCTGTCTGACGTCAGGTGCTGAACCCGTAGCTATTAAGTGATATTGCAATTCCAGAAATAACTACACTTGGCATTGTATGTGTGTGTGCTAAGTCGCTCAGTCGTGTCCAACTCTCTGCAACCCCATGAACTGTAGCCCACCAGGCTCCTTTGTCCATGGGATTCTCCAGGCAAGAACACTGGAGTGGGTTGCCATGCCCTTCTCCAGGGGATCTTCCCGACCCAAGGATCAATCCCAGGTCTGCGGCATTGCAGGCAGATTCTTTTACTGTCTGAGCCACCCGGGCAGCCCATAAACTCATTCAATTCAAGGCTAGGCACAGAAATGGACACTTGGTGTTTGCATGGTGGGTTTTGTATTGTTTGTAGGAGGACTCAATCAGGAAAGGTGGTGGTGGTGGTGGTTTAGTCGCTAAGTCTTGCAACCCCATGGACTGTAGCTTGCCAGGCTCCTCTGTCCATGGGATTCTCTAGGCAAGAATACTGGAGTGGGTTGCCATTTCCTTCTCCAGGAAAGGTAGGCTTGCAAAAGAAAAGCTACCATCCTGGCAGCAGACAAAGGCAGGGAAGCTGTATTAAGAATGTTCTTCCATTTTCCACGGTGCAAAAATCCCTGTCTGGCCACATGGGATGAGTATTCTGGCCTTTGCTACACAAAGGGCAGCCAGTGGGCCAGCAGCATTGGCGTCACCTTGGAACTGGTTAGAAAGGCAGAAGCTCAGTGCACCCACATTGACTGAATAGGCCCCTTAACCAGAGGAACAGCTCCTGCTCGTGCACCTCAAAGCATGAGAAGCCTGTCCTTGCCTCTCTCTGATTTGTCCTCCAGTCTGGTGTGGGCCCTCCAGCCCGCTCATGAAAGAGAAAAATTGTCATAAAAAAAAAAAGAGAGAGAGAGAGAAAATGTCTGACTCTTTACGATGCCATGGACTATAGCCTGCCAGGCTCTGTCCCTAGGATTCTCCAGGCAAGATTACTGGAGTGGGTTGCCATTCCCTTCTCTAGGGGACCTTCCCCACCCGGGTATTGAACCCAGGTCTGCTGCACTGCAGGTGGATTCTTTACTGTCTGGGAAACCAGGGAAGCCCATAATCCACACTTTCCATCAGACTGCCATCTCCCCAAAGACAGAGGCTCCCTCTTCCATATCTATTTTGCCTCTTCCTGGGCATGGCACACAGTCATTTGAGCCCCTCAACCCAGCTGCAGACAAAGGGGAAGGGGTCTCCCAGTGCACAACAGAAGGAATTCTTCTCTAAAACCACAACCGTGCAAATTAGCTCAGCCTCCCAGACTGGTGGCAGGCACTTGAGAATGTGAGAAAAATCTGTACAACACTGCCAGACCCATCTCACCCTGGTGCTGTAGGGATATAAATGGCTCCTGCATCTAAAATGCACATACAGAAAAACACAGAGGTTCCTTGATTCTAAAACATGTCTGCCAACCCTTAAGGGAAATCTGAGATCCTGGGCCAGGTAGGGACCTCTGGGCTCCCTTGCAGCAGTTCACAACAGAAGCCCTTGCAGAATGCTGTGAACAGGAACAGGAACCCTGAACCGGGGTGCTGGTATCCCTCTGCCTGCAGCTGAAATGGCATGCAGCCTGGACCTCTAACCTCCTGCGCTTCATGCTCGTCACGGACCCTTTGCTTCAAGGCATTGGGGTCTTTTCCAGAAAATGGGGCAAACTCCTGACTCTTCTGTCATTGCTGCTAAAGTTTCAGCCATCCCCAGGGGCTGGTGTACATAAGGAGGAGAAATATCCCAGAGGTGCAGAGGCCTCCAGGCCTGCAGGCTCATGCCTGGTGCACGCTGCCTGCATGCCTTTCTCTATGTGCTCCAGACGCAAGGCCTCCCCAGAGACCGAACCTTGCAGGAAAATTCTCACTGTCCCCAAGCAACCCAAATTCTTCATGAACGTATGTCACCTCCAGCCCTTGCACAGCCCTCACCTGCCTCCGAGACCATAATCACTCAAGGAAAAATAAAGTAAAAGTTCCCAACACCCTCCTCCCCCCCGCGGGCCTGCCTGGTGAACACGTGCAGAGAGCCGCTCTTGGCTCTAACACATGAGGCTTTCCATTCCAGTTAAACTGTGATGTTGCCATGGAAACACCCAGTGAGGTGTTTCTCTGCCCAGCCGGCCCAGGCTGGGGACTCGAGGCCCACATTGCAGATGCCTCTGAGCTGGGTGCCACCCTCACCAACCCAGGGCACCCCCACCCCCAATCTCTTCAGGGCTGTTCATGCCTGTAGGTGTATGGGCATTGGGGCACATGTTTGTTTTGTTTTGTCTTCAGCCCAGCCCCTCCCAGCACACAAAAGGCACATTCTTGGGAAAAAAAAGAAAAAGAAAAATGTATCTTTTTTTCCTGCATTCCAGCTGCCTGAGCTAAGCGGAGGAATGAATGGTTTGGGAAAAATCTCACACAGGAATAAATTTACAAGGGACAGCTGAGCGGATAAATTCAGTCCCCAAAGAGGGGCATTACGAGGCCTTTTGGCAGGAGACTTGCCCCTTGTGCAAAGCTGTCTAAAAAGAAAAACAGAGCAAGAGAGGGGGGCTTTCAAATCCACCCCAAAATAAACCGTTCAGAAATCCTTTTAACTCCCTCTAGCTGTCAGCATCTGGAGACAGGGAGGCCTGTGCACAAAGCCCCATCAGTCTTTCCAGGTGAACCTCAAGGGGGTCCCAGAGCTTGGCTTCAAGGTTACCCAAGTTTTCTGGCTTGACCCACTATCCATACCTGGACAAAACTGGAGTTTGCCTTCACAGGGAACTCATCATGGCTTAGCTGAAGAGGGGACCAAACACAATCTGAGCTGATGGACCAGATGGCTTTGGGGTGGGGGGTGTCAACCTGGACCCGTGCCTCCCGGGATGAGGGACTCATTGCAGGGAGAGGATCGTGGTTGTGACTTGGAGGAGGCTCCCACTCAGGCTAGAAGATGCTGGTCTGAACATGCAATGTGTGTTCCTTTGAGTCCCCATACTTTTCCCTACGAAATCTGAGAGTAAGATTATGCCAGAATGATTTCTGGACACTTCCCCCACAAAAAGGATGCTAAATACTGGCTTCTCCCCTGCTTTTCAACTGCTTCCTTGACTCGCTAGTTAATGGCCGTTTGCAAGAATTAGGAAAGTCCTTTTGTTGCACTGAGGTCTGAAAACTCAGTCAACCCATACTCACTCCCTTTCCTTTGGAAACCAAATCCTAGAACTTTTACAGCTGGCAATGACTTTCTTGTTACCCCTTGAGGATTTTCCCAGGCTCTTCCACCCCCAGGAGAGCCTGAGACTAGCCCGGATGGCCAGGCTCCTCTGGGAAAGGAGACTGACCGTCACCAAACATGTCCACAGTGCATGCATTGAGCTAGCACTGAACCCAAGTGACATTGCTCCTTCTCCGCCCATAGTCCTACTTCTGAAGTCACTGTCGGTCAGTGAGCATTAAGCATTCATGGTCCAGTCCCACACTGTACACTTGGAGATGAGCAAATACATATTTATGCAAGGGTCAATTTCTGCCTCCAGGGAGATCAAAATCTCCTACCCAGACAGCATGTACCAGTAACTGAATATGTGCCCTATTCCAGTTTTTAACTAAGTATTTCATGCTAATAAGTCCTTTATTTGCATTTGATATAGTAGCTACACACTCAGTGGAATCTGACTAACTAGAGACAAATCCTGGGTCTATCCCTAATCAGTTATGCATCCTTGGGCATTAACCTCACAGCCTCATTTTCCTCATTGGTAAAACAGCTAATAACATCTACTTCACAAGATATGAGAATTTAATGAGCCAGTGCTTGTGATTCTCTTAACCCAGTGGCGAGCATTAGTGCTCAAACAGTGATCACATGGCCTCACTTCCAGAAACACCCCTCTACCCTCGATGCTGGAAATCAGCTACCCTTCCTGTGGAAACCCTGCACAATTCTCTGCCAGAGCATTCCATGTTAATTACTGAATCCTTGCCCGTTAATCGTGAAGCAGAACACGTCCTCTTGCAGAAGAGAAAAGGCACTGGAGAGCTAGGGGTGGTCCTGCACCTCTTCCAAGGAAGACTACTTGGCTGGAATCTGGCTCTCATCTTTGACTTTTTTTTATTATTAATCAACTAATTAATTTTTGGCTGCACTGGATCTTTGTTGCTATGCACGCATTTCCTCAGGTTATGGTGGTGGTGGGGGGGGGCGGGGGTCTACTCTTCCTTGCAGTGTGGGGGTGGCTTTTCTTCCACAGAACACAGACTCTAGGGTGTGGAGGCTTCAGTAATTGCAGCTCATGTGCTTAGTGCTCCAAGGCATGTAGAATCTTTCCAGACCAGGGATCGAACCTGTGTCCCCTGCACTAGCAGGTGGATTCTTATCCACTGGACCACCAGGGAAGTCATAGCCTTTGTCTTTGAACTGTATCTAAATTGGGACTGGGTAAGACCTAGATCCACATTAAGTCTAACTTAACAACTAAACATTCTGTGTCATCTTAATAAGGAAAGAAAAAAATTGGAGTATCTTCTTTTTAGTATATAAGTATCTGTGAAAAGCACACTTATATACATGGTGGTGGCTTAGTCATTAAGTCGTGTCTGACTCTTATGACCCACCCCTGAAACATATTTGCACAAATCCGTTGGAAGAAGAGCCCAGACATGAGTGAAAATGGTTGCTTGGAGAAAATAGATTACAGAAGTTATGGATGAGAGTGAAATCTTCTGAGCATATACTTTTCAATATTTGGTACTTCAAATAAGTAAATGTTGGATATATGTATATGTATAACTGAACCACTTTGCTGTATACTTGAAACCAAGACAACACTGTAAATCAACTATACGCCAATATAAAATAAAAATTTTAAATTAAAAAATGTTTCAGATATAAAGATATATATAATTAAAGCAAATAGGAAAAGAAGTTATAAAACTGAACCTAAAAAATACAAAATAACCCAACTGCAAAGCACATCTAAATGACAACAGAAATATAAATGTTACTGGTAGTTTTTATGTTGCTAGTAATATTGATAATGCATTTTGAAATGGTTTTATAAGAATTATAGGAAAAAGCGTATGTATTGATGTTTAAGAAACATGAGTCTCACTGTAAGAGATACGATTGGAGAATGAAAGAAGCTAAGGAAATGTAATATTAAATATGAAACAGGAAAAAATGACATTATTGTTAATAATTATCAGGTGTCCCCACCACTCCTCCTGCTATGACTACCTGCCAATGATGCTGAGCTTGGACTGTCCTGTCCAAAAACAGCATCTCTCTCCAACCTTCCTCACCAGTAACACTCAGAGACAGCTGCCATCACCATCCCAGCCAGAGAGGAACCTGGGAGACAGCAAAAGGATGAGTGGCTCCTGGGATGTTTAGAACATATAGAATCTTCCTGCAGGGCCCCTTTGGTTGTGATTCTAAAAATATTTCCTTCCAGGTAGCACTTGTATGGTCCCAGTCCATCCTCTTCTTTCTTCTGCTTGTTCCCTTAAGAGGTAAGAAATTATCGTGAAATCTGGAAAACCATACAAGCCCCAAGTTTATTTCTTTTCAGAATTGCCTCCTTAGAATTTGCATCCTTGGGTAAGTCATCTCTACTCTCTGAGCCTCAGTTTACTAATCTGTAAAACCCAGTATAAAATAATGCCCATTATGCTGGATGGTAAAATGTAGAGATAATAGATATAAAATACTTAGTGTATATACCCAACAAATGGTTGGTATCATCCTTGTTATTTATGTTGACATGAAAATGTTCTATGAATTGCAGAACTCTGCATGAATGTCAAGTATCATTCAATTATCCTTCAACTGGATAAGAGATCATCCCTGATGCTGCTGGTCCTGTGCAAAGGAAACATACAGAGCCCAGATCTGCCTCAGTCCAACAGCAGGTATAGCACCTGGGCCGGATTTCCAGCCTGTAGGAGAAAGTCACCCAGCAGGTATCTGAGTTCACCATATCCCTTGTATTGAGCGGGGGAGGGGTGTGTATTCATCACTGGGATGGAAATGGAAGGAGTGGCCTTTGGCATGTTCTCTTCTTGCAATAAGTAGTGATTAATAAAATTCTTTTAGAGAAGAACAAACATTGACCATTAGATAGTAGATAGAGGAGAAGATGGAAATGAAGACAAAAACCACTCCTGCTATTCCAGGAACACACCACAAGCCACAAATATGCTTTTAATCAGCAGTTATTAAACAGCTGCTTTATTAAACCTAAATTAAATACATGTTTGAGGGACTGGAGCATTCTTGAAGACGGAATTCTTGGGCATTTCTTTCTTGCAAGCTGTGACTTTTTCAATGTCAGGGTTCCATTCTGTCCAGAAGATCTTGGCTTCCAAGGAACTCGAAACCCAAGCAAGAAATGAATCTATCTAAAGAGAAAATAACAGCCCTGCTGAAGGGTGTGGGTGACGATCACAAGAAGGACGTTGGCCAGCTAGAATGCTCATTTCCAGTTGTGCAGAAGAAGGACATCCTTGGGGCATCTCCCCATCCAAACATCGCCATCATTAACACTGACTGTCAGCTCCAGCGGTCTGACAGGGGGGACCCCAGGTGATTTAAGAATATCATCATGATGAATTCCGGTGACTGTTCTCTGAAGTAGTTATTATTAGTGGGACTTACAGAAGAGAAGGCTGATGTTCAGAGAGATTCATAAATGTGCCTGGAGTTGCACAGTTTGCAGCTGTAGAATTAAGATTCCAATCAGGTCTGGCTGCCCAGCTCCAGAGCCAACACCAGAGGCTGACTGTGGCTGTTCTTATGACATCTACGGGGTCCATTCCTGTTTTCAGGGTGTGTCCTCTGATACTTATTCTCACTTTCCTCAGTAATAGGAAGAAAGTAGGCATGAGGCCATTCAGAATAAAGCCACATCCCCCAACCTTTCTGCAGCTACACGAGGCCATGTGACTGAGTTTTGGCCAGCAGAACATAAGCTGAAGCAATGTAATCAATGACTGGGAAGTGTCCTTAAAGAGAAGACATGTGCCTTCCCCTCCCCTCTTCACTCTTTTCTTTCCCAGCTGCCTAAAATGCAGATGCACATGCAGCCTAGACTGCAAGATGGAAAAGGCATGCTGAAGGTGGCAGAGGTGCAGGACCAGTTGTCTGGTCCTGAAAACTGCAAAGCCACAATGCTCTCCCATCTGCCTCCTAACATTAATATGTGGGACAAATAAACCCTCATCTTGCTCAAACCACTGTTACTTTGGGTTTTGTGTCACTTGGCTGGGTACAGTCCTATTTATTACATGGGGATGCCTCCATTCTTCACACTCCATCTATTCCCACTTAAAGTGTGTCCTTCTCTGCATTCTCTTCTTTCCTTCCCACAAATTTCATCCAAATGGACTCATATTACACATGTATCAGATTAGTGGCAAATCACCAAAAGGAGCAGGACAGCCGGGACCTCTGGAGAAGGCAAGTGTGAGTTGGAACCGAGGACCATGCTCTTAGGGGCGATGTTCCTGGGCGTGGTCAGCAGTGAGGGAGTGGTTCAAACCCAGATCTTTCTGCTCAGTTAGCCTCTCTGACCATGTATGAGGAAAAGCAGGAGTCTTGTTAACAAAATCTTCTTTCCAAGAAAAAAAAATTCAGGTCATCCTTTTTCTCTGGTTCATCTCCTACCATCATTTCCAGGAAGAGGTACATGATGCGGCTGCCATGAAACATCTGTATCTAGTCCCACCCACAAGTACCAGGTTCCAGGCTGAACCAAGCCAGACTGGCCTGGGCTTTCTCCTCCCTTGTGTGTCATTCTTGCTTATCTTCCAAGACAAGCCAACAGAGCCTGGCTGCAAAGAGAAATGATCCTTACCCCTCCCATGGAAGTGTTTCAAAGAGTTCCAGAATGCACGCGTCCTCAAAGTTCCCTGAATCATTGACTCTTAAAGCTGGAAAAACGACAGAGGTCATCTTATCCAAGAAAAGATAATGATCTTACCACTGGAGGAAACAACCTGACCAAGGTCAAATTGTTTGTTATGAGAGAATTGGGACCACTGATAACAACAAGCACAGCAGCAGCAATATTTAACCAGTTCTATGTGCCAGCAGTCAGCATGGATTGTCATTGTTGTTCAGTTGCTCAGTCGTGTCCAACTCTTGTGATCCCATGGACTGCAGCATGCCAGGCTTTCCTGTCCTTCACCATCTCCCAGAGTTTGCTCAGATTCATGTCCACTGAGTCAGTGATACCATCCAACCATCTCATCCTCTGTCATCCCCTTCTCCTCCTGCCCTCAATCTTTCCCAGCATCAGGGTCTTTTCCAATGAGTCAGCTCTTCACATCAGGGGGCCAAAAGCTTCAGTATCAGTCATTCCAATGAATACTCAGAGTTGATTTCCTTTAGGACTGACTAGTTTGATCTCCTTGCTGTCCAAGGGACTCTCAAGAGTCTTCTCCAGCACCACAATTCAAAAACAACAATTCTCCAGCACTCAGCCTTCTTTATGGTCCAACTCTCAGCATTAGAGACAAATAGTTGAACAAAAAAGACACATGCCAGACTTTAAGGGACATTTTGGTGGGAGAAAGAGACAACAAACAAATACCAAATATTTCATGCCAGCTGTGATAAGAGCCACAAAGAACAAGTGCGTATCACCACACAAGCATGGAAAAGGGGCACACCTGGCGAGGGAGTAGGCTCTGACATGAATAGAAACCATTATTTTGGTAAATTCAAGAGCCCAAAGCAAGCCAGAGTGCTAAAGCCATCACCAGGAGTCAAATCATTCAAGACCAAAGTAGCCATGT
This sequence comes from Bubalus kerabau, assembly GCF_029407905.1. NCBI lineage: Eukaryota > Metazoa > Chordata > Mammalia > Artiodactyla > Bovidae > Bubalus > Bubalus kerabau. The sequence continues at coordinate 15,089,681 of NC_073628.1, forward strand.
TAAGATTATTGGAATATTTGGGAATTCCCTGGTAGTCTAGTGATTAGGACCCCATATTTTCACTGCCAAGGGTGTGGGTTTGATTCCTGGTTGGGATCCTGCAAGATCCTGCAAGTCATGCAGTGTGGTCAAATTTTTAAAAAATTAAAAAGAACATTGGAATATTCTAGGAATAATGATGAGTCCCTGAGACTATTCCATGGGCCATAACAGAGTCTGATTTGCATTTATAAATAATCACTTTGTGGCTCAGTGCAGATGACATCAGAGTTGAGGCAGAGTGGCCTCTCAGAGCTGTCTAGTTGTCCACATGAGGACAATGAGTGTGGACACAGGAGGGACAGAGGAGAGATGTGGATGGAATTGGGTAGAAGGGACCAGAGCTGCCTCTGTGACCAGACATAAGTTCGGGAGCTGTCTTCCTGTGGATGGTATTGTATTTGAATCCATGAACATGGGTAAGATATCCCGGAGGGAAGTAAAGTGAAAAGAAAAGGTGATCTAGGATCTAGTTTCCACATATATGCATTAATATATTATATTTGTTTTTCTCTTTCTGACTTACTTCAGTCTGTTTGGCAGTCTCTAGGTCTATCCATGTCTCCTCAAATGGCACAATTTCATTCCTTTTTATGGCTGAGTAATATTCCATTGTAATATGTACCACATCTTCTTTATCCATTCCTCTGCTGATGGGCATTTAGGATGCCTCCATGTCCTGGCTATGGCAAATAGTGCTGCCGTGAATTACATTGGAGTGCATGTATCTTTTGGAATTATGGTTTTCTCCAGGTATATCCCCAGGACTGGGATTGCTGGATCATATGGTAGTTTTATTTTTAGTTTTTTAAAGACCCTCCACACTGTAGCAACAGTGCTGAAGGGTTCCCTTTCCTCCACACTTTCCCCAGCATTTGTTGTCAATTTTTTGATGATGGCCATTCTGACCAGTGTGAAGTGAAACCTCATTGTAGCTTTGGTTTGCAATTATCCAATAAGTGATGGATGTTGAGAATCTTTTTTGTGTGTTTCTTGGCCATCTGCATGTCTTCTCTGGAGAAACGTCTATTTAGGTCTTCTGCCCATTTTTTGATTGGGTTGTTTCTTGATATTGGGCTGCATGAGCTGTTTGTATATTTTGGACATTAATTTCTTGTCAGTTGCTTCATTTGCAAATATTTTCTCCCATTCTGCATGTTGTCTTTTCATCTTGAAGACCTGTATGTGTGCCATCACTTCAGTTATGTCCAACTCTTTGCGATTACATGGTCTGTAGCCCACCAGGCTCCACTGTCCATGGGATTCTCCAGGCAAGAATACTGGTGTAGGTTGCCATGCTCTGTTTCAGGGGATTTTCCCAATGCAGGGATTGAACCTGTGTCTCTTATGTCTCCTGCATTGGCAGGCAGGTTCTTTACCACTAGCGCCACCTGGGAAGCCCCGAGAAATTCTAAAATTAAAGACAGAAGGAGAAGCTCCATCAAAGGAGCTTAAGGGAATAAGTGGACAGAGAAGTAGAAAGCCAACCAGAGCCTGTGGAGTAACAGAAGGAAATAATGTGCTCCAGGAGGGAGTGGTCAGTGGTGCAAAAGCTCCAAGGGGACAAGGAAGGGGAAAAGAGCAGTGTGGAGCCTCAGGGCTGGTCAAGGTGGCCATGCCGGTGGTGGAAGCTCCTCCCCACCCTGCCCTGTGCCTCCCTTTCTTTTTATCAGTTATTTCCAAGTTTTATCCTTTACAGTAAACTGGTAGACCCAGCACTGATCTAGACACTTCTACTCAAAGCAGAAGCTCAGCATCATCTAGAAATAGGTCTATGACAGACGGCTTTAAGTCCACTATGTGGCCGCCCTCCTGCGATGTTACTCAGAGGTGGGAGGAGCAGATGTGGAAGAAGACATTTTCCCACAAAAGGTGGTCAAGTTTATCATCTGGGTAACTCACATCTCAGAGCCAAATAGCTAAAGGGGTCATTTCTGAATCAAATGAGAACAATGATGATCCTTTTGTGAACATGAATTCTTTAAGAGGAAACAGAAGATTATATATTTAATGGAACTAAGAAATTTTCAAGCTTCAGGAAAAACCAAACTAAGAATTTACAGTTAAAGCTTTTTAAAGTATGGCTGTCGAGTGAAGAATTTGGAGAGGCTTGTTTAAAGAAATTTTGTGTAAGAATTTATATTTTTGAGAATAATTTCCTGAACGTGATCCCATCATTTGAAAAATTTCTCAGAAAAATATAATAGTAGTTGTTCTCCTTACTTTTTACACTGGTTAACAGTACTTGGGAATGTGAAAATTTAGAATGCTAATTTCCTGACATATACAAATGGATATCTCACTGAGAACTTTGCATAAACATCATTCTTGAGTAAGGACTAAAGCAAGTCTGTATACTAGACAATTCTGCTTCAGGATCAGAAACAATGTCAGTATTTTACATGGGTACATTTAACCAAAATTGAGGGGAAACATTTACAAAAACCAACCTCCTTATAATTTTAATAATTTCTAGAGATTCTGGACTTCCTGAAGGTAAACTAATCTATGTAAAACTATGCCTAAGCTCGCAGCATTCTCTTTCTAATGCTTGTGGCAGTATCAATGACTGTGACTTGGAATAATTAGACATACCTTATACTTGAAGGGCTTCCCTTGTGGCTCGACTGGTAAAGAATCCATCTGCAATGTGGGATACCTGGGTTCGATTCCTGGGTTAGGAAGATCCCCTGGGTTGGGAAGATCCCCTGGAGAAGGGAAAGGCTACCCACTCCAGTATTCTGGTCTGGAGAATTCCATGGACTGTATAGTCCATGGGATCACAAAGACTCGGACACAACTGAGTGACTTTCACTTTCACTATACTTGAAATGGGCTTCCCAGGTGGCGCTGCTGCTGCTGCTGCTGCTGCTGCTAAGTCACTTCAGTTGTGTCTGACTCTGTGCGACCCCACAGACGTCAGCTCACCAGGCTCTCCTGTCCCTGGGATTCTCCAGGCAAGAACACTGGAGTGGGTTGCCATTTCTTTCTCCAATGCATGAAAGTGAAAAGTGAAAGTGAAGTCGCTCAGTCGTGTCTGACTCTTAGCGACCCCATGGACTGCAGCCTACCAGGCTCCTCCATCCGTGGGATTTTCCAGGCAAGAGTACTGGAGTGGGGTGCCATTGCCTCGCTAGTGGTAAAGAATCTGCCTGCCAATGAAGAAAACATAAGAGATGTGGTTTTGATCTCTGGGTCAAGAAGATCTCCTGGAGAAGGAAATGGCAACCCACTCCAGTATTCCTGCCTGGAAAATTCCAAGGACAGAGGAGCCTGGCGGGTTACAGTCCATGGGATCGTACAGAGTCAGACACAACTGAAGCAACTTAGCACAGCACACACACACACACACACACACAGCACATACTCTGAATAGATACAAGTTGGTATGAAAATATACGAGTCCAAAAAAAATTAATGATAACCATTAGATGGAGCACGTATGACTGACTTCAGCAAAAGCCATTTCAATAAAGTGGTGAAGGTGATGCCAAACTGGAGTGAAATTCAGAGTGACTTGGAAGAATGGGGGGATGATCATTTCTGCAGACCCCTTTTCATCTCAGATTCATCCTGGATTAGCTCTGGCTCACAATACACTCAGGGTCCCCCTAATTCTTACCTCAGTTCCACATGAAAATGTTACAAGATCAGAACCAGAAACTCAGGTTCTAGCCCAGTCCCAAGACTCAGATTATGACTGAAGTAAAAGAACCGAGTCTAAGTATATATGAATCGCATTAATAATTTCTAAAACCTTACCATATTAAATTCTCTTATAAATGTTATATGTAGGCTTGGGGTGTGATAATTTTCTAACAAGCTAGGAACTGGTCCCAGGGTCAGAACGGTAGATGTTATTTGATGCCGAGAGTGCTAGGCAGGGAGGTATGACCAGGGGGTAGGGGATGGAGACATAAATGACCTGCCAAAACACAGGAAGTTATCAAGTGACAGGGAGTGATCACGCAGTCAAGGATGGGAGAGCTGTTGCTATTCGATCAGATGAAGGCACCAAGGTGAGCTGACTGTTGAATCCAGAAGTATGAAGACGCACACAAATGCTAGGTCTTCCAAGTGGGAGAATTTACCAGGGCCCTAGGGGCTGGGCTATTAATCACACTCACAGCTTCAGTATTTCCCACACCCACCCTATGAGGCAACATGCATCTCCCTGTCCTCAGGAGGACCTGGGTCACACAGCCAGTGAGGGGCAGACCAGGGCTCAGCCCCCCACCAACCTGACCCAGGGCCCGCTACACTGATTGCGGTACAGAAGCCCGGCCCACCTCACTCTCCTGACAGGATGAGCTATTGCCTACAGGCAGAGACTTCACCTCTCCGGGCCTTGTTTTCTAGGCTTTTAATAATGTGACCTTCCTTGCAGGGGGCCGAAGCAATCCTCAGGGGGTCACTGCATCTCTCACCCTGCCCCACTCCTGCCTCTGACCTACCATCTGGCAGAAAAGTCTTCAGCTCAGCTGTCCTGCCAAAGACTCTCTCAGGTCCTTATAATCAGGAACGGAGCCCCTGAAGCACCTCCACAGGCAAACCAGGGCTACCGTGGCTGCAGACGGACATTCATCCTGAACACCCACCGCCTCCCCCATGCAGGACTGCTGACAGCAGCCCTTTGTCCTCTGGGCGCTGACCCTTCCCACCTAGTGCTGCGTGTGTGATGGAGGAGGACCAGGAAGGGGAGCGGGCATCCGCCACACAGGGCTTTGTAACGTCTCTGACCTGAGTGACTTCTGTCCTTGTTCACTGATCCAGACATGCAGGATGCTTGCTGGCCTCTGACGTGCGACCAGCTCCCCTGAGTCAGCGCAGACGCACAGAGCAGGAAGCCAGCGCCAACTACGTATGCGCGTGCGTTTCTTCATCGGGGTGTGTGTGTGTGTGTGTGTGTGTGTGTCTCCATGTGCAGGGTTTATGGATCTTCCAACCCTGATTGCTCACCCCTCCTCTCTGACCCTTTTAGGGACGTGTCAGTGCTTGAGAGGGTGGTTAATATCACTCCCCCGAGAGTCAGGCACATGAAGCGTGATGTTTGGGGGCCAGTTCGGTTTGTTTGTTATCTGTATTTCAACTGAAACTCTTCCGTTCCCACATGGCCCGGGGCTGAGGCTCTGGAGCTGCTGTGGGGCCCGCGGGAGCTATTTTCCCAGTTGCTAGGCAATGTCAATCCTGCTTCACGCCTGGTGAGCTCATGCCTGTGGCTGATTAGGGATTAACTTCGCAGCAACCAGAAAGAGCAGGGAAAGAGGTGTGTGTGCAAATAGCAAGCATGAGCAGTGACAAGAGTGATGAAGGAGGATTTGATGACACGCCTGAAACCACGAGGAGTAGGGAAAACAATAGGTGTCATTTTAAGTTTCTATGCCAGGTGTGAAGCCAGGTACTTTGGCACAGGTGAGCTCACTGAAACAGGATGACACAAACCAGAGAAGCAGCCACGTGCGGGCAGATGCCTGTCATCTTGGTCACTGCAGTGCTTGCCTTCCAGACTGCCTGGCTATGGTATAAACCGAGAAATTATTACTCATGGTATAAACCAAGAGATTATTGCTCATGGTATAAATCGAGAGATTACTGCTCATGGTATAAACCAAGAGATTATTGCTTGTGGTATAAACTGAGAGATTATTACTCGAGCCCTAGTTATCATTTTGGGCTTCCCAGGTGGCTCAGTGATAAAGAGTCCACCTGCAATGCAGGAGATATGGGTTTGATCCCTGGATCAGGAAGATCCCCTGGAGGAGGAAATGGCAACCCACTCCAGTGTTCTTGCCTGGAGAATCCCATGGACAGAGGAGTCTGGTGGGCTACAGTCCATGGGGTTGCAAAGAGTCTGACACGACTGAGCGACTAAACAGATACACAAAGAGTTTTCATCTAATCCAACTTTCTCGTCTACTATACGAGACCATAATCTGGAGAAATTCCCCCAGATAAACACTCTATCCCTCAGACTTTTCTGACTCACATTTTGAAAGGTCTGATCCTCTGTCCCTCACTGCAAAGGGCCCAGATGACCACTGGTGACCAAGAGGGGGGGGATCACGTCTAGCTTTAGAGATTCATCAGGCCCCCCATTCCCATGCCTACCAGTCTGCTAGCCCATGCCCTGATTCCCTAGGGCAGCTTTCGCAGGACCCTGGCCATTCTCCCTGCCTCCATTTTCCTGCTATTTCTCTCCCAGACCATTCTGATAACATAGCAACAGTGCTTCATCTTCCTGGCATGTGGCTGCTTCCCAGGAGCCAGCCTGGTCTCTCCCACCCACCACCCAGCAGCCTTCCTGCTGACTCACCCCCACCACCCCTAAATTATCTAGCCTCACCACCCACCAAGCCACAAGCCTGCCCACTGCTCCTGCCACACCTGGCCTCTTATCACCCTCCACATGTAGCTTAACCAGATCCTATGGGGTTTTTCCAGTTGTACTGAGTAGTCATTGACAGACTGCACAGTTTAAGTTGTACAGAAGAATGATTGCCATCAGTGTTACCATTTGGATATGCCTGTTCATAAGAAACGCTAAATAAGAGGTGATTTCTAGACTTGGGGAGCCTCTGTTGATGCTACAATTGGCAAGTTGTGGGAGTGATTGTAAGAACGGTTTTATCCAACTTTTATTCAGAGCTTGCAATATATCAAGTGCCAAACAATAACTGTTTTATATGCATTATCTCATGCTGGGAGATAATCAGAGCCAAAGGTCACTCCAGAAAAGAAATAGGTTTGGTATCTAATTCTCAAGTGAGCAGGGGACCTTAGGGAAAGAAACCCATATGCAGAGAACCCAGTGCAGTTTAAGGCACTGTGAGTCAACAGCTAAGAGCTTACACATTAGAAGGGTCTGGTCAGTTTACATTTGCTTTGAGTTTGGGTTCTGTCTGTAATAGGAACATAATACTGGCTTCTAAAAACCCAACAATGAAGTCCTTCTGAACAGAACTCTGCATAACTGAGAGTACACAGATGAGCAACAAACTCACCCACCAGAAGTGCCAGGCATGCTTCCAAGAGTCAGGGTGAGGAGACCTGCCCACACCATGGCTCACACCCTGAGCCAAGCCCTCCAGGACCAGTGGGAATTTCTGGCCACCAGTGGAGAGTGTTGACAAGTTAATTACTGAGCTTACATGGTCTGCGGTGGCCACGGGGTGGCCACAAGAATTGTGTGGTGCCAGATGCTGCCCGTATGTTGAGTGACGGGTGCAATGCATCAGACACTAGGACTGTGCTAGTGTGCTGCCATGGCAACCGACAACTGAGATTAAACAGTAGTTTCCCTTGAAATCAGCTGGCATCCTATAGATCAAACGATTGATGGATGGAGTAAATTTTCCACTTTTCCATTAGGTTTTGGTTCTTGGATGATCTAGGTGTTGAGATTCTAATGGAGCAAGAATGAACAGCCTGGGCAGTGAGCCATGGCAGCCCGTGACACCTGAACCCCTCAACACTGCTCTGTGCGTTTTCTGCCATCTATCTGTGCAGTAAGCCAACTGTCCCTTCCTCTGAGCTCCCCCTGTCTTACCGGCATTTCTGAGTAATGCAGTCGGCCAGATCTCCACTGTGTATCCTCCCTTCAGCCTTGAGAACACTGTATATCCTATTCATCTAGTCTGATCCCCATATAAACCCTGCCACTTGGCCCACGGACCAGCTCTCACCTGATTACAGACTGTACCCCTAAGTCCAACCAGCCGAGGAGCCGAATATATGCAAAGAGCTACAGAGTGGACACAGGAGGAGTTCATTCAATCCAATCCCCAGCTGCAAAGCTACTCATAGTGAATTCACTAGTAATGTGGGTCTCTGGTGTCATTTTCAGTGACTGGAGCTAGTATTTACATACTTCAGGTTTCCTTTGCACTGCTGACTTGTCTCTGTGGTATGCATCATAATCTTTCAATAGCTTCTTCCTGCCAAGACTATGAAGTGCAAACTCCTTAGTTCAGCAGTCAAGGGCCTCCACATTACTCCCAGGCCCCTGCTCGCCAGTCCAGCCAATCACATCTCCACATTTATGCCTTGACATCTTTGCTCATCACATTTTTCCCCAGGATCACACGGCCCTTGTGTCACTGTCAACTACCAAGTCCTGGATCAAGTTCCACAGGAATTGAAAAAGGTTTCATGGATCATTTGGATACTAGTGACCTATCTCCACCTCCTCTTCCTTCTCTAGAATATTTCTTCCTTACCACTGTTCGGGATTAGGTGGTACACAGCCGCCCCCACCACCAAAGTCATATGCTGAAGTGCTGCGCAACTCCCGTGACCTTATTTGGGTATCTTTTGTTGTTTGTTTGTTTGGCCCCACCGTGAGGCATGTGGGATCTTAGTTCCCCCACCAGGGTCAGAACCTGCACCCTCTGCAGGTGTTTAAGCCCCCTTGGTGTCTCAAACACTGGATCACCAGGGAAGTTTCCATGACCTTATTTGAAAAGATGATTGTTGAAAATGTGATTGGTTAAGATGAGGACACATTTGGAGTTGAGTGGACCCCTATACCGATATGATCAGTGTCCTTGTGAAATGCTACACACAGACATGTGCACAGGAAGAACACCATCTGAACGTGAAGGTGGAAATTTGGGTGATGTGCCTACACGCCACCAAACATCAGGGATTTCTAGAAAAGCACAGGAGTCTGGGAGAGAAGCACAGAGCATGTCTTCCTCATCACCTTCAGAAGGAGCCTACACTGCTGGCACCTTGACCTTGGACTTCTAGCTTCCAGAACTGTGAGAGGGTACATTTCTGTTGTTTAAGCTGCCTAGTCTGTGCACCTTGTTACAGCAGCCCCAGCAAACTAGTACAATCACTTATTCCATTACATTCAGATCCAACAACCCTTAGAGACCAAACACGTGCCTAAGGCCAACCTAAATGCTTTACATGTTATTCCTCATTTAGGGCTTAGTAGATGTATGAGGTGATGGCAGTATTCTCACTGTAAATAAGGAAAATGTGGCTCAGGTAGTTAGCTAAAACCATAGGACCAGTAAAAGACTTGAAATCAAGCAGGCCCATATTAGGATAACCATCTCACGCTGCCTCTCCCATATGCTGTCCTATGGGACAAGGCTTCTCTCTCCAGTTAGCCTTATGTCTCTTAGAGCCAGAGGTAATGTCTGAAAAACAAAGTTTCTGTCTTTATCCATGTAACTGCCTGTTATTGCATCACACAAAACTAAACAATTCAGTTGTCACCAAATGAAGAGGTAAAGTTTGATAATAGGCTTTCTGGTAGACAAGAAGTTGACTTGAAGAGAAGAGAGGAAACTCTTGAGGAAACTTCAAAGGAATAGGCTATTTCCTTCCCAAGGGGTTGAAACAGAGACACCAAAAGAGCAGAAAACAACAAAACAGAGCATGTAGGAGCTGTGAGGCAACAGCAAAAGATCTAACCCGTGTGTAATTGGAGTTCCAAAAGTAAAAGAGAGAGAAAAGGACAGAAGAAATGTTGGAAGAATTGTGGTTAAGAATTTTCCAAAATTAATGGAAGAAACAAACCACAGATCCAAGAAGCTCAAAGAATCACAAACAGGATTAAAACATATGCATATACATACTCACAGACATCATATTTAACCTGCTTTCAACCAAAGATAAAGAGAAAATTTTGAAGTCAGCAAGAGAAAAAAGATACATGACATGTAAAGGATTATCCCAGACTTCTAATTAGAAGTTATGTAGACTACAAGACCATAGGGAGACACCTTTAAACACTAAAAGAAAAAATGTCGGTCCAGATGTCTATACTCAGTGAAAATATCTTTCAAAAGTGAATTTTTGAAAATATTCTTTGAGGGACTTCCCTGGTGGTCCAGTGGTTAAGATTCCATGCTTCCATTACAGGGAGCACAGGTTCAATTCCTGGTCAGAGAACTAAGATCCCATATGCTGGGATAAATAAATAAATAAAATAGATAACCAATAAGGACCTATCATTGGTCCTTATAATAAACCATAAGAAAACAAAGGAGTCTTTTTAATATATGCTCTCAGACACACACACACAAGAAACCCAAGAGAGTGAATTATCACCAGTCCTACACTAAAAGAAGTGTGATGGGAATGTCTTCAGGTAGAAAGAATATGACACCAAATGGAAATTTGGATCTACACAAACAAATGAAGAATGTTGGCAATAGTAAAAATGAGGATATACATAAGAATTCTTTCTTATCTTTGATCTTTTTAAGATGCTAAGAAGTCGAACTCTCTGAGTTTAAAATCTACCTCTAGTATTACCCCTTGTATCAGTGAGCAATTTATATAAAAGTTCTGTATTTCTGTTCTCTTATCTGTAAAGTCAGGATAAAAATACTACATTAATATTTTGTTGAAATAATTAACTAAAACAATATATGTAATAGACTAAAGATACAGTAACTTTTCTTTTTATTCAACTCCCCAATCATTAATCATACAAGGTTCATATTCTGGGCCAAAGGCAAGCAGAATGAATTAACCCCAACTTTCTTCAAACTCTCCAGAGCATTCTTTATTGGTTTCAAATAAAATCCCCACTGTTCTTCCTCATCCACTATGAAAAGTTGCCCTTCCCTACATTCCCTCATCTGAAGATAAGAGAACATCTACAGTTAAATAATTTCGTGCCATGCCAAGAGTCCTTTTCTCTGGGGAATGGATGCCTTTAGAATTTCTAAATTGTTACTATCCACTTTATTCATTGAATCACCTATAATGTGTCAGGCCCTGGGCAAGGAACAACAGACAGAGCAAGAAACAAGACACACCAAGTCCCTGCCCTCATGGAACCTAAGATCTAGAGTAAAAAGTGGAAATTAAATGCACAAATATATTCCCTAAATGGTGGGGCGGGGGGCGGAGGGGGGGGCGGGGTGGAGGGGGTGGGGAAGCAAGACTCTTCCCAGCAAAAGAACTTATTCCATTTTTAGGGCTGCTTCATATTTGAGAAAAAGCCAAGATTCTTTTGCCTGGAAGTCAGCTGGCACCAAAACTCCAGGGAGAGGGGAAAGTCCCTCAGGGACAGTGGGAAAAAGTATCTTACCCTAAATTAAGAAGATTCTTTGAGAACACACAGAAAATGTAATAAAATGTAAGGACTGCATTAGAACATGAACCCTCTGTTGGGTGTTTGCCTTCCTGTGTGATTCCTTGCCAGCAACTGACCTTCTTTACATGAGTGCTGGATCTCAGGGACTCTAAAACACAGGTAAAGCAATAAAGAACACGAGGAATCTTCTTCTGGGGGAAATAGAGTCCCAGAGAGGAGAACTAGTCCACCCAAGTTTGCACAGCTACCTAGCGGGAGAACTGAAGTTGGAAGAAGCAGTCAAGTCTCCTGACCACCATCCAGTGTCATGCCTCAAGGGACCACCACATTGCCTCTTCTGGGAATTGAGAATACTCACAGCCTTGGACTTATTTCAGACACCAAAAGCCATTGGCAATGCTCTTTTACTCACAATTCCAAAACATGCAAATTTTCTATTTTTAGATTCTTCAGTAAATGCAAGCTTTTTAGCATCAACATATTCAAAATGCATTCTCTACTACTGCAAACCATTTTAAAAAGAGGGATTAAAGATCAGGAAAGGAAAAGGAAGGTAAAACAACTTCCACTTGGATGTGGTCATGTGAACAATCACTAGCCTATGTTCTCTTCTAAAACGCCATTAAAATGGAAGTAAAATTAGGAAATGATAGGGAGACACAGAGAATGAGAGTGAAGACAGCAACAGACAGACATCAACGAACACTGGAAGATAGGAAGTGAACGGATAAATGAGAACAACGCTACCAGAGGGGCAAAATTAAAAAGTGAGTGACCATAGAGGACTCACCCTCCCAACAAGAAGCCACGTCAGACCACCGAACCTCAGAAAGGCTCGGAAGTTGGTGGACAAGGCAATTCAAAGGCTGAGGAGGAAAGCAAGTTTGTATCAGGGGTCAGGCCCTTCCCTGGCCCCTTCCAACCCTGTAGACCCTAATGGCTGTGTCTCCCCAACACCAGCAGCAAGGATTGCAGCTCAGAGGTTCTGGACTTGGGGACACCCCTTTCCCTTCCCCCCTGGCAAAGGGCAAGGCAAGTAAGCTCCATGGAAACAGAGGGATGAGGTGAAGTTCTCCAGACTGAACCAGGAGGCCCCCCAACTCATGCGCCCTACATACACCAGGACCCTGCAAGCCAGGCCTGTGCTTTTCTAGTCAGGAGACTGCAGGAGTCTTTGAATCAAAGAAAAGACCGACAGTTGACAATATTGACAACTGTGGGTCACTCCTCCAGCAAAAAAATGTTACAGTGAAACTGCCCTGTCATCAAGCTAAGGTCCCACTGAAGCACTTCCAAGGGGTTTTTTAGTGTCTCGCTATTAAGTAAGCATTGACAATTGGGGTCACTGAACATTTTATTAAAGTCTTTAACATGAGAGGAATTAAACGGAAAAAATCATATTCACACAGAGACACAGACAGACAGACAATGGAGGGAGCAGGCAACACTTTTTTTTAAATAAAACAAGTTATTAACATCCTCAGATAGGACCTTCCCTGGTGGCCCAGTGCTTAAGACTCTGTGCTTCCAATGCAGGGGGCAGGTTCAATCCTTGACAAAGGAACCAAGACGCCACGTGCTGAGCACAGCCACAAAAAAACCCCAAACCATCCTCAGATAAGAAGAGAACATATTTAAGAACAGGATGCTTTTGGAAGAAAGTCACATTCAGAGAAGTAGAAAGAGCTCCTGGGGATTCAAAGTGATAGCAAAAATTTAAAACTACAAACAAACAAACAAACAAAAAAATTGGACGGAGAGGAAGTTAAAACTCAGCAAATGTCCCAGAACCAAAGTTTCAAAAATGGAAGTGAGAAGAGGGAAACGAGAAATGAGAGGACAAATATAAACAGCCTTGTATCCAATTTCCAGTCAAAGGGGACAAATAAAATCTAAGGGAGGAAGTAATTAAAGAACTAATGATTTATTTATTATTAATGACTTTTTCATAATCAAAGAAATAATGATTCATAGAAAATTTTATAAAGAAAAATGACTCCAGAAAAAAATGTGTTACAGAAAGGAATGTAATTATTACAGTTTGTGACTCAATTATTAACAGTATTTCAGTTTAGTTCAGTTCAGTCCCTCAGTCGTGTCCAACTCTTTGCAACCCCATGGACTGCAGCACACCAGGCTTCCCTGTCCATCACCAATTCCTGGAGTTTACTCAAATTCATGTCCATTGAATTGGTGATGCCATCCAACCATCTAAGCCTCTCTCATCCCCTTCTCCTCCGGCCTTCAATCTTGCCCAGAATCAGGGTCTTTTCCAATGAGTCAGTTATTTGCTGCTACTGCTAAGTCACTTCAGTTGTGTCCGACTCTGTGCAACCCCATAGATGGAAGCCCACCAGACTCCCCCATCCCTGGGATTCTCCAGGCAAGAACACTGGAGTGGGTTGCCATGTAGGTGGCCAAAGTATTGGACTTTCAGCTTCAGCATCAGTTCCTTCCAATGAACTTCAGGACTGATTTCCTTTAGTTTTGACTGGTTTGATCTTCTTGCAGTCCAAGGAAGTCTCAAGAGTCTTCTCCAACACCATAGTTCAAAAGCATCAATTCTTTGGTGCTCAGCTTTCTTTATAGTCCAACTCTCACATCCATACATGACTACTGGAAAAACCATAGCTCTGACTAGGTGGACCTTTGTTGGCAAAGTAATGTCTCTGCTTTTTAATATGCTGTCTAGGTTGGTCACAGCTTTTCTTTCAAGGAGCAAGTGTCTTTTAATTTCAGGGCTACAGTCACCATCTGCAGTGATTTTGGAGCCCACGAAAGTAAAGTCTGTCACTGTTTCCACTATTTCCCTATCTATTTGCCATGGAATGATGGGACCGAAAGCCGTGATCTTAGTTTTTTGAATGTTGAGTTTTAAGCCAACTTTTTCACTCTGCTCTTTCACTTTCATCTAGAGGCTCTTTAGTTATTCTTCCCTCTCTTCCATAAGGGTGGTGTCATCTGCATATCTGAGGTTATTGATATTTCTCCTGGCAATCTTGATTCCAGCTTGTGCTTCATCCAGCCTGGCATTTCGCATGATGTACTCTGCACATAAGTTAAATAAGCAGGGTGACAATATACAGCCTTGACGTACTCCTTTTCCAATTTGGAACCAATCTGTTGTTCTATATCTGTTTCTAATTGTTGCTTTTTGACTTGCATACAGATTTCTCAGGAGGCAGGTCAAGTGGCCTGGTATTCCCATCTCTTTAAGAATTTTCCACAGTTTGTTGTGATCTACACAGTCAAAGGCTTTGGCATACTCAATAAAGCAGAAGTAGATGTTTTTCTGGAACTCTCTTGCTTTTTTGATGATTTGGCAATTTGATCTCTGGTTCCTCTGCCTTTTCTAAATCCAGCTTGAACATCTGAAAGTTCACAGTTCACGTACTGTTGAAGCCCAGCTTGGAGAATTTTGAGCATTACTTTTCTAGCATGTGAGATGAGTGCAATTGTGCGGTAATTTGAGCATTCTTTGGCGTTGCCTTTCTTTGGGATTGGAATGAAAACTGACCTTTTCCAGTCCTGTGGTCACTGCTGAGTTTTCCAAATTTGCTGGCATATTGAGTGCAGCACTTTCATAGCATCATCTTTTAGGATTTGAAATAGCTCAACTGGAATTCCATCACCTCCACTAATTTTGTTCATAGTGATTCTTCCTAAGGCCCACTTGACTTTGCATCCCAGGAAGTCTGGCTCTAGGTGAGTGATCACACCATCGTGGTTATCTGGGTCATCCTGATTATCATTTTTGTATAGTTATTCTGTGTATTCTTGCCACCTCTTCTTAATATCTTCTTCTTCTGTGTGATCCATACCATTTCTGTCCTTTATCAAACCCATCTTTGCATGAATTGTTCCCTTGGTATCTCTGATTTTCTTGAAGAGATCTCTAGTCTTTTCCATTCTATTGTTTTCCTCTATTTCTTTGCACTGATCACTTAGGAAGGCTTTCTTATCTCTCCTCACTATTCTTTGGAACTCTGCATTCAGAAGCTTATATCTTTCCTTTTCTCCTTTGCCTTTAATAGTATTTATATAACCATAATCCTATAAGAGTGTAACTGGTTTAACCAAAATTGTGAAATAATTATGAAAGGTAGGGAGGAAAACTATGTGTGTATTGCAGGGGCAGGTTGTGAGGAAATGAAAACTCTCACCTCCTATGGTAGGAGGCCAACACATGATGTCTTAAATGAAACAACAACAACAGTAAATAATAAGCAAATTATTTGGAAACATGATGGTAAATTCCTAATGAAAAAGCCAAGAGTTTCAAATGACATGCTGCTGCTGCTGCTGCTAAGTCGCTTCAGTCGTGTCTGACTCTGTGCGACCCCATAGACGGCAGCCCACCAGGCTTCCCCGTCCCTGGGATTCTCCAGGCAAGAACACTGGAGTGGGTTGCCATTTCCTTCTCCAATGCATGAAAGTGAAAAAATAAAGTGAAGTCGCTCAGTTGTGTCCGACTCCTAGTGACCCCATGGCCTGCAGCCCTCCAGGCCCCTCGGTCCATGGGATTTTCCAGGCAAGAGTACTGGAGTGGGGTGCTATTGCCTTCTCCGTCAAATGACATAATTTATATATATAAGAGGGAAGGCGGGGTTTGGAACCCTTTTTTCTTCCATTGGGGTATAGTTGCTTTACAATGTTATGTTAGAGTCTGCTGTACGAGGAAGTGAACTAGTGATAGGCATACATATATCCGGCAATGGCAATCCACTCCAGTACTCTTGCCTGGAGAATCCCATGGACGGAGGAGCCTGGTGGGCTACAGCCCATGGGGTCGTGAAGAGTCTGACACGACTGAGCGACTTCACTTTCACTTTTCACTTTCATGCACTGGAGAAAAAAATGGCAACCCACTCCAGTATTCTTGCCTGGAGAATCCCAGGGATGGAGGAGCCTGGTGGGCTGCCGTCTATGAGGTCGCACAGAGTCCGACATGACTGACGTGACTTAGCAGCAGCAGCAGCAGCAGCATACATATATCCAGGCTTCCCTGGGGGCTCAGAAGTAAAGAATCTGCCTGCAGTGCAGGAGCTCCAGCAGATGCGGGTTCGATCCCTTGGCCTAGAAGATCTCCTGGAGGAGGCCATGCAACCCACTCCAGTATTCTTGCCTGGAGAACCCCCTGGAATGAGGAGCCTGGCAGGCTACAGTCCATGGGATTGCAAAGAGTTGGACAGGACTGATCAACTTACCACACATGCAAACATATATCCTCTCCCTCCTAGACCTCCCTCCCTGCTTCGTCCCACCCCTCTAGGTCATCACAGAGTACTGAGCTGAGCTCCCTGTGCTATACAGCAGCTTCCCACTGGCTATCTGGTTTACACGTGGTGGTGCATATATGTCAGTCCTAGTCTACCAGCTCATCCCACCCTCCCCTTCTGCCCTGTGTTCATGTGTCTGTTCCCTACCTCTGCATCTCTATTCCTGCCCTGCAAATAGGTTCATCTCTACTGTTTTCCTAGATTCCACATATACATGTTAATATATGATACTTGTTTTTCTCTTTCTGACTTATCTCCTCTGTATAACAGTCTCTAGGTCCTTCCACAATTCTGCAGATGGCCCAGTTTTATTCCTTGTAATGGCTGAGTAATGTTGCATTGTATATGTACCACATCTTTATCCATTCCTCTGTCGATGGACATTTAGGTTGCTTCTATGTCCTGGCTATTGTAAACAGTGCTGTAGTGAACACTGGTGCACATGTCTGTGAATTATGGTTTTCTCAGGGTATATGCCTGTGTATATGAGCATGGTAGTGAGATTGGGCTTGGAATTTAAAGCCCTGTCACACTATTCAACTCTATGCAGGTATCATTTAGGATACATTTTTAAATAGTGCAAGAGCAGAATGGAAACAATGTATGAAAGAAAGTGAAAGTGAAGTCGCTCAGTCGTCCGACTCTTTGCGACCCCATGGACTGTAGCCTACCAGGCTCCTCCCTCCATGGGATTCTCCAGGCAACAGTACTGGAGTGGGTTGCCATTTCCTTCTCCAGGGCATCTTCCTGACCCAGGGATCGAACCCGGGTCTCCTGAATTCCAGGCAGATGCTTTAACCTCTGAGCCACCAGGGAAGCCCCGAAACAATGTATAGTGAGAGTAGATTTCATACATTGGCTGCATGACCTTGGAGCCAGACACTCAAGATTCTCATCGGTGAACCGACTAACAGTAAGCCCCACCTGGTAGGGTTGTTTGGGAGATTATGGGGAGTTCTGCACAAAATATACTTGCCCAGGTGCCTGGCACAGAGTGAGAGCTTGTAACTGGGAGAAGTTACTGTGATTACCATTGATAACAAGATATCAGGGAGGCACTTGGAGACTTTTCAGCTACAAAATGACATTTTTGCCATTGACAAACATTGCTTGGCACTTAGCAGAGTGGAGGAATTGAATGAGAACAAAAGTGGAGGCAGAGGAAAGAACTGGGAGGCTCTCACCAATGTCTCAGCGACAGTCTGAAGCCCCGAGTCAGAGCAGAGCAGAAGTGAGGCTGGAGCCACAGAAGCATGCTTTCTGCACAGCCTTTGGCCTGTGTCTCCTGCTCTGCAAACCTGCGTCCCCGCAGAGAGTCCACCAGAAACTGTCAGGAACCTGTGCTGAAAAGCTCACTCCAGGACGGGCGCCAAAGCAATTCAGCGTTTAACAATGCACTGAAATCGCAGGGCTGCGGGGAGGAGAGGAAGAATGCCGCAACCTTCCCTTGGGGACACAGAAGGCCCTAACAGGCATCTGCAATCCCCCGGAAACTCCTGCCATCCAATGTCCAAATGAGAAGCTTCGATGAGAATGAAAGCCCGTGCAGTGCACACGTGGTCACAGACAGACGTGTATGTTTCTGAGGTGGGTGCCAAACTCAGAGACCCGGGGCTAGCTGAGGAATGTCTTCCAGACCCGGAGATCCAGAGCTCCCAGCCGCTGGAGCACAGGAGGGGAGAGGGGTGTGGAGCCACAGAGGAGGGCCTGGGCTTGACGGCCTTTCTCTAGATCCTGGGCTCAGGAGTTCATTCCAGATTGGAAACACATGCGCGACGAGGCGAGGCAGGAACCAGAAATCAACAACACATAAAAATATTTCCTTCCAAGACACTTTTCCCTCCTCGATCTTGCCCCTCCTCCCCAGACTTCACTTCCCTTCTTTATTGGCCATGGGGCTTGCTGGGGAGGTACGGGCTCTCAGGCCCCATAAATAATAATATGAGGAGAGGCTTTACATACAGTTCGTGTCTCCATTCCTGAGTCATTCAGAATGCACCTGAAGCTGTAACAGCCAAGGGAGAGATTTCCAATGGCACATGAAGCCTGCTCTAAGAAATGTGTAAAAAGGGCTACTCCTTGTTACTCCAGTGTTTGGTTCGGCTTTTTCCCATTAGTGTTGAGTGACGGTGGCGCCGCCTCCACACCTGTAAGTCAGAAGTTGGAGGGAAACTCACCTCCAAAAGCAGGTTCTGAGCAAAAGTGTCTTGTGAGCAAGGACCTTCTACACAGGACCCTCAGGTGGTGCCCAGGCAGATATGAGCATCCTTACTCCCCAAAAGGTTGCATGGCAATGGTTTGCTGCTGTGTACATACATGGACTTTTCTAGGGAGAAAGCCCACAGACTGTTGTCAAATTCTATAGGAACCATCACTCAAAATGCTTAGAAATGACTGACTTACAGAATGGCTGCGATCCAAAAGTCTACAAGCAATAAATGCTGGAGAGGGTGTGGAGAAAAGGGAACCCTCTTACACTGTTGGTGGGAATGCAAACTAGTACAGCCACTATGGAGAACAGTGTGGAGATTCCTTAAAAACCTGGAAATAGAACTGCCTTATGATCCAGCAATCCCACTGCTGGGCATACACACTGAGGAAACCAGAAGGGAAAGAGACACGTGTACCCCAATGTTCATCGCAGCACTGTTTATAATAGCCAGGACATGGAAGCAACCTAGATGTCCATCAGCAGATGAATGGATAAGAAAGCCGTGGTACATATACACAATGGAGTATTACTCAGCCATTAAAAAGAATACATTTGAATCAGTTCTAATGAAGTGGATGAAACTGGAGCCTATTATACAGAGTGAAGTAAGCCAGAAAGAAAAACACCAATACAGTATACTAATGCATATATATGGAATTTAGAAAGATGGTAACAATAACCCTGTGTACGAGACAGCAAAAGAGACACTGATGCATAGAACAGTCTTATGGACTCTGTGAGAGAGGGAGAGGGTGGGAAGATTTGGGAGAATGGCATTGAAACATGTAAAATAGCATGTATGAAACGAGTTGCCAGTCCAGGTTCGATGCACGATACTGGATGCTTGGGGCTGGCGCACTGGGACGACCCAGAGGGATGGTGTGGGGAGGGAGGAGGGAGGAGGGTTCAGGATGGGGAACACATGTATACCTGTGGCGGATTCATTTTGATATTTGGCAAAACTAATACAATTATGTAAAGTTTAAAAATAAAATAAAATTAAAAAAAAAAAAAAGAAATGACTGACTTAGTTGTTACCTAGTCTGGTGACCTCAATCTTATCTGAAGTTTGAATCCTTTCCTTAAAGTTTCATTAATTCAATAACCCAATGTATGCTTGAACTCCTCCAATGATGAAAACCTGAGCCAAGAGCCTAATAATTGAGAACAAGGGCTTTGGAGTGCCAGCTCCAAAGCCTGTGTTCAGAGTCTGATGTGTCCTTTTCTTACTGTGTGACTTTGGGTCAGTAATTCAGCGTGGTTCACCTTCATTTTTATCATCTATATATGTGTATGGATCATAACATATCTCAGGTATTTTTGAAATTAAATGAAATCATGTATGCAAAATCTGTAGGCAGCACATGGGAACATAGTATGTGGATAAGAACTGTCATTGCTCTTACTATCATCCTCATCTTTTTTAAAAATGTGGTTTTGTTTTGTACTATTTGCAGGTACTTTTTAATTGAAGTACAGTTGATTTACAATGTGCTAATTTCTGCTGTACAGCAAAGCAATTCAGTTATAAATGTATATACATGCTTAGTCGCTCAGTCGTGTTCAACTCCTTGTGACCCCATGGACTGTAACCCGCCAGGCTCCTCTAGCCATGGGATTCTCCAGGAAAGAATACTGGAGTGGGTTGATGTACATTCTTTTTTTATATTCTTCCCCATTATGGTTGATCACAGGATACTGAATATAGTTCTCTGTGCTATACCATAGGACCTTATAGTTTATCCATTATATATATATTATATAATTATATTATATAACATATTATAATTATATATAGTTATAATAAATATTATGATATGTATAATAGAAAGAAAGAAAGAGAAGGCCCTCAGTCACGTCCGACTCTTTGCGGCCCCATGGACTGTAACCTACCAGGCTCCTCCATCCAAGGGATTATCCAGGCAAGAGTACTGGAGTGGGTTGCCATTTTCTTCTCCAGGGGATCTTACTGACCCACAGATCGAACCCAGATCTCCTGCATATCAGGCAAACACTTTAACATCTGAGCCACCAGGGAATCCTATATATAATAATATATCTAATTGCATCTGATGATCCCAAGCTATCACCCTCATCTTTATCATCATTGCTGTTAATATAGAAACAATTCACTACCATTTGGAAAGAAATGGTAATCCTGTTTTTCTTCCTTAATAAAATTCTTCTTCCTTATGTTGAACTGAAATCTGCTTCCCTGCAGCTTCTGGTCATTGGTGTTCCTGGACACTTGGTCAAACACGGCAAGAGTTGGAAATTGAATGCAGGCTGTCCCATTGTTCAAAGTAGCAACCCAGGAAAACGTACCTTCTGTAATAAGGCATCATAGTAAGAATCACTCAATAAGAAAGGAAATTAAAGTGAGAGAGTTTTAGACTCAAGATAAAGTAGGTCTTTTTGTTTCATGAAGACATTTTGACAATAAAGGATATGCAGATTACATCATGCATAATGCCAGGCTGAATGAAGCACAAGCTCGAATCAAGATTGTCGGGAGAAATATCAATAACCTCAGATATGCAGATAATAGCACTCTAATGGCAGAAAGCAAAGAAGAATTAAAGAGCCTCTTAATTAGAGTGAAAGAGGAGAGTGAAAAAGCTGGCTTAAAACTCAACATTCAAAGAAAACTAAGATCATGGCATCCAATTCCATCACTTTGTGGCAAATAGAAGGGGGAAAAGTGGAAGCAGTGACAGATTTTCTTTTCTTGGGCTTCAAAGTCACTGTGGACAGTGACTGAGGTATGAAATTAAAAGAAACTTGCTCCTTGGAAGGAAAGCTATGATAATGCTGGAGCTGGAC
Source organism: Bubalus kerabau (assembly GCF_029407905.1). Classification (NCBI taxonomy): domain Eukaryota; kingdom Metazoa; phylum Chordata; class Mammalia; order Artiodactyla; family Bovidae; genus Bubalus; species Bubalus kerabau. The sequence goes on from NC_073628.1 coordinate 15,111,096, forward strand.
TCCGGGCATTAGGCATTACTGACATGATAAATCTAAACAGCATATTAAAAAGAAGAGACATCACTTTGCCAACAAAGGTCTGTATAGTCAGAGCTATGGTTTTCCCAGTAGTCATGTATGAATGTGAGAGAAGGACATAAAGAAGGCTGAACGTTGAGGAACTGATGCTTTCAAATTGTGATGCTAGAGAAGACTCCTGAAAGTCCTTAGACTGCAAAGAGGTCAAACCAGTCAACCCTAAAGGAAATCAACCCTGAATATTTATTAGAAGAACTGATGCAGAAGCAGAAGCTCCAATATTTTGGCCACCTGATGCGAAGAACCAACTCACTGGAAAAGACCCTGATGCTGGGAAAGATTGAAGGCAGGAGGAGAAGGAGGCAAAAGAGGATAAGATGGTTACTGATTCAATGGACATGAATCTGAGCAAATTCCAGGAGATAGTGAAGGACAGGGAAGCCTGGCATGCTGCAGTCCATGGAATCACAAAGAGTTGCATATGACTTAGCAACTGAACAACAAAAACAAATAACTCTAAGTGGGCAGTTTTAAAACTTCAATATCACTGAGCAAATCCAGTGTCTGGTTATACTTTCCTTTTACCCAAGAGATTCTGCAAGCTCTTCCTATGACTACTCAATGACCACCAGCACTGGCATTCACAGTGTCTCTTACAAATTCTTCTAACCCCTTATCTCCCATTGTTAGGATAAACGAAGCCACTCAAGCGAAGTCAGCATGTTACTCACTACAGCTGACAGTCCCCCAAGAGCAGCGCGAATTGCTGATCCTGATACTCCTACTTCTCTCATCTCCAGACTGATAATGGCTGTCTTGCTCTCCTCTGAGTTTTCAGCACTTACCACGGTTTCTGGCTCCTGTTAGGAATTTAAAAGATATTTGCTAAGTGAATGAAAAATGAATGAATGAATGAATAAACGTATCAGCAGTAGTAGCTTGCACAAAGCAAATCGTGTTCCTTTTTTAGTCCATTATGTCATATCAATTAGAGTTATAAAAAATTTTGTTTTTGTAACTTTCATATTTAAAGTGCAGTTGAGGACAGATTTTATATTTTCTCACTCCTGAAATCATTTCTTTTTATCAGATAAACCCACATATCTTTAAATAATTCCTTATATTGTATGCTTTTATATTCTTTCCACCATCCTTACTCTTCCATTGCAAACACTGAAGACTGATCACTCATAGGCCCTAGTGATGTCAGAGTCCTTAGCCGGGAACCTTGCCCCCTCTACAGTGTTTGTCCACTGCTCTCCTTGGCTCTACAAGGGTCCTGAGTTGAAGGCTTCATTACGACCCCTCAGAAGCTGGAGGTTGAAAGGAGAAGATAATATTGAAGGGACAAGTTAAACCACTCAGCTCAGTTCTTCCTGCCTTTCAAGGATCTTTAAGGTTAGGTACATGGGCTGGATAGTAGCAGAAGTGAACCTTGTGTTTGTCACCAAACTGTGTGACTCAGAAGACCGTGTTCTCTAAGACTGTGTTCTCTAATCATGGTGATTATCTAAGACAGTAAAGTCCACTGCCTCATCAGCTGCTGCCCTCATTCAGGCCAGGTAGTTGGCAAAGCCCTAGAAACCAATCAGTTAAAAACATCTTCCTAGGGACTTCCTGCTGTCCAGTGGTTAAGACTTTACCTTCCAATGCAAGGGTGCAGGTTCGATCCCTGCTCGGGGATCTAAGATCCCACATTCCTCTTGGCCAAAAACAAACAAAACATAAAAACACAGAAGCAATATTGTAACAAATTCAATGAAGATTAAAAAAAAAATCCTTGAAATAAATCCTCCTATTAGTACCAATATTGTGTTGGGGAACAGATTGGGACCAAAATGCCTCTGCCCTCAACAGGCTAATAAGGAAAAAATACCGAGTCAATCTGAAAACCATCTAGTGACACAAATAGACAACTGGCAGAAGAAATTTGCACCAACAGAAATCTATTTAAAAGTGCAGCCTCAATGGCAAGCAAAAACGTTAAAATGAAAACTTCAGTGAGATGCCATTTATTTAAATAATTAAAATCTGTCAAGATTGAAAAGAGAGGCATCCCAGAGCTGGTGAGCATGCAGAGTCAGCATCCGCACACCACCGGTGGAAGGAAAGCAGGTCAGGAGAGCCTGTGCGGGGCGCAGTTTGGCAGTTGGTTGCAGAAACTTTAATAAGCACACCCTGGGATGCGGCACTCCCACGTGTAGACATAATACCTTTAGGAAATTATCATAGACATACACAGAGATATATGGGCAAAAATATTCCTTTCAGCATAATTCATAATAAAAAGTAGCAAACTGAAATATTAACATTAGGAAATTTATTAAACTGCAATTTATCCATTTGATTGAATGCTATGCCTAAAATACTTCAGTGTCATAAATGAATTTTAACCACGAATATGTTTGTAGTTTATTAAGAAGTGCAAAAATGAAAGAAAAAGCATTCACGGCAGACTGCTTGACAATACACAGCCCATCCAAGCTGGTTAACTTGTAGCTTATTTTAGATCTTACCTCATTCGTCTTGATCTCCTGAGTAGTCAGTCTATCTTAGGCCCTCAAGGCTCTATATGCTTCTCCTTCATCTTCTCCAACTGTATAAAGAGTTGGACTTTGTGTGTGTGACTCTTTGATTAATGATGTCTGACTCTCCAACTAGACTATAGCTGAATGTGGGTAGGGTTAGATTTAGCTTTGGGTTTAAACCAGGTATATCCCTGGTTTAGGCTTAAAGAGATCAATCTCCTGCCTCTGTGGAGCATGAACTGGCTAGAAGAGGTCTGGAAACAGCAGGATCTGTCATCTGGACAGAAGAAATGAGTTATGACTGCAAGAATGAACTGGAAAGACTTGTTCAAGAACCACTGAACTACTGAGGGAGGGGAGGGGGAAACAGTGAGAATTGATAACTGAGTAGGAGGGAGAAAGAGTCAAAGATAACATCAGATTTCTGTCTTGAGTGAATAATGGTTGTGTCACCAAATAAGACAGGAAACTGAAGGTATAGTTCAGAAGAGGAAGAAGAGATGCACTTTGAACACATTGAATTGGAAGCTTAGAAGAGAAGCCTGGGCTGGAAATTTAGACTTGAGAGTCATCCATGCATAAGTGATGATAAAAAGCTTGTGGGTGGATAAAATCACCCAGGGAGACCATCAACCTGAGAAGAAAAGCTGATCAAGCACAAGGACCCTGCTACAGGGTTGGCAGAAGAAAAAGGAGCTCTGGGAAAGAAAGAGAAGGTATGTTCAGATGCATGGAGCAAAAGTCAAGGGAAGAGGGATTTTGAAAAGGAAAGAGCGTGGGGTGAGCAGATGCAGCAGAGATCCAGTAAATTAGTACTGAGAGAGGCCTGAAAAGAGCTGTAAATTAGAAGGTGAGTTCAGTTCAGTTCAGTTCAGTCACTCAGTCGTGTCCGACTCTTTGCAACCCCATGAATCGCAGCATGCCAGGCCTCTCTGTCCATCACCAACTCCCGGAGTTCACGCAGACTCATGTCCATCAAGTCGGTGATGCCATCCAGCCATCTCATCCTCTGTCATCCCCTTCTCCTCCTGCCCCCAATCCCTCCCAGCATCAGAGTCTTTTCCAATGAGTCAACTCTTCACATGACATGGCCAAAGTACTGGAGTTTCAGCTTTCGCATCATTCCTTCCAAAGAAATCCCAGGGCTGATCTCCTTCAGAATGGACTGGTTGGATCTCCTTGCAGCCCAATGGACTCTCAAGAGTCTTCTCCAACACCACAGTTCAAAAGCATCAATTCTTCAGCGCTCAGCTTTTTTCACAGTCCAACTCTCACATCCATACACGACCACAGGAAAAACCATAGCCTTGACTAGACAAACCTTTGTTGGCAAAGTAATGTCTCTGCTTTTGAATATGCTATCTAGGTTTGTCATGACTTTTCTTCCAAGGAGTAAGCGTCTTTTAATTTCATGGCTGCAGTCACCATCTGCAGTGATTTTGGAGCCCAGAAAAATAAAGTCTGATACTGTTTCCACTGTTTCCCCATCTATTTCCCATGAAGTGGTGGGACCGGATGCCATGATCTTCGTTTTCTGAACATTGAGTTTTAAGCCAACTTTTTCACTCTCCTCTTTCACCTTCATCAAGAGGCTTTTGAGTTCCTCTTCACTTTCTGCCATAAGGGTGGTGTCATCTGCATATCTGAGGTTATTGATATTTCTCCCGGCAATCTTGATTCCAGCTTGTGCTTCTTCTAGCCCAGCATTTCTCATGATGTACTCTGCATATAAGTTAAATAAGCAGGGTGACAATATACAGCCTTGTGCCAAAGATGGGTCATGTCTTTCCTGCAACATGCTAGAGCTATTCGAGACCATGCCAAGCCAATGCATGGATGGTGCAGAATGAGCTCGTGAACATAGATGACTTCCCCCAAGCCAGTGAAAAGAGTTGCTGCGAAGACAGAGTGAAGAAGGGGTAGAGATTTGAAGTCAAGATCTGGGGGCACTGAGAATAAAAGAGAGAGAAAAAACAGAGAACAAAGTCTCAAAGGAGTAAGGAGAGAGGAGGCAAGGACACAGCCCAGGGCTTAGCCTGCACCAAAGAAGGCAGGCCTCATCTCCTTGCCCTACATGGATTTATTATTGTGATCTAAGGTTAATTTGTATTGCAATTCCTTATACGCATTGCAATTGCCAATATCTGCCAGGAATGATGCTAAGTGGGAAGGTGCAGAAGGGTGGCTGAGAGCTCCTTACAGCTTCCTGTAAATGAGAAGTGAAGGGAACTTCCGTGGTGGTCCAGTGGTTAAGACTTCGAGTTCCAATGCAGGGGGTGCAGGTTCCATCCCCGGTTGGGGAGTTAAGATCCCACGTGCCTCGTGCCCTCAAAAGCAAAACATAAAATGGAAGAAATATTTTAACAAATTAAATAAAGACTTTTAAAATGGCCCACTTCAAAAAATTTTAAAAAAAAGAAGTGAGAGACCAAGCACAGGGGCGAGCCAGTGCCAAAGATGGGTTGTGTCTTTCCTGGGACATGCTAGAGCTATTCGAGACCATGATAGAGATCTGGGGCAGTAAACATTCCAGCAGTAACCTGGTGCTGGAGAAAGACAATGAACAGCATGATAACTGGGGATTCCTGTTCAGACACTGACTTTGTTTGCCTCATGTAGTCATTTCCCTTCATTATTTGCTGGCATTATACTTTTTTTTTTTTTTTTTGGAGTCTCTTAATTTAAAGGTGTGCTAACACAAAAAGGTTGAAAAAGCACTGTTGTCCTTCAAGGCTGAAAAAAGGGCAAGGAAGACAGGTATAGGCACAGGTGAGTTTATAGAAAGTTGAGGACCTTTTCTAAACTCTGTTGGAGAGAGCTCAATAATTCTGCCCCTTGACGAATCTAATGCTCCCATATAAATCTCCTACATCGAAAGGTCATGATAACCTTTGATAATGAGAATAAAGATAGGGACCTTGTAACCATTCATGCAAGAACCCTCATTATCACTGTTCAATCCAAATAATGACTTAGCTGGCTGAAACACACATTTTACTTCTAATTCCTAGTATGCATATATTCTATACAAAACAGCTCATTTCTTAAAGTTTATTATTTCAACAGATATTTCTCAAGTACTTCCTGTTTTCCAGCATTTTCCCTTAGTTGGGGGTTAATGGTGGCTAGATCTAGATCTGATATCTAGATCTGATAGATAGAGTGCCTGATGAACTATGGAATGAGGTTCGTGACATTGTACAGGAGACAGGGATCAAGACCATCCCCATGGAAAAGAAATGCAAAAAAGCAAAATGGCTGTCTGGGGAGGCCTTACAAATAGCTGTGAAAAGAAGAGAAGCGAAAAGCAAAGGAGAAAAGGAAAGATATAAACATCTGAATGCAGAGCTCCAAAGAATAGCAAGAAGAGATAAGAAAGCCTTCTTCAGTGATCAATGCAAAGAAATAGAGGAAAACAACAGAATGGGAAAGACTAGGGATCTCTTCAAGAAAATCAGAGATACCAAAGGAACATTTCATGCAAAGATGAGCTCGATAAAGGACAGAAATGGTATGGACCTAACAGAAGCAGAAGATATTAAGAAAGAGATGGCAAGAATACACAGAAGAACTGTACAAAAAAGATCTTCACGACCCAGATAATCACTGACCCAGATAATCAGTGATGGTGTGATCACTGACCTAGAGCCAGACATCCTGGAATGTGAAATCAAGTGGGCCTTAGAAAGCATCACTACGAACAAAGCTAGTGGAGGTGATGGAATTCCAGTTGAGCTATTCCAAATCCTGAAAGATGATGCTGTGAAAGTGCTGCACTCAATATGCCAGCAAATGCGGAAAACTCAGCAGTGGCCACAGGACTGGAAAAGGTCAGTTTTCATTCCAATCCCAAAGAAAGGCAATGCCAAAGAATGCTCAAACTACCGCACAATTGCACTCATCTCACACGCTAGTAGAGTAATGCTCAAAATTCTCCAAGCCAGGCTTCAGCAATATGTGAATCGTGAACTTCCTGATGTTCAAGCTGGTTTTAGAAAAGGCAGAAGAACCAGAGATCAAATTGCCAACATCCACTGGATCATAGAAAAAGCAAGAGAGTTCCAGAAAAGCATCTATTTCTGCTTTATTGACTAGGCCAAAACCTTTGACTGTGTGGATCACAATAAATTGTGGAAAATTCTGAAAGAGATGGGAATACCAGACCACCTGATCTGCCTCTTGAGAAATTTGTATGCAGGTCAGGAGGCAACAGTTAGAACTGGACATGGAACAACAGACTGGTTCCAAATAGGAAAAGGAGTTCATCAAGGCTGTATATTGTCACCCTGTTTATTTAACTTATATGCAGAGTACATCATGAGAAACGCTGGACTGGAAGAAACACAAGCTGGAATCAAGATTGCCGGGAGAAATATCAATAACCTCAGATATGCAGATTACACCACCCTTATGGCAGAAAGTGAAGAGGAACTCAAAAGCCTCTTGATGAAAGTGAAAGAGGAGAGTGAAAAAGTTGGCTTAAAGCTCAACATTCAGAAAACGAAGATCATGGCATCCGGTCCCACCACTTCATGGGAAATAGATGGGGAAACAGTGGAAACAGTGTCAGACTATTTTTCTGGGCTCCAAAATCACTGCAGATGGTGACTGCAGCCATGAAATTAAAAGACGCTTGCTCCTTGGAAGGAAAGTTATGACCAACCTAGATAGCATATTCAAAAGCAGAGACATTACCTTGCCAACAAAGGTTTGTCTAGTCAAGGCTATGGTTTTTCCTGTGGTCATGTATGGATGTGAGAGTTGGACTGTGAAAAAAGCTGAGCGCTGAAGAATTGATGCTTTTGAACTGTGGTGTTGGAGAAGACTCTTGAGAGTCCATTGGGCTGCAAGGAAATCCAACCAGTCCATTCTGAAGGAGATCAGCCCTGGGATTTCTTTGGAAGGAATGATGCGAAAGCTGAAACTCCAGTACTTTGGCCACGTCATGCGAAGAGTTGACTCATTGGAAAAGACTCTGATGCTGGGAGGGATTGGGGGCAGGAGGAGAAGGGGATGACAGAGGATGAGATGGCTGGATGGCATCATTGACTCGATGGACGTGAGTCTGAGTGAACTCCGGGAGTTGGTGATGAACAGGGAGGCCTGGTGTGCTGTGATTCATGGGGTTGCAAAGAGTCGGACACAACTGAGCGACTGATCTGATCTGATCTGATTTGAATGGTGGCTAGGTGGTAAAGAATCCACCTACCAGTGCAGGAAACACAGGAGATGCGGGTTCAATCCCTGGATCAGGGAGATCCTCTGCAGTAGCAAATGGCAACCCACTCCAGCATTCTTTTGCCTGAAGAATTCCATGGACAGAAAAGCCTGGCAGGCTACAGTCCATGAGGTTGCAAACAGTAGGACATGACTGAGTGACTGGACACTCACAATGTAAGAAATAGAGAAATGAAAGGTGTTTCTGCATTCTTAAAATTTCTATGATGTTATTTTGCCAGTGAAATCATTTGTACAATGATCCTTGTCACAAAAGTATTGATTCTAAAAAAAAAAAATCTTTACCTCTCATTTCATTAAATTGTCAGTTCTTTATTAAAAATGCTAAGATGTAGGTTCAACTCCTACACTGTAGTCTAAAGCCTAGTGTTTCCCAGCTTTGGGACCACTCCCCTTCCCCCACTTCCTTTCCCCACCACAAATTCCCTGCCTCCCTTATTATTTAGGGATAATATCTAAACCAATGTACTTTTTATTTCCATTAAATTATGGTGCTCTTAAGCTGCCCTCTTATAGAATCAATCATGTCTACAGGAACAAAAAGCTGTTACTCAGTGATGAGTATAAAAGATGACTCTCTTGGGTTCTCAGCTGGACAGCAGACTTGGCTGAATGAGAAAGGAAACTCAGTTCTGAAAGCTCCCTGGAAGCATCAGGAGCTACCTGTGGTCAACTCAGATCATGGAGAGTTTTTTTTTCTTCTATTTCCTGTTTAAAAAGATGCTTATTTGCTACGTTCACAAAAAAAGTAAGGGGTGAAGGGAGGGACTGCCTTACATTAGACTGCCATACATTAGACAAGGTAGTTAACAAAAAATCACCAAAGTGTGGGCTTCTAGATCGTAGAGGTTTACACAGAGTCTCTGAGTGGAGAGCCAGAGGCGTCTAGACAGTCTATACCTTAGGAACGTGGTGCCTACTCACTTCCTGGCTCAGTGTGGTGCCATCAAGTAGGCAGTGCAGGTTCCCTTTGTAATTCTAGGATGTGAGTGCCTCCACTGCCCACCCCAAGACACGACAGGATGCTTACAGCAGAGCTGAAATGCAGTACCATGTGCTTGTTCAGGGTAGCATGGGATGTCCTCCACCCCTTCCTCAGCCCAGGACTCTCCACTCCTTTGCTTCATGCTACAGCAGACCCTCAGAATTTCTAGTGCACTCACTCCCAGTGCGGAATGTGAAACCTGGCTGCCCGCAAGACTTCTTTTACCGCAGCCCTTCTCTGCCTTGTGTCCTGAGTTATTTCTCTTTAGTCATGTTTTTTTCAACACATCCCACTCCCTTTGACTATAGTCCTCCGGTTGTCACGGTCCCTCTTCATGTAGAAATAATCTGATTTTTTTAGGTGGACCTAAATGTGGTGACCAGCACCATGACGATTTTGTACAATAAAACTAAGATCATGGCATCTGGTCCCATCACTTCATGGAAAATAGATGGGGAAACAGTGGAAACAGTGGCAGACTTTATTTTTGGTGGCTCCAAAATCACTGCAGATGGTGACTGCAGCCATGAAATTAAAAGACACTTGCTCCTTGGAAGGAAAGTTATGACCAACCTAGATAGCATATTGAAAAGCAGAGACATTACTTTGCCAACAAAGGTCCATCTAGTCAAGGCTATGGTTTTTCCTGTGGTCATGTATGGATGTGAGTGTTGGACTGTGAAGAAAGCTGAGCACTGAAGAATTGATGCTTTTGAACTGTGGTGTTGGAGAAGACTTTTGAGAGTCCCTTGGACTACAAGGAGACCCACCAGTCCATCCTAAAGGAGATCAGTCCTGGGTGTTCATTGGAAGGACTGATGCGAAAGCTGAAACTCCAATACTTTGGCCACCTCATGCGAAGAGTTGACTCACTGGAAAAGACCCTGATGCTGGGAGGGATTGGGGGCAGGAGGAGAAGGGGATGACACAGGATGAGATGGCTGGATGGCATCACCGACTTGATGGACATGAGTTTGAGTGAACTCCAGGAGTTGGTGATGGACAGGGAGGCCTGGCGTGCTGCGATTCATGGGGTTGCAAAGAGTCAGACATGACTGAGCAACTGAACCTGAACTGAACCCCTGCTCTGGATACAAATTCTGATTTTAAGATTGCCTAAGAAGCCACCCTGCTTGACTCATTATTTCACAATATGGTCTTAAGAGCACTCAACCACATTGCAAGCCTTTTTCAAACCAGTTCTGTACCACCTTGTCCTTATATAATTGTTTTCAACCTCAAGTGAGGACTTGACATTTTTACACAGTTGAATTTCATCTTATTGATTCTGGCCTATAACATCAGTCTTTTGAGATTTTTCTGAAATGCCGCCCAGTTCTGGTCATCTCTTAGTCAACATTTTTATCAACCAATTATATGAAGACATAAAAGATATACATATCAAGTTTGTGGGTAACACAGGAAGTCCTGTTTCCCCAGAGACCTCCCTTTGGAATGGCTCGAAAGCATTAATCAGCACATAAAAGAACAAGAGATTGCCTCCCTTACAAAAACACAATGCAAAACTTGCCAAAGTTTTTAGAGAAAAGCTCCAGAAATGTGTCTGGCTGAGGATACAGGCTTCCCTGAGTCTATTTCAGAGCTCACGGGGGTCAAGTCAGACAGGCCTGTATAGGGGTCCCAGCTGTGGGAGAGTTACTCTGTTTTCCTAAGGATCAGTTTTCTGATTTGAAAATTGAAGTCATGAATGCAAGCACCAATGAATTAGCTACAACTACCTAGTTACCACTGCCCATCCAAGACCCTCTCAAATCCCCGCACTCAAAACACACTGCAACTCATCCCATCTGGAGAGACCCTTCCCACACACAGGGAAGCACCTTTAACCACTGTAAGTCTAGGGCCAACTGTGCATCCACCATACAGAAATCAAAATTCACCCTTAAGAATCAGCCTACTCACCAGTTAAAGGGAGGTCCTTTCTAACGCACTCCTTGGCTGATAGACAACCATATTATGGTGTCCAACCATCATAAATTCATTTGCTGATAGTTTTAAATGTTTGGTAAATACTTACTTTCTTTTTCCTTTTTTTAAAGGACTCCTCTCTTAGCAGGAACAAGAGCAGGCAAGAGCAGTGGTGGTGAGAGGGTTCAAATTGCAGCTCTGTCATTTACTGGTGATGTGAGCCTGCAGGGGTTGTTTATCCTGTGTTTAAATTTCTTCATTTGGAAAGAGTAGTTGGAACTTCCCTGGTGGTCCAGTGGTTAAGACTTTGTCTTCCAGTGCAGGAGTGCAGGTTCAATCCCTGGTCAGGGAGCTAAAATCCCACATGCCTGGTCGTCAAAAACACAAAACATAAAACAGAAGCAATATTTTAACAGATTCAGTAAAGACTTTATATGTTCCACATCAAGAAAATCTTTTTTAAAAGTGTGGTTAATAATAATATCCACCTTATAGTCTTGTCATGAGGTTTACGGGTAAACATACATATATAAAGGTCTTGGCATGGAGACTGACATATCTATTCTTGATATTATCTCTACTTAGTCTCTTTTCTTAAAATGTAAACTTTCCCCCCTTCTTTATTTTGTGTTCCCACTTTCTAGCCAGCCCCAGGAGCAAGCACCAAGAAAACTTCAGTTTTCTGACTTAATTCCCTCTCGACTGATTACTTCCTTATGATTTTCTCACACCATTTAAAGTTTATGGTCACTAGCATATTTCTATTTACATATGCCATTTATTATAAAATAAATCATCAATTTAAGTAGCTTTTCAGAGAGGAACATTTAAAAATCACTACCATAGTTAACATATGCATTTTGTCTACATCCAATTTCCAAAACCTAAACATATACATATGTTTTTAAAAAGACTGTAGTTTATAATAGTGTATTGTATATTCTAAAGTTGCTAACAGAGTAGATCTTAAACGCTCTCCTCACAAGAAAAAAAAGTGGAACTGTGTGGTGACATATTAAGTAGACTTATGGGGTGATCATTACACAATGATACATATATTGAATCAGTATGTGGTACATCTGAAACTAATATAATATTATATGTCAATTATATCTCAATTTTTTAAAGTGAGTATTAATATGTTGAATTCATATGTATGACAAGGGAAGGGGATAAGGGAACCCTCTCATATGTGGACCACAAAGCTCAGTTGGCCATCTTGCAAAGAACTGAAATTTAATTGGTTATAAAGAAGAACCAGGCAAAAGAATATACATAATTTAGTATGAGCCATTGTTTCTGGGGAAAAAAAATAAACAAATTAAAATGTATCCGCTTACCATATAACATTGTGCTCAGTCTCTCAATCATGTCTGACTCTTTGTAACCCTATGGACTGTGGCCCACCAGGCATCTCTGTCCATGGAATTTTCCAGGCAAGAATCCAGGAGCGGGTTACCAGTTCCTACTTCAGGGGATCTTTTTGACCGAGGGACTGAACCCACGTCTCTTATGTCTCAGCACTGGCAGGCAGATTCTTTACCACTGTGCCACCTGGGAAGCTGTCTTTTAAGCGGCAGCAAATGGTTTTATTCTTTGAGATTTTCGGTGGTAAAATAAGCATAACAAGTCATTACCATTTTAATCATTTTTAAACGTACAGTTCAAGGGATTACATACATTCATGAGATTGTGTAATCATCACCACTGTTTATCATCATCCCAAACAGAAACTACTACTACTCTACTTTCTGTCTACATGAATCTGCCTATTCTATCTATTCTAAATACTGTATACATGGAATCATACAATACTTGTCTTATGTGTCTAGCTTACTTCACTTACCATCTTTTTAGGGCTCAACCATGTCATAGCATGTATCAAAACTTCATTCCATTTTAAGCCTGAATATTTCACTATGTGTATGTATGACACATTCATTGATAATAAACATTTTATCATTGCCATCCCTTACTGTTGTGATAAAGTTTTATTGAAAATGGGTGTACAAGTATCTGGGTCCCAGTTTTCCATAATTCGGGGTACCCAGAGTGGCAACCCACTCCAGTACTCTTGCCTGGAAAATCCCATGGACGGAGGAGCCTGGTAGGCTACAGTCCATGGGGTCGCTAGGAGTCAGTCAGGACTGAGCGACTTCACTTTCACTTTTTACTTTCATGCATTGGAGAAGGAAATGGCAACCTACTCCAGTGTTCTTGCCTGGAGAATCCCAGGGACAGAGGAGCCTGGTGGGCTGCCATCTGTGGGGTCGCACAGAGTTGGACATGACTGGCACCCTACTCAAGTACTTTTGCCTGGAAAATCCCATGGATGGAGGAGCCTGGTAGGCTGCAGTCCATGGGGTTGCTAAGAATCGGACACGACTGAGCTACTTCACTTTCACTTTTCACTTTCATGCACTGGAGAAGGAAATGGCACCCGACTCCAGTGTTCTTGCCTGGAGAATCCCAGGGATGGGGAAGCCTGGTGGGCTGTCGTCTATGGGGTCGCACAGAGTCAGACATGACTGAAGTGACTTAGCAGCAGCAGAAGCGACTTAGCAGCAGCAGCAGCAGAGTGAAATCGCTGAATCAAACGGTAGGTCTAACTTAGCCTTTGAGAAATCACAAAATCCACAACAGCTGCAACATTTTACATTCCCACCAGCAATGCACAAGGGTTCAAATTTTCCCACATCCTTAACATATCATTCTCCCTTTTTGTCCTTTTAAAATAGTCATCCTGGGACTTCCCTAGCAGCCCAGTGGTTAAGACTCTACACTTCCATTGCAGGGGGCACAGGTTCGATTCCTGATCAGGGAACTAAGACCCTGCATGCCACTGTATACAGTCCAAATAAAAAAAAAATTAAAATAGTCATCCTAAGGAATATGAAGTGGAATCTAATTGTGGTTTTGGTTTGCATTTTCTTAATGGCTAGTGGTGCTGAGCATCTTTTCATGTGCTTATTGACCTTCTATATGTCTTCTTTAGAGAAATAACTATTCAAGTTCTTTGTGCATTGTCCATATTTAAATTGGGTATTTTGCTGTCACTACTGAGTTGCAGGAATCTTTGGTATATTCTACACAACATCTCTTACCAAATATACAATTTCCAAGTATTTCCTTCCATTATGTGGGTTGCTTTTGTACTGTCATGATAGTGTCCCTTTCTTTATCCCTAAGTGAAATTTTCATTTAAGCTATGATACTTTCTAGCTCCAGAATTTGTTTGATTCCTTTATATAATTTCTCTTTTTTTTGCATTCTTATTTGTTTTCATGTTGTTTTCCTGATTCCCTTTAGTTTTTATTCATGTTTTAGTTCTTTAGCTTTTCAAACATATTTGACAGCTAATCTTTTTATCATGGGTGTTTTTTTTAATTGATAAATAATCTATTCTATTTTTTAAATTTATTTATTTTAATTGGAGGCTAACTACTTTACAATATTGTGATGGTTTTTGCTATATACTGACATGAATCAGCCATAGGTGTACATGTGTTCTCCATCCTGAAGCCCCCTCCCACTGCCCTCCCCATCTCATCCCTCTGGGTTGTCCCAGTGCACCGGCTTTGAGTGCCCTGTTTCACGCATTGAACTTGGACTGGTGCTCTATTTCATACATGGTAATGCACATGTTTCAATGAATTCTCTCAAATCATCCCACCCTCACTTTCTTTCATAGAGTCCAAAAGTCTATTCTTTATATCTGTGTCTCTTTATCTGTCTCACATATAGGGACATTGTTACCATCTTTTTAAACTCCATATATGCATTAATATACTGTACTGGTGTTTTTCTTTCTGACTTACTTCACTCTGTATGTGAAGTGAAGTCGCTCAGTCGTGTCCGACTCTGCAACCCCATGGACTGTAGCCTACCAGACTCCTCAGTCCATGGAATTTTCTAGGCAACAGTACTGGAGTCGATTGCCATTTCCTTCTCCAGGGGATCTTCCCAACCCAGGGATCAAACCCGGTTCTCCCTCATTGCAGGCAGATGCTTTACCGTCTGAGCCACCAGGGAAAACAACAGGCTCCAATTTCATCCACCTCATTAGAACTGACTCAAATGCATTCTTTTTAATAGCTGAGTAATATTCCATTGTGTGTATGTACCACAACTTTCTCATCCATTCGTCTGCTGATGGACATCTAGGTTGCTTCCATGTCCCAACTACTGTAAACGTGCTGCGATGAACACTGGGGCACACGTGTCTCTTTCAATTCTGGTTTCCTTGGTGTGTATGCTCAGCAGTGGGATTACTGGGTCATATGGCAGTTCTATTTCCAGTTTTTTAAGCAGTCTCCACACTGTTCTCCATAGTGGCTGTACTAGCTTGCATTCCCACCAACAGTGTAAGAGGGTTCCCTTTTCTCTGCACCCTTACCAGCATTTATTGTTTGTAGAGTTTTGTATAGCAGCCATTCTGACTGGTGTGAGATGGTATCTCATTGTGGTTTGGATTTGCATTTCTCTGATAATGAGTGACGTTGAGCATCTTTTCATATGTTTGTTAGCCATCTGTGTGTCTTCTTTGGAGAAATGTCTGTTTAGTTCTTTGGCCCAATTTTTGATTGGGTCATTTATTTTTCTGGTATTGAGCTGAATGAGCTGCTTGTATATTTTTGAGATTAATTCCTTGTCAGTTGCTTAATTTGCTATTATTTTCTCCCATTCTGAAGGCTGCCTTTTCACCTTGCTTATATTTTCCTTCATTGTGCAAATGCTTTTAAGTTTAATTAGATCCCATTTGTTTATTTTTGCTTTTATTTCCATTACTCTGGGAGGTGTGTCATAGAGGATCTTGCTGTGATTTATGTCAGAGAGTGTTTGCCTATATTTTACTCTACGAGTTTTATAGTTTCTGGTCTTATGTTTAGATCTTTAATCCATTTTGAGTTTATTTTTGTGTATGGTGTTAGAAAGTGTTCTAGTTTCATTCTTTTACAGGTGGTTGACCAGTTTTCCCAGCACCACTTGTTAAAGAGATTGCCTTTTCTCCATTGTACATTTTTGCCTCCTTTGTCAAAGACAAGGTGTCCATAGGATGTGGATTTATCTCTGGGCTCTCTATTTTGTTCCATTGATCTATATTTCTGTCTTTGTGCCAATACCGTACTGTCTTAATGACTGTACCTTTGTAGTATAGTCTGAAGTCAGGCAGGTTGGTTCCTCCAATTCCATTCTTCTTTCTCACGATTGCTTTGGGGCTATTTGAGGTTTTTTGTCTTTCTATACAAATTGTGAATTATTTGTTCTAGTTCTGTGAAAAATACCGTTGGTAGTTTGATAGGGACTGCATTGAATCTATAGATTGCTTTAGGTAGTATATAGTATACTCATTTTCACTATACTGATTCTTCTAATCCATGAACATGGTATATTTCTCCATCTATTTGTGTCATCTTTGATTTCTTTCATCAGTGTTTTTAGTTTTCTATATATAGGTCTTTTGTTTCTTTAGGTAGATTTATTCCTAAGTATTTTATTCTTTTGCTGCAATGGTGAATGGGATTGTTTCCTTAATTTCTCTCTCTGTTTTCTCATTGTTAGTGTATAGGAATGCAAGGGATTTCTGTGTATTAATTTTATATCCTGCAATTTTACTGTATTCATTGATTAGCTCTGATAATTTTCTGGTGGTGTCTTTAGGGGTTTCTATGTAGAGGATCTTGTCATCTGCAAACAGTGAGCTTTTTACTTCTTCTTTTCCAATCTGGATTCCTTTTATTTCTTTTTCTTCTCTGATTGCTGTGGCTAAAACTTCCAAAACTATGTTGAATAGTAGTGGTGAGAGTGGGCACCCTTGTCTTGCTCCTGACTTTAGGGAAAATGCTTTCAATTTTTGCCATTGAGGATAAAGTTTGCTGTGGGTCTTCAGTTCAATGTTAAGCCCCTTAAAAACAGTGACTGTTATTTTTCTCTACTTAATGGAATTCTGTGTCCTTAGATCATATAATGGAAAAAGGATATGCTCTGTTGAAACCTGAGTTCAAATATTATCTCCTACTCTATGATTCTGTACAGTTCCTTTGACCTCAACCTCCCTGCTTCCCAGATTCCTCAAAAAGTTTGTCAGGATAATAACTGTGAAAGAATGGATGTAGAAATAAATGCTTGCTACACAATAGGTACTCAGGAAACATTTATTGCATGCAATCTGTGGTAAGGAATAAATTCTTATCTAAATGATGCATATCTATTCATTGTCTTTTTCTTTAAAGGTTTTTTTTTATGTACAATTTTTAAAGACTTTACTGAATTTATTACAATACTGCTTCTATTTTATGTTTTGGGGTTTTTTGGCCTAGAGGTATGTGCAATCTTATCTGCATTGGAGGGTAAAGTCTTAACAACTGGACTGCCAGGAAAAGTCCCTTTTCCATTTTTCTAGTTAACTGTTTCCTGTGTGTCAAGCAAGATATGAGATCCATCAGTTCAGTTCAGTTCAGTCACTCAGTCGTGTCCGACTCTTTGCGACTCCATGAATCGCAGCACGCCAGGCCTCCCTGTCCATCACCAACTCCTGGAGGGCTAACCCAAACTCATATGTTTTTTAGTCCAGCTGATATTGCTTTGGTGCTACCACTTGGGTCCTCAAGTTGCCTCTGTCTGAGCCTACTTCTACGTTCCACCCTGTCTGCCTAGAAAGTCAGATTAGGGAAACCTCAGCTCTATGGACAATAGATAATTTACTTTAGGACACTCAGACTTTCTCCACGTCCTAAGTGTCCAGCTCTCAAGCACAGTAGATTCAGCTTAGGGGAAGAAAGTGAAACCACCACACTAATCCTTCTTTGAAGCCTCTGTGAGTCCTAAATCCAAGTTCTTAATGTGCATTTGTATACTTGTACCTTGTGTATTTTTGACATACCTCATGATTAATTTGGCCAACTCTGAAATTCAGCAGACTTTACCACCCAGCCATGGCAGTCCTAGACCAGGTGTGCCTCACCTGAGAAGCAGGGCCCATTCTCTCAAGTCTCTGCTGTAGAAAGAGAGGGTAAGGGGAGTGCTTTGGAGGATGTAGGAAGCTTGGGGAGAAAAAGGGCTGTGTTATCCATCCATTCCAACTCCCAACCCCCAGTTTACTAATCAGAACAATAATTTCTCATTCAAGGATACCTTGATTTACAAATCTTCCTGGATATTTTAGTTCTTTTGAACAGAAACAGTCTGGACAAGGAGGGGGCCTTTCCAAGTGGAAGGATCAGAGGCTGCCAGTCCAGGGAGGTGGAAGGCTGTGACCCAACCTTCCAAGAGAAGAAAGGACAGTGACGCTCTGTTTGCCCTGAAGCAGCGGAAGGAAAACCACAGCCTGGCACATGTCACCCCTGATCCTCCCCTCCCACCAGTGCCCTAGTAACTGTTGCTGACAACAGAACGTGGATGGAACAGTCACTTGCATGAAATTACTGCTCCTACTTGGGATAAGATAAAAGTCACTTCTCTTCTGTGAGTTACAAGGTGATCAGTGGATCATGGGTGGTGGTGTGTGATGGCTCGGGAACTAAACCACCAGGTATTGAAGCTCAGCCACATGTTCTTGGACCAATTCTTATCCTCCCAATGCCTCAGTGTCTTCATCTACAATAAAGTGATTTATCATAGTGCCAACTTCATAGGGTTGTTTTGAGGCTTAAATAAGTTATTATAGCTAAAGTTCTTAGAGGACTTCCTTTATGGTCCAGTGATTAAGAATCCACCTGCCCACGCAGGATACAAAGGGTTTGATTCTTGGTCCAGGAAGATTCCACATGCCTTGGGGCAACTAAGCCCATGTACCACAACTACTGAGACTGTGCTCTAGGGCCTGAGAACGGCAACAAAGACCCAGGGCAGCCAAAAATTAAAGAAATGAATAAACAAAATGTAAAACAAACATAAGTAAAAATACTTAGAACAGTATTTCTGAGTGCTCCGTAATTGTTAACTATTATTATTATCTAATTCTCAATTGTTTTCACTAAGGAGAGGATGAAGAGACATGAAACTGTCCAGAAATTGTCTTGTCATCCAGAAATACACTCTCTTACATTTATATTGTTCACTTTACAACCCTAACCTTCTCAGATTTGGGTTGAACTGGTACACTAGACTTCAATACATCAAAGAGTATTCATAAGAATACACGGAAAGACGACAGTGGAAGAAGAGATGTGAGTTTAACAACCCTCTGTTAACTGTGCCCATGGGTCATTCTAACTCCTGTTTTCTTTTCTTTCTAAGCAGCTGTGTCTGTACCCACAACCAAAGTCACAGCTCACCCTTCTCTGTATGTGAGGGTGGGCAGGTGTAGAGCTTACAAGCCTCTAAAGCCAAGGGCTTTCCTCCCCTTTCACAGGGACGGGGACTGTGGGCCTGGGGATGGATGAGACAGATGCTGGGCGTGTACTTTGTGCTCTGGGGGCTGGCGCTGGAGTGCGGGTGAGAATCGCATTGTTGGCAGCTTACAAGGGGCCTGGGAGGACAACAGGGCCGAGCAGGAGAGAGCAAACCAGTCCCACGTGAGGGACGGGGAGCCAGCTTGAAGATCAGACCAGCACCAAGGCAAGGCCAGAGCAGCACAGTGGAGCTCATGGGCCATGAGGGAGATACCCACTGCAGGGCACGGGGTAGTGACAGAGGTTCACCAGCCCCACAGGCTTTCAGGAGGGGTCTCTGCTGAGAAACTAAGGGTGGCGACTGGATTAATCCCCAGGCTGTCAGAGAAGTGAGGAACATGCTTGAGAACCTGCACATGGGTTGAAGCAGTGCTCTAGTCCCTGAACAGACTGTCAGCCTGCCTGGGGGAGCCTAAGCACTAGTCCTAGACAGGACACTGAGTCAGGGCCCTGCCAACCCTGCAGCCTGCCTTCTTTTGGGACACTGTGAGTACATACACACGTTCATTTGGAATGTAATAATTATTGCTACCATTTATTAAATGTCTACTTTGCCAAGAGCTGTGTGGTTTGTTTTGTTTTATGTTTTTAAAGATTTTTTGGATGTGGACCGTTTCTTAAGTCTTTATTGAATTTGTTACAATATCCCATCTGTTTATGGGGTTTTTTTGTTTGTTTGTTTTGTTTTGCTATTTTTGCCACCAGGCATGTGGGACCTTAGCTCCCCAACCAGGGACTGAACCCGCACCCCCTGCATTGGAAGGCGAAGTCTTAACCACTGGAGAGCCAGAGAAGTCCCAGGAGCTGTGTTAAGAGACTCACATGTACCACTTCATTTGATGCTGATAATAACCTCCCGAGAGAGGCCCTGCTCTACCCTCCACGGCCCTCCCGGGTGCAGACTCCAGGCTTGGGTCCAAGGGACTTAGCCTGCTGCAGTCCCCTTGTACCAAGGACCAGAAGCACTGTGTGCCAGTCCAGGAAAGGTGCATAGTCAGTATTTGCTGGATATTTATCTCTGCTTTCAAGAGAGGACACTGCAAACTAGAAAGGTACAGTGACTTTCCACAGTGACAGAGGTTACAAGGAAAAGTTAGAATCCAAACCAAGCCCTGGCGACTGTGTTTACTTTTCCATCTTTCTCTTCTGGGTAGAGTGGAAAGCACGCTGGCTTGGCCATGAAGACCCCAGCTTCTACTGCCAGTTCTGCCTCTAGGGGTGTGGGCTCTAGTCACCTCCACCACAAATTAAAGGGCCAGAGCAGCTGCCGTCCATGGGGCCTTCCAGCACTTGGGTCCTGTGGCTGCCACAGATGGGGTGGGTGGATTGCCAGGGACAGGGTCTGAGTCACAGTGGACACTCCCCAGGAAACAGAGACTTGGCAAGGTCAGTTGATGGGTGGCCTGACCCAAATCTTGGAAAATGTGGGGCAAGAAGAAGCTGCCGCAGAGAAGCAAAGGCCGACGAATGGGGGGGGGCACCTCTCTTCCCATCGGGAGGGCATGTCCCATCCTCACCTCGGGGGAAGCGGCCACTGCTGCTCAGACCCAGAGCAGCGGGTGTCCTGCAGCCTTGGGGCTTCAGCACTCGCTGTTTTCAGAGCCTCATGTCCAATCTCATGGGTAATCACCCCCAGTGATTAGAGCTGGGTGATGTCTGAGGATGACAAGACTCTGAATTCTCAATATTAATTTCAGCTACATTCGCAAATTCCCCTTCGTTACAGTTTCATTTGAAACACTCTTGCTCAGTGAGGATCTTCCATTTCAAACACAGTGGCCCAGAAGAGTGAACTCTGAGACGACCAGGCTGTCACTCTGAGTTATGTGTCATACTAAAGATGCCTAGTATTAGACTTTACAAGGTTTTACTGCCTCGGCTTTCATATTATTAGTGAGAACGACTTGTGTGTGTTTGTACAGGCTTCCTCCCAGCAGATCCTGTCCTTTTCTTCCAAGGAAATCCACAGCAGCTCACAGGCAGTGTTTTCCTCCCTCTCTTCTGTTCTGTGGCTGCCCTTGTTCAATGAGGCAAAGAAACCTGGGTTACATAAGAGCAGGAACCTGCACCCTTTTGGGGAGACAGGGGCTCCTTTCATAACTTGGTGAAACCTCTTCCATCCTCCCATTCCTAATTCACATGTGCACCTACAACATGCCACATGCAAGTTCTAATGGTCTAGGACTGCCTAAAACCCAGCCATAGAGGTCTCCTGTTGTTATTGTTGTTGTTATTCAGTCGCTCAGTTGTGTCCAGCTCTTTGCGACCCAGGCAATGGCACCCCACTCCAGTACTTTTGCTTAGAAAATCCCATGGACAGAGGAGCCTGGTAGGCTGCAGTCCATGGGGTCGCTAGAGTCAGACACGACTGAGCTACTTCGCTTTCACTTTTCACTTTCATGCATTGGAGAAGGAAATGGCAACCTACTCCAGTGTTCTTGCCTGGAGAATCCCAGGGACGGGAAGCCTGGTTGGCTGCCGTCTATGGGGTCGCACAGAGTCAGACACAACTGAAGCGACGCAGCAGCAGCAGCAGACTGCAGCACACCAGGCTTTCCTGTCCTTTACTATCTCCCGAAGTTTGCTTCAACTCATCTTCACTGAGTTGGTGATGCCATCCAACCGTCTCATCCTCTGTTACCCCCTTCTCCTCCTGCCCTCAATCCTTCCCAGCATCAGGGTCTTTTTCAAAGAATCGGCTCTATGCAGCAGGTAGTTAAAGTATTGCAGCTTTAGCATCAGTCCTGCTAATGAATATTCAGGGTTGATTTCCTTTAAGATTGACTGGTTTAACCTCCTTGCTATCCTAGGGAGTTTCAAGAGTCTTCTCCAGGACCACAGTTCAAAAGCATGAATTCTTCAACACTCAGCCTTCTTTATGGTCCAACTCTCACATCTATACATGCCTACTGGAAAAACCATTGCTTTGACTATACAGACCTTTGTTGGCAAAGTGATGTCTCTGGTTTTTAATATGCTGTCTAGGTTTGTCATAGCTTTTCTTCTAAGGAACAAGCATCTGCTTGGTTAAAAACTGGGTCATTTTAACCCATGACTCAGAACAATGAGACATCATCATGCAAAAAAAGAAAAAAATTAACCTTGACCCTCATCTCACATCTTATACAAATATTCACTCCAAAGGATCAGAGGCTTAAAAGTAAGTGCCAAACTAGAAATACTATTAATAGAAGAAAATATGAGAGAAAAACTTTGTAACCACAGGTAAAGCAGACTTCTTAGCTATGACACCAAGAGTGGAGCATAAAAGAAAAAAAGTGACCATCTGGACTTCACTGAAACCAAAAGTTTTTACTCTTCGGAAAATATTATTAAGAAAATAAAAAGACAAACCACAAACTGGGAAAAAAAAATATTTGCAGAACACTTAACTGTGTCCTCTTCTTAAGAAACTTGCCTGGGGACTTCCCTGGAGGTCCAGCGGTTAAGACTCCGCACTCCCAATGTGGGGGCAGGGGTTCAATCCTCAGCTGGGGAACTAAGACTCCACATGCCATGTGGTACAGCCAAAAATGAAAAAGAAACTTGCCTGGAAGTCCTGCCTGGAAAAGTTTGCTTGCCTTTCATGTGAACTCTTGGCTAGAGGTGGCCTGGGGAAGACTGCCTTTCAGCTGGCCATAACGTTTCTGGAATATCACCGGGTTTTGTGACCAAGGCAGGAGAAGGGAATGTACATGGGGTAGGCAACCAGGAGCAAGCCTTGTCTGCAGTGCAAACTTTTGGGAAGCTCAGCAGGTGGTAACAAAGTGCTCCCAACGATCTGGCCCTGTCCCTAGGGCAACACTGTCTCCAGCCTGGAGTTCCACAGGACAGGCCTTATACACAGGAAGCCCTGGAGGAAGACGTGTGTGCAGACTGCAGGGGCCAGGGCTGCACAGGTTGGGAGGGAGATCCCCTGGGGGGAGCCATCTGTCCGTACATGCATGGAGGCAGTGATCCTGAACTTGGCCTTCACAACAAGGAGCTTCAGGACCCCAGTGGGGAGAGGAGGCAGACAACCCAAGACATGAGAGCAGGCAGTAGGATGCAGCCTTCAAGGACTAAGAAGGCGATGTGCCTGGCGTGGCCGTATGGGTATGCTGAGAAGTAGAGTTGAAGTTGGTCTGAGCCAGGTCCAGGCAAATCCCAAAAGCCAGATAGAGAACTTGGGACTTGATGACAGAGTGGGTGGACCCTCCTTTTAGAACCAAAGGGATGACTTGATGAAAGGAGAGCTCTTCAGATCTGCTCTTCCTTCTCCAGAGAGAGCCCTGGTCATCGACTTTCTTCCTTCTCACCCTTAGGGAAGATACACTCATTTACTTCAGGGGAAGAAAACCCCTCCTGCTGCACCAACCACAGGCATCAGGAAGCGATCCCCATCACTCATCCTCTTCCTGCAGAGCCAAAGGACAACATCCCTCCCCAGACCCCAAATGTATTAGCCAGGGGTCAGAGTTGGCCTTCTCTTCTATTATTATTGGAGTATAGTTGCTTTACAATGTTGTTTTAAGTCTCTGCTGTACAACAAAGTGAATCAGCTATATGTAAACTTATGTCCCCTCCCTGTTGGACCTCCCTTCCCACCTCCCCCATCCCACCCCACCTAGGTCATCACAGAGCACCAAGCTGAGCTTCCTGTGCTATACAGCAGCTTCCTAATCTCCCAATTCATCCCACCCTCCCCTCACCTTTCCATGTCAACACATCCATTCTCTACATCTGCATCTCTATTCCTGCCCTGCAAATAGGTTCATCTGTATCATTTTTCTAGACTCCACATACATGTGCTAACGCTGTCATTCAAAAAGATACATGCACCCCAGTGTTTGCTGCAGCACTCTTTACAAGAGCCAGGACACGGAGGCAGCCTAAATGTCCCGTTGTCAGATGAATGCATAAAGATGTGGTACGTATACACAATGGAGTATTACTCAGCCATTAAAAGGCATGAAATTGGGTCATTTGTAGACATGTGGATGGACCTAGAATCTGTCATATAGAGTGAAGGAAAGAGAGTTGGTGCTCTGGACACACCCCAAGTGGTGGGGCTGACAGACAAGCCCTGCCATTCGTTCCCCTGACCCCAGCTCTGCCCTGAATGCCTCCCACTGAGCCCTGCCCATTGTGACCCTCATTTCTCTGCTGCTGTGTATTCTTCATTGCAGTTATTTTTCCCTGTCCTCACTTAGTACTTATTTAGGCCTGATTTCACCTGGGAAAAAGGGCTGGGCATAAACAAGAACCCACTGTGACAAGCCATAACCAGATCCCTCAGGACAATGGGTGATGCGGGGAGAGAGGCATCAGAAACATGAGGAGCCATAAAACGCTCATGTAAGGAGGTGGTGGCCTGGAGGCATGGCAATAGAGACAAGAGTGTACACATCAAACACACACAGAGATGATGACCCTCACAGTCTCAGGCAGAGAGCAGGGAGATTACAGTCCAGGGTGGAGACCACGACCCCACCCAACAGCTGGCCAACCACGTAAGGTGGGTCTTGGGGTCGGAGGCTCTGTTCATCTCGGAGTGATATTTCCCTAAGCTTGAGGTCACTTCCGCCAGCAAAGCAAAACTCGAAGGAAATGACATCATGCTGACATGTGAGGCAGCTGCTCCTGTGTGAAAGCCAGAGGGGGAAGCCCAGTGACTCTGAAAGCTTTTAAAGGTTTCCTGCTCTGCTAATAAAGCATCAGAGGAGAGCCATGCCTCGTGCGTGTATCTGTCCCAGGGTTACCATGGTGATGCTGTGTATGTTTGCAAGGCTGGAAGCATCAGAGATAGAAAAGGAAGCCAGGGTGGACCAGAGTAGGCAGCCCTGCAGGAATTTCCCTCTGATCCTCCACAGGCCATCTGTTAACAGAAAATTAATGTGCCTGTCTGAGTTTTGTCATCCAACCTGCCATTTCCACAGCTGAAGGAGGGAAAAAAGTCACAAACCATAAAAGTCTTTCCTGGGAGTATTCAGGTAAACCCATCTTCCCAAGCAGAGTTAGGCACGTAGGGATGTCCTAGTGAGAGAACCTCCTGCATGTCAGTTCTGAAGATGAGGGGCACACGAACACAGTGGGGGTGGAGGCGTGGGTCTCTAGGATGGTGGGTGGGCCTGCTGTCACTGGGGGGCCGGCAGCACACATGTCAGGAAGCACCCATGATGTCCTGACAGCCTGGACCCGTGCATCCATGAGGGATCTCATTTCTAGATAAGAACCGTCCCCTGAGGGCTGATGGTCCCACAGACAAGAATCTTGGTGTTCGCAGCAATTCCTCAAGCAAGACAGTCAGCCTTTTAACCATTCTTTGTCTTCTCAATCACCTCCCAACTTTCCCTTAAATTGAAGGAAGCATACACTAGATAACAGAGGATTCTGACCAGCATTAAGTCCGATGATGGGCCAATGTCTCTATCATGTAAACTTACTTTTAGGTGAATCACATAACATACATATGGTGGCCAACATTTAATCCAGTGTCTGACTCAAAATATTAGGAACTCAAAAATATTTGTCAAACAGATGAGTAATGTTTCCATAGGTAGATGGGCCAGTGTTGAGGAAATATGGAAAAGATTCCCACCTAGACGTCTGGTGAGGTGGCCTGCATGGGGTACAGAGAGACTGCTGAACAGGATGCAGGGAGGCTGTTAGCTGTGCTTCTAACCCACCCCTCCTTCCTTACACATATTCATTCCTGCACAAACTTCAGGCTCATGAAGATCAAAATTTCCCTGGAAATGTACTGGTAAATCTCAGTTGACTGGTAGAATATCTTTCCTACAATGAAGACCTAAGATTTGGGCAGAGAAATGAAAGAGAAACAGACTTGCGGCAGGCTAAAAATAACGTAAAATATACAAAACATCATAGCATTTTCCTATAAGTAGTAAAAGCAACTTCCTAGGATGGCAGCAAAGCCCCAGATAAAAAGTGCACTGAAATGCATTTTCCAGGAGGTCTGAAACAAGTCTGAGTACTTTTTCAAATTTACATGTGGCTTTGTTGATGTCCGATTTTGTTTCAGGCCAAGTAATAAAGTCATTCAGTCATTTAACAAATGTTTATATCAAACATTTATAATCCAGAGCAGTGGTTCTCTCCCAGGACAATTCTATCCCCCAGGGCACATCGGTAACATTGGAAGACATCTTTGATTATCACAGCTTGGTGGAGGGTGCTGTTGGCATCGAGGAGAGGCCAAGGATGATGCTAAACACAGAACAGACCCCAACAAGACAGAATAATCTGGCCCAAAATGTTGAAGAACCTCATAGAAGGAGATCTATATAGCAGGGAGAAATCTATATAGCACATAATGAGGTTTCTATTCAAGTCCTGGAGAGTTAGAGAAGGCTTATCAAACGAAGTGATAAGTATACTGATACAAGAAGAAGAATCAGGAGTGAACTTAAATGGAAAAGAGTACCACAAGAGGAAGAAACTTAGGCAAAAGCCTGGAAAGGAGCATTTAAAGAACTCTAAATAGGGACTTCCCTGCTGTTTCAGTGGTTAAGACTCTGTACTTCCACTGCAGGGGACACAGGTTCAATTCCTGGTCAAGGAACTAAGATTCCTCGAACTGCATGATGCAACCAAACACACACAGAGAATGCAAAGAGAGTAGATATTCTCTTAAGCAGCTTTCCCTTACATTAACTCAAGTGAAACAAACCAACTGCTGCCCACAGCACGCTGTGCATGTGTGGCTGTAAGCCTGTGCACTCCTGCCCACCCACCCAGATGAGTTAAATGCTAATCAAGGATAAGCTGGATTCGCTTCCAAAGCTGTTTATGCCAGTTTTAAAATTATCTTATTTGGATAATTTAATTAAACACCATGAAAACTCATGATATAGGATTGTGAAAAGAAAGTTGCTATTTTTATTCTAAGTAGGATGCTTTGAAAGATTTCAAGAAGGTGAATCCTAAAAAGAAAATACTATCAAGTTCAGATCAGATCAGATCAGTCACTCAGTCATGTCCAACTCTTTGCGACCCCATGAATCGCAGCACACCAGGCCTCCCTGTCCATCACCAACTCCCGGAGTTCACTCAGACTCACGTCCATCGAGTCAGTGATGCCATCCAGCCATCTCATCCTCTGTCGTCCCCTTCTCCTCCTGCCCCCAATCCCTCCCAGCATCAGAGTCTTTTCCAATGAGTCAACTCTTTGCATGACATGGCCAAAGTATTGGAGTTTCAGCTTTAGCATCATTTCTTCCAAAGAAATCCCAGGGCTGATCTCCTTCAGAATGGACTGGTTGGATCTCCTTGCAGTCCAAGGGACTCTCAAGAGTCTTCTCCAACACCACAGTTCAAAAGCATCAATTCTTCGGTGCTCAGCCTTCTTCACAGTCCAACTCTCACAACCATACATGACCACAGGAAAAACCATAGCCTTGACTAGACAAACCTTTGTTGGCAAGTTAGGTATGGGTAAAAC
Organism: Bubalus kerabau; assembly: GCF_029407905.1. Classification (NCBI taxonomy): domain Eukaryota; kingdom Metazoa; phylum Chordata; class Mammalia; order Artiodactyla; family Bovidae; genus Bubalus; species Bubalus kerabau. The sequence goes on from NC_073628.1 coordinate 15,138,630, forward strand.
CAATGGATAAGACTCTTGAGAGTCCCTTGGGCAGCAAGGAGATCAAACCAGTCAATCCTAAAGGAAATCAACACTGAATATTCATTGGAAGGACTGATGCTGAAGCTGAAGCTCCAATACTTTGGCCACCTGATGTGAAGAACTGACTCACTGGAAAAGACCCTGATGCTGGGAAAGATTGAAGGCAGGAGGAGAAGGGGGTGACAGAGGATGAGATGGCTGGATGGCATCATTGACTGAATGGACATGAGTTTGAGCAAACTCCAAGAAATAATGAAGGACAGGGAAGACTGGCATGCTGCAGTCCATGGGGTCACAAAGAGTTGGATACAATGAACAATTGAACAGCAAAACAAAAACAACTTTGATAGTCTACAGGAGAAAACAAAGTCTTTAACATGTAGAAGAATTATTCACTCATATTGCTTCACAATCATTAAGTCTATGACCCACTTTCTGAAAGACTAACTGGAAATCATAAATAGGCCACTATGGGTGTGGTTTCTGCAAGAAAGATGACTCTTGACACCCATCATCTTATTCACACTCCAAGAAGTGTTGGCTCTATTTCAAAACATTGCTGAATAAATACACATTGATGTGCTTGAAGATAAAATATGCATCCTGTGTGCATATCATTTTTTATGATTCTCTATCTTACACAATATCTTGTATTAATTTTTATAGATAACACAACTTCCACTCTATCTGTATACAACTGAGCACAGAGCAAGCAGAGAACCTGGCAATAGATAAGGAATAAGAGGTGAACTCAATGGATGTTGGAATCTGAGCAAACTCCGAGAGATAGTGAAGGACAGGGAAGACTGGTGTGCTGCAGTCCATGGGGTCACAAAGGGTTGGACATGAATGAGCAACTGAACAACGACAGAGAGGTGAACTGGGGCCTGATGAGGAGTCTCTGGGCTACGATGTGTTTGGGCTCTCACAAGAAATGGCAGCCGTGAAAACTGTTTAACCAGGAAGTTACCTGACTGCATACTGTGCCGTGGAAAGGTATCACCTGACTCCAGGGCAGAGCCTGCGTTGAGGGAAGCAGGACGACAGGCCAGCAGTCCAGTTAGGAGATTTGGGGATCACTAATCTGTGGGGATTAGTGTTCTCTGGGATCATTGAATAAAGCAGTGGCACTGAGGATGCAGAGACAGGCATGAATTCAAGGGATATTTATGAATTAGTATCCTGACTGATAGACTGAACATAGCATAGGAAAGAGGCAATGTCAAAAAACACACTTAAGTTTGGGGCTTAGACACCTGAGACGCTGGTGGTGATCTTCCTGAGAAACAAAACAGAATGGAAGAATTCAGTGGGGAGATGATGAGCTCAGTTTTGGACATGCTGAACCTCAGAAGCCTACGGGCCATCCAAGGAAAGACGTTCAGTATTCCGTCGGACTCACGGGTGTGGTGCTTGAAAGAAAGTCTAGGGCTGAATACTTGGACATGTGAGTAATCAGCTTATAGAAAAAAATTTTGGAGTCATAAGAGTAAATGAAATCGCCTGGCAAGGAAATGAAAAGTTGGCCTAAGAGAAGATACATAAAATTTTCTTATGAATCAATAAGAAAAAGAGCTAATGAATATGCAAAAGACATAAGAAAAATAGTTCACAGAAGAAAAAACAAAGCACAAATCAATACATGAAATTCAACTGTCTTACCAATCAAGGAAATTGAATTAATGACATGTGAGCTTTTTCATGCCATTATATTGACAAAAAGTAATGCCGAAGAATGTCAAATGTTGGAAAGGATAAGGATTTCAGGAAGCCATGCTCTACTGGCAGGATTGAACCTTGGTACAACAACTTTGGAAAACACTTTGGCATTGTCTTATGAAGTTTACCCAATAATTCAACTCACACCCGTGACCCTAGATATTCTGGAATATGTGCACCAGGAGACATCTGCCAAAGATCCAGCACAAGTGTTCTTAATAGCACAATACAAGAAGCTACTGACAAGAGACATGACAAAAGGGACACCACCAAGGAAAGGATAAAGCGTGGTACATTCGCAAAAAGCATGGATATGAAGCAGTAAAAAAGCATGAACAATACATGCATGCAACAACAGGAAGGAATCTTGGAAACAATGTTGAATGGAAAAGAAAGAATTCCAAAAGACTTCAGTCAGTATATCATTTTAATAAAACTTAAAAAAAAAGCAAAGTGAACACAATATCATTTCTGTATTTATGCACTGGGGATTGAACAAAATGAAAAATCAAAAAAATGGTAAAGAAAATTTAGGAAAGTGATTCTCTATGGCAGGAGAGAAGAAGCAGGACAAAGGAAGGAGGAGGGGGCATGTGAGTAAATACAAGTTAGGGAATCAGGCTCATGGATACTTACTAGAGCACTGTGATGTGTAACCTGGGGCTTCCCAGGTGGCTCAGATGGTAAAGAATCCACCCACCAATGCAGGAGATGCAGGTTCGATCCCTGGGTCAAGAAGATCCCCTAGAGGAGGAAATGGCTACCTACTCTGGTATTCTTGCCTGGAGAATTCCATGGACAGAGGAGCCTGGTGGGCTACAGTCCATGGGGTTGCAAAGAGTCAGACATGACTGAGTGACTGAGCACAATGTGTAACTTACACAGAGGTTATGAATGTCCTTTTGTACTAATCAAATAGCATATTAAGACTAACAAGGAAAAATGAAAAAGTTGCTCTTTGCTCTGCAATTACATCCTGTTCTGGATTCAAACACTGCCTGTTTTTCCCTGGTTAGAGTTACTTTTATCGAGCTGTGTTTGAGGACTTTAACCGCCTTCAGCACACAAACAGACTTGCGCCCCCACCCTAGGATACATACAGCACAGTGGGGGGGTGTGCATTTTGGGGCGATAAAATTATTCATGGCTTCACTCTGTTAATATTTTCCCATCACTCTGACACATTCAATTATTTATTTTCATTCCTTTATGTTACATGCATTTGTGTAAGCCACCTCGTGTGCTCTGTGGAATGAAGCAGGGTGAAAATAATCAAACCGAAAATTCTCTGTCCCACAGGGGAGTAAAACAATTCAAATTCTGTATATTATTTTCCCATTTATGGAGAGAATGCAGAAAAGTGGGCAGTTCCTTTCCTCTGAGGCAGGCTGTTGCAAAAAGTCTTCCAGAGCCCCTGGCAGCCAGGAGGTGACCAGAAAGGCCATTCACAGGCTGTGTCAGAAAACAGACTGGTGTCCCATAAAGTCCCAGAGCTCTGGCTTGTCAGCAGGGGTCTCAGGGGAAATAGATACAGTTCTGAGAAGTCTCCCTGGGATCCTGTGACAGGAACCAGCCTGAGCCCCTGAACCACCTGCTCCATCAGCCTTCTGTTCACCACTGGTATGGCCCCCAGTCCTCCAGGCCAGGGAGAAAAGGGACCCCACACTGCAGCACCCTCACCCCCACCCACTGGTGCCTGGGGAAGCAAGGGTTTCTAGGCAGGGCATTTGTTCCACAGCAGGGCAGGCCAGTCTTCCAAAGACGTCACCTCCAACCGCCAGGAAACTGCGGGGTCTTGCCTGTGTTGTAAGAATTTTCTGCATCCCAGAGCAGTCAGGATCATTGGTCTGACTCTATATTAACATAATAAAATTTACAGAAGTCCCAGACCACAGCCTGAGCCAGCAGTCCTGATTCCCCACCCAGTCCCAGAAGATAAACCAAGCACTGGAATCCCAGTGTCAGACTGGGGGCAACAGTCTGCCTCCAGCTGTAAGGGAAGGGCTGGAAGAGGCTCCCACCACCTACACTTCCACTTGGTCCATAGATGGCTGTGACCTCACATCTCCATGGTAACCTTGGTCCACTGCTTCCCGTAAGATGGCTGCCACCATCTTGCCTATAAAAATGTTTTTATGTGAAGATGATGAGGGGGTGGGGAGGAGAGACGGAGGAGGGGAAGAGGAGGAGGGGCTGCCCATCATCACAGGGGGTGTGAGGCTGTGACACCCGTCTGTCCTGCAGGACCTGTGCTTATGCCAACATGTCAAAATCACACTGGGGTCATCCGCCTGTCCTCCCCGCTGGAGAAGCCCCAGTGCTCTTTGCAATGAATGAGGGAGAGAAGTGTATCTCCTCCAGGCACATTCAGATCTCAAGAGTCCTTTCTACCATCTCCCCTTCTTATGACCCCTTAGCTCCAGAACCAGTTCTGTGCGGGATGAATCTTTATGAAGTCTGTGCTCAGAAGCAGCTAAAGCTTTGTCTCCAGAAAGATGGCGAGCAGAGAACGGCTCTCTGAAAGTGCCCCCTTCATTCTGATCACACAAGAAATAGGTGAAACACACAAGAAATAGTCTGTGTAACACCTCAGCTATTTTCAAGCGCTTACTGAGTGGCAGCTTGAATTGCCTCTGTTCTGAAACCTCCATGTGATACCAGAGGGAAAAAAAATGAAAAAAAAAAAATGCTCTCTTGAGAACAGCAGCAGCAGCAGCACACCCTCTGGACCAAACCTGCCTGCTCAGAGGCCACAAGGTAGAGTCCTTGGGCCCCATGATGTCTGTCCAACAGCCTAGACAAAACAGTGTAGGGTATTAGAGTTTTTGATGAGAGAAATCAGATCCTTGCAATATCCAATAACTCCATAGTTCCTGGTCTACCAGGAGATGTTGTTCAATAACTGTCGTGTCCAACTCTTTGAGACCCCATGATATGCATCATGCCAGCCTTCCCTGTCCTTCACCATCTCCCAGAGTTTACTATAACTCTTGTCCATTGAGTCATTGATGCCATCCAACCATCTCATCCTCATTCTCAGCATCAGGGTCTTTTCCAATAAGTTGGCTCTTTGCATTAGTTGGCCAAAGTATTGGAGCTTCAGTTTTAGCATCAGTCCTTCCAACAAATATATTCAGGGTTGATTTCCTTTAGGATTGACTGATTTAATCTCCTTTCAGCCCAAGGTCCCTGGCTCTCATCTCTTTAAAGACTTTGAAGTCCCTCATCCCTCATCCCCTTAAATACCCCTTCACTCACTGGCCAAGGGATTTCCTCCAGGCTCTTCCTCCTACCTCTGTTCTTACTGATGGAGAGCAGTTGCCATTTTGAAGTCAAATGGTAGAGGTGACAGCATCTGTGAAAAATGTTATTGAAGAATGCAGCTTCCTCCCGCAGGCGCACCCCCAGTTTCCTCCTCTCCTGGGCAGCCCGCCCGCTCCCTCACTTGGCTTCTCCCCAAAACACCCCCTCGCAGATCCCATGGAGGGGCTCCACTGCCCAGACCCCTGCTCTTAAAGCTGTTTAATAAAGGTAAGAAATAATATATGAAGGTATGCACTTTTACCGTTATTATCCTGAGCAGAGAACTCTGCTTCACTACTTGCCAACAGCCAACTAACTGATTTCCAGTCTCAGTTTTACATTACATTTGCAGCGCGTAAGCTTTTCTCTAGGTCAGCATCACCAAAGTGTGTTCCTCAAAAGAAAGAGACTTCATGGCTTGAATATACATATTCCTTTGCATAGAGTATGCTCCTACAAGAGTTTCACATGCTTATTCATATTTTAACTTCTCATAAAGCCAGTTTTGCTGGCTTTCACCTATTTCGTATAACATCTACAAGCATCTCTAAGAACAAGACTGCTGGAGAATACTTTCTGGACAATGCTCTCCAAAGCTTATCTTTGAACTGAGATTGCAAGTTGGAATATTTGAGTCCTCTTTATTTTTAGAAAGTGATTATGATGCATACATGTGCTGATTTGCATGCATTCTCAAGACCTTTTTAAATGTTTTACTCTAAGCTTTCTGTATACATTGCAAGTGTACTGTTAAACCCCACCAGGCAGGCAGCATTCTTTATGCTGTACCCACACAGCACATTCTTTCAATCTATCCCTGGAGGATTTTGTGGGGTCCCTCGGCTGAGACAGTAAAGCTTCTGTCTGCCTGCCTGCAATGTGGGAGACCCGGGTTCGATCCCTGGGTCGGGAAGATCCTCTGGAGAAGGAAATGGCAACTCACTCCAGTATTCTTGCCTGGAAAATCTCATGGATGGAGCCTGGTAGACTACAGTCCATGGGGTCACAAAGAGTTGGACACGACTAAGTGACTTCACTTCACTTCACGTCACTTCCTCAACCTTGGTCAACAGAGTGACAACAAGAATTTTTTTTAACTTTTTATTTTTTATTGGACTATAGCCAATTAGCCGGAGAAGGCAATGGCAACCCACTCCAGTACTCTTGCCCGGAAAATCCCGTGGACGGAGGAGCCTGGTAGGCTGCAGTCCATGGGGTCGCTAAGAGTCAGACATGACTGAGCGACTTCACTTTCACTTTTCACTTTCATGCATTGGAGAAGGAAATGGCAGCCCACTCCAGTGTTCTTGCCTGGAGAATCCCAGGGACGGGGGAGCCTGGTGGGCTGCCGTCTATGGGGATGCACAGAGTCGGACACCACTGACGCGACTTAGCAGCGGCAGCAGCAGCATAGCCAATTAGCAGAGCTGTGATAGTTTTCAGGCGGACAGCAAAGGGACTCAGTCATACAAATACATGTATCCATTCTCCCCCAAACTCCCGTCCCATCCAGGCTACCACATAACACTGACCAGAGTTCCCTCTGCTCTGCAGTAGGTCCTGTTGGTCATCCTTTTTTAAATATAGCAACGTGTACACGTCCATCCCACACTCCCTAACTAGCCCTTTTCCCCATTCTTCCTCTTGGCAACCATAAGCTCATTCTTTAAATCTGTGAGTCTGTTTCTCTTTTGTAAATAAGTTTATTTGTATCATTTCCTTTTTAGATTCTGCATATAAGGAACATCATATGATATTTCTCCTTCTAGGTCTGATTTCCTTCACTCAGTATGGCAGTATCTAGGTCAATCCATGTTGCTGATAATGGCATTCTTTCATTCTTTTTAGTGGCTGAGGAATATTCCATCAGAAACCTGTAATTCCTTTTTTCCTTTCTGTAGTTAATTGTTCACAATCACACACTAATGTAAATTAAAGCCACCCTGAGATATCTCTAAATACCTATCAGAATGACCAAAACAAAAACCAGTGGCAGTGTCAAATCCTTGTGAAGAGGAAGAGAAGCAGAATTACCCGTCTGTCCATTGCTAGTGGAAATGTAAAATGTTTCAGCCACTCAGGAAAACACTTGGGCAGTTCTTTCATAAAACTAAACATGCAATACCATACAACCCAGCCATTACAAATCTGGGCATTTATCCCAGAAAACTGAAAACGTAGGTAAGCCCAAAGCACATCTATGAATGATCATTGCCACTTTACATATAATAATCCACTACTGAAAACAGCCCAGAAGTCTTTCTGTAGGTGAAAGGTTTAACAAGTGATGGTACAGGCATATTGAGGAATACTATGCAGTGATGAAGAAGAGAAATGGCAACCCACTTCAGTATTAGAGAAGGAAATGGCAACCCACTCCAGTATTCTTGCCAGGAGAATCCCATGGATGGAGGAGCCTGATGGGCTACAGTCCACAGGGTCGCAGAGAGTCGGACACGACTGAGTGACTTCACTTTCACTTTATGCAGTGATGAAAAAAGGAATGAGCTATATTTTTTTAAAATAATAAAACATGGATGAATCTCAAGAGAATTAGGATGAATTAAAAACACCAATCCCCCAAATTATGTATGGTATGATTCCACCCATATAACCTTCTCAAAATGACGAAGTTACAGAGAGGGAAAAGAGATTAGTGGTTACTATATTAACCACTACAGTAGGGGTGAGGGAGTGGGAGGAGAGTGGGTTTCCCTATGGGTTTCTCCCTGGGGAGAAAAAGAATCCTTGTGATAAGGAGCTGTTGTGGATCTGGACTGTGATGGCGGACACAAGGACTGACATGTGATAAAATTACATAGAACTAAACACACACACACAACTTCCCTAGTGGCTCAGTTGGTAAAGAATCTGCCTGCAATGCAAGAGACCTGGCTTGATCCCTGGGTAGGGAAGATCCCCTGAAGAAGGAAATGGCAACCCACTCCAGTACTCTTGCCTGGAGAATTCCATAGATAGAGGAGCCCAGCAGGCTACAGTCCATGGGGTCACAAAGAGTTGGACATGACTGAGTGACTTTCACTTTTCAAACACACATACACGAGTACATGTAAAACTGGGAAAATCTGAATAAGATTGGTGGATTTTACCAACACAATTTTTTGACTGTCATACTGTACTTAGCCTTGCAAAATGTTATCATTGGGGAATCCAGCAAAGAGCACCTGGGATGTCTCTGTATTGCTTTTTAAAAATAAATTTATTTTTATTTATTTGGCTGTACCAGGTCTTAGCTGCAGCATGTGGGATCTAGTTTCCTGACCAGGGACTGAACCTGGGCCCCTTACTTTGGGAGTGTAGAGTGTTAGCCACTGGACCACCATGGAAGTCCATGTCTGTATTGCTTTTTAAAACTGCATATGAGGAATTTAGGAAGATGGTAATGATAACCCTGTATGCGAGACAGCAAAAGAAACACAAATGTATAGAACAGTCTTTTGGACTCTGTGGGAGAGGGTGAGGGTGGGATGATTTGGGAAAATGGCATTGAAACATATATATTATCATTTGTGAAATGAATCGCCAGTCTAGTTTCGACACATGATACAGGATGCTCAGGGCTGATGCACTGGGATGACCCAGAGGGATGGGATGGGGAGGGAGGTGGGAGGGGGTTCAGGATGGGGAACACATGTACCACCGTGGCGGATTCATGTCAATGTATGGCAAAACCAATACAATATTGTAAAGTAAAAAAAATAATAATAATAAATATAAAAAAATAAAAAGTCAGTAAATAAAACTGCATGCGAATCTACAATGATCTCAACTTGAGGGTAGAGACTATACAAAATTTTAAATGTATAAATGAACTTCCCATGCCTCCAATATAGGCAAGATAGCCTACTGATCTGCTAGTCTTATCTCTTCTGGGAGAAAACAAGAAGTAATGTTAATTATAATGAAGGGATTGACGTTAGACAGGGGGGTTTCTCTCAATCAGAAAGAATTTAGAAGATGATGCTAATGACCAGAGGCTCCACAATCTCCCTCCAGAGATGAGACACACATTTGAAAAGCATTTTCACAGGGACTTCTCATTCCCTGGGAGGCCTTCCGCACACTACAAGCCCACCCTTCTCTCTGCTTCACAGCCCTGTGTGTGCCATTTTGCATCACAAACTGTATAACTCCATCATCTTATCTGTCCTCTTGCCCTGGGGGCTCTGTGGGAAGAGGATTTTGCCATAAGGTTGAATAGCACGTGGCCTAACACAAACATGATCAAAATTCAGTCAATTTAAAAATAAAATATCTTGAAAACTGTAAAGAATCCTTTCCTTGGAAAGTTTTCCCTTCTGTTCTTCATGGAGACCAGGGGATGGTTGAGATGACCTCATCGGTCCCTTTCACTAGAGGAGCCAGTGGTCTTCTCTGCAGCTGTTTCTTGTATCAGGGAAGAGCTTCTCACCAATACTTCCTCACTCTGGGATTTTTAGGGCTTTATTTGGGTCTAATTGGTGCTTTCGAACTGTGGTGCTGGAGAAGACTCTTGAGAGTCCCTTGGACAGCAAGCAGATCAAACCAATCAATCCTAAAGCAAATCAACCTCGAATACGCATTGGAAGGACTGATGCTGAAACTGAAGCTCCAATACTTTTGCCACCTGATGCGAAGAACTGACTTACTGGAAAAGACCCTGATGCTGGGAAAGATTGAAGCCAGGAGGATAAGAGGACAACAGAGGATGAGATGGTGGATGGCATCACTGACTCGATGGACATGAGTTAAAGCAAATTCCAGGAAATGGTGAAGGACAGGGAAGTCTGGTGTGCTACAGTCCATGGAGTCGCAGAGTTGGACATGACTGAGCGACTGAACAACAACAAAGGAAATATTAGAGAGATGGATAAATCTAAGTATTAACCAGAAAATTCTCATACCCTCTCACTAATTTAGACAATGAACAAAACAGAGACAGAACACAAACCGGGGTCCACCCACAGTTCTAGTCCATTTACCTCCCTTATGAGCTGGGCTCCAGGGAGCAGCACTTCAGGATGAAAGGATGACCCCTCATGCCACTTGGGGCCCCTCCCAGCACACTGCTGCATTTCCCTGCCAAACCCTAAAGCCTCGGGGCTCCTTTTAGCTCAGGAACATCTGCTCATTTCCTTAAATCCATTTCCAGATTTGATAAATATAAAAGGCAGAACAGAGTCGAGCAGCTCAAGGAAGTGAATGAGGGGATAACGGGTCCCTGTGCCCTGGAAATTTGGCACCGCTGGACTGTGCTAAATTAGGTGCAAAGAAGCCATCTGGCCAACTTAGTTTTAATCCCATCAAGTTGGCTGAAAAATATTCACCAGAAGATTGAAAGTGAAGGGAGACTTTTAAAACAGTATAATTAGATGTGATGCCAGAAAGTCTTGTCATAAGTCAGCTAAGAGCAAGGAAGGAAAATAAAGAAGAAATTGCAAATATAATTAAATAAATACACCACAATAAATGATGATAAACCCAAGCAGGCCTTGGCCTCAGCCCCTGCATTCTTCCAGGCGGTTCACTGTGCTCTGTGTGCCAGGTTGCTTGGCAGGCTGGGCTTAGCTGGGTGGGTTCAGCAGAGCTCAGGAATGTGAGGGGAAGGAGGCAGCCAGGCCCCACAGCCCTGGCAGGTTGTCACAGGGAGGCAAGAAGGGACTGATGGATCCCAGGTAGTGCCTTGTTTCTGGGCACCCTGTACTGCTCCATGTGTACCCGGCCACAGGATGTATGATACAAACTCACCACTTCTTCTCTCCAGGAGAGAAAAAAAATCAAGCTGCAGAAAGCATGTCTAGGGCTAAGCTTATCTGCCTGAATCATTCTGTGTTTACTGACCACTATTCAGCGAACACATTGCATTCTCTAATCTCTGAGAACTTACACAATAAAAGATGGTGTGGATTCCAGATTCTGGCATTTCATGGGGCGGTGCCAGGAAACTCTGGACATCCTTAATTTCAAGCACAGGGATCACTGTAAGATCTCATACCATCCAGGCGCAGACCTCAGGATCAAAATTCCAAAGACAGGGGCCAAGAAGGACCCCTGCCACTGCTCTACCCTGAACAAAGCTCCCAATTAAGGGGAAGGCACCACCTTATCCCTACCTTCACTGGTTTTGCATCTTGCCAGGTAAATGCAGGTGGAGCGTTATCTGCAGAATGGAGCCTATGGAGCAATCATGCTTCATGGAGCTAAAAAGAGCACCAGTCTTAGGGTCCAAAGGCGTAAGTCAGTGTCCGGATCTATCACTTACCAATTCTGCAGTCATGAGCAAGTCACTGAGATCAATCTGCTCCTGTGCAACATAGGATACCATGTCCTACCTCAGTAAATCACACAATGACTTGCAGATGTTGACTGTCCCTACTGTGAAAGCCTCTTGGAAACTTGCTGCAAGTTTCCAAAGAAGGATACCTAGCAAATAGTGTATTCTTCAGCTGAGTCGGGAGAATGGGTTCTGCTTCCTAATTCTCGGTGATCTTGCTTCATTTTGTTGAGCCCCTATTGCTTCACCTGCAAAATAAAAGGATGAGCCTAGACGCTACCGAAGGGCCTTTCCAACACCAGTGTTCCAGTGTGACCCCGTGGACTGTAGCTTGTCAGGCTCCTCTGTCTGTGAGATTTCCCAGGCAAGAATACTGGCGTGGGTTGTCATTTCCTCTTTCAGGGGATCTTCCTGACCCAGGGTTTGAACCCACGTCTCCTACATTGTAAACAGCCTCCTGATTGCAGAGGGATGCTTTACCACTGAAACACCAGAGAAGAGCACCATAACAGTGCATCTAAGAAAAGTTGTCTTGGGAAGGTTGATGTATTGGGTTGGCCCAACAGTTCATTCAGGTTTTTCATAACATCTTACAGAAAATCGTAAACAAACTTTTAAGCCAACCCAATATAACCTGGCCTGGAGAAGTCCATGGACTGTATAGTCCATGGGGTCGCAAAGAGCCGGACATGACTGAGCGACTTTCACTCACCCACTCAGTATAACCTCAAGGACTGTGTGCCGACAGCTCTGGTCCCAGGTCAGGGGCTGGCCAACTGTGACCTGCTGGGCCACATCTAGCCCACACCAGCTTTTTAAAACAGAGCTTTGTTGGCACACAGCCACGCATGTTCATTTACTGTTGCCTCAGAGTTTCCTCAGTGCGACAACAGAAGAGTGGAGCGGCTCTGACTGAAACCACATGAAAGCAAAGCCTGAAGTATTTACTACTTTACCCTTTGCAGAAAGTTCACCGTCTCCTGCTCTAGATGTTTGCTGGATGGTTTCAACCAAAATATCAAACCAAATCTTGCTGACAGTCTTTTTTTCAGACAGAGAGTGAAAAACTGATTGACAATCTGAGATATGTGTATGCTTTTATATTCAACTAGAATGCAGTTCATGAGTGCCTAAACATAATACAATAAGAATGATAAATTGACTAAAAGGGCATTCATACCTCATATAAATGGTATTGTTTTCCACTGGACAGAAGTTTAAATAGACAGGGTTTTTAGGTTGTTAGAAATAAGGCCTATGTTGTGTTCCAAAGAGAAATACAAATTTCTCATGTAATCTAGATGAGACGAAGGCAGGATTAGTATTTGGAAGAAAATTAATCCTCAGACTGGTATGCAAACCACCCATACCCTGGAGTGTAAACTTCTCAACATTTTCTCATCAACCCACCCTCCACTCATAGAGAAATCAGAGGATGCTTTCTCCCGTTCCCATTCTCCCCACAAAACATATACATACAGCAAAAGGCAGGAGACACTGAACTGTGAGCTCAACAGAAAGAAGGAAAACCTGTGCATTCCTGAAACATTTGCAGCTTTGGAATTTGCAAAGCAGAAGAATCAACCCAAGAACTAGGACTTCATTATCCTGCAGAGGAGAGGGTCCCAGGGAAGAGGTCCACCCCCACCACTACCCCCACCCAACACAGAGTCTGAAACAAGAAGAAAATGGTAAGGAGGAATATAGGAAGGCAGGCCAGCTATCCAGGCAGGGGTCCCCCTGAGAGTTTAGCAGAGACTCTCTTCCCCTTGGTACAGCACAAAATTACATGGGAGCTGGATCAGAATAGGCTTACATGCTGTGTGAGCCTGGGTGTGGGTGTGAGCCTGGGCGTGGGTGTGGACTTGGGCGTGAGCATGAGCCTGAGCCCACGTGGGTGTGAGCATACATTGGTGTGCATTTGCTGCTCCTTCGCCTCTTACATAATTTCCCTGTTGCTGTATAACAAGCCATCCGAATTATTTATTAGCCCACAAATCTAAGCAAAATTAAGCAGGCCTTGGCTGAGCAGTCGCTCCTGGAGTCAGTCACCATCAGTCAGTGGGAGGGTCCGCTGGGAGCTGGGGGCTCTCACAGGCCGTTACAGCCCTCCTGGTGGTTCATCTCACATCTCAGCCCACAGCAGAGCAGAGTGGGGTTTTTAGCAGACAGGAGGCGAGTCCCATTGCACAAGCACTTTTCGAGCCTCATCTCACATCTCATTGGCAAACATGGCACCGGCCAGAGCAAGCTGGCTCACCAAGTTCAGATTCCCAGAGGAGAGCAAGCCTGCAGCTCATGATGGGAGGAGACAAGCTTACAGTGCCTGAGCTATCACGTGGGGAGAGGTGAGACTGTGGTTCCACCAGCCTGACGTTGAGTTCACAGTGAATGCACCCAAGACTGCAGTGTGTCGTGTATGTGTGACTGTTAAGCCATGAGGTGTCAGAGGAAGGGAACAGGTAATTAGAGTGAGTCTGAAAGCAAGAGTGAGTCACAAAACCTAACTTCATCACTGATATGCTGTACAACAAGGGACACACATTCAATCCCTTAGGAGCACATTTCTTCACCTGTAAAATCTCCCCTGGAGAAGGAAATGGCAACCCACTCCAGTACCTGGGGTAAGAGTTTGTGGGGCTTTGGCATTTCTGAGCACTGTAGTTCAGCATCTGGCAAATCACAGCACAATAATTCCCAACAAACAGCTTCTCACATCAAGAACCATGTGCCACATGGAACTGCTTGACCTGTGAGGGCCTGAAGGCTTGGGGGCCCTCTGGACCTTGGTCTCTTCCAGAGGCTGTGACTCAGCACCCCCAGAAAAGGGGAACCGGGTGACCAGGCAAGGGGGCATCAACCCCCGCAAGCCCCAACTTTTTCCATTATCCAGTCTCACAGACTTGGGGGCTGAGGAACCATGCCCCAAGGGGAACAAGTCTGGCAGCGGGAGGGCCCTGATCTTGTGTAGACTCTGTTGGGGTCTTGGGCACAGACATTCTGTTCATAAGCCAGCAGGAGGCAGGGCTGTGGTGTGAAAACCTCAGAGCAGGGGCACTGGAGGGCTCCTGACAGTCGCAGGGGAATTCGCCAAAAAACTGAAGTCACAGAGCATCAGCATGCCATACGGGCTCAGGCCCTGATCTCATGGACACACAGCTGTGGCTTTTCCCAAACACCGTGCCCAGAGAACTGGACCTGAACAGAGGCCTCTGCGGTGTATGGCAACCAGTGCTGAGCATCTCGGGACAGTTCTGCAGCCAGGGTGTAAATGCACTTGCTGGCAGCAGGCACACTCATAATTAAAGTGCTTCAGGGACATTAGGACAGTATGTTTATGTTAGGCTCTGCCTGGTTCCTGGATGCAACCCCAGGGCCTTGAAGTGGCATGCTTGTGACAGAGGTTGTGTGCTTATTGTATCAGTAACCAAGATTGAGGGGAATAGAAGGGACAGCCATTTCTGAACAAGTCCCCCAGAGGTGGCCTCTGGAATGTTCTCCAAAAGGTCGGATGCTTGAACAGGGAAAAAGCAGCAGCTCAAATTGGGAAAGTCGGGTAGGCTGACCAGTGTATTCCCAGATTTCCCAGTTCTAGTCCTAAACATCCCACATCCCAGGAAACCCTCAGTCCCAGGCAAACCAAGACGGTTGGTCACCCTGAAGTTGGAACACTTCACAGTCATAACACAGTCACCCATCCAGGGTCACAGTTAATCCTGGACACACATGAGTTGTTATAAGGACCTTTTACAGGGAGACATTAGCCAATGAAAGAACCTTCTGCTCTACCCCGACCAGTCCTCACCTGGTGTATTAGCAGGATTCTTCATAGAGACAGAACCAATAGAATGCTTTGAGTTTCCCTGGTGGCTCAGATGGTAAAAAATCTGTCTGCAACACAGGAGACCCAGGTTCTATCCCTGAGTCAGGAAGATCCCCTGGAGAAGGGAATGGCAACCCACTCCAATATTCTTGCCTGGAGCACTCTATGGACAGAGGAGCTTGGCAGGCTACAGTCCATGGGGTCACAAAGACTCAGACATGACTGAGAGACTAATACGCTGTACAGAATTGACTGACCCTTAAGCCACAGTGGGGTTAGGGCATCATTCCGCCTGTAGTCGGAAATCCACCTGTACGTTTACAGTCAGCCTCCATATCTGAAGTTCAACATCCATGGATGCGACCAGCTGCAGAGCATAAACTACTGTAGTATGTGTTTATTGAAGAAAAATCTGCATATAAGTGATTTTGTGCAGTTCAAATCCATGTGTTTTTAAAAGCCAACTGTACAGACACAGAGAGAGATTTATTTTAAGTAATTGGCACATGTGACTGAGGAGACTGGTGAGTCCAAAATTAGCAATCTGGAAACCCAGAGAAAAGCTATGTTACTGTCTTGAGTCTAAAGGCCATTAAGAAAAAAAAAAAAAATAAAGGCCATTAAGAATTCCTTATTCCTTGGGGGACCTCAGTCCTTTTCCTCTTAAGCTTTCAAGTGATTGCATGAGGCCCATTTCCACCCTGCTTGACTCAAAGTCAATTGATTTAAATGTTAATCTCATCTTAAAAAAAAAAAATACTTTCATGGCAACATGTGAACCAGTATTTGACCAAGTATCTGGGTATTGCCGCTTTGCCAAAGTGACACGTTAGATCCCGCATCGCAGAGAGGAGTCTGGAGGAGAATGGATACGTTTATATGTATTGATATGGCTGAGTCTGTCTGCACCTGTAACTATCACAACATTGTTAACTGCTCCAATATAAAGTAAAAAGTTAAAAAAGAAAATAGATACATAAAAACACTTCACAAAACTCTCCATCACGCCTGGTCAGGTGCCAGTAAAGCCAAGACACAGTGCCCAGCATGCATGCATGCTAAGTCGCTTCAGTCATGTCTGACTCTCCACGACCCCATAGACTGTAGCCCACCAGGCTCCTCTGTCCATGGGATTCTCCAGGTAGGAACACTGGAGTGGGTTGCCGTTTTCCCCTCCAGGGGATCTTCCCAACCCAGGGATCAAACCTAAGTCTCTTGCATCTCCTGCACTGACAGAGGGTTCTTTACCACCAGGAAGCCCACAGTGCCCTACTGGGTAGCAACTTGAATCCTAGGAGAAGACAGCAGGATGGATGTCCTCTAAAGACAAGGTTCCTGCTCAAGGAGGCTCCCATGACTATGCCCACACCACCTCCTCTGGCTGAGAAGCTGGAGGTTCTGACCAGGCTTCTTCCCGATGGGAGGATGCCAAGGCTGGAGCTGAAGTCTTGGCCAGAACCATTCTCAGTTTGCTTTATGGTGTTTTGAAGCCACAGCAACACTGGAATGAGAGCGCTGATAGCCCATCTCCTCCCCAAACTGTGGGAGGAATTGGAAAGCAGCATCTCTGGCCTTTCTGCAGGTTCTGGGTGTGCTGGTGTTCCCTGGCTCTGGCTGCAGCAGTGACAGGAGGAGAGGAAAGAGCAACTCCCGTCCAATGACACTGCAGAGCTTAGAACGTGGCTGGTCCTTGGAGCTGGGACACAAAAAGATGGCCTTTTGCCACAATTAGAATAGACAATTACAGCATCCTTAATTGTAGACAATACAGGATTTTTTAAATTACTACAGCTGTAATATTCTACCAACCATGGAATCTCAGTGTTGGGAGGACCTTAAAATTCATCTGGCCATTGTATCCAGCTGTAACATTTATTAAAAATGAACTGCAATGAGCCAGAGGCAGCATCATTATTTGATTGGCTCTGATACTCCCATTGTGTATTCAGAGCAGCCCAAGTGAAAAGAATTTGAATTCTTCCAAGGAATTCTCACAGTTCCTGTCCACCGTGGCGTTTGTGTTTCCTCAGTGTTCTATCGTGGTCTTCCTCACCTGCCAGTGATTTTCCCGGGCTCCCATTTGATAGTGCCGATGCAGAACTTGGGGGAGAAAAAGAAGGGTGGGGAAGACGAGCAGCTGTGAAGGAGGGAGACAGGGTCCAAAGACAAGCAGAGGCGAGAAGCAACAGGAGGATGGGGCAAAGATAAAGCCAGGTGAGGGTGAATTACAGCGGCACAGATCATGAGAAAAGGAGAGGACCAATAACAGAGAGAGAGACGACTAGAAAAGAAAGGAGAGAGGAGAGCAAGGCACAAGAAAAAAGGGCAAAGGTGAATTATTGACAGGGCGATGGGGCAGGGGACCTAATGCACAGTGGAGCTTAAGCTATGTCAAGGAGCTGAGTTCTCTCGGGTGGTGGCAGCAGACCCACTGGGTTTCCCAGGTGGTTAAGAACTCGTCTGCCAAGCAGGACATGCAGGAGACCCAGGTTTTATCCCCGGGTCAGGAATATCCCCAGGAGAAGGAAATGGCAACCACTCCAGTATTCTTGTCTGAGAAATCCCATGGACAGAGGAGCCAGGCGGGCTACAGTCCATGGGATCACAAAGAGCTGGACACGACTGAGCAACTGAGCATGAGCACAAGTGAACGCAGTGGATGGCCTGGGAGAGCAAAGAGACTGGCGTCTTGACCATGGGCCAGAGCAGAGTTCCTTCCATTCTCCTGCCCAAGCCCCCGACCAGCTGCTTCTGTTCCTAGAAACTGCCACGGTCAAACCCCACAGCCGTGGAGTAAGCCGACTCTTCTCCCTCCCAGACAACACGGCAGTGAAACTTTGCCAGTTTTGACGAGGTTTCCGTTTTCTACTAACAAATGTCCTCTGCCTACATCACGAGGGAGACACAATGTCTCCCCATGTTCAGTCTCCTCTCCTTAGATTCCTCCCTCAGATAAATGAAAACATACACACATATCTTCCCAAAACATGTCCTGACATTTATTCACATCAGCCAACAAGCCACAGAAATCCCCTAAACCCTCTGAAAAACATGCTAAGCCAGCATTCCCCAGCAAACACAGAACTCACTCCCTCTCTCTCTCTCACTCACACACGCACACACACACGCACACAACACATTCTCTCTCTTTCCTAAACACTGCAAAACTAAGCAGCTGGTCAACCTAGGTGGAGACATACTACCTTAGAGATGCTCCAGGCAGCCTGCGAGAGGCTCCCTGGCACAGCGTGTGACGATGTTGACCAGGTTGTAGGCTGAATGCACAGTATGTCGAAAGGAAAAATCATTTCCAGGAACAATGATGGAAGTAGCCCAAATGTGTGCTTGGAGAAAACCAGTGAATCTGGGTTTTGATCCAAGTAAAATATCAAAAGGATGAATCAGAAGAATATATATTTGGGGCTTTGAAACGTTATTTTTCTTTGTATGGTTACGATGGCAGAGTTTCAATTTGAGTTTCAAGTGCACGAGAGATGTGTCAAATGATCTGGTCTGTAGCTTGTGACCAGTCTGGAGGGGAAATGATAAAACATTGTTTTGATTATGGACCTAAGACTGTTTCAATAAACACAGACTGGAGATCACGGTAATATCAATTTTTTTTTAAGTGTCTTTCTCTCTCTACTGAACTTTTAGAAAGAGTTCTTATTTTGTTTTCAATGGGGGTTTTGGAGGCTCCTGCCTTCAGCCTCAGAACTTCCACATCCTGGCTGTCTTCTGATATACTCTTGTCCCCTTTGCATACAAGTCCTTTGAGGTGGGCTGAGGTCGAAAGCTTTCATAATACTAGACGGTACATCTCACTCTTGGGGTCAACCCAAGGTCATCAGACATTAGATGACAATCCGAAAAGCTGACTCTATGTGCTTGTGACTTTGGAGGATGCTGATAAAGGAAACGGGATGAGGAATAAAAAGTCCTGATTCCAAGTCTGGGCTCTGCTCTTTCTGAGCTTTACCTCCTTCCATTTTTTTCAAATAGCAAATACTGCTGACTGTCTAAGATGGGCTGAACACACACAGACTCTGCACAGGGACAGCATGGAGGAGCCTTTAGTTGTGCAGGTGACAATGTCAACAGCAAGATTTAGAGCAGTGTGCAGATGCAACGTGGGAATACGTGCAAGGTACAAAGACTGCACAGAAGAGAAAGGAAACCCCTCTACTGAGGAAGAAGAGGGTAGGCTTTCACTAGGCGGGGATTTGTGAATTTGGTTTCAAAATATGGCTAGAAGTTCAATCAAGTAAACCAGGAATGGTGCATGCATGCTAAGTCACTTCAGTTGTGTCCAACTCTTTGTGACCCTAAGGACTGTATGTAGCCAGGCTCCTCTGTCCATGGGATTCAAACAAGTAATGGGTGAAGGATATTCTTAAGAGCAAACACAAAACCTCAGAGACTGGACAGAGTGAATGTGTTAGGGAAGCTATAGGGAGTCTGCTCTCATCAAAGCGAAAATCATATGCAATGCACTGGAGGGCAGAGATGCAAGGGGGATGAGGCAGAAGCACAGCAGAAGCCAATGCAATGAGCTTGGACTTTACAGTGTCATAACAGTGGCTAATGTTTACAGAGCACTTTGTAGAGTCCAACACACAGGCTTAAACACTCCCTAAACATCATAACACGTAGCTTTTACTACTACCCTTGGAAGAAGTTCCAATTATCCCTCCAGTTACAAGATGAGGAAACTGGTCCTTGAACAACATATGTAACTTGAAAGAGGAAGTTGAGACTCAAACCCTGCTCCATGCAGCCTCACAGTCTCTGTACCCTCTCACATACATGAGCTCACTGGATTTAGCAGACAGAGATCGTGATGATCTGCTGCTGCTAAGTTGCTTCAGTCGTATCCGATTCTGTGCGATCCCATAGACGGCAGTCCACCAGGCTCCACTGACCCTGGGATTCTCCTGGCAAGAGTACCGGAGTGGGTTGCCATTTCCTTCTCCAATGCATGAAAGTGAAATGTGAAAGTGAAGTAGCTCAGTCGTGTCCGATTTTTAGCGACCCCATGGACCCCAGCCTACCAGACTCCTCCGTCCATGGGATTTTCCAGGCAAGAGTACTGGAGTGGCTTGCCATTGCCTTCTCCACTTGATGATCTAGGCCGGGTCGATTTTGAGTGTACTTCGAGGGGCAGAAACTACAATTCAGGGGGTTGAGAAGCAAACAGTTTCAAGAAAGAAGATTAAGGAATTCAAGTCCAACTCTTACAATCTTCATTTCTGGTTTTCTCCAACAGAGAGTAGGGAAAGAAACAGACAGGAAGGGTGGAGGAATTCCAAGGAAAGAGGCTCAGATTCCGGAGTGAACTAACTGTTCCCCAGGGGAGACAGTCTGTCCAGCTAAAGAAACCAGAGAGTGCTGAATATGGGGTATAAAATGGCACAAAGAGCTACCTTATTCTGAGCTGGGGAAATCACATCCAGAGGTGTGTGGAGAAACACCCACAGGGAGAAAGACCAGAGAAGAGGTGAGATCAGTGGAGTGCTGGAAAATAAGGGCGGAAGGAAAAAGTAATTCCACAATGCCTAGCAGTTGGGCAAACCACAGATGCTCAAAAATATCTATGTGTTCAAATAAAGGGAAGCTAGAACATGTTTGCTGGAGCAGAGACTTGAAGTATGAAACCAAGGAAACACAGGCTGGAACCAGGTTATAGAAGGCTGAGCAAAGACGCCCCACCTTTATTCAGGACACAGAGGACCACTGGAGATCCCTGGGCAGGGAACAATGCGATCACAGCATTGCCCCAAGGCTGCTCACCTGCTGCCCGGCTCAGGGTGGAGGTGAGCTCCACCAGCGCTGCCAGTGCCACAGCCCAGGGGCGAGGTGACGCGGTCTGAGCTGGGGCAGTGTGACACAGGACAGGAAGGGACACTTCAAGAAAAAGAGAACTACCATATGACCCAGCAATGCCACTCCTGGGCATATACCCTGAGAAAAATGTCATTCAAAAAGACACACAGCACCCTAATGTTCACTGCAGCACTATTTACAGTAGCCAGGACCTGGAAGCAACATAGATGTCCATCAGCAGAGGAATGGATAAAGAAGAAGTGGTATATATACACAATGGAATATTACTCAGCCACCACAAGGAACAAAATTGTGCCATTTGCAGAGACGTGGATGGACCAAGAGTTTGTCATAGACAGTGAAGTAAGTCAGAAAGAGAAAAACAAATATTGCATATTAATGCAAATATGTGGAATCTAGAAAAATGGTACAGATGAACCTATTTCCAGAACAGGAATAGAGACTCAGACAAAGAGAACAAACATGTGGACACAGGGCATAAGGGGAGGGTGGGATGAATTGAAATATTAGGACGGACACATAAGCATCACCTTGTATAAAATAGGCAACTAGCGGGAAGCTGCTGTACAACGTGAGCCGCTCAGCCCAACGCTCTGTGATGATCCAGAGGGGTCAGATGGGGTGGGGGTAGGAGGGAGGTTCAAGAGGCAGGGGATATATGTGTACTTACAGCTGATTCACTTTGTACGGCAGAAACTAACACAACACTGTAAAGTCATTATACCCCAATTTTATAAAGCATCGTGGAAGGAGAATCAACAGGTCTCTGTGACCGATGAGACAGAGCCATTCATGACGATCCAAAGTCTTTGACGACTTCAAGAATGGCTTCACTGATGGCTCAGTGGTAAAGAATCTGCCTGCCAATGCAGGAGACACAGGTTCAATCCCTGGTCCAGGAAGATCCCACATGCTGCGGAACAACTAAGCATGGGAACCACAGCTACTGAAGCCCAAGTGCCCAGAGTGCATGCTCTTCAGTAAGAGAAGCCACTGCCAAGAGAGGCAGGTGCACTGCGCCTGGAGAGCAGCACAGCCAAAAATACATAGATAAATCAAATTATGAGAAAAAATTTAAAAGACTGGTTGTACCATTAACAGAAATGGCAGACTCAGGACAAGAGTGTATGTCGTTTCTTTCCGTAGCTTTTGATTATTGTATAAACAAAAGTATTTGGTGAAAGAAAACACCCACCTGAAAATTCAGTTAAGGGGAAAGAAAAACTTGGAAGTCCATAATGTCCCTGTTAACATTCCCTTTTGATAAGCCCTCTGAGTTTTTTCTTTCCCTACATACACAGATTTCTATTTTTTTCATTATAATGGGCTTCCCTTGATAGTTAATAACAATAACGAATTAATTACAATGAATAATTAATTGATAATTAATGTCAATTAACATTAATTAACAATGAAATAATAATGAATTTTTCATTATAATTAGGATTCCATTTTATACCTTTTTTTCACCTAACAACAAACAATGAATGTCTTTCCACACAACAGTTAAAATTCTGCATTATTATACTGATTACATAAGATCCCACCTTATGGATTTATCACAATTTACTCTATCTACTTCCTTGATACAAAACATTCTGCATGATTCCAATTTTAGCTCTAATTAACATTTTAAAGCTGTAAGTCTTTATTTCTTTAGGAAAAAAATCCTAAAAGTATAATTTGAGGTCAAAAAGTATAGTTTAAAGCCTTTTGAACCATATTGCTAAATTGTCCTCTGGAAGAATATATTATACTCCCCTCAGCAATACAGAAGAGTAAAGACAGAAAGGTTTTTACTAGAGAAGAAACAGGAACAGCTTTACATACGTAGATTTTAAAGCATCTAGAGGACACGCTTGTGACAAAGGCAAGTAAATAGTTGGGAAGGAAGGAACCAGATTCTAAAAGAAAGATCAGGTCTCTCTTCACGTTACTCCTCTTTTTAGTTTCACCATTTCTCTTCCCTCCCCTTCCCTAGCCCTCCTAACAGTTCTGTCTTAAAGCTATTGGCAAAGGTGAGCAAGATGGACCCTTACGCGGTGCGGGAGGGACAGCCACCCGAGCCAGGTTGTCAGCACAAGAGGGTGTGGGGTCTTAGAGCCCACAGTGGGCAAAGGGGTCATGTGTGCAAAAGGGCAGTCAGCACAGGCTGTCAGGATGATAGATAAACAAGTAAATATATTGAGAGTTATGGAAGCCAGGCTTGCTGCTGCGCTTCTCTATCAGCCTGGATTCACCAGAGAAACAGACCCAGTAGGATGTGTAGATACAGACGTAGACACACACAGAGAAACAGAGAACAAGATTTATTTAACAAGATTTAAGGAACTGGCTCACATTATCATAGAAGCTGACAAGTGTTGAGATTTATAGTCAGCAAGCTGGAGTCCCAGGAGAGCTGACGCGTGGTTCTGGTCCAAAGACCTGAGAACAGGACAACTACTGGTCTCAGCAAGTCTCAGGAGAGCAAGTGTCAGTCCAGGTCTGGGTCCGAAGGCAGAAGAAGACCAACGTCCTAGCTTGAGGATGGTCAGGGAGAGTGAGCGAATCCTCTTACTCAGTGTGAGGTTCTACTCGGGACTTCAGTGGATTGGCTCAGGCCCACCCACGCTGGGGAGGGCAATCAGCTTTACTCAGCCTACCAATTCAGGGTTTATCTCAGCCAGAAACACCCTCATGAACACACCCAGAATAATGTCTAACCAAATATCTGAGGACCACGTGGCCCAATCAGATTTACACATAAAATTAACTATCACAGTTACCAACATGGAAAGGAGAAAAACTGAAATGAACCCTGTGGGCTAGAATTTGAGATATAAATGTGAATTCATGGTTCAATACATAGAGAGATATAGGTATAAACAGGTGTGTGTTCCTGACTCTTCCCTCTGAGAGGGGTCTTACTGCTATTGGTTTACTCCCAGTAGTGGTAAGCTCACCTAATACCCAGAATTTGGCTTCCTAGTACCCTTTTTTATGCTAAAAGAATCCAGGGTTCCTTAGAAGAATGGCTGATTCTAAGGCTGAATAGAAAAATAAAAGATGAGCTTGAAATGACTTTTTGTGCCAAAAAATGAAGCAGTCTTCAAAGAATGATGGAACATGTCACAAGAACACAAAAGCCAGCTTGATAAGTTGGTAGCAAAACAGATAACGATAATAAATAGCAATAGATTAAAAATCTGTGGAATAAAATAGGAATCTATGAGTTCATACTGACATAAATGAGCTGATGAATAAATTGAAAGTTTATGGTTAACAGGATACTTACAAAGTCTCAAACCAACTTTCCATAAAGTACTCATTAATTATAAAGAGGAAGAAAGTGACTTACAGTGAGGAGGTCTGTGAGATATCATCCTAATCTAGTGATCAAAATTAATATCCTCAGCAAGGGAATTTAAATGCTATGCCCTTTAGTAATACAATGAGAAGAATGCAAAATCACTTCTGGAAAATTCCTAGCAAAGATATATAATTCAAATTTAATCATGAGGAAACAGCAGTAAATCAAAACTGAGGGACATTCTACAAAGTAATTGGACTCATTATCTTCAAAATGCAAGAGCATGAAGTCAAGGTTCAACTGCTCCAGACTGAAGGAGATGAGACGTGACAGGTTCTAGACCAGATCCTGTTGCTCTAACAGACTTCACTGGGACAATAAGAAGAACTCAGAAGGGACCTGGGGGTTAAATGGCGGTGTCCTATCACTCAATTTCCTAGGTTATTTTTTAATCTATTTATTTTTTAATTGAAGGATAATTGCTTTACAGAATTTTGTTTTCTGTCAAATCTCAACGTGAATCAGCCATAGGTATACATATATCCCCTCCCTTTTGTTCCCTTACCCTACTGCTCTCCACCTGGGCACTCTTTCCCAATAAAGTCTCTTGCTTTGTCAACACATGTGTCTCCTTGGACAATTCATTTCCAAGTGTTAGACAAGAGCCTAGTTTTGGGCCCTGGAAGGGGTTCCCCTTGCTGCAGTAAATGGCAACTCTGGTGGGGACTCTTCTTCACTGCAGCTGACATCCTGACCACTTGGGGTATTCAGGGGTTAGCTTGCCTGCCAATGGACCAGACCCAGTGGCCGCAACTGGGACCCTTTTGTCCCTGGTCTTCTCCTGACACAGACAACTGGCCAGAGTGCCCTGACCGGTAAGGAACAAGAGACTTAATTGACTCTCTCCCCTTCCCTCTCTCTTTTCTCTCCTTAACCCTTCCTATCCTTCCCCTTTTTTCTAGTCCCCTGGTCCTGGACGCAGGAATCTGGTCAAAGGGCTTCAGCCTGAGCTGAGGATTGGAGACTGATCACCTCCTCTTGGCAGAGAACTCAAATTCTGGTTCTGTTCTGGTCAGGTTTCTGGTAGGACCGAGTTCCAGTCCTCCCTTCTCTGGAGGCCCAGGGTAAAGTCCCGTAATGCCTGGGTGTCTTCAGGTGGCAGGAGACATCTGTAAGGCCAACCTTCTTGCCCCCCTCTCCCGCCTCCTCCCCCTTGTTCTTTCAACCTGGCTTCCTTTCCTCTCTTTGAAATGTTTGAAAACCTGAGATATTTTCATTTATTCTGTTAGTACTTGGATCCAAAGTTCTGTGTCTCTATAGGAGGTTTTCTGAGAGACTGTATTCTTGTATTTAAGGGAGTGTCTGATGAGGACTGCCAGATCTATATGTGTGTTTTAACTCTGTGTTCTGTGTTGTGATTTTGACGGCCATTTTGCTTTGTCTGGCCACCATTTGGTTTAGACCTGTCACCAATTTGTTAGAATTTGATTTTCTTTCCCTGTGCCTTGAGACCAGGGCTCTCAGGAATACTTATCTAGACCATCTCTAACTCCTGAGACTGAGGGGAAAATGGGGGGAAAGCCTTTAAAATTTTTATTTATTCCAATTGTTTTTTATAAACTAGTAAATTTTATATTGTAATATCTAATTCATGACTAAGCTTAGAAAATGAAGCTAGATCTTGCTTTGTGTCTGTCTAAATATGTCTTGGTATGTCTTTGTCTCTGGGTAATATTTTTGAGATGAATTTGTAAATGAGCTCTATTTAATTGGCCTAAAGAAAGTAAGTGCTTACAAATCAAATAATTCTAAGTTACACAATAAATTCCAGGTTCATGTGAATTGGGAAATATTCAATATTAAATACCAAATGTTGATGTTTGTTTGTTGACCTATCTAATATAGACATGTCTTAGAGTAATTAACATTAAGTAGAATATTTTCCAGAGAAGGCAATGGCAACCCACTCCAGTACTCTTGCCTGGAAAATCCCATGGACGGAGGAGCCTGGTGGGCTGCAGTCCATGAGGTCGCTAAGAGTCAGACACGACTGAGGGACTTCACTTTGATTTTACACTTTCATGCATTGGAGAAGGAAACGGCAACCCACTCCAGTATTCTTGCCTGGAGAATCCCAGGGACGGGGGAGCCTAGTGGGCTGCCGTCTATGGGGTCACACAGAGTCAGACACAACTGAAGCTACTTAGCAGCAGCAGCAGCAGAATATTTTCATTGTACCTAGGTTTAATATGTTAAATATTATCATATCTGTTACAAGTTTGTCAACAAGGAAATTACCTCGAGTGAAGAAATTTCTAAAAAAAAAAGTAAATGAGATATGAGCTTTTAGATAAACTCTATTAGGAATAATTATTCTTTAAGAATATCTGTCTGAAAAAACGTCTCCAGATTGGTGTAACTTGAATTTCTAAGGGCTGTGCTAAAAAAAGTGTTGGAAGTCTTTTGAATAGCTAAGTAATTTCAAATAAAATAAGATTTTGAAACAGTTACTACTAGACACTAATTTCCTTTTACAGAGAAACTGAAGAGTTCTGGGATTATAAATGAATAATGTTTGGTGCCATCCTAAATGGTCTAAGAAAGCAAGGGTTTTAGAAATTATCACTGGTATTTATGCTCACCAACCTATAAAATGCTAATATAAAAGTTAATTCTTGGTTGCTAAAGGAAAGTAGGAGGTGTTTTTTCAGTAAATAAAAAAATGTATGAAAAAATACTAAAAAGAGTTATGCATGATCAGGATTTTCTAAAGTTTGATTATAATTAGTTAGATAAATAGATTTTGTCAGGAATGACACAGCCATAGAAAAACTGGTTAGAGCCAACTAGGTCCAAGACAGCAGAGTCGACTTTCACTAGACCTTGAGCCTCAGATATGCCCATTGTGACGTATCAACAAGCTAAATGATACACCTATCGATATTAACTAAATCTGACCAAATGTTCTAAACCCTTTTCACTGATTTTTTTGACAAAACTTCCTAAATCGAATTCTTTTGAAGTTTCTTTGACCTCTAGCTAACTTTGGGGTGCTGCAGAGGGCCCCTGAAACATCCCAAAGAGAGGTATTAAACTAATTGTATTTATTTGGTTGGTTAAATTATATGAAAAATATTATCAAATGAGTAATAAATCCTCTCATGTTATAATGTATGGTAAATATTACTAATATAGATATCCTAGAAATTATATGGCGTTCTTAACATTCTGATATGTCCTGGTATTCTAATGGAAAACCTGACGACTTCACAAAAAATAACAGAGGACTGAATGAACCAGCAAATATGTTTATAACTTTTATGGTTTCTATCTGAAAAATTATGACTTGAATCTTATGCTTTGCAGGAGTAGGGAAAACCTTCCTCTCAAACTAATTATGACAATAACTTGGTAAAATTATACATTATAAATAAAACAATTATATTTTCTCTCTATCTGACTCCTCCAGAAACTGGAAACTCTTAGGTTTCCAGTAAGTTTATTAAAGAATCTGCCTGCAATACAGGACCAGGGTTCGATTCCTGGGTCAGGAAGATCCCCTGGAGAAGGAAATGGTAATCCACTCCAGTATTCTTGCCTGGAAAATCCCATGGACAGAGGAGCCTGGCAGGCTACAGTCCATGGGGTTGCAAGAGTCAGACATGACTTAGCAACTAAACCGCCACCACCACCCATCTCCCTCCCCATTCCACCCCTCTAGATTGATGCAGAGCCCGTATTTGAGTTTCCTGAGACATACCAGCAAATTCCCATTGTCTATCTATTCTACATATGATAATGTAAGTTTCCATGTTACTCTGTCCATACATCTCACCCTCTCCTCCCCTCTCCCCATGTCCATAAGTCTATTCTCTATGTCTGTCTCTCCATTGCTGCCCTGTAAATAAATTCTTCAGTACCATTTTTCTAGATTCTGTATATATGCATTAGTATACGGCATTTATATTTCTCTTTTTGACTTACTTCACTCTGTATAATAGGTCTAGGTTCATCCTCCTCATTAGAACTGACACTAATGCAGTCCTTTATATGACTGAGTAATATTCCATTGTGTGTATGTACCACGACTTCTCTATCCATTCATCTGTTGATGGACATCTAGTTGCTTCCATGTTCTAGCTATTGTGCTGCAATGAACAATGGGAGACATGTGTCTTTTTCAATTTTGGTTTCCTCAGAGTATATGCCTAGGAGTGGGATTTCTGGGTCATATGGTGGTTTTTATTCCTAGTTTTTTAAGGAATCTCCATACCATCTTCCATAGTGGCTGTATCAATTTACATTACCACCAACAATCTTTTCTCCACACCCTCTCCAGCATTTATTGTTTGTAGACTTTTTAATGATGGCCATTCTGACCAGTGTGAGGTGAATCTCATTGCAGTTTTGATTTGCATTTCTCTAATAATGAGCGATGTTGAGCATATTTTCATGTGTTTGTTAGCCATCTGCATGTCTTCTTTGGAGAAATGTCTGTTTAGGCCTTTTTCCCACTTTTGACTGGGTTGTTTGTGTTTCTGGTATTAAGTTGTATGCACTGCTTGTATATTTTGGAAATTAATCCTTTGTCAGTTGTTTCATTTGCTATTACTTTCTCTCATTCTGAGGGTTGTCTTTTCACCTTGCTTATGGTTTTCTTTTCTATGTAAAAACTTTTAAGTTTAATCAGGTCCCACTTGTTTACTTTTGTTTTTATGTCCATTACTTTAGGAAATGGGTCCTAGAGGAGCTTGCTTTGATTTATGTCATTGAGTGTTTTGCCTATATTTTCCTCTAAGACTTTCATAGTTTCTGGTCTTACATTTAGGTCTTTAAATCTGTTTTGAGTTTATCTTTGTGTATGGTGTTCAGAAGTGTTCTAATTTCTATCTTTTACATGTAGCTGTCCAGTTTTCCCAGAACCATTGATTGAAGAGGCTGTCTTTGCCCCCATTGTATATTCTTGCCTCCTTTGTCAAAAATAAGATACCCATAGGTGCATGGGTTTATTTCTGGGCTTTCTATCTTGTTCCATTGGTCTATTTTTCTGTTTTTGTGCCAGTACCATACTGTCTTGATGACTGTAGCTTTGTAGTATAATCTGAAGTCAGGAAGGTTGATTCCTCCAGCTCCATTCTTCTTTCTCAAGACTGCTTTGGCTATTTTTGGGTATTTTGTGTTTCCATATGAATTGTGAAATTTTTTGTTCTAGTTCTGTGAAAAATGCCATTGGTAATTTGATAGGGATAGCATTGAATCTGTAGATTGCATTTGGTAGTATAGTCATTTTCATAATATTGATTCTTCTTCCCCAGGAACATGAAATATCTCTCCAGCTGTTTATGTTATCTTTGATTCTTTCATAAGTGTCTTATCATTTTTCTATGTACAGTTCTTTTGTCTCCTTCAGTTCAGTTCAGTTCTGTTCAGTCACTCAGTCGTGTCCGACTCTTTGCGACCCCATGAATTGCAGCACGCCAGGCCTCCCTGTCTATCACCAACTCCCAGAGTTCACTCAAACTCACATCCATCGAGTCAGTGATGCCATCCAGCCATCTCATCCTCTGTCATCCCCTTCTCCTCCTGACCCCAATCCCTCCCAGCATCAGAATCTTTTCCAATGACTCAACTCTTCACATGACGTGGCCAAAGTACTGGAGTTTCAGCTTTAGCATCATTCCTTCCAAAGAACACCCAGGACTGATCTCCTTTAGAATGGACTGGTTGGATCTCCTTGCAGTCCAAGGGACTCTCAAGAGTCTTCTCCAACACCACAGTTCAAAAGCGTCAATTCTTCGGCGCTCAGTTTTCTTCACAGTCCAACTCTCACATTCGTACATGACCACTGGAAAAACCATAGCCTTGACTAGACAGACCTTTGTTGGGAAAGTAATTTGTCTCCTTAGGTAAGCTTATTTCTAGATATTTAATTCTTTTTGTTGCAATGGTGAATGGGATTGATTCCTTAATTTGTCTTTCTGATTTTTCATTGTTAGTATATAGAAATGCAAGTGATTTCTGTGTATTGATTTTGTATCCTACAACTTTGCTAAATTCACTGATTAGCTCTAATTTTCTGACTGCATATTTAGGGTTTTCTATGTACAGTGTCAATTTCCTAGCTTTGATGGCTGTATTTGCTTATGCATGAGAGTGCTCTTGCTTGCAGAAAACAGACATGAAAGTATTCAGAGGTCATGGTGTATCATGTCACCAACTTACTCTCCAATAGTCAAGGAGCAAAAGGTTTTTGTTAGTGTTCCTGCAAACTTTCTGCAAGTTTGAGAAAGAGAAGTGGAAGGAGGGAGAAAGAGGAAGAGACAGACAGACAGGCAGGCAGACCAGGGCTAGGATAACTCATCTGAAATTGACAGCACTTAAGTTCACAGGGTAAGCCATGCTGCTGGGTCCAGAAACCTCTTGGGTCATCCTGTCCTGTCTCTAGCCCAATCCTAACTAAGATTGGGATGTGTCTACTAAGAACCTAATTCTACAGCAATTTTATAGAAAAATGGTGGACTGAAAATGAAAACATGTGAAAGAGTGGTTGTGGGGGTTGGTCCACTGGAAGAATCAAAAGGACAGGTCAAAAACTTCACTAGGAAACAGAGACCATCTGGGATCCAAAAAGATGTCAGGGGCCGGGGTAGTGGGGCGGGGGCGGGGGAGGGAGTGAGGGGGTCAGTGGTGCGGCATGGGCAGGAATAGATAAAGACAGTGATTTTGAGGCAGGGAAGGGGTGGTGAGGTGACCAGCAGAGGGAGGCCATCTGACTTCCAAGAACTCAGGGCCAGGATTCTAGGGGTGATCAGCTTGAAGGCTGGGATTTTTTTTTTTTTTTGGTGATGTAAACTATTTTTAAATTCTTTGTTGAATTTGTTACAATGTTGCTTCTGTTTTTACAAGTTTTGATTTTTTAGCCACAAAGTATGTGGGATCTTAGCTCCCCAACCAGGGATGGAATCCACACCCCCTGCATTGAAAGTCACAACCACTGGACCACCAGGGAAGTCCCTTGAATTCTGGGATTGGTTGTTCCACCAAAGCGGGAGTGACCCACGGAAGGCCTTGTGCTCTGTTTACGTTTACACCACCAGTGAGTGCATCACAGGCTCTAAAAGTAACAACCAGGAACAAGGTCACTGGAGAAGAGGAGGATCCACACAGAGAAATACTGTGACCAAAGAGAAAATCCTGCCCATGTGCCCAGGAAACCTGGCTCAGAATATTTATCCCACTACTGCCTTTAATAACATGATGGAGAACAACCCAATGCATAGGGGCAGGGGGGTGGCAAAAAACATGGTGTAGTCATATATCCCAGCAAAGATGAGTTAACTATGGCCACATGCATGCACTCAGATGGATCTGTGAAACAGAAGGCACCCAAACTACCCCATGTGATAGTATTCATACAAAGGTCAAACACACATGAAATTAAAAAACAGATTCCTTTCACTAAATAGGCTTTCAAACTGTAATGAAAAGCAAAAGAACAGTAAACACTAAATTCCCCTGAAGGGAGGAGATAACCACTGGAAAGCATTTAGGGGTGTTTCAGCATTTGGACAACATTCTATTTCTCAAGTTGGATGATGATCCAGGAGTATTTATTATCTTTCATATCTTACATACATTATATTTTATTTCGGTATGTGCAGAAATATTTTATTAAAAATAAACAGAAGCATTTAAAGGGGAATGTTCTCAAGGGCTGTCATAAGGGTCTCTCTCTGGGATCTTGCGAGAGTTCTGAAGACCAGGTTACTTTCTGCCCAGGCCCCTTGGTGGATCAGGGGTCTTACAAGATTCTGGTATCCAATTTTCCCAAAACTTTGAGTGACCCTGCAAAATTTCAGGAAGATTGGAAAACTATCTTTCCAACTGGCAGAATTTCAGTCAGATTTAGAGTTCTCCTCACAGCAAACAGAAAGACAAACAAAAAAGTGAACATCGTGAACTTTAAAAGAAAACAGTCTCCAGAGAAAAGATTTAGTCCCTATGAGGCAGCGATCTCAAAATGACAGCAGGAGGGAAGGAACTGAGCAGCCCCAGCCCTAAGAATGTGAGCCTGGGAGAGCCTGCAGAGGGAGCCTCCTTCAGGACCGGGCAGGCTCCAGGTGAGGGAGATGAACACATGGAACGTAGGACCTTCAAGAGAGGGGGCATCAGCGGATGCCGCTCACGTTTTATAAAAACCTGAAACCATCCCAGATGTAATACAGAGATGTGCTCAAATCCCATGTGCTTCTTTCCAACTGAATCCATATGGGGCTGATATGTCTCCTCTTATCCCTACTTTCGTCTTCATCTCCAGTATTGAACTCGATGCAAAAGATGAGTCAGCCAGGTACAAAGGCGGGTAAGGCTTGGGCTTTACAGATCCCAAGGAAACTGACCACCAAGAACCAGAATCAAACTAAGGCAAGAGGTGGAGGAGCAGTTGACCATAACCTCCAGAGAAGTCATATCCCCCTCCCCTGACTGAGCTGCCAGAGGCATCAAGGCCCCATACTGTCCCTCTGCTGCCGACTCTTCTTTTCATTGCCAATAACATCCACTCCAGCAGTGAGGGGCCATCCGAGAGCATCAGACAACTGGAGGCCCCAGGATGGGGCTGAAGTTGATGGAAGACATAAGACTATAAATAAATGACAGAACATGAGAGAAAGGTCAGGCTCCGGGGAGACACTCCTCGTAAATTCTCTTGATCCTGATTGCTCCATCCAGAAGCAGATTAAGTGTAAAATACTGATCTTGAATGGGATCCAGCCAATATTTATACAGCTTGAGGGCTTTCTGGAAGGGCTGCGTTCTCTGAAAGGAAGGAAGTAGGTTAGGAAAGGCAGCACTGGTGGAGGATCCCAGAAGGAGGGTGGATGGGACACTGTCACTGACCAATGGGCTGTTCCAAGTCTGTATGCAAAAGGATGCTTTGCATGGTGCAGATGGTATGGCCGCTGTAGGGTACTCTGATGGCATGGGTTTGCTGTAACAGGTGGAGTTTATTCTAAGTGCACTTCGTGAGATGAGAGGCAGAAAAACTTAGGGTTGCAAAGTAAAACAAAATGTGGTTTAAAGTTTTGCAGGTAGACGGAACCATGCATGACTTTGGGCATTTCATTGACCCCCCTCAGTCTCAACTTCTTTCGTCTGTGAAATGGAGATGATTATGTCAAAAAGTATCATAAGGACTAAATGAGAAGATGCATGGAAAGTTCTTAGCCTGATGCCTATACTGTATTGACTGCTCCATACATTATTTATGCATCATCACTGTGATGAGAATTAACATTATTCTTCCCTTGGGTAAATAAAACAGGCCATAGTGTGCTGAAAGTGGTTAAAGAAGGTCTCATGGGCTATGAAAAGACTTGCACATTGGATAGACATCACTAAGTTTATTGAGAGCAAACAGGGTCCCTTAGAAGCTGATTAAGGAGGTCTCTGGGGTCTGAATAATGAGTTACACATGAAAGTTGATATCTGTCATTGGCTAGCAGGACAAGATGGATGGACAGACCAGACCTTGAGTGCTGGGAAAATGTGATGTCACTAAGTGGTCAGTCACCCATTCTTCCATTCAGCAAGTGTTTATGAGCACCTACTCTGTGCCAAGCTCTGTTCTTGGCCATGGTGTGCAGTGGTGAGCAAGCAAGCAAAGCCCTGTCCCCATGAGCTCAGAGCAGAGAGACAGGAACTCAGGGAAGCAGTTGTTGTTGTTTAGCTGCTAAGTCATGTCCAACTCTTCTGTGACCCCATGGACTGTAGCCAACCAGACTCCTCTGCTCATGGAATTTTCCAGGCAATACTAGAGTGGGTTGTCATTTCCTTCCCTAGGGAATCTTCCTGACCCAGAGGTGAAACCTGCATCTATGCTTTGGCAGGTGGATTCTTTACCACTGAGCCACCAGGGAAGCCCAAGGGTACCGTGCGGTTACCATGAGCACAAGGGCATCAGCCAAACCTCTCTGACCTTTCTGCAGAACCCTTTGGATGGGAAATCTAGGAGCAGCACAGAAGGGAAAGTGAAGATTTTGAAGCCAGTGAGACCAAGGTTTGAGTCCTGGCTTAGTCTCACTCTGTACCTAAGATGTCTGAGCAGAAGTACTCTTGACTTGACAAAAGCACACTGGTAATTTCTTGTCTAACTCAATGAAACTATGAGCCATGCTGTGTGGGGCCACCCAAGACAGACAGGTCATGGTGGAGAGTTCTGACAAAACATGTTCCACTGGAGAAGGGAATGGCAAACCACTTCAGTATTCTGGCCTTGAGAACCCCACGAACAGTATGAAAAGGCAAAAAGATAGACACTGAAAGATGAACTCCCCAGGTTGGTAGGTGTCCAATATGCTACTGGAGAAGAGTGGAGAAACAGCTCCAAAAAGAATGAAGAGGCTAAGCCAAAGCAAAAAAAAAAAAAAAACAAAACAAAAACCACCCAGTTGTGGATGTGACTGGTGATGGAAGCTAAGTCCAATGCTGTAAAGAACAATATTGCATAGGAACCTGGAATGTTAGGTCCATGAATCAAGGTAAATTAGAAGTGGTCAAACAGGAGATGGCAACAACGAACATCCACATTTTAGGAATCAGTGAACTAAAATGGACTGGAATGGACAAATTTAATTAAGATGACCATTATATCTATTACTATGGGCAAGAATTCCTTAGAAAATATGGAGTAGACATCATCATCAACAAAA
Organism: Bubalus kerabau; assembly: GCF_029407905.1. Taxonomy (NCBI): domain Eukaryota; kingdom Metazoa; phylum Chordata; class Mammalia; order Artiodactyla; family Bovidae; genus Bubalus; species Bubalus kerabau. Next base: position 15,173,615 of record NC_073628.1, read on the forward strand.
GAGTCTGAAATGCAGTACATGGGTGCAATCTCAAAAACAACAGAATTATCTCTGTTCATTTCCAAGGCAAACCACTCAATATCACAGTAATCCAAGTCTATGCCCCAACCAGTAATGCTTAAGAAACTGAAGTTGAACAGTTCTATGAAGATGTACAAGACCTTCTAGAACTAACACCCAAAAAAGATGTCCTTTTCATCATAGGGGATTGGAATGCAAAAGTAGGAAGTCAAGAGATACCTGGAGTAACAGGCAAATTTGGCCTTGGAGTACAGAGTGAAGCAGGGCAAAGGCTAACAGAGTTTTGCCAAGAGAACGCACCAGTCATAGCAAACATCCTCTTCCAACAACACAAGAGAAGACTCTACACATGGACATCACCAGATGGTCAACATCAAAATCAGATTGATGCTATTCTTTGCAGCCAAAGATGGAGAAGCTCTATACAGTCAGCAAAAACAAGACCGGGAGCTGACTGTGGCTCAGATCATGAACTTCTTATTGACAAATTCAGACTTAAATTGAGGAAGTAGAGAAAACCATTTGACCATTCAGATATGACCTTAGTCAAATCCCTTACAATTATACAATGGAAATGAGAAATAGATTCAAGGGATTAGATCTGATAGACAGTGCCTAAAGAACTATGGATGGAGGTTTGTGACACTGTACAGGAGACAGGGATCAAGACCATCCCCAAGAAAAAGAAAAGTAAAAAGGCAAAATGGTTGTCTGAGGAGGCCTTACAAATAACTGAGAAAAAAAGACAAGCAAAAGGCAAAGGAGAAAAGGAAAGAAATACCCATTTGAACAGGTCGAAAGAATATTAAGGAGAAATAAGAAAGCCTTCCTCAGCAATCAATGCAAAGAAATAGAGAAAAATAATAGAATGGGAAAGACTAGAGATCTCTTCAAGAAAATTAGAGATGCCAAGGGAATATTTCATGCAAATATGGGCACAATAAAGGACAGAAATGTTATGAACCTAACAGAAGAAGAAGATATTAAGAAGAGGTGGCAAGAATACACAGAAGAACTATACAAAAAAAACTTCATGACCCAGATATCCACAATGGTGTGATCACTCACTTAGAGCCAGACTTCCTGGAATGCAAAGTCAAGTGGGCCTTAGAAAGCATCACTACAAACAAAGGTAGTGGAGGTGATGGAATTCCAGTTGAGCTATTTTAGGATGAGGTGATGGAATTCCAGTTGAGCTATTTCAGATCCTAAAAGATGATGCTGTTAAAGTGCTGGACTCAATATGCCAGGAAATTTGAAAAACTCAGCAGTGACCACAGGACTGGAAAAGGTCAGTTTTCATTACAATCCCAAAGAAAGGAAATGCCAAAGAATGTTCAAACTACCACACAATTGCCCTCAGCTCACATGCTAGCAAAGTAATGCTCAAAATTCTCCAAGCAAGGCTTCGACAGTACATGAACCATGAATTTCCAGATGTTCGGAACCAAAGATCAAATTGCCAACATCTGCTGAATCATCGAAAATGCAAGAGAATACCAGAAAAATATCTACTTCTGCTTTATTGATTACCCCAAAGCCTTTGACTGTGTAGATTACAATAAACTGTGGAAAATTCTTAAAGAGATGGGAATACCAGACCGCCTCACCTGCCTCCTGAGAAATCTGTATGCAGGTCAAGAAGCAACAGTTAGAACTGGACATGGAACAACACACTGGTTCTAAATAGGGAAAGAAGTGCGTCAAGGCTGTATATTGTCACCCTGCTTATTTAAGTTATATACAGATTACATCATGTGAAATGCTGGGCTGGATGTAGCACAAGCTGGAATCAAGATTGCCAAGAGAAATATCAGTAACCTCAGATATGCAGATGACACCACCCTTATGGCAGAAAGTGAAGAAGAACTAAAGAGCCTCTTGATGAAAGTCAAAGAAGAGAGTGAAAAAGCTAGCTTAAAATTCAACAATGAAAAAAGAAAGATCATGGCATCCAGTCCCATCACTTTATGACAAATAGATGGGGAAACAGTGGAAACAGTGGCTGACTTTAATTTTCGGGGCTCCAAAATCACTGCAAATGGTGTTTGCAGCCATGAAATTAAAAGACACTTGCTCCTTAGAAGAAAAGTTATGACCAACCTAGACAGCATATTAAAAAGCAGAGACATTACTTTGCCAACAAGGGTCCGTCTGGTCAAAGCTATGGTTTTTCCAGTAGTCAAGTATGTATGTAAGAGTTGGACTATAAAGAAAGCTGAGCACTGAAGAATTGATGCTTTGAGCTATGGTGTTGGAGAAGACTCTTGAGAGTTCCTTGGACTGCAAGGAGATCAAACTAGTCAGTCCTAAAGGAGATCAGTCCTGGGTGTTCGTTGGAAGGACTGATGCTGAAGCTGAAGCTCTAATACTTTGGCCACCTGATGCGAAGAACTGACTCATTGGAAAAGGCCCTGATGCTGGGAAAAATTGAAGGCAGGAGAAGGGGATGACAGAGGATGAAATGGCTGGATGGCATCACCAACTCAATGAACCTGAGTCTGAGCGAGCTCCGGAGTTGGTGATGGACAGGGAGGCCTGGTGTGCTGCAGGGTCCACGGAGTCCCAAAGAGTCGGACACGACTGAGTGACTGAACTGAATTTCCATCCAGAGTACTGCAAGGATTAAAAGTGACATATCAAGCACTTAGTTTTCTGACTCACACATAGTATGTGTTTAGTAAAGTCAAACTATTTTTCTTCTAATGTGATTTGTACTTTGGGTCATTATTTCCTCATTGATTTCTGTTAGATTTTAACAATGTTTCTCTGGAAATATCAGGCTGTCTCAGTGAGAACAGGAAGGCATGGATGTTTTCCTGAGCTTTGTGGTGCTGGGAGCCATGCAGGATACATATCTGGGAGTTGTCATGTGCTGACAGCTGGCTCCTAAGCAGAACCCCTGGAGAAAAATTCCAACCAGGGAGGAGCCTGTTTTTGTGAGGAAAAGCCTCCTCTTAGGTCCCAGGGATGACACAGGACAAGAGGAGTGGTCAGAGGCACAGACAGAGCCGTAATAATCAAAAGTGCACACTGGAATGGTCTGCACACAGGACCTACACACACACCGTCCCTCTTGGTCCTCAAGGTCAGCTGTTTTCTCCCCTATCATGATGCTTGTGCCTAAGAACTGTGAGCAAATGATTACCTTTGTTGCCGTTGGTAATGTTCTTTAATACTTTACTGTCTATGCTTTCTGTTTGTTCTTTTTAATTGTAGTAAAAATACACATAACATAAAATTTACCATCTTTGTCATTTGTCAGTGTACATTTCAATGTATTAAGCACATTCACATCTCTGTGCAATTATTGTCTCTTTGGGCCTCTGAGTCCCACGACTGGTGGAAGCTGGGCTCCAATACTCTCACTGCCCCCTGCATCCTGATTCCTGTCCCCCAGGACTGCTCTGCGTTCTGCCTGAGACCTCACTGTGGGTTTCCCCACATAACAGAAAGAGGGTTTGGTGAAGGTGGTGAAGAAAGAGGGTTTCACGAAGGTGAAGCTGGGGGCTCCTGTGTACCTCACCTTTCATCTGGGGCATGGTCTGTACGAAATTTAACATCTTTCACCTGCTGCTGACACACATTTCCCAGGATATGACTCAAGTCGAGCCCCACTTGGCTGACATCTGCCTTTCCAACCCTGCCTGACTCGGCAGGGAAGCCAGTATCTGGCAGCGGGAGCATCGCTGGGTTGCTGTTCCTGGCGGGGAAAGCAGGGTTTGCTGCCTAACATAGCAAGGGACGAGGCGGGGCTCCCAGTGCTTTTCCCAGGGCTTTTGCTAATGCTCTGTGGGGTTTTCAGGAAGTCACTTTGTGCTGAGCTATCGGTCAGGAATAAGAATAACAAAATGGGTTTTTGTAG